>NW_028270159.1:63093517-65541017 GCF_037043375.1 Chiloscyllium plagiosum
TGCTCCCACTCTCTCTCCCTCACAATGCCCGCTCCCACTCTCTCTCCCTCACACTGCCCGCTCCCACTCTCTCCCCCTCACACTGCCCGCTCCCACTCTCACTCTCCCTCACAGTGCCGGCTCCCACTCTCTCGCCCTCACACTGCCTGCTCCCACTCTCTCTCCCTCACACTGCCCGCTCCCACCCTCTCTCCCTCACACTGCCTGCTCCCACTCTCTCTCTCCCTCACACTGCCCGCTCCCACTCTCTCTCCCTCACACTGCCCGCTCCCACTCTCTCTCCCGCACACTGCCCACTCCCGCTCTCTCTCTCCCTCACACTGCCCACTCCCACTCTCTCTCTCCCGCACACTGCCCGCTCCCACTCTCTCTCCCTCACACAGCCTGCTCCCACTCTCTCTCCCTCACTCTGCCCGCTCCCACTCTCTCTCCCTCACACTGCCCGCTCCCACTCTCTCTCCCTCACACTGCCGGCTCCCACTCTCTCTCTCCCTCACACTGCCCGCTCCCACTCTCTCTCCCTCACACTGTCTGCTCCTACTCTCTCTCTCCCTCACTCTGCCCGCTCTCACTCTCTCTCTCGCTCACACTGTCGGCTCCAACTCTCTCTCCCTCACACTGCCCGCTCCCACTCTCTCTCTCCCTCACACTGCCCGCTCCCACTCTCTATCCCTCACACTGTCTCCTCCAACTCTCTCTCCCTCACACTGTCAGCTCCCCCTCTCTCTCTCCCTCACACTGCCCGCTCCCACTCTCTCTCCCTCACACTGCCGGCTCCCACACTCCCTCCCTCACACTGTCTGCTCCCACTCTCTCTCTCCCTCACACTGCCCGCTCCCACTCTCTCTCCCTCACACTGCCCGCTCCCACTCTCTCTCCCTCACACTGCCGGCTCCCACTCTCCCTCCCTCACACTGTCTGCTCCCACTCTCTCTCTCCCTCATACTGCCCGCTCCCACTCTCTCTCCCTCACACTGCCCGCTCCCACTCTCTCTCCCTCACTCTGCTGGCTCCCACTCTCTCTCTCCCTCACACTGCCAGCTCCCACTCTCTCTCCCTCACTCTGCTGGCACCCACTCTCTCTCTTCCTCACACTGTCTGCTCCCACTCTCTCTCCCTCACACTGCCCGCTCTCACTCTCTCTCCCTCACACTGCCTGCTCCCACACTCTCTCTCCCTGACTCTGCCCGCTCACACTCTCTCTGTCCCTCACACTGCCCGCTCCCACTCTCTCTCGCTCACACTGCCCGCTCCCACTCTCTCTCCCTCACACTGTCTGCTCCCACTCTCTCTCCCTCACACTGCCCGCTCCCACTCTCTCTCCCTCACACTGCCTGCTCCCACACTCTCTCTCTCACACTGCCCGCTCCCACTCTCTCTCGCTCACACTGCCCACTCCCACTCTCTCTCCCTCACACTGCCCGCTCCCACTCTCTCTCCCTCACAATGCCCGCTCCCACTCTCTCTCCCTCACAATGCCCGCTCCCACTCTCTCTCCATCACACTGCCCGCTCCCACTCTCTCCCCCTCACACTGCCCGCTCCCACTCCCTCTCTCCCTCACACTGCCGGCTCCCACTCTCTCGCCCTCACACTGCCTGCTCCCACTCTCTCTCCCTCACACTGCCCACTCCCACCCTCTCTCCCTCACACTGCCTGCTCCCACTCTCTCTCTCCCTCACACTGCCCAGTCCCACTCTCTCTCCCTCACACTGCCCGCTCCCACTCTCTCTCCCTCACACTGTCTGCACCCACTCTCTCTCCCTCACACTGCCCGCTCCCAGTCTCTCTCCCTCACACTGTCTGCTCCCACTCTCTCTCTCCCTTACACTGCCCGCTCCGATTCTCTCTCCCTCACACTGCCCGCTCCCACTCTCTCTCACTCACACTGCCCGCTCCCACTCTCTCTCCCTCACACTGCCCACTCCCACTCTCTCTCTCCCTCACACTGCCTGCACCCACTCTCTCTCCCTCACACTGCCCGCTCCCACTCTCTCTCCCTCAAACTGACTGCACCGACTCTCTCTCCCTCACACTGCCCGCTCACAGTCTCTCTCCCTCACACTGTCTGCTCCCACTCTCTCTCTCCCTTACACTACCCGCTCCGATTCTCTCTCCCTCACACTGCCCGCTCCCACTCTCTCTCTCCCTCACACTGCCCGCTCCCACTCTCTCTCTCCCTCACACTGCCCGCTACCATTCTCTCTCCCTCACACTGCCCGCTCCCTCTCTCTCTCCCTCACACTGCCCGCTCCCACTCTCTCTCCCTCACACTGCCCGCTCCCACTCTCTCTTCCTCACACTGCCCACTCCCACTCTCTCTCCCTCACACGGTCTGCACCCACTCCCTCTCTCCCTTACACTGTCTGCTCCCACTCTCTCTCCCTCACACTGCCCGCTCCCACTCTCTCTCCCTCACACTATCTGCTCCCACTCTCTCTCCCTCACACTGCCCGCTCCCACTCTCTCTCCCTCACACTGCCCGCTCCCACTCTCTCTCCCTCACACTGCCCACTCCCATTCTATCTCTCCCTCACACAGTCCCCTCCCCCCCTTTCTCTCCCTCGCACTGCACGCTCCCACTCCCTCTCTCCGTCACACTGCCCGCTCGCACTCTCTCTCCCTCACAGTGCCCGCTCCCACTCTCTCTCCCACACACTGCCCGCTACCACTCTCTCTCCCTCACACTGCCCGCTCCCACTCTCTCTCTCTCCCTCACACTGCCCGCTCCCACTCTCTCTCCCTCACACTGCCTGTTCCCACTCTCTCTCCCTCACACTGCACGCTCCCACTCTCTCTCCTTCACAGTGCCCGCTCCCACTCTTTCTCCCTCACAATGCCCGCTCCCACTCTCTCTCCCTCACACTGCCTGCTCCCACTCTCTCTCCCTCACTCTGCACGCTCCCACTCTCTCTCCCTCAGACTGCCCGCTCCCACTCTCTCTCCCTCACACTGCCCACTCCCACTCTCTCTCTCCTTCACACTGCCGACTCCCACTCTCTCTCTCCCTCACACTGCCCGCTCCCACTCTCTCTCCCTCACACAGCCTGCTCCCACTCTCTCTCCCTCACTCTGCCCGCTCTCACTCTCTCTCCCTCACACTGCCCGCTCCCACTCTCTCTCCCTCACACTGCCGGCTCCCACTCTCTCTCTCCCTCACACTGCCCGCTCCCACTCTCTCTCCCTCACACTGTCTGCTCCCACTCTCTCTCCCTCACACTGTCTGCTCCCACTCTCTCTCTCTCTCACTCTGCCCGCTCTCACTCTCTCTCTCCCTCACACTGTCTGCTCCCACTCTCTCTCTCCCTCACTCTGCCCGCTCTCACTCTCTCTCTCCCTCACACTGTCGGCTCCAACTCTCTCTCCCTCACACTGCCCGCTCCCACTCTCTCTCTCCCTCACACTGCCCGCTCCCACTCTCTCTCCCTCACACTGTCTCCTCCAACTCTCTCTCCCTCACACTGTCAGCTCCCCCTCTCTCTCTCCCTCACACTGCCCGCTCCCACTCTCTCTCCCTCACACTGCCGGCTCCCACTCTCTCTCTCCCTCACACTGCCCGCTCCCACTCTCTCTCCCTCACACTGCCGGCTCCCACTCTCCCTCCCTCACACTGTCTGCTCCCACTCTCTCTCTCCCTCATACTGCCCGCTCCCACTCTCTCTCCCTCACACTGCCCGCTCCCACTCTCTCTCCCTCACTCTGCTGGCTCCCACTCTCTCTCCCTCACACTGACTGCTCCCACTCTCTCTCCCTCACACTGCCAGCTCCCACTCTCTCTCCCTCACTCTGCTGGCTCCCACTCTCTCTCTTCCTCACACTGTCTGCTCCCACTCTCTCTCCCTCACACTGCCCGCTCTCACTCTCTCTCCCTCACACTGCCTGCTCCCACACTCTCTCTCCCTGACTCTGCCCGCTCACACTCTCTCTGTCCCTCACACTGCCCGCTCCCACTCTCTCTCCCTCACACTGTCTGCTCCCACTCTCTCTCCCTCACACTGCCCGCTCCCACCCTCTCTCCCTCACACTGCCTGCTCCCACTCTCTCTCTCTCACACTGCCCGCTCCGAATCTCTCTCGCTCACACTGCCCGCTCCCACCCTCTCTCCCTCACACTGCCTGCTCCCACTCTCTCTCCCTCACAATGCCCGCTCCCACTCTCTCTCCCTCACACTGCCCGCTCCAACTCTCTCCCCCTCACACTGCCCGCTCCCACTCTCTCTCTCCCTCACACTGCGGGCTCCCACTCTCTCGCCCTCACACTGCCTGCTCCCACTCTCTCTCCCTCACACTGCCCGCTCCCACCCTCTCTCCCTCACACTGCCTGCTCCCACTCTCTCTCTCCCTCACACTGCCCGCTCCCACTCTCTCTCCCTCACACTGCCCGCTCCCACTCTCTCTCCCTCACACTGTCTGCACCCACTCTCTCTCCCTCACACTGCCCGCTCCCAGTCTCTCTCCCTCACACTGTCTGCTCCCACTCTCTCTCTCCCTTACACTGCCCGCTCCGATTCTCTCTCCCTCACACTGCCCGCTCCCACTCTCTCTCACTCACACTGCCCGCTCCCACTCTCTCTCCCTCACACTGCCCACTCCCACTCTCTCTCTCCCTCACACTGCCTCCACCCACTCTCTCTCCCTCACACTGCCCGCTCCCACTCTCTCTCCCTCACACTGCCCGCTCCCACTCTCTCTCCCTCAAACTGTCTGCACCCACTCTCTCTCCCTCACACTGCCCGCTCCCAGTCTCTCTCCCTCACACTGTCTGCTCCCACTCTCTCTCTCCCTTACACTACCCGCTCCGATTCTCTCTCCCTCACACTGCCCGCTCCCACTCTCTCTCTCCCTCACACTGCCCGCTCCCACTCTCTCTCTCCCTCACACTGCCCGCTACCACTCTCTCTCCCTCACACTGCCCGCTCCCTCTCTCTCTCCCTCACACTGCCCGCTCCCACTCTCTCTCCCTCACACTGCCCGCTCCCACTCTCTCTTCCTCACACTGCCCGCTCCCACTCTCTCTCCCTCACACGGTCTGCTCCCACTCCCTCTCTCCCTTACACTGTCTGCTCCCACTCTCTCTCCCTCACACTGCCCGCTCCCACTCTCTCTCCCTCACACTATCTGCTCCCACTCTCTCTCCCTCACACTGCCCGCTCCCACTCTCTCTCCCTCACACTGCCCGCTCGCACTCTCTCTCCCTCACACTGCCCGCTCCCCCTCTTTCTCTCCCTCACACTGCCCGCTCCCACTCTCTCTCTCCCTCACACTGCCCGCTCCCACTCTCTCTCCCTCACAGTGCCCGCACCCACTCTCTCTCCCTCACACTGCCTACTCCCACTCTCTCTCCCTCACACTGCCCGCTCCCACTCTCTCTCCCTCACACTGCCCGCTCCCACTCTCTCTCCCTCACACTGCCCACTCCCATTCTATCTCTCCCTCACACAGCCCCCTCCCCCTCTTTCTCTCCCTCACACTGCCCGCTCCCACTCTCTCTCTCCGTCACACTGCCCGCTCGCACTCTCTCTCCCTCACAGTGCCCGCTCCCACTCTCTCTCCCTCACACTGCCTGCTCCCACTCTCTCTCTCCCTCACACTGCCCGCTCGCACTCTCTCTCCCTCACACTGCCCGCTCCCACTCTCTCTCCCTCACACTGCCCGCTCCCACTCTCTCTCCATTACACTGTCTGCTCCCACTCTCTCTCCCTCACACTGCCCGCTCGCACTCTCTCTCTCTCACACTGTCAGCTCCCACTCTCTCTCCCTCACACTGCCCGCTCCCACTCTCTCCCCATCACACTGCCTGCTCCCACTCTCTCTCCTTCACTCTGCACGCTCCCACTCTCTCTCCCTCACTCTGCACGCTCCCACTCTCTCTCTCTCACACTGTCTGCTCCCACTCTCTCTCTCCCTCACTCTGCCCACTCTCACTCTCTCTCTCCCTCACACTGCCAGCTCCCACTCTCTCTCCCTCACTCTGCCGGCTCCCTCTCGCTCTCTCCCTCACTCTGCTCGCTCCCACTCTCTCTCTCCGTCACACTGTCTGCTCCCACTCTCTCTCCCTCACACTCTCTGCTCCCACTCTCTCTCCCTCAATCGGCCGGCTCCCACTCTCTCTCCCTCACACTGCCAGCTCCCACTCTCTCTCCCTCACACTGCCCGCTCCCAGTCTCTCTCCCTCACACTGCCCGCTCCCACTCTCTCTCTCCCTCACACTGCCCGCTCCCACTCTCTCTCACCCTCACACTGCCCGCTACCACTCTCCCTCACACTGCCCGCTCCCACTCTCTCTCCCTCACACTGCCCGCTCCCACTCTCTCTCCCTCACACTGCCCGCTCCCAGTCTCTCTCCCTCACACTGCCCGCTCCCACTCTCTCTCTCCCTCACACTGCCCGCTCCCACTCTCTCTCACCCTCACACTGCCCGCTACCACTCTCCCTCACACTGCCCGCTCCCACTCTCTCTCCCTCACACTGCCCGCTCCCACTCTCTCTCCCTCACACTGCCCGCTCCCACTCTCTCTCCCTCACACTGCCCGCTCCCACTCTCTCTCCCTCACACGGTCTGCTCCCACTCTCTCTCCCTCACACTGCCCGCTCCCACTCTCTCTCCCTCACACAATCTGCTCCCACTCTCTTTCCCTCACACTGCCCGCTCCCACTCTCTCTCCCTCACACTGCCCGCTCGCACTCTCTCTCCCTCACACTGCCCGCTCCCCCTCTTTCTCTCCCTCACACTGCCCACTCCCACTGTCTCTCTCCCTCAACCTGCCCGCTCCCACTCTCCCTCCCTCACAGTGCCCGCACCCACTCTCTCTCCCTCACACTGCCTACTCCCACTCTCTCTCCCTCACAGTGCCCGCACCCACTCTCTCTCCCTCACACTGCCCGCTCCCACTCGCTCTCTCCCTCACACTGCCCGCTCGCATTCTCTCTCCCTCACAGTGCCCGCTCCCACTCTCTCTCCCTCACACTGCCCGCTCCCACTCTCTCTCCCTCACACTGCCCGCTCCCACTCTCTCTCCCTCACACTGCCCGCTCCCACTCTCTCCCCCTCACACTGCCCGCTCCCACTCTCTCTCCCTCACACTGTCTGCTCCCACTCTCTCTCTCCCTTACACTGCCCGCTCCGATTCTCTCTCCCTCACACTGCCCGCTCCCACTCTCTCTCACTCACACTGCCCGCTCCCACTCTCTCTCCCTCACACTGCCCACTCCCACTCTCTCTCTCCCTCACACTGTCTGCACCCACTCTCTCTCCCTCACACTGCCCGCTCCCACTCTCTCTCCCTCAAACTGTCTGCACCCACTCTCTCTCCCTCACACTGCCCGCTCCCAGTCTCTCTCCCTCACACTGTCTGCTCCCACTCTCTCTCTCCCTTACACTACCCGCTCCGATTCTCTCTCCCTCACACTGCCCGCTCCCACTCTCTCTGTCCCTCACACTGCCCGCTCCCACTCTCTCTCTCCCTCACACTGCCCGCTACCACTCTCTCTCCCTCACACTGCCCGCTCCCTCTCTCTCTCCCTCACACTGCCCGCTCCCACTCTCTCTCCCTCACACTGCCCGCTCCCACTCTCTCTCCCTCACACTGCCTGCTCCCACTCTCTCTCTCCCTCACACTGCCCGCTCGCACTCTCTCTCCCTCACACTGCCCGCTCCCACTCTCTCTCCCTCACACTGCCCGCTCCCACTCTCTCTCCATTACACTGTCTGCTCCCACTCTCTCTCCCTCACACTGCCCGCTCGCACTCTCTCTCTCTCACACTGTCAGCTCCCACTCTCTCTCCCTCACACTGCCCGCTCCCACTCTCTCCCCATCACACTGCCTGCTCCCACTCTCTCTCCTTCACTCTGCACGCTCCCACTCTCTCTCCCTCACTCTGCACGCTCCCACTCTCTCTCTCTCACACTGTCTGCTCCCACTCTCTCTCTCCCTCACTCTGCCCACTCTCACTCTCTCTCTCCCTCACACTGCCAGCTCCCACTCTCTCTCCCTCACTCTGCCGGCTCCCTCTCGCTCTCTCCCTCACTCTGCTCGCTCCCACTCTCTCTCTCCGTCACACTGTCTGCTCCCACTCTCTCTCCCTCACACTCTCTGCTCCCACTCTCTCTCCCTCAATCGGCCGGCTCCCACTCTCTCTCCCTCACACTGCCAGCTCCCACTCTCTCTCCCTCACACTGCCCGCTCCCAGTCTCTCTCCCTCACACTGCCCGCTCCCACTCTCTCTCTCCCTCACACTGCCCGCTCCCACTCTCTCTCACCCTCACACTGCCCGCTACCACTCTCCCTCACACTGCCCGCTCCCACTCTCTCTCCCTCACACTGCCCGCTCCCACTCTCTCTCCCTCACACTGCCCGCTCCCAGTCTCTCTCCCTCACACTGCCCGCTCCCACTCTCTCTCTCCCTCACACTGCCCGCTCCCACTCTCTCTCACCCTCACACTGCCCGCTACCACTCTCCCTCACACTGCCCGCTCCCACTCTCTCTCCCTCACACTGCCCGCTCCCACTCTCTCTCCCTCACACTGCCCGCTCCCACTCTCTCTCCCTCACACTGCCCGCTCCCACTCTCTCTCCCTCACACGGTCTGCTCCCACTCTCTCTCCCTCACACTGCCCGCTCCCACTCTCTCTCCCTCACACAATCTGCTCCCACTCTCTCTCCCTCACACTGCCCGCTCCCACTCTCTCTCCCTCACACTGCCCGCTCGCACTCTCTCTCCCTCACACTGCCCGCTCCCCCTCTTTCTCTCCCTCACACTGCCCACTCCCACTGTCTCTCTCCCTCAACCTGCCCGCTCCCACTCTCCCTCCCTCACAGTGCCCGCACCCACTCTCTCTCCCTCACACTGCCTACTCCCACTCTCTCTCCCTCACAGTGCCCGCACCCACTCTCTCTCCCTCACACTGCCCGCTCCCACTCGCTCTCTCCCTCACACTGCCCGCTCGCATTCTCTCTCCCTCACAGTGCCCGCTCCCACTCTCTCTCCCTCACACTGCCCGCTCCCACTCTCTCTCCCTCACACTGCCCGCTCCCACTCTCTCTCCCTCACACTGCCCGCTCCCACTCTCTCCCCCTCACACTGCCCGCTCCCACTCTCTCTCCCTCACACTGTCTGCTCCCACTCTCTCTCTCCCTTACACTGCCCGCTCCGATTCTCTCTCCCTCACACTGCCCGCTCCCACTCTCTCTCACTCACACTGCCCGCTCCCACTCTCTCTCCCTCACACTGCCCACTCCCACTCTCTCTCTCCCTCACACTGTCTGCACCCACTCTCTCTCCCTCACACTGCCCGCTCCCACTCTCTCTCCCTCAAACTGTCTGCACCCACTCTCTCTCCCTCACACTGCCCGCTCCCAGTCTCTCTCCCTCACACTGTCTGCTCCCACTCTCTCTCTCCCTTACACTACCCGCTCCGATTCTCTCTCCCTCACACTGCCCGCTCCCACTCTCTCTGTCCCTCACACTGCCCGCTCCCACTCTCTCTCTCCCTCACACTGCCCGCTACCACTCTCTCTCCCTCACACTGCCCGCTCCCTCTCTCTCTCCCTCACACTGCCCGCTCCCACTCTCTCTCCCTCACACTGCCCGCTCCCACTCTCTCTTCCTCACACTGCCCGCTCCCACTCTCTCTCCCTCACACAGCCTGCTCCCACTCTCTCTCTCCCTTACACTGTCTGCTCCCACTCTCTCTCCCTCACACTGCCCGCTCCCACTCTCTCTCCCTCACACTATCTGCTCCCACTCTCTCTCCCTCACACTGCCCGCTCCCACTCTCTCTCCCTCACACTGCCCGCTCGCACTCTCTCTCCCTCACACTGTCTGCTCCCACTCTCTCTCCCTCACACTGTCTGCTCCCACTCTCTCTCTCTCTCACTCTGCCCGCTCTCACTCTCTCTCTCCCTCACACTGTCTGCTCCCACTCTCTCTCTCCATCACTCTGCCCGTTCTCACTCTCTCTCTCCCTCACACTGTCAGCTCCAACTCTCTCTCCCTCACACTGCCCGCTCCCACTCTCTCTCTCCCTCACACTGCCAGCTCCCACTCTCCCTCCCTCACACTGTCTGCTCCCACTCTCTCTCTCCCTCACACTGCCCGCTCCCACTCTCTCTCCCTCACACTGCCCGCTCCCACTGTCTCTCCCTCACACATGCCGGCTCCCACTCTCCCTCCCTCACACTGTCTACTCCCACTCTATCTCTCCCTCATACTGCCCTCTCCCACGCTCTCTCCCTCACACTGCCCGCTCCCACTCTCTCTCCCTCACTCTGCTGGCTCCCACTCTCTCTCTCCCTCACACTGCCTGCTCCCACTCTCTCTCCCTCACACTGCCAGCTCCCTCTCTCTCTCCCTCACTCTGCTGGCTCCCACTCTCTCTCTTCCTCACACTGTCTACTCCCACTCTCTCTCCCTCACACTGCCTGCTCCCACTCTCTCTCTCTCTCACACTGCCCGCTCCCAATCTCTCTCCCTCACTCTGCCCGCTCCCACTCTCTCTCCCTCAGACTGCACGCTCCCACTCTCTCTCCCTCACACTGCCCACTCCCACTCTCTCTCTCCCTCACACTGCCCACTCCCACTCTCTCTCTCCCTCACACTTCCCGCTCCCACTCTCTCTCCCTCACACAGCCTGCTCCCACTCTCTCTCCCTCACTCTGCCCGCTCCCACTCTCTCTCCCTCACACTGCCCGCTCCCACACTCTCTCCCTCACACTGCAGGCTCCCACTCTCTCTCTCCCTCACACTGCCCGCTCCCACTCTCTCTCCCTCACACTGTCTGCTCCCACTCTCTCTCCCTCACACTGTCTGCTCCCACTCTCTCTCTCTCTCACTCTGCCCGCTCTCACTCTCTCTCTCCCTCACACTGTCTGCTCCCACTCTCTCTCTCCCTCACTCTGCCTGCTCTCACTCTCTCTCTCCCTCACACTGTCGGCTCCAACTCTCTCTCCCTCACACTGCCCGCTCCCACTCTCTCTCGCCCTCACACTGCCCGCTCCCACTCTCTCTCCCTCACACTGTCTCCTCCAACTCTCTCTCCCTCACACTGTCAGCTCCCCCTCTCTCTCTCCCTCACACAGCCCGCTCCCACTCTCTCTCCCTCACACTGCCAGCTCCCACTCTCCCTCCCTCACACTGTCTGCTCCCACTCTCTCTCTCCCTCACACTGCCCGCTCCCACTCTCTCTCCCTCACACTGCCCGCTCCCACTCTCTCTCCCTCACACTGCCGGCTCCCACTCTCCCTCCAACACACTGTCTACTCCCACTCTCTCTCTCCCTCATACTGCCCGCTCCCACTCTCTCTCCCTCACACTGCCCGCTCCCACTCTCTCTCCCTCACTCTGCTGGCTCCCACTCTCTCTCTCCCTCACACTGCCTGCTCCCACTCTCTCTCCCTCACACTGCCAGCTCCCACTCTCTCTCCCTCACTCTGCTGGCTCCCACTCTCTCTCTTCCTCACACTGCCTGCTCCCACTCTCTCTCCCTCACACTGCCCGCTCCCACTCTCTCTCCTCCACACTGCCTGCTCCCACTCTCTCTCTCTCTCACACTGCCCGCTCCCACTCTCTCTCGCTCACACTGCCCACTCCCACTCTCTCTCCCTCACACTGCCCACTCCCACTCTCTCTCCCTCACACTGCCTGCTCCCACTCTCTCTCCCTCACAATGCCCGCTCCCACTCTCTCTCCCTCACACTGCCCGCTCCCACTCTCTCCCTCTCACACTGCCCGCTCACACTCTCTCTCTCCCTCACACTGCCGGCTCCCACTCTCTCTCCCTCACACTGCCTGCTCCCACTCTCTCTCCCTCACACTGCCCGCTCCCACCCTCTCTCCCTCACACTGCCTGCTCCCACTCTCTCTCTCCCTCACACTGCCCGCTCCCACTCTCTCTCCCTCACAATGCCAGCTCCCACTCTCTCTCCCTCACACTGTCTGCACCCACTCTCTCTCCCTCACACTGCCCGCTCCCAGTCTCTCTCCCTCACACTGTCTGCTCCCACTCTCTCTCTCCCTTACACTACCCGCTCTGATTCTCTCTCCCTCACACTGCCCGCTCCCACTCTCTCTCTCCCTCACACTGCCCGCTACCACTCTCCCTCACACTGCCCGCTCCCACTCTCTCCCTCACACTGCCCGCTCCCACTCTCTCTCCCTTACACTGCCCGCTCCCACTCTCTCTCCCTCACACTGTCTGCTCCCACTCTCTCTCTCCCTTACACTGCCCGCTCCGATTCTCTCTCCCTCACACTGCCCGCTCCCACTCTCTCTCACTCACACTGCCCGCTCCCACTCTCTCTCCCTCACACTGCCCACTCCCACTCTCTCTCTCCCTCACACTGTCTGCACCCACTCTCTCTCCCTCACACTGCCCGCTCCCACTCTCTCTCCCTCAAACTGTCTGCACCCACTCTCTCTCCCTCACACTGCCCGCTCCCAGTCTCTCTCCCTCACACTGTCTGCTCCCACTCTCTCTCTCCCTTACACTACCCGCTCCGATTCTCTCTCCCTCACACTGCCCGCTCCCACTCTCTCTGTCCCTCACACTGCCCGCTCCCACTCTCTCTCTCCCTCACACTGCCCGCTACCACTCTCTCTCCCTCACACTGCCCGCTCCCTCTCTCTCTCCCTCACACTGCCCGCTCCCACTCTCTCTCCCTCACACTGCCCGCTCCCACTCTCTCTTCCTCACACTGCCCGCTCCCACTCTCTCTCCCTCACACAGCCTGCTCCCACTCTCTCTCTCCCTTACACTGTCTGCTCCCACTCTCTCTCCCTCACACTGCCCGCTCCCACTCTCTCTCCCTCACACTATCTGCTCCCACTCTCTCTCCCTCACACTGCCCGCTCCCACTCTCTCTCCCTCACACTGCCCGCTCGCACTCTCTCTCCCTCACACTGCCCGCTCCCCCTCTTTCTCTCCCTCACACTGCCCGCTCCCACTCTCTCTCTCCCTCACACTGCCCGCTCCCACTCTCTCTCCCTCACAGTGCCCGCACCCACTCTCTCTCCCTCACACTGCCTACTCCCACTCTCTCTCCCTCACACTGCCCGCTCCCACTCTCTCTCCCTCACACTGCCCGCTCCCACTCTCTCTCCCTCACACTGCCGGCTCCCACTCTCTCTCTCCCTCACACTGCCCGCTCCCACTCTCTCTCCCTCACACTGTCTGCTCCCACTCTCTCTCCCTCACACTGTCTGCTCCCACTCTCTCTCTCTCTCACTCTGCCCGCTCTCACTCTCTCTCTCCCTCACACTGTCTGCTCCCACTCTCTCTCTCCCTCACTCTGCCCGTTCTCACTCTCTCTCTCCCTCACACTGTCAGCTCCAACTCTCTCTCCCTCACACTGCCCGCTCCCACTCTCTCTCTCCCTCACACTGCCAGCTCCCACTCTCCCTCCCTCACACTGTCTGCTCCCACTCTCTCTCTCCCTCACACTGCCCGCTCCCACTCTCTCTCCCTCACACTGCCCGCTCCCACTGTCTCTCCCTCACACATGCCGGCTCCCACTCTCCCTCCCTCACACTGTCTACTCCCACTCTATCTCTCCCTCATACTGCCCTCTCCCACGCTCTCTCCCTCACACTGCCCGCTCCCACTCTCTCTCCCTTACTCTGCTGGCTCCCACTCTCTCTCTCCCTCACACTGCCTGCTCCCACTCTCTCTCCCTCACACTGCCAGCTCCCTCTCTCTCTCCCTCACTCTGCTGGCTCCCACTCTCTCTCTTCCTCACACTGTCTACTCCCACTCTCTCTCCCTCACACTGCCTGCTCCCACTCTCTCTCTCTCTCACACTGCCCGCTCCCACTCTCTCTCCCTCACTCTGCCCGCTCCCACTCTCTCTCCCTCAGACTGCACGCTCCCACTCTCTCTCCCTCACACTGCCCACTCCCACTCTCTCTCTCCCTCACACTGCCCACTCCCACTCTCTCTCTCCCTCACACTTCCCGCTCCCACTCTCTCTCCCTCACACAGCCTGCTCCCACTCTCTCTCCCTCACTCTGCCCGCTCCCACTCTCTCTCCCTCACACTGCCCGCTCCCACTCTCTCTCCCTCACACTGCAGGCTCCCACTCTCTCTCTCCCTCACACTGCCCGCTCCCACTCTCTCTCCCTCACACTGTCTGCTCCCACTCTCTCTCCCTCACACTGTCTGCTCCCACTCTCTCTCTCTCTCACTCTGCCCGCTCTCACTCTCTCTCTCCCTCACACTGTCTGCTCCCACTCTCTCTCTCCCTCACTCTGCCTGCTCTCACTCTCTCTCTCCCTCACACTGTCGGCTCCAACTCTCTCTCCCTCACACTGCCCGCTCCCACTCTCTCTCGCCCTCACACTGCCCGCTCCCACTCTCTCTCCCTCACACTGTCTCCTCCAACTCTCTCTCCCTCACACTGTCAGCTCCCCCTCTCTCTCTCCCTCACACCGCCCGCTCCCACTCTCTCTCCCTCACACTGCCAGCTCCCACTCTCCCTCCCTCACACTGTCTGCTCCCACTCTCTCTCTCCCTCACACTGCCCGCTCCCACTCTCTCTCCCTCACACTGCCCGCTCCCACTCTCTCTCCCTCACACTGCCGGCTCCCACTCTCCCTCCCTCACACTGTCTACTCCCACTCTCTCTCTCCCTCATACTGCCCGCTCCCACTCTCTCTCCCTCACACTGCCCGCTCCCACTCTCTCTCCCTCACTCTGCTGGCTCCCACTCTCTCTCTCCCTCACACTGCCTGCTCCCACTCTCTCTCCCTCACACTGCCAGCTCCCACTCTCTCTCCCTCACTCTGCTGGCTCCCACTCTCTCTCTTCCTCACACTGCCTGCTCCCACTCTCTCTCCCTCACACTGCCCGCTCCCACTCTCTCTCCTCCACACTGCCTGCTCCCACTCTCTCTCTCTCTCACACTGCCCGCTCCCACTCTCTCTCGCTCACACTGCCCACTCCCACTCTCTCTCCCTCACACTGCCCACTCCCACTCTCTCTCCCTCACACTGCCTGCTCCCACTCTCTCTCCCTCACAATGCCCGCTCCCACTCTCTCTCCCTCACACTGCCCGCTCCCACTCTCTCCCTCTCACACTGCCCGCTCACACTCTCTCTCTCCCTCACACTGCCGGCTCCCACTCTCTCTCCCTCACACTGCCTGCTCCCACTCTCTCTCCCTCACACTGCCCGCTCCCACCCTCTCTCCCTCACACTGCCTGCTCCCACTCTCTCTCTCCCTCACACTGCCCGCTCCCACTCTCTCTCCCTCACAATGCCAGCTCCCACTCTCTCTCCCTCACACTGTCTGCACCCACTCTCTCTCCCTCACACTGCCCGCTCCCAGTCTCTCTCCCTCACACTGTCTGCTCCCACTCTCTCTCTCCCTTACACTACCCGCTCTGATTCTCTCTCCCTCACACTGCCCGCTCCCACTCTCTCTCACTCACACTGCCTGCTCCCACTCTCTCTCCCTTACACTGCCCACTCCCACTCTCTCTCTCCCTCACACTGCCTGCACCCACTCTCTCTCCCTCACACTGCCCGCTCCCACTCTCTCTCCCTCAAACTGTCTGCACCCACACTCTCTCCCTCACACTGCCCGCTCCCAGTCTCTCTCCCTCACACTGCCCGCTCCCACTCTCTCTCTCTCCCTCACACTGCCCGCTCCCACTCTCTCTCTCCCTCACACTGCCCGCTACCACTCTCCCTCACACTGCCCGCTCCCACTCTCTCCCTCACACTGCCCGCTCCCACTCTCTCTCCCTTACACTGCCCGCTCCCACTCTCTCTCCCTCACACTGCCCGCTCCCACTCTCTCTCCCTCACACAGTCTGCTCCCACTCTCTCTCCCTCACACTGCCTGCTCCCACTCTCTCTCCCTCACACAATCTGCTCCCACTCTCTCTCCCTCACACTGCCCGCTCCCACTCTCTCTCCCTCACACTGCCCGCTCGCACTCTCTCTCCCTCACACTGCCCGCTCCCCCTCTTTCTCTCCCTCACACTGCCCACTCCCACTCTCTCTCTCCCTCACACTGCCCGCTCCCACTCTCCCTCCCTCACAGTGCCCGCACCCACTCTCTCTCCCTCACACTGCCTACTCCCACTCTCTCTCCCTCACAGTGCCCGCACCCACTCTCTCTCCCTCACACTGCCCGCTCGCACTCTCTCTCTCCCTCACACTGCCCGCTCGCATTCTCTCTCCCTCACAGTGCCCGCTCCCACTCTCTCTCCCTCACACTGCCCGCTCCCACTCTCTCTCCCTCACACTGCCCGCTCCCACTCTCTCTCCCTCACACTGCCCGCTCCCACTCTCTCCCCCTCACACTGCCCGCTCCCACTCTCTCTCCCTCACACTGTCTGCTCCCACTCTCTCTCTCCCTTACACTGCCCGCTCCGATTCTCTCTCCCTCACACTGCCCGCTCCCACTCTCTCTCACTCACACTGCCCGCTCCCACTCTCTCTCCCTCACACTGCCCACTCCCACTCTCTCTCTCCCTCACACTGCCTGCACCCACTCTCTCTCCCTCACACTGCCCGCTCCCACTCTCTCTCCCTCAAACTGTCTGCACCCACTCTCTCTCCCTCACACTGCCCGCTCCCAGTCTCTCTCCCTCACACTGTCTGCTCCCACTCTCTCTCTCCCTGACACTACCCGCTCCGATTCTCTCTCCCTCACACTGCCCGCTCCCAGTCTCTCTGTCCCTCACACTGCCCGCTCCCACTCTCTCTCTCCCTCACACTGCCCGCTACCACTCTCTCTCCCTCACACTGCCCGCTCCCTCTCTCTCTCCCTCACACTGCCCGCTCCCACTCTCTCTCCCTCACACTGCCCGCTCCCACTCTCTCTTCCTCACACTGCCCGCTCCCACTCTCTCTCCCTCACACGGTCTGCTCCCACTCCCTCTCTCCCTTACACTGTCTGCTCCCACTCTCTCTCCCTCACACTGCCCGCTCCCACTCTCTCTCCCTCACACTATCTGCTCCCACTCTCTCTCCCTCACACTGCCCGCTCCCACTCTCTCTCCCTCACACTGCCCGCTCGCACTCTCTCTCCCTCACACTGCCCGCTCCCCCTCTTTCTCTCCCTCACACTGCCCACTCCCACTCTCTCTCTCCCTCACACTGCCCGCTCCCACTCTCTCTCCCTCACAGTGCCCGCACCCACTCTCTCTCCCTCACACTGCCTACTCCCACTCTCTCTCCCTCACACTGCCCGCTCCCACTCTCTCTCCCTCACACTGCCCGCTCCCACTCTCTCTCCCTCACACTGCCCACTCCCATTCTATCTCTCCCTCACACAGCCCCCTCCCCCTCTTTCTCTCCCTCACACTGCCCGCTCCCACTCTCTCTCTCCGTCACACTGCCCGCTCGCACTCTCTCTCCCTCACTGTGCCCGCTCCCACTCTCTCTCCCTCACACTGCCTGCTCCCACTCTCTCTCCCTCACACTGCCCGCTCCCACTCTCTCTCCCTCACACTGCCCGCTCCCACTCTCTCCCCATCACACTGCCTGCTCCCACTCTCTCTCCTTCACTCTGCACGCTCCCACTCTCTCTCCCTCACTCTGCACGCTCCCACTGTCTCTCACTCACACTGTCAGCTCCCACTCTCTCTCTCCCTCACTCTGCCCGCTCTCACTCTCTCTCTCCCTCACACTGTCTGCTCCCACTCTCTCTCTCCCTCACTCTGCCCACTCTCACTCTCTCTCTCCCTCACACTGTCTGCTCCCACTCTCTCTCTCCCTCACTCTGCCCGCTCTCACTCTCTCTCTCCCTCACACTGCCAGCTCCCACTCTCTCTCCCTCACACTGCCCGCTTCCACTCTCTCTCCCTCAATCGGCCGGCTCCCACTCTCTCTCCCTCACACTGCCAGCTCCCACTCTCTCTCCCTCACTCTGCCGGCTCCCCCTCTCTCTCCCTCACACAGGCCGGCTCCCACTCTCTCTCTCCCTCACACTGACCGCTCCCACTCTCTCTCCCTCACACTGCCCGCTCCCACTCTCTCTCCCTCACACTGCCGAGTCCCACTCTCCCTCCCTCACACTGCCCGCTCCCACTCTCTTTCCCTCACACTGCCCCCTCCCACTCTCTCTCTCCCTCATACTGCCCGCTCCCACTCTCTCTCCCTCACACTGCCCGCTCCCACTCTCTCTCCCTCACTCTGCTGGCTCCCACTCTCTCTCTCCCTCACACTGACTGCTCCCACTCTCTCTCCCTCACACTGCCAGCTCCCACTCTCTCTCCCTCACTCTGCTGGTTCCCACTCTCTCTCTTCCTCACACTGTCTGCTCCCACTCTCTCTCCCTCACACTGCCCGCTCTCACTCTCTCTCCCTCACACTGCCTGCTCCCACACTCTCTCTCCCTGACTCTGCCCGCTCACACTCTCTCTGTCCCTCACACTGCCCGCTCCCACTCTCTCTCGCTCACACTGCCCGCTCCCACTCTCTCTCCCTCACACTGTCTGCTCCCACTCTCTCTCCCTCACACTGCCCGCTCCCACTCTCTCTCCCTCACACTGCCCGCTCGCACTCTCTCTCCCTCACACTGCCCGCTCCCCCTCTTTCTCTCCCTCACACTGCCCACTCCCACTGTCTCTCTCCCTCACACTGCCCGCTCCCACTCTCCCTCCCTCACAGTGCCCGCACCCACTCTCTCTCCCTCACACTGCCTACTCCCACTCTCTCTCCCTCACAGTGCCCGCACCCACTCTCTCTCCCTCACACTGCCTGCTCCCACTCTCTCTCTCCCTCACACTGCCCGCTCGCATTCTCTCTCCCTCACAGTGCCCGCTCCCACTCTCTCTCCCTCACACTGCCCGCTCCCACTCTCTCTCCCTCACACTGCCCGCTCCCACTCTCTCTCCCTCACACTGCCCGCTCCCACTCTCTCCCCCACACACTGCCCGCTCCCACTCTCTCTCCCTCACACTGTCTGCTCCCACTCTCTCTCTCCCTTACACTGCCCGCTCCGATTCTCTCTCCCTCACACTGCCCGCTCCCACTCTCTCTCACTCACACTGCCCGATCCCACTCTCTCTCCCTCACACTGCCCACTCCCACTCTCTCTCTCCCTCACACTGCCTGCACCCACTCTCTCTCCCTCACACTGCCCGCTCCCACTCTCTCTCCCTCAAACTGTCTGCACCCACTCTCTCTCCCTCACACTGCCCGCTCCCAGTCTCTCTCCCTCACACTGTCTGCTCCCACTCTCTCTCTCCCTGACACTACCCGCTCCGATTCTCTCTCCCTCACACTGCCCGCTCCCAGTCTCTCTGTCCCTCACACTGCCCGCTCCCACTCTCTCTCTCCCTCACACTGCCCGCTACCACTCTCTCTCCCTCACACTGCCCGCTCCCTCTCTCTCTCCCTCACACTGCCCGCTCCCACTCTCTCTCCCTCACACTGCCCGCTCCCACTCTCTCTTCCTCACACTGCCCGCTCCCACTCTCTCTCCCTCACACGGTCTGCTCCCACTCCCTCTCTCCCTTACACTGTCTGCTCCCACTCTCTCTCCCTCACACTGCCCGCTCCCACTCTCTCTCCCTCACACTATCTGCTCCCACTCTCTCTCCATCACAACGCCCACTCCCACTCTCTCTCCCTCACACTGCCCGCTCCCACTCTCTCTCCCTCACACTGCCCGCTCGCACTCTCTCTCCCTCACACTGCCCGCTCCCCCTCTTTCTCTCCCTCACACTGCCCACTCCCACTCTCTCTCTCCCTCACACTGCCCGCTCCCACTCTCTCTCCCTCACAGTGCCCGCACCCACTCTCTCTCCCTCACACTGCCTACTCCCACTCTCTCTCCCTCACACTGCCCGCTCCCACTCTCTCTCCCTCACACTGCCCGCTCCCACTCTCTCTCCCTCACACTGCCCACTCCCATTCTATCTCTCCCTCACACAGCCCCCTCCCCCTCTTTCTCTCCCTCACACTGCCCGCTCCCACTCTCTCTCTCCGTCACACTGCCCGCTCGCACTCTCTCTCCCTCACTGTGCCCGCTCCCACTCTCTCTCCCTCACACTGCCTGCTCCCACTCTCTCTCCCTCACACTGCCCGCTCCCACTCTCTCTCCCTCACACTGCCCGCTCCCACTCTCTCCCCATCACACTGCCTGCTCCCACTCTCTCTCCTTCACTCTGCACGCTCCCACTCTCTCTCCCTCACTCTGCACGCTCCCACTGTCTCTCACTCACACTGTCAGCTCCCACTCTCTCTCTCCCTCACTCTGCCCGCTCTCACTCTCTCTCTCCCTCACACTGTCTGCTCCCACTCTCTCTCTCCCTCACTCTGCCCACTCTCACTCTCTCTCTCCCTCACACTGTCTGCTCCCACTCTCTCTCTCCCTCACTCTGCCCACTCTCACTCTCTCTCTCCCTCACACTGCCAGCTCCCACTCTCTCTCCCTCACACTGCCCGCTTCCACTCTCTCTCCCTCAATCGGCCGGCTCCCACTCTCTCTCCCTCACACTGCCAGCTCCCACTCTCTCTCCCTCACTCTGCCGGCTCCCCCTCTCTCTCCCTCACACTGCCGGCTCCCACTCTCTCTCTCCCTCACACTGACCGCTCCCACTCTCTCTCCCTCACACTGCCCGCTCCCACTCTCTCTCCCTCACACTGCCGGCTCCCACTCTCCCTCCCTCACACTGCCCGCTCCCACTCTCTTTCCCTCACACTGCCCCCTCCCACTCTCTCTCTCCCTCATACTGCCCGCTCCCACTCTCTCTCCCTCACACTGCCCGCTCCCACTCTCTCTCCCTCACTCTGCTGGCTCCCACTCTCTCTCTCCCTCACACTGACTGCTCCCACTCTCTCTCCCTCACACTGCCAGCTCCCACTCTCTCTCCCTCACTCTGCTGGTTCCCACTCTCTCTCTTCCTCACACTGTCTGCTCCCACTCTCTCTCCCTCACACTGCCCGCTCTCACTCTCTCTCCCTCACACTGCCTGCTCCCACACTCTCTCTCCCTGACTCTGCCCGCTCACACTCTCTCTGTCCCTCAAACTGCCCGCTCCCACTCTCTCTCGCTCACACTGCCCGCTCCCACTCTCTCTCCCTCACACTGTCTGCTCCCACTCTCTCTCCCTCACACTGCCCGCTCCCACTCTCTCTCCCTCACACTGCCTGCTCCCACTCTCTCTCCCTCACACTGCCTGCTCCCACTCTCTCTCCCTCACACTGCCTGCTCCCCCTCTCTCTCCCTCACAATGCCCGCTCCCACTCTCTCGCCCTCACACTGCCTGCTCCCACTCTCTCTCCCTCACACTGCCCGCTCCCACCCTCTCTCCCTCACACTGCCTGCTCCCACTCTCTCTCTCCCTCACACTGCCCGCTCCCACTCTCTCTCCCTCACACTGCCCGCTCCCACTCTCTCTCCCTCACACTGTCTGCACCCACTCTCTCTCCCTCACACTGCCCGCTCCCAGTCTCTCTCCCTCACACTGTCTGCTCCCACTCTCTCTCTCCCTGACACTGCCCGCTCCGATTCTCTCTCCCTCACACTGCCCGCTCCCACTCTCTCTCACTCACACTGCCCGCTCCCACTCTCTCTCCCTCACACTGCCCACTCCCACTCTCTCTCTCCCTCACACTGCCCGCTCCCACTCTCTCTCCCTCAAACTGTCTGCACCCACTCTCTCTCCCTCACACTGCCCGCTCCCAGTCTCTCTCCCTCACACTGTCTGCTCCCACTCTCTCTCTCCCTGACACTACCCGCTCCGATTCTCTCTCCCTCACACTGCCCGCTCCCACTCTCTCTCTCCCTCACACTGCCCGCTCCCACTCTCTCTCTCCCTCACACTGCCCGCTACCACTCTCTCTCCCTCACACTGCCCGCTCCCTCTCTCTCTCCCTCACACTGCTCGCTCCCACTCTCTCTCCCTCACACTGCCTGCTCCCACTCTCTCTTCCTCACACTGCCCGCTCCCACTCTCTCTCCCTCACACGGTCTGCTCCCACTCCCTCTCTCCCTTACACTGTCTGCTCCCACTCTCTCTCCCTCACACTGCCCGCTCCCACTCTCTCTCTCTCACACTATCTGCTCCCACTCTCTCTCCCTCACACTGCCCGCTCCCACTCTCTCTCCCTCACACTGCCCGCTCGCACTCTCTCTCCCTCACACTGCCCACTCCCCCTCTTTCTCTCCCTCACACTGCCCGCTCCCACTCTCTCTCTCCCTCACACTGCCCGCTCCCACTCTCTCTCCCTCACAGTGCCCGCACCCACTCTCTCCCTCACACTGCCTACTCCCACTCTCTCTCCCTCACACTGCCCGCTCCCACTCTCTCTCCCTCACACTGCCCGCTCGCACTCTCTCTCCCTCACACTGCCCACTCCCCCTCTTTCTCTCCCTCACACTGCCCGCTCCCACTCTCTCTCTCCGTCACACTGCCCGCTCGCACTCTCTCTCCCTCACAGTGCCCGCTCCCACTCTCTCTCCCTCACACTGCCTGCTCCCACTCTCTCTCCCTCACACTGCCCGCTCCCACTCTCTCTCCCTCACACTGCCCGCTCCCACTCTCTCCCCCTCACACTGCCTGCTCCCATTCTCTCTCCCTCACACTGTCTGATCCCACTCTCTCTCTCCCTCACTCTGCCCGCTCTCACTCTCTCTCTCCCTCACACTGTCTGCTCCCACTCTCTCTCTCCCTCACTCTGCCCACTCTCACTCTCTCTCTCCCTCACACTGTCTGCTCCCACTCTCTCTCTCCCTCACACTGCCAGCTCCCACTCTCTCTCCCTCACACTGCCCGCTCCCACTCTCTCTCCCTCACACTGTCTGATCCCACTCTCTCTCCCTCACTCTGCCCGCTCTCACTCTCTCTCTCCCTCACACTGTCTGCTCCCACTCTCTCTCTCCTTCACTCTTTCCCACTCTCACTCTCTCTCTCCCTCACACTGTCTGCTCCCACTCTCTCTCTCCCTCACACTGCCAGCTCCCACTCTCTCTCCCTCACTCTGCCGGCTCCCTCTCTCTCTCCCTCACTCTGCCCGCTCCCACTCTCTCTCCCTCAATCGGCCGGCTCCCACTCTCTCTCCCTCACACTGCCAGCTCCCACTCTCTCTCCCTCACACTGCCCGCTCCCACTCTCTCTCTCCCTCACTCTGCCGGCTCCCACTCTCTCTCTCCCTCACACTGCCGGCCCCCACTCTCCCTCACACTGCCCGCTCCCACTCTCTCTCTCCCTCACACTGCCCGCTACCACTCTCTCTCTCCCTCACACTGCCCGCTACCACTCTCTCTCCCTCACTCTGCCCGCTCCCACTGTCTCTCCCTCACACTGCCCGCTCCCACTCTCTCTCCCTCACACTGCCCGCTCCCACTCTCTCTCCCTCACACTGCCCGCTCCCACTCTCTCTCCCTCACACTGCCCGCTCCCACTCTCTCTCCCTCACACCGTCTGCTCCCACTCCCTCTCTCCCTTTCACTGTCTGCTCCCACTCTCTCTCCCTCACACTGCCCGCTCGCACGCTCTCTCCCTCACACTGCCCGCTCCCCCTCTTTCTCTCCCTCACACTGCCCACTCCCACTCTCTCTCTCCCTAACACTGCCCGCTCCCACTCTCTCTCCCTCACACTGCCTGCTCCCACTCTCTCTCCCTCACACTGCACGCTCCGACTCTCTCTCCTTCACAGTGCCCGCTCCCACTCTTTCTCCCTCACACTGCCCGCTCCCACTCTCACTCCCTCACACTGCCTGCTCCCACTCTCTCTCCCTCACTCTGCCCGCTCCCACTCTCTCTCCCTCAGACTGCACTCTCCCACTCTCTCTCCCTCACACTGCCCACTCCCACTCTCTCTCTCCCTCACACTGCCCACTCCCACTCTCTCTCACCCTCACACTGCCCGCTCCCACTCTCTCTCCCTCACACAGCCTGCTCCCACTCTCTCTCCCTCACTCTGCCCGCTCCCACTCTCTCTCTCTCACACTGCCCGCTCCCACTCTCTCTCCCTCACACTGCCGGCTCCCACTCTCTCTCTCCCTCACACTGCCCGCTCCCACTCTCTCTCCCTCACACTGTCTGCTCCCACTCTCTCTCCCTCACACTGTCTGCTCCCACTCTCTCTCTCTCTCACTCTGCCCGCTCTCACTCTCTCTCTCCCTCACACTGTCTGCTCCCACTCTCTCTCTCCCTCACTCTTCCCGTTCTCACTCTCTCTCTCCCTCACACTGTCGGCTCCAACTCTCTCTCCCTCACACTGCCCGCTCCCACTCTCTCTCTCCCTCACACTGCCTACTCCCACTCTCTCTCCCTCACACTGTCTCCTCCAACTCTCTCTCCCTCACACTGTCAGCTCCCCATCTCTCTCTCCCTCACACTGCCCGCTCCCACTCTCTCTCCCTCACACATGCCGGCTCCCACTCTCCCTCCCTCACACTGTCTACTCCCACTCTATCTCTCCCTCATACTGCCCTCTCCCACTCTCTCTCCCTCACACTGCCCGCTCCCACTCTCTCTCCCTCACTCTGCTGGCTCCCACTCTCTCTCTCCCTCACACTGCCTGCTCCCACTCTCTCTCCCTCACACTGCCAGCTCCCTCTCTCTCTCCCTCACTCTGCTGGCTCCCACTCTCTCTCTTCCTCACACTGTCTGCTCCCACTCTCTCTCCCTCACACTGCCTGCTCCCACTCTCTCTCTCTCTCACACTGCCCGCTCCCACTCTCTCTCCCTCACTCTGCCCGCTCCCACTCACTCTCCCTCAGACTGCACGCTCCCACTCTCTCTCCCTCACACTGCCCACTCCCACTCTCTCTCTCCCTCACACTGCCCACTCCCACTCTCTCTCTCCCTCACACTGCCCGCTCCCACTCTCTCTCCCTCACACAGCCTGCTCCCACTCTCTCTCCCTCACTCTGCCCGCTCCCACTCTCTCTCCCTCACACTGCCCGCTCCCACTCTCTCTCCCTCACACTGCCGGCTCCCACTCTCTCTCTCCCTCACACTGCCCGCCCCCACTCTCTCTCCCTCACACTGTCTGCTCCCACTCTCTCTCCCTCACACTGTCTGCTCCCACTCTCTCTCTCTCTCACTCTGCCCGCTCTCACTCTCTCTCTCCCTCACACTGTCTGCTCCCACTCTCTCTCTCCCTCACTCTGCCCGCTCTCACTCTCTCTCTCCCTCACACTGTCGGCTCCAACTCTCTCTCCCTCACACTGCCCGCTCCCACTCTCTCTCTCCCTCACACTGCCCGCTCCCACTCTCTCTCCCTCACACTGTCTCCTCCAACTCTCTCTCCCTCACACTGTCAGCTCCCCCTCTCTCTCTCCCTCACACAGCCCGCTCCCACTCTCTCTCCCTCACACTGCCGGCTCCCACTCTCCCTCCCTCACACTGCCAGCTCCCACTCTCTCTCCCTCACACTGCCCGCTCCCACTCTCTCTCTCCCTCACTCTGCCGGCTCCCACTCTCTCTCTCCCTCACACTGCCGGCCCCCACTCTCCCTCACACTGCCCGCTCCCACTCTCTCTCTCCCTCACACTGCCCGCTACCACTCTCTCTCTCCCTCACACTGCCCGCTACCACTCTCTCTCCCTCACTCTGCCCGCTCCCACTGTCTCTCCCTCACACTGCCCGCTCCCACTCTCTCTCCCTCACACTGCCCGCTCCCACTCTCTCTCCCTCACACTGCCCGCTCCCACTCTCTCTCCCTCACACTGCCCGCTCCCACTCTCTCTCCCTCACACCGTCTGCTCCCACTCCCTCTCTCCCTTTCACTGTCTGCTCCCACTCTCTCTCCCTCACACTGCCCGCTCGCACGCTCTCTCCCTCACACTGCCCGCTCCCCCTCTTTCTCTCCCTCACACTGCCCACTCCCACTCTCTCTCTCCCTAACACTGCCCGCTCCCACTCTCTCTCCCTCACACTGCCTGCTCCCACTCTCTCTCCCTCACACTGCACGCTCCGACTCTCTCTCCTTCACAGTGCCCGCTCCCACTCTTTCTCCCTCACACTGCCCGCTCCCACTCTCACTCCCTCACACTGCCTGCTCCCACTCTCTCTCCCTCACTCTGCCCGCTCCCACTCTCTCTCCCTCAGACTGCACGCTCCCACTCTCTCTCCCTCACACTGCCCACTCCCACTCTCTCTCTCCCTCACACTGCCCACTCCCACTCTCTCTCACCCTCACACTGCCCGCTCCCACTCTCTCTCCCTCACACAGCCTGCTCCCACTCTCTCTCCCTCACTCTGCCCGCTCCCACTCTCTCTCTCTCACACTGCCCGCTCCCACTCTCTCTCCCTCACACTGCCGGCTCCCACTCTCTCTCTCCCTCACACTGCCCGCTCCCACTCTCTCTCCCTCACACTGTCTGCTCCCACTCTCTCTCCCTCACACTGTCTGCTCCCACTCTCTCTCTCTCTCACTCTGCCCGCTCTCACTCTCTCTCTCCCTCACACTGTCTGCTCCCACTCTCTCTCTCCCTCACTCTTCCCGTTCTCACTCTCTCTCTCCCTCACACTGTCGGCTCCAACTCTCTCTCCCTCACACTGCCCGCTCCCACTCTCTCTCTCCCTCACACTGCCTACTCCCACTCTCTCTCCCTCACACTGTCTCCTCCAACTCTCTCTCCCTCACACTGTCAGCTCCCCATCTCTCTCTCCCTCACACTGCCCGCTCCCACTCTCTCTCCCTCACACATGCCGGCTCCCACTCTCCCTCCCTCACACTGTCTACTCCCACTCTATCTCTCCCTCATACTGCCCTCTCCCACTCTCTCTCCCTCACACTGCCCGCTCCCACTCTCTCTCCCTCACTCTGCTGGCTCCCACTCTCTCTCTCCCTCACACTGCCTGCTCCCACTCTCTCTCCCTCACACTGCCAGCTCCCTCTCTCTCTCCCTCACTCTGCTGGCTCCCACTCTCTCTCTTCCTCACACTGTCTGCTCCCACTCTCTCTCCCTCACACTGCCTGCTCCCACTCTCTCTCTCTCTCACACTGCCCGCTCCCACTCTCTCTCCCTCACTCTGCCCGCTCCCACTCACTCTCCCTCAGACTGCACGCTCCCACTCTCTCTCCCTCACACTGCCCACTCCCACTCTCTCTCTCCCTCACACTGCCCACTCCCACTCTCTCTCTCCCTCACACTGCCCGCTCCCACTCTCTCTCCCTCACACAGCCTGCTTCCACTCTCTCTCCCTCACTCTGCCCGCTCCCACTCTCTCTCCCTCACACTGCCCGCTCCCACTCTCTCTCCCTCACACTGCCGGCTCCCACTCTCTCTCTCCCTCACACTGCCCGCCCCCACTCTCTCTCCCTCACACTGTCTGCTCCCACTCTCTCTCCCTCACACTGTCTGCTCCCACTCTCTCTCTCTCTCACTCTGCCCGCTCTCACTCTCTCTCTCCCTCACACTGTCTGCTCCCACTCTCTCTCTCCCTCACTCTGCCCGCTCTCACTCTCTCTCTCCCTCACACTGTCGGCTCCAACTCTCTCTCCCTCACACTGCCCGCTCCCACTCTCTCTCTCCCTCACACTGCCCGCTCCCACTCTCTCTCCCTCACACTGTCTCCTCCAACTCTCTCTCCCTCACACTGTCAGCTCCCCCTCTCTCTCTCCCTCACACAGCCCGCTCCCACTCTCTCTCCCTCACACTGCCGGCTCCCACTCTCCCTCCCTCACACTGTCTGCTCCCACTCTCTCTCTCCCTCACACTGCCCGCTCCCACTCTCTCTCCCTCACACTGCCCGCTCCCACTCTCTCTCCCTCACACTGCCGGCTCCCACTCTCCCTCCCTCACACTGTCTACTCCCACTCTCTCTCTCCCTCATACTGCCCGCTCCCACTCTCTCTCCCTCACACTGCCCGCTCCCACTCTCTCTCCCTCACTCTGCTGGCTCCCACTCTCTCTCTCCCTCACACTGCCTGCTCCCACTCTCTCTCCCTCACACTGCCAGCTCTCACTCTCTCTCCCTCACTCTGCTGGCTCCCACTCTCTCTCTTCCTCACACTGCCTGCTCCCACTCTCTCTCCCTCACACTGCCCGCTCCCACTCTCTCTCCTTCACACTGCCTGCTCCCACTCTCTCTCTCTCACACTGCCCGCTCCCACTCTCTCTCGCTCACACTGCCCACTCCCACTCTCTCTCCCTCACACTGCCCACTCCCACTCTCTCTCCCTCACACTGCCCGCTCCCACTCTCTCCCTCTCACACTGCCCGCTCCCACTCTCTCTCTCCCTCACACTGCCGGCTCCCACTCTCTCTCCCTCACACTGCCTGCTCCCACTCTCTCTCCCTCACACTGCCCGCTCCCACCCTCTCTCCCTCACACTGCCTGCTCCCACTCTCTCTCTCCCTCACACTGCCCGCTCCCACTCTCTCTCCCTCACAATGCCAGCTCCCACTCTCTCTCCCTCACACTGTCTGCACCCACTCTCTCTCCCTCACACTGCCCGCTCCCAGTCTCTCTCCCTCACACTGTCTGCTCCCACTCTCTCTCTCCCTTACACTACCCGCTCTGATTCTCTCTCCCTCACACTGCCCGCTCCCACTCTCTCTCCCTCACACTGCCCGCTCCCACTCTCTCTCTCCCTCACACTGCCCGCTACCACTCTCCCTCACACTGCCCGCTCCCACTCTCTCTCCCTCACACTGCCCGCTCCCACTCTCTCTCCCTCACACTGCCCGCTCCCACTCTCTCTCCCTCACACTGCCCGCTCCCACTCTCTCTCCCTCACACGGTCTGCTCCCACTCTCTCTCCCTCACACTGCCCGCTCCCACTCTCTCTCCCTCACACAATCTGCTCCCACTCTCTCTCCCTCACACTGCCCGCTCCCACTCTCTCTCCCTCACACTGCCCGCTCGCACTCTCTCTCCCTCACACTGCCCGCTCCCCCTCTTTCTCTCCCTCACACTGCCCATTCCCACTGTCTCTCTCCCTCACACTGCCCGCTCCCACTCTCTCTCTCCCTCACACTGCCCGCTCGCATTCTCTCTCCCTCACAGTGCCCGCTCCCACTCTCTCTCCCTCATACTGCCCGCTCCCACTCTCTCTCCCTCACACTGCCCGCTCCCACTCATTCTCCCTCACACTGCCCGCTCCCACTCTCTCTCTCCCTCACACTGCCCGCTCGCATTCTCTCTCCCTCACAGTGCCCGCTCCCACTCTCTCTCCCTCACACTGCCCGCTCCCACTCTCTCTCCCTCACACTGCCTGCTCCCACTCTCTCTCCCTCACACTGCCGGCTCCCACTCTCTCTCCCTCACACTGTCTGCTCCCACTCTCTCTCCCTCACACTGCCCGCTCCCACTCTCTCTCTCCCTCACACTGCCCGCTCGCACTCTCTCTCCCTCACAGTGCCCGCTCCCACTCTCTCTCCCTCACACTGCCGGCACCCACTCTCTCTCTCCCTCACACTGCCCCCTCCCACTCTCTCTCCCTCACAGTGCCCGCTCCCACTCTCTCTCCCTCACACTGCCGGCACCCACTCTCTCTCCCTCACACTGCCGGCTCCCACTCTCTGTTCCTCACACTGCCCGCTCCCACTCTCTCCCCCTCACACTGCCCGCTCCCACTATCTCTCTCCCTCACTCTGCCCGCTCCCAATCTCTCTCACTCACACTGCCGGCACCCACTCTCTCCCCCTCACACTGCCCGCTCCCACTATCTCTCTCCCTCACTCTGCCCGCTCCCAATCTCTCTCCCTCACACTGCCCGCTCCCACTATCTCTCTCCCTCACACTGCCCACTCCCACTCTATCTCCCTCACACTGCCGGCACCCACTCTCTCTCCCTCACTCTGCCGGCTCCCACTCCCTCTCTCACACACACTGCCCCCTCCCACTCTCTCTCCCTCACTCTGCCTGCTCCCACTCTCTCTCCCTCACACTGCCCGCTCGCACTCTCTCTCCCTCACACTGCCCGCTCCCACTCTCTCTCTCCCTCACACTGCCCGCTCGCATTCTCTCTCCCACAGGGTGCCCGCTCCCACTCTCTCTCCCTCACACTGCCCGCTCCCACTCTCTCTCCCTCACACTGCCCGCTCCCACTCTCTCTCCCTCACACTGCACGCTCCCACTCTCTCTCTCCCTCACACTGCCCGCTCGCATTATCTCTCCCTCACAGTGCCCGCTCCCACTCTCTCTCCCTCACACTGCCCGCTCCCACTCTCTCTCCCTCACACTGCCCGCTCGCACTCTCTCTCCCTCACACTGCCCGCTCCCCCTCTTTCTCTCCCTCACACTGCCCACTCCCACTGTCTCTCTCCCTCACACTGCCCGCTCCCACTCTCCCTCCCTCACAGTGCCCGCACCCACTCTCTCTCCCTCACACTGCCTACTCCCACTCTCTCTCCCTCACAGTGCCCGCACCCACTCTCTCTCCCTCACACTGCCCGCTCCCACTCTCTCTCTCCCTCACACTGCCCGCTCGCATTCTCTCTCCCTCACAGTGCCCGCTCCCACTCTCTCTCCCTCACACTGCCCGCTCCCACTCTCTCTCCCTCACACTGCCCGCTCCCACTCTCTCGCCCTCACACTGCCCGCTCCCATTCTCTCTCTCCCTCACACTGCCCGCTCGCATTCTCTCTCCCTCACAGTGCCCGCTCCCACTCTCTCTCCCTCACACTGCCCGCTCCCACTCTCTCTCCCTCACACTGCCTGCTCCCAATCTCTCTCCCTCACACTGCCGGCTCCCACTCTCTCTCCCTCACACTGTCTGCTCCCACTCTCTCTCCCTCAAAATGCCCGCTCCCACTCTCTCTCCCTCACAGTGCCTGCTCCCACTCTCTCTCCCTCACACTGCCGGCACCCACTCTCTCTCCCTCACACTGCCGGCTCCCACTCTCTGTTCCTCACACTGCCCGCTCCCACTCTCTCCCCCTCACACTGCCCGCTCCCACTATCTCTCTCCCTCACTCTGCCCGCTCCCAATCTCTCTCACTCACACTGCCCACTCCCACTCTCTCTCCCTCACACTGCCGGCACCCACTCTCTCTCCCTCACTCTGCCGGCTCCCACTCCCTCTCTCACTCACACTGCCTGCTCCCACTCTCTCTCCCTAACACCGTCTGCTCCCACTCTCTCTCCCTCACACTGCCAGCTCCCACTCTCTCTCTCCCTCACACTGCCGGCTCCCATTCTCTCTCCCTCACACTGCCTGCTCCCACTCTCACTCACTCACACTGCCGGCTCCCACTCTCTCTCTCCCTCACACTGCCCACTCCCACTCTCTCTCTCCCTCACTCTGCCCACTCCCACTATCTCTCTCCCTCACTCTGCCCACTCCCACTCTCTCTCCCTCACACTGCCCGCTCCAACTCTCTCTCCCTCACACAGCCTGCTCCCACTCTCTCTCCCTCACTCTGCCCGCTCCCATTCTCTCTCCCTCACACTGCCGGCTCCCACTCTCTCTCGCCCTCACACTGCCCGCTCCCACTCTCTCTCCCTCACACTGCCTGCTCCCACTCTCTCTCCTTCACTCTGCACTCTCCCACTCTCTCTCCCTCACTGTGCACGCTCCCACTCTCTCTCCCTCACACTGTCTGCTCCCACTCTCTCTCTCCCTCACTCTGGCCGCTCTCACTCTCTCTCTCCCTCACACTGTCTGCTCCCACTCTCTCTCTCCCTCACTGTGCCCACTCTCACTCTCTCTCTCCCTCACACTGTCTGCTCCCACTCTCTCTCTCCCTCACTCTGCCCGCTCACACTCTCTCTCTCCCTCACACTGCCAGCTCCCACTCTCTCTCCCTCACTCTGCCGGCTCCCTCTCTCTCTCCCTCACTCTGCTCGCTCCCACTCTCTCTCTCCGTCACACTGCCAGCTCACACTCTCTCTCCCTCACACTGCCCGCTTCCACTCTCTCTCCCTCAATCTGCCGGCTCCCACTCTCTCTCCCTCACACTGCCCGCTCCCACTCTCTCTCTCTCACTCTGCCGGCTCCCACTCTCTCTCCCTCAATCTGCCGGCTCCCACTCTCCCTCCCTCACACTGCCAGCTCCCACTCTCTCTCTCCCTCACACTGCCCGCTCCCACTCTCTCTCCCTCACTCTGCCGGCTCACACTCTCTCTCCCTCACACAGCCTGCTCCCACTCTCTCTCCCTCATACTGCCGGCTCCCACTCTCTCTCTCCCTCACACTGCCGGCCCCCACTCTCTCTCCCTCACACTGCCGCTCCTACTCTCTCTCCCTCACACTGCCCGCTCCCACTCTCTCTCCCTCACACTGCCCGCTCCTACTCTCTCACCCTCATACTGCCGGCTCCCACTCTCTCTCCCTCACACTGCCGGCCCGCACTCTCTCTCCCTCACACTGCCCGCTCCCACTCTCTCTCCCTCACACTGTCTGCTCCCACTCTCTCTCCCTCACACTGCCCCCTCCCACTCTCTCTCCCTCACACTGCCGGCTCCCACTCTGTCTCCCTCACACTGTCTGCTCCCACTCTCTCTCTCCCTCACACTGCCCGCTCCCACTCTCTCTCCCTCACACTGCCCGCTCCCACTCTCTCTCCCTCACACTGTCTGCACCCACTCTCTCCCTCACACTGCCCGCTCCCACTCTCTCTCCCTCACACTGTCTGCTCCCACTCTCTCTCCCTCACACTACCCGCTCCCACTCTCTCTCCCTCACACTGTCTGCTCCCACTCTCTCTCCCTCACACTACCCGCTCCGATTCTCTCTCCCTCACACTGCCCGCTCCCACTCTCTCTCTCCCTCACACAGCCTGCTCCCACTCTCTCTCCCTCACTCTGCCCGCTCCCATTCTCTCTCCCTCACACTGCCGGCTCCCACTCTCTCTCTCCCTCACACTGCCCGCTCCCACTCTCTCTCCCTCACACTGCCTGCTCCCACTCTCTCTCCTTCACTCTGCACGCTCCCACTCTCTCTCCCTCACTCTGCACGCTCCCACTCTCTCTCCCTCACACTGTCTGCTCCCACTCTCTCTCTCCCTCACTCTGCCCGCTCTCACTCTCTCTCTCCCTCACACTGTCTGCTCCCACTCTCTCTCTCCCTCACTCTGCCCACTCACACTCTCTCTCTCCCTCACACTGCCCACTCCCACTCTCTCTCCCTCACTCTGCCAGCTCCCACTCTCTCTCCCTCACTCTGCCGGCTCACACTCTCTCTCCCTCACTCTGCCAGCTCCCACTCTGTCTCCCTCACTCTGCCGGCTCCCACTCTCTCTCTCCCTCACTCTGTCTGCTCCCACTCTCTCTCTCCCTCTCACTGCCTGCGCCCACCCTCCCTCCCTCACACGGCCTGCTCCCACTCTCTCTCCCTCACACTGCCCGCTCCCACTCTCTCTCCCTCACACTGTCTGCTCCCACTCTCTCTCCCTCACTCTGTCTGCTCCCACTCTCTCTCTCCCTCACACTGTCTGCTCCCACTCTCTCTCCCTCACACTGCCCGCTCCCACTCTCTCTCCCTCACACTGCCCGCTCCCACTCTCTCTCCCTCACAGTGCCCGCACCCACTCTCTCTCCCTCACACTGCCCGCTCCCACTCTCTCTCTCCCTGACACTGCCCGCTCGCACTCTCTCTCCCTCACTCTGCTGGCTCCCACTCTCTCTCCCTCACACTGCCCGCTCCCACTCTCTCTCCCTCACACTGCCCGCTCCCACTCTCTCTCCCTCACACTGCCCGCTCCCACTCTCTCTCCCTCACAGTGCCCGCTCCCACTCTCTCTCCCTCACACTGCCCGCTCCCACTCTCTCTCCCTCACACTGCCCGCTCCCACTCTCTCTCTCCCTCACACTGCCCGCTCGCACTCTCTCTCCCTCACTGTGCCCGCTCCCACTCTCTCTCCCTCACACTGCCTGCTCCCACTCTCTCTCCCTCACACTGCCGGCACCCACTCTCTCTCTCACTCACACTGCCCCCTCCCACTCTCACTCCCTCACACTGCCGACTCCCACTCTCTGTTCCTCACACTGCCGTCTCCCACTATCTCTCTCCCTCACATTGCCCGCTCCCACTCTCTCTCCCTCACACTGCCCGCTCCCACTCTCTCTCCCTCACACTGCCGGCTCCCACTCTCTCTCCCTCATACTGCCGGCACCCACTCTCTCTCCCTCACACTGCCCACTCCTACACTCTCTCTCTCACACTGCCTGCTCCCACTCTCTCTCCCTAACACCGTCTGCTCCCACTCTCTCTCCCTCACACTGCCAGCTCCCACTCTCTCTCTCCCTCACACTGCCGGCTCCCATTCTCTCTCCCTCACACTGCCTGCTCCCACTCTCACTCACTCACACTGCCGGCTCCCACTCTCTCTCTCCCTCACACTGCCCACTCCCACTCTCTCTCTCCCTCACTCTGCCCACTCCCACTATCTCTCTCCCTCACTCTGCCCACTCCCACTCTCTCTCCCTCACACTGCCCGCTCCAACTCTCTCTCCCTCACACAGCCTGCTCCCACTCTCTCTCCCTCACTCTGCCCGCTCCCATTCTCTCTCCCTCACACTGCCGGCTCCCACTCTCTCTCGCCCTCACACTGCCCGCTCCCACTCTCTCTCCCTCACACTGCCTGCTCCCACTCTCTCTCCTTCACTCTGCACTCTCCCACTCTCTCTCCCTCACTGTGCACGCTCCCACTCTCTCTCCCTCACACTGTCTGCTCCCACTCTCTCTCTCCCTCACTCTGGCCGCTCTCACTCTCTCTCTCCCTCACACTGTCTGCTCCCACTCTCTCTCTCCCTCACTGTGCCCACTCTCACTCTCTCTCTCCCTCACACTGTCTGCTCCCACTCTCTCTCTCCCTCACTCTGCCCGCTCACACTCTCTCTCTCCCTCACACTGCCAGCTCCCACTCTCTCTCCCTCACTCTGCCGGCTCCCTCTCTCTCTCCCTCACTCTGCTCGCTCCCACTCTCTCTCTCCGTCACACTGCCAGCTCACACTCTCTCTCCCTCACACTGCCCGCTTCCACTCTCTCTCCCTCAATCTGCCGGCTCCCACTCTCTCTCCCTCACACTGCCCGCTCCCACTCTCTCTCTCTCACTCTGCCGGCTCCCACTCTCTCTCCCTCAATCTGCCGGCTCCCACTCTCCCTCCCTCACACTGCCAGCTCCCACTCTCTCTCTCCCTCACACTGCCCGCTCCCACTCTCTCTCCCTCACTCTGCCGGCTCACACTCTCTCTCCCTCACACAGCCTGCTCCCACTCTCTCTCCCTCATACTGCCGGCTCCCACTCTCTCTCTCCCTCACACTGCCGGCCCCCACTCTCTCTCCCTCACACTGCCGCTCCTACTCTCTCTCCCTCACACTGCCCGCTCCCACTCTCTCTCCCTCACACTGCCCGCTCCTACTCTCTCACCCTCATACTGCCGGCTCCCACTCTCTCTCCCTCACACTGCCGGCCCGCACTCTCTCTCCCTCACACTGCCCGCTCCCACTCTCTCTCCCTCACACTGTCTGCTCCCACTCTCTCTCCCTCACACTGCCCCCTCCCACTCTCTCTCCCTCACACTGCCGGCTCCCACTCTGTCTCCCTCACACTGTCTGCTCCCACTCTCTCTCTCCCTCACACTGTCTGCTCCCACTCTCTCTCTCCCTCACACTGTCTGCTCCCACTCTCTCTCCCTCCCTCTGTCTGCTCCCACTCTCTCTCCCTCTCACTGTCTGCTCCCACCCTCTCTCCCTCACACGGCCCGCACCCACTCTCTCTCCCTCACACTGCCCGCTCCCACTCTCTCTCCCTCACACTGCCTGCTCCCACTCTCTCTCCCTCACACTGCCCGCTCCCACTCTCTCTCCCTCACACTGTCTGCACCCACTCTCTCCCTCACACTGCCCGCTCCCACTCTCTCTCCCTCACACTGTCTGCTCCCACTCTCTCTCCCTCACACTACCCGCTCCCACTCTCTCTCCCTCACACTGTCTGCTCCCACTCTCTCTCCCTCACACTACCCGCTCCGATTCTCTCTCCCTCACACTGCCCGCTCCCACTCTCTCTCTCCCTCACACAGCCTGCTCCCACTCTCTCTCCCTCACTCTGCCCGCTCCCATTCTCTCTCCCTCACACTGCCGGCTCCCACTCTCTCTCTCCCTCACACTGCCCGCTCCCACTCTCTCTCCCTCACACTGCCTGCTCCCACTCTCTCTCCTTCACTCTGCACGCTCCCACTCTCTCTCCCTCACTCTGCACGCTCCCACTCTCTCTCCCTCACACTGTCTGCTCCCACTCTCTCTCTCCCTCACTCTGCCCGCTCTCACTCTCTCTCTCCCTCACACTGTCTGCTCCCACTCTCTCTCTCCCTCACTCTGCCCACTCACACTCTCTCTCTCCCTCACACTGCCCACTCCCACTCTCTCTCCCTCACTCTGCCAGCTCCCACTCTCTCTCCCTCACTCTGCCGGCTCACACTCTCTCTCCCTCACTCTGCCAGCTCCCACTCTGTCTCCCTCACTCTGCCGGCTCCCACTCTCTCTCTCCCTCACTCTGTCTGCTCCCACTCTCTCTCTCCCTCTCACTGCCTGCTCCCACCCTCCCTCCCTCACACGGCCTGCTCCCACTCTCTCTCCCTCACACTGCCCGCTCCCACTCTCTCTCCCTCACACTGTCTGCTCCCACTCTCTCTCCCTCACTCTGTCTGCTCCCACTCTCTCTCTCCCTCACACTGTCTGCTCCCACTCTCTCTCCCTCACACTGCCCGCTCCCACTCTCTCTCCCTCACACTGCAGGCTCCCACTCTCTGTTCCTCACACTGCCGGCTCCCACTATCTCTCTCCCTCACTCTGCCCGCTCCCAATCTCTCTCCCTCATACTGCCGGCACCCACTCTCTCTCCCTCACACTGCCCACTCCCACTCTCTCTCCCTCACACTGCCTGCTCCCAATCTCTCTCCCTCATACTGCCGGCACCCACTCTCTCTCTCACTCACACTGCCCACTCACACTCTCTCTCTCCCTCACACTGCCCACTCCCACTCTCTCTCCCTCACTCTGCCCGCTCCCACTCTCTCTCCCTCACTCTGCACGCTCCCACTCTCTCTCCCTCACACTGTCTGCTCCCACTCTCTCTCTCCCTCACTCTGCCCGCTCTCACTCTCTCTCTCCCTCACACTGTCTGCTCCCACTCTCTCTCTCCCTCACTCTGCCCACTCACACTCTCTCTCTCCCTCACTCTGCCCGCTCCCAATCTCTCTCCCTCATACTGCCGGCACCCACTCTCTCTCCCTCACACTGCCCACTCCTACTCTCTCTCTCTCACACTGTCTGCTCCCACTCTCTCTGCCTCACACTGCCCCCTCCCACTCTCTCTCCCTCACTCTGCCGGCTCCCACTCTCTCTCTCCCTCACACTGCCAGCTCCCACTCTCTCTCCCTCACTCTGCCGGCTCCCACTCTCTCTCTCCCTCACACTGCCCGCTCCCACTCTCTCTCCCTCACTCTGCCGGCTCCCACTCTCTCTCTCCCTCACACTGTCTGCTCCCACTCTCTCTCCCTCACACTGCCCCCTCCCACACTCTCTCTCTCACACTGCCTGCTCCCACTCTCTCTCCCTAACACTGTCTGGTCCCACTCTCTCTCCCTCACACTGCCGGCTCCCATTTTCTCTCCCTCACACTGCCTGCTCCCACTCTCACTCACTCACACTGCCGGCTCCCACTCTCTCTCTCCCTCACACTGCCCACTCCTACTCTCTCTCTCCCACACTCTGCCCACTCCCACTATCTCTCTCCCTCACTCTGCCCACTCCCACTCTCTCTCTCCCTCACACTGCCAGCTCCCTCTCTCTCTCCCTCACACTGCCAGCTCCCACTCTCTCTCCCTCACTCTACTGGCTCCCACTCTCTCCCTCACACTGCCTGCTCCCAATCTCTCTCCCTCACACTGCCGGCTCCCACTCTCTCTCCCTCACACTGTCTGCTCCCACTCTCTCTCCCTCAAACTGCCCGCTCCCACTCTCTCTCCCTCACAGTGCCCGCTCCCACTCTCTCTCCCTCACACTGCCGGCACCCACTCTCTCTCCCTCACACTGCCGGCTCCCACTCTCTGTTCCTCACACTGCCCGCTCCCACTCTCTCCCCCTCACACTGCCCGCTCCCACTATCTCTCTCCCTCACTCTGCCCGCTCCCAATCTCTCTCACTCACACTGCCCACTCCCACTCTCTCTCCCTCACACTGCCGGCACCCACTCTCTCTCCCTCACTCTGCCGGCTCCCACTCCCTCTCTCACTCACACTGCCCGCTCCCACTCTCTCTCCCTCACACTGCCCCCTCCCACTCTCTCTCCCTCACTCTGCCTGCTCCCACTCTCTCTCCCTCACTCTGCCGGCACCCACTCTCTCTCCCTCACACTGCCCCCTCCCACTCTCTCTCCCTCACTCTGCCTGCTCCCACTCTCTCTCCCTCACACTGCCCCCTCCCACTCTCTCTCCCTCACTCTGCCGGCACCCACTCTCTCTCCCTCACACTGCCCCCTCCCACTCTCTCTCCCTCACTCTGCCTGCTCCCACTCTCTCTCCCTCACTCTGCCGGCACCCACTCTCTCTCCCTCACACTGCCCCCTCCCACTCTCTCTCCCTCACTCTGCCTGCTCCCACTCTCTCTCCCTCACTCTGCCGGCACCCACTCTCTCTCACTCACACTGCCCGCTCCCATTCTATCTCTCCCTCACACAGTCCCCTCCCACTCTTTCTCTCCCTCACACTGCCCGCTCCCATTCTATCTCTCCCTCACACAGTCCCCTCTCACTCTTTCTCTCCCTCACACTGCCCGCTCCCACTCTCTCTCTCCCTCACACTGCCCGCTTGCACTCTCTCTCCCTCACACTGTCTGCTCCCACTCTCTCTCCCTCACACTGCCCGCTCCCACTCTCTCTCCCTCACACTGCCTGCTCCCACTCTCTCTCCTTCACTCTGCACGCTCCCACTCTCTCTCCCTCACTCTGCACGCTCCCACTCTCTCTCCCTCACACTGTCTGCTCCCACTCTCTCTCTCCCTCACTCTGCCCGCTCTCACTCTCTCTCTCCCTCACACTGCCAGCTCCCACTCTCTCTCCCTCACACTGCCTGCTCCCACTCTCTCTCCTTCACTCTGCACGCTCCCACTCTCTCTCCCTCACTCTGCCCGCTCTCACTCTCTCTCTCCCTCACACTGCCAGCTCCCACTCTCTCTCCCTCACACTGCCCGCTCCCTCTCTCTCTCCCTCACTCTGCTCGCACCCACTCTCTCTCTCCGTCATACTGCCGGCTCACACTCTCTCTCCCTCACACTGCCCGCTTCCACTCTCTCTGCCACCATCTGCCGGCTCCCACTCTCTCTCCCTCACACTGCCAGCTCCCACTCTCTCTCCCTCACTCTGCCGTTACCCACTCTCTCTCCCTCACACTGCCGGCTCCCACTCTCTCTCTCCCTCACACTGCCGGCTCCCATTCTCTCTCCCTCACACTGCCTGCTCCCACTCTCACTCACTCACACTGCCGGTTCCCACTCTCTCTCCCTCACACTGCCCACTCCCACTCTCTCTCTCCCTTACTCTGCCCACTCCCACTATCTCTCTCCCTTACTCTGCCCACTCCCACTCTCTCTCTCCCTCACACTGCCCGCTCCCACTCTCTCTCCCTCACACAGCCTGCTCCCACTCTCTCTCCCTCACTCTGCCCGCACCCATTCACTCTCTCCCTCACACTGCCGCTCCCACTCTCTCTCTCCCTCACACTGCCCGCTCCAACTCTCTCTCCCTCACACTGCCTGCTCCCACTCTCTCTCCTTCACTCTGCACGCTCCCACTCTCTCTCCCTCACTCTGCACGCTCCCACTCTCTCTCCCTCACACTGTCTGCTCCCCCTCTTTCTCTCCCTCACACTGCCCGCTCGCACTCTCTCTCTCCCTCACACTGCCCGCTCCCACTCTCTCTCCCTCACACTGCCCGCTCCCACTCTCTCTCCCTCACAGTGCCCGCACCCACTCTCTCTCCCTCACACTGCCCGCTCCCACTCTCTCTCTCCCTGACACTGCCCGCTCGCACTCTCTCTCCCTCACTCTGCTGGCTCCCACTCTCTCTCCCTCACACTGCCCGCTCCCACTCTCTCTCCCTCACACTGCCCGCTCCCACTCTCTCTCCCTCACACTGCCCGCTCCCACTCTCTCTCCCTCACAGTGCCCGCTCCCACTCTCTCTCCCTCACACTGCCCGCTCCCACTCTCTCTCCCTCACACTGCCCGCTCCCACTCTCTCTCTCCCTCACACTGCCTGCTCCCACTCTCTCTCCCTAACACCGTCTGCTCCCACTCTCTCTCCCTCACACTGCTGGCTCCCATTCTCTCTCCCTCACACTGCCTGCTCCCACTCTCACTCACTCACACTGCCGGCTCCCACTCTCTCTCTCCCTCACACTGCCCACTCCCACTCTCTCTCTCCCTCACTCTGCCCACTCCCACTATCTCTCTCCCTCACTCTGCCCACTCCCACTCTCTCTCTCCCTCACACTGCCCGCTCCAACTCTCTCTCCCTCACACAGCCTGCTCCCACTCTCTCTCCCTCACTCTGCCCGCTCCCATTCTCTCTCCCTCACACTGCCGGCTCCCACTCTCTCTCGCCCTCACACTGCCCGCTCCCACTCTCTCTCCCTCACACTGCCTGCTCCCACTCTCTCTCCTTCACTCTGCACTCTCCAACTCTCTCTCCCTCACTGTGCACGCTCCCACTCTCTCTCCCTCACACTGTCTGCTCCCACTCTCTCTCTCCCTCACTCTGGCCGCTCTCACTCTCTCTCTCCCTCACACTGTCTGCTCCCACTCTCTCTCTCCCTCACTCTGCCCGCTCACACTCTCTCTCTCCCTCACACTGCCAGCTCCCACTCTCTCTCCCTCACTCTGCCGGCTCCCTCTCTCTCTCCCTCACTCTGCTCGCTCCCACTCTCTCTCTCCGTCACACTGCCAGCTCACACTCTCTCTCCCTCACACTGCCCGCTTCCACTCTCTCTCCCTCAATCTGCCGGCTCCCACTCTCTCTACCTCACACTGCCCGCTCCCACTCTCTCTCTCTCACTCTGCCGGCTCCCACTCTCTCTCCCTCAATCTGCCGGCTCCCACTCTCCCTCCCTCACACTGCCAGCTCCCACTCTCTCTCTCCCTCACACTGCCCGCTCCCACTCTCTCTCCCTCACTCTGCCGGCTCACATTCTCTCTCCCTCACACAGCCTGCTCCCACTCTCTCTCCCTCATACTGCCGGCTCCCACTCTCTCTCTCGCTCACACTGCCGGCCCCCACTCTCTCTCCCTCACACTGCCCGCTCCTACGCTCTCTCCCTCACACTGCCCGCTCCCACTCTCTCTCCCTCACACTGCTCGCTCCTACTCTCTCACCCTCATACTGCCGGCTCCCACTCTCTCTCCCTCACACTGCCGGCTCCCACTGTCTCTCTCCCTCACACTGCCGGCCCCCACTCTCTCTCCCTCACACTGCCCGCTCCCACTCTCTCTCCCTCACACTGTCTGCTCCCACTCTCTCTCCCTCACTCTGCCCACTCCCACTCTCTCTCTCCCTCACACTGCCAGCTCCCTCTCTCTCTCCCTCACACTGCCAGCTCCCACTCTCTCTCCCTCACTCTACTGGCTCCCACTCTCTCCCTCACACTGCCCGCTCCCACTCTCTCTCCCTCACACTGCCCGCTCCCACTCTCTCTCCCTCACACTGCCCTCTCCCACTCTCTCTCCCTCACACTGTCTGCACCCACTCTCTCCCTCACACTGCCCGCTCCCACTCTTTCTCCCTCACACTGCCCTCTCCCACTCTCTCTCCCTCACACTGTCTGCACCCACTCTCTCCCTCACACTGCCCGCTCCCACTCTCTCTCCCTCACACTGTCTGCTCCCACTCTCTCTCCCTCACACTACCCGCTCCGATTCTCTCTCCCTCACACTGCCCGCTCCCACTCTCTCTCTCCCTCACTCTGCCCGCTCCCACTCTTTCTCCCTCACACTGCCTGCTCCCACTCTCTCTCCCTCACACTGCCCACTCCCACTCTCTCTCTCCCTCACACTGCCCACTCCCACTCTCTATCTCCCTCACTCTGCCCGCTCCCATTCTCTCTCCCTCACACTGCCGGCTCCCACTTTCTCTCTCCCTCACACTGCCCGCTCCCGCTCTCTCTCCCTCACACTACCCGCTCCGATTCTCTCTCCCTCACACTGCCCGCTCCCACTCTCTCTCTCCCTCACACTGCTCACTCTCACTCTCTCTCTCCCTCACACTGCCCGCTCCCACTCTCTCTCCCTCACACTGCCCGCTCCCACACTCTCTCCCTCACACTGCCCGCTCCCACTCTCTCTCCATCACACTGCCCGCTCCCACTCTCTCTCCCTCACACTGACCCCTCCCACTCTCTCTCCCTCACACTGCCGGCTCCCACTCTCTCTCTCCCTCACACTGCCCGCTCCCACTCTCTCTCCCTCACACTGCCCGCTCCCACACTCTCTCCCTCACACTGCCCGCTCCCACTCTCTCTCCCTCACACTGCCCGCTCCCACTCTCTCTCCCTCACACTGCCCCCTCCCACTCTCTCTCCCTCACACTGCCGGCTCCCACTCTCTCTCTCCCTCACACTGCCCGCTCCCACTCTCTCTCCCTCACTCTGCCGGCTCCCACTCTGTCTCCCTCACACTGTCTGCTCCCACTCTCTCTCTCCCTCACACTGTCTGCTCCCACTCTCTCTCTCCCTCACACTGTCTGCTCCCACTCTCTCTCCCTCTCACTGTCTGCTCCCACCCTCTCTCCCTCACACGGCCTGCTCCCACTCTCTCTCCCGCACACTGCCCGCTCCCACTCTCTCTCCCTCACACTGCCTGCTCCCACTCTCTCTCCCTCACACTGCCCGCTCCAACTCTCTCTCCCTCACACTGTCTGCACCCACTCTCTCCCTCACACTGCCCGCTCCCACTCTCTCTCCCTCACACTGTCTGCTCCCACTCTCTCTCCCTCACACTACCCGCTCCCACTCTCTCTCCCTCACACTGTCTGCTCCCACTCTCTCTCCCTCACACTACCCGCTCCGATTCTCTCTCCCTCACACTGCCCGCTCCCACTCTCTCTCTCCCTCACACAGCCTGCTCCCACTCTCTCTCCCTCACTCTGCCCGCTCCCATTCTCTCTCCCTCACACTGCCGGCTCCCACTCTCTCTCTCCCTCACACTGCCCGCTCCCACTCTCTCTCCCTCACACTGCCTGCTCCCACTCTCTCTCCTTCACTCTGCACGCTCCCACTCTCTCTCCCTCACTCTGCACGCTCCCACTCTCTCTCCCTCACACTGTCTGCTCCCACTCTCTCTCTCCCTCACTCTGCCCGCTCTCACTCTCTCTCTCCCTCACACTGTCTGCTCCCACTCTCTCTCTCCCTCACTCTGCCCACTCACACTCTCTCTCTCCCTCACACTGCCCACTCCCACTCTCTCTCCCTCACTCTGCCAGCTCCCACTCTCTCTCCCTCACTCTGCCGGCTCACACTCTCTCTCCCTCACTCTGCCAGCTCCCACTCTGTCTCCCTCACTCTGCCGGCTCCCACTCTCTCTCTCCCTCACTCTGTCTGCTCCCACTCTCTCTCTCCCTCTCACTGTCTGCTCCCACCCTCCCTCCCTCACACGGCCTGCTCCCACTCTCTCTCCCTCACACTGCCCGCTCCCACTCTCTCTCCCTCACACTGTCTGCTCCCACTCTCTCTCCCTCACTCTGTCTGCTCCCACTCTCTCTCTCCCTCACACTGTCTGCTCCCACTCTCTCTCCCTCACACTGCCCGCTCCCACTCTCTCTCCCTCACACTGCAGGCTCCCACTCTCTGTTCCTCACACTGCCGGCTCCCACTATCTCTCTCCCTCACTCTGCCCGCTCCCAATCTCTCTCCCTCATACTGCCGGCACCCACTCTCTCGCTCACTCACACTGCCCACTCACACTCTCTCTCTCCCTCACACTGCCCACTCCCACTCTCTCTCCCTCACTCTGCCCGCTCCCACTCTCTCTCCCTCACTCTGCACGCTCCCACTCTCTCTCCCTCACACTGTCTGCTCCCACTCTCTCTCTCCCTCACTCTGCCCGCTCTCACTCTCTCTCTCCCTCACACTGTCTGCTCCCACTCTCTCTCTCCCTCACTCTGCCCACTCACACTCTCTCTCTCCCTCACTCTGCCCGCTCCCAATCTCTCTCCCTCATACTGCCGGCACCCACTCTCTCTCCCTCACACTGCCCACTCCTACTCTCTCTCTCTCACACTGTCTGCTCCCACTCTCTCTGCCTCACACTGCCCCCTCCCACTCTCTCTCCCTCACTCTGCCGGCTCCCACTCTCTCTCTCCCTCACACTGCCAGCTCCCACTCTCTCTCCCTCACTCTGCCGGCTCCCACTCTCTCTCTCCCTCACACTGCCCGCTCCCACTCTCTCTCCCTCACTCTGCCGGCTCCCACTCTCTCTCTCCCTCACACTGTCTGCTCCCACTCTCTCTCCCTCACACTGCCCCCTCCCACACTCTCTCTCTCACACTGCCTGCTCCCACTCTCTCTCCCTAACACTGTCTGGTCCCACTCTCTCTCTCCCTCACTCTGCCCACTCCCACTCTCTCTCTCCCTCACACTGCCAGCTCCCTCTCTCTCTCCCTCACACTGCCAGCTCCCACTCTCTCTCCCTCACTCTACTGGCTCCCACTCTCTCCCTCACACTGCCCGCTCCCACTCTCTCTCTCCCTTACTCTGCCCACTCCCACTCTCTCTCTCCCTCACACTGCCAGCTCCCTCTCTCTCTCCCTCACACTGACAGCTCCCACTCTCTCTCCCTCACTCTACTGGCTCCCACTCTCTCCCTCACACTGCCCGCTCCCACTCTCTCTCCCTCACACTGCCCGCTCCCACTCTCTCTCCCTCACACTGCCCTCTCCCACTCTCTCTCCCTCACACTGTCTGCACCCACTCTCTCCCTCACACTGCCCGCTCCCACTCTCTCTCCCTCACACTGCCCTCTCCCACTCTCTCTCCCTCACACTGTCTGCACCCACTCTCTCCCTCACACTGCCCGCTCCCACTCTCTCTCCCTCACACTGTCTGCTCCCACTCTCTCTCCCTCACACTACCCGCTCCGATTCTCTCTCCCTCACACTGCCCGCTCCCACTCTCTCTCTCCCTCACTCTGCCCGCTCCCACTCTTTCTCCCTCACACTGCCTGCTCCCACTCTCTCTCCCTCACACTGCCCACTCCCACTCTCTATCTCCCTCACTCTGCCCGCTCCCATGCTCTCTCCCTCACACTGCCGGCTCCCACTTTCTCTCTCCCTCACACTGCCCGCTCCCGCTCTCTCTCCCTCACACTACCCGCTCCGATTCTCTCTCCCTCACACTGCCCGCTCCCACTCTCTCTCTCCCTCACACTGCTCACTCTCACTCTCTCTCTCCCTCACACTGCCCGCTCCCACTCTCTCTCCCTCACACTGCCCGCTCCCACACTCTGTCCCTCACACTGCCCGCTCCCACTCTCTCTCCCTCACACTGCCCGCTCCCACTCTCTCTCCCTCACACTGCCCCCTCCCACTCTCTCTCCCTCACACTGCCGGCTCCCACTCTCTCTCTCCCTCACACTGCCCGCTCCCACTCTCTCTCCCTCACTCTGCCGGCTCCCACTCTGTCTCCCTCACACTGTCTGCTCCCACTCTCTCTCTCCCTCGCACTGTCTGCTCCCATTCTCTCTCTCCCTCACACTGTCTGCTCCCACTCTCTCTCCCTCTCACTGTCTGCTCCCACCCTCTCTCCCTCACACGGCCTGCTCCCACTCTCTCTCCCGCACACTGCCGGCTCCCACTCTCTGTTCCTCACACTGTCTGCTCCCACTCTCTCTCCCTCTCACTGTCTGCTCCCACCCTCTCTCCCTCACACGGCCTGCTCCCACTCTCTCTCCCGCACACTGCCCGCTCCCACTCTCTCTCCCTCACACTGTCTTCTCCCACTCTCTCTCCCTCACACTGCCGGCTCCCACTCTCTGTTCCTCACACTGCCGGCACCCACTCACTCTCCCTCACACTGCCCACTCCTACTCTCTCTCCCTCACACTGCCGGCACCCACTCTCTCTCTCACTCACAATGCCCCCTCCCACTCTCTCTCCCTCACTCTGCTGGCTCCCACTCTCTCTCTCCCTCACACTGCCCGCTCCCACTCTCTCTCCCTCACACTGCCCGCTCCCACTCTCTCTCCCTCAAACTGCCCGCTCCCACTCTCTCTCCCTCACACGGCCCGCTCCCACTCTCTCTCTCCTTCACACTGCCCGCAACCACTCTCTCTCCCTCACACTGCCCGCTCCCACTCTCTCTCCCTCACACTGTCTGCACCCACTCTCTCTCTCACACTGCCCGCTCCCACTCTCTCTCCCTCACACTGTCTGCTCCCACTCTCTCTCCCTCACACTACCCGCTCCGATTCTCTCTCCCTCCCACTGCCCGCTCCCACTCTCTCTCCCTCACACTGCCTGCTCCCACTCTCTCTCCCTCACACTGCCCACTCCCACTCTCTCTCTCCCTCACACTGCCCACTCCCACTCTCTCTCCCTCACACAGCCTGCTCCCACTCTCTCTCCCTCACTCTGCCCGCTCCCATTCTCTCTCCCTCACACTGCCGGCTCCCACTCTCTGTCTCCCTCACACTGCCCGCTCCCACTCTCTCTCCCTCACACTGCCTGCTCCCACTCTCTCTCCTTCACTCTGCACGCTCCCACTCTCTCTCCCTCACTCTGCACGCTCCCACTCTCTCTCCCTCACACTGTCTGCTCCCACTCTCTCTCTCCCTCACTCTGCCCGCTCTCACTCTCTCTCTCCCTCACACTGTCTGCTCCCACTCTCTCTCTCCCTCACTCTGCCCACTCACACTCTCTCTCTCCCTCATACTGCCCACTCCCACTCTCTCTCCCTCACACAGCCTGCTCCCACTCTCTCTCCCTCACTCTGCCCGCTCCCATTCTCTCTCCCTCACACTGCCGGCTCCCACTCTCTGTCTCCCTCACACTGCCCGCTCCCACTCTCTCTCCCTCACACTGCCCGCTCCCACTCTCTCTCCCTCACTCTGCACGCTCCCACTCTCTCTCCCTCACACTGTCTGCTCCCACTCTCTCTCCTTCACTCTGCACGCTCCCACTCTCTCTCCCTCACTCTGCACGCTCCCACTCTCTCTCCCTCACTCTGCACGCTCCCACTCTCTCTCCCTCACACTGTCTGCTCCCACTCTCTCTCTCCCTCACTCTGCCCGCTCTCACTCTCTCTCTCCCTCACACTGTCTGCTCCCACTCTCTCTCTCCCTCACTCTGCCCACTCACACTCTCTCTCTCCCTCACACTGCCCACTCCCACTCTCTCTCCCTCACTCTGCCAGCTCCCACTCTCTCTCCCTCACTCTGCCAGCTCCCACTCTCTCTCCCTCACTCTGCCAGCTCCCACTCTGTCTCCCTCACTCTGCACGCTCCCACTCTCTCTCCCTCACTCTGCACGCTCCCACTCTCTCTCCCTCACACTGTCTGCTCCCACTCTCTCTCTCCCTCACTCTGCCCGCTCTCACTCTCTCTCTCCCTCACACTGTCTGCTCCCACTCTCTCTCTCCCTCACTCTGCCCACTCACACTCTCTCTCTCCCTCACACTGCCCACTCCCACTCTCTCTCCCTCACTCTGCCAGCTCCCACTCTCTCTCCCTCACTCTGCCAGCTCCCACTCTGTCTCCCTCACTCTGCCGGCTCCCACTCTCTCTCTCCCTCACACTGTCTGCTCCCACTCTCTCTCCCTCACTCTGTCTGCTCCCACTCTCTCTCTCCCTCTCACTGTCTGCTCCCACCCTCTCTCCCTCACACGGCCTGCTCCCACTCTCTCTCCCTCACACTGCCCGCTCCCACTCTCTCTCCCTTACACTGTCTGCTCCCACTCTCTCTCCCTCACTCTGCCTGCTCCCACTCTCTCTCTCCCTCACACTGTCTGCTCCCACTCTCTCTCCCTCACACTGCCCGCTCCCACTCTCTCTCCCTCACACTGCCGGCTCCCACTCTCTGTTCCTCACACTGCCGGCTCCCACAATCTCTCTCCCTCACTCTGCCCGCTCCCAATCTCTCTCCCTCATACTGCCGGCACCCACTCTCTCTCCCTCACACTGCCCACTCCCACTCTCTCTCCCTCACACTGCCCGCTCCCACTCCCTCTCTCCCTCACTCTGCCCGCACTCATTCTCTCTGTCCCTCACACTGCTTGCTCCCACTCTCTCTCCCTCACACTGCCCGCTCCCACTCTCTCTCTCCCTCACACTGCCCGCTCCCACTCTCTCTCCCTCACACTGCCGGCTCCCACTCTCTGTTCCTCACACTGCCGTCTCCCACTATCTCTCTCCCTCGCTCTGCCCGCTCCCAATCTCTCTCCCTCATACTGCCGGCACCCACTCTCTCTCCCTCACACTGCCCACTCCTCCTCTCTCTCCCTCACACTGTCTGCTCCCACTCTCTCTGCCTCACACTGCCCCCTCCCACTCTCTCGCCCTCACTCTGCCGGCTCCCACTCTCTCTCTCCCTCACACTGCCAGCTCCCACTCTCTCTCCCTCACTCTGCCGGCTCCCACTCACTCTCTCCCTCACACTGCCCGCTCCCACTCTCTCTCCCTCACTTTGCCGGCTCCCACTCTCTCTCTCCCTCACACTGTCTGCTCCCACTCTCTCTCCCTCACACTGCCCCCTCCCACACTCTCTCTCTCACACTGCCTGCTCCCACTCTCTCTCCCTTACACTGTCTGGTCCCACTCTCTCTCCTTCACACCGCAAGCTCCCACTCTCTCTCTCCCTCACACTGCCGGCTCCCATTCTCTCTCCCTCACACTGCCTGCTCCCACTCTCACTCACTCACACTGCCGGCTCCCACTCTCTCTCTCCCTCACACTGCCCACTCCCACTCTCTCTCTCCCTCACTCTGCCCACTCCCACTATCTCTCTCCCTCACTCTGCCCACTCCCACTCTCTCTCTCCCTCACACTGCCAGCTCCCTCTCTCTCTCCCTCACACTGCCAGCTCCCACTCTCTCTCCATCACTCTGCTGGCTCCCACTCTCTCTCTCCCTCACACTGCCCGCTCCCACTCTCTCTCCCTCACACTGCCCGCTCCCACTCTCTCTCCCTCACACTGTCTGCTCCCACTCTCTCTCCCTCACACTACCCGCTCCGATTCTCTCTCCCTCACACTGCCCGCTCCCACTCTCTCTCTCCCTCACACTGCCCGCTCCCACTCTCTCTCTCCCTCACACTGCCCGCTCCCACTCTCTCTCCCTCACACTGCCCGCTCCCACTCTCTCTCCCTCACACTGCCTGCTCCCACTCTCTCTCCCTCACACTGCCCACTCCCACTCTCTCTCTCCCTCACACTGCCCACTCCCACTCTCTCTCTCCCTCACACTGCCCGCTCCCACTCTCTCTCCCTCACACAGCCTGCTCCCACTCTCTCTCCCTCACTCTGCCCGCTCCCATTCTATCTCCCTCACACTGCCCGCTCCCACTCTCTCTCCCTCACACAGCCTGCTCCCACTCTCTCTCCCTCACTCTGCCCGCTCCCATACTCTCTCCCTCACACTACCCGCTCCGATACTCTCTCGCTCAAACCGCCCGCTCCCACACTCTCTCTCCCTCACACTGCCCGCTCCCACTCTCTCTCTCCCTCACACTGCCCGCTCCCACTCTATCTCCCTCACACTGCCCGCTCCCACACTCTCTCCCTCACACTGCCCGCTCCCACTCTCTCTCCCTCACAGTGCCCGCACCCACTCTCTCTCCCTCACACTGCCCGCTCCCACACTCTCTCCCTCACACTGCCCGCTCCCACTCTCTCTCCCTCACACTGCCCGCTCCCACTCTCTCTCCCTCACACCGTCTGCTCCCACTCTCTCTCCCACTCACTGCCCGCTCGCACTCTCTCTCCCTCACACTGCCCGCTTCCCCTCTTTCTCTCCCTCACACTGCCCGCTCCCACTCTCTCTCCCTCACATTGCCTGCTCCCACTCTCTCTCCCTCACACTACACGCTCCCACTCTCTCTCCTTCACAGTGCCCGCTCCCACTCTCTCTCCCTCACACTGCCCGCTCCCACTCTCTCTCCCTCACACTGACGGCTCCCACTCTCTCTCCCTCACACTGCCTGCTCCCACTCTCTCTCCCTCCCTCTGCCCGCTCCCACTCTGTCTCCCTCACACTGCCTGCCTCCACTCTCTCTCCCTCACACTGCCCACTCCCACTCTCTCTCTCCCTCACACTGCCCACTCCCACTCTCTCTCTCCCTCACACTGCCCGCTCCCACTCTCTCTCCCTCACACAGACTGCTCCCACTCTCTCTCCCTCACTCTGCCCGCTCCCATTCTCTCTCCCTCTCACTGCCCGCTCCCACTCTCTCTCCCTCACACTGCCGGCTCCCACTCTCTCTCTCCCTCACACTGCCCGCTCCCACTCTCTCTCCCTCACACTGTCTGCTCCCACACTCTCTCCCTCACAATGTCTGCTCCCACTCTCTCTCTCCCTCACTCTGCCCGCTCTCACTCTCTCTCTCCCTCGCACTGTCTGCTCCCACTCTCTCTCTCCCTCACTCTGACCGCTCTCACTCCCTCTCTCCTCACACTGTCGGGTCCCACTCTCTCTCCCTCACACTGCCCGCTCCCACTCTCTCTCTCCCTCACACTGCCCGCTCCCACTCTCACTCCCTCACACTGTCTCCTCCAACTCTCTCCCTCATCCTGTCTGCTCCCACTCTCTCTCTCCCTCACACTGCCCGCTCCCACTCTCTCTCCCTCACACTGCCGGCTCCCACTCTCTCTCCCTCACACTGTCTGCTCCCACTCTCTCCCTCCCTCACACTGCCCGCTCCCACTCTCTCTCCCTCACACTGCCCGCTCCCACTCTCTCCCTCACACTGCCTGCTCCCACTCTCTCTCCCTCACACTGCCAGCTCCCACACTCTCTCCCTCACTCTGCTGGCTCCCACTCTCTCTCTTCCTCACACTGTCTGCTCTCACTCTCTCTCCCTCACACTGCCCGCTCTCACTCTCTCTCCCTCACACTGCCTGCTCCAACTCTCTCTCGCTCACACTGCCCGCTCCCACTCTCTCTCCCTCACACTGTCTGCTCCCGCTCTCTCTCCCTCACACTGCCCGCTCCCACTCTCTCTCCCTCACACTGCCCGCTCCCACTGTCTCTCCCTCACACTGCCCGCTCCCACTCTCTCTCCCTCACACTGCCCTCTCCCACTCTCTCTCCCTCACACTGCCCGCTCCCACTCTCTCTCCCTCACACTGCCCGCTCCCACTCTCTCTCTCCCTCACTCTGCCCGCTCTCACTCTCTCTCTCCCTCGCACTGTCTGCTCCCACTCTCTCTCTCCCTCACTCTGACCGCTCTCACTCCCTCTCTCCTCACACTGTCGGGTCCCACTCTCTCTCCCTCACACTGCCCGCTCCCACTCTCTCTCTCCCTCACACTGCCCGCTCCCACTCTCACTCCCTCACACTGTCTCCTCCAACTCTCTCCCTCATCCTGTCTGCTCCCACTCTCTCTCTCCCTCACACTGCCCGCTCCCACTCTCTCTCCCTCACACTGCCGGCTCCCACTCTCTCTCCCTCACACTGTCTGCTCCCACTCTCTCCCTCCCTCACACTGCCCGCTCCCACTCTCTCTCCCTCACACTGCCCGCTCCCACTCTCTCCCTCACACTGCCTGCTCCCACTCTCTCTCCCTCACACTGCCAGCTCCCACACTCTCTCCCTCACTCTGCTGGCTCCCACTCTCTCTCTTCCTCACACTGTCTGCTCTCACTCTCTCTCCCTCACACTGCCCGCTCTCACTCTCTCTCCCTCACACTGCCTGCTCCAACTCTCTCTCGCTCACACTGCCCGCTCCCACTCTCTCTCCCTCACACTGTCTGCTCCCGCTCTCTCTCCCTCACACTGCCCGCTCCCACTCTCTCTCCCTCACACTGCCCGCTCCCACTGTCTCTCCCTCACACTGCCCGCTCCCACTCTCTCTCCCTCACACTGCCCTCTCCCACTCTCTCTCCCTCACACTGCCCGCTCCCACTCTCTCTCCCTCACACTGCCCGCTCCCACTCTCTCTCCCTCACACTGCCCGCTCCCACTCTCTACCCCTCACACTGCCCGCTCCCACACTCTCTCTCCCTCACACTGCCGGCTCCCACTCTCTCTCCCTCACACTGCCTGCTCCCACTCTCTCTCCCTCACACTACCCGCTCCCACTCTCTCTCTCCCTCACACTACCCGCTCCCACTCTCTCTCTCCCTCACACTGCCCGCTCCCACTCTCTCTCCCTCACACTGCCCGCTCCCACTCTCTCTCCCTCATACTCGCCGCTCCCACTCTCTCTCTCCCTTAAACTACCCGCTCCGATTCTCTCTCCCTCACACTGCCCGCTCCCACTCTCTCTCTCCCTCACACTGCCCGCTACCACTCTCTCTCTCCCTCACACTGCCCGCTCCTACTCTCTCTCTCCCTCACACTGCCTGCACCCACTCTCTCTCCCTCACACTGCCCGCTCCCACTCTCTCTCCCTCACACTGTCTGCACCCACTCTCTCTCCCTCACGCTGCCCGCTCCCAGTCTCTCTCCCTCACACTGTCTGCTCCCACTCTCTCTCTCCCTTAAACTACCCGCTCCGATTCTCTCTCCCTCACACTGCCCGCTCCCACTCTCTCTCTCCCTCACACTGCCCGCTACCACTCTCTCTGTTCCTCACACTGCCCGCTCCCACTCTCTCCCCCTCACACTGCCCGCTCCCACTATCTCTCTCCCTCACTCTGCCCGCTCCCAATCTCTCTCACTCACACTGCCCACTCCCACTCTCTCTCCCTCACACTGCCGGCACCCACTCTCTCTCCCTCACTCTGCCGGCTCCCACTCCCTCTCTCACTCACACTGCCCGCTCCCACTCTCTCTCCCTCACACTGCCCCCTCCCACTCTCTCTCCCTCACTCTGCCTGCTCCCACTCTCTCTCCCTCACTCTGCCGGCACCCACTCTCTCTCCCTCACACTGCCCCCTCCCACTCTCTCTCCCTCACTCTGCCTGCTCCCACTCTCTCTCCCTCACTCTGCCGGCACCCACTCTCTCTCCCTCACACTGCCCCCTCCCACTCTCTCTCCCTCACTCTGCCTGCTCCCACTCTCTCTCCCTCACTCTGCCGGCACCCACTCTCTCTCACTCACACTGCCCGCTCCCATTCTATCTCTCCCTCACACAGCCCCCTCCCACTCTTTCTCTCCCTCACACTGCCCGCTCCCACTCTGTCTCTCCCTCACACTGCCCGCTTGCACTCTCTCTCCCTCACACTGCCCGCTCCCACTCTCTCTCCCTCACACTGCCCGCTCCCACTCTCTCTCCCTCACACTGCCTGCTCCCACTCTCTCTCCTTCACTCTGCACGCTCCCACTCTCTCTCCCTCACTCTGCACGCTCCCACTCTCTCTCCCTCACACTGTCTGCTCCCACTCTCTCTCTCCCTCACTCTGCCCGCTCTCACTCTCTCTCTCCCTCACACTGCCAGCTCCCACTCTCTCTCCCTCACTCTGCCGGCTCCCTCTCTCTCTCCCTCACTCTGCTCGCTCCCACTCTCTCTCTCCGTCACACTGCCGGCTCACACTCTCTCTCCCTCACACTGCCCGCTTCCACTCTCTCTCCCTCCATCTGCCGGCTCCCACTCTCTCTCCCTCACACTGCCAGCTCCCATTCTCTCTCCCTCACTCTGCCGTTACCCACTCTCTCTCCCTCACACTGCCCGCTCCCACTCTCTCTCTCCCTCACACTGCCGGCTCCCATTCTCTCTCCCTCACACTGCCTGCTCCCACTCTCACTCACTCACACTGCCGGTTCCCACTCTCTCTCCCTCACACTGCCCACTCCCACTCTCTCTCTCCCTTACTCTGCCCACTCCCACTATCTCTCTCCCTTACTCTGCCCACTCCCACTCTCTCTCTCCCTCACACTGCCCGCTCCCACTCTCTCTCCCTCACACAGCCTGCTCCCACTCTCTCTCCCTCACTCTGCCCGCACCCATTCACTCTCTCCCTCACACTGCCGCTCCCACTCTCTCTCTCCCTCACACTGCCCGCTCCCACTCTCTCTCCCTCACACTGCCTGCTCCCACTCTCTCTCCTTCACTCTGCACGCTCCCACTCTCTCTCCCTCACTCTGCACGCTCCCACTCTCTCTCCCTCACACTGTCTGCTCCCCCTCTTTCTCTCCCTCACACTGCCTGCTCGCACTCTCTCTCTCCCTCACACTGCCCGCTCCCACTCTCTCTCCCTCACACTGCCCGCTCCCACTCTCTCTCCCTCACACAGCCTGCTCCCACTCTCTCTCCCTCACTCTGCCCGCTCCCATTCTATCTCCCTCACACTGCCCGCTCCCACTCTCTCTCCCTCACACAGCCTGCTCCCACTCTCTCTCCCTCACTCTGCCCGCTCCCATACTCTCTCCCTCACACTACCCGCTCCGATACTCTCTCGCTCAAACCGCCCGCTCCCACTCTCTCTCTCCCTCACACTGCCCGCTCCCACTCTCTCTCTCCCTCACACTGCCCGCTCCCACTCTATCTCCCTCACACTGCCCGCTCCCACACTCTCTCCCTCACACTGCCCGCTCCCACTCTCTCTCCCTCACAGTGCCCGCACCCACTCTCTCTCCCTCACACTGCCCGCTCCCACACTCTCTCCCTCACACTGCCCGCTCCCACTCTCTCTCCCTCACACTGCCCGCTCCCACTCTCTCTCCCTCACACCGTCTGCTCCCACTCTCTCTCCCACACACTGCCCGCTCGCACTCTCTCTCCCTCACACTGCCCGCTTCCCCTCTTTCTCTCCCTCACACTGCCCGCTCCCACTCTCTCTCCCTCACATTGCCTGCTCCCACTCTCTCTCCCTCACACTACACGCTCCCACTCTCTCTCCTTCACAGTGCCCGCTCCCACTCTCTCTCCCTCACACTGCCCGCTCCCACTCTCTCTCCCTCACACTGCCCGCTCCCACTCTCTCTCCCTCACACTGCCTGCTCCCACTCTCTCTCCCTCCCTCTGCCCGCTCCCACTCTGTCTCCCTCACACTGCCTGCCTCCACTCTCTCTCCCTCACACTGCCCACTCCCACTCTCTCTCCCTCACACTGCCCACTCCCACTCTCTCTCTCCCTCACACTGCCCGCTCCCACTCTCTCTCCCTCACACAGACTGCTCCCACTCTCTCTCCCTCACTCTGCCCGCTCCCATTCTCTCTCCCTCTCACTGCCCGCTCCCACTCTCTCTCCCTCACACTGCCGGCTCCCACTCTCTCTCTCCCTCACACTGCCCGCTCCCACTCTCTCTCCCTCACACTGTCTGCTCCCACACTCTCTCCCTCACAATGTCTGCTCCCACTCTCTCTCTCCCTCACTCTGCCCGCTCTCACTCTCTCTCTCCCTCGCACTGTCTGCTCCCACTCTCTCTCTCCCTCACTCTGACCGCTCTCACTCCCTCTCTCCTCACACTGTCGGGTCCCACTCTCTCTCCCTCACACTGCCCGCTCCCACTCTCTCTCTCCCTCACACTGCCCGCTCCCACTCTCACTCCCTCACACTGTCTCCTCCAACTCTCTCCCTCATCCTGTCTGCTCCCACTCTCTCTCTCCCTCACACTGCCCGCTCCCACTCTCTCTCCCTCACACTGCCGGCTCCCACTCTCTCTCCCTCACACTGTCTGCTCCCACTCTCTCCCTCCCTCACACTGCCCGCTCCCACTCTCTCTCCCTCACACTGCCCGCTCCCACTCTCTCCCTCACACTGCCTGCTCCCACTCTCTCTCCCTCACACTGCCAGCTCCCACACTCTCTCCCTCACTCTGCTGGCTCCCACTCTCTCTCTTCCTCACACTGTCTGCTCTCACTCTCTCTCCCTCACACTGCCCGCTCTCACTCTCTCTCCCTCACACTGCCTGCTCCAACTCTCTCTCGCTCACACTGCCCGCTCCCACTCTCTCTCCCTCACACTGTCTGCTCCCGCTCTCTCTCCCTCACACTGCCCGCTCCCACTCTCTCTCCCTCACACTGCCCGCTCCCACTGTCTCTCCCTCACACTGCCCGCTCCCACTCTCTCTCCCTCACACTGCCCTCTCCCACTCTCTCTCCCTCACACTGCCCGCTCCCACTCTCTCTCCCTCACACTGCCCGCTCCCACTCTCTCTCCCTCACACTGCCCGCTCCCACTCTCTACCCCTCACACTGCCCGCTCCCACACTCTCTCTCCCTCACACTGCCGGCTCCCACTCTCTCTCCCTCACACTGCCTGCTCCCACTCTCTCTCCCTCACACTACCCGCTCCCACTCTCTCTCTCCCTCACACTACCCGCTCCCACTCTCTCTCTCCCTCACACTGCCCGCTCCCACTCTCTCTCCCTCACACTGCCCGCTCCCACTCTCTCTCCCTCATACTGGCCGCTCCCACTCTCTCTCTCCCTTAAACTACCCGCTCCGATTCTCTCTCCCTCACACTGCCCGCTCCCACTCTCTCTCTCCCTCACACTGCCCGCTACCACTCTCTCTCTCCCTCACACTGCCCGCTCCTACTCTCTCTCTCCCTCACACTGCCTGCACCCACTCTCTCTCCCTCACACTGCCCGCTCCCACTCTCTCTCCCTCACACTGTCTGCACCCACTCTCTCTCCCTCACGCTGCCCGCTCCCAGTCTCTCTCCCTCACACTGTCTGCTCCCACTCTCTCTCTCCCTTAAACTACCCGCTCCGATTCTCTCTCCCTCACACTGCCCGCTCCCACTCTCTCTCTCCCTCACACTGCCCGCTACCACTCTCTCTGTTCCTCACACTGCCCGCTCCCACTCTCTCCCCCTCACACTGCCCGCTCCCACTATCTCTCTCCCTCACTCTGCCCGCTCCCAATCTCTCTCACTCACACTGCCCACTCCCACTCTCTCTCCCTCACACTGCCGGCACCCACTCTCTCTCCCTCACTCTGCCGGCTCCCACTCCCTCTCTCACTCACACTGCCCGCTCCCACTCTCTCTCCCTCACACTGCCCCCTCCCACTCTCTCTCCCTCACTCTGCCTGCTCCCACTCTCTCTCCCTCACTCTGCCGGCACCCACTCTCTCTCCCTCACACTGCCCCCTCCCACTCTCTCTCCCTCACTCTGCCTGCTCCCACTCTCTCTCCCTCACTCTGCCGGCACCCACTCTCTCTCCCTCACACTGCCCCCTCCCACTCTCTCTCCCTCACTCTGCCTGCTCCCACTCTCTCTCCCTCACTCTGCCGGCACCCACTCTCTCTCACTCACACTGCCCGCTCCCATTCTATCTCTCCCTCACACAGCCCCCTCCCACTCTTTCTCTCCCTCACACTGCCCGCTCCCACTCTGTCTCTCCCTCACACTGCCCGCTTGCACTCTCTCTCCCTCACACTGCCCGCTCCCACTCTCTCTCCCTCACACTGCCCGCTCCCACTCTCTCTCCCTCACACTGCCTGCTCCCACTCTCTCTCCTTCACTCTGCACGCTCCCACTCTCTCTCCCTCACTCTGCACGCTCCCACTCTCTCTCCCTCACACTGTCTGCTCCCACTCTCTCTCTCCCTCACTCTGCCCGCTCTCACTCTCTCTCTCCCTCACACTGCCAGCTCCCACTCTCTCTCCCTCACTCTGCCGGCTCCCTCTCTCTCTCCCTCACTCTGCTCGCTCCCACTCTCTCTCTCCGTCACACTGCCGGCTCACACTCTCTCTCCCTCACACTGCCCGCTTCCACTCTCTCTCCCTCCATCTGCCGGCTCCCACTCTCTCTCCCTCACACTGCCAGCTCCCACTCTCTCTCCCTCACTCTGCCGTTACCCACTCTCTCTCCCTCACACTGCCCGCTCCCACTCTCTCTCCCTCACACTGCCGGCTCCCATTCTCTCTCCCTCACACTGCCTGCTCCCACTCTCACTCACTCACACTGCCGGTTCCCACTCTCTCTCCCTCACACTGCCCACTCCCACTCTCTCTCTCTCCCTTACTCTGCCCACTCCCACTATCTCTCTCCCTTACTCTGCCCACTCCCACTCTCTCTCTCCCTCACACTGCCCGCTCCCACTCTCTCTCCCTCACACAGCCTGCTCCCACTCTCTCTCCCTCACTCTGCCCGCACCCATTCACTCTCTCCCTCACACTGCCGCTCCCACTCTCTCTCTCCCTCACACTGCCCGCTCCCACTCTCTCTCCCTCACACTGCCTGGTCCCACTCTCTCTCCTTCACTCTGCACGCTCCCACTCTCTCTCCCTCACTCTGCACGCTCCCACTCTCTCTCCCTCACACTGTCTGCTCCCCCTCTTTCTCTCCCTCACACTGCCTGCTCGCACTCTCTCTCTCCCTCACACTGCCCGCTCCCACTCTCTCTCCCTCACACTGCCCGCTCCCACTCTCTCTCTCCGTCACACTGCCAGCTCACACTCTCTCTCCCTCACACTGCCCGCTTCCACTCTCTCTCCCTCAATCTGCCGGCTCCCACTCTCTCTCCCTCACACTGCCCGCTCCCACTCTCTCTCTCTCACTCTGCCGGCTCCCACTCTCTCTCCCTCAATCTGCCGGCTCCCACTCTCTCTCCCTCACACTGCCGGCTCCCACTCTCTCTCCCTCACACTGTCTGCTCCCACTCTCTCCCTCCCTCACACTGCCCGCTCCCACTCTCTCTCCCTCACACTGCCCGCTCCCACTCTCTCCCTCACACTGCCTGCTCCCACTCTCTCTCCCTCACACTGCCAGCTCCCACACTCTTTCCCTCACTCTGCTGGCTCCCACTCTCTCTCTTCCTCACACTGTCTGCTCTCACTCTCTCTCCCTCACACTGCCCGCTCTCACTCTCTCTCCCTCACACTGCCTGCTCCAACTCTCTCTCGCTCACACTGCCCGCTCCCACTCTCTCTCCCTCACACTGTCTGCTCCCGCTCTCTCTCCCTCACACTGCCCGCTCCCACTCTCTCTCCCTCACACTGCCCGCTCCCACTGTCTCTCCCTCACACTGCCCGCTCCCACTCTCTCTCCCTCACACTGCCCTCTCCCACTCTCTCTCCCTCACACTGCCCGCTCCCACTCTCTCTCCCTCACACTGCCCGCTCCCACTCTCTCTCCCTCACACTGCCCGCTCCCACTCTCTCCCCCTCACACTGCCCGCTTCCACTCTCTCTCTCCCTCACACTGCCGGCTCCCACTCTCTCTCCCTCACACTGCCTGCTCCCACTCTCTCTCCCTCACACTACCCGCTCCCACTCTCTCTCTCCCTCACACTACCCGCTCCCACTCTCTCTCTCCCTCACACTGCCCGCTCCCACTCTCTCTCCCTCACACTGCCCGCTCCCACTCTCTCTCCCTCATACTGGCCGCTCCCACTCTCTCTCTCCCTTAAACTACCCGCTCCGATTCTCTCTCCCTCACACTGCCCGCTCCCACTCTCTCTCTCCCTCACACTGACCGCTACCACTCTCTCTCTCCCTCACACTGCCCGCTCCTACTCTCTCTCTCCCTCACACTGCCTGCACCCACTCTCTCTCCCTCACACTGCCCGCTCCCACTCTCTCTCCCTCACACTGTCTGCAACCACTCTCTCTCCCTCACGCTGCCCGCTCCCAGTCTCTCTCCCTCACACTGTCTGATCCCACTCTCTCTCTCCCTTAAACTACCCGCTCCGATTCTCTCTCCCTCACACTGCCGGCTCCCACTCTCTCTCTCCCTCACTCTGCCCGCTCCCAATCTCTCTCACTCACACTGCCCACTCCCACTCTCTCTCCCTCACACTGCCGGCACCCACTCTCTCTCCCTCACTCTGCCGGCTCCCACTCCCTCTCTCACTCACACCGCCCGCTCCCACTCTCTCTCCCTCACACTGCCCCCTCCCACTCTCTCTCCCTCACTCTGCCTGCTCCCACTCTCTCTCCCTCACTCTGCCGGCACCCACTCTCTCTCCCTCACACTGCCCCCTCCCACTCTCTCTCCCTCACTCTGCCTGCTCCCACTCTCTCTCCCTCACTCTGCCGGCACCCACTCTCTCTCACTCACACTGCCCGCTCCCATTCTATCTCTCCCTCACACAGCCCCCTCCCACTCTTTCTCTCCCTCACACTGCCCGCTCCCACTCTGTCTCTCCCTCACACTGCCCGCTTGCACTCTCTCTCCCTCACACTGCCCGCTCCCACTCTCTCTCCCTCACACTGCCCGCTCCCACTCTCTCTCCCTCACACTGCCTGCTCCCACTCTCTCTCCTTCACTCTGCACGCTCCCACTCTCTCTCCCTCACTCTGCACGCTCCCACTCTCTCTCCCTCACACTGTCTGCTCCCACTCTCTCTCTCCCTCACTCTGCCCGCTCTCACTCTCTCTCTCCCTCACACTGCCAGCTCCCACTCTCTCTCCCTCACTCTGCCGGCTCCCTCTCTCTCTCCCTCACTCTGCTCGCTCCCACTCTCTCTCTCCGTCACACTGCCGGCTCACACTCTCTCTCCCTCACACTGCCCGCTTCCACTCTCTCTCCCTCCATCTGCCGGCTCCCACTCTCTCTCCCTCACACTGCCAGCTCCCACTCTCTCTCCCTCACTCTGCCGTTACCCACTCTCTCTCCCTCACACTGCCCGCTCCCACTCTCTCTCCCTCACACTGCCGGCTCCCATTCTCTCTCCCTCACACTGCCTGCTCCCACTCTCACTCACTCACACTGCCGGTTCCCACTCTCTCTCCCTCACACTGCCCACTCCCACTCTCTCTCTCCCTTACTCTGCCCACTCCCACTATCTCTCTCCCTTACTCTGCCCACTCCCACTCTCTCTCTCCCTCACACTGCCCGCTCCCACTCTCTCTCCCTCACACAGCCTGCTCCCACTCTCTCTCCCTCACTCTGCCCGCACCCATTCACTCTCTCCCTCACACTGCCGCTCCCACTCTCTCTCTCCCTCACACTGCCCGCTCCCACTCTCTCTCCCTCACACTGCCCGCTCCCACTCTCTCTCCCTCACACTGCCCGCTCCCACTCTCTCTCCCTCACACTGCCTGCTCCCACTCTCTCTCCTTCACTCTGCACGCTCCCACTCTCTCTCCCTCACTCTGCCCGCTCCCACTCTCTCTCCCTCACACTGTCTGCTCCCCCACTTTCTCTCCCTCACACTGCCCGCTCGCACTCTCTCTCTCCCTCACACTGCCCGCTCCCACTCTCTCTCCCTCACACTGCCCGCTCCCACTCTCTCTCTCCGTCACACTGCCAGCTCACACTCTCTCTCCCTCACACTGCCCGCTTCCACTCTCTCTCCCTCAATCTGCCGGCTCCCACTCTCTCTCCCTCACACTGCCCGCTCCCACTCTCTCTCTCTCACTCTGCCGGCTCCCAATCTCTCTCCCTCAATCTGCCGGCTCCCACTCTCTCTCCCTCACACTGCCAGCTCCCACTCTCTCTATCCCTCACACTGCCCGCTCCCACTCTCTCTCCCTCACTCTGCCGGCTCACACTCTCTCTCCCTCACACAGCCTGCTCCCACTCTCTCTCCCTCATACTGCCGGCTCCCACTCTCTCTCTCCCTCACACGGCCGGCCCCCACTCTCTCTCCCTCACACTGCCCGCTCCCACTCTCTCTCCCGCACACTGCCCGCTCCTACTCTCTCTCCCACACACTGCCCGCTCCCACTCTCTCTCCCTCACACTGCCCGCTCCTACTCTCTCACCCTCATACTGCCGGCTCCCACTCTCTCTCTCCCTCACACTGCCGGCTCCCACTGTCTCTCTCCCTCACACTGTCTGCTCCCACTCTCTCTCCCTCACACTGCCCCCTCCCACTCTCTCTCCCTCACACTGCCGGCTCCCACTCTGTCTCCCTCACACTGTCTGCTCCCACTCTCTCTCTCCCTCACATTGTCTGCTCCCACTCTCTCTCTCCCTCACACTGTCAGCTCCCACTCTCTCTCCCTCACTCTGTCTGCTCCCACTCTCTCTCCCTCTCACTGTCTACTCCCACCCTCTCTCCCTCACACGGCCTGCTCCCACCCTCTCTCCCTCACACTGCCCCCTCCCACTCTCTCTCCCTCACTCTGCTGGCTCCCACTCTCTCTCTCCCTCACACTGCCTGCTCCCACTCCCTCTCCCTCACACTGCCCGCTCCCACTCTCTCTCCCTCAAACTGCCCGCTCCCACTCTCTCTCCCTCACACGGCCCGCTCCCACTCTCTCTCTCCTTCACAATGCCCGCACCCACTCTCTCTCCCTCACACTGCCCGCTCCCACTCTCTCTCCCTCACACTGCCTGCTCCCACTCTCTCTCCCTCACACTGCCCGCTCCCACTCTCTCTCCCTCACACTGTCTGCACCCACTCTCTCCCTCAAACTGCCCGCTCCCACTCTCTCTCCCTCACACTGTCTGCTCCCACTCCCTCTCCCTCACACTACCCGCTCCCACTCTCTCTCCCTCACACTGTCTGCTCCCACTCTCTCTCCCTCACACTACCCGCTCCGATTCTCTCTCCCTCACACTGCCCGCTCCCACTCTCTCTCTCCCTCACACAGCCTGCTCCCACTCTCTCTCCCTCACTCTGCCCGCTCCCATTCTCTCTCCCTCACACTGCCGGCTCCCACTCTCTCTCTCCCTCACACTGCCCGCTCCCACTCTCTCTCCCTCACACTGCCTGCTCCCACTCTCTCTCCTTCACTCTGCACGCTCCCACTCTCTCTCCCTCACTCTGCACGCTCCCACTCTCTCTCCCTCACACTGTCTGCTCCCCCTCTTTCTCTCCCTCACACTGCCCGCTCACACTCTCTCTCTCCCTCACACTGCCCGCTCCCACTCTCTCTCCCTCACACTGCCCGCTCCCACTCTCTCTCTCCGTCACACTGCCAGCTCACACTCTCTCTCCCTCACACTGCCCGCTTCCACTCTCTCTCCCTCAATCTGCCGGCTCCCACTCTCTCTCCCTCACACTGCCCGCTCCCACTCTCTCTCTCTCACTCTGCCGGCTCCCACTCTCTCTCCCTCACTCTGCCGGCTCCCACTCTCTCTCCCTCACACTGCCAGCTCCCACTCTCTCTATCCCTCACACTGCCCGCTCCCACTCTCTCTCCCTCACTCTGCCGGCTCACACTCTCTCTCCCTCACACAGCCTGCTCCCACTCTCTCTCCCTCATGCTGCCGGCTCCCACTCTCTCTCTCCCTCACACGGCCGGCCCCCACTCTCTCTCCCTCACACTGCCCGCTCCCACTCTCTCTCCCGCACACTGCCCGCTCCTACTCTCTCTCCCTCACACTGCCCGCTCCCACTCTCTCTCCCTCACACTGCCCGCTCCCACTCTCTCACCCTCATACTGCCGGCTCCCACTGTCTCTCTCCCTCACACTGTCTGCTCCCACTCTCTCTCCCTCACACTGCCCCCTCTCACTCTCTCTCCCTCACACTGCCGGCTCCCACTCTGTCTCCCTCACACTGTCTGCTCCCACTCTCTCTCTCCCTCACACTGTCTGCTCCCACTCTCTCTCTCCCTCACACTGTCTGCTCCCACTCTCTCTCCCTCACTCTGTCTGCTCCCACTCTCTCTCCCTCTCACTGTCTACTCCCACCCTCTCTCCCTCACACGGCCTGCTCCCACCCTCTCTCCCTCACACTGCCCCCTCCCACTCTCTCTCCCTCACTCTGCTGGCGCCCACTCTCTCTCTCCCTCACACTGCCTGCTCCCACTCCCTCTCCCTCACACTGCCCGCTCCCACTCTCTCTCCCTCACACTGCCCGCTCCCACTCTCTCTCCCTCACACTGTCTGCACCCACTCTCTCCCTCAAACTGCCCGCTCCCACTCTCTCTCCCTCACACTGTCTGCTCCCACTCCCTCTCCCTCACACTACCCGCTCCCACTCTCTCTCCCTCACACTGTCTGCTCCCACTCTCTCTCCCTCACACTACCCGCTCCGATTCTCTCTCCCTCACACTGCCCGCTCCCACTCTCTCTCTCCCTCACACAGCCTGCTCCCACTCTCTCTCCCTCACTCTGCCCGCTCCCATTCTCTCTCCCTCACACTGCCGGCTCCCACTCTCTCTCTCCCTCACACTGCCCGCTCCCACTCTCTCTCCCTCACACTGCCTGCTCCCACTCTCTCTCCTTCACTCTGCACGCTCCCACTCTCTCTCCCTCACTCTGCACGCTCCCACTCTCTCTCCCTCACACTGTCTGCTCCCCCTCTTTCTCTCCCTCACACTGCCCGCTCGCACTCTCTCTCTCCCTCACACTGCCCGCTCCCACTCTCTCTCCCTCACACTGCCCGCTCCCACTCTCTCTCTCCGTCACACTGCCAGCTCACACTCTCTCTCCCTCACACTGCCCGCTTCCACTCTCTCTCCCTCAATCTGCCGGCTCCCACTCTCTCTCCCTCACACTGCCCGCTCCCACTCTCTCTCTCTCACTCTGCCGGCTCCCACTCTCTCTCCCTCACTCTGCCGGCTCCCACTCTCTCTCCCTCACACTGCCAGCTCCCACTCTCTCTATCCCTCACACTGCCCGCTCCCACTCTCTCTCCCTCACTCTGCCGGCTCACACTCTCTCTCCCTCACACAGCCTGCTCCCACTCTCTCTCCCTCATGCTGCCGGCTCCCACTCTCTCTCTCCCTCACACGGCCGGCCCCCACTCTCTCTCCCTCACACTGCCCGCTCCCACTCTCTCTCCCGCACACTGCCCGCTCCTACTCTCTCTCCCTCACACTGCCCGCTCCCACTCTCTCTCCCTCACACTGCCCGCTCCCACTCTCTCACCCTCATACTGCCGGCTCCCACTGTCTCTCTCCCTCACACTGTCTGCTCCCACTCTCTCTCCCTCACACTGCCCCCTCTCACTCTCTCTCCCTCACACTGCCGGCTCCCACTCTGTCTCCCTCACACTGTCTGCTCCCACTCTCTCTCTCCCTCACACTGTCTGCTCCCACTCTCTCTCTCCCTCACACTGTCTGCTCCCACTCTCTCTCCCTCACTCTGTCTGCTCCCACTCTCTCTCCCTCTCACTGTCTACTCCCACCCTCTCTCCCTCACACGGCCTGCTCCCACCCTCTCTCCCTCACACTGCCCCCTCCCACTCTCTCTCCCTCACTCTGCTGGCGCCCACTCTCTCTCTCCCTCACACTGCCTGCTCCCACTCCCTCTCCCTCACACTGCCCGCTCCCACTCTCTCTCCCTCAAACTGCCCGCTCCCACTCTGTCTCACTCACACGGCCCGCTCCAACTCTCTCTCTCCTTCACAATGCCCGCACCCACTCTCTCTCCCTCACATTGCCCGCTCCCACTCTCTCTCCCTCACACTGCCTGCTCCCACTCTCTCTCCCTCACACTGCCCGCTCCCACTCTCTCTCCCTCACACTGTCTGCACCCACTCTCTCCCTCAAACTGCCCGCTCCCACTCTCTCTCCCTCACACTGTCTGCTCCCACTCTCTCTCCCTCACACTACCCGCTCCCAATCTCTCTCCCTCACACTGTCTGCTCCCACTCTCTCTCCCTCACACTACCCGCTCCGATTCTCTCTCCCTCACACTGCCCGCTCCCACTCTCTCTCTCCCTCACACAGCCTGCTCCCACTCTCTCTCCCTCACTCTGCCCGCTCCCATTCTCTCTCCCTCACACTGCCGGCTCCCACTCTCTCTCTCCCTCACACTGCCCGCTCCCACTCTCTCTCCCTCACACTGCCTGCTCCCACTCTCTCTCCTTCACTCTGCACGCTCCCACTCTCTCTCCCTCACTCTGCACGCTCCCACTCTCTCTCCCTCACACTGTCTGCTCTCACTCTCTCTCTCCCTCACTCTGCCCGCTCTCACTCTCTCTTTCCCTCACACTGTCTGCTCCCACTCTCTCTCTCCCTCACTCTGCCCACTCACACTCTCTCTCTCCCTCACACTGCCCACTCCCACTCTCTCTCCCTCACTCTGCCAGCTCCCACTCTCTCTCCCTCACTCTGCCGGCTCACACTCTCTCACCCTCACTCTGCCGGCTCCCACTCTCTCTCTCCCTCACTCTGTCTGCTCCCACTCTCTCTCTCCCTCTCACTGTCTGCTCCCACCCTCCCTCCCTCACACGGCCTGCTCCCACTCTCTCTCCCTCACACTGCCCGCTCCCACTCTCTCTCCCTCACACTGTCTGCTCCCACTCTCTCTCCCTCACTCTGTCTGCTCCCACTCTCTCTCTCCCTCACACTGTCTGCTCCCACTCTCTCTCCCTCACACTGCCCGCTCCCACTCTCTCTCCCTCACACTGCAGGCTCCCACTCTCTGTTCCTCACACTGCCGGCTCCCACTATCTCTCTCCCTCACTCTGCCCGCTCCCAATCTCTCTCCCTCATACTGCCGGCACCCACTCTCTCTCCCTCACACTGCCCACTGCCACTCTCTCTCCCTCACACTGCCTGCTCCCAATCTCTCTTCCTCATACTGCCGGCACCCACTCTCTCTCTCACTCACACTGCCCACTCACACTCTCTCTCTCCCTCACACTGCCCACTCCCACTCTCTCTCCCTCACTCTGCCCGCTCCCACTCTCTCTCCCTCACTCTGCACGCTCCCACTCTCTCTCCCTCACACTGTCTGCTCCCACTCTCTCTCTCCCTCACTCTGCCCGCTCTCACTCTCTCTCTCCCTCACACTGTCTGCTCCCACTCTCTCTCTCCCTCACTCTGCCCACTCACACTCTCTCTCTCCCTCACTCTGCCCGCTCCCAATCTCTCTCCCTCATACTGCCGGCACCCACTCTCTCTCCCTCACACTGCCCACTCCTACTCTTTCTCTCTCACACTGTCTGCTCCCACTCTCTCTGCCTCACACTGCCCCCTCCCACTCTCTCTCCCTCACTCTGCCGGCTCCCACTCTCTCTCTCCCTCACACTGCCAGCTCCCACTCTCTCTCCCTCACTCTGCCGGCTCCCACTCTCTCTCTCCCTCACACTGCCCGCTCCCACTCTCTCTCCCTCACTCTGCCGGCTCCCACTCTCTCTCTCCCTCACACTGTCTGCTCCCACTCTCTCTACCTCACACTGCCCCCTCCCACACTCTCTCTCTCACACTGCCTGCTCCCACTCTCTCTCCCTAACACTGTCTGGTCCCACTCTCTCTCCCTCACACTGCCGGCTCCCATTTTCTCTCCCTCACACTGCCTGCTCCCACTCTCACTCACTCACACTGCCGGCTCCCACTCTCTCTCTCCCTCACACTGCCCACTCCCACTCTCTCTCCCTCACACTGCCAGCTCCCTCTCTCTCTCCCTCACACTGCCAGCTCCCACTCTCTCTCCCTCACTCTACTGGCTCCCACTCTCTCCCTCACACTGCCCGCTCCCACTCTCTCTCCCTCACACTGCCCGCTCCCACTCTCTCTCCCTCACACTGCCCGCTCCCACTCTCTCTCCCTCACACTGTCTGCACCCACTCTCTCCCTCACACTGCCCGCTCCCACTCTCTCTCCCTCACACTGTCTGCTCCCACTCTCTCTCCCTCACACTACCCGCTCCGATTCTGTCTCCCTCACACTGCACGCTCCCACTCTCTCTCTCCCTCACTCTGCCCGCTCCCACTCTTTCTCCCTCACACTGCCTGCTCCCACTCTCTCTCCCTCACACTGCCCACTCCCACTCTCTCTCTCCCTCACACTGCCCACTCCCACTCTCTATCTCCCTCACACTGCCCGCTCCCACTCTCTCTCCCTCCCACAGCCTGCTCCCACTCTCTCTCCCTCACTCTGCCCGCTCCCATTCTCTCTCCCTCACTCTGCCGGCTCCCACTTTCTCTCTCCCTCACACTGCCCGCTCCCACTCTCTCTCCCTCACACTACCCGCTCCGATTCTCTCTCCCTCACACTGCCCGCTCCCACTCTCTCTCTCCCTCACACTGCCCGCTCCCACTCTCTCTCTCCCTCACACTGCCCGCTCCCACTCTCTCTCCCTCACACTGCCCGCTCCCACACTCTCTCCCTCACACTGCCCGCTCCCACTCTCTCTCCCTCACACTGCCCCCTCCCACTCTCTCTCCCTCACTCTGCCGGCTCCCACTCTGTCTCCCTCACACTGTCTGCTCCCACTCTCTCTCTCCCTCACACTGTCTGCTCCCACTCTCTCTCTCCCTCACACTGTCTGCTCCCACTCTCTCTCCCTCTCACTGTCTGCTCCCACCCTCTCTCCCTCACACGGCCTGCTCCCACTCTCTCTCCCGCACACTGCCCGCTCCCACTCTCTCTCCCTCACACTGTCTTCTCCCACTCTCTCTCCCTCACACTGCCGGCTCCCACTCTCTGTTCCTCACACTGCCGGCACCCACTCACTCTCCCTCACACTGCCCATTCCTCCTCTCTCTCCCTCACACTGCCGGCACCCACTCTCTCTCTCACTCACACTGCCCCCTCCCACTCTCTCTCCCTCACTCTGCTGGCTCCCACTCTCTCCCTCACACTGCCCGCTCCCACTCTCTCTCCCTCACACTGCCCGCTCCCACTCTCTCTCCCTCAAACTGCCCGCTCCCACTCTCTCTCCCTCACACGGCCCGCTCCCACTCTCTCTCTCCTTCACACTGCCCGCACCCACTCTCTCTCCCTCACACTGCCCGCTCCCACTCTCTCTCCCTCACACTGTCTGCACCCACTCTCTCCCTCACACTGCCCGCTCCCACTCTCTCTCCCTCACACTGTCTGCTCCCAATCTCTCTCCCTCACACTACCCGCTCCGATTCTCTCTCCCTCACACTGCCCGCTCCCACTCTCTCTCTCCCTCACACTGCCTGCTCCCACTCTCTCTCCCTCACACTGCCCACTCCCACTCTCTCTCTCCCTCACACTGCCCACTCCCACTCTCTGTCCCTCACACAGCCTGCTCCCACTCTCTCTCCCTCACTCTGCCCGCTCCCATTCTCTCTCCCTCACACTGCCGGCTCCCACTCTCTGTCTCCCTCACACTGCCCGCTCCCACTCTCTCTCCCTCACACTGCCTGCTCCCACTCTCTCTCCTTCACTCTGCACGCTCCCACTCTCTCTCCCTCACTCTGCACGCTCCCACTCTCTCTCCCTCACACTGTCTGCTCCCACTCTCTCTCTCCCTCACTCTGCCCGCTCTCACTCTCTCTCTCCCTCACACTGTCTGCTCCCACTCTCTCTCTCCCTCACTCTGCCCACTCACACGCTCTCTCTCCCTCACACTGCCCACTCCCACTCTCTCTCCCTCACTCTGCCAGCTCCCACTCTCTCTCCCTCACTCTGCCGGCTCACACTCTCTCTCCCTCACTCTGCCAGCTCCCACTCTGTCTCCCTCACTCTGCCGGCTCCCACTCTCTCTCTCCCTCACACTGTCTGCTCCCACTCTCTCTCCCTCACTCTGTCTGCTCCCACTCTCTCTCTCCCTCTCACTGTCTGCTCCCACCCTCTCTCCCTCACACGGCCTGCTCCCACTCTCTCTCCCTCACACTGCCCGCTCCCACTCTCTCTCCCTCACACTGTCTGCTCCCACTCTCTCTCCCTCACTCTGTCTGCTCCCACTCTCTCTCTCCCTCACACTGTCTGCTCCCACTCTCTCTCCCTCACACTGCCCGCTCCCACTCTCTCTCCCTCACACTGCAGGCTCCCACTCTCTGTTCCTCACACTGCCGGCTCCCACTATCTCTCTCCCTCACTCTGCCCACTCCCAATCTCTCTCCCTCATACTGCCGGCACCCACTCTCTCTCCCTCACACTGCCCACTCCCACTCTCTCTCCCTCACACTGCCCGCTCCCACTCCCTCTCTCCCTCACTCTGCCCGCACTCATTCTCTCTGTCCCTCACACTGCTTGCTCCCACTCTCTCTCCCTCACACTGCCCGCTCCCACTCTCTCTCTCCCTCACACTGCCCGCTCCCACTCTCTCTCCCTCACACTGCCGGCTCCCACTCTCTGTTCCTCACACTGCCGTCTCCCACTATCTCTCTCCCTCACTCTGCCCGCTCCCAATCTCTCTCCCTCATACTGCCGGCACCCATTCTCTCTCCCTCACACTGCCCACTCCTCCTCTCTCTCTCTCACACTGCCCGCTCCTACTCTCTCTCCCTCACACTGTCTGCTCCCACTCTCTCTACCTCACACTGCCCCCTCCCACTCTCTCTCCCTCACTCTGCCGGCTCCCACTCTCTCTCTCCCTCACACTGCCAGCTCCCACTCTCTCTCCCTCACTCTGCCGGCTCCCACTCTCTCTCTCCCTCACACTGCCCGCTCCAACTCTCTCTCTCTCACTCTGCCGGCTCCCACTCTCTCTCTCCCTCACACTGTCTGTTCCCACTCTCTCTCCCTCACACTGCCCCCTCCCACACTCTCTCTCTCACACTGCCTGCTCCCACTCTCTCTCCCTAACACTGTCTGGTCCCACTCTCTCTCCCTTACACTGCCAGCTCCCACTCTCTCTCTCCCTCACACTGCCGGCTCCCATTCTCTCTCCCTCACACTGCCTGCTCCCACTCTCACTCACTCACACTGCCGGCTCCCACTCTCTCTCTCCCTCACACTGCCCACTCCCACTCTCTCTCTCCCTCACTCTGCCCACTCCCACTATCTCTCTCCCTCACTCTGCCCACTCCCACTCTCTCTCTCCCTCACACTGCCAGCTCCCTCTCTCTCTCCCTCACACTGCCAGCTCCCACTCTCTCTCCCTCACTCTGCTGGCTCCCACTCTCTCTCTCCCTCACACTGCCCGCTCCCACTCTCTCTCCCTCACACTGCCCGCTCCCACTCTCTCTCCCTCACACTGCCCGCTCCCACTCTCTCTCCCTCACACTGTCTGCTCCCACTCTCTCCCTCACACTACCCGCTCCGATTCTCTCTCCCTCACACTGCCCGCTCCCACTCTCTCTCTCCCTCACTCTGCCCGCTCCCACTCTTTCTCCCTCACACTGCCTGCTCCCACTCTCTCTCCCTCACACTGCCCACTCCCACTCTCTCTCTCCCTCACACTGCCCACTCCCACTCTCTCTCTCCCTGACACTGCCCGCTCCCACTCTCTGTCCCTCACACAGCCTGCTCCCACTCTCTCTCCCTCACTCTGCCCGCTCCCATTCTCTCTCCCTCACACTGCCGGCTCCCACTCTCTCTCTCCCTCACACAGCCTGCTCCCACTCTCTCTCCCTCACACTACCCGCTCCGATTCTCTCTCCCTCACACTGCCCGCTCCCACTCTCTCTCTCCCTCACACTGCCCGCTCCCACTCTCTCTCTCCCTCACACTGCCCGCTCCCACTCTCTCTCCCTCACACTGCCCGCTCCCACTCTCTCTCCCTCACACTGCCTGCTCCCACTCTCTCTCCCTAACTCTGCTCGCTTCCACTCTGTCTCCCTCACACTGCCTGCTCCCACTCTCTCTCCCTCACACTGCCCACTCCCACTCTCTCTCTCCCTCACACTGCCCACTCCCACTCTCTCTCTCCCTCACACTGCCCGCTCCCACTCTCTCTCCCTCACACAGCCTGCTCCCACTCTCTCTCCCTCACTCTGCCCGCTCCCATTCTATCTCCCTCACACTGCCCGCTCCCACTCTCTCTCCCTCACACAGCCTGCTCCCACTCTCTCTCACTCACTCTGCCCGCTCCCATACTCTCTCCCTCACACTACCCGCTCCGATACTCTCTCGCTCACACTGCCCGCTCCCACTCTCTCTCTCCCTCACACTGCCTGCTCCCACTCTCTCTCTCCCTCACACTGCCCGCTCCCACTCTATCACCCTCACACTGCCCGCTCCCACACTCTCTCCCTCACACTGCCCGCTCCCACTCTCTCTCCCTCACACTGCCCGCTCCCACTCTCTCTCCCTCACACCGTCTGCTCCCACTCCCTCTCTCCCTTTCACTGTCTGCTCCCACTCTCTCTCCCACACACTGCCCGCTCGCACTCTCTCTCCCTCACACTGCCCGCTTCCCCTCTTTCTCTCCCTCACACTGCCCGCTCCCACTCTCTCTCCCTCACATTGCCTGCTCCCACTCTCTCTCCCTCACACTACACGCTCCCACTCTCTCTCCTTCACAGTGCCCGCTCCCACTCTCTCTCCCTCACACTGCCCGCTCCCACTCTCTCTCCCTCACACTGCCCGCTCCCACTCTCTCTCCCTCACACTGCCTGCTCCCACTCTCTCTCCCTCCCTCTGCCCGCTCCCACTCTGTCTACCTCACACTGCCTGCCTCCACTCTCTCTCCCTCACACTGCCCACTCACACTCTCTCTCTCCCTCACACTGCCCTCTCCCACTCTCTCTCTCCCTCACACTGCCCGCTCCCACACTCTCTCCCTCACACTGTCTGCACCCACTCTCTCTCCCTCACGCTGCCCGTTCCCACTCTCTCTCCCTCACACTGCCGGAATTCACTCTCTCTCTCCCTCACACTGTCTGCTCCCACTCTCTCTCCCTCACACTGCCTGCTCCCACTCTCTCTCCCTCACACTGCCGGCTCCCACTCTCTGTTCCTCACACTGTCTGCTCCCACTATCTCTCTCCCTCACTCTGCCCGCTCCCAATCTCTCTCCCTCATACTGCCGGCACCCACTCTCTCTCCCTCACACTGCCCACTCCCACTCTCTCTCTCCCTCACTCTGCCCACTCCCACTCTCTCTCTCCCTCACACTGCCCGCTCCCACTCTCTCTCCCTCACTCTGCCGGCTCCCACTCTCTCTCTCCCTCACACTGCCTGCTCCCACTCTCTCTCCCTAACACTGTCTGGTCCCACTCTCTCTCCTTCACACTGCCAGCTCCCACTCTCTCTCTCACTCACACTGCCGGCTCCCATTCTCTCTCCCTCACACTGCCTGCTCCCACTCTCACTCACTCACACTGCCGGCTCCCACTCTCTCTCTCCCTCACACTGCCCACTCCCACTCTCTCTCTCCCTCACTCTGCCCACTCCCACTATCTCTCTCCCTCACTCTGCCCACTCCCACTCTCTCTCTCCCTCACACTGCCAGCTCCCTCTCTCTCTCCCTCACACTGCCAGCTCCCACTCTCTCTCACTCACTCTACTGGCTCCCACGCTCTCCCTCACACTGCCCGCTCCCACTCTCTCTCCCTCACACTGCCCGCTCCCACTCTCTCTTCCTCACACTGCCCGCTCCCACTCTCTCTCCCTCACACTGTCTGCACCCACTCTCTCCCTCACACTGCCCGCTCCCACTCTCTCTCCCTCACACTGTCTGCTCCCACTCTCTCTCCCTCACACTACCCGCTCCGATTCTCTCTCCCTCACACTGCCCGCTCCCACTCTCTCTCTCCCTCACTCTGCCCGCTCCCACTCTTTCTCCCTCACACTGCCTGCTCCCACTCTCTCTCCCTCACACTGCCCACTCCCACTCTCTCTCTCCCTCACACTGCCCACTCCCACTCTCTCTCTCCCTCACACTGCCCGCTCCCACTCTCTCTCCCTCACACAGCCTGCTCCCACTCTCTCTCCCTCACTCTGCCCGCTCCCATTCTCTCTCCCTCACACTGCCGGCTCCCACTTTCTCTCTCCCTCACACTGCCCGCTCCCACTCTCTCTCCCTCACACTGCCCGCTCCCACACTCTCTCCCTCACACTGCCCGCTCCCACTCTCTCTCCCTCACACTGCCCGCTCCCACTCTCTCTCCCTCACACTGCCCCCTCCCACTCTCTCTCCCTCACACTGCCGGCTCCCACTCTCTCTCTCCCTCACACTGCCCGCTCCCACTCTCTCTCCCTCACTCTGCCGGCTCCCACTCTGTCTCCCTCACACTGTCTGCTCCCACTCTCTCTCTCCCTCACACTGTCTGCTTCCACTCTCTCTCCCTCTCACTGTCTGCTCCCACCCTCTCTCCCTCACACGGCCTGCTCCCACTCTCTCTCCCGCACACTGCCCGCTCCCACTCTCTCTCCCTCACACTGTCTTCTCCCACTCTCTCTCCCTCACACTGCCCGCTCCCACTCTCCCTCCCTCACACTGCCGGCTCCCACTCTCTGTTCCTCACACTGCCGGCTCCCACTCTCTCTCCCTCACACTGCCCGCTCCCACTCTCTCTCCCTCACTCTGCCCGCTCCCACTATCTCTCTCCCTCACTCTGCCCGCTCCCAATCTCTCTCCCTCATACTGCCGGCACCCACTCACTCTACCTCACACTGCCCACTCCCACTCTCTCTCCCTCACACTGCCGGCACCCACTCTCTCTCTCACTCACACTGCCCACTCTCTCTCCCTCACTCTGCTGGCTCCCACTCTCTCTCTCCCTCACACTGCCCGCTCCCACTCTCTCTCCCTCACACTGCCCGCTCCCACTCTCTCTCCCTCAAACTGCCCGCTCCCACTCTCTCTCCCTCACACGGCCCGCTCCCACTCTCTCTCCCTCACACTGTCTGCACCCACTCTCTCCCTCACACTGCCCGCTCCCACTCTCTCTCCCTCACACTGTCTGCACCCACTCTCTCCCTCACACTGCCCGCTCCCACTCTCTCTCCCTCACACTGTCTGCTCCCACTCTCTCTCCCTCACACTACCCGCTCCGATTCTCTCTCCCTCACACTGCCCGCTCCCACTCTCTCTCTCCCTCACTCTGCCCGCTCCCACTCTGTCTCCCTCACACTGCCTGCTCCCACTCTCTCTCCCTCAAACTGCCCACTCCCACTCTCTCTCTCCCTCACACTGCCCACTCCCACTCTCTCTCCCTCACACAGCCTGCTCCCACTCTCTCTCCCTCACTCTGCCCGCTCCCATTCTCTCTCCCTCACACTGCCGGCTCCCACTCTCTGTCTCCCTCACACTGCCCGCTCCCACTCTCTCTCTCCTTCACACTGCCGGCTCCCATTCTCTCTCCCTCACACTGCCTGCTCCCACTCTCACTCACTCACACTGCCGGCTCCCACTCTCTCTCTCCCTCACACTGCCCACTCCCACTCTCTCTCTCCCTCACTCTGCCCACTCCCACTATCTCTCTCCCTCACTCTGCCCACTCCCACTCTCTCTCTCCCTCACACTGCCAGCTCCCTCTCTCTCTCCCTCACACTGCCAGCTCCCACTCTCTCTCACTCACTCTACTGGCTCCCACTCTCTCCCTCACACTGCCCGCTCCCACTCTCTCTCCCTCACACTGCCCGCTCCCACTCTCTCTTCCTCACACTGCCCGCTCCCACTCTCTCTCCCTCACACTGTCTGCACCCACTCTCTCCCTCACACTGCCCGCTCCGACTCTCTCTCCCTCACACTGTCTGCTCCCACTCTCTCTCCCTCACACTACCCGCTCCGATTCTCTCTCCCTCACACTGCCCGCTCCCACTCTCTCTCTCCCTCACTCTGCCCGCTCCCACTCTTTCTCCCTCACACTGCCTGCTCCCACTCTCTCTCCCTCACACTGCCCACTCCCTCTCTCTCTCTCCCTCACACTGCCCACTCCCACTCTCTCTCTCCCTCACACTGCCCGCTCCCACTCTCTCTCCCTCACACAGCCTGCTCCCACTCTCTCTCCCTCACTCTGCCCGCTCCCATTCTCTCTCCCTCACACTGCCCGCTCCCACTCTCTCTTCCTCACACTGCCCGCTCCCACTCTCTCTCCCTCACACTGTCTGCACCCACTCTCTCCCTCACACTGTCCGCTCCCACTCTCTCTCCCTCACACTGTCTGTTCCCACTCTCTCTCCCTCACACTACCCGCTCCGATTCTCTCTCCCTCACACTGCCCACTCCCACTCTCTCTCCCTCACACTGTCTGCACCCACTCTCTCCCTCACACTGCCCGCTCCCACTCTCTCTCCCTCACACTGTCTGCTCCCACTCTCTCTCCCTCACACTACCCGCTCCGATTCTCTCTCCCTCACACTGCCCGCTCCCACTCTCTCTCTCCCTCACTCTGCCCGCTCCCACTCTGTCTCCCTCACACTGCCTGCTCCCACTCTCTCTCCCTCAAACTGCCCACTCCCACTCTCTCTCTCCCTCACACTGCCCACTCCCACTTTCTCTCCCTCACACAGCCTGCTCCCACTCTCTCTCCCTCACTCTGCCCGCTCCCATTCTCTCTCCCTCACACTGCCGGCTCCCACTCTCTGTCTCCCTCACACTGCCCGCTCCCACTCTCTCTCCCTCACACTGCCTGCTCCCACTCTCTCTCCTTCACTCTGCACGCTCCCACTCTCTCTCCCTCACTCTGCACGCTCCCACTCTCTCTCCCTCACACTGTCTGCTCCCACTCTCTCTCTCCCTCACTCTGCCCGCTCTCGCTCTCTCTCTCCCTCACACTGTCTGCTCCCACTCTCTCTCTCCCTCACTCTGCCCACTCACACTCTCTCTCTCCCTCACACTGCCCACTCCCACTCTCTCTCCCTCACTCTGCCAGCTCCCACTCTCTCTCCCTCACTCTGCCGGCTCACACTCTCTCTCCCTCACTCTGCCAGCTCCCACTCTGTCTCCCTCACTCTGCCGGCTCCCACTCTCTCTCTCCCTCTCACTGTCTGCTCCCACCCTCTCTCCCTCACACGGCCTGCTCCCACTCTCTCTCCCTCACACTGCCCGCTCCCACTCTCTCTCCCTCACACTGTCTGCTCCCACTCTCTCTCCCTCACTCTGTCTGCTCCCACTCTCTCTCTCCCTCACACTGTCTGCTCCCACTCTCTCTCCCTCAAACTGCCCGCTCCCACTCTCTCTCCCTCACACTGCAGGCTCCCACTCTCTGTTCCTCACACTGCCGGCTCCCACTAACACTCTCCCTCACTCTGCCCGCTCCCAATCTCTCTCCCTCATACTGCCGGCACCCACTCTCTCTCCCTCACACTGCCCACTCCCACTCTCTCTCCCTCACACTGCCCGCTCCCACTCCCTCTCTCCCTCACTCTGCCCGCACTCATTCTCTCTGTCCCTCACACTGCTTGCTCCCACTCTCTCTCCCTCACACTGCCCGCTCCCACTCTCTCTCTCCCTCACACTGCCCGCTCCCATTCTCTCTCCCTCACACTGCCGGCTCCCACTCTCTGTTCCTCACACTGCCGTCTCCCACTATCTCTCTCCCTCACTCTGCCCGCTCCCAATCTCTCTCCCTCATACTGCCGGCACCCACTCTCTCTCCCTCACACTGCCCACTCCTACTCTCTCTCTCTCACACTGCCCGCTCCTACTCTCTCTCCCTCACACTGTCTGCTCCCACTCTCTCTGCCTCACACTGCCCCCTCCCACTCTCTCTCCCTCACTCTGCCGGCTCCCACTCTCTCTCTCCCTCACACTGCCAGCTCCCACTCTCTCTTCCTCACTCTGCCGGCTCCCACTCTCTCTCTCCCTCACACTGCCCGCTCCCACTCTCTCTCCCTCACTCTGCCGGCTCCCACTCTCTCTCCCTCACACTGCCCCCTCCCACACCCTCTCTCTCACACTGCCTGCTCCCACTCTCTCTCCCTAACACTGTCTGGTCCCACTCTCTCTCCTTCACACTGCCAGCTCCCACTCTCTCTCTCCCTCACACTGCCAGCTCCCTCTCTCTCTCCCTCACACTGCCAGCTCCCACTCTCTCTCCCTCACTCTGCTGGCTTCCACTCTCTCTCTCCCTCACACTGCCCGCTCCCACTCTCTCTCCCTCACACTGCCCGCTCCCACTCTCTCTCCCTCACACTGCCCGCTCCCACTCTCTCTCCCTCACACTGTCTGCTCCCACTCTCTCTCCCTCACACTGCCCGCTCCGATTCTCTCTCCCTCACACTGCCCGCTCCCACTCTCTCTCTCCCTCACTCTGCCCGCTCCCACTCTTTCTCCCTCACACTGCCTGCTCCCACTCTCTCTCCCTCACACTGCCCACTCCCACTCTCTCTCTCCCTCACACTGCCCACTCCCACTCTCTCTCTCCCTCACACTGCCCGCTCCCACTCTCTCTCCCTCACACAGCCTGCTCCCACTCTCTCTCCCTCACTCTGCCCGCTCCCATTCTATCTCCCTCACACTGCCCGCTCCCACTCTCTCTCCCTCACACAGCCTGCTCCCACTCTCTCTCCCTCACTCTGCCCGCTCCCATACTCTCTCCCTCACACTACCCGCTCCGATACTCTCTCGCTCACACTGCCCGCTCCCACTCTCTCTCTCCCTCACACTGCCCGCTCCCACTCTCTCTCTCCCTCACACTGCCCGCTCCCACTCTATCTCCCTCACACTGCCCGCTCCCACACTCTCTCCCTCACACTGCCCGCTCCAACTCTCTCTCTCCCTCACACTGCCCGCTCCCACTCTCTCTCCCTCACACTGCCGGCTCCCACTCTCTCTCCCTCACACTGTCTGCTCCCACTCTCTCTCTCCCTCACACTGCCCGCTCCCACTCTCCCTCCCTCACACTGCCCGCTCCCACTCTCTCCCTCACACTGCCTGCTCCCACTCTCTCTCCCTCACACTGCCAGCTCCCACTCTCTCTCCCTCACTCTGCTGGCTCCCACTCTCTCTCTTCCTCACACTGTCTGCTCCCACTCTCTCTCCCTCACACTGCCCGCTCTCACTCTCTCCCTCACACTGCCTGCTCCCACACTCTCTCTCCCTCACTCTGCCCGCTCACACTCTCTCTGTCCCTCACACTGCCCGCTCCAACTCTCTCTCACTCACACTGCCCGCTCCCACTCTCTCTCCCTCACACTGTCTGCTCCCACTCTCTCTCCCTCACACTGCCCGCTCCAACTCTCTCTCGCTCACACTGCCCGCTCCCACTCTCTCTCCCTCACACTGTCTGCTCCCACTCTCTCTCCCTCACACTGCCCGCTCCCACTCTCTCTCCCTCACACTGCCTGCTCCCACTGTCTCTCCCTCACACTGCCCACTCCCACTCTCTCTCCCTCACACTGCCCGCTCCCACTCTCTCTCCCTCACACTGCCCGCTCCCACTCTCTCCCCCTCACACTGCCCGCTCCCACTCTCTCTCTCCCTCACACAGCCTGCTCCCACTCTCTCTCCCTCACTCTGCCCGCTCCCATTCTATCTCCCTCACACTGCCCGCTCCCACTCTCTCTCCCTCACACAGCCTGCTCCCACTCTCTCTCCCTCACTCTGCCCGCTCCCATACTCTCTCCCTCACACTACCCGCTCCGATACTCTCTCGCTCACACTGCCCGCTCCCACTCTCTCTCTCCCTCACACTGCCTGCTCCCACTCTCTCTCTCCCTCACACTGCCCGCTCCCACTCTATCACCCTCACACTGCCCGCTCCCACACTCTCTCCCTCACACTGCCCGCTCCCACTCTCTCTCCCTCACACTGCCCGCTCCCACTCTCTCTCCCTCACACCGTCTGCTCCCACTCCCTCTCTCCCTTTCACTTGTCTGCTCCCACTCTCTCTCCCACACACTGCCCGCTCGCACTCTCTCTCCCTCACACTGCCCGCTTCCCCTCTTTCTCTCCCTCACACTGCCCGCTCCCACTCTCTCTCCCTCACATTGCCTGCTCCCACTCTCTCTCCCTCACACTACACGCTCCCACTCTCTCTCCTTCACAGTGCCCGCTCCCACTCTCTCTCCCTCACACTGCCCGCTCCCACTCTCTCTCCCTCACACTGCCCGCTCCCACTCTCTCTCCCTCACACTGCCTGCACCCACTCTCTCTCCCTCCCTCTGCCCGCTCCCACTCTGTCTACCTCACACTGCCTGCATCCACTCTCTCTCCCTCACACTGCCCACTCACACTCTCTCTCTCCCTCACACTGCCCACTCCCACTCTCTCTCTCCCTCACACTGCCCGCTCCCACACTCTCTCCCTCACACTGCCTGCTCCCACTCTCTCTCCTTCACTCTGCACGCTCCCACTCTCTCTCCCTCACTCTGCACGCTCCCACTCTCTCTCCCTCACACTGTCTGCTCCCACTCTCTCTCTCCCTCACTCTGCCCGCTCTCGCTCTCTCTCTCCCTCACACTGTCTGCTCCCACTCTCTCTCTCCCTCACTCTGCCCACTCACACTCTCTCTCTCCCTCACACTGCCCACTCCCACTCTCTCTCCCTCACTCTGCCAGCTCCCACTCTCTCTCCCTCACTCTGCCGGCTCACACTCTCTCTCCCTCACTCTGCCAGCTCCCACTCTGTCTCCCTCACTCTGCCGGCTCCCACTCTCTCTCTCCCTCTCACTGTCTGCTCCCACCCTCTCTCCCTCACACGGCCTGCTCCCACTCTCTCTCCCTCACACTGCCCGCTCCCACTCTCTCTCCCTCACACTGTCTGCTCCCACTCTCTCTCCCTCACTCTGTCTGCTCCCACTCTCTCTCTCCCTCACACTGTCTGCTCCCACTCTCTCTCCTTCACACTGCCAGCTCCCACTCTCTCTCTCCCTCACACTGCCAGCTCCCTCTCTCTCTCCCTCACACTGCCAGCTCCCACTCTCTCTCCCTCACTCTGCTGGCTTCCACTCTCTCTCTCCCTCACACTGCCCGCTCCCACTCTCTCTCCCTCACACTGCCAGCTCCCTCTCTCTCTCCCTCACACTGCCAGCTCCCACTCTCTCTCCCTCACTCTGCTGGCTTCCACTCTCTCTCTCCCTCACACTGCCCGCTCCCACTCTCTCTCCCTCACACTGCCCGCTCCCACTCTCTCTTCCTCACTCTGCCGGCTCCCACTCTCTCTCTCCCTCACACTGCCCGCTCCCACTCTCTCTCCCTCACACTGCCCACTCCCACTCTCTCTCTCCCTCACACTGCCCACTCCCACTCTCTCTCTCCCTCACACTGCCCACTCCCACTCTCTCTCCCTCACTCTGCCAGCTCCCACTCTCTCTCCCTCACACTGCAGGCTCCCACTCTCTCTCCCTCACTCTGCCGGCTCCCACTCTCTCTCCCTCACACTGCCCCCTCCCACACTCTCTCTCTCACACTGCCTGCTCCCACTCTCTCTCCCTAACACTGTCTGGTCCCACTCTCTCTCCTTCACACTGCCAGCTCCCACTCTCTCTCTCCCTCACACTGCCCGCTCCCACTCTCTCTCCCTCACACTGTCTGCTCCCACTCTCTCTCCCTCACACTGCCCGCTCCGATTCTCTCTCCCTCACACTGCCCGCTCCCACTCTCTCTCTCCCTCACTCTGCCCGCTCCCACTCTTTCTCCCTCACACTGCCTGCTCCCACTCTCTCTCCCTCACACTGCCCACTCCCACTCTCTCTCTCCCTCACACTGCCCACTCCCACTCTCTCTCTCCCTCACACTGCCCGCTCCCACTCTCTCTCCCTCACACAGCCTGCTCCCACTCTCTCTCCCTCACTCTGCCCGCTCCCATTCTATCTCCCTCACACTGCCCGCTCCCACTCTCTCTCCCTCACACAGCCTGCTCCCACTCTCTCTCCCTCACTCTGCCCGCTCCCATACTCTCTCCCTCACACTACCCGCTCCGATACTCTCTCGCTCACACTGCCCGCTCCCACTCTCTCTCTCCCTCACACTGCCCGCTCCCACTCTCTCTCTCCCTCACACTGCCCGCTCCCACTCTATCTCCCTCACACTGCCCGCTCCCACACTCTCTCCCTCACACTGCCCGCTCCAACTCTCTCTCTCCCTCACACTGCCCGCTCCCACTCTCTCTCCCTCACACTGCCGGCTCCCACTCTCTCTCCCTCACACTGTCTGCTCCCACTCTCTCTCTCCCTCACACTGCCCGCTCCCACTCTCCCTCCCTCACACTGCCCGCTCCCACTCTCTCCCTCACACTGCCTGCTCCCACTCTCTCTCCCTCACACTGCCAGCTCCCACTCTCTCTCCCTCACTCTGCTGGCTCCCACTCTCTCTCTTCCTCACACTGTCTGCTCCCACTCTCTCTCCCTCACACTGCCCGCTCCCACACTCTCTCTCCCTCACTCTGCCCGCTCACACTCTCTCTGTCCCTCACACTGCCCGCTCCAACTCTCTCTCACTCACACTGCCCGCTCCCACTCTCTCTCCCTCACACTGTCTGCTCCCACTCTCTCTCCCTCACACTGCCCGCTCCAACTCTCTCTCGCTCACACTGCCCGCTCCCACTCTCTCTCCCTCACACTGTCTGCTCCCACTCTCTCTCCCTCACACTGCCCGCTCCCACTCTCTCTCCCTCACACTGCCTGCTCCCACTGTCTCTCCCTCACACTGCCCACTCCCACTCTCTCTCCCTCACACTGCCCGCTCCCACTCTCTCTCCCTCACACTGCCCGCTCCCACTCTCTCCCCCTCACACTGCCCGCTCCCACTCTCTCTCTCCCTCACACAGCCTGCTCCCACTCTCTCTCCCTCACTCTGCCCGCTCCCATTCTATCTCCCTCACACTGCCCGCTCCCACTCTCTCTCCCTCACACAGCCTGCTCCCACTCTCTCTCCCTCACTCTGCCCGCTCCCATACTCTCTCCCTCACAATACCCGCTCCGATACTCTCTCGCTCACACTGCCCGCTCACACTCTCTCTCTCCCTCACACTGCCTGCTCCCACTCTCTCTCTCCCTCACACTGCCCGCTCCCACTCTATCACCCTCACACTGCCCGCTCCCACACTCTCTCCCTCACACTGCCCGCTCCCACTCTCTCTCCCTCACACTGCCCGCTCCCACTCTCTCTCCCTCACACCGTCTGCTCCCACTCCCTCTCTCCCTTTCACTGTCTGCTCCCACTCTCTCTCCCACACACTGCCCGCTCGCACTCTCTCTCCCTCACACTGCCCGCTTCCCCTCTTTCTCTCCCTCACACTGCCCGCTCCCACTCTCTCTCCCTCACATTGCCTGCTCCCACTCTCTCTCCCTCACACTACACGCTCCCACTCTCTCTCCTTCACAGTGCCCGCTCCCACTCTCTCTCCCTCACACTGCCCGCTCCCACTCTCTCTCCCTCACACTGCCCGCTCCCACTCTCTCTCCCTCACACTGCCTGCACCCACTCTCTCTCCCTCCCTCTGCCCGCTCCCACTCTGTCTACCTCACACTGCCTGCCTCCACTCTCTCTCCCTCACACTGCCCACTCACACTCTCTCTCTCCCTCACACTGCCCACTCCCACTCTCTCTCTCCCTCACACTGCCCGCTCCCACACTCTCTCCCTCACACTGCCTGCTCCCACTCTCTCTCCTTCACTCTGCACGCTCCCACTCTCTCTCCCTCACTCTGCACGCTCCCACTCTCTCTCCCTCACACTGTCTGCTCCCACTCTCTCTCTCCCTCACTCTGCCCGCTCTCGCTCTCTCTCTCCCTCACACTGTCTGCTCCCACTCTCTCTCTCCCTCACTCTGCCCACTCACACTCTCTCTCTCCCTCACACTGCCCACTCCCACTCTCTCTCCCTCACTCTGCCAGCTCCCACTCTCTCTCCCTCACTCTGCCGGCGCACACTCTCTCTCCCTCACTCTGCCAGCTCCCACTCTGTCTCCCTCACTCTGCCGGCTCCCACTCTCTCTCTCCCTCTCACTGTCTGCTCCCACCCTCTCTCCCTCACACGGCCTGCTCCCACTCTCTCTCCCTCACACTGCCCGCTCCCACTCTCTCTCCCTCACACTGTCTGCTCCCACTCTCTCTCCCTCACTCTGTCTGCTCCCACTCTCTCTCTCCCTCACACTGTCTGCTCCCACTCTCTCTCCCTCACACTGCCCGCTCCCACTCTCTCTCCCTCACACTGCAGGCTCCCACTCTCTGTTCCTCACACTGCCGGCTCCCACTAACACTCTCCCTCACTCTGCCCGCTCCCAATCTCTCTCCCTCATACTGCCGGCACCCACTCTCTCTCCCTCACACTGCCCACTCCCACTCTCTCTCCCTCACACTGCCCGCTCCCACTCCCTCTCTCCCTCACTCTGCCCGCACTCATTCTCTCTGTCCCTCACACTGCTTGCTCCCACTCTCTCTCCCTCACACTGCCCGCTCCCACTCTCTCTCTCCCTCACACTGCCCACTCCCATTCTCTCTCCCTCACACTGCCCGCTCCCACTCTCTCTCTCCCTCACACTGCCCACTCCCATTCTCTCTCCCTCACACTGCCCGCTCCCACTCTCTCTCTCCCTCACACTACCCGCTCCCATTCTCTCTCCCTCACACTGCCGGCTCCCACTCTCTGTTCCTCACACTGCCGTCTCCCACTATCTCTCTCCCTCACTCTGCCCGCTCCCAATCTCTCTCCCTCATACTGCCGGCACCCACTCTCTCTCCCTCACACTGCCCACTCCTACTCTCTCTCTCTCACACTGCCCGCTCCTACTCTCTCTCCCTCACACTGTCTGCTCCCACTCTCTCTGCCTCACACTGCCCCCTCCCACTCTCTCTCCCTCACTCTGCCGGCTCCCACTCTCTCTCTCCCTCACACTGCCAGCTCCCACTCTCTCTTCCTCACTCTGCCGGCTCCCACTCTCTCTCTCCCTCACACTGCCCGCTCCCACTCTCTCTCCCTCACTCTGCCGGCTCCCACTCTCTCTCCCTCACACTGCCCCCTCCCACACTCTCTCTCTCACACTGCCTGCTCCCACTCTCTCTCCCTAACACTGTCTGGTCCCACTCTCTCTCCTTCACACTGCCCGCTCTCACTCTCTCTCCCTCACACTGCCTGCTCCCACACTCTCTCTCCCTCACTCTGCCCGCTCACACTCTCTCTGTCCCTCACACTGCCCGCTCCAACTCTCTCTCACTCACACTGCCCGCTCCCACTCTCTCTCCCTCACACTGTCTGCTCCCACTCTCTCTCTCTCTCACACTGCCCGCTCCCACTCTCTCTCGCTCACACTGCCCGCTCCCACTCTCTCTCCCTCACACTGCCCGCTCCCACTCTCTCTCCCTCATACTGGCCGCTCCCACTCTCTCTCTCCCTCACACTGCCCGCTCCCACTCTCTCTCCCTCACACTGCCCGCACCCACTCTCTCTCCCTCACACTGCCCGCTCCTACTCTCTCTCTCCCTCACACTGCCTGCACCCACTCTCTCTCCCTCACACTGCCCGCTCCCACTCACTCTCCCTCACACTGTCTGCACCCACTCTCTCTCCCTCACACTGTCTGCACCCACTCTCTCTCCCTCACGCTGCCCGCTCCCAGTCTCTCTCCCTCACACTGTCTGCTCCCACTCTCTCTCTCCCTTAAAATACCCGCTCCGATTCTCTCTCCCTCACACTGCCCGCTCCCACTCTCTATCTCCCTCACACTGCCCGCTACCACTCTCTCTCTCCCTCACACTGCCCGCTACCACTCTCTCTCCCTCACACTGCCCGCTCCTACTCTCTCTCCCTCACACTGTCTGTTCCCACTCTCTCTCCCTCACATTGCCAGCTCCCACTCTCTCTCCCTCACACTGCCCGCTCCCACTCTCTCTCCCTCACACTGCCCGCTCCCATTCTCTCTCTCCCTCACACTGCCCCCTCCCCCTCTTTCTCTCCCTCACACTGCCTGCTCCCACTCTCTCTCTCCCTCACACTACCCGCTCCCACTCTCTCTCCCTCACAGTGCCCGCTCCGATTCTCTCTCCCTCACACTGCCCGCTCCCACTCTCTCTCCCTCACACTGCCCGCTCCCACTCTCTCTCCCTCACAAAGCCCGCTCCCACTCTCTCTCCCTCACACTGCCTGCTCCCACTCTCTCTCCCTCACTCTGCCCGCTCCCACTCTCTCTCCCTCACACTGCCCGCTCCCACTCTCTCTCCCTCACACTCTCTGCTCCCACTCTCTCTCTCCCTCACACTGCCCACTCCCACTCTCTCTCCCTCACACTGCGCGCTCCCACACTCTCTCCGTCACACTGCCAGCTCCCACTCTCTCTCCCTCACACTGCCCGCTCCCACTCTCTCCCCCTCACACTGCCCCCTCCCACTCTCTCTCCCTCACACTGCCCGCTCCCACTCTCTCTCCCTCACACTGCCCGCTCCCACTCTCTCTCCCTCATACTGGCCGCTCCCACTCTCTCTCTCCCTCACACTGCCCGCTCCCACTCTCTCTCCCTCACACTGCCCGCTCCCACTCTCTCTCCCTCACACTGCCCGCACCCACTCTCTCTCTCCCTCACACTGCCTGCACCCACTCTCTCTCCCTCACACTGCCCGCTCCCACTCACTCTCCCTCACACTGTCTGCACCCACTCTCTCTCCCTCACACTGTCTGCACCCACTCTCTCTCCCTCACGCTGCCCGCTCCCAGTCTCTCTCCCTCACACTGTCTGCTCCCACTCTCTCTCTCCCTTAAACTACCCGCTCCGATTCTCTCTCCCTCACACTGCCCGCTCCCACTCTCTATCTCCCTCACACTGCCCGCTACCACTCTCTCTCTCCCTCACACTGCCCGCTACCACTCTCTCTCCCTCACACTGCCCGCTCCTACTCTCTCTCCCTCACACTGTCTGTTCCCACTCTCTCTCCCTCACATTGCCAGCTCCCACTCTCTCTCCCTCACACTGCCCGCTCCCACTCTCTCTCCCTCACACTGCCCGCTCCCATTCTCTCTCTCCCTCACACTTCCCCCTCCCCCTCTTTCTCTCCCTCACACTGCCTGCTCCCACTCTCTCTCTCCCTCACACTACCCGCTCCCACTCTCTCTCCCTCACAGTGCCCGCTCCGATTCTCTCTCCCTCACACTGCCCGCTCCCACTCTCTCTCCCTCACACTGCCCGCTCCCACTCTCTCTCCCTCACACTGCCCGCTCCCACTCTCTCTCCCTCACACTGCCTGCTCCCACTCTCTCTCCCTCACTCTGCCCGCTCCCACTCTCTCTCCCTCACACTGCCCGCTCCCACTCTCTCTCCCTCACACTGTCTGCTCCCACTCTCTCTCTCCCTCACACTGCCCACTCCCACTCTCTCTCCCTCACACTGCGCGCTCCCACACTCTCTCCGTCACACTGCCAGCTCCCACTCTCTCTCCCTCACACTGCCCGCTCCCACTCTCTCCCCCTCACACTGCCCGCTCCCACTCTCTCTCTCCCTCACACTGCCCGCTCCCACTCTCTCTCCCTCACACTGCCCGCTCCCACTCTCTCTCCCTCACACTGCCTGCTCCCAATCGCTCTCTCTCTCACACTGCCCGCTCCCACTCTCTCTCCCTCACACTGCCCGCTCCTACTCTCTCTCCCTCACACTGCCCGCTCCCACACTCTCTCCCTCACACTGGCCGCTCCCACTCTCTCTCTCCCTCACACTGCCCGCTCCCACTCTCTCTCCCTCACAGTGCCCGCACCCACTCTCTCCCTCACACTGCCTGCTCCCACTCTCTCTCCCTCACACTGTCTCCTCCAACTCTCTCTCCCTCACACTGTCTGCTCCCACTCTCACTCTCCCTCACACTGCCCGCTCCCACTCTCTCTCCCTCACACTGCCGGCTCCCACTCTCTCTCCCTCACACTGTCTGCTCCCACTCTCTCTCTCCCTCACACTGACCGCTCCCACTCTCTCTCCCTCACACTGCCCGCTCCCACTCTCTACCTCACACTGCCTGCTCCCACTCTCTCTCCCTCACACTGCCAGCTCCCACTCTCTCTCCCTCACTCTGCTGGCTCCCACTCTCTCTCTTCCTCACACTGTCTGCTCCCACTCTCTCTCCCTCACACTGCCCGCTCTCACTCTCTCTCCCTCACACTGCCTGCTCCCACACTCTCTCTCCCTCACTCTGCCCGCTCACACTCTCTCTGTCCCTCACACTGCCCGCTCCCACTCTCTCTCGCTCACACTGCCCGCTCCCACTCTCTCTCCCTCACACTGTCTGCTGCCACTCTCTCTCCCTCACACTGCCCGCTCCCACTCTCTCTCCCTCACACTGCCCGCTCCCACTCTCTCTCCCTCACACTGCCCTCTCCCACTCTCTCTCCCTCACATTGCCCGCTCCCACTCTCTCTCTCTCACACTGCCCGCTCCCACTCTCTCTCCCTCACACTGCCCACTCCCACTCTCTCCCCCTCACACTGCCCGCTCCCACTCTCTCCCCCTCACACTGCCCGCTCCCACTCTCTCTCCCTCACACTGCCGGCTCCCACTCTCTCTCCCTCACACTACCCGCTCCCACTCTCTCTCCCTCACACTGCCTGCTCCCACTCTCTCTCTCTCTCACACTGCCCGCTCCCAATCTCTCTCCCTCACACTGCCTGCTCCCACTCTCTCTCTCTCTCACACTGCCTGCTCCCACTCTCTCTCCCTCACACTACCCGCTCCCACTCTCTCTCCCTCACACTGCCTGCTCCCACTCTCTCTCTCTATCACACTGCCCGCTCCCACTCTCTCTCCCTCACACTGCCCGCTCCCACTCTCTCTCCCTCACACTGCCCGCTCCCACTCTCTCTCCCTCATACTGGCCGCTCCCACTCTCTCTCTCCCTCACACTGCCCGCTCCCACTCTCTCTCCCTCACACTGCCCGCACCCACTCTCTCTCCCTCACACTGCCCGCTCCTACTCTCTCTCTCCCTCACACTGCCTGCACCCACTCTCTCTCCCTCACACTGCCCGCTCCCACTCACTCTCCCTCACACTGTCTGCACCCACTCTCTCTCCCTCACACTGTCTGCACCCACTCTCTCTCCCTCACGCTGCCCGCTCCCAGTCTCTCTCCCTCACACTGTCTGCTCCCACTCTCTCTCTCCCTTAAACTACCCGCTCCGATTCTCTCTCCCTCACACTGCCCGCTCCCACTCTCTATCTCCCTCACACTGCCCGCTACCACTCTCTCTCTCCCTCACACTGCCCGCTACCACTCTCTCTCCCTCACACTGCCCGCTCCTACTCTCTCTCCCTCACACTGTCTGTTCCCACTCTCTCTCCCTCACACTGCCCGCTCCCACTCTCTCTCCCGAACACTGCCCGCTCCCACTCTCTCTCCCTCACACTGCCCGCTCCCACTCTCTCTCCCTCACACTGCCCGCTCCCACTCTCCCTCCCTCACACCGTCTGCTCCCACTCCCTCTCTCCCTTACACTGTCTGCTCCCACTCTCTCTCCCTCACACTGCCCGCTCCCACTATCTCTCCCTCACACTATCTGCTCCCACTCTCTCTCCATCACAATGCCCAATCCCACTCTCTCTCCCTCACACTGCCCGCTCCCACTCTCTCTCCCTCACACTGCCCGCTCCCCCTCTTTCTCTGCCTCACACTGCCCGCTCCCACTCTCTCTCTCCCTCACACTGCCCGCTCCCACTCTCTATCCCTCACAGTGCCCGCTCCCACTCTCTCTCCCTCACACTGCCTGCTCCCTCTCTCTCTCCCTCACACTGCCCGCTCCCACTCTCTCTCCCTCACACTGCCCGCTCCCATTCTCTCTCTCCCTCACACTGCCCCCTCCCCCTCTTTCTCTCCCTCACACTGCCTGCTCCCACTCTCTCTCTCCCTCACACTGCCCGCTCCCACTCTCTCTCCCTCACAGTGCCCGCTCCGATTCTCTCTCCCTCACACTGCCCGCTCCCACTCTCTCTCCCTCACACTGCCCGCTCCCACTCTCTCTCCCTCACACTGCCCGCTCCCACTCTCTCTCCCTCACACTGCCTGCTCCCACTCTCTCTCCCTCACTCTGCCCGCTCCCACTCTCTCTCCCTCACACTGCCCGCTCCCACTTTCCCTCACACTGTCTGCTCCCACTCTCTCTCTCCCTCACACTGCCCACTCCCACTCTCTCTCCCTCACACTGCCCGCTCCCACTCTCTCTCCCTCACACTATCTGCTCCCACTCTCTCTCCATCACAATGCCCACTCCCACTCTCTCTCCCTCACACTGCCCGCTCCCACTCTCTCTCCCTCACACTGCCCGCTCCCCCTCTTTCTCTGCCTCACACTGCCCGCTCCCACTCTCTCTCTCCCTCACACTGCCCGCTCCCACTCTCTATCCCTCACAGTGCCCGCTCCCACTCTCTCTCCCTCAACTGCCTGCTCCCACTCTCTCTCCCTCACACTGCCCGCTCCCACTCTCTCTCCCTCAGACTGCCCGCTCCCATTCTCTCTCTCCCTCACACTGCCCCCTCCCCCTCTTTCTCTCCCTCACACTGCCTGCTCCCACTCTCTCTCTCCCTCACACTGCCCGCTCCCACTCTCTCTCCCTCACACTGCCTGCTCCCACTCTCTCTCCCTCACACTGCCCACTCCCACTCTCTCTCCCTCACACTGCCCGCTCCCACTCTCTCTCCCTCACACTGCCAGCTCCCACTCTCTCTCCCTCACACTGCCCGCTCCCACTCTCTCCCCCTCACACTGCCCGCTCCCACTCTCTCTCTCCCTCACACTGCCGGCTCCCACTCTCTCTCCCTCACACTGCCCGCTCCCACTCTCTCTCCCTCACACTGCCCGCTCCCAATCTCTCTCCCTCACGCTGCCTGCTCCCAATCTCTCAATCTCTCACACTGCCCGCTCCCACTCTCTCTCCCTCACACTGCCCGCTCCCACACTCTCTCCCTCACACTGCCCGCTCCCACTCTCTCTCCCTCACACTGGCCGCTCCCACTCTCTCTCTCCCTCACACTGCCCGCTCCCACTCTCTCTCCCTCACACTGCCCGCTCCCACTCTCTCTCCCTCACACTGCCAACTCCCACTCTCTCTCCCTCACACTGCCCGCTCCAACTCTCTCTCTCCCTCACACTGCCTGCACCCACTCTCTCTCCCTCACACTGCCCGCTCCCACTCTCTCTCCCTCACACTGCCCGCTCCCACTCTCTCTCCCTCACACTGTCTGCACCCACTCTCTCTCCCTCACGCTGCCCGCTCCCAGTCTCTCTCCCTCACACTGCCCGCTCGCACTCTCTCTCCCTCACACTGCCCGCTCCCACTCTCTCTCCCTCACACTGCCCGCTCCCACTCTCTCTCCCTCACACTGCCCGCTCCCACTCTCTCTCCCTCACACTGTCTGCTCCCACTCTCTCTCTCCCTCACACTGCCCCCTCCCACTCTGCCTCTCTCTCACACTGCCCGCTCCCACTCTCTCTCCCTCACACTGCCCGCTCCCACTCTCTCTCCCTCACACTGCCCGCTCCCACTCTCTCTCCCTCATACTGCCCGCTCCCACTCTCTCTCCCTCACACTATCTGCTCCCACTCTCTCTCCATCACAATGCCCACTCCCACTCTCTCTCCCTCACACTGCCCGCTCCCACTCTCTCTCCCTCACACTGCCCGCTCCCACTCTCTCTCCCTCACACTGCCCGCTCCCACTCTCTCTCCCTCACACTGTCTGCTCCCACTCTCTCTCTCCCTCACACTGCCCCCTCCCACTCTGCCTCTCTCTCACACTGCCCGCTCCCACTCTCTCTCCCTCACACTGCCCGCTCCCACTCTCTCTCCCTCACACTGCCCGCTCCCACTCTCTCTCCCTCATACTGGCCGCTCCCACTCTCTCTCTCCCTCACACTGCCCGCTCCCACTCTCTCTCCCTCACACTGCCCGCACCCACTCTCTCTCCCTCACACTGCCCGCTCCTACTCTCTCTCCCTCACACTGCCTGCTCCCACTCTCTCTCTCCCTCACACTGCCCGCTCCCACTCTCTCTCCCTCACACTGCCCACTCCCATTCTCTCTCCCTCACACTGCCCCCTCCCCCTCTTTCTCTCCCTCACACTGCCTGCTCCCACTCTCTCTCTCCCTCACAGTGCCCGCTCCGATTCTCTCTCCCTCACACTGCCCGCTCCCACTCTCTCTCCCTCACACTGCCCGCTCCCACTCTCTCTCCCTCACACTGCCTGCTCCCACTCTCTCTCCCTCACTCTGCCCGCTCCCACTCTCTCTCCCTCACAGTGCCCGCTCCCACTTTCCCTCACACTGTCTGCTCCCACTCTCTCTCTCCCTCACACTGCCCACTCCCACTCTCTCTCCCTCACACTGCCCGCTCCCACTCTCTCTCCCTCACACTGCCAGCTCCCACTCTCTCTCCCTCACACTGCCCGCTCCCACTCTCTCCCCCTCACACTGCCCGCTCCCACTCTCTCTCTCCCTCACACTGCCGGCTCCCACTCTCTCTCCCTCACACTGCCCGCTCCCACTCTCTCTCCCTCACACTGCCCGCTCCCACTCTCTCTCCCTCACACTGCCTGCTCCCAATCTCTCTCTCTCTCACACTGCCCGCTCCCACTCTCTCTCCCTCACACTGCCCGCTCCCACTCTCTCTCCCTCACACCGTCTGCTCCCACTCCCTCTCTCCCTTACACTGTCTGCTCCCACTCTCTCTCCCTCACACTGCCCGCTCCCACTCTCTCTCCCTCACACTATCTGCTCCCACTCTCTCTCCATCACAACGCCCACTCCCACTCTCTCTCCCTCACACTGCCCGCTCCCAATCTCTCTCCCTCACACTGCCCGCTCCCCCTCTTTCTCTGCCTCACACTGCCCGCTCCCACTCTCTCTCTCCCTCTCACTGCCCGCTCCCACTCTCTATCCCTCACAGTGCCCGCTCCCACTCTCTCTCCCTCAACTGCCTGCTCCCACTCTCTCTCCCTCACACTGCCCGCTCCCACTCTCTCTCCCTCAGACTGCCCGCTCCCATTCTCTCTCTCCCTCACACTGCCCCCTCCCCCTCTTTCTCTCCCTCACACTGCCTGCTCCCACTCTCTCTCTCCCTCACACTGCCCGCTCCCACTCTCTCTCCCTCACACTGCCTGCTCCCACTCTCTCTCCCTCACACTGCCCACTCCCACTCTCTCTCCCTCACACTGTCCGCTCCCACTCTCTCTCCCTCACACTGCCAGCTCCCACTCTCTCTCCCTCACACTGCCCGCTCCCACTCTCTCCCCCTCACACTGCCCGCTCCCACTCTCTCTCTCCCTCACACTGCCGGCTCCCACTCTCTCTCCCTCACACTGCCCGCTCCCACTCTCTCTCCCTCACACTGCCCGCTCCCAATCTCTCTCCCTCACACTGCCTGCTCCCAATCTCTCTCTCTCTCACACTGCCCGCTCCCACTCTCTCTCCCTCACACTGCCCGCTCCCACTCTCTCTCCCTCACACTGCCCGCTCCCACTCTCTCTCCCTCACACTGGCCGCTCCCACTCTCTCTCTCCCTCACACTGCCCGCTCCCACTCTCTCTCCCTCACACTGCCCGCTCCCAATCTCTCTCCCTCACACTGCCTGCTCCCAATCTCTCTCTCTCTCACACTGCCCGCTCCCACTCTCTCTCCCTCACACTGCCCGCTCCCACTCTCTCTCCCTCACACTGCCCGCTCCCACTCTCTCTCCCTCACACTGGCCGCTCCCACTCTCTCTCTCCCTCACACTGCCCGCTCCCACTCTCTCTCCCTCACACTGCCCGCTCCCAATCTCTCTCCCTCACACTGCCCACTCCCACTCTCTCTCCCTCACACTGCCCGCTCCCACTCTCTCTCCCTCACACTGCCCGCTCCCACTCTCTCTCCCTCACACTGTCTGCACCCACTCTCTCTCCCTCACGCTGCCCGCTCCCAGTCTCTCTCCCTCACACTGTCTGCTCCCACTCTCTCTCTCCCTTAAACTACCCGCTCCGATTCTCTCTCCCTCACACTGCCCGCTCCCACTCTCTCTCTCCCTCACACTGCCCGCTACCACTCTCTCTCTCCCTCACACTGCCCGCTCCCACTCTCTCTCCCTCACAGTGCCCGCTCCCACTCTCTCTCCCTCACACTGCCCGCTCCCACTCTCTCTCCCTCACACTGTCTGCTCCCACTCCCTCTCTCCCTTACACTGTCTGCTCCCACTCTCTCTCCCTCACACTGCCCGCTCCCACTCTCTCTCCCTCACACTATCTGCTCCCACTCTCTCTCCATCACAATGCCCACTCCCACTCTCTCTCCCTCACACTGCCCGCTCCCACTCTCTCTCCCTCACACTGCCCGCTCCCACTCTCTCTCCCTCACACTGCCCGCTCCCACTCTCTCTCCCTCACACTGTCTGCTCCCACTCTCTCTCTCCCTCACACTGCCCCCTCCCACTCTGCCTCTCTCTCACACTGCCCGCTCCCACTCTCTCTCCCTCACACTGCCCGCTCCCACTCTCTCTCCCTCACACTGCCCGCTCCCACTCTCTCTCCCTCATACTGGCCGCTCCCACTCTCTCTCTCCCTCACACTGCCCGCTCCCACTCTCTCTCCCTCACACTGCCCGCACCCACTCTCTCTCCCTCACACTGCCCGCTCCTACTCTCTCTCCCTCACACTGCCTGCACCCACTCTCTCTCCCTCACACTGCCCGCTCCCACTCACTCTCCCTCACACTGTCTGCACCCACTCTCTCTCCCTCACACTGTCTGCACCCACTGTCTCTCCCTCACGCTGCCCGCTCCCAGTCTCTCTCCCTCACACTGTCTGCTCCCACTCTCTCTCCCTTAAACTACCCGCTCCGATTCTCTCTCCCTCACACTGCCCGCTCCCACTCTCTATCTCCCTCACACTGTCCGCTACCACTCTCTCTCTCCCTCACACTGCCCGCTACCACTCTCTCTCCCTCACACTGCCCGCTCCTACTCTCTCTCCCTCACACTGTCTGTTCCCACTCTCTCTCCCTCACACTGCCCGCTCCCACTCTCTCTCCCGAACACTGCCCGCTCCCACTCTCTCTCCCTCACACTGCCCGCTCCCACTCTCTCTCCCTCACACTGCCCGCTCCCACTCTCTCTCCCTCACACCGTCTGCTCCCACTCCCTCTCTCCCTTACACTGTCTGCTCCCACTCTCTCTCCCTCACACTGCCCGCTCCCACTATCTCTCCCTCACACTATCTGCTCCCACTCTCTCTCCATCACAATGCCCAATTCCACTCTCTCTCCCTCACACTGCCCGCTCCCACTCTCTCTCCCTCACACTGCCCGCTCCCCCTCTTTCTCTGCCTCACACTGCCCGCTCCCACTCTCTCTCTCCCTCACACTGCCCGCTCCCACTCTCTATCCCTCACAGTGCCCGCTCCCACTCTCTCTCCCTCACACTGCCTGCTCCCACTCTCTCTCCCTCACACTGCCCGCTCCCCCTCTTTCTCCCTCACACTGCCCGCTCCCATTCTCTCTCTCCCTCACACTGCCCCCTCCCCCTCTTTCTCTCCCTCACACTGCCTGCTCCCACTCTCTCTCTCCCTCACACTGCCCGCTCCCACTCTCTCTCCCTCACACTGCCCCCTCCCCCTCTTTCTCTCCCTCACACTGCCTGCTCCCACTCTCTCTCTCCCTCACAGTGCCCGCTCCCACTCTCTCTCCCTCACACTGCCTGCTCCCACTCTCTCTCCCTCACTCTGCCCGCTCCCACTCTCTCTCCCTCACAGTGCCCGCTCCCACTTTCCCTCACACTGTCTGCTCCCACTCTCTCTCTCCCTCACACTGCCCACTCCCACTCTCTCTCCCTCACACTGCCCGCTCCCACTCTCTCTCCCTCACACTGCCAGCTCCCACTCTCTCTCCCTCACACTGCCCGCTCCCACTCTCTCCCCCTCACACTGCCCGCTCCCACTCTCTCTCTCCCTCACACTGCCGGCTCCCACTCTCTCTCCCTCACACTGCCCGCTCCCACTCTCTCTCCCTCACACTGCCCGCTCCCACTCTCTCTCCCTCACACTGCCTGCTCCCAATCTCTCTCTCTCTCACACTGCCCGCTCCCACTCTCTCTCCCTCACACTGCCCGCTCCCACTCTCTCTCCCTCACACCGTCTGCTCCCACTCCCTCTCTCCCTTACACTGTCTGCTCCCACTCTCTCTCCCTCACACTGCCCGCTCCCACTCTCTCTCCCTCACACTATCTGCTCCCACTCTCTCTCCATCACAACGCCCACTCCCACTCTCTCTCCCTCACACTGCCCGCTCCCAATCTCTCTCCCTCACACTGCCCGCTCCCCCTCTTTCTCTGCCTCACACTGCCCGCTCCCACTCTCTCTCTCCCTCTCACTGCCCGCTCCCACTCTCTATCCCTCACAGTGCCCGCTCCCACTCTCTCTCCCTCAACTGCCCGCTCCCACTCTCTCTCCCTCACACTGCCCGCTCCCACTCTCTCTCCCTCAGACTGCCCGCTCCCATTCTCTCTCTCCCTCACACTGCCCCCTCCCCCTCTTTCTCTCCCTCACACTGCCTGCTCCCACTCTCTCTCTCCCTCACACTGCCCGCTCCCACTCTCTCGCCCTCACACTGCCTGCTCCCACTCTCTCTCCCTCACACTGCCCACTCCCACTCTCTCTCCCTCACACTGTCCGCTCCCACTCTCTCTCCCTCACACTGCCAGCTCCCACTCTCTCTCCCTCACACTGCCCGCTCCCACTCTCTCCCCCTCACACTGCCCGCTCCCACTCTCTCTCTCCCTCACACTGCCGGCTCCCACTCTCTCTCCCTCACACTGCCCGCTCCCACTCTCTCTCCCTCACACTGCCCGCTCCCAATCTCTCTCCCTCACACTGCCTGCTCCCAATCTCTCTCTCTCTCACACTGCCCGCTCCCACTCTCTCTCCCTCACACTGCCCGCTCCCACTCTCTCTCCCTCACACTGCCCGCTCCCACTCTCTCTCCCTCACACTGGCCGCTCCCACTCTCTCTCTCCCTCACACTGCCCGCTCCCACTCTCTCTCCCTCACACTGCCCGCTCCCAATCTCTCTCCCTCACACTGCCTGCTCCCAATCTCTCTCTCTCTCACACTGCCCGCTCCCACTCTCTCTCCCTCACACTGCCCGCTCCCACTCTCTCTCCCTCACACTGCCCGCTCCCACTCTCTCTCCCTCACACTGGCCGCTCCCACTCTATCTCTCCCTCACACTGCCCGCTCCCACTCTCTCTCCCTCACACTGCCCGCTCCCACTCTCTCTCCCTCACACTGCCAACTCCCACTCTCTCTCCCTCACACTGCCCGCTCCAACTCTCTCTCTCCCTCACACTGCCTGCACCCACTCTCTCTCCCTCACACTGCCCGCTCCCACTCTCTCTCCCTCACACTGCCCGCTCCCACTATCTCTCCCTCACACTGTCTGCACCCACTCTCTCTCCCTCACGCTGCCCGCTCCCAGTCTCTCTCCCTCACACTGTCTGCTCCCACTCTCTCTCTCCCTTAAACTACCCGCTCCGATTCTCTCTCCCTCACACTGCCCGCTCCCACTCTCTCTCTCCCTCACACTGCCTGCTCCCACTCTCTCTCTCCCTCACACTGCCCGCTCCCACTCTCTCTCCCTCACACTGCCTGCTCCCACTCTCTCTCCCTCACACTGCCCACTCCCACTCTCTCTCCCTCACACTGTCCGCTCCCACTCTCTCTCCCTCACACTGCCAGCTCCCACTCTCTCTCCCTCACACTGCCCGCTCCCACTCTCTCCCCCTCACACTGCCCGCTCCCACTCTCTCTCTCCCTCACACTGCCGGCTCCCACTCTCTCTCCCTCACACTGCCCGCTCCCACTCTCTCTCCCTCACACTGCCCGCTCCCAATCTCTCTCCCTCACACTGCCTGCTCCCAATCTCTCTCTCTCTCACACTGCCCGCTCCCACTCTCTCTCCCTCACACTGCCCGCTCCCACTCTCTCTCCCTCACACTGCCCGCTCCCACTCTCTCTCCCTCACACTGGCCGCTCCCACTCTCTCTCTCCCTCACACTGCCCGCTCCCACTCTCTCTCCCTCACACTGCCCGCTCCCAATCTCTCTCCCTCACACTGCCTGCTCCCAATCTCTCTCTCTCTCACACTGCCCGCTCCCACTCTCTCTCCCTCACACTGCCCGCTCCCACTCTCTCTCCCTCACACTGCCCGCTCCCACTCTCTCTCCCTCACACTGGCCGCTCCCACTCTCTCTCTCCCTCACACTGCCCGCTCCCACTCTCTCTCCCTCACACTGCCCGCTCCCAATCTCTCTCCCTCACACTGCCCACTCCCACTCTCTCTCCCTCACACTGCCCGCTCCCACTCTCTCTCCCTCACACTGCCCGCTCCCACTCTCTCTCCCTCACACTGTCTGCACCCACTCTCTCTCCCTCACGCTGCCCGCTCCCAGTCTCTCTCCCTCACACTGTCTGCTCCCACTCTCTCTCTCCCTTAAACTACCCGCTCCGATTCTCTCTCCCTCACACTGCCCGCTCCCACTCTCTCTCTCCCTCACACTGCCCGCTACCACTCTCTCTCTCCCTCACACTGCCCGCTCCCACTCTCTCTCCCTCACAGTGCCCGCTCCCACTCTCTCTCCCTCACACTGCCCGCTCCCACTCTCTCTCCCTCACACTGTCTGCTCCCACTCCCTCTCTCCCTTACACTGTCTGCTCCCACTCTCTCTCCCTCACACTGCCCGCTCCCACTCTCTCTCCCTCACACTATCTGCTCCCACTCTCTCTCCATCACAATGCCCACTCCCACTCTCTCTCCCTCACACTGCCCGCTCCCACTCTCTCTCCCTCACACTGCCCGCTCCCACTCTCTCTCCCTCACACTGCCCGCTCCCACTCTCTCTCCCTCACACTGTCTGCTCCCACTCTCTCTCTCCCTCACACTGCCCCCTCCCACTCTGCCTCTCTCTCACACTGCCCGCTCCCACTCTCTCTCCCTCACACTGCCCGCTCCCACTCTCTCTCCCTCACACTGCCCGCTCCCACTCTCTCTCCCTCATACTGGCCGCTCCCACTCTCTCTCTCCCTCACACTGCCCGCTCCCACTCTCTCTCCCTCACACTGCCCGCACCCACTCTCTCTCCCTCACACTGCCCGCTCCTACTCTCTCTCCCTCACACTGCCTGCACCCACTCTCTCTCCCTCACACTGCCCGCTCCCACTCACTCTCCCTCACACTGTCTGCACCCACTCTCTCTCCCTCACACTGTCTGCACCCACTGTCTCTCCCTCACGCTGCCCGCTCCCAGTCTCTCTCCCTCACACTGTCTGCTCCCACTCTCTCTCCCTTAAACTACCCGCTCCGATTCTCTCTCCCTCACACTGCCCGCTCCCACTCTCTATCTCCCTCACACTGTCCGCTACCACTCTCTCTCTCCCTCACACTGCCCGCTACCACTCTCTCTCCCTCACACTGCCCGCTCCTACTCTCTCTCCCTCACACTGTCTGTTCCCACTCTCTCTCCCTCACACTGCCCGCTCCCACTCTCTCTCCCGAACACTGCCCGCTCCCACTCTCTCTCCCTCACACTGCCCGCTCCCACTCTCTCTCCCTCACACTGCCCGCTCCCACTCTCTCTCCCTCACACCGTCTGCTCCCACTCCCTCTCTCCCTTACACTGTCTGCTCCCACTCTCTCTCCCTCACACTGCCCGCTCCCACTATCTCTCCCTCACACTATCTGCTCCCACTCTCTCTCCATCACAATGCCCAATTCCACTCTCTCTCCCTCACACTGCCCGCTCCCACTCTCTCTCCCTCACACTGCCCGCTCCCCCTCTTTCTCTGCCTCACACTGCCCGCTCCCACTCTCTCTCTCCCTCACACTGCCCGCTCCCACTCTCTATCCCTCACAGTGCCCGCTCCCACTCTCTCTCCCTCACACTGCCTGCTCCCACTCTCTCTCCCTCACACTGCCCGCTCCCCCTCTTTCTCCCTCACACTGCCCGCTCCCATTCTCTCTCTCCCTCACACTGCCCCCTCCCCCTCTTTCTCTCCCTCACACTGCCTGCTCCCACTCTCTCTCTCCCTCACACTGCCCGCTCCCACTCTCTCTCCCTCACACTGCCCCCTCCCCCTCTTTCTCTCCCTCACACTGCCTGCTCCCACTCTCTCTCTCCCTCACAGTGCCCGCTCCCACTCTCTCTCCCTCACACTGCCTGCTCCCACTCTCTCTCCCTCACTCTGCCCGCTCCCACTCTCTCTCCCTCACAGTGCCCGCTCCCACTTTCCCTCACACTGTCTGCTCCCACTCTCTCTCTCCCTCACACTGCCCACTCCCACTCTCTCTCCCTCACACTGCCCGCTCCCACTCTCTCTCCCTCACACTGCCAGCTCCCACTCTCTCTCCCTCACACTGCCCGCTCCCACTCTCTCCCCCTCACACTGCCCGCTCCCACTCTCTCTCTCCCTCACACTGCCGGCTCCCACTCTCTCTCCCTCACACTGCCCGCTCCCACTCTCTCTCCCTCACACTGCCCGCTCCCACTCTCTCTCCCTCACACTGCCTGCTCCCAATCTCTCTCTCTCTCACACTGCCCGCTCCCACTCTCTCTCCCTCACACTGCCCGCTCCCACTCTCTCTCCCTCACACCGTCTGCTCCCACTCCCTCTCTCCCTTACACTGTCTGCTCCCACTCTCTCTCCCTCACACTGCCCGCTCCCACTCTCTCTCCCTCACACTATCTGCTCCCACTCTCTCTCCATCACAACGCCCACTCCCACTCTCTCTCCCTCACACTGCCCGCTCCCAATCTCTCTCCCTCACACTGCCCGCTCCCCCTCTTTCTCTGCCTCACACTGCCCGCTCCCACTCTCTCTCTCCCTCTCACTGCCCGCTCCCACTCTCTATCCCTCACAGTGCCCGCTCCCACTCTCTCTCCCTCAACTGCCCGCTCCCACTCTCTCTCCCTCACACTGCCCGCTCCCACTCTCTCTCCCTCAGACTGCCCGCTCCCATTCTCTCTCTCCCTCACACTGCCCCCTCCCCCTCTTTCTCTCCCTCACACTGCCTGCTCCCACTCTCTCTCTCCCTCACACTGCCCGCTCCCACTCTCTCGCCCTCACACTGCCTGCTCCCACTCTCTCTCCCTCACACTGCCCACTCCCACTCTCTCTCCCTCACACTGTCCGCTCCCACTCTCTCTCCCTCACACTGCCAGCTCCCACTCTCTCTCCCTCACACTGCCCGCTCCCACTCTCTCCCCCTCACACTGCCCGCTCCCACTCTCTCTCTCCCTCACACTGCCGGCTCCCACTCTCTCTCCCTCACACTGCCCGCTCCCACTCTCTCTCCCTCACACTGCCCGCTCCCAATCTCTCTCCCTCACACTGCCTGCTCCCAATCTCTCTCTCTCTCACACTGCCCGCTCCCACTCTCTCTCCCTCACACTGCCCGCTCCCACTCTCTCTCCCTCACACTGCCCGCTCCCACTCTCTCTCCCTCACACTGGCCGCTCCCACTCTCTCTCTCCCTCACACTGCCCGCTCCCACTCTCTCTCCCTCACACTGCCCGCTCCCAATCTCTCTCCCTCACACTGCCTGCTCCCAATCTCTCTCTCTCTCACACTGCCCGCTCCCACTCTCTCTCCCTCACACTGCCCGCTCCCACTCTCTCTCCCTCACACTGCCCGCTCCCACTCTCTCTCCCTCACACTGGCCGCTCCCACTCTATCTCTCCCTCACACTGCCCGCTCCCACTCTCTCTCCCTCACACTGCCCGCTCCCACTCTCTCTCCCTCACACTGCCAACTCCCACTCTCTCTCCCTCACACTGCCCGCTCCAACTCTCTCTCTCCCTCACACTGCCTGCACCCACTCTCTCTCCCTCACACTGCCCGCTCCCACTCTCTCTCCCTCACACTGCCCGCTCCCACTATCTCTCCCTCACACTGTCTGCACCCACTCTCTCTCCCTCACGCTGCCCGCTCCCAGTCTCTCTCCCTCACACTGTCTGCTCCCACTCTCTCTCTCCCTTAAACTACCCGCTCCGATTCTCTCTCCCTCACACTGCCCGCTCCCACTCTCTCTCTCCCTCACACTGCCCGCTACCACTCTCTCTCTCCCTCACACTGCCCGCTCCCACTCTCTCTCCCTCACAGTGCCCGCTCCCACTCTCTCTCCCTCACACTGCCCGCTCCCACTCTCTCTCCCTCACACTGTCTGCTCCCACTCCCTCTCTCCCTTACACTGTCTGCTCCCACTCTCTCTCCCTCACACTGCCCGCTCCCACTCTCTCTCCCTCACACTATCTGCTCCCACTCTCTCTCCATCACAATGCCCACTCCCACTCTCTCTCCCTCACACTGCCCGCTCCCACTCTCTCTCCCTCACACTGCCCGCTCCCACTCTCTCTCCCTCACACTGCCCGCTCCCACTCTCTCTCCCTCACACTGTCTGCTCCCACTCTCTCTCTCCCTCACACTGCCCCCTCCCACTCTCTCTCTCTCTCACACTGCCTGCTCCCACTCTCTCTCCCTCACACTACCCGCTCCCACTCTCTCTCCCTCACACTGCCTGCTCCCACTCTGCCTCTCTCTCACACTGCCCGCTCCCACTCTCTCTCCCTCACACTGCCCGCTCCCACTCTCTCTCCCTCACACTGCCCGCTCCCACTCTCTCTCCCTCATACTGGCCGCTCCCACTCTCTCTCTCCCTCACACTGCCCGCTCCCACTCTCTCTCCCTCACACTGCCCGCACCCACTCTCTCTCCCTCACACTGCCCGCTCCTACTCTCTCTCCCTCACACTGCCTGCACCCACTCTCTCTCCCTCACACTGCCCGCTCCCACTCACTCTCCCTCACACTGTCTGCACCCACTCTCTCTCCCTCACACTGTCTGCACCCACTCTCTCTCCCTCACGCTGCCCGCTCCGAGTCTCTCTCCCTCACACTGTCTGCTCCCACTCTCTCTCTCCCTTAAACTACCCGCTCCGATTCTCTCTCCCTCACACTGCCCGCTCCCACTCTCTATCTCCCTCACAATGCCCGCTACCACTCTCTCTCTCCCTCACACTGCCCGCTACCACTCTCTCTCCCACACACTGCCCGCTCCTACTCTCTCTCCCTCACACTGTCTGTTCCCACTCTCTCTCTCCCTCACACTGCCCGCTCCCACTCTCTCTCCCGAACACTGCCCGCTCCCACTCTCTCTCCCTCACACTGACCGCTCCCACTCTCTCTCCCTCACACCGTCTGCTCCCACTCCCTCTCTCCCTTACACTGTCTGCTCCCACTCTCTCTCCCTCACACTGCCCGCTCCCACTATCTCTCCCTCACACTATCTGCTCCCACTCTCTCTCCATCACAATGCCCAATCCCACTCTCTCTCCCTCACACTGCCCGCTCCCACTCTCTCTCCCTCACACTGCCCGCTCCCCCTCTTTCTCTGCCTCACACTGCCCGCTCCCACTCTCTCTCTCCCTCACACTGCCCGCTCCCACTCTCTATCCCTCACAGTGCCCGCTCCCACTCTCTCTCCCTCACACTGCCTGCTCCCACTCTCTCTCCCTCACACTGCCCGCTCCCACTCTTTCTCCCTCACACTGCCCGCTCCCATTCTCTCTCTCCCTCACACTGCCCCCTCCCCCTCTTTCTCTCCCTCACACTGCCTGCTCCCACTCTCTCTCTCCCTCACACTGCCCGCTCCCACTCTCTCTCCCTCACAGTGCCCGCTCCGATTCTCTCTCCCTCACACTGCCCGCTCCCACTCTCTCTCCCTCACACTGCCCGCTCCCACTCTCTCTCCCTCACACTGCCCGCTCCCACTCTCTCTCCCTCACACTGCCTGCTCCCACTCTCTCTCCCTCACTCTGCCCGCTCCCACTCTCTCTCTCCCTCACACTGCCCGCTCCCACTCTCTCTCCCTCACACAGCCTGCTCCCACTCTCTCTCCCTCACTCTGCCCGCTCCCATTCTCTCTCCCTCACACTGCCCCCTCCCACTCTCTCTTTCTCTCACACTGCCTGCTCCCACTCTCTCTCCCTAACCCTGCCAGCTCCCACTCTCTCTCCCTCACACTGCCGGCTCCCATTCTCTCTCCCTCACACTGCCTGCTCCCACTCTCACTCAATCACACTGCCGGCTCCCACTCTCTCTCTCCCTCACACTGCCCACTCCCACTCTCTCTCTCCCTCACTCTGCCCACTCCCACTATCTCTCTCCCTCACTCTGCCCACTCCCACTCTCTCTCTACCTCACACTGCCAGCTCCCTCTCTCTCTCCCTCACACTGCCAGCTCCCACTCTCACTCCCTCACTCTGCTGGCTCCCACTCTCTCTCTCCCTCACACTGCCCGCTCCCACTCTCTCTCCCTCACACTGTCTGCTCCCACTCTCTCTCCCTCACACTACCCGCTCCGATTCTCTCTCCCTCACACTGCCCGCTCCCACTCTCTCTCTCCCTCACTCTGCCCGCTCCCACTCTGTCTCCCTCACACTGCCTGCTCCCACTCTCTCTCCCTCACACTGCCCACTCCCACTCTCTCTCTCCCTCACACTGTCCACTCCCACTCTCTCCCTCCCTCACACTGCCGGCTCCCACTCTCTCTCCCTCACTCTGCCCGCTCCCATTCTCTCTCCCTCACACTGCCGGCTCCCACTCTCTCTCCCTCACACTACCCGCTCCCACTCTCTCTCTCCCTCACACTGCCCCCTCCAACTCTCTCTCTCCCTCACACTGCCCGCTCCCACTCTCTCTCCCTCACACTGCCCGCTCCCACACTCTCTCCCTCACACTGCCCGCTCCCACTCTCTCTGCCTCACTCTGCCGGCTCCCACTCTCTCTCTCCCTGACACTGCCCCCTCCCACTCTCTCTCTCTCTCACACTGTCTGCTCCCACTCTCTCTCCCTCACACTGCCCCCTCCCACTCTCTCTCTCTCTCACACTGCCTGCTCCCACTCTCTCTCCCTAAAACTGCCAGCTCCCACTCTCTCTCTCCCTCACACTGCCGGCTCCCATTCTCTCTCCCTCACACTGCCTGCTCACACTCTCACTCACTCACACTGCCGGCTCCCACTCTCTCTCTCCCTCACACTGCCCACTCCCACTCTCTCTCTCCCTCACTCTGCCCACTCCCACTATCTCTCTCCCTCACTCTGCCCACTCCCACTCTCTCTCTCCCTCACACTGCCAGCTCCCTCTCTCTCTCCCTCACACTGCCAGCTCCCACTCTCTCTCCCTCACTCTGCTGGCTCCCACTCTCTCTCTCCCACACACTGCCCGCTCCCACTCTCTCCCTCACACTGCCCGCTCCCACTCTCTCTCCCTCACACTGTCTGCTCCCACTCTCTCTCTCCCTCACTCTGCCCGCTCCCACTCTGTCTCCCTCACACTGCCTGCTCCCACTCTCTCTCCCTCACACTGCCCACTCCCACACTCTCTCTCCCTCACACTGTCCACTCCCACTCTCTCACTCCCTCACACTGTCCGCTCCCACTCTCTCTCCCTCACACAGCCTGCTCCCACTCTCTCTCCCTCACTCTGCCCGCTCCCATTCTCTCTCCCTCACACTGCCGGCTCCCACTCTCTCTCCCTCACACTGCCCGCTCCCACTCTCTCTCCCTCGCACTACCCGCTCCGATTCTCTCTCCCTCACACTGCCCGCTCCCACTCTCTCTCTCCCTCACACTGCCCCCTCCCACTCTCTCTCTCCCTCACACTGCCCACTCCCACTCTCTCTCCCTCACACTGCCCGCTCCCACTCTCTCCCTCACACTGCCGAGTCCCACTCTCTGTTCCTCACACTGCCGTCTCCCACTATCTCTCTCCCTCACTCTGCCCGCTCCCAATCTCTGTCCCTCATACTGCCGGCACCCACTCTCTCTCCCTCACACTGCCCACTCCTACTCTCTCTCCCTCACACTGTCTGCTCCCACTCTCTCTGCTTCACACTGCCCCCTCCCACTCTCTCTCCCTCACACTGCCGGCTCCCACTCTCTCTCTCCCTCACACTGCCCGCTCCCACTCTCTCTCCCTCACTCTGCCGGCTCCCACTCTCTCTCCCTCACACTGCCAGCTCCCACTCTCTCTCCCTCACTCTGCCGTCTCCCACTCTCTCTCTCCCTCACACTGTCTGCTCCCACTCTCTCTCCCTCACACTGCCCCCTCCCACTCTCTCTCTCTCTCACACTGCCTGCTCCCACTCTCTCTCCCTAACACTGCCAGCTCCAACTGTCTCTCTCCCTCACACTGCCGGCTCCCATTCTCTCTCCCTCACACTGCCTGCTCCCACTCTCACTCACTCACACTGCCGGCTCGCACTCTCTCTCTCCCTCACACTGCCCACTCCCACTCTCTCTCTCCCTCACTCTGCCCACTCCCACTATCTCTCTCCCTCACTCTGCCCACTCCCACTCTCTCTCTCCCTCACACTGCCAGCTCCCTCTCTCTCTCCCTCACACTGCCAGCTCCCACTCTCTCTCTCCCTCACACTGCCCGCTCCCACTCTCTCCCTCACACTGCCCGCGCCCACTCTCTCTCCCTCACACTGTCTGCTCCCACTCTCTCTCCCTCACACGACCCGCTCCCATTCTCTCTCCCTCACACTGCCGGCTCCCACTCTCTCTCCCTCACACTGCCCGCTCCCACTCTCTCTCCCTCGCACTACCCGCTCCGATTCTCTCTCCCTCACACTGCCCGCTCCCACTCTCTCTCTCCCTCACACTGCCCGCTCCCACTCTCTCTCTCCCTCACACTGCCCGCTCCCACTCTCTCTCTCCCTCACACTGCCCGCTCCCACTCTCTCTCTCCCTCACACTGCCCCCTCCCACTCTCTCTCCCTCACACTGCCCGCTCCCACTCTCTCTCCCTCACACTGCCCGCTCCCACACTCTCTCCCTCACACTGCCCGCTCCCACTCTCTCTCCCTCACACTGCCCGCTCCCACTCTCTCTCCGTCACACTGCCTGCTCCCACTATCTCTCTCCCTAACTCTGCCCGCTCTCACTCTGTCTCCCTCACACTGCCTGCTCCCCATCTCTCTCCCTCACACTGCCCGCTCCCACTCTCTCTCCCTCACACTGCCCGCTCCCACTCTCTCTCCCTCACACTGCCCGCTCCTACTCTCTCTCCCTCACACTGCCCGCTCCTGCTCTCTCTCTCACACTGTCTGCTCCCACTCTCTCTCCCTCACACTGCCCCCTCCCACTCTCTCTCCCTCACACTGCCGGCTCCCACTCTCTCTCTCCCTGACACTGCCCGCTCCCACTCTCTCTCCCTCACTCTGCCGGCTCCCACTCTCTCTCTCCCTCACACTGCCCGCTCCCACTCTCACTCCCTCAATCTGCCGGCTCCCACTCTGTCTCCCTCACACTGTCTGCTCCCACTCTCTCTCTCCCTCACACTGTCGGCTCCCACTCTCTCTCTCCCTCACACTGTCTGCTCCCACTCTCTCTCCCTCACTCTGTCTGCTCCCACTCTCTCTCTCCCTCACACGGCCTGCTCCCAATCTCTCTCCCTCACACTGCCTGCTCCCACTCTCTCTCTCCCTCACACTGCCCGCTCCCACTCTCTCTCCCTCACACTGCCCGCTCCCACTCTCTCTCCCTCACACTGCCCGCTCCCAGTCTCTCTCTCCCTCACACTGCCCGCTCCCACTCTCTGTTCCTCACACTGCCGGCTCCCACTCTCTGTTCCTCACACTGCCGGCTCCCACTCTCTCTCCCTCACACTGCCCGCTCCCACTCTCTCTCTCCCTCACTCTGCCCGCTCCCACTATCTCTCTCCCTCACTCTGCCCGCTCCCAATCTCTCTCCCTCATACTGCCGGCACCCACTCTCTCTCCCTCACACTGCCCACTCCTACTCTCTCTCCCTCACACTGTCTGCTCCCACCCTCTCTCCCTCACACTGCCGGCTCCCACTCTCTCTCTCCCTCACTCTGCCGGCTCCCACTCTCTCTCCCTCACACTGCCAGCTCCCACTCTCTCTCCCTCACTCTGCCGGCTCCCACTCTCTCTCTCCCTCACACTGTCTGCTCCCACTCTCTCTCCCTCACACTGCCCCCTCCCACTCTCGCTCTCTCACACAGCCTGCTCCCACTCTCTCTCCCTCACTCTGCCCGCTCCCATTCTCTCTCCCTCACACTGCCGGCTCCCACTCTCTCTCCCTCACACTGCCCGCTCCCACTCTCTCTCCCTCGCACTACCCGCTCCGATTCTCTCTCCCTCACACTGCCCGCTCCCACTCTCTCTCTATCTCACACTGCCCGCTCCCACTCTCTCTCTCCCTCACACTGCCCGCTCCCACTCTCTCTCCCTCACTCTGCCCGCTCCCACACTCTCTCCCTCACACTGCCCGCTCCCACTCTCTCTCCCTCACACTGCCCGCTCCCACTCTCTCTCCCTCACACTGCCTGCTCCCACTCTCTCTCCCTAACTCTGCCCGCTCCCACTCTGTCTCCCTCACACTGCCTGCTCCCACTCTCTCTCCCTCACACTGCCCACTCCCACTCTCTCTCTCCCTCACACTGCCCACTCCCACTCTCTCTCTCCCTCACACTGCCCGCTCCCACTCTCTCTCCCTTACACAGCCTGCTCCCACTCTCTCTCCCTCACTCTGCCCGCTCCCATTCTCTCTCCCTCACACTGCCGGCTCCCACTCTCTCTCTCCCTCACACTGCCCGCTCCCACTCTCTCTCCCTCACACTGCCCGCTCCCAGTCTCTCTCCCTCACACTGCCCGCTCCCACTCTCTCTCCCTCACACGGCCCGCTCCGACTCTCTCTCCCTCACACTGCCCGCACCCACTCTCTCTCCCTCACACTGCCCGCTCCCACCCTCTCTCCCTCACACTGTCTGCACGCACTCTTTCCCTCACACTGCCCGCTCCCACTCTCTCTCCCTCACACTGTCTGCTCCCACTCTCTCTCCCTCACACTACCCGCTCCGATTCTCTCTCCCTCACACTGCCCGCTCACACTCTCTCTCTCCCTCACTCTGCCCGCTCCCACTCTGTCTCCCTCACACTGCCTGCTCCCACTCTCTCTCCCTCACACTGCCCACTCCCACTCTCTCTCTCCCTCACACTGCCCACTCCCACTCTCTCTCTCCCTCACACTGCCCGCTCCCACTCTCTCTCCCTCACACAGCCTGCTCCCACTCTCTCTCCCTCACTCTGCCCGCTCCCATTCTCTCTCCCTCACACTGCCGGCTCCCACTCTCTCTCTCCCTCACACTGCCCGCTCCCACTCTCTCTCCCTCACACTACCCGCTCCGATTCTCTCTCCCTCACACTGCCCGCTCCCACTCTCTCTCTCCCTCACACTGCCCGCTCCCACTCTCTCTTTCCCTCACACTGCCCGCTCCCACTCTCTCTCCCTCACACTGCCCGCTCCCACCCTCTCTCCCTCACACTGCCCGCTCCCACTCTCTCCCTCACACTGCCCGCTCCCACTCTCTCTACCTCACACTGCCTGCTCCCACTCTCTCTCCCTCACACTGCCCGCTCCCACTCTCTCTCCCTCACACTGCCCGCTCCCACTCTCTCTCTCCCTCACACTGCCCGCTCCCACTCTCTCTCCCTCATTCTGCCGGCTCCCACTCTGTCTCCCTCACACTGCCTGCTCCCACTCTCTCTCCCTCACCCTGCCCACTCCCACTCTCTCTCTCCCTCACACTGCCCACTCCCACTCTCTCTTTCCCTCACACTGCCCGTTCCCACTCTCTCTCTCCCTCACACTGTCTGCTCCCACTCTCTCTCCCTCACACTGCCCCCTCCCACTCTCTCTTTCTCTCACACTGCCTGCTCCCACTCTCTCTCCCGAACCCTGCCAGCTCCCACTCTCTCTCTCCCTCACACTGCCGGCTCCCATTCTCTCTCCCTCACACTGCCTGCTCCCACTCTCACTCACTCACACTGCCGGCTCCCACTCTCTCTCTCCCTCACACTGCCCACTCCCACTCTCTCTCTCCCTCACACTGCCAGCTCCCTCTCTCTCTCCCTCACACTGCCAGCTCCCACTCTCACTCCCTCACTCTGCTGGCTCCCACTCTCTCTCTCCCTCACACTGCCCGCTCCCACTCTCTCCCTCACACTGCCCGCTCCCACTCTCTCTCCCTCACACTGTCTGCTCCCACTCTCTCTCCCTCACACTACCCGCTCCGATTCTCTCTCCCTCACACTGCCCGCTCCCACTCTCTCTCTCCCTCACTCTGCCCGCTCCCACTCTGTCTCCCTCACACTGCCTGCTCCCACTCTCTCTCCCTCACACTGCCCACTCCCACTCTCTCTCTCCCTCACACTGTCCACTCCCACTCTCTCCCTCCCTCACACTGCCGGCTCCCACTCTCTCTCCCTCACTCTGCCCGCTCCCATTCTCTCTCCCTCACACTGCCGGCTCCCACTCTCTCTCCCTCACACTACCCGCTCCCACTCTCTCTCTCCCTCACACTGCCCCCTCCAACTCTCTCTCTCCCTCACACTGCCCGCTCCCACTCTCTCTCCCTCACACTGCCCGCTCCCACACTCTCTCCCTCACACTGCCCGCTCCCACTCTCTCTCCCTCACTCTGCCGGCTCCCACTCTCTCTCTCCCTCACACTGCCCCCTCCCACTCTCTCTCTCCCTCACACTGCCGGCTCCCATTCTCTCTCCCTCACACTGCCTGCTCCCACTCTCACTCACTCACACTGCCGGCTCCCACTCTCTCTCTCCCTCACACTGCCCACTCCCACTCTCTCTCTCCCTCACTCTGCCCACTCCCACTATCTCTCTCCCTCACTCTGCCCACTCCCACTCTCTCTCTCACTCACACTGCCAGCTCCCTCTCTCTCTCCCTCACACTGCCAGCTCCCACTCTCTCTCCCTCACTCTGCTGGCTCCCACTCTCTCTCTCCCTCACACTGCCCGCTCCCACTCTCTCCCTCACACTGCCCGCTCCCACTCTCTCTCCCTCACACTGTCTGCTCCCACTCTCTCTCTCCCTCACTCTGCCCGCTCCCACTCTGTCTCCCTCACACTGCCTGCTCCCACTCTCTCTCCCTCACACTGCCCACTCCCACACTCTCTCTCCCTCACACTGTCCACTCCCACTCTCTCCCTCCCACTCTCTCTCCCTCACACAGCCTGCTCCCACTCTCTCTCCCTCACTCTGCCCGCTCCCATTCTCTCTCCCTCACACTGCCGGCTCCCACTCTCTCTCCCTCACACTGCCCGCTCCCACTCTCTCTCCCTCGCACTACCCGCTCCGATTCTCTCTCCCTCACACTGCCGGCTCCCACTCTCTCTCCCTCACACTGCCCCCTCCCACTCTCTCTCTCCCTCACACTGCCCGCTCCCACTCTCTCTCCCTCACACTGCCCGCTCCCACTCTCTCTCCCTCACACTGCCGAGTCCCACTCTCTGTTCCTCACACTGCCGTCTCCCACTATCTCTCTCCCTCACTCTGCCCGCTCCCAATCTCTCTCCCTCATACTGCCGGCACCCACTCTCTCTCCCTCACACTGCCCACTCCTACTCTCTCTCCCTCACACTGTCTGCTCCCACTCTCTCTGCCTCACACTGCCCCCTCCCACTCTCTCTCCCTCACACTGCCGGCTCCCACTCTCTCTCTCCCTCACACTGCCCGCTCCCACTCTCTCTCCCTCACTCTGCCGGCTCCCACTCTCTCTCTCCCTCACACTGTCTGCTCCCACTCTCTCTCCCTCACACTGCCCCCTCCCACTCTCTCTCTCTCTCACACTGCCTGCTCCCACTCTCTCTCCCTAACACTGCCAGCTCCAACTGTCTCTCTCCCTCACACTGCCGGCTCCCATTCTCTCTCCCTCACACTGCCTGCTCCCACTCTCACTCACTCACACTGCCCGCTCCCACTCTCTCTCTCCCTCACTCTGCCCACTCCCACTATCTCTCTCCCTCACTCTGCCCACTCCCACTCTCTCTCTCCCTCACACTGCCAGCTCCCACTCTCTCTCTCCCTCACTCTGCCCACTCCCACTATCTCTCTCCCTCACTCTGCCCACTCCCACTCTCTCTCTCCCTCACACTGCCAGCTCCCTCTCTCTCTCCCTCACACTGCCAGCTCCCACTCTCTCTCCCTCACTCTGCTGGCTCCCACTCTCTCTCTCCCTCACACTGCCCGCTCCCACTCTCTCCCTCACACTGCCCGCTCCCACTCTCTCTCCCTCACACTGTGTGCTCCCACTCTCTCTCCCTCACACGACCCGCTCCCATTCTCTCTCCCTCACACTGCCGGCTCCCACTCTCTCTCCCTCACACTGCCCGCTCCCACTCTCTCTCCCTCGCACTACCCGCTCCGATTCTCTCTCCCTCACACTGCCCGCTCCCATTCTCTCTCCCTCACACTGCCTGCTCCCACTCTCACTCACTCACACTGCCGGCTCCCACTCTCTCTCTCCCTCACACTGCCCACTCCCACTCTCTCTCTCCCTCACTCTGCCCACTCCCACTCTCTCTCTCCCTCACTCTGCCCACTCCCACTCTCTCTCTCCCTCACACTGCCAGCTCCCACTCTCTCTCCCTCACTCTGCTGGCTCCCACTCTCTCTCTCCCTCACACTGCCCGCTCCCACTCTCTCCCTCACACTGCCCGCTCCCACTCTCTCTCCCTCACACTGTCTGCTCCCACTCTGTCTCCCTCACACTACCCGCTCCGATTCTCTCTCCCTCACACTGCCCGCTCACACTCTCCCTCTCCCTCACTCTGCCCGCTCCCACTCTGTCTCCCTCACACTGCCTGCTCCCACTCTCTCTCCCTCACACTGCCCACTCCCACTCTCTCTCTCCCTCACACTGCCCACTTCCACTCTCTCTCTCCCTCACACTGCCCGCTCCCACTCTCTCTCCCTCGCACTACCCGCTCCGATTCTCTCTCCCTCACACTGCCCGCTCCCACTCTCTCTCTATCTCACACTGCCCGCTCCCACTCTCTCTCTCCCTCACACTGCCCGCTCCCACTCTCTCTCCCTCACTCTGCCCGCTCCCACACTCTCTCCCTCACACTGCCCGCTCCCACTCTCTCTCCCTCACACTGCCCGCTCCCACTCTCTCTCCCTCACACTGCCTGCTCCCACTCTCTCTCCCTAACTCTGCCCGCTCCCACTCTGTCTCCCTCACACTGCCTGCTCCCACTCTCTCTCCCTCACACTGCCCACTCCCACTCTCTCTCTCCCTCACACTGCCCACTCCCACTCTCTCTCTCCCTCACACTGCCCGCTCCCACTCTTTCTCCCTCACACAGCCTGCTCCCACTCTCTCTCCCTCACTCTGCCCGCTCCCATTCTCTCTCCCTCACACTGCCGGCTCCCACTCTCTCTCTCCCTCACACTGCCCGCTCCCACTCTCTCTCCCTCACACTGCCCGCTCCCAGTCTCTCTCCCTCACACTGCCCGCTCCCACTCTCTCTCCCTCACACGGCCCGCTCCGACTCTCTCTCCCTCACACTGTCTGCACCCACTCTCTCACTCACACTGCCCGCTCCCACTCTCTCTCCCTCACACTGTCTGCTCCCACTCTCTCTCCCTCACACTACCCGCTCCGATTCTCTCTCCCTCACACTGCCCGCTCACACTCTCTCTCTCCCTCACTCTGCCCGCTCCCACTCTGTCTCCCTCACACTGCCTGCTCCCACTCTCTCTCCCTCACACTGCCCACTCCCACTCTCTCTCTCCCTCACACTGCCCACTCCCACTCTCTCTCTCCCTCACACTGCCCGCTCCCACTCTCTCTCCCTCACACAGCCTGCTCCCACTCTCTCTCCCTCACTCTGCCCGCTCCCATTCTCTCTCCCTCACACTGCCGGCTCCCACTCTCTCTCTCCCTCACACTGCCCGCTCCCACTCTCTCTCCCTCACACTACCCGCTCCGATTCTCTCTCCCTCACACTGCCCGCTCCCACTCTCTCTCTCCCTCACACTGCCCGCTCCCACTCTCTCTTTCCCTCACACTGCCCGCTCCCACTCTCTCTCCCTCACACTGCCCGCTCCCACCCTCTCTCCCTCACACTGCCCGCTCCCACTCTCTCCCTCACACTGCCCGCTCCCACTCTCTCTACCTCACACTGCCTGCTCCCACTCTCTCTCCCTCACACTGCCCGCTCCCACTCTCTCTCCCTCACACTGCCCGCTCCCACTCTCTCTCTCCCTCACACTGCCCGCTCCCACTCTCTCTCCCTCATTCTGCCGGCTCCCACTCTGTCTCCCTCACACTGCCTGCTCCCACTCTCTCTCCCTCACACTGCCCACTCCCACTCTCTCTCTCCCTCACACTGCCCACTCCCACTCTCTCTTTCCCTCACACTGCCCGCTCCCACTCTCTCTCTCCCTCACACTGTCTGCTCCCACTCTCTCTCCCTCACACTGCCCCCTCCCACTCTCTCTTTCTCTCACACTGCCTGCTCCCACTCTCTCTCCCTAACCCTGCCAGCTCCCACTCTCTCTCTCCCTCACACTGCCGGCTCCCATTCTCTCTCCCTCACACTGCCTGCTCCCACTCTCACTCACTCACACTGCCGGCTCCCACTCACTCTCTCCCTCACACTGCCCACTCCCACTCTCTCTCTCCCTCACACTGCCAGCTCCCTCTCTCTCTCCCTCACACTGCCAGCTCCCACTCTCACTCCCTCACTCTGCTGGCTCCCACTCTCTCTCTCCCTCACACTGCCCGCTCCCACTCTCTCCCTCACACTGCCCGCTCCCACTCTCTCTCCCTCACACTGTCTGCTCCCACTCTCTCTCCCTCACACTACCCGCTCCGATTCTCTCTCCCTCACACTGCCCGCTCCCACTCTCTCTCTCCCTCACTCTGCCCGCTCCCACTCTGTCTCCCTCACACTGCCTGCTCCCACTCTCTCTCCCTCACACTGCCCACTCCCACTCTCTCTCTCCCTCACACTGTCCACTCCCACTCTCTCCCTCCCTCACACTGCCGGCTCCCAATCTCTCTCCCTCACTCTGCCCGCTCCCATTCTCTCTCCCTCACAGTGTCGGCTCCCACTCTCTCTCCCTCACACTACCCGCTCCCACTCTCTCTCTCCCTCACACTGCCCCCTCCAACTCTCTCTCTCCCTCACACTGCCGGCTCCCACTCTCTCTCCCTCACTCTGCCCGCTCCCATTCTCTCTCCCTCACAGTGTCGGCTCCCACTCTCTCTCCCTCACACTACCCGCTCCCACTCTCTCTCTCCCTCTCACTGCTCCCTACAACTCTCTCTCTCCCTCACACTGCCCGCTCCCACTCTCTCTCCCTCACACTGCCCGCTCCCACACTCTCTCCCTCACACTGCCCGCTCCCACTCTCTCTCCCTCACTCTGCCGGCTCCCACTCTCTCTCTCCCTCACACTGCCCCCTCCCACTCTCTCTCTCTCTCACACTGTCTGCTCCCACTCTCTCTCCCTCACACTGCCCCCTCCCACTCTCTCTCTCTCTCACACTGCCTGCTCCCACTCTCTCTCCCTAACACTGCCAGCTCCCACTCTCTCTCTCCCTCACACTGCCGGCTCCCATTCTCTCTCCCTCACACTGCCTGCTCCCACTCTCACTCACTCACACTGCCGGCTCCCACTCTCTCTCTCCCTCACACTGCCCACTCCCACTCTCTCTCTCCCTCACTCTGCCCACTCCCACTATCTCTCTCCCTCACTCTGCCCACTCCCACTCTCTCTCTCACTCACACTGCCAGCTCCCTCTCTCTCTCCCTCACACTGCCAGCTCCCACTCTCTCTCCCTCACTCTGCTGGCTCCCACTCTCTCTCTCCCTCACACTGCCCGCTCCCACTCTCTCCCTCACACTGCCCGCTCCCACTCTCTCTCCCTCACACTGTCTGCTCCCACTCTCTCTCTCCCTCACACTGCCCGCTCCCACTCTCTCTCTCCCTCACACTGCCCCCTCCCACTCTCTCTCTCCCTCACACTGCCCGCTCCCACTCTCTCTCCCTCACACTGCCCGCTCCCACTCTCTCTCCCTCACACTGCCGAGTCCCACTCTCTGTTCCTCACACTGCCGTCTCCCATTATCTCTCTCCCTCACTCTGCCCGCTCCCAATCTCTCTCCCTCATACTGCCGGCACCCACTCTCTCTCCCTCACACTGCCCACTCCTACTCTCTCTCCCTCACACTGTCTGCTCCCACTCTCTCTGCCTCACACTGCCCCCTCCCACTCTCTCTCCCTCACACTGCCGGCTCCCACTCTCTCTCTCCCTCACACTGCCCGCTCCCACTCTCTCTCCCTCACTCTGCCGGCTCCCACTCTCTCTCCCTCACACTGCCAGCTCCCACTCTCTCTCCCTCACACTGCCTGCTCCCACTCTCTCTCCCTCACACTGCCACTCCCACACTCTCTCTCCCTCACACTGTCCACTCCCACTCTCTCCCTCCCTCACACTGCCCGCTCCCACTCTCTCTCCCTCACACAGCCTGCTCCCACTCTCTCTCCCTCACTCTGCCCGCTCCCATTCTCTCTCCCTCACACTGCCGGCTCCCACTCTCTCTCCCTCACACTGCCCGCTCCCACTCTCTCTCCCTCGCACTACCCGCTCCGATTCTCTCTCCCTCACACTGCCCGCTCCCACTCTCTCTCTCCCTCACACTGCCCCCTCCCACTCTCTCTCTCCCTCACACTGCCCGCTCCCACTCTCTCTCCCTCACACTGCCCGCTCCCACTCTCTCTCCCTCACACTGCCGAGTCCCACTCTCTGTTCCTCACACTGCCGTCTCCCACTATCTCTCTCCCTCACTCTGCCCGCTCCCAATCTCTCTCCCTCATACTGCCGGCACCCACTCTCTCTCCCTCACACTGCCCACTCCTACTCTCTCTCCCTCACACTGTCTGCTCCCACTCTCTCTGCCTCACACTGCCCCCTCCCACTCTCTCTCCCTCACACTGCCGGCTCCCACTCTCTCTCTCCCTCACACTGCCCGCTCCCACTCTCTCTCCCTCACTCTGCCGGCTCCCACTCTCTCTCCCTCACACTGCCAGCTCCCACTCTCTCTCCCTCACTCTGCCGTCTCCCACTCTCTCTCTCCCTCACACTGTCTGCTCCCACTCTCTCTCCCTCACACTGCCCCCTCCCACTCTCTCTCTCTCTCACACTGCCTGCTCCCACTCTCTCTCCCTAACACTGCCAGCTCCAACTGTCTCTCTCCCTCACACTGCCGGCTCCCATTCTCTCTCCCTCACACTGCCTGCTCCCACTCTCACTCACTCACACTGCCGGCTCGCACTCTCTCTCTCCCTCACTCTGCCCACTCCCACTCTCTCTCTCCCTCACACTGCCAGCTCCCTCTCTCTCTCCCTCACACTGCCAGCTCCCACTCTCTCTCCCTCACTCTGCTGGCTCCCACTCTCTCTCTCCCTCACATTCTCCGCTCCCACTCTCTCCCTCACACTGCCCGCTCCCACTCTCTCTCCCTCACACTGTCTGCTCCCACTCTCTCTCCCTCACACGACCCGCTCCCATTCTCTCTCCCTCACACTGCCGGCTCCCACACTCTCTCCCTCACACTGCCCGCTCCCACTCTCTCTCCCTCGCACTACCCGCTCCGATTCTCTCTCCCTCACACTGCCCGCTCCCACTCTCTCTCTCCCTCACACTGCCCCCTCCCACTCTCTCTCCCTCACACTGCCCGCTCCCACTCTCTCTCCCTCACACTGCCCGCTCCCACACTCTCTCCCTCACACTGCCCGCTCCCACTCTCTCTCCCTCACACTGCCCGCTCCCACTCTCTCTCCCTCACACTGCCTGCTGCCACTCTCTCTCTCCCTAACTCTGCCCGCTCTCACTCTGTCTCCCTCACACTGCCTGCTCCCACTCTCTCTCCCTCACACTGCCCGCTCCCACTCTCTCTCCCTCACTCTGCCCGCTCCCACTCTCTCTCCCTCACACTGCCCGCTCCTACTCTCTCTCCCTCACACTGCCCGCTCCTGCTCTCTCTCCCTCACACTGTCTGCTCCCACTCTCTCTCCCTCACACTGCCCCCTCCCACTCTCTCTCCCTCACACTGCCGGCTCCCACTCTCTCTCTCCCTGACACTGCCCGCTCCCACTCTCTGTCCCTCACTCTGCCGGCTCCCACTCTCTCTCTCCCTCACACTGCCCGCTCCCACTCTCACTCCCTCACTCTGCCGGCTACCACTCTGTCTCCCTCACACTGTCTGCTCCCACTCTCTCTCTCCCTCACACTGTCGGCTCCCACTCTCTCTCTCCCTCACACTGTCTGCTCCCACTCTCTCTCCCTCACTCTGTCTGCTCCCACTCTCTCTCTCCCTCACACGGCCTGCTCCCACTCTCTCTCCCTCACACTGCCTGCTCCCACTCTCTCTCTCCCTCACACTGCCCGCTCCCACTCTCTCTCCCTCACACTGCCCGCTCCCACTCTCTCTCCCTCACACTGCCCGCTCCCACTCTCTCTCTCCCTCACACTGCCCGCTCCCACTCTCCCTCCCTCACACTGCCGGCTCCCACTCTCTGTTCCTCACACTGCCGGCTCCCACTCTCTCTCCCTCACACTGCCCGCTCCCACTCTCTCTCCCTCACTCTGCCCGCTCCCACTATCTCTCTCCCTCACTCTGCCCGCTCCCAATCTCTCTCCCTCATACTGCCGGCACCCACTCTCTCTCCCTCACACTGCCCACTCCTACTCTCTCTCCCTCACACTGTCTGCTCCCACTCTCTCTCCCTCACACTGCCGGCTCCCACTCTCTCTCTCCCTCACTCTGCCGGCTCCCACTCTCTCTCCCTCACACTGCCAGCTCCCACTCTCTCTCCCTCACTCTGCCGGCTCCCACTCTCTCTCTCCCTCACACTGTCTGCTCCCACTCTCTCTCCCTCACACTGCCCCCTCCCACTCTCGCTCTCTCACACTGCCTGCTCCCACTCTCTCTCCCTCACACTGTCTGCTCCCACTCTCTCTCCCTCACACTGCCCGCTCCCACTCTCTCTCCCTCACACTGCCGGCTCCCATTCTCTCTCCCTCACACTGCCTGCTCCCACTCTCACTCACTCACACTGCCGGCTCCCACTCTCTCTCTCCCTCACACTGCCCACTCCCACTCTCTCTCTCCCTCACTCTGCCCACTCCCACTCTCTCTCTCCCTCACTCTGCCCACTCCCACTCTCTCTCCCTCACACTGCCAGCTCCCACTCTCTCTCCCTCACTCTGCTGGCTCCCACTCTCTCTCTCCCTCACACTGCCCGCTCCCACTCTCTCCCTCACACTGCCCGCTCCCACTCTCTCTCCCTCACACTGTCTGCTCCCACTCTCTCTCCCTCACACTACCCGCTCCGATTCTCTCTCCCTCACACTGCCCGCTCACACTCTCCCTCTCCCTCACTCTGCCCGCTCCCACTCTGTCTCCCTCACACTGCCTGCTCCCACTCTCTCTCCCTCACACTGCCCACTCCCACTCTCTCTCTCCCTCACACTGCCCACTTCCACTCTCTCTCTCCCTCACACTGCCCGCTCCCACTCTCTCTCCCTCACACAGCCTGCTCCCACTCTCTCTCCCTCACTCTGCCCGCTCCCATTCTCTCTCCATCACACTGCCGGCTCCCACTCTCTCTCCCTCACACTGCCCGCTCCCACTCTCTCTCCCTCGCACTACCCGCTCCGATTCTCTCTCCCTCACACTGCCCGCTCCCACTCTCTCTCTATCTCACACTGCCCGCTCCCACTCTCTCTCCCTCACACTGCCCGCTCCCACTCTCTCTCCCTCACTCTGCCCGGTCCCACACTCTCTCCCTCACACTGCCTGCTCCCACTCTCTCTCCCTCACACTGCCCGCTCCCACTCTCTCTCCCTCACACTGCCTGCTCCCACTCTCTCTCCCTCACACTGCCTGCTCCCACTCTCTCTCCCTAACTCTGCCCCCTCCCACTCTGTCTCCCTTACACTGCCTGCTCCCACTCTCTCTCCCTCACACTGCCCACTCCCACTCTCTCTCTCCCTCACACTGCCCACTCCCACTCTCTCTCTCCCTCACACTGCCCGCTCCCACTCTCTCTCCCTCACACAGCCTGCTCCCACTCTCTCTCCCTCACTCTGCCCGCTCCCATTCTCTCTCCCTCACACTGCCGGCTCCCACTCTCTCTCTCCCTCACACTGCCCGCTCCCACTCTCTCTCCCTCACACTGCCCGCTCCCAGTCTCTCTCCCTCACACTGCCCGCTCCCACTCTCTCTCCCTCACACGGCCCGCTCCGACTCTCTCTCTCCCTCACACTGCCCGCACCCACTCTCTATCCCTCACACTGCCCGCTCCCACCCTCTCTCCCTCACACTGTCTGCACCCACTCTCTCCCTCACACTGCCCGCTCCCACTCTCTCTCCCTCACACTGTCTGCTCCCACTCTCTCTCCCTCACACTACCCGCTCCGATTCTCTCTCCCTCACACTGCCCGCTCACACTCTCTCTCTCCCTCACTCTGCCCGCTCCCACTCTGTCTCCCTCACACTGCCTGCTCCCACTCTCTCTCCCTCACACTGCCCACTCCCACTCTCTCTCTCCCTCACACTGCCCACTCCCACTCTCTCTCTCCCTCACACTGCCCGCTCCCACTCTCTCTCCCTCACACAGCCTGCTCCCACTCTCTCTCCCTCACTCTGCCCGCTCCCATTCTCTCTCCCACACACTGCCGGCTCCCACTCTCTCTCTCCCTCACACTGCCCGCTCCCACTCTCTCTCCCTCACACTACCCGCTCCGATTCTCTCTCCCTCACACTACCCGCTCCCACTCTCTCTCTCCCTCACACTGCCCGCTCCCACTCTCTCTTTCCCTCACACTGCCCGCTCCCACTCTCTCTCCCTCACACTGCCCGCTCCCACCCTCTCTCCCTCACACTGCCCGCTCCCACGATCTCTCCCTCACACTGCCCGCTTAAACTCTCTCTACCTCACACTGCCTGCTCCCACTCTCTCTCCCTCACACTGCCCGCTCCCACTCTCTCTCCCTCACACTGCCCGCTCCCACTCTCTCTCTCCCTCACACTGCCCGCTCCCACTCTCTCTCCCTCATTCTGCCGGCTCCCACTCTGTCTCCCTCACACTGCCCGCTCCCACTCTCTCTCTCCCTCACACTGCCCGCTCCCACACTCTCTCCCTCACACTGCCCGCTCCCACTCTCTCTCCCTCACACTGCCCGCTCCCACTCTCTCTCCCTCACACTGCCTGCTCCCAGTCTCTCTCCCTCACACTGTCTGCTCCCACTCTCTCTCTCCCTCACACTGCCCGCTCCCACTCTCTCTCCCTCACACTACCCGCTCCCACTCGCTCTCCCTCACACTGCCTGCTCCCACTCTCTCTCTCCCTAACTCTGCCCGCTCCCACTCTGTCTCCCTCACACTGCCTGCTCCCACTCTCTCTCCCTCACACTGCCCACTCCCACTCTCTCTCTCCCTCACACTGCCCACTCCCACTCTCTCTTTCCCTCACACTGCCCGCTCCCACTCTCTCTCCCTCACACTGCCCGCTCCCACTCTCTCTCCCTCACACTGCCCGCTCCTGCTCTCTCTCCCTCACACTGTCTGCTCCCACTCTCTCTCCCTCACACTGCCCCCTCCCACTCTCTCTCCCTCACACTGCCGGCTCCCACTCTCTCTCTCCCTGACACTGCCCGCTCCCACTCTCTCTCCCTCACTCTGCCGGCTCCCACTCTCTCTCTCCCTCACACTGCCCGCTCCCACTCTCACTCCCTCACTCTGCCGGCTCCCACTCTGTCTCCCTCACACTGTCTGCTCCCACTCTCTCTCTCCCTCACACTGTCTGCTCCCACTCTCTCTCTCCCTCACACTGCCCGCTCCCACTCTCACTCCCTCACTCTGCCGGCTCCCACTCTGTCTCCCTCACACTGTCTGCTCCCACTCTCTCTCTCCCTCACACTCCCCACTCCCACTCTCTCTCTCCCTCACACTGCCCGCTCCCACTCTCTCTCCCTCACACTGCCCGCTCCCACTCTCTCTCCCTCACTCTGCCCGCTCCCATTCTCTCTCCCTCACACTGCCGGCTCCCACTCTCTCTCTCCCTCACACTGCCCGCTCCCACTCTCTCTCCCTCACACTGCCCGCTCCCAGTCTCTCTCCCTCACACTGCCCGCTCCCACTCTCTCTCCCTCACACGGCCCGCTCCGACTCTCTCTCTCCCTCACACTGCCCGCACCCACTCTCTCTCCCTCACACTGCCCGCTCCCACCCTCTCTCCCTCACACTGTCTGCACCCACTCTCTCCCTCACACTGCCCGCTCCCACTCTCTCTCCCTCACACTGTCTGCTCCCACTCTCTCTCCCTCACACTACCCGCTCCGATTCTCTCTCCCTCACACTGCCCGCTCACACTCTCTCTCTCCCTCACTCTGCCCGCTCCCACTCTGTCTCCCTCACACTGCCTGCTCCCACTCTCTCTCCCTCACACTGCCCACTCCCACTCTCTCTCTCCCTCACACTGCCCACTCCCACTCTCTCTCTCCCTCACACTGCCCGCTCCCACTCTCTCTCCCTCACACAGCCTGCTCCCACTCTCTCTCCCTCACTCTGCCCGCTCCCATTCTCTCTCCCTCACACTGCCGGCTCCCACTCTCTCTCTCCCTCACAATGCCCGCTCCCACTCTCTCTCCCTCACACTACCCGCTCCGATTCTCTCTCCCTCACACTGCCCGCTCCCACTCTCTCTCTCCCTCACTCTGCCCGCTCCCACTCTCTCTTTCCCTCACACTGCCCGCTCCCACTCTCTCTCCCTCACACTGCCCGCTCCCACCCTCTCTCCCTCACACTGCCCGCTCCCACTCTCTCTCCCTCACACTGCCCGCTCCCACTCTCTCTCCCTCACACTGCCTGCTCCCACTCTCTCTCCCTCACACTGCCCGCTCCCACTCTCTCTCCCTCACACGGCCCGCTCCCACTCTCTCTCTCCCTCACACTGCCCGCTCCCACTCTCTCTCGCTCACTCTGCCGGCTCCCACTCTGTCTCCCTCACACTGCCTGCTCCCACACTCTCTCCCTCACACTGCCCGCTCCCACTCTCTCTCCCTCACACTGCCCGCTCCCACTCTCTCTCCCTCACACTGCCTGCTCCCACTCTCTCTCCCTCACACTGCCTGCTCCCAGTCTCTCTCCCTCACACTGTCTGTTCCCACTCTCTCTCTCCCTCACACTGCCCGCTCCCACTCTCTCTCCCTCACACTACCCGCTCCCACTCTCTCTCCCTCACACTGCCTGCTCCCACTCTCTCTCCCTCACACTGCCCACTCCCACTCTCTCTCTCCCTTACACTGCCCGCTCCCACTCTCTCTCCCTCACACTGCCTGCTCCCACTCTCTCTCCCTCACACTGCCCACTCCCACTCTCTCTCTCCCTCACACTGCCCACTCCCACTCTCTCTCTCCCTCACACTGCTGGCTACCACTCTCTCTCCCTCACACTGCCCGCTCCCACTCTCTCTCCCTCACACTGCCCGCTCCTACTCTCTCTCCCTCACACTGCCCGCTCCTGCTCTCTCTCCGTCACACTGTCTGCTCCCACTCTCTCTCCCTCACACTGCCCCCTCCCACTCTCTCTCCCTCACAATGCCGGTTCCCACTCTCTCTCTCCCTGACACTGCCCGCTCCCACTCTCTCTCCCTCACTCTGCCGGCTCCCACTCTCTCTCTCCCTCACACTGCCCGCTCCCACTCTCACTCCCTCACTCTGCCGGCTCCCACTCTGTCTCCCTCACACTGTCTGCTCCCACTCTCTCTCTCCCTCACACTGTCTGCTCCCACTCTCTCTCCCTCACTCTGTCTGCTCCCACTCTCTCTCTCCCTCTCACTGTCTGCTCCCACCCTCTCTCCCTCACACGGCCTGCTCCCACTCTCTCTCCCTCACACTGCCCGCTCCCACTCTCTCTACCTCACACTGTCTGCTCCCACTCTCGCTCCCTCACACTGCCCGCTCCCACTCTCTCTCCCTCACACTGCCGGCTCCCACTCTCTGTTCCTCACACTGCCGGCTCCCACTATCTCTCTCCCTCACTCTGCCCGCTCCCAATCTCTCTCCCTCATACTGCCGGCACCCACTCTCTCTCCCTCACACTGCCCACTCCCACTCTCTCTCCCTCACACTGCCCGCTCCAACTCTCTCTCTCCCTCACACTGCCAGCTCCCACTCTCTCTCCCTCACTCGGCCGGCTCCCACTCTCTCCCTCACACTGTCTGCTCCCACTCTCTCTCCCTCACACTGTCTGCTCCCACTCTCTCTCCCTCACACTGCCGGCTCCCATTCTCTCTCCCTCACACTGCCTGCTCCCACTCTCACTCACTCACACTGCCGGCTCCCACTCTCTCTCTCTCCCTCACACTGCCCACTCCCACTCTCTCTCTCCCTCACACTGCCCACTCCCACTCTCTCTCTCCCTCACACTGCCCGCTCCCACTCTCTCTCCCTCACACTGCCCGCTCCCACTCTCTCTCCCTCACACTGCCCGCTCCTACTCTCTCTCCCTCACACTGCCCGCTCCTGCTCTCTCTCCGTCACACTGTCTGCTCCCACTCTCTCTCCCTCACACTGCCCCCTCCCACTCTCTCTCCCTCAGAATGCCGGTTCCCACTCTCTCTCTCCCTGACACTGCCCGCTCCCACTCTCTCTCCCTCACTCTGCCGGCTCCCACTCTCTCTCTCCCTCACACTGCCCGCTCCCACTCTCACTCCCTCACTCTGCCGGCTCCCACTCTGTCTCCCTCACACTGTCTGCTCCCACTCTCTCTCTCCCTCACACTGTCTGCTCCCACTCTCTCTCTCCCTCACACTGTCTGCTCCCACTCTCTCTCCCTCACTCTGTCTGCTCCCACTCTCTCTCTCCCTCTCACTGTCTGCTCCCACCCTCTCTCCCTCACACGGACTGCTCCCACTCTCTCTCCCTCACACTGCCCGCTCCCACTCTCTCTACCTCACACTGTCTGCTCCCACTCTCTCTCCCTCACACTGCCCGCTCCCACTCTCTCTCCCTCACACTGCCGGCTCCCACTCTCTGTTCCTCACACTGCCGGCTCCCACTATCTCTCTCCCTCACTCTGCCCGCTCCCAATCTCTCTCCCTCATACTGCCGGCACCCACTCTCTCTCCCTCACACTGCCCACTCCCACTCTCTCTCCCTCACACTGCCCGCTCCCACTCTCTCTCTCCCTCACACTGCCAGCTCCCACTCTCTCTCCCTCACTCTGCCGGCTCCCACTCTCTCCCTCACACTGTGTGCTCCCACTCTCTCTCCCTCACACTGTCTGCTCCCACTCTCTCTCCTTCACACTGCCGGCTCCCATTCTCTCTCCCTCACACTGCCTGCTCCCACTCTCACTCACTCACACTGCCGGCTCCCACTCTCTCTCTCTCCCTCACACTGCCCACTCCCACTCTCTCTCACCCTCACTCTGCCCACTCCCACTCTCTCTCTCCCTCACTCTGCCCACTCCCACTCTCTCTCTCCCTCACACTGCCCGCTCCCACTCTCTCCCTCACACTGCCCGCTCCCACTCTCTCTCCCTCACACTGTCTGCTCCCACTCTCTCTCCCTCACACTACCCGCTCCGATTCTGTCTCCCTCACACTGCCCGCTCCCACTCTCTCTCTCCCTCACACTGCCTGCTCCCACTCTCTCTCCCTCACACTGCCCACTCCCACTCTCTCTCTCCCTCACACTGCCCACTCCCACTCTCTCTCTCCCTCACACTGCCCGCTCCCACTCTCTCTCCCTCACACAGCCTGCTCCCACTCTCTCTCCCTCACTCTGCCTGCTCCCATTCTCTCTCCCTCACACTGCCGGCTCCCACTCTCTCTCCCTCACACTGCCCGCTCCCACTCTCTCTCCCTCGCACTACCCGCTCCGATTCTCTCTCCCTCACACTGCCCGCTCCCACTCTCTCTCTATCTCACACTGCCCGCTCCCACTCTCTCTCACCCTCACACTGCCCGCTCCCACTCTCTCTCCCTCACACTGCCCGCTCCCACACTCTCTCCCTCACACTGCCCACTCCCACTCTCTCTCTCCCTCACACTGCCCGCTCCCACACTCTCTCCCTCACACAGCCTGCTCCCACTCTCTCTCCCCCTCACTCTGCCCGCTCCCATTCTCTCTCCCTCACACTGCCGGCTCCCACTCTCTCTCTCCCTCACACTGCCCGCTCCCACTCTCTCTCCCTCACACTACCTGCTCTGATTTTCTCTCCCTCACACTGCCCGCTCCCACTCTCTCTCTATCTCACACTGCCCGCTCCCACTCTCTCTCTCCCTCACACTGCCCGCTCCCACTCTCTCTCCCTCACACTGCCCGCTCCCACTCTCTCTCCGTCACACTGCCCGCTCCCACTCTCTCTCCCTCACACTGCCTGCTCCCACTCTCTCTCCCTAACTCTGCCCGCTCCCACTCTCTCTCTCCCTCACACTGCCCACTCCCACTCTCTCTCTCCCTCACACTGCCCGCTCCCACTCTCTCTCCCTCACACAGCCTGCTCCCACTCTCTCTCCCTCACTCTGTCCGCTCCCATTCTCTCTCCCTCACACTGCCGGCTCCCACTCTCTCTCTCCCTCACACTGCCCGCTCCCACTCTCTCTCCCTCACACTGCCCGCTCCCACTCTCTCTCCCTCACACTGCCCGCTCCCACTCTCTCTCCCTCACACGGCCCGCTCGCACACTCTCTCCCTCAAACTAGCCGCTCCCACTCTCTCTCCCTCACACTGCCCGCTCCCATTCTCTCTCCCTCACACTGCCCGCTCCCACTCTCTCTCCCTCACACAGCCTGCTCCCACTCTCTCTCCCTCACTCTGCCCGCTCCCATTCTCTCTCCCTCACACTACCCGTTCCGATTCTCTCACCCTCACACTGCCCGCTCCCACTCTGTCTCCCTCACACTGCCCGCTCCCACTCTCTCCCCCTCACACTGCCCGCTCCCACACTCTCTCCATCACACTGCCCGCTCCCACTCTCTCTCCCTCACAATGCCCGCTCCCACTCTCTCTCCCTCACACCGTCTGCTCCCACTCCCTCTCTCCCTTTCACTGTCTGCTCCCACTCTCTCTAACTCACACTGCCCGCTCGCACTCTCTCTCCCTCACACTGCCCGCTCCCCCTCTTTCTCTCCCTCACACTGCCCGCTCCCACTCTCTCTCCCTCACACTGCCCGCTCCCACTCTCTCTCTCCCTCACACTGCCGGATCCCACTCTCTCTCTCCCTCACACTGCCCGCTCCCACTCTCTCTCCCTCACACTGCCTGCTCCCACTCTCTCTCCCTCACTCTGCCCGCTCCCACTCTGTCTCTCTCACACTGCCTGCTCCCACTCTCTCTCCCTCACACTGCCCACTTCCACTCTCTCTCCCTCACACTGCCCGCTACCACTCTCTCTCCCTCATACTGGCCGCTCCCACTCTCTCTCTCCCTCACACTGCCCGCTCCCACTCTCTCTCCCTCACACTGCCCGCTCCCACTCTCTCTCCCTCACACTGCCCGCTCCCACTCTCTCTCCCTCACACTGCCCGCTCCTACACTCTCTCTCCCTCACACTGCCTGCACCCACTCTCTCTCCCTCACACTGCCCGCTCCCACTCTCTCTCCCTCACACTGTCTGCACCCACTCTCTCTCCCTCACGCTGCCCGCTCCCAGTCTCTCTCCCTCACACTGTCTGCTCCCACTCTCTCTCTCCCTTAATCTACCCGCTCCGATTCTCTCTCCCTCACACTGCCCGCTCCCACTCTCTCTCTATCTCACACTGCCCGCTCCCACTCTCTCTCTCCCTCACACTGCCCGCTCCCACACTCTCTCCCTCACACTGCCCACTCCCACTCTCTCTCTCCCTCACACTGCCCGCTCCCACACTCTCTCCCTCACACAGCCTGCTCCCACTCTCTCTCCCCCTCACACTGCCCGATCCCACTCTCTCTCCCTCACACTACCCGCTCTGATTTTCTCTCCCTCACACTGCCCGCTCCCACTCTCTCTCTCCCTCACACTGCCCGCTCCCACTCTCTCTCCCTCACACTGCCCGCTCCCACTCTCTCTCCGTCACACTGCCCGCTCCCACTCTCTCTCCCTCACACTGCCTGCTCCCACTCTCTCTCCCTAACTCTGCCCGCTCCCACTCTCTCTCTCCCTCACACTGCCCACTCCCACTCTCTCTCTCCCTCACACTGCCCTCTCCCACTCTCTCTCCCTCACACAGCCTGCTCCCACTCTCTCTCCCTCACTCTGTCCGCTCCCATTCTCTCTCCCTCACACTGCCGGCTCCCACTCTCTCTCTCCCTCACACTGCCCGCTCCCACTCTCTCTCCCTCACACTGCCCGCTCCCACTCTCTCTCCCTCACACTGCCCGCTCCCACTCTCTCTCCCTCACACGGCCCGCTCGCACGCTCTCTCCCTCAAACTAGCCGCTCCCACTCTCTCTCCCTCACACTGCCCGCTCCCATTCTCTCTCCCTCACACTGCCCGCTCCCACTCTCTCTCCCTCACACAGCCTGCTCCCACTCTCTCTCCCTCACTCTGCCCGCTCCCATTCTCTCTCCCTCACACTACCCGCTCCGATTCTCTCACCCTCACACTGCCCGCTCCCACTCTGTCTCCCTCACACTGCCCGCTCCCACTCTCTCCCCCTCACACTGCCCGCTCCCACACTCTCTCCATCACACTGCCCGCTCCCACTCTCTCTCCCTCACTGCCCGCTCCCACTCTCTCTCCCTCACACCGTCTGCTCCCACTCCCTCTCTCCCTTTCACTGTCTGCTCCCACTCTCTCTAACTCACACTGCCCGCTCGCACTCTCTCTCCCTCACACTGCCCGCTCCCCCTCTTTCTCTCCCTCACACTGCCCACTCCCACTCTCTCTCTCCCTCACACTGCCCACTCCCACTCTCTCTCTCCCTCACACTGCCCGCTCCCACTCTCTCTCCCTCACACTGCCCGCTCCCACTCTCTCTCCCTCACACTGCCCGCTCCTACTCTCTCTCCCTCACACTGCCCGCTCCTGCTCTCTCTCCGTCACACTGTCTGCTCCCACTCTCTCTCCCTCACACTGCCCCCTCCCACTCTCTCTCCCTCAGAATGCCGGTTCCCACTCTCTCTCTCCCTGACACTGCCCGCTCCCACTCTCTCTCCCTCACTCTGCCGGCTCCCACTCTCTCTCTCCCTCACACTGCCCGCTCCCACTCTCACTCCCTCACTCTGCCGGCTCCCACTCTGTCTCCCTCACACTGTCTGCTCCCACTCTCTCTCTCCCTCACACTGTCTGCTCCCACTCTCTCTCTCCCTCACACTGTCTGCTCCCACTCTCTCTCCCTCAATCTGTCTGCTCCCACTCTCTCTCTCCCTCTCACTGTCTGCTCCCACCCTCTCTCCCTCACACGGCCTGCTCCCACTCTCTCTCCCTCACACTGCCCGCTCCCACTCTCTCTAGCTCACACTGTCTGCTCCCACTCTCTCTCCCTCACAGTGCCCGCTCCCACTCTCTCTCCCTCACACTGCCGGCTCCCACTCTCTGTTCCTCACACTGCCGGCTCCCACTATCTCTCTCCCTCACTCTGCCCGCTCCCAATCTCTCTCCCTCATACTGCCGGCACCCACTCTCTCTCCCTCACACTGCCCACTCCCACTCTCTCTCCCTCACACTGCCCGCTCCCACTCTCTCTCTCCCTCACACTGCCAGCTCCCACTCTCTCTCCGTCACTCTGCCGGCTCCCACTCTCTCCCTCACACTGTCTGCTCCCACTCTCTCTCCCTCACACTGTCTGCTCCCACTCTCTCTCCCTCACACTGCCGGCTCCCATTCTCTCTCCCTCACACTGCCTGCTCCCACTCTCACTCACTCACACTGCCGGCTCCCACTCTCTCTCTCTCCCTCACACTGCCCACTCCCACTCTCTCTCACCCTCACTCTGCCCACTCCCACTCTCTCTCTCCCTCACTCTGCCCACTCCCACTCTCTCTCTCCCTCACACTGCCCGCTCCCACTCTCTCCCTCACACTGCCCGCTCCCACTCTCTCTCCCTCACACTGTCTGCTCCCACTCTCTCTCCCTCACACTACCCGCTCCGATTCTGTCTCCCTCACACTGCCCGCTCCCACTCTCTCTCTCCCTCACTCTGCCCGCTCCCACTCTGTCTCCCTCACACTGCCTGCTCCCACTCTCTCTCCCTCACACTGCCCACTCCCACTCTCTCTCTCCCTCACACTGCCCACTCCCACTCTCTCTCTCCCTCACACTGCCCGCTCCCACTCTCTCTCCCTCACACAGCCTGCTCCCACTCTCTCTCCCTCACTCTGCCTGCTCCCATTCTCTCTCCCTCACACTGCCGGCTCCCACTCTCTCTCCCTCACAATGCCCGCTCCCACTCTCTCTCCCTCGCACTACCCGCTCCGATTCTCTCTCCCTCACACTGCCCGCTCCCACTCTCTCTCTATCTCACACTGCCCGCTCCCACTCTCTCTCTCCCTCACACTGCCCGCTCCCACTCTCTCTCCCTCACACTGCCCGCTCCCACACTCTCTCCCTCACACTGCCCACTCCCACTCTCTCTCTCCCTCACACTGCCCGCTCCCACACTCTCTCCCTCACACAGCCTGCTCCCACTCTCTCTCCCCCTCACTCTGCCCGCTCCCATTCTCTCTCCCTCACACTGCCGGCTCCCACTCTCTCTCTCCCTCACACTGCCCGCTCCCACTCTCTCTCCCTCACACTACCCGCTCTGATTTTCTCTCCCTCACACTGCCCGCTCCCACTCTCTCTCCCTCACACTGCCCGCTCCCACACTCTCTCCCTCACACTGCCCACTCCCACTCTCTCTCTCCCTCACACTGCCCGCTCCCACACTCTCTCCCTCACACAGCCTGCTCCCACTCTCTCTCCCCCTCACTCTGCCCGCTCCCACTCTCTCTCCCTCACACTGCCGGCTCCCACTCTCTCTCTCCCTCACACTGCCCGCTCCCACTCTCTCTCTCCCTCACACTGCCCGCTCCCACTCTCTCTCCCTCACACTGCCCGCTCCCACTCTCTCTCCATCACACTGCCCGCTCCCACTCTCTCTCCCTCACACTGCCTGCTCCCACTCTCTCTCCCTAACTCTGCCCGCTCCCACTCTCTCTCTCCCTCACACTGCCCACTCCCACTCTCTCTCTCCCTCACACTGCCCGCTCCCACTCTCTCTCCCTCACACAGCCTGCTCCCACTCTCTCTCCCTCACTCTGTCCGCTCCCATTCTCTCTCCCTCACACTGCCGGCTCCCACTCTCTCTCTCCCTCACACTGCCCGCTCCCACTCTCTCTCCCTCACACTGCCCGCTCCCACTCTCTCTCCCTCACACTGCCCGCTCCCACTCTCTCTCCCTCACACGGCCCGCTCGCACTCTCTCCCTCAAACTAGCCGCTCCCACTCTCTCTCCCTCACACTGCCCGCTCCCATTCTCTCTCCCTCACACTGCCCGCTCCCACTCTCTCTCCCTCACACAGCCTGCTCCCACTCTCTCTCCCTCACTCTGCCCGCTCCCATTCTCTCTCCCTCACACTACCCGCTCCGATTCTCTCACCCTCACACTGCCCGCTCCCACTCTGTCTCCCTCACACTGCCCGCTCCCACTCTCTCCCCCTCACACTGCCCGCTCCCACACTCTCTCCATCACACTGCCCGCTCCCACTCTCTCTCCCTCACAATGCCCGCTCCCACTCTCTCTCCCTCACACCGTCTGCTCCCACTCCCTCTCTCCCTTTCACTGTCTGCTCCCACTCTCTCTAACTCACACTGCCCGCTTGCACTCTCTCTCCCTCACACTGCCCGCTCCCCCTCTTTCTCTCCCTCACACTGCCCGCTCCCACTCTCTCTCCCTCACACTGCCCGCTCCCACTCTCTCTCTCCCTCACACTGCCGGATCCCACTCTCTCTCTCCCTCACACTGCCCGCTCCCACTCTCTCTCCCTCACACTGCCTGCTCCCACTCTCTCTCCCTCACTCTGCCCGCTCCCACTCTGTCTCTCTCACACTGCCTGCTCCCACTCTCTCTCCCTCACACTGCCCACTTCCACTCTCTCTCCCTCACACTGCCCGCTACCACTCTCTCTCCCTCATACTGGCCGCTCCCACTCTCTCTCTCCCTCACACTGCCCGCTCCCACTCTCTCTCCCTCACACTGCCCGCTCCCACTCTCTCTCCCTCACACTGCCCGCTCCCACTCTCTCTCCCTCACACTGCCCGCTCCTACATTCTCTCTCCCTCACACTGCCTGCACCCACTCTCTCTCCCTCACACTGCCCGCTCCCACTCTCTCTCCCTCACACTGTCTGCACCCACTCTCTCTCCCTCACGCTGCCCGCTCCCAGTCTCTCTCCCTCACACTGTCTGCTCCCACTCTCTCTCTCCCTTAATCTACCCGCTCCGATTCTCTCTCCCTCACACTGCCCGCTCCCACTCTCTCTCTATCTCACACTGCCCGCTCCCACTCTCTCTCTCCCTCACACTGCCCGCTCCCACTCTCTCTCCCTCACACTGCCCGCTCCCACACTCTCTCCCTCACACTGCCCACTCCCACTCTCTCTCTCCCTCACACTGCCCGCTCCCACACTCTCTCCCTCACACAGCCTGCTCCCACTCTCTCTCCCCCTCACTCTGCCCGCTCCCATTCTCTCTCCCTCACACTGCCGGCTCCCACTCTCTCTCTCCCTCACACTGCCCGCTCCCACACTCTCTCCCTCACACTACCCGCTCTGATTTTCTCTCCCTCACACTGCCCGCTCCCACTCTCTCTCTATCTCACACTGCCCGCTCCCACTCTCTCTCTCCCTCACACTGCCCGCTCCCACTCTCTCTCCCTCACACTGCCCGCTCCCACTCTCTCTCCGTCACACTGCCCGCTCCCACTCTCTCTCCCTCACACTGCCTGCTCCCACTCTCTCTCCCTAACTCTGCCCGCTCCCACTCTCTCTCTCCCTCACACTGCCCACTCCCACTCTCTCTCTCCCTCACACTGCCCGCTCCCACTCTCTCTCCCTCACACAGCCTGCTCCCACTCTCTCTCCCTCACTCTGTCCGCTCCCATTCTCTCTCCCTCACACTGCCGGCTCCCACTCTCTCTCTCCCTCACACTGCCCGCTCCCACTCTCTCTCCCTCACACTGCCCGCTCCCACTCTCTCTCCCTCACACTGCCCGCTCCCACTCTCTCTCCCTCACACGGCCCGCTCGCACGCTCTCTCCCTCAAACTAGCCGCTCCCACTCTCTCTCCCTCACACTGCCCGCTCCCATTCTCTCTCCCTCACACTGCCCGCTCCCACTCTCTCTCCCTCACACAGCCTGCTCCCACTCTCTCTCCCTCACTCTGCCCGCTCCCATTCTCTCTCCCTCACACTACCCGCTCCGATTCTCTCACCCTCACACTGCCCGCTCCCACTCTGTCTCCCTCACACTGCCCGCTCCCACTCTCTCCCCCTCACACTGCCCGCTCCCACACTCTCTCCATCACACTGCCCGCTCCCACTCTCTCTCCCTCACACTGCCCGCTCCCACTCTCTCTCCCTCACACCGTCTGCTCCCACTCCCTCTCTCCCTTTCACTGTCTGCTCCCACTCTCTCTAACTCACACTGCCCGCTCGCACTCTCTCTCCCTCACACTGCCCGCTCCCCCTCTTTCTCTCCCTCACACTGCCCGCTCCCACTCTCTCTCCCTCACACTGCCCGCTCCCACTCTCTCTCTCCCTCACACTGCCGGATCCCACTCTCTCTCTCCCTCACACTGCCCGCTCCCACTCTCTCTCCCTCACACTGCCTGCTCCCACTCTCTCTCCCTCACTCTGCCCGCTCCCACTCTGTCTCTCTCACACTGCCTGCTCCCACTCTCTCTCCATCACACTGCCCACTTCCACTCTCTCTCCCTCACACTGCCCGCTACCACTCTCTCTCCCTCATACTGGCCGCTCCCACTCGCTCTCTCCCTCACACTGCCCGCTCCCACTCTCTCTCCCTCACACTGCCCGCTCCCACTCTCTCTCCCTCACACTGCCTGCTCCCACTCTCTCTCCCTCACTCTGCCCGCTCCCACTCTGTCTCTCTCACACTGCCTGCTCCCACTCTCTCTCCCTCACACTGCCCACTTCCACTCTCTCTCCCTCACACTGCCCGCTACCACTCTCTCTCCCTCATACTGGCCGCTCCCACTCTCTCTCTCCCTCACACTGCCCGCTCCCACTCTCTCTCCCTCACACTGCCCGCTCCCACTCTCTCTCCCTCACACTGCCCGCTCCCACTCTCTCTCCCTCACACTGCCCGCTCCTACACTCTCTCTCCCTCACACTGCCTGCACCCACTCTCTCTCCCTCACACTGCCCGCTCCCATTCTCTCTCCCTCACACTGCCCGCTCCCACTCTCCCTCCCTTACACAGCCTGCTCCCACTCTCTCTCCCTCACTCTGCCCGCTCCCATTCTCTCTCCCTCACACTACCCGCTCCGATTCTCTCACCCTCACACTGCCCGCTCCCACTCTGTCTCCCTCACACTGCCCGCTCCCACTCTCTCCCCCTCACACTGCCCGCTCCCACACTCTCTCCATCACACTGCCCGCTCCCACTCTCTCTCCCTCACACTGCCCGCTCCCACTCTCTCTCCCTCACACCGTCTACTCCCACTCCCTCTCTCCCTTTCACTGTCTGCTCCCACTCTCTCTAACTCACACTGCCCGCTCGCACTCTCTCTCCCTCACACTGCCCGCTCCCCCTCTTTCTCTCCCTCACACTGCCCGCTCCCACTCTCTCTCCCTCACACTGCCCGCTCCCACTCTCTCTCTCCCTCACACTGCCGGATCCCACTCTCTCTCTCCCTCACACTGCCCGCTCCCACTCTCTCTCCCTCACACTGCCTGCTCCCACTCTCTCTCCCTCACTCTGCCCGCTCCCACTCTGTCTCTCTCACACTGCCTGCTCCCACTCTCTCTCCCTCACACTGCCCACTTCCACTCTCTCTCCCTCACACTGCCCGCTACCACTCTCTCTCCCTCATACTGGCCGCTCCCACTCTCTCTCTCCCTCACACTGCCCGCTCCCACTCTCTCTCCCTCACACTGCCCGCTCCCACTCTCTCTCCCTCACACTGCCCGCTCCCACTCTCTCTCCCTCACACTGCCCGCTCCCACTCTCTCTCCCTCACCTCTCTCCCTCACACTGCCTGCACCCACTCTCTCTCCCTCACACTGCCCGCTCCCACTCTCTCTCCCTCACACTGTCTGCACCCACTCTCTCTCCCTCACGCTGCCCGCTCCCAGTCTCTCTCCCTCACACTGTCTGCTCCCACTCTCTCTCTCCCTTAATCTACCCGCTCCGATTCTCTCTCCCTCACACTGCCCGCTCCCACTCTCTCTCTCCCTCACACTGCCCGCTACCACTCTCTCTCTCCCTCACACTGCCCGCTACCACTCTCTCTCTCCCTCACACTGCCCGCTACCACTCTCTCTCCCTCACACTGCCCGCTCCCACTCTCTCTCCCGAACACTGCCCGCTCCCACTCTCACTCCCTCACACTGCCCGCTCCCACTCTCTCTCCCTCACACTGCCCGATCGCACTCTCTCTCCCTCACTCTGCCCGCTCCCACTCTCTCTCCCTCACACCGTCTGCTCCCACTCCCTCTCTCCCTTACACTGTCCACTCCCACTCTCTCTCCCTCACACTGCCCGCTCCCACTCTCTCTCCCTCACACTATCTGCTCCCACTCTCTCTCCATCACAATGCCCACTCCCACTCTCTCTCCCTCACACTGCCCGCTCCCACTATCTATCCCTCACACTGCCCGCTCCCGCTCTTTCTCTCCCTCACACTGCCCGCTCCCACTCTCTCTCTCCCTCACACTGCCCGCTCCCACTCTCTATCCCTCACACTGCCCGCTCCCACTCTCTCTCCCTACCACTGCCTGCTCCCACTCTCTCTCCCTCACACTGCCTGCTCCCACTCTCTCTGTCCCTCACACTGCCCGCTCCCACTCTCTCTCCCTCACACTGCCCGCTCCCACTCTCTCTCCCTCACACTGCCCGCTCCCACTCTCTCTCCCTCACACTGCCCGCTCCCACTCTCTCTCCCTCACACTGCCTGCTCCCACTCTCTCTCCCTAACTCTGCCCGCTCCCACTCTCTGTTCCTCACACTGCCGGCTCCCACTATCTCTCTCCCTCACTCTGCCCGCTCCCAATCTCTCTCCCTCATACTGCCGGCACCCACTCTCTCTCCCTCACACTGCCCACTCCCACTCTCTCTCCCTCACACTGCCCGCTCCCACTCTCTCTCTCCCTCACACTGCCAGCTCCCACTCTCTCTCCCTCACTCTGCCGGCTCCCACTCTCTCCCTCACACTGTCTGCTCCCACTCTCTCTCCCTCACACTGTCTGCTCCCACTCTCTCTCCCTCACACTGCCGGCTCCCATTCTCTCTCCCTCACACTGCCTGCTCCCACTCTCACTCACTCACACTGCCGGCTCCCACTCTCTCTCTCTCCCTCACACTGCCCACTCCCACTCTCTCTCACCCTCACTCTGCCCACTCCCACTCTCTCTCTCCCTCACTCTGCCCACTCACACTCTCTCTCTCCCTCACACTGCCCGCTCCCACTCTCTCCCTCACACTGCCCGCTCCCACTCTCTGTCCCTCACACTGTCTGCTCCCACTCTCTCTCCCTCACACTACCCGCTCCGATTCTGTCTCCCTCACACTGCCCGCTCCCACTCTCTCTCTCCCTCACTCTGCCCGCTCCCACTCTGTCTCCCTCACACTGCCTGCTCCCACTCTCTCTCCCTCACACTGCCCACTCCCACTCTCTCTCTCCCTCACACTGCCCACTCCCACTCTCACTCTCCGTCACACTGCCCGCTCCCACTCTCTCTCCCTCACACAGCCTGCTCCCACTCTCTCTCCCTCACTCTGCCTGCTCCCATTCTCTCTCCCTCACACTGCCGGCTCCCACTCTCTCTCCCACACACTGCCCGCTCCCACTCTCTCTCCCTCGCACTACCCGCTCCGATTCTCTCTCCCTCACACTGCCCGCTCCCACTCTCTCTCTATCTCACACTGCCCGCTCCCACTCTCTCTCTCCCTCACACTGCCCGCTCCCACTCTCTCTCCCTCACACTGCCCGCTCCCACACTCTCTCCCTCACACTGCCCACTCCCACTCTCTCTCTCCCTCACACTGCCCGCTCCCACACTCTCTCCCTCACACAGCCTGCTCCCACTCTCTCTCCCCCTCACTCTGCCCGCTCCCATTCTCTCTCCCTCACACTGCCGGCTCCCACTCTCTCTCTCCCTCACACTGCCCGCTCCCACTCTCTCTCCCTCACACTACCCGCTCTGATTTTCTCTCCCTCACACTGCCCGCTCCCACTCTCTCTCTATCTCACACTGCCCGCTCCCACTCTCTCTCTCCCTCACACTGCCCGCTCCCACTCTCTCTCCCTCACACTGCCCGCTCCCACTCTCTCTCCGTCACACTGCCCGCTCCCACTCTCTCTCCCTCACACTGCCTGCTCCCACTCTCTCTCCCTAACTCTGCCCGCTCCCACTCTCTCTCTCCCTCACACTGCCCACTCCCACTCTCTCTCTCCCTCACACTGCCCGCTCCCACTCTCTCTCCCTCACTCTGCCTGCTCCCATTCTCTCTCCCTCACACTGCCGGCTCCCACTCTCTCTCCCTCACAATGCCCGCTCCCACTCTCTCTCCCTCGCACTACCCGCTCCGATTCTCTCTCCCTCACACTGCCCGCTCCCACTCTCTCTCTATCTCACACTGCCCGCTCCCACTCTCTCTCTCCCTCACACTGCCCGCTCCCACTCTCTCTCCCTCACACTGCCCGCTCCCACACTCTCTCCCTCACACTGCCCACTCCCACTCTCTCTCTCCCTCACACTGCCCGCTCCCACACTCTCTCCCTCACACAGCCTGCTCCCACTCTCTCTCCCCCTCACTCTGCCCGCTCCCATTCTCTCTCCCTCACACTGCCGGCTCCCACTCTCTCTCTCCCTCACACTGCCCGCTCCCACTCTCTCTCCCTCACACTACCCGCTCTGATTTTCTCTCCCTCACACTGCCCGCTCCCACTCTCTCTCCCTCACACTGCCCGCTCCCACACTCTCTCCCTCACACTGCCCACTCCCACTCTCTCTCTCCCTCACACTGCCCGCTCCCACACTCTCTCCCTCACACAGCCTGCTCCCACTCTCTCTCCCCCTCACTCTGCCCGCTCCCACTCTCTCTCCCTCACACTGCCGGCTCCCACTCTCTCTCTCCCTCACACTGCCCGCTCCCACTCTCTCTCTCCCTCACACTGCCCGCTCCCACTCTCTCTCCCTCACACTGCCCGCTCCCACTCTCTCTCCATCACACTGCCCGCTCCCACTCTCTCTCCCTCACACTGCCTGCTCCCACTCTCTCTCCCTAACTCTGCCCGCTCCCACTCTCTCTCTCCCTCACACTGCCCACTCCCACTCTCTCTCTCCCTCACACTGCCCGCTCCCACTCTCTCTCCCTCACACAGCCTGCTCCCACTCTCTCTCCCTCACTCTGTCCGCTCCCATTCTCTCTCCCTCACACTGCCGGCTCCCACTCTCTCTCTCCCTCACACTGCCCGCTCCCACTCTCTCTCCCTCACACTGCCCGCTCCCACTCTCTCTCCCTCACACTGCCCGCTCCCACTCTCTCTCCCTCACACGGCCCGCTCGCACTCTCTCCCTCAAACTAGCCGCTCCCACTCTCTCTCCCTCACACTGCCCGCTCCCATTCTCTCTCCCTCACACTGCCCGCTCCCACTCTCTCTCCCTCACACAGCCTGCTCCCACTCTCTCTCCCTCACTCTGCCCGCTCCCATTCTCTCTCCCTCACACTACCCGCTCCGATTCTCTCACCCTCACACTGCCCGCTCCCACTCTGTCTCCCTCACACTGCCCGCTCCCACTCTCTCCCCCTCACACTGCCCGCTCCCACACTCTCTCCATCACACTGCCCGCTCCCACTCTCTCTCCCTCACAATGCCCGCTCCCACTCTCTCTCCCTCACACCGTCTGCTCCCACTCCCTCTCTCCCTTTCACTGTCTGCTCCCACTCTCTCTAACTCACACTGCCCGCTTGCACTCTCTCTCCCTCACACTGCCCGCTCCCCCTCTTTCTCTCCCTCACACTGCCCGCTCCCACTCTCTCTCCCTCACACTGCCCGCTCCCACTCTCTCTCTCCCTCACACTGCCGGATCCCACTCTCTCTCTCCCTCACACTGCCCGCTCCCACTCTCTCTCCCTCACACTGCCTGCTCCCACTCTCTCTCCCTCACTCTGCCCGCTCCCACTCTGTCTCTCTCACACTGCCTGCTCCCACTCTCTCTCCCTCACACTGCCCACTTCCACTCTCTCTCCCTCACACTGCCCGCTACCACTCTCTCTCCCTCATACTGGCCGCTCCCACTCTCTCTCTCCCTCACACTGCCCGCTCCCACTCTCTCTCCCTCACACTGCCCGCTCCCACTCTCTCTCCCTCACACTGCCCGCTCCCACTCTCTCTCCCTCACACTGCCCGCTCCTACATTCTCTCTCCCTCACACTGCCTGCACCCACTCTCTCTCCCTCACACTGCCCGCTCCCACTCTCTCTCCCTCACACTGTCTGCACCCACTCTCTCTCCCTCACGCTGCCCGCTCCCACTCTCTCTCCCTCACACTGCCTGCTCCCACTCTCTCTCCCTCACTCTGCCCGCTCCCACTCTGTCTCTCTCACACTGCCTGCTCCCACTCTCTCTCCATCACACTGCCCACTTCCACTCTCTCTCCCTCACACTGCCCGCTACCACTCTCTCTCCCTCATACTGGCCGCTCCCACTCGCTCTCTCCCTCACACTGCCCGCTCCCACTCTCTCTCCCTCACACTGCCCGCTCCCACTCTCTCTCCCTCACACTGTCTGCACCCACTCTCTCTCCCTCACGCTGCCCGCTCCCAGTCTCTCTCCCTCACACTGTCTGCTCCCACTCTCTCTCTCCCTTAATCTACCCGCTCCGATTCTCTCTCCCTCACACTGCCCGCTCCCACTCTCTCTCTATCTCACACTGCCCGCTCCCACTCTCTCTCTCCCTCACACTGCCCGCTCCCACTCTCTCTCCCTCACACTGCCCGCTCCCACACTCTCTCCCTCACACTGCCCACTCCCACTCTCTCTCTCCCTCACACTGCCCGCTCCCACACTCTCTCCCTCACACAGCCTGCTCCCACTCTCTCTCCCCCTCACTCTGCCCGCTCCCATTCTCTCTCCCTCACACTGCCGACTCCCACTCTCTCTCTCCCTCACACTGCCCGCTCCCACTCTCTCTCCCTCACACTACCCGCTCTGATTTTCTCTCCCTCACACTGCCCGCTCCCACTCTCTCTCTATCTCACACTGCCCGCTCCCACTCTCTCTCTCCCTCACACTGCCCGCTCCCACTCTCTCTCCCTCACACTGCCCGCTCCCACTCTCTCTCCGTCACACTGCCCGCTCCCACTCTCTCTCCCTCACACTGCCTGCTCCCACTCTCTCTCCCTAACTCTGCCCGCTCCCACTCTCTCTCTCCCTCACACTGCCCACTCCCACTCTCTCTCTCCCTCACACTGCCCGCTCCCACTCTCTCTCCCTCACACAGCCTGCTCCCACTCTCTCTCCCTCACTCTGTCCGCTCCCATTCTCTCTCCCTCACACTGCCGGCTCCCACTCTCTCTCTCCCTCACACTGCCCGCTCCCACTCTCTCTCCCTCACACTGCCCGCTCCCACTCTCTCTCCCTCACACTGCCCGCTCCCACTCTCTCTCCCTCACACGGCCCGCTCGCACGCTCTCTCCCTCAAACTAGCCGCTCCCACTCTCTCTCCCTCACACTGCCCGCTCCCATTCTCTCTCCCTCACACTGCCCGCTCCCACTCTCTCTCCCTCACACAGCCTGCTCCCACTCTCTCTCCCTCACTCTGCCCGCTCCCATTCTCTCTCCCTCACACTACCCGCTCCGATTCTCTCACCCTCACACTGCCCGCTCCCACTCTGTCTCCCTCACACTGCCCGCTCCCACTCTCTCCCCCTCACACTGCCCGCTCCCACACTCTCTCCATCACACTGCCCGCTCCCACTCTCTCTCCCTCACACTGCCCGCTCCCACTCTCTCTCCCTCACACCGTCTGCTCCCACTCCCTCTCTCCCTTTCACTGTCTGCTCCCACTCTCTCTAACTCACACTGCCCGCTCGCACTCTCTCTCCCTCACACTGCCCGCTCCCCCTCTTTCTCTCCCTCACACTGCCCGCTCCCACTCTCTCTCCCTCACACTGCCCGCTCCCACTCTCTCTCTCCCTCACACTGCCGGATCCCACTCTCTCTCTCCCTCACACTGCCCGCTCCCACTCTCTCTCCCTCACACTGCCTGCTCCCACTCTCTCTCCCTCACTCTGCCCGCTCCCACTCTGTCTCTCTCACACTGCCTGCTCCCACTCTCTCTCCATCACACTGCCCACTTCCACTCTCTCTCCCTCACACTGCCCGCTACCACTCTCTCTCCCTCATACTGGCCGCTCCCACTCGCTCTCTCCCTCACACTGCCCGCTCCCACTCTCTCTCCCTCACACTGCCCGCTCCCACTCTCTCTCCCTCACACTGCCTGCTCCCACTCTCTCTCCCTCACTCTGCCCGCTCCCACTCTGTCTCTCTCACACTGCCTGCTCCCACTCTCTCTCCCTCACACTGCCCACTTCCACTCTCTCTCCCTCACACTGCCCGCTACCACTCTCTCTCCCTCATACTGGCCGCTCCCACTCTCTCTCTCCCTCACACTGCCCGCTCCCACTCTCTCTCCCTCACACTGCCCGCTCCCACTCTCTCTCCCTCACACTGCCCGCTCCCACTCTCTCTCCCTCACACTGCCCGCTCCTACACTCTCTCTCCCTCACACTGCCTGCACCCACTCTCTCTCCCTCACACTGCCCGCTCCCATTCTCTCTCCCTCACACTGCCCGCTCCCACTCTCCCTCCCTTACACAGCCTGCTCCCACTCTCTCTCCCTCACTCTGCCCGCTCCCATTCTCTCTCCCTCACACTACCCGCTCCGATTCTCTCACCCTCACACTGCCCGCTCCCACTCTGTCTCCCTCACACTGCCCGCTCCCACTCTCTCCCCCTCACACTGCCCGCTCCCACACTCTCTCCATCACACTGCCCGCTCCCACTCTCTCTCCCTCACACTGCCCGCTCCCACTCTCTCTCCCTCACACCGTCTACTCCCACTCCCTCTCTCCCTTTCACTGTCTGCTCCCACTCTCTCTAACTCACACTGCCCGCTCGCACTCTCTCTCCCTCACACTGCCCGCTCCCCCTCTTTCTCTCCCTCACACTGCCCGCTCCCACTCTCTCTCCCTCACACTGCCCGCTCCCACTCTCTCTCTCCCTCACACTGCCGGATCCCACTCTCTCTCTCCCTCACACTGCCCGCTCCCACTCTCTCTCCCTCACACTGCCTGCTCCCACTCTCTCTCCCTCACTCTGCCCGCTCCCACTCTGTCTCTCTCACACTGCCTGCTCCCACTCTCTCTCCCTCACACTGCCCACTTCCACTCTCTCTCCCTCACACTGCCCGCTACCACTCTCTCTCCCTCATACTGGCCGCTCCCACTCTCTCTCTCCCTCACACTGCCCGCTCCCACTCTCTCTCCCTCACACTGCCCGCTCCCACTCTCTCTCCCTCACACTGCCCGCTCCCACTCTCTCTCCCTCACACTGCCCGCTCCCACTCTCTCTCCCTCACCTCTCTCCCTCACACTGCCTGCACCCACTCTCTCTCCCTCACACTGCCCGCTCCCACTCTCTCTCCCTCACACTGTCTGCACCCACTCTCTCTCCCTCACGCTGCCCGCTCCCAGTCTCTCTCCCTCACACTGTCTGCTCCCACTCTCTCTCTCCCTTAATCTACCCGCTCCGATTCTCTCTCCCTCACACTGCCCGCTCCCACTCTCTCTCTCCCTCACACTGCCCGCTACCACTCTCTCTCTCCCTCACACTGCCCGCTACCACTCTCTCTCCCTCACACTGCCCGCTCCCACTCTCTCTCCCGAACACTGCCCGCTCCCACTCTCACTCCCTCACACTGCCCGCTCCCACTCTCTCTCCCTCACACTGCCCGATCGCACTCTCTCTCCCTCACTCTGCCCGCTCCCACTCTCTCTCCCTCACACCGTCTGCTCCCACTCCCTCTCTCCCTTACACTGTCCACTCCCACTCTCTCTCCCTCACACTGCCCACTCCCACTCTCTCTCCCTCACACTGCCCGCTCCCACTATCTATCCCTCACACTGCCCGCTCCCGCTCTTTCTCTCCCTCACACTGCCCGCTCCCACTCTCTCTCTCCCTCACACTGCCCGCTCCCACTCTCTATCCCTCACACTGCCCGCTCCCACTCTCTCTCCCTACCACTGCCTGCTCCCACTCTCTCTCCCTCACACTGCCTGCTCCCACTCTCTCTGTCCCTCACACTGCCCGCTCCCACTCTCTCTCCCTCACACTGCCCGCTCCCACTCTCTCTCCCTCACACTGCCCGCTCCCACTCTCTCTCCCTCACACTGCCCGCTCCCACTCTCTCTCCCTCACACTGCCTGCTCCCACTCTCTCTCCCTAACTCTGCCCGCTCCCACTCTCTGTTCCTCACACTGCCGGCTCCCACTATCTCTCTCCCTCACTCTGCCCGCTCCCAATCTCTCTCCCTCATACTGCCGGCACCCACTCTCTCTCCCTCACACTGCCCACTCCCACTCTCTCTCCCTCACACTGCCCGCTCCCACTCTCTCTCTCCCTCACACTGCCAGCTCCCACTCTCTCTCCCTCACTCTGCCGGCTCCCACTCTCTCCCTCACACTGTCTGCTCCCACTCTCTCTCCCTCACACTGTCTGCTCCCACTCTCTCTCCCTCACACTGCCGGCTCCCATTCTCTCTCCCTCACACTGCCTGCTCCCACTCTCACTCACTCACACTGCCGGCTCCCACTCTCTCTCTCTCCCTCACACTGCCCACTCCCACTCTCTCTCACCCTCACTCTGCCCACTCCCACTCTCTCTCTCCCTCACTCTGCCCACTCACACTCTCTCTCTCCCTCACACTGCCCGCTCCCACTCTCTCCCTCACACTGCCCGCTCCCACTCTCTGTCCCTCACACTGTCTGCTCCCACTCTCTCTCCCTCACACTACCCGCTCCGATTCTGTCTCCCTCACACTGCCCGCTCCCACTCTCTCTCTCCCTCACTCTGCCCGCTCCCACTCTGTCTCCCTCACACTGCCTGCTCCCACTCTCTCTCCCTCACACTGCCCACTCCCACTCTCTCTCTCCCTCACACTGCCCACTCCCACTCTCACTCTCCGTCACACTGCCCGCTCCCACTCTCTCTCCCTCACACAGCCTGCTCCCACTCTCTCTCCCTCACTCTGCCTGCTCCCATTCTCTCTCCCTCACACTGCCGGCTCCCACTCTCTCTCCCACACACTGCCCGCTCCCACTCTCTCTCCCTCGCACTACCCGCTCCGATTCTCTCTCCCTCACACTGCCCGCTCCCACTCTCTCTCTATCTCACACTGCCCGCTCCCACTCTCTCTCTCCCTCACACTGCCCGCTCCCACTCTCTCTCCCTCACACTGCCCGCTCCCACACTCTCTCCCTCACACTGCCCACTCCCACTCTCTCTCTCCCTCACACTGCCCGCTCCCACACTCTCTCCCTCACACAGCCTGCTCCCACTCTCTCTCCCCCTCACTCTGCCCGCTCCCATTCTCTCTCCCTCACACTGCCGGCTCCCACTCTCTCTCTCCCTCACACTGCCCGCTCCCACTCTCTCTCCCTCACACTACCCGCTCTGATTTTCTCTCCCTCACACTGCCCGCTCCCACTCTCTCTCTATCTCACACTGCCCGCTCCCACTCTCTCTCTCCCTCACACTGCCCGCTCCCACTCTCTCTCCCTCACACTGCCCGCTCCCACTCTCTCTCCGTCACACTGCCCGCTCCCACTCTCTCTCCCTCACACTGCCTGCTCCCACTCTCTCTCCCTAACTCTGCCCGCTCCCACTCTCTCTCTCCCTCACACTGCCCACTCCCACTCTCTCTCTCCCTCACACTGCCCGCTCCCACTCTCTCTCCCTCACTCTGCCTGCTCCCATTCTCTCTCCCTCACACTGCCGGCTCCCACTCTCTCTCCCTCACAATGCCCGCTCCCACTCTCTCTCCCTCGCACTACCCGCTCCGATTCTCTCTCCCTCACACTGCCCGCTCCCACTCTCTCTCTATCTCACACTGCCCGCTCCCACTCTCTCTCTCCCTCACACTGCCCGCTCCCACTCTCTCTCCCTCACACTGCCCGCTCCCACACTCTCTCCCTCACACTGCCCACTCCCACTCTCTCTCTCCCTCACACTGCCCGCTCCCACACTCTCTCCCTCACACAGCCTGCTCCCACTCTCTCTCCCCCTCACTCTGCCCGCTCCCATTCTCTCTCCCTCACACTGCCGGCTCCCACTCTCTCTCTCCCTCACACTGCCCGCTCCCACTCTCTCTCCCTCACACTACCCGCTCTGATTTTCTCTCCCTCACACTGCCCGCTCCCACTCTCTCTCCCTCACACTGCCCGCTCCCACACTCTCTCCCTCACACTGCCCACTCCCACTCTCTCTCTCCCTCACACTGCCCGCTCCCACACTCTCTCCCTCACACAGCCTGCTCCCACTCTCTCTCCCCCTCACTCTGCCCGCTCCCACTCTCTCTCCCTCACACTGCCGGCTCCCACTCTCTCTCTCCCTCACACTGCCCGCTCCCACTCTCTCTCTCCCTCACACTGCCCGCTCCCACTCTCTCTCCCTCACACTGCCCGCTCCCACTCTCTCTCCATCACACTGCCCGCTCCCACTCTCTCTCCCTCACACTGCCTGCTCCCACTCTCTCTCCCTAACTCTGCCCGCTCCCACTCTCTCTCTCCCTCACACTGCCCACTCCCACTCTCTCTCTCCCTCACACTGCCCGCTCCCACTCTCTCTCCCTCACACAGCCTGCTCCCACTCTCTCTCCCTCACTCTGTCCGCTCCCATTCTCTCTCCCTCACACTGCCGGCTCCCACTCTCTCTCTCCCTCACACTGCCCGCTCCCACTCTCTCTCCCTCACACTGCCCGCTCCCACTCTCTCTCCCTCACACTGCCCGCTCCCACTCTCTCTCCCTCACACGGCCCGCTCGCACTCTCTCCCTCAAACTAGCCGCTCCCACTCTCTCTCCCTCACACTGCCCGCTCCCATTCTCTCTCCCTCACACTGCCCGCTCCCACTCTCTCTCCCTCACACAGCCTGCTCCCACTCTCTCTCCCTCACTCTGCCCGCTCCCATTCTCTCTCCCTCACACTACCCGCTCCGATTCTCTCACCCTCACACTGCCCGCTCCCACTCTGTCTCCCTCACACTGCCCGCTCCCACTCTCTCCCCCTCACACTGCCCGCTCCCACACTCTCTCCATCACACTGCCCGCTCCCACTCTCTCTCCCTCACAATGCCCGCTCCCACTCTCTCTCCCTCACACCGTCTGCTCCCACTCCCTCTCTCCCTTTCACTGTCTGCTCCCACTCTCTCTAACTCACACTGCCCGCTTGCACTCTCTCTCCCTCACACTGCCCGCTCCCCCTCTTTCTCTCCCTCACACTGCCCGCTCCCACTCTCTCTCCCTCACACTGCCCGCTCCCACTCTCTCTCTCCCTCACACTGCCGGATCCCACTCTCTCTCTCCCTCACACTGCCCGCTCCCACTCTCTCTCCCTCACACTGCCTGCTCCCACTCTCTCTCCCTCACTCTGCCCGCTCCCACTCTGTCTCTCTCACACTGCCTGCTCCCACTCTCTCTCCCTCACACTGCCCACTTCCACTCTCTCTCCCTCACACTGCCCGCTACCACTCTCTCTCCCTCATACTGGCCGCTCCCACTCTCTCTCTCCCTCACACTGCCCGCTCCCACTCTCTCTCCCTCACACTGCCCGCTCCCACTCTCTCTCCCTCACACTGCCCGCTCCCACTCTCTCTCCCTCACACTGCCCGCTCCTACATTCTCTCTCCCTCACACTGCCTGCACCCACTCTCTCTCCCTCACACTGCCCGCTCCCACTCTCTCTCCCTCACACTGTCTGCACCCACTCTCTCTCCCTCACGCTGCCCGCTCCCAGTCTCTCTCCCTCACACTGTCTGCTCCCACTCTCTCTCTCCCTTAATCTACCCGCTCCGATTCTCTCTCCCTCACACTGCCCGCTCCCACTCTCTCTCTATCTCACACTGCCCGCTCCCACTCTCTCTCTCCCTCACACTGCCCGCTCCCACTCTCTCTCCCTCACACTGCCCGCTCCCACACTCTCTCCCTCACACTGCCCACTCCCACTCTCTCTCTCCCTCACACTGCCCGCTCCCACACTCTCTCCCTCACACAGCCTGCTCCCACTCTCTCTCCCCCTCACTCTGCCCGCTCCCATTCTCTCTCCCTCACACTGCCGGCTCCCACTCTCTCTCTCCCTCACACTGCCCGCTCCCACTCTCTCTCCCTCACACTACCCGCTCTGATTTTCTCTCCCTCACACTGCCCGCTCCCACTCTCTCTCTATCTCACACTGCCCGCTCCCACTCTCTCTCTCCCTCACACTGCCCGCTCCCACTCTCTCTCCCTCACACTGCCCGCTCCCACTCTCTCTCCGTCACACTGCCCGCTCCCACTCTCTCTCCCTCACACTGCCTGCTCCCACTCTCTCTCCCTAACTCTGCCCGCTCCCACTCTCTCTCTCCCTCACACTGCCCACTCCCACTCTCTCTCTCCCTCACACTGCCCGCTCCCACTCTCTCTCCCTCACACAGCCTGCTCCCACTCTCTCTCCCTCACTCTGTCCGCTCCCATTCTCTCTCCCTCACACTGCCGGCTCCCACTCTCTCTCTCCCTCACACTGCCCGCTCCCACTCTCTCTCCCTCACACTGCCCGCTCCCACTCTCTCTCCCTCACACTGCCCGCTCCCACTCTCTCTCCCTCACACGGCCCGCTCGCACGCTCTCTCCCTCAAACTAGCCGCTCCCACTCTCTCTCCCTCACACTGCCCGCTCCCATTCTCTCTCCCTCACACTGCCCGCTCCCACTCTCTCTCCCTCACACAGCCTGCTCCCACTCTCTCTCCCTCACTCTGCCCGCTCCCATTCTCTCTCCCTCACACTACCCGCTCCGATTCTCTCACCCTCACACTGCCCGCTCCCACTCTGTCTCCCTCACACTGCCCGCTCCCACTCTCTCCCCCTCACACTGCCCGCTCCCACACTCTCTCCATCACACTGCCCGCTCCCACTCTCTCTCCCTCACACTGCCCGCTCCCACTCTCTCTCCCTCACACCGTCTGCTCCCACTCCCTCTCTCCCTTTCACTGTCTGCTCCCACTCTCTCTAACTCACACTGCCCGCTCGCACTCTCTCTCCCTCACACTGCCCGCTCCCCCTCTTTCTCTCCCTCACACTGCCCGCTCCCACTCTCTCTCCCTCACACTGCCCGCTCCCACTCTCTCTCTCCCTCACACTGCCGGATCCCACTCTCTCTCTCCCTCACACTGCCCGCTCCCACTCTCTCTCCCTCACACTGCCTGCTCCCACTCTCTCTCCCTCACTCTGCCCGCTCCCACTCTGTCTCTCTCACACTGCCTGCTCCCACTCTCTCTCCATCACACTGCCCACTTCCACTCTCTCTCCCTCACACTGCCCGCTACCACTCTCTCTCCCTCATACTGGCCGCTCCCACTCGCTCTCTCCCTCACACTGCCCGCTCCCACTCTCTCTCCCTCACACTGCCCGCTCCCACTCTCTCTCCCTCACACTGCCTGCTCCCACTCTCTCTCCCTCACTCTGCCCGCTCCCACTCTGTCTCTCTCACACTGCCTGCTCCCACTCTCTCTCCCTCACACTGCCCACTTCCACTCTCTCTCCCTCACACTGCCCGCTACCACTCTCTCTCCCTCATACTGGCCGCTCCCACTCTCTCTCTCCCTCACACTGCCCGCTCCCACTCTCTCTCCCTCACACTGCCCGCTCCCACTCTCTCTCCCTCACACTGCCCGCTCCCACTCTCTCTCCCTCACACTGCCCGCTCCCACTCTCTCTCCCTCACACTGCCCGCTCCTACACTCTCTCTCCCTCACACTGCCTGCACCCACTCTCTCTCCCTCACACTGCCCGCTCCCATTCTCTCTCCCTCACACTGCCCGCTCCCACTCTCCCTCCCTTACACAGCCTGCTCCCACTCTCTCTCCCTCACTCTGCCCGCTCCCATTCTCTCTCCCTCACACTACCCGCTCCGATTCTCTCACCCTCACACTGCCCGCTCCCACTCTGTCTCCCTCACACTGCCCGCTCCCACTCTCTCCCCCTCACACTGCCCGCTCCCACACTCTCTCCATCACACTGCCCGCTCCCACTCTCTCTCCCTCACACTGCCCGCTCCCACTCTCTCTCCCTCACACCGTCTACTCCCACTCCCTCTCTCCCTTTCACTGTCTGCTCCCACTCTCTCTAACTCACACTGCCCGCTCGCACTCTCTCTCCCTCACACTGCCCGCTCCCCCTCTTTCTCTCCCTCACACTGCCCGCTCCCACTCTCTCTCCCTCACACTGCCCGCTCCCACTCTCTCTCTCCCTCACACTGCCGGATCCCACTCTCTCTCTCCCTCACACTGCCCGCTCCCACTCTCTCTCCCTCACACTGCCTGCTCCCACTCTCTCTCCCTCACTCTGCCCGCTCCCACTCTGTCTCTCTCACACTGCCTGCTCCCACTCTCTCTCCCTCACACTGCCCACTTCCACTCTCTCTCCCTCACACTGCCCGCTACCACTCTCTCTCCCTCATACTGGCCGCTCCCACTCTCTCTCTCCCTCACACTGCCCGCTCCCACTCTCTCTCCCTCACACTGCCCGCTCCCACTCTCTCTCCCTCACACTGCCCGCTCCCACTCTCTCTCCCTCACACTGCCCGCTCCCACTCTCTCTCCCTCACCTCTCTCCCTCACACTGCCTGCACCCACTCTCTCTCCCTCACACTGCCCGCTCCCACTCTCTCTCCCTCACACTGTCTGCACCCACTCTCTCTCCCTCACGCTGCCCGCTCCCAGTCTCTCTCCCTCACACTGTCTGCTCCCACTCTCTCTCTCCCTTAATCTACCCGCTCCGATTCTCTCTCCCTCACACTGCCCGCTCCCACTCTCTCTCTCCCTCACACTGCCCGCTACCACTCTCTCTCTCCCTCACACTGCCCGCTACCACTCTCTCTCCCTCACACTGCCCGCTCCCACTCTCTCTCCCGAACACTGCCCGCTCCCACTCTCACTCCCTCACACTGCCCGCTCCCACTCTCTCTCCCTCACACTGCCCGATCGCACTCTCTCTCCCTCACTCTGCCCGCTCCCACTCTCTCTCCCTCACACCGTCTGCTCCCACTCCCTCTCTCCCTTACACTGTCCACTCCCACTCTCTCTCCCTCACACTGCCCGCTCCCACTCTCTCTCCCTCACACTATCTGCTCCCACTCTCTCTCCATCACAATGCCCACTCCCACTCTCTCTCCCTCACACTGCCCGCTCCCACTATCTATCCCTCACACTGCCCGCTCCCGCTCTTTCTCTCCCTCACACTGCCCGCTCCCACTCTCTCTCTCCCTCACACTGCCCGCTCCCACTCTCTATCCCTCACACTGCCCGCTCCCACTCTCTCTCCCTACCACTGCCTGCTCCCACTCTCTCTCCCTCACACTGCCTGCTCCCACTCTCTCTGTCCCTCACACTGCCCGCTCCCACTCTCTCTCCCTCACACTGCCCGCTCCCACTCTCTCTCCCTCACACTGCCCGCTCCCACTCTCTCTCCCTCACACTGCCCGCTCCCACTCTCTCTCCCTCACACTGCCTGCTCCCACTCTCTCTCCCTAACTCTGCCCGCTCCCACTCTCTGTTCCTCACACTGCCGGCTCCCACTATCTCTCTCCCTCACTCTGCCCGCTCCCAATCTCTCTCCCTCATACTGCCGGCACCCACTCTCTCTCCCTCACACTGCCCACTCCCACTCTCTCTCCCTCACACTGCCCGCTCCCACTCTCTCTCTCCCTCACACTGCCAGCTCCCACTCTCTCTCCCTCACTCTGCCGGCTCCCACTCTCTCCCTCACACTGTCTGCTCCCACTCTCTCTCCCTCACACTGTCTGCTCCCACTCTCTCTCCCTCACACTGCCGGCTCCCATTCTCTCTCCCTCACACTGCCTGCTCCCACTCTCACTCACTCACACTGCCGGCTCCCACTCTCTCTCTCTCCCTCACACTGCCCACTCCCACTCTCTCTCACCCTCACTCTGCCCACTCCCACTCTCTCTCTCCCTCACTCTGCCCACTCACACTCTCTCTCTCCCTCACACTGCCCGCTCCCACTCTCTCCCTCACACTGCCCGCTCCCACTCTCTGTCCCTCACACTGTCTGCTCCCACTCTCTCTCCCTCACACTACCCGCTCCGATTCTGTCTCCCTCACACTGCCCGCTCCCACTCTCTCTCTCCCTCACTCTGCCCGCTCCCACTCTGTCTCCCTCACACTGCCTGCTCCCACTCTCTCTCCCTCACACTGCCCACTCCCACTCTCTCTCTCCCTCACACTGCCCACTCCCACTCTCACTCTCCGTCACACTGCCCGCTCCCACTCTCTCTCCCTCACACAGCCTGCTCCCACTCTCTCTCCCTCACTCTGCCTGCTCCCATTCTCTCTCCCTCACACTGCCGGCTCCCACTCTCTCTCCCACACACTGCCCGCTCCCACTCTCTCTCCCTCGCACTACCCGCTCCGATTCTCTCTCCCTCACACTGCCCGCTCCCACTCTCTCTCTATCTCACACTGCCCGCTCCCACTCTCTCTCTCCCTCACACTGCCCGCTCCCACTCTCTCTCCCTCACACTGCCCGCTCCCACACTCTCTCCCTCACACTGCCCACTCCCACTCTCTCTCTCCCTCACACTGCCCGCTCCCACACTCTCTCCCTCACACAGCCTGCTCCCACTCTCTCTCCCCCTCACTCTGCCCGCTCCCATTCTCTCTCCCTCACACTGCCGGCTCCCACTCTCTCTCTCCCTCACACTGCCCGCTCCCACTCTCTCTCCCTCACACTACCCGCTCTGATTTTCTCTCCCTCACACTGCCCGCTCCCACTCTCTCTCTATCTCACACTGCCCGCTCCCACTCTCTCTCTCCCTCACACTGCCCGCTCCCACTCTCTCTCCCTCACACTGCCCGCTCCCACTCTCTCTCCGTCACACTGCCCGCTCCCACTCTCTCTCCCTCACACTGCCTGCTCCCACTCTCTCTCCCTAACTCTGCCCGCTCCCACTCTCTCTCTCCCTCACACTGCCCACTCCCACTCTCTCTCTCCCTCACACTGCCCGCTCCCACTCTCTCTCCCTCACACTGCCTGCTCCCACTCTCTCTCCCTCACTCTGTCCGCTCCCATTCTCTCTCCCTCACACTGCCGGCTCCCACTCTCTCTCTCCCTCACACTGCCCGCTCCCACTCTCTCTCCCTCACACTGCCCGCTCCCACTCTCTCTCCCTCACACTGCCCGCTCCCACTCTCTCTCCCTCACACGGCCCGCTCGCACGCTCTCTCCCTCAAACTAGCCGCTCCCACTCTCTCTCCCTCACACTGCCCGCTCCCATTCTCTCTCCCTCACACTGCCCGCTCCCACTCTCTCTCCCTCACACAGCCTGCTCCCACTCTCTCTCCCTCACTCTGCCCGCTCCCATTCTCTCTCCCTCACACTACCCGCTCCGATTCTCTCACCCTCACACTGCCCGCTCCCACTCTGTCTCCCTCACACTGCCCGCTCCCACTCTCTCCCCCTCACACTGCCCGCTCCCACACGCTCTCCATCACACTGCCCGCTCCCACTCTCTCTCCCTCACACTGCCCGCTCCCACTCTCTCTCCCTCACACCGTCTGCTCCCACTCCCTCTCTCCCTTTCACTGTCTGCTCCCACTCTCTCTAACTCACACTGCCCGCTCGCACTCTCTCTCCCTCACACTGCCCGCTCCCCCTCTTTCTCTCCCTCACACTGCCCGCTCCCACTCTCTCTCCCTCACACTGCCCGCTCCCACTCTCTCTCTCCCTCACACTGCCGGATCCCACTCTCTCTCTCCCTCACACTGCCCGCTCCCACTCTCTCTCCCTCACACTGCCTGCTCCCACTCTCTCTCCCTCACTCTGCCCGCTCCCACTCTGTCTCTCTCACACTGCCTGCTCCCACTCTCTCTCCCTCACACTGCCCACTTCCACTCTCTCTCCCTCACACTGCCCGCTACCACTCTCTCTCCCTCATACTGGCCGCTCCCACTCTCTCTCTCCCTCACACTGCCCGCTCCCACTCTCTCTCCCTCACACTGCCCGCTCCCACTCTCTCTCCCTCACACTGCCCGCTCCCACTCTCTCTCCCTCACACTGCCCGCTCCTACACTCTCTCTCCCTCACACTGCCTGCACCCACTCTCTCTCCCTCACACTGCCCGCTCCCACTCTCTCTCCCTCACACTGTCTGCACCCACTCTCTCTCCCTCACGCTGCCCGCTCCCAGTCTCTCTCCCTCACACTGTCTGCTCCCACTCTCTCTCTCCCTTAATCTACCCGCTCCGATTCTCTCTCCCTCACACTGCCCGCTCCCACTCTCTCTCTCCCTCACACTGCCCGCTACCACTCTCTCTCTCCCTCACACTGCCCGCTACCACTCTCTCTCCCTCACACTGCCCGCTCCCACTCTCTCTCCCGAACACTGCCCGCTCCCACTCTCTCTCCCTCACACTGCCCGCTCCCACTCTCTCTCCCTCACACTGCCCGCTCGCACTCTCTCTCCCTCACTCTGCCCGCTTCCACTCTCTCTCCCTCACACCGTCTGCTCCCACTCCCTCTCTCCCTTACACTGTCTACTCCCACTCTCTCTCCCTCACACTGCCCGCTCCCACTCTCTCTCCCTCACACTGCCCGCTCCCACTCTCTCTCCCTCACACTGCCCGCTCGCACTCTCTCTCCCTCACTCTGCCCGCTCCCACTCTCTCTCCCTCACACCGTCTGCTCCCACTCCCTCTCTCCCTTACACTGTCTACTCCCACTCTCTCTCCCTCACACTGCCCGCTCCCACTCTCTCTCCCTCACACTATCTGCTCCCACTCTCTCTCCATCACAATGCCCACTCCCGCTCTTTCTCTCCCTCACACTGCCCGCTCCCACTCTCTCTCTCCCTCACACTGCCCGCTCCCACTCTCTATCCCTCACACTGCCCGCTCCCACTCTCTCTCCCTACCACTGCCTGCTCCCACTCTCTCTCCCTCACACTGCCTGCTCCCACTCTCTCTGTCCCTCACACTGCCCGCTCCCACTCTCTCTCCCTCACACTGCCCGCTCCCACTCTCTCTCCCTCACACTGCCCGCTCCCACTCTCTCTCCCTCACACTGCCCGCTCCCACTCTCTCTCCCTCACACTGCCTGCTCCCACTCTCTCTCCCTAACTCTGCCCGCTCCCACTCTGTCTCCCTCACACTGCCTGCTCCCACTCTCTCTCCCTCACACTGCCCACTCCCACTCTCTCCCTCCCTCACACTGCCCACTCCCACTCTCTCTCTCCCTCACACTGCCCGCTCCCACTCTCTCTCCCTCACACAGCCTGCTCCCACTCTCTCTCCCTCACTCTGCCCGCTCCCATTCTCTCTCCCTCACACTGCCCGCTCCCACTCTCTCTCCCTCACACAGCCTGCTCCCACTCTCTCTCCCTCACTCTGCCCGCTCCCATTCTCTCTCCCTCACTCTGCCCGCTCCCACTCTCTCTCCCTCACACTGTCTGCTCCCACTCTCTCTCCCTCACTCTGCCCGCTCCCATTCTCTCTCCCTCACACTACCCGCTCCGATTCTCTCACCCTCACACTGCCCGCTCCCACTCTGTCTCCCTCACACTGCCCGCCCCCACTCTCTCTCCCTCACACTGTCTGCTCCCACTCTCTCTCTCCCTCACACTGCCAGCTCCCACTCTCTCTCTCCCTCACACTGCCCGCTCCCACTCTCTCTCCATTACACTGCCCGCTCCCACTCTCTCTGCCTCTCACTGCCGGCTCCCACTCTCTCCCTCACATTACTGAGTCCCACTCTCTCTCTCCCTGATACTCCCACTCCATTCCTCTTTCTCCTCTGCACAACTGGGTCTCACTCTGTTGCTTTTCTTGGTCAGTGCATTGAGCATAGGAGGTGGAAGGCCATGTTGTTTCTGTGAAGGACATTGGTTAACGCACTATTGGAAGACTGGTTTCAATTCTGGTCTCCCCCCATCGGAAGGACGTTGTGAAACTTGAAAGTGTTCAGAAAAGTTTTTCAATAATGTTGCCAGGGTTGAAGGGATTGTGCTATCGAGAGGGGCTGAATAGGCTGGGCCTGTTTTCCCTGGAGTGTCGGAGGCTGAGTGGGGACCGGATCGAGATTTATAAAATTATGAGGGGCAGGGATCAGGTAAATAGCTAATGTCTATTTCCCAGGCGAGAGGAGTCCAAGACTAGAGGTCAGAGGTAAAGTTTGGAGGGGAATGATTTAAAAGGGACCGAAGGGGCAGTTTTCTTCTTGCAGAGGGTGACGTGTGTATGAAATGAGCTGCCAGAGGAAGTTGTGAAAGCGGGCACAATTCTAACATTGAAAAGTTATCTGGATGGGTATATTAATAGGAAGGGTTGAGAGGGATGTGGGCTAAATGCTGGCGAACGGGACTCGATTAATTGCGGATATCTGGTCAGTATGGATGGGTTGATCTGAAGGGTCTGTTTCCATGCTGTACATCTCTATGACACTGTGTCTCTATTAAAGGTAGGAAGTGCATGGAGCAGGTGAACTAAGCATTGGCCCAGGACTGATGTAAACACTGTTCAATGATCCGCCAAAATCATGTCTCCTGGTTTTCTCTGTGCTGATGACATAGGGTTAAATTGTCATAGACTTGTACAGCACAGAAATTGACCCTTTCTTTCAACCCATTCACCGTGAACAGATTTAGTCCTATTTGCCAGCATTTGGCCCATATCCCTCTAAAACCTTCCTATTCCTATACCCATTCAGATACCTTTGCAAATGCTGTCATTATACCAGCCTCCACCACTTCCTCTGGCAGCTCATTCCATGCACGCACCAACTTCTGTACAAGAAAAGTTGCCACTTATGACCTTTTAAATTTTCCCATCTCAACTGAAACCTGTGCGCTCTCGTTTTGAATTCCTCTTCCCTGGAGAAAAGACCTTGGCTATCACCCTATCCATGACCATGATGATTTTACAAACCTCTGTGAGGTCACCCCTCAGCCTCCGATACCTCAAACCCTTGAGCCCCAGTAACATCCTTATAAATCTTTTCTGCAACATTTCAACTTTGACAACATCTTTCCTATAGCAGGAAGACCAGAACTGAATGTAATATTTCAAAAGTGGCCTAACCAATGTCATGTACAACCACACTCCTACACTCAATGCACTGACCAAGAAAAGCTCTGTAATTCTGCCCCCTGGACCAGATCCTTAATTTGAGGGTTCGTACATTATGTTTACCTTACATGAGGATCAATGGTCGGCACAACATCGTGGGCTGAAGGGCCTGTTCTTTGCTGTACTTTTCTATGTTCTATGTTCTATGAAGGTGTTACAAAGGTGATGGAATACTGCAGCACATGGGGCTTACATTGAATCCCTCATCAACCATATCCAGTGTATGTCAGCTCCACAACTTCAGTGTCCAAACAGAATTGTGCATTGACATTGATATCCGGCCTAATCCCAGCCAACATCTTTGTGTGTGACTCAAGTCAGAATGTCAATGATTTCAAGATTGTCCTGACCTTCAGCAGCAAAGTCTAATTATTGAAGGTCATAAATCTTTTGATCATATCCAAAAAACCTGCACATGCTTTAAATCAGAAACAAAAGCAAAACTTGCTGGAAAAGCTCAGCAGCATCTGTGAAGAGAAATCAGAGTTAAACTTTCGTGCCCAGTGATTGTTCTTCGATACTAACCGTGTCCACTTTAATTGTCCAATACACACAGATCCACCCATCTGTTTGGTTTAATTTTCAGACTGAAATCTGTTGAACACAAAGTGCACACATGTGCCTGGTTATCACACCCAGATCAAATTATTATAAAGTTCAAGCACTTTGAAAATATCTCATTCAGACACTAACTTCCTTAGCAAATTATTTTCATGACAATATTTTAACTGTGTTTTCAAATATTCTTCAGTCCAGATACAAATACATTTTAAATTGCTTCCACCTCTCTCCCGTGTGAGTAATCTGGTCTATGAATGTCAGTGTCTGTGTGATGTTATGTATGTAGGCCATGCCTCTGAAAGACTGACAGATTGTTCCAGACAGCATTTCTCTTCAGGTCTTCACAACAAACAGGTTACTGCCTGGACCCAACCAGCTCACACTCACAAAACTTAAAACTCAGTGCCCACCATTGGTTGTGATTGGGTAACATTTTAAATGAATTCTAATCCATTCCTGGGCATCGCTGGTTAGGCCGGCAATTATTGCTCATCCCTAGTGGTCGTTGAGAATGTGCTGTGGGTTTGGAAAGTGCTGTCTAAGGAGCTTCTGTGAATTTCTGCAGGACACCTTGTCGCTGGTGCACATTGCTGCTCCTGCGGGTCAGTGGTGAAAATAACATGGATGTTTGTGGATATCGTGGCAATCAAGTGGGGTCTTTTATCCCGACTGGTGCCAAGCTTCTGAAATACTGTTGGAGCTGGCCCCATCCAGGCCTGTGGGGAGTATTCCATCACAATCCTGACTGGTGTATTGTAGATGGTGGACGGTCTGCGGGGGATCAGGAGGTGAGTCATTCACTGCAGTATTCCGAGCCTCTGACCTGCTCCATTGTCACTGTATTTGTATCACTGGTACAATTCAGTTTCTGGTCAATGGTAACCCCAAGACAGGAGAGGATTCAGCAACGGTAACCCCATTGAATATCAAAACATGATGGTTTGATTCTCTGTTGTTGGAGATGATCTGGGATAAGGTGGGGGAGGTGAAATGAAGAAACTGGTGAAATCTACATTGATCCGATGTGGTTGGAGGGTTCCCAAGGTGGAATATGAGGTGTTCTTCCTCCAGGTATCAGGTGGCTTGAGTTTCACAGTGGAGGAGGCCCAGTACTTGCATATCCTTGGCAGATTGGGAGGGGGAGTTAAAGTGTTCAGCCACAGAGTGGGGGGGACTGTTTAGTGCATGTATCCCAGAGATATTCTCTGCAATATTCCACAACTAGGTGCCCTGTCTCCCTAATATAGAGGAAACCACACCGAGAGCAACGGACACAGTGGATGATGTGTGTGGAAGTACAGGTAAATCTCTGCTGGATTTGGAAGGATCCTTTGGGGCCGAGGACGTAGGTGAGGGGGGAGGTGTGAATGCAGGTTTTGCACTTCTTGCAGTGGCCAGGGAAGGTGCCAGGAGGGGAAGGTGTGTTGGTGGGGGGTGTGGATCTGACAAGGGAGTCACAGAGGGAATGGTCTCTGCGGAACGAAGATAGGGGTGGGGAGGGAAATATATCCCTGGTAGTGGGGTCTGTTTGTATGTGGCAGTAATGGCAGAGGTTGATGCGTTGTATCCGGAGGATGGTGGAGTAGAAGCTGAGGACATGGGGGTTCTGTCCTTGGTGTGATTGGAGAGGTAGGGTTCAAGGGCAGAGGTGTGGGAAGTGGAGGAATTGCACTGGAGGGCATTGTCAGCCACGTGGGGGGGGGGGGGGGGGGGAAACTGTGGTCATTGAAGAAGGAAGCCATCTGGGATGTTCAACGGTGGAATTGATCCAACTGGGAGCAAATGCGGCAGAGGGGGAGGAATTGGGAAGCAGGGAGTGGGGGTGGGAGGAGGTGTAGTCCAGGTAGCTGTGGGAGTCTGTGGGTTTGAGGTAGATGTACGTGTTGAGTCTGTCACTGGAAATGGAGATGGAGAGGCCCAGGAAGGAGAAAGGGGAAAGATCCCTTCCTAACACGGTGCCATTATTTAAGAAGGTGGTAAGGAAAAGCCAGGGAACTATAGACTGGTGACCCTGTTGTCAGTGGTGGGTGAGTTTTGAGAAAAAAATAATCAAGTTAAAAAAGTACATGAAGAAGGACAGATTGTTTATACACGGAGCTTGTAGAGAGGCCTGTAAAGGGACGGCTTGGGAGAGGTTTTTGTATCCGGACAGTGATAAGAATTGCAGCAATTGAATGTTCGAATATTTGAGGAGGAGCTTGTTTTCTCATTTTTCAGTTAAGTGTTTGATTTCTTTTTAATATTTATATTGTTAATTTTTCTTTTCACGCTTCATATTAAATCTGTGGGTAAGGAAAGATAGTTTAACTTAACATTTAATGTGTTATTGAGAGCTTCTTCTTTTTCGGATTAATGTTACTGATGGCCTGTAAGAAATATTGAGTGTGATGACAAATAGACTTAGCGAAGTGATTACACAGCAGGATCATTCAGATCGATAACTGTCCAGGAAGGGTTTGAAGGTGGTTTCGAAGTCTCCTGTGGCTATTCCTCTCTCAGACAGATATTCCATTTTGAATATTGTTGAATGAGAATAATAGAAATGGTCATCAGATCTTGGCACCATATTCAACTTGTTTGTCAAGTTGAATATGGGAGCTGGCTGGTCCCATTGTGAACGGCAGTGAACACATCTGGTTGGTTGCTGGAAGAACTCCGGATCAGAGTTGATGATCTGGAATCTGAGCTTCAAACACTGCGGCACATCCGGGAGGGGGAGAGTTACCTGGATGCTTTGTTTCAGGAGGCAGTCACACCTGGGAGATTAAGTAATTCACATTCAGCTAGTGATCAGGCACAAAAGAGTGTGACTTTAAGTGAGGCAGGTAGGGGGAACCGGAGTTCAGGAGTGGAGGAGCCTCAGCCCTTGAACTTGTCCAGCAGGTACGAGATTCTTGCTCCCTGTTCGGATGAGGAAAAGGGCTCTGGACAGGATGAGCCAACTGACCATGGCACCATGGTGCAGAAGGCCATTCAAGAGGGGGGAGCTAATAGACAAGTAGTGGTTATAGGGGATTCTATAATTAGGGGGACAGATAGTATCCTTTGCAAGCCGGATCGGGAGTCTCGCATGGTGTGTTGCCTGCCCGGTGCCAGGGTGCGAGACATCTCCGACCGGCTTGAAAGGATATTGGAGCGGGAGGGGGAGGATCCAGTTGTTGTGGTCCACGTTGGTACCAACAACATAGGCAAGACTAGGGTGGAGGACCTGTTTGGGCATTACGAAGCACTAGGCAGGAAATTGAAGCACAGGTCCTCAAGGGTCATAATCTCCGGATTACTGCCCGAGCCACGTGCTAATTGGCATAGGGACAAGAAAATTAGGCAAGTAAACACGTGGCTAAGGGATTGGTGTGGGAAAGAGGGATTCCACTTCATGGAGCATTGGCATCAGTTTTGGAACCGGGGGGATCTGTACCGTTGGGACGGTCTCCACCTGAACTGATCAGGTACCAATGTTCTAGCAAAGAGGACAAATAGGGTGGTCAGTAGGACTTTAAACTTCTGAGTTGGGGGGAAGGGAAAGTGAAAGCGACAGGGAGTATGGAGGTAAATGGCAAGATAATCAGCAGGATAGCATGTTTCCAGGCGGATTTAAAATTGAGGCAGACTGAGAATACAGTAAAAAGCAAGGATAACTTAGGACATATGACTTCCAACATCTCTAATGATAAGGAAGTTAGCATTAAGGCACTTTACCTGAATGCTCGTAGCATTCATAACAAAGTCGATGAACTAATGGCACAGATAATAGTGAATGATTATGATGTAGTAGGCATCACAGAGACTTGGTTACAGGGGGGTCAGGACTGGCAGTTAAACCTCCATGGTTTTTCAAATTGTCGAAAAGACCGAGAGGTGGGCAGAGGGCGTGGGGTTGCCTTGTTAGTTAAGAACAAAATTAAATCTATGGTATTGAATGACATAGCGACGGATGATGTGGAGTCTGTGTGGGTGGAATTGAGGAACCACAAAGGCAAAAAAAATATAATTGGAGTTGTGTATAGACCTCCTAACAGTGGTCAGGACCAGGGACGCAACATGTACCGGGAAATAGAGAAGGCATGTCAGAAAGGCAAGGTTACATTGATCATGGGAGACTTCAATATGCAGGTGGACTGGGTAAATAATGTTGCTAGTGGATCTAAAGAAAGGGAATTCATGGAATGCTTATAGGATGGCTTTTTGGAACAGCTTGTCATGGAGCCCACAAGAGAGCAGGCTATTCTGGACCTAGTGCTTTGCAATGAACCAGACTCTATAAAAGATCTTAAAGTAAGGGAACCCTTAGGACGTAGCGACCATAATATGGTAGAGTTCAGTCTGGAGTTTGAAAGGGAGAAGGCAAAATCGGATGTAATGGTGTTACAGTTGAATAAAGGTAATTATGAGGGCATGAGAGAGGAACTGACGAAAATAGACTGGAAGCAGAGGCTAACCGGGAAGACAGTAGAGCAAAAATGGCAGGAGTTTGTAGGTATAATTGAGGACACTGTACAGAGGTTCATTCCCAAGAAAAGAAAGATTAACCGGGGAGGGATTAGACAACCTTGGCTGACAAAGGAAGTCAGGAAATGTATTAAAGGAAATGAGAGATCCTATAAAGTGTCTAAGAACAGTTGGAAATCAGAAGATTGGGAAGGATACAAAAGCAAACAGAGGATAACAAAGAGTGTAATAAGAAATGAGAGGATCAAATATGAAGGTAGGCTAGCCAGTAATATTAGAAATAATAGTAAAAGTTTCTTTCAGTACATAAGAAACAAACGACAGGCAAAAGTAGACATTGGGCCACTTCAAACTGATGCAGGAAGCCTAGTGATGGGAGATAAGGAAATAGCAGGAGAACTTAACAAGTACTTTGCGTCAGTTTTCACAGTGGAAGACATGAGCAATATCCCAAAAATTAAAGGTGTGCAGGATAGGGGACTCTGCGACCCCCATCACGCACTCTGCTTCCCTTCCCAAGAACAAAGACACGGAGGAGTTCGTCCAAAAGTATTTATTCAATTCTGCAGAACCGGGTGTTACCTCAATGGCTTCCCACGAGGCACACACACAGATTGTAATCCCCGCACGTTATATACATGTAGGAGTGGGCGGGGTCTTCTACTGTCTCAGCCAATGAGTGTTAAAGTTCCCCACTGTCCTCCTGATGGATGAGATTATTTAGTTATTCACCCAGCCAATCAGTGTTCGAGTTCCCCGCTTCTCCCTTATATGGATGATGACTACAGCCGTGGTTGTGGGCGGTCCCTCAGCCACGAGGAAAGCTGTTTCCATTGTTCCATTCATGAAAATCTGGGGGAGTGTCTGCTCTGCTTACTACAGGGTAGAGAAGACTAAAATGGTGGCTTTGTACTTACTATGTGCTTACTACAGCAGTTAATGATTTAAAAATTACACCACCCCCTACAAATCCCCCGTGTCTTTTCTTACGGTTTGTAATTTTTAAACTGGGAGTTTCTTCTCCAGGGCGTCCAATAGCTCCCGAGCTTGTTTATCAAGCTGCCCGTCTCTAATGCTACCCCCGCCCAAGAGGGATTCAGACTGTTCTGTCTCGAGGTTCATCCTTTCGACCTGCCCATAAGGAACATCCCTCTTAGTAAGGGCGGTTTCGATCAGTCGCTGAGTTAACCCCCTGGCGCTGGGAATGATGCAACACCCGAGGGCAGTTAGTACCCCTGCCACCACTATACATGAGACGAGAAAGGAAACGACCACCCCCTTCCATTTACCGAACCAAGCTTCCAACCAACCCGTGAGGCCAGAATCGATGCCCGAGTTTTCGGCGAGTTCATCCGCCAATGTGGTGAGCCCATCCAGGGCGCAGGTGATGGACCCATCAGGGGCTGTGTTGTTGGGGATGAAAGTGCAGCACTGAGTGCCTATCATGACACAAACACCCCCCTTCTCTGCTAACATCATGTCCAGGGCCAACCTATTTTCCCACGCCATTCTGCTAGTGGCGTCTAGTTGTTCTGCTATTCCCTTCACTGCATCCCGAGTATAATTAATGAACCTCTGCTGATTGTAGTAAATATAATTAATCCAATCCACGTTCTTATTGATGGTAACCCACCAGAACAGTGACGACTCAAAACCCGCCGCTATCTGGTTCCTAGCCTTGTATTCGTCAGGAACACCCCTGGGGACCCCTATGGCATCTAAATATATGTTATCATCGAAAGAGGTCTCCAAAGCCCTCTTAGTTCTTCTACTGGAACGGGGTTGCTCTTGTTTTTCGAATGCCACGGTGAATGGGATGGCCAATTGAATGATTGCACAAGTGCCCGCCCATTTTTGGGGCAGGGTCGGTTGCAGAATCCTCCCACCACAGTACCACCAGAGGTCTGCCCTAGGCACATGAATGTGGGAGTAATTCCTGCCCCCGGTAGTTTCGTTGACCCGCCGAATTGTTCCGCTGCACTTGTCAAATGTCCCCACATCATTGTCCCATTGCGGTGCCGTCCGAGAGACGCAGGCCTGGTGCGTACCCGTTACCCCTGTGAATGACGGAGGGCGGGGCGCCCCTTTAGACCTGACGGGAGGAAACTTCAAACTTAAGGGTCGACAAGTGGGGTCGTTCCAGGCCTCTCGGTCCTGGTACAGCCTTACCATGCAGTCCAAGGCTTGTGGATGTTTCTCCCATCCCAGCGGGAATGGGACCACCTGAGGGTTAGGACGGGCACCCGTGCACGCGTAGCAATCACTCTTTTTCATGCTCCTTACCGTATATTTGACCCATTCCATCCAGGCATTCGCCTCCCCGTATCCCGTTTCTATTTCAAAGGTCCTTTCCAAGTCCATCACCTCAATTATCCTAACCTTTTCCTGCTCATCGGGGGTGGATGAGGCCCCAGACTCAGCTTCAATGACCGTGATGGTTGTGCAGCACAGCTGCAACTCCTTCTGTCCTGCCTGGCCCCCCAACCCTAATACCCAGGATCGTTCCATTAAGGCTCGTCCCGTTGTTCCCCAAGGTCTTTATGGTCAGATAGAGTGGATTGCACTGATTCTGCTCACAATTCCGCCCAGGGGTGATGGGATCACGGATAATTGACACCATAGCCTGGACCCTGGGGGCCGGAGGCCTATTGATGCCTTCTTTGCCATGCAACTGTAATACTAACGTCTGACCCTGGAATCCCCTTTCTCTCTCTAGGTTACGCTTAGTCTGATTCAGTTCACTTTTAGTCGCACAGGGCACGAACCCACATAAGTCTAAACAAAGTGTCTGTGTTGGCTTGTTGGCGGGAACGGAGATGGAGAGCCACCGACGGTCCTCTGCCTGTTTTTTTCCAGAGGCCGAATTGGGTAACACGCACACTATGACCCAGCCGAAGGATAATGGCAAAGCAAGTTAACAATACGATTGACTGCATTTTGTTGCAACACTCGTGTCCGGCCGGAGGACACAGTCCTTTAAACTCGCCAAAGTCCAATTAGTCTGTTCTCAGGGTCTCTGTTCCTTAGATGCCTCTGTCAGAGAGGTTTGTTTGTCCTCCGTCGGTTGTGGCACCGGTCCCTTGATCCGAGTATAATGTGTCCAGCCTTTTTCGGCCGTGCGGACAGCCGTTTCGGTAGTCAAAAGTACGAGGAAGGGACCGTCCCAAGTTGGTTCGAGGGTGCGTTGCTTCCAGCTTTTAATCAGGACCCACTGACCCGGCTTGACGGTGTGCACCGCGAACTCGAGGGGCGGCGTCTGTGCCAAAAGTCCCTGTTGGCGTAAACGAGATAGAGCAGACCCCAGAGCCACCACATATTTTTGCACAAACATGTCCCGAGACTCGAATAAGGGAGGTTCTCCCTTCGGCCCATGGAATGGGGGGCCAAACAGCATTTCGTAAGGGGAGACGCCCAAATCCCGTCTTGGCTGGGTGCGAATTTGCAACAGGGCGAGGGGTAGGCATTTGGTAACTGTCTTCAGGCCCTGCCTCCCTTCCCAAGAGATGGGGTATTGGTGCACTCTGACGTCAGGGCTCTGGGGCTTTAATTTTACCTCCACAGGTCGAATTGCGAGCCCCCCCCGGTTCCCTTTGGCGACCCAAACCCTAGGGTCTATCTCTGTCAATCGGGACTCACTAAGGTATGACATGGTAATGGCTAATTCTTCCTCCTCTCCCACTTCTATTCGTAATCCGAAACGGACTATTAAATCCCGTCCCAACAATCCCGTCCCAACAATATGGGCGGCACGGTGGCACAGTGGCCAGCACCGCTGCCTCACAGCGCCTGAGACCCGGGTTCAATTCCCGCCCCAGGCGACCGACTGTGTGGAGCTTGCACGCTCCCCCCGTGTCTGCGTGGGCCTCCTCCGGGTGCTCCGGTCTCCTCCCACAGTCCAAAAGATGTGCAGGTCAGGTGAATTGGCCATGCTAAATTGCCCGTAGTGTTAGGTAAGGGGTAAATATAGGGGTATGGGTGGGCTTCGCTTCGGCGGGTCGGTGTGGACTTGTTGGGCCGAAGGGCCTGTTTCCACACTGTAATGTAATGTAATCTAATCTAACCCATAGGGAAGGTGCGGGAGGTGAAGGAGTTCCACTTGGAGCTCCTCCTCCTCCAGCCGCAAGGGTTGTGGTTCAAATATTCTTGCACTGAAAACCCCACCCTTTACTCCTGAAATGTTTAATGTTTTAGCCTGGAAGCCAACCCCCCTAGGATGGAGGGGGATTGAGGACCTGCCGGCGCCTGTGTCAACTAAGAAAGTAACATCTTGTCTAAATGGGCCCACCCGTAAATTTACCAGGGGTTCTTGGTAGGCCCGTGTTCCGATCCTCCCCTGACTTCCCTAATCCATTTGTTCGCGCTCCATTTCATACATCCCTTCTCGCTCCCTTTTAAAATCGGGACAATCCCTCTTGAAGTGTCCCAGTTTCCCACAATGGTAACATCCGGCTGCCTGAGGCCGTTCGATTCCATAAGATCCTCCTCTCCCACTTCTGCCCCGTCTCGCTCCTCTCCCTCTCCAACTTTCCCTCGACCTTCCTCTTTCCATCCCATAACCTTCTTCCCCCATTCCGTTGGATTTACAAGCTTCCCGTATGGCTGCCACCATCATTTTTGTCTTCTGTTTCTCCCTTATTACATCCCTCTGAACGTACACCTTCTGTGCTTCCCGTAATAATTCTGCAACATCTTTTTCAGCCCAATCCTCCACTTTCTGTAATTTCTTCTGAATGTCAGGCCATGACTTAGTCACAAAGTGCACCTTAAGCATGCCCTTGCCTATTTCCCCATCGGGGTCTAAACCTGAATACTTTCGTATGGACTCCCGCAAACGGTCTAAAAAACTCACTCGGGGATTCATCCTTTTTCTGTCCAACTTCAAATGCTTTCGCTAAATTCCGCTGTTTAGGCACGCAGGTTTTGATTCCCCTGATTATAAGGTTTCTGAGGTCTGTCATATTAGCCCGTCCCCCCTCGTCATTATGATCCCACCGGGGGGTCCTCTAAGGGGTACTTCTGCTCTCCACGCTGAGGGCCGTCCTGATGCTCCCTATCCCAAATGGCCATTGCACTATTCCGGATCATGACAATTTCATCGTAATTAAATAGTATTCTCATCATGGCCTGCAATTCGGCCCATGTGTATATACTGGGCCCCAGAAATTGATCTAATTGTGTTCCCACACTGACGGGGTCGTCCAGTAGACGGGGTAGTTCATTACGGAGCTGTCGGATATCCCCAGAATTTAAAGGTTGTACTACGAATCCGGTCCGTTCGTTCCCAAACGGCACCTCTCGTAAAGGGTTCATCTGTTCAACATTGTTAACCCTCTCAGCACCCAATCTCTCTTCTTGATCTCTCCGCATCTCAGTTCGGGCTGATCTCCTAATGCCTGGGGTGGGCTCTTCTTCCCTTCCTGTGTCCTCCCCAGCAGGCTCTCCCTCACTGAGCATGACCTGCCGGGAACCGGGATTATCCGACGCAGGAGGGAGGTCCGCGCTGGACGCCTGGCCGTGCGCGGGTTGTACATACGGGGGTGGGCAGAAGGGGGCAAACCGTCGGTGAGGACGTCCCAAGACTTCTGGGGCTTTCTCGGGTCTGTTTGGGGAATCAGAGGATAGAGACTCGTGGGGTCCCCGCAGTCACTCGCCAACCAGGCGGCGGCGTATTTGCTCTCTTCTGGGTCAAACGGTTGTTTTCTGTTAACATATATATTTAGGATTTGACACACCCAGTCTTCATCAGACCCATACTCGGGCCAAACTACCGAGGGGGCGCGGATAGGTTCTTTGGTCCATATAAAACAACAATATTTTATCATAGTCTCTTTCTTTAAGTCCTTTGTCCTACTACTTTCCGTCCATAAACTCAATTTCCGACCTAGTGGACTATCGGGGGGTATTTCTTTTCCATTTACAGTCCTCCCTGACTTGTCCTTAGTGGACCTAAAAGTCTGATTTCTCATGGTCTATCTTCGGTCCTGGTCTTAAACGCCTAAAGCATTTTCACAGATAACCGTCGAAACCACAATTTCCCATGGTCTATCTTCGGTCCTGGTCTTAAACGCCTAAAGCATTTTCACAGATGACCGTCAAAACCACGTGGCCAACAAGGAAGAACAAAAGAAACTCTCTTACCTTGATCCGTGCACGGAGTTGTCTGGCCTTTTTAAATGTGTGTACCCCCGTGTATAGTCACTAACCGGTCGTCCCAACACTCGTCCGTGTGTTCCTTTTCTCGGGATCCAAAATTATTTTAATGAGCCGGGTCACTCTCTTGGCCGACGGCTGACGGACCAAGCCGATCCAGTGAGCAGTATAAATATATACCAGACGCGTCTTTTTGTATCAGACTTGATCCACGAGCCGAAGAGAGCCCCGGCAATAATTATTGCATCCCGGACGAGCCCCCAATTGTGCAGGATAGGGGACTCTGCGACCCCCATCACGCACTCTGCTTCCCTTCCCAAGAACAAAGACACGGAGGAGTTCGTCCAAAAGTATTTATTCAATTCTGCAGAACCGGGTGTTACCTCAATGGCTTCCCACGAGGCACACACACAGATTGTAATCCCCGCACGTTATATACATGTAGGAGTGGGCGGGGTCTTCTACTGTCTCAGCCAATGAGTGTTAAAGTTCCCCACTGTCCTCCTGATGGATGAGATTATTTAGTTATTCACCCAGCCAATCAGTGTTCGAGTTCCCCGCTTCTCCCTTATATGGATGATGACGTACAGCCGTGGTTGTGGGCGGTCCTTCAGCCACGAGGAAAGCTGTTTCCATTGTTCCATTCATGAAAATCTGGGGGAGTGTCTGCTCTGCTTACTACAGGGTAGAGAAGACTAAAATGGTGGCTTTGTACTTACTATGTGCTTACTACAGCAGTTAATGATTTAAAAATTACACCACCCCCTACAAAGGGTGTCACGGGGCTGAGTTGAGTATGGTTGCCATTATGAAAGAGATAGTGCTAGAAAAGTTAAAAAGTCTTAAAATTGAAAAATCTCCTGGCCCCAATGGGATACACCCTAGAGTTCTGAGAGAGGTGGCTGAGGAAATAGCAGAGGCATTGGTTGAGATCTTTCAAGAGTCACTGGAGTCAGGAAAGGTCCCGGATGATTGGAAGATGGCTGTTGTAACCCCCTTGTTCAAGAAAGGATCAAGGCTAAAGATGGAAAATTATAGGCCAATCAGCTTAACCTCGGTTGTTGGTAAAATTCTAGAATCCATCGTTAAGGATGAGGTTTCTAAATTCTTGGAAGAGCAGAGTCTGATTAGAACAAGTCTACATGGATTTAGTAAAGGGAGATCATGCCTGACAAACCTGTTGGAATTTTTTGAAGAGGTAACAAGTAGGTTAGACCAGGGAAACCCAGTGGATGTGGTCTATCTAGACTTTCAAAAGGCCTTTGATAAGGTGCCACACGGGAGGCTGCTGAGCAAGGTGAGGGCCCATGGTGTTCGAGGTGAGCTGCTGGGATGGTTTGAGGATTGGCTGTCTAACAGAAGGCCGAGAGTTGGGATAAAAGGTTCTTTTTCAGAATGGCAGCCGGTGACGAGCGGTGTCCCGCAGGGTTCGGTGCTGGGGCCACAGCTGTTCGCATTATATATTAATGATTTGGATGAGGGAACCGGGGGCATTCTAGCGAAGTTTGCCGATGATACGAAGTTAGGTGGACAGGCAGGTAGTACTGAGGAAGTGGGGAGGCTACAGAAGGATCTAGACAGGTTGGGAGAGTGGTCCAGGAAATGGCTGATGGAATTTAACGTGAGCAAGTGCGAGGTCTTGCACTTTGGCAAAAAGAATAAAAGCACAGACTACTTTCTAAATGGTGAGAAAATTAATAAAGCCAAAGCACAAAGGGATCTGGGAGTGCTAGTCGAGGATTCTCTAAAGGTAAACATGCAGGTTGAGTCCGTGATTAAGAAAGCGAATGCAATGTTGTCTCTTATCTCAAGAGGGTTGGAATATAAAAGCAGAGATGTACTACTAAGACTTTATAAAGCTCTGGTTAGGCCCCATTTGGAGTACTGTGTCCAGTTTTGGTCCCCACACCTCAGGAAGGACATACTGGCACTGGAACGTGTCCAGCGGAGATTCACACGGATGATCCCTGGAATGACAGGTCTAACATATGAGGAACGGCTGAGGATACTGGGATTGTATTCGTTGGAGTTTAGAAGATTAAGGGGAGACTTAATAGAGATGTACAAAATAATACATGGCTTGGAAAAGGTGGATGCTAGGAAATTGTTTCCGTTAAACGAGGAGACTAGGACCCGTGGACACAGTCTTAGAATTAGAGGGGGTCATTTCAGAACAGAAATGCGGAGACATTTCTTCAGCCAGAGAGTGGTGGGCCTGTGGAATTCATTGCCACGGAGTGCAGTGGAAGCCGGGACGCTAAATGTCTTCAAGGCCGAGATTGATAGATTCTTGTTGTCTCGAGGAATTAAGGGTTACGGGAAGAACGCTGGTAAGTGGAGCTGAAATGCGCCTCAGCCATGATTGAATGGTGGAGTGGACTCGATGGGTCGAATGGCTTTACTTCCACTCCTATGTCTTATGGTCTTATTTAAAAGAATAAATGTTTTCGGGAACTCTCCTGAGAGGGGCACAGTCAGGAGATTCTGCGGGAGTGAGTGTGAGTCGAGTATGGTGTATTGCTTTCCCACTGCCAGGGTGAAGAATGTCTCAAAATGTTTGAAACAGATTGTCAAGTGGATGAGTGAGAAACCGGAAGTTGTTGCACACATTGATAGGAATGACATAGTTAGAGATCGGGTTAAAGGGTTACAGAGTGGCATGGGGGCAGCACGGTGGCTCAGTGGTTAGCACTGCTGCCTCACAGTACCAGGGTACCAGGTTCGATTCCAGCCTCGGGTGACTGTCTGTGTGGAGATTACACGTTCTCCTTGTGTCTGCGTGGGTTTCCTCGGGGTGCTCCGGTTTCCTCCCACAGTCCAACAATGTGCAGGTCAGGTGACTTGGCCACGCTAAATTGCCCATAGCGTTAGGTGCATTAGTCAGAGGGAAATGGGTCTAGGTGGGTTACTCTTTGGAGGGTTGGTATGGACTTGTTGGGCTGAAGGGCCTGTTTCCACACTGGAGGGAATCAAATCTAATCAGTGAGTATAACTGGTTAGGTAGAAGGTTAAAAAAAAGCAGAATATTAAAAAAAAAGTAATCTCTAGTTTACTTCTGGTGTCAAGTTCTAATGAGGGAAGGAATAAAAGTACAGGGCAGATAAATCAGTGGTTGACGAGGTGCTGCAATGTGCAGGGAGTCACTTTCCTGGAACATTGGAATCTCTTCTGGGACAGAAAAGACCTGTTCAAAAGGATGGGTTTCACCTGAACTAGACCAATATCCTGGTGGGGAGATTTGCTCGTTCTATTTCGGGAGATTGTAAGATTTGAGAGAGGTGGGGCGGGGGCTTTGTGAACAAGAGTGAAAATAGAAAGAAAGATGACAATGGTTCTGAATCAGAAAACAGCACGTTCTTTAGAAAAGACAGTCAAGAACAAGTCAGAGAACAAAGGGACACTGAACACTTAAACTGCATCTATTTCAATGCAAGAGGGCTCATGGATAAGGCTGATGAACTCAGGGCATATAATGGAACATGGTACTGGGATATCATTGCTATTACAGAAACATGGCTGAGGGATGGAAAAGACTGGCAGCTCAGTGTTCTGGGTTTTAGATGGTACAGGAAGGACAGAAAGAGGCAAGGCGGGAGAAGGACTGGCATTTTTGTTTCAGGAAAATATTAATCCTGTAATTTGAGAAGGTATTTCTGAGGGAACATTTAGTGAAAATATATGGGTTTAAACCAGAAATAAGAAAGGGATGATCACCTTGATGGGATTTCACTATTGACTCCCCAATAGTCAGAGGGCAATTGAGAAGCAGATATGTTGAGAGATCTCAAATATATGTAAGAATAACAATAGCAATAGCAGGGGATTTTAATTTTCCAAACATTGACTCAGACTGCCATGGTATTAAAAGATTTGATGGTGAAGAATTTGTTCAATTGCAAGAACATTTTCTTTATCAGTATATAAATGTTCCCACGAGGGACGGATCAAAGCTTGAACTTCTCTTGGGAAATAAGGCAGGGCAAGTGACTGATGTGTTAGTCAGGGAAGATTAGAGTGGTGCTGGAAAAGCACAGCAGATCAGGCAGCATCCGAGGAGCAGGAAAATCAATGCTTCGGGCAAAAGCCCTTCTTCAGGAATTTCGGGCAAAAGCCCTTCTGATGAAGAGCTTTTGCCCGAAATTCCTAATGAAGGATTTTTGCCCGAAATATTGATTTTCCTGCTCCTCGGATGCTGCCTGATCTGCTGTGCTTTTCCAGCACCACTTTAATCTTGACTCTAATCTCCAGCATCGATAGTACCCACTTCCACTTGTTAGTCAGGGAACACTTTTGGACCAGTGATCGTAATGCGAATAATTTTAAAATAGTTATGTAAAAGGGTAAGTCTTCCATAAAAGTTAAAGTGCCGAATTGGAATAAGGCAAATTTTCAGGATATGAAACAAGAACTTTCAAAAGTTGATTGGAGTAGACTAATCGCAGGGAAAAGGAGGACTGACAAGTGGGAGGCCTTCCAAAGTGTGACAACAAGAAATCAGAAACATTCTGTTCCTGTTAGAGCGAAAGGCAAGGCTGGTAAGGTTAGGGAACAATGGATGACTAAATATGTTGAAGTTCAAGTCAAGAATAAAAAATGATCATCTATTAGAGAGACAATTGGGATCAACTGAATGTCTTGAAGAGTATAAAGTATGTAGGGACATCCTTCAGAAGGAAATGAGGAAGGCAACGAGGTTACAGGAGATAGTCTTGGCAGGTAAGGTAAAGATAATCCAAAGATTCTATGAATATATTAAGAGTGAGAGAGCAACTGGAGAGAGAATAAGATCCCTTAAAGACCAACGAGTTTGTCTTTGTGTTGAATCTCAAGAGATGGGAGTGATATAAATGAGTATTTCGAATCAGTTTTGACTGTTGAGAAAGAAATGGAGGCTGGAGAAATCAGGGATATAAATATTGATGTTTTGAGAACAGTTCACAGAAAACAGAAGAGGAAGTGCTGGAGATCCTAAAAAACATAAAGATAAATAATCCTGCAGGACCTGATCAAGTGTGTCCCAGGACATTATGGGAAGTTAGAGAGAAGATTGCAGGGGCCTGACTAGAGATATTTGTATCATCTAAAAACACATATGAAGAACTGGAGAACTGGGGTGTGGTTACTATGTTTAAGAAGGGATGTGAGGAGAAGGCTGGGAACTATTGACCTGCAAGTCTGATCTCAGTGGTGGGTACGTTTTTAGAGATGACCCTGAAAGGTAGGATTTACACAGGGTGGAGAGGAAAGGATTCGAGATAGTCAGTATAGTTTTGTGTGAGGAAAGTCATGTCTCACACACTTGATTGGGTTTGTTTTTAGAAATAATCAAAATGATTGATGAGGACATAATGTTAGATGTTGTTTGCTTGGACTTTAGTAAAGCCTTTGACAAGGCTCTGCATGGGAGACAGATTAGTAAAGTTAGATCACATGGGATTCAAGGTGGACTTGCCAATTGGATATGTAATTGGCTTGATGGTAGTCGACAGCAGGTGATGGTGGATCATTGTTTTTCAGACTGGAGGCCTGTGACCAGCGGTGTCCCACAGGGAGCGGTACTGGCTCCACTTCTGTTAGTCATTTATACAAAGGATTTGGATGGGAATGTAGGAGGCAATGGTTAGTAAGTTTGTGGATGACACCAAAATGGTAAAATAGACAGTGAAGAATGTGACCCAAGATTACAAAGAGATCTTGATCAATTGGGTCAATGGGCTGAGGAGTAGCAGATGGAGTTTAATTTGGATAAACGTGAGGTATTGCATTGTGGTAATACAAACAAGGTCAGGACTTAATGGTAGGGCCGTGGGTAGTGTGGGAGAGCAGAGAGAGACCTCAGGATTCAAGGTCATAATCCCAGTTAGACAGGGTAGTTAAGAAGGTGTTTAGCATGCTTGCCTTCATTGCTCAGACCTTTGAGTATCAGAGTTCTGACATAATGTTGAACTTGTACAGGACAGTGATGAGGCCTCTTCTGGATTAATGTGTGCAATTCTCATCGCCCTGTTATAGGAAGGATATTACTGAACCCTCTCCAGTTTAATAAAGATTTACCAAGATGTTGCCAGGAATGGAGGGTTAGATTCCCTGTATTAGACTCCCTACAGTATGGAAACAGGCCCTTCGGCCCAGCAAGTCCATACTGATCCTCTGAAGAGTAACACACCCAGACCCATTTCTGACTAATATACCTAACACTATGGGCAATTTAACATGGTCAATTCCCCAGACCTGCACATCAGTTTGAGATATAACAATGGGCTGTTGCATTGGAGGATGAGGGGCAAACTTATTGATGGTTATAAAATTATGAAGGGCATAGATAAGGTGAATGACAGGGGTATATCAAACCTGAGGGGTATATTTTTAAGATGAGAGGATAAAGATTATAAAAGGACATGAGGGGCAACATTTTTAGTAGTTCATGTGTGGAATGCACTACCAGAGGAAGTGGTGGATGCAGGTACAGTTACAATGTTTAAAATACATTTGGATAAGTTCATGAATAGGAAATGTTTGGAGGGATATGGGCCAAGTGCAGGCAGTTGGGAATAGTTTAGTTTTGGAACATGGTCGGTGTGGCCTGGTTGGTCCGAAGGGTCTGTCTCCGTGCTGCATGACTCTATGACTCCATGACATTATGGTACGCAGTCAAAAGACACGTTAGTCTCTTCACACGCTTACTTAGTCCTCCAGACCAGGACATGGGACACAGCAGGGGGAAGGGTATTGTTGATGGATGGAGATACTGAGGGGCTTTTATATGCAGTGGGTGTGAAACAGAGAAACTACAGAGGGGCAGTTCAGTGAAGATGAAGCAGCATAGGGAAAGGCAAATGGACAGGGGTCATGGAGGGGGACAGGGGCTAAATGTGCTGTTGGAGGGGGAGGGTGTCCAAAATTGAAGGGAAGGGTGCTGTTTCAGGATAGAAAGACAGAAATAGGGAAGAAAAGGAAGAGAAGGAAAGATAGGGGAAAATGAGAGAAGAAGAAAGAGCAAAAGAGTGAGAAAGAACATAGATAAAGGTAGAAAGAAGAGGCAGGAGAGAAAAATACAAAAGAAGAGTCTGTCAGTAAGAGAGAGAGAGAAAGAAAGATAGTGTGTGAAAGGTTGAGAGGGAGAGGGAGATGTAGAGTGATCCAGACAGAGAGTGAGAGATAGAGACAAAGCGAAAGACTGAGAGAGAGAAAAGAGGAAAAATCAGAGAGATACAAACAGGTGATAAGGAAAGATATGGCCACATTAAAGAGGTGATATTCACCATATCAGTTGGCCCGAGCTCTCTCCCTCTCTCCCATTTGGAACAGACTCTGCTTCAGGGGTTTGCTTTAGGAGGGAGTGGTTCAGGGAGGGGTTGGGGTTAAAGGTAAATTGGGATTGAGGTTCAACACTCCCCACACTCACAGTCACAGAGAAACAGACAGAAACACACCGATAATCACCCCCTACTTAGTGCACACAGTGAAAGAGACAATGGCTACCAGAACCTGTTTGAAATATCCCCAAGTCTCTCACTCAAAGCCCCCTCTCTGCCCAATTCCCAGCTCATTCAGTCAGCTCCCAGCTCCCTCCACCTGGGGCATACCTCCCCCAGGGATGGAGCACAGCCAGAGTCATCTCAGTGGAATCACAGTGGGGAGGAAGGGAGAGAGAAGGTGTGAGAGAATGCAGCAGGTAAACAATTTCATCCAGTCTGCCTTTGTCTACTCCTGCTTTGCACTGTATTGTCTTGGAATGAAAGCCAAATGTATTCACAAACTGATCAAATTCCCTTTGTTTTTATGGTTTCCTACTGATCAATGTTAAAATCTTAATTTGCGATTGCCAGTAATCGAAGCAAGGAACTGAATGGAAACAAGGTCAATTATTGTTGAAAATAAATGTGCAATCAAAAGACACAGAATCCTTACAGTATGTTCTTTCCTCTTTCTGACAGGAAACTTCTTGTGTGTTTTAATTTGCCCAGATGTGTGACTCAGAGAATTCAGTGAGGAAGAGTGGACAGGAGCCTGTCGTTTCATTTCCCTCTCTGGCCTGCAGTGAACGATTACACCTTCCTCCACATCATTCATTTTTCTAACCTCTTCACTCACTGAGAACGGATTACTTGGGATAAATGTAGCTTTTGTGTATATTTGGTTTTGCTTTTGTTATCCCACTTCCTACTAATTGCTGCTCATTACTAACAGCACTTTACACTGGCTTTATACCTCCAATCTCTGTCATTTTGTTCCTCAGATGAAGTCATTCCTTGCCCATGAGGAAAGGAGTGTTATCATGTTGCTGCTCCTCCTTTTCCTTTCAATCCATTCCTCACGTGGACTCCTCGTTCCGTTCTCTGCTGCACCTAATGTTGGCTCTCAGTTACTTGGATTGATTCATCAATTGAATTATTGTTCTAACTGGATATGTCATGGCGTACTTTAACTGGTCTCTGAAATGTTTCTGCGTCACCACATAAATAAGGGCATTTGTGCAGCAACTTAAATTCCTCAGCATATATCCAATCTGAGCAAAGAGACTCAAAGAAACATAATCCAAGGAATAACCGGCATTAAAGAAATATAAAATATTCAACAACCAGAGAAGTATGAAGCTGGCAGATATGGCAAAGAGTAAAATCACAGAATCCTTCCTGCTCTCCACCTCTGGATCATTCTCTGTTTTTCTCTGACCTCTCAGTTCCTTCCGCACCTTAATGGCTTCGAAGATATGTCTGACAGTCAGAATGTTGATAAAGAGAATAAAAGTGAATGGGAATAGTGGTGTTAAAAAAGTCTCAAAATATCTAAAACCTATCCACCGAGGGTCATACTGATAACTAGACCTGATATAACAGTACCATGGAACATTGTTGATAATCTGTCCAGGTCTATATACAAAGGAGTTGGGAATGTTTTTTAAACAAAAGAAGATGCAGATTGCTGCTAGAACCCTGGTTGCAGTTTTCCCTGTGCAATACTTAGTTTTCATCTCATGTAAACAAATAGCAACAAATCTATCAAAGGAAAAAGCAATGGTGAACCACGCAGAACAATCAATGCTCAAGCGGTTGAGGGCATAGATAACACCACAAACAGGAATGATTTGCAGGAAACACAGTGGATAATAACACTGTCGAAATCGATGAAGGATGATATAAAAAACAATGAACAGTAGATCTGACGTTGTCATGGCCACAAGATAGCGAGCGCTGCATGTAGAAAGGCCACATTTGCCCCGAGCTAAAATTACAATCACCACGAGACTAACTGTAAGAGAAAGGAAAAAATAGATTTGAAGTTATTAATGAAAATTCTCTGTGCCTGAGCCCAGACTGTAAGTAATGACACAAAGATAATTGTTGTTCCATGTTATATGAAGTTTAAAGAATCTCTCAGCGAATCATTTGCTCTTTTAAAGGACATAGGGAAGAACATGAGCAGCAGATTACTCATCGAAACATGGTCATATACCCAAGGTGTCGTATATGGCTCGACGGCAGTTGATTCCTACTGCTCCTCGGATGCTGCCTGTCCTGCTGTGCCTTTTCTAGCACCGCACTCTATCTGTAAACACCGTTGTCTCCTAATCCCTAATGACCTACTGAACCCACTCATTGCCCTGCTGTGTCTGGGCTCCCATTTGAAGTGAGCTGCCTGAGCAAGATCCATCAACACAATCCCTTTCCATCAAGGAATGGGAAACACCAGGTGTCACTGAGAGGTGGGTTGTTACAAAACCCATATCAGGCTGTGAACTACCACAGAGAGAGGAAGTCTTGTTAAAGTCTGGTTAAACAGTCTTGTTAAACACTGTGGCCTCAATGTAAACCCACTCTGCACAGTATAGGGAAACAAACATTACTGAGGAGCCTCCGAACTACAAACTATTCACTTTAACTCAGTAAGTGAGAACACTATCAACCAGCTACAGTATTTGCTTTGCTAAATGGGAATATAATAACGATCAGCTGTCGGGAGAAATGTGGATGATTCAATGCAGAGGTTTATATAAGCTAAGTTGTTACAAGACTTACCAGGAACACCAACGACAGCCAGAATGGTCTCATACACTCTATCGATCCTTTGCCTTAGAAGATGCATTTCGCTGTTTGTGACACAACCTTTCCCTTCCTGCTGCTGGGAGTCTGTTGGAATTGGAGAATTCTCTCGGAGATGGAGCTGACACAGTTCCAGAGACTTTGTTTTATATTGTGTGGTATGTCCACTGGGAAACTGTAATTACATCTTCAAACTTTTTAATATCATTTTGAACAAACAAGTTACGACAGCAGATTTATTTTAATGATGTGCGTCTGGATTTGAATACCCCAAAGACTGGATTAATCTGATCCTGTTAGGTCTCAAACATTCATTTCCATTTGATTTCAAGCAACAATACTTGCAATATTTCACTCTTTATCAATCCCATAAATATCTAAATATCTTTTGATTTTCTTTTCAGTGATGACCTTCATTCTGCTGAGGTTGTTCAGTCATTTAATACCTCATGTTGTCGAGCTCCTTGAGAGCTGTTCTACTGCACACTGTTATCCCACTGCTTTCCTTGTTAATCCTGTTACACAACTGATTTGGGAAATTCTCTCTTTGAATGAGCACTCTAATACAGAACCTGAAACTGATACCGAACACACCAACAGCTGGAATATCCACTCGGTCACATTTTCTCAAAACAAAGACAAAAATACTCAGACCCTTCAGTTCAAAACCATAGAATGATGACATCATCCAGGACAGAGATGGCCCTTCGCTCCATCGAGTCTGTATCTCTAAACTCACACTCAAAGCTACGCAGGGCTGGACAATGGGAAGCCTTCAAAAATGAGATATTGAGAGTCCAGAGAGAATGTATTCCTGTTAGGGTGAAAGGCAAGGCTGGTAGGTGTAGGGAATGCTGGATGATGGGAGAAATTGAGGTTTTGGTTAAGGAAAAGAAGGAAGCATATGCCAGTTACAGACAGCAGAGAGCAAGTGAACCATGAGAAGAGCATAAATGCAGGAGGAGTATACTTAAAAGGGAAATCAGGAGGGCTGAAAGGGGACATGAGGTAACACTGGCAAATAAGATGAGGGAGAATCCAAAGGGATTTTATAAATACATTAAGGACAAAAGGGTAATTGGGGAGAGAATAGGGCCCCTCAAAGATCAACAAGTCAGCCTATGTTTAAAACCACAGGAGATTGGGGAGATACTAAATGAATATTTCGCATCAATGTTTACTGTGGAGAAGGACATAAAGATAATACAATGTGGGGAAAGAAATAGTGACATCTTAAAAATATTCATATTACAGAGGAGGAGGAGGAGCTGGACTTAAAATGCAGAAAAGTGGATAAATGCCCAAGACGCGATCAGGTGTACCCGAGAACTCTGTGGGAAACCTGGGAAGTGATGCTGGGCCCCGTGCTGAGATATTTGTGTCATTGATAGTCACAGGTGAAGTGCTGGAAGACTGAGGGTTGGCTAATGTCGTGGCACTATTTAAGAAAGATGGTAAGGAAAAGCCAGGGAACTATAGACTGGTGAGCCTGACATCGATGGCGGGCAGGCTGTTGGAGGGAATATATTTGGAAAGACAAGGAATGTTTAGGGATAGTCAGCATGACTTTGTGCTTATGAACAAGATTGATGAGGGCGGAGGAGTGGGTGTGATCTACATGAACTTCGTCAAGGTTTCTCATGGTGGACTGGTTAGCAAGGTTAGATCTCATGGAATTCAGGGAAAACCAGCCACTTGGATACAGTATTGGCTCAAAAAGTAGAAGACAGAGGGTAGTGGTGGAGAGTTGCTTTTCAGACTGGAGAACTTTGATCAGTGGAGTGCCACAACAATTGGTGCTGGGTCCATTTCTTTTCATCATTTATACAAATGATTTAGATGTGAACATCGGGGGTATAGTTCGGAGGTTTTCAGATGACATCAAAATGGACGTTACCTCAGAATACACAGGATCATGTTTAGGTGGGCCAATGGGCCAAGGAGTGGCAGATGGAGTGTAATTTAGATAAATGTGAGGTGCTGCATTTTGGAAAGGCAAATCAGAGCAGGACCTATGCACTAATGGCAAATTTTGGGGAGTGTTGCTGAACAAAGAGACCTTGGAGTGCAGGTTCATAGTTCCTTGAAAGTCGAGTCGCAGGTAGATAGGATAGTGAAGAAGGCATTTGGTATACTTTCCTTTATTGGTCAGTGAATTGAGTAAAGTAGTTGTGAGTCCTGTTACAGGACATTGTTTCGTGGCCACTTTTGGAATGCCGTGTGCAAATCTGGTCTCCCTCCTACCGGAAGGATGTTGTGAAACTTGAAAGGGTTCCGAAAAGATTTACAAGTGTTGGAGGATTTGAGCTGTAGGGAGAGGCTGAAAAGGCTGAGGTTGTTTTTTCTGGAGCGTTGGAGGCTGAGGAGTGACTTTATAGAGGTTTATATGGAGGAGCATGGATAGGATAAATAGACAAGGACTTTTCCCTGGGTGGGGGAAAAATTTAAAAGGGACCTAAGGGGCAATTTTGCCATGCAGAGGGTGGTGCGTGTATGGAATAAACAGAGGAAGTGGTGGAGGCTGGTACAATTGCATTTGAAAGACATCTGGATGGGTATGTGAACAATGAGGGTTTAGAGGGATATTGGCCAAGTGCTGGCGAATGGGATGAGATTAATTTAGGATATCTGGCTGAAATGGATCAAAGGGTCTGTTCCTGTGTTGTACATCTCTATGATTCTCTCTCTCTCTCTCTCTCTCTCTCACACACACACACACACGATATACACCACACACAATCATGTAACGCCTTCCTTTCCATGGAAAATCAACTCACTCTGCTCATCTATAGTTCATTTAAACTTCCTACTGAGCCAATTCATTATTCAATCTCAAATGGGGTGATGTCACAACTGTTCAGATAGGATTCAAGTTCATGTTGTTGACAGCCCTCACTCAGTCTGTCTGAATTCTGATTTTCAAGGGTCCAAATAGAGACAAAATAATATTACACTCAATGAGACATAATAAAACGTCAACTTTTATTTTGTAATTGGGACAGAAATAACAAGTTGGATTCTAAATCAGCCAGGAGGCCAGCCATTGATTTGACTCATATTCAGATACTTACCAACTATTATCCTGGACCCATCAAATCCTATCAATGACAGATGGCAGAATTATGATGTGGAACGATTGATGTGTTGCCTCCCAGGTGCCAGGGTTCATGACGTTTCTGAATTACGACTGTGGAATTACGACTCTAACGCTGGCCATGAAACCCTTGTCAATTGTTGTTAAAACCCATCTGGTTCTCTAATGTCCTTTAGGGATTAGGGCTGTCCTTGTCTTGTCTGGGCTCCATGTGACTCCAGACCCACAGCAATTGGTGCGGTTGGTGGAGGTCAGCCATCTAAGCTCCAGGGCCTCACAACAGGAGGTCCCCAAGATTGTGTCCCAGCCCTAACTATCTTTAGTGACTGTATAACTGACCTTCCCTCAGGCAGAATGTCAAGAGTGCGAGGGTTCGCTAATACCCACACAATGTTCAGCAGCATTCTTACCTCCTCAGATACTGAAGCACTCCATGTGGCTCTGCAGCAAGATCCTGGCAACTTCAGCTCCTCAGAAACGGCGTTAGGGAACTGGGCACAGAGCTGGATGAACTTCGAATCATTCGGGAGGCTGAGGGAGTAATTGAGAGGAGTTACAGGGAGGTAGTGACACCTCAGGTACAGGGGAATGGTAGATAGGTTACAGTCAGGAGATGGAAAGGGAACCGGCAGACAGTGCAGGGACCCCCTGTGGCCATTCCCCTCAATAACAAGCATTCTGTTTTGGATACTTTTGCGGGGGAGCGACTTACCAGGGGTAAAGCATGGGGTACAGAAATCAGGCACAGAGTCTGTCCCTAGTGCTCAGACGGGAAGGGAGAAGTGGAGCAGGACATTAGTCATTGGGGACTCCATAGTTAAGGGGACAGATAGAAGGTTCTGTGGGAACTGGAGAGACTCGCGGTTGATGTGTTGCCTCCCAGGTGTCAGGGTTCATGACGTTTCTGATTGTGTTTTCGGTATCCTTAAGGGGAGGAGTGTAGCCCCAAGTCATGTTCCACATAGGCACCAACTACATAGGTAGGAAAAGGGCTGTGGATTTAAGGCAGAAATTTAGGATTGTTACCCATGTCACTTGCTAGCGAGATGAGGAATAGGGAGAGAGAGCAGTTGAACACATGGCTACAGGAATGGTGCAGGAGGGACAGTTTCAGATACCTGGATAATTGGGGCTCATTCTGGGGTAGATGGGTCCCCTACAAACAGGATGGTTGACATCTGAACCAGAGAGATACCAATATCCTTGTGGGGCAATATATTTATGCTCTTCAGGAATGGTGAAGCGAATTCAGCAAAAGATGGGAACCTGAATTAAAGCTCCAGTGTACAGAAGGTTGAGAGTAGTGAGGTCAAAAATAAGGTTTCAAGGTCATAGGAGTGCACTGGCAGGCAAGAAGGTGGTTTGAAGTGTGTCTACTTCAACGCCAGGATATTCCGGAATAAGGTGGGTGGCCTTGCAGCATGGGTTGGTACCTAAGACTTCGATGTTCTGGCCATTTCAGAGACATGCAGAGAGCAGCGACAAGAATGATGTTGCAGGTTACGGGGTTTAGATGTTTCAGTATGAATAGAGAAGGGAATAAAAGAGGGGGTGGTGTGGAATTGTTTGTCAAGGACAGTATTACAGATGGCAGAAAAGATGTTTGATGAGGACCTATCTCCTGAGGTAGAACAGGCAAAGGAGAGGTTACCCTGTTGGGAGTTTTGTATAGGCTTCCAAAACGTTCCAGAGATGTAGTGTAAAGGATTGCAAGAATAATTCTAGATAGGACAGAAAGTAACAGGGTAATTGTTATGATGTCTTTCACTTTCCAAATATTGACTGGAAACAATATAGCTTGTGTACTTTAGATGGGTCAGTTTTTGTCCAACGTCTGCAGGATGGTTTCCTGACACATTATGCAAATAGGTCAACAAGAGGCAAGGACAATCGGATTTGGTACTGGCTAATGAACTGGGTAAGGTGATAGATTTAGAGGTAGGTGAGCACATTGGTGATAGTAGGTAAAAACAATGACTGCAGATGCTGGAAACCAGATTCTGGATTAGTGGTGCTGGAAGAGCACAGCAGTTCAAGCAGCATCCGAGGAGCAGTAAAATCGACGTTTCGGGCAAATGCCCTTCATCAGGAATACAGACAGAGAGCCTGAAGCGTGGAGAGATAAGTGAGAGGAGGGTGGGGGTGGGGAAAAAGTAGCATAGAGTACAATAGGTGAGTGGAGGAGGGGGTGAAGGTGATAGGACGGGGGGGAGGGTGGAGTGGATAGGTGGAAAAGAAGATAGGCAGGTAGGACAAGTCATGGGGACAGTGCTGAAGTTTGGAACTGGGGTGAGGTAGGGGAAGGGGAAATGAGGAAACTGTTGAAGTCCACATTGATGCCCTGGGGTTGAAGTGTTCCGAGGTGGAAGATGAGGCGTTCTTCCTCCAGGCGTCTGGTGGTGAGGGAGCGGTGGTGAAGGAGGCCCAGGACCTCCATGTCCTCAGCAGAGTGGGAGGGACAGTAGAAATGTTGGGCCACGGGGCGGTGTGGTTGATTGGTGCTGTTTCCCGGCTCCCAACACCTCATCTTCACCATGGATAGCCAATCCCTCTACACCTCCATCCGCCATGACCAAGGCCTCTAAGCCCTCTGTTTCTTCCACTCCAGACGTCCCCAACAGTACCCTTCCACCGACACTCTCATTCGTTTCGCCGAACTGGTCCTCACCCATTAAAATTTCTCCTTCGAATCCTCCCACTTCCTCCAGACCAAAGGGGTAGCCATGGGCACACGTATGGGCCCCAGCTATGCCTGTCTCTTTGTTGGCTACGTAGAACAGTCGATCTTCCGTAATTACACCGGCACCACTCCCCACCTCTTCCTCCGCTACGTTGATGACTGCATTGGCGCCACGTTGTGCTCTCGCGAGGAGGTTGAGCAATTCATCAACTTCACCAACACATTCCACCCTGACCTTAAATTTACCTGGACCATCTCCCTCACCTTCATAGACCTCGCCATCTCCATTAATGAAGACCGACTTGATACCAACATTTTTTACAAACCCACCGACTCCCACAGCTACCTGGATTACACCTCTTCCTACCCTACCTCTTGCAAAAATGCCATCCCCCTATTCCCAATTCCTCTGCCTCCGCCGTATTTGCTCCCAGGAGGACCAGTTCCACCACAGAACACACCAGATGGCCTCCTTCTTTAGAGACCGCAATTTCCCTTCCCACATGTTGAAGATGCCCTCCAACACATCTCGTCCACATCCCGCACCTCCACCCTCAGACCCCACCCCTCCAACCGTAACAAGGACAGAACGCCCCTGGTGCTCACCTTCCACACTACCAACCTCCGCATAAACCAAATCATTTCCGCCACCTGCAAACAGACCCCACCACCAGGGATATATTTCTCTCCCCACCCCTTTCCGCCTTCTGCAAAGACTGTTCCCTCCGTGAATATCTCCTCAAGTCCACGCCTCGCTTCAATCCACCCTCCCATCCTGGCACCTTCCCCTGCCACCACAGGAACTGTAAAACCTGTGCCCACACCTCCTCCCTCACCTCCATCTAAGGCCCCGAATGAGCCTTCCACATCCATCAAAGTTTTACCTGCACATCCATCAATATATTTTATTGTATCCGTTGCTCCCGATGCCGTCTCCTCTACATTTGGGAGACTGGACGCCTCCTAGCAGAGCGCTTTAGGGAACATCTCCGGGACACCCGCACCAATCAACCACACCGCCCCGTGGCCCAACATTTCAACTCCCCCTCCCACTCTGCCGAGGACATGGAGGTCCTGGGCCTCCTTCACCGCTGCTCCCTCACCACCAGGCGCCTGGAGGAAGAACACCTCATCTTCCGCCTCAGAACACTTCAACCCCAGGGCATCAATGTGGACTTCAACAGTTTCCTCATTTCCCCTTCCCCCACCTTACCCCAGTTCCAAACTTCCAGCTCAGCACTGTCTCCATGACTTGTCCTACCTGCCTATCTTCCTTTCCACCTATCCACTCCACCCTTCCCCCTCCGACCTATCACCTTCATCCCCTCCCCCACTCACCTATTGTACTCTCTGCTAGTTTCTCCCCACCCCCACCCTCCTCTCACTTATCTCTCCACCCTTCAGGCTCTCTGTCTGTATTCCTGATGAAGGGTTTTTGCCCAAAACGTCGATTTTACTGCTCCTCGGATGCTGCCTGAACACCTGTGCTCTTCCAGCACCACTAATCCAGACTTTGGTGATAGTGACCACAATTCGGTTACATTCACTTCAGTGACGGAAATGGAAACATATATCCTTCAGGGCAAGAGATATAGTTCGGGGAAAGGCAATTATGATGCGATTCAGCAAGTGTTAAGATGCATAGGATGGGAAGGAAACTGCAGGGATTGGGCACAATTGAAATGTGGAGCTTGTTCAAGGAACAGCTACTGTATGTCCTTGATAAGTATGTACCTGTCAGGCAGGGAGGGAAGGGAACCGTGGTTTACTAAAGAAATTGTGTCTCTTGTCTAGAACAAGAAGAACGCTTAAGATGAGATGTGAAAGCTCAGTTGGAGTGCTTGAGATTTACAAATTAGCCAGGAAAGATCTAAAGAGAAAGCTAAGAAGAGCCAGGAGGGGGCACGAAAAGGCTTTGGCAGGTGGGAACGAGGCAAACGGAAAGCTTTCCAGAGGGATGTCAGGAACAAGAAATACTGGAGTAAGATTAGGACTAGTCAAGGACAGTAACGGGAAGTTGTGCATGGAGTCCGAGGAGGTGGGAGAGGCAGTAAATTAATATTATTCACCAGTATTCACACTGGAAAAAGACAATGTTGTTAAGGAGAATACTGAGTTACAAACTATTAGACTAGATGGGATTGAGGTTCATAAGGAGAAACTGTTAGCAATTCTGGAAAGTGTGAAAATAGATATGTTCCCTGGGCCAGATGGGATTTATCCGAGGACTCTCTGGAAAACCAGGGAGGAGATTGCAGTGCCTTTGGCTTTGATCTTTATTTTGTCATTGTCTACAGGAATAGTGCCAGAGGCTGGAGGATAGTAAATGTTGTTCCCTTGTTCGAGAAGGAGAGTAGAGACAACCCTGTAATTATAGACCAGTGAGCCTTACTTCAATTGTCGGTAAAGTGTTCGCTGAGAGGTGGCAAATGGAGTTTAATACGGAAAAGTGTGAGGTGATTCACTTTGGAAGGAGCAATAGGAACACAGAGTACTGGATTAATGGGAAGATTCTTGGTAGTATGGATGAGCAGAGAGATCGCTGTGTCCATGTGCCTAGATCACTGAAAGTTGCCAACCAGGCTAACAGGGTTGTTAAGAAGGTGTACAGTGCCTTAGCCTTTATTGGGAGAGGGATTGAGATTCGGAGCCATGCAGACATGTTGCAGCTGTACAAAAATCTGGTGAGGCTGCACTTGAAGTGTTGCGTACAGTTCCAGTCGCCGTATTATGGGAAGGATATGGAAGCATTGGAAAAATGCAGACGAGATTTCCCAGGATGTTGCCTGGTATGGAGCTGGTCTTATGAGGAAAGGTTCAGGGACTTGAGGCTGTTTTTGTTGGAGAGAGGGTTAAGAGGTGACTTAAAAGAGACACACAAGATGATCAAAGGATTAAATCGGGAGGACAGTGAGAGCCTTTTTCCCTGGATGGAGATGGCTAGCACGAGGGGACAGAGCTTTAAATTGAGGGGTGATAGATAAAGGACCAATGTCAGAGGTAGTTTCCTTACTCAGAGAGTAGTAAGGACATGGAACGCCCTGCCTGCAACAGTAGTAGACTTGCCAACGTTAAGGTCATTGGATAAACACATGGATGATAATGGAATAGTGCAGGTTCAATGGGCTTGAGATTGGATTCACAGCTCGGCACAACATCGAGGGCTGAAGGGCCTGTACTGCGCTGAAATGTTCTATGTTCTATGTTCCAGGCCTAGGCTGACAAATGGCAATTAACATCCGTGCCACACAAATGTGCAACAATTATCACCTCCAAGAAGAGATCGCATCGATAACACCGTGTGACATTCAAGGCTTTGCTGTTGCTGAATCCCCCACAATCAACAAGCTGGGAGTTCCCATTGAGCTGAAAATGAAATGGGTTTACAATGTAAGTACTGTGGCTACAAGAGCAGCTCAGGGGGCAGGAACACTGCAGTGAGGGATGTACCTCATGGCTCCAAAAACCTCTCCACTATCTCCAAGGCACACGTCAGGAGTGTGATGGAATATTCCCCACTTGCCTGGACGGAAATATCTCCAAGATCCCTCAAGAAATGGGATCCCAGCATGACCAAGCAGCCATATAAAAGCACAATGTTGCAGACACTCAAAATCCGCAATGAAATCAGAAAGTGCTGGAGAAATTCAGCAAACCTGGCAACACCTTTGGAGAGATACATGAAGTTAACCTTTTGAGTCCAATATCATCCTTCTTCCGAACAGGCTGATCAGGACTCATGTCGGACTAGAAACATTAATTGTCTTTCTCTTTTTACAGTTCCACCAACCCTGCTGAGTTTCTCTAACATTTTCTCTTTTACAATGAAGTAACCAGTTTGTTTGGCACCACATCTACAAACATTCATTCCATCCACCACCAATGCTCTGTCGACAGCGTCTTCAACATCTATGACCACTCCCTTCCTAAAGAAACAGGTAATAGATGCATGAGAACACCACAACCTGCATGTTCCCTTCAAGCCACTCACCATCCTGATTTTGATCTATATTCCTTCAGTAAAATCGCTATAGTCCCATTGGACCTTAGGGCTGACCTCTTAGAGACATGACTGGTCGTGTGTTTAACCTGAGTGTCACCATGCCTCAGGGGAACGGGGGTTTGAGAAGGTAGGATTTTCATGGTGATCTCAACCAGCATGATTTGGAGGAGCTGATGTTGGTCTGAGGTGGACCAAATTAAAAATCACACAACAATAGGTTATAGTCCAACAGGTTTATTTGGAAGCACTAGGTTTCAAAGCACTGATGAAGGAGCATCACTTCCAAAGCTCGTGCTTCCAAATAAACCTGTTAGACTATAACTTGATGTTGTGTGATTTTTTACTTTAACCAGTGTGGGAATTGAACCTGTGCTGTTAACATAGGACATTGAACAGGAAAGCACAGTATAGGCCCTTCGGCCCTCGATGTTCTGCTGACCTTTTATCCTCCTCCAAGATCAAAGGAATCTACATGCCCTTCATTGTTCCACCTTCCATGTGTCTATCCCAGAGTCACTTTAATATCCCTCATGTATTTGACTCTACTCCCATTGCTGGCATTGCATTCCACACACCCACCACTGGCTGTGTAAAGAACCAACCTCTGACATCCCCTCAAATCTTCCTCCCATCACCTTAAAATATATGCCCTCGCGTGATAGCCATTTTCAGCTGAGGAAAAAGGTCTCTGGGTATCCACACACTCTGTACCTCGTCATCATGGACACGTCTATCAAGTCACCTCGCATCTATCTTCACTCAAATGAGAAAACCCTGAGTTCTCATGTGCTCCAGTCCAGGCAGCATCTGGGTAAACCTCCTCTTCCCCAGCTCTGAAGTTTCCACGTCCTTCCTATAATGAGGCGACCAGAACTGAACACAAAATTTCAACTGTGGTCTAACTAGGACTCGAAAGAGCTGCTGCATAACCTCATGGCTCTGAAACTCAATTGCCCTGCTCATGAAAGCCAACACACCCACCACCTTCTTAACAGTCCTATCAACTTGGGTGACAACTTTGAGGGATCTATGGAACCCCAAGATCCCTCTGTTCCTCCACACTGCCAAGAATCTTGCCTTTAACCCTGTATTCTGCATTTAAATTCAAGCTTCCAAAATTAATCATTTCACACTTTTCCAGGTTGAACTACATCTGACACTTATTAGCCCAGTTCTGCATCCTGTCAATGTCCTGTTGCAACCTACAGCAGTCCTCCACACTATTCACCACTCCACCAACATTCATGCAATCGGCAAACTTAGTATCCCACCCTTCCCATTCCTCATCCAGGTCATTTATAAAAATCACAAAGAGCAGTGGTCCCAGAACCGATCCCCGAGGAACACCACTGGTCACTGAGCTGAATACTTTATATCTACTACCACCCTCTGACTGCTATGGGTCAGTTAATTCTGTATCCAGACAGCCATCTTTCTCTGTATCCCATACCTGCTTACTTTCTGAATGAGCCTACCATGGGGTACCTTATCAAATGCCTTGCAAAAATCTAATTACACCACATCCACTGCTCTTACTTCAGCAATATGTTTTGTCACATCCTCAAAGAATTCAATAAAGTTTGTGAGGCATGACCTGCCCCTCACAAAGCCATGCTGACTATCTCCAATCAAGCTTCAGTTTTCCAAGTAATCAAAAATCCTGTCTCTCAGAATCCTCTCCATTGACTTTCTCACCACAAACTTAAGACTGATTGGTTTGTAATTCCCAGGATTATCCCTATTCCCTTTTTTGAACAAGGGAATAACATTTGCCATGCTTTAATCATTTGGCACTACTCCAGTGAACAATGAGGACACAAAGATCATCATCAAGGTTGCAGCAACCTCTTCCCTCACTTCCTTTGTATCCCAGTGTATATTCCATCTGACCCTGGGGTTTTATCTATCCTTATGTTTTTCAAAATTTTCAACACATCCTCCTTCTTATCATCAGCCTGTTTGAGTAGATCAGCCTGTTTGAGTAGATCGGCCAATTTCACACTGTCCTCACAAATGCCAAGGTCCCTCACCCTTGTGAATAATGATTGATAAAGGACTTCCCCTACCTCCTCCGACTCCAGGCACAAGTCCCCTCTACTGTCCTTGATTAGCCCACTCTCACTCTGGCCATCCTCCTGTTCCTCACATAAGTGTAGAACACCTTAGGGTTTTCCTTAATCCTACCTGCTAAAGATACTTCATACACCCTCCTAAGTCCATTCTTCAGTTCCTTCCAGGCTACCTTGTAACCCTCTCGAACCCTGTCTGATCCTTGCCATCCTCAACCTTAAGTAAGCTTCCTTCATCTTGACCAAATGTTCCACAACCCTTGTCACCCAAGGGTCTTTCAACCTACCATCCCTTCTTTGCCTCAGTGGGACAAACCTATCCAGCACTATCAGCAAGTGCTCCCTAAAAAATCTCCACATTTCTGTTGTGCATTTCCCTGAGAAAATCTGTTCCCAATTTAGATACCCCAGTTCATGTCTAATAGCATTGTAATTCCCCCCCCCCCCCCCCACCCATACTCACACAGAATTAAATGCTCTCTTATACCATCTGCTCCCATCCCTCTCCATGAGTGTTGTCAAGCTGGGGGAGTTGTGATCACTATCACCTAAATGGTCTCCCACCGAGAGATCTGACACCTGACCTGGTTCGTTGCCAAGCACCAAATCCAAAATAGGATGTTGGTGCCACTCTCCATCACAAACCAGCCGTCCAGTCCCCACCGTTGCATGGGGTAAGTTAGCACAGTTGGCTGGTGTGAGATGTAGAGAGGCGAAGTGGTACTTTGGTGAAACTCACCATCAGTTGTCTCTCTACCTCTCTCCAAGACAGAATAACCATTTGAATAGGGCAATTCCTTCGGTGTCCCTCTGTCACAATCCTGGAACATCCCTCTCCCCACACCACTGGCCAATTGTTCCCACATCATCAGGACTGTAGTGGCACAAGGAAGCAGCTACCGCCATAATCTCAAGGGCAGTAAATTCTGACCCAGCCATCGGTGTCAAAGTCCCCTTGATTAATTCTGAAACACATCTGAACAAAACATGTTGACAGACAAGCTTTTGGCTGCCAGAAAATTCAGACAGTTTATTTCAGATTGTGTGTTGTTTGTGTGTGTATTGCATAGAGCTCTGGTCGCCATATTTCAGCAAGGATGTGGAAGCATTGGAAAAGATGCAGAGGCGATTTACCAGGATGTTGCTTGGTCTGGAGGGATGGTTTTATGAGGAAAGGCAGAGAGACTTGAGTCTATTCTCATTGGAAAGAAGAAGGCTAAGAGGGGATTTGAAAGAGACATACAAGATGATGAGAGGATTAGATAGGGTAGACAGTGAAAGTCTTTTCCTAGGATGGTGACATCAGCTTGTATGAGGGGGCATAACTACAAATTGAGGGGTGATAGATTTAAGACAGGTGTCAGAGGCAAGTTCTTTACTCAGAGGGTGGTAATGGTGTGGAATGTCCTGCCTGCCAATGTAGTTAACTCAGCCACATTAGGGAGATTTAAACAATCCTTGGATAAGCACATGGATGATGATGGGATAGTGTAGGGGGACGAGCTGAGAATAGTTCACAGGTCGGTGCAACATCGAGGGCCGAAGGGCCTGTTCTGCGCTGTATTGTTCGATGTTCTAACTATTTAGTTAACTGAATTGATTCCCTGGGGTTTGAGTTTACAACTAGAATTAAATTCTATTGTCACGTGTGTTCACGTATAGGAACACATGAGGACAGTGAAAAGTGCACAGAGTGACCATTCTCCACCACCATCTGCAACAAGATAGATTCACTGTAATTACCTTGGCCATACCCCAGTCAGAATCTGTCAGCTCCTAAAGAAATCATCCACTCTGATGGAGAATGGGACAACTGCTATTTAGCGAGTGAAACAGCTTTACTATCCAATTCCTGAAACTGTTGCTGTTCCTGGTGATTCATGGTTCAGCCCCAGTGTTTTGGAAGGTAGCGGGTGGAAGCCCTGCATTAAAAAGGGAGGCCGAAAACAGGAAGCACAGGCCGGTTAGCTTAACATATCACAGGGAAACTGCTGGAAGGTATTATTCAACCAGATACAGCAGGTCACATTGATCTGTTGAAGATAATCTGGCAGAGTCGACATTGTTGTGTGTGTCCATTGAATTTCTTTGAGGATGTAACGTGTGTCATTGATAAAGGGGACTGCTCTGAGCTTAGCTTTTATCCCATAAAATGACCCAGCAAATGTCATGGCAAGAGGTAAAGGCTCACTGTGTTGAGGGGTAATGATTACAAGGGAGCACTGTGGTTTATTGAAATGGAAAGCAATTGGAAGCCGTACTTATAAAAGACAATAGACAGTAGACAGTAGACAATAGGTGCAGGAGTAGGCCATTCAGCCCTTTGAGCCAGCACCACCATTCATTATGATCATGGCTGATCATCCACAGTCAGTATCCTGTTCCTGCCTTATCCCCATAACCCTTGAATCCACTGTCTTTAAGAGCTCTATCCATCTCTTTCTTGAAAGTATCCAGAGACTTGGCCTCCACTGCCTTCTGGGGCAGAACATTCCATATATCCACCACTTTCTGGGTGAAGAAGTTTCTCCTCAACTCTGTTCTCAATGGCCTACTCTTTATTTTTAAACTGTGTCCTCTGGATCTGCCTTTGTACCTCATTTTTTCTCTGCCTATTGCCTTTTTAGTTATCCTCTGTTGCTCTTTAAAAGCTTCCCGGTCCTCCGGCTTCCCTTTCATCTTTGCTATGCTACATTTCTTTTCTTTTATTTTTTTTCCCAGTCCTTAACTTCCCTTGTCAGCCACAGGCGCCCCTGCCTCCTGTCAGGGTCTTTCTTCCTCTTTGGAATGAACTGATCCTGCACCTCCTGCATTATATCCAGAAATACCTGCCATTGTTGTTCCACTGCCATCCCTGGTAGGGTATTGAACCATTGAGCTCCTCCCTAAGAGCTCCATAGTTCCCTTTGTTCAACTGCAATACCGACACTTCCGATTCTCCCTTCTCCCTCTCAAATTGCAGATTAAAACTTATCATATCATGGTCACTACCTCCTAATAGCTCCTTTACTTTGAGGTCCCTGATCAAATCCAGTTTGTTGCACAACACCAGATCCAGAATTGCCTTCTCCCTGGTAGGCCCCAGTACAAGCTGTTTTAAGAATCTATCTTGGAGGCACTCCACAAGCTCCCTTTCTTGGTGTCCAGTACCATCCTGATTCTCCCAGACTACTTGCATGTCAAAATCCCCCACATAACTTTGCAACAGGCCAATTTCAATCCTTATTCAACTTACACCCTACATCCAGACTACTGTTTGGGGGCCTGCACCTAACTCCCATTAGGGTCTTTCTACCCTGACAATTTCTCAGCTCTATCCAGACTGACTGTACAACTCCTTATTCTATACCCTCCCACGCAAGGGGCTGAATATCATTCCCCACCCATGGGACCACCCCACCCCCTCTAACCATTAGTCTGACCTCTCGATAGCACATACAGCCTTGAATATTCATTCCCAGGCCCTGGCCTCTTGAAGCCACATCTCAGTTATCCCCACAACATCGTACCTGCCAATTTCCAACTGAGCCTCAAACTCTCCCACATTATTTCTTATGCTTCGTGCATTCATATATAATAGTTTTAATTTGTTACTCCCCTCACCCTTACTATCAACCCCTATTTCACTTGACCATACTGTATGATCCCTTCTTGAGTTTTCTGCTTCGTTGATTCTGTTGTCTTTCTTAACTTCTGTTATTCTCACTTTCCCATTAACTTCCTATTAGAATTTCCAATTTAGCCCCTCCCCCCCTCACCCCCCCACCCCCCACCCCCCGATTACTTAGTTTAAACACATCTGGATTGTAGTGGAAAACCTGCCTGCCAGAATGCTGGTTCCCCATCTATTAAGGTGCAATCCGTCACTCTTGTATCATGTATCCTTACTGCTAAGCCTACCCCAGTGATCCACATATCCGATAGTGCTGGGGCTGAAGCAACACTTACATATCCGATAGTGCAGGGGCTTGAAGCAACACTTACATATCCGATAGTGCTGGGGCTTGAAGCAACACTTACATATCCGATAGTGCTGGGGCTTGAAGCAGCACTTACATATCCGATAGTGTTGGGATTTGAAGCAACACTTACATATCCGATAGTGTTGGGGCTTGAAGCAACACTTACATATCCGATAGTGTTGGGGCTTGAAGCAACACTTACATATCCGATAGTTTTGGGGCTTGAAGCAACTCTTACATATCCGATAGTGCTGGGGCTTGAAGCAACACTTACATATCCGATAGTGCTGGGGTTTGAAGCAACACTTACATATCCGATAGTGCTGGGGCTTGAAGCAGCACTTACATATCCGATAGTGCTGGGGCTTGAAGCAACACTTACATATCCGATAGTGCTGGGGCTTGAAGCAGCACTTACATATCCGATAGTGCTGGGGCTTGAAGCAACACTTACATATCCGATAGTGTTGGGGCTTGAAGCAACACTTACATATCCGATAGTGTTGGGGCTTGAAGCAACACTTACATATCCGATAGTGTTGGGGCTTGAAGCAACACGTACATATCCGATAGTGCTGGGGCTTGAAGTAACACTTACATATCCGATAGTGCTGGGGCTTGAGGCAGCACTTACATATCCGATAGTGTTGGGGCTTGAAGTAACACTTACATATCCGATAGTGTTGGGGCTTGAAGCAACACTTACATATCCGATAGTGTTGGGGCTTGAAGTAACACTTACATATCCGATAGTGCTGGGGCTTGAGGCAGCACTTACATATCCGATAGTGCTGGGGTTTGAAGCAACACTTACATATCCAATTGTGCTGGGGCTTGAAGCAACACTTACATATCCGATAGGGTTGGAGCTTGAAGCAGCACTTACATATCCGATAGTGTTGGGGCTTGAAGCAGCTCTTACATATCCGATAGTGTTGGGGTTTGAAGCAGCACTTACATATCCGATAGTGTTGGGGCTTGAAGCAGCTCTTACATATCCGATAGTGTTGGGGTTTGAAGCAGCACTTACATATCCGATAGTGTTGGGGCTTGAAGCAGCTCTTACATATCCGATAGTGTTGGGGTTTGAAGCAGCACTTACATATCCGATAGTGCTGGGGCTTGAAGCAGCTCTTACATATCCGATAGTGTTGGGGTTTGAAGCAGCACTTACATATCCGATAGTGTTGGGGCTTGAAGCAGCTCTTACATATCCGATAGTGCTGGGGCTTGAAGCAGCACTTACATATCCGATAGTGTTGGGGCTTGAAGCAACACTTACATATCCGATAGTGTTGGGGCTTGAAGCAGCACTTACATATCCGATAGTGCTGGGGCTTGAAGCAACACTTACATATCCGATAGTGTTGGGGTTTGAACCTACACTTAGATATCCGATAGTGTTGGGGCTTGAAGCAACACTTACATATCCGATAGTGCTGGGGCTTGAAGCAACACTTACATATCCGATAGTGTTGGGGTTTGAACCTACACTTACATATTGGATAGTGTTGGTGCTTGAAGTAACACTTACATATCCGATGGTGCTGGGGTGTGAAGCAACACTTACATATCCGATAGTGTTGGGGCTTGAAGCAACACTTACATATCCGATAGTGTTGGTGCTTGAAGTAACACTTACATATCCGATAGTGCTGGGGTTTGAAGTAACACTTACATATCCGATAGTGTTGGTGCTTGAAGTAACACTTACATATCCGATAGTGTTGGTGCTTGAAGTAACACTTACATATCTGATAGTGCTGGGGTTTGAAGCAACAATTACATATCCAATAGTGCTGGGGCTTGAAGCAACACTTACATATCCGATAGTGTTGGTGCTTGAAGCAACACTTACATATCCGATAGTGCTGGGGCTTGAAGCAACACTTACATATCCGATAGTGTTGGGGTTTGAACCTACACTTACATATTGGATAGTGTTGGTGCTTGAAGTAACACTTACATATCCGATGGTACTGGGGTTTGAAGCAACACTTACATATCCGATAGTGTTGGTGCTTGAAGCAACACTTACATATCCGATAGTGTTGGTGCTTGAAGCAACACTTACATATCCGATAGTGCTGGGGCTTGAAGCAACACTTACATATCCGATAGTGTTGGTGCTTGAAGCAACACTTACATATCCGATAGTGTTGGTGCTTGAAGTAACACTTACATATCTGATAGTGCTGGGGTTTGAAGCAACACTTACATATCCGATAGTGTTGGGGCTTGAAGCAACACTTACATATCCGATAGTGTTGGGGCTTGAAGCAGCACCTACATATCCGATAGTGTTGGGGCTTGAAGCAGCACTAACATATCCGATAGTGTTGGGGTTTGAAGCAACACTTCCATATCCGATAGTGTTGGGGCTTGAAGCAACACTTACATATCCGATAGTGTTGGGGCTTGAAGCAGCACTAACATATCCGATAGTGTTGGGGTTTGAAGCAACACTTACATATCCGATAGTGCTGGGGCTTGAAGCAACACTTACATATCCGATAGTGCTGGGGCTTGAAGCAACACTTTCATATCCGATAGTGCTGGGGCTTGAAGCAACACTTACATATCCGATAGTGCTGGGGCTTGAAGCAACACTTACATATCCGATAGTGCTGGGGCTTGAAGCAACACTTACATATCCGATAGTGCTGGGGCTTGAAGCAACACTTACATATCCGATAGTGCTGGGGCTTGAAGCAACACTAACATATCCGATAGTGCTGGGGCTTGAAGCAACACTTACATATCCGATAGCGCTGGGGCTTGAAGCAACACTTACATATCCGATAGTGCTGGGGCTTGAAGTAACACTTACATATCCGATGGTGCTGGGGCTTGAAGCAACTCTTACATATCCAATAGTGCTGGGGTTTGAAGCAACACTTACATATCCGATGGTGCTGGGGCTTGAAGCAACACTTACATATCCGATAGTGCTGGGGTTTGAAGCAACACTTACATATCCGAGAGTGCTGGGGCTTGAAGCAACTCTTACATATCCGATAGTGCTGGGGCTTGAAGCAACACTTACATATCTGATAGTTTTGGGGCTTGAAGCAGCACTTACATATCCAATAGTGCTGGGGTTTGAAGTTACACTTACATATCCGATAGTGTTGGGGCTTGAAGCAGCACTTACATATCCGATAGTGCTGGGGCTTGAAGCAACACTTACATATCCGATGGTGCTGGGGTTTGAAGCAACACTTACATATCCGATAGTTTTGGGGCTTGAAGCAGCACTTACATATCCGATAGTGTTGGGGCTTGAAGCAGCACTAACATATCCGATAGTGTTGGGGTTTGAAGCAACACTTACATATCCGATAGTGTTGGGGCTTGAAGCAACACTTACATATCCGATAGTGCTGGGGCTTGAAGCAACACTTACATATCCGATAGTGCTGGGGCTTGAAGCAGCACTTACATATCCGATAGTGCTGGGGCTTGAAGCAGCACTTACATATCCGATGGTGCTGGGGCTTGAAGCAACACTTACATATCCGATGGTGCTGGGGTTTGAAGCAACACTTACATATCCGATAGTTTTGGGGCTTGAAGCAGCACTTACATATCTGATAGTGCTGGGGTTTGGAGCAACACTTACATATCCGATGGTGCTGGGGTTTGAAGCAACACTTACATATCCGATGGTGCTGGGGTTTGAAGCAACACTTACATATCCGATAGTGTTGGTGCTTGAAGTAACACTTACATATCCGATAGTGTTGGGATTTGAAGCAGCACCTACATATCCGATAGTGTTGGGGCTTGAAGCAGCACTAACATATCCGATAGTGTTGGGGTTTGAAGCAACACTTACATATCCGATAGTGTTGGGGCTTGAAGCAGCACTAACATATCCGATAGTGTTGGGGTTTGAAGCAACACTTACATATCCGATAGTGTTGGGGCTTGAAGCAACACTTACATATCCGATAGTGCTGGGGCTTGAAGCAACACTTACATATCCGATAGTGCTGGGGCTTGAAGCAACACTTACATATCCGATAGTGCTGGGGTTTGAAGCAACACTTACATATCCGATAGTGCTGGGGCTTGAAGCAACACTTACATATCCGATGGTGCTGGGGCTTGAAGCAACTCTTACATATCCAATAGTGCTGGGGTTTGAAGCAACTCTTACATATCCAATAGTGCTGGGGTTTGAAGTAACACTTACATATCCGATGGTGCTGGGGCTTGAAGCAACACTTACATATCCGATAGTGCTGGGGCTTGAAGCAACACTTACATATCCGATAGTGCTGGGGCTTGAAGCAACACTTACATATCCGATAGTGCTGGGGCTTGAAGCAACACTTACATATCCGATAGTTTTGGGGCTTGAAGCAGCACTTACATATCCAATAGTGCTGGGGTTTGAAGTTACACTTACATATCCGATAGTGTTGGGGCTTGAAGCAGCACTTACATATCCGATAGTGCTGGGGCTTGAAGCAACACTTACATATCCGATGGTGGTGGGGTTTGAAGCAACACTTACATATCCGATAGTTTTGGGGATTGAAGCAGCACTTACATATCTGATAGTGCTGGGGTTTGGAGCAACACTTACATATCCGATGGTGCTGGGGTTTGAAGCAACACTTACATATCCGATGGTGCTGGGGTTTGAAGCAACACTTACATATCCGATAATGTTGGGGTTTGAAGCAACACTTACATATCCGATAGTGCTGGGGTTTGAAGCAGCACTTACATATCCAATAGTGCTGGGGTTTGAAGCAGCACTTACATATCCGAAAGTGCTGGGGCTTGAAGCAACACTTACATATCCGATAGTGTTGGGGTTTGAAGCAACACTTACATATCCGATAGTGCTGGGGCTTGAAGCAGCACTTACATATCCGATAGTGCTGGGGTTTGAAGCAACACTTACATATCCGATAGTGCTGGGGCTTGAGGCAGCACTTACATATCCGATAGTGTTGGGGCTTGAAGTAACACTTACATATCCGATAGTGTTGGGGTTTGAACCTACACTTACATATTGGATAGTGTTGGTGCTTAAAGTAATACTTACATATCCGATGGTGCTGGGGTTTGAAGCAACACTTACATATTCGATAGTGTTGGGGCTTGAAGCAACACTTACATATCCGATAGTGTTGGTGCTTGAAGTAACACTTACATATCTGATAGTGCTGGGGTTTGAAGCAACACTTACATATCCGATAGTGCTGGGGCTTGAAGCAGCACTTACATATCCAATAGTGCTGGGGTTTGAAGCAACACTTACATATCCGATAGTGTTGGTGCTTGAAGCAGCACTTACATATCCGATAGTGCTGGGGCTTGAAGTAACACTTACATATCCGATAGTGCTGGGGCTTGAAGCAGCACTTACATATCCGATAGTGTTGGGGTTTGAAGCAACACTTACATATCCGATAGTGTTGGGGCTTGAAGCAACACTTACATATCCGATAGTGTTGGGGCTTGAAGCAACTCTTACACATCCGATAGTGCTGGGGCTTGAAGCAACACTTACATATCCGATAGTGTTGCGGCTTGAAGCAACACTTACATATCCGATAATGCTGGGGCTTGAAGCAGCACTTACATATCCGATAGTGCTGGGGCTTGAAGCAACACTTACATATCCGATAGTGTTGGGGCTTGAAGCAACACTTACATATCCGATAGTGTTGGGGCTTGAAGCAACACTTACATATCCGAAAGTGTTGGGGTTTGAAGCAACACTTACATATCCGATAGTGTTGGGGCTTGAAGTAACACTTACATATCCGATAGTGCTGGGGCTTGAAGCAACACGTACATATCCGATAGTGCTGGGGCTTGAAGCAACACTTACATATCCGATAGTGTTGGGGCTTGAAGTAACACTTACATATCCGATAGTGCTGGGGCTTGAGGCAGCACTTACATATCCGATAGTGTTGGGGCTTGAAGTAACACTTACATATCCGATAGTGCTGGGGCTTGAGGCAGCACTTACATATCCGATAGTGTTGGGGCTTGAAGTAACACTTACATATCCGATAGTGTTGGGGCTTGAAGTAACACTTACATATCCGATAGTGTTGGGGCTTGAAGTAACACTTACATATCCGATAGTGCTGGGGCTTGAAGCAGCACTTACATATCCGATAGTGTTGGGGCTTGAAGCAGCACTTACATATCCGATAGTGCTGGGGCTTGAAGCAGCACTTACATATCCGATAGTGTTGGGGCTTGAAGCAACACTTACATATCCGATAGTGCTGGGGCTTGAAGCAACACTTACATATCCGATAGTGTTGGGGCTTGAAGCAGCACTTACATATCCGATCGTGCTGGGGCTTGAAGCAGCACTTACATATCCGATAGTGCTGGGGCTTGAGGCAGCACTAACATATCCGATAGTGTTGGTGCTTGAAGTAACACTTACATATCTGATAGTGCTGGGGTTTGAAGCAACACTTACATATCCGATAGTGCTGGGGCTTGAAGCAGCACTTACATATCGAATAGTGCTGGGGTTTGAAGCAACACTTACATATCCGATAGTGTTGGTGCTTGAAGCAACACTTACATATCCGATAGTGTTGGTGCTTGATGCAGCACTTACATATCCGATAGTGCTGGGGCTTGAAGCAACACTTACATATCTGATAGTGCTGGGGTTTGAAGCAACACTTACATATCCGATAGTGTTGGGGCTTGAAGCTGCACCTACATATCCGATAGTGTTGGGGCTTGAAGCAGCACTAACATATCCGATAGTGTTGGGGTTTGAAGCAACACTTACATATCCGATAGTGCTGGGGCTTGAAGCAACACTTACATATCCGATGGTGCTGGGGCTTGAAGCAACTCTTACATATCCAATAGTGCTGGGGTTTGAAGCAACTCTTACATATCCAATAGTGCTGGGGTTTGAAGTAAACCTTACATATCCGATGGTGCTGGGGCTTGAAGCAACACTTACATATCCGATAGTGCTGGGGCTTGAAGCAACTCTTACATATCCGATAGTGCTGGGGTTTGAAGCAACACTTACATATCCGATAGTGTTGGTGCTTGAAGTAACACTTACATATCTGATAGTGCTGGGGTTTGAAGCAACACTTACATATCCGATAGTGTTGGGGCTTGATGCAGCACCTACATATCCGATAGTGTTGGGGCTTGAAGCAGCACTAACATATCCGATAGTGTTGGGGTTTGAAGCAACACTTACATATCCGATAGTGTTGGGGCTTGAAGCAACACTTACATATCCGATAGTGTTGGGGCTTGAAGCAGCACGAACATATCCGATAGTGTTGGGACTTGAAGCAACACTTACATATCCGATAGTGCTGGGGCTTGAAGCAACACTTTCATATCCGATAGTGTTGGGGTTTGAAGCAACACTTACATATCCGATAGTGTTGGGGCTTGAAGCAACACTTACATATCCGAGAGTGCTGGGGCTTGAAGCAACACTTACATATCCGATAGTGCTGGGGCTTGAAGCAACACTTACATATCCGATAGTGCTGGGGCTTGAAGCAACACTTACATATCCGATAGTGCTGGGGCTTGAAGCAACACTTACATATCCGATGGTGCTGGGGCTTGAAGCAACTCTTACATATCCAATAGTGCTGGGGTTTGAAGCAACTCTTACATATCCAATAGTGCTGGGGTTTGAAGTAAACCTTACATATCCGATGGTGCTAGGGCTTGAAGCAACACTTACATATCCGATAGTGCTGGGGCTTGAAGCAACACTTACATATCCGATAGTGCTGGGGCTTGAAGCAACTCTTACATATCCGATAGTGCTGGGGTTTGAAGTTACACTTACATATCCGATAGTGTTGGGGCTTGAAGCAGCACTTACATATCCGATGGTGCTGGGGTTTGAAGCAACGCTTACATATCCGATAGTTTTGGGGCTTGAAGCAGCACTTACATATCTGATAGTGCTGGGGTTTGGAGCAACACTTACATATCCGATGGTGCTGGGGTTTGAAGCAACACTTACATATCCGATGATGCTGGGGTTTGAAGCAACACTTACATATCCGATAATGTTGGGGTTTGAAGCAACACTTACATATCCGATAGTGCTGGGGCTTGAAGCAGCACTTACATATCCGATAGTGCTGGGGTTTCAAGCAGCACTAACATATTCGATAGTGCTGGGGTTTGAAGTAACACTTACATATCTGATAGTGTTGGGGCTTGAAGCAGCACTTACATATCCGACAGTGTTGGGGCTTGAAGCAGCACTTACATATCCAATAGTGCTGGGGCTTGAAGCAACTCTTACATATCCGATAGTGTTGGGGTTTGAAGCAACTCTTACATATCCGATAGTGTTGGGGTTTGAAGCAACATTTACATATCCGATAGTGCTGGGGCTTGAAGCAACACTTACATATCCGAAAGTGCTGGGGCTTGAAGCAACACTTACATATCCGATGGAGCTGGGGTTTGAAGCAGCACTTACATATCCGATAGTGCTGGGGTTTGAAGCAGCACTTACATATCCGATCGTGCTGGGGCTTGAAGCAGCACTTACATATCCGATAGTGCTGGGGCTTGAAGCAGCAATTACATATCCGATAGTGTTGGGGCTTGAAGCAACACTTACATATCCGATAGTGCTGGGGTTTGAAGCAGCACTTACATATCCGATAGTGCTGGGGCTTGAAGCAACACTTACATATCCGATAGTGCTGGGGTTTGAAGCAGCACTTACATATCCGATAGTGCTGGGGCTTGAAGCAACACTTACATATCCGATAGTGCTCGGGTTTGAAGTAACACTTACATATCTGATAGTGTTGGGGCTTGAAGCAGCACTTACATATCCGATAGTGCTGGGGCTTGAAGCAGCAATTACATATCTGATAGTGTTGGGGCTTGAAGCAACACTTACATATCCGATAGTGCTGGGGTTTGAAGCAGCACTTACATATCCAATAGTGCTGGGGTTTGAAGCAACACTTTCATATCCGATAGTGCTGGGGCTTGAAGCAGCACTTACATATCTGATAGTGTTGGAGCTTGAAGCAACACTTACATATCCGATAGGGTTGGGGCTTGAAGTAACACTTACATATCTGATAGTGTTGGGGCTTGAAGCAGCTCTTACATATCCGATAGTGCTGGGGTATGAAGCAACTCTTACATATCCGATAGTGTTGGGGTATGAAGCAACTCTTACATATCCGATAGTGTTGGGGCTTGAAGCAACACTTATATATCCGATAGTTTTGGGGCTTGATGCAGCACTTACATATCCAATAGTGTTGGGGCTTGAAGCAACACTTACATATCCGATAGTGCTGGGGCTTGAAGCAACACTTAGATATCCGATAGTGCTGGGGCTTGAAGCAACACTTACATATCCGATAGGGTTGGGGCTTGAAGCAACACTTACATATCCGATAGTGCTGGGGCTTGAAGCAACACTAACATATCCGATAGGGTTGGGGCTTGAAGCAGCACTTACATATCCGATAGTGCTGGGGCTTGAAGCAACACTTACATATCCGATAGTGCTGGGGCTTGAAGCAACACTTACATATCCGACAGTTTTGGGGCTTGATGCAGCACTTACATATCCGATAGTGTTGGGGCTTGAAGCAACACTTCCATATCCGATAGTGCTGGGGCTTGAAGCAACACTTACATATCCGATAGTGCTGGGGCTTGAAGCAACACTTACATATCCGATAGTGCTGGGGCTTGAAGCAACACTTACATATCCGATAGGGTTGGGGCTTGAGGAACACTTACATATCCGATAGTGCTGGGGCTTGAAGCAACACTTACATATCCGATAGTGTTGGGGCTTGAAGCAATACTTCCATATCCGATAGTGCTGGGGCTTGAAGCAACACTTACATATCCGATAGTGCTGGGGCTTGAAGCAACAATTACATATCCGATAGCGCTGGGGTTTGAAGCAGCACTAACATATCCGATAGTGCTGGGGCTTGAAGCAACACTTACATATCTGATAGTGTTGGGGCTTGAAGCAGCACTTACATATCCGATAGTGTTGGGGCTTGAAGCAGCACTTACATATACAATAGTCCTGGGTCTTGAAGCAACACTTACATATCCGATAGTGTTGGGGTTTGAAGCAACTCTTACATATCCGATAGTGCTGGGGTTTGAAGCAACACTTACATATCCGATAGTGCTGGGGCTTGAAGCAACACGTACATATCCGATAGTTTTGGGGCTTGATGCAGCACTTACATATCCAATAGTGTTGGGGCTTGAAGCAACACTTACATATCCGATAGTGCTGGGGCTTGAAGCAACACTTACATATCCGATAGTGCTGGGGCTTGAAGCAACACTTACATATCCGATAGTGCTGGGGCTTGAAGCAACACTTACATATCCGATAGTGCTGGGGCTTGAAGCAACACTTACATATCCAATAGTGTTGGAGCTTGAAGCAACACTTACACATCCGATAGTGCTGGGGCTTGAAGCAACACTTACATATCCGATAGTGCTGGGGCTTGAAGCAACACTTACATATCCGATAGTGCTGGGGCTTGAAGCAACACTTACATATCCGATAGTGCTGGGGCTTGAAGCAACACTTACATATCCAATAGTGTTGGAGCTTGAAGCAACACTTACATATCCGAGAGTGCTGGGGCTTGAAGCAACACTTACATATCCGATAGTGCTGGGGCTTGAAGCAACACTTACATATCCGATAGTGCTGGGGCTTGAAGCAACACTTACATATCCGATAGGGTTGGGGCTTGAAGCAACACTTACATATCCGATAGTGCTGGGGCTTGAAGCAACACTGACATATACGATAGTGTTGGGGCTTGAAGCAACACTTACATATCCAATAGTGCTGGGGCTTGAAGCAACACTTACATATCCGATAGGGTTGGGGCTTGAAGCAACACTTACATATCCGATAGTGCTGGGGCTTGAAGCAACACTGACATATACGATAGTGTTGGGGCTTGAAGCAACACTTACATATCTGATACTGCTGGGGCTTGAAGCAACACTTACATATCCGATAGTGCTGGGGCTTGAAGCAACACTTACATATCCGATAGTGTTGGAGCTTGAAGCAACACTTACATATCCGATAGTGCTGGGGCTTGAAGCAACACTTACATATCCGATAGTGCTGGGGCTTGAAGCAACACTTACATATCCGATAGTGCTGGGGCTTGAAGCAGCACTTACATATCCGATAGTGCTGGGGTTTGAAGCAGCACTAACATATCCGATAGTGCTGGGGTTTGAAGTAACACTTACATATCTGATAGTGTTGGGGCTTGAAGCAGCACTTACATATCCGATAGTGCTGGGGCTTGAAGCAACTCTTACATATCCGATAGTGTTGGGGTTTGAAGCAACTCTTACATATCCGATAGTGTTGGGGCTTGAAGCAACACTTACATATCCGAAAGTTTTGGGGCTTGATGCAGCACTTACATATCCAATAGTGTTGGGGCTTGAAGCAACACTTACACATCCGATAGTGTTGGGGCTTGAAGCAACACTTACACATCCGATAGTGCTGGGGCTTGAAGCAACACTTACATATCCGATAGTGCTGGGGCTTGAAGCAACACTTACATATCCGATAGTGCTGGGGCTTGAAGCAACACTTACATATCCGATAGTGCTGGGGCTTGAAGCAACACTTACATATCCGATAGTGTTGGGGCTTGAAGCAACACTTACATATCCAATAGTGTTGGAGCTTGAAGCAACACTTACATATCCGATAGTGCTGGGGCTTGAAGCAACACTTACATATCCGATAGTGCTGGGGCTTGAAGCAACACTTACATATCCGATAGTGTTGGGACTTGAAGCAACACTTACATATCCGATAGGGTTGGAGCTTGAAGCAGCACTTACATATCCGATAGTGCTGGGGCTTGAAGCAACACTTACATATCCGATGGTGCTGGGGTTTGAAGCAACACTTACATATCCGATGGTGCTGGGGCTTGAAGCAACACTTACATATCCGATAGTGCTGGGGCTTGAAGCAACACTTACATATCCGATAGTGCTGGGGCTTAAATCAGCAATTACATATCCGATAGTGCTGGGGTTTGAAGCAACACTTACATATCCGATAGTGCTGGGGCTTGAAGCAGCACTAACATATCCGATAGTGTTGGGTCTTGAAGCAACACTTACATATCCGATAGTGCTGCGGTTTGAAGCAGCACTTACATATCCGATAGTGCTGGGGCTTGAAGCAACACTTACATATCCGATAGTGCTGGGGTTTGAAGCAGCACTTACATATCCGATAGTGCTAGGGTTTGAAGTAACACTTACATATCTGATAGTGTTGGGGCTTGAAGCAGCACTTACATATCCGATAGTGCAGGGGCTTGAAGCAGCAATTACATATCCGATAGTGTTGGGGCTTGAAGCAACACTTACATATCCGATAGTGCTGGGGTTTGAAGCAGCACTTACATATCCGATAGTGTTGGGGTTTGAAGCAACACTTACATATCTGATGGTGCTGGGGTTTGAAGCAGCACTTACATATCCGATCGTGCGGGGGTTTGAAGCAACACTTACATATCCGATAGTGCTGGGGCTTGAAGCAACACTTACATATCCGATAGGGTTGGGGCTTGAAGCAACACTTACATATCCGATAGTGCTGGGGCTTGAAGCAGTACGAACATATCCGATAGTGTTGGGGCTTGAAGCAACACTTACATATCCGATAGTGCTGGGGTTTGAAGCAGCACTTCCATATCCGATAGTGCTGGGGCTTGAAGCAACACTTACATATCCGATAGTGCTGGGGTTTGAAGCAGCACTTACATATCCGATAGTGCTAGGGTTTGAAGTAACACTTACATATCTGATAGTGTTGGGGCTTGAAGCAGCACTTACATATCCGATAGTGCTGGGGCTTGAAGCAGCAATTACATATCTGATAGTGTTGGGGCTTGAAGCAGCACTTACATATCCGATAGTGCTGGGGCTTGAAGCAGCAATTACATATCTGATAGTGTTGGGGCTTGAAGCAACACTTACATATCCGATAGTGCTGGGGTTTGAAGCAGCACTTACATATCCGATAGTGCTGGGGCTTGAAGCAACACTTACATATCCGATGGTGCTGGGGTTTGAAGCAGCACTTACATATCCGATAGTGCTGGGGTTTGAAGCAACACTTGCATATCCGATAGTGCTGTGGCTTGAAGCAACACTTACATATCCGATAGTGCTGTGGCTTGAAGCAACACTTACATATCCGATAGTGCTGGGGCTTGAAGCAACACTTACATATCCAATAGTGCTGGGGTTTGAAGTAACACTTACATATCTGATAGTGTTGGGGCTTGAAGCAGCTCTTACATATCCGATAGTGCTGGGGTATGAAGCAACTCTTACATATCCGATAGTGTTGGGGTTTGAAGCAACTCTTACATATCCGATAGTGTTGGGGCTTGAAGCAACACTTATATATCCGATAGTTTTGGGGCTTGATGCAGCACTTACATATCCAATAGTGTTGGGGCTTGAAGCAACACTTACATATCCGATAGTGCTGGGGCTTGAAGCAACACTTACATATCCGATAGTGCTGGGGCTTGAAGCAACACTTACATATCCGATAGTGCTGGGGCTTGAAGCAACACTTACATATCCGATAGTGCTGGGGCTTGAAGCAACACTTACATATCCGATAGTGCTGGGGCTTGAAGCAACACTAACATATCCGATAGGGTTGGGGCTTGAAGCAACACTTACATATCCGATAGTGCTGGGGCTTGAAGCAACACTTACATATCCGATAGTGTTGGGGCTTGAAGCAACACTTACATATCCGATAGTGCTGGGGCTTGAAGCAACACTTACATATCCGACAGTTTTGGGGCTTGATGCAGCACTTACATATCCGATAGTGTTGGGGCTTGAAGCAACACTTCCATATCCGATAGTGCTGGGGCTTGAAGCAACACTTACATATCCGATAGTGCTGGGGCTTGAAGCAACACTTACATATCCGATAGTGCTGGGGCTTGAAGCAACACTTACATATCCGATAGTGCTGGGGCTTGAAGCAACACTTACATATCCGATAGGGTTGGGCCTTGAAGCAACACTTACATATCCGATAGTGCTGGGGCTTGAAGCAACACTTACATATCCGATAGTGTTGGGGCTTGAAGCAATACTTCCATATCCGATAGTGCTGGGGCTTGAAGCAACACTTACATATCCGATAGTGCTGGGGCTTGAAGCAACAATTACATATCCGATAGCGCTGGGGTTTGAAGCAGCACTAACATATCCGATAGTGCTGGGGCTTGAAGCAACACTTACATATCTGATAGTGTTGGGGCTTGAAGCAGCACTTACATATCCGATAGTGTTGGGGCTTGAAGCAGCACTTACATATACAATAGTCCTGGGTCTTGAAGCAACACTTACATATCCGATAGTGTTGGGGTTTGAAGCAACTCTTACATATCCGATAGTGTTGGGGTTTGAAGCAACACTTACATATCCGATAGTGCTGGGGCTTGAAGCAACACGTACATATCCGATAGTTTTGGGGCTTGATGCAGCACTTACATATCCAATAGTGTTGGGGCTTGAAGCAACACTTACATATCCGATAGTGCTGGGGCTTGAAGCAACACTTACATATCCGATAGTGCTGGGGCTTGAAGCAACACTTACATATCCGATAGTGCTGGGGCTTGAAGCAACACTTACATATCCGATAGTGTTGGGGCTTGAAGCAACATTTACATATCCGATAGTGCTGGGGCTTGAAGCAACACTTACATATCCGATAGTGCTGGGGCTTGAAGCAACACTTACATATCCGATAGTGTTGGAGCTTGAAGCAACACTTACATATCCGATAGTGCTGGGGCTTGAAGCAACACTTACATATCCGATAGTGCTGGGGCTTGAAGCAACACTTACATATCCGATAGTGCTGGGGCTTGAAGCAACACTTACATATCCGATAGGGTTGGGGCTTGAAGCAACACTTACATATCCGATAGTGCTGGGGCTTGAAGCAACACTGACATATACGATAGTGTTGGGGCTTGAAGCAACACTTACATATCCAATAGTGCTGGGGCTTGAAGCAACACTTACATATCCGATAGGGTTGGGGCTTGAAGCAACACTTACATATCCGATAGTGCTGGGGCTTGAAGCAACACTGACATATACGATAGTGTTGGGGCTTGAAGCAACACTTACATATCTGATACTGCTGGGGCTTGAAGCAACACTTACATATCCGATAGTGCTGGGGCTTGAAGCAACACTTACATATCCGATAGTGTTGGAGCTTGAAGCAACACTTACATATCCGATAGTGCTGGGGCTTGAAGCAACACTTACATATCCGATAGTGCTGGGGCTTGAAGCAACACTTACATATCCGATAGTGCTGGGGCTTGAAGCAGCACTTACATATCCGATAGTGCTGGGGTTTGAAGCAGCACTAACATATCCGATAGTGCTGGGGTTTGAAGTAACACTTACATATCTGATAGTGTTGGGGCTTGAAGCAGCACTTACATATCCGATAGTGCTGGGGCTTGAAGCAACCCTTACATATCCGATAGTGTTGGGGTTTGAAGCAACTCTTACATATCCGATAGTGTTGGGGCTTGAAGCAACACTTACATATCCGAAAGTTTTGGGGCTTGATGCAGCACTTACATATCCAATAGTGTTGGGGCTTGAAGCAACACTTACACATCCGATAGTGTTGGGGCTTGAAGCAACACTTACACATCCGATAGTGTTGGGGCTTGAAGCAACACTTACACATCCGATAGTGCTGGGGCTTGAAGCAACACTTACATATCCGATAGTGCTGGGGCTTGAAGCAACACTTACATATCCGATCGTGCTGGGGCTTGAAGCAACACTTACATATCCGATAGTGTTGGGGCTTGAAGCAACACTTACATATCCGATAGTGCTGGGGCTTGAAGCAACACTTACATATCCGATAGTGTTGGGACTTGAAGCAACACTTACATATCCGATAGGGTTGGAGCTTGAAGCAGCACTTACATATCCGATAGTGCTGGGGCTTGAAGCAACACTTACATATCCGATGGTGCTGGGGTTTGAAGCAACACTTACATATCCGATGGTGCTGGGGCTTGAAGCAACACTTACATATCCGATAGTGCTGGGGCTTGAAGCAACACTTACATATCCGATAGTGCTGGGGCTTAAATCAGCAATTACATATCCGATAGTGCTGGGGTTTGAAGCAACACTTACATATCCGATAGTGCTGGGGCTTGAAGCAGCACTAACATATCCGATAGTGTTGGGGCTTGAAGCAACACTTACATATCCGATAGTGCTGCGGTTTGAAGCAGCACTTACATATCCGATAGTGCTGGGGCTTGAAGCAACACTTACATATCCGATAGTGCTGGGGTTTGAAGCAGCACTTACATATCCGATAGTGCTAGGGTTTGAAGTAACACTTACATATCTGATAGTGTTGGGGCTTGAAGCAGCACTTACATATCCGATAGTGCTGGGGCTTGAAGCAGCAATTACATATCCGATAGTGTTGGGGCTTGAAGCAACACTTACATATCCGATAGTGTTGGGGCTTGAAGCAACACTTACATATCCGATAGTGCTGGGGTTTGAAGCAGCACTTCCATATCCGATAGTGCTGGGGCTTGAAGCAACACTTACATATCCGATAGTGCTGGGGTTTGAAGCAGCACTTACATATCCGATAGTGCTAGGGTTTGAAGTAACACTTACATATCTGATAGTGTTGGGGCTTGAAGCAGCACTTACATATCCGATAGTGCTGGGGCTTGAAGCAGCAATTACATATCTGATAGTGTTGGGGCTTGAAGCAGCACTTACATATCCGATAGTGCTGGGGCTTGAAGCAGCAATTACATATCTGATAGTGTTGGGGCTTGAAGCAACACTTACATATCCGATAGTGCTGGGGTTTGAAGCAACACTTTCATATCCGATAGTGCTGGGGCTTGAAGCAGCACTTACATATCCGATAGTGCTGGGGCTTGAAGCAACACTTACATATCCGATAGTGCTGGGGTCTGAAACAGCACTTACATATCCGATAGTGCTAGGGTTTGAAGTAACACTTACATATCTGATAGTGTTGGGGCTTGAAGCAGCACTTACATATCCGATAGTGCTGAGGCTTGAAGCAGCAATTACATATCTGATAGTGCTGGGGTTTGAAGTTACACTTACATATCCGCTAGTGTTGGGACTTGAAGCAGCACTTACATATCTGATAGTGTTGGAGCTTGAAGCAACACTTACATATCCGATAGTGCTGGGGCTTGAAGCAACACTTACATATCCGATAGTGCTGGGGCTTGAAGCAACACTTACATATCCGATAGTGCTGGGTCTTGATGCAGCACTTACATATCCGATAGTGTTGGGGCTTGAAGCAGCACTTACATATCCGATAGTGCTGGGGCTTGAAGCAGCACATACATATCCGATAGTGTTGGGGCTTGAAGCAACACTTACATATCCGATAGTGTTGGGGCTTGAAGCAGCACCTACATATCCGATAGTGTTGGGGCTTGAAGCAGCACTAACATATCCGATAGTGTTGGGGTTTGAAGCAACACTTACATATCCGATAGTGTTGGGGCTTGAAGCAACACAAACATATCCGATAGTTTTGGGGCTTGAAGCAGCACTAATATATCCGATAGTGTTGGGGTTTGAAGCAACACTTACATATCCGATAGTGTTGGGGCTTGAAGCAACACTTACATATCCGATAGTGCTGGGGCTTGAAGCAACACTTACATATCCGATAGTGCTGGGGCTTGAAGCAACACTTACATATCCGATAGTGCTGGGGCTTGAAGCAACACCTACATATCCGATAGTGTTGGGGCTTGAAGCAACACTTACATATCCCAAGGTGCTGGGGCTTGAAGCAACTCTTACATATCCGATAGTGCTGGGGCTTGAAGCAACACTTACATATCCGATAGTGCTGGGGCTTGAAGCAACACTTACATATCCGATAGTGCTGGGGCTTCAAGCAACACTTACATATCCGATTGTGCTGGGGCTTGAAGCAACACTTCCATATCCGATAGTGTTGGGGCTTGAAGCAGCACTTACATATCCAATAGTGCTGGGGTTTGAAGTTACACTTACATATCCGCTAGTGTTGGGACTTGAAGCAGCACTTACATATCCGATAGTGCTGGGGTATGAAGCAACTCTTACATATCCGATAGTGTTGGGGTTTGAGGAAACTCTTACATATCCGATAGTGTTGGGGTTTGAAGCAACACTTATATATCCGATAGTGCTGGGGCTTGAAGCAACACTTACATATCCGATAGTTTTGGGGCTTGATGCAGCACTTACATATCCGATAGTGTTGGGGCTTGAAGCAACACTTACATATCCGATAGTGCTGGGGCTTGAAGCAACACTTACATATCCGATAGTGCTGGGGCTTGAAGCAACACTTACATATCCGATAGTGCTGGGGCTTGAAGCAACACTTACATATCCGATAGGGTTGGGGCTTGAAGCAACACTTACATATCCGATAGTGCTGGGGCTTGAAGCAGCACTTACATATCCGATAGTGTTGGGGCTTGAAGCAATACCTCCATATCCGATAGTGTTGGGGCTTGAAGCAACACTTACATATCCGATAGTGTTGGGGCTTGAAGCAACACTTACATATCCCATAGTGCTGGGGTTGAAGCAACACTTACATAACCGATAGTGCTGGGGCTTGAAGCAACACTTACATATCCGATAGTGCTGGGGCTTGAAGCAACACTTACATATCCGATAGTGTTGGAGCTTGAAGCAACACTTACATATCCGATAGTGCTGGGGCTTGAAGCAACACTTACATATCCGATAGTGCTGGGGCTTGAAGCAGCACTTACATATCCGATAGTGCTGGGGCTTGAAGCAACACGTACATATCCGATAGTGTTGGAGCTTGAAGCAACACTTACATATCCGATAGTGCTGGGGCTTGAAGCAACACTTACATATCCGATAGTGCTGGGGCTTGAAGCAGCACTTACATATCCGATAGTGCTGGGGTTTGAAGCAGCACTAACATATCCGATAGTGTTGGGGCTTGATGCAGCACTTACATATCCGATAGTGCTGGGGCTTGAAGCAACACTTACATATCCGATAGTGTTGGGGCTTGATGCAATACTTACATATCCGATAGAGCTGGGGCTTGAAGCAACACTCACATATCCGATAGCGCTGGGGCTTGAAGCAACACTTACATATCCGATAGTGCTGGGGCTTGAAGCAGCACTTACATATCCGATAGTGCTGGGGTTTGAAGCAGCACTAACATATCCGATAGTGCTGGGGCTGGAAGCAACTCTTACATATCCGATAGTGTTGGGGTTTGAAGCAACTCTTACATATCCGATAGTGTTGGGGCTTGAAGCAACACTTACATATCCGATAGTTTTGGGGCTTGATGCAGCACTTACATATCCGATAGTGTTGGGGCTTGAAGCAACACTTACACATCCGATAGTGTTGGGGCTTGAAGCAACACTTACACATCCGATAGTGCTGGGGCTTGAAGCAACACTTACATATCCGATAGTGCTGGGGCTTGAAGCAACACTTACATATCCGATAGTGCTGGGGCTTGAAGCAACACTTACATATCCGATAGTGCTGGGGCTTGAAGCAACACTTACATATCCGATAGGGTTGGGGCTTGAAGCAACACTTACATATCCGATAGTGCTGGGGCTTGAAGCAACACTTACATATCCGATAGTGTTGGGTCTTGATGCAGCACTTACATATCCGATAGTGTTGGGGCTTGAAGCAACACTTACATATCCGATAGTGCTGGGGCTTGAAGCAACACTTACATATCCGATAGTGCTGGGGCTTGAAGCAACACTTACATATCCGATAGTGCTGGGGCTTGAAGCAACACTTACATATCCGATAGGGTTGGGGCTTGAAGCAACACTTACATATCCGATAGCGCTGGGGCTTGAAGCAACACTTACATATCCGATAGCGCTGGGGCTTGAAGCAATACTTACATATCCGATAGTGCTGGGGCTTGAAGCAACACTTACATGTCCGATAGTGCTGGGGCTTGAAGCAACACTTACATATCCGATAGTGCTGGGGCTTGAAGCAGCACTTACATATCCGATAGTGTTGGGGCTTGAAGCAACACTTACATATCCGATAGTGTTGGGGCTTGAAGCAGCACTTACATATCCGATAGTGTTGGGGTTTGAAGCAACACATACATATCCGATAGTGTTGGGGCTTGAAGCAACACTTACATATCCGAGAGTGTTGGGGCTTGAAGCAGCACTAACATATCCGATAGTGTTGGGGTTTGAAGCAACACTTACATATCCGATAGTGTTGGGGCTTGAAGCAACACTTACATATCCGATAGTGCTGGGGCTTGAAGCAACACTTACATATCCGATAGTGCTGGGGTTTGAAGCAACACTTACATATCCGATAGTGCTGGGGCTTGAAGCAACACTAACATATCCGAAGGTGCTGGGGCTTGAAGCAACTCTTACATATCCGATAGTGCTGGGGTTTGAAGCAACACTTACATATCCGATAGTGCTGGGGCTTGAAGCAACACTTACATATCCGATAGTGCTGGGGCTTCAAGCAACTCTGACATATCCGATAGTGCTGGGGCTTGAAGCAACACTTAGATATCCGATAGTGTTGGGGCTTGAAGCAGCACTTACATATCCGATAGTGCTGGGGTTGAAGCAACACTTACATATCCGATAGTGCTGGGGCTTGAAGCAGCACGTACATATCAGATAGTGTTGGAGCTTGAAGCAACACTTACATATCCGATAGTGCTGGGGCTTGAAGCAACACTTACATATCCGATAGTGCTGGGGCTTGAAGCAGCACTTACATATCCGATAGTGCTGGGGCTTGAAGCAACACGTACATATCCGATAGTGTTGGAGCTTGAAGCAACACTTACATATCCGATAGTGTTGGAGCTTGAAGCAACACTTACATATCCGATAGTGTTGGGGCTTGATGCAATACTTACATATCCGATGGAGCTGGGGCTTGAAGCAACACTCACATATCCGATAGCGCTGGGGCTTGAAGCAACACTTACATATCCGATAGTGCTGGGGCTTGAAGCAACACTTACATATCCGATAGTGCTGGGGCTTGAAGCAACACTTACATATCCGATAGTGTTGGGGCTTGAAGCAACACTTACATATCCGATAGTGTTGGAGCTTGAAGCAACACTTACATATCCGATAGTGCTGGGGCTTGAAGCAACACTTACATATCCGATAGTGCTGGGGCTTGAAGCAACACTTACATATCCGATAGTGTTGTGGCTTGAAGCAGCACTTACATATCCGATAGTGCTGGGGTTTGAAGCAGCACTAACATATCCGATAGTGCTGGCGCTTGAAGCAACACTTACATATCGGATAGTTTTGGGGCTTGATGCAGCACTAACATATCCGATAGTGCTGGGGTTTGAAGCAACACTTACATATCCGATAGTGCTGGGGCTTGAAGCAACACTTACATATCCGATAGTGCTGGGGCTTGAAGCAACACTTACATATCCGATAGTGCTGGGGCTTGAAGCAGCACTTACATATCCGATAGTGCTGGGGCTTGAAGCAACACTTACACATCCGATAGTGTTGGGGCTTGAAGCAGCACTTACATATCCGATAGTGTTGGGGTTTGAAGCAACACATACATATCTGCTAGTGTTGGGGCTTGAAGCAACACTTACATATCCAAGAGTGTTGGGGCTTGAAGCAGCACTAACATATCCGATAGTGTTGGGGTTTGAAGCAACACTTACATATCCGATAGTGTTGGGGCTTGAAGCAATACTTACATATCCGATAGTGCTGGGGCTTGAAGCAACACTTACATATCCGATAGTGCTGGGGTTTGAAGCAACACTTACATATCCGATAGTGCTGGGGCTTGAAGCAACACTAACATATCCGAAGGTGCTGGGGCTTGAAGCAACTCTTACATATCCGATAGTGCTGGGGTTTGAAGCAACACTTACATATCCGATAGTGCTGGGGCTTGAAGCAACACTTACATATCCGATAGTGCTGGGGCTTCAAGCAACTCTGACATATCCGATAGTGCTGGGGCTTGAAGCAACACTTACATATACGATAGTGTTGGGGCTTGAAGCAGCACTTACATATCCAATAGTGCTGGGGTTTGAAGTTACACTTACATATCCGATAGTGTTGGGACTTGAAGCAGCACTTACATATCCGATAGTGCTGGGGTTTGAAGCAACACTTACATATCCGATAGTGTTGGGGCTTGAAGCAGCACTTACATATCCGATAGTGCTGGGGCTTGAAGCAACACTTACATATCCGATAGTGTTGGGGCTTGAAGCAGCACTTACATATCCAATAGTGCTGGGGTTTGAAGTTACACTTACATATCCGATAGTGTTGGGACTTGAAGCAGCACTTACATATCCGATAGTGCTGGGGCTTGAAGCAACACTGACATATCTGATGGTGCTGGGGTTTGAAGCAACACTTACATATCCGATAGGGTTGGGGCTTGAAGCAACACTTACATATCAGATAGTGCTGGGGCTTGAAGCAACACTTACATATCCGATAGTGTTGGGGCTTGAAGCAACACTTACATATCCGATAGGGTTGGGGCTTGAAGCAGCACTTACATATCCGATAGTGCTGGGGCTTGAAGCAACACTTACATATCCGATAGAGTTGGGGCTTGAAGCAACACTTACATATCCGATAGGGTTGGAGCTTGAAGCAGCACTTACATATCCGATAGTGTTGGGGCTTGAAGCAACACTTACATATCCGATAGTGCTGGGGCTTGAAGCAACACTTACATATCCGATAGTGCTGGGGCTTGAAGCAACACTTACATATCCGATAGGGTTGGAGCTTGAAGCAGCACTTACATATCCGATAGTGTTGGGGCTTGAAGCAACACTTACATATCCGATAGTGCTGGGGCTTGAAGCAACACTTACATATCCGATAGTGCTGGGGCTTGAAGCAACACTTACATATCCGATAGGGTTGGGGCTTGAAGCAACACTTACATATCCGATAGTGCTGGGGCTTGAAGCAGCACTTACATATCCGATAGTGTTGGGGCTTGAAGCAATACCTCCATATCCGATAGTGTTGGGGCTTGAAGCAACACTTACATATCCGATAGTGTTGGAGCTTGAAGCAACACTTACATATCCGATAGTGCTGGGGCTTGAAGCAACACTTACATATCCGATAGTGCTGGGGCTTGAAGCAACACTTACATATCCGATAGTGTTGTGGCTTGAAGCAGCACTTACATATCCGATAGTGCTGGGGTTTGAAGCAGCACTAACATATCCGATAGTGTTGGGGCTTGAAGCAACACTTACATATCCGATAGTGTTGGAGCTTGAAGCAACACTTACATATCCGATAGTGCTGGCGCTTGAAGCAACACTTACATATCGGATAGTTTTGGGGCTTGATGCAGCACTAACATATCCAATAGTGTTGGGGCTTGAAGCAACACTTACACATCCGATAGTGTTGGGGCTTGAAGCAACACTTACACATCCGATAGTGCTGGGGCTTGAAGCAACACTTACATATCCGATAGTGCTGGGGCTTGAAGCACCACTTACATATCCGATAGTGCTGGGGCTTGAAGCAACACTTACATATCCGATAGTGCTGGGGCTTGAAGCAACACTTACATATCCGATAGGGTTGGGGCTTGAAGCAACACTTACATATCCGATAGTGCTGGGGCTTGAAGCAGCACTTACATATCCGATAGTGTTGGGGCTTGAACCAACACTTACATATCCGATAGTGCTGGGGTTGAAGCAACACTTACATATCCGATAGTGCTGGGGCTTGAAGCAACACTTACATATCCGATAGTGCTGGGGCTTGAAGCAACACGTACATATCCGATAGTGTTGGAGCTTGAAGCAACACTTACATATCCGATAGTGCTGGGGCTTGAAGCAACACTTACATATCCGATAGTGCTGGGGCTTGAAGCAGCACTAACATATCCGATAGTGCTGGGGTTTGAAGCAACACTTACATATCCGATAGTGCTGGGGCTTGAAGCAACACTTACATATCCGATAGTGCTGGGGCTTGAAGCAACACTTACATATCCGATAGTGCTGGGGCTTGAAGCAACACTTACATATCCGATAGTGCTGGGGCTTGAAGCAGCACTTACATATCCGATAGTGCTGGGGTTTGAAGCAGCACTAACATATCCGATAGTGCTGGGGTTTGAAGTAACACTTACATATCTGATAGTGTTGGGGCTTGAAGCAACACTTACAGATCCGATAGTGCTGGGGCTTGAAGCAACACTTACATATCCGATAGTGTTGGGGCTTGATGCAATACTCACATATCCGATAGAGCTGGGGCTTGAAGCAACACTCACATATCCGATAGCGCTGGGGCTTGAAGCAACACTTACATATCCGATAGTGCTGGGGCTTGAAGTAACACTTACATATCCGATAGTGCTGGGGCTTGAAGCAACACTTACATATCCGATAGTTTTGGGGCTTGAAGCAGCACTTACATATCCGATAGTTTTGGGGCTTGATGCAGCACTTACATATCCAATAGTGTTGGGGCTTGAAGCAACACTTACACATCCGATAGTGTTGGGGCTTGAAGCAACACTTACACATCCGATAGTGCTGGGGCTTGAAGCAACACTTACACATCCGATAGTGCTGGGGCTTGAAGCAACACTTACATATCCGATAGTGTTGGGGCTTGAAGCAACACTTACATATCCGATAGTGTTGGAGCTTGAAGCAACACTTACATATCCGATAGTGCTGGGGCTTGAAGCAACACTTACATATCCGATAGTGCTGGGGCTTGAAGCAACACTTACATATCCGATAGTGTTGTGGCTTGAAGCAGCACTTACATATCCGATAGTGCTGGGGTTTGAAGCAGCACTAACATATCCGATAGTGCTGGCGCTCGAAGCAACACTTACATATCGGATAGTTTTGGGGCTTGATGCAGCACTAACATATCCGATAGTGCTGGGGTTTGAAGCAACACTTACATATCCGATAGTGCTGGGGCTTGAAGCAACACTTACATATCCGATAGTTTTGGGGCTTGATGCAGCACTTACATATCCAATAGTGTTGGGGCTTGAAGCAACACTTACACATCCGATAGTGTTGGGGCTTGAAGCAACACTTACACATCCGATAGTGCTGGGGCTTGAAGCAACACTTACATATCCGATAGTGCTGGGGCTTGAAGCAACACTTACATATCCGATAGTGCTGGGGCTTGAAGCAACACTTACATATCCGATAGTGCTGGGGCTTGAAGCAACACTTACATATCCGATAGGGTTGGGGCTTGAAGCAACACTTACATATCCGATAGTGCTGGGGCTTGAAGCAACACTTACATATCCGATAGTGTTGGGGCTTGAAGCAACACTTACATATCCGATAGTGCTGGGTCTTGATGCAGCACTTACATATCCGATAGTGTTGGGGCTTGAAGCAACACTTACATATCCGATAGTGCTGGGGCTTGAAGCAACACTTACATATCCGATAGTGCTGGGGCTTGAAGCAACACTTACATATCCGATAGTGCTGGGGCTTGAAGCAACACTTACATATCCGATAGGGTTGGGGCTTGAAGCAACACTTACATATCCGAAAGTGCTGGGGCTTGAAGCAACACTTACATATCCGATAGCGCTGGGGCTTGAAGCAACACTTACATATCCGATAGTGCTGGGGCTTGAAGCAACACTTACATATCCGATAGTGCTGGGGCTTGAAGCAACACTTACATATCCGATAGTGCTGGGGCTTGAAGCAGCACTTACATATCCGATAGTGTTGGGGCTTGAAGCAACACTTACATATCCGATAGTGTTGGGGCTTGAAGCAGCACTTACATATCCGATAGTGTTGGGGTTTGAAGCAACACATACATATCCGATAGTGTTGGGGCTTGAAGCAACACTTACATATCCGAGAGTGTTCGGGCTTGAAGCAGCACTAACATATCCGATAGTGTTGGGGCTTGAAGCAACACTTACATATCCGATAGTGCTGGGGCTTGAAGCAACACTAACATATCCGAAGGTGCTGGGGCTTGAAGCAACTCTTACATATCCGATAGTGCTGGGGTTTGAAGCAACACTTACATATCCGATAGTGCTGGGGCTTGAAGCAACACTTACATATCCGATAGTGCTGGGGCTTCAAGCAACTCTGACATATCCGATAGTGCTGGGGCTTGAAGCAACACTTACATATCCGATAGTGTTGGGGTTTGAAGCAACACTTACATATCCGATAGTGTTGGGGCTTGAAGCAACACTTACATATCCGATAGTGCTGGGGCTTGAAGCAACACTAACATATCCGAAGGTGCTGGGGCTTGAAGCAACTCTTACATATCCGATAGTGCTGGGGTTTGAAGCAACACTTACATGTCCGATAGTGCTGGGGCTTGAAGCAACACTTACATATCCGATAGTGTTGGGGCTTGAAGCAGCACTTACATATCCAATAGTGCTGGGGTTTGAAGTTACACTTACATATCCGATAGTGTTGGGACTTGAAGCAGCACTTACATATCCGATAGTGCTGGGGTTTGAAGCAACACTTACATATCCGATAGTGTTGGGACTTGAAGCAGCACTTACATATCCGATGGTGCTGGGGTTTGAAGCAACACTTACATATCCGATAGTGTTGGGGCTTGAAGCAGCACTTACATATCTGATAGTGCTGGGGCTTCAAGCAACTCCTACATATCCGATAGTGCTGGGGCTTGAAGCAACACTTACATATCCGATAGTGTTGGGGCTTGAAGCAGCACTTACATATCCAATAGTGCTGGGGTTTGAAGTTACACTTACATATCCGATAGTGTTGGGACTTGAAGCAGCACTTACATATCCGATAGTGCTGGGGCTTGAAGCAACACTGACATATCCGATGGTGCTGGGGTTTGAAGCAACACTTACATATCCGATAGTGTTGGGGCTTGAAGCAGCACTTACATATCTGATAGTGCTGGGGTTTGGAGCAACACTTACATATCCGATGGTGCTGGGGTTTGAAGCAACACTTACATATCCGATAGTTTTGGGGCTTGATGCAGCACTTACATATCCGATAGTGTTGGGGCTTGAAGCAACACTTACATATCCGATAGTGCTGGGGCTTGAAGCAACACTTACATATCCGATAGTGCTGGGGCTTGAAGCAACACTTACATATCCGATAGTGCTGGGGCTTGAAGCAACACTTACATATCCGCTAGTGTTGGGGCTTGAAGCAACACTTACATATCCGATAGTGCTGGGGCTTGAAGCAACACTTACATATCCGATCGGGTTGGGGCTTGAAGCAACACTTACATATCCGATAGTGCTGGGGCTTGAAGCAACACTTACATATCCGATAGTGTTGGGGCTTGAAGCAACACTTACATATCCGATAGTGCTGGGGCTTGAAGCAACACTTACATATCCGATAGTGCTGGGTCTTGATGCAGCACTTACATATCCGATAGTGTTGGGGCTTGAAGCAACACTTACATATCCGATAGTGCTGGGGCTTGAAGCAACACTTACATATCCGATAGTGCTGGGGCTTGAAGCAACACTTACATATCCGATAGTGCTGGGGCTTGAAGCAACACTTACATATCCGATAGGGTTGGGGCTTGAAGCAACACTTACATATCCGATAGTGCTGGGGCTTGAAGCAACACTTACATATCCGATAGCGCTGGGGCTTGAAGCAATACTTACATATCCGATAGTGCTGGGGCTTGAAGCAACACTTACATATCCGATAGTGCTGGGGCTTGAAGCAACACTTACATATCCGATAGTGCTGGGGCTTGAAGCAGCACTTACATATCCGATAGTGTTGGGGCTTGAAGCAACACTTACATATCCGATAGTGTTGGGGCTTGAAGCAACACTTACATATCCGATAGTGCTGGGGCTTGAAGCAACACTTACATATCCGATAGTGCTGGGGTTTGAAGCAACACTTACATATCCGATAGTGCTGGGGCTTGAAGCAACACTAACATATCCGAAGGTGCTGGGGCTTGAAGCAACTCTTACATATCCGATAGTGCTGGGGTTTGAAGCAACACTTACATATCCGATAGTGCTGGGGCTTGAAGCAACACTTACATATCCGATAGTGCTGGGGCTTCAAGCAACTCTGACATATCCGATAGTGCTGGGGCTTGAAGCAACACTTACATATCCGATAGTGTTGGGGCTTGAAGCAGCACTTACATATCCAATAGTGCTGGCGTTTGAAGTTACACTTACATATCCGATAGTGTTGGGACTTGAAGCAGCACTTACATATCCGATAGTGCTGGGGTTTGAAGCAACACTTACATATCCGATAGTGTTGGGGCTTGAAGCAGCACTTACATATCCGATAGTGCTGGGGCTTGAAGCAACACTTACATATCCGATAGTGTTGGGGCTTGAAGCAGCACTTACATATCCAATAGTGCTGGGGTTTGAAGTTACACTTACATATCCGATAGTGTTGGGACTTGAAGCAGCACTTACATATCCGATAGTGCTGGGGTTTGAAGCAACACTTACATATCCGATAGTGTTGGGGCTTGAAGCAGCACTTACATATCTGATAGTGCTGGGGCTTCAAGCAACTCTTACATATCCGATAGTGCTGGGGCTTGAAGCAACACTTACATATCCGATAGTGTTGGGGCTTGAAGCAGCACTTACATATCCAATAGTGCTGGGGTTTGAAGTTACACTTACAAATCCGATAGTGTTGGGACTTGAAGCAGCACTTACATATCCGATAGTGCTGGGGCTTGAAGCAACACTGACATATCCGATGGTGCTGGGGTTTGAAGCAACACTTACATATCCGATAGTTTTGGGGCTTGATGCAGCACTTACATATCCGATAGTGCTGGGGCTTGAAGCAACACTTACATATCCGATAGTGCTGGGGCTTGAAGCAACACTTACATATCCGATATTGCTGGGGCTTGAAGCAACACTTACATATCCGATAGTGCTGGGGCTTGAAGCAACACTTACATATCCGATAGTGCTGGGGCTTGAAGCAACACTTACATATCCGATAGTGCTGGGGCTTGAAGCAACACTTACATATTCGATAGTGCTGGGGCTTGAAGCAACACTTACATATCCGATAGTGCTGGGGCTTGAAGCAACACTTACATATCCGATAGTGCTGGGGCTTGAAGCAACACTTACATATCCGATAGTGTTGGAGCTTGAAGCAACACTTACATATCCGATAGTGCTGGGGCTTGAAGCAACACTTACATATCCGATAGTGCTGGGGCTTGAAACAGCACTTACATATCCGATAGTGCTGGGGCTTGAAGCAGCACTTACATATCCGATAGTGCTGGGGCTTGAAGCAGCACTTACATATCCGATAGTGTTGGAGCTTGAAGCAACACTTACATATCCGATAGTGCTGGGGCTTGAAGCAACACTTACATATCCGATAGTGCTGGGGCTTGAAACAGCACTTACATATCCGATAGTGCTGGGGTTTGAAGCAGCACTAACATATCCGATAGTGCTGGGGTTTGAAGTAACACTTACATATCCGATCGTGTTGGGGCTTGAAGCAGCACTTACATATCCAATAGTGCTGGGGCTTGAAGCAACTCTTACATATCCGATAGTGTTGGGGTTTGAAGCAACTCTTACATATCCGATAGTGTTGGGGCTTGAAGCAACACTTACATATCCGATAGTTTTGGGGCTTGATGCAGCACTTACACATCCAATAGTGTTGGGGCTTGAAGCAACACTTACACATCCGATAGTGTTGGGGCTTGAAGCAACACTTACCCATCCGATAGTGCTGGGGCTTGAAGCAACACTTACATATCCGATAGTGCTGGGGCTTGAAGCAACACTTACATATCCGATAGTGCTGGGGCTTGAAGCAACACTTACATATCCGATAGTGCTGGGGCTTGAAGCAACACTTACATATCCGATAGGGTTGGGGCTTGAAGCAACACTTACATATCAGATAGTGCTGGGGCTTGAAGCAACATTTACATATCCGATAGTGTTGGGGCTTGAAGCAACACTTACATATCCGATAGGGTTGGGGCTTGAAGCAGCACTTACATATCCGATAGTGCTGGGGCTTGAAGCAACACTTACATATCCGATAGTGTTGGGGCTTGAAGCAACACTTACATATCCGATAGGGTTGGAGCTTGAAGCAGCACTTACATATCCGATAGTGTTGGGGCTTGAAGCAACACTTACATATCCGATAGTGCTGGGGCTTGAAGCAACACTTACATATCCGATAGGGTTGGAGCTTGAAGCAGCACTTACATATCCGATAGTGTTGGGGCTTGAAGCAACACTTACATATCCGATAGTGTTGGGGCTTGAAGCAACACTTACCCATCCGATAGTGCTGGGGCTTGAAGCAACACTTACATATCCGATAGTGCTGGGGCTTGAAGCAACACTTACATATCCGATAGTGCTGGGGCTTGAAGCAACACTTACATATCCGATAGTGCTGGGGCTTGAAGCAACACTTACATATCCGATAGGGTTGGGGCTTGAAGCAACACTTACATATCAGATAGTGCTGGGGCTTGAAGCAACATTTACATATCCGATAGTGTTGGGGCTTGAAGCAACACTTACATATCCGATAGTGCTGGGGCTTGAAGCAACACTTACATATCCGATAGTGTTGGGGCTTGAAGCAACACTTACATATCCGATAGGGTTGGAGCTTGAAGCAGCACTTACATATCCGATAGTGTTGGGGCTTGAAGCAACACTTACATATCCGATAGTGCTGGGGCTTGAAGCAACACTTACATATCCGATAGTGCTGGGGCTGAAGCAACACTTACATATCCGATAGTGTTGGGGCTTGAAGCAACACTTACATATCCGATAGGGTTGGAGCTTGAAGCAGCACTTACATATCCGATAGTGCTGGGGCTTGAAGCAACACTTACATATCCGATAGTGCTGGGGCTTGAAGCAACACTTACATATCCGATAGTTTTGGGGCTTGATGCAACACTTACATATCCGATAGGGTTGGGGCTTGAAGCAACACTTACATATCAGATAGTGCTGGGGCTTGAAGCAACATTTACATATCCGATAGTGTTGGGGCTTGAAGCAACACTTACATATCCGATAGGGTTGGGGCTTGAAGCAGCACTTACATATCCGATAGTGCTGGGGCTTGAAGCAACACTTACATATCCGATAGTGTTGGGGCTTGAAGCAACACTTACATATCCGATAGGGTTGGAGCTTGAAGCAACACTTACATATCCGATAGGGTTGGGGCTTGAAGCAACACTTACATATCCGATAGTGCTGGGGCTTGAAGCAACACTTACATATCCGATAGGGTTGGAGCTTGAAGCAGCACTTACATATCCGATAGTGTTGGGGCTTGAAGCAACACTTACATATCCGATAGGGTTGGGGCTTGAAGCAGCACTTACATATCCCATAGTGCTGGGGCTTGAAGCAACACTTACATATCCGATAGTGTTGGGGCTTGAAGCAACACTTACATATCCGATAGGGTTGGAGCTTGAAGCAGCACTTACATATCCGATAGTGCTGGGGCTTGAAGCAACACTTACATATCCGATAGTGCTGGGGCTTGAAGCAACACTTACATATCCGATAGTGCTGGGGCTTGAAGCAACACTTACATATCCGATAGTGCTGGGGCTTGAAGCAGCACGTACATATCCGATAGTGCTGGGATTTGAAGCAGCACTTACATATCCGATAGTGCCGGGGTTTGAAGCAGCACTTACATATCCGATAGTGCTAGGGTTTGAAGTAACACTTACATATCCGATAGTGCTGGGGCTTGAAGCAACACTTACATATCCGATAGTGCTGGGGCTTGAAGCAACACTTACATATCCGATAGTGCTGGGGCTTGAAGCAACACTTACATATCCGATAGGGCTGGGGCTTGAAGCAACACTTACATATCCGATAGTGCTGGGGCTTGAAGCAACACTTACATATCCGATAGGGTTGGAGCTTGAAGCAGCACTTACATATCCGATAGTGCTGGGGCTTGAAGCAACACTTACATATCCGATAGTGCTGGGGCTTGAAGCAACACTTACATATCCGATAGTTTCGGGGCTTGATGCAGCACTGACATATCCGATAGTGTTGGGGCTTGAAGCAACACTTACATATCCGATAGTGCTGGGGTTTGAAGCAACACTTACATATCCGATAGTGCTGGGGCTTGAAGCAACACTTACATATCCGATAGGGCTGGGGCTTGAAGCAACACTTACATATCCGATAGTGCTGGGGTTTGAAGCAACACTTACATATCCGATAGTGCTGGGGCTTGAAGCAACACTTACATATCCGAAGGTGCTGGGGCTTCAAGCAACTCTGACATATCCGATAGTGCTGGGGCTTGAAGCAACACTTACATATCCGATAGTGTTGGGGCTTGAAGCAGCACTTACATATCCAATAGTGCTGGGGTTTGAAGTTACACTTACATATCCGATAGTGTTGGGACTTGAAGCAGCACTTACATATCCGATAGTGCTGGGGTTTGAAGCAACACTTACATATCCGATAGTGTTGGGGCTTGAAGCAGCACTTACATATCTGATAGTGCTGGGGTTTGGAGCAACACTTACATATCCGATAGTGCTGGGGCTTGAAGCAACACTTACATATCCGATAGTGTTGGGGCTTGAAGCAGCACTTACATATCCAATAGTGCTGGGGTTTGAAGTTACACTTACATATCCGATAGTGTTGGGACTTGAAGCAGCACTTACATATCCGATAGTGCTGGGGCTTGAAGCAACACTGACATATCCGATGGTGCTGGGGTTTGAAGCAACACTTACATATCCGATCGGGTTGGGGCTTGAAGCAACACTTACATATCCGATAGTTTTGGGGCTTGATGCAGCACTTACATATCCAATAGTGTTGGGGCTTGAAGCAACACTTACACATCCGATAGTGTTGGGGCTTGAAGCAACACTTACATATCCGATAGTTTTAGGGCTTGATGCAGCACTTACACATCCAATAGTGTTGGGGCTTGAAGCAACACTTACACATCCGATAGTGCTGGGGCTTGAAGCAACACTTACATATCCGATAGTGCTGGGGCTTGAAGCAACACTTACATATCCGATAGTGCTGGGGCTTGAAGCAACACTTACATATCCGATAGTGCTGGGGCTTGAAGCAACACTTACATATCCGATAGGGTTGGGGCTTGAAGCAACACTTACATATCAGATAGTGCTGGGGCTTGAAGCAACACTTACATATCCGATAGTGTTGGGGCTTGAAGCAACACTTACATATCCGATAGGGTTGGGGCTTGAAGCAGCACTTACATATCCGATAGTGCTGGGGCTTGAAGCAACACTTACATATCCGATAGTGTTGGGGCTTGAAGCAACACTTACATATCCGATAGTGTTGGGGCTTGAAGCAACACTTACATATCCGATAGGGTTGGGGCTTGAAGCAGCACTTACATATCCGATAGTGCTGGGGCTTGAAGCAACACTTACATATCCGATAGTGTTGGGGCTTGAAGCAACACTTACATATCCGATAGTGCTGGGGCTTGAAGCAACACTTACATATCCGATAGTGTTGGGGCTTGAAGCAACACTTACATATCCGACAGGGTTGGAGCTTGAAGCAGCACTTACATATCCGATAGTGCTGGGGTTTGAAGCAGCACTTACATATCCGATAGTGCTAGGGTTTGAAGTAACACTTACATATCCAATAGTGCTGGGGCTTGAAGCAACTCTTACATATCCGATAGTGTTGGGGTTTGAAGCAACTCTTACATATCCGATAGTGTTGGGGTTTGAAGCAACACTTACATATCCGATACTGCTGTGGCTTGAAGCAACACTTACATATCCGATAGTTTTGGGGCTTGATGCAGCACTTACATATCCGATAGTGCTGGGGCTTGAAGCAACACTTACATATCCGATAGTGCTGGGGCTTGAAGCAACACTTACATATCCGATAGGGCTGGGGCTTGAAGCAACACTTACATATCCGATAGTGCTGGGGCTGAAGCAACACTTACATATCCGATAGTGTTGGGGCTTGAAGCAACACTTACATATCCGACAGGGTTGGAGCTTGAAGCAGCACTTACATATCCGATAGTGCTGGGGCTTGAAGCAACACTTACATATCCGATAGTGCTGGGGCTTGAAGCAACACTTACATATCCGATAGTTTCGGGGCTTGATGCAGCACTGACATATCCGATAGTGTTGGGGCTTGAAGCAACACTTACATATCCGATAGTGCTGGGGCTTGAAGCAACACTTACATATCCGATAGTGCTGGGGCTTGAAGCAACACTTACATATCCGATAGTGCTGGGGCTTGAAGCAACACTTACGTATCCGATAGTGCTGGGGCTTGAAGCAACACTTACATATCCGATAGGGTTGGGGCTTGAAGCAACACTTACATATCCGATAGTGCTGGGGCTTGAAGCAACACTTACATATCCGATAGTGCTGGGGCTTGAAGCAATACTTACATATCCGATAGTGCTGGGGCTTGAAGCAACACTTACATATCCGATAGTGCTGGGGCTTGAAGCAACACTTACATATCCGATAGTGCTGGGGCTTGAAGCAACACTTACATATCCGATAGTGCTGGGGCTTGAAGCAACACTTACATATCCGATAGTGCTGGGGCTTGAAGCAACACTTACATATCCGATAGTGTTGGAGCTTGAAGCAACACTTACATATCCGATAGTGCTGGTGCTTGAAGCAACACTTACATATCCGATAGTGCTGAGGCTTGAAGCAACACTTACATATCCGATAGTGCTGGGGCTTGAAGCAACACTTACATATCCGATAGTGCTGGGGCTTGAAGCAACACTTACATATCCGATAGTGTTGGGGCTTGAAGCAACACTTACATATCCGATAGTGCTGGGGCTTGAAGCAACACTTACATATCCGATAGTGCTGGGGCTTGAAGCAACACTTACATATCCGATAGGGTTGGGGCTTGAAGCAACACTTACATATCAGATAGTGCTGGGGCTTGAAGCAACACTTACATATCCGATAGTGTTGGGGCTTGAAGCAACACTTACATATCCGATAGGGTTGGGGCTTGAAGCAGCACTTACATATCCGATAGTGCTGGGGCTTGAAGCAACACTTACATATCCGATAGTGTTGGGGCTTGAAGCAACACTTACATATCCGATAGTGCTGGGGCTTGAAGCAACACTTACATATCCGATAGTGCTGGGGCTGAAGCAACACTTACATATCCGATAGTGTTGGGGCTTGAAGCAACACTTACATATCCGACAGGGTTGGAGCTTGAAGCAGCACTTACATATCCGATAGTGCTGGGGCTTGAAGCAACACTTACATATCCGATAGTGCTGGGGCTTGAAGCAACACTTACATATCCGATAGTGCTGGGGCTTGAAGCAACACTTACATATCCGATAGGGTTGGAGCTTGAAGCAGCACTTACATATCCGATAGTGCTGGGGCTTGAAGCAACACTTACATATCCGATAGTGCTGGGGCTTGAAGCAACACTTACATATCCGATAGTTTCGGGGCTTGATGCAGCACTGACATATCCGATAGTGTTGGGGCTTGAAGCAATACTTACATATCCGATAGTGCTGGGGCTTGAAGCAACACTTACATATCCGATAGAGCTGGGGCTTGAAGCAACACTTACATATCCGATAGTGCTGGGGCTTGAAGCAACACTTACATATCCGATAGTGCTGGGGCTTGAAGCAACACTTACATATCCGATAGGGTTGGGGCTTGAAGCAACACTTACATATCCGATAGTGCTGGGGCTTGAAGCAACACTTACATATCCGATAGTGCTGGGGCTTGAAGCAATACTTACATATCCGATAGTGCTGGGGCTTGAAGCAACACTTACATATCCGATAGTGCTGGGGCTTGAAGCAACACTTACATATCCGATAGTGCTGGGGCTTGAAGCAACACTTACATATCCGATAGTGCTGGGGCTTGAAGCAACACTTACATATCCGATAGTGTTGGAGCTTGAAGCAACACTTACATATCCGATAGTGCTGGTGCTTGAAGCAACACTTACATATCCGATAGTGCTGAGGCTTGAAGCAACACTTACATATCCGATAGTGCTGGGGCTTGAAGCAACACTTACATATCCGATAGTGCTGGGGCTTGAAGCAACACTTACATATCCGATAGTGTTGGGGCTTGAAGCAACACTTACATATCCGATAGTGCTGGGGCTTGAAGCAACACTTACATATCCGATAGTGCTGGGGCTTGAAGCAGCACTTACATATCCGATAGTGTTGGGGCTTGAAGCAGCACTTACATATCCGATAGTGTTGGGGCTTGAAGCAGCACTTACATATCCAATAGTGCTGGGGCTTGAAGCAACACTTACATATCCGATAGTGCTGGGGCTTGAAGTGAGTTTGCCAATTGCTGGGTTTGTTTCCCTTTGGCCCGAGCTGCCTCCTGTTCACCATGGCGGGGTGGGGGTGGGAAGGGGTGGGAGAGCGGTATATGATCCCTCTGTCCATCCATCTCCCATCAGGATGGTCTGAAGATTGTCTGCTTCTGCCTCAGAAAGAGACCTGAACAGTCCCCATCCCCCACCGTTCCCATCCACCAGGCTCAGCTCATTTGGAACCGTTTCCCTTTCACTGGCCTCACTTTCTCCAAGTCAAAGGGCTGCTTCCAGCTACCTGCTCGGGTCCCAGTGTATCTGTGTCTTTGTGGGGAAGGTGGAATAGTTCTTGGCGCAGTCCTATTTAGCTCTTTCTCCAACCTGTTGGTGATGCAATTGCTGCTATTCCTGCTCTCACCAGAATTAGAGGAAAAATATATTAACTTGTTTACAATTTCTGTCTTTCCCTCAAGGCCACATTTCTGACTTTTCCCTTCCTTGGCCTCTCTGTTTCCATTTCTGGCGAAAGTCTGTACATCAATATCCATTCCAAACACATGGACTCCCACAGTAACCTGGAATACACTTCCTCACATCCTGACTCCTGTAAGGATTCCATTCCATTCTCCCTGTGATTCCATCTTCAGCTGTTCTGGTGATGTCACCTTCCACCCCCTCATTTCCTCTCAGGGACATGGCCGGATCTATAAAGGAGGTGAAATTAAGGATCTCAAATGTTTTCACTTGGAACCAGAAAACTTGAGGGAATTTGTTCATTCACCATAAAAGAACAGGGGGAACACTTCTCCAGATAAAGATCATTCATTCCCCTGTTATTGCAGCCTTTGGCATTTGCAGAAAGGCAATGCATCTTCTTCATGGACAGTGAACGTCACAGTATTCATGGAACAGATTTCAGGAATAGTCCTCAATTACTGAGCAGCTCCCCTAGGATGAGGATCAGCAAAGAAAATCAAGTCTGAAGACTTTAATGCAATGTTTGTGATGAAACTGAACATTTTACTGGAATCTACACATATTCAGCAATTATCAAGAAGTTATATCTGATATATAGGAAGTAAAGTTTGTTGAAAGGACAAATATATTAAATCTTCAAAGATTTTTTTTCCTCAGACAAATTGTCAGGAGCATTGATCTGTCGTGTGAAAACAAATCTGTGGTGATCTCTATGGAATATCACATCACAATACACCCCAAACATTTCAGTGATTTTATTTTAGCTCCAACACACATCACCACTGATACTGGGGAAATTCTAATGTATTTGAGTTTCCGCACAAACACATGTAATTATGCAGCTACCCAAAACCAAATTCAGGGAAGAGATGAAGAAGGTGATGAAATCGCCTTCATTTTGATATTGACTTTGTTTAAAAAAAACATTAAACTGAAACTTTCTTCCCAGACTGAGTAAATGCCAACCTGTGGTCTCACTCAGAATGGCCTCTTCTATTACTGCTAAGAAGGATTCCACTTGTGAAAACGAAACGTTCTTTGAATACATTTTTCAAACTGTCAGCTATGTTAGATACCTGCTCATTTCTCAGGGGGTAACAGTCCTGATGGTGTTTACCCTCCATCCAGTCAAATTGTTCTCACGGTTTAACCTGCCAGAGGCAAACATCACAACAGCCTCTTTTTGTTCACCAGTATCTCAACTTTAATCTTTGAGCAGTAGTCCAGCCTCACCTCCATTTCCCAGATGGATGGGAATGCCAACTTCTGATTCCATTCTCACTGTGAGAGTGCGTTGGTTAGCGGACAGCCGTTCTGAAAAGCACAGTGATGTCAACAGCATGGGTACAATTTCTGTCAGTGACTTAGAGTCAATCCCTGTCACTAGCTGAGATACAATCCTTGTCACTAACTGAGATTCAATCCCTGTCACTGACTGAGGTTAAGTTCCTAATACTGACTGAGATTTAGTCGCTGTCACTGACTGAGGCTCAATCCCTGTCACTGACTGGGATTCAATCCCTGTCACTGACTGGGATTCAATCCCTGTCACTGACTGGGATTCAATCCCTGTCACTGACTGAGGTTCAATCCCTGTCACTGACTGAGGCTCAATCCCTGTCACTGACTGAGGCTCAATCCCTGTCACTGACTGAGGCTCAATCCCTGTCACTGACAGAGATTCAATTCCTTTCATTAATGGAGATTGAATCCCTGTCACTGATTGAGGGTCAATCCCTGTCACTAACTGAGGTTCAATCCCTGTCACTGACTGAGATTCATTCCTGTCACTGACTGAGGGTCAATCCCTGTCACTGACTAAGGTTCAATCCCTGTCACTGACTAAGGTTCAATCCCTGTCACTGACTGAGATTCAATCACTGTCACTAACTGAGATTGAATCCCTGTCACTGACTTTGGTTCAATCCCTGTCACTGACTGAGTTTAAATCCCTGTCACTGTCTGAGATTCAATCCCTGTCACTGACTGTGGTTCAGGTCCTGTCACTGACTGAGGTTCAATCCCTGTCACTGACTGATATTCAATCCCTGTCACTCTCTGAGGTTCAGTCCCTGTAACTGACTGAGATTCAATCACTGTCACTGACTGAACATCAATCCCTGAAAATGACTGAGATTCAATCCCTGTCACTGACTGAACATCAATCCCTGAAACTGACTGAGATTCAATCCCTGTCACTGACTGAGATTCAATGACTGTCACTGACGGAGATTCAATCCCTGACAATGATTGAGGGTCAATCCCTGTCACTGAAGGAGGGTCAATCCCTATCAGTGACAGATTCAATCCCTGTCACAGACTGAGATTGAATCCCTGTCACTGACCGAGGTTCAATCCCTGTCACTGACTGAAACTCAATCCCTGTCACAGAGTGAGATTCAATCCCTGTCACTGACTGAGGTTCAATCTCTGTCACTGACTGAGATTCAATCCCTGTCACTGACTGAGATTCAATCAATGTCACTGACTGAGGTTCATTCCATTTCAATGACTGAGGTTCAATCGCTGTCACTGAAAGAGATTCAATGACTGTCACTAAATGAGTCACATTCCCTGTCACTGACTGAGATTCAATGATTGTCACTGAGTGGGGCTCAATCCCTGTCTCTGACTGATGATCAATCGCTGTTACTGACTGAGGTTCAATCCCTGTCACTAACTGAAGCTCAATCCCTTTCACTGACTGAGATTCAATCCCTGTCACTGACTGAAATTCATTCCCTGTCACTGACTGAAGCTGAATCCCTGTCACTGGCTGAGATTCAATCCTTGTCACTGACTGAGATTCAATCCCTGTCACTGACTGAGATTCAATCCCTGTCACTGACTGAGATTCAATCTTTGTCACTGACTGAGGTTCAATCGCGGTCACTGACTGAGGTTCAATGACTGTCACTGACGGAGATTCAATCCCTGACAATGGTTGAGGGTCAATCCCTGTCACTGACTGAGGTTCAATTTCAGTCACTGACTGAGGTTCAACCCTTGTCACTGAAGGAGGGTCGATCCCTATCACTGACAGATTAAATCCCTGACACAGACTGAGATTGAATCCCTGTCACTGACCGAGATTCAATCCCTGTCACTGACCGAACCTCAATCCCTGTCACAGACTGAGATTCAATCGCTGTCACTAACTGAGGTTCAAAACTGGTCACTGACTGAGGTTCAATCCCTGTCACTGACTGAAGTTCAATTACTTTCACTGACTGAGATTCAATCTCTGTCACTGACTGAAGCTCAATCCCTGTCACTGAGTGAGGTTCAATCCCTGTCACTGACTGATATTCAATCCCTGTCACTGACTGAACCCCAATCCCGGTCACAGACTGAGATTCAATCCCTGTCACTGACCGAGGTTCAATCCCTTTCACTGACTGAGATTCAATCCCTGTCACTAAATGAGGCTCAATCCCTGTCACTGAATGAGGTTCAAACACTGTCACTGACTGAGATTCAATCCCTGTCACTGACTGAAGTTCAATTACTTTCACTGACTGAGATTCAATCTCTGTCACTGACTGAAGCTCAATCCCGGTCACTGACTGAAGCTCAATCCCTGTCACTGACTGAGGTTCCTTCGCAGTCACTGAGTGAGGTTCAATCCCTGTCACTGACTGATATTCAATCCCTGTCACTGACTGAACCCCAATCCCGGTCACAGACTGAGATTCAATCCCTGTCACTGACCGAGGTTCAATCCCTTTCACTGACTGAGATTCCATGACTGTCACTGACTGAGATTCAATCCCTGTCAATGACTGAGGGTCAATCCCTGTCACTGAATGAGGTTCAAACACTGTCACTGACTGAGATTCAATTCCTGTCACTGACAGCGATTCAATCCCTGTCACTGACGGAGATTCAATCCCTGTCACTGACTGAGGTTCAATCTCTGTCACTGACTGAGATTCAATCCCTGTCACTGACTGAGATTCAATCCCTGTCACTGACAGCGATTCAATCCCTGTCACTGAATGAGATTCAATCTCCGTCACTGATTGAGGTTCAATCCCAGTCACTGACTGAGGTTCAATCCCTGTCACTGACTGAGATTCAATCTCTGTCACTGACTACGGCTCAATCCCTGTCACTGAATGAGGTTCAATCCTGTCACTGGCTGAGATTCAATCCCTGTCACTGAATGAGGTTCAATCCCTGTCACTGACTGTGATTCAATCCCTGTCACTGACTGAGATTCAATCCCTGACACTAAATGATGCTCAATCCCTGTCACTGACTGAGGTTCAATCCCTGTTACTGACTGAGATTCAATCCCTGTCACTGACTGAGATTCAATCCCTGTCACTGACTGAGGTTCAATCCCTGTCACTGACTGAGGTGAAATCCCTGTCCGTGTCTAAAATTCAATCCCTGTCACTGACTGAGATTCAATTCCTGTCACTGACTGAGGTTCAATCCCTGTCACTGACTGAGATTCAATCCCTGTCACTGACTGAGGTTCAATCTCTGTCACTGACTGAGATTAAATCCCTGTCAGTGTCTGAGATTCAATCCCTGTCACTGTCTGAGATTCAATCCCTGTCACTGTCTGAGGTTCAATCCCTGTCCATTTCTCAGTTTCAATCCCTGTCACTGGCTGAGAATCAATCCCTGTCACTGACTGAGGCTCAATCCCTGTCACTGACTTTGATTCAATCCCTATCACTGACTGAGATTCAATCCCTGTCACTAAATGAGGCTCAATCCCTGTCACTGACTGATATTCAATCCCTGTCACTGACTGAACCCCAATCCCGGTCACAGACTGAGATTCAATCCCTGTCACTGACCGAGGTTCAATCCCTTTCACTGACTGAGATTCCATGACTGTCACTGACTGAGATTCAATCCCTGTCAATGACTGAGGGTCAATCCCTGTCACTGAATGAGGTTCAAACACTGTCACTGACTGAGATTCAATTCCTGTCACTGACAGCGATTCAATCCCTGTCACTGACGGAGATTCAATCCCTGTCACTGACTGAGGTTCAATCTCTGTCACTGACTGAGATTCAATCCCTGTCACTAACTGAGATTCAATCCCTGTCACTGACAGCGATTCAATCCCTGTCACTGAATGAGATTCAATCTCCGTCACTGATTGAGGTTCAATCCCAGTCACTGACTGAGGTTCAATCCCTGTCACTGACGGATATTCAATCCCTGTCACAGACTGAGATTCAATCCCTGTCACTGATTGAAGCTCAATCCCGGTCACTGACTGAGATTCTATCCCTGTCACTGACTGTGATTCAATCCCTTCACTGATTGAGATTCAATCCCTGTCACTGAGTGAGATTCAAACACTGTCACTGACTGAGATTCATTCACTGTCACTGACTGCGATTCAATCCCTGTCACTGACTGAGATTTAATCCCTGTCACTGACTGAGGTTCAATTCCTGTCACTGACTGAGATTCAATCCCTGTCACAGACTGAGAGTCAATCCCTGTCACTGACAGAGATTCAATCCCTGTCATTGACTGAGATTCAATCCCTGACACTGACTGAGGGTCAATCCCTGTCACTGACTGAGATTCAATCCTTGTCACTGATTGAGGGTCAATCCATGTCACTGACTGAGATTCAATCCCTGGCACTGACTGAGATTTAATCCCTGTCACTGACTGAGGTTCAATTCCTGTCACTGACTGAGATTCAATCCCTGTCACAGACTGAGAGTCAATGCCTGTCACTGACAGAGATTCAATCCCTGTCACTGACTGAGGGTCAATCCCTGTCACTGACAGAGATTCAATCCCTGTCACTGATTGAGGGTCAATCCCTGTCACTGATTGAGGGTCAATCCCTGTCATTGACTGACATTCAATCCCTGACACTGACTGAGGCTCAATCCCTGTCACTGACAGAGATTCAATCCCTGTCACTGACTGAGATTCAATCCCTGTCACTGACTAAGGTTCAATCACTGTCACTAACTGAGATTGAATCCCTGTCACTGACTTTGGTTCAATCCCTGTCACTGACTGAGTTTAAATCCCTGTCACTGTCTGAGATTCAATCCCTGTCACTGACTGTGGTTCAGGTCCTGTCACTGACTGAGGTTCAGTCCCTGTAACTGACTGAGATTCAATCCACGTCACTGACTGAACATCAATCCCTGAAAATGACTGAGATTCAATCCCTGTCACTGACTGAACATCAATCCCTGAAACTGACTGAGATTCAATCCCTGTCACTGACTGAGATTCAATGACTGTCACTGACGGAGATTCAATCCCTGACAATGATTGAGGGTCAATCCCTGTCACTGAAGGAGGGTCAATCCCTATCAGTGACAGATTCAATCTCTGTCACAGACTGAGATTGAATCCCTGTCACTGACCGAGGTTCAATCCCTGTCACTGACTGAAACTCAATCCCTGTCACTGACTGAGATTCAATCAATGTCACTGACTGAGGTTCAATCCATTTCAATGACTGAGGTTCAATCGCTGTCACTGAAAGAGATTCAATGACTGTCACTAAATGAGTCACATTCCCTGTCACTGACTGAGATTCAATGATTGTCACTGAGTGGGGCTCAATCCCTGTCTCTGACTGATGATCAATCGCTGTTACTGACTGAGGTTCAATCCCTGTCACTAACTGAAGCTCAATCCCTTTCACTGACTGAGATTCAATCCCTGTCACTGACTGAAATTCATTCCCTGTCACTGACTGAAGCTGAATCCCTGTCACTGGCTGAGATTCAATCCTTGTCACTGACTGAGATTCAATCCCTGTCACTGACTGAGATTCAATCCCTGTCACTGACTGAGATTCAATCTTTGTCACTGACTGAGGTTCAATCGCGGTCACTGACTGAGGTTCAATGACTGTCACTGACGGAGATTCAATCCCTGACAATGGTTGAGGGTCAATCCCTGTCACTGACTGAGGTTCAATTTCAGTCACTGACTGAGGTTCAATCCTTGTCACTGAAGGAGGGTCGATCCCTATCACTGACAGATTAAATCCCTGACACAGACTGAGATTGAATCCCTGTCACTGACCGAGATTCAATCCCTGTCACTGACTGAACCTCAATCCCTGTCACAGACTGAGATTCAATCGCTGTCACTAACTGAGGTTCAAAACTGGTCACTGACTGAGGTTCAATCCCTGTCACTGACTGAAGTTCAATTACTTTCACTGACTGAGATTCAATCTCTGTCACTGACTGAAGCTCAATCCCTGTCACTGACTGAGATTCAATCACTGTCACTGACTGCGAATCAATCCCTGACACAGACTGAGATTCAATCCCTGTCACTGACTGAGGGACAATCCCTGCCACTGACAGAGATTTAATCCCTGTCACTGACTGAGATTCAATCTCTGTCACTGACTAAGGCTCAATCCCTGTCACTGACGGAGATTCAATCCCTGTCACTAACTGAGATTCAATCCCTGCCACTGACTGATGTCAATCCCTGTCACTGTCTGAGATTCAATCCCTGTCACTGACTGAGGTTCAGTTCCTGTCACTGACTGAGGTTCAATCCCTGTCACTGAGTGATATTCAATCCCTGTCACTCTCTGAGTTTCAGTCCCTGTCACTGACAGAGATTAAATCCCTGTCACTAACTGAGATTCAATCTCTGTCACTGACTGAGGTTCAATCCCTGTCACTTACTGAGGTTCAATCGCTGTCACTGAGTGAGGTTCAATCCATTTCAATGACTGAGGTTCAATCGCTGTCACTGACTGAGGTTCAATCCCTGTCACGGACTGAGATTCAATTCCTGTCACTGACTGCACATCAATCCCTGAAACTGACTCAGATTCAGTCCCTGTCACTGACTGAGGGTCAATCCCTGTCACTGACTGAGAGTCAATCCCTGTCACTGTCTGAGGTTCAATTTCTGTCACTGACTGAGGTTCAATCCCTGTCACTGACTGAGATTCAATCCCTGTCACTGACTGAGGGTCAATCCCTGCCACTGACTGAGGTTCAATCCCTGCCACTGACTGAGATTCAATTCCTGTCACTGACTGAGGTTCAATCCCTGTCACTGACTGAGGTTCAATCCCTGTCACTGACTGAGATTAAATCCCTGTCAGTGTCTGAGATTCAATCCCTGTCACTGTCTGAGGTTCAATCCCTGTCACTGACTGAGGTTCAATCCCTGTCACTGACTGAGATTCAATCCCTGTCACTGTCTGAGGTTCAATCCCTGTCACTGACTGAGGTTCAATCCCTGTCACTGACTGAGGTTCAATCCCTGTCACTCTCTCAGTTTCAATCCCTGTCACTGGCTGAGAATCAATCCCTGTCACTGACTGAGGCTCAATCGCTGTCACTGACTGTGATTCAATCCCTGTCACTGACCGAGATTCAATCTCTGTCACTGACTAAGGCTCAATCCCTGTCACTGATTGAGGCTCAATCCCTGTCACTGACTGAGATTCAATCCCTGTCACTGAATGAGGTTCAATCCTGTCACTGACTTTGGTTCAATCCCTGTCACTGACTGAGGTTAAATCCCTGTCACTGACTGAGATTCAATCCCTGTCACTGACTGTGGTTCAGTTCCTGTCACTGACTGAGGTTCAATCCCTGTCACTGACTGATATTCAATCCCTGTCACTCTCTGAGGTTCAGTCCCTGTAACTGACTGAGATTCAATCCCTGTCACTGACTGAGGCTCAATCCCTGTCACGGACTGAAGCCCAATCACTGTCACTGACTGAGATTCAATCCCTGTCACTGACTGAGATTCAAACCCTGTCACTGACTGAGATTCAATCCCTGTCACTGACTGAGATTCAATTCCTGTCACTGACTGAGGTTCAATCCTTGTCACTGACTGAGATTCAATCCCTGTCACTGACTGAGGGTCAATCCCTGTCACTGACTGAGGCTCAATCCCTGTCACTGACTGAGGCCCAATCACTGTCACTGACTGAGATTCAATCCCTGTCACTGACTGAGATTCAATCTCTGTCACTGACTGAGGTTCAATCCCTGTCACTTACTGAGGTTCAATCGCTGTCACTGAGTGAGGTTCAATCCATTTCAATGACTGAGGTTCAATCGCTGTCACTGACTGAGGTTCAATCCCTGTCACGGACTGAGATTCAATTCCTGTCACTGACTGCACATCAATCCCTGAAACTGACTCAGATTCAGTCCCTGTCACTGACTGAGGGTCAATCCCTGTCACTGACTGAGAGTCAATCCCTGTCACTGTCTGAGGTTCAATTTCTGTCACTGACTGAGGTTCAATCCCTGTCACTGACTGAGATTCAATCCCTGTCACTGACTGAGGGTCAATCCCTGCCACTGACTGAGGTTCAATCCCTGCCACTGACTGAGATTCAATTCCTGTCACTGACTGAGGTTCAATCCCTGTCACTGACTGAGATTCAATCCCTGTCACTGACTGAGGTTCAATCCCTGTCACTGACTGAGATTAAATCCCTGTCAGTGTCTGAGATTCAATCCCTGTCACTGTCTGAGGTTCAATCCCTGTCACTGACTGAGGTTCAATCCCTGTCACTGACTGAGATTCAATCCCTGTCACTGTCTGAGGTTCAATCCCTGTCACTGACTGAGGTTCAATCCCTGTCACTGACTGAGGTTCAATCCCTGTCACTCTCTCAGTTTCAATCCCTGTCACTGGCTGAGAATCAATCCCTGTCACTGACTGAGGCTCAATCGCTGTCACTGACTGTGATTCAATCCCTGTCACTGACCGAGATTCAATCTCTGTCACTGACTAAGGCTCAATCCCTGTCACTGATTGAGGCTCAATCCCTGTCACTGACTGAGATTCAATCCCTGTCACTGAATGAGGTTCAATCCTGTCACTGGCTGAGATGCAATCCCTGTCACTGAATGAGGTTCAATCCCTGTCACTGACTGTGATTCAATCCCTGTCACTGACTGAGATTCAATCCCTGTCACTGAATGAGGTTCAATTCCTGTCACTGACTGAGGTTCAATCCCTGTCACTGACTGAGATTCAATCCCTGTCACTGACTGAGATTCAATCCCTGTCACTGACTGAGGTTCAATCCCTGTCACTGACTGAGGTTAAATCCCTGTCCGTGTCTAAGATTAAATCCCTGTCACTGACTGAGATCCAATCCTTCACTGACTGAGATTCAATCCCTGTCACTGACTGAGGTTCAATCCCTGTCACTCTCTGAGGTTCAATCCCTGTCCCTCTGTCAGTTTCAATCCCTGTCACTGGCTGAGAATCAATCCCTGTCACTGACTGAGGCTCAATCCCTGTCACTGACTGAGGTTCAATCCCTGTCAGTGACTGAGATTAAATCCCTGTCAGTGTCTGAGATTCAATCCCTGTCACTGTCTGAGGTTCAATCCCTGTCACTGTCTGAGGTTCAATCCCTGTCACTGTCTGAGGTTCAATCCCTGTCACTGTCTGAGGTTCAATCCCTGTCACTGACTGAGGTTCAATCCCTGTCACTGACTGAGGTTCAATCCCTGTCACTGTCTGAGGTTCAATCCCTGTCACAGACTGAGGTTCAATCACTGTCACTCTCTGAGGTTCAATCCCTGTCACTCTCTCAGTTTCAATCCCTGTCACTGACTGAGGCTCAATCGCTGTCACTGACTGTGATTCAATCCCTGTCACTGACCGAGATTCAATCCCTGTCACTGACTGAGATTCAATTCCTGTCACTGACTGAGGTTCAGTTCCTGTCACTGACTGAGATTGATATCCCTGTCACTGACTGAAGTTCAATCGCTGTCACTGACAGAACCTCAATCCCTGTCACAGACTGAGATTCAAACCCTGTCACTGACTGAGATTCAATCCCTGTCACTGACAAAGGTTCAATCCCTGTCACTGACTAAAGTTCAATCCCTGTCAGTGTCTGAGATTCAATCCCTGTCACTGTTGAAACTCAATCCCTGTCACTGACTGAGATTCATTCACTGTCACTGACTGATATTCAATCCCTGTCATTGACTGAGTTTCAATCCCTGTCACTGACTGAGAATAAATCCCTATCACTGACTGAGATTCAATCCCTGTCACTGACAAAGGTTCAATCCCTGTCACTGACTAAAGTTCAATCCCTGTCACTGACTGAGATTCAATCCCTGTCACTGTTGAAACTCAATCCCTGTCACTGACTGAGATTCATTCACTGTCACTGACTGCGATTCAATGCCTGTCACTGTCTGAGATTCAATCCCTGTCACTGACTGAGATTCAATCCCTGTCACTGACTGAGGTTCAATCCCTGTCACTCTCTGAGGTTCAATCCCTGTCCCTCTCTCAGTTTCAATCCCTGTCACTGTCTGAGATTCAATCCCTGTCACTGACTGAGGCTCAATCCCTGTCACTGACTGTAGCCCAATCACTGTCACTGACTGTAGCCCAATCACTGTCACTGACTGAGATTCAATCCCTGTCACTGACGGAGATTCAATCCCTGTCACTGACTGAGATTCAATCCCTGTCACTGACTGAGATTCAATGCCTGTCACTGACTGAGATTCAATCCCTGTCACAGACTGAGGTTCAATCCCTGTCACTGACTGAAGCCCAATCCCTGTCACAGACTGAGTTTCAATCCCTGTCACAGACTGAGGTTCAATCCGTGTCACTCTCTCAGTTTCAATCCCTGTCACTGGCTGAGAATCAATCCCTGTCACTGACTGAGGCTCAATCCCTGTCACTGACTGTGATTCAATCCCTGTCACTGACTGAGATTCAATCTCTGTCACTGACTACGGCTCAATCCCTGTCACTGACTGAGATTCAATCCCTGTCACTGAATGAGGTTCAATCCTGTCACTGGCTGAGATTCAATCCCTGTCACTGAATGAGGTTCAATCCCTGTCACTGACTGTGATTCAATCCCTGTCACTGACTGAGATTCAATCCCTGACACTAAATGATGCTCAATCCCTGTCACTGACTGAGGTTCAATCCCTGTTACTGACTGAGATTCAATCCCTGTCACTGACTGAGATTAAATCCCTGTCACTGACTGAGATTAAATCCCTGTCAGTGTCTGAGATTCAATCCCTGTCACTGACTGAGGTTCAATCCCTGTCACTGACTGAGGTGAAATCCCTGTCCGTGTCTAAAATTCAATCCCTGTTACTGACTGAGATTCAATTCCTGTCACTGACTGAGGTTCAATCCCTGTCACTGACTGAGATTCAATCCCTGTCACTGACTGAGGTTCAATCCCTGTCACTGACTGAGGTTCAATCTCTGTCACTGACTGAGATTAAATCCCTGTCAGTGTCTGAGATTCAATCCCTGTCACTGTCTGAGATTCAATCCCTGTCACTCTGAGGTTCAATCCCTGTCCATTTCTCAGTTTCAATCCCTGTCACTGGCTGAGAATCAATCCCTGTCACTGACTGAGGCTCAATCCCTGTCACTGACTTTGATTCAATCCCTATCACTGACTGAGGTTCAATCCCTGTCACTGACTGAGATTAAATCCCTGTCAGTGTCTGAGATTCAATCCCTGTCACTGACTGAGGTTCAATCCCTGTCACTGACTGAGGTGAAATCCCTGTCCGTGTCTAAAATTCAATCCCTGTTACTGACTGAGATTCAATTCCTGTCACTGACTGAGGTTCAATCCCTGTCACTGACTGAGATTCAATCCCTGTCACTGACTGAGGTTCAATCCCTGTCACTGACTGAGGTTCAATCTCTGTCACTGACTGAGATTAAATCCCTGTCAGTGTCTGAGATTCAATCCCTGTCACTGTCTGAGATTCAATCCCTGTCACTCTGAGGTTCAATCCCTGTCCATTTCTCAGTTTCAATCCCTGTCACTGGCTGAGAATCAATCCCTGTCACTGACTGAGGCTCAATCCCTGTCACTGACTTTGATTCAATCCCTATCACTGACTGAGATTCAATCCCTGTCACTAAATGAGGCTCAATCCCTGTCACTGACTGAGGTTCATTCCCTGTCACTGACTGAGATTCAATTCCTGTCACTGACTGTGGTTCAGGTCCTGTCACTGACTGAGATTGATATCCCTGTCTCTGACTGAAGTTCAATCGCTGTCACTGACTGAACCTCAATCCCTGTCACAGACTGAGATTCAATCCCTGTCACTGACTGAGGTTCAGTCCCTGTCATTGACTGAGGATCAATCGCTGTCACGAACTGAGGTTCAAAACCGGTCACTGACTGAGATTCAATCCCTGTCACTGACTGAAGCACAATCCCTGTCACTTACTGAGATTCAATGCCTGTCACTGACTGCGAATCAAGCCCTGACACAGACTGAGATTCAATCCCTGTCACTGACTGAGGTTCAATCCCTGTTACTGACTGAGATTCAATTCCTGTCAATGATTGAGATTCAATTCCTGTCACTGACTGAGGTTCAATCCCTGTCACTGACAGAGATTTAATACCTGTCACTGACTGAGATTCAATCCCTGTCAATGACTGAGGGTCAATCCCTGCCACTGACAGAGATTTAATCCCTGTCACTGACTAAGGCTCAATCCCTGTCACTGGCTGAGAATCAATCCCTGTCACTGACTGAGATTCAATCTCTGTCACTGACTACGGCTCAATCCCTGTCACTGATTGAGGCTCAATCCCTGTCACTGACTGAGATTCAATCCCTGCCACTGAATGAGGTTCAATCCCTGTCACTGACTGTGATTCAATCCCTGTCACTGACTGAGATTCAATCCCTGACACTAGATGAGGCTCAATCCCTGTCACTGACTGAGGTTCATTCACTGTCACTGACTAAGATTCAATTCCTGTCACTGACTGAGGTTCAATCCCTGTTACTGACTGAGATTCAATCCCTGTCAGTGTCTGAGATTCAATCCCTGTCACTGACTGAGGTTCAATCCCTGTCACTGACTGAGGTTCAATCCCTGTCCGTGTCTAAAATTCAATCCCTGTCACTGACTGAGATTCAATCCCTGTCACTGACTGAGGTTCAATCCCTGTCACTGACTGAGATTAAATCCCTGTCACTGACTGAGATTTAATCCCTGTCACTGTCTGAGATTCAATCGCTGTCACTGACTGAACCTCAATCACTGTCACAGACTGAGATTCAATCCCTCTCACTGACTGAGGTTCAATCCCTGTCACTGACTGAGATTCAATCGCTATCACGAACTGAGGTTCAAAACTGGTCACTGACTGAGGTTCAATCCCTGTCACTGACTGAACCTCAATCCCTGTCACTGACTGAGATTCAATCCCTGTCACTGACTGAAGCACAATCCCTGTCACTGACAGAGATTCAATCCCTGTCACTGACTGAGGTTCAATCCCTGTCACTGACAGAGATTCAATCCCTGTCACTGACTGAGGTTCAATCCCTGTCACTGACTGAGATTAAATCCCTGTCACTGACTGAGATTTAATCCCTGTCACTGTCTGAGATTCAATCCCTGTCACTGACTAAGGCTCAATCCCTGTCACTGACTAAGGCTCAATCCCTGTCACTGACTAAGGCTCAATCCGTGTCACTGACTGAAATTCAATTCCTGTCACTGACTGAGGTTCAATCCCTGTCACTGACTGAGGGTCAATCCCTGCCACTGACAGAGATTCAATCTCTGTCACTGACTACGGCTCAATCCCTGTCACTGATTGAGGCTCAATCCCTGTCACTGACTGAGATTCAATCCCTGCCACTGAATGAGGTTCAATCCCTGTCACTGACTGTGATTCAATCCCTGTCACTGACTGTGATTCAATCCCTGACACTAGATGAGGCTCAATCCCTGTCACTGACTGAGGTTCAATCCCTGTTACTGACTGAGATTCAATCCCTGTCACTGACTGATGTTCAATCCCTGTCACTGACTGAGATTAAATCCCTGTCAGTGTCTGAGATTCAATCCCTGTCACTGACTGAGGTTCAATCCCTGTCACTGACTGAGGTTCAATCCCTGTCCGTGTCTAAAATTCAATCCCTGTCACTGACTGAGATTCAATCCCTGTCACTGACTGAGGTTCAATCCCTGTCACTGACTGAGATTAAATCCCTGTCACTGACTGAGATTAAATCCCTGTCACTGACTGAGATTTAATCCCTGTCACTGTCTGAGATTCAATCGCTGTCACTGACTGAACCTCAATCACTGTCACAGACTGAGATTCAATCCCTCTCACTGACTGAGGTTCAATCCCTGTCACTGACTGAGAATCAATCGCTATCACGAACTGAGGTTCAAAACTGGTCACTGACTGAGGTTCAATCCCTGTCACTGACTGAACCTCAATCCCTGTCACTGACTGAGGTTCAATCCCTGTCCCTCTCTCAGTTTCAATCCCTGTCACTGGCTGAGAATCAATCCCTGTCACTGACTGAGGCTCAATCCCTGTCACTGACTGTGATTCAATCCCTATTACTGACTGAGATTCAATCCCTGTCACTAAATGAGGCTCAATCCCTGTCACTGACTGAGGTACATTCCCTGTCACTGACTGAGATTCAATTCCTGTCACTGACTGTGGTTCAGTTCCTGTCACTGACTGAGATTGATATCCCTGTCACTGACTGAAGTTCAATCGCTGTCACTGACTGAACCTCAATCCCTGTCACAGACTGAGATTCAATCCCTCTCACTGACTGAGGTTCAATCCCTGTCACTGACTGAGAATCAATCGCTATCACGAACTGAGGTTCAAAACTGGTCACTGACTGAGGTTCAATCCCTGTCACTGACTGAACCTCAATCCCTGTCACTGACTGAGATTCAATCCCTGTCACTGACTGAAGCACAATCCCTGTCACTGACAGAGATTCAATCCCTGTCACTGACTGAGGTTCAATCCCTGTCACTGACTGAGGTTCAATCCCTGTCACTGACTGAGGTTCAATACCTGTCACTGACTAAGGCTCAATCCGTGTCACTGACTGAGATTCAATCCCTGTCACTGACTGAGATTCAATCCCTGCCACTGAATGAGGTTCAATCCCTGTCACTGACTGTGATTCAATCCCTGTCACTGACTGTGATTCAATCCCTGACACTAGATGAGGCTCAATCCCTGTCACTGACTGAGGTTCAATCCCTGTTACTGACTGAGATTCAATCCCTGTCACCGACTGATGTTCAATCCCTGTCACTGACTGAGATTAAATCCCTGTCAGTGTCTGAGATTCAATCCCTGTCACTGACTGAGGTTCAATCCCTGTCACTGACTGAGGTTAAATCCCTGTCCGTGTCTAAAATTCAATCCCTGTCACTGACTGAGATTAAATTCCTGTCACTGACTGTGGTTCAATCCCTGTCACTGACTGAGATTCAATCCCTGTCACTGACTGAGGCTCAATCCCTGTCACTGACTGAGATTCAATCCCTGCCACTGAATGAGGTTCAATCCCTGTCACTGACTGTGATTCAATCCCTGTCACTGACTGTGATTCAATCCCTGACACTAGATGAGGCTCAATCCCTGTCACTGACTGAGGTTCAATCCCTGTTACTGACTGAGATTCAATCCCTGTCACTGACTGATGTTCAATCCCTGTCACTGACTGAGATTAAATCCCTGTCAGTGTCTGAGATTCAATCCCTGTCACTGACTGAGATTAAATTCCTGTCACTGACTGTGGTTCAATCCCTGTCACTGACTGAGGTTCAATCCCTGTCACTGACTGAGGTTCAATCCCTGTCACTGACTGAGGTTCAATCCCTGTCACTGACTGTGATTCAATCCCTGTCACTGACTGTGATTCAATCCCTGACACTAGATGAGGCTCAATCCCTGTCACTGACTGAGGTTCAATCCCTGTTACTGACTGAGATTCAATCCCTGTCACCGACTGATGTTCAATCCCTGTCACTGACTGAGATTCAATTCCTGTCAATGACTAAGATTCAATCCCTGTCACTGACTGAGGGTCAATCCCTGCTACTGACAGAGATTTAATCCCTGTCACTGACTGAGATTCAATACCTGTCACTGACTGAGGCTCAATCCCTGTCACTGATTGAGATTCAATCCCTGTCACTGACTGAGGCTCAATCCCTGTCACTGACTGCGATTCAATTCCTGTTACTGACTGAGGTTCAATCCCTGCCACTGACAGAGATTTAATCCTTGTCACTGATTGAGATTCAATCCCTGTCACTGACTAAGGCTCAATCCCTGTCACTGACTGAGATTCAATCCCTGTCACTGACTGAGATTCAATCCCTGTCACTGACTGAGATTCAATCTCTGTCAGTGTCTGAGATTCAATCCCTGTCACTGACTGAGGTTAAATTCCTGTCAGTGTCGAAGATTCAATCCCTGTCACTGACTGCGATTCAATCCCTGTCACTGACTGAGATTTAATCCCTGTCAATGACTGAGAATAAATCCCTATCACTGACTGAGATTCAATCCCTGTCACTGACGGAGGTTCAATCCCTGTCACTGACTAAAGTTCAATCCCTGTCACTGACTAAAGTTCAATCCCTGTCACTGACTGAGATTAAATCCCTGTCAGTGTCTGAGATTCAATCCCTGTCACTGTCTGAGAGTCAATCCCTGTCACTGACTGAGGTTCAATCCCTGTCCCTCTCTCAGTTTCAATCCCTGTCACTGGCTGAGAATCAATCCCTGTCACTGACTGAGGCTCAATCCCTGTCACTGACTGTGATTCAATCCCTATTACTGACTGAGATTCAATCCCTGTCACTAATAAGGCTCAATCCCTGTCACTGACTAAGGTACATTCCCTGTCACTGACTGAGATTCAATTCCTGTCACTGACTGTGGTTCAGTTCCTGTCACTGACTGAGATTGATATCCCTGTCACTGACTGAGATTCAATCCCTGTCACTGACTGAGATTCAATCCCTGTCACTGACTAAGGCTCAATCCCTGTCACTGACTAAGGCTCAATCCCTGTCACTGACTGAGATTCAATTCCTGTCAATGACTAAGATTCAATTCCTGTCACTGACTGAGGTTCAATCCCTGTTACTGACTGAGATTCAATTCCTGTCAATGACTAAGATTCAATTCCTGTCACTGACTGAGGTTCAATCCCTGTCACTGACTGAGGGTCAATCCCTGCTACTGACAGAGATTTAATCCCTGTCACTGACTGAGATTCAATACCTGTCACTGACTGAGGCTCAATCCCTGTCACTGATTGAGATTCAATCCCTGTCACTGACTGAGGCTCAATCCCTGTCACTGACTGAGATTCAATTCCTGTCACTGACTGAGGTTCAATCCCTGTCACTGACTGAGATTCAATTCCTGTCACTGACTGAGGTTCAATCCCTGTCACTGACTGTGGGTCAATCCCTGTCACTGACTGAGATTCAATCCCTGTCAATGACTGAGGGTCAATCCCTGCCACTGACAGAGATTAAATCCCTGTCAGTGTCTGAGATTCAATTCCTGTCACTGTCTGAGATTCAATCCCTGTCACTGACTGAGGTTCAATCCGTGTCACTCTCTCAGTTTCAATACCTGTCACTGGCTGAGAATCAATCCCTGTCACTGACTGAGGCTCAATCCCTGTCACTGACTGTGATTCAATCCCTATCACTGACTGAGATTCAATCCCTGTCACTAAATGAGGCTCAATCCCTGTCACTGACTGAGGTTCAATCCCTGTCACTTACTGAGATTCAATTCCTGTCACTGACTGTGGTTCAGTTCCTGTCACTGACTGAGATTGATATCCCTGTCACTGACTGAAGTTCAATCGCTGTCATTGACTGAACCTCAATCCCTGTCACAGAATGAGATTCAATCCCTGTCACTGACTGAGGTTCAATCTCTGTCACTGACTGAGATTCAATCCCTGTCACTGACTGAGAATCAATCGCTGTCACGAACTGAGGTTCAAAACTTGTCACTGACGGAGGTTCAATCCCTGTCACTGACTGAAGCTCAATCCCTGTCACTGACTGAGATTCAATCCCTGTCACTGATTGAGGGTCAATCCCTGTCACTGATTGAGGGTCAATCCCTGTCATTGACTGACATTCAATCCCTGACACTGACTGAGGCTCAATCCCTGTCACTGACAGAGATTCAATCCCTGTCACTGACTGAGATTCAATCCCTGTCACTGACTAAGGTTCAATCACTGTCACTAACTGAGATTGAATCCCTGTCACTGAGTGAAGTTCAATTACTTTCACTGACTGAGATTCAATCCCTGTCACTGACTGAAGCACAATCCCTGTGACTGACTGAGATTCAATGCCTGTCACTGACTGAGATTCAATCCCTGTCACTGACTGAGATTTAATCCCTGTCACTGACTAAGGCTCAATCCCTGTCACTGACTGAGATTCAATTCCTGTCACTGACTGAGGTTCAATCCCTGTCACTGACTGAGATTCAATTCCTGTCACTGACTGAGGTTCAATCCCTGTCACTGACTGTGGGTCAATCCCTGTCACTGACTGAGATTCAATCCCTGTCAATGACTGAGGGTCAATCCCTGCCACTGACAGAGATTTAATCCCTGTCACTGACTAAGGCTCAATCCCTGTCACTGACAGAGATTCAATTCCTGTCACTGACTGAGGTTCAATCCCTGTCACTGACTGAGATTCAATTCCTGTCACTGACTGAGGTTCAATCCCTGTCACTGACTGAGATTCAATGCCTGACACTAAATGAGGCTCAATTCCTGTCACTGACTGAGGTTCAATCCCTGTTACTGACTGAGATTCAATCCCTGTCACTGACTGATGTTCAATCCCTGTCACTGACTGAGATTAAATCCCTGTCAGTGTCTGAGATTCAATCCCTGTCACTGACTGAGGTTCAATCCCTGTCACTGACTGAGGTTAAATCCCTGTCCGTGTCTAAAATTCAATCCCTGTCCCTGACTGAGATTCAATTCCTGTCACTGACTGAGGTTCAATCCCTGTCACTGACTGAGATTAAATCCCTGTCAGTGTCTGAGATTCAATTCCTGTCACTGTCTGAGATTCAATCCCTGTCACTGACTGAGGTTCAATCCCTGTCACTGACTGAGGTTCAATCCGTGTCACTCTCTCAGTTTCAATACCTGTCACTGGCTGAGAATCAATCCCTGTCACTGACTGAGGCTCAATCCCTGTCACTGACTGTGATTCAATCCCTATCACTGACTGAGATTCAATCCCTGTCACTAAATGAGGCTCAATCCCTGTCACTGACTGAGGTTCAATCCCTGTCACTTACTGAGATTCAATTCCTGTCACTGACTGTGGTTCAGTTCCTGTCACTGACTGAGATTGATATCCCTGTCACTGACTGAAGTTCAATCGCTGTCACTGACTGAACCTCAATCCTTGTCACAGAATGAGATTCAATCCCTGTCACTGACTGAGGTTCAATCTCTGTCACTGACTGAGATTCAATCCCATTCACTGACTGAGAATCAATCGCAGTCACGAACTGAGGTTCAAAACTGGTCACTGACTGAGGTTCAATCCCTGTCACTGAGTGAAGTTCAATTACTTTCACTGACTGAGATTCAATCCCTGTCACTGACTGAAGCACAATCCCTGTGACTGACTGAGATTCAATGCCTGTCACTGACTGAGATTCAATCCCTGTCACTGACTGAGATTTAATCCCTGTCACTGACTAAGGCTCAATCCCTGTCACTGACTAAGGCTCAATCCCTGTCACTGACTGAGATTCAATTCCTGTCACTGACTGAGGTTCAATCCCTGTCACTGACTGAGATTCAATCCCTGTCAATGACTGAGGGTCAATCCCTGCCACTGACAGAGATTTAATCCCTGTCACTGACTAAGGCTCAATCCCTGTCACTGACTGAGATTCAATTCCTGTCACTGACTGAGGTTCAATCCCTGTCACTGACTGAGATTCAATTCCTGTCACTGACTGAGGTTCAATCCCTGTCACTGACTGAGGCTCAATCCCTGTCACTGACTGAGGCTCAATCCCTGTCACTGACTGAGATTCAATTCCTGCCACTGACCGAGGTTCAATCCCTGTCACTGACCGAGGGTCAATCCCTGCCACTGACAGAGATTTAATCCCTGTCACTGATTGAGATTCAATCCCTGTCACTGACTAAGGCTCAATCCCTGTCATTGACTGAGGCTCAATCCCTGTCACTGATTGAGATTCAATCCCTGTCACTGACTAAGGCTCAATCCCTGTCATTGACTGAGGCTCAATCTCTGTCACTGACTGAGATTCAATCCCTGTCACTGACTGAGGGTCAATACCTGTCACTGACTGAGATTCAGTCCCTGTCACTGACTGAGGTTCAATCCCTGTCACTGATTGAGGGTCAATCCCTGTCACTGATTGAGGGTCAATCCCTGTCACTGACTGAGGGTCAATCCCTGTCACTGACTAAGGCTCAATCTCTGTCACTGACTGAGGCTCAATTCCTGTCACTGACTGACATTCAATCCCTGTCACTGAATGAGGTTCAATCCTGTCACTGACAGAGATTCAATCCCTGTCACTGAATGAGGTTCAATCCCTGTCACTGACTGAGGTTAAATCCCTGTCAGTGTCTAAGTTTCAATCCCTGTCACTGACTGAGATTCAAACCCTGTCACTGACTGAGATTCAAACCCCGTCACAGACTGAGATTCAAACGCTGTCACTAACTGAGGTTCAAAACTGGTCACTGACTGAGGTTCAATCCCTGTCACTGACTGAAGTCCAATTCCTTTCACTGACTGAGATTCAATCCCTGTCACTGACTGAGGTTCAATCCATGTCACTGACGGAAATTCAATTCCTGACAATGACTGAGGGTTAATCCCTGTCACTGACTGAGATTCAATCCCTGTCACTGACTAAGGCTCAATCCCTGTCACTGACTAAGGCTCAATTCCTGTCACTGACTGAGGTTCAATCCCTGTCACTGACAGAGATTCAATCCCTGCCACTGACAGGGATTCAATCCCTGTCACTGACTGAGATTCAATCCCTGTCACTGAATGAGGTTCAATCCTGTCACTGACACAGATTCAATCCCTGTCACGGACTGAGGTTCAATCGCTGTCACTGACTGAGGTTCAATCCATTTCAATGACTGAGGTTCAATCCCTGTCACTGACTGTGGTTCAATCCTGTCACTGACTGAGATTCAATCCCTGTCACTGATTGAGGTTCAATCCCTGTCACTGACTGAGATTAAATCCCTGTCAGTGTCTGAGATTCAATTCCTGTCACTGACTGAGGTTCAATCCCTGTCACTGACTGAGGTTCAATCCCTGTCACTGACTGAGATTAAATCCCTGTCATTGCCTGAGGTTCAATCCCTGTCACAGACTGAGGTTCAATCCCTGTCACTCTCTGAGGTTCAATCCCTGTCACTGACTGAGGTTCAGTCCCTGTCACTGGCTGAGAATCAATCCCTGTCACTGGCTGAGAATCAATCCCTGTCACTGACTGAGATTCAATCCCTGTCACTGACTGAGATTCAATCCCTGTCACTGACTGAAACTCAATCCCTGTCACTGACTGAGATTCATTCACTGTCACTGACTGCGATTCAATCCCTGTCACTGTCTGAGATTCAATTCCTGTCACTGACTGTGGTTCAGTTCCTGTCACTGACAAAGGTTCAATCCCTGTCACTGACTGATATTCAATCCCTGTCACTCTCTCAGGTTCAGTCCCTGTAAGTGACTGAGATTCAATCGCTGTCACTGACTGAGGCTCAATCCCTGTCACTGACTGAAGCCCAATCACTGTCACTGACTGAGATTCAACCCCTGTCACTGACTGAGGTTCAATCCCTGTCACTTACTGAGGTTCAATCGCTGTCACTGACTGAGGTTCAATCCATTTCAATGACTGAGGTTCAATCCCTGTCACTGACTGAGATTCAATCCCTGTCACTGACTGAGGGTCAATACCTGTCACTGACTGAGGGTCAATACCTGTCACTGACTGAGATTCAGTCCCTGTCACTGACTGAGGTTCAATCCCTGTCACTGATTGAGGGTCAATCCCTGTCACTGACTGAGAATCAATCCCTGTCACTGACTGAGGGTCAATCCCTGTCACTGACTAAGGCTCAATCTCTGTCACTGACTGAGGCTCAATTCCTGTCACTGACTGACATTCAATCCCTGTCACTGAATGAGGTTCAATCCTGTCACTGACAGAGATTCAATCCCTGTCACTGAATGAGGTTCAATCCCTGTCACTGACTGAGATTCAAAACCTGTCACTGACTGAGATTCAAACCCCGTCACAGACTGAGATTCAAACGCTGTCACTAACTGAGGTTCAAAACTGGTCACTGACTGAGGTTCAATCCCTGTCACTGACTGAAGTCCAATTCCTTTCACTGACTGAGATTCAATCCCTGTCACTGACTGAGGTTCAATCCATGTCACTGACGGAAATTCAATTCCTGACAATGACTGAGGGTTAATCCCTGTCACTGACTGAGATTCAATCCCTGTCACTGACTAAGGCTCAATCCCTGTCACTGAGTAAGGCTCAATCCCTGTCACTGACTGAGGCTCAATCCCTGTCACTGACTGAGGCTCAATCCCTGTCACTGACTGAGGCTCAATCCCTGTCACTGACTGAGGTTCAATCCCTGCCACTGACAGGGATTTAATCCCTGTCACTGACTGAGATTCAATCCCTGTCACTGAATGAGGTTCAATCCCTGTCACTGACTGAGGTTCAATCGCTGTCACTGACTGAGGTTCAATCCATTTCAATGACTGAGGTTCAATCCCTGTCACTGACTGTGGTTCAATCCTGTCACTGACTGAGATTCAATCCCTGTCACTGATTGAGGTTCAATCCCTGTCACTGACTGAGATTAAATCCCTGTCAGTGTCTGAGATTCAATCCCTGTCACTGACTGAGGTTCAATCCCTGTCACTGACTGAGGTTCAATCCCTGTCACTGACTGAGGTTAAATCCCTGTCAGTGTCAAAGATTCAATCCCTGTCACTGACTGAGATTCAATTCCTGTCACTGACTGAGGTTCAATCCCTGTCACTGACTGAGATTCAATCCCTGTCACTGACTGAGGTTCAATCCCTGTCACTGACTGAGGTTCAATCCCTGTCACTGACTGAGATTAAATCCCTGTCATTGCCTGAGGTTCAATCCCTGTCACAGACTGAGGTTCAATCCCTGTCACTCTCTGAGGTTCAATCCCTGTCACTGACTGAGGTTCAATCCCTGTCACTGACTAAGGCTCAATCCCTGTCACTGACTAAGGCTCAATCACTGTCACTGACTAAGGCTCAATCCCTGTCACTGACTGAGGCTCAATCCCTGTAGCTGAATGAGGTTCAATCCTGTCACTCGCTGAGATTCAATCCCTGTCACTGAGTGAGGCTGAATCCCTGTCACTGACTGAGGTTCATTCCCTGTCACTTACTGAGGTTCAATCGCTGTCACTGACTGAGGTTCAATCCCTGTCACTGACTGAGGTTCAATCTCTGTCACTGACTGAGATTCAATCCCTGTCACTGACTGAGATTCAATCCCTGTCACTGACTGAGAATCAATCGCTGTCACGAACTGAGGTTCAAAACTTGTCACTGACGGAGGTTCAATCCCTGTCACTGACTGAAGTTCAGTTACTTTCACTGACTGAGATTCAATCCCTGTCACTGACTGAAGCTCAATCCCTGTCACTGACTGAGATTCAATCCCTATCACTGACTGCGATTCAATCCCTGTCACTGACTGCAACTCAATCCCTGTCACTGACTGCAACTCAATCCCTGTCACTGACTGTGGTTCAGTTCCAGTCACTGACTGAGGTTCAATCCCTGTCACTGACTGATATTCAATCCCTGTCACTCTCTGAGGTTCAGTCCCTGTAATTGACTGAGATTCAATCTCTGTCACTGACTGAAGCCCAATCACTGTCACTGACTGAGATTCAATCCCTGTCACTGACTGAAGTCCAATTACTTTCACTGACTGAGATTCAATCCCTGTCACTGACTGAGGTTCAATCCATGTCACTGACGGAAATTCAATTCCTGTCAATGACTGAGGGTCAATCCCTGCCACTGACAGAGATTTAATCCCTGTCACTGACTGAGATTCAATCTCTGTCACTGACTAAGGCTCAATCCCTGTCACTGACTAAGGCTCAATTCCTGTCAGTGTCTAAAGTTCAATCCCTGTCACTGACTGAGATTCAATCCCTGTCACTGACTGAGGTTCAATCCCTGTCACTGACTGAGGTTAAATCCCTGTCATTGTCTGAGATTCAATCCCTGTCATTGTCTAAGATTCAATCCCTGTCACTGACTGAGTTTCAATTCCTGTCACTGACTGAGGTTCAATCCCTGTCACTGACTGAGATTCAATCCCTGTCACTGACTGAGATTAAATCCCTGTCATTGTCTGAGATTCAATCCCTGTCACTGTCAGAGGTTCAATCCCTGTCACTGTGAGAAGTTCAATCCCTGTCACAGACTGAGGTTCAATCCCTGTCACAGACTGAGGTTCAATCCCTGTCACTCTATCAGTTTCAATCCCTGTCACTGGCTGAGAATCAATCCCTGTCACTGACTGAGGCTCAATCCCTGTCACTGATTGAGGCTCAATCCCTGTCACTGACTGAGATTCAATCCCTGTCACTGAATGAGGTTCAATCCCTGTCACTGACAGTGATTCAATCCCTGTCACTGACTGAGATTCAATCCCTGACACTAAATGAGGCTGAATCCCTGTCACTGACTGAGGTTCATTCCCTGTCACTTACTGAGGTTCAATCGCTGTCACTGACTGAGGTTCAATCCATTTCAATGACTGAGGTTCAATCGCTGTCACTGACTGAACCTCAATCCCTGTCACAGACTGAGATTCAATCTCTGTCACTGACTGAGGTTCAATCTCTGTCACTGACTGAGATTCAATCCCTGTCACTGACTGAGAATCAATCGCTGTCACGAACTGAGGTTCAAAACTTGTCACTGACGGAGGTTCAATCCCTGTCACTGACTGAGATTCATTCACTGTCACTGACTGCGATTCAATCCCTGTCACTGACTGATATTCAATCTCTGTCACTCTCTGAGGTTCAGTCCCTGTAATTGACTGAGATTCAATCCCTGTCACTGACTGAGGCTCAATCTCTGTCACTGACTGAAGCCCAATCACTGTCAGTGACTGAGATTCAATCCCTGTCAGTGACTGAGATTCAATCCCTGTCACTGACTGAGATTCAATCCCTGTCACTGACTGAGATTCAATCCCTGTCACTGACTGAGATTCATTCCCTGTCACTGACTGAGATTCATTCCCTGTCACTGACTGAGATTCAATCCCTGTCACTGACTGAGGCTCAATCCCTGTCACTGATTGAGGCTCAATCCCTGTCACTGACTGAGATTCAATCTCTGTCACTGACTAAGGCTCAATCCCTGTCACTGACTGAGATTCAATCCCTGTCACTGAATGAGGTTCAATCCTGTCACTCGCTGAGATTCAATCCCTGTCACTGACTGAGGTTCAATCCATGTCACTGACGGAAATTCAATTCCTGTCAATGACTGAGGGTCAATCCCTGCCACTGACAGAGATTTAATCCCTGTCACTGACTGAGATTCAATCTCTTTCACTGACTAAGGCTCAATCCCTGTCACTGACTGAGATTCAATTCCTGTCACTGACTGAGGTTCAATCCATTTCAATGACTGAGGTTCAATCCCTGTCACTGACTGAGGTTCAATCCCTGTCACGGACTGAGATTCAATCCCTGTCACTAACTGAACATCAATCCCTTGAAACTGACTGAGGTTCAATCCCTGTCACCGATTGAGGGTCAATGCCTGTCACTGACTGAGGGTCAATCCCTGTCACTGACTGAGATTCAATCCCTGTCACTGACTGAGGGTCAATCCCTGTCACTGACTGAGATTCAATCACTGTCACTGACTAAGGCTCAATCTCTGTCACTGACTGAGGCTCAATTCCTGTCAATGACTGACATTCAATCCCTGTCACTGAATGAGGTTCAATCCTGTCACTGACAGAGATTCAATCCCTGTCACTGAATGAGGTTCAATCCCTATCACTGACGGAGGTTAAATCCCTGTCAGTGTCTAAGTTTCAATCCCTGTCACTGACTGAGATTCAATTCCTGTCACTGACTGAGATTTTATCCCTGTCACAGACTGAGATTCAAACGCTGTCACTAACTGAGGTTCAAAACTGGACACTGACTGAGGTTCAATACCTGTCACTGACTGAAGTTCAATTACTTTCACTGACTGAGATTCAATCCCTGTCACTGACTGCGTTTCAATCCCTGTCACGACTGAGATTCAATTCCTGTCATTGACTGAGGTTCAATCCCTGTCACTGACTAAGGCTCAATCCCTGTCACTGACTGAGGCTCTATCTCTGTCACTGACTGACATTCAATCACTGTCACTGAATGAGTTTCAATCCTGTCACTGACAGAGATTCAATCCCTGTCACTGACTGAGGTACAATCCCTGTCACTGACTGAGGTACAATCCCTGTCACTGACTGAGGTTAAATCCCTGTCAGTGTCTAAGATTCAATCCCTGTCACTGACTGAGATTCAATCCCTGTCACTGATTGAGGTTCAATCCCTGTCACTGACTGAGATTAATTCCCTGTCAGTGTCTGAGATTCAATCCCTGTCATGGAATAATGTTCAATCCCTGTCACTGACTGAGGTTAAATCTCTGTCAGTGTCTAAGATTCAATCCCTGTCACTGACTGAGATTCAATTCCTGTCACTGACTGAGGTTCAATCCCTGTCACTGACTGAGGTTCAATCCCTGTCACTGACTGAGATTAAATCCCTGTCATTGTCTGAGATTAAATCCCTGTCACTGACTGAGGTTCAATCCCTGTGACTGACTGTGATTCAATCCCTGTCACTGACTGAGATTCAATCTCTGTCACTGACTGAGGCTCAATCCATGTCACTGACTCAGATTCAATCCCTGTCACTGAATCAGTTTCAATCCTGTCACTGGCTGAGATTCAATCCCTGTCACTGAATGAGGTTCAATCCCTGTCACTGACTGTGATTCAATCCCTGTCACTGACTGAGATTCAATCCCTGACACTAAATGAGGCTGAATCCCTGTCACTGACTGAGGTTCATTTCCTGTCACTGACTAAGATTCAATTCCTGTCACTGACTGAGGTTCAATCCCTGTCACTGACTGAGATCCAATCCCTGTCACTGACTGAGATTAAATCCCTGTCAGTGTCTGAGATTCAATCCCTGTCACTGACTGAGGTTAAATCCCTGTCCCTGTCTAAGATTCAATCCCTGTCACTGACTGAGATTCAATTCCTGTCACTGACTGAGGTTCAATCCCTGTCACTGACTGAGATTAATTCCCTGTCAGTGTCTGAGAATCAATCCCTGTCACTGTCTGAGGTTCAATCCCTGTCACTGACTGAGGTTCAATCCCTGTCACTGACTGAGGTTCAATCCCTGTCACTGACTGAGGTTCATTCCGGTCCTTCTCACAGTGTCAATCCCTGTCACTGACTGAGGCTCAATCCCTGTCACTGACTGTGATTCAATCCCTGTCACTGACTGAGATTAAATCCCTGTCATTGTCTGAGATTCAATCCCTGTCACTGACTGAGATTCAATCCCTGTCACTAAATGAGGCTCAATCCCTGTCACTGACTGAGGTTCATTCCCTGTCACTTACTGAGATTCAATTCCTGTCACTGACTGTGGTTCAGTTCCTGTCACTGACTGAGATTCAATCCCTGTCACAGACTGAGATTCAATCCCTCTCACTGACTGAGGTTCAATCTCTGTCACTGACTAAGATTCAATCCCTGTCACTGACTGAGAATCAATCGCTGTCACGAACTGAGGTTCAAAACTGGTCACTGACTGAGGTTCAATCCCTGTCACTGACTGAACCTCAATCCCTGTCACTGACTGAGATTCAATCCCTGTCACTGACTGAAGCACAATCCCTGTCACTGACTGAAGCACAATCCCTGTCACTGACTGAGATTCAATCCCTGTCACTGACTGAGGTTCAATCCCTGTCACTGACTGAGGTTCAATCCCTGTCACTGACTGAGATTCAATCCCTGTCACTGACTAAGGCTCAATCCCTGTCACTGACTGAGATTCAATTCCTGTCACTGACTGAGGTTCAATCCCTGTTACTGACTGAGATTCAATTCCTGTCAATGACTAAGATTCAATTCCTGTCACTGACTGAGGTTCAATCCCTGTCACTGACTGAGGGTCAATCCCTGCCACTGACAGAGATTTAATCCCTGTCACTGATTGAGATTCAATTCCTGTCACTGACTGAGATTCAATCCCTGTCACTGTTGAAACTCAATCCCTGTCACTGACTGAGATTCATTCACTGTCACTGACTGCAATTCAATCCCTGTCACTGTCTGAGATTCAATCCCGGTCACTGACTGTGGTTCATTCCCTGTCACTGACTGAGGCTCAATCCCTGTCACTGTCTGAGGTTCAATCCCTATCACAGACTGAGGTTCAATCACTGTCACTCTCTGAGGTTCAATCCGTGTCACTCTCTCAGTTTCAATCCCTGTCACTAACTGAGATTCAATCTCTGTCACTGACTACGGCTCAATCCCTGTCACTGATTGAGGCTCAATCCCTGTCACTGACTGAGATTCAATTCCTGTCACTGAATGAGGTTCAATCCTGTCACTGGCTGAGATTCAATCCCTGCCACTGAATGAGGTTCAATCCCTGTTACTGAATGAGGTTCAATCCCTGTCACTGACTGTGATTCAATCCCTGTCACTGACTGAGATTCAATCCCTGACACTAAATGAGGCTCAATCCCTGTCACTGACTGAGGTTCATTCACTGTCACTGACTAAGATTCAATTCCTGTCACTGACTGAGGTTCAATCCCTGTTACTGACTGAGATTCAATCCCTGTCACTGACTGAGATTAAATCCCTGTCAGTGTCTGAGATTCAATCCCTGTCACTGACTGAGGTTAAATCCCTGTCACTGACTGAGGTTCAATCCCTGTCCCTGACTGAGATTCAATCCCTGTCACTGACTGAGGTTCAATCCCTGTCACTGACTGAGATTAAATCCCTGTCACTGACTGAGATTAAATCCCTGTCAGTGTCTGAGATTCAATTCCTGTCACTGTCTGAGATTCAATCCCTGTCACTGACTGAGGTTCAATCCCTGTCACGAAATGAGGCTCAATCCCTGTCACTGACTGAGGTTCATTCCCTGTCACTTACTGAGATTCAATTCCTGGCACTGACTTAGATTCAATCCCTGTCACTGACTGAGAATCAATCGCAGTCACGAACTGAGGTTCAAAACTGGTCACTGACTGAGATTCAATCCCTGTCACTGACTGAAGCACAATCCCTGTGACTGACTGAGATTCAATGCCAGTCACTGACTGCGAATCAATCCCTGACACAGACTGAGATTCAATCCCTGTCACTGACTGAGATTCAATTCCTGTCACTGACTGAGGATCAATCCCTGTCACTGACTGAGGTTCAATTCCTGTCACTGACTGAGATTCAATTCCTGTCAATGACTGAGATTCAATTCCTGTCACTGACTGAGATTCAATCCCTGTCACTGACTGTGGGTCAATCCCTGCCACTGACAGAGATTTAATCCCTGTCAATGACTGAGATTCAATCCCTGTCACTGACTGAGGCTCAATCCCTGTCACTGACTGAGACTCAATCCCTGTCACTGACCGAGGGTCAATCCCTGCCACTGACAGAGATTTAATCCCTGTCACTGATTGAGATTCAATCCCTGTCACTGTCTGAGGTTCAATCCCTATCACAGACTGAGGTTCAATCACTGTCACTCTCTGAGGTTCAATCCGTGTCACTCTCTCAGTTTCAATCCCTGTCACTAACTGAGATTCAATCTCTGTCACTGACTACGGCTCAATCCCTGTCACTGATTGAGGCTCAATCCCTGTCACTGACTGAGATTCAATTCCTGTCACTGAATGAGGTTCAATCCTGTCACTGGCTGAGATTCAATCCCTGCCACTGAATGAGGTTCAATCCCTGTCACTGACTGTGATTCAATCCCTGTCACTGACTGAGATTCAATCCCTGACACTAAATGAGGCTCAATCCCTGTCACTGACTGAGGTTCATTCACTGTCACTGACTAAGATTCAATTCCTGTCACTGACTGAGGTTCAATCCCTGTCACTGACTGAGATTCAATTCCTGTCAATGACTGAGATTCAATTCCTGTCACTGACTGAGATTCAATCCCTGTCACTGACTGTGGGTCAATCCCTGCCACTGACAGAGATTTAATCCCTGTCAATGACTGAGATTCAATCCCTGTCACTGACTGAGGCTCAATCCCTGTCACTGACTGAGACTCAATCCCTGTCACTGACTGAGACTCAATCCCTGTCACTGACTGAGACTCAATCCCTGTCACTGACCGAGGGTCAATCCCTGCCACTGACAGAGATTTAATCCCTGTCACTGATTGAGATTCAATCCCTGTCACTGTCTGAGGTTCAATCCCTATCACAGACTGAGGTTCAATCACTGTCACTCTCTGAGGTTCAATCCGTGTCACTCTCTCAGTTTCAATCCCTGTCACTAACTGAGATTCAATCTCTGTCACTGACTACGGCTCAATCCCTGTCACTGATTGAGGCTCAATCCCTGTCACTGACTGAGATTCAATTCCTGTCACTGAATGAGGTTCAATCCTGTCACTGGCTGAGATTCAATCCCTGCCACTGAATGAGGTTCAATCCCTGTCACTGACTGTGATTCAATCCCTGTCACTGACTGAGATTCAATCCCTGACACTAAATGAGGCTCAATCCCTGTCACTGACTGAGGTTCATTCACTGTCACTGACTAAGATTCAATTCCTGTCACTGACTGAGGTTCAATCCCTGTCACTGACTGAGATTCAATTCCTGTCAATGACTGAGATTCAATTCCTGTCACTGACTGAGATTCAATCCCTGTCACTGACTGTGGGTCAATCCCTGCCACTGACAGAGATTTAATCCCTGTCAATGACTGAGATTCAATCCCTGTCACTGACTGAGGCTCAATCCCTGTCACTGACTGAGACTCAATCCCTGTCACTGACTGAGACTCAATCCCTGTCACTGACCGAGGGTCAATCCCTGCCACTGACAGAGATTTAATCCCTGTCACTGATTGAGATTCAATCCCTGTCACTGTCTGAGGTTCAATCCCTATCACAGACTGAGGTTCAATCACTGTCACTCTCTCAGTTTCAATCCCTGTCACTAACTGAGATTCAATCTCTGTCACTGACTACGGCTCAATCCCTGTCACTGATTGAGGCTCAATCCCTGTCACTGACTGAGATTCAATTCCTGTCACTGAATGAGGTTCAATCCTGTCACTGGCTGAGATTCAATCCCTGCCACTGAATGAGGTTCAATCCCTGTCACTGACTGTGATTCAATCCCTGTCACTGACTGAGATTCAATCCCTGACACTAAATGAGGCTCAATCCCTGTCACTGACTGAGGTTCATTCACTGTCACTGACTAAGATTCAATCCCTGTCACTGACTGATGTTCAATCCCTGTCACTGACTGAGATTAAATCCCTGTCAGTGTCTGAGATTCAATCCCTGTCACTGACTGAGGTTAAATCCCTGTCACTGACTGAGGTTAAATCCCTGTCCGTGTCTAAAATTCAATCCCTGTCACTGACTGAGATTCAATTCCTGTCCCTGACTGAGATTCAATCCCTGTCACTGAGGTTCAATCCCTGTCACTGACTGGGGTTCAATCCCTGTCACTGACTGAGATTAAATCCCTGTCAGTGTCTGAGATTCAATTCCTGTCACTGTCTGAGATTCAATCCCTGTCACTGACTGAGGTTCAAACCCTGTCACGAAATGAGGCTCAATCCCTGTCACTGACTGAGGTTCATTCCCTGTCACTTACTGAGATTCAATTCCTGTCACTGACTGAGATTCAATCCCTGTCACTGACTGAGAATCAATCGCAGTCACGAACTGAGGTTCAAAACTGGTCACTGATTGAGATTCAATCCCTGTCACTGACTGAAGCACAATCCCTGTGACTGACTGAGATTCAATGCCTGTCACTGACTGCGAATCAATCCCTGACACAGACTGAGATTCAATCCCTGTCACTGACTGAGATTCAATTCCTGTCACTGACTGAGATTCAATTCCTGTCACTGACTGAGGTTCAATCCCTGTCACTGACTGAGATTCAATTCCTGTCACTGACTGAGATTCAATTCCTGTCACTGACTGAGGTTCAATCCCTGTCACTGACTGAGATTCAATTCCTGTCAATGAGTGAGATTCAATTCCTGTCACTGACTGAGGTTCAATCCCTGTCACTGACTGTGGGTCAATCCCTGCCACTGACAGAGATTTAATCCCTGTCAATGACTGAGATTCAATCCCTGTCACTGACTGAGGCTCAATCCCTGTCACTGACTGAGACTCAATCCCTGTCACTGACCGAGGGTCAATCCCTGCCACTGACAGAGATTTAATCCCTGTCACTGATTGAGATTCAATCCCTGTCACTGACTAAGGCTCAATCCCTGTCACTGACTGAGGCTCAATCTCTGTCACTGACTGACATTCAATCCCTGTCACTGAATGAGGTTCAATCCTGTCACTGACTGAGATTCAATCCCTGTCACTGACTGAGATTCAATCCCTGTCACTGACCGAGATTCAATCCCTGTCACTGACTGAGACTCAATCCCTGTCAGTGTCTGAGATTCAATCCCTGTCACTGACTGAGGTTCAATCCCTGTCACTGACTGAGGTTAAATCGCTGTCAGTGTCGAAGATTCAATCCCTGTCCCTGACTGAGATTCAATCCCTGTCATTGACCGAGGTTCAATCTCTGTCTCTGACTGAGATTAAATCCCTGTCATTGTCTGAGATTCAATCCCTGTCATTGTCTGAGGTTCAATCCCTGTCACAGACTGAGGTTCAATCACTGTCACTGACTGAGATTCAATCCCTGTCACTCACTCAGTTTCAATCCCTGTCACTGGATGAGAATCAACCCCTGTCACTGACTGAGGCTCAATCCCTGTCACTGACTGAAGCCCAATCACTGTCACTGACTGAGATTCAATCCCTGTCACTGACTGAGATTCAATCCCTGTCACTGACTGAGATTCAATCTCTGTCACTGACTGAGAATCAATCTCTGTCACTGACTGAGAATCAATCTCTGTCACTGACTGAGGTTCAATCCCTGTCACTGACTGAGATTCAATTCCTGTCAATGACTGAGATTCAATTCCTGTCACTGACTGAGATTCAATCCCTGTCACTGACTGTGGGTCAATCCCTGCCACTGACAGAGATTTAATCCCTGTCAATGACTGAGATTCAATCCCTGTCACTGACTGAGGCTCAATCCCTGTCACTGACTGAGACTCAATCCCTGTCACTGACTGAGACTCAATCCCTGTCACTGACCGAGGGTCAATCCCTGCCACTGACAGAGATTTAATCCCTGTCACTGATTGAGATTCAATCCCTGTCACTGTCTGAGGTTCAATCCCTATCACAGACTGAGGTTCAATCACTGTCACTCTCTGAGGTTCAATCCGTGTCACTCTCTCAGTTTCAATCCCTGTCACTAACTGAGATTCAATCTCTGTCACTGACTACGGCTCAATCCCTGTCACTGATTGAGGCTCAATCCCTGTCACTGACTGAGATTCAATTCCTGTCACTGAATGAGGTTCAATCCTGTCACTGGCTGAGATTCAATCCCTGCCACTGAATGAGGTTCAATCCCTGTCACTGACTGTGATTCAATCCCTGTCACTGACTGAGATTCAATCCCTGACACTAAATGAGGCTCAATCCCTGTCACTGACTGAGGTTCATTCACTGTCACTGACTAAGATTCAATCCCTGTCACTGACTGAGGTTAAATCCCTGTCACTGACTGAGGTTAAATCCCTGTCCGTGTCTAAAATTCAATCCCTGTCACTGACTGAGATTCAATTCCTGTCCCTGACTGAGATTCAATCCCTGTCACTGACTGAGGTTCAATCCCTGTCACTGACTGGGGTTCAATCCCTGTCACTGACTGAGATTAAATCCCTGTCAGTGTCTGAGATTCAATTCCTGTCACTGTCTGAGATTCAATCCCTGTCACTGACTGAGGTTCAATCCCTGTCACGAAATGAGGCTCAATCCCTGTCACTGACTGAGGTTCATTCCCTGTCACTTACTGAGATTCAATTCCTGTCACTGACTGAGATTCAATCCCTGTCACTGACTGAGAATCAATCGCAGTCACGAACTGAGGTTCAAAACTGGTCACTGATTGAGATTCAATCCCTGTCACTGACTGAAGCACAATCCCTGTGACTGACTGAGATTCAATGCCTGTCACTGACTGCGAATCAATCCCTGACACAGACTGAGATTCAATCCCTGTCACTGACTGAGATTCAATTCCTGTCACTGACTGAGATTCAATTCCTGTCACTGACTGAGGTTCAATCCCTGTCACTGACTGAGATTCAATTCCTGTCACTGACTGAGATTCAATTCCTGTCACTGACTGAGGTTCAATCCCTGTCACTGACTGAGATTCAATTCCTGTCAATGAGTGAGATTCAATTCCTGTCACTGACTGAGGTTCAATCCCTGTCACTGACTGTGGGTCAATCCCTGCCACTGACAGAGATTTAATCCCTGTCAATGACTGAGATTCAATCCCTGTCACTGACTGAGGCTCAATCCCTGTCACTGACTGAGACTCAATCCCTGTCACTGACCGAGGGTCAATCCCTGCCACTGACAGAGATTTAATCCCTGTCACTGATTGAGATTCAATCCCTGTCACTGACTAAGGCTCAATCCCTGTCACTGACTGAGGCTCAATCTCTGTCACTGACTGACATTCAATCCCTGTCACTGACTGAGGCTCAATCTCTGTCACTGACTGACATTCAATCCCTGTCACTGAATGAGGTTCAATCCTGTCACTGACTGAGATTCAATCCCTGTCACTGACTGAGATTCAATCCCTGTCACTGACCGAGATTCAATCCCTGTCACTGACTGAGACTCAATCCCTGTCAGTGTCTGAGATTCAATCCCTGTCACTGACTGAGGTTCAATCCCTGTCACTGACTGAGGTTAAATCGCTGTCAGTGTCGAAGATTCAATCCCTGTCCCTGACTGAGATTCAATCCCTGTCATTGACCGAGGTTCAATCTCTGTCTCTGACTGAGATTAAATCCCTGTCATTGTCTGAGATTCAATCCCTGTCATTGTCTGAGGTTCAATCCCTGTCACAGACTGAGGTTCAATCACTGTCACTGACTGAGATTCAATCCCTGTCACTCACTCAGTTTCAATCCCTGTCACTGGATGAGAATCAACCCCTGTCACTGACTGAGGCTCAATCCCTGTCACTGACTGAAGCCCAATCACTGTCACTGACTGAGATTCAATCCCTGTCACTGACTGAGATTCAATCCCTGTCACTGACTGAGATTCAATCTCTGTCACTGACTGAGAATCAATCTCTGTCACTGACTGAGAATCAATCTCTGTCACTGACTGAGGTTCAATCCCTGTCACTTACTGAGGTTCAAACGCTGTCACTTACTGAGGTTTAATCCATTTCCATGACTGAGTTTCAATCGCTGTCACTGACTGAGGTTCAATCCCTGTCACGGACTGAGATTCATTCCCTGTCACTGAATGAACACCAATCCCTGAAACTGACTGATGTTCAATCCCTGTCACTGATTGAGGGTCAATCCCTGTAACTGACTGAGGTTCAATTCCTGTCACTGACTGAGATTCAATCCCTGTCACTGACTGAGATTAAATCCCTGTCATTGTCTGAGATTCAATCCCTGTCACTGTCTGAGGTTCAATCGCTGTCACAGACTGAGGTTCAATCACTGTCACTCTCTGAGGTTCAATCCGTGTCACTCTCTCAGTTTCAATCCCTGTCACTGGCTGAGAATCAATCCCTGTCACTGATTGAGGCTCAATCCCTGTCACTGACTGAGATTCAATCCCTGTCACTGAATGAGGTTCAATCCTGTCACTGGCTGAGATTCAATACCTGTCACTGACTGAGGTTCAATCCCTGACACTAAATGAGGCTGAATCCCTGTCACGGACTGAGGTTCATTCCCTGACACTGACTAAGATTCAATCCCTGTCATTGACTGAGATTCAATCCCTGTCACTGACTGAGGTTCAATCCCTGTCACTGACTGAGGTTCAATCCCTGTCACTGACTGAGGTTCAATCCCTGTCACTGACTGAGATTCAATCCCTGTCAGTGTCTGAGATTCAATCCCTGTCACTGAGTGAGGTTCAATCCCTGTCACAGACTGAAGTTAAATCCCTGTCCGTGTCTAAGATTCAACCCTGTCACTGACTGAGATTCAATCCCTGTCACTGACTGAGGTTCAATCCCTGTCACTGACTGAGATTAAATCCCTGTCAGTGTCTGAGATTCAATCCCTGTCACTCTCTCAGTTTCAATCCCTGTCACTGGCTGAGAATCAATCCCTGTCACTGACTGAGGCTCAATCCCTGTCACTGACTGTGATTCAATCCCTGTCACTGACTGTGATTCAATCCCTGTCACTGGCTGAGATTCAATCCCTGTCACTAAATGACGCTCAATCACTGTCACTGACGGAGGTTCATTCCCTGTCACTGACTGAGATTCAATTCCTGTCACTGACTGTGGTTCAGTTCCTGTCACTGACTGTGGTTCAGTTCCTGTCACTGACTGAGATTGATATCCCTGTCACTGACTGAAGTTCAATCGCTGTCACTGACTGAACCTCAATCCCTGTCACAGACTGAGAGTCAATCCCTGTCACGGACTGAGGTTCAATGTCTGTCACTGACGGAGGTTCAATCCCTGTCACTGACTCAAGTTCAGTTACTTTCACTGACTGAGATTCAATCCCTGTCACTGACTGAAGCTCAATCCCTGTCACTGACTGAGATTCAATCCCTATCACTGACTGAGATTCAATCCCTGTCACTGACTGAAACTCAATCCCTGTCACTGACTGAGATTCATTCACTGTCACTGACTGAGATTCATTCACTGTCACTGACTGAGATTCATTCACTGTCACTGACTGCGATTCAATCCCTGTCACTGTCTGAGATTCAATTCCTGTCACTGACTGTGGTTCAGTTCCTGTCACTGACAAAGGTTCAATCCCTGTCACTGACTGATATTCAATCCCTGTCACTCTCTCAGGTTCAGTCCCTGTAAGTGACTGAGATTCAATCCCTGTCACTGACTGAGGCTCAATCCCTGTCACTGACTGAAGCCCAATCCCTGTTACTAACTGAGATTCAATCCCTGTCACTGACTGAGATTCAATCCCTGTCACTGACTGAGATTCAATCCCTGTCACTGACTGAGATTCAATCCCTGTCACTGACTGAGGTTCAATCCCTGTCACTTACTGAGGTTCAACCGCTGTCACTGACTGAGGTTCAATCCATTTCAATGACTGAGGTTCAATCCCTGTCACTGACTGAGGTTCAATCCCTGTCACGGACTGAGATTCAATCCCTCTCACTGACTGAGGGTCAATCCCTCTCACTGACTGAGCGTCAATCCCTGTCACTGACTGAGCGTCAATCCCTGTCACTGACTGAGAATCAATCCCTGTCACTGACTAAGGCTCAATCCCTGTCACTGACTGCGGGTCAATTCCTGTCACTGACTGAGGTTCAATCCCTGTCACTGACTGAGGTTCAATCCCTGTCACTGACTGAGCGTCAATCCCTGTCACTGACTGAGAATCAATCCCTGTCACTGACTAAGGCTCAATCTCTGTCACTGACTGAGGCTCAATTCCTGTCACTGACTGACATTCAATCCCTGTCACTGAATGAGGTTCAATCCTGTCACTGACAGAGATTCAATCCCTGTCACTGAATGAGGTTCAATCCCTGTCACTGACTGAGGTTAAAACCCTGTCAGTGTCTAAGGTTCAATCCCTGTCACTGAGTGAGATTCAAACCCTGTCACTGACTGAGATTCAATCCCCGTCACAGACTGAGATTCAAACGCTGTCACTAACTGAGGTTCAAAACTGGTCACTGACTGAGGTTCAATCCCTGTCACTGACTGAAGACCAATTACTTTCACTGACTGAGATTCAATCCCTGTCACTGACTGAGGTTCAATCCATGTCACTGACGGAAATTCATTTCCTGACATTGACTGAGGGTTAATCCCTGTCACTGACTGAGATTCAAGCTCTGTCACTGACTAAGGCTCAATCCCTGTCACTGACTGAGGCTCAATCCCTGTCACTGACTGAGATTCAATCCCTGTCAGTGTCTAAAGTTCAATCCCTGTCACTGACTGAGATTCAATCCCTGTCACTGATTGAGGTTCAATTCCTGTCACTGACTGAGGTTCAATCCCTGTCACTGACTGAGATTCAATCCCTGTCACTGACTGAGATTCAATCCCTGTCACTGACTGAGATTCAATCCCTGTCACTGACTGAGGTTCAATCCCTGTCACTGACTGAGATTAAATCCCTGTCATTGCCTGAGATTCAATCCCTGTCACTGGCAGAGGTTCAATCCCTGTCACAGACTGAGGTTCAATCCCTGTCACTGAATGAGGTTCAATCCTGTCACTGACAGAGATTCAATCCCTGTCACTGACTGAGGTTAAATCCCTGTCTGTGTCTAAAGTTCAATCCCTGTCACTGGCTGAGAATCAATCCCTGTCACTGACTGTGATTCAATCCCTGTCACTGACTGAGATTCAATCTCTGTCACTGACTAAGGCTCAATCCCTGTCACTGATTGAGGCTCAATCCCTGTCACTCGCTGAGATTCAATCCCTGTCACTGAATGAGGTTCAATCCCTGTCACTGACTGTGATTCAATCCCCGTCACTGACTGAGATTCAATCCCAGACACTAAATGAGGCTGAATCCCTGTCACTGACTGAGGTTCATTCCCTGTCACTTACTGAGGTTCAATCGCTGTCACTGACTGAGGTTCAATCCATTTCAATGACTGAGGTTCAATCGCTGTCACTGACTGAACCTCAATCCCTGTCACAGACTGAGATTCAATCCCTGTCACTGACTGAGATTCAATCCCTGTCACTGACTGAGAATCAATCGCTGTCACGAACTGAGGTTCAAAACTTGTCACTGACGGAGGTTCAATCCCTGTCACTGACTGAAGCTCAATCCCTGTCACTGACTGAGATTCAATCCCTATCACTGACTGAGATTCAATCCCTGTCACTGACTGAAGCTCAATCCCTGTCACTGACTGAGATTCAATCCTTGTCACTGACTGAAACTCAATCCCTGTCACTGACTGAGATTCATTCACTGTCACTGACTGATATTCAATCCCTGTCACTCTCTGAGGTTCAGTCCCTGTAATTGACTGAGATTCAATCCCTGTCACTGACTGAAGCCCAATCACTGTCACTGACTGAGATTCAATCCCTGTCACTGACTGAGATTCAATCCCTGTCACTGACTGAGATTCAATCCCTGTCACTGACTGAGGTTCCATCGCTGTCACTGACTGAGGTTCAATCCATTTCAATGACTGAGGTTCAATCCCTGTCACTGACTGAGATTCAATCCCTGTCACAGACTGAGATTCAAACGCTGTCACGAACTGAGGTTCAAAACTGGTCACTGACTGAGATTCAATCCCTGTCACTGACTGAGGTTCAATCCATGTCACTGACGGAAATTCAATTCCTGTCAATGACTGAGGGTCAATCCCTGCCACTGACAGAGATTTAATCCCTGTCACTGACTGAGATTCAATCTCTGTCACTGACTAAGGCTCTATTCCTGTCACTGACTGAGGTTCAATCCCTGTCACTGACAGAGATTCAATCCCTGCCACTGACTGAGGTTCAATCCCTGTCACTGACTGAGGTTAAATCCCTGTCACTGACTGAGGTTAAATCCCTGTCAGTGTCTAAATTTCAATCCCTGTCACTGACTGAGATTCAATCCCTGTCACTGACAGAGATTCAATCCCTGTCACTGATTGAGGTTCAATCCCTGTCACTGATTGAGGTTCAATCCCTGTCACTGACTGAGGTTAAATCCCTGTCAGTGTCTAAGATTCAATCCCTGTCACTGACTGAGTTTCAATTCCTGTCACTGACTGAGGTTCAATCCCTGTCACTGAATGAGATCCAATCCCTGTCACTGACTGAGGTTCAATCCCTGTCACTGACTGAGATTAAATCCCTGTCATTGTCTGAGATTCAATCCCTGTCACTGTCAGAGGTTCAATCCCTGTCACAGACTGAGGTTCAATCACTGTCACTCTATGAGGTTCAATCCCTGTCACTGGCTGAGAATCAATCCCTGTCACTGAATGAGGTTCAATCCCTGTCACTGACTGAGGTTCAATCCTGTCACTCGCTGAGATTCAATCCCTGTCACTGAATGAGGTTCAATCCCTGTCATTGACTGTGATTCAATCCCTGTCACTGAGTGAGGTTCAATCCCTGTCACAGACTGAAGTTAAATCCCTGTCCGTGTCTAAGATTCAACCCTGTCATTGACTGAGATTCAATTCCTGTCACTGACTGAGGTTCAATCCCTGTCACTGACTGAGATTCAATCCCTGTCACTGACTGAGATTCAATCCCTGTCACTGACTGAGATTCAATCCCTGTCACTTACTGAGGTTCAATCGCTGTCACTGACTGAGATTCAATCCCTGTCACTTACTGAGGTTCAATCGCTGTCACTGACTGAACCTCAATCCCTGTCACAGACTGAGATTCAATCCCTGTCACTGACTGAGGTTCAATCTCTGTCACTGACTGAGATTCAATCCCTGTCACTGACTGAGAATCAATCGCTGTCACGAACTGAGGTTCAAAACTTGTCACTGACGGAGGTTCAATCCCTGTCACTGACTGAAGCTCAATCCCTGTCACTGACTGAGATTCAATCCCTATCACTGACTGAGATTCAATCCCTGTCACTGACTGAAGCTCAATCCCTGTCACTGACTGAGATTCAATCCTTGTCACTGACTGAAACTCAATCCCTGTCACTGACTGAGATTCATTCACTGTCACTGACTGATATTCAATCCCTGTCACTCTCTGAGGTTCAGTCCCTGTAATTGACTGAGATTCAATCCCTGTCACTGACTGAGGCTCAATCTCTGTCACTGACTGAAGCCCAATCACTGTCACTGACTGAGATTCAATCCCTGTCACTGACTGAGATTCAATCCCTGTCACTGACTGAGGTTCCATCGCTGTCACTGACTGAGGTTCCATCGCTGTCACTGACTGAGGTTCAATCCATTTCAATGACTGAGATTCAATCCCTGTCACAGACTGAGATTCAAACGCTGTCACTAACTGAGGTTCAAAACTGGTCACTGACTGAGGTTCAATCCCTATCACTGACTGAAGTCCAATTACTTTCACTGACTGAGATTCAATCCCTGTCACTGACTGAGGTTCAATCCATGTCACTGACGGAAATTCAATTCCTGTCAATGACTGAGGGTCAATCCCTGCCACTGACAGAGATTTAATCCCTGTCACTGACTGAGATTCAATCTCTGTCACTGACTAAGGCTCTATTCCTGTCACTGACTGAGGTTCAATCCCTGTCACTGACAGAGATTCAATCCCTGCCACTGACTGAGGTTCAATCCCTGTCACTGACTGAGGTTAAATCCCTGTCACTGACTGAGGTTAAATCCCTGTCAGTGTCTAAATTTCAATCCCTGTCACTGACTGAGATTCAATCCCTGTCACTGACTGAGGTTCAATCCCTGTCACTGACTGAGGTTCAATCCCTGTCACTGATTGAGGTTCAATCCCTGTCACTGACTGAGGTTAAATCCCTGTCAGTGTCTAAGATTCAATCCCTGTCACTGACTGAGTTTCAATTCCTGTCACTGACTGAGGTTCAATCCCTGTCACTGAATGAGATCCAATCCCTGTCACTGACTGAGGTTCAATCCCTGTCACTGACTGAGATTAAATCCCTGTCATTGTCTGAGATTCAATCCCTGTCACTGTCAGAGGTTCAATCCCTGTCACAGACTGAGGTTCAATCCCTGTCACTGGCTGAGAATCAATCCCTGTCACTGACTGAGGCTCAATCCCTGTCACTGACTGTGATTCAATCCCTGTCAGTGTCTGAGATTCAATCCCTGTCACTGAATGAGGTTCAATCCCTGTCACTGACTGAGGTTCAATCCTGTCACTCGCTGAGATTCAATCCCTGTCACTGAATGAGGTTCAATCCCTGTCATTGACTGTGATTCAATCCCTGTCACTGAGTGAGGTTCAATCCCTGTCACAGACTGAAGTTAAATCCCTGTCCGTGTCTAAGATTCAACCCTGTCATTGACTGAGATTCAATTCCTGTCACTGACTGAGGTTCAATCCCTGTCACTGACTGAGATTCAATCTCTGTCACTGACTGAGATTCAATCCCTGTCACTGACTGAGGTTCAATCCCTGTCACTGACTGAGATTCAATCCCTGTCAGTGTCTGAGATTCAATCCCTGTCACTGTCTGAGGTTCAATCCCTGTCACAGACTGAGGTTCAATCCCTGTCACTGGCTGAGAATCAATCCCTGTCACTGACTGATATTCAATCCCTGTCACTCTCTCAGGTTCAGTCCCTGTAAGTGACTGAGGTTCAATCCCTGTCACTGACTGAGATTCAATCCCTGTCATTGACCGAGGTTCAATCTCTGTCTCTGACTGAGATTAAATCCCTGTCATTGTCTGAGATTCAATCCCTGTCATTGTCTGAGGTTCAATCCCTGTCACAGACTGAGGTTCAATCACTGTCACTGACTGAGATTCAATCCCTGTCACTCACTCAGTTTCAATCCCTGTCACTGGATGAGAATCAACCCCTGTCACTGACTGAGGCTCAATCCCTGTCACTGACTGAAGCCCAATCACTGTCACTGACTGAGATTCAATCCCTATCACTGACTGAGATTCAATCCCTGTCACTGACTGAGATTCAATCTCTGTCACTGACTGAGAATCAATCTCTGTCACTGACTGAGAATCAATCTCTGTCACTGACTGAGGTTCAATCCCTGTCACTTACTGAGGTTCAAACGCTGTCACTTACTGAGGTTCAATCCATTTCCATGACTGAGTTTCAATCGCTGTCACTGACTGAGGTTCAATCCCTGTCACTGACTGAGATTCATTCCCTGTCACTGAATGAACACCAATCCCTGAAACTGACTGATGTTCAATCCCTGTCACTGATTGAGGGTCAATCCCTGTAACTGACTGAGGTTCAATTCCTGTCACTGACTGAGGTTCAATTACTGTCACTGACTGAGGTTAAATCCCTGTCAGTGTCTAAGATTCATTCACTGTCACTGACTGAGATTCATTCACTGTCATTGACTGCGATTCAATCCCTGTCACTGTCTGAGATTCAATTCCTGTCACTGACTGTGGTTCAGTTCCTGTCACTGACAAAGGTTCAATCCCTGTCACTGACTGATATTCAATCCCTGTCACTCTCTCAGGTTCAGTCCCTGTAAGTGACTGAGATTCAATCCCTGTCACTGACTGAGGCTCAATCCCTGTCACTGACTGAAGCCCAATCCCTGTCACTGACTGAGATTCAATCCCTGTCACTGACTGAGATTCAATCCCTGTCACTGACTGAGATTCAATCCCTGTCACTGACTGAGATTCAATCCCTGTCACTGACTGAGGTTCAATCCCTGTCACTTTCTGAGGTTCAATCGCTGACACTGACTGAGGTTCAATCCATTTCAATGACTGAGGTTCAATCCCTGTCACTGACTGAGGTTCAATCCCTGTCACGGACTGAGATTCAATCCCTCTCACTGACTGAGGGTCAATCCCTGTCACTGACTGAGCGTCAATCCCTGTCACTGACTGAGAATCAATCCCTGTCACTGACTAAGGCTCAATCCCTGTCACTGACTGCGGGTCAATTCCTGTCACTGACTGAGGTTCAATCCCTGTCACTGACTGAGGTTCAATCCCTGTCACTGACTGAGCGTCAATCCCTGTCACTGACTGAGAATCAATCCCTGTCACTGACTAAGGCTCAATCTCTGTCACTGACTGAGGCTCAATTCCTGTCACTGACTGACATTCAATCCCTGTCACTGAATGAGGTCAATCCTGTCACTGACAGAGATTCAATCCCTGTCACTGAATGAGGTTCAATCCCTGTCACTGACTGATGTTAAAACCCTGTCAGTGTCTAAGGTTCAATCCCTGTCACTGAGTGAGATTCAAACCCTGTCACTGACTGAGATTCAATCCCCGTCACAGACTGAGATTCAAACGCTGTCACTAACTGAGGTTCAAAACTGGTCACTGACTGAGGTTCAATCCCTGTCACTGACTGAAGTCCAATTACTTTCACTGACTGAGATTCAATCCCTGTCACTGACTGAGGTTCAATCCTGTCACTGACTGAGATTCAATCCCTGTCAGTGTCTAAAGTTCAATCCCTGTCACTGACTGAGATTCAATCCCTGTCACTGACTGAGATTCAATCCCTGTCACTGATTGAGGTTCAATTCCTGTCACTGATTGAGGTTCAATTCCTGTCACTGACTGAGGTTCAATCCCTGTCACTGACTGAGGTTCAATCCCTGTCACTGACTGAGATTCAATCCCTGTCACTGACTGAGATTCAATCCCTGTCACTGACTGAGGTTCAATCCCTGTCACTGACTGAGATTAAATCCCTGTCATTGCCTGAGATTCAATCCCTGTCACTGGCAGAGGTTCAATCCCTGTCACAGACTGAGGTTCAATCCCTGTCACTGAATGAGGTTCAATCCTGTCACTGACAGAGATTCAATCCCTGTCACTGACTGAGGTTAAATCCCTGTCTGTGTCTAAAGTTCAATCCCTGTCACTGGCTGAGAATCAATCCCTGCCACTGACTGTGATTCAATCCCTGTCACTGACTGAGATTCAATCTCTGTCACTGACTAAGGCTCAATCCCTGTCACTGAATGAGGTTCAATCCTGTCACTCGCTGAGATTCAATCCCTGTCACTGGCAGAGGTTCAATCCCTGTCACAGACTGAGGTTCAATCCCTGTCACTGAATGAGGTTCAATCCTGTCACTGACAGAGATTCAATCCCTGTCACTGACTGAGGTTAAATCCCTGTCTGTGTCTAAAGTTCAATCCCTGTCACTGGCTGAGAATCAATCCCTGTCACTGACTGTGATTCAATCCCTGTCACTGACTGAGGTTCAATCCCTGTCACTGACTGTGATTCAATCCCTGTCACTGACTGAAATTCAATCCCTGACACTAAATGAGGCTGAATCCCTGTCACTGACTGAGGTTCATTCCCTGTCACTTACTGAGGTTCAATCGCTGTCACTGACTGAGGTTCAATCCATTTCAATGACTGAGGATCAATCGCTGTCACTGACTGAACCTCAATCCCTGTCACAGACTGAGATTCAATCCCTGTCACTGACTGAGGTTCAATCTCTGTCACTGACTGAGATTCAATCCCTGTCACTGACTGAGAATCAATCGCTGTCACGAACTGAGGTTCAAAACTTGTCACTGACTGAAACTCAATCCCTGTCACTGACTGAGATTCATTCACTGTCACTGACTGATATTCAATCCCTGTCACTCTCTGAGGTTCAGTCCCTGTAATTGACTGAGATTCAATCCCTGTCACTGACTGAGGCTCAATCTCTGTCACTGACTGAAGCCCAATCACTGTCACTGACTGAGATTCAATCCCTGTCACTGACTGAGATTCAATCCCTGTCACTGACTGAGGTTCCATCGCTGTCACTGACTGAGGTTCCATCGCTGTCACTGACTGAGGTTCAATCCATTTCAATGACTGAGGTTCAATCCCTGTCACTGACTGAGATTCAATCCCTGTCACAGACTGAGATTCAAACGCTGTCACTAACTGAGGTTCAAAACTGGTCACTGACTGAGGTTCAATCCCTATCACTGACTGAAGTCCAATTACTTTCACTGACTGAGATTCAATCCCTGTCACTGACTGAGGTTCAATCCATGTCACTGACGGAAATTCAATTCCTGTCAATGACTGAGGGTCAATCCCTGTCACTGACTGAGGTTCAATCCCTGTCACTGCCTGAGGTTAAATCCCTGTCACTGACTGAGGTTAAATCCCTGTCACTGACTGAGGTTAAATCCCTGTCACTGACTGAGATTCAATCCCTGTCACTGACTGAGATTCAATCCCTGTCACTGATTGAGGTTCAATCCCTGTCACTGATTGAGGTTCAATCCCTGTCACTGACTGAGATTAAATCCCTGTCACTGACTGAGATTAAATCCCTGTCAGTGTCTGAGATTCAATCCCTGTCACTGACTGAGGTTCAATCCCTGTCACTGACTGAGGTTAAATCCCTGTCAGTGTCTAAGATTCAATCCCTGTCACTGACTGAGTTTCAATTCCTGTCACTGACTGAGGTTCAATCCCTGTCACTGACTGAGATCCAATCCCTGTCACTGACTGAGGTTCAATCCCTGTCACTGACTGAGATTAAATCCCTGTCATTGTCTGAGATTCAATCCCTGTCACTGGCTGAGAATCAATCCCTGTCACTGACTGAGATTCAATCTCTGTCACTGACTAAGGCTCAATCCCTGTAACTGATTGAGGCTCAATCCCTGTCACTCGCTGAGATTCAATCCCTGTCACTGAATGAGGTTCAATCCCTGTCACTGACTGAGGTTCAATCCTGTCACTCGCTGAGATTCAATCCCTGTCACTGAATGAGGTTCAATCCCTGTCACTGACTGTGATTCAATCCCTGTCACTGAGTGAGGTTCAATCCCTGTCACAGACTGAAGTTAAATCCCTGTCCGTGTCTAAGATTCAACCCTGTCATTGACTGAGGTTCAATCCCTGTCACTGACTGAGATTCAATCCCTGTCACTGACTGAGATTCAATCCCTGTCACTGACTGAGGTTCAATCCCTGTCACTGACTGAGATTCAATCCCTGTCAGTGTCTGAGATTCAATCCCTGTCACTGACAGAGATTCAATCCCTGTCACTGACAGAGATTCAATCCCTGTCACTGACTGAGGTTCAATCCCTGTCACTGACTGAGGTTAAATCCCTGTCACTGACTGAGGTTAAATCCCTGTCAGTGTCTAAAGTTCAATCCCTGTCACTGACTGAGATTCAATCCCTGTCACTGACTGAGATTAAATCCCTGTCACAGACTGAGATTAAATCCCTGTCAGTGTCTGAGATTCAATCTCTGTCACTGACTGAAGCCCAATCACTGTCACTGACTGAGATTCAATCCCTGTCACTGACTGAGATTCAATCCCTGTCACTGACTGAGGTTCCATCGCTGTCACTGACTGAGGTTCCATCGCTGTCACTGACTGAGGTTCAATCCATTTCAATGACTGAGGTTCAATCCCTGTCACTGACTGAGATTCAATCCCTGTCACAGACTGAGATTCAAACGCTGTCACTAACTGAGGTTCAAAACTGGTCACTGACTGAGGTTCAATCCCTATCACTGACTGAAGTCCAATTACTTTCACTGACTGAGATTCAATCCCTGTCACTGACTGAGGTTCAATCCATGTCACTGACGGAAATTCAATTCCTGTCAATGACTGAGGGTCAATCCCTGTCACTGACTGAGGTTCAATCCCTGTCACTGCCTGAGGTTAAATCCCTGTCACTGACTGAGGTTAAATCCCTGTCACTGACTGAGGTTAAATCCCTGTCACTGACTGAGATTCAATCCCTGTCACTGACTGAGATTCAATCCCTGTCACTGATTGAGGTTCAATCCCTGTCACTGATTGAGGTTCAATCCCTGTCACTGACTGAGATTAAATCCCTGTCACTGACTGAGATTAAATCCCTGTCAGTGTCTGAGATTCAATCCCTGTCACTGACTGAGGTTCAATCCCTGTCACTGACTGAGGTTAAATCCCTGTCAGTGTCTAAGATTCAATCCCTGTCACTGACTGAGTTTCAATTCCTGTCACTGACTGAGGTTCAATCCCTGTCACTGACTGAGATCCAATCCCTGTCACTGACTGAGGTTCAATCCCTGTCACTGACTGAGATTAAATCCCTGTCATTGTCTGAGATTCAATCCCTGTCACTGGCTGAGAATCAATCCCTGTCACTGACTGAGATTCAATCTCTGTCACTGACTAAGGCTCAATCCCTGTAACTGATTGAGGCTCAATCCCTGTCACTCGCTGAGATTCAATCCCTGTCACTGAATGAGGTTCAATCCCTGTCACTGACTGAGGTTCAATCCTGTCACTCGCTGAGATTCAATCCCTGTCACTGAATGAGGTTCAATCCCTGTCACTGACTGTGATTCAATCCCTGTCACTGAGTGAGGTTCAATCCCTGTCACAGACTGAAGTTAAATCCCTGTCCGTGTCTAAGATTCAACCCTGTCATTGACTGAGGTTCAATCCCTGTCACTGACTGAGATTCAATCCCTGTCACTGACTGAGATTCAATCCCTGTCACTGACTGAGGTTCAATCCCTGTCACTGACTGAGATTCAATCCCTGTCAGTGTCTGAGATTCAATCCCTGTCACTGACAGAGATTCAATCCCTGTCACTGACTGAGGTTCAATCCCTGTCACTGACTGAGGTTAAATCCCTGTCACTGACTGAGGTTAAATCCCTGTCAGTGTCTAAAGTTCAATCCCTGTCACTGACTGAGATTCAATCCCTGTCACTGACTGAGATTAAATCCCTGTCACAGACTGAGATTAAATCCCTGTCAGTGTCTGAGATTCAATCCCTGTCACTGACTGAGGTTCAATCCCTGTCACTGACTGAGGTTCAATCCCTGTCACTGACTGAGGTTAAATCCCTGTCAGTGTCTAAGATTCAATCCCTGTCACTGACTGAGATTCAATTCCTGTCACTGACTGAGGTTCAATCCCTGTCACTGACTGAGATTCAATCCCTGTCACTGACTGAGGTTCAATCTCTGTCACTGACTAAGGCTCAATCCCTGTCACTGATTGAGGCTCAATCCCTGTCACTGACTGAGATTCAATCCCTGTCACTGAATGAGGTTCAATCCTGTCACTCGCTGAGATTCAATCCCTGTCACTGAATGAGGTTCAATCCCTGTCACTGACTGTGATTCAATCCCTGTCACTGACTGAGATTCAATCCCTGACACTAAATGAGGCTGAATCCCTGTCACTGACTGAGGTTCATTCCCTGTCACTTACTGAGGTTCAATCGCTGTCACTGACTGAACCTCAATCCCTGTCACAGACTGAGATTCAATCCCTGTCACTGACTGAGGTTCAATCTCTGTCACTGACTGAGGTTCAATCTCTGTCACTGACTGAGGTTCAATCTCTGTCACTGACTGAGGTTCAATCTCTGTCACTGACTGAGGTTCAATCTCTGTCACTGACTGAGGTTCAATCCCTGTCAGTGTCTAAGATTCAATCCCTGTCACTGACTGAGATTCAATTCCTGTCACTGACTGAGATTCAATCCCTGTCACTGACTGAGAATCAATCGCTGTCACGAACTGAGGTTCAAAACTTGTCACTGACGGAGGTTCAATCCCTGTCACTGACTGAAGTTCAGTTACTTTCACTGACTGAGGTTCAATCGCTGTCACTGACTGAACCTCAATCCCTGTCACAGACTGAGATTCAATCTCTGTCACTGACTAAGGCTCAATCCCTGTAACTGATTGAGGCTCAATCCCTGTCACTCGCTGAGATTCAATCCCTGTCACTGAATGAGGTTCAATCCCTGTCACTGACTGAGGTTCAATCCTGTCACTCGCTGAGATTCAATCCCTGTCACTGAATGAGGTTCAATCCCTGTCACTGACTGTGATTCAATCCCTGTCACTGAGTGAGGTTCAATCCCTGTCACAGACTGAAGTTAAATCCCTGTCCGTGTCTAAGATTCAACCCTGTCATTGACTGAGGTTCAATCCCTGTCACTGACTGAGATTCAATCCCTGTCACTGACTGAGATTCAATCCCTGTCACTGACTGAGGTTCAATCCCTGTCACTGACTGAGATTCAATCCCTGTCAGTGTCTGAGATTCAATCCCTGTCACTGTCTGAGGTTCAATCCCTGTCACTGACTGAGGTTCAATCCCTGTCACTCTCTGAGGTTCAATCCCTGTCCCTCTCTCAGTTTCAATCCCTGTCACTGGCTGAGAATCAATCCCTGTCACTGACTGAGGCTCAATCCCTGTCACTGACTGTGATTCAATCCTGTCACTGGCTGAGATTCAATCCCTGTCACTAAATGACGCTCAATCACTGTCACTGACGGAGGTTCATTCCCTGTCACTGACTGAGATTCAATTCCTGTCACTGACTGTGGTTCAGTTCCTGTCACTGACTGAGATTGATATCCCTGTCACTGACTGAAGTTCAATCGCTGTCACTGACTGAACCTCAATCCCTGTCACGGACTCAGGTTCAATGTCTGTCACTGACTGAGATTCAATCCCTGTCACTGACTGAGAATCAATCGCTGTCACGAACTGAGGTTCAAAACTTGTCACTGACGGAGGTTCAATCCCTGTCACTGACTCAAGTTCAGTTACTTTCACTGACTGAGATTCAATCCCTGTCACTGACTGAAGCTCAATCCCTATCACTGACTGAGATTCAATCCCTATCACTGACTGAGATTCAATCCCTGTCACTGACTGAAACTCAATCCCTGTCACTGACTGAGATTCATTCACTGTCACTGACTGCGATTCAATCCCTGTCACTGTCTGAGATTCAATTCCTGTCACTGACTGTGGTTCAGTTCCTGTCACTGACAAAGGTTCAATCCCTGTCACTGACTGATATTCAATCCCTGTCACTCTCTCAGGTTCAGTCCCTGTAAGTGACTGAGATTCAATCCCTGTCACTGACTGAGGCTCAATCCCTGTCACTGACTGAAGCCCAATCACTGTCACTGACTGAGATTCAATCCCTGTCACTGACTGAGATTCAATCCCTGTCACTGACTGAGATTCAATCTCTGTCACTGACTGAGATTCAATCCCTGTCACTTACTGAGGTTCAATCCCTGTCACTTACTGAGGTTCAATCCCTGTCACTGACTGAGGGTCAATCCCTGTCACTGACTGAGGGTCAATCCCTGTCACTGACTGAGATTCAGTCCCTGTCACTGACTGAGATTCAGTCCCTGTCACTGACTGAGGTTCAATCCCTGTCAGTGATTGAGGGTCAATCCCTGTCACTGACTGAGGGTCAATCCCAGTCACTGACTGAGGGTCAATTCCTGTCACTGACTGAGGTTCAATCCCTGTCACTGACTGAGGGTCAATCCCTGTCACTGACTGAGAATCAATCCCTGTCACTGACTAAGGCTCAATCTCTGTCACTGACTGAGGCTCAATTCCTGTCACTGACTGACATTCAATCCCTGTCACTGAATGAGGTTCAATCCTGTCACTGACAGAGATTCAATCCCTGTCACTGACTGAGATTCAAACCCTGTCACTGACTGAGATTCAATCCCCGTCACAGACTGAGATTCAAACGCTGTCACTAACTGAGGTTCAAAACTGGTCACTGACTGAGGTTCAATCCCTGTCACTGACTGAAGTCCAATTACTTTCACTGACTGAGATTCAATCCCTGTGACTGACTGAGGTTCAATCCATGTCACTGACGGAAATTCAATTCCTGACAATGACTGAGGGTTAATCCCTGTCACTGACTGAGATTCAATCTCTGTCACTGACTAAGGCTCAATCCCTGTCACTGACTGAGATTCAATTCCTGTCACTGACTGAGGTTCAATCCCTGTCAATGACAGAGATTCAATCCCTGTCACAGACTGAGATTAAATCCCTGTCAGTGTCTGAGATTCAATCCCTGTCACTGACTGAGGTTCAATCCCTGTCACTGACTGAGGTTCAATCCCTGTCACTGACTGAGGTTAAATCCCTGTCAGTGTCTAAGATTCAATCCCTGTCACTGACTGAGATTCAATTCCTGTCACTGACTGAGGTTCAATCCCTGTCACTGACTGAGGTTCAATCCCTGTCACTGGTAGAGGTTCAATCCCTGTCAGAGACTGAGGTTCAATCCCTGTCACTCTCTGAGGTTCAATCCCTGTCACTGGCTGAGAATCAATCCCTGTCACTGACTGTGATTCAATCCCTGTCACTGACTGAGATTCAATCTCTGTCACTGACTAAGGCTCAATCCCTGTCACTGATTGAGGCTCAATCCCTGTCACTGACTGAGATTCAATCCCTGTCACTGAATGAGGTTCAATCCTGTCACTCGCTGAGATTCAATCCCTGTCACTGAATGAGGTTCAATCCCTGTCACTGACTGTGATTCAATCCCTGTCACTGACTGAGATTCAATCCCTGACACTAAATGAGGCTGAATCCCTGTCACTGACTGAGGTTCATTCCCTGTCACTTACTGAGGTTCAATCGCTGTCACTGACTGAACCTCAATCCCTGTCACAGACTGAGATTCAATCCCTGTCACTGACTGAGGTTCAATCCCTGTCACTGACTGAGGTTCAATCTCTGTCACTGACTGAGGTTCAATCTCTGTCACTGACTGAGGTTCAATCTCTGTCACTGACTGAGGTTCAATCTCTGTCACTGACTGAGGTTCAATCTCTGTCACTGACTGAGGTTCAATCTCTGTCACTGACTGAGGTTCAATCCCTGTCAGTGTCTAAGATTCAATCCCTGTCACTGACTGAGATTCAATTCCTGTCACTGACTGAGGTTCAATCCCTGTCACTGACTGAGATTCAATCCCTGTCACTGACTGAGAATCAATCGCTGTCACGAACTGAGGTTCAAAACTTGTCACTGACGGAGGTTCAATCCCTGTCACTGACTGAAGTTCAGTTACTTTCACTGACTGAGATTCAAACCCTGTCACTGACTGAAGCTCAATCCCTGTCACTGACTGAGATTCAATCCCTATCACTGACTGAGATTCAATCCCTGCCACTGACTGAAACTCAATCCCTGTCACTGACTGAGATTCATTCACTGTCACTGACTGCGATTCAATCCCTGTCACTGTCTGATATTCAATCCCTGTCACTGACTGTGGTTCTGTTCCTGTCACTGACTGAGGTTCAATCCCTGTCACTGACTGATATTCAATCCCTGTCACTCTCTGAGGTTCAGTCCCTGTAATTGACTGAGATTCAATCCCTGTCACTGACTGAGGCTCAATCTCTGTCACTGACTGAAGCCCAATCACTGTCACTGACTGAGATTCAATCCCTGTCACTGACTGAGGTTCCATCGCTGTCACTGACTGAGGTTCAATCCATTTCAATGACTGAGGTTCAATCCCTGTCACTGACTGAACCTCAATCCCTGTCACTGACTGAGATTCAAACGCTGTCACTAACTGAGGTTCAAAACTGGTCACTGACTGAGGTTCAATCCCTATCACTGACTGAAGTCCAATTACTTTCACTGACTGAGATTCAATCCCTGTCACTGACTGAGGTTCAATCCATGTCACTGACGGAAATTCAATTCCTGTCAATGACTGAGGGTCAATCCCTGCCACTGACAGAGATTTAATCCCTGTCACTGACTGAGGTTCAATCACTGTCACTCTATGAGGTTCAATCCCTGTCACTGACTGAGGCTCAATCCCTGTCACTGACTGAGATTCAATCTCTGTCACTGACTGAGGTTCAATCCCTGTCACTGACTCAGATTCAATCCCTGTCACTGACTCAGATTCAATCCCTGTCACTGAATGAGGTTCAATCCTGTCACTCGCTGAGATTCAATCCCTGTCACTGAATGAGGTTCAATCCCTGTCACTGACTGTGATTCAATCCCTGTCACTGACTGAGATTCAATCCCTGACACTAAATGAGGCTGAATCCCTGTCACTGACTGAGGTTCATTCCCTGTCACTTACTGAGGTTCAATCGCTGTCACTGACTGAGGTTCAATCCATTTCAATGACTGAGGTTCAATCGCTGTCACTGACTGAACCTCAATCCCTGTCACAGACTGAGATTCAATCCCTGTCACTGACTGAGGTTCAATCTCTGTCACTGACTGAGGTTCAATCCCTGTCACTGACTGAGAATCAATCGCTGTCACGAACTGAGGTTCAAAACTTGTCACTGACGGAGGTTCAATCCCTGTCACTGACTGAAGTTCAGTTACTTTCACTGACTGAGATTCAATCCCTTTCACTGACTGAAACTCAATCCCTGTCACTGACTGAGATTCAATCCCTGTCACTAACTGAGATTCAATCTCTGTCACTGACTGAGGTTCAATCCCTGTCACTGACTGAGGTTCAATCCCTGTCACGGACTGAGATTCAATCCCTGTCACTAACTGAACATCAATCCCTTGAAACTGACTGAGGTTCAATCCCTGTCACCGATTGAGGGTCAATGCCTGTCACTGACTGAGATTCAATCTCTGTCACTGACTGAGGTTCAATCCCTGTCACTGACTGAGATTCAATCCCTGTCACTGACTGAGATTCAATCTCTGTCACTGACTAAGGCTCAATCCCTGTCACTGATTGAGGCTCAATCCCTGTCACTGACTCAGATTCAATCCCTGTCACTGAATGAGGTTCAATCCTGTCACTCGCTGAGATTCAATCCCTGTCACTGAATGAGGTTCAATCCCTGTATCTGACTGATATTCAATCCCTGTCACTCTCTGAGGTTCAGTCCCTGTAATTGACTGAGATTCAATCCCTGTCACTGACTGAGGCTCAATCTCTGTCACTGACTGAAGCCCAATCACTGTCACTGACTGAGATTCAATCCCTGTCACTGACTGAGATTCAATCCCTGTCACTGACTGAGATTCAATCTCTGTCACTGACTGAGATTCAATCTCTGTCACTGACTGAGATTCAATCTCTGTCACTGACTGAGATTCAATCTCTGTCACTGACTGAGATTCAATCTCTGTCACTGACTGAGATTCAATCTCTGTCACTGACTGAGGTTCAATCGCTGTCACTGACTGAGGTTCAATCGCTGTCACTGACTGAGGTTCAATCGCTGTCACTGACTGAGGTTCAATCCATTTCAATGACTGAGGTTCAATCCATTTCAATGACTGAGGTTCAATCCCTGTCACTGACTGAGGTTCAATCCCTGTCACGGACTGAGATTCAATCCCTGTCACTAACTGAACATCAATCCCTTGAAACTGACTGAGGTTCAATCCCTGTCACCGATTGAGCGTCAATGCCTGTCACTGACTGAGGGTTAATCCCTGTCACTGACTGAGGTTCAATCCCTGTCACTGACTGAGATTCAATCCCTGTCACTGACTGAGGGTCAATCCCTGTCACTGACTGAGGTTCAATCCCTGTCACTGACTGAGATTCAATCACTGTCACTGACTAAGGCTCAATCTCTGTCACTGACTGAGGCTCAATTCCTGTCAATGACTGACATTCAATCCCTGTCACTGACTGAGGGTCAATCCCTGTCACGGACTGAGATTCAATCACTGTCACTGACTGAGGCTCAATTCCTGTCAATGACTGACATTCAATTCCTGTCACTGACTGAGATTCAATCCCTGTCACTGATTGAGGTTCAATCCCTGTCACTGATTGAGGTTCAATCCCTGTCACTGATTGAGGTTCAATCCCTGTCACTGATTGAGGTTCAATCCCTGTCACTGACTGAGATTAAATCCCTGTCAGTGTCTGAGATTCAATCCCAGTCACTGACTGAGGATCAATCCCTGTCACTGACTGAGGTTCAATTCCTGTCACTGACTGAGATTCAATCCCTGTCACTGACTGAGGTTCAATCCCTGTCACTGACTGAGATTAAATCCCTGTCATTGTCTGAGATTCAATCCCTGTCACTGACTGAGATTAAATCCCTGTCACTGTCAGAGGTTCAATCCCTGTCACAGACTGAGGTTCCATCACTGTCACTCTATGAGGTTCAATCCCTGTCACTGACTGAGGTTAAATCCCTGTCAGTGTCTAAGTTTCAATCCCTGTCACTGACTGAGATTCAATCCCTGTCACTGACTGAGATTCAATCCCTGTCACTGACTGAGATTCAAACGCTGTCACTGACTGAAACTCAATCCCTGTCACTGACTGAGATTCATTCACTGTCACTGACTGCGATTCAATCCCTGTCACTGTCTGATATTCAATCCCGGTCACTGACTGAGGTTCAATACCTGTCACTGACTGAAGTTCAATTACTTTCACTGACTGAGATTCAATCCCTGTCACTGACTGCGTTTCAATCCCTGTCACTGACTGAGATTCAATTCCTGTCATTGACTGAGGTTCAATCCCTGTCACTGACAGAGATTTAATCCCTGTCACTGACTGAGATTCAATCCCTGTCACTGAATGAGATTCAATCCCTGTCACTGACTGAGGCTCAATCCCTGTCACTGACTGAGGCTCAATCCCTGTCACTGACTGAGGCTCAATCCCTGTCACTGACTGAGATTCGATCCCTGTCACTGACTAAGGCTCAATCCCTGTCACTGACTGAGGCTCTATCTCTGTCACTGACGGACATTCAATCACTGTCACTGAATGAGTTTCAATCCTGTCACTGACAGAGATTCAATCCCAGTCACAGACTGAGGTACAATCCCTGTCAGTGTCTGAGATTCAATCCCTGTCACGGACGAAGGTTCAATCCCTGTCACTGACTGAGGTTAAATCCATTTCAATGACTGAGGTTCAATCGCTGTCACTGACTGAACCTCAATCCCTGTCACAGACTGAGATTCAATCCCTGTCACTGACTGAGGTTCAATCTCTGTCACTGACTGAGATTCAATCCCTGTCACTGACTGAGAATCAATCGCTGTCACGAACTGAGGTTCAAAACTTGTCACTGACGGAGGTTCAATCCCTGTCACTGACTGAAGTTCAGTTACTTTCACTGACTGAGATTCAATCCCTTTCACTGACTGAAACTCAATCCCTGTCACTGACTGAGATTCATTCACTGTCACTGACTGTGGTTCAGTTCCTGTCACTGACTGAGGTTCAATCCCTGTATCTGACTGATATTCAATCCCTGTCACTCTCTGAGGTTCAGTCCCTGTAATTGACTGAGATTCAATCCCTGTCACTGACTGAGATTCAATCCCTGTCACTGACTGAGATTCAATCCCTGTCACTAACTGAGATTCAATCTCTGTCACTGACTGAGGTTCAATCCCTGTCACTGACTGAGGTTCAATCCCTGTCACGGACTGAGATTCAATCCCTGTCACTAACTGAACATCAATCCCTTGAAACTGACTGAGGTTCAATCCCTGTCACCGATTGAGGGTCAATGCCTGTCACTGACTGAGATTCAATCTCTGTCACTGACTGAGGTTCAATCCCTGTCACTGACTGAGATTCAATCCCTGTCACTGACTGAGATTCAATCTCTGTCACTGACTAAGGCTCAATCCCTGTCACTGATTGAGGCTCAATCCCTGTCACTGACTCAGATTCAATCCCTGTCACTGAATGAGGTTCAATCCTGTCACTCGCTGAGATTCAATCCCTGTCACTGAATGAGGTTCAATCCCTGTCACTGACTGTGATTCAATCCCTGACACTAAATGAGGCTGAATCCCTGTCACTGACTGAGGTTCATTCCCTGTCACTTACTGAGGTTCAATCGCTGTCACTGACTGAGGTTCAATCCATTTCAATGACCTAGGTTCAATCGCTGTCACTGACTGAACCTCAATCCCTGTCACAGACTGAGATTCAATCCCTGTCACTGACTGAGGTTCAATCTCTGTCACTGACTGAGATTCAATCCCTGTCACTGACTGAGAATCAATCGCTGTCACGAACTGAGGTTCAAAACTTGTCACTGACGGAGGTTCAATCCCTGTCACTGACTGAAGTTCAGTTACTTTCACTGACTGAGATTCAATCCCTTTCACTGACTGAAACTCAATCCCTGTCACTGACTGAGATTCATTCACTGTCACTGACTGTGGTTCAGTTCCTGTCACTGACTGAGGTTCAATCCCTGTATCTGACTGATATTCAATCCCTGTCACTCTCTGAGGTTCAGTCCCTGTAATTGACTGAGATTCAATCCCTGTCACTGACTGAGGCTCAATCTCTGTCACTGACTGAAGCCCAATCACTGTCACTGACTGAGATTCAATCCCTGTCACTGACTGAGATTCAATCCCTGTCACTGACTGAGATTCAATCCCTGTCACTGACTGAGATTCAATCTCTGTCACTGACTGAGATTCAATCTCTGTCACTGACTGAGATTCAATCTCTGTCACTGACTGAGATTCAATCTCTGTCACTGACTGAGGTTCAATCGCTGTCACTGACTGAGGTTCAATCGCTGTCACTGACTGAGGTTCAATCGCTGTCACTGACTGAGGTTCAATCGATGTCACTGACTGAGGTTCAATCCATTTCAATGACTGAGGTTCAATCCCTGTCACTGACTGAGGTTCAATCCCTGTCACGGACTGAGATTCAATCCCTGTCACTAACTGAACATCAATCCCTTGAAACTGACTGAGGTTCAATCACTGTCACCGATTGAGCGTCAATGCCTGTCACTGACTGAGGGTTAATCCCTGTCACTGACTGAGGTTCAATCCCTGTCACTGACTGAGATTCAATCCCTGTCACTGACTGAGGGTCAATCCCTGTCACTGACTGAGGGTCAATCCCTGTCACTGACTGAGGGTCAATCCCTGTCACTGACTGAGATTCAATCACTGTCACTGACTAAGGCTCAATCTCTGTCACTGACTGAGGCTCAATTCCTGTCAATGACTGACATTCAATCCCTGTCACTGACTGAGGGTCAATCCCTGTCACGGACTGAGATTCAATCACTGTCACTGACTGAGGCTCAATTCCTGTCAATGACTGACATTCAATTCCTGTCACTGACTGAGGTTCAATCCCTGTCACTGACTGAGATTCAATCCCTGTCACTGACTGAGATTCAATCCCTGTCACTGATTGAGGTTCAATCCCTGTCACTGATTGAGGTTCAATCCCTGTCACTGATTGAGGTTCAATCCCTGTCACTGATTGAGGTTCAATCCCTGTCACTGATTGAGGTTCAATCCCTGTCACTGACTGAGATTAAATCCCTGTCAGTGTCTGAGATTCAATCCCAGTCACTGACTGAGGATCAATCCCTGTCACTGACTGAGGTTCAATTCCTGTCACTGACTGAGATTCAATCCCTGTCACTGACTGAGGTTCAATCCCTGTCACTGACTGAGATTAAATCCCTGTCATTGTCTGAGATTCAATCCCTGTCACTGACTGAGATTAAATCCCTGTCATTGTCTGAGATTCAATCCCTGTCACTGTCAGAGGTTCAATCCCTGTCACAGACTGAGGTTCCATCACTGTCACTCTATGAGGTTCAATCCCTGTCACTGACTGAGATTCAATCCCTGTCACTGACTGAGATTCAAACGCTGTCACTAACAGAGGTTCAAAACTGGTCACTGACTGAGGTTCAATACCTGTCACTGACTGAAGTTCAATTACTTTCACTGACTGAGATTCAATCCCTGTCACTGACTGCGTTTCAATCCCTGTCACTGACTGAGATTTAATCCCTGTCACTGACTGAGATTCAATCCCTGTCACTGACTGAGATTCAATCCCTGTCACTGACTGAGGCTCAATCCCTGTCACTGACTGAGATTCAATCCCTGTCACTGACTGAGATTCAATCCCTGTCACTGACTGAGGCTCAATCCCTGTCACTGACTGAGGCTCAATCCCTGTCACTGACTGAGGCTCAATCCCTGTCACTGACTGAGGCTCAATCCCTGTCACTGACTGAGATTCAATTCCTGTCACTGACTGAGGTTCAATCCCTGTCACTGACTAAGGCTCAATCCCTGTCACTGACTGAGGCTCTATCTCTGTCACTGACGGACATTCAATCACTGTCACTGAATGAGTTTCAATCCTGTCACTGACAGAGATTCAATCCCTGTCACAGACTGAGGTACAATCCCTGTCACTGACTGAGGTTCAATCCCTGTCACTGACTGAGATTAAATCCCTGTCAGTGTCTGAGATTCAATCCCTGTCACGGACGAAGGTTCAATCCCTGTCACTGACTGAGGTTAAATCCATTTCAATGACTGAGGTTCAATCGCTGTCACTGACTGAACCTCAATCCCTGTCACAGACTGAGATTCAATCCCTGTCACTGACTGAGATTCAATCCCTTTCACTGACTGAAACTCAATCCCTGTCACTGACTGAGATTCATTCACTGTCACTGACTGTGGTTCAGTTCCTGTCACTGACTGAGATTCAATCCCTGTATCTGACTGATATTCAATCCCTGTCACTCTCTGAGGTTCAGTCCCTGTAATTGACTGAGATTCAATCCCTGTCACTGACTGAGATTCAATCCCTGTCACTGACTGAGATTCAATCTCTGTCACTGACTGAGGTTCAATCCCTGTCACAGACTGAGATTCAATCCCTGTCACTAACTGAACATCAATCCCTTGAAACTGACTGAGGTTCAATCCCTGTCACCGATTGAGGGTCAATGCCTGTCACTGACTGAGGGTTAATCCCTGTCACTGACTGAGGTTCAATCCCTGTCACTGACTGAGATTCAATCCCTGTCACTGACTGAGGGTCAATCCCTGTCACTGACTGAGGGTCAATCCCTGTCACTGACTGAGATTCAATCACTGTCACTGACTAAGGCTCAATCTCTGTCACTGACTGAGGCTCAATTCCTGTCAATGACTGACATTCAATCCCTGTCACTGACTGAGGGTCAATCCCTGTCACGGACTGAGATTCAATCACTGTCACTGACGAAGGCTCAATCCCTGTCACTGACTGAGGCTCAATTCCTGTCAATGACTGACATTCAATTCCTGTCACTGACTGAGGTTCAATCCCTGTCACTGACTGAGGTTCAATCCCTGTCACTGACTGAGGTTCAATCCCTGTCACTGACTGAGGTTAAATCCCTGTCACTGACTGAGGTTAAATCCCTGTCAGTGTCTAAAGTTCAATCCCTGTCACTGACTGAGATTCAATCCCTGTCACTGACTGAGATTCAATCCCTGTCACTGATTGAGGTTCAATCCCTGTCACTGATTGAGGTTCAATCCCTGTCACTGATTGAGGTTCAATCCCTGTCACTGATTGAGGTTCAATCCCTGTCACTGATTGAGGTTCAATCCCTGTCACTGATTGAGGTTCAATCCCTGTCACTGACTGAGATTAAATCCCTGTCAGTGTCTGAGATTCAATCCCAGTCACTGACTGAGGATCAATCCCTGTCACTGACTGAGGTTCAATTCCTGTCACTGACTGAGATTCAATCCCTGTCACTGACTGAGGTTCAATCCCTGTCACTGACTGAGATTAAATCCCTGTCATTGTCTGAGATTCAATCCCTGTCACTGTCAGAGGTTCAATCCCTGTCACAGACTGAGGTTCAATCCCTGTCACTGACTGAGGTTAAATCCCTGTCAGTGTCTAAGTTTCAATCCCTGTCACTGACTGAGATTCAATCCCTGTCACTGACTGAGATTCAAACGCTGTCACTAACTGAGGTTCAAAACTGGTCACTGACTGAGGTTCAATACCTGTCACTGACTGAAGTTCAATTACTTTCACTGACTGAGATTCAATCACTGTCACTGACTGCGTTTGAATCCCTGTCACTGACTGAGATTCAATTCCTGTCATTGACTGAGGTTCAATCCCTGTCACTGACAGAGATTTAATCCCTTTCACTGACTGAGATTCAATCCCTGTCACTGACTGAGATTCAATCCCTGTCACTGACTGAGGCTCAATCCCTGTCACTGACTGAGGCTCAATCCCTGTCACTGACTGAGGCTCAATCCCTGTCACTGACTGAGGCTCAATCCCTGTCACTGACTGAGGCTCAATCCCTGTCACTGACTGAGATTCAATTCCTGTCACTGACTGAAGTTCAATCCCTGTCACTGACAGAGATTTAATCCCTGTCACTGAATGACATTCGATCCCTGTCACTGACTAAGGCTCAATCCCTGTCACTGACTAAGGCTCAATCCCTGTCACTGACTGAGGCTCTATCTCTGTCACTGACGGACATTCAATCACTGTCACTGAATGAGTTTCAATCCTGTCACTGACAGAGATTCAATCCCTGTCACAGACTGAGGTACAATCCCTGTCACTGACTGAGGTTCAATCCCTGTCAGTGTCTAAGTTTCAATCCCTGTCACTGACTGAGATTCAATCCCTGTCACTGACTGAGATTCAATCCCTGTCACTGACTGAGGTTCAATCCCTGTCACTGATTGAGGTTCAATCCCTGTCACTGATTGAGGTTCAATCCCTGTCACTGACTGAGATTAAATCCCTGTCAGTGTCTGAGATTCAATCCCTGTCAGTGTCTAAGTTTCAATCCCTGTCACTGACTGAGATTCAATCCCTGTCACTGACTGAGATTCAATCCCTGTCACTGATTGAGGTTCAATCGCTGTCACTGACTGAACCTCAATCCCTGTCACTGACTGAGGTTCAATCTCTGTCACTGACTGAGATTCAATCTCTGTCACTGACTGAGGTTCAATCGCTGTCACTGACTGAGGTTCAATCCATTTCAATGACTGAGGTTCAATCCCTGTCACTGACTGAGGTTCAATCCCTGTCACGGACTGAGATTCAATCCCTGTCACTAACTGAACATCAATCCCTTGAAACTGACTGAGGTTCAATCCCTGTCACCGATTGAGGGTCAATGCCTGTCACTGACTGAGGGTTAATCCCTGTCACTGACTGAGGTTCAATCCCTGTCACTGACTGAGGTTCAATCCCTGTCACTGACTGAGATTCAATCCCTGTCACTGACTGAGGGTCAATCCCTGTCACTGACTGAGGGTCAATCCCTGTCACTGACTGAGGGTCAATCCCTGTCACGGACTGAGATTCAATCACTGTCACTGACAAAGGCTCAATCCCTGTCACTGACTGAGGCTCAATTCCTGTCAATGACTGACATTCAATTCCTGTCACTGACTGAGGTTCAATCCCTGTCACTGACTGAGGTTCAATCCCTGTCACTGACTGAGGCTCAATCTCTGTCACTGACTGAAGCCCAATCACTGTCACTGACTGAGATTCAATCCCTGTCACTGACTGAGATTCAATCCCTGTCACTGACTGAGATTCAATCCCTGTCACTGACTGAGATTCAATCTCTGTCACTGACTGAGATTCAATCTCTGTCACTGACTGAGATTCAATCTCTGTCACTGACTGAGATTCAATCTCTGTCACTGACTGAGGTTCAATCGCTGTCACTGACTGAGGTTCAATCGCTGTCACTGACTGAGGTTCAATCGCTGTCACTGACTGAGGTTCAATCGATGTCACTGACTGAGGTTCAATCCATTTCAATGACTGAGGTTCAATCCCTGTCACTGACTGAGGTTCAATCCCTGTCACGGACTGAGATTCAATCCCTGTCACTAACTGAACATCAATCCCTTGAAACTGACTGAGGTTCAATCACTGTCACCGATTGAGCGTCAATGCCTGTCACTGACTGAGGGTTAATCCCTGTCACTGACTGAGGTTCAATCCCTGTCACTGACTGAGATTCAATCCCTGTCACTGACTGAGGGTCAATCCCTGTCACTGACTGAGGGTCAATCCCTGTCACTGACTGAGGGTCAATCCCTGTCACTGACTGAGATTCAATCACTGTCACTGACTAAGGCTCAATCTCTGTCACTGACTGAGGCTCAATTCCTGTCAATGACTGACATTCAATCCCTGTCACTGACTGAGGGTCAATCCCTGTCACGGACTGAGATTCAATCACTGTCACTGACTGAGGCTCAATTCCTGTCAATGACTGACATTCAATTCCTGTCACTGACTGAGGTTCAATCCCTGTCACTGACTGAGATTCAATCCCTGTCACTGACTGAGATTCAATCCCTGTCACTGATTGAGGTTCAATCCCTGTCACTGATTGAGGTTCAATCCCTGTCACTGATTGAGGTTCAATCCCTGTCACTGATTGAGGTTCAATCCCTGTCACTGATTGAGGTTCAATCCCTGTCACTGACTGAGATTAAATCCCTGTCAGTGTCTGAGATTCAATCCCAGTCACTGACTGAGGATCAATCCCTGTCACTGACTGAGGTTCAATTCCTGTCACTGACTGAGATTCAATCCCTGTCACTGACTGAGGTTCAATCCCTGTCACTGACTGAGATTAAATCCCTGTCATTGTCTGAGATTCAATCCCTGTCACTGACTGAGATTAAATCCCTGTCATTGTCTGAGATTCAATCCCTGTCACTGTCAGAGGTTCAATCCCTGTCACAGACTGAGGTTCCATCACTGTCACTCTATGAGGTTCAATCCCTGTCACTGACTGAGATTCAATCCCTGTCACTGACTGAGATTCAAACGCTGTCACTAACAGAGGTTCAAAACTGGTCACTGACTGAGGTTCAATACCTGTCACTGACTGAAGTTCAATTACTTTCACTGACTGAGATTCAATCCCTGTCACTGACTGCGTTTCAATCCCTGTCACTGACTGAGATTTAATCCCTGTCACTGACTGAGATTCAATCCCTGTCACTGACTGAGATTCAATCCCTGTCACTGACTGAGGCTCAATCCCTGTCACTGACTGAGATTCAATCCCTGTCACTGACTGAGATTCAATCCCTGTCACTGACTGAGGCTCAATCCCTGTCACTGACTGAGGCTCAATCCCTGTCACTGACTGAGGCTCAATCCCTGTCACTGACTGAGGCTCAATCCCTGTCACTGACTGAGATTCAATTCCTGTCACTGACTGAGGTTCAATCCCTGTCACTGACTAAGGCTCAATCCCTGTCACTGACTGAGGCTCTATCTCTGTCACTGACGGACATTCAATCACTGTCACTGAATGAGTTTCAATCCTGTCACTGACAGAGATTCAATCCCTGTCACAGACTGAGGTACAATCCCTGTCACTGACTGAGGTTCAATCCCTGTCACTGACTGAGATTAAATCCCTGTCAGTGTCTGAGATTCAATCCCTGTCACGGACGAAGGTTCAATCCCTGTCACTGACTGAGGTTAAATCCATTTCAATGACTGAGGTTCAATCGCTGTCACTGACTGAACCTCAATCCCTGTCACAGACTGAGATTCAATCCCTGTCACTGACTGAGATTCAATCCCTTTCACTGACTGAAACTCAATCCCTGTCACTGACTGAGATTCATTCACTGTCACTGACTGTGGTTCAGTTCCTGTCACTGACTGAGATTCAATCCCTGTATCTGACTGATATTCAATCCCTGTCACTCTCTGAGGTTCAGTCCCTGTAATTGACTGAGATTCAATCCCTGTCACTGACTGAGATTCAATCCCTGTCACTGACTGAGATTCAATCTCTGTCACTGACTGAGGTTCAATCCCTGTCACAGACTGAGATTCAATCCCTGTCACTAACTGAACATCAATCCCTTGAAACTGACTGAGGTTCAATCCCTGTCACCGATTGAGGGTCAATGCCTGTCACTGACTGAGGGTTAATCCCTGTCACTGACTGAGGTTCAATCCCTGTCACTGACTGAGATTCAATCCCTGTCACTGACTGAGGGTCAATCCCTGTCACTGACTGAGGGTCAATCCCTGTCACTGACTGAGATTCAATCACTGTCACTGACTAAGGCTCAATCTCTGTCACTGACTGAGGCTCAATTCCTGTCAATGACTGACATTCAATCCCTGTCACTGACTGAGGGTCAATCCCTGTCACGGACTGAGATTCAATCACTGTCACTGACGAAGGCTCAATCCCTGTCACTGACTGAGGCTCAATTCCTGTCAATGACTGACATTCAATTCCTGTCACTGACTGAGGTTCAATCCCTGTCACTGACTGAGGTTCAATCCCTGTCACTGACTGAGGTTCAATCCCTGTCACTGACTGAGGTTAAATCCCTGTCACTGACTGAGGTTAAATCCCTGTCAGTGTCTAAAGTTCAATCCCTGTCACTGACTGAGATTCAATCCCTGTCACTGACTGAGATTCAATCCCTGTCACTGATTGAGGTTCAATCCCTGTCACTGATTGAGGTTCAATCCCTGTCACTGATTGAGGTTCAATCCCTGTCACTGATTGAGGTTCAATCCCTGTCACTGATTGAGGTTCAATCCCTGTCACTGATTGAGGTTCAATCCCTGTCACTGACTGAGATTAAATCCCTGTCAGTGTCTGAGATTCAATCCCAGTCACTGACTGAGGATCAATCCCTGTCACTGACTGAGGTTCAATTCCTGTCACTGACTGAGATTCAATCCCTGTCACTGACTGAGGTTCAATCCCTGTCACTGACTGAGATTAAATCCCTGTCATTGTCTGAGATTCAATCCCTGTCACTGTCAGAGGTTCAATCCCTGTCACAGACTGAGGTTCAATCCCTGTCACTGACTGAGGTTAAATCCCTGTCAGTGTCTAAGTTTCAATCCCTGTCACTGACTGAGATTCAATCCCTGTCACTGACTGAGATTCAAACGCTGTCACTAACTGAGGTTCAAAACTGGTCACTGACTGAGGTTCAATACCTGTCACTGACTGAAGTTCAATTACTTTCACTGACTGAGATTCAATCACTGTCACTGACTGCGTTTGAATCCCTGTCACTGACTGAGATTCAATTCCTGTCATTGACTGAGGTTCAATCCCTGTCACTGACAGAGATTTAATCCCTTTCACTGACTGAGATTCAATCCCTGTCACTGACTGAGATTCAATCCCTGTCACTGACTGAGGCTCAATCCCTGTCACTGACTGAGGCTCAATCCCTGTCACTGACTGAGGCTCAATCCCTGTCACTGACTGAGGCTCAATCCCTGTCACTGACTGAGGCTCAATCCCTGTCACTGACTGAGATTCAATTCCTGTCACTGACTGAAGTTCAATCCCTGTCACTGACAGAGATTTAATCCCTGTCACTGAATGACATTCGATCCCTGTCACTGACTAAGGCTCAATCCCTGTCACTGACTAAGGCTCAATCCCTGTCACTGACTGAGGCTCTATCTCTGTCACTGACGGACATTCAATCACTGTCACTGAATGAGTTTCAATCCTGTCACTGACAGAGATTCAATCCCTGTCACAGACTGAGGTACAATCCCTGTCACTGACTGAGGTTCAATCCCTGTCAGTGTCTAAGTTTCAATCCCTGTCACTGACTGAGATTCAATCCCTGTCACTGACTGAGATTCAATCCCTGTCACTGACTGAGGTTCAATCCCTGTCACTGATTGAGGTTCAATCCCTGTCACTGATTGAGGTTCAATCCCTGTCACTGACTGAGATTAAATCCCTGTCAGTGTCTGAGATTCAATCCCTGTCAGTGTCTAAGTTTCAATCCCTGTCACTGACTGAGATTCAATCCCTGTCACTGACTGAGATTCAATCCCTGTCACTGATTGAGGTTCAATCGCTGTCACTGACTGAACCTCAATCCCTGTCACTGACTGAGGTTCAATCTCTGTCACTGACTGAGATTCAATCTCTGTCACTGACTGAGGTTCAATCGCTGTCACTGACTGAGGTTCAATCCATTTCAATGACTGAGGTTCAATCCCTGTCACTGACTGAGGTTCAATCCCTGTCACGGACTGAGATTCAATCCCTGTCACTAACTGAACATCAATCCCTTGAAACTGACTGAGGTTCAATCCCTGTCACCGATTGAGGGTCAATGCCTGTCACTGACTGAGGGTTAATCCCTGTCACTGACTGAGGTTCAATCCCTGTCACTGACTGAGGTTCAATCCCTGTCACTGACTGAGATTCAATCCCTGTCACTGACTGAGGGTCAATCCCTGTCACTGACTGAGGGTCAATCCCTGTCACTGACTGAGGGTCAATCCCTGTCACGGACTGAGATTCAATCACTGTCACTGACAAAGGCTCAATCCCTGTCACTGACTGAGGCTCAATTCCTGTCAATGACTGACATTCAATTCCTGTCACTGACTGAGGTTCAATCCCTGTCACTGACTGAGGTTCAATCCCTGTCACTGACTGAGGTTAAATCCCTGTCAGTGTCTAAAGTTCAATCCCTGTCAGTGTCTAAAGTTCAATCCCTGTCACTGACTGAGATTCAATCCCTGTCACTGACTGAGATTCAATCCCTGTCACTGACTGAGATTCAATCCCTGTCACTGATTGAGGTTCAATCCCTGTCACTGATTGAGGTTCAATCCCTGTCACTGATTGAGGTTCAATCCCTGTCACTGATTGAGGTTCAATCCCTGTCACTGATTGAGGTTCAATCCCTGTCACTGACTGAGATTAAATCCCTGTCAGTGTCTGAGATTCAATCCCAGTCACTGACTGAGGATCAATCCCTGTCACTGACTGAGGTTCAATTCCTGTCACTGACTGAGGTTCAATCCCTGTCACTGACTGAGGTTCAATCCCTGTCACTGACTGAGGTTCAATCCCTGTCACTGACTGAGATTAAATCCCTGTCATTGTCTGAGATTCAATCCCTGTCACTGTCAGAGGTTCAATCCCTGTCACAGACTGAGGTTCAATCCCTGTCACTGACTGAGGTTAAATCCCTGTCAGTGTCTAAGTTTCAATCCCTGTCACTGACTGAGATTCAATCCCTGTCACTGACTGAGATTCAAACGCTGTTACTAACTGAGGTTCAAAACTGTTCACTGACTGAGGTTCAATACCTGTCACTGACTGAAGTTCAATTACTTTCACTGACTGAGATTCAATCCCTGTCACTGACTGCGTTTCAATCCCTGTCACTGACTGAGATTCAATTCCTGTCATTGACTGAGGTTCAATCCCTGTCACTGACAGAGATTTAATCCCTGTCACTGACTGAGATTCAATCCCTGTCACTGACTGAGGCTCAATCCCTGTCACTGACTGAGGCTCAATCCCTGTCACCGACTGAGGCTCAATCCCTGTCACTGACTGAGATTGAATTCCAGTCATTGACTGAGGTTCAATCCCTGTCACAGACTGAGGTACAATCCCTGTCACAGACTGAGGTACAATCCCTGTCACAGACTGAGGTACAATCCCTGTCACTGACTGAGATTCAATCCCTGTCACTGACTGAGATTCAATCCCTGTCACTGATTGAGGTTCAATCCCTGTCACTGATTGAGGTTCAATCCCTGTCACTGACTGAGATTAAATCCCTGTCAGTGTCTGAGATTTAATCCCTGTCACGGACTAAGGTTCAATCCCTGTCACTGACTGAGGTTAAATCCCTGTCAGTGTCTAAGATTCAATCCCTGTCACTGACTGAGATTCAATTCCTGTCACTGACTGAGGTTCAATCCCTGTCACTGACTGAGGTTCAATCCCTGTCACTGACTGAGGTACAATCCCTGTCACTGACTGAGGTACAATCCCTGTCATTGTCTGAGATTAAATCCCTGTCACTGTCAGAGGTTCAATCCCTGTCACAGACTGAGGTTCAATCCATGTCACTCTCTCAGTTTCAATCCCTGTCCCTGGCTGAGAATCAATCCCTGTCATTGACTGAGGCTCAATCCCTGTCACTGACTGTGATTCAATCCCTGTCAGTGTCTGAGATTCAATCCCTGTCACGGACTAAGGTTCAATCCCTGTCACTGACTGAGGTTAAATCCATTTCAATGACTGAGGTTCAATCTCTGTCACTGACTGAGATTCAATCCCTGTCACTGACTGAGAATCAATCGCTGTCACGAACTGAGGTTCAAAACTTGTCACTGACGGAGGTTCAATCCCTGTCACTGACTGAAGTTCAGTTACTTTCACTGACTGAGATTCAATCCCTTTCACTGACTGAAACTCAATCCCTGTCACTGACTGAGATTCATTCACTGTCACTGACTGTAGTTCAGTTCCTGTCACTGACTGAGGCTCAATCTCTGTCACTGACTGAAGCCCAATCACTGTCACTGACTGAGATTCAATCCCTGTCACTGACTGAGATTCAATCCATTTCAATGACTGAGGTTCAATCCCTGTCACTGACTGAGGTTCAATCCCTGTCACGGACTGAGATTCAATCCCTGTCACTAACTGAACATCAATCCCTTGAAACTGACTGAGGTTCAATCCCTGTCACCGATTGAGGGTCAATGCCTGTCACTGACTGAGGGTTAATCCCTGTCACTGACTGAGGTTCAATCCCTGTCACTGACTGAGGCTCAATTCCTGTCAATGACTGACATTCAATCCCTGTCACTGACTGAGGGTCAATCCCTGTCACGGACTGAGATTCAATCACTGTCACTGACTAAGGCTCAATCCCTGTCACTGACTGAGGCTCAATTCCTGTCAATGACTGACATTCAATTCCTGTCACTGACTGAGGTTCAATCCCTGTCACTGACTGAGGTTCAATCCCTGTCACTGACTGAGGTTAAATCCCTGTCAGTGTCTAAAGTTCAATCCCTGTCACTGACTGAGATTCAATCCCTGTCACTGATTGAGGTTCAATCCCTGTCACTGATTGAGGTTCAATCCCTGTCACTGACTGAGATTCAAACGCTGTCACTAACTGAGGTTCAAAACTGGTCACTGACTGAGGTTCAATACCTGTCACTGACTGAAGTTCAATTACTTTCACTGACTGAGATTCAATCCCTGTCACTGACTGCGTTTCAATCCCTGTCACTGACTGAGATTCAATTCCTGTCATTGACTGAGGTTCAATCCCTGTCACTGACAGAGATTTAATCCCTGTCACTGACTGAGATTCAATCCCTGTCACTGACTGAGATTCAATCCCTGTCACTGACTGAGATTCAATCCCTGTCACTGACTGAGGTACAATCCCTGTCACTGACAGAGATTTAATCCCTGTCACTGACAGAGATTTAATCCCTGTCACTGAATGAGATTCGATCCCTGTCACTGACTAAGGCTCAATCCCTGTCACTGACTGAGGCTCTATCTCTGTCACTGACGGACATTCAATCACTGTCACTGAATGAGTTTCAATCCTGTCACTGACAGAGATTCAATCCCTGTCACAGACTGAGGTACAATCCCTGTCAGTGACTGAGGTTCAATCCCTGTCAGTGTCTAAGTTTCAATCCCTGTCACTGACTGAGATTCAATCCCTATCACTGACTGAGATTCAATCCCTGTCACTGATTGAGGTTCAATCCCTGTCACTGACTGAGATTAAATCCCTGTCAGTGTCTGAGATTCAATCCCTGACACGGACTAAGGTTCAATCCCTGTCACTGACTGAGGTTAAATCCCTGTCAGTGTCTTAGATTCAATCCCTGTCACTGACTGAGATTCAATTCCTGTCACTGACTGAGGTTCAATCCCTGTCACTGACTGAGGTACAATCCCTGTCACTGACTGAGGTACAATCCCTGTCATTGTCTGAGATTAAATCCCTGTCACTGTCAGAGGTTCAATCCCTGTCACAGACTGAGGTTCAATCCATGTCACTCTCTCAGTTTCAATCCCTGTCACTGGCTGAGAATCAATCCCTGTCATTGACTGAGGCTCAATCCCTGTCACTGACTGTGATTCAATCCCTGTCACTGACTGAGATTCAATCTCTGTCACTGACTGAGGCTCAATCCCTGTCACTGACTGAGGCTCAATCCCTGTCACTGACTGAGGCTCAATCCCTGTCACTGACTCAGATTCAATCCCTGTCACTGAATCAGGTTCAATCCTGTCACTGGCTGAGATTCAATCCCTGTCACTGAATGAGGTTCAATCCCTGTCACTGACTGTGATTCAATCCCTGTCACTGACTGAGATTCAATCCCTGACACGAAATGAGGCTGAATCCCTGTCACTGACTGAGGTTGATTCCCTGTCACTGACTAAGATTCAATTCCTGTCACTGACTGAGGTTCAATCCCTGTCACTGACTGAGATCCAATCCCTGTCACTGACTGAGATTAAATCCCTGTCAGTGTCTGAGATTCAATCCCTGTCACTGACTGAGGTTAAATCCCTGTCCGTGACTGAGATTCAATTCCTGTCACTGACTGAGGTTCAATCCCTGTCACTGACTGAGATTCAATCCCTGTCACTGACTGAGGTTTAATCCCTGTCACTGACTGAGATTAATTCCCTGTCACTGATTGAGGTTCAATCCCTGTCACTGACTGCGATTAAATCCCTGTCAGTGTCTGAGATTCAATCCCTGTCACTGAGTGAGGTTCAATCCCTGTCACTGACTGAGGTTAAATACATGTCCGTGTCTAAGATTCAATCCCTGTCACTGACTGAGATTCAATCACTGTCACTCTCTGAGGTTCAATCCCTGTCACCGACTGAGGTTCAATCACTGTCACTCTCTGAGGTTCAATCCCTGTCACTCTCACAGTTTCAATCCCTGTCACTCTCACAGTGTCAATCCCTGTCACTGGCTGAGAATCAATCCCTGTCACTGACTGAGGCTCAATCCCTGTCACTGACTGTGATTCAATCCCTGTCACTGACTGAGATTCAATCTCTGTCACTGACTGAGGCTCAATCCCTGTCACTGACTGAGATTCAATCCCTGTCACTGAATGAGGTTCAATCCTGTCACTGGCTGAGATTCAATTCCTGTCACTGAATGAGGTTCAATCCCTGTCACTGACTGTGATTCAATCCCTGTCACTGACTGAGATTCAATCCCTGTCACTGACTGAGATTCAATCCCTGTCACTGACTGAGATTCAATCCCTGACACTAAATGAGGCTGAATCCCTGTCACTGACTGAGGTTCATTCCCTGTCACTGACTGAGGTTTATTCCCTGTCCGTGTCTAAGATTCAATCCCTGTCACTGACTGAGATCCAATCCCTGTCACTGACTGAGATTAAATCCCTGTCAGTGTCTGAGATTCAATCCCTGTCACTGACTGAGATTCAGTCCCTGTCACTGACTGAGATTCAGTCCCTGTCACTGACTGAGGTTCAATCCCTGTCACTGATTGAGGGTCAATCCCTGTCACTGATTGAGGGTCAATCCCTGTCACTGATTGAGGGTCAATCCCTGTCACTGAATGAGGTTCAATCCCTGTCACTGACAGAGATTCAATCCCTGTCACAGACTGAGGTACAATCCCTGTCACTGACTGAGGTTCAATCCCTGTCACTGACTGAGATTCAATCCCTGTCACTGATTGAGGTTCAATCCCTGTCACTGACTGAGATTAAATCCCTGTCAGTGTCTGAGATTCAATCCCTGTCACGGACGAAGGTTCAATCCCTGTCACTGACTGAGGTTAAATCCATTTCAATGACTGAGGTTCAATCGCTGTCACTGACTGAACCGCAATCCCTGTCACAGACTGAGATTCAATCCCTGTCACTGACTGAGGTTCAATCTCTGTCACTGACTGAGATTCAATCCCTGTCACTGACTGAGAATCAATCGCTGTCACGAACTGAGGTTCAAAACTTGTCACTGACGGAGGTTCAATCCCTGTCACTGACTGAAGTTCAGTTACTTTCACTGACTGAGATTCAATCCCTTTCACTGACTGAAACTCAATCCCTGTCACTGACTGAGATTCATTCACTGTCACTGACTGTGGTTCAGTTCCTGTCACTGACTGAGGTTCAATCCCTGTATCTGACTGATATTCAATCCCTGTCACTCTCTGAGGTTCAGTCCCTGTAATTGACTGAGATTCAATCCCTGTCACTGACTGAGATTCAATCCCTGTCACTGACTGAGATTCAATCCCTGTCACTAACTGAGATTCAATCTCTGTCACTGACTGAGGTTCAATCGCTGTCACTGACTGAGGTTCAATCCATTTCAATGACTGAGGTTCAATCCCTGTCACTGACTGAGGTTCAATCCCTGTCACGGACTGAGATTCAATCCCTGTCACTAACTGAACATCAATCCCTTGAAACTGACTGAGGTTCAATCCCTGTCACCGATTGAGGGTCAATGCCTGTCACTGACTGAGGGTTAATCCCTGTCACTGACTGAGGTTCAATCCCTGTCACTGACTGAGATTCAATCCCTGTCACTGACTGAGGGTCAATCCCTGTCACTGACTGAGGGTCAATCCCTGTCACGGACTGAGATTCAATCACTGTCACTGACTAAGGCTCAATCCCTGTCACTGACTGAGGCTCAATTCCTGTCAATGACTGACATTCAATTCCTGTCACTGACTGAGGTTCAATCCCTGTCACTGACTGAGGTTCAATCCCTGTCACTGACTGAGGTTCAATCCCTGTCACTGACTGAGGTTCAATCCCTGTCACTGACTGAGGTTAAATCCCTGTCAGTGTCTAAAGTTCAATCCCTGTCACTGACTGAGATTCAATCCCTGTCACTGACTGAGATTCAATCCCTGTCACTGACTGAGATTAAATCCCTGTCACTGATTGAGGTTCAATCCCTGTCACTGATTGAGGTTCAATCCCTGTCACTGATTGAGGTTCAATCCCTGTCACAGACTGAGATTCAATCCCTGTCACTGACTGAGGTTCAATCCCTGTCACTGACTGAGATTAAATCCCTGTCATTGTCTGAGATTCAATCCCTGTCACTGTCAGAGGTTCAATCCCTGTCACTGACTGAGATTCAATCCCTGTCACTGACTGAGATTCAAACGCTGTCACTAACTGAGGTTCAAAACTGGTCACTGACTGAGGTTCAATACCTGTCACTGACTGAAGTTCAATTACTTTCACTGACTGAGATTCAATCCCTGTCACTGACTGCGTTTGAATCCCTGTCACTGACTGAGATTCAATTCCTGTCATTGACTGAGGTTCAATCCCTGTCACTGACAGAGATTTAATCCCTTTCACTGACTGAGGTTCAATCCCTGTCACTGACTGAGGTTAAATCCCTGTCAGTGTCTAAAGTTCAATCCCTGTCACTGACTGAGATTCAATCCCTGTCACTGACTGAGATTCAATCCCTGTCACTGATTGAGGTTCAATCCCTGTCACTGATTGAGGTTCAATCCCTGTCACTGACTGAGGTTCAATCCCTGTCACTGACTGAGATTAAATCCCTGTCATTGTCTGAGATTCAATCCCTGTCACTGTCAGAGGTTCAATCCCTGTCACAGACTGAGGTTCAATCCCTGTCACTGACTGAGGTTAAATCCCTGTCAGTGTCTAAGTTTCTATCCCTGTCACTGACTGAGATTCAATCCCTGTCACTGACTGACATTCAAACGCTGTCACTAACTGAGGTTCAAAACTGGTCACTGACTGAGGTTCAATACCTGTCACTGACTGAAGTTCAATTACTTTCACTGACTGAGATTCAATCCCTGTCACTGACTGCGTTTCAATCCCTGTCACTGACTGAGGCTCAATCCCTGTCACTGACTGAGGCTCAATCCCTGTCACTGACTGAGGCTCAATCCCTGTCACTGACTGAGGCTCAATCCCTGTCACTGACTGAGATTTAATCCCTGTCACTGAATGAGATTCGATCCCTGTCACTGACTAAGGCTCAATCCCTGTCACTGACTAAGGCTCAATCCCTGTCACTGACTGAGGCTCTATCTCTGTCACTGACGGACATTCAATCACTGTCACTGAATGAGTTTCAATCCTGTCACTGACAGAGATTCAATCCCTGTCACAGACTGAGGTACAATCCCTGTCACTGACTGAGGTTCAATCCCTGTCAGTGTCTAAGTTTCAATCCCTGTCACTGACTGAGATTCAATCCCTGTCACTGACTGAGATTCAATCCCTGTCACTGATTGAGGTTCAATCCCTGTCACTGACTGAGATTAAATCCCTGTCAGTGTCTGAGATTCAATCCCTGTCACTGACTAAGGTTCAATCCCTGTCACTGACTGAGGTTAAATCCATTTCAATGACTGAGGTTCAATCGCTGTCACTGACTGAACCTCAATCCCTGTCACAGACTGAGATTCAATCCCTGTCACTGACTGAGGTTCAATCTCTGTCACTGACTGAGATTCAATCTCTGTCACTGACTGAGATTCAATCTCTGTCACTGACTGAGATTCAATCTCTGTCACTGACTGAGGTTCAATCGCTGTCACTGACTGAGGTTCAATCCATTTCAATGACTGAGGTTCAATCCCTGTCACTGACTGAGGTTCAATCCCTGTCACGGACTGAGATTCAATCCCTGTCACTAACTGAACATCAATCCCTTGAAACTGACTGAGGTTCAATCCCTGTCACCGATTGAGGGTTAATCCCTGTCACTGACTGAGGTTCAATCCATGTCACTGACTGAGATTCAATCCCTGTCACTGACTGAGGGTCAATCCCTGTCACTGACTGAGGGTCAATCCCTGTCACTGACTGAGGGTCAATCCCTGTCACTGACTGAGGGTCAATCCCTGTCACTGACTGAGGGTCAATCCCTGTCACTGACTGAGATTCAATCACTGTCACTGACTAAGGCTCAATCTCTGTCACTGACTGAGGCTCAATTCCTGTCAATGACTGACATTCAATCCCTGTCACTGACTGAGGGTCAATCCCTGTCACGGACTGAGATTCAATCACTGTCACTGACTAAGGCTCAATCCCTGTCACTGACTGAGGCTCAATTCCTGTCAATGACTGACATTCAATTCCTGTCACTGACTGAGGTTCAATCCCTGTCACTGACTGAGGTTCAATCCCTGTCACTGACTGAGGTTAAATCCCTGTCAGTGTCTAAAGTTCAATCCCTGTCACTGACTGAGATTCAATCCCTGTCACTGACTGAGATTCAATCCCTGTCACTGATTGAGGTTCAATCCCTGTCACTGATTGAGGTTCAATCCCTGTCACTGATTGAGGTTCAATCCCTGTCACTGACTGAGGTTCAATCCCTGTCACTGACTGAGATTAAATCCCTGTCATTGTCTGAGATTCAATCCCTGTCACTGTCAGAGGTTCAATCCCTGTCACAGACTGAGGTTCAATCCCTGTCACTGACTGAGGTTAAATCCCTGTCAGTGTCTAAGTTTCTATCCCTGTCACTGACTGAGATTCAATCCCTGTCACTGACTGACATTCAAACGCTGTCACTAACTGAGGTTCAAAACTGGTCACTGACTGAGGTTCAATACCTGTCACTGACTGAAGTTCAATTACTTTCACTGACTGAGATTCAATCCCTGTCACTGACTGCGTTTCAATCCCTGTCACTGACTGAGATTCAATTCCTGTCATTGACTGAGGTTCAATCCCTGTCACTGACAGAGATTTAATCCCTGTCACTGACTGAGATTCAATCCCTGTCACTGACTGAGATTCAATCCCTGTCACTGACTGAGATTCAATCCCTGTCACTGACTGAGGCTCAATCCCTGTCACTGACTGAGGCTCAATCCCTGTCACCGACTGAGGCTCAATCCCTGTCACTGACTGAGATTCAATTCCAGTCATTGACTGAGGTTCAATCCCTGTCACTGACAGAGATTTAATCCCTGTCACTGAATGAGATTCGATCCCTGTCACTGACTAAGGCTCAATCCCTGTCACTGACTAAGGCTCAATCCCTGTCACTGACTGAGGCTCTATCTCTGTCACTGACGGAGATTCAATCACTGTCACTGAATGAGTTTCAATCCTGTCACTGACAGAGATTCAATCCCTGTCACAGACTGAGGTACAATCCCTGTCACAGACTGAGGCACAATCCCTGTCACAGACTGAGGTACAATCCCTGTCACTGACTGAGATTCAATCCCTGTCACTGATTGAGGTTCAATCCCTGTCACTGATTGAGGTTCAATCCCTGTCACTGACTGAGATTAAATCCCTGTCAGTGTCTGAGATTCAATCCCTGTCACGGACTAAGGTTCAATCCCTGTCACTGACTGAGGTTAAATCCCTGTCAGTGTCTAAGATTCAATCCCTGTCACTGACTGAGATTCAATTCCTGTCACTGACTGAGGTTCAATCCCTGTCACTGACTGAGGTTCAATCCCTGTCACTGACTGAGGTACAATCCCTGTCATTGTCTGAGATTAAATCCCTGTCATTGTCTGAGATTAAATCCCTGTCACTGTCAGAGGTTCAATCCCTGTCACAGACTGAGGTTCAATCCATGTCACTCTCTCAGTTTCAATCCCTGTCTCTGGCTGAGAATCAATCCCTGTCATTGACTGAGGCTCAATCCCTGTCACTGACTGTGATTCAATCCCTGTCAGTGTCTGAGATTCAATCCCTGTCACGGACTAAGGTTCAATCCCTGTCACTGACTGAGGTTAAATCCATTTCAATGACTGAGGTTCAATCGCTGTCACTGACTGAACCTCAATCCCTGTCACAGACTGAGATTCAATCCCTGTCACTGACTGAGGTTCAATCTCTGTCACTGACTGAGATTCAATCCCTGACACTGACTGAGAATCAATCGCTGTCACGAACTGAGGTTCAAAACTTGTCACTGACGGAGGTTCAATCCCTGTCACTGACTGAAGTTCAGTTACTTTCACTGACTGAGGTTCAATCCCTGTATCTGACTGATATTCAATCCCTGTCACTCTCTGAGGTTCAGTCCCTGTAATTGACTGAGATTCAATCCCTGTCACTGACTGAGGCTCAATCTCTGTCACTGACTGAAGCCCAATCACTGTCACTGACTGAGATTCAATCCCTGTCACTAACTGAACATCAATCCCTTGAAACTGACTGAGGTTCAATCCCTGTCACCGATTGAGGGTCAATGCCTGTCACTGACTGAGGGTTAATCCCTGTCACTGACTGAGGTTCAATCCCTGTCACTGACTGAGGTTCAATCCCTGTCACTGACTGAGGTACAATCCCTGTCACTGACTGAGATTCAATCCCTGTCACTGACTGAGGGTCAATCCCTGTCACTGACTGAGGGTCAATCCCTGTCACTGACTGAGATTCAATCACTGTCACTGACTAAGGCTCAATCTCTGTCACTGACTGAGGCTCAATTCCTGTCAATGACTGACATTCAATCCCTGTCACTGACTGAGGGTCATTCCCTGTCACGGACTGAGATTCAATCACTGTCACGGACTAAGGTTCAATTCCTGTCACTGACTGAGGTTCAATCCCTGTCACTGACTGAGGTTCAATCCCTGTCACTGACTGAGGTTCAATCCCTGTCACTGACTGTTTTAAAAAATTCTCAAGGTCAAGGACCAGGCTCGCAGGAAAGTAGTCTGACACAGAACAAACAGCCAAGAGGCGAGTCTGCTAGAATATAGTTTTATTCCCCGCAGTGTCCCCACAACCAGTCTCGTACTTACAACGGGTCTGGCTTATACTCACTCTACATGTTACCAAAACTGGGAGCCGTCAGTTCTCGTAGAGCGGTTGCCAACAACCCACGCTCGGCGGTTAAACGTAACCCCGGAGCAGACTCTACCGAACTGGAGACTTTTCCAGCTGATATACCCTTTTCCAGATATAAACATTCATGTGAACAGCAGAGCAAGGCTAAAAAACACATTCCATTCTGGTTACATACAGATAAGAAGATTCACACGGGAAGGTGTATAACAAGATTCACACGGGACTAAGCGACACCTTCCATTTTCGGTTAGATTCACACATGTATTGGGACACAATTTTAACCCTTTCACCACATTCCACTGCTTGGCCCAATACATGTGTTGCATAATGATTCACACATGTATTGGGACATAATTTTACACCACATTCCACTGCTTGGCCCAATACATGTGTTACATTATGCCCATATGTATTCTTTCTAACAAGCGCCTACGTACACGCCAAATATACAAGCAAGTCAGGACATTACAGCATGTTAAAATCACCAGGACCGCTACCAGGATCGACAAGGGTGGGAACAGGAATGTCCCCGCAGTGGAGGACATACCACTCAATATGTCCCACCAATGATGAGCTGACTCCACGTCCACTACACGGGCAGCATGTACTACCTCCTGTCCATGTATAAAGGTAGACACCGTAACCTTGGTGACATTGGTTTGATGCTTTCGTAATATCTGCTTAAGCTCCTCGGATCGGTCCAATGCTCGCTTAAACCGATCCAGGGAAATGTTCCAGGGATTCCTCAGCACTTTCCACTGCACCTTGGTAAAGTGGCGAGCACTGCTATAAGTGGTCAACAAATAGGTGTGATTCTGCCAGTGCCACTGATAGACATTTGAGAGGCATCCCGAGAACGGTGCTGAGGGAAGCATAGGATGTGGATTATTGGTAGCCACACAGAGCGTGTGTGGCCCAATCTGCCACATCATGTCCCTTGGAGCCTCAACAGTCCATTCGCACAGGGCCGTTCCCTTAGTCAAGCAAGGGTCCCGATACCTGTCCATCAGTAGGCAAGTTTTCCCCTGATCAGTCTGTTCACAAGCGGACAGATCATAGGTAATATTGGTATCTGGGCTAAACCACTGTCCCCTTGTCTTCAGAAAATAATATCCAGAAGATGTAATCACTGGTAATACATAATATCGACAGACCGTAACAGTGTGGGTTACATTCATGGTAACAAAGTATCCTCTACACATAGTTGCGTTACACCATGTTCGTTCTGGATGGGTTATCATCCGCAATTTCTCAGATACATTCCATATTCCCCTCCACGCCTGTACATTGGGGGATGTTACCACACGCAAAAAGCGTTCTTTCTGTATTTGAGCATGCAACATTTGAATATGACAGGCAGTCCAATTTAACTGAGCCGTAATGTTCTCAAACAGTTCCTGAGTGGCACCCCAGACATCCAGTTCCCATTGCAGAGATCGTATCATTATTTCAGCTGTCTCTCCTTGAGTCATCATTACGGATGGCATCCACCTTCCAATAGTATGTAGTCCTTGTGAGGTGGCCTGTCCCGTGTTAGATAATTTAGTACGGGTTACCTCAGAGTCAATGGCATTCGAGATACCCATAACAGTTCCTGCGCCTCCCAGCAGGGTGTCGTACCACGCTCGTCGCCGCCTCTTGGTATGACACTCGGGTATGAGGGGCAACTGTACCCGCCAATGAACATCAGTGTGCAGTACCGCCCGGGCCATCTGTTGACAAGTTGACATAATAGGGGCCAACTGTGTTCGATGCGACCGCACGCCCCCCGTGGCACCCCTCTTCGGTGCTAGCCCGCCCCGCGTGGGGTTTAATAACGCCTCAGACGGGGCGTTCGTCGAGGGCAGTACCATTATTAACCACATGAATCGATGACGATTCCGAATATCGGTGGCATTGCGCAGCCACAGATCTTCCCCCCGAGCTGTGACGCTCCAATGAGTCCCCGTTGTCCCGCATGTCTGGGTGCGTCGGTCCCACAAACACGTCTTGACTTGGGCATTTACCACCAGGGTGCAATTAGGCGGTATGAACGATATGTCATATTTTTCCCCATCCCGGCGCATGTAGCACTGTGCACACGTGTACAATTGACAGTCGCTGGTGAGAGTCAGAACAACGCACTGCTGACCGGGTTCACATGTAAAATTGTCCTGCGTCCGTCGCTGGCTACTGGCCTCCCACCGCACCTCATGGCGGGCGACCGGTACCAGCGTCCAGGCCGTGATACCGATGCCCTGGAGTGGCCATCCGATCGCGAACATCGCCAATAGGAGTCGCAATCCCCATGACCACCCCATGTTCAAGGCGGAGGGTCAGCCTGCGGGTGCATAGCAATTACAACATTATTTAGGTCTCACGTAAGTAGCACTGGTTCGCCGGGACGTTTGCCCAGGTCGGGTCCCCGGGGTACATAATGGTGACCAGACTGTCCTTCCCCTGTGCTATGATTTCGGCCGGCCTGGGGGGGCCGGTCGTCTGGCGCACCCATACCTTGGCCCCCTTAGTGTCAGTAGACCCAAATCCCCCCGTCCCACGCTCAGTAACCGTAACGGGAGCTCCCATCTCTTCCACCGTTGTAAGGTTACATGGCTTAATGACCAATTGCGCTATTCTGTCCCCCTTCTGTATCACGTAAGGTTCAGCGGTGATGTTGACCAGGATCACCCCCAACTCCCCTTGGTAGTCTGCGTCAATTACGCCTGCCATCACATCAATCCCCTTTAGTGACAGTCCCGACCGCGGGAGGATATGCCCATAGGTTCCAGGGGGACAAATCAACCCTAATCCGGTCTTAATCACCGTAGGTTTCTGTTGGATCAAAGTCTGGGCAGTTAGTGCTTGTAGGTCCAGTCCAGCCGAAGCCGGCGTGGCCCTTACGGGAATATCAGCTTCCTCAGCGAACTTCCACATTTTAATAGGCTGAGTCTTTGGGGTATCACATACTTGTATCATCCTATTCAAGGGTGTTACCCCATTTCCTAATGGGCGGTTATTAATTTGTTTCACCACCCGAATTAGTTGCTTCCTCCAACCCGTTAAGTCATTGCAACCTCCTGCTTTTCGTAGTGAGGACTTCAGAAGCCCATTCATTCGTTCTATAAGTCCCGCAGCTTGTGGGTGATAGGGTACATGATAAACCCATTCCACGTGGTTATCGTGACACCACTGCTTTACCGCCCTTCCTGTGAAATGGGAGCCATTGTCACTCTGGACCTGTATGGGCAATCCATAAAATTGTTCAATCAAATCTAAACATCGCAAGGTAGCCTGTTGATTGTTGTGACGACAGGGATGGGCTACCAAAACCCCAGACATAGTGTCCACAGCTGTACATATGTGGTTACATCCTTGTGAGGAGGGTAAGGGACCCACAAAGTCCATTTGCCAGCTCTGTCCCGGACCATCCCCCCGATGGATATGTCCCATCATGTGTTGGGGCACTCCCTGCCGCTGATGTTGACACTGCTCACACTGGTTTACTGCAGTCTTAACATCATCTACCATAAGATCTATTCCTCGGTCTCGAGCCCAGTGCAAGGTTCCTTGCACTCCCCAGTGCCCAGCCTTAAGGTGTGCCCATCTAGCTAGGTCCACTGAGGTGCCCCTTTGCACCATCATGGTTCGGACGATACCATCCACATATCGGTTATGTAGAGCTTCCACATCATTTCGAGAGGTATGGGCATCTACGTGGGTGATGTATATGACCAGGTATTGAGCTTTCTCCCATATATCCTCCCATAACTGTTTACCCCACACTTCCCTATTCTGGATCATCCACTGATTGGCCTGCCAAGTTGGCATCCATTGTGTCATGCCGTTAACCACTGACCACGAGTCAGAGAACAAACAAACTCCCATGACCCCTGCTTGCATGACTACCATATGCACTGCCTTTAATTCTGCCCACTGACTACTTTTTCCCTCCCCTAATTCTTCTAGGGTAGTGCCTTGTTTTGGGTTAAAGGCGGCAGCTTTCCATCTACGCTGTCCCGCTTTCCATTGGGCTGACCCATCTACGAACCAAGCCGTGGCTTGTTCATCCGGGGTCAGTTCATCATACCGTTTTCCCATCTTAACGGGTGATTCCTTGTATTCAATCACCTCAAACCGTTTTTCCCCTTCCTCAGGGGCCTCCGCCACTTGCTCATGTAGGACTGACACTCCTTTCTGTCCAGTCCGCACTCTCTCCGACACATACCATTTCCATTTAATGATGCTGCTCTCTTGGGCAGTTCCTATTCGGTGGGTAGTGGGGTCACTAAGTACCCACGGAAGAATAGGGATAACTGTTCTCATGATCACTTCATGTCCAATGGTCAGGGCTTCGGTTTCCACCAAGCCCCAGTAGCATGCTAATAACTGTTTCTCAAAGGGGGTATACCGTTCCCCTGCCGGGGGTAATTTTCGGGACCAAAATCCCAGTGGCTTACGGGTCCTTTCCTGTTTTTGCCATAAGCTCCAATTGGCATAATCCCCCTGTGCTGAGACTTGCAGTTCTACAGGTCCTGACTGTATCTTTCCCAAGGATACAGCTTGCTGTATCGCTTGCTTGGCCATTTCAAATGCAGTTTGATGGACCTCCGTCCATTCGAACGCTGCCTTTTTCCTCGTAACTCGATACAAAGGTTTTAAAATTTGTCCTAAATGGGGAATATGCTGTCTCCAGAATCCGAATAACCCAATAAATTGCTGCACGTCCTTCTGGGTGTGAGGGACGGCAAAGACCTGAATCTTATTTTTAGCTTTCGCAGTGATTTCCCTTTCCCCCTTGTTCCACACGATTCCTAAGAATTTTACCGTTTGTGAGGGACCCTGGATTTTGGCTGGGTTGATCTCCCACCCATATCCTCGCATATGTTGAACCAGTTGGTCCAGCAATTCCTGAACCTGCTTCTGACTTGTCCCCTGTATCATCATATCGTCAATATAGTGCGAGATCATCACTTCGTCAGGCACTTTAAAGGCAGCCAAGTGTTCTGCAACTATCCGGTGGCAGATAGTAGGGCTATGCAGATATCCTTGGGGCAGTCGTGTGAACGTGAATTGTCTACCCTCCCAAGTGAATGCGAACTGTTCCTGCCTATCTTCGGGAATAGGAATTGTGAAGAAGGCATTAGCCAAATCAATTACTCCGTACCACACCCCTGGATGATGTTGGATTCGTCCTATAATAGTGACGGCATCCGGGACCGCTGCCGTCAAGGCCGGAGTGTGACGGTTTAGTTGCCGATAATCTACCGTCATCCGCCATGACCCATCGGCTTTATGTACGGGCCATAAGGGGTTATTCCACGCCGTGGTGCATGTCCTAAGCACTCCCGCTTCCAAATAATCCTTAATTGTGGCGGATATTTCTTTATGTCCGCCGGGAATCCTATACTGTCTAAGACTTATTACGCGATCGGCGATCGGGATGGGGAAGGGGTCCATCTTAACCTTTCCCACTAACACCGTCCTACAGCGCAAAGCCATTTTCGTGATTCCAAATTCAAACTTCCCTTGTTGGAGGTGAAGTGTTAAACCGGCCAGAATGTCCATTCCCAGGATCCATTCTCTAACCGGTGTAATGATAATTGAATAAGTTTTAATGGGCATTGTACCTATCTTTAGGGGCAATTGTACTGTTCTTCCTTCAATCAGATTACCTCCCAGCCCAACCAGCGTGACTGGGGTTCCTTTAAACTTATGGGGCGTCCCATAGATTAAGGTGGCCTCCGCCCCTGTGTCCACTAGAGCCATAACGGTTTGGACGGATTTGATGTCGTCTGCTGACCATTGGCTCGTTCGTGGGCAAACCCTTGGGGCTTGGCCCGATTCCTATTGTTCCTCCCATTCATCTTCCCCAGACAGCACTGGGTAAAGACGTTTGCCTCGCCCTTCTTTGTTCTTGCCTTTCTTACTAGGTTTCCGGCCACGCCTATCCACTTTATAACACTCTCGGAGGGGAGGCCGTACCTCCTCCTCCTCCTCGTCCTCCGAGGATTCCCACCGCTGGGAAGTGGAAGTTCTACCCCTTCGAGGCTCATTAACAACCGGACCCAGTGTCTGACATTTTTGTGTTAGTAATTCCACTAGGTCTTCCATAGTGGGTCGGGACTCCGTCTCTACCCGGGACACCTTCAGTCCCTTTCGTCTGCATAAGTCTTTTAATTCCGGTGTAGGTAGGCCATCAATCTCCGATGCTGGGACCTGCGCCCGTATCAAAGCTTGCCACAAAGCACGCCGTGAGGGGCCTTGGTTACTTCCTTGATTAGGGTTTACTTTTCCCCCTGCCCGAGCCTCAGGGCGACGCCCCTCCGTGCCCCCCTGAGAAGCACGGGTTGTGGGTCCCCAATCCCCCAAACCACCCATCTCCCTCATCATACTACGGGCATCTCCTAGGGTTTCTCCCCGTCCACTCAACATTATGGTTAATAACAGTGGTTTATAATGGGGGGGGGCAGTCTTCACTAGATGGTCTCTAGTCTGTCTACTAACATTTGTGTTATCTACCTCGTCCAGCACTCCCAGCAACAGGGCATCCCGCACACACAAACGGGTTAGCCTCTGAACCCCTTCCTTAATCGTTGTCCAAGTTCCTTCCAAGGGGGGCCAATCGGACGGGAAGGGATACTGTTCGGCCACTGCCCTGGCATACATCCCAAATAGGGTCCCCATACTGCGATCTATTACCATATCCTTGGCTTGGTTGCGGTACCCCAGGTCTATGGCAGCATCCTTTGCTAATCCACCAAACTTGGGAGCATCCTGATAGTCTACCTGCACTTGTTGCCCCCCTTCCTCGAGGAGCCGAATTAGCCATAGCTCTAACGGCTCCCCAGGATTACGTCGGGTTTTCTGGGTGATAAACAGCACCTCATCGGTAGTGAAGTCTTCCGTTAATTCAGAGAATTCTGCGGGAGGCTGAGCCCGCGGTAATTCATGCATAATTGCCTCCCCTTGTTCATTCCGTATAGGGTTTCCTTTCTCATCTAACATTACCTCCCGTTGCACTGGGAGACGTCTCTGAACCTGCTTTCTCCTAACCACTGGTTTAGCTTGGAGTACGGGTGGGTCCTCTTCGTACTGATCATCTAAATCTCCCCAAATGTTCCCATCCCAATGATCGATATCCCACCGATCCCCGTTATTTAACTGGGCTACAAACGCCCGTACTTGTACCGGGTCCGGGGTTCGAGGGACCTTCCTTTTCTCTTTCCGTTTCTTAGCAGACAAATACATAATAGTTCGTCCTGCTAGTTCAGTTAATGCTGTCAATTCAGCTTTTAACTTCATAATTTCCTGCCTCAACATAGAGGCATCTCCCGAACTGAGTCCCTGCTCATGTTTCAGGAGGGCTAATTCTGCTTCAGCTTTTTGGCGCTTGTCTGACTGTTGTCTACAAGCTGCCGCACAGGCCCACATCCTCCGCTGTACCCCAGGCAATGGGTTCTTCGGCAGGACTGGGATCCTCTCAAGGGTGGACAGCAGCGACCCTGGGGTTCCTACGCCCTCGGCCTCCCAGTCCTCCGGTCGCCCCCCACCATTTCTCAAACAAACTGCCATGCCATGCCACGGCCCATGCCATCCCGGGACGGTCAGGACCTCCACAGTTTGTTCCACTGGTTTCTTAGCCTTTTTCCAAAACATTGTTCTGTATCAAAATCTTTCCTCAATTGCGATTGATCCTGCCGGCTACGCCAAAATGTTTTAAAAAATTCTCAAGGTCAAGGACCAGGCTCGCAGGAAAGTAGTCTGACACAGAACAAACAGCCAAGAGGCGAGTCTGCTAGAATATAGTTTTATTCCCCGCAGTGTCCCCACAACCAGTCTCGTACTTACAACGGGTCTGGCTTATACTCACTCTACATGTTACCAAAACTGGGAGCCGTCAGTTCTCGTAGAGCGGTTGCCAACAACCCACGCTCGGCGGTTAAACGTAACCCCGGAGCAGACTCTACCGAACTGGAGACTTTTCCAGCTGATATACCCTTTTCCAGATATAAACATTCATGTGAACAGCAGAGCAAGGCTAAAAAACACATTCCATTCTGGTTACATACAGATAAGAAGATTCACACGGGAAGGTGTATAACAAGATTCACACGGGACTAAGCGACACCTTCCATTTTCGGTTAGATTCACACATGTATTGGGACACAATTTTAACCCTTTCACCACACTGACTGAGGTTAAATCCCTGTCAGTGTCTAAAGTTCAATCCCTGTCACTGACTGAGATTCAATCCCTGTCACTGATTGAGGTTCAATCCCTGTCACTGATTGAGGTTCAATCCCTGTCACTGATTGAGGTTCAATCCCTGTCACTGATTGAGGTTCAATCCCTGTCACTGACTGAGATTCAAACGCTGTCACTAACTGAGGTTCAAAACTGGTCACTGACTGAGGTTCAATACCTGTCACTGACTGAAGTTCAATTACTTTCACTGACTGAGATTCAATCCCTGTCACTGACTGCGTTTCAATCCCTGTCACTGACTGAGATTCAATCCCTGTCACTGACTGAGATTCAATCCCTGTCACTGACTGAGATTCAATCCCTGTCACTGACTGAGATTCAATCCCTGTCACTGACTGAGATTCAATCCCTGTCACTGACTGAGATTCAATCCCTGTCACTGACTGAGGTACAATCCCTGTCACTGACTGAGGTACAATCCCTGTCACTGACAGAGATTTAATCCCTGTCACTGACAGAGATTTAATCCCTGTCACTGAATGAGATTCGATCCCTGTCACTGACTAAGGCTCAATCCCTGTCACTGACTGAGGCTCTATCTCTGTCACTGACGGACATTCAATCACTGTCACTGAATGAGTTTCAATCCTGTCACTGACAGAGATTCAATCCCTGTCACAGACTGAGGTACAATCCCTGTCACTGACTGAGGTTCAATCCCTGTCACTGACTGAGGTTCAATCCCTGTCAGTGTCTAAGTTTCAATCCCTGTCACTGACTGAGATTCAATCCCTGTCACTGACTGAGATTAAATCCCTGTCAGTGTCTGAGATTCAATCCCTGACACGGACTAAGGTTCAATCCCTGTCACTGACTGAGATTCAATTCCTGTCACTGACTGAGGTACAATCCCTGTCACTGACTGAGGTACAATCCCTGTCACTGACTGAGGTACAATCCCTGTCATTGTCTGAGATTAAATCCCTGTCACTGTCAGAGGTTCAATCCCTGTCACAGACTGAGGTTCAATCCATGTCACTCTCTCAGTTTCAATCCCTGTCACTGGCTGAGAATCAATCCCTGTCACTGAATGAGGTTCAATCCCTGTCACTGACTGTGATTCAATCCCTGTCACTGACTGAGATTCAATCTCTGTCACTGACTGAGGCTCAATCCCTGTCATTGACTGAGGCTCAATCCCTGTCACTGACTGAGGCTCAATCCCTGTCACTGACTGAGGCTCAATCCCTGTCACTGACTGAGGCTCAATCCCTGTCACTGACTCAGATTCAATCCCTGTCACTGAATCAGGTTCAATCCTGTCACTGGCTGAGATTCAATCCCTGTCACTGAATGAGGTTCAATCCCTGTCACTGGCTGAGAATCAATCCCTGTCACTGACTGAGGCTCAATCCCTGTCACTGACTGTGATTCAATCTCTGTCACTGAATGAGATTCAATCCCTGTCACTGACTGAGGTTCATTCCCTGTCACTGACTGAGATTAAATCCCTGTCAGTGTCTGAGATTCAATCCCTGTTACTGTCTGAGGTTCAATCCCTGTCACTGACTGAGGTTCAATCCCTGTCCCTCTCTCAGTTTCAATCCCTGTCACTGGCTGAGAATCAATCCCTGTCACTGACTGAGGCTCAATCCCTGTCACTGACTGTGATTCAAACCGTGTCACTGACAGAGATTCAATCCCTGTCACTAAATGAGGCTCTATCCCTGTCACTGACTGAGGTTCCTTCCCTGTCACTGACTGAGATTCAATTCCTGTCACTGACTGTGGTTCAGTTCCTGTCACTGACTGAGATTGATATCCCTTTCACTGACTGAAGTTCAATCGCTGTCACTGACTGAACCTCAATCCCTGTCTCAGACTGAGATTCAATCCCTGTCACCGACAGTGGTTCAATCTCGGTCACTGACGGAGGTTCAATCCCTGTCACTGACTGAAGTTCAGTTACTTTCACTGACTGAGATTCAATCCCTGTCACTGACTGAAGTTCAATCCCTGTCACTGACTGAGACTCAATCCCTGTCACTGACTGAGATTCAATCCCTGTCACTGACAAAGGTTCAATCCCTGTAAGTGACTGAGATTCAATCCCTGTCACTGACAAAGGTTCAATCCCTGTCACTCTCTGAGGTTCAATCCCTGTCACTGACTGAGATTCAATCCCTGTCACTGACTGAGATTCAATCCCTGTCACTGACTGAGGTTCATTCCCTGTCACTGACTAAGATTCAATTCCTGTCACTGACTGAGATCCAATCCCTGTCACTGACTGAGATTAAATCCCTGTCAGTGTCTGAGATTCAATCCCTGTCACTGACTGAGGTTAAATCCCTGTCCGTGACTGAGATTCAATTCCTGTCACTGACTGAGGTTCAATCACTGTCACTCTCTGAGGTTCAATCCCTGTCACTCTCTCAGTTTCAATCCCTGTCACTCTCACAGTGTCAATCCCTGTCACTGGCTGAAAATCAATCCCTGTCACTGACTGAGGCTCAATCCCTGTCACTGACTGTGATTCAATCCCTGTCACTGACTGAGATTCAATCTCTGTCACTGACTGAGAATCAATCCCTGTCACTGACTGAGATTCAATCCCTGTCACTGAATGAGGTTCAATCCTGTCACTGAATGAGGTTCAATCCTGTCACTGGCTGAGATTCAATTCCTGTCACTGAATGAGGTTCAATCCCTGTCACTGACTGTGATTCAATCCCTGTCACTGACTGAGATTCAATCCCTGTCACTGACTGAGATTCAATCCCTGTCACTGACTGAGATTCAATCCCTGACACTAAATGAGGCTGAATCCCTGTCACTGACTGAGGTTCATTCCCTGTCACTGACTGAGGTTTATTCCCTGTCCGTGTCTAAGATTCAATCCCTGTCACTGACTGAGATCCAATCCCTGTCACTGACTGAGATTAAATCCCTGTCAGTGTCTGAGATTCAATCCCTGTCACTGACTGAGATTCAGTCCCTGTCACTGACTGAGATTCAGTCCCTGTCACTGACTGAGGTTTAATCCCTGTCACTGATTGAGGGTCAATACCTGTCACTGATTGAGGGTCAATCCCTGTCACTGAATGAGGTTCAATCCCTGTCACTGACTAAGATTCAATTCCTGTCACTGACTGAGATTCAATCCCTGTCACTGACTGAGATTAAATCCCTGTCAGTGTCTAACATTCAATCCCTGTCACTGACTGAGATCCAATCCCTGTCACTGACTGAGATTAAATCCCTGTCAGTGTCTGAGATTCAATCCCTGTCACTGACTGAGGTTAATTCCCTGTCCGTGTCTAAGATTCAATCCCTGTCACTGACTGAGATTCAGTCCCTGTCACTGACTGAGGTTCAATCCCTGTCACTGATTGAGGGTCAATCCCTGTCACTGACTGAGGGTCAATCCCTGTCACTGACTGAGGGTCAATCCCTGTCACTGACTGAGGTTCAATTCCTGTCACTGACTGAGGTTCAATCCCTGTCACTGACTGAGGTTCAATCCCTGTCACTGACTGAGATTCAATCCCTGTCACTGACTGAGCGTCAATACCTGTCACTGACTGAGATTCAATCCCTGTCACTGACTAAGGCTCAATCTCTGTCACTAACTGAGGCTCAATTCCAGTCACTGACTGACATTCAATCCCAGTCACTGAATGAGGTTCAATCCTGTCACTGACAGAGATTCAATCCCTGTCACTGACTGAGGTTAAATCCCTGTCAGTGTCTAAGTTTCAATCCCTGTCACTGTCTGAGATTCAATCCCTGTCACTGACTGAGATTCAATCCCTGTCACAGACTGAGATTCAAACGCTGTCACTAACTGAGGTTCAAAACTGGTCACTGACTGAGGTTCAATACCTGTCACTGACTGAAGTTCAATTACTTTCACTGACTGAGATTCAATCCCTGTCACTGACTGAGGTTCAATCCCTGTCACAGACTGAGGTTCAATCACTGTAACTCTCTGAGGTTCAATCCCTGTCACTCTCTCAGTTTCAATCCCTGTCACTGGCTGAGAATCAATCCCTGTCACTGACTGAGGCTCAATCCCTGTCACTGACTGAGATTCAATCTCTGTCACTGACTGAGGCTCAATCCCTGTCACTGACTGAAATTCAATCCCTGTCACTGAATGAGGTTCAATCCTGTCACTCGCTGAGATTCAATTCCTGTCACTGGCTGAGGTTCAATCCCTGTCACTGACTGTGATTCAATCCCTGTCACTGACTGAGATTCAATCCCTGACACTAAATGAGGCTGAATCCCTGTCACTGACTGAGGTTCATTCCCTGTCACTGACTGAGATTCAATCCCTGTCGCTGACTGAGATTCAATCCCTGTCGCTGACTGAGATTCAATCCCTGTCACTGATTGAGGTTCAATCCCTGTCACTGACTGCGATTAAATCCCTGTCAGTGTCTGAGATTCAATCCCTGTCACTGAGTGAGGTTCAATCCCTGTCACTGACTGAGGTTAAATACCTGTCAGTGTCTGAGATTCAATCACTGTCACTCTCTGAGGTTCAATCCCTGTCACCGACTGAGGTTCAATCCCTGTCACTCTCTGAGGTTCAATCTCTGTCACTGAATGAGATTCAATCCCTGTCACTGACTGAGGTTCATTCCCTGTCACTGACTGAGATTAAATCCCTGTCAGTGTCTGAGATTCAATCCCTGTTACTGTCTGAGGTTCAATCCCTGTCACTGACTGAGGTTCAATCCCTGTCCCTCTCTCAGTTTCAATCCCTGTCACTGGCTGAGAATCAATCCCTGTCACTGAGGCTCAATCCCTGTCACTGACTGTGATTCAAACCGTGTCACTGACAGAGATTCAATCCCTGTCACTAAATGAGGCTCTATCCCTGTCACTGACTGAGGTTCCTTCCCTGTCACTGACTGAGATTCAATTCCTGTCACTGACTGTGGTTCAGTTCCTGTCACTGACTGAGATTGATATCCCTTTCACTGACTGAAGTTCAATCGCTGTCACTGACTGAACCTCAATCCCTGTCTCAGACTGAGATTCAATCCCTGTCACCGACAGTGGTTCAATCTCGGTCACTGACGGAGGTTCAATCCCTGTCACTGACTGAAGTTCAGTTACTTTCACTGACTGAGATTCAATCCCTGTCACTGACTGAAGTTCAATCCCTGTCACTGACTGAGACTCAATCCCTGTCACTGACTGAGATTCAATCCCTGTCACTGACAAAGGTTCAATCCCTGTAAGTGACTGAGATTCAATCCCTGTCACTGACAAAGGTTCAATCCCTGTCACTGACTGAGATTCAATCCCTGTCACTGACTGAGGGTCAATCCCTGTCGCTGACTGAGGGTCAATCCCTGTCACTGACTGTGGGTCAATCCCTGTCAATGACAGAGATTCAATCCCTGTCACTGACTGAGGTTCATTCCCTGTCACTGACTGAGGTTTATTCCCTGTCCGTGTCTAAGATTCAATCCCTGTCACTGACTGAGATTCAGTCCCTGTCACTGACTGAGGTTCAATCCCTGTCACTGATTGAGGGTCAATCCCTGTCACTGACTGAGGGTCAATCCCTGTCACTGACTGAGGTTCAATTCCTGTCACTGACTGAGGTTCAATCCCTGTCACTGATTGAGGTTCAATCCCTGTCACTGACTGAGATTCAATCCCTGTCACTGACTGAGCGTCAATACCTGTCACTGACTGAGATTCAATCCCTGTCACTGACTAAGGCTCAATCTCTGTCACTAACTGAGGCTCAATTCCAGTCACTGACTGACATTCAATCCCAGTCACTGAATGAGGTTCAATCCTGTCACTGACAGAGATTCAATCCCTGTCACTGACTGAGGTTAAATCCCTGTCACTGACTGAGGTTAAATCCCTGTCAGTGTCTAAGTTTCAATCCCTGTCACTGTCTTAGATTCAATCCCTGTCACTGACTGAGATTCAATCCCTGTCACAGACTGAGATTCAAACGCTGTCACTAACTGAGGTTCAAAACTGGTCACTGACTGAGGTTCAATACCTGTCACTGACTGAAGTTCAATTACTTTCACTGACTGAGATTCAATCCCTGTCACTGACTGAGGTTCAATCCCTGTCACAGACTGAGGTTCAATCACTGTAACTCTCTGAGGTTCAATCCCTGTCACTCTCTCAGTTTCAATCCCTGTCACTGGCTGAGAATCAATCCCTGTCATTGACTGAGGCTCAATCCCTGTCACTGACTGAGATTAAATCCCTGTCAGTGTCTGAGATTCAATCCCTGTCACTGACTGAGATTCAGTCCCTGTCATTGACTGAGGCTCAATCCCTGTCACTGACTGAGATTAAATCCCTGTCAGTGTCTGAGATTCAATTCCTGTCACTGACTGAGATTCAATCCCTGTCACTGACTGAGATTAAATCCCTGTCAGTGTCAAACATTCAATCCCTGTCACTGACTGAGATCCAATCCCTGTCACTGACTGAGATTAAATCCCTGTCAGTGTCTGAGGTTCAATCCCTGTCACTGATTGAGGGTCAATCCCTGTCACTGACTGAGGGTCAATCCCTGTCACTGACTGTGGGTCAATCCCTGTCAATGACAGAGATTCAATCCCTGTCACTGACTGAGATTCAATCCCTGACACTGACTGAGGCTCAATCCCTGTCACTGACAGAGATTCAATCCCTGTCACTGACTGAGATTCAGTCCCTGTCACTGACTGAGGTTCAATCCCTGTCACTGATTGAGGGTCAATCCCTGTCACTGACTGAGGGTCAATCCCTGTCACTGACTGTGGGTCAATCCCTGTCAATGACAGAGATTCAATCCCTGTCACTGACTGAGATTCAATCCCTGACACTGACTGAGGCTCAATCCCTGTCACTGACAGAGATTCAATCCCTGTCACTGACTGAGATTCAATCCCTGTCACTGACTGAGATTCAATCCCTGTCACTGACTGAGGTTAGTTCCTGTCACTGTCTGAGGTTCAATCCCTGTCACTGACTGATATTCTATCCCTGTCACTCTCTGAGGTTCAGTCCCTGTCACTGACAGAGATTCAATCCATGTCACTGACTGAAGCTCAATCCCTGTCACTGACTGAAGCTCAATCCCTGTCACTGACTGAGATTCAATCCCTGTCACTGACTGAGATTCAATCCCTGTCACTGACAAAGGTTCAATCCCTGTCACTGACTGTGATTCAATCCCTGTCACTGACCAAGGTTCAATCCCTGTCACTCTCTGAGGTTCAATCCCTGTCACTGACTGAGATTCAATCCCTGCCACTGACTGAGGGTCAATCCCTGTCACTGACTGTGGGTCAATCCCTGTCACTGACAGAGATTCAATCCCTGTCACTGACAGAGATTCAATCCCTGTCACTGACAGAGATTCAATCCCTGTCACTGACTAAGGTTCAATCCATGTCACTGACTAAGGTTCAATCCATGTCACTGACTGAGATTCAATCCCTGTCACTGTCTGAGATTCAATCACTGTCACTGACTGAGGTAAGTTCCTGTCACTGTCTGAGGTTCAATCCCTGTTACTGACTGATATTCAATCCCTGTCACTCTCTGAGGTTCTTTCCCTGTCACTGACAGAGATTCAATCCCTGCCACTGACTGAGGTTCAATCCCTGCCACTGACTGAGGTTAAATCCCTGTCAGTGTCTAAAGTTCAATCCCTGTCACTGACTGAGATTCAATCCCTGTCACTGACTGAGGTTCAATCCCTGTCACTGACTGAGATTCAATCCCTGTCACGGACTAAGGTTCAATCCCTGTCACGGACTAAGGTTAAATACCTGTCAGTGTCTAAGATTCCATCCCTGTCACTGACTGAGATTCAATTCCTGTCACTGACTGAGGTTCAATCCCTGTCACTGACTGAGATTCAATCCCTCTCATTGTCTGAGATTAAATCCCTGTCACTGTCAGAGGTTCAATCCCTGTCACTCTCTCAGTTTCAATCCCTGTCACTGGCTGAGAATCAATCCCTGTCACTGACTAAGGTTCAATCCATGTCACTGACTGAGATTCAATCCCTGTCACTGTCTGAGATTCAATCACTGTCACTGACTGAGGTAAGTTCCTGTCACTGTCTGAGGTTCAATCCCTGTTACTGACTGATATTCAATCCCTGTCACTCTCTGAGGTTCTTTCCCTGTCACTGACAGAGATTCAATCCCTGCCACTGACTGAGGTTCAATCCCTGCCACTGACTGAGGTTAAATCCCTGTCAGTGTCTAAAGTTCAATCCCTGTCACTGACTGAGATTCAATCCCTGTCACTGACTGAGGTTCAATCCCTGTCACTGACTGAGATTCAATCCCTGTCACGGACTAAGGTTCAATCCCTGTCACGGACTAAGGTTAAATACCTGTCAGTGTCTAAGATTCCATCCCTGTCACTGACTGAGATTCAATTCCTGTCACTGACTGAGGTTCAATCCCTGTCACTGACTGAGATTCAATCCCTCTCATTGTCTGAGATTAAATCCCTGTCACTGTCAGAGGTTCAATCCCTGTCACTCTCTCAGTTTCAATCCCTGTCACTGGCTGAGAATCAATCCCTGTCACTGACTGAGGCTCAATCCCTGTCACTGATTGTGATTCAATCCCTGTCACTGACTGAGATTCAATCTCTGTCACTGACTGAGGCTCAATCCCTGTCACTGACTGAGATTCAATCCCTGTCACTGAATGAGGTTCAATCCCTGTCACTGACTGTGATTCAATCCCTGTCACTGACGGAGATTCAATCCCTGACACTAAATGAGGCTGAATCCCTGTCACTGACTGAGGTTCATTCCCTGTCACTGACTAAGATTCAATTCCTGTCACTGACTGAGGTTCAATCCCTGTCACTGACTGAGATCCAATCCTTGTCACTGACTGAGATTAAATCCCTGTCAGTGTCTGAGATTCAATCCCTGTCACTGAGTGAGGTTCAATCCCTGTCACTGACTGAGGTTCAATCCCTGTCACTGACTGAGGTTCAATCCCTGTCACTGACTGAGGTTAAATCCCTGTCCATGTCTAAGATTCAATCCCTGTCACTGACTGAGGTTCAATCCCTGTCACTGACTGAGATTCAATCCCTGTCACTGACTGAGGTTTAATCCCTGTCACCGACTGAGGTTCAATCACTGTCACTGACTGTGATTCAATCCCTGTCACTGACTGTGTTTCAATCCCTGTCACTGACTGTGATTCAATCCCTGTCACTGACTGTGATTCAATCCCTGTCACTCTCTGAGTTTCATTCCGGTCCCTCTCACAGTTTCAATCCCTGTCACTGGCTGAGAATCAATCCCTGTCACTGACTGAGACTCAATCCCTGTCACTGACTGTGATTCAATCCCTGTCACTGACTGTGATTCAATCCCTGTCACTGACTGAGATTAAATCCCTGCCATTGTCTGAGATTCAATCCCTGTCACTGTCTGAGGTTCAATCCCTGTCACCGACTGAGGTTCAATCCCTGTCACTCTCTCAGTTTCAATCACTGTCACTGTCTGAGAATCAATCCCTGTCAGTGTCTAAGATTCAATCCCTGTCACTGACTGAGATTCAATCCCTGTCACTGACTGAGATTCAATCCCTGTCACTGATTGAGGTTCAATCCCTGTCACTGATTGAGGTTCAATCCCTGTCACTGACTGAGATTCAATCCCTGTCACGGACTAAGGTTCAATCACTGTCACTGACTGAGGTTTGTTCCTGTCACTGTCTGAGGTTCAATCCCTGTCACTGACTGATATTCAATCCCTGTCACTCTCTGAGGTTCAGTCCCTGTCACTGACAGAGATTCAATCCCTGCCACTGACTGAGGTTCAATCCCTGCCACTGACTGAGGTTCAATCCCTGTCAGTGTCTAAAGTTCAATCCCTGTCACTGACTGAGATTCAATCCCTGTCACTAATTGAGGTTCAATCCCTGTCACTGACTGAGATTAAATCCCTGTCAGTGTCTAAAGTTCAATCCCTATCACTGACTGAGATTCAATCCCTGTCACTGACTGAGATTCAATTCCTGTCACTGACTGAGGTTCAATCCCTGTCACTGACTGCGATTCAATCCCTCTCATTATCTGAGATAAAATCCCTGTCACTGTCAGAGGTTCAATCACTGTCACTCTCTGAGGTTCAATCCCTGTCACTCTCTCAGTTTAAATCCCTGTCACTAGCTGAGAATCAATCCCTGTCACTGACTGAGGCTCAATCCCTGTCACTGACTGAGGTTCAATCCCTGTCACTGACTGAGATCCAATCCTTGTCACTGACTGAGATTAAAACCCTGTCAGTGTCTGAGATTCAATCCCTGTCACTGAGTGAGGTTCAATCCCTGTCACTGACTGAGGTTAAATCCCTGTCCATGTCTAAGATTCAATCCCTGTCACTGACTGAGGTTCAATCCCTGTCACTGACTGAGATTCAATCCCTGTCACTGACTGAGGTTTAATCCCTGTCACTGACTGAGATTAATTCCCTGTCAGTGTCTGTGATTCAATTCCTGTCACTCTCTGAGTTTCATTCCGGTCCCTCTCACAGTTTCAATCCCTGTCACTGGCTGAGAATCAATCCCTGCCATTGTCTGAGATTCAATCCCTGTCACTGTCTGAGGTTCAATCCCTGTCACCGACTGAGGTTCAATCCCTGTCACTCTCTCAGTTTCAATCACTGTCACTGGCTGAGAATCAATCCCTGTCAGTGTCTAAGATTCAATCCCTGTCACTGACTGAGATTCAATCCCTGTCACTGACTGAGATTCAATCCCTGTCACTGACTGAGATTCAATCCCTGTCACTGATTGAGGTTCAATCCCTGTCACTGACTGAGATTAAATCCCTGTCACTGACTGAGATTCAATCCCTGTCACTGACTGAGATTCAATCCCTGTCACTGACTGAGATTCAATCCCTGTCACGGACTAAGGTTCAATCACTGTCACTGACTGAGGTTTGTTCCTGTCACTGTCTGAGGTTCAATCCCTGTCACTGACTGATATTCAATCCCTGTCACTGACTGAGATTCAATCCCTGTCACTGACTGAGATTCAGTCCCTGTCACTGACAGAGACTCAATCCCTGCCACTGACTGAGGTTCAATCCCTGCCACTGACTGAGGTTAAATCCCTGTCAGTGTCTAAAGTTCAATCCCTGTCACTGACTGAGATTCAATCCCTGTCACTGACTGAGATTCAATCCCTGTCAGTGTCTGAGATTCAATCCCTGTCACGGACTAAGGTTCAATCCCTGTCACTGACTGAGGTTAAATACCTGTCAGTGTCTAAGATTCCATCCCTGTCACTGACTGAGATTCAATTCCTGTCACTGACTGAGGTTCAATCCCTGTCACTGACTGAGATTCAATCCCTGTCACTGACTGAGGTTCAATCCCTGTCACTGACTGAGACTAAATCCCTGTCATTGTCTGAGATTAAATCCCTGTCACTGTCAGAGGTTCAATCACTGTCACTCTCTGAGGTTCAATCCCTGTCACTCTCTCAGTTTCAATCCCTGTCACTGGCTGAGAATCAATCCCTGTCACTGACTGAGGCTCAATCCCTGTCACTGATTGTGATTCAATCCCTGTCACTGACTGAGATTCAATCCCTGTCACTGACTGAGGCTCAATCCCTGTCACTGTCTGAGGTTCAATCCCTGTCACTGACTGATATTCAATCCCTGTCACTCTCTGAGGTTCAGTCCCTGTCACTGACAGAGATTCAATCCCTGCCACTGACTGAGGTTCAATCCCTGCCACTGACTGAGGTTAAATCCCTGTCAGTGTCTAAAGTTCAATCCCTGTCACTGACTGAGATTCAATCCCTGTCACTGACTGAGATTCAATCCCTGTCACTGACTGTGATTCAATCGCTGTCACTGACGGAGATTCAATCCCTGACACTGACTGAGATTCAATCCATGTCACTGACTGAAGCTCAATCCCTGTCACTGACTGAAGCTCAATCCCTGTCACTGACTGAGATTCAATCCCTGTCACTGACTGAGATTCAATCCCTGTCACTGACAAAGGTTCAATCCCTGTCACTGACTGAGATTCAATCTCTGTCACTGACAAAGGTTCAATCCCTGTCACTCTCTGAGGTTCAATCCCTGTCACTCTCTGAGGTTCAATCCCTGTCACTGACTGAGATTCAATCCCTGTCACTGACTGAGGGTCAATCCCTGTCACTGACTGAGGGTCAATCCCTGTCACTGACTGAGGGTCAATCCCTGTCACTGACTGAGGGTCAATCCCTGTCACTGACTGTGGGTCAATCCCTGTCAATGACAGAGATTCAATCCCTGTCACTGACTGAGATTCAATCCCTGCCACTGACTGAGATTCAATCCCTGACACTGACTGAGGCTCAATCCCTGTCACTGACAGAGATTCAATCCCTGACACTGACTGAGATTCAATCCCTGTCACTGACTAAGGTTCAATCCATGTCACTGACTGAGATTCAATCCCTGTCACTGTCTGAGATTCAATCACTGTCACTGACTGAGGTTAGTTCCTGTCACTGTCTGAGGTTCAGTCCCTGTCACTGACAGAGATTCAATCCCTGCCACTGACTGAGGTTCAATCCCTGCCACTGACTGAGGTTAAATCCCTGTCAGTGTCTAAAGTTCAATCCCTGTCACTGACTGAGATTCAATCCCTATCACTGACTGAGATTCAATCCCTGTCACTGATTGAGGTTCAATCCCTGTCACTGATTGAGGTTCAATCCCTGTCACTGACTGAGATTCAAACCCTGTCACGGACTAAGGTTCAATCCCTGTCACTGACTGAGGTTAAATACCTGTCAGTGTCTAAGATTCCATCCCTGTCACTGACTGAGATTCAATTCCTGTCACTGACTGACGTTCAATCCCTGTCACTGACTGAGATTCAATCCCTGTCACTGACTGAGGTTCAATCCCTGTCACTGATTGAGACTCAATCCCTGTCACTGACTGTGATTCAATCCCTGTCACTGACTGAGATTAAATCCCTGCCATTGTCTGAGATTCAATCCCTGTCACTGTCTGAGGTTCAATCCCTGTCACCGACTGAGGTTCAATCCCTGTCACTCTCTCAGTTTCAATCCCTGTCACTCTCTCAGTTTCAATCACTGTCACTGGCTGAGAATCAATCCCTGTCAGTGTCTAAGATTCAATCCCTGTCACTGACTGAGATTCAATCCCTGTCACTGACTGAGATTCAATCCCTGTCACTGACTGAGATTCAATCCCTGTCACTGACTGAGATTCAATCCCTGTCACTGACTGAGATTCAATCCCTGTCACTGACTGAGATTCAATCCCTGTCACTGACAGAGATTCAATCCCTGTCACTGACAGAGATTCAATCCCTGTCACTGACAGAGATTCAATCCCTGTCACTGACTGAGATTCAGTCCCTGTCACTGACTGAGGTTCAATCCCTGTCACTGATTGAGGGTCAATCCCTGTCACTGACTGAGGGTCAATCCCTGTCACTGACTGAGGGTCAATCCCTGTCACTGACTGTGGGTCAATCCCTGTCAATGACAGAGATTCAATCCCTGTCACTGACTGAGATTCAATCCCTGACACTGACTGAGATTCAATCCCTGACACTGACTGAGATTCAATCCCTGACACTGACTGAGGCTCAATCCCTGTCACTGTCAGAGATTCAATCCCTGTCACTGACTGAGATTCAATCCCTGTCACTGACTGAGATTCAATCCCTGTCACTGACTGAGATTCAATCCCTGTCACTGATTGAGGTTCAATCCCTGTCACTGATTGAGGTTCAATCCCTGTCACTGATTGAGGTTCAATCCCTGTCACTGATTGAGGTTCAATCCCTGTCACTGATTGAGGTTCAATCCCTGTCACTGTCTGAGATTCAATCACTGTCACTGACTGAGGTTAGTTCCTGTCACTGTCTGAGGTTCAATCCCTGTCACTGACTGATATTCAATCCCTGTCACTCTCTGAGGTTCAGTCCCTGTCACTGACAGAGATTCAATCCCTGTCACTGACTGAGATTCAATCCATGTCACTGACTGAAGCTCAATCCCTGTCACTGACTGAAGCTCAATCCCTGTCACTGACTGAGATTCAATCCCTGTCACTGACTGACGTTCAATCCCTGTCACTGACAAAGATTCAATCCCTGTCACTGACTGAGGTTCAATCCCTGTCACTGACTGAGGTTCAATCCCTGTCACTGACTGAGATTCAATCCCTGTCACTGACTGAGATTCAATCCCTGTCACTGACTGACGTTCAATCCCTGTCACTGACAAAGATTCAATCCCTGTCACTGACTGAGGTTCAATCCCTCTCATTGTCTGAGATTAAATCCCTGTCACTGTCAGAGGTTCAATCACTGTCACTTTCTGAGGTTCAATCCCTGTCACTCTCTCAGTTTCAATCCCTGTCACCGGCTGAGAATCAATCCCTGTCACTGACTGAGATTCAATCTCTGTCACTGACTGAGGCTCAATCCCTGTCACTGAATGAGGTTCAATCCTGTCACTGGCTGAGATTCAATTCCTGTCACTGAATGAGGTTCAATCCCTGTCACTGACTGTGATTCAATCCCTGTCACTGACGGAGATTCAATCCCTGACACTGACTGAGATTCAATCCCTGACACTAAATGAGGCTGAATCCCTGTCACTGACTGAGGTTCATTCCCTGTCACTGACTAAGATTCAATTCCTGTCACTGACTGAGGTTCAATCCCTGTCACTGACTGAGATCCAATCCTTGTCACTGACTGAGATTAAATCCCTGTCACTGGCTGAGAATCAATCCCTGTCACTGATTGAGACTCAATCCCTGTCACTGACTGTGATTCAATCCCTGTCACTGACTGTGATTCAATCCCTGTCACTGACTGAGATTAAATCCCTGCCATTGTCTGAGATTCAATCCCTGTCACTGTCTGAGGTTCAATCCCTGTCAGCGACTGAGGTTCAATCCCTGTCACTCTCTCAGTTTCAATCACTGTCACTGGCTGAGAATCAATCCCTGTCAGTGTCTAAGATTCAATCCCTGTCACTGACTGAGATTCAATCCCTGTCACTGACTGAGATTCAATCCCTGTCACTGACTGAGATTCAATCCCTGTCACTGACTGAGATTCAATCCCTGTCACTGACTGAGATTCAATCCCTGTCACTGACTGAGATTCAATCCCTGTCACTGACTGAGATTCAATCCCTGTCACTGACAGAGATTCAATCCCTGTCACTGACTGAGATTCAGTCCCTGTCACTGACTGAGATTCAGTCCCTGTCACTGACTGAGGTTCAATCCCTGTCACTGATTGAGGGTCAATCCCTGTCACTGACTGAGGGTCAATCCCTGTCACTGACTGAGGGTCAATCCCTGTCACTGACTGTGGGTCAATCCCTGTCAATGACAGAGATTCAATCCCTGTCACTGACTGAGATTCAATCCCTGACACTGACTGAGATTCAATCCCTGACACTGACTGAGGCTCAATCCCTGTCACTGTCAGAGATTCAATCCCTGTCACTGTCTGAGGTTCAATCCCTGTCACTGACTGATATTCAATCCCTGTCACTCTCTGAGGTTCAGTCCCTGTCACTCTCTGAGATTCAATCCCTGTCACTGACTGAGATTCAATCCATGTCACTGACTGAAGCTCAATCCCTGTCACTGACTGAAGCTCAATCCCTGTCACTGACTGAGATTCAATCCCTGTCACTGACTGAGATTCAATCCCTGTCACTGACAAAGGTTCAATCCCTGTCACTGACTGTGATTCAATCCCTGTCACTGACTGTGATTCAATCCCTGTCACTGACAAAGGTTCAATCCCTGTCACTCTCTGAGGTTCAATCCCTGTCACTGACTGAGATTCAATCCCTGTCACTGACTGAGATTCAATCCCTGTCACTGACTGAGATTCAATCCCTGACACTGACTGAGATTCAATCCCTGACACTGACTGAGATTCAATCCCTGACACTGACTGAGGCTCAATCCCTGTCACTGACAGAGATTCAATCCCTGTCACTGACAGAGATTCAATCCCTGTCACTGACAGAGATTCAATCCCTGTCACTGACTAAGGTTCAATCCATGTCACTGACTAAGGTTCAATCCATGTCACTGACTGAGATTCAATCCCTGTCACTGTCTGAGATTCAATCACTGTCACTGACTGAGGTTAGTTCCTGTCACTGTCTGAGGTTCAATCCCTGTTACTGACTGATATTCAATCCCTGTCACTCTCTGAGGTTCTTTCCCTGTCACTGACAGAGATTCAATCCCTGCCACTGACTGAGGTTCAATCCCTGTCACTGACTGAGATTCAATCCCTGTCACTGACTGAGATTCAATCCCTGTCACTGACTGAGATTCAATCCCTGTCACTGATTGAGGTTCAATCCCTGTCACTGATTGAGGTTCAATCCCTGTCACTGATTGAGGTTCAATCCCTGTCACTGATTGAGGTTCAATCCCTGTCACTGACTGAGATTAAATCCCTGTCAGTGTCTAAAGTTCAATCCCTGTCACTGACTGAGATTCAATCCCTGTCACTGACTGAGATTCAATCCCTGTCACTGACTGAGATTCAATCCCTGTCACTGATTGAGGTTCAATCCCTGTCACTGATTGAGGTTCAATCCCTGTCACTGACTGAGATTCAATCCCTGTCACGGACTAAGGTTCAATCCCTGTCACTGACTGAGGTTAAATACCTGTCAGTGTCTAAGATTCCATCCCTGTCACTGACTGAGATTCAATTCCTGTCACTGACTGAGGTTCAATCCCTGTCACTGACTGAGATTCAATCCCTCTCATTGTCTGAGATTAAATCCCTGTCACTGTCAGAGGTTCAATCACTGTCACTCTCTGAGGTTCAATCCCTGTCACTCTCTCAGTTTCAATCCCTGTCACTGGCTGAGAATCAATCCCTGTCACTGACTGAGGCTCAATCCCTGTCACTGATTGTGATTCAATCCCTGTCACTGACTGAGATTCAATCTCTGTCACTGACTGAGGCTCAATCCCTGTCACTGACTGAGATTCAATCCCTGTCACTGAATGAGGTTCAATCCTGTCACTGGCTGAGATTCAATTCCTGTCACTGAATGAGGTTCAATCCCTGTCACTGACTGTGATTCAATCCCTGTCACTGACGGAGATTCAATCCCTGACACTAAATGAGGCTGAATCCCTGTCACTGACTGAGGTTCATTCCCTGTCACTGACTAAGATTCAATTCCTGTCACTGACTGAGGTTCAATCCCTGTCACTGACTGAGATCCAATCCTTGTCACTGACTGAGATTAAATCCCTGTCAGTGTCTGAGATTCAATCCCTGTCACTGAGTGAGGTTCAATCCCTGTCACTGACTGAGGTTAAATCCCTGTCCATGTCTAAGATTCAATCCCTGTCACTGACTGAGGTTCAATCCCTGTCACTGACTGAGATTCAATCCCTGTCACTGACTGAGGTTTAATCCCTGTCACTGACTGAGATTAATTCCCTGTCAGTGTCTGTGATTCAATCCCTGTCACTCTCTGAGTTTCATTCCGGTCCCTCTCACAGTTTCAATCCCTGTCACTGGCTGAGAATCAATCCCTGTCACTGACTGAGACTCAATCCCTGTCACTGACTGTGATTCAATCCCTGTCACTGACTGAGATTAAATCCCTGCCATTGTCTGAGATTCAATCCCTGTCACTGTCTGAGGTTCAATCCCTGTCACCGACTGAGGTTCAATCACTGTCACTCTCTGAGGTTCAATCCCTGTCACTCTCTCAGTTTCAATCACTGTCACTGTCTGAGAATCAATCCCTGTCAGTGTCTAAGATTCAATCCCTGTCACTGACTGAGATTCAATCCCTGTCACTGACAGAGATTCAATCCCTGCCACTGACTGAGGTTCAATCCCTGCCACTGACTGAGGTTAAATCCCTGTCAGTGTCTAAAGTTCAATCCCTGTCACTGACTGAGATTCAATCCCTGTCACTGACTAAGGTTCAATCCATGTCACTGACTAAGGTTCAATCCATGTCACTGACTGAGATTCAATCCCTGTCACTGTCTGAGATTCAATCACTGTCACTGACTGAGGTTAGTTCTTGTCACTGTCTGAGGTTCAATCCCTGTCACTGACTGATATTCAATCCCTGTCACTCTCTGAGGTTCAGTCCCTGTCACTGACAGAGATTCAATCCCTGCCACTGACTGAGGTTCAATCCCTGCCACTGACTGAGGTTAAATCCCTGTCAGTGTCTAAAGTTCAATCCCTGTCACTGACTGAGATTCAATCCCTGTCACTGACTGAGATTCAATCCCTGTCACTAATTGAGGTTCAATCCCTGTCACTGACTGAGATTAAATCCCTGTCAGTGTCTAAAGTTCAATCCCTGTCACTGACTGAGATTCAATCCCTGTCACTGACTGAGATTCAATCCCTGTCACTGATTGAGGTTCAATCCCTGTCACTGACTGAGATTCAATCCCTGTCACTGACTGAGATTCAATCCCTGTCACGGACTAAGGTTCAATCCCTGTCACTGACTGAGATTCAATTCCTGTCACTGACTGAGGTTCAATCCCTGTCACTGACTGAGATTCAATCCCTCTCATTGTCTGAGATTAAATCCCTGTCACTGTCAGAGGTTCAATCACTGTCACTCTCTGAGGTTCAATCCCTGTCACTCTCTCAGTTTAAATCCCTGTCACTGACTGAGATCCAATCCTTGTCACTGACTGAGATTAAAACCCTGTCAGTGTCTGAGATTCAATCCCTGTCACTGAGTGAGGTTCAATCCCTGTCACTGACTGAGGTTAAATCCCTGTCCATGTCTAAGATTCAATCCCTGTCACTGACTGAGGTTCAATCCCTGTCACTGACTGAGATTCAATCCCTGTCACTGACTGAGATTCAATCCCTGTCACTGACTGAGATCCAATCCTTGTCACTGACTGAGATTAAAACCCTGTCAGTGTCTGAGATTCAATCCCTGTCACTGAGTGAGGTTCAATCACTGTCACTGACTGAGGTTTGTTCCTGTCACTGTCTGAGGTTCAATCCCTGTCACTGACAGAGATTCAATCCCTGCCACTGACTGAGGTTCAATCCCTGCCACTGACTGAGGTTAAATCCCTGTCAGTGTCTAAAGTTCAATCCCTGTCACTGACTGAGATTCAATCCCTGTCACTGACTAAGGTTCAATCCATGTCACTGACTGAGATTCAATCCCTGTCACTGTCTGAGATTCAATCACTGTCACTGACTGAGGTTAGTTCTTGTCACTGTCTGAGGTTCAATCCCTGTCACTGACTGATATTCAATCCCTGTCACTCTCTGAGGTTCAGTCCCTGTCACTGACAGAGATTCAATCCCTGCCACTGACTGAGGTTCAATCCCTGCCACTGACTGAGGTTAAATCCCTGTCAGTGTCTAAAGTTCAATCCCTGTCACTGACTGAGATTCAATCCCTGTCACTGACTGAGATTCAATCCCTGTCACTAATTGAGGTTCAATCCCTGTCACTAATTGAGGTTCAATCCCTGTCACTGACTGAGATTAAATCCCTGTCAGTGTCTAAAGTTCAATCCCTGTCACTGACTGAGATTCAATCCCTGTCACTGACTGAGATTCAATCCCTGTCACTGATTGAGGTTCAATCCCTGTCACTGACTGAGATTCAATCCCTGTCACTGACTGAGATTCAATCCCTGTCACGGACTAAGGTTCAATCCCTGTCACTGACTGAGATTCAATTCCTGTCACTGACTGAGGTTCAATCCCTGTCACTGACTGAGATTCAATCCCTCTCATTGTCTGAGATTAAATCCCTGTCACTGTCAGAGGTTCAATCACTGTCACTCTCTGAGGTTCAATCCCTGTCACTCTCTCAGTTTAAATCCCTGTCACTGACTGAGATCCAATCCTTGTCACTGACTGAGATTAAAACCCTGTCAGTGTCTGAGATTCAATCCCTGTCACTGAGTGAGGTTCAATCCCTGTCACTGACTGAGGTTAAATCCCTGTCCATGTCTAAGATTCAATCCCTGTCACTGACTGAGGTTCAATCCCTGTCACTGACTGAGATTCAATCCCTGTCACTGACTCAGATTCAATCCCTGTCACTGACTGAGGTTTAATCCCTGTCACTGACTGAGATTAATTCCCTGTCAGTGTCTGTGATTCAATTCCTGTCACTCTCTGAGTTTCATTCCGGTCCCTCTCACAGTTTCAATCCCTGTCACTGGCTGAGAATCAATCCCTGACACTGACTGAGGCTCAATCCCTGTCACTGACAGAGATTCAATCCCTGACACTGACTGAGATTCAATCCCTGTCACTGACTAAGGTTCAATCCATGTCACTGATTGAGGTTCAATCCCTGTCACTGACTGAGATTCAATCCCTGTCACTGACTGAGATTCAATCCCTGTCACTGTCTGAGATTCAATCACTGTCACTGACTGAGGTTAGTTCCTGTCACTGTCTGAGGTTCAATCCCTGTCACTGACTGATATTCAATCCCTGTCACTCTCTGAGGTTCAGTCCCTGTCACTGACAGAGATTCAATCCCTGCCACTGACTGAGGTTCAATCCCTGCCACTGACTGAGATTCAATCCCTGTCACTGACTGAGATTCAATCCCTGTCACTGATTGAGGTTCAATCCCTGTCACTGATTGAGGTTCAATCCCTGTCACTGACTGATATTCAATCCCTGTCACTCTCTGAGGTTCAGTCCCTGTCACTGACAGAGATTCAATCCCTGTCAGTGTCTAAAGTTCAATCCCTGTCACTGACTGAGATTCAATCCCTGTCACTGACTGAGATTCAATCCCTGTCACTGATTGAGGTTCAATCCCTGTCACTGATTGAGGTTCAATCCCTGTCACTGACTGAGATTCAAACCCTGTCACGGACTAAGGTTCAATCCCTGTCACTGACTGAGGTTAAATACCTGTCAGTGTCTAAGATTCCATCCCTGTCACTGACTGAGATTCAATTCCTGTCACTGACTGACGTTCAATCCCTGTCACTGACTGAGATTCAATCCCTGTCACTGACTGAGGTTCAATCCCTGTCACTGACTGAGGTTCAATCCCTGTCACTGACTGAGACTAAATCCCTCTCATTGTCTGAGATTAAATCCCTGTCACTGTCAGAGGTTCAATCACTGTCACTCTCTGAGGTTCAATCCCTGTCACTCTCTCAGTTTCAATCCCTGTCACTGGCTGAGAATCAATCCCTGTCACTGACTGAGATTCAATCTCTGTCACTGACTGAGGCTCAATCCCTGTCACTGAATGAGGTTCAATCCTGTCACTGGCTGAGATTCAATTCCTGTCACTGAATGAGGTTCAATCCCTGTCACTGACTGTGATTCAATCCCTGTCACTGACGGAGATTCAATCCCTGACACTGACTGAGATTCAATCCCTGACACTAAATGAGGCTGAATCCCTGTCACTGACTGAGGTTCATTCCCTGTCACTGACTAAGATTCAATTCCTGTCACTGACTGAGGTTCAATCCCTGTCACTGACTGAGATCCAATCCTTGTCACTGACTGAGATTAAATCCCTGTCAGTGTCTGAGATTCAAACCCTGTCACTGGCTGAGAATCAATCCCTGTCACTGATTGAGACTCAATCCCTGTCACTGACTGTGATTCAATCCCTGTCACTGACTGAGATTAAATCCCTGCCATTGTCTGAGATTCAATCCCTGTCACTGTCTGAGGTTCAATCCCTGTCACTCTCTCAGTTTCAATCACTGTCACTGGCTGAGAATCAATCCCTGTCAGTGTCTAAGATTCAATCCCTGTCACTGACTGAGATTCAATCCCTGTCACTGACTGAGATTCAATCCCTGTCACTGACTGAGATTCAATCCCTGTCACTGACTGAGATTCAATCCCTGTCACTGACAGAGATTCAATCCCTGTCAATGACTGAGATTCAGTCCCTGTCACTGACTGAGGTTCAATCCCTGTCACTGATTGAAGGTCAATCCCTGTCACTGACTGAGGGTCAATCCCTGTCACTGACTGAGGGTCAATCCCTGTCACTGACTGTGGGTCAATCCCTGTCAATGACAGAGATTCAATCCCTGTCACTGACTGAGATTCAATCCCTGACACTGACTGAGATTCAATCCCTGACACTGACTGAGGCTCAATCCCTGTCACTGTCAGAGATTCAATCCCTGTCACTGACTGAGATTCAATCCCTGTCACTGACTGAGATTCAATCCCTGTCACTGTCTGAGATTCAATCACTGTCACTGACTGAGGTTAGTTCCTGTCACTGTCTGAGGTTCAATCCCTGTCACTGACTGATATTCAATCCCTGTCACTCTCTGAGGTTCAGTCCCTGTCACTGACAGAGATTCAATCCCTGTCACTGACTGAGATTCAATCCATGTCACTGACTGAAGCTCAATCCCTGTCACTGACTGAAGCTCAATCCCTGTCACTGACTGAGATTCAATCCCTGTCACTGACTGAGATTCAATCCCTGTCACTGACAAAGGTTCAATCCCTGTCACTGACTGTGATTCAATCCCTGTCACTGACAAAGGTTCAATCCCTGTCATTCTCTGAGGTTCAATCCCTGTCACTGACTGAGATTCAATCCCTGCCACTGACTGAGGGTCAATCCCTGTCACTGACTGTGGGTCAATCCCTGTCAATGACAGAGATTCAATCCCTGTCACTGACTGAGGTTCAATCCCTGTCACTGACTGAGATTCAATCCCTGTCACTGACTGAGATTCAATCCCTGACACTGACTGAGGCTCAATCCCTGTCACTGACAGAGATTCAATCCCTGTCACTGACAGAGATTCAATCCCTGTCACTGACAGAGATTCAATCCCTGTCACTGACTAAGGTTCAATCCATGTCACTGACTAAGGTTCAATCCATGTCACTGACTGAGATTCAATCCCTGTCACTGTCTGAGATTCAATCACTGTCACTGACTGAGGTTAGTTCCTGTCACTGTCTGAGGTTCAATCCCTGTTACTGACTGATATTCAATCCCTGTCACTCTCTGAGGTTCTTTCCCTGTCACTGACAGAGATTCAATCACTGTCACTCTCTGAGGTTCAATCCCTGTCACTCTCTCAGTTTCAATCACTGTCACTGTCTGAGAATCAATCCCTGTCAGTGTCTAAGATTCAATCCCTGTCACTGACTGAGATTCAATCCCTGTCACTGATTGAGGTTCAATCCCTGTCACTGACTGAGATTCAATCCCTGTCACGGACTAAGGTTCAATCACTGTCACTGACTGAGGTTCAGTCCCTGTCACTGACAGAGATTCAATCCCTGCCACTGACTGAGGTTCAATCCCTGCCACTGACTGAGGTTAAATCCCTGTCAGTGTCTAAAGTTCAATCCCTGTCACTGACTGAGATTCAATCCCTGTCACTGACTAAGGTTCAATCCATGTCACTGACTGAGATTCAATCCCTGTCACTGTCTGAGATTCAATCACTGTCACTGACTGAGGTTAGTTCCTGTCACTGTCTGAGGTTCAATCCCTGTCACTGACTGATATTCAATCCCTGTCACTCTCTGAGGTTCAGTCCCTGTCACTGACAGAGATTCAATCCCTGCCACTGACTGAGGTTCAATCCCTGCCACTGACTGAGGTTAAATCCCTGTCAGTGTCTAAAGTTCAATCCCTGTCACTGACTGAGATTCAATCCCTGTCACTGACTGAGATTCAATCCCTGCCACTGACTGAGGTTCAATCCCTGCCACTGACTGAGGTTAAATCCCTGTCAGTGTCTAAAGTTCAATCCCTGTCACTGACTGAGATTCAATCCCTGTCACTGACTGAGATTCAATCCCTGTCACTAATTGAGGTTCAATCCCTGTCACTGACTGAGATTAAATCCCTGTCAGTGTCTAAAGTTCAATCCCTGTCACTGACTGAGATTCAATCCCTGTCACTGACTGAGATTCAATCCCTGTCACTGATTGAGGTTCAATCCCTGTCACTGACTGAGATTCAATTCCTGTCACTGACTGAGGTTCAATCCCTGTCACTGACTGAGATTCAATCCCTCTCATTGTCTGAGATTAAATCCCTGTCACTGTCAGAGGTTCAATCACTGTCACTCTCTGAGGTTCAATCACTGTCACTCTCTGAGGTTCAATCCCTGTCACTCTCTCAGTTTCAATCCCTGTCACTGGCTGAGAATCAATCCCTGTCACTGACTGAGGCTCAATCCCTGTCACTGATTGTGATTCAATCCCTGTCACTGACTGAGATTCAATCTCTGTCACTGACTGAGGCTCAATCCCTGTCACTGACTGAGATTCAATCCCTGTCACTGAATGAGGTTCAATCCTGTCACTGGCTGAGATTCAATTCCTGTCACTGAATGAGGTTCAATCCCTGTCACTGACTGTGATTCAATCCCTGTCACTGACGGAGATTCAATCCCTGACACTGACTGAGATTCAATCCCTGACACTAAATGAGGCTGAATCCCTGTCACTGACTGAGGTTCATTCCCTGTCACTGACTAAGATTCAATTCCTGTCACTGACTGAGGTTCAATCCCTGTCACTGACTGAGATCCAATCCTTGTCACTGACTGAGATTAAATCCCTGTCAGTGTCTGAGATTCAATCCCTGTCACTGAGTGAGGTTCAATCCCTGTCACTGACTGAGGTTAAATCCCTGTCCATGTCTAAGATTCAATCCCTGTCACTGACTGAGGTTCAATCCCTGTCACTGACTGAGATTCAATCCCTGTCACTGACTGAGGTTTAATCCCTGTCACTGACTGAGATTAATTCCCTGTCAGTGTCTGTGATTCAATCCCTGTCACTCTCTGAGTTTCATTCCGGTCCCTCTCACAGTTTCAATCCCTGTCACTGGCTGAGAATCAATCCCTGTCACTGACTGAGACTCAATCCCTGTCACTGACTGTGATTCAATCCCTGTCACTGACTGAGATTAAATCCCTGCCATTGTCTGAGATTCAATCCCTGTCACTGTCTGAGGTTCAATCCCTGTCACCGACTGAGGTTCAATCACTGTCACTCTCTGAGGTTCAATCCCTGTCACTCTCTGAGGTTCAATCCCTGTCACTCTCTCAGTTTCAATCACTGTCACTGTCTGAGAATCAATCCCTGTCAGTGTCTAAGATTCAATCCCTGTCACTGACTGAGATTCAATCCCTGTCACTGATTGAGGTTCAATCCCTGTCACTGACTGAGATTCAATCCCTGTCACGGACTAAGGTTCAATCACTGTCACTGACTGAGGTTTGTTCCTGTCACTGTCTGAGGTTCAATCCCTGTCACTGACTGATATTCAATCCCTGTCACTCTCTGAGGTTCAGTCCCTGTCACTGACAGAGATTCAATCCCTGCCACTGACTGAGGTTCAATCCCTGCCACTGACTGAGGTTAAATCCCTGTCAGTGTCTAAAGTTCAATCCCTGTCACTGACTGAGATTCAATCCCTGTCACTGACGAAGGTTCAATCCATGTCACTGACTGAGATTCAATCCCTGTCACTGTCTGAGATTCAATCACTGTCACTGACTGAGGTTAGTTCCTGTCACTGTCTGAGGTTCAATCCCTGTCACTGACTGATATTCAATCCCTGTCACTCTCTGAGGTTCAGTCCCTGTCACTGACAGAGATTCAATCCCTGCCACTGACTGAGGTTCAATCCCTGCCACTGACTGAGGTTAAATTCCTGTCAGTGTCTAAAGTTCAATCCCTGTCACTGACTGAGATTCAATCCCTGTCACTGACTGAGATTCAATCCCTGCCACTGACTGAGGTTCAATCCCTGCCACTGACTGAGGTTCAATCCCTGCCACTGACTGAGGTTAAATCCCTGTCAGTGTCTAAAGTTCAGTCCCTGTCACTGACAGAGATTCAATCCCTGTCACTGACTGAGATTCAATTCCTGTCACTGACTGAGGTTCAATCCCTGTCACTCTCTCAGTTTAAATCCCTGTCACTAGCTGAGAATCAATCCCTGTCACTGACTGAGGCTCAATCCCTGTCACTGACTGAGATTCAATCCCTGTCACTGAATGAGGTTCATTCCCTGTCACTGACTAAGATTCAATTCCTGTCACTGACTGAGGTTCAATCCCTGTCACTGACTGAGATCCAATCCTTGTCACTGACTGAGATTAAAACCCTGTCAGTGTCTGAGATTCAATCCCTGTCACTGAGTGAGGTTCAATCCCTGTCACTGACTGAGGTTAAATCCCTGTCCATGTCTAAGATTCAATCCCTGTCACTGACTGAGGTTCAATCCCTGTCACTGACTGAGATTCAATCCCTGCCATTGTCTGAGATTCAATCCCTGTCACTGTCTGAGGTTCAATCCCTGTCACCGACTGAGGTTCAATCCCTGTCACTCTCTCAGTTTCAATCCCTGTCACTGGCTGAGATTCAATCCCTGTCACTGACTGAGATTCAATCCCTGTCACTGACTGAGATTCAATCCCTGTCACTGACTGAGATTCAATCCCTGTCACTGATTGAGGTTCAATCCCTGTCACTGACTGAGATTAAATCCCTGTCACTGACTGAGATTCAATCCCTGTCACTGACTGAGATTCAATCCCTGTCACGGACTAAGGTTCAATCACTGTCACTGACTGAGGTTTGATTCTATCACTGTCTGAGGTTCAATCCCTGTCACTGACTGATATTCAATCCCTGTCACTGACTGTGATTCAATCCCTGTCACTGACTGAGATTCAGTCCCTGTCACTGACAGAGACTCAATCCCTGCCACTGACTGAGGTTCAATCCCTGCCACTGACTGAGGTTAAATCCCTGTCAGTGTCTAAAGTTCAATCCCTGTCACTGACTGAGATTCAATCCCTGTCACTGACTGAGATTCAATCCCTGTCAGTGTCTGAGATTCAATCCCTGTCACGGACTAAGGTTCAATCCCTGTCACTGACTGAGGTTAAATACCTGTCAGTGTCTAAGATTCCATCCCTGTCACTGACTGAGATTCAATTCCTGTCACTGACTGAGGTTGAATCCCTGTCACTGACTGAGATTCAATCCCTGTCACTGACTGAGGTTCAATCCCTGTCACTGACTGAGACTAAATCCCTGTCATTGTCTGAGATTAAATCCCTGTCACTGTCAGAGGTTCAATCCCTGTCACTGTCAGAGGTTCAATCCCTGTCACTCTCTCAGTTTCAATCCCTGTCACTGGCTGAGAATCAATCCCTGTCACTGACTGAGGCTCAATCCCTGTCACTGATTGTGATTCAATCCCTGTCACTGACTGAGATTCAATCCCTGTCACTGACTGAGGCTCAATCCCTGTCACTGACTGAGATTCAATCCCTGTCACTGAATGAGGTTCAATCCTGTCACTGGCTGAGATTCAATTCCTGTCACTGAATGAGGTTCAATCCCTGTCACTGACTGTGATTCAATCGCTGTCACTGACGGAGATTCAATCCCTGACACTGACTGAGATTCAATCCCTGTCACTGACTGAGATTCAATCCCTGTCACTGACAAAGGTTCAATCCCTGTCACTGACAAAGGTTCAATCCCTGTCACTCTCTGAGGTTCAATCCCTGTCACTCTCTGAGGTTCAATCCCTGTCACTGACTGAGATTCAATCCCTGTCACTGACTGAGGGTCAATCCCTGTCACTGACTGAGGGTCAATCCCTGTCACTGACTGAGGGTCAATCCCTGTCACTGACTGAGATTCAATCCCTGTCACTGACTGTGGGTCAATCCCTGTCAATGACAGAGATTCAATCCCTGTCACTGACTGAGATTCAATCCCTGCCACTGACTGAGATTCAATCCCTGACACTGACTGAGGCTCAATCCCTGTCACTGACAGAGATTCAATCCCTGACACTGACTGAGATTCAATCCCTGTCACTGACTGAGATTCAATCCCTGTCACTGACTAAGGTTCAATCCATGTCACTGACTGAGATTCAATCCCTGTCACTGTCTGAGATTCAATCACTGTCACTGACTGAGGTTAGTTCCTGTCACTGTCTGAGGTTCAATCCCTGTCACTGACTGATATTCAATCCCTGTCACTCTCTGAGGTTCAGTCCCTGTCACTGACAGAGATTCAATCCCTGCCACTGACTGAGGTTCAATCCCTGCCACTGACTGAGGTTAAATCCCTGTCAGTGTCTAAAGTTCAATCCCTGTCACTGACTGAGATTCAATCCCTGTCACTGACTGAGATTCAATCCCTGTCACTGACTGAGATTCAATCCCTGTCACTGATTGAGGTTCAATCCCTGTCACTGATTGAGGTTCAATCCCTGTCACTGATTGAGGTTCAATCCCTGTCACTGACTGAGATTAAATCCCTGTCAGTGTCTAAAGTTCAATCCCTATCACTGACTGAGATTCAATCCCTGTCACTGATTCAGGTTCAATCCCTGTCACTGATTGAGGTTCAATCCCTGTCACTGACTGAGATTCAAACCCTGTCACGGACTAAGGTTCAATCCCTGTCACTGACTGAGGTTAAATACCTGTCAGTGTCTAAGATTCCATCCCTGTCACTGACTGAGATTCAATTCCTGTCACTGACTGACGTTCAATCCCTGTCACTGACTGAGATTCAATCCCTGTCACTGACTGAGGTTCAATCCCTGTCACTGACTGAGGTTCAATCCCTGTCACTGACTGAGACTAAATCCCTCTCATTGTCTGAGATTAAATCCCTGTCACTGTCAGAGGTTCAATCACTGTCACTCTCTGAGGTTCAATCCCTGTCACTCTCTCAGTTTCAATCCCTGTCACTGGCTGAGAATCAATCCCTGTCACTGACTGAGATTCAATCTCTGTCACTGACTGAGGCTCAATCCCTGTCACTGAATGAGGTTCAATCCTGTCACTGGCTGAGATTCAATTCCTGTCACTGAATGAGGTTCAATCCCTGTCACTGACTGTGATTCAATCCCTGTCACTGACGGAGATTCAATCCCTGACACTGACTGAGATTCAATCCCTGACACTAAATGAGGCTGAATCCCTGTCACTGACTGAGGTTCATTCCCTGTCACTGACTAAGATTCAATTCCTGTCACTGACTGAGGTTCAATCCCTGTCACTGACTGAGATCCAATCCTTGTCACTGACTGAGATTAAATCCCTGTCAGTGTCTGAGATTCAATCCCTGTCACTGGCTGAGAATCAATCCCTGTCACTGATTGAGACTCAATCCCTGTCACTGACTGTGATTCAATCCCTGTCACTGACTGAGATTAAATCCCTGCCATTGTCTGAGATTCAATCCCTGTCACTGTCTGAGGTTCAATCCCTGTCACCGACTGAGGTTCAATCCCTGTCACTCTCTCAGTTTCAATCACTGTCACTGGCTGAGAATCAATCCCTGTCAGTGTCTAAGATTCAATCCCTGTCACTGACTGAGATTCAATCCCTGTCACTGACTGAGATTCAATCACTGTCACTGACTGAGATTCAATCCCTGTCACTGACTGAGATTCAATCCCTGTCACTGACTGAGATTCAATCCCTGTCACTGACTGAGATTCAATCCATGTCACTGACTGAAGCTCAATCCCTGTCACTGACTGAAGCTCAATCCCTGTCACTGACTGAGATTCAATCCCTGTCACTGACTGAGATTCAATCCCTGTCACTGACAAAGGTTCAATCCCTGTCACTGACTGTGATTCAATCCCTGTCACTGACAAAGGTTCAATCCCTGTCACTCTCTGAGGTTCAATCCCTGTCACTGACTGAGATTCAATCCCTGCCACTGACTGAGGGTCAATCCCTGTCACTGACTGAGATTCAATCCCTGTCACTGACTGTGGGTCAATCCCTGTCAATGACAGAGATTCAATCCCTGTCACTGACTGAGATTCAATCCCTGTCACTGACTGAGATTCAATCCCTGTCACTGACTGAGATTCAATCCCTGTCACTGACTGAGATTCAATCCCTGACACTGACTGAGGCTCAATCCCTGTCACTGACAGAGATTCAATCCCTGTCACTGACAGAGATTCAATCCCTGTCACTGACAGAGATTCAATCCCTGTCACTGACAGAGATTCAATCCCTGTCACTGACAGAGATTCAATCCCTGTCACTGACTAAGGTTCAATCCATGTCACTGACTAAGGTTCAATCCATGTCACTGACTGAGATTCAATCCCTGTCACTGTCTGAGATTCAATCACTGTCACTGACTGAGGTTAGTTCCTGTCACTGTCTGAGGTTCAATCCCTGTTACTGACTGATATTCAATCCCTGTCACTCTCTGAGGTTCTTTCCCTGTCACTGACAGAGATTCAATCCCTGCCACTGACTGAGGTTAAATCCCTGTCAGTGTCTAAAGTTCAATCCCTGTCACTGACTGAGATTCAATCCCTGTCACTGACTGATATTCAATCCCTGTCACTGATTGAGGTTCAATCCCTGTCACTGATTGAGGTTCAATCCCTGTCACTGATTGAGGTTCAATCCCTGTCACTGACTGAGATTAAATCCCTGTCAGTGTCTAAAGTTCAATCCCTGTCACTGACTGAGATTCAATCCCTGTCACTGACTGAGATTCAATCCCTGTCACTGATTGAGGTTCAATCCCTGTCACTGATTGAGGTTCAATCCCTGTCACTGACTGAGATTCAATCCCTGTCACGGACTAAGGTTCAATCCCTGTCACTGACTGAGGTTAAATACCTGTCAGTGTCTAAGATTCCATCCCTGTCACTGACTGAGATTCAATTCCTGTCACTGACTGAGGTTCAATCCCTGTCACTGACTGAGATTCAATCCCTCTCATTGTCTGAGATTAAATCCCTGTCACTGTCAGAGGTTCAATCACTGTCACTCTCTGAGGTTCAATCCCTGTCACTCTCTGAGGTTCAATCCCTGTCACTGGCTGAGAATCAATCCCTGTCACTGACTGAGGCTCAATCCCTGTCACTGATTGTGATTCAATCCCTGTCACTGACTGAGATTCAATCTCTGTCACTGACTGAGGCTCAATCCCTGTCACTGACTGAGATTCAATCCCTGTCACTGAATGAGGTTCAATCCTGTCACTGGCTGAGATTCAATTCCTGTCACTGAATGAGGTTCAATCCCTGTCACTGACTGTGATTCAATCCCTGTCACTGACGGAGATTCAATCCCTGACACTGACTGAGATTCAATCCCTGACACTAAATGAGGCTGAATCCCTGTCACTGACTGAGGTTCATTCCCTGTCACTGACTAAGATTCAATTCCTGTCACTGACTGAGGTTCAATCCCTGTCACTGACTGAGATCCAATCCTTGTCACTGACTGAGATTAAATCCCTGTCAGTGTCTGAGATTCAATCCCTGTCACTGAGTGAGGTTAAATCCCTGTCACTGACTGAGGTTAAATCCCTGTCCATGTCTAAGATTCAATCCCTGTCACTGGCTGAGGTTCAATCCCTGTCACTGACTGAGGTTTAATCCCTGTCACTGACTGAGATTAATTCCCTGTCAGTGTCTGTGATTCAATCCCTGTCACTGACTGAGATTCAATCCCTGACACTAAATGAGGCTGAATCCCTGTCACTGACTGAGGTTCATTCCCTGTCACTGACTAAGATTCAATTCCTGTCACTGACTGAGGTTCAATCCCTGTCACTGACTGAGATCCAATCCTTGTCACTGACTGAGATTAAATCCCTGTCAGTGTCTGAGATTCAAACCCTGTCACTGGCTGAGAATCAATCCCTGTCACTGATTGAGACTCAATCCCTGTCACTGACTGTGATTCAATCCCTGTCACTGACTGAGATTAAATCCCTGCCATTGTCTGAGATTCAATCCCTGTCACTGCCTGAGGTTCAATCCCTGTCACCGACTGAGGTTCAATCACTGTCACTCTCTGAGGTTCAATCCCTGTCACTCTCTCAGTTTCAATCACTGTCACTGTCTGAGAATCAATCCCTGTCAGTGTCTAAGATTCAATCCCTGTCACTGACTGAGATTCAATCCCTGTCACTCTCTGAGGTTCAGTCCCTGTCACTGACAGAGATTCAATCCCTGCCACTGACTGAGGTTCAATCCCTGCCACTGACTGAGGTTAAATCCCTGTCAGTGTCTAAAGTTCAATCCCTGTCACTGACTGAGATTCAATCCCTGTCACTGACTAAGGTTCAATCCATGTCACTGACTGAGATTCAATCCCTGTCACTGTCTGAGATTCAATCACTGTCACTGACTGAGGTTAGTTCCTGTCACTGTCTGAGGTTCAATCCCTGTCACTGACTGATATTCAATCCCTGTCACTCTCTGAGGTTCAGTCCCTGTCACTGACAGAGATTCAATCCCTGCCACTGACTGAGGTTCAATCCCTGCCACTGACTGAGGTTAAATCCCTGTCAGTGTCTAAAGTTCAATCCCTGTCACTGACTGAGATTCAATCCCTGTCACTGACTGAGATTCAATCCCTGTCACTAATTGAGGTTCAATCCCTGTCACTGACTGAGATTAAATCCCTGTCAGTGTCTAAAGTTCAATCCCTGTCACTGACTGAGATTCAATCCCTGTCACTGACTGAGATTCAATCCCTGTCACTGATTGAGGTACAATCCCTGTCACTGACTGAGATTCAATCCCTGTCACGGACTAAGGTTCAATCCCTGTCACTGACTGAGATTCAATTCCTGTCACTGACTGAGGTTCAATCCCTGTCACTGACTGAGATTCAATCCCTCTCATTGTCTGAGATTAAATCCCTGTCACTGTCAGAGGTTCAATCACTGTCACTGTCAGAGGTTCAATCCCTGTCACTCTCTCAGTTTAAATCCCTGTCACTGGCTGAGAATCAATCCCTGTCACTGACTGAGGCTCAATCCCTGTCACTGATTGTGATTCAATCCCTGTCACTGACTGAGATTCAATCTCTGTCACTGACTGAGGCTCAATCCCTGTCACTGACTGAGATTCAATTCCTGTCACTGACTGAGGTTCAATCCCTGTCACTGACTGAGATCCAATCCTTGTCACTGACTGAGATTAAAACCCTGTCAGTGTCTGAGATTCAATCCCTGTCACTGACTGAGGTTCAATCCCTGTCACTGACTGAGGTTAAATCCCTGTCCATGTCTAAGATTCAATCCCTGTCACTGACTGAGGTTCAATCCCTGTCACTGACTGAGATTCAATCCCTGTCACTGACTGAGGTTTAATCCCTGTCACTGACTGAGATTAATTCCCTGTCAGTGTCTGTGATTCAATTCCTGTCACTCTCTGAGTTTCATTCCGGTCCCTCTCACAGTTTCAATCCCTGTCACTGGCTGAGAATCAATCCCTGCCATTGTCTGAGATTCAATCCCTGTCACTGTCTGAGGTTCAATCCCTGTCACCGACTGAGGTTCAATCACTGTCACTCTCTGAGGTTCAATCCCTGTCACTCTCTCAGTTTCAATCACTGTCACTGGCTGAGATTCAATCCCTGTCACTGATTGAGGTTCAATCCCTGTCACTGACTGAGATTCAATCCCTGTCACTGACTGAGATTCAATCCCTGTCACTGACTGAGATTCAATCCCTGTCACGGACTAAGGTTCAATCACTGTCACTGACTGAGATTCAATCCCTGTCACTGACTGAGATTCAATCCCTGCCATTGTCTGAGATTCAATCCCTGTCACTGTCTGAGGTTCAATCCCTGTCACCGACTGAGGTTCAATCACTGTCACTCTCTGAGGTTCAATCCCTGTCACTCTCTCAGTTTCAATCACTGTCACTGGCTGAGATTCAATCCCTGTCACTGATTGAGGTTCAATCCCTGTCACTGACTGAGATTCAATCCCTGTCACTGACTGAGATTCAATCCCTGTCACTGACTGAGATTCAATCCCTGTCACTGACTGAGATTCAATCCCTGTCACTGACTGAGATTCAATCCCTGTCACGGACTAAGGTTCAATCACTGTCACTGACTGAGGTTTGTTCCTGTCACTGTCTGAGGTTCAATCCCTGTCACTGACTGATATTCAATCCCTGTCACTGACTGAGATTCAGTCCCTGTCACTGACAGAGACTCAATCCCTGCCACTGACTGAGGTTCAATCCCTGCCACTGACTGAGGTTAAATCCCTGTCAGTGTCTAAAGTTCAATCCCTGTCACTGACTGAGATTCAATCCCTGTCACTGACTGAGATTCAATCCCTGTCAGTGTCTGAGATTCAATCCCTGTCACGGACTAAGGTTCAATCCCTGTCACTGACTGAGGTTAAATACCTGTCAGTGTCTAAGATTCCATCCCTGTCACTGACTGAGATTCAATTCCTGTCACTGACTGAGGTTCAATCCCTGTCACTGACTGAGGTTCAATCCCTGTCACTGACTGAGACTAAATCCCTGTCATTGTCTGAGATTAAATCCCTGTCACTGTCAGAGGTTCAATCACTGTCACTCTCTGAGGTTCAATCCCTGTCACTCTCTCAGTTTCAATCCCTGTCACTGGCTGAGAATCAATCCCTGTCACTGACTGAGGCTCAATCCCTGTCACTGATTGTGATTCAATCCCTGTCACTGACTGAGATTCAATCCCTGTCACTGACTGAGGCTCAATCCCTGTCACTGACTGAGATTCAATCCCTGTCACTGAATGAGGTTCAATCCTGTCACTGGCTGAGATTCAATTCCTGTCACTGAATGAGGTTCAATCCCTGTCACTGACTGTGATTCAATCGCTGTCACTGACGGAGATTCAATCCCTGACACTGACTGAGATTCAATCCATGTCACTGACTGAAGCTCAATCCCTGTCACTGACTGAAGCTCAATCCCTGTCACTGACTGAGATTCAATCCCTGTCACTGACTGAGATTCAATCCCTGTCACTGACAAAGGTTCAATCCCTGTCACTGACTGAGATTCAATCTCTGTCACTGACAAAGGTTCAATCCCTGTCACTCTCTGAGGTTCAATCCCTGTCACTCTCTGAGGTTCAATCCCTGTCACTGACTGAGATTCAATCCCTGTCACTGACTGAGGGTCAATCCCTGTCACTGACTGAGGGTCAATCCCTGTCACTGACTGAGGGTCAATCCCTGTCACTGACTGAGATTCAATCCCTGTCACTGACTGTGGGTCAATCCCTGTCAATGACAGAGATTCAATCCCTGTCACTGACTGAGATTCAATCCCTGCCACTGACTGAGATTCAATCCCTGACACTGACTGAGGCTCAATCCCTGTCACTGACAGAGATTCAATCCCTGACACTGACTGAGGGTCAATCCCTGTCACTGACTGAGGGTCAATCCCTGTCACTGACTGTGGGTCAATCCCGTTAACTGACTGAGATTCAATCCCTGTCACTGTCTGAGATTCAATCACTGTCACTGACTGAGGTTAGTTCCTGTCACTGTCTGAGGTTCAATCCCTGTCACTGACTGATATTCAATCCCTGTCACTCTCGGAGGTTCAGTCCCTGTCACTGACAGAGATTCAATCCCTGCCACTGACTGAGGTTCAATCCCTGCCACTGACTGAGGTTAAATCCCTGTCAGTGTCTAAAGTTCAATCCCTGTCACTGACTGAGATTCAATCCCTGTCACTGACTGAGATTCAAACCCTGTCACTGATTGAGGTTCAATCCCTGTCACTGATTGAGGTTCAATCCCTGTCACTGATTGAGGTTCAATCCCTGTCACTGATTGAGGTTCAATCCCTGTCACTGATTGAGGTTCAATCCCTGTCACTGACTGAGATTAAATCCCTGTCAGTGTCTAAAGTTCAATCCCTATCACTGACTGAGATTCAATCCCTGTCACTGATTGAGGTTCAATCCCTGTCACTGATTGAGGTTCAATCCCTGTCACGGACTGAGATTCAAACCCTGTCACGGACTAAGGTTCAATCCCTGTCACTGACTGAGGTTAAATACCTGTCAGTGTCTAAGATTCCATCCCTGTCACTGACTGAGATTCAATTCCTGTCACTGACTGACGTTCAATCCCTGTCACTGACTGAGATTCAATCCCTGTCACTGACTGAGGTTCAATCCCTGTCACTGACTGAGGTTCAATCCCTGTCACTCTCTGAGGTTCAATCCCTGTCACTCTCTCAGTTTCAATCCCTGTCACTGGCTGAGAATCAATCCCTGTCACTGACTGAGATTCAATCTCTGTCACTGACTGAGGCTCAATCCCTGTCACTGAATGAGGTTCAATCCTGTCACTGGCTGAGATTCAATTCCTGTCACTGAATGAGGTTCAATCCCTGTCACTGACTGTGATTCAATCCCTGTCACTGACGGAGATTCAATCCCTGACACTGACTGAGATTCAATCCCTGACACTAAATGAGGCTGAATCCCTGTCACTGACTGAGGTTCATTCCCTGTCACTGACTAAGATTCAATTCCTGTCACTGACTGAGGTTCAATCCCTGTCACTGACTGAGATCCAATCCTTGTCACTGACTGAGATTAAATCCCTGTCAGTGTCTGAGATTCAATCCCTGTCACTGGCTGAGAATCAATCCCTGTCACTGATTGAGACTCAATCCCTGTCACTGACTGTGATTCAATCACTGTCACTGGCTGAGAATCAATCCCTGTCAGTGTCTAAGATTCAATCCCTGTCACTGACTGAGATTCAATCCCTGTCACTGACTGAGATTCAATCCCTGTCACTGACTGAGATTCAATCCCTGTCACTGACTGAGATTCAATCCCTGTCACGGACTAAGGTTCAATCACTGTCACTGACTGAGGTTTGTTCCTGTCACTGTCTGAGGTTCAATCCCTGTCAGTGTCTGAGATTCAATCCCTGTCACGGACTAAGGTTCAATCCCTGCCACTGACTGAGGTTAAATCCCTGTCAGTGTCTAAAATTCAATCCCTGTCACTGACTGAGATTCAATCCCTGTCACTGATTGAGGTTCAATCCCTGTCACTGACTGAGATTAAATCCCTGTCAGTGTCTGAGATTCAATCCCTGTCACTGACTGAGATTCAATCCCTGTCACTGACTGAGGTTCAATCCCTGTCACTGACTGAGGTTCAATCCCTGTCACTGACTGAGATTAAATCCCTGTCATTGTCTGAGATTAAATCCCTGTCACTGTCAGAGGTTCAATCACTGTCACTCTCTGAGGTTCAATCCCTGTCACTCTCTCAGTTTCAATCCCTGTCACTGGCTGAGAATCAATCCCTGTCACTGACTGAGGCTCAATCTCTGTCACTGATTGTGATTCAATCCCTGTCACTGACTGAGATTCAATCTCTGTCACTGACTGAGGCTCAATCCCTGTCACTGACTGAGATTCAATCCCTGTCACTGAATGAGGTTCAATCCTGTCACTGGCTGAGGTTCAATTCCTGTCACTGAATGAGGTTCAATCCCTGTCACTGACTGTGATTCAATCCCTGTCACTGACGGAGATTCAATCCCTGACACTGACTGAGATTCAATCCCTGAAACTAAATGAGGCTGAATACCTGTCACTGACTGAGGTTCATTCCCTGTCACTGACTAAGATTCAATTCCTGTCACTGACTGAGGTTCAATCCCTGTCACTGACTGAGATCCAATCCTTGTCACTGACTGAGATTAAATCCCTGTCAGTGTCTGAGATTCAATCCCTGTCACTGAGTGAGGTTCAATCCCTGTCACTGACTGAGGTTAAATCCCTGTCCATGTCTAAGATTCAATCCCTGTCACTGACTGAGGTTCAATCCCTGTCACTGACTGAGATTCAATCCCTGTCACTGACTGAGGTTTAATCCCTGTCACTGACTGAGATTAATTCCCTGTCAGTGTCTGTGATTCAATCCCTGTCACTCTCTGAGTTTCATTCCGGTCCCTCTCACAGTTTCAATCCCTGTCACTGGCTGAGAATCAATCCCTGTCACTGACTGAGACTCAATCCCTGTCACTGACTGTGATTCAATCCCTGTCACTGACTGAGAGTAAATCCCTGCCATTGTCTGAGATTCAATCCCTGTCACTGTCTGAGGTTCAATCCCTGTCACCGACTGAGGTTCAATCACTGTCACTCTGAGGTTCAATCCCTGTCACTCTCTCAGTTTCAATCACTGTCACTGGTTGAGAATCAATCCCTGTCAGTGTCTAAGATTCAATCCCTGTCACTGACTGAGATTCAATCCCTGTCACTGACTGAGGTTCAATCCCTGTCACTGACTGAGATCCAATCCTTGTCACTGACTGAGATTAAATCCCTGTCAGTGTCTGAGATTCAATCCCTGTCACTGATTGAGGTTCAATCCCTGTCACTGACTGAGATTAAATCCCTGTCACTGACTGAGATTCAATCCCTGTCACGGACTAAGGTTCAATCCCTGTCACTGACTGAGGTTCAATCCCTGTCACTGACTGAGGTTCAATCCCTGTCACTGACTGAGGTTCAATCCCTGTCACTGACTGAGACTAAATCCCTGTCATTGTCTGAGATAAAATCCCTGTCACTGTCAGAGGTTCAATCCCTGTCACTGATTGAGGTTCAATCCCTGTCACTCTCTCAGTTTCAATCCCTGTCACTGGCTGAGAATCAATCCCTGTCACTGACTGAGGCTCAATCCCTGTCACTGACTGTGATTCAATCCCTGTCACTGACTGAGATTCAATCTCTGTCACTGACTGAGACTAAATCCCTGTCATTGTCTGAGATTCAAACCCTGTCACTGTCAGAGGTTCAATCACTGTCACTCTCTGAGGTTCAATCCCTGTCACTCTCTCAGTTTCAATCCCTGTCACAGGCTGAGAATCAATCCCTGTCACTGACTGAGGCTCAATCCCTGTCACTGATTGTGATTCAATCCCTGTCACTGACTGAGATTCAATCTCTGTCACTGACTGAGGCTCAATCCCTGTCACTGACTGAGGCTCAATCCCTGTCACTGACTGAGATTCAATCCCTGTCACTGAATGAGGTTCAATCCTGTCACTGGCTGAGATTCAATTCCTGTCACTGAATGAGGTTCAATCTCTGTCACTGACTGTGATTCAATCCCTGTCACTGACTGAGATACAATCCCTGACACTAAATGAGGCTGAATCCCTGTCACTGACTGAGGTTCATTCCCTGTCACTAAGATTCAATTCCTGTCACTGACTGAGGTTCAATCCCTGTCACTGACTGAGATCCAATCCCTGTCACTGACTGAGATTAAATCCCTGTCACTGACTGAGATTCAATCCCTGTCACTGACTGAGATTCAATTCCTGTCACTGACTGAGGTTCAATCCCTGTCACTGACTGAGATTCAATCCCTGTCACTGACTGAGATCCAATCCCTGTCACTGACTGAGATTAAATCCCTGTCACTGACTGAGATTCAATTCCTGTCACTGACTGAGATTCAATCCCTGTCACTGACTGAGGTTCAATCCCTGACACTAAATGAGGCTGAATACCTGTCACTGACTGAGGTTCATTCCCTGTCACTGACTAAGATTCAATTCCTGTCACTGACTGAGGTTCAATCCCTGTCACTGACTGAGATCCAATCCTTGTCACTGACTGAGATTAAATCCCTGTCAGTGTCTGAGATTCAATCCCTGTCACTGAGTGAGGTTCAATCCCTGTCACTGAGTGAGGTTCAATCCCTGTCACTGACTGAGGTTAAATCCCTGTCCATGTCTAAGAATCAATCCCTGTCACTGACTGAGGTTCAATCCCTGTCACTGGCTGAGAATCAATCCCTGTCACTGACTGAGACTCAATCCCTGTCACTGGCTGAGAATCAATCCCTGTCACTGACTGAGACTCAATCCCTGCCATTGTCTGAGATTCAATCCCTGTCACTGTCTGAGGTTCAATCCCTGTCACCGACTGAGGTTCAATCACTGTCACTCTCTGAGGTTCAATCCCTGTCACTCTCTCAATTTCAATCACTGTCACTGGCTGAGAATCAATCCCTGTCACTGACTGAGGTTCATTCCCTGTCACTGACTGAGATTAAATCCCTGTCAGTGTCTGAGATTCAATCCCTGTCACTGTCTGAGGTTCAATCCCTGTCACTGACTGAGGTTCAATCCCTGTCCCTCTCTCAGTTTCAATCCCTGTCACTGGCTGAGGCTCAATCCCTGCCACTGACTGTGATTAAAACCGTGTCACTGACAGAGATTCAATCCCTGTCACTAAATGAGGCTCAATCCCTGTCACTGACTGAGGTTCATTCCCTGTCACTGATTGAGATTCAATTCCTGTCACTGACTGTGGTTCAGTTCCTGTCACTGACTGAGATTGATATCCCTGTCACTGACTGAAGTTCAATCCCTGTCGCTGACGGAAGTTCAATCCCTGTCACTGACTGAGATTCAATCCCTGTCACTGTTGAAACTCAATCCCTGTCACTGACTGAGATTCATTCACTGTCACTGACTGCGATTCAATCCCTGTCACTGACTGAGATTTAATCCCTGTCACTGACTGAGATTTAATCCCTGTCACTGACTGAGTTTCAATCCTTGTCAATGACTGAGATTTAATCCCTATCACTGACTGAGATTCAATCCCTGACAATGACTGATATTCAATCCCTGTCACTCTCTGAGGCTCAATCCCTGTCACTGACAGAGATTCAATCCCTGTCACTGACAGAGATTCAATCCCTGTCACTGACAGAGATTCAATCCCTGACACTGACTGAGGCTCAATCCCTGTCACTGACAGAGGCTCAATCCCTGTCACTGACAGAGATTCAATCCCTGTCACTGACTAAGGTTCAATCCATGTCACTGACTGAGATTCAATCCCTGTCACTGACTGAGATTCAATCCCTGTCACTGACTGAGATTCAATCCCTGTCACTGACTGAGATTCAATCCCTGTCACTGACTGAGATTCAATCCCTGTCACTGACGGAGGTTCAATCCCTGTCACTGACTGAAGTTCAGTTGCTTTCACTGACTGAGATTCAATCCCTGTCACTGACTGAAGCTCAATCCCTGTCACTGACTGAGATTCAATCCCTGTCACTGACAAAGGTTCAATCCCTGTCACTGACTGAGATTCAATCCATGTCACTGACTGAGGGTCAATCCCTGTCACTGACTGAGATTCAATCCCTGTCACTGACTGTGGGTCAATCCCTGTCAATGACAGAGATTCAATCCCTGTCACTGCCTGAGATTCAATCCCTGTCACTGACTAAGGTTCAATCCATGTCACTGACGGAGATTCAATCCCTGTCACTGTCTGAGATTCAATCACTGTCACTGACTGAGGTTAGTTCCTGTCACTGTCTGAGGTTCAGTCCCTGTCACTGACTGAGATTCAATCCCTGTCACTGACTGAGATTCAATCCCTGTCACTGACTGAGGGTCAATCCCTGTCACTGACTGAGGGTCAATCCCTGTCACTGACTGAGGGTCAATCCCTGTCACTGACTGAGGGTCAATCCCTGTCACTGACTGAGGGTCAATCCCTGTCACTGACTGAGGGTCAATCCCTGTCACTGACTGAGATTCAATCCCTGTCACTGACTGAGGGTCAATCCCTGTCAATGACAGAGATTCAATCCCTGTCACTGACTGAGATTCAATCCCTGACACTGACTGAGGCTCAATCCCTGTCACTGGCAGAGATTCAATCCCTGACACTGACTGAGATTCAATCTCTGTCACTGACTAAGGTTCAATCCATGTCACTGACTGAGATTCAATCCCTGTCACTGTCTGAGATTCAATCACTGTCACTGACTGAGGTTAGTTCCTGTCACTGTCTGAGGTTCAATCCCTGACACTGACTGAGATTCAATCCCTGTCACTGACTGAGATTCAATCCCTGTCACTGACTGAAGCTCAATCCCTGTCACTGACTGAAGCTCAATCCCTGTCGCTGACGGAAGTTCAATCCCTGTCACTGACTGAGATTCAATCCCTGTCACTGTTGAAACTCAATCCCTGTCACTGACTGAGATTCATTCACTGTCACTGACTGCGATTCAATCCTTGTCAATGACTGAGATTTAATCCCTATCACTGACTGAGATTCAATCCCTGACACTGACTGATATTCAATCCCTGTCACTCTCTGAGGCTCAATCCCTGTCACTGACAGAGATTCAATCCCTGTCACTGACAGAGATTCAATCCCTGTCACTGACAGAGATTCAATCCCTGTCACTGACAGAGATTCAATCCCTGTCACTGACAGAGATTCAATCCCTGTCACTGACAGAGATTCAATCCCTGTCACTGACAGAGATTCAATCCCTGTCACTGACAGAGATTCAATCCCTGTCACTGACTGAGGCTCAATCCCTGTCACTGACTGAGGGTCAATCCCTGTCACTGACTGAGGGTCAATCCCTGTCACTGACTGAGGGTCAATCCCTGTCACTGACTGAGGGTCAATCCCTGTCACTGACTGAGATTCAATCCCTGTCACTGAATGTGGGTCAATCCCTGTCAATGACAGAGATTCAATCCCTGACACTGACTGAGGCTCAATCCCTGTCACTGACAGAGATTCAATCCCTGTCACTGACTGAGATTCAATCCCTGTCACTGACTGAGATTCAATCCCTGTCACTGACTAAGGTTCAATCCCTGTCACTGACTAAGGTTCAATCCCTGTCACTGACTAAGGTTCAATCCCTGTCACTGACTGAGATTCAATCCCTGTCACTGACTTTGGATCAATCCCTGTCAATGACTGAGGTTAAATCCCTGTCACTGTCTGAGATTCAATCCCTGTCACTGACTGTGGTTCAGTTCCTGTCACTGACTTAGGTTCAATCCCTGTCACTGACTGAGGGTCAATCCCTGTCACTGACTGAGGGTCAATCCCTGTCACTGACTGAGGGTCAATCCCTGTCACTGACTGAGGGTCAATCCCTGTCACTGACTGAGATTCAATCCCTGTCACTGAATGTGGGTCAATCCCTGTCAATGACAGAGATTCAATCCCTGACACTGACTGAGGCTCAATCCCTGTCACTGACAGAGATTCAATCCCTGTCACTGACTGAGATTCAATCCCTGTCACTGACTGAGATTCAATCCCTGTCACTGACTGAGATTCAATCCCTGTCACTGACAAAGGTTCAATCCCTGTCACTGACTAAGGTTCAATCCCTGTCACTGACTAAGGTTCAATCCCTGTCACTGACTGAGATTCAATCCCTGTCACTGACTGAGATTCAATCCCTGTCACTGACTTTGGTTCAATCCCTGTCAATGACTGAGGTTAAATCCCTGTCACTGTCTGAGATTCAATCCCTGTCACTGACTGTGGTTCAGTTCCTGTCACTGACTTAGGTTCAATCCCTGTCACTGGCCGAGAATCAATCCCTGTCTCTGACTGAGGCTCAATCCCTGTCACTGACTGTGATTCAATCCCTGTCACTGACTGAGATTCAATCTCTGTCACTGACTAAGGCTCAATCCCTGTCACTGATTGAGGCTCAATCCCTGTCACTGACTGAGATTCAATCCCTGTCACTGACTGAGGTTCAATCCTGTCACTGGCTGAGATTCAATCCCTGTCACTGAATGAGGCTCAATCCCTGTCACTGACTAAGATTCAATTCCTGTCACTGACTGAGATTTAATCCCTGTCACTGACTGAGATTCAATCCCTGTCACTGACTGAGATTCAATCCCTGTCACTGACTGAGATTCAATCCCTGTCACTGACTGAGTTTCAAACCCTGTCACTGACTGAGATTAAATCCCTGTCAGTGTCTGAGATTCAATCCCTGTCACTGACTGAGGTTCAATCCCTGTCACTGACTGAGATTAAATCCCTGTCAGTGTCCAAGATTCAATCCCTGTCTCTGACTGAGATTCAATTCCTGTCACTGACTGTGGTTCAATCCCTGTCACTGACTGAGATTCAATCCCTGTCACTGACTGAGGTTCAACCCTGTCACTGACTGAGGTTCAACCCTGTCACTGACTGAGGTTCAACCCTGTCACTGACTGAGGTTCAACCCTGTCACTGACTGAGATTCAATCCCTGTCAGTGTCTGAGATTCAATCCGTGTCACTGTCTGAGGTTCAATCCCTGTCACTGACTGAGGTTCAATCCCTGTCACTCTCTGAGGTTCAATCCCTGTCCCTCTCTCAGTTTCAATCCCTTTCACTGGCTGAGAATCAAACCCTGTCACTGACTGAGGCTCAATCCATTTCAATGACTGAGGTTCAATCCCTGTCACTGACTGAGATTCAATCCCTGTCACTAAATTAGGCTCAATCCCTGTCACTGACTGAGATTCAATTCCTGTCACTGACTGTGGTTCAATTCCTGTCACTGACTGAGATTCAATCGCTGTCACGAACTGATGTTCAAAACTTGTCACTGACGGAGGTTCAATCCCTGTCACTGACTCAAGTTCAGTTACTTTCACTGACTGAGATTCAATCCCTGTCACTGACTGAAGCTCAATCCCTGTCACTGACTGAAGCTCTATCCCTGTCACTGACGGAAGTTCAATCCTGTCACTGACTGAGATTCAATCCCTGTCACTGTTGAAACTCAATCCCTGTCACTGACTGAGATTCATTCACTGTCACTGACTGCGATTCAATCCCTGTCACTGACTGAGATTTAATCCCTGTCACTGACTGAGATTCAATCCCTGACACTGACTGATATTCAATCCCTGTCACTCTCTGAGGCTCAATCCCTGTCACTGACAGAGATTCAATCCCTGTCACTGACAGAGATTCAATCCCTGTCACTGACTGAGATTCAATCCCTGTCACTAACTGAGATTCAATCCCTGTCACTAACTGAGATTCAATTCCTGTCACTAACTGAGATTCAATTCCTGTCACTGACTGAGGTTCAATCCCTGTCACAGACTGAGGTTCAATCACTGTCACTCTCTGAGATTCAATCCCTGTCACTGACTGAGATTCAATCCCTGTCACTAACTGAGATTCAATTCCTGTCACTGACTGAGGTTCAATCCCTATCACTGACTGAGATTCAATCCCTGTCACTAACTGAGATTCAATTCCTGTCACTCTCTCAGTTTCAATCCCTGTCACTGGCTGAGAATCAATCCCTGTCACAGACTGAGATTCAATTCCTGTCACTGATGGAGATTCAATCCCTGTCACTGACTGAGATTTAATCCCTATCACTAATTGAGGTTCAATTTCTGTCACAGACTCAGATTCAATCCCTGTCACGGTCTGAGATTCAATCCCTGTCACTGACTGAACATCAATCCCTGAAACTGACTGAGATTCTGTCCCTGTCACTGACTGAGGGTCAATCCCTGTCAGTGTCTAAGATTCAATCCCTGTCACTGACTGTGATTCAATCCCTGACACTGATGGAGATTCAATCCATGTCACTGATTGAGGGTCAATCCCTGTCACTGACTGAGGTTTTATCCCTGTCACGGACTGAGATTCAATCCCTGTCACTGACTGAACATCAATCCCTGAAACTGACTGAGATTCAGTCCCTGTCACTGACTGAGGTTCAATCCCTGTCACTGATTGTGGGTCAAACACTGTCACTGACTGAGGGTCCATCCCTGTCACTGACTGAGGGTCAATCCCTGTCACTGACTGAGGTTCAATTCCTGTCACTGACTGAGGGTCAATCCCTGTCACTGACTGAGGGTCAATCCCTGCCACTGACTGAGGGTCAATCCCTGCCACTGACTGAGGGTCAATCCCTGCCACTGACTGAGGGTCAATCCCTGTCACTGACTGAGGGTCAATCCCTGTCACTGACTGAGATTCAATCACTGTCACTGACTAAGGCTCAATCCCTGTCACTGACTGAGGTTCAATCCCTGTCACTGACTGAGGGTCAATCCCTGCAACTCACAGAGATTTAATCGCTGTCACTGACTGAGATTCAATCCCTGTCACTGACAAAGGCTCAATCCCTGTCACTGACGTCATGCTCAATCCCAGTCACTGACTGACATTCAATCCCGGTCACTGAATGAGGTTCAATCCCTGTCACTGGCTGAGATTAAATCCCTGTCAGTGTCTAAGATTCAATCCCTGTCACTGACTGAGATTCAATCCCTGTCACTGACTGAGATTCAATTCCTGTCACTGACTGAGGTTCAATCCCTGTCACTGACTGAGGTTAAATCCCTGTCATTGTATGAGATTCAATCCCTGACACTGTCTGAGGTTCAATCCCTGTCACAGACTGAGGTTCAATCCCTGTCACTCTCTCAGTTTCAATCCCTGTCACTGGCTGAGAATCAATCCCTGTCACTGACTGAGATTCAATCTCTGTCACTGACTAAGGCTCAATCCCTGTCACTGATTGAGGCTCAATCCCTGTCACTGACTGAGATTCAATCCCTGTCACTGAATGAGGTTCAATCCCTGTCACTGACTGAGATTCAATCCCTGTCACTGACTGAGATTCAATTCCTGTCACTGACTGAGGTTCAATCCCTGTCACTGACTGAGATTAAATGCCTGTCATTGACTGAGGTTCAATCCCTGTCACAGACTGAGGTTCAATCACTGTCACTCTCTGAGGTTCAATCCCTGTCACTGGCTGAGAATCAATCCCTGTCACTAACAGAGGCTAATCCCTGTCACTGACTGAATTTCAATCGCTGTCACTGACTGAACCTCAATCCCTGTCACTGACTGAGATTCAATCCCTGTCACTGACTGAGATTCAATCCCTGTCACTGACAAAGGTTCAATCCCTGTCACTGACTGAGATTGATACCCCTGTCACTGACTGAACCTCAATCCCTGTCACTGACTGAGATTCAATCCCAGTCACTGACTGAGATTCAATCCCTGTCACTGACAAAGGTTCAATCCCTGTCACTGACTGAGGTTCAATCGCTGTCGCTGACTGAGGTTCAATCGCTGTCGCTGACTGAGGTTCAATCGCTGTCGCTGACTGAGGTTCAATCTCTGTCACTGATTGAGGGTCAATCCCTGTCACTGACTGAGGTTAAATCCCTGTTAGTGTCTAAGATTCAATCCCTGTCACTGACTGAGGTTCAATCCCTGTGATTGACTGAGATTAAATCCCTGTCATTGTCTGAGATTCAATCCCTGTCACTGTCTGAGGTTCAATCCCTGTCACTGAATGAGATTCAATCCCTGTCACTGACTGAGATTCAATCCCTGTCACTGACTGAGGCTCAATCCCTGTCACTGACTAAGGCTCAATCCCTGTCACTGACTGAGGCTCAATCCCTGTCACTGACTGAGGCTCAATCCCTGTCACTGACTGAGATTCAATTCCTGTCACTGACTGAGATTCAATTCCTGTCACTGACTGAGGGTTAATCCCTGTCACTGACTGAGATTCAATCCCTGTCACTGGCTGAGAATCAATCCCTGTCACTGACTGAGATTCAATCCCTGTCACTGACTGAGATTCAATCCCTGTCACTGACTGAGATTCAATCCCTGACACTAAATGAGGCTCAATCCCTGTCACTGACTGAGGTTCATTCCCTGTCACTGACTGAGATTAAATCCCTGTCAGTGTCTGAGATTCAATCCCTGTCACTGACTGAGATTCAATCCTGTCACTGACTGAGGTTAAATCCCTGTCAGTGTCTAAGATTCAATCCCTGTCACTGACTGAGGTTCAATCCCTGTCACGGACTGAGATTCAATCCCTGTCACTGACTGAACATCAATGCCTGTCACTGACTGAAGGTCAATCCCTGTCACTGACTGAGGGTCAATCCCTGTCAATGACTGAAGTTCAATTCCTGTCACTGACGGAGGTTAAATTCCTGTCAGTGTCGAAGATTCAATCCCTGTCACTGACTGAGAGTCAATCCCTGCCACTGACAGAGATTTAATCCCTGTCACTGACTGAGATTCAATCACTGTCACTGACTGAGATTCAATTCCTGTCACTGACTGAGATTCAATCCCTGTCACTGACTGAGATTCAATCCCTGTCACTGACTGAGGGTCAATCCCTGTCAATGACAGAGATTCAATCCCTGTCACTGACTGAGATTCAATCCCTGACACTGACTGAGGCTCAATTCCTGACATGACGGTGGTTCAGTTCCTGTCACTGACTGATATTCAATCCCTGTCACTCTCTGAGGTTCAGTCCCTGTAACTGACTGAGATTCAGTCCCTGTCATTGACTGAGGCTCAATCCCTGTCACTGACTGAAGCTCAATCACTATCACTGACTGTGATTCAATCCCTGTCACTGACTGAGATTCAATCTCTGTCACTGACTGAGATTCAATCCCTGTCACTGACTGAGATTCAATCCCTGTCACTGACTAAGGTTCAATCCATGTCACTGACTGTGGTTCAGTTCGTGTCACTGACTGAGGTTCAATCCCTGTCACTGACGAAGGTTCAATCCCTGTCACTGACTGAGGTTAAATCCCTGTCACGGACTGAGATTCAATCCCTGTCACTGACTGAACATCAATCCCTGTCACTGACTAAGATTCAATCCCTGTCACTGACTGAGATTCAATTCCTGTCACTGAATGAGGTTCAATCCCTGTCACTGACTGAGATTCAATCTCTGTCACTGACTGAGGTTCAATGCCTGTCACTGACTGAGGTTGAATCGCTGTCACTGACTGAGATTCAATCCCTGTCACTGACTAAGGTTCAATCCATGTCACTGACTGTGGTTCAGTTCGTGTCACTGACTGAGGTTAAATCCCTGTCAGTGTCAAAGATTCAATCCCTGAAACTGAATGAGGTTCAATCCCTGTCACTCTCTCAGTTTCAATCCCTGTCACTGGCTGAGAATCAATCCCCGTCACTGACTGAGGCTCAATCCCTGTCACTGACTTTGATTCAATCCCTGTCACTGACTGAGATTCAATCCCTGTCACTAAATGAGGCTCAATCCCTGTCACTGACTGAGGTTCAGTCCCTGTCACTGATTGAGATTCAATTCCTGTCACTGACTGTGGTTCAATGCCTGTCACTGACTGAGATTGATATCCCTGTCACTGACTGAACCTCAATCCCTGTCACTGACTGAGATTCAATCCCTGTCACTGACTGAGATTCAATCCCTGTCACTGACTGAGATTCAATCCCTGTCACTGGCTGAGATTCAATCCCTGTCACTGAATGAGGTTCAATCCCTGTCACTGACTGTGATTCAATCCCTGTCACTGGCTGAGATTCAATCCCTGTCACTGGCTGAGATTCAATCCCTGTCACTGACTGAGATTCAATCCCTGTCACTGACTGAGATTCAATCCCTGTCACTGACTGAGATTCAATCCCTGTCACTGACTGAGATTCAATCCCTGACACTAAATGAAGCTCAATCCCTGTCAGTGACTGAGGTTCATTCCCTGTCACTGACTAAGATTCAATTCCTGTCACTGACTGAGGTTCAATCCCTGTCACTGACTGAGGTTCAATCCCTGTCACTGATTGAGGGTCAATCCCTGTCACTGACTGAGGGTCAATTCCTGTCACTGACTGTGATTCAATCCCTGTCACTGACTGAGATTCAATCTCGGTCACTGACTAAGGCTCAATCCCTGTCACTGAGTGAGGTTCAATCGCTGTCACTGACTGAGGTTCAATTCCTGTCACTGACTGAGGTTCAATCCCTGTCAGTGACTGAGATTCAATCCCTGTCACTGACTGAGGTTCAATCCCTGTCACTGACTGAGGTTCAATCCCTGTCACTGACTGAGGTTCAATCCCTGTCACTGACTGAGATTCAATCCCTGACACTAAATGAGGCTGAATCCCTGTCACTGACTGAGGTTCAGTCCCTGTCACTGACTGAGGTTAATTCCCTGTCCGTGTCTAAGATTCAATCCCTGTCACTGACTGAGATCCAATCCCTGTCACTGACTGAGATTAAATCCCTGTCAGTGTCTGAGATTCAATCCCTGTCACTGACTGAGATTCAATCCCTGTCACTGACAACGGTTCAATCCCTGTCACTGACTGAGATTCAATCCCTGTCACTGACTGAGGTTCAATCGCTGTCGCTGACTGAGGTTCAATCTCTGTCACTGATTGAGGGTCAATCCCTGTCACTGACTGAGGTTAAATCCCTGTCACTGACTGAGGTTAAATCCCTGTCACTGTCTGAGGTTCAATCCCTGTCACAGACTGAGGTTCAATCACTGTCACTCTCTGAGGTTCAATCCCTGTCACTCTCTCAGTTTTCATCCCTGTCACTGGCTGAGAATCAATCCCTGTCACGGACTGAGATTCAATCCCTGTCACTGACTGAACATCAATCCCTGAAACTGACTGAGATTCAGTCCCTGTCACTGACTGAGGTTCAATTCCTGTCACTGATTGAGGGTCAATGCCTGTCACTGACTGAGGGTCAATCCCTGTCACTGACTGAGGGTCAATCCCTGTCACTGACTGAGGGTCAATCCCTGTCAATGACTGAAGTTCAATTCCTGTCACTGACTGAGGTTCAATCCCTGTCAATAATTAATATTCAATCCCTGTCACTGACTGAGAGTCAATCCCTGCCACTGACAGAGATTTAATCCCTGTCACTGACTGAGATTCAATCACTGTCACTGACTAAGGCTCAATCCCTGTCACTGACTGAGGCTCAATCCCTGTCACTGACTGAGATTCAATTCCTGTCACTGACTGAGGGTTAATCCCTGTCACTGACTGAGATTCAATCCCTGTCACTGACTGAGGCTCAATCCCTGTCACTGACTGAGGCTCAATCCCTGTCACTGACTGAGAGTCAATCCCTGTCACTGACTGAGGTTCCATCCCTCTCACTGACTGAGGTTAAATCCCTGTCAGTGTCTAAGATTCAATCCCTGTCACTGACTGAGATTCAATTCCTGTCACTGACTGAGGGTTAATCCCTGTCACTGGCTGAGAATCAATCCCTGTCACTGACTGAGATTCAATCCCTGTCACTGACTGAGATTCAATCCCTGTCACTGACTGAGATTCAATCCCTGTCACTGACTGAGATTCAATCCCTGTCACTGACTGAGATTCAATCCCTGTCACTGACTGAGATTAAATCCCTGTCACTGACTGAGGTTCAATCACTGTCACTCTCTGAGGTTCAATCCCTGTCACTCTCTCAGTTTCAATCCCTGTCACTGGCTGAGAATCAATCCCTGTCACTGACGGAGGCTCAATCCCTGTCACTGACTGTGATTCAATCCCTGTCACTGATTGAGGCTCAATCCCTATCACTGACTGAGATTCAATCCCTGTCACTGAATGAGGTTCAATCCTGTCACTGGCTGAGATTCAATCCCTGTCACTGAATGAGGTTCAATCCCTGTCACTGACTTTGATTCAATCCATGTCACTGACTGTGATTCAATCCCTGACACTAAATGAGGCTCAATCCCTGTCACTGACTGAGGCTCAATCCCTGTCACTGACTGTGATTCAATCCCTGTCACTAAATGAGGCTCAATCCCTGTCACTGACTGAGGTTCAGTCCCTGTCACTGACTGAGATTCAATTCCTGTCACTGATTGAGGGTTAATCCCTGTCACTGATTGAGGGTTAATCCCTGTCACTGACTGAGATTCAATCCCTGTCACTGACTGAGATTCAATCCCTGTCACTGACTGAGGCTCAATCCCTGTCACTGACTGAGGCTCAATCCCTGTCACTGATTGAGGCTCAATCCCTGTCACTGACTGAGGCTCAATCCCTGTCACTGACTGAGGCTCAATCCCTGTCACTGACTGAGATTCAATCCCTGTCACTGACTGAGATACAATTCCTGTCACTGACTGAGGCTCAATCCCTGTCACTGACCGAGATTCAATTCCTATCACTGACTGATGTTCAATCCCTGTCACTGACTGAAGCTCAATCCCAGTCACTGACTGAGATTCAATCCCTGTCACTGGCTGAGATTAAATCCCTGTCAGTGTCTAAGATTCAATCGCTGTCACTGACTGAGGTTCAATCCCTGTCACGGTCTGAGATTCAATTCCGGTCACTGACTGAACATCAATCCCTGAAACTGACTGAGATTCAGTCCCTGTCACTGACTGAGGGTCAATCCCTGTCAGTGTCTAAGATTCAATCCCTGTCACTGACTGTGATTCAATCCCTGACACTGATGGTGATTCAATCCCTGTCACTGATTGAGGGTCAATCCCTGTCACTGACTGAGGTTTTATCCCTGTCACGGACTGAGATTCAATCCCTGTCACTGACTGAACATCAATCCCTGAAACTGACTGAGATTCAGTCCCTGTCACTGACTGAGGGTCCATCCCTGTCACTGACTGAGGGTCAATCCCTGTCACTGACTGAGGTTCAATTCCTGTCACTGACCGAGGTTCAATCCCTGTCACTGACTGAGGGTCAATCCCTGTCACTGACTGAGGGTCAAACCCTGCCACTGACAGAGATTTAATCCCTGTCACTGACTGAGATTCAATCACTGTCACTGACTAAGGCTCAATCCCTGTCACTGACTAAGGCTCAATCCCTGTCACTGACTGAGATTCAATTGCTGTCACTGACTGAGGTTCAATCCCTGTCACTGACTGAGGGTCAATCCCTGCAACTCACAGAGATTTAATCCCTGTCACTGGCTGAGAATCAATCCCTGTCACTAACAGAGGCTCAATCCCTGTCACTGACTGTGATTCAATCCCTGTCACTGACTGAGATTCAATCCCTGTCACTGACTGAGATTCAATCCCTGTCACTGACTGAGATTCAATCCATTCCACTCTCTGAGGTTCAGTCCCTGTCACAGACAGAGATTCATTCCCTGTCACTGACTGAGATTCAATCCCTGTCACTGACTGAGATTCAAACCCTGTCACTGACTGAGATTCAATCCCTGTCACTGACTGAGATTCAATCCCTGTCACTGACTGAGATTCAATCCCTGTCACTGACTGAGATTCAATCCCTGTCACTGACTGAGATTCAATCCCTGTCACGAACTGAGATTCAATTCCTGACATGACTGTGGTTCAGTTCGTGTCACTGACTTAGGTTCAATCCCTGTCACTGACTGATATTCAATCCCTGTCACTCTCTGAGGTTCAGTCCCTGTAACTGACTGAGATTCAGTCCCTGTCATTGACTGAGGCTCAATCCCTGTCACTGACTGAAGCTCAATCACTATCACTGACTGTGATTCAATCCCTGACACTGACTGAGATTCAATCCCTGTCACTGACTGAGATTCAATCCCTGTCACTGACTGAGATTCAATCCCTGTCACTGACTGAGATTCAGTCCCTGTCACTGACTGAGATTCAGTCCCTGTCACGAACTGAGATTCAATTCCTGACATGACTGTGGTTCAGTTCGTGTCACTGACTTAGGTTCAATCCCTGTCACTGACTGATATTCAATCCCTGTCACTCTCTGAGGTTCAGTCCCTGTAACTGACTGAGATTCAGTCCCTGTCATTGACTGAGGCTCAATCCCTGTCACTGACTGAAGCTCAATCACTATCACTGACTGTGATTCAATCCCTGACACTGACTGAGATTCAATCCCTGTCACTGACTGAGATTCAATCCCTGTCACTGACTGAGATTCAATCCCTGTCACTGACTGAGATTCAGTCCCTGTCACTGACTGAGATTCAGTCCCTGTCACTGACTGAGATTCAGTCCCTGTCACTAACTGAGATTCAGTCCCTGTCACTGACTGAGATTCAGTCCCTGTCACTGACTGAGATTCAGTCCCTGTCACTGACTGAGATTCAATCCCTGTCACTGACTGAGATTCAATCCCTGTCACTGACTAAGGTTCAATCCCTGTCACTGACTGAGATTCAATCCCTGTCACGAAGTGAGATTCAATTCCTGTCACTGACTTTGGTTCAATCCCTGTCACTGACTGAGGTTAAATCCCTGTCACTGACTGTGGTTCAGTTCGTGTCACTGACTGAGGTTGAATCCCTGTCACTGACTGATATTCAATCCCTGTCACTTTCTGCGGTTCAGTCCCTGTCACTGACTGAGGCTCAATCCCTGTCACTGACTGAAGCTCAATCACTGTCACTGATTGAGATTCAATCCCTGTCACTGACTGAGATTCAATCCCTGTCACTGACTGAGGTTCAATCCCTGTCACTGACTGAAGTTCAATCGCTGTCACTGACAGAGGTTCAATCCTGTCACTGACAGAGATTCAATCCTTGTCACTGACTGAGGTTCAATCCCTGTCACTGACTGAGGTTAAATCCCTGTCAGTGTCTAAAATTCAATCCCTGTCACTGACTGAGATTCAATCCCTGTCACTGACTGAGATACAATCCCTGTCACTGACTGAGGTTCAATCCCTGTCACTGACTGAGGTTCAATCCCTGTCCGTGTCTAAGATTCAATCCCTGTCACTGACTGAGATTCAATTCCTGTCACTGACTGAGGTTCAATCCCTGTCACTGAGAGAGATTCAATCCCTGTCACTGACTGAGATTAAATCCCTGTCACTGACTGAGGTTCAATCCCTGTCACTGACTGAGATTAAATCCCTGTCATTGTCTGAGATTCCATCCCTGTCACTCTCTGAGGTTCAATCCCTGTCACTCTCTCAGTTTCAATCCCTGTCACTGCACTGACTGTGATTCAATCCCTGTCACTGACTGAGATTCAATCTCTGTCACTGACTAAGGCTCAATCCCTGTCACTGATTGAGGCTCAATCCCTGTCACTGACTGAGATTCAATCCCTGTCACTGACTGAGGTTCAATCCTGTCACTGGCTGAGATTCAATCCCTGTCACTGAATGAGATTCAATCCCTGTCACTGACTAAGGCTCAATCCCTGTCACTGATTGAGGCTCAATCCCTGTCACTGACTGAGATTCAATCCCTGTCACTGAATGAGGTTCAATCCCTGTCACTGGCTGAGATTCAATCCCTGTCACTGACTGAGAATCAATCCCTGTCACTGACTGAGATTCAATCCCTGTCACTGACTGAGATTCAATCCCTGTCACTGACTGAGATTCAATCCCTGTCACTGACTGAGATTCAATCCCTGTCACTGACTGATATTCAATCCATTCCACTCTCTGAGGTTCAGTCCCTGTCACAGACAGAGATTCATTCCCTGTCACTGACTGAGATTCAATCCCTGTCACTGACTGAGATTCAATCCCTGTCACTGACTGAGATTCAATCCCTGTCACTGACTGAGATTCAATCCCTGTCACGAACTGAGATTCAATTCCTGACATGACTGTGGTTCAGTTCGTGTCACTGACTTCGGTTCAATCCCTGTCACTGACTGATATTCAATCCCTGTCACTCTCTGAGGTTCAGTCCCTGTAACTGACTGAGATTCAGTCCCTGTCATTGACTGAGGCTCAATCCCTGTCACTGACTGAAGCTCAATCACTATCACTGACTGTGATTCAATCCCTGACACTGACTGAGATTCAATCCCTGTCACTGACTGAGATTCAATCCCTGTCACTGACTGAGATTCAATCCCTGTCACTGACTGAGATTCAATCCCTGTCACTGACTGAGATTCAGTCCCTGTCACTGACTGAGATTCAGTCCCTGTCACTGACTGAGATTCAGTCCCTGTCACTGACTGAGATTCAGTCCCTGTCACTGACTGAGATTCAGTCCCTGTCACTGACTGAGATTCAGTCCCTGTCACTGACTGAGATTCAATCCCTGTCACTGACTGAGATTCAATCCCTGTCACTGACTAAGGTTCAATCCCTGTCACTGACTGAGATTCAATCCCTGTCACGAAGTGAGATTCAATTCCTGTCACTGACTTTGGTTCAATCCCTGTCACTGACTGAGGTTAAATCCCTGTCACTGACTGTGGTTCAGTTCGTGTCACTGACTGAGGTTGAATCCCTGTCACTGACTGATATTCAATCCCTGTCACTTTCTGCGGTTCAGTCCCTGTCACTGACTGAGGCTCAATCCCTGTCACTGACTGAAGCTCAATCACTGTCACTGATTGAGATTCAATCCCTGTCACTGACTGAGATTCAATCCCTGTCACTGACTGAGATTCAATCCCAGTCACTGACTGAGGTTCAATCCCTGTCACTGACTGAAGTTCAATCGCTGTCACTGACAGAGGTTCAATCCTGTCACTGACAGAGATTCAATCCTTGTCACTGACTGAGGTTCAATCCCTGTCAGTGTCTAAGATTCAATCCCTGTCACTGACTGAGATTCAATCCCTGTCACTGACTGAGATACAATCCCTGTCACTGACTGAGATACAATCCCTGTCACTGACTGAGGTTCAATCCCTGTCACTGACTGAGGTTCAATCCCTGTCACTGACTGAGGTTCAATCCCTGTCCGTGTCTAAGATTCAATCCCTGTCACTGACTGAGATTCAATTCCTGTCACTGACTGAGGTTCAATCCCTGTCACTGAGAGAGATTCAATCCCTGTCACTGACTGAGATTCAATCCCGGTCACTGACTGAGATTCAATCCCTGTCATTGTCTGAGATTCAATCCCTGTCACTGTCTGAAATTCAATCCCTGTCACTGACTGAGATTCAATCCCTGTCACTGACTGAGATTAAATCCCTGTCATTGTCTGAGATTCAATCCCTGTCACTGTCTGAAATTCAATCCCTGTCACTGACTGTGATTCAATCCCTGTCACTGACTGAGATTCAATCTCTGTCACTGACTAAGGCTCAATCCCTGTCACTGATTGAGGCTCAATCCCTGTCACTGACTGAGATTCAATCCCTGTCACTGAATGAGGTTCAATCCTGTCACTGGCTGAGATTCAATCCCTGTCACTGAATGAGATTCAATCCCTGTCACTGACTAAGGCTCAATCCCTGTCACTGATTGAGGCTCAATCCCTGTCACTGACTGAGATTCAATCCCTGTCACTGAATGAGGTTCAATCCCTGTCACTGGCTGAGATTCAATCCCTGTCACTGACTGAGATTCAATCCCTGTCACTGACTGAGATTCAATCCCTGTCACTGACTGAGATTCAATCCCTGTCACTGACTGAGATTCAATACCTGTCACTGACTGAGATTCAATCCCTGACACTAAATGAGGCTCAATCCCCGTCACTGACTGAGATTCAATCCCAGTCACTGACTGTGATTCAATCCCTGTCACTGACTGAGATTCAATCCCTGACACTAAATGATGCTCAATCCCTGTCACTGACTGAGGTTCATTCCCTGTCACTGACTAAGATTCAATTCCTGTCACTGACTGAGATTCAATTCCTGTCACTGACTGAGGTTCAATCCCTGTCACTGACTGAGATTCAATTCCTGTCACTGACTGAGGTTCAATCCCTGTCACTGACTGAGATTCAATCCCTGTCACTGACTGAGATTCAATCCCTGTCACTGACTGAGATTCAATCCCTGTCACTGACTGAGATTCAATCCCTGTCACTGACTGAGATTCAATCCCTGTCATTGACTGAGATTCAATCCCTGTCACTGTCTGAGGTTCAATCCCTGTCACAGACTGAGGTTCAATCCCTGTCACTCTCTCAGTTTCAATCCCTGTCACTGGCTGAGAATCAATCCCTGTCACTGACTGAGGCTCAATCCCTGTCACTGACTGTGATTCAATCCCTGTCACTGAATGAGATTCAATCTCTGTCACTGACTAAGGCTCAATCCCTGTCACTGATTGAGGCTCAATCCCTGTCACTGACTGAGATTCAATCCCTGTCACTGAATGAGGTTCAATCCTGTCACTGGCTGAGATTCAATCCCAGTCACTGAATGAGGTTCAATCCCTGTCACTGACTGTGATTCAATCCCTGTCACTGACTGAGGTTAAATCCCTGTCAGTGTCTAAGATTCAATCCCTGTCACTGACTGAGATTCAATTCCTGTTCCTGACTGAGGTTCAATCCCTGTCACTGACTGAGGTTCAATCCCTGTCACGGACTGAGATTCAATCCCTGTCACTGACTGAACATCAATCCCTGAAACTGACTGAGATTCAATCCCTGTCACTGACTGAGGTTCATTCCCTGTCACTGACTAAGATTCAATCCCTGTCACTGACTAAGATTCAATCCCTGTCACTGACTGAGATTCAATTCCTGTCACTGAATGAGGTCCAATCCCTGTCCCTCTCTCAGTTTCAATCCCTGTCACTGGCTGAGAATCAATCCCCGTCACTGACTGAGGCTCAATCCCTGTCACTGACTTTGATTCAATCCCTGTCACTGACTGAGATTCAATCCCTGTCACTAAATGAGGCTCAATCCCTGTCACTGACTGAGGTTCAGTCCCTGTCACTGATTGAGATTCAATTCCTGTCACTGACTGTGGTTCAATGCCTGTCACTGACTGAGATTGATATCCCTGTCACTGACTGAATTTCAATTGCTGTCACTGACTGAACCTCAATCCCTGTCACTGACTGAGGTTCAATCGCTGTCGCTGACTGGGGTTCAATCTCTGTCACTGATTGAGGGTCAATCCCTGTCACTGATTGAGGGTCAATCCCTGTCAGTGTCTAAGATTCAATCCCTGTCACTGACTGAGGTTCAATCCCTGTGATTGACTGAGATTAAATCCCTGTCATTGTCTGAGATTCAATCCCTGTCACTGTCTGAGGTTCAATCCCTGTCACTGTCTGAGGTTCAATCCCTGTCACAGACTGAGGTTCAATCACTGTCACTCTCTGAGGTTCAATCCCTGTCACTCTCTCAGTTTTAATCCCTGTCACTGGCCGAGAATCAATCCCCGTCACTGACTGAGGATCAATCCCTGTCACTGACTGTGAATCAATCCCTGTCACTGACGGAGGCGCAATCCCTGTCACTGACTGTGATTCAATCCCTGTCACTGGCTGAGATTCAATCCCTGTCACTGGCTGAGATTCAATCCCTGTCACTGACTGAGATTCAATCTCTGTCACTGACTAAGGCTCAATCCCTGTCACTGATTGAGGCTCAATCCCTGTCACTGGCTGAGATTCAATCCCTGTCACTGACTGAGATTCAATCCCCGTCACTGACTGAGGCTCAATCCCTGTCACTGACTTTGATTCAATCCCTGTCACTGACTGAGATTCAATCCCTGTCACTAAATGAGGCTCAATCCCTGTCACTGACTGAGGTTCAGTCCCTGTCACTGATTGAGATTCAATTCCTGTCACTGACTGTGGTTCAATGACTGTCACTGAATGAGATTGATATCCCTGTCACTGACTGAATTTCAATCGCTGTCACTGACTGAACCTCAATCACTGTCACTCTCTGAGGTTCAATCCCTGTCACTCTCTCAGTTTCAATCCCTGTCACTGACTGAGATTCAATCCCTGACACTAAATGAGGCTCAATCCCTGTCACTGACTCAGGTTCAATCCCTGTCACTGACTGAGATTCAATCCCTGTCACTGACTGAGATTCAATCCCTGTCACTGACTGAGGTTCAATCCCTGTCACTGACTGAGGTTCAATCCCTGTCACTGACTGAGGTTCAATCGCTGTCACTGACTGAGGTTCAATCGCTGTCACTGACTGAGGTTCAATCCCTGTCACTGTCTGAGGTTCAATCCCTGTCACAGACTGAGGTTCAATCACTGTCACTCTCTGAGGTTCAATCCCTGTCACTCTCTCAGTTTCAATCCCTGTCACTGGCTGAGATTCAATCCCTGTCACTGAATGAGGTTCAATCCCTGTCACTGACTGTGATTCAATCCCTGTCACTGACTGAACATCAATCCCTGAAACTGACTGAGATTCAGTCCCTGTCACTGACTGAGGTTCAATCGCTGTCACTGACTGAGGTTAAATCCCTGTCAGTGTCTAAGATTCAATCCCTGTCACTGACTGAGATTCAATTCCTGTCACAGACTGAGGTTCAATCCCTGTCACTGACTGAGGTTCAATCCCTGTCACTGACTAAGATTCAATCCCTGTCACTGACTGAGATTCAATTCCTGTCACTGACTGAGATTCAATCCCTGTCACTGGCTGAGAATCAATCCCCGTCACTGACTGAGGCTCAATCCCTGTCACTGACTTTGATTCAATCCCTGTCACTGACTGAGATTCAATCCCTGTCACGAAATGAGGCTCAATCCCTGTCACTGACTGAGGTTCAGTCCCTGTCACTGATTGAGATTCAATTCCTGTCACTGACTGTGGTTCAATGCCTGTCACTGAATGAGGTTCAATCCCTGTCACTGACTGAGGTTCAATCCCTGTCACTGACTGAGGTTCAATCGCTGTCACTGTCTGAGGTTCAATCCCTGTCACAGACTGAGGTTCAATCACTGTCACTCTCTGAGGTTCAATCCCTGTCACTCTCTGAGGTTCAATCCCTGTCACTCTCTCAGTTTCAATCCCTGTCACTGGCTGAGAATCAATCCCTGTCACTGACTGAGGCTGAATCCCTGTCACTGAATGAGATTCAATCTCTGTCACTGACTAAGGCTCAATCCCTGTCACTGATTGAGGCTCAATCCCTGTCACTGACTGAGATTCAATCCCTGTCACTGACTGAGATTCAATCCCTGTCACTGACTGAGGTTCATTCCCTGTCACTGACTAAGATTCAATCCCTGTCACTGACTAAGATTCAATCCCTGTCACTGACTGAGATTCAATTCCTGTCACTGAATGAGGTCCAATCCCTGTCACTCTCTGAGTTTCAATCCCTGTCACTGACGGAGGCGCAATCCCTGTCACTGACTGTGATTCAATCCCTGTCACTGGCTGAGATTCAATCCCTGTCACTGACTGAGATTCAATCTCTGTCACTGACTAAGGCTCAATCCCTGTCACTGATTGAGGCTCAATCCCTGTCACTGATTGAGGCTCAATCCCTGTCACTGGCTGAGATTCAATCCCTGTCACTGACTGAGATTCAATCCCCGTCACTGACTGAGGCTCAATCCCTGTCACTGACTTTGATTCAATCCCTGTCACTGACTGAGATTCAATCCCTGTCACTAAATGAGGCTCAATCCCTGTCACTGACTGAGGTTCAGTCCCTGTCACTGATTGAGATTCAATTCCTGTCACTGACTGTGGTTCAATGACTGTCACTGAATGAGATTGATATCCCTGTCACTGACTGAATTTCAATCGCTGTCACTGACTGAACCTCAATCACTGTCACTCTCTGAGGTTCAATCCCTGTCACTCTCTCAGTTTCAATCCCTGTCACTGACTGAGATTCAATCCCTGACACTAAATGAGGCTCAATCCCTGTCACTGACTCAGGTTCAATCGCTGTCACTGACTGAGATTCAATCCCTGTCACTGACTGAGGTTCAATCCCTGTCACTGACTGAGGTTCAATCCCTGTCACTGACTGAGGTTCAATCCCTGTCACTGACTGAGGTTCAATCCCTGTCACTGACTGAGGTTCAATCCCTGTCACTGACTGAGATTCAATCCCTGTCACTGACTGAGGTTCAATCCCTGTCACTGACTGAGGTTCAATCCCTGTCACTGACTGAGGTTCAATCGCTGTCACTGACTGAGGTTCAATCCCTGTCACTGACTGAGATTCAATCCCTGTCACTGTCTGAGGTTCAATCCCTGTCACTGACTGAGGTTCAATCGCTGTCACTGACTGAGGTTCAATCCCTGTCACTGACTGAGATTCAATCCCTGTCACTGTCTGAGGTTCAATCCCTGTCACAGACTGAGGTTCAATCACTGTCACTCTCTGAGGTTCAATCCCTGTCACTCTCTCAGTTTCAATCCCTGTCACTGGCTGAGATTCAATCCCTGTCACTGAATGAGGTTCAATCCCTGTCACTGACTGTGATTCAATCCCTGTCACTGACTGATATTCAATCCCTGTCACTTTCTGCGGTTCAGTCCCTGTCACTGACTGAGGCTCAATCCCTGTCACTGACTGAAGCTCAATCACTGTCACTGATTGAGATTCAATCCCTGTCACTGACTGAGATTCAATCCCTGTCACTGACTGAGATTCAATCCCAGTCAATGACTGAGGTTCAATCCCTGTCACTGACTGAAGTTCAATCGCTGTCACTGACAGAGGTTCAATCCTGTCACTGACAGAGATTCAATCCTTGTCACTGACTGAGGTTCAATCCCTGTCAGTGTCTAAGATTCAATCCCTGTCACTGACTGAGATTCAATCCCTGTCACTGACTGAGATACAATCCCTGTCACTGACTGAGGTTCAATCCCTGTCACTGACTGAGGTTCAATCCCTGTCACTGACTGAGGTTCAATCCCTGTCACTGACTGAGGTTCAATCCCTGTCACTGACTGAGGTTCAATCCCTGTCCGTGTCTAAGATTCAATCCCTGTCACTGACTGAGATTCAATCCCTGTCACTGACTGAGATACAATCCCTGTCACTGACTGAGGTTCAATCCCTGTCACTGACTGAGGTTCAATCCCTGTCACTGACTGAGGTTCAATCCCTGTCACTGACTGAGGTTCAATCCCTGTCACTGACTGAGGTTCAATCCCTGTCCGTGTCTGAGATTCAATCCCTGTCACTGACTGAGATTCAATTCCTGTCACTGACTGAGGTTCAATCCCTGTCACTGAGAGAGATTCAATCCCTGTCCGTGTCTGAGATTCAATCCCTGTCACTGACTGAGATTAAATCCCTGTCATTGTCTGAGATTCAATCCCTGTCACTGTCTGAAATTCAATCCCTGTCACTGACTGTGATTCAATCCCTGTCACTGACTGAGATTCAATCTCTGTCACTGACTAAGGCTCAATCCCTGTCACTGATTGAGGCTCAATCCCTGTCACTGACTGAGATTCAATCCCTGTCACTGAATGAGGTTCAATCCTGTCACTGGCTGAGATTCAATCCCTGTCACTGAATGAGATTCAATCCCTGTCACTGACTAAGGCTCAATCCCTGTCACTGATTGAGGCTCAATCCCTGTCACTGACTGAGATTCAATCCCTGTCACTGAATGAGGTTCAATCCCTGTCACTGGCTGAGATTCAATCCCTGTCACTGACTGAGATTCAATCCCTGTCACTGACTGAGATTCAATCCCTGTCACTGACTGAGATTCAATCCCTGTCACTGACTGAGATTCAATCCCTGACACTAAATGAGGCTCAATCCCCGTCACTGACTGAGATTCAATCCCTGACACTAAATGAGGCTCAATCCCCGTCACTGACTGAGATTCAATCCCAGTCACTGACTGTGATTCAATCCCTGTCACTGACTGAGATTCAATCCCTGACACTAAATGATGCTCAATCCCTGTCACTGACTGAGGTTCATTCCCTGTCACTGACTAAGATTCAATTCCTGTCACTGACTGAGATTCAATTCCTGTCACTGACTGAGGTTCAATTCCTGTCACTGACTGAGGTTCAATCCCTGTCACTGACTGAGATTCAATTCCTGTCACTGACTGAGGTTCAATCCCTGTCACTGACTGAGATTCAATCCCTGTCACTGACTGAGATTCAATCCCTGTCACTGACTGAGATTCAATCCCTGTCACTGTCTGAGGTTCAATCCCTGTCACAGACTGAGGTTCAATCCCTGTCACTCTCTCAGTTTCAATCCCTGTCACTGGCTGAGAATCAATCCCTGTCACTGATTGAGGCTCAATCCCTGTCACTGACTGAGATTCAATCCCTGTCACTGAATGAGGTTCAATCCTGTCACTGGCTGAGATTCAATCCCAGTCACTGAATGAGGTTCAATCCCTGTCACTGACTGTGATTCAATCCCTGTCACTGACTGAGGTTAAATCCCTGTCAGTGTCTAAGATTCAATCCCTGTCACTGACTGAGATTCAATTCCTGTTCCTGACTGAGGTTCAATCCCTGTCACTGACTGAGGTTCAATCCCTGTCACGGACTGAGATTCAATCCCTGTCACTGACTGAACATCAATCCCTGAAACTGACTGAGATTCAATCCCTGTCACTGACTGAGGTTCATTCCCTGTCACTGACTAAGATTCAATCCCTGTCACTGACTAAGATTCAATCCCTGTCACTGACTGAGATTCAATTCCTGTCACTGAATGAGGTCCAATCCCTGTCCCTCTCTCAGTTTCAATCCCTGTCACTGGCTGAGAATCAATCCCCGTCACTGACTGAGGCTCAATCCCTGTCACTGACTTTGATTCAATCCCTGTCACTGACTGAGATTCAATCCCTGTCACTAAATGAGGCTCAATCCCTGTCACTGACTGAGGTTCAGTCCCTGTCACTGATTGAGATTCAATTCCTGTCACTGACTGTGGTTCAATGCCTGTCACTGACTGAGATTGATATCCCTGTCACTGACTGAATTTCAATTGCTGTCACTGACTGAACCTCAATCCCTGTCGCTGACTGAGGTTCAATCTCTGTCACTGATTGAGGGTCAATCCCTGTCAGTGTCTAAGATTCAATCCCTGTCACTGACTGAGGTTCAATCCCTGTGATTGACTGAGATTAAATCCCTGTCATTGTCTGAGATTCAATCCCTGTCACTGTCTGAGGTTCAATCCCTGTCACTGTCTGAGGTTCAATCCCTGTCACAGACTGAGGTTCAATCACTGTCACTCTCTGAGGTTCAATCCCTGTCACTCTCTCAGTTTTAATCCCTGTCACTGGCCGAGAATCAATCCCCGTCACTGACTGAGGATCAATCCCTGTCACTGACTGTGAATCAATCCCTGTCACTGACGGAGGCGCAATCCCTGTCACTGACTGTGATTCAATCCCTGTCACTGGCTGAGATTCAATCCCTGTCACTGGCTGAGATTCAATCCCTGTCACTGACTGAGATTCAATCTCTGTCACTGACTAAGGCTCAATCCCTGTCACTGATTGAGGCTCAATCCCTGTCACTGGCTGAGATTCAATCCCTGTCACTGACTGAGATTCAATCCCCGTCACTGACTTTGATTCAATCCCTGTCACTGACTGAGATTCAATCCCTGTCACTGACTGAGATTCAATCCCTGTCACTAAATGAGGCTCAATCCCTGTCACTGACTGAGGTTCAGTCCCTGTCACTGATTGAGATTCAATTCCTGTCACTGACTGTGGTTCAATGACTGTCACTGAATGAGATTGATATCCCTGTCACTGACTGAATTTCAATCGCTGTCACTGACTGAACCTCAATCACTGTCACTCTCTGAGGTTCAATCCCTGTCACTCTCTCAGTTTCAATCCCTGTCACTGACTGAGATTCAATCCCTGACACTAAATGAGGCTCAATCCCTGTCACTGACTCAGGTTCAATCCCTGTCACTGACTGAGATTCAATCCCTGTCACTGACTGAGATTCAATCCCTGTCACTGACTGAGGTTCAATCCCTGTCACTGACTGAGGTTCAATCCCTGTCACTGACTGAGGTTCAATCCCTGTCACTGACTGAGGTTCAATCGCTGTCACTGACTGAGGTTCAATCGCTGTCACTGACTGAGGTTCAATCGCTGTCACTGACTGAGGTTCAATCCCTGTCACAGACTGAGGTTCAATCACTGTCACTCTGAGGTTCAATCCCTGTCACTCTCTCAGTTTCAATCCCTGTCACTGGCTGAGATTCAATCCCTGTCACTGAATGAGGTTCAATCCCTGTCACTGACTGTGATTCAATCCCTGTCACTGACTGAACATCAATCCCTGAAACTGACTGAGATTCAGTCCCTGTCACTGACTGAGGTTCAATCGCTGTCACTGACTGAGGTTAAATCCCTGTCAGTGTCTAAGATTCAATCCCTGTCACTGACTGAGATTCAATTCCTGTCACAGACTGAGGTTCAATCCCTGTCACTGACTGAGGTTCAATCCCTGTCACTGACTAAGATTCAATCCCTGTCACTGACTGAGATTCAATTCCTGTCACTGACTGAGATTCAATCCCTGTCACTGGCTGAGAATCAATCCCCGTCACTGACTGAGGCTCAATCCCTGTCACTGACTTTGATTCAATCCCTGTCACTGACTGAGATTCAATCCCTGTCACGAAATGAGGCTCAATCCCTGTCACTGACTGAGGTTCAGTCCCTGTCACTGATTGAGATTCAATTCCTGTCACTGACTGTGGTTCAATGCCTGTCACTGAATGAGGTTCAATCCCTGTCACTGACTGAGGTTCAATCCCTGTCACTGACTGAGGTTCAATCACTGTCACTCTCTGAGGTTCAATCCCTGTCACTCTCTCAGTTTCAATCCCTGTCACTGGCTGAGAATCAATCCCTGTCACTGACTGAGGCTCAATCCCTGTCACTGAATGAGATTCAATCTCTGTCACTGACTAAGGCTCAATCCCTGTCACTGATTGAGGCTCAATCCCTGTCACTGACTGAGATTCAATCCCTGTCACTGACTGAGATTCAATCCCTGTCACTGACTGAGGTTCATTCCCTGTCACTGACTAAGATTCAATCCCTGTCACTGACTAAGATTCAATCCCTGTCACTGACTGAGATTCAATTCCTGTCACTGACTGAGGTCCAATCCCTGTCACTCTCTGAGTTTCAATCCCTGTCACTGACGGAGGCGCAATCCCTGTCACTGACTGTGATTCAATCCCTGTCACTGACTGAGATTCAATCTCTGTCACTGACTGAGATTCAATCTCTGTCACTGACTAAGGCTCAATCCCTGTCACTGATTGAGGCTCAATCCCTGTCACTGATTGAGGCTCAATCCCTGTCACTGGCTGAGATTCAATCCCTGTCACTGACTGAGATTCAATCCCCGTCACTGACTGAGGCTCAATCCCTGTCACTGACTTTGATTCAATCCCTGTCACTGACTGAGATTCAATCCCTGTCACTAAATGAGGCTCAATCCCTGTCACTGACTGAGGTTCAGTCCCTGTCACTGATTGAGATTCAATTCCTGTCACTGACTGTGGTTCAATGACTGTCACTGAATGAGATTGATATCCCTGTCACTGACTGAATTTCAATCGCTGTCACTGACTGAACCTCAATCACTGTCACTCTCTGAGGTTCAATCCCTGTCACTCTCTCAGTTTCAATCCCTGTCACTGACTGAGATTCAATCCCTGACACTAAATGAGGCTCAATCCCTGTCACTGACTCAGGTTCAATCCCTGTCACTGACTGAGATTCAATCCCTGTCACTGACTGAGGTTCAATCCCTGTCACTGACTGAGGTTCAATCCCTGTCACTGACTGAGGTTCAATCCCTGTCACTGACTGAGGTTCAATCGCTGTCACTGACTGAGGTTCAATCCCTGTCACTGACTGAGATTCAATCCCTGTCACTGTCTGAGGTTCAATCCCTGTCACAGACTGAGGTTCAATCACTGTCACTCTCTGAGGTTCAATCCCTGTCACTCTCTCAGTTTCAATCCCTGTCACTGGCTGAGATTCAATCCCTGTCACTGAATGAGGTTCAATCCCTGTCACTGACTGTGATTCAATCCCTGTCACTGACTGAACATCAATCCCTGAAACTGACTGAGATTCAGTCCCTGTCACTGACTGAGATTCAATCCCTGTCACAGACTGAGGTTCAATCCCTGTCATTGACTGAGGTTCAATCCCTGTCACTGACTGAGGTTCAATCCCTGTCACTGACTGAGATTCAATCCCTGTCACTGGCTGAGAATCAATCCCCGTCACTGACTGAGGCTCAATCCCTGTCACTGACTTTGATTCAATCCCTGTCACTGACTGAGATTCAATCCCTGTCACTGACTGAGATTCAATCCCTGTCACTGACTGAGATTCAATCCCTGTCACTGACTGAGATTCAATCTCGGTCACTGACTAAGGCTCAATCCCTGTCACTGACTGAGGCTCAATCCCTATCACTGACTGAGATTCAATCCCTGTCACTGAATGAGGTTCAATCCTGTCACTGGCTGAGATTCAATCCCTGTCACTGAATGAGGTTCAATCCCTGTCACTGACTGCGATTCAATCCATGTCACTGACTGAGATTCAATCCCTGACACTAAATGAGGCTCAATCCCTGTCACTGACTGAGATTCAATCCCTGTCACTAAATGAGGCTCAATCCCTGTCACTGACTGAGGTTCAGTCCCTGTCACTGATTGAGATTCAATTCCTGTCACTGACTGTGGTTCAATGCCTGTCACTGAATGAGATTGATATCCCTGTCACTGACTGAATTTCAATCGCTGTCACTGACTGAACCTCAATCCCTGTCACTGTCTGAGGTTCAATCCCTGTCACAGACTGAGGTTCAATCACTGTCACTCTCTGAGGTTCAATCCCTGTCACTCTCTCAGTTTCAATCCCTTTCACTGGCTGAGAATCAATCCCTGTCACTGACTGAGGCTCAATCCCTGTCACTGAATGAGATTCAATCTCTGTCACTGACTAAGGCTCAATCCCTGTCACTGATTGAGGCTCAATCCCTGTCACTGACTGAGATTCAATCCCTGTCACTGACTGAGATTCAATCCCTGTCACTGAATGAGGTTCAATCCTGTCACTGACTGTGATTCAATCCCTGTCACGGACTGAGATTCAATCCCTGTCACTGATTGAACATCAATCCCTGAAACTGACTGAGATTCAATCCCTGTCACTGACTGAGGTTCATTCCCTGTCACTGACTAAGATTCAATCCCTGTCACTGACTGAGATTCAATCCCTGTCACTGGCTGAGAATCAATCCCCGTCACTGACTGAGGCTCAATCCCTGTCACTGACTTTGATTCAATCCCTGTCACTGACTGAGATTCAATCCCTGTCACTGACTGAGGCTCAATCCCTGTCACTGACTGAGGTTCAGTCCCTGTCACTGATTGAGATTCAATTCCTGTCACTGACTGTGGTTCAATGCCTGTCACTGAATGAGATTGATATCCCTGTCACTGACTGAACCTCAATTCCTGTCACTGGCTGAGATTCAATCCCTGTCACAGACTGAGATTCAATCCCTGTCACTGACTGAGATTCAATCCCTGACACTAAATGAGGCTCAATCCCCGTCACTGACTGAGATTCAATCCCTGTCACTGACTGTGATTCAATCCCTGTCACTGACTGAGATTCAATCCCTGACACTAAATGAGGCTCAATCCCTGTCACTGACTGAGGTTCATTCCCTGTCACTGACTGAGATTCAATCCCTGTCATTGACTGAGATTCAATCCCTGTCACTGTCTGAGGTTCAATCCCTGTCACAGACTGAGGTTCAATCCCTGTCACTCTCTCAGTTTCAATCCCTGTCACTGGCTGAGATTCAATCCCTGTCACTGAAAGAGGTTCAATCCCTGTCACTGACTGTGATTCAATCCCTGTCACTGACTGAACATCAATCCCTGAAACTGACTGAGATTCAGTCCCTGTCACTGACTGAAGTTCAATCGCTGTCACTGACTGAGGTTAAATCCCTGTCACTGACAGAGGTTCAATCCCTGTCACTGACTGAACATCAATCCCTGAAACTGACTGAGGGTCAATCCCTGTCACTGACTGAGGGTCAATCCCTGTCACTGACTGAGGGTCAATCCCTGTCAATGACTGAAGTTCAATTCCTGTCACTGACTGAGGTTCAATCCCTGTCAATAATTAATATTCAATCCCTGTCACTGACTGAGATTCAATCACTGTCACTGACTGAGATTCAATCCCTGTCACTAAATGAGGCTCAATCCCTGTCACTGACTGAGGTTCAGTCCCTGTCACTGATTGAGATTCAATTCCTGTCACTGACTGTGGTTCAATGCCTGTCACTGAATGAGATTGATATCCCTGTCACTGACTGAATTTCAATCGCTGTCACTGACTGAACCTCAATCCCTGTCACTGACTGAGATTCAATCCCTGTCACTGACTGAGATTCAATCCCTGTCACTGACTGAGATTCAATCCCTGTCACTGACTGAGATTCAATTCCTGTAACTGACTGAGGGTTAATCCCTGTCACTGACTGAGATTCAATCCCTGTCACTGACTGAGGCTCAATCCCTGTCACTGACTGAAGCTCAATCCCTGTCACTGACTGACATTCAATCCCTGTCACTGACTGAGGTTCAATCCCTGTCACTGACTGAGGTTCAATCCCTGTCACTGACTGAGATTCAATCCCTGTCACTGACTGAGAGTCAATCCCTGTCACTGACTGAGAGTCAATCCCTGTCACTGACTGAGAGTCAATCCCTGTCACTGACTGAGGTTCCATCCCTCTCACTGACTGAGGTTAAATCCCTGTCAGTGTCTAAGATTCAATCCCTGTCACTGACTGAGATACAATTCCTGTCACTGACTGAGGTTCAATCCCTGTCACTGACAAAGGTTCAATCATTGTCACTGACTGAGATTCAATCCCTGTCACTGACTGAGGTTCAATCCCTGTCACTGACTGAGGTTCAATCCCTGTCACTGACTGAGGTTCAATCCCTGTCACTGACTGAGATTCAATCCCTGTCACTGACTGAGATTCAATCCCTGTCACTGACTGAGATTCAATCCCTGTCACTGACTGAGATTCAATCCCTGTCACTGACTGAGGTTCATTCCCTGTCACTGACTGAGGTTCATTCCCTGTCACTGACTAAGATTCAATCCCTGTCACTGACTGAGATTCAATTCCTGTCACTGAATGAGGTTCAATCCCTGTCACTCTCTGAGGTTCAATCCCTGTCACTCTCTCAGTTTCAATCCCTGTCACTGGCTGAGAATCAATCCCTGTCACTGACGGAGGCTCAATCCCTGTCACTGACTGTGATTCAATCCCTGTCACTGACTGAGATTCAATCTCGGTCACTGACTAAGGCTCAATCCCTGTCACTGATTGAGGCTCAATCCCTATCACTGACTGAGATTCAATCCCTGTCACTGAATGAGGTTCAATCCTGTCACTGGCTGAGATTCAATCCCTGTCACTGAATGAGGTTCAATCCCTGTCACTGACTGCGATTCAATCCATGTCACTGACTGAGATTCAATCCCTGACACTAAATGAGGCTCAATCCCTGTCACTGACTGAGATTCAATCCCTGTCACTAAATGAGGCTCAATCCCTGTCACTGACTGAGGTTCAGTCCCTGTCACTGATTGAGATTCAATTCCTGTCACTGACTGTGGTTCAATGCCTGTCACTGAATGAGATTGATATCCCTGTCACTGACTGAATTTCAATCGCTGTCACTGACTGAACCTCAATCCCTGTCACTGACTGAGATTCAATCCCTGTCACTGACTGAGATTCAATCCCTGTCACTGACTGAGATTCAATCCCTGTCACTGACTGAGATTCAATTCCTGTAACTGACTGAGGGTTAATCCCTGTCACTGACTGAGATTCAATCCCTGTCACTGACTGAGGCTCAATCCCTGTCACTGACTGAGGCTCAATCCCTGTCACTGACTGAAGCTCAATCCCTGTCACTGACTGACATTCAATCCCTGTCACTGACTGAGGTTCAATCCCTGTCACTGACTGAGATTCAATCCCTGTCACTGACTGAGAGTCAATCCCTGTCACTGACTGAGAGTCAATCCCTGTCACTGACTGAGGTTCCATCCCTCTCACTGACTGAGGTTAAATCCCTGTCAGTGTCTAAGATTCAATCCCTGTCACTGACTGAGATACAATTCCTGTCACTGACTGAGGTTCAATCCCTGTCACTGACAAAGGTTCAATCATTGTCACTGACTGAGATTCAATCCCTGTCACTGACTGAGGTTCAATCCCTGTCACTGACTGAGGTTCAATCCCTGTCACTGACTGAGGTTCAATCCCTGTCACTGACTGAGGTTCAATCCCTGTCACTGACTGAGATTCAATCCCTGTCACTGACTGAGATTCAATCCCTGTCACTGACTGAGATTCAATCCCTGTCACTGACTGAGATTCAATCCCTGTCACTGACTGAGGTTCATTCCCTGTCACTGACTAAGATTCAATCCCTGTCACTGACTGAGATTCAATTCCTGTCACTGAATGAGGTTCAATCCCTGTCACTCTCTGAGGTTCAATCCCTGTCACTCTCTCAGTTTCAATCCCTGTCACTGGCTGAGAATCAATCCCTGTCACTGACGGAGGCTCAATCCCTGTCACTGACTGTGATTCAATCCCTGTCACTGACTGAGATTCAATCTCGGTCACTGACTAAGGCTCAATCCCTGTCACTGATTGAGGCTCAATCCCTATCACTGACTGAGATTCAATCCCTGTCACTGAATGAGGTTCAATCCTGTCACTGGCTGAGATTCAATCCCTGTCACTGAATGAGGTTCAATCCCTGTCACTGACTGCGATTCAATCCATGTCACTGACTGAGATTCAATCCCTGACACTAAATGAGGCTCAATCCCTGTCACTGACTGAGATTCAATCCCTGTCACTAAATGAGGCTCAATCCCTGTCACTGACTGAGGTTCAGTCCCTGTCACTGATTGAGATTCAATTCCTGTCACTGACTGTGGTTCAATGCCTGTCACTGAATGAGATTGATATCCCTGTCACTGACTGAATTTCAATCGCTGTCACTGACTGAACCTCAATCCCTGTCACAGACTGAGGTTCAATCACTGTCACTCTCTGAGGTTCAATCCCTGTCACTCTCTCAGTTTCAATCCCTGTCACTGGCTGAGAATCAATCCCTGTCACTGACTGAGGCTCAATCCCTGTCACTGAATGAGATTCAATCTCTGTCACTGACTAAGGCTCAATCCCTGTCACTGATTGAGGCTCAATCCCTGTCACTGACTGAGATTCAATCCCTGTCACTGACTGAGATTCAATCCCTGTCACTGAATGAGGTTCAATCCTGTCACTGAATGAGGTTCAATCCCAGTCACTGGCTGAGATTCAATCCCAGTCACTGACTGTGATTCAATCCCTGTCACTGACTGAGGTTAAATCCCTGTCAGTGTCTAAGATTCAATCCCTGTCACTGACTGAGATTCAATTCCTGTTCCTGACTGAGGTTCAATCCCTGTCACTGACTGAGGTTCAATCCCTGTCACGGACTGAGATTCAATCCCTGTCACTGACTGAACATCAATCCCTGAAACTGACTGAGATTCAATCCCTGTCACTGACTGAGGTTCATTCCCTGTCACTGACTAAGATTCAATCCCTGTCACTGACTGAGATTCAATTCCTGTCACTGAATGAGGTTCAATCCCTGTCCCTCTCTCAGTTTCAATCCCTGTCACTGGCTGAGAATCAATCCCCGTCACTGACTGAGGCTCAATCCCTGTCACTGACTTTGATTCAATCCCTGTCACTGACTGAGATTCAATCCCTGTCACTGACTGAGATTCAATCCCTGTCACTAAATGAGGCTCAATCCCTGTCACTGACTGTGGTTCAATGCCTGTCACTGACTGAGATTGATATCCCTGTCACTGACTGAATTTCAATTGCTGTCACTGACTGAACCTCAATCCCTGTCACTGACTGAGGTTCAATCGCTGTCGCTGACTGAGGTTCAATCTCTGTCACTGATTGAGGGTCAATCCCTGTCACTGAATGAGATTCAATCCCTGTCAGTGTCTAAGATTCAATCCCTGTCACTGACTGAGGTTCAATCCCTGTGATTGACTGAGATTAAATCCCTGTCATTGTCTGAGATTCAATCCCTGTCACTGTCTGAGGTTCAATCCCTGTCACAGACTGAGGTTCAATCCCTGTCACAGACTGAGGTTCAATCCCTGTCACAGACTGAGGTTCAATCCCTGTCACTCTCTAGGTTTTAATCCCTGTCACTGGCTGAGAATCAATCCCTGTCACTGACTGAGGATCAATCCCTGTCACTGACTAAGGCTCAATCCCTGTCACTGATTGAGGCTCAATCCCTGTCACTGACTGAGGCTCAATCCCTGTCACTGACTGAGATTCAATCCCTGTCACTGAATGAGGTTCAATCCCTGTCACTGGCTGAGATTCAATCCCTGTCACTGGCTGAGATTCAATCCCTGTCACTGGCTGAGATTCAATCCCTGTCACTGGCTGAGATTCAATCCCTGACACTAAATGAGGCTCAATCCCTGTCACTGACTGAGGTTCAATCCCTGTCACTGACTGAGATTCAATCCCTGTCACTGACTGAGGTTCAATCCCTGTCACTGACTGAGATTCAATCCCTGTCATTGACTGAGATTCAATCCCTGTCACTGTCTGAGGTTCAATCCCTGTCACAGACTGAGGTTCAATCACTGTCACTCTCTGAGGTTCAATCCCTGTCACTCTCTCAGTTTCAATCCCTGTCACTGGCTGAGATTCAATCCCTGTCACTGAAAGAGGTTCAATCCCTGTCACTGACTGTGATTCAATCCCTGTCACTGACTGAACATCAATCCCTGTCACTGACTGAGATTCAATTCCTGTCACTGACTGAGGTTCAATCCCTGTCACTGACTGAGGTTCAATCCCTGTCACGGACTGAGATTCAATCCCTGTCACTGATTGAACATCAATCCCTGAAACTGACTGAGATTCAATCCCTGTCACTGACTGAGGTTCATTCCCTGTCACTGACTAAGATTCAATCCCTGTCACTGACTGAGATTCAATCCCTGTCACTGGCTGAGAATCAATCCCCGTCACTGACTGAGGCTCAATCCCTGTCACTGACTTTGATTCAATCCCTGTCACTGACTGAGATTCAATCCCTGTCACTGACTGAGGCTCAATCCCTGTCACTGACTGAGGTTCAGTCCCTGTCACTGATTGAGATTCAATTCCTGTCACTGACTGTGGTTCAATGCCTGTCACTGAATGAGATTGATATCCCTGTCACTGACTGAACCTCAATTCCTGTCACTGGCTGAGATTCAATCCCTGTCACAGACTGAGATTCAATCCCTGTCACTGACTGAGATTCAATCCCTGACACTAAATGAGGCTCAATCCCCGTCACTGACTGAGATTCAATCCCTGTCACTGACTGTGATTCAATCCCTGTCACTGACTGAGATTCAATCCCTGACACTAAATGAGGCTCAATCCCTGTCACTGACTGAGGTTCATTCCCTGTCACTGACTGAGATTCAATTCCTGTCACTGACTGAGATTCAATTCCTGTCACTGACTGAGGTTCAATCCCTGTCACTGACTGAGATTCAATCCCTGTCACTGACTGAGGTTCAATCCCTGTCACTGACTGAGATTCAATCCCTGTCATTGACTGAGATTCAATCCCTGTCACTGTCTGAGGTTCAATCCCTGTCACAGACTGAGGTTCAATCACTGTCACTCTCTGAGGTTCAATCCCTGTCACTCTCTCAGTTTCAATCCCTGTCACTGGCTGAGATTCAATCCCTGTCACTGAAAGAGGTTCAATCCCTGTCACTGACTGTGATTCAATCCCTGTCACTGACTGAACATCAATCCCTGAAACTGACTGAGATTCAGTCCCTGTCACTGACTGAAGTTCAATCGCTGTCACTGACTGAGGTTAAATCCCTGTCACTGACAGAGGTTCAATCCCTGTCACTGACTGAACATCAATCCCTGAAACTGACTGAGGGTCAATCCCTGTCACTGACTGAGGGTCAATCCCTGTCACTGACTGAGGGTCAATCCCTCTCGCCCTCTCACCCTCTCTCTCGCCCTCTCTCCCCCTTTTGCTTTCTCTCCCTATCTCTCCCTCTCTCTCGCCCTCTCGCCCACTCTTCCCCCTCGCCCTTTCTCCCTCTGTCACCCGGTTTCCCACTTTTGCGTTCCCTCCGTCTTTCGCCCTCTCTCCCTCTCTCGCCCAATCTCCCTCTCCCGCTCTCTATCCATCTCTCTCCCTCTCGCCCTCTCTCACCCTTTCTCCATCTCTCGCTCTCTCTTCCTCTCCAACGCCCTCCCTCTCTCGCCCTCTATCCATCTTTCTCCCTCTTGCCCTCTCTCCATCTCTCTCCCTCACTTCCTCTCTCCCCTCTCTCGAACTTTCTCTCCCTCTCTCCCTCTCTCGCCATCTCTCCCTCATTCACCCTCTCTCCCTCTTTTGCCCTGTCTCGCTCTCGCCCTCTCTCCCTCTCTCGCTCTCTCTCCCTCTCTAGCCCCCCTCCTTCTCTCGCCCTCTCTCCCTCTCTCACCCTCTCGACCTCTCTCGCCCTCTTTCCCCTCTCTCAAACTCTTTCGCCATCTCTCCCTATCTCGCCCTCTCACCCTCTGTCTTTCTCTCTCCCTCTCTCTCCCCCTCTCGCCATCTCGCCCACTCTCCCCCTCTCGACCTCTTTCCCTCTCTCGGCCGCTTTCCTAATTTTGCCCTCTCTCCGTCTTTCGCCCACTCTCCCTCTCTAGCTCTCTATCCATCTTTCTCCCTCTTCCCTCTCTCGCCCTCTCTCCATCTCTCTCCCTCTCTCCCTCTCTCTCCCTCACTCGAACTATCTCGCCCTCTCTCCCTCCTTTGCGCTCTCTTGCTCTCTCTGCCTCTCTCGCCCCCCTCCCTCTCTCGCCCTCTCTCCCTCTTTTGTCCTCTCTGCCACTCTCCTTCTCTCGCACTTTCTTGCCCTCTCTCACCACTGTTTCCCTCTCTCACACTTTCTCCCTCACTCTCGCTCTCTCGCCCTCTCTCCCTCTCTCTCCCTTTCTCCATCTTTTGCCCTCTCTCCCTCTCTCGACCTCTCTCCATATCTTGCCCTCTCTCTACCTGTTTCTCCCTCTCTCCCTTCTCTCGTCCTCTCACCTCCTCCCGCCCTCTGTCTTTCTCTCGCCCTCTTTCGCCCTCTCACTCTCTCTCGTCCTCTCTCCCACTCTCGCGCTTTCTCGCCCACACTCCCTCTCTCGCCCTTTCACGCCCTCTCTCACTGTCTCTCCCATTTCTCGCACACTTTCCCTCTCTCTCTTCCTCTTGTGCCCTCTCTCCCTCTCTCCCTTTCTCTCCTTATCTCCCTCTCTATCTCTCTCGCATTCTTTCACTCTCTCGTACTCTCTCCCTCTTTTGTACTCTCTCCCTCTCTCTTCCTCTTTCGTACTCTCTCCCTCTCTCGCCCACTCTCCCTCTCTCACCCATTCTCGAACTCTTTTGCCCTCTCTTCCTCTCTCGCCCTCTCTCCCTCTCTAGCCCACTTTCCCACTTTTGCCCTCTCTCCCTCTTTCGCCCTCTCACCCTCTCTCGCCCACTCTCCCGCTCTAGCTCTATATCCATCTCTCTCCCTCTCAACCTCTTTCTATCTCTCTCCCTCTCTTGACCTTTCTCGCCCTCTCTCCCTCTTTTGCCCTCTCTCCCTCTCTTGCCCAGTCTCCCTCTCTCGCTCTCTATTCATCTTTCTCCCTCTTGCCCTCTCTACATCTCTCCCTCACTTCCTCTCTCCCCCTTTCTCAAACTTTCTCTCCGTCTCTCCCTCTCTCGCCATCTCTCCCTCATTCACCCTCTATCCCTCGTTTGCCCTGTCTCGCTCTCGCCCTCTCCCCCTCTCTCGCTCTCTCTGCCTCTCTAGTCCCCCTCCCTCTCTCGCCCTCTCACCCTCTGTCTTTCTCTTTCCCTCTCTCCCACTTTCGCCCTCTCTCCCTCTCTCTCCCTCTCTCGCCCACTCTCCCCCTCCCGACCACTCTCCCTCTCTCGCCCGCTTTCCCAGTTATGCCCTCTCTCCGTCTTTCGCCCACTCTCCCTCTCTCGCTCTCTATCCATCTGTCTCCCTCTCGCCCTCTCTCACCCTCTCTCCCTCTCTCTCCCTCACTCGAACTATCTCGCCCTCTCTCCCTCTCTCGCCCTCTCTCCCTCTCTCGCCCTCTCTCCCTCTCTCGTGCTTTCTTGCCCTCTCCCCCTCTCTCACCACTGTTTCCCTCTCTCGCACTTTCACCCTCAGTCTCGCTCTCTCTCCCTCTCTCGCCCTCTCTCCCTCCATCTTTTGCCCTCTCTCCCTCTCGCCCACTCTCCATATCTTGCCCTCTCTCTACCTATTTCCCCCTCTCTCCCTTCTCTCGCCCTCTCACCTCCTCCCGCCCTCTGCCTTTCTCTCGCCCTCTTTCGCCCTCTATCGCCCTCTCTTCCACTCTCGCGCTTTCTCGCCCACACTCCCTCTCTCGCCCTTTCATGCCCTTTCTCACTGTCTCTCCCATTTCTCGCACTCTTTCCCTCTCTTTCGCCCTCTTGCGCCCTCTCTCCCTCGCACTCCCACTCTCCATTTCTCTCCTTATCTCCCTCTCTCCCTCTCTCGTACTCTCTCCCTCTCTCGTACTCTCTCCCTCTCTCGTACTCTCTCCCTCTCTCGTACTCTCTCCCTCTCTCGTACTCTCTCCCTCTCTCGTACTCTCTCCCTCTCTCGTACTCTCTCCCTCTCTCGTACTCTCTCCCCCTCTCGTACTCTCTCCCCCTCTCTCCCTCTTTTGTACTCTCTCCCTCTCTCCCTCTCTCGCTCTCTCTCGCCCACTCTCCTTCTCTCGCCCATTCTCCCTCTCTCGCCCACTCTCACCCACTCTCGCCCACTCTCCCTCTCTAGCTCTATATCCATCTCTCTCCCTCTCGCCCTCTTTCTATCTCTCTCCCTCTCTTGACCTTTCTCGCCCTCTCTCCCTCTCTCGCCGTCTCTCCCTCTCTCGCCCTCTCTCCTTCTTTTGCCCTCTCTCCCTCTCTTGCGCTCTCTCCCTTTCTCACCCTCTCTCCCTTTCTCACCCTCTCTCCATCTCTCTACCTCTCGCCCTCTATCGCTCTCTCTCGCCCTTTTTCCATCTCTCTCCCACACTATCTCTCTATCCCTCTCTCAACCTTTCTCGCCTGCTCTCCGTTTCTCGCCGTTTCTCCCTCTCTCGCCCTCTCTCTTCCTCTCTCCCTCTCTCGCCCTCTCGCCCTCTCTCTCTCTCTCTCGCCCTCCCGCCCTCTCTCGCTCCCTGTCTCCCTCTCTCGCCCTCTCTCCCCCTCTCTCTCTCTCCATATCTTGCCCTCTCTCTACCTCTTTCCCTCTCTCTCCCTTCTCTCGCCCTCTAACCTCCGCCCGCCCTCTGTCTTTCTCTCGCCCTCTTTCGCCCTCTCACCCTCTCTCCCACTCTCCCGCTTTCTCGCCCACACTCCCTCTCTTGCCCTTTCATGCCCTCTCTCACTGTCTCTCCCATTTCTCGCTCTCTCCCTCTCTCTCGCCCTCTTTCTCCCTCGCACTACCTCTCTCCCTTTCTCTCCTTCTCTCCCTCTCTACATCTTTCGCACTCTCTCCCTCTCTCCCTCTCTCTCACCTTCTTTCATGCTCTCTGCCTCTCTCTCCCTCTTTCGTACTCTCTCCCTCTCTCGCTCTCTCTCGTCCTCTCTACCTCTCTCGCACACTCTCCCTCTCTCTAACTCTTTCGCCCTCTCTTCCTCTCTCGCCCTCTTTCCCTCTCTCGCCCACTTTCCCACTTTTGCCCTCTCTCCCTCTTTCGCCCTCTCACCCTCTCTCGCCCACTATCCCTCTCTAGCTCGATATCCATCTCTCTCCCTCTCGCCCTCTTTCCATCTCTCTCCCTCTCTCGAACTCTTTCGCCCTCTCTTCCTCTCTCGTCCTCTCTCCCTCTCTCGCCCACTTTCCCACTTTTGCCCTCTCTCACTCTCATGCCCTCTCTCCCTCTCTCGCCCTCTCTCCATCTCTCGCCCTCTCATCCTCTCTCTCGCCCTCTCTCGCCCTCTCGTCCTCTCCCCCTCTCTCGCCTTCTCTCCCCCTCTCTCCCTCTCTAGCCCGCTCACCCTCTCTCTCACCCTCTCGTCCTCTCTCGCCCTCTCTCCCTCTCTCGTCCTCTCTCGCCCTCTCTCCCTCTCTCACCCTCTGTCTTTCTCTCGCCCTCTCCCACTTTTGCTTTCTCTCCTTATCTCTCCATCTCTCGCCCTCTTGCCCACTCTCCCCCCTCGCCCTCTCTCCCTCTCTCACCCGTTTTCCCACTTTGCCCTCTCTCCCTCTTTCGCCCTCTCTCCCCCACTCTCCCTCTCGCTCTCTATCCATCTCTCTCCTCTACCCTTTCTCTATCTCTCTCCCTCTCTTCCTCTTTATGCCTCTCTCGACCTTTCTCGCCATCTCTCCCTCTCTAGCCCCCCTCCCTCTCTCGCCCCCTCTCTCTCTTCCTCTCTCGCCCTCTCTCCCTCTCTCCCTTCTCTCCTCTCTTCCTCTCTTTCCCTTTCTCCCTCTTTCACCCTCTCTCGCCCTCACTCCCTCTTTCGCTCTCTCTCCCCCCTCGCCATCTCTCCCTCTCTCGTCCTCTCTCCCTCTTTTGTTCTCTCTTCCTCTCTCCATTTCTACATCTCTCCCTCTCTCTCTCGCCCACACTCGCTCTCTCACCCTCTCTCCCTCTTTTGCCCTTTCGCCCTGTCTCATTCTCTCTGCCTGTTTCGGCCGCTCTGGCTCTTTCGCCCTCTCTCGCCCTCTCCTCCTCCCACCCTCTCTCGCTCTCTCTCGCCCTCTCTCCATCTCTCTCCCATTCTCCCTCTCTATCCCTCTCTCGATCTTGCTCGCCCCCCGCTCTCACCGTTTCGCCCTCTCTTGCCCTCTCTCCCTCGTTTGACCTCTCTCCCTCTCGTCCTCTCCCCCTCTCTCACCTTCTCTCACCCTGTCTTGCCCTCTCGCCTTTCTCGCCCTCTCACCCTCTCTCTCCCTCTCTCGCCCACTCTCCCTCTCTCGAACTCTTTCTCCCTCTCTCCCTCTCTCGCCCTCTGTCTTTCTTTGCCCTCTCTCCCACTTTCGCCCTCTCTCCCTCTCTCTCCCTCTCTCGCCCTCTCGCCCACTCTCCCCGTCTCTCCCTCTCTCGCCCTCTCTCCCTCTCTCCCCCTCCCTCCTTTGTGCTCTCTTGCTCTCGCCCTCTCTCCCTCTCTCGCTCTCTCTGCCTTTCTAGTCCCCCTCCCTCTCTCGCCCTCTCTCCCTCTTTTGTCCTCTCTCCATCTCTCGCCCTCTCTGCCACTCTCCCTCTCTCGCGCGTTTTTGCCCTCTCTCCTCTCTCGCCACTGTTCCCCTCTCTCGCACATTCTCCCTCACTCTCACCCTCTCTCCCTTCTCTCGCCCTCTCACCTCCTCCCGCCCTCTGTCTTTCTCTTGCCCTCTTTCGCCCTCACACCCTCTCTCGCCTTCTCTCCCACTCTCGCGCTTTCTCGCCCACACTCCCTCTCTCGACCTTTCTCGCCCTCTCTCCCTCTCTCGCTCCCTCTCCATCTCTCACCCTCTCTCCATCTTTCATCCTCTCTCCCTCTCTCCTCCCCTCTCCTTCTCTTCCTCTCTCACGCTTTCTTGCCCTCTCTCCCTCTCTCACCGCTTCTCCTTCTCTCGCACTCTCGCCCACTCTCGCCCACTCTCCATTTCTTGCCCTCTCGCCCTCTCTCGCTGTTTATCCCACTCTCGCCCTCTTTCCCTGTTTCATCCTCACTCCTTCTCTCGCCCTCTCTCCCTTTCTCCCTCTCTCGCCCTCTCACCCTCTCTCACTCTCTTTGCCTCTTTCGCCCTCTCTCCCTCTTTCGCCCTCTCTCCCTCTCCTTCCCTCTCTCGCCTTTGTTCCCTCTCTCGCCCTCTTTTGACCTCTCTCCCTCTCGTCCTCTCGCCCTCTCTCGACCTCTCCCTCTTTCGCCCTCTCCCCCTCTCTTGCCGCTTCTCCCTCTCTTGCACTCTCTCCCTCTCTCTCACCCTCTCGCCCTCTCTCGTCCTCTCTCCCTCTCACTCCCTCTCTCCCTTTCTCTCCCTCTCTAGCTCTCTCGCCGTCTCTCCCTCTCTCACCCAATATCTACCTCTTTCGCTCTCTCGCCCTCTCTCGCCCTCTCTCCCTCTCTCACCCTCTCTCCCTCTCTCGTTCTCTCGCCCTCTCTCGTTCTCTCGCCCTCTCTCCCTAATTCGTCCTCTCTCTCTCTCGCCATCTCTCCCTCTCGCTATCTTACCCTCTCTCGCCTTCTCTCCTCTTCGGTCCTCTCCCCCCTCACCCTCTCTCGCCTGCCCCCTCTCTCGCTCTCACTCTCTCCCTCTCTCGTCTACCCCCCTCTCTCTCCCTCTCTCCATCTGTCACCCTCTCTCGCCTTCTCTCCCTTTCTCGGCCCCTCTCCCTCTTTCGCTCTCTCTCCATCGTTCTCTCTCTTTTTCTCGCACTCTCGCCCTCTCTTTCTCGCCATCTCTCCTCTCTCGCACTCTCGCCCTCTCTTTCTCGCCATCTCTCCTCTCTCGCCCTCACTCACCCTCTCACCCTCTCTCCCCCTCTCGTCCTCTCGCCATCACGCCCTCTCTCCCTCTCTCGCCCTCTCTCCCTCATGCCCTCTCTCCCTCTCTCGCCCTCTCTCTCCCTTTCCCTCTCTCCCTCTCTCTCTCTCGCCCTCTCTCCCTTTCTCGCCCTCTCTCACTCTCTCGCCTTCTCTCTTCTCTCGCCCTCTCTCTCTCGCCGTCTTGCCCTCTCTCGCTCTCTCTCACCTTCTCTCCCTCTGTCGCTCTCTCTGCCTCTTTCGCCCTCTTGCCCTCTCAGGCTCTATCGCCCTCTATCCCCCTTTCTCTCCCTCTCTCTCTCTCTCCCTCTCTCCTTCTCTCCCTCTCTCACCCTCACTTGCCCTTTCCCTATCTCCCTCTCTCTCTCTCGCCCTCTCTCCATCTTTCATCATCTCTCCCTCTCTCCTCCCCTCTCCTTCTCTTCCTTTCTCGCGTTTTCTTGCCCTCTCTCACCGCTTCTCCTTCTCTTGCACTCTCTCCCTCACTCTCGCCCTCTTGCCCTCTCTCGCCCTCTCTCCCACTCTCCCTCTTTCCCCCTCTCTCCCCCTCTGTCCCTCTCGCTCTCTATCCATCTCTCTCCCTCTGCCCTTTCTCCATCTCTCTCCCTCTCTCGACCTCTCTCGCTCCCTCTCCCTCTCTCGCTCCCTCTCCCTCTCTCGCACTCTCTCCCTCTCTCGCACTCTCTCCCTCTCTCGCACTCTCTCCCTCTCTCGCACTCTCTCCCTCTCTCGCACTCTCTCCCTCTCTCGCACTCTCTCCCTCTCTCGCACTCTCTCCCTCTCTCGCACTCTCTCCCTCTCTCGCACTCTCTCCCTCTCTCGCACTCTCTCCCTCTCGCCCTCTCTCGCTGTTTATCCCTCTCTCGCCCTCTTTCCCTGTTTCATCCTCTCTCCTTCTCTCGCCCTCTCTCCCTTTCTCCCTCTCTCGCCCACTCTCCCTCTCGCTCTCTATCCATCTCTCTCCCTCTGCCCTTTCTCCATCTCTCTCCCTCTCTTCCTCTCTCTCCCTCTCTCAACCTTTCTCGCCCTCTCTCCCTCTCTCGCTCCCTCTCCATCTCTCACCCTCTCTCCATCTTTCGTCCTCTCTCCCTCTCTCCTCCCCTCTCCTTCTCTTCCTCTCTCACGCTTTCTTGCCCTCTCTCCCTCTCTCACCGCTTCTCCTTCTCTCGCACTCTCTCCCTCACTCTCGCCCTCTTGCCCTCTCTCCCTCTCTCGCCCACTCTCCCTCTCTCGCCCACTCTCCCTCTCTCGCCCACTCTCCCTCTCTCGCCCACTCTCCCTCTCTCGCCCACTCTCCCTCTCTCGCCCACTCTCCCTCTCTAGCTCTATATCCATCTCTCTCCCTCTCGCCCTCTTTCCATCTCTCTCCCTGTCTCGAACTCTTTCGCCCTCTCTCCCTCTCTCGCCCTCTCTCCTTCTCTCCCTCTCTCTCCCTCACTTGCCCTTTCCCTATCTCCCTCTCTCTCTCTCGCCCTCTCTCCCTTTCTCGCCCTCTCTCTTCTCTCGCCCTCTATCTCTCTCGCCGTCTTGCCCCCTCTCGCCCTCTCTCCCTCTCTCGCTCTCTCTCACCTTCTCTCCCTCTGTCGCCCACTCTGCCTCTTTCGCCCTCTTGCCCTCTCAGGCTCTCTCGCCCTCTCTCGCCCTTTATCCCCCTTTCTCTCCCTCTCTCTCTCGCCCTCTCTCCCTCTCTCACCATTTTCCCCTCTCTCGCCCTCTCTTCCTCTCTCGCACTCTCTCACCCTCTCTATCTCTCTCCCTCTCTCTCCCTCCCTCTCCCTCTTTCGCCCGCTCGGCCTCTCTCCCTCTCTCTCCCTCTCTCCCTTTCTCGCCCTCTCTCCCTCTCTTCCTCTCGTCCTCTCTCTCCCTCTCTCCCCCTCTTCCTCTCTCGCCCGCCCCCCTCTCTTGCCCTCTCTCCCTCTCTCTTCCTCTCGCCCTCTCTCTCCCCCTTCTCTCGCTCGCACTCTCTCCCTCTCTCGCCCGCCCACCCCTCTTCTCGCTCTCTCCTCAACTTCCTCCATTTCTCATTGACTGAATCTCTCTTCCCCCCTCCATCCCTCCCACTCTGTCTGATTCACTCTGTGTCCCTGGTTCTTCCCTTTCCCCCTGACGTGGTGAGAGAGGAACTGTTTGCAGTGAGAGAGAGGGAGAGAAATGAGGGGAAAGAGGAGGCGAGAGGAAATGGGGAGGACAGGTTGGAGTCGGGGGGACAGATGGAGTTAAACCCAGCTCCTGAGCTCAAGGCGTGGTGCCCTCCACTTCCCTGAGAACCAGGACTTGGGGCTGAGTCTGTCTCTCTCCAGCTCAGCTTCTCCAACACAAGGACACGCAACAACATCGGTCACTCTGCTGTTCGCATGCTTTAAAGAACATTTTTATTGTTTATAAATGGAAGTGATGGATACAGTTAGTGGGATGGTGCCTTTTCTCACTGGCCCCTGAGTTGTGAGAAACATTGAAATGTTTCCCTGTAACCCCCCTGTGGGATAAGGAGGGACAAACCAGCGCTACCCTCAGTCTGTTACCATAGTGACAGGCTGCTCCATCGCTGAAACACTGAACTGAAATGAGAAAATCCCAGATGGTGTGATTAATGATGGAATTTGATTGATGGATGGATTTAGGTGAAGGGATATTTCAGCACATTCTTCAGCTGCTGCCTGAACTTAGTCTGGGTCACGGCATAAATCGCAGTGTTTGTGCAGCAACTGAGGAGCTGCAGCATGAAGCCCAATTCCAGCACAAAGTCATGGAGATACACAGGGTTACCCACTAAATAATACAACCGGTACCATATAGAATACAGCATTAACGTTGACCATAACAGGATGAAATTGGCCGAGATCACAAACAGTAAAATGACGGATTTTTTTCGGTTTCTCATTTCAGTGTCAGACTGCGCGTCCCCATTGGTGTGAGCGCGGAGTCTCCTGCGGGCTCTGCTGGTCACTACAATGTGTCTGACGGTGAGAACATTGAGCAGCAGAACCAGGAGAAATGGGACACACGGGGTTAGACTGTGGTGGAGGAACTCGATTGTGACCCAGACAATGGAGTCATGAACAGCGAATGTTACATCACAAAACCAGGGGGCGTTCACCAGCCAATACCGAGCCGTGAGCATAAAATACCAGAAAATGTTCTTTAAACAGCTCAGCACAGTCACTGTTCCCAGAACCACAGCCGCCGTTTTCTCACTGCAATATTTACTTTTCAGCTTCTGGCAACAAATGGCCACAAACCGGTCAAAGGTGAAAGTGACGGTGAACCAGACAGAGCAGTCAGTGGCTGCATAAAGCAGGACGGCGTGGATATTACACACGGGGACGGAGTCCTTCAGCAAATTAAACTGTTCCCGATAAACAATGGGAATGTGTCTCAGTATCAGGTCGAGGATAATGACCAGGAGATCCGCCGCTGCCATGGCCCCCAGGTAATGTCTGACACATGGAGACAATCCACAATCTTTATAAAGCAGGACGTAGATGGTCACTACGTTAACTGTGAGGAAGGAAAACAAACCCATTATCCATGTGCCTGGAGGCAAAAGGACCCGTTTGATCGGGGACCCAGTGAGATTTTCAAATGTGTCCCTGTATTCAGGGATTTATTAAAATAATTAGAGCTGGAATACCTAATGGGAAGGTCTGAATTACTGACAAAAATGTGACAGAAACCACAAGAAACCCTCCCTCCCCAAACACACAGAGACACATCCATAAGGACAGATGGTTTCTAGAACATTCCCACACACTCGATCACTCGAGAGCAGACACAGGTCACTCCTTCCCAGTTCCTAATACGGAGGGTGGAAACGTTGCTGTCCTAAAGGATTCTCTCTCAGTTTCCTGAAGACAAACGGAGTTTGGGAATTTCTGTCTTTTGGTCTAAATTGTATTCGATCCTGTGTGATGAAGAAATGTAAACGCAGGGAAAACGTATTCACACCTTTAACTGCCTGAGGGGCCTTCGGAACAGTGACTCCTTCTCCCTGGAACGGGATCTCTTCCCTCGGGATCTTATTGTTTGTTCAATTCACTGACGTCCGGCTGTTCACAAACAATGTCAGGGTTCAGAACGTTCCGGGGAACTCCTTAACCTGTCCATCACCTTTCCCCCTACCCACCCCACCAACATGATGTACTGTGCCTGGACACACTGTAACATTAATGGGGTGAGAGACGGAGGGTCCAATCACAGGAATGGGAACTAAAGGCATTGCCAGATCAGCTGAAATGGCTAGCTATGCCACATTCTCAATACACCTCACAGAACCAACCCAGACACCATCAACCCAGATTAGATATCTGTTCACCGTGGAACACTGTGCAGACCAGGCCAGTGTACTGCTCAGTACAACCCAGCAATCTGTCCAGATTCATCCATTTCACTGGTCAATACAATCCAGCAATCTGTCCAGAGTGGAACACTGCACAGATCAGATCAGGGCATTGATCTATAAACCCAGACCATACATCTTTCCAGCACGGGGAGCTGTGCAGACCACAGCAGTGCATTGATCTATAAACCCGGACTAGATATCTGTCCAGCTCCGGGAGAAGTGCGGACCACAGCAGTGCATTAATCTTTTAACCCAGACTAGATATCTGTCCAGCACGGGAAGCTGTGCATACCGCAGCAGGGCACTAATGTGTGAACCTGAAACAAATATCCAACCAGCATAAGGAGTTACAAAAAACAACATCATTGCATTATCTATAAACTTCAACCAGATAGTCTGACCAGCACAGCGACCTGTGCAGTAATCACCGTGAACTCATCTGTAAACCAAGAGCAGTTACCCTCCCAGCATGTAGGACTGTGTACACCGCCCCAATGCATTGCTCAGTAACACTGTATTAGACCCCTGCCCAGTGTGGGGAAACTTGCAACCCATGCTGGGAGTGACAGGATGTGCAGCTCTCATCCATTTCCAGCTCCCTAATCTCCATTGTGCCATGACAAGGTGGTGTTGTGGGTGTGAACATCACTGCCAGAGAGAGATGGCAGGGGAACCAGTTTAAATATCACCACATGGGAGTGGTTTGGGGTATAGACAGAGAGGGGGAGACCGAGATACAGTGTCATGGAAGGATGTGCTCCCAGGTTTCAGAATGCTGAAATGTAGACACTTCGATAGCATCCTGTAATATGAGCCTGTCTTCCCGGGAAAGATGGGTAAAACGGATATTTGTGTGAAGTCAGATGAGCATTTGTTCTGCATCTTTGTAACGGGAATTAGTTTCATAAGAATTTTTGACTCATTGGGCAGATTCTAGCAATACTTCATCTTTGTTTGATTTTCCTTGAATGTGACAGAGGGATGGTTCACACGAGGCTGAGCTAATTTCCTGATGCTATTGTATCCAACTCACCTCATTCACTATCCACCCCACTCCATGGTGTCCCGCTCATTCAATACCAGCCCGATTCTCTCACCCATCATGGCTGGAGGTACTCACCATCGCCCGGGTGCCCCTGGATATTCTCTGATCCCTGACATTGGTGCCATCTTTAAAAGGCCAATGGACACACAGTTAATCTTTCTCTGTTAGGAGCTGCCCTGCACAGTTTGCCCTGAGCATGGCAGATAAGGGGCAATTGCACCACGTTTTGTCGACAGGGGCATGGAGGTCCTGGTGGAGTGGCTAGCATTGGGGGTAGGGGGGGGGGGAGGCATTCTCTTCCTAGAGGGAGCCACACCACCAGACCCACCGAGCATGATCTGAGTTCACCACCCAGCTCAGTGCAGTATCTGCGGTCTGAAGAAATGTCCAGCAATACAGGACAAGCATCAATAACCTTTCCCGTTCCGTCAGGATAAGGGTTAACGTATTTTCTCTGCTCCCTCACACTCACGGTATATCTGTTATAGCACTGACCCCCGAACAAGGCTCCTGCTCCAACACTCTCACTGCTGCAAGCCTCAACTTCTCTCTCTCTGGCTCTGTCTCTGTGTCTCTATGTCTCTGTCTCGCTCTCTCTCGCGCACCATCTCTCTCGCGCTCTCTCTCTCTCGTGCTCTCTCTCTCGCTCTGTCTCCCCACCTCCACTTTATCCCCCTCCACTAATAACACTGCATGGATACATCACTGTGAACTTATCCCTCCAGACACCTCACCATGAACCTGTCTCCCACCTACACCAGCACTAACAGCAGGGCCACTCACTCCCACCCTCCCTCCCTCCTTTCCTCCAATTCCAGGAGAAACAGCCGAGAATAGGACAGAAAGAGCCAAGCCGGGTAGTGGAGTGCCCAATGTCTGTTCCCTCACCCAACGCCCCCCGCTATTTGGGGAGGACCCTGGTTGGAGGCAGAGAGGACCGGGATGCCTCGTATGGAGATTATGAAACATCCACGTCCCCCAGACCGAGTAAGGAGCAATGTTCAGTGAAGGGCAATTCCCACTTTAAACCCATTGGAAGTTCCGTTTCTCCCCGGCTCAACTTAGAAGCCCTGGCCATGATGCCATCTCCTTTTTTGGTTGGGCTGGTACAAATGGAATCCCCACGGTCTCGGTGGGTAGGAGGGTGGGCTCACAAACACCGTCACCACCACCTCCCAGGAAGGGGGCACGGAGATTCCCTCCTACACCTCCCCCTGTAAACAGCTCAGATACTGAAACTAATCTGTGATAGTTACTGCTCTCCCCACTTGTCCTGACATTTTCAACAATCTGTGCTCATATACACTCAGCGCTCTCTGTTCCTGCAGTCCCTTTATAATGGAACAGCCTGTTTTAAACTGTATTTCATTGTCTTTCCTGCCAAAGTGCATCACCTCACACAGCTCTGCATTGATCCCCATCTGCCATAAACATGAACACTACATCAACGTGTGATTGTCCTGTTACAGTTCCACATTCTCCTCCATCGACTTCAGAGTTCTTCCGCGTTCGGTGCCATCTACAAACATTGAGATTGTCATAGCCTCACAGTCCCCAAGAAACAACTGAAATCCTGCCCCACATACACGAGTGTGAGCAAGTGAAATACTGCGATATTAGCACCAACAGAGTCGAATAATGACATGTTGTCAATGGAGCAACAGAAGTGCTGACACATACCAGACAAGAGTAGATGAAATATTGACAATCCACAGAGCAAGAGAAATCCAGATAGGGTTCACTTATCTATATTGACCAGGGAAAAATGTGATGAAGCTGAACGTGTGTACTGTACCTTTAAGAGAGGGTGAGTGCTGTTCTGAACTGATGGCTGAGAAGCATCTGAGATATGAGAGAATGGCAGACCCAGAAACAACATATTGCTATAGAGCTGGAGTCGGGTAATAAGTGGTTAAGAGAAAGGGAGTTGAGAATAGTTGATGTAAAATATTCACTTTCAGGGTGAAAAAATAAATTGATGTTTTTATTTAAACAGTAGAATTTGTCAGATCTGTCACTCATAGTTTGACAGTTTACGAGGCGAATTGAACATTTCTTTATGTTTCATTTAAGTTACCAGATGAGCTTCACGCCGTGCCCGAACCATTCCCGTGTGTGTATCTGTGTGTATCTGTGTGGGGCAGGTCTGGCAGTCTCTGTGGTGCTTAAAGTGATGCAATGCCACCCTCTGCTGGTCTCCACACGCCACTGCACAGGCATTGGCAGAGGGTGCAAACCAACAGAGATTCATTCAGAGAAGGGGAGGGTGAGGGCAGCTGCTCACAGCACCATCCAAACTGAGTCTTACCCATGTACTGATCTAAATGTCCTTTAAACGGTGTAACTGTCCCTGCTTTCACCACTTCCTCTGGAAGCTTATTCCACACGCAAGCCAGATTCTGTCTAAAATATTTACCTCTCATGACTTTTGTAAATCTTTTTCCTCGCACCTTAAAATATCCCTCAGTTTTGAATCCCCAATTCTAGGGCATAGACATCAGCCCTCCAGTTTATATGTACCCCTCATTATTTTATAAACCTTGTAAAGTTACCCTGTAATCTCATACTCTCCAGTGAAAATAGTCCCAGTCGACCCAACCCTCCTTTATAGCTCAATCCTTACCTTCCCAGCAAAATCCCGGTTAATGTCTTCTGAACCCTCTCCAGCTTAATAATATCAAAGTCAATAAAATCAAAGTTAACAGTCAAGGCATTTTCGAAGAGTACGTTGAGTCCAAAACTAGAGAACATCGGTTTAAGATGAGAGGGGAACGTTTTAAAGTCACCGAAGGGGCAGCATTTTCACCAGAGGGTGGTGTGTCTATGGAATGAGCGGGCAGGATGACCAGACTGGACACAGTATTCCAAAGAGTTCTCACCAATATCCTGTACAACCACAACACGACGTCCCAATTCCGATACTCAAAGGTCTGACCAATGAAGACAAGTGTGTTAAACACCTTCTTAATCACACTATCCATATGAGATGCAAATTTTAAAGAATTATACCTAACGGACGAGGACTCTGTTCTACAAGACTGTCAAAGACCCTATGTGTCTTGAGGGGCTCACCGATCTCTGGACTCATAGCAGAAGCAGTTATGCAAAGGTTAGAACAAACAGTCTTACCACAAATTCAACCCAAACTCTGGGTCAGATATGTTGATGACACCTTTGTAATAATTAAAAACACAAAAATAGAGAAAACACACCGGATCATCAACGCCACACTCACAGGAATCCGACTCACGAGAGAAGAAGAAAAGGACAACCAACTCCCATTCCTAGACGTGATGGTAGAGAGAACACCGAACGGAGAATTCACCACAAAGGTACACAGGAAAGCCACACACACGGATCAAGTCCTGAACTATGAAAGCAACCACCCCAACACACACAAACGAAGTTGCATCAAGACACTATTCAAAAGGGCCACAACACACTGCAGTACACCAGAACTGCAAAAAGAGGAAGAGGAACACCGATACAAGGTATTCGCCAAAAACGGATACCCGCGCAATTTCATCAACAGATGCCTAAGGGAAAGACAACGGAACGAGGACATGCCGCAACCCAAAGGACTAGCCACACTACCATACATCAGGAGCATTTCAGAACTGATAGCCAGACTACTACGACCACTAGGACTTATAACAGCGCACAAACCAACAGCCACGCTCAGACAACAACTCACCAGAACGAAGGACCCGATACCCAGCATGAGCAAAACTAATGTAGTGTACAAAATCCCATGCAAGGATTGCACTAAACACTATATAGGACAAACAGGAAGACAGCTAACGATCCACATCCATGAACATCAACTAGCCACGAAACGACACGACCAGCTATCCTTAGTAGCCACACACGCAGACAACAAGCAACATGAATTCAATTGGGACAACACTACTATCATAGGGCAAGCCAGACAGAGAACAGCCAGGGAAATACTAGAGGCATGGCACTCATCCACAAACTCCATCAACAAACACATCGACCTGGACCCTATATACCAACCACTACAGCAGACAGCTGAAACTGACAACCGGAAGCGGCAGGGACAGACCACTATAAACACCGGAGGAAACATCAAAGAAGCGCTTCGCAGGAGGCTCCCAAGCACTGATGATTTCGCCTAGCCAGGGGACGAAACGTTTGCAACAAAAACTTCCAGCTCGGAGAACAGAACCACAACAACGAGCACCCGAGCTACAAATCTTCACTCAAACTTTGAATTTTTGTTAACTCCCTAGTTCCCTAGATTTCCTTTGCCTTCTCCACCACAAGGATTGTTCCTCCCACCTTGAATCCTGCTAAGCCGTTCCTTAGAAATTGTATTCATGGAACTGACACTCTGTTACTCACTCTCATTGTTACTTCCCGACCTTGACTTGGCACTCCAACCTGATGTTGCACTAGGGAATGCTTAATTCCGGTCCCAATTCCACAAATTATCATGCTCTTGAGTAACATGTCAGAAAGAGTGAAAATGCTTTCATCTCTTACTATTAGACGCCGAGAGAAAGTGAGGGCTGCAGATGCTGGAGATCAGAGTTGAACAGTGTGGGGATGGAAAAGCACAGCAGGACAGGCAGCATCCGAGGGGAAGGAGAGTTGACGTTTCAGGCATAAGTCCTTCATCAGGAAAGTGGTGGGCAAGGGAGGGGGAAGGGGGCTTTAGAAATAAATAGGAGGGTGGGTGTGGAGCTGGTTGGAAGCTAGCTTCGAAGGCGATAGGTATATGCAGTTGGTGTCTGATGGTGATAGGTCAGACAGGAGGGTGAACTGGATAGGTGGTAGGACAGTTGGAACCCTCAAACTATAAAGCATCGACGTTGAATTCACCAAAATCCAAATCTCCCCTCCCCAACCTCATCCCAGATCCAACCATTCAAATTAGCAACGCCCTCTTGAACTATCATAATTGCCCATCTTCCTTCCCACCTATCCATTCACCCTCCCCTCCGACATATCACTATCAATCCTACCTACATCTTCCTATCACCCTCCCAGTGACCCTCCCGCCAGCCCAGTTCCTATCTTCCTATTTATCTTTCAGGCCCCTTGTCCCCCAGCCACATTCCTGACAATGAGTTTATGCCTGACATGTCTATTGTCCTGCTCTTCGCATTCTGCATGATCTGTTATACTTTTCTGGCGCCTCACTTCTCAACTATTAGATACTGAACAGATCCCATATCTTGCAAAGTTTCTTTTCCACACCTCTCCCCCCCCCCCCCCCCCACCCCCCGAGTAAACTTTATCTACAGAGGGGAATTCTTTATAGACATCAGGCACTGACTCCATACACTGCTCCTGCTTAGGATGTGCACTCTCCTGCAACTCCTCGGCTCCACTTGGGGTCTCCTTTACCAGCTTCTCTAATGTCATTGGCTTAGCCTCTTTTACCACAGCTTTTCCCAAAGTGTCTTCCTTCAACCCCCAGCACGGTGTGTCCCAGCTTACTGCAGTGAAAGCTCCTTTTCACAGTGACCTTCTAAAACCATAGGCATTGCAATTGTATGTTTTCCACTCGCTTATAGTGAGAACACCTGAGGCTTTCACCACCTTTCAAACCCCTTGGATTTCTTTTTTCACCTGTGGTAAAGTATTGCCAGTGTGCTTTACTCTATGCTTTGCAGTGTAGGATCTCCCCTTCTCCCAATTTCTATCCCTCACAGGATGAAACACCTCCCAGAAGCTAAATTTCATTTCATGCAACAATGCATATTTACCTGCCAAATTAGATTAGATTACTTATAGTGTGGAAAAAGGCCCTTTGTCCCCACAAGTCCACACCGACCCGCCACCCACCATACATTTACCTAACACTACGGGCAATTTAGCATAGCCAATTCACCTGAACCGCACATCTTTGGACTGTGGGAAGAAACCAGAGCAGCCGGAGAAAACCCACGCAGACCCGGGGAGAACGTGCAAACTCCACACAGTCAATCGCCTGAGTCGGGAATTGAACGCGGGTCTCTGGCGCTGTGAGGCAGCAGTGCTAACCACTGTGCCACCGTGCCGCCCACAAATCTGCCACGCTTCCGACTTCTTGAACTTTCTATTCGTTCACATACATTCTTACCATCTCTGAAAGTGAGTTTTTAAACTCCTGAAGCAGAATAATCTCCCTTCAGGCCTCACAGGTCAAATCCATATTTAAGGCCTGCATCCATCTGTCAAAATGACTTTGTTTAATTCTTTCAAATTAACCTGGTTCCATCTCTATATTTCTGAACTTGCGTCCAAATGCTTCTAGCACTCAAAACAGCGTGTTTGGCATCTGCATAATCTCTTGATCCCTCATCTGACAGCGCTGCACATGCCTCACGAGCTGTGCCCACCAGCTTAGTCTGAACTAACATTACCCACAAGTTCACTGGACATACCATCTGCCGAGTCAATTTTTCGAATGAAATAAAAAAGAGTTTGAAATTTTTCTCACCGAAATATGGCAATATATTAACATCCCTACATTCTCCCTTTATCTTCATCCTGTTAATTTAACTTTCTTATCTAATTTCAAACTTCTGAAATTCAAATTCTCTCTCTTTAGTTTTCCTCTCATTCTCTTTCTCTTTTTTATTTCTCTCTTTGTGTCTCTTTCTTTATCTTCTAAGTCCATTTGCAATTTAAGTTTTTTCTCACTCTACTGCAGTTGCCTGTTTCTCTGATACACCAAAGTGCTTGACCAACTCCATTACAATTTCAGCTTTCCTTTTGACCCTGGTTAATACCCAATTCTAATATATTTGCTGACTTTAAAAGTATGTCCTTCCTCTGTCTTTCTAAACTTTCTTGGCACACTTGGGAATCATCTTCAAACTCCAGAACTTCTTAGTAATGTTAAAAGCTATTTCTTTTAATTTAACCAACCACAAGGAATCAAAATTAAATGAATTTTCTCACCTGTTTTATTTGAAGATCTAGGTCACTAACTGCCAAGTGATAGAATCTGCTGGGACCTTTTGTACCCCAAATCGGTTCAAATCTCTCCTAATCCCATACAACAAGCCCTCAAGCTGTTATTTTGTCGAACCCCTCTGTGAATTAAAACCAGACACCCAGAAAAACTCACCTCGCCTCGTAATCTGTTAAAACATAAGTGACAGAGAAGTCCTAAATTCAACTATTAAAAGAAAAATAACAATTTATAAATATGTAAGTTAGCTCGCTGAGCTTTACGGTTTGTTTTCAGATGTTTCATCAACATGCCTAGATAACATTACCAGTTAGAATCTCCGGTGACATACTGGTGGTATGTCCCGCCTCTCTATTTATAGGTTTTGGTGTCTTAAGTTGGGTGATGGCATTTCCATTTCTATTTTTCAAGGGAAAGTAGATAGGATCGAAATTGATGTGTTTATTAATGTACTTTTGGTTAGAGTGCCATGCCCCTACGAAATTTCGTGCGTGTCTTTGTTTCGCCTTTCCTACGATGAGTGTGTAGTCCGATTCAAAGTGGTGTCCTTCTTTGTCTGTATGAATGGAAACTAGTGGTAGTAGGTCATGTCCTTTGGTGGCCAGTTGGTGTTCATGCATCCTGTTAGCACGACAACAGGGTGGTTTGAAATTGAGGAAAAATTATTTCAGAAGCAATGTTTAATCAATGTGTGTTCAGATAAGGAAGATTGTTTTTATGTGTACAACACATTATGAATGAACAATAATGAACACAGTTAACGAAAAATGGTGCACATGATGTGTAACATTTATAAAGAATTAAAGCATTATTTGATCCTCATCTGAAATAATATGTTCCCCTTCTCTCAACGTTCCCCCTTTTCTGGGATTCATTATTCTTGTCTCTCATTCTTATCAGGATTTGTGTTATAAATCGTGTTTATGGTGCCCCAATTTATTTCAGTTAATACTCCTTTCACCAGGAATCCATTACATTGGCCTGCTGGGTCTTTCAAAAGTTAGTGTCTGTCATATTATTGGAGAAGAAAATTCTGGCATCAGACTCCGCATTTGGACATATTCCTCTGTTGTAAATGCACTGTACAAAGGATCACAGCACACAGAAATTGCCAAAACATTGAGGGATGTACATCTAATTCTTTCAATAATCTAGTTTTCTCATTTTTCTTATCTTCACATCTACATCCTGTCTCTCGTTCTCTCTAGTCCCATCTCTCAAAACTCCTTCTTTCGGTTTATATCTATTGCTCTTTTCTTGATATAATGTGATTATAATTGAGCAATATAACTCCAAAGACATTCGGGAGGAGCTGGCCAGAGTTAATTGGAAGAGAAGCCGAGCAGGGAAGACCATGGAGCAGCAATGGCAGGAGTTTCTGGGGATAATTCTTATCATAATGAAATTCATCCGCAAGAAGATAAAACATACTCATGCGAGGACAAGGCAGCCATGAATGATAAAGCAAGTAAGGGACAGTTTCAAACCAAAAGAGAAAACATACAATGTGGTGAAGATTATTGGGAATCCAGAGATTTCATTGGCTGTGGAATGACATAAGGCTGGCTTCCCTGAAACTACAGAACTCTTAATCATGGTCAGGGAGAGAAACAGAGGACAACACATTCACTTTAAAACCGAAGATGGCATTCATGAAGGAAAAAAGATTCAGATGAAATAAGCAGTTGAATTAAAATCAGTTAAATGCTTTTGTGGAATGTGTCAGATTGAAAGCATGACCCGGGGAAAGACCCTCAGCAGAATGAAAATTTTTAAAAATGGAAGTATTTCTACATCAGAAACCAGAGTTGGTCACTGAGTACAGGGCTGATTGGCGAATGGGTCTCGATGTGAACTGGGGAACAGACAGACTTGCATTGCAGACATTGCAGCTCAAAACTGCGTTTTCATATAGTGCTGTAGACCACAGCAGCAGGAGAAGCAGAACAGCATTCAGAACAGCATTTATGAGTTAGCATCAGGTTTAGGTTCATGTGTTTCTGATCTTGACACGTTCACCCACACTCGTCACTGAGCCATAGATCGTGTTGATTGTCATGGCAGACTGAAGGATTATCCCTGGGCAAAAATGTTACAGGTGACATGACACGTGACGTGACTCAGCACGTGACATGAAGAAACAGCTGAACACAGGAGATACAACAAAGACAATGGGCTCTGACCCCATTCCTGTAACCTGTAACATTTTTGCCCAGGGATAATCCTTCAGTCTGCCATGACAATCAACACGATCTATGGCTCAGTGACGAGTGTGGGTGAACGTGTCAAGATCAGAAACACATGAACCTAAACCTGATGCTAACTCATAAAAGCTACCGCACTTGACCAACAGATCTGATTGAAGCTCTGCAGTCCTGCCACATTCAGTCACAAATGATGATGGACGAGTGAACAAACGACGGAGGAAAGAGCTCCACAAACATCCCCACCCTAAATAACGGAAAAGCCCTGCACCCTCAGTGTAAAAGACAAGGATGTAGTGTCTGCAAAATCCTCATCCTGAGTGGATGATCTACCTCACCCTCGCCAAGATACCCACAGAATCATAGATGCCAGTCTTCAACCAATTCGATTCACTGCACGTGACATGAAGAAACAGCTGAACACAGGAGATACGACAAAGACAATGGGCTCTGACCCCATTCCTGCAATAGGACTGAATACTTGTGCTGCACAACAAGCCATGTCCCTGGGGAAGCGGTTTCATTCCAGCTCAAACTCTGACATCTCCCTGCTAATATGGAAAATTACTCAACTATGTCCAGTCCCAAAAGAGAAGAATAATTACAATCTGACCAATTACCACGCCCTAAGTCCCATCACGATACACAACTTGGCGGGAGTTCTTTTTTTGACAGAGCTGTCAAGCAGCACAGAAATAACCTGCTCAGTGTGGTTTCTGATAGGTTCCCATGTGGAGATGGTGCTGTTGTGGAAATGTCACTGGATTACTAATCCAGACAATGATAATGCTCTGGAAGCTGGTGGAAGTTAAAAACAATTAATAAAATACTGAGATATAAAATCTGGTGTCGGTAATAGTTACCCTGAAGCCAAAGATGATCGTAAACATCAGTTTACTTCCCCAATGTACTTTCAGGAAGTAAATCTCCCGTGCTTTACTGGTCTGGCATAAAAGTGACTCCAGACGCACAAACATGTGATAAATTCTTCAATGGCCTCTGAAATGGCTCCAAAATTATCATCCCTGCTTGTAATCTGTCTCACCCTGTCAGAGTTTTATATATTTCACTGAGGTATCCACTCATTTTGCTAAAGCACATGGAATATAGGTTCAGTCGACCCAAACTCTGCTCCCATAACAAGCCTGTCATCCCAGAGATCAGTCTGGTCATCCTTCACTGCTTTCCCGCAATGTCAGCATTGTCCTTTATCAGGTAAGGAGACCAAAACTGCCCACAATCCTGCACAATGTTCGAGATGGAGTCTCATCAAGGGCCTGTACAGCTATAGTAAGACACCCTGACACCTGGACACAAATACCCCTGCAATGAAGGTCCAACACACCATTTACCTTCCTAACTGCTTTCTGTTCCTGCAAAAAATACTTTCAGTGACGAGTGTGCAGGGAGATCCAGATCCCTGGTGGGTCTATGTACACTGGTAAGTGTCCCAATGTCATTCCCAGTATTTTCTTCTCGCTTCAGAACTCACTGCCCTGTATAAACTGCAGAGGTCGGTGAAGATTGAAACAAAAAGAATCATAAGTCCCATTATAGAGTAATATTTTCCAACCTTTTCTACTGGTAGGCTACCGTTCTCTTTTTCGCATCAAAGGGTACAACGTCACATCTACCCACATTGCTCTTCATTGCCCTGTATTTGCACAGACACTCCACTTACCTCAGTCATCTTGGAGCTTTTTTCACAGCCTCCTCCCCCACCCATAATCCGACATCGATTAGTGCCATCATCAGGCTTGGGAATATTGCATTTGATTCCCTCTAACAAACGTTTGATGTATATTTGAAATAGCTAGAGCCCAAACACTGAATCCTGCTGTACTCCCGAGTCCTCTGCTATAAAAAAAAAATATTTCTACTCACTGCTTCCTGTTAGCTCTCCCATTCTAAACCCATGCCCTTCTGTTAGCCCCAGTCCCATAGGATTCGAATTTGCATCGTAGGATTGGGGTTTTATCAAAAATCTTCCTGAAAATCCAATCGTATGGCATTGAGTGCTTCTCCATAGTTTTGCTAAAAGTCAGTTTCTCAAATATGATTCCCATTTGATAAATCTCTGTTGCCTTTGTCTCAGCCCATTACTTTCAGTTAAAGTATTTTCGCCATAACGTTTATTTGCTAATTGTATTCTACTCCCTTTTTCCCTCTCACCAGATTAAGCTTCCCTTGTATTGCTGGGAAGATTGATGTTTGTTTTGTTTTCTTCTGTGGAGACATAACTGAAATATTTGCTGCATAGTTCTGCCATTTCCCTCTTCTCCATTCCCCATTCTCTGGTTTCAGACTGTAACGAAGCTGCACGTTCGTTTCCTTTAATTTTGCCATTGATGTATTGAAGCTATTACAAGTTCTCTCTTATTACCCTTGTGCACATAGAGTGTTCTGAAACCCATCAATTCCTGTCGTAAGCTTCTCATTGATTGACCTTATACAACCATGCACTCATAGCAGCATAGACTCTGCACCATAAGTACAGCACGGTCTACATGAGTCCCACTTTTCTACACAAGGTCCATAGCTGGGAATATTATGGCACTTCAAGAGGTCGTTCAAGTACTTTGTAACAGATGTGAGGTTATCCTTGACAACTCCCTCTTCGGAAGTGCATTCCAGACCCCAAAACCCTCTGAGTGTAAAATGATCCTCAACTTCCCTCTAAATCTCAAACCCTATATTTTAAGAATGTGATCCCCTTTGTTCTTCTCCCTCTGACTAAAAGGAACAGCTGCTGTCTATCCATCCTCTCAATGTCCCTCATAACCTTCCTTTGAATCACATCCTCCTCAGCCTTCTCTGCTCCAAAGTAAACAACCCGATCTTATCCAGCCTCTCTCCATAGCTAATATGCTCCATCCCAGATAACATCCTGGTGAATCTCCTCTACAACCCCCTTCAGTACAAACTCATCCTTCCTGTAACGTCGTTTCGAGAACTGCACACAGTATTCCAACTTGGCCTAACCAAAGTTCCGCATAGCTCTTATAATCTGTGCCTCGATGAATAAAGGCTATGCTTACGCTCCCCTTTGCTTTCTCAACTTGTGTATTAACCTTCGAGGAGAAAGTGAGGTCTGCAGATGCTGGAGATCAGAGCTGAAAATGTGTTGCTGGAACAGCGCAGCAGGTCAGACAGCATCCAGGGAACAGGAGAATCGACGTTTCCGGCATAAGCCCTTCTTCCTGAAGAAGGGCTTATGCCCGAAAGGTCGATTCTCCTGTTCCCTGGATGCTGTCTGACTTGCTGCGCTGTTCCAGCAACACATTTTCAGCTGTGTATTAACCTGTCCAGTCACATTGAGGGATATGTGGAGAAGCTCCCTCTGAGCTCTCTAATGTGCTGCCATTCACTGAGTACTCCCCTGTCTGCTTCCTTCTTCCAAAGTGCATCACCTCATATTTATCAGGATTGCATTCCATATGCTATTGATCTGTCCTTCTGACCATTCCATCTGTATCTTCCTGTAATATAAGACCATCCTCCTCACTGCCAACCACCCGGTCAATCATTGTATCGAACACAAACTTAGTTATTACACTCTCCCCACCCCTAGTCCAAATTCACAGATGTTCCATTTATACATACCACAAAATTTAAGGTTATAGTTCACACAACACCAGGCTATAGTCCAACAGGTTTATTCGGAGGCACTAGCTTTCGAAGCGCAGCTCCTTCATCAGGTAGTTGTGCGAGTTGAAAGCTCGTGCCTCCGAATAAACCTGGTGTTGTGTGATTTTTAACTTTGTCCACCCCAGTCCAACACTGACATTTCCGAATCATAAATAATAAGGGACACAACATTGATCCCTGTGTTGCACCATTATACACCAGCCTCCAGTCACACCAACAGGCTTCTACCATCACCCTCTGACTCCTACCACTAAAGTTGATTTAGATGCAACTTGGCAAGTCACTAATGACTCCTACCTATTCCCTGGTTGTTCTGTTCTACTTGACACACTTGTTGAATACCTGGGGATTCTCCCTAAACTTGCCGTGTCAGCAGGTTTCCATGCCCCTGTATTAGTCATTCCTCTCCGAGTAAAGAATTTCTTCCTCATTGCAGTCTTAAATAGCGTGTCCCTTATCCTGCCATTATTTGCCTTAAATGTAGAGTAGACAGCCAGAAAAAAAACATGTTTAATTCCACCTTGTCATGTGTTTAGTGAATTTTCTACATTTCACTGCGATCACCTCTCATTTTTTGAAACCCCAGAGAACATAGGCCGAGTTTCTGCATCAGACAATCTCGCCATCTGAAGGACGAATCTGAAGAATGTCCATTGCACTTCCTCTGTGGTCACAATATATTCTCTCTCAGATTAGGTCACCAAAACTGTACACAATACTCCAGGTACAGGCTCACCAAGACACTATGACACTAATTCACCATTTTATTGCATCGATATTCTGATTCCTTTCATTGAAGGTGAACCCAACTTTAACTTTCCACTTACATATATTCTTCCAAATACCCTTCAAAAATTCCGAAGTTATGAAGTATGATTTCCTTTCAGAAATGTATACTAATTCTCTCTAATGTTGCTGTTAATTTCTAAATATCCAATATCGCATCCTGTCTCATAGATTCCAAACGTTTCTCTACAGATGTCAAGTTAATTCGTCTGCATTTCTTCGCACTATCGCTTTTTCCCTTTCTAGATGTCTGGAATGATTCCATTCATCGAGGAGAAAGTGAGGACTGCAGATGCTTGAGATCAGAGCGAAAATGTGTTGCTCGAAAAGCGCAGCAGGTCAGGCAGCATCCAAAGAGCAGGAGAATCGACGTTTCGGGCATGAACCCTGCTTCAGGAATGAAGAAAGGCTCATACCCGAAACGTCGATTCTCCTGCTCTTCGTATCCTGCCTGACCTGCTGCGCTTTTCCAGCAACACATTTTTAGCTCCATTCCATTCATCTACCTACCATGCTTGGATCACGTTTTTTTCCCTTCCATTTACCTACACTGGCTTTCCAGCCTCAATGGAATGTACAGGAAAATAAACGAGAGTCATCGACAGTGCAATTAATACTTCTATTGCTGATTTATTTCTGACACTTTGAAATGAATTACATCTGTTTCGGTCGACATGGCAATGCTCCATCCAGCTCCATGTTCAAGTATTATATTGTTACTGATATGAATTGACTTTGTGTCTTTAGTTCCACAAGTCCTATATGATCAAGTGGTATTTCTGGGTGATTTTCTGGATCTTCCTCTATGAAGACAGATGCAAAATAACTGGTTATTTTATTGGCCATTTCCCTGTTCTCTAGAATAACCTCTCATCTCCCGATTACAAATTTACACATTTGACCTTGCTTCTATTTTGTTTCCTTTGACATACATATGTAGATTTATGCACTCTTTGTGTTCCTGTTTGTTAGCATGCATGTTCGCTTTTTGATTTCCTCATCAGTTTCATGGCCCCCCTTTTCTGAATTGTAAATTTCTGACATTTCTCAGGTTTCTGAAATTCTTCTGAAGTCACTTGTTATGATTAATATAGTCTTTAATTTGTTATATTAACCATCATTAAATCACTTTCTCAGTCTTGGGTGTTTTTACCATAAAGAAATTGACTTTTGTTTCAGACTTTGCAGTATTTCTATTAAGCAGATATATCCAAGATCATTTCAAGAGGATAGAAAAGAGATTGTGAGATCCTGGCTGATATTTTGACATCATCGCAGGCCATGGGTGAGGTCCCGGATGACTGGAGGACAGGAAATGTTGTGCCCTTATTCAAGAAGGGTTGCAAAGAAAAACCTGGGATCGATAAACCAGTAAACTGAACATCTGTAGTTGGTCAGGTACTTGAGAAGATTCTGAGAGATAAGATAAACATACATTTGGAAAGGCAGGGTATGATTAGGAGCAGTCAGCACGGCTTTGTGTATTGGAGATCATTGCTGACAAATTTATTAGAGTTCTTTGATGAAAAGTGACCAGCAACATTGACGAAGGCAGGGTGATATATGTAGTCCAATTGATTTTAGTAAGGCCTTCAATAAGGGTTCTCATGGTACGGTGCTCTGGAAGGTTAGATTGCATGGAATTGAGTGGGAACAGGGGAAATTAGATTCAAAATTACCTTGATGGTAAGAAGCAGAGAGTTATAGTGGAAGGATGCTTGTCGGACAGGAGGCCTCAGTGTTCGGTGCTGGGATCATTACTGTTTGTTTTATGTATAAGGATTTAGATTTGAATGTACAAGGCATGATTAATAAGATTGTAGATGACAATAAATAATGTGATATCGTGGACAGTGAGGAAGGTTGTCAGACATTGCAGCAGGACATTGATCAGCTGAGGAAGTGGGCTAAGAAATGGCAAATGGAGTTGAATGTGGACAAATGTGAGTTCTTGCATCTTGCAAAGTCAATTCAAGGTCTGAGTTTCATGGTGAATGGTTGGGCCTTAAGGGTTGTAGTGGAACAGCCAGACCCTGGGATTCAGGTGCACGATTCTCTTCGGAATGTTGATAGACAGGACATTGAGGAAGGTTTTTGGCACACTGGCCATCAGCAGTCAGGGCATTGAATACCGAAGTTGAGGAGTTATGTTTCGGTTATGCTTTACTGGTGAGACCATATTTGTAGCATTATGTTCAGTTTTGTTCACTTTGTTAAGGGAAGGGTGTTATTAAACTGGAAAGTCTGCAGAGGAAATTTACAAGGATGCTGCCAAGGACTCAATTGTCTGGGTTTTAAGGAGAGGTTTGACAAGCTAGGACATTTTACTTTAGAGTTAAAGAGACTGAAGGGGGATCTCATGGAAGTGGATAAGATCATGGGAGGCATGGATAGAGTGAATGCACTCAGTTTTTTTTCCCCAATGTTGGACAATCCCGGACTAGAGGGCATCAGTTTAAGGTCAGAGGAGAAAGAATAAAAGGGAATATGAGAGGCAACTTTGTTTACACAGAGGGTGGTATGCATATGGAATGAGCTGCCAGCGGAAATGGTTGAGGCAGGTACATTAACAATATTTAACAGGCATTTGGACAAATACATGGACAGGAAAAGCTTAGAAGGATACCGGGAAATAGCAGGGAAATGTGTTAGTGTGAATGGACATTTTGTTCGGAATGGACCACTTTGGGCCGAAGGGCTTGTCTCTATGCCGTAGGACTGTGACTGGAACAGCCATTGCTTGTCTCTCACTGAATATTATATTGTACTTTTCCAATCTACTGGAGCTAACTTGACCCTCTAGCCTCCAGGCTTCCATGATGCTTGACGGTAATGTTCAAATTTTCTATATTGCATGCAGATGGTATGTAAAATGCAACATATTAATGTTCCAATTTCTCAAAGCTGCTTCAGAACAAGGTTAGTAATTAGTCTTTCTGACCACACAACACCAAATCCAAAATAACCTGCTCTCTAGTTTGTTTCACAACATACTCTTCAACCCACCTGATACACACTTAAGGAATATATTTCTCACAACACTAGCAGTCACTTAGTTAACGCAGTTTTGGTACAACTTGATGCCATCTAGTATTACTGCAACACCCACGATTATTTGTTACTCATCAACAGGATGAGGGCGTCGCTGGATAACCAGCATTTATTGCCCATGCCAGAGGGCAGTTAAGAGTCAACAGCATTGCCTTGGGTCCGAAGTCACATGCAGGCCAGACCTGGTAAGGACAGCAGTTTCCTTCCCTTAAGGAAATCAATGACCCAAGATGAGATTTTCCAACAATCAACAATGGATTCCTGGTAATCATAAATCCTTGATTCCAGAAACATATTGAATTCAAATTCCACCATCCGCCATGACAGAATTCAAACTTGGGCAGTCAGAACTTTCCCTGGGTCTCTGGGTTAAGAGCCCAGCGATAATACCACGAGGCCATTGTTTCCCCTTGCATATGCTTGCATATCCAATTTCCAGAGGATATGATGCAAAATATTTGCACGACAGTTTTGGTTTCGATATATAATGCACCAATGTTTGCTTCTCCTTGCGATTTGTAAGATCCGCCCAAACTGATTCTGTGGGATCTGACGGACAGTGTCTGTGGCGTTGTTAGTGATAGACTTGGACAAGACATACAGGGAGACTCGCCTAGACGCTGGGATGATTTGAAGAATTGGTCAGCAATATACGACAAGGATTAATATCCTCCCCGCTCTGTCAGGATAAGTGTTAGTATATTCTCTCTGCTCCCTCACACTCGCTGTATATCGGTTATAGCACCTACCCCACGAACAAGGATCACACTGACTCTCCAAATAAGGCTCAAGCATGACCACTCTCACGATTGAATTCATCACCTTCCTTCCCCCACTTTTTCTGTCACTGACACTGTAGCCGTGCAGACTAATAACACGGCGTGGATACAACACAATGGACAGACTCCATCCTGACACCTCACCCTTCCCCCCTCCACCGACACCAGCACTAACAGCAGGGCCACCCACTCCCGCCCTCACTCCGTCTCTCCCCTTCTCCCATTCCATGAGAAACAGCCTGGAATAGGACAGAATGGACCAAGCCAGGTGGTCGAGTTCCTGACTTCCATTTCCTCATCTCCCCACCCTGACATGTGGTGAGGACCAGGAGGCCTTGTGTGGAGATTCTGAAACATCTACGTCCCACCAACCGAGAAAGGAACAATATTCAGTAAAGAACAATTCTCAATTTAAACCCACTGACAGTTCCAAACTCATCTCACTCACTCACAATAGAACAGATACCCCATTTCACAGAGATGCAGGAATTGAAATACACAGAAGTATTGGTAAGCATCCCAATATACCAACTATCAGAATGCATACAAGGAGATAGGGAGACGCACACATAGAAGCACACAGAGACATATAAAGTCACACACAAATAGACAGAAACACGGATATAATCACACAGGCTAATACACAGACAGAAAGACGTAGTCACAAAAATACACAGATAACAAACACATTGACACAGACACACACATACATATACACGCACAAAGAGCCAGACACTAGTGTCATTAAGATACAAATAAATAAGTTTTTGATTTACAAGGAGATCAAGAACTCTAGGGAGAAGGTAGTAGAATCATGTTGACAAACATATAAGAAATTATTGAATAGCATGTCAGACTTGATGGGCCGAATGGCCTAATTCTGTTCCTATCTTTAATGTTTGTGTGGTGTTATGCTTCCTGAGACAGCAACAGATGCTGGGTTACATACATATTTGATTGAAAGAGTCAGTGGTATTGTGGAACAAAGTTGGAGGGCGGAATTGTTTCTGTCTATTCCGTGTTATTGTATCCTTATATCCGAAAATAACAGAGTAGTTGTTATGGAGGACTTTAACTTTACAAATATTGACTGGAAACGCTACAGTTCAATTACTTTATATGGGTCAGCTTTTGTCCATTGGTTTCCTGACACAGTATGTAGATAGGCCAACAAGGGGCGAGGCCAAATTGGAAGAGGTACTGGGTAATGAACCAGACCAGGTATTGGATTTGGAGGTAGATGAACACTTGGCTGATAGTGACCACAATTCAGTTATGCTTACCTTAGCGATAGAAAGTGACAGGTGTGTATACCGTAGGGCAAGTGTTATAGCTGGGGGAAAGACAAATATGATGCGATCAGGAAACGTTTTAGGATGCATAGGATGGGGAACGAAACTGCAGGGGATAGGCACAATTCAAATGTGGAGCTTTTTCAAACAACAGCTACTGTGTGTCCTTGATAAGTTTATTCATGTCAGGAAAGAAGGAAGTGGTCGACTGAGGCTGCTGTGGTTTACTGAAGAAGTTGAATTTTTTGTCAAGAGGAAGAAAGAGGCTTATGCAAAGATGAAAATTGAAGGCTCAGTTCAGATGCTTGAGAGTTACAAGTTAGCCTGGAAGGACTTAAAGAATAGCCAGGAGAGAGGATGAGAAATCTTTTGGCAAGTAGGATCGAGGAAAACCCTTAAACTTTCTATCAGTATGTCGAGAATGACCAAATTATGATTAGGGCCAATCAAGGATAGTAGTGTGAAGTTGTGTGTGTAGTCCAAGGAGATAGAACAGGCATTAAATAAATATTTAAATCAGTATTCACACTGGAAAGGCAATGCTATCGAGGCCAATATGGAGTAAAGGCTGTTAGACTAGATGGGATTGAGGTTCGAAAGGTGGAGATGTTAGCAATTCTAGAGAGTGTGAAAATAGATAAGTCCCCTTGGCCAGATGCGATTAATCCTAGGATTCTCTGAGAAGTTAGAGAGGAGGTTACACAACATTGGTTCGAAACTTTACATCACCAATGTCTACAGGAATAGAGCCAGAAGACTGGAGGACAGCAAATGTCCCCTTGTTCAAGAAATGGAGAAGAGACAACCCTGGTAATTATATACCAGGCTTACTTTAGTTATGGGTAAAGTGTTGGAAAGGATTATAAGAGATAAGATTTATTATCATCTAGAAAGGAATCATTTGTTTCGTGATAGTCAACAAGGTTTTGTGAAGGGTATGTCATGTCTCACAAATCTTACTGAGTTCATTGAGAAGGTGAGTAAACAGGTGAATGAGATAAAGTGGGGTATATGGATTTCAGTAAAACGTTTTTATGACCCCCATGTTAGCGTAATGCAGAAAATATGGAGAGTGTCGCGTTGGAAAAGCAGAACAGATGAGGCAGCGTCCAAGAAGTAGGAGAGTCGATGTTTCATTTGTAAGCCCTTCATCAGAAATCAGTGTTCTGGTCCCCAGCATCTGCAGTCTTCACTTTCTCCTAGCTCCTCGGATGCTGCCTGGCCTGCTGTGCTATTCCAGCACCACACTTCCGACTCTGATCTCAAACATCTGTAGTCCTTACTTTCTCCCAGAAAATACGGAGATGTGGAATTGAGAGTGATTTAGTGGTTTGGATCAGAAATTGGATAGCTGAAAGAAGACAGAGGGTGGTAGTTGATGGGGAATGTTCATCGTTGTGTTCAGTCGCTAGTGGTATACTGTAAAAGTCTGTTTGGGGACGACTCTTCTTTGTCTTCTTGAAAATGTCCTTAATGAGGGAATGGAAGGATAAGTTAGTAAATTTACAGTTCGCAGTAAGGTCGGTGGAGCTGTGGGTAGTGCTGAAGAATATTGCAGGTACTGAGCTGTAATGTTCTATGTTCAAGGACCTACAATGGGCTGAATAGCTTCCTTCTGTGATGTAACAATTCTGAGGTTTTCTGACCCACAATGACAGCTTTAGGTGCCTGGGGAGACAAGCTGGTCCAGTCAAGGACACCCACTGCACAAACATCCATTATCTCTTCCTGTTCTCTGATATGCAGAGGCCTCAAAATATCTGTCCAAACAAAATAGATTGATTCAAATTCAAGCAGTCAGGAGGATGTTCACCCGAGGGAATTGCCATCAGGAGTTTTAATTAATAACATGATTTCAGAATAACACAAATAATAAAACAATATCACAGCAGCATAATAATTGGCAGCAGAGTAAAACTTACAGTTGCAAATAGTTCCAAGTTCAACATTGTGTTCAGTTTTGGTCACCTTGCTATAGGAAGGATGGTATTAAACTGGAACTTTACAAGGATGTTGCCAGGACTCAAGGGTCTGAGTCATAGGGAGAATATGGATAAGCTGGGACATTTCTCTTTAGCGTGCAGCAGCCAGGGGCTGCACGAAGTGCTTTATGAGGCTAGTCATGGCCAACATCAGTTCCAGTCTCCCAGCCTGCCTCAATCCACTACAATTTTCCTACAAGCGGAATGTGTCCATTGCGGGTGTCATATCCCTGGTTCATCTGGACAACAAGGACACGCACGTCAGATTCCTGCTCATTGATTATACGTTCACCTTCAACACCATTATTCCCTTCAGACTGATCACAAAACTCCCTGACCGTATTCTCGGCTCTGCCCTCTGAAATTGGATCCTCAGCTTTCTGACCCACAGTGCACAATCAGTGAAAATAGGTAAGTGTGTCTCTTCCATGATAATATTCAACACTGAAATCCCAAAGGATGTGTCCTCTGCCCCCTACTATACTCCCTGTACACCCACGACTGTATTGCCAAGTTTTGAACGAATGCCGTCTACATGTTCACTGATGACACCATCATATTCGGATAGATATGTAATGATGGCAAGTCAAAATACAGAATGGAAATAGAGGACTTTGTGATGTGCTGCACTGAGACCCACTTCTCTTTCAACATCAGCAGAACTAACCAACTGATCAATGACTTCAGAAAAAAAGGAGGAGAACATGCCGCCATCTCCATCAATGGAACTGAAGTTGAAATGGTGGACAACATTAAGATCCTCGGAGTGAAGATAACCGATAGCCTGTCCTGGACTTTCCATGTAGATGTGACAGTCGAGATGGCACAACAACCCCTCTTCATTCTCCGGCAGCTCAGGACATTTGGCATGCCCACCAGGATTCTCACCACTTTCTACAAATGCACCACTGAGAGTAAACCATCTGGGTGCATAATGGCCTGGTGTGGCAACATCCCAACCCAGGACACTAAGAGAAATGACAGAAGGTTGTGTGCACAGCCCACGCCATGAAGGAAGCCTTCCTCCCGTCCATTGACTCCATTTACACGGCAACCAAAGACCCATTGCACTCTGGATCACAAACAATCTCTTCCATCAGGCAGACAGTACAGAAGCTTAAACACTCAAACCAACGGCTCAACAAGAGCATCTTCCCAACCATTTTTAAACTGAGGAATGGAATCTCTGACTTCAAATAGTGCTGATCTTAATCACGTTGATCTTGCCTATTGCATGCCATTTGTGGTGTAGCCTGTATGCGTCAGTCTGTTTTTAGTTTACCCTCTGATCTGTATGTCCTTGCTTATTGTAGGAGCGAGATTCCCCAGCTAGGGACAAAGACTCTGGAGGCAGAGAGGACACAGGCAGGGAGTCGACTTTAATTCAAGCAAAAATAAGTTATTGCAGGTAGAGTACCAAAGGATCTTCCTTAAATTTGGCGTTAACATAAGAAGACAATGGTTTCCTTAATCCTCAGCTCAGATCAGAAGATGAATGCTGATCCAAGTTACCTTGAGCTGTGGGGTGGTGGGTATCTCCTGGTTTTCACCTTGTAGAGGGTGGCCTTTACCAGTCACCTCATAGGGTTCGTCGTTTCCTATTTGGGAGGTTCTGCCCTCCTTTCTCCCCGCAGCGCTCTGTTTCTTCTTTGATGATGACCCTCCTTGAGCCCACCATTCATTAGATTAGATTCCCTACAGTGTGGAAATAGGCCTTTCGACCCAACAAGTCCACACCGACCCGCCGAAGCGCAACCCTCCCAGACCCATCCCCCTACATCTAACACTATGGGCAATTTAGCATATCCAATTCACCTAACCTGCAGATTTTTGGATGGTGGGAGGAAACTGGAGCACCCGGAGGAAACCCATGCACACAGAGATTCGCCTGAGATGGGAATTGAACCCGGGTCTCTGTGAGCAGCACCGCTGTGAGGCAACAGTGCTAACCACTGTGCCACTGTGCCACCCATCTTCACCATCCGAAGAGCGACCAGCATCCTCACCGTGCAGCTGCTGTTCTCCCCTTTGCTAGTAGGTTTTGGGGGCCTGGCACGTTTTCGTCCTCCTGTTTTTATAAGAATCCACTCTTCTGCCTCCTTGGTTCTATCCTCCTCCATTGCCTCCATCTGACCTGTAGAAGCTTGGATCGGCTGCTGTACCTACCTGTTGGCTGCTGTCTGCTCCGCTCCAGCCTGTCCTTCCTTCTGGGTGCCACCAGATACCGTTCCCTTGCTGATTTGTGGTGCTTTGCTGATCTTTGGTGATGACCCTCCTTGAGCCCACTATTCACCTCTGGCCATCTGTGCGTTGGTGGGGGACGCTCGTTTTGGGCAGGCCGTGTACACGTGGTACGCCTTTCCACACAGATTACAGTTCTTGGCCTCTTTGCACTCCTTGGTCGGGTGACCCTCCTGTTTGCAGTTCCGACAGATAGTGACCTTACAGTCAGCCGCAATGTGGCCTGACCTACCACAGAATTAGCACACTTCTGGCTGTGCTTCGTATGTCATGTACATTCTGCTCCCTCCGATTGCAAAGCTGGATTGTGGGTAGAGGATGTTCCCATGGCATCGACCCTCAGGGTTACCCTGACCTGCCACTTGCTGGTCTAGATTCTGAAAGGGTCAACCACATCAGTGCATTCTGCCTCAACCTGGAGGTATCTTCTCAAGAAAGTGAGGACATCAGCTGCTGGAAAGTGGGAGCTGTACAAATGAATCGTAACAACCCGAATGTTCTGCGCAGGACGCACACACAACAGCTGACAAGATAGAGAACAGAGGCTCCCCTTCCTTCTCCTTGAAGACCTTCTGGAGCTGCTCACACTGCTTCACTTTCCTGAAGGTCACATCGAAATAACCTGCCCCAGGAAAAGCCTACATGCAGCACACATCGGCTGCTTCACATCAGCAGCACTCGAGCAAAATCTTCTTCATGAACAACATCCGATTGACAGGTGTACGATCCTCCACCTTCTTCACAGTCACCCTGTGTTGCGAATGTCCTGGTCTGGTCTGCGGCCAGCTGCTGAGGTCATAGTTCCTAGCTTGGCTGGTACCTGAATTGGCGTGAGGCCAAAGCGAGCATGAAGATTCACCAAGAGCAGGGCAGCGCAACCAAAGATCCTCCAACGTGCAATCATGATCCAGCGATGATCTCGACTAGTTGTGATGACTGGAAACTCGACACCCGTCCTGTTATGAACAGACACTTGATCTTAGCCAAAAGAAACTCTATTAAAAATCTCGCTGAAAATCTAAGTTCAGTACCTCTACTGCTTTTCTGTAATTAATCTACCAGTCAGTTTCTCAAATATGTTTCCCATTTTATCAATGTGTGTTGTTTTTTTTTTCTCTGCCCATTACTTTCAGTTCCAATAATTTCTTCAAATTAGTTTATTTACTAATTTAATCCTATATACTTTTCTCCTCAGTCTCAGGTTTTCTCCTATTGCTGGAAAGGCTTTGTTTATGCCTTTTTCTGTGAATACAGAAGTGAAGTAGTTGATTCATGTTTCTCTGTTTACCATTCTCCATTCCCTGGTTTCAGACTGTAAGGAAGCTGACACTTTGACTAAAAAGAACAGCTGTTGTCTATTCACCCTGTAGGTAACTTAGCATGGATAATTCACCTGACCTGTACAATTTTGGATTGTGAGAGGAAAATGGAGCACCCGGAGGAAACATACATAAACAAAGGGAGAATGTGCAAACTCCACACAGAGGGTCACCCACAGCTAGAATCAAGCCCGGATCCATGGCACTATGAGGCATCAGTACTTGCCACTAAACCACCATGCCACACTTGCTTTTTGTCAACATAGTTCAATGACAAAGGTACAAAATCTACTCATGATGCAAGTTCCAATACCACATACCGTGTGATATTTAGATTGTTTTTAGATTGGAAAGATTGCATGGCTTTGTGAGTGGGAGATCATGCCTCACAAATTTGTTTGAGTTCTTTGATGAAGTGACCAGGAATGATGAGGAGGGCTCTACGGTAGACATAGTCTGTATGGTTTTCAGTAAGGCATTTGACAAGGTTACCATTGATAGGCTGATCTGGAAGGTTAGAATCGCATGGAATCGAGAGGGAGCTGACAAATTGGACACATAATTGGCTTGATGGTAGTAAGCAGAGGGTAATAGTGGAAGGATGCTCTCGGACTGGAGGGCTGTGACACATGAAGTGCCTCAGGGGTCAGTGCTGGGCCCATTGCTATTTGTTATCGATATCAATGATATTCTTCAGAATGTACAAGGCATGCTTCGTAAATGTGAAGGTGACATTAAAATAGGTGGCATCGTGGAGAGTGAGGAAGGTTATTAGAAATTGCAGCAGGACCTTGATCAAACTGGAGAAGTGGGCTGAAGAATGTTTGCAAAGTCAGATCAAGGTCGGAGTTTCATGGTGAATGGTCGGGCCTTAAGGAGTGTAGTTGAGCAGAGGGACCTTGAAGTTCAGGTCCACCGTTCTCTGAAAGTGGAGTCACAGTTAGATATGGCCGTGAAGAAGGCTTTTGGGACACTGACAGTCATCGATCAGGACGTGGAGGAGAGAAGTTGGGAAGTTATGTTGCAGTCATACAGGATGTTGGTGAGGCTGCACTTTTAGTGTTGTGTTCAGTTTTGGTCACATTGCGATCAGAAGGATGTTTCTAAACTGGAATGTGTGCAGACGGAATTTACAAACATGTTGCCAGGACTGAACAGTATGATATATAGGGAGGGGTTGGACAAGCGAGGATTATTTTCTTTCGAGCGTAGGAGATTGAGGGGGATCTTATAGAAGTGTACAAGATTATGAGAGGCACGGATAGGGTGAATTGACTCAACTTTTTTTTCCCCAGAGTTGGGGAATTGAGGACGAGGGAGCATCAGTTTCAGGTGAGAGGCGAAAGAATAAAAGGAAAACCGATGGAAACTGTTTTACACAGAGAGTGTTGCACAAGGAGAATGAGATGCCAGCGTAATTGGTTGAATCATTTATATTAACAATATTTAAACAGCATTTGGAAAGTACATGGACAGGAAAGGACAAGACAGCTATGGGCCATGTGCTGGGAAATGGACTTAGTATGGATGAACATTTGGGTCAACATGGACCAGTTTGGGCCAAAGGGCCTCTCTCTATGCTTTAGGACTTGATGACTCTATATATAGAACAGCATTTGGGCCAAACTGTCATATTTCCTTTTGTCATGTGTTCGAAGATTATTTGGGCAAAGTTCTGTCAAGATAACGCTGCAGATTATTTGCTTTTCAGTTTGTTATCAAACGTGTGTGTCTGTGTGTGTGTCTGTGTGTGAGAGACAGAGAGAGAGAGAGAGAGAGAGTGTTCCACTGTATTTTTCAAAGGGAAATAACAATGTAAATATTTGCAATATCCTCTCGTCATTCCTCTTTCCATCATAGTTTGAGTAACTTTGTTTTGGTCATAAACGTGTTGTTTTAGCAGCTTAAAGAAATCTGCTTGACTTGTTCCTAACACTGACCCTGACACACTCTGAGAACTATATCATCGGCCATATCACCAACATAGATATAATTAATTTTGTGGCCAGTGGAGAGGTGGGACTAGAAAAGGGAACAGCGGTCCAAAAATATTGGAAATTATCGACTCAGTCAGCCGAACTTCAGTGTAGAGGAGTTTGTTGGAGGGAGTTCTGAGGGATAGGACTTACATCCATTTAGAAAGATAAGGACTGATTGGGGATAGTCAAAATGGCTTTGTGTAATGGAAATCATGTCTCATTAATGTGATTGAATAATTTGAAAAGGTGATAAAGAAGATTGAAGAATGCGCTGTCGAATATATTGTTTTCACAGACTTCAGCAAGGCGTTTAATAAGGTTCCCTATAATAGATTATTCAGGTCAAGTGACATGGAATCCAGGGAAAACTAACCAATTGGATACAAAATTGTCTTGAAGGTAACCGATTGTTTTCTAGATTGGAGGCTTGTCGCCAGTGGTGTTTGGTCGGGGTGAGCAGGCTGGAATAAAGGATCTGTTTGCACGCTGTGAGACTCTCTGATTGTATAAGAGGGATGAGGAGCAATTCTAAAAAGGGCCTTTCAAGTGGAAATTCTCTTCCACAGAGAATTCTCTTCTATGTGCCTATCCAAAAATCTCTTACGTTTCCCTCACGTATTTGACTCTACTACCACCGCTGGCAGTGCATTCCATACACCCACCACTTTGTGTTAAAAATTATCCTACCGCTGATATTTCCCCCAAACCTTTCTTTAATTATCTTAAAATGATGACCTCTCGTGATAGACATTTCTGCCCTGCGGAAAAGGTCTCTGACTATTCATTCTCTCTTTGCCTCTCATCATCTTTGACACCTCTATCAAGTCACCTCTCATTCTTCTTAATGCAAATGAGTAAAGCCCTAGCTCCCTCAATTTCTTTTCATAAGACCTACCCTCCAGTACAGACAGCATCCTAGTAAATTTACTCTGCACCATTTTAAAGCTTCCACGTCCTTCCTAGATCAGATCTGAACACAATATTGCAGGTGCGGTCTAACCAGGGCTCGACAGAGCTGCAGCATAACATCACATCTCTTAAAGTCAATCTTCCTGCTAATGAAAGCTCACACACCATTCGCCTTCTTAACAACCCTACCAATTTGAGTATTATCTTTGAGGGATCTAGAGACATGGACACCAAAATCACTCTGTTCTTCCACACTGCCAAGAACCCTGCCTATAACCCTGTATTCTGCATTCAAATTTAAGCTTGCAAAGGGAATTAATTCACACTTTACCAGTTTGAATTTCATCTGCCACTTCTTAGCCCAGCTCTGCATTATGTCAATGTCCCGTTGCAACCTACAACAGCCCTCCAAACACCCATGTACAACTTCACAAACCTTCGTGTCATTGGTAAACTTACTAAACCATCCTTCCACTTCCTCATTGAAATCAGCTATAAAAATCACAAAGTGCAGAGGTCTCAGAACGGATCCCTGCGGGACACCACTGGTCCCTTTCAATTATCTAGCTCTCCTCACCCTCTGTGTAAGGGAATTCCTGACATTCACTATCCTCTGTTTGAAGAAAACATTCTCTGCTTCTACACCATGACCTATTGATATGAATAAAAGAGGAAACACGGGGGATTAGAAAGAGAGACTGGGCCTGAACTCAAGGTAGTATTAGACCAAGGATGACATCAAGGAATCTGAGGAAATTTGCACTGACTGTGAATTTATTGCGACCTCTCCACTTTTTGGAGTCAGTCACAACACAAGGGAGATGTTTATCATCGGTGCACATCAATCATCTCAGCCGTTGGACATCTCTGCTGGAGATCCTAAGTGTAACTCACTCAGCCCAAGTATCTCCACTTTGTCAGCATAGCGTCCTTATAGAGTGGAAGCAGGACATTCAGCCCATTGAGTCCAAACAGAGCAGAAGTGCTAATATTCACTGACGTTCAGAACAAGTTGGCCCTCCTCAGCTCTTGAAACAGTCTGTGTGCATGTACACCAAGAATTGGACACCATTCAATATCGTGCTGGTAAAGTCTGGGTAACACTCATGTAACAGCACTCTACATTTCGACAGTAAAAGGTGCAGCGTATTCGGCATCTCAATCTGTGTTCACAAGAATATGCGGAAGTCATTCAACGCTTCAAAATATTGGACAAGACGTGTGATTGCTCATTCAGTCCCTCTTGCCAATTACACAGTAAGGGAAGGAATCTGCTAACTCCCTCACTTACACGGGATCAGAAAGAGAGTGGTTTGCATCTGGAGTTACTTACTGAGGAACAGGAAACTAACCCAGGAACAAGAAGGTGTTAGAGATGCTACAACTTCACAAACAAATGGAGCAGGGACCCAACAGCTAGACTGCACCATCTTGTCCCTCGTGACTTAATTATTAATTGTACATTTGTGTAACTTTAACATTTTTTTTGGCAGTAGCAATGATGCCAACTTTTTTAACCATTTTCCCAGGTGTCCTCCATCTCCAATATAGCAGACCCATGGTCTCCATGGAGGTCAGAAGGTGGTGCGGAATTGTTAAGTGTTTCAGAATGAAGGTATTGTGACTGCTGACAGTATTGTGTACAAAGTGACATTCAATGCAGTTTCACACAGTAACTGTGGATTAAAGTGTTCAGAGTTCATTTAGAGACTGTACCTCTCTGTCAATAGACATGAGGGCACTGCAGAGGCAGATAAACTTTCGGGAGTCAACCATCCAGTTAAAATATAGCATTTTCACCCTATTCAGCTGTTTAGGACGTAATGAGTGTCCGTCAAAAACCATCAAGTTTCATCTTCTTATTCTCTCAAAGCGCTACAGTTTAAACATATAGTTATTGTTCTCTCTCCTCATGGTGCCACCATGCCAGGGTTTTGTCTGGTGAAACTACTTTGCACTGTCTCGGTGACAAAAAGACCATTATTTATAAAACAGACCAAATCTGTAAACAATGCACCAAATACTGTGTCAATAAAACACTCCCATCGGGAAAGGTATATAACTCTGGTACTTCAATCATTTTGCATGAAGTGCCACGTATCACTTACTTCCTGCCCCATAAGAATTTTGTTCGTGACTTATGACCAAGGACATCGAGGTTCTTTTCAGCACCAGCCCTTCCCAACCTCTCACCATTTAATAGATATAAAGGGAATGATTGTATTATTTGTTCACATCTGAATCATTCATATACCTTGTGAATACCTACTGCAAAAACACTGTTCCTTCTGCCAGCCAACAAGCCTTCAGACCTGAAAAAAAATGCACTACTCTTCTCATTCTCCATTACCCAATGTTTAATCAATATAATATGTATTCCAACCCTACCTACCCATGGACTCTAATATTCTCCACTCACCCATATTCAAACATGTCAAACGTATTCTGAAAATTCAAATACTCCACTCCCACTGCTTCTCAATTGTCGATGTCACAGCAGACAATATTCACAACCCCCATCAGGTTCAGCAAAGATTATTTCCTTTCCTGAATCTAGTCCGATGCACCAAATCATATCATTATTCTCCAAGTGAATAGTTGTCACATTCTTCATAAAAGGTTACAATATTTTTCTCACAGCTGAAATCAAGTTACTTAGTTTTCTGTATTCTCTCCCCATCCTGTTTTAAATATTTAGTGGAAAAATAACTGGTTTCCAGTCTGCAGCATCCTTTCCAGAATGTAACCAGCTTTGAAGAATAATCAGTCATTCTTTCATTAGCTCTGTTGCCACCTCTTCAATACTCTGGGATGGAGCTCATCAGATGCAGCAACTTATGAAACTTCAATTCAATTAGATTTTCAAAACATACTCTTCATTAATTCTAATGTTCTGCCGTCCATCATTTTTTTTACCAGACACTCTGTTCCCTTATTTTTCAGAAAGTTAGTTTCTATACCAACTCGTATGGAGATGGAACCAATGCATTCCTCTCAGCAGCAGATGGCTTCTGTCAGCTAGTAATACATCGGAGGACTACACTTCAGAGATGGTGTATATATTACCCACTCCTGGGTGGAAAGTTCCAGAATCGAAACAGTTCTCCTCATGGTGAGAGTCAGCAAAGTCCTGTTCCTGGTGTGAAGCTACAGGTTATACTGAAGGAGGGGACACCGCTCAGTGAGCACCTCATTTTTGAACCAAGCTGGCTTCACACTTTACACCTGGAATGTGTCCAGTTTAGACAAATGTTCCTGGAAATCCCAGGGAGGAAATTGCAATGCCCACCTCCTCTCTGTTTACAAAGCTTCCCTTCTGTCTTGTCTCAGATCCATTTGTTTCCCATGCACCCAGACACTCTGTAAATGCAGTATCCAGGGAGGCATCCCCAGACCCTCAGGTCCCCCTGAATGAACCCAGCAGCTGACAATACAAAGCCAGGAAAACCATTCACCTGAACTTCACTGACCTTCTACTGACACCAGCAAGTCAAATTCCCACACCCATGGTGCACGCAAATGCCTCCCTCTCCTCAGTTTCTTTTCCTAGCTAAGAAAGCTGTTACGTTTCCACACAGTCCCACAGTAACTCTCTCGAAAGAAGCAGTTTACAATGTGACATTATGTTTCTCTGTATCTCAGCAATTAGTCGGACAGCACCAGTATTGCCGACGAAATTGGTCACTACACTCAGAGAAGAGAGATAGAAGGAACATAACTTACTTTAAACAGGTACATACCTAAATTACGTGATATTCAGGAATATCAGAAAAGGGAAAATGTTAGAATAACTTCCCATTCTATTTTCTTGCAGTTCATCATCAGCAATCCTTCTGCTTGCTTTGCCTGTCTCTTGCTCTGTCTCTCTTTTGCTGAACGTTCCTCCATTCATTCAACACAAACCTCCCACTCACCCTTCTTATCATCCCTGATATAAATAATATTACTTCCCAGTTGCATTAAGTTTTGATAAGGTCACTGAACTCGAAACGTTATCTGTGTTCCTCCTGACAGAGAGACATGACTGCTGAGATTCTACAACACTTCTAGATGCTGAAGAATTTTGTCAGAACTCAAGTATCCACAGTTCCTTCGTTTATTTAACATTTTATGTTGTTGTTTCCCAGGATGCCAGCATTTGTTGTCCATCACTAATTGCTCTTGACTGTGAGGCCACTTGTCAAGAAAATATGGAGCCAACCATATTGTTATGGGGCAGAATTCACACTTAGTCCAGACTGGGCAAAAATGTTAAGGTTCTTTACGAAAGGTTATCGGTAAAATAAGGAAAAAGAAATCTGGTGGTTTATGGTTGCCACGAGTGAATTTAGGTTTCATTCCGATTTTTATCATTCGAATTTCTGTTCTGTCATCGGCTGTGGTAGGATTTGGAACAATAAGTTTAGAGTCATAGCCTGTGCCTCCGAATTACACAATCAGTGATATTATTACTCTGATACAGTGCCCCTGCTGTGAAGTAACTGTAGAGACAAGAATAAGTTTGTGGTCAAAATATTTGTAATGGGGAAGGTCAGAAGAGAAGTGAAGCCATAAAGTCTGAAGTTAAGGAAGGGGTAGATGACAAGCTCATTCAGCAACAGCACTGAGGCAGAAGTGGAGACTGGAGATATTTTAGAGGTGGATTTAATGACAGACAATCCAGAATTGTAGAACATTTTAGGGTAAAAAGGAGAGTCGAAGTCGAGTTTATGACTGAAAGTTTATGCTTTTGCTAAATATAAATAACCGAAGTAGCAATAACCCTCACCATCATCATAGAATTGACAGAGATAGGTTTACCAGGAACACCAAGGATAGCGAGGATGGCGTAGTAATCTTCCTGAATAATCAGTACGCCTTCTATCTGCAACTCTAACCATGCCGAATCTAGAGAAAGATAGTAAAGACCATCGGATAAACTCCTGTCCATTGTTGGAACATTCCAGCCTAATGTTCTCAGATTTTGATCCACTGTTGGAACATTCCAGTCTAATGTTCTCAGGTTCTGGTCCATTGTTGGAACATTCCAGGCTAATTTTCTCAGATTCTGATCTCTCCCTCTCTCTGTAGCTGCTGATCCCAATCGTGTCGAGGATGACGCTGCCCCGAATACTATGGCGTAACACGTTGATAGAAGCCCCTAATTATGGAACAGGGAAACCCTCCAGTGACACTGTTAAGTCCAGGAAGACTGATATTAATCACAGTCACTGAACAAACAGCTCCAGTTAACCCCTTCCACAACCACCCTGACATATTCCAATAACACTTGGACTGGATGGGATGCTGACATCGCTGACTATTGGGCGAATGGTACATTTCCAAATGTAGAGTTTGACGTAAGGGAGGGAGATGATGCTTTCTCTTCACTAGCTCGTTGATTCTACTGTGTTTTGGCAAGGTAAGAATTTCTGGGCACCTGACGCCATCTGTGACTGATCACCAGGCCTGCTGCATTCTTTCGGTTTATGTATTTATATTTAACTTTGACAAATATCTGACCATCATTTAATGGCTTCGGTGGGGTTAGGCATTTTTGAGAGGCTGCTACAATGCCGTAGACGGTGTAGATGCACTCCATTCCTTGTGGTCCTTGCAGCCACGGTCCAGTCATGTGGAGTGATGGTCAAACTCACCCAGAACCAGGATTCTTCGTTTTACCTTTCATCAGTTATTGCTGGGGTCTCAGCAGGGTTGGAAGGCAGTGAATCTCTCCCGGCTGCTACACACTCTCTCTCTGAGATTTCTCTCAGAATTGTTTTTGATGTTCTTTCCTCCTGGATTGGAGAACTGCACGTGAGACAATCTGTTTCCTGAATTTGTTTTTCGACATGTGAGTTTTTCTCGGATGTTACTATATTGGAGCAGTTACTGTTATTTGAATAACCTATTATTCTGTTAAGTTTTCCAAAAGAATTAAGTTATTCCAAGATCCTCTTGTTTTCGTAATGTTTTGTCTACTGTGTTTGAATAGATTGTGTTTTTCTTAATGTCGAATATTTTGGCCAATCGAATTGTATCTGAAATACAGCACCTCACATTTACCTTTAAAATAAGAAAACGCTCGGGTCGAGATTACCTTCTCCATGTACTTTGAGGGGATCTGCTCTGGTCCATAACAGAGGGACAGATATTCATGTCTTGCTTGGGTAATTACTTCATGGACAAAATTTTGCAGAAATATGGAGTTTGGCAGCAGAATGGGCCGAGCTGGAGGAGTGACAGTTATGTCAGGAATTATATCGGATATTCATTCCTCCTCACAGTTTCAGCCCGGACACATATAAGGCAAGATGAGATATCATGAAACACTTCAAGTGTACTGCTAGTGGACTAGCCATCCGTCTAGGATTGAACAATGTTCAGAGCTTACAAATTGAGCATTGGACCCATTTGTAAATGGCCAACGAGCACACGGTTGAGCTTTCTCAGTTCAGAGCTGCCCGGCACAATTTACCCTGAGCATGGGAGATAAGGGACAATTATACCACGATTTGTTGACAGGGACACAGTGGAACAGCTGGTACAGAAGAGGATCTTTCTCTTCCCAGAAGATCCGCACAATCAGACCGAGCGAACATGGTCTGAGCTCACCACCCAGCTTAGTGCAGTACCTGAGGTCTGAAGAAATGTCCAGCAACACAGGACAAGCCTCAATAACCTTTCCCAATCTGTCAGGATAAGGGTCACCATATTCTCTCTGATTCCACACACTCACTGTATATCTGTCATAGCACTGACGCCCGAATAAGGCTCATGCTCCACCACTCTCACGACACATGCAGCACCTACAAGCTCCCTCGCCTATTCAATACCCGCCATGGTTATAAATTCTTCTGGAAAATGCTGTAACTGGAATGCTCAGGTTCAGGCAAATGTTTGTCCCCCAATCTGTAACACATCAGTGGAAGGAGAATTTTTTTTCTAAAAATCACTCAGGATGAAAGTATATCATGAGACCATTCAGGCTCTCAAATATACTGCACCATTCAGATAATGGAATCGCCTAAACAGTCGAAGACTCATTCCTTTCTTGAAGACAGGCGTCACATTACAGGTTCTCTAGTTTCGCTGTAACTCTCCTGTATTCCAGAGAGTTATGGAATATTTCGCACTGTGCCACCAGTCACTCTGTAACCACTTCTTCTAAAACCAGCTATGAATTACTGCTGACCTGTCTACCCTTATTCTTACCTGTTTGTTAAAAAAATGTTCCTTTTGTTAGAGACAGTTCAAGAACTTTCATCCGACTACAGTTTTGTTTATATTATTGAATTACTTTGTGACTTCCCCTGTGAGGAACGATGTAAAATACTGTTTTAAATTCTCTACCTGTTCCCTGAAACCAGTTCCTCAGTCACATCCTCCAGGTGTCCCACATATACTTTCCTGTCTTTCTTCCAAGGGTCATACATACATCATGAACGTTTTATAGTTGGTATGGAAAAACTCTTGGTTATAATTTTATTCTTTCATATTTCTAGTCAGTTTTAGAATATTTTTTCTTTATATTATACTTTATCCAATCTGCTTCTGATTCCAAAAATAAACTTCCCAAATGCAGCCAATGCTAGAGCTCACCAACCTGAATTCTGTAGTTTGTGATTGATTAGTTATCCTTCACAGCCATTGTGCATCATGGAGGGGGGGTGGGGGGAGAGGGGGGAGGAGTCATCTTCACATCTTTATATCATCTTCCTTTTTACCAGAGTCAATTATTGATGACCGTTATGAATTATCTGTTTAAATGTCTCACCCACACATCTACTGACCTTTACCTGAGTCTATTTTCACATCCCGTTTTAGATCAGATATAAGACAGAAATCTGCAATTGAAATGCCTGGCTCTTTTCAATCATTCAGGGGGAACCTCTGTCTGCAGATGAACACATGATCAGTTGAAAGTGACTTCCATTCTCCCAGTTTTTCTGGCTCTGCCATTTCTGTTTGATGACCAGCTTTTCTCTCAAAAAAGAAATCTTCTAACTCCGGTGGACAGGGCCTTCAGCTGTGACTGCCCTATGCCCCTCACTTCTGCCCTCACTCCATCCCCTCCTTCCCAGAACAGTGATAGACCTCCCCTTGTCCTCACTTCCCACTGCACGAGATTCCACATTCACAGAATCATCCTCCGTCACTTCTACCACCTCCAGCAGGACAGCACCATCAAATACATCTTCCCCTCCCGTCCACTGTCAGTATTTCACAGGGACTATCCCCTCTGTGACACCCTCCATCAACCCGAACACTTCCCCACTCCCCCATGTCACCTTCCCATGCAAATACAGAAGCTGCAACACTTGCCCATTCCCCTCTTCCCTCCTCACTGTCCAAGACCCCAATCATACCTTCCAGGTGAAAAAACATTTCACTTGTACTCTTTTAATCCAGTCTCCTGTCATCGCTGCTCTCAATGCAGTCTCCTTTCCACTGTAGAGACCTGAGACTGCTTTGAGGAACACTCCACTCTCTGTCTGTAGGAATGACTCAGACCTTCTGATTGCTCCCCATTTCAATAAATACCTTGCCCATAAGCTAATGAGATTTCTTTGAAGAGGTAACAAGCAGGTCAGATCAAGGGAGCCAATGGGAGTTCCTGTATGAACTTCCAGAAGGCCTCTGATGAGGTGCCGCACAGGAGGCTGCTGAGTAAGACAAGGGTGCATGGTGTTAAAGGTCAGGTATTAACATGGATAAAGGGTTGCCTGTCTGGCAGGAGGCAGGGTGGGAATAAAATATTCCTCAGGATGGCAGCCGATGACTAGTAGTTTTTCACAATTTTCAGTGCTGGGACCACAATATTTCACTTTATAGGTTAATGATTTGGACGACAGAACTGAGGGCATTCTAGCTACGTTTGCAATAATGCAAAGATAGGTGGAGGGAAATGTAGTGTTTAGGAGGCAGGGACCCTGCGGAAAGATTTAGACAGTATAGGAGAATGGGAAAAGGAGTAGCAGATGGAATACAATTTGCGAGAGCGTGATGTCATGTACTTTGGTATGAAGAATACAGGCATGGACTATTTACTAAATGGGAAGAAAATTTAGAAATCTGATGTTCAAAGGGACTTGGGATTCGCCGAAGATAAACTTGCAGGTTGAGTTATTAGTTAAGAAGGCGAATACGATGTTATCATTCATCTCGAGAGGACTACAATGTAAAAGTGGGAATCTTGAGGCTTTCTAAGGCTATGGTCATCCCACATTTCCAGGATTTAAACTTCCTGATGAAGGGATGTGGCCTGAAATCTCGATTGTCTTGCACTTTGGATGCTGCCCGACCAGCTGTGCTTTTCCAGCAACACACACCCAACTCTGTGAGTACCTGCATGCAGGTGCAGGTCTGACAGTCTCTGTGGTGCTTAAAATGACACAATCTCTCCCGCAGATGGCCTCCCCACCCTACTGCAGCGACAATGGCTGGGTGTGATAACCCTCGAGGATTCAGTCTGGGAGGGTGGGAGGGAAGCAGCTCACAACACCATGCAAACTGACAACATCATCAACACACACAACCGAAACCCCCCACCCAACCTCACACTCCCCCCTCCTCCCCTCCACGCACACACACAATGCTGGTAGATGGAGGTTTACAAATATACTTCGGCCTGTCGGAATGAAAATGCTCACCTTCGAGTGAAACATTTTGTTAGGAAATAAGAAGAATGTAATTCTCCTTCTGTGTCTTCTAATACTTAAAAATTATGTGAGAAAGTATTAGAACGTCCTGAGAAAGGCCTAGCAGTAGTTGTAATATCAATCAGCATTGACGAAACCGGCTGTGTATCCAAAGATATTATGTGAAAAACCAAATAGCCATGCAATTTCAGAGATCAACAGTAAAGGATTTGTTATCTTCTGAGAGAGTAAAAAATCTCTGCCACTGATGCAGAGGCGTGGGGAGACTAGCAGAGGGTAGTATTGTATTAATCTGTTCATAAAACTCAGTGGTTCTCACTGCTGCCTCACAGCGCGAGGCACCAGGGTTCAATTTCACCCTCGGGAACTGACTGTGCGGAGTTTGCACATTCTCCCTGTGTCTACGTGGGTTTCCCCCGGGTGCTTCGATTTCCACCCACAGTACAAAGATGTACAGGTTAGGTGAATTGGCCAAGCCAAATTGCCCATAGTGCGCGGGGATGTGTAGATTAGGGGCATTAGTCATGACCAAATGTAGGATAGTAGGGGAATGGGTCTGGATGTGTTACTCTTCGATGGATCAGTAAGGATGTGTTGGGCTGAAGGGCCTGTTTCCATACTGTAGGGATTCTACGAACTCTATGAACAACTGGGACAGACAGAGGGAGAGCAGGAAGGAGATTGATTCCAATTTCAATGTGTTTTCTTCAAAAACAACATTATAAAAAGATGCAGACAGTGGTGCACACAAACTTAGATTCTGACACTGACACACATTAACACATGCACACAGAGATACTCACATGGATATGGACATTTACACACAAACACACGAACACCCCCCCCCCCAAACATACAGGCAGACAATGGCTTTAATGCAGAGATATATATTTTTTTTTTATTAATAAGCGATCAATGATCAGTCTGAGAAGTCAGGAGAATGGAGTTGAGAAATATTTCTGCCGTGATCAATTGTCATGGCAGATTAGATGGACTGAATGGCTTAATTCTGCATCAGTGTCTCATGCTGATATGATCTTTGGTGCCTCGGACTGTCTTCCTGCAAGTTCAGTGGAGATTCAAATTGTTAAGTATATGTTTTAGAAGAGTTAATGGGAATATGGACAGGTTTCAGGGACTGAATGTTCAATATCTGTTCCTAATTATCATCCCTTTTTATCTTAAAAAAGTGGCGATTGGTTTGAGGGTAACACATTTTGAGACTAAGGGCCTTCCCATTTCAGACTGAGACAGGGATGTTCCTTTCTCTTTAAGGTTGTGTGTTCTGTGGTGTTCTCAGGCTGAAGTAGCAGTGAAGACTGGGTTAATGAAAACACTCAAGATTGAGTATCATAAAACTTTGATGAACAAGAGAATCTATGTTTATTGGGAAAAGAGGGGAAAGGGGTGATTAGTTACAATCACATCAACAATACACATTCTGAATGGTGCAGCAGGCACGACGGGCTGAATGGTCAGCAGATGCTCTTGCCTCATGTGTTGTTCTCTCATGCACTCAGTAATATTACAGAGATAAAGGAAGATCCCATTCAGCCAGTCAGCATCAGTAAAATGAGATAGGAGGAGACCATTCTGCCCTCTAAGGATTTACGCAGGAAGAGCTTGATGTCATTCAGCCTGCTAAGTACATCACACAATGACCCAAACCTGGACTTCAAATCCACCACAGCAGATGGTGGAATTTTAATTCAATAAAATGTTTGGAATTAGCAATCTAATGAAATATTGATGACTGTCAACACTAAAAAAAAACCCTGGCTCACTAGTGTCCTCCACAGAAGGAAACTTGCATTCTTCACTGGTCTGACTTACATGTTACTCCAGACCGTCAGCAATGGCAGACTCTCAAATGCCCTTTGCAATGGTCAAGCCAGCCATTCAGATACAACACTACAAGTTCTTAAAGAAGTGAAACCAAACAGACCTGAGCACTGGCAGCCGATAGCACTTTGAAGTGCATGGATTCAGAAAGGCAGTTCCCCAACAGCTTCTCGAGAGCAACTCGGTAAGGAAAATAAATTCTGGGCTAGCCACCAACACCAATGTCCCATTCATGAAAGAAAGATGGAGGGGTCGGTCCTCACTTGAAACAGTGACTTGGATATATATACCTACATGTGCATGATACTCAGGAATATGGGAAAAGGTGAAAAATACATGAAAATAATCTCACATTTTATTCCATCGCAGCTGATTATCAATAATCTTTTTTATCCCTCTATTTCTCCACATATTCCAATCATTTCACCAACACACATTATACTATTTCCAAGCTGCTTTCAGATCTGATACATGGTGAGTGGATTTAAAATGCAAACTCTGCTTTTCTCTTGACAGAGGCTGCCAAAACTGCTCCGTTTCCACATCATTCTGTTTCTGTTTGGTTCAGATCGCCAGTAACTTACTTTGTTTGATTTAACCTTTTTTTATATATTATGGAACATTGGCCCATCGAGTCCACACTGACCCTCTGCAGAGCATTGCATTCAGGACCACCTCATGCCCTAATTCTGCACTTCCATTGGTTAACCCGTTTCCTACCCGATTCCAGCATTTCCCATAGCTAACACACCTAGCTGCACATGATGGGTCATTTAGAATGGTCAATACACTGAACCTGTTTGGACTGTGGGAGGAACCTGGAGGAAACACAAGCACACCCGGGGATAATGTGAAAATTCAATACAGACAGTCCTGACGGTGGAAGCAAAGTGCGTTCCTGGTACTGAGAAACAGCCTGCAGACCAATGGGACACCATGCTGCACTCCCCTCCCCCCCCAAACCGGGTCCCTGGTATTGTGAAACAGCCATGCTAACCACAGAGACACCATGACCCCCTCCCCCTCACCCCACAAACCGGGTCCCTGGTAATGTAAGACAGCCGTGCTAACCACTGAGACACCATGCCCCCCTCCCCTCCCCCCAAACCGGGGCCCTGGTACTGTGAGACAGCCGTGCTAAACACAGAGACACCATGACCCCCTCCCCCCCAAACCAGGTCCCTGGTACTGTGAGACAGTCGTGCTAACCACAGAGACACCATGACCCCCTCCCCTCCCCCAAAACGGGTAGCTGCTACGGTGAAACAGCTGTGCTAACCACTGAGACACCATGCTGCCCTTCCCCTCTCCCCCAAACCGGGACTCTTGCACTGTGAAACAGCCATGCTAACCATTGAGACACCATGCCCCCTTCCGGCCCCCTCCCCCAAAACGGAGTCACTGTGCTCGGGAATACTGGGGAAAATGTAAATTTGAAATACAAACAGTAAGCAGTGACAAAACACCACAGATGAGTCAGGATCTAGAGGTAGAAACAGAGGCAGCATATTGAGTCTGATAGGATCTTCTTCTGAAAAACTCATATTGGACTTAAAAGGTTTATTGTGTTTCTCTCTGCTCAGAACCTGCAAATGTTTTCCTGCACTTTCAAGTTAGTTACTCTTTTGGACCGTGTATATTTGTCTGATCTGAAAGGGAACAGTGAAGCTGCCATTACTGTTGACGCTCAAGTATTTGGTTATTGTTTTTGAATGAAAAATTAAAAACTCTGTGCCTGACAGCTCCCCAAATACGAATAATTTATTGCCACTGTCATAATTCAGTATGAAATTGTTGAACTTGGTGGACATGACATCACATGATCAATCCTCTGAAAGTAACTGATTGAAGTACTGATCCCAATTGTTAACAATGTCTTATCATGCTCCCGATGTCACTGGCATCATACTCATTCAGCAAGGTCTTACCTTTCTGAGAGTTTCCTTATAACTATGAAAACATAAAATATCTTTGTATTTGTCAACAAGACATATTCATCCAGGGTTTTGGAAGGCACTGGCAAAGGCAGAGTTTATTTGTCATTTCCCATGGCTCTGGAATAAGCGGCATATAGTTGCCCTGTTTTACCTCTTCAATCAAAAGTGATGCAGATCCAGACAGAGCTGCTTGTAGCTGCATTTAACAAATACTTGTGAACGATCAGCAAATTAGTCCCTCGTCAGGATGACATGCAACTTGGAAGATAGCTTTCAGAGACTGATTTTTCTATTGTTCCCATTCCCAGTGTGAAATGTTCTCTAATTACTATTAATCACAGTTTTTCTCAGGTCCTTGATTCCATCCTCAGTCAAGTCCTGCTTCGATTGAAAGGTAAGTCACTCTGATCTCACCTCAAATTACACGGGAAGATCAGTTGAAAGAATAAGCAGCAAAATACAAGAACACTGTTTGTTTGAACAATGTCCTCGCAATATTCAAAAGAAAATTGATACATGATCTTCCTTAATGCATTATTTCAACATGACATCACTTTTCAAACAATATTCAGAACGGTGGGTGTTTGTTCTTTTAATTTGCTTCCAATTCAACATAGAAATGTGAACGTGAATTGATCTTCTATAGTGTGTTTATAATCCAGAATTTAAATCAATCTTTATCATCATTACTCTCGCTCTTTGAAACAAAATTAATGAATGAGCCTGTGTCCATCCTGCAGATGAAAAGGTTCTTTCAACTCTGACTATTGCAGCGAATGTTGTAAAGAATAAACTACAGGCCCACGTAAAATGGAAATGTTGCAGGGCAAGGTGCCAAAAGTTAGACCAAAGTTAATGATGTCCAAGCCATATGAATAATACATGCAGAGGGGCGGAGTATAAAAGCAGAATTCAGCTCCATGTCCAAAATAATATTTGTGGCTCTCTCACAATAGACCACAGCTGATTCATGCTGTAAATCCACCAAGATAGGAAAAACAATAGACTGGAATTCCCAATTCTGCAACAACATCTGTAGAATAGGAAGAAAATCAAGGTTTGTTTCTGAAATTCATAAATGTTGATGATAAGAATGTGGGAAATGGAGGGGATATTGGAGGATGATAAACCATGTTGTAGATGACACAATTATTAGCCGGGTGGGTCACAGTGAGCAGGAATGTGTTGGTTACAAGAGGGTACAAACGAATTGACAGATGGTCAGATCAATGACTGATAAACGGTAACATTGAAATATGTGAAATGCTGCTGCACTTTGGAAGCTGTAACAAAACAAGAGTGATGTCAAACCATGATGATCCGTTGCATTTGCTTTTGGAGCAGAGAAGAGTGAGGGGTGAACCTGACAGAAGTGTATTACAGCATGAGACGAGTGAACAGACAACAGCTATTCCCCTTAGTCAAAGGGTCAAAAACAAGAGGAAGTACATTTGAAGTGAAAGAGAAGATACTAAGAGAGGATTTGTTAAATCTGTTTTGAACACAGAGCCTGATCTGTGTCAAAAATGTATTGCCTGGGAGCGTGGTTCAGGAAGGTAACCTCATAAACACTATAAAGCACTTGTATCAGCACTGGGTGGTGCAGACTCGATGGGCCTTGTCTTTATTACATGATTACATGTGGTGGCAGCCATGAAAGCTTTGGTATATTCTGAAGCAGCAACTAATGGGACATGTTGATTTGTTAAATCGAACTGTGATCAGTTTGTGGCGAGATTACAAACAAGCATCATCCATTGGAGTAACGGCACTTAACCTCGGACAGCCCAGCCATCTCTGAACTCATCCAGGATAATTCACATGCTCAGTGCAAGAATCGTCTAACAACAGCATCAATATTATTCCAGCTGTTGGACGCCATTATTTTAAGATCACCAATAACATAGAAACAGACTTCGTTTCATTATTATATAGACTTCTCGTGTAAGATTGTTCTCTTAAGACGAATAAATTCCTTCCCATATATTCGTATTGACAAAGAATCTGTTACCCTGCGAGCTGTTTATCACAGCATGGTGGCTTGTTTAACACTCCATCCATCACAATTAATATTTACTCCCAGTTAATCCGGCACATGAGATGCACTGCTGGTACTCCCTCACAACAGCCACTTGGATGGACCAACGTCAACTGGACGGGAACTTCTCAAGGGCAATTAATGCTGGTGTAGCTTCATTAAAATTCCAAATGAACTAAAAAGACAATCCGATTTTCTAATAATTATCAAACAACGAGGACATTTTATTGATCTGATGAGTTCATCGCTGTCTTTGATGTTGTGTGATCTATTTCCGTGAAACAATTTCGTGCATATATTGGAAGAACAAAAAAGCTCAGTTCATAGATACTCGGTAATGCAGCATTTAAACGCAAAATGCCAGGGAATCGTAGGTTATAGATATTCAGGTAACTGGGAATAATATAGTTTGGTGTTTTCTGGCTGGCGTAGTTGCATTGGGCTGAAGGGCCGGTTTGTATGCTGTATGACTCTTTCACTTTAATTGTTGGAAACAGAGGATGTGGTCAAACTATTTCCATAGCTTGTGAGCATCAATTAGTGAGAAATACAATCTCCAAGGGCACACAGGATTTGAAGCTATATCATTCTCCCTTCACTATCAAATTGTTAAGAACCCCATTTCTCTCTTTGTAACATTCCTGTTAGTGTTCCTGCACGACAAGAATCCCTGGGGTTTATCACCATATTCTGATCAGAAATTAAACACAGGCAACAGAATGCTGACCTTGCCAATGAAACGCACCTCACAAGAATAACTATAAGGAATCTGCATTGTTAAAGTTATCCATTCGACCCAATCTGATTTCTAAAGCAGTTTCAAGCGAGGCTTTCCCGTTGTTCTATGCTCCTAACTACTCTACAACATCATGAATCCTTCCTGAGTGCTTTTGACTGCGTTTAAAAATTACATATACAAAGCCGTGCCAAATAATCTGAAAGGAAAAGTCTTCATGTTCATGATAAACGTGTCATATTCTTTTCAGTATCTAATGACAACAGAAATGTAGAAACTAGCATCAGGGGTAAGGAATTAAAACGACTCCATCATGCGGTAAGATAAGAGAGTTCCATAAAGACACAACACATTGAGAGGATTACACCAAATCACCATCTTCTTCACTGAGATGTTCTTCAGTTTCATAGTCCATTCACTCATGGCAATCTCTCACACAAGCTGAAATATTGTTTCAGAATTCAACTTGTAAAGACTACTTGGAATATTCTGGGGTTAAACAAGATCATGTGCTGCTCGCCTAAACCCCAGCAGATCCAGGGCCGTTCAGGTCAAGATTTCCTCCTGAAATAAACGATCCTCACAAAAGCCAGCTGAATGAATCTTCTCTGGACAGCATTTCATATCATTGTGGTCATAGCACGTTCGATATGGTTAAACTATTACCTTGTAGATCTGTGGAAAATATTCCCTACTTCTAAATGTATTCTGTTTCAGAAACTTTCAGCATTTAACTTACCTCTCTAAAAAAATGATGTACATCTAAAGGTTTTATTTTGTAATCCAGGTGCCGGTTCCTCGGTTCCTCTGTGCCTCAAGCCAGTCTCTCCATTGAAATAATGCCCTGTGTTTCCATTAAACCCTCAAACAACTTTGAGCACAGGCATATTTTCCAACTGTGCTCCATACACCAATATTTGGCTGTTCATTTGACCCACCTTAATCTCTTTATAGACTCAGGTCCTCGTCATATCTTCCTTCTGTCACATTTTCAAAGGTTTATATTCTTCCATAATACAGACAGAATATTTGGCCAAACAAATACACTGTGGCGACATTTCAAAGTAAATGGCAATGAAATATTTTTACTCAATGCCTTAGCTATAAATTTATGGCAATACTGAAGTATTTTGCAGTCCCATCGCTCAGTTCCCATTACTTAAAATAGAGTCAGATAGTGTGGAATGTAAGTGGGCAGAATTGAGGAACCACAAAGGTGACAATCCATAGTTCGACTTATATACAGGCCTACGAATCGTAGTCAGCAGCTGGGGCGCAAGACAGAACAGGAGATGGAAAAAAAAAGTGTAGGAAAGGCAAAGTTACGGTGATTGGGGGGATTTCAATATGCAGATGCACTGGGTTTCAAGGAAAGGAATTTGTGGAATGTCTACGAGATAGAGTTTTGGAGCAGTTTATGGTGCAGGCAACAAGGGAACGGGCAATACTGGATTTAGTGTTGTGCAAAGAGGCAGGCTTGATAAGGAAGCTTAAGGTGAAGGAACCCTTTGAAGGCAGTGATCATAATATTATTGAACCTACTCTTCAATTTCAGAGTGAGACGGTAAAATCGGAGTTAATATTACAGCTGAATAATGGCAACTACAAAGGCATGAGGGAAGATCTGAGTAGACTTGTCTGGGAGAGGAGCCGAGCAGGAATGACAGTGGAATAGTTTGGCGGGAGTTTCTCGGAGCAATTTAGGAGTCACAGCAGAGATTCATCCAAGGTAAAAGATGCATCGTACAGGAAGTATGAGGCAATCATCGATGACTGGAGAATTCATGGCTCGGGTAAAATAAAAGAGAAAGTAGATAACGTGGCAAATGGCAGTGGGAAGCCAGATGATTGGGAAGCTTTCAAGAATGAACAGAGGGCAACAAAGTAAGAAATAAGGAGGGGGAAGATTAAATATGAGGTTAAGCTTGCCAGTGATAGAAAGGACGACTGTAAGAGTTTCTTTAGATATATAAAGGCCAAAAAAGAGAAGCAGAAGTGGATATTGAGGCGCTGGAAAATGAGGCTGGAGAGATAGCAGTGTGGAACAAATAATAGATAAGAAACTGAATAATTATTTCACGTCAGATTTCACGGCGGATGACATGAATAATATCCCAAACATTCAAGAGAGTGAGGAGGCAGATCGGATTAGAAGAAATTGCTCGAAAAAGTAAATGGATAAATAAACTGTATGGAGGCATTAAGAGTGATCTTTTAATTCTAGAATCAGGGAAGGTCCCAGAAGATGAGAAAATTGCGAATGTGACACCCGGTTTTTTGTAGATATTATTATTGAAAACAGAAGACTTTTGTAATATTTTCTAAAGTTACAAAAATAGTACAAACTAGTGTATTCTGCTTTACAATATAGTAATAACCCCAATATAGAATTTGTAACAAAAAAACTATTAATCCATTCTACAAACTATCAAAGCATGGAATAGGATATCCTGCATTACTAACAGTAGACAAAAATAGAAAAGAAAATAAATAAGAAAATAAGTAAATAGATACATATTCAAAATAAATTTACATTAAGTCGTAGCAGAACCCGTAGCTATATGGGATTCCTCCTCTCTGGAGCCCCCGAACCAGCCAGAACCATCCCACGGCTAAGAAAAGGCCCTGAACAATGTGGCTGACATATCTGTGTAAATGTAGTTCAAAATATTTTATATAACAGGTAGTTAATGTTGTATAAAGTAATTACGTTTTTCGGTGCATCATATTCAGAAGGAAGTCAAGGGGGATATATTTCATGACTATCCTGTGCCAATTTGAAGCCCCTGGGGGACCTTCGGATAGCCAATTCAATAAAATATCTTTCGTCGAACAAAAGGAAAGGATAGTGAATAATTTCCTCCTGTGTACTTCCAAAAAGGGAAATTTGGGGAGCCCAAAAGGAGAGACACTGAGTCCAACCCAATTTCTGTAACCAAAATCTTTGCCAAGGCATTCACTACGCTTTCCCACTATCTGCAGATCTTGTGGCCGGTCCACAGACAATGAGTGAGATTACCAACTACTATTTTGATATGGGCTACATTGGAGATGCTCCTGCCTTGAACTTTGCAAGTCAATCAGGTGCCATCTGAGCCCTATGAAGTATATTCAATTGGGTAGCCTGAGTTCTGTTACAGACAGAGATCTTCCTGGCGTTTTCCCAGATGCACTCCCAAACGTCTAAGAAATTTCCATCCCCAATTCTTGACTCTAGGTTTTATTTAACCGTTCCATGTCCTTCGACAAATATTAAATCGTTAGTGGTAGAGAGTACTGACCACGGGCGGACCTATCGGCCGACGCACTCTCCTTTCCCTATCCGATTTATAAGTATCAATTATCAACATGGTCTTCTTTTGTTAAAAGTCACTTATTTGAAAATATCGAAAAAGATCTTTGCTATGCAGCTCAAACGTCTGACGCAGCTATTCGAGGGACATCATGACATCCCTATCGAACAGATCTCCCAAACAGGAAATACCTTTGCACTCCCAGGTTCTGAATACAGCATCACTCAGCCCTAGGTGGAATCCCAACGTTCCCTCCATAGGAGTATAAGGGGTTTTTTTTGTAGTTTACCCTCATCCTGTCGCATTATCCTCCAGGCTTTGATTGAATTTAATACAATAGAATGTTTACAATGATCCGTAATATCTCTCATCTTGTCCATAAATAGTAGATTGATGATGGGATATTTTGCTAGGGAGGCTTCAATATGTAACCAGATTGACTGTGGTTCACAAAAGACCCAATCAGCAACGTAGGTTAATAGAGAGCTCAATTGGTACCTCATAAAATCAGGACAATCCAGCCCACCGCTTACTTGTGGAAGCTGTAGCTTTTCTAATTTAATAAGGGGCCGTCTATGAATCCAAATAAAGGAGCCGAGCCAACCATAAAGCTGACGCAGCGCCTGTCTCGGCAGCATCAAGGGGGGCATTCTCATACCGTATAAAAGGCCAGGTATGATGTCCATGTTGACCAAAGCTATTCTACCTAGCCAGCTCCCAGTGACCACCGAAAGGGGAAACGGGATCCATTCGTAAATTTGGATATACTGGCAAGAACTCCCAGCAGTATGGCCTCCGATTTCTTGAAATTGATTTTATAACCTGAGAACATACCAAATAAGTTGACCACTTAAATTAAGCAGGGCAAGGAGGTCAATGGATCATTTAAGAAAAGGAGGACACCATCTGCGTAGAGAATAACTTTGTGCTTACCCGATTTATTCTTCAGAACCATTGTATTAGGATCGGCTCATATAGCTTCCGCCAACAGCTCAATCACTAGCATAAATAATAATGGTGAGAGAGGGCATCCCTGTCGACAACCTCTCCCAACGCTAACACTATCCGAAGTTAAACCGCTTTTGAATCATTATAAAATATTGTAACCCATTTAGTAAAGACCTCTACAACACGAAACCGTTCCAGCGTTTAAAAGAGATATGGCCATTCTACCCAATAAAATGCCTTCTCTGTCTCTAGGAAGATAACTAATCCCAGTATCGCTCCCTGCTGGCAGGCTTATCACATATTTAAGACTCTTCTAATGTTATTAGTTGATCTGCGACGCTTTATAAACTCTGTCTGGTCCTCTTTTATAACGAATGGTAAAATCCTCGCCAGTCTTAATGCCAACATTTTTGTGAGAACTTTAAAATCCACATTTAATAAGGATAAAGGTCTGTACAAAGAGCAGTCATCTGGGCCCTTTCCCTTCTTAAGAATGAGATAAATATTTGCTTCTCTCAGAGAAGGCGAGAGGCAGTCCTGAATATGTGAATAATTATATATATTTATAAGTGGCACGGCCAATTCTCCAATAAATTCTTTATAGAACTCAGCCTGGAATCCATCTGGTCCAGGCGCTTTGCCACTCTGGAGCTGCCTTACCGCCTCATGTATTTCCTGGGTTGCCGGCGGGAATTCAAGAACAACACCCGCTCTGAGGTTAGGCCCGGAAGAGCCAGATATTTTTTTTTAAAAAGACTCTATCTTCCTCGTTCTATCCTCACAGCTCTTTGACCTATACAATTTGAAACAGAATTTTCTCAAGGCTGCATTGTTTATTTCACGATTACAAGTCAGGGTACCAGCACTCTTTCTAATAGACATAATGGCTTGGGTAGCCTTTTTCTTTCTGGCAAGGCATGCTAGATACCTGCCAGGCTTGTCACCATATTCAAATAATCTCTGCTTCACCTTTATGATCTCCCTCTTTGCTGTTTGAGTAAGTGTGGTATTCAAAGTTGCCCTAAGGGCTGTGATCAGCTGTAGTTTAGAAATGGAGGGTCTATCCACATACGTCGTCTCACGCGCCTTCAGGCGAGCTTCAAGCAGACGCTTTTGTTCTCCCTTTTGTCTTTTCGGGGTCGCAGAATGTGAGATAACCAAGCCTCACGCATCGGCCATACCAGTCTCCCACATCACCGAAGGTTTACTGGCCGTGTTGGAGTTGATATCCCAGAAGGTTTTAAATTCCGGCCAGAAATATTTTATGAACTTACTATTCTTCAATAGGAAAGTGTCCGTACGCCAATGTCGGGAAGCTGTCTCGTCATCACTAGTCTTGACCGCTATATATATTGCGGCATTATCGGAAATAGTTATATTATCTACTTTACAAAACAATATTGAGTTCAAAAGGGTCGAGGGGACAGACACATATCGATTCTGGTATGGCACTTGTGTGGGTTAGAATAAAAAGTAAAGTCTCTACCCTGAGGGCGAAGACACGTCCACATACCTACCAGCCCTAACTCCCTACGCAGATCCGCCAACTGCCTAGATATCATAGATATGCCCACAGATATTCTGTCCACCCCTGAGTCGATGATACAAGTAAAATCTCCCCCTATAATTGTGTGGCGCACCGCAAGAGCCATCGACTTGGAGATCACTTCCATTACAAGTTTAAATGGTGCACTGGTGGGCAATCGAGATTCAAAATCCCATATTCCTCCCCATATACTAGGTCTTTAATTAAAAATATATCATCCAGACTCATCCTTTAGCTGGTTTAGCATTTGGAAGGGAAGATTCTTCTCAATAAGATTGGCAACTCCCGTATATTTTTAGCTGAAAGATGAAAAGAACACCTGGCCAAATCCACCCTGTTGCAGCTTCTAATGCTCCTTATCAAGTAGATGTGTTTCCTGTACAAGGGCGGCATCCACCGTTACTTTTTAAAGACTTGATAATATCTTTTTCGTTTTGATTGCTGAGTGGCTCCCCTTGACATTTCAGGTGCACCACCTAAACGAATGATTAGCCATGATAATCCAAGCAAGCCCGAGACACCCCCAGGAGGGAGATCCCCACCCAAAAGACATTGGATAAAACGAAAAATGATTCACACATAAAACACTCTTTAATACAGCTAAATCAAAACAACTAAGAACTATTCCTAAAAACAAATAACATGAAACATATTTGAAAGGAGACTTTCCCCCTTGTTCACAAGGGGCACTACTACCTTCCAATAATCCCACCATAAAATCTCCCAGCCAGAGGCATTCCCTCAGCCCGGGCATTACAGAGTAGAGTAAATAAGTTCCAACATCTTTTTAGACAGAAGTTAAAAGTGGGCGACACTCCATGCCAACACCTCGATACACTGAGCAAACCAACACAAGATGAAAATATATAAAATGACAAAATTACAATCCCAGCAAGTAATAAGCAACCAAATAAAAAAAAACACTCAGAATCGTCCCCCAATAAACAAATAAACCGCATGAGCTATAGTTAAGAGTCCATAGAAAGGATAAGGAACTAGCACTCCCCCTCCCCCACCACCACGGAAAGATAGAGAAGAGTAAAAATGAAGAAAGGAGGAGGGAAAAAAGAAAATGTGGGCAACATAAAGTCATTATCCATTAAATTCAAATCCTACATTTGAGAGCATCCAGGAATTCTTTTACCTTTTTCCGGTGATCTGAAGTCATATACAGATCCTCCATGACTACAGCAAAGCATTGCCTGGTATTGCAGAATATTAAATATTTAAATCCCTCAGACGCTATCTTCGTCTCATCACATTCCTTCCTGTTACAGACCACATTATCCTGGAGCCCTTGTATATCATGGCATGAGAATCCTTCCCCAACACTCTGGTGGACTCGAGCAGCATCTGCTTTTCCCTCTAATGTTGAAGTTGAAGAAGGACCTGGCAGGGGCGCTGGTCCAACCCGAGCCGGCGCACAGGAACCCGATGGGCCCGCTCAACCGGCAACCAGCCCAGCTCCGACTCCAGTTTCAGCAGCTGTGGGAGCCTTTGCTCCAGGAAATCAACAAGCTGCCCTTCCTCCTCCCGTTCGGGAAGGCCCATCAAACAAATATTTTTCCAATGTCTCCGATTTTCGAGGTCAACAATATGTTCATCCAAGGTCCGGACTCGATGTTCCAGTGGCTAGACCTGACCCATGGATGTCTCAGCAGTGGTCTCAGAGGCCGCGGCCCGTTGCTCCACCCCACACCTACACGCTGCCCGAGTTTCTCGATCTCTCCGTCATGTTTCTGCAGCATGACCGAGATTGACTCTCACCTGGACAGCGTCACTTCAATGGACTCATCAATCTTCTCTCAGAGGTTAAGAAACTCTCAGATTAGTCTGGTCCCTGCAGGTCAGGCCCTCGGGGCGGCCGCAGACGTCTTTGTTGGCCGCAGACGTCTTTTGGCTGCTGGCCAAAAAATATTTGAGCAATTTAACAGGTGAGGTTAGGGTGGGTATCTCACTTTGCCTGAGTCTTGGGCAGAGCTTTGCAGAATCAGACCTACTGGTTCGCCGCCATCTTGGATCTCGCTGACACCCTGTTTAAAAATGGAATAAGGCAAAAGACAGAAAATTACAAACTGATTAGCCTAACCTCAATCCTGGGTAAGTTCCTGGAATCCATTGTGAAGGATGAGATTTCTGAATACTTGTCAGTGCATGGTAAAGTAGTGCTAAGTCAGTATAGTTTCATCAAGGGGAGGTCATGCTAATGAATCTGTTAGAATTGTTTGAGGATGTAACAAACAGGTTATACCAAGGAGAGCTAATGGATGTTATCTATCTGCACTTCAAGAAGGACGTTGACAAGGTGCTTCACAGGAGGCTGCTGAGTAAGATAAGGGCCAATGGTATCAGAGATAAGGTACTAATGTGTACAGAAGCTTGACTGTCTGGTAGAAGGTAGAGAGTGGCAATAAAAGGGTCCTTCTCAGGATAGCAGCCAATGACAACTGGTGTTCCGCAAGGGAACCACAACTTCTTTCTTTGTACATTAACAATCGCGATGAAGGAAATGAGGGCACTCCGGCGAGGTTTGTTGATGATGCAAAGGTAGTTAGAGGGACAGGTATCATTGAGATGGCAGGTAGACTGCAGAAGGATTTAGCCAGGGTAGGAGACTGGGCAAAGACGTGGCAGATGGTGTACACTTGGGAAAGTGCGAGGTGATGCACTTTAGTAGGAAGAATAAAGGCATGGACAATTTTATAACTGGGGAGAAAATTCAGAAGTCTTAAGTGCAGTGTTGCGAGTTCCAGTCAGGATTGTCTCAAGGTAAATGAGCAGGCTGTGTCAGTAGGAAGGAAGGTGCTGTATCTGCCGCACAGTGTGTTTGAAATCTTATATTCACCAAACGAACTGAGTCAACTCTTATAAACAATGATATTTGTTAATTGAACACAATTAATTTTAGAACAATAAAACGTATTATAACGTAATGGAAAACATTACAATCTATCTTATGGTTTAACGTAACTTTGGATGATCACATACCACCCCACCAGAAGTTTACCTGATTCCAACTGGAGAAGTCCTCTTGTTCTTGTGATGTTCTTGGAGGTGTCTTTTCTTTCATGGTTATTCTCGAGTTATCACTCTCAGAGCGGTTTTACGGTGATTCTTATCCTCCCAAATATTCATGCCTTTTGAGAGGGTGTGGAGAATCTGCCAATGGAATGATAAATTACCCTGATCAATCAGACCCAACCTGGTTTTGTCACATTGGCCCAAAGGCGACATTCCATTGTAACATTCAGGTCAAACTTCAGTTGTGTATTGTAGGGTCTGTAGCTGTCAGGTTTCTTTGCAACCATCTCTGGGTAGCTGCAGCCTGTCTGGATTCTGCAGCATGTGGATGAGCACAGAGACTTTGGTCAAGGCTGGGTTCTACTTCCCAGCATGCTTTAATCATTGTTCATTTTTGTAACAATTTACTATTGTCCATCGTAAGATTATTATTTCAGGTGGACCGTCTGGTCAGAAAGGCAAATACAGTAATGACATTTCTTTTGAGATGACTTGAATATTACAGCAGGGATGGATTTTCGCGGCTCTATAAGACTCTGGTCAGACCACATTTGGTGCATTGTGTACCGTTTTGGGCCCCATAACTCAGGAAAAATGTACCATCCCTGAACGTGTTCATAGGTACTTCATAAGAATGGTCCCAGGAATGAAAAGATCAACATATGAGATCTCTGGGTCTATACTCGCTGAAGTTTATAAGGATGAAGGTGGATCTAATTGAAGCATACAGAATACTGGTTGCCTGGTCCGAGTAGATGTTGGGAAGATGCTTCCACTGTTAGGAAAGAAAGGACTCAAGGGCATAGCCTGAGAGTCAAGAGAAAATCTTTAGAATGGAGATAAGGAGAAACGTCTTCAGCCTGAGAGTGGTGAATCTATGGTAGAATGGAAGTTTCATTCCCTAAAGGACATTAGTGAACCAGGTGAGTCTTTCTTGCCAATCGATTCATAACCACCATCAGTCTCTTAATTCCAGATTTGAATTTGGATTGTTTGTTGCCATTTGTTGCGGCAGTATTTGAACCCAGGTCACTCGAACATTATCTGGGTTTGTCACATCAGAATTCAGTGATAACACCGCGAGGCCACTGATTTGCCCAATCTTCCACAGTGTGACTAACGTGTGCAGTATGATATGCCCTGGGGTTTGGTTTCATGTTATCCTTGATTTCCTTATCAAGATATGGATGATTTTTCTCCGTAATGAAAATCTTCTTCGATCTTTATTATCTCCCTAATTGTTTGCCAAATTTCTTCAGCTGTCCTGCCTTTGACTGTTCTTTTCTCCCCCCACAGACCACCACAGCCAAATCCTTCCTTAGGCCAGTATAGTTATCATTGACTAACACTAAAACTCTCATGTATGACTCAGTCTTCATTCTGAATGTGAAACTCCAGCATGTTGTGGTTATTCCAAGGCAAAGCGCATCCACCAATCCTTTCTTGTTACATAATATCAAATCTAAATTAGATTAGATTCCCTGCAGTATGGAAACAGGCCCTTCGGCCCAACAAGTCCACACCGACCCTCCAAATAGTAACCCACCCATTTCCCTCTGAGTAATGTACCTAACTCTATGAGCAATTTTGCATGGCCAATTCACCTGACCTGCACATCTTTGGACTGTGAGAGGAAACCCACGCAGACAGGCGGAGAATGTGCAAACTACATGCAGAGAGTTCCCCGAGGCTGGAATCGAACCTGGGACCCTGATGCTGTGCTAACCACTGACCCACCGTGCCGTCCCATTCTCTGGTTGGTTCCATGACGTCCTGCTCTCAGAAATAATCTCTCACGCACTCTATGAATCATTATTCAAGGATATCACTGTCAAATTGATGAATTGAGCCAATTGGCATGTTCAAGCAACCCATAATTTTTGTTGTGCCCTTGTTACAAGCCCTCACTCTTTTCTACCTCAGAAGTACTTTGGGTGGGGGGGGGGGGGGAACAATGGCTGAAAATTACTTTTCCCAAGATGTTTGTTCTCCTGTTTTTTATTTGCACTGAGACGGATTTCAAATTTTTTTTGCCACAAAACACTTTCGAAAGTTCTGAATTCCACTCGCACGAACAAACGTTTATTTTGTTTTCACTAGCTGTTTTTCACAGTAAATATCGACGATTTAAGAGGTCTAAAAGTGGTAATGAGAGGTATCATTAGCAAACAAGAATTGAGGAAAATCACAAAGAGTTATTTTCATATATAAGGAGCAAGAGGGTAACTAGAGAAATGTTTGGCCCACACAAGGACAAAGGAAGAAAGTTATGCATGGAGTCAGAGACAATAGGTGAGATTCTTAGCGAGTACTTTGCATCTGTATTCACCAAGGAGAGGGATGTGACGGATGTTGAGGTTAGGGATAGATCTCTGAGTACTCTTGGTCAAGTCGACATAAAGAGGGAGGACGTTTTGGATACTCTAAAAGGTATTAATGTAGACAAGCCCCCAAGTCCGGATGGGATAAATCACAGGTTCCTGAGGGACGTGTGTGTGGAAATAACTGGGGCTTTAACATATATCTTTGCAGGATGTTTGAACATGGGTGAGGACCGGGAGGACTGGAGAATTGCTAATATTGTCCCCTTGTTTAAGAAGGATAGCGGGGAAATCCAGGTAATTGTAGACCAGCAAACCCGACATCAGTGGTAGGGAAGTTGCTGGAGAAGGTACTGAGGGACTTGAGTAAGGCATTTTATTAGGTTTCCCATGGTCGGCTGATGGAGACGGTGAAGTCGCATGGGGTCCAGGGCGTTCTATCTAGATGGATGGAGAACTGGCTGGTCAACAGGAGACAGAGAGTAATAGTGGAAGGGGAATTCTCAAAATGGTGACCTATGACCAGTGTTGTGCAACAGCGCTCCGTGCTGGGACCACTGTTGTTTGTGATATATATTAATGATTTGGAAGAAGGTATCGGTTGCCTGATTATCAAGTTTGCAGATGACACCAAGATTGTTGGTGTAACAGACAGTGAAGGGGACTGTTAGAGAATACAGCAGAATATAGACTGATTGGAGAGATTGGCGGAGAAATGGCAGATGGAGCTCAATCTGTGCAAATGTGAGGTGATGCATTTTGAAAGATCCAGTTCAAGAGTGAACAATCCAGTAAATGGAAAGGTCCTGGGGAAAATTGACTTACAGCGAGATCTGGGTGTTCAGGTCCACTGTTTCCTGAAGATGCCAACATAGGTCAGTAAAGTGGTCAAGGCAGCATATGACATGCTTTCTTTCATTTGATCAGGTGTTGAGTACAAGCGCTGGCAGGGCATGTTACAGTTGCATAGGACTTTGGTTTGGCCGCATTTGGAATACCGCACATAGTTCTGGTCACCACATAAACAAAAGGATGTGGATGCTTTGAATAGGGTACAGAGTAGGTTCACCAGGATGCTGCCTGGGTTGGACGGTGCTGGTTATGAAGAAAAATTGAGTAGATTAGAACTACTTTCATGACAAAGTCGAAGGTTGTGGTCTACAAAATCAAGACAGATATACACAGGGTGGATAGCAAGAAGCTTTTTCCCCAGATTGTGGAACTCGATTACTCGGGATCATGAGTCCAAAGTGAGAGGGGAAAGGTTTAGGGCAGATATATGTGGGAAGTATTTTACACATAGGGCTGTGGCAACCTGGAACGTGTGGCCAGAGGAGGTGGTAGGGGCAGGAACGATAGCATTATCTAAGATGTATTTAGACAGAAATATGAATGGGCAGGGAGCAGAGGGATACAGACCCTTAGAAAATAGGTGGCAGGTTTAGAAAATAGGAGGATCTGGATCAGCACAGGTTGGGAGTGCCGAAGGGTCTGTTCCTGTGTTGGAATGTTCTTTGTTCTTTATCAATCTTTCTAAAAATAGTAAGTTTTCAACTTATTGTAAGCTAAAATTTAATAATATAAACGATTTATTTATTTTATAGTGCATGTCAAATTATTTGCATTTCTAAATTACAGTCACAGGGTCAAATGAATGGACAGCATGGAAACAGACCCTTCGGTCCAACTTGTCTATGCCAACCAGATATCCCAACCCAATCTATTCCCACCTGCTCGAACTCAGCCCATATCCCTCGAAACACTTTCTTTTCATATGCCCATCCAGACGCTGTCTAAATATTATGTTTGTACTAACCACCACCACTTGCTCTGGCAGTTCATTCCAAGCACGTACAATCCTGTGAGTGGAAAAAAAATGCCCCTTACATCTCTTTTACATTTTTCCCTACCCAACCGAAACCGATGCCCTCTAGTTCTGGACTTCCCTACCCCAGAAAAAAGACCTTGTCTATTTACCCTATCCATACCCCTCATGATTTTATAAACCTCTATAAGGTCACCCCTCAGTCTCCAACGTTCCAGGGAAAACAGCCTCAGTCTGTTCAAGCTCCAGCTATACCTCTCACCCTCCAACCTTGGAAAAATGCATGTAAATCTTTTCTGAACCCTTTCAAGTTTCACCTGATCGATCAGGTCCTGGGTATTTTTGCATCTTCATGCGTTTCAAGACATCCAACACTTCTTCCACTGCAATATGGACATTTTTCAAGATATCACCGTCTATTTCTCCGTATATCTACATCTCCCATGTCCTCCTCCTGAGTAAACAGTGATACAAAATACTCGTTTAGTATCTCTCCCATCTCCTGCGACTCCACACAAAGGCACCTTACTGATCTTTGAGGGCTCTATTCTCTCCCTGTTTATCCTTTTTATCTCATGTATTTGTAAAATCCTTTTGTATTCTCCTTACCCCTATTTGCCAAAGCTATCTCATGTCCCCTTTTTGCCTTCCTGTTTCCCTATTTAGTATACTCCTCCTGCCTTTATACTCTTCTAAGTATTCACTCAATCTATCCTGCTTGTACCTGTCATATCCTTCCTTCTTATTCTTAATCAGACCCTCAATTTCTTTAGTCATTCAGCACTCTCTATATCGTCCATCCTTTCTTTTTACTCTAACAAGAATATACTGTCTCTGGACTCCGGCTATCTAATGTCTGAAATCTTCCCATTTTCTAGCCGTTCACTTACCTGCGAACATTTGCCGCCATCAACTTTTGAAAGATCTTGCCTAATACAGTCAGAATTAACTTTTCTCCAATTTAGAACTTCAACTTTTAGATCTTGTCTATCCTTTTCCATCATTATTTTAAAATTAATAGTATTGTTGGCAAATAACTGAAGCTCACACATTTCAGGTGAGAACTTAAATCGATTGATTATATTTAAATGTGTAAGAGTTATAATTCTATTTGATTGTTCCATCATTTGCTCACTCTGAATATTCAATCACGTAGAGGTCAACCATTTTGCAGATAATAGAGCGACGATGTATACATTTGAATACAGAGATTCAATGCGTAATTGTGATCACCAGCATAGTCAGACAACATTCCTTTTTCGATACAAAACAAAACGTGCATTCTTTACTTTTGCATCATAAAAAGTTGTTCGGTGTTTATATTTAATTCCATCAGTATAGAATCAACTTCATTGTTTTCAGAGATGATGCAGTTATTGTTCAGTTGAATAATTGTAGCTCATACCTTATTATTGCCCAATTCACAAACATGGCAAACTCCTGGTCATTATTCAGGTCAGCAGACCCATCACTTTGCATCTTGACCGACATTAAAAATGGATTCTAAAAGGCCTGATTCTGGTACAGTGCTACTGAACATCACAGCCGCATGTAGCACTCAGAGAGACACTGGTCTGGTCCTGAATTTGTGAAGAGAGTTTCCAACCTGGGTCAGGGCAGTCATTCAAACATTCCCTCACAGAGAATCATTTGGAATCCACCTTGAGCAGGAGGAAACTAGCCAATAGGCTATCACTGCTCTCAGTGTAGGTACAAATGCTGTCTAAATTCGATACCAATGACTGACCAGGAACCAGGCCTTACAAATTCATCATCAGTCAGAGCCTGGCCCAGGGAGCAGATGTATGGACATGGAGTGTCAGAATCACAACGCACAAGTTACTTATGGTGATGACATCTGGCATGTCCCCCAGACTTCATACATCTGCACCCTGGCCCAGACACTGGGTGAAAACGTTCACATTTGACAGTCTATTGCAGCATTTTGTGTCTTACAGTGAACCTTCTGAAACTATATCCAATAAATGTACCTTCACATTAGCAGTATCAAAACAAAATTATACATGTCTGTGGATGGTCAGATACGAATTCATGTGTCACGCAGCAGAATTTATCTGAAGAAACCAGGAGCGAACGGCAAGCCAAAATCGTTTTAATAACTGAACTTGTGGATTTTGTCTGGTCTAGATAACCACACATATTGTGCTGACACTCAGGTGAATGTAACAATTGCATCAAAACTGGAAGTCTTGGTCTAACGCCCCTCCCCACCTTCCTGACCTCACACACCTCACTCCCTCACACACTCCATTCCCTCACTCCCTCACACACCTCACTCCCTCACACATTCACCAAATGACGAGAATCCACAAGCTGAGTGAAACTTGCAACATAGAACAGTAAAGCACAGTGCAGGCACTTCAGCCCTCAATATTTTGCCAGCCTTTTGTCCTACTCTAAGATCAGACTAACCTACATAACCTACAATGCACTAACTTTCATGTACCTATCCAAGAGTCTTCTTAAATATCCCTAATGGATCTGACTCTACTACCACTGCTGGAGGAAAGCCCTCGCAGCTCAAACTTTCTTTGTAAGATATGCCCTCCAGTCCAGACAGCACCATGGTAAGTCTCCTCTGCACACTCTCTGAGGCTTCCACGTGTTTCCTTTTATAAGTCAACCATAGCTGAACACAATATTCCAAGTGTGGTTGAACCACAGCTTTATAGAGCGCTGCTTCGCTGCTCTTAAACTCAATACCCCGATAATGAAAGACAACACACCGTATTCCTTCTGAACAACCCTGTCAACTTGGTGGCAACTTTGAGAGATCGATGGACAATGGACCCCAAGATCTCTCTGTCACTCCGCACTGTCAAGAATTCTGCCTTTAACCCTGTATGCTTTATGCAAATTCAACCTTTTAAAATAAATTGCTTCACATTTTTTGAAGTTGAACTCTATCTGCCACTTATCAGCCCAGCTCTGCATTCTGTCAATGTCCTGTTGCAAACTACCATAGCCATCCACACTATCCACGACTCGACCAACCTTCGTGATATCGGCAAACTTACTAACTTACTTGTCCACTTCCTCATCAAAATCATTTACAAAAAACACAAAGAGCATAGGTCCCAAAGCCGATCCCTGTGGAACACCACTGGTCACTGAGCTCCAGGCTGAATACTTTCTATCTGCTTCCATCTTCTGTCTTCTGTGGGCTAGCCACGCCCGTATCCAGACTGCCAAATTTCTCTGTGACCCATGCTTCCGTACCTTCTGAATGAGCCTACAATGGGGAACGCCTTGCTAAAATTCTTGTTCACCACATCTACTGGTCTACCTTCATCAACGCGTTTTTTACATCTTCAAAGAATTCAATAAGGTTTCTGAGGGATGACCTGCTCCTCACAAAGCCATGCTGACCATGTCTAATCAAACTATCATTTTCTAAGTAATTGTAAATACGGTCTCTCAGAAACGTCTGCAATAATTTGCCCATCACTGATGTAAGACTGACTGTTCAGTCATTCCCACAGTTATCCCTATTCCATTTCCTGAACAAGGGAATATCATTTGTAACCCTCAAATCATCTGGCTGGCACTGCTCCAGTGGACTGTGAGGACGCAAAGATCATCGCCAAAGGCACGCCAATCTCTCCCGTCACTTCCTGGAGTAACCGAGGGTAACCCCATCTGGGCTAGGGGATTTATCTATTCTTATGTTTCTAATTCATTCAATCAGTGTATACTTCCCCTCAACTTTTCTACACCCTGACCAACCAACTGATTGACTGCTTTCCATTTCAGTGCAATATACAGTGCTGCCTTCCTGAGTAATTATGGTTCCCAACATCCTGTGAATCGTGGAATGAAAAAATAAAGGAATGCACCAATGCCTTCCTGATAAAAGTTTATGACCAAAACATCGACTCTCCTACCCCTCGGATGCTGCCTGACGTGCTGTAATTTTATAGCACCACACATTTTGACTCTAATCTCCATCAACTACAGTCCTCACTTTCTCCATTACTGAGGGCTGTCACCTCTGCATACTGAGTGGGCAATTAACCATCAGAAACTCATTGTATGTGGAGCTGACTGCTCAGTTTTGGAAAGTTGCACTTGATGAATATGTGTTTTTTTTGTAATTACAATTTCGCAGATATTCATTCAGTGCCAGAGTTAGAGTTGTATTTCATGATTTGAGCAGCTTGATAACAAACAGGAAATGACTGAAGAACTCCGAGGTGGAGGGCATTCCAGGTATTATATTCCAGCTTACGTTAATGCTGGGAGTATTATCAGACAGGCTGACAGGTGCGATAAGAGAATGAGTTGACATGTGGAGGTGTGATATTTTTACCATCACAGAGGCGCATTTGAGGGAGGTCATGGCTAACAACTCAATGCTCTATTGTACTGGAACTATAGGCAGGACAGGGCAGGGTGTTAAAGATGAGGTAGTGTTGCATTATTAATTAACAAGTCAGTTACTGCTGAAAGGATGGACAATATCTTGAAAGGGTCTTCAAATGCGGCTTTGTGGGTCGAGGTTTGAATCGAAATGATGACACACACACTGCTTTATTAAGCACATTTTAGCTTACAGTGTGGAAACAGGCGCCTCGGCCCAACAAGCCCACACAGACCCTCCGAAGAGCAGCATTAAGATTGACAAGTTGCCATGCCCGGATCAGATTTGTCCTCGGCTGCTTTGAAAATGAAAAATGAAATTGCTTCGCCACTTGCGAAGAACTTTCCATCCTCGCTCTCCACTGGAGTTGTACCTGAGGACTGGAGAGAGGCAAATGTAATTCCTCTCTTCAAGAAAGGAAATAGGGACATCCCCGGCAATTACAGACCAGTAAGTCTCACTTCTGTCGTCTGCAAGGTGTTAGAAATGTTTCTGAGGGATAGGATTTCTGACCATCGGGAAGAGCATGGCTTGATTAAATGCAGTCAACACGGCTTTGTGAGGGGCAGGCCATAATGAGGGTCGAGCTGTGGATGTGGTGTATATGGAATTCAGCAACGCATTTGATAAGGTTTCCCATGGAAGGCTCATTCAGAAGGTCAGGAGGAATGGGACACCGGGGAACCTAGCTGTCTGGATACAGAATTGGCTGGCCTACAGAAGACAGCGAGTGGTAGTAGAAAGAAAATATTCTGCTTGAAAGTTAGTTACGAGTGGTGTTCCACAGGGCTCTGTCCTTGGGCCTCTATTGTTTGCAATTTTTATTAATTACATGGATGAGGGGATTGAAGGATGTGTCAGCAAGTTTGCAGATGACACAAAGGTTGGAGGTGTCGTTGACAGTATAGAGGGCTGTTGTAGGCTGCAGCGGGACATTGACAGGATGCAGAGATGGGCTGAGAGGTGGAAGATGGAGTTCAACCTGGATAACTGCAAAGTGATGCATTTTGGAAGGTCGAATTTGAAAGCTGAGTACAGGATGAAGGATAGGAGTCTTGGCAGTGTGGAGAAACAGAGAGATCTTGGTGTGCAGGTACATAGATCCCTTAAAATGGCCACCCAAGTGGACAGGGTTGTTAAGAAAGCATATGTTGTTTTGGCTTTCATTAACAGGGGGATTGAGTTTAAGTGTTGTGAGATCTTGTTGCAGCTCTATAAAACATTGGTGAGACCGCACTTGGAATACTGCATCCATATCAGGTCGCACTATTGTAGGAAAAATGTGGATGCTTTGGAGAGGGTTCAGAGGAGGTTTACCAGGATGCTGCCTGGACTGGAGGGCTTATCTTATGAAGAGAGGTTGACTGAGCTCGGACTATTTTCATTGGAGAAAAGGAGGAGAGGGGACCGAATTGAGCTGTACAAGATAATGACAGGCATAGATAGAGTCGAAAGCAACAGACTATTTCCAAGGATAGAAATGGCTGACACGAGGGGTCATAGTTTTAAGCTGTTTGGAGGAACGTGCAGAGGGGTTGTCACAGGCGGGATCTTTACACAGAGATTTGTGAGAGTATGGAATGGTTTGCCAGCAGCAGTTGTGGAAGCAAGATCATTGGGGACATTTAAGAGACTGCTGGACATGCATATGTTCACAGAAATTTGAGGGTGCAGACATGAGGATCAGTGGTCGGCACCACATCATGGGCTGAAGGGCCTGTTCGGTGCTGTACTGTTCTATGTTCTATTTTCAAAGTCCTTGCACTTAATAATAACTTGCTCTTGGGTGTGGAACTGTGACCCATCATTTCAATGCTCCATACTGTGAGTTGTGCACTATTTTCATTGTATTGTTATAAAAATGAACTGAATAAAGGGGGGATTTTGTGTTTATTGGACAATCTAAAAGTTGGTATTACGAAAGGATGTCGGACCTTCAGTAATAACACTTTGCTGTTAATGGTTAGAACAATGCTGCAAACATTTACACAGAAATTTCCAGCTCAAGTCACACACAAGGATGTTGGGCTGGGATCATACTGGCCATCAATGGCGCTGCACAATTCTGTTTGGATACTGACATTGTGGAGATAACATACACTGGATATGGTGTTATGAGGGATTCAATGTAAGATGTCATGTGCTGCAGGAGCCGATCATCTTTATAACACCTTCATTCAGGATCGGGTCCAAGGTGCAGAATTACAGAGTTTAGGTGGCACACAAGAAGAGATATACTTGCAAGACATGGCTGTTTACAGGTCATTGTTATAAATATTGAACTGCGTCTGGACCAGCGCCATGTGCTAGTCCATTGACCAGTCTGCCCCACACACATCTCCCTGTAGTTCAGGTATGTCTCTAACCAGTCTATTGTGAGGGATTGTGTGAGTAACTGTCCAGCTCAAGTTAGGAATCTCTCTGTACAGAGTTTGCAGATGACCAGTGTTTTGGAGGCAAGTAACACATTGTCTGAATTCAGGCTTTTTTCCAATGTCACTTCCAATAGCTTTGCTGCCTGCAAGATGGTGTGTTCACTGAACTGAATATGAATTGGTTGTTTACTACAGTCACTGAACTGTTATAATTGGGTGTGCGCTCTGGAAAATCAATTATTGTTCACTTCAATTTCTTTCAACTGAAAAACAATGATGTTTAGTTTATTTTAAAATATGTCAGAAATAAAGTGATATTAACTCTTCATTGTACAGAATGTAAAAGTGACCTGTTGTATATTTCCCACAGACTAATCAAGCAACAATCAGATATTGTCCGGAAAGCAAGATTATGTGAACAGGACCATGTCCCAGCCAACATCACCATCCTCTGTGGTATGTTCTGTCCACTGACAGGACGCAGCCAGGCAGAGGGGGACAGCTCCTTGACATATAGTCAATATAGGGCGGCAGTCTCACAGCACCAGTGACCCAGGTTTGACTCCAGCCTCGGGTAACTGCCTATGTGGAGTTTGTACATTCTCCACGTGTCTGCGTAGGTTTCCTCCCACAGTCCCAAGAAATGCAGCTCAGGTGAATTGGCCATGGTAGTGGATTGCTCTTCGGAGGGTTGGCGTGGACTGGTTGGGCAGAAGGGTCTGTTCCCACACTGTAGGGAATCTAGTATAATGATAGTGCTCAGCAATGATGCTGGATCCTGTGGTGGCTGGACTGCTCTGCGGCAGGATATGGGGAACCAATCAAAGGGAAACCTATAATTGACCACATCATCACCGATCTGTCTGCTGCAGATACACTCCTCCATTTCACATATCGGTGACAATGTTCACTGCACAGTCCTGATGGGGAGCAAGGGCTAACATCACATTTTGCAGACCCTCCTCACCATGATATGTACTGAATGGTTCAGACTTTAAACAGGTTAAGCAACCAATGACGATACATCCATGAGGTACAATGGCTCATCGGCAACAGCAGAAACATATTCTGTAAAACTCATACAGTCTGCAACTTCCTGGACCGATATACTTCCCACTGTACAGTAACCATAACGGCCCGATATACCCCCACTGTACAGTAGCCAGCACACCCCGACATACTTCCCACTGTAAAGTAACCATTACAGCTCCACATACCTCCCACTGTACAGTAACCATCACGGTCCGACATTCCTCCCACTGTACAGTAACCATCACGGTCCAACATTCCTCCCACTGTACACTAACCATCACGGCCCGACATTCCTCCCACTGTACACTAACCATCACGGCCCGGCACACCTCCCACTGTACAGTAACCATCACGGTCCAACATTCCTCCCACTGTACACTAACCATCACGGCCCGGCACACCTCCCACTGTACAGTAACCATCACGGCCCGACATTCCTCCCACTGTACAGTAACCATCATGGCCCGACACACCTCCCACTGTACAGTAACCATCATGGCCCGACATCCCTGCCACTGTACAGTAACCATCACAGCTAGACAAACCTCCCACTGTACAGTAACCATCACGGCCTGACACACCTCCCACTGTACAGTAACCATCAAGGTCCGACACACCTCCCACTGTACAGTAACCATCAAGGTCCGACATACCTCCCACTGTACAGTAAACATCATGGCCCGACATACCTCCCACTGTACAGTAACCATCACGGCCCGACATACCTCCCACTGTACAGTAACCATCACGGCCCGACACACCTCCCACTGTACAGTAACCATCACCGCCCGACACACCTCCCACTGTACACTAACCATCATGGCCCGACACACCTCCCACTGTACAGTAACCATCACGGATTGGACATACCTCCCACTGTACAGTAACCATCATGGCCCGACATCCCTCCCACTGTACAGTAACCATCTCGGTCCGAAATACCTCCCACAGTAGAGAAACCATCACGGCCCGACATTCCTCCCACTGTACACTAACCATCACGGCCCGACACACCTCCCACTGTACAGTAACCATCATGGCCCGACATCCCTGGCACTGTACAGTAACCATCACAGCTAGACAAACCTCCCACTGTACAGTAACCATCACGGCCCGACATACCTGTCACTATGCAGTAACCGTCACGGCCCAACATACCTCCCACTGTACAGTAACCATCACGGCCCGACATACCTCCCACTGTACAGTAACCATCACTGCCCGACATACCTCCCACTGTACAGTAACCATCACGGCCCGACATACCTCCCACTGTACAGTAACCATCACTGCCCGACATACCTCCCACTGTACAGTAACCATCAAGGTCCGACATACCTCACACTGTACAGTAAACATCATGGCCCGACATATCTCCCACTGTAATGTAACCGTCACGGCCTGACATACTTCCCACTGTACAGTAACCAGTATGGCCCCAAATACATCCCACTATACGGTAATCATCAAGAACGGTACGATGGCTCAGTGCTCAGCACTGCTACCTCTCAGCACCAATGTCCTAGGTTCAATTTCGACCTTGGGAGACTGTCTGTGTGGAGTTTGCACATTCCCCCCGTATCTGCCTGGTTTCCTCCCACAGTCCAAAGATGTGCAGGTCAGGTGAATTGGCCATGCTAAATTTCCCATAGTGTTAGGCGCTTTAGTCAGAGGGAAATGAGTCTGGGTGGGTTTCTCTTCGGAGGGTTTGTATGGACTAGTTGGGCCGAAGGGCCTGTTTCCAAACTGTAAGGAATGTAATCTACTCTCCAAGGTTCAAGTCAGGAATATGATGGAATAATCACTTATCTGAATGAGTGCAGCTCCAACAATACTCTAGTATGGACTAACTAGCAACCAGCAACAAGTTGTGTGGGAGGATCATTTCTCACAAACATGACTGAATATTTTGAGGAAGTGACAATATTTTTTGATGAGGGAATGGGGCTGGATGTTGGCCGTTTAGATGTTAGCAAGACCTTTAATATGGTTCCTTATGACAGGCTCATACAGAAGGTGAAGTGAAAGGGGATCAGTTAGTAAGATGGATAGAGAACTGTTTGGTCTGAGAAGACAGAGTAGTGGTGGATCAGAGTTTTTGTGACTGGAGATCTGTAAATAGATTGGCGGAGGTTCAGATTGTGAGGATGATTGACAGAGAATACAGCAGGATATAGGTCAGCTGCAGACTTGGATAGAGAAAACACAGACGTAACTTTATCTGGACAGTTGCGACATGATGCGTTTTAGAAGATCTAATGCAGGAGAGAAGTATAAAGTGGATGGGAAAACTACTGATTGCATCAACATCCGAAGGGATCTTGGTGTACAGCTCCACAGTTCCCTGAAAGTGGTAACATGGGTGGATAGGGTGATCAGGAAGACTGATGGCAAACTTGCAGACATGCATCAGAGCATACAGTATGAAAATTAACAGGTCATATTGCAGCTGTAGAGAAACTTATTTCGAGGTACATTTAGAATATTGTGTACAGTACTGGTTGCCACATGATTTTGAAGTTTTGGAGAGGGTATGAAAAAGTTTTAACAGCATGTTGTCTGGTTTGGAGGGTATTAGCCAGAAGGAGTAATTGATCACACATGGCTTGTGTGCACCTGGGCATCATTGGCTATGGGGCTACCTGAGAGATACTTACAACATTATCAGAGGCATAGCTAGAAGGACAGTTAGAGGCTTTCTTTTCCCCCAGAGTAGAAATATCAATTACTGAGGATTGTAGGTTTCAGGTAAAAGGGAGAAAGTTCAGGAGATGTGATAGGTAAGTTTTTTTTTGCTGTTCCAGACAGAATGTGAAAGTGCCTGGAATGCAATGATAGAGGGGAATAAGCCAATATAGCAAATTTAAGAGGGATCTTGGCACAAGTATGAGTAAGTAGGGAATAGAATGACATAGAAGGTATCGGAGCAAAAACTTTTGTTTTAACTTTGGAATGGCATCATGTGCCAGTGCGGGTTTGCTGGGCTGAGGGCCTGTTCCTGTACTGGGCTGTTCTTAAAGTCAAGATTTGAGCGCGGGATTGGCGAGATGCTGACTGAATGATTACTGATGATCATCAGCCACATTATTGTGGATCCACCCCCTCATCAACTTGCAGCTTCATATCCTCCCCCACTGTGGGGAAACTCAATATGGAGAATTTGACACGAAAGTCAGACCTAGTACCTGGTGACTCCATCTCGCCGCTCGCTCCTGCAGACTTCAATCCTGGACACCAACGTCTCGCGGGAGCTGCATGTACACACCCTCCAATGCTGGCATCTGACACATGCGAGCCTCACCATGCATTCCTATCACATCTCCGATCCACTGACAGTACGCTTCAGTACTTCAATGCTGCAGATCAGGGTGCACTGACAATTCTCATTGCAATGCTGCTGCAAGGACACTGTGCTCAGGAAACATACACACAGCTCATGGCCTATCCCTCAGGGCTGCTCACTCCGTGTTTGTACACACTCAATGCTGCTGCATGGACACTCTGCTCAGGGACACACCCAGCTCATGGCATGTCCCTCTGGGCTGCTCACTCCATGGTTGTACACACTCAATGCTGCTGCAAGGACGCTGTGCTCAGGGACACACACCCAGCTCATGCTCTGTCTCTTTGGGCTGCTCACTCCGTGTTTGTACACACTCACTTTGAACTGACTTGAATGCTCACAGAATAATTGTCTTGCCTTGCCCTGCCTTTATCAGCGTTTCCCCTCAGCTACAGCTACCAGTCTCACCCGCCTGCTGTGTTGTTTTGGTGTTTAGCAGGGACACAAACCCAGGAAGCTTGATATCATTGTCTACAGTCAGTCACGGTGCCCAGCACAGTGAGTAAGGGGGAGTCTCAGATCCCAATCCGGGAACTTGGACACGGTCAGTTAGCCTCTCGTGTTTGTTAGGGTCAGGATCCTTCCCCTTTGAGGGGGTGAGGAGATGAATGTGAGGCTGCCCTATATCCCTCTTCGGTCTTTGTGCCCTAGTGTGGGATGGTTCCTTTCGGAATGTGAGAATTACCAATAAGGATTAGGGAAATGGAAGTGGTTGGTGCAGCTGTTAGTGCTGGGACAGCTGGGGGAAAGGTATCGAGGTGTCCTGAGTGAGTGAGTGGGCAGCACAGACACCAGGCAGAGTTGGGCAGAGAGGCAGAGAAGAGATGAGAGAGACTGAGAGAGGGTGCTGCATTCAATGAGAGTGGGAGAACATGAGCCTTGGTGGGAGGTGGGTGCAGTAACAGAGAGTGAGAGTGAGGTCACAAAGTGCAGATGGTGGCACTTACCCTGGTGGAGGGGAGAAGGTCACTGACCTCCTTCCTATAATGCTGGATATTCACCCAGAAGGCTGGCACCTCACTCACCCAGGGATCAGCCTCGGTCCAAGCTGGCAGAGTCTCGTGTCATAGCTTCCCCTGCCATCCCTGGAGGAAGATAATGTCCCTCTCATGCACCATGTTATACACAAGGACAAGTGGCTTGGCCACAAAGTGAGGCCCCAGTTTTACCCCCTCTGCCATGTCCAGGCCAGTTTCGGCTTCACACTCCAAGAGTAAAATGACTTTTTAAAGATGGTTCCTGGAAACAGGGAGGCTGGTGCATTCTGGGATATCCAGGCAGAGGGGCAGTTGTAATGACGAAGGGGAAAAATCATCGCGTTAGTGTCAGATGAGAGGAAGACCACGCGGGAAGGGAGGGTATGAGGCAGATTGGAGATGGTATCATGAGAAAATGCAATTCACCTTGTGGACAGAAACACTCCATGAAACCCGATTAAAATGAGACTTGACGAAATCATAAGATGGTTTAGGCCTCTGTCTGTCTGAATCAAAGTAGAGATGAAATATTGGGAACAACAAACTTGGAGCGGAGAATTATACAGGAGATTCAATTCATTAAAAAGGGGTAACACAATGTTCCAGACTGTTAAAAGGAGCCGGGGAAAATCCCCTGCCTTATCGTTACCTACGTTATCCAATCCTCCCTGGATGCAGGGATGGTTCCGGAGAACTGGAGAATGGCTAACACAGCAGCTTTGTTTAATGTGGAGCAAGGGACTGACTGAATAGGTCGCGGCTGGAATTCTGAGACAGTGGATAAACGGTCACTGAGGAAGTCCCAGGGACTCCAGGACAGTCGGTCTGGATTTGTTCAAGGAAGATCGTGTGTAATTAATCTGACTGTGTTTGTGTGAGGCAGTAACTTGTAACTACATGCGACTTACTTGGATTTGACAAGAGATCCCATGGCAGACTGTTTAAAAACAGAAACTATAGGATCCAGATGAATGGAGCAAACAATCCAGAGAAATGCAAGGCAAGGCATTTGGGGACATCAACAATAGAGAGGAATGGACAATAAATGAGAATATGGTCAGTGTGGGCAGATAAATTAAGGAAGCTGGACAGATCAATAATCTTGTTAATGCAATTGGCATTATTTCCTCTGTCAGGCAAAATTCCAGGATTTCAGAGCAGGAAGCTTATACTGGAACTGTAACAGATTAGATTACTTACAGTGTGGAAACAGGCCCTTCGGCCCAACAAGTCCACACCGCCCCGCCGAAGCGCAACCCACCCATACCCCTACATTTACCCCTTACCTAACACTACGGGCAATTTAGCATGGCCAATTCACCTGGCCTGCACATCTTTGGACTGTGGGAGGAAACCGGAGCACCCGGAGGAAACCCCCGCAGACACGGGGAGAACGTGCAAACTCCACACAGTCAGTCGCCTGAGGCGGGAATTGAACCCAGGTCTCTAGCGCTGTGAGGCAGCAAGCTAAACACTGTGCCACCGTGCCGCCCATAACAGCTTGGGGACTGTGTACAGTTCTGGTCACCCCATCACATGGAAGGATTGAATTGGACTGGAGAGGGTACAGAGGAGATTCTTCACCCTGTGACAGTGGAAGTGTAGTTATTGGGAAAGATAGGGGAATGGAGGATACTGAAAGGAGATTTGATTGGGGTGCACATATTGTCAGGAGCCTGGGTAGAAAGGGAGAGAACATCTTGCTCCTGTTGTAGAATTGCGTGACCAACGGTGAATATTAAATGTTGAAATATTAGCGAAGTGCTGAGGAAGGTTGTTATTTCACCCAGAGTATGGTCGAGATCTGGGAGTCATACATGGAAGTGGAGTAGAGGTAGAAACTCGCAAATCATTTTAAAAGGGTGCCGGGAGCTGCACCTGAAGGCCCACAGTCTCTGGGGAGGCAGAACTAGGGCTTCAAAAATAACATTACATCTTGTCCAGTGGAGACAGTGTGCAGAGTGATTTCCTCTGTACTGTACTATTTTAAGAAGTTTTCAAGGGTTACCAATATCTGATAGGATCAATACGCAGGAATGAGGGGAGAAAGCAGGGAGGAGCAGTGTGTGAATTGATTAGCATCACAATACTACTGATGCCAATCTTTATACACCGTGTACTTCACCGTGTTAGCCTTTTTATCCTTCCTGTATAAATTGTTCAACCCCTTTGAAATATCCAGTTCTGAGTCGTTGTCACACTGCAGCCACGTCTCCATAATGGCAGCTGCATCTGACCTGGTTCATGCTATGTAAAGCTACCATTTCACTGGCCTTGTTGAAACATTAGGAAGGAATTCAGGGATAGCAGGAAGTGCAAAGTCCAGGATAGGTGTAGGGTCCAGAGGACCTTACAGACATAGGAAGGTGTGTGAAGGTTATGGGATATTGCAGGGATATGGGTTGTTCTCGGGGCGGAAGGAGATTAAAAAGACAAGAATAGTTTTAGGTTTTGGTTGAAGTAAAAATGGAGCTGGATCAACCAGATCAATATTCTGGCTACAAGAGCCTTGAGAGAAACACTCCCCGACACCTGATGAAAATGTTACCTGGACAATTTAGCACATGATTTATTTCTCTTTATCTCTCGACTCCAGAAATAAAAATTCTGTCCACTGTGCCTACAAACTGCCAGTCTCTGAAACATCCTTCATGTTCCATGACCCTTCCCACTTCTGTAAACCCACTAGTTTCTACAAACATTCCTATTTGTGTAAAGGGATCCATGTCCTATGAAGTTCCCTCTTCGAAATCCCCTTCCTCCTTATGGAGAAGGTTACACACAAACTGCAGACCGAGTTTTTGGAACCAGGTGCTGATTAGTAGTAGATGTTCTGAGTGGAGAACATTGAGACCGAGAGTTTGTGGAAAACAGGGGTAAAAAGCTTGTATTGGTCGGCATGAGATTGATAACAGGAGGTTCGACTGAAAGGTACAGGACTGTCCTTGGGGAAATTTACAGAGACAGCATTGGCTGAACTGGAGAGGTTTCAGAGACTAGAGGATTTGCAGGTGTTCATGAACGTTAGAAATACATGAAGTGCTTTTATAGTGATTGGAACGAGGTCAGTCAGGTAAACCTCATTAATACGTGTTCCCTGATTGGGACTGTTAACCGGCTCTAATCAGGGAATCCTGGCTCAGAAATAAATAGAAGCATCAGGGGATCTGTTAAATATAAGAGCCGCCTCTGAGCTAGCGTGGGTCAGTGACATGGATCATGCATGTAGAAACAAAAGGTGATTTGATAACAGGATACCAGCCTTTGTGGAGTTATTTCAGTTTTGACATCTGGGTAGCTATTACACAGAGAGGGAGGGATGGGGAAATTTCCACAGATCAGGAGGGGTTTAGAATCTGGAGGTTGCAGAGACAGTGAGCTGTGTCGTGGCAGAAGGTGGTTACAGAATCAGGACCATGGTCGGGACTAGAGGATGTTACACAGCTTGTTAGGCATTGGATTAGGTTACACAACAGGGAAAATTGTAGGGACTGGAGCAAAGAAAAGAGATGGGCAGGGTTGTCAGTGCTGGAGAACGTTGGAGTCACAATGAACACTGTAGTGACTGGAGTTTATGGAGATACTGCAATTTGTCAGGGCAAGAGGTGGTTAGTAATGCTGATTGTTGTATGAATCGGAGGAGATTGCAAAGATTAGGTTTCTGTGGATCAGAGTAGTTGCAGAGAAGGGGAGAGCTGTAAAGACTTGAGAAATATATTATAGAGAGGAAAGGTTATCGCGGCTGGAGGAGATTCCAGAGAAAGAAGGTTTATACGGATTGTATGAGTTACAGAGATAAGGAGGGTGACATTGGCTGATGGAGATTGCAGAGATTAGAATGTATCATACAGCATCGACGAGGTTACAAAGACGGAATATTTATGGATTTGGAGGACTCTCAAGACATCACACTGAATGATACAGACGTCTTTTGGCACAGAAGGGTGTCATATGGCCGATGATGGCTACCCAGCTCTTCAACTTAACTCTTTGCTGAGTAATTATCTTTTCCTTCACTCACATCCTCACATTTGTTTTGTATTAAAAATCACCCAATCGCCTCCTGAATGTTTCAGTCAAACATGCAGCTACAACAGTGTATCTTAACTACTTGTGGAGATCTTTTTCCAGGTATAAATCCTCTTTCTAATTTTGATGCAGACTTACTCCATCTTTTAACACGCTCATTATGAGGGGCTCACAGGAGGATTCTGAGACAGCTCTATGGTGGCTCTCAGTTTTTCCATAATTCCGCTCTGCTCGACCATCTCCCCTCTGAACCTCCAGCATTCCTCGTGGCTCCCAATTCAATTCTCCATCTGACACGAATTCTATTGTTCTTCACTGTCACCGAGGGAGCATTGGGGTTGTTTATCCTGCCGTTCCTATTTTAGGGAGCATTCCTCGACTGGATCCAAGCCATCTACTCTTTGCAGTGAGCCCATGGTTCAGTTTGTCATTTTCTGACCAAATTGGTGTTCCAGTCAAACCTTCCCAGCTTCATTCTTGCCCCATTGAAGGCTGTTCTCAGTCACCTAATGCTTCTCATTCTCAATTACTGTATATCATTGTCTACTATCATCCTGAACGTTACAATAAAATGATTGCTGCCACCCAAAATCTCCCCCTACTGACAATGGATTCACTTGCCCCACCTTTTCCCAAGGACCAGGTCCAATAGTACATGCTCTCTTGGGCTGGACACATAGTCCTGCAGTAAACTCTCCTCCAGGTAATCTAGGAACACTCGCCCCTCGTGACCCTGCGCCACCAATAACCCAGTCAATACCTGGATAAATTAAGTTTCTCAGTATAACTAATCTGCAGTATTGTCATGGCTCTCAAACGGGCCTGCATATTTATTCTCTCCATCATTTCTTTGGTTGCTGCCCAACAGACTGTACCGCACAGTGTAATTGTATACTTTTTGTTCTGTAGCTCCAGCCAATTAATTCTGTCCTTGGACGGATCATCTTTCTCTTGGACTCCTTAACTAATGCTAATCTAAATCAGCACTTCTCCCTTCATCTTTTCCCTTCCTTTCTTTCATTTTGGAATTCTTTATCCCCAGCAATAATTCACACTCAGTCCTACCATTCCTTGAGCCAGATTTCCACACACCAATCTGCATCAGTAACTAAGCACACTCCGAGTAATCATGTCCACGCAGAGGACCTCAGATTAAGGCTTTCTTTCTTACTCCATCTTCCACAGATAAACTTGTTGTTGTAAGTTAGAACCAACTCAATTTCGCAGTATTTTGAGAATCCTGGTAGTCTCCTCTACTATTCCTTTATGGATCCTAAGCACAGGCCAAGCTATTTTCAATCTCTCGCCCAAAAACCAGTAAGAAATTCAGTCCCAGCTCTGTCACGTTAGCCCATCCAGCTTGTACAGCTGCTGCCTTCCCCAGAAACAGTCCCAATGTCATAGGAATCTGAAGCCCTTCCTGCTGCACCATCGTTCCAGTCACAATCTCAACTACCTAAAACTCCGAGTCATGTTCTCACTTAGACACGGCACTGGCAGTTACCAAGGGCTTGCTAGATTTGCGGACCGGCTTGCTAACCATCCACCAAGCTCCCTACCACTTCACCCTTCCTACCCAGGTCATTTCTACCAACATGGACGTGCCCTTTGACTGCTCACTCTCCCCCAGACGAATGTCCTGCAGACACAGTGACATTCTTAACCCCACTATCCTGTAATTACAGAAACACTGACATCTTCTTCAATTTCCTGAATGTCCTGTGCCTATTGCTTCTCCTTCCTTCTCCCTCCCCTCCTGTACGGTCAGGCTGCTTGTGGTGCCACAGACGATTTCTGATCGTCTGCACATTATAGAAATCCATAGCACCTTCATCAGCTTCCAAACTGGGAAACTGAATTGGGAGGGAGATATCAGGGTTTTCCTGGATTCCCTGACTTTTCTCTTCGATTGCCTAGTCCCCCATTCCCTTCCTTATTCCAGGCTGTCATGTCTGCAGGGTGATCTGCTCTGTGTGTATGCTATCCCCATAACTCTCAGCAGAACAGAGTCTCTAGCACTGTCTGATCTCCAAGACCCAGTGTTCATCTAGGACACGAGCAGGGGGCTATGACTTCCCAATGTAACAGAACACATTTACCATCTGACAAACATGTCTTGTCATGTCGTAAAATGCATCATGTCTAGAGTAACTTTATTAATTACTTAGAATGAAGTTAACATCCGAGAAATAACAATATGGTTAAGTCCCTTATTCCACTGTGGCTTACGGAGGGTAATTTGTTATACTGGCTCAGAATTTCACATTCTTTCTTATTTCTGAGATCAATCCTTACTTCAGAAATTGAAAAAAATAACGTTGCTGACTTACAGCAAATAACTGACAATCGTTAATAACGGTGTAATTATCAGCCAATTAACTTACAGCCTTTTCTGTGATGTCTCTTGCACTTCTTCCAAACTCAGTGCAGGCAGGTCCCAGCAGCAGAAAGTTATCTCTGTGACTCCCAGGTCCGTGTAATCCTCCAGCTCGCACTGCACTCTGTTCCCACACAGGGTCACAGTCTCTTTGACTCCCAGCAACGTGTAATCCTCCAGCTCCCACTCCACTCTGCTCCCTCACAGAGTCACCGTCTCTGTGACTCCCAGGGATGTGTAATCCTCCAGCTCCCACTCCACTCTGCTCCTTCACAGAGTCACCGTCTCTGTGACTCCCAGGGATGTGTAATCCTCCAGCTGCCACTGAGCTCTGCTCCCACACGGGGTCACCGTCTCTGTGACTCCCAGGTACGTTTAATCCTCCAGCTCCCACTCCACTCTGCTCCCTCACAGGGTCACCGTCTCTGTGACTCCCAGGTACATGTAATCCTCCAGCTTCCACTCCACTCTGCTCCCTCACAGGGCTACCGTCTCTGTGACTCTCAGGAACGTCTCATCCTCCAGCTTCCACTGCACTCTGCTCCCTCACAGAGTCACCGTGGCTGTGACTCCCAGGTACGACTAGGCCTTGATTCTCAGTGCTGATTTATATCCTCTCACTTTGCTGCCTCTGTAACTCCCAGGAGTGAGTGAGCCACATGGTCCTGCTCCAAGTTGCTCCCCCACATGGTCACTCCCTCTGTGACTCAGTGCTGGTTTCGAGCCTCCTGCTCTGCTTTTTCTCCAACTCCAAGTCCCAGTCGTCCTCGAATCCTCGCTACTGATTTATATTCTCACGCTCTGTACTGCTCTCTCTCAGGTTCTCTGCCCTTGTGACTCCCAGGTAATGGTAGGCCTCATGCCTCAGCTGAGATTTATAACATCCCATTCCGCACTGCTGCCTTACAGAGTCGCTATTGTGCCTGGAAAACAGTGGAAAAGAGGAGGATTAGACAGAGCAGAGGGTGTTACAGTGATTGAGCGAGCTATGTCGGATGTAACAGGTTATTTGGGGAGCTAGGCAGATCTGCAGCTACTGAAGAAGTTTACTGGAATTTACAGTGAGAATTGCAGACACTGAAGAAGGCAAAGCAAATAGAGAGAAAGTGGCTTGTTCAGGACGGAGCTATGTAGAGTCTAAAGGGCTTTTTCTGAGCTGCTTACAGAAATGTGTAGACTTCAACAAATGCAAATTGACAGCCAGCAAGTGTCGTATGGTACTGGAGACTGTTGATGTTACAGAATTAGAAGACTTGCAGTAACTGGGGGGAATATAAACCTTTGGGGCACTGGTGGTTTTCAAGTACCCCCAGGACATGAGGAGGTACAGAGAATGGGAGCATTCCAAATAGTGGAATTGTAGAGGCTGGAAGTCCTGAGATGAATAAGTAGGAAGAAAATTGCCAATTTAGCACACACAACTATTGTAATTACAGAGATTTAAGGAAGGGAACCTATGCTATCATTGATTGCAGTTGTATGGAGAGTAATAGAAACTGAAGGGGTTGCAATTTTAAAAAGGGAGAAATTTTGGGTGATCAGAAGTTTAAACAATTTTTAGTGATCTCAGGAACAGATGGGAATGTAGGAGGTGAGATATTGTGAGGAACTGTCAGATTGTTATGGCGGGGAGGATTGTGTGCAGTTACAGACATGTGGAGTGTTGTAGCCGTAGTTCCAACGGCTGGTGCAGGGGCTCAGGAAGGCAGCTCACTACCACTTTCTCAGGGACAACTCCAAATCAATGCTGGCTCATCCAACAAAGCTCATGTTCATGAATGAATGAAGGAATAAAAGATCTACAAGTAGCACGAGGTCACTCAGTAAGGCACTTTCAACAGCCGTTCACAAACCCGGAACGGCAGTGGGTGTGAAATGAAATGTCCCTGTCAGAACAACACGCTGAGCATGGATAGAGGATTTGTCTGATTGTCTGAGTGTGAAGAAAGGGGTCTTTTTCACGATGGGAACTGGTGATGAGGGGAGCTCCGAAGGCGTCAGTGTTTGGACTTCACGCTACAGATTATTCTTTCAGAGTCTGGACAGAGGATGTGAAGGGGTATGAGAAATGGTTTATGAAGAAAGATTCCAGGGAAGAAATTCGTGCCGTATAAAGAGCAGGTGAAGTCTTTGAGTCTGCATTTGCTGAAGTTTCAGAGGCGGCGGTAGAATCCCATTTAAACTTACAGAATACTGAGGGGCTGGATGGAGTGGACGTGGGGAGGATGTGTCCACTTGTAGGAGAGGCTAGGGGGCAAGGGCACAGCATCAGAGTGAAGGGATGACCCTTCAGAATGGAGAAGTGGAGGAATTTATTAAGCCAGAGAGTGATGGACCTGTGGAACTCACTGCCTCATGGGGCTGTGGATGCAAAGTGATTCAGTGTATCTAACTCAGAGATAAGCAGGTTCTGAATGAATAAGGAGATCAAGGGTTACAGGGAGTGAGAGAATGGGGTTAAGAAAAAATTCATCCATGATCGAATCGTGGAATAGACCTGATGGACCGAATGGCCTAATTCTACCCCTATACATGATGGTCCTATGGACTGCACTTATTCCATATGTTTCTAAGTGTGCAGTAAGCATTTCTGGCATATCGTTTACCATACATTCCAGCACTTTTGTGATTAATGCTGTCACCTCTTGGTTTCAGATCAACTGCAGAAAGTTACACCACGGAGTAACGTGGGAAACCTTGTGTATAAGTCTCAGAAAGGTAGCATACAAGACCAGCAGGACAGAGAGAATGTAAATGGAATGCTGGCATTGATTTCAAAGGGAATGGAGAATAAACATAGGGAAGGCTTGAAACAAACATAGAGGAGGTAAAAACAATGACTGCAGATGCTGGAAACCAGATTCTGGATCAGTGGTGCTGGAAGAGCACAGCAATTCAGGCAGCATCCGAGGAGCTTCGAAATCGACGTTTCGGGCAAAGGCCCTTCATCAGGAATAAAGGCAGAGAGCCTGAAGCATGGAGAGATAAGCTCGAGGAGGGTGGGGGTGGGGATAGAGTAGCATAGAGTACAATAGGTCAATGGGGGAGGAGATGAAGGTGATAGGTCAGGGAGGAGAGGGTGGAGTGGATAGGTGGAAAAGGAGCTGGGCAGGTCGGACAAGTCCGGACAAGTCAAGCGGACAGTTTTGCTGGAGGTTAGAAACGAGGATGAGGTGGGGGAAGGGGAAATGAAGAAGCTGTTGAAATCCACATTGATGCCCTGGGGTTGAAGTGTTCCGAGGCGGAAGATGAGGCGTTCTTCTTCCATGCATCTGGTGGTGAGGGAGCGGCGGTGGAGGAGGCCCAGCACCTCCATGTCCTCGGCAGAGTGGGAGGGGGAGTTGAAATGTTGAGCGACGGGGCGGTTTGGTTGATTGGTGCAGGTGTCCCGGAGATGTTCCCTAAAGCGCTCTGCTAGGAGGCGCCCAGTCTCCCCAATGTAGAGGAGACCGCATCGGGAGCAACGGATACAATAAATGATATTAGTGGATGTGCAGGTAAAACTTTGATGGATGTGGAAGGCTCCTTTAGGGCCTTGGATGAAGGTGAGGGGGGAGGTGTGGGCACAGGTTTTACAGTTCCTGCGGTGGCAGGGGAAAGTGCCAGGATGGGAGGGTGGGTCGTAGGGGGGGCGTGGACCTGACCAGGTAGTCACGGAGGGAACAGTCTTTGCGGAAGGTGGAGAGGGGTGGGGAGGGAAATATATCCCTGGTGGTGGGTTCTGTTTGGAGGTGGCGGAAATGTCGGCCGATGATTTGGTTTATGCGAAGGTTGGTAGGGTGGAAGGTGAGAACTCATAGAAACATAGAGGACTCCAGTCAGCCTACACTGAGAATACAGTGAACAGGTTTTCTCCCCTATCTAGAGGGAAAATGTTCTTGCATTGAAGGCAATCCAGAGAAAGATCACCAGGCTGTTCTTCAAAGTCGAGGGATATTGACGAGAAGAGGTGGAGAAGGTTGAAGTTGCAGTCGCTAAATTTTAGAAAATAAGGCAAATTTATTGATACAGCAAAGATTCTTGTGTTCTTACAGATTCGGTACTGAGACATTGTTTCCCTGAGCAAGGATCTGTAACCGGAGATAAAGGGGAATACAGATACCAGAGAAGCTAACAGAGAAAAGCTGGGCTGTAGAGACTGGAGGATGTTACAGAGTTCGGGTGGTTTGAGATCACTGTTGGTGGTTAGAGATCAGATAGGTTGTCGGGCTGAAAGATGTGATGGAGATTTACATGGTTATCAGTTCTGAAGAACTTACAGAGATCGGGAGGAATATAGGGACGAGACATTGCACAGTAGTAGTTGGAGCTACAGAAGATTTTAGAGAAAGGGAGGGTTATAGGCACTGGAGATTAGACAGATGGGGTGGTATGTAGAGCTACAGGAGTTTCTAGAGAAAGGAAGGATTGGACGGACTCGAGATTACACAGATTGGGGTGGTAGTTGGAGCTGCATGAGTTTATAGAGACCGGGATGATTGTTGGTGCTGGGAATTACACTGACATGGACAAAAGTTGGAGCTGCAGGGTGAGTGAGATAGGAAGGGTTGAAGGGGCTTGATCAGTTCACACAGCAAGGGAGAAGTGTAGGGCTTGGAAGAGCCAGAGAAACTGAGGGTTGTAGGGCTGCAGGAGTTCAGAGAGTTAGTGAGGACTGTGAAGGCAGGTTTGCAGCATTCCCATCAGTTACACACAGATGTGGAGTGCTGTTCTGGAGGAGGTTACAGAAATCAACAGGGTTGCAGATACTGGAAGATATTACAAAGACAGTGAGCTGTAGTACTCGAGGAGGTTACAGCGACAGGATGCAGTGAGGAGTTGGAGGCTGCTATAGGTATTAAACATGCTGCAAGGGATCAATAACCTTACATCGATCAGGGGGATTGGAAGTTCTGGAGATAAAGAATGAGAATTGCATTAACTGAAAAATATCACAGAGATGGGGAGTAACATATGAGTTATAGGAGTTATAACATGGGATGAACTGTATTCAATGGAGTCAGGAAAGATGCAGGAAGATCTGAAGGGACTACAGGTGATCAAAAGGACAGTGAGGCTTCTCACTGTAGGATTGGGGCAGTTTACGCAGATAGGGAGAATTTTATGGAATGGTGCTATTTACGGAGATTATGAAGTTGTATAGAATTGAGGAACGAACACAGCTATGGAAGGCTGTAGGTAATGAATAGATTTGCTGATGCCAGATGCTGAGGTTCCGGAAATTAATTGGATCGGAAAGCTGTACAATCTGTCAGAGCTTACAGAGACGGGAACAGCAATCGAGCCTGGAGACACTAACACAGATAGGGACTATTGCAGACACTAGAGGAGGTATCTGCTTTAGGGATGGTTGTAGGGGAGTGTAACAGATAGGGTGTAAGAGCTGGAGAAGGTTATGGAGATGATTAGATTGGTGGAGAGACTGGAGGAGCTTACAATGGCAGGGCTGGTGATAGTGACAGGCGAAGGTTACAGAGATAGTAAGTCTTGTAGAAACTGATCGGGAGAGTCACAAATATTAGAGTTGGTTCCACAGATTGGGATGTTACAGCGACCTGAGAGGATTACGCAGGTAGGGAGGATTGTAGGATGTTCACATTTTCAGAGTGTTCCAGGACTAGAAAACGTTACTAAGTTAAGGAGGGAGCCTGCGGGAGTTCACAGAGACTCGGAGGTTTGAAGGGTTTGGGGCTGTTTATGGATAGAGGGATATATTTCGGGACAGTAATATGGAATGTGGAGGGAGAGTTTAGATTAGATTTCCTTCAGCATGGGAACAGGTACTTCGCCCCAACAAGTCCACACCATATCTCCAAACAGTAACCCACCCAGAGCCTCTTCTATCTGACAATGCAACTAACATTATGGGCAACTTAGAATGGCCAATTCACCTGATCTGTACATCTTTGGACTGTGGGATGAAAACGGAGCAAACCCACGCAGACACGGGCAGAATATGCAAACTCCACACAGTCAGTCACCCAAGGGAGGAATAGAACCTGGGTCTCTGGCGCTGTGAGGCACCATTGCTCAGCACTGAGCCACCGTGCTGCACCAAATTTCAGAATTACACAAAGAGGGAATGTATGAGGTGCTGGGAGGACTGTCGGGAGTGGAGGAGCAAACAGAGTTGTGGAGTGCTGTTGTGGCTTGAAAAGGGTCTGGAGGTGTTTATACAGATAAGGAGCACTGTAGGGATGAGAAAACCTTACTGTGATTGCGTGGTGCTGTAGGCCAGGAGGCAGGATCGTTATATGGCCTGCAGTGATATCATGTTCTCCTGGGGCTTGAGGAAGGTACACAGGTGGGTATTTTGGTCCAGGCTGGAGGAATTTACAGAGACGGGGGAACCGTAAGTATTGTGCAAGACTACAGAAATAGGGATTATTGTACTGGGTACAGGATGAGATTATTGAGATTGGGCATGTTATCAACACTGGAGCAATGTACACACTAGGAGAGTCATCAGCATTGGAGTAGGTTTCAAATCTACAGCGGGAGTATGAGAGGGGTGGAGGTTATAGAAACAGGAAATTTTCTGGCAAGTACAAGCATTCAAGACACTGGCGCAAATGAGTTGATCTGAAAGGTATGTCTCCTTGCTGTACGACTCTATCACACGACAGGAGACAGCGTGAGGGGGGAATATAGAACAGAAGGATCCCAGGTTTCAATGCCATCTCCTCGGGGGGAGGCCTGTTTTCCCCTTTATTGTACTGATCCTCACTAAGACAGTACAGGCCTGGATTGATAACATTCAACTTCCGATATTGACATGGGAAGGCTCAGTACAGCAGTGATGAAAATAAACAAGATGGTGGAGATTGAGCCAGGAAACCATCATGCTCTGTGTTCGTGCTTCAACACTGTATCTATGTCATGTCTTCTGGACCAAAGATTGATGCCTTAAGTATACTCTGCTCTGTTCATTGTGAGTGATCTTACCTATCTGCAGGATTTACTGAAGGCCCTAGATCTCACTCTCGCAGACCAACTGTCTTCAGTGTGGTGATGAATGAAACAGGAATTTGGACTTCTGCAGAGTCAAAAACATCCTGATCACCTACAGGAGACAGAGAACTTGTCAGAATTGGAAATTAAACTGATGCAGTGAGGTTTACACATGGAGAATGGCACTGAGCCCCACAGAGATCTGGAAAATCCCTGTCTCCATCCCTGGCCTGAGCTGCCTCGTCTCCGTGGAGTGGAGAGTTCTGTTGGCTCAGGATCTGGAGCAGCTGCAAAGGCTGCACTCACCGGCAGCAATTAAACCCTCACGGTGACAGATATCACATGGAGAGATACTGAGTGATATCACCAGAGTGCAAGAAGGCATCACAATCAAACCACGGTCAGGAAGAAGGTGCACTTGGATCAGTACTCAGAGATGTGGCAGCTATCAGTGTGCCAGGCAATGATCTCGCGTTACTCTCACTCGACTGTGCATCCAGAATTTAATGCCCGTAGCAGGGTTACCCATCTGACTACTGAATACCATTTAAGTCTGGAAATCTGTTATTGGTTGCCGATCAGGACGACATATGAATCCAGACTCAGAGCAATTGGTTTGACTCTCAAACACCCTCTGAAATGGTCTGGCAAGCCACTCAGGTCTAAGACTGGTCAGGGTAAACCTAAGATGCTGGCCAGCCAGAGACAGCAACATCCCAAGAGTGCATTAAAACCAACCCAGCTGGAAGCAGTGTCCTGGCCAATTATGTCGGTCGGTTTATGGATAGGGCTTTAAACTGACAGAGAGGATGCAGGGACAGGGTTCAGGTGAAACCAGATTTCCAAATCCCATGAGAAAATGTGAAGCCTCGGAACCGCATGGGGATGAGGCTGACGACAAGCACAAAGGAACAGGAAAGGACAGAGTTGAACTAAAACTGGACACCAGCGAATATGATTGTGACAGGACATTGTGGGAAAATGTTAATTATAATGCTGTTTATTTTTGGAATGGACAAAGTACCTGCATTATGGTGAGTTGTGACACAGAGAAAAATGAGATTTAGTCATCAGACAGACGTGAGTACATGGTGAACAAAAGGTGGAACATAAATATACAACTGTGAACAACCTTACAGGATCTCAGGCAGAACAGAAAAGCAAGATGGGGACCCTGACACTAATGGATAACAAAGGCATTACAGAGAAAGCATTTGGCCTCAGATTATGCAATTGAATCAGCCTGAATGCAAATGCTGGGTGCTACGTGTCAAAAACAAAAGCAAGAGGACATTTTTTAAGCTGGCTAGCAGTATTTCGTTGCACATCCCTGCATTAAACAGGAATTCATTGCACTTTGTAACAAAGGTGGTGTGATAATTTTGGGGGACTTCAATCTTTGTATAATCTGGAACAGATACATTGGCAAGAATGATGTTATCCGGGATCCTCCTTGAATGTTTTAATCAGTGTTTCTTTGAATAACACATCGTCCCATATGCCAGCACTTGCCCCATATCCCACTAAACCCTTTTTATTCACATACCAATCCAGATGCCTTCTGAATTCTGCAATTTTACCAGCCTCCACCATTTCCTCTGGCAGTACACTCCAAACATACACCACATTCTGCGTGAAAATGTTGCCCCTTAGGTCCCTTTTAAATCTTTCATCTCTCACCCTAAACCTATGCCGTCTGGCTCTGGTCTCCACCACACCAGGGAAAAGACATTGTCTGTTTATCCTATCCATGTCCCTCATGATTTTACAAACCTCAAGAATGTCACCCCTCAGCCTTCAACGCTCCAGGGAAAACAGTCGTTTCAACCTCTCCCAATAGCTCAAATCGTCTAACCCTGGCAACATCCTCGTAAAACTTTTCTGAACACTTTGAAGTTTCACAACATCTTTCCAGTAGTAGAAAGACCAGAATTGCACGCAATATTCCAAACGTGGCCTAACCAGTATCCTGCACAGCTGCAACATGACCTCCAAACTCCTGTACTCAGTGATCTGACCAATAAAGGAAAACATACCGAACACCTACTTCACTATCCGCGTACCTGCGACTCTACTTTCAAGGTGCTATGAACTCCAAGGTATCTTTGTTCAGCAACACTCCCTAGGACCTTACTATTAATTGGAAAAGCCCTGCTCAGATGTGCTTTCTCAAAATGGAGCACCTCCCATTTATCTGAATTAAACTCCATCTGTTATTCCTCAGCCCATTTGCCCATCTGATCAAGATCCCGTTGTAATCTGAGGCAACCTTCTTCACTGTCCACTATATCTCAAATTTTGGTGCAATCTGCAAACTTATTAACTGTACCTCCTATGTTCATGTCCAAATCTTTTCTATAATGACGAAATGTAGTGGACCCAGCACCGATCTTTGTGGCACACCATCGGCCTCCAGTGTGAAAAGCAACCGTCCGCCACCACCCTCTGTCTTCTACCTTCGAGCCAGTTTTCTATCCAAACGAGTAGGTCTCCCTGTATCCCATGAGGTCTAATCTTGTGAACCGATCTTCCAGGAGGAACGTTTTCGAACGCCTCGCTGAAGTCTATATAGATCACATCCAATGATTGGCCCCCATCAATCCTTTTTGTTACTTCTTCAAAAAAAGCAATCAATTTCGTGAGACATGTTTTTCCAAACACAAAGCCATGCTGACTATCCCCAGTCACTAAATCATGTAAATCTTATATCGCAGGATACCCTCCAACACTTTACCCACTATTGATGTCAGGCTGACTGGCCAGACTTTCCTAGCTTTCCTTGACCATCTTTCTTAAATAGTGGCACCACGTTAGAGAACCTCAAAATTTCAAATACCTCACCTGTGATGGTCGATTATACAAATTTCTCAGCAAGGCGCACATCGATCATTTCCCGAGCTTCCCACAAAGTTCCAAGGTACACCTGATCAGTTCCTGGGGATTTATCCACTTTTATGTGTTTCAAGACATCCAGCACCTCCTCTTCTTTAAATATAGACGTTTTCAAGTTGCCACCGTCTATTTCCCCATATTCTTTCTCTTCCATTTGCTTCGCCACAGTAAACACTGATGCAAAACACTTGTTTAGTATCGCCCCCAACTCCTGCGACTGCACACAAAGGCTGCCTTGCTGATCTATGAGGGACCCTATTTTCTCCCTCCTTACCCTCTTGTCCTTTATGTATTTATAAAAACCCATTGGATTCTCCTTTACCCTATTTGTCAGAGCTATCTCGTGTCCCCTTTTTACCCTACTGATTACCCTCTTAAATACAGTCCTCCTGCCTTTATAGTCTGAGGATTCACTTGATTTCTCATGTCTATACCTGACAAATGTTTCCTTCCTTTTCTTAACCAAAAGCTTAGTTCTCTTGTCATCCAGCATACCCTACACCCACCAGCATTTCCTTCCATCCTAATAGGAATACTTTATAATGTCTCTGGAAAACAGTAATCTCATTTTCGAAGGCTTCCCATCTTTCAATGATAAAGATATCATATTCCCAAACCCTAACTCCTGCATCTCACGAAATTGCCATTTGAAAATAATGAAAAAATAAAGCACATTCTAAATGAAGGGTTTGGATAGGTGAGCTCTGGTAAGTCCTGTAGATTTGGATGCTACCAGATGCACGGAGAGTGCTTTCTATCAGAGCAGCTCCAGGTCAGTATCAGGCACACAGACAGAATGTGCAAATAGATTCACATCTGAACTCACATCTCCCAGCCTGGGGATCTGAAGGTGTGCCACAGAAATTCTGGTAAACATCTCCAAAATTAGGTCAACAAGATCGGCCCAACATGTTAAACAAAAATAAATCAGTCATTCAGACTAAAATATCCTTCAGGTTCTACAACCCATTCCCGGTCCCATCCCGCAGGTTCTATGAATCTCGCTCCGTCTAACCTTCTGCAGGATCCCTATCCCCTCCTATATTCGGACTACCCTCCAGGTTCTGCAGCCCTTCCTAGTTCGTAACATGACCCGGACTCTAAAACGCTTCCTTCCTCTGCAACGTTCCCTAGAAGGGTACTGGAGGATGGTGGGGGTTACAGAGTTAGGGAGGGATATCATGATTGGAGGATTTTGCAGTTATTAGTAATATTGAAGTGGCTAAAATTGGCGTTGGTAATTTTAACCGTTCACACTAATAACGTAGATTACAGAGTTAAGGAGGATTTTAGGGACTGGAAGACGTTTCACAGTTTATGGGTTTTGTGGGGACTGGAGGAAGGTACCAAAATAGGGAGGGTTTAAGATTGAAGGTTTCTGCTGAGAACCTCTACTGGGTAAAAGGCAGGATTCTTGGTAGTGTTGAGTAACAGAAGAATCTTGGGGTCCACGTGCATAGACCCTTCACACATGCCAGCCGTGTTGAAAGGGTTTTAAGAAGGTGTGTGATGTCTTAGCATTCATTAGCAAGGGGATTGAGTTTAAGACCTGTGACGTGAGGCTGCAGCTCCATATAGACCTGGTTAGTCCACTCTTGGAATATTGTGTTATGTTCTGGTCGCCTCATTATAGGAAAGATGTGGAACCTTTGGACAGAGCGCAGAAGAGGTTTATCAGGATCTTTTCTGGATTGGAGAGTGGTCGAATGAAGAAATGTTGGGGAAACCAGGCCTTCTCCCATTGAAATGAAAAGGATGAGAGCTGACTTGATTGAGGTGTACAAGATGATGCGAGGCATACAGAGAGTGGGTGGCCCGAAAATTTCCCATTGTGAAAATGGCTATTACGATGGGGCATAAGTTTAAGGTAATTGGAGGTAGGTTTATGGGAGATGTCAGAGGTAGGTACATTACGCAGAGAGTGGTGGGTGTGTGGAATGCACTGCCATCGTTGGTGGTAGAGATAGTTACATTAGGGACATTTACTTAACTTTTGGACATGCACATGGATTATAGTAAAATGAATTTCTCAAAATGGAGACCTGTGCCCAGTGCTGTTCCACAAGGATCCGGGCTGGGTCCACTGTTGTTTGTGATATACATAAATAATTTGGAGGAAGGTATAGTTTGCCTAATTAGCAAGTTTGCAGATGACATTAAGTTTGGTGGAGGTGCAGATAGTGAAGGGGACTGTCAGAGTATACAGCAGGGGAGAGATGGGCAGAGAAATGGCAGATGGGGTGTCCAATCCAGGCAAATGCAAGAGGATGCATTTCATAAGATTCAATTCAAGACCAAACTAAATGAAAAAGTCCTGGGGAAATCTGACGTATAGAGTGATCTGGGTATTCAGGTCCATTGTTCCTTGAAGGTGACAACACAGGCCAGTAAAGTGGTTAAGGCGGCATGTGGCACGATTTCCTTCATTGGATGAGATATTGAGAAAAAGAGTTGGCAGGTCATATTACAGTTTTATTGGACTTTGTTTCTACCACATTTGGAATATTACATGCAGTTCTGATCACATCATTACCAAAAGGATGTGGAAGCTTTGGAGAGGGTTGAGAGGAGGTTCACCAGGATCTTGTCTGGTATGGAAGAGGCTAGCTATTTAGGAAGTGTGAATAGATTCGGATTATTTTCATTAGAAAGACAAAGGTTGACTGGGGACCTGATTGAGGTCTACAAAATCATGGGATGAATAGACAGGGTGGACAGCAAGAAGCTTTTTTTTTTCCCCAGAGTGCGGTGAATGGAACAGATGACAGAAATAAAGCGGGCTGTATAGACTGGAGGACCAAACAGAGATAGGGAGGGTAGTCGTGACTGAAGATGTTCATAGATATAGGAAGGTTTACTTCTGCAGATCATTTAGACTTGGAGGGTGTGGAGTCTGACGGAATTTTCAGAAGGACAGTAATACTGGTTGGAGAAAGTTTCACAGATAAGGAAGCACAAGTAACCTCTTCCAGTGTGGTCACTTTGGGAAGGTTTGTAGGGGAGGGTGACATTTACACAGGTAGGGGTGTAAGAGCTGGAGAAAGTTATGAAGATGAGTAAATGCATGGAGATACAGGAGAAACTTACATTGATAGGGTGGGTGCTGGCGACAGGAGGATGACACACAGATAGTGGGTCTTGTCGGACTGGATTGGGAGAGTCACAGGCTTTCATTGCGTACGCAGATTGGGAAGGCTGTAGGGTCCTGAAAGGATTGTCGAATCTCCAGCGAGTGACCGTGTCTTTAGGACTGGAAGAGGTTACTTTGATACAGAAACATTGAAGACAATGTATGCTGTTTTCTTTTTTCTTCAACAGAGCCTCAATATCCCTCAAGAGCGAAGAATCCCTAAACCTGCCAGTTTTTCCCTTAACTCTAACAGGGACACACTGGCCCTGTATTCTTGACAACACACTTTTAAAAGCCTCCCATTTGTCAGTCATTCGTTTTCCTTCAAACAGACTCACCCAGTTGATGGGAGCATGATGTGGAGGCGTCTGTGTTGGACGGGGGTGGGCAAAATTAAAAATCACACAAAACCAGCTTCCAGTCCAATAGGTTTATTTGGAGGTACTCGGTTTCAGAGCGCTGCTTCTTCATCAGGTGGGTGTGGAGCCCAATCATAAGACATATTGTTTATAGCAACAGAGTAGTAGTGTCATGGAATGTAATATCAAACAAATTTAGTGTTAATTTTATCTTTTGGGATGATTACCTGCGCTTTGAAAGCTAGTGTTTTGAAATAAACATGTTGGACTATAACTCGGTGTTGTGTGATTTTTAATTCACTCAATCGACCCCTGCTAGATCCTGCCTAATGGCCCCAAACCTGGCGCTGCTCCAGTTTAAGACATTAATCTGTGGAGCTGTCTGATCTTTTTTCCATAACTGTGTTAATACGAAGACAGTTGTGGTCACTGGACCCAAAGTGCTCTTCGACTGACACTTCAGTCACTTGGCTGACTTTGGTTTCTGAAGGGACGTCCAGTGTTGCTCCCGCCTGAGTAGAGTGGGGCCCTCGATATATTGATCTCGGAAACTTTGAACAAATTCCACCCGATAGGGGCCTTTTACACTCTGAGTGTCCCAGTCAATACAATGGAAGTTAAAATCTGCAAACAGTACTAGTCTATTATTTCTATAGAATTTCTTCACACATCTGCTCCTCTCGCACTCGCTGGGTATTTGGGGGTCTAGAACACCACCTTGGTAGACTGACCATTCCCTTTTTGTTTCTAACTTCTCACCATATGTCCTCATTTGATGACCCCTGAAGAGTATCCTCTCTAAGCACTGTTGTTCTGCCCTCCCTTAGCAAAAGGACAACTCCCCTTCCTCACTTACTTGTCCCTCTGTCACGCCTGTAGCTTCTGTATCCTGGGACATTGAGCTGCCAGTCCTGCCCTACTCTCAGCCATGTTTCTGTTATGGCTATAATATCCCAGTCCCCAGAGCTAATCCATGCTCTGAGCTTGTCTGCCTTAACAGTCAGGCCTCGTGTGTTGAAATGAATGCCCGTTAAACCAAGTGTGTTTCTCTCCCTTGACTGTGCTCCTGGATATCCTGAATAGGAAACTTGGTCTTGATGGCTAATGTATTTTCACCTGACTTTTCAATGGTCCCTTTCTTATTAAGAGTCTCAAACTCCTGCCTAACTAATTTATACATTCCAGAGCAACACTACCAAATCTTCCCGCAGTGATACTGGTGACCCTCTGGCTCAAGTCCAACCCATCCCCTTGTCCAGGTCACCCCTAACCCAGAAGAGACCCCAATGGTCTAAGAACTGAAAACCCTTGCCCCTACACCAGCTCCACAGCCACAAATCCATTCGACCTATCTTTCTATTTCTATATCCACTGGTGAGTGGCACTGGGAGTAATCTAGAGATCACTTTCCTTGTGGTCAGCTTTTTAACTTCTTACCTGACGCGCGATACTCATTTCACAGGAGCCCATTCCCTTTGTCTACCTCTGTCATATGAACCGATGTGCACAATGACCTCTGGCTGTTCACTCTCCACCTTCAGAATGTTCTGCAACCGCTCAGAGACATCCTTGACACTGTTACCCGGGAGGCAGCACACCATCTGGTACTGCAGCCACACATTCTCCTGTCTGGCCCCTTCACAACGGAGTCTCCTGTCATTACTGCTATCATTAGACAGGATCTGACAAACAGAGACTGGGAGGAAATGCCTGCAGTTGGGGCCTTATTTGCAAAGTGGGAATATTTTAAAGTGATACGGTGAGGATTCATGGCCAGTGTGTTCCTTTAAGAGTGAATGGCAAAGGCAGCAAGTTCAGCAAATACAGATCAAGTGATATCGTGAGTTTGATAAAGAATATACAGCGCAATTAACACAGGTGAAGCCCTCTCCAAGTATAGCGAGGGCAACGGGTCCTTAGAAAAGAGGGTCAAAAAATGGTCATGAAATATCCTTGGCAGACCGTGCTATGGAAAAGCCACAAGGTATTTTACCAGTACAGTTCGAGTCAGAGGATTACTGGTGAAAGAGTGAGGACTGTTAGACACCAAAGGGACAATCTGTGCATGGAGCCAGAGGTAGTAGGTGAGGTCTTCAATGAATACTTCCCATCTGTATTCACACAGGGGAAAGGCATTGTAGCCGGGGATTTCAGTTGCGATGGTGAGGTTCTGGAACATGTTAAGATCGATTAGGAGGAGGAATTAAAAGTTTTAACAGGCATAAAGGCGGAGGAATCCCCAGTGCTCAATGAAATGCTGTGGGAGGTAAGGGAGGAGATTGCTGGGGTCCTGGTGGATATGTTCAATACTTTGATGGCCACAGGAGAAGTGCAGAATGACTGGAGGATAGCTAATATGGTTCAGCTTTTCAAGGAGGGCAGCAGGGATATGCCAGGTAATTACAGAACAGATAGTCTGACATTAGTGGGAGGGACATTATTGGGAACAATTCTGAGGGATAAGATGAATCAACACTTGGAAAGGCAGGGATCAACTTGGCTGCATCATCTCGGATTTGGTAGAGGAAGATGTTGCCTCAGGAATTCAGTTGAATATTTTGAAATGACCTCTCAAAATATTGAGGAGAGCAGTGCCGATGATGTGGGTTACATGGAGGTCAGTAAGGTCTTGGACAATGTCCCACATGGAAGGCTGGTCCAAAAGGGAAGAGACCATGGAGTCCAAGACAAGTTGGCAAATTGTATCCGCCTATTTATGTATTTGGAAGCCTTTCACCAGCTGGTGTACCATAGGGACCTGTGCAGGAGCCATTGCTGGTTATTATGTCCATTAATGATTTGGATGTGAAAGCAGAAGGTATAATTAGTAGGTTTGCAGATGACATAAAAGTTGAGGGTGTTGTTCACAGTCAGGAGGATGGTCTCAGGCTCCTGTCTAAAATCGATCAGATGATAAACTGAGCAGAGTAAACTCAGATGTAGTTCACTTCTGATTAGTGTGAGGTCAAATCCTGTCGAATGTATGATAAGCGAAGGATACACAGAATGAACAGAAGTCCTTGTGGAGTATTGAGGAACACAGGGTCTTGGTGTCCAAGTCCATAGATCCCTGAAGGTGTCAGAAAAGATAGACCGAGTGGGGAAGGCACCTTAACTGGGGGTGCCTGATGGGGTGAGTTGCTGGAGCTGCTCGAGAAGATTCAAACTAGTCTGGCAGGGCTGTGGGGCCCTCAACAGTTAAGACAGCTGACCCCAGGGCACGGGTGGGGTCCTGGGAATGGGATATAATAGGTAATGTAGAATTGCGCAATAGATGGACTGGCAGCAGCTCATTGTTTCATGGAATAAATGCTATGGGAAGGATTGAACAGGAGGCAGAAGCGGAGCAGCGGTGATGGGTTTGATTGGGGGAAACATCACAGTAGTATTGAGAGAGAATATTCACGTGGAATCACACAGTTAAACAATATTAGTGGAACTGAGAAAAAAAAAGTTCATCAGTTTGCTATGATTGTACTGCAATTGTACTACAGCGGTAGTCAGTGGGAGATGGAGCAGCAAATCTGTCAGGAGATATGTGTTACACTAAGAGAGTTGTAATCGTAGGGGATTTTAACCTTTCCAAACCTGGACTGGGATTGCCACCGTAAAAAAAAATTAGGATGGAAAGAATTTGTTTAGTGCGTTCCAGAAACTCCAGTCAATATGTAAACGGCCCAACTGGAGAATGGGGCTAAACCTGCCCGCCCCTTGGTAAACAAAGTAGGGAAAGGGACTGAGGTGTTAGTGGGGGAGCAATTTGCAAAGTCACCACAATTAGTTTCGAAATAGCTTTGGTAAATCACAGGCCTGGTCCACAAGTTCAAGTTAGAAAATGGAGCAAGACCAATCTTGATGGTGTTGGACATGATGATTTTTAAAAGTGGAAGCCATTTGCAGGTAAAGGGAAGTCTAGCAAGAGAGAATATTTAAATGCGAGATAAAATGCATGTTCCCGTTTGTGTGCTGCTCTGTGCTGACAGAATTAGAAAACACTGGCTGACTGTTCATGCTCTGGTGAAGAAGAAGAGGTCACATGTCAGGCATATGAAGGTGCTGCCACACTTGATTTCATTGCTTTGTCCTTTGGATATAGGAGTTGGGAAGTCACGTTTAGATTGTACAGACCATTGGTGAGGCCTCTCCTGGAATACTGTTTCCAGTTCTGGTCGCCCAGTTATAGGAAGGATATTATTAAGCTGGAGTGTGTTCAGATGAGATGTACCAGGATATTGCTGGGTGTGGAAGGTTTCAGTAATAAAGAAAGGCTGGATTTATTGGAATTTTTCATTGAAGCCTGAATGTTGAGAGGCGACCTGATAGAAGTTAATACAATAATGAGGGAGATAGATATAGTTATCTTTTACCGTGGACAGGGGAGTTTCAAAACGGTCTACGTTTTGAAGTTTAGAGGAGAGACATTAAAAAGGAAGACATGAGGGGCAAATTGTTGCACAGGGGGAGGTTTGTATGTGGAATTAATTTTGCGAATAAGGGGTGAATGTCAGGACAATTACAATGTCGAGAAGGCATTTGGATTAGTACAGGAATAAGAAAGGTTTGAATGGATATGATCCAGGAACAGGCAGGTGGGACGGGATTAGTTTTAGATTTTATTCAGTTGAAGCTGAACAGTTTCCATGATGTATGACTCGAAATATCATGTTGTGTCGTTATTTGATACGGAATGCAAGGGAAAGCCAGAGAACAACAGACTGATGAGCCGGCCATCAGGGTGGGTAAGTTATTGTAGATCATTCAGAGAGGTAGGATACCCATGAATTTGGAAAGACAAGGACTGCGCACCAACAGTCAGCATGGCTTTGTGAATGGGAAAACATGCCTCATAAACTTAACTAAGTTTGTTGAAGATGTGGATGGCTATATTAATAGGAAGGGTTTGGAGCGATATTGGCTGGGTGCTAGCAGGTGGGACTAGATTGGGTTTGGATACCTGGTCGGCATGGACGGGTTGGACCGAAGAGTCAGTTTCCATGCTGTACATCTCTATGACTCTATGACTCTATGTGAGCCAGGAAAGAGATGAAGGCAGAGCAACAGACGCCGTTTCTCGATTCAGCAAGGGAATGAAAATGATTGAGCATGATATAATGGTTATTAAGGTTGGATCCCAAGGGATCAGGGAGAGCGAACCATCTGCATACAAAATGGGGTCTTGAGAATATGGGTGAAACGGCTGACAAACCTTGGATGGAGTTCAATCTGAATAAATGTGAGGTAATGCAATTGGTACAACAAACAAGGGTAGATCCTATTCAATAAATGGCAGGACCTTCGGTAGTGTTGTAAAACAGAGACACCTCGGGGTTCAGGTACATAATTCTTGGGAGGCAGAGGGTGGTGGTAGAGGGTTGTTGTTCAGACTGGAAGCCTCTGATCAGCGGTGTGCCATAAAGACTTGTGCTGGGACCACTGTTCTGCATCATTTACTAAACGCTATGAGTGAAAATAGAGGAGTCCCTGTATGTTTGTGGATACCAGGATTAGTGGGACACTGGACAGGGGGACAGTTATTGAAGGGGGTTTTAATCAATGGGGCCAGTAGGCCAAGGAGTGAAAGATGAAATTTAATTCAGGTGTCGGATTTTTGTTAAGACAAACCAGGGAGGACTAACACAGTTAATGGTCAGCCCTGGCCAATGAGGTCGAATGGAGAGAGACCAAGGGGTGCAGTGACATTGTTCCTTAGAGGTGGCATCACAGGTGGACAGTGTGGTGAAAGCAGCATTTGGTACACTTCATCGGTCAGAGCATTGAGTACATGAATTGGAGATATTTGTAACATTGTCATCAATATTTCTCCTGGGCAGAGGAGGATACGGGGTGACCTTATACAGGTTTGTAAAACCGTGCGAGCCATAAGTAAGGTGAACAGACAAGGGTAGGTGACTTCAAAGGTATAAGTGTGAGGTGAGAGAGCAAAGATTTAAAGAACCAGCTGAGGAACAACATATTCCACAGAGTATGGTGCATAGACGGAACGGACTGTCAGAGGAAATGGTAAAAACAAGTACAATGACAACATGGAAAATGCACTTGGGCAGGAATATGGAGAGGAGATGTTTGAAGGGCCATGGGCCAAATGAAGGGAAACGTGACTTGTCACATTTAGGAAAGTTGGGCAGCTTGGACAAGTTCACCCAAAGACTCATGCAGCAAAGAAACAGAACCTACGTCTCGAGTAATTGGAGGAGAGACTATCAAGACATGCTGTCAAGACTGAAGCAAGTTAGAGAGATATGGATGGTAGCCTGGACTGGAGCAGAATTCAAATATGTGAAGGGATTGGTGTGAGTGGAGGAGATGACAGATACAGGATCTGTTTTTGGCGTTAGAATGATTAAAGTCACTGATCCACGAGACATGCATAGATACAGTGTTGGAGAGGGAACACAGAGCAGAAAGTTTCCAGGCAGCATTCCCACCCTCACGTGAGAGGCCTGCTTTCCCCTCTGTTGTACTGATGCTCACTAAGAGAGCACAGGCCTGGATTGATAACTGTGACACTCCCGATGCTGTCCGAGTACAACAATACTTCAAGTATGGATGGTGATTGAGTCTGCTGTGTGTCTGTACTGTGCTCCCCCTCCAGCACTGTATCTGTGCCATGTCTTGTTAGCAAATGTTTGAAGCCCTCTCATTGCTGTCCGCTCTGTACACTGTGAATGATCTGACCTCGCTGCAGGATTTATTGAAGGCTCCGGATCTCCCTGCCCTTCGTATTTCTGGCTGACCAATCATCTTCAATGAGGTGATGGATGAGACACCCAGCAGTTGGGAAGTCTATTGAGTCAGGAACTTACTGAGTACGTACAGGAGACAGCGGAATGGACAGAATGGGAAATTAGACTGATGCAGTGAGGGCTTCACATGTCGAACGGCACTGTGTCCCACAGAGACCTGGAAAATCCCAAGCTCCATCCCTGGCCTGTGCAGCCTCGTCTCTCTGGAGTGGAGAATTATGTTGGCTCAGGATCTGAAGTAGCTGCAAGAGCGAGAGGCCCTTACAGAGGCAGTAATTAGAACCGCACTGTGATGGATACCTCATGGAGAGATACTGAGTGACGTCACCAGCGTGCAAGAAGGTGTCAGTATCAAATAATTGAGCAGGAAGAAGGGGTTTTGATTCATATTGCACTGGGATGAGCAACCTGTGAGCAGGCAAAGTGATGGCCGTGTGGTATCATTGTGAGGCAACTTATGCAGAAACTCAACGAATGTTCTCTGGACACAGGTTCAAATCCCATCATTGCAAATGATTGAATGTGAATTAAATGCTTCAAAAAAGATGTAATGAAAAACCTCTAAGTGAGTACTAAACAAATGCTGATGTTAACAAAAATCCATCAGGTGCATTCAAGTCTTTCGTGAAGTAATCTAAGATGGGACTTGGACATCACAGGTATTACAGAACAACAGCTAAGGGAGGGAGAGGACAGGCAGCTCAAAGTTCCAGGGAACAGATGCTGCAGGAAGGACAGAAGGGGAGCCGAGAGAGGAGGAGAGCTGCTGGTTCTGACTGGGTGAAACATCCCAGCAGTAAAGAGAGAGCATATTCCTGCGAGATTGCCCAGTGGAGTTATGTTCGTGGAATTAATCAATAAAAATGGGTCTTCCCTTTCCTTTGATTGTTCGACAGACCCCGATTGTCCCGCCCCCCGCAACTTGACCTTCTCAAGATGGCAGTCCTGAGGCCTGCGCGCCCTCTTCCCTCAAACAAATGGCCGCCGTGATCCTGGGCCACTCCCCTGATCAGAGACCGCAACCTCCTCACCCGGGCATAAAGGGTTTTCTTAACCTTTTTCTGGGATTTGTGAATTCTCTCCGCTCCTTTCTCCCAGCGAGGCTTTCACACACCGGCTCTGGGCGCCGCTCTCTGAAGCCAATTGCAGCCGCTGCCGGAGAAAGCAGCTCCATGTCTCTCTCTATCTCACACTCTCTCACTTTCCTGATCAATGTGACACTGCGCATGGTCTCCATAGAAACCAAACTACTCATGCTTCTGAGATTATCGGTGAGTTTATAGAGAACATGCATATCCGCACAGAATCATGGGTGAAATCGTAGACATTAACAATTGCTCTCTCGAGTTACAGTCATAGAAAATGTCTAGCATAAGACCATAAGACATAGGAGTACAAGTAAGGCCATTCGGCCCATCGAGTCCACTCCGCCATTTGATCATGGCTGATGGGCATTTCAACTCCACTTACACGCATTTCCCCGTAGCCCTTAATTCCTTGTGAAATCAAGAATTTATCAATCTCTGCCTCGAAGACATTTAGCGTCCCGGCTTCCACTGCACTCCGCAGCAATGAATTCCACAGGCCCACCACTCTCTGGCTGAAGAAATGTCTTCGCATTTCTGTTCTGAATTGACCCCCTCTAATGCTAAGGCTGTGCCCACGGGTCCTAGTCTCCTCGCCTAACGGAAACAACTTCCTAGCGTCCACACTTTCCAAGCCATGTATTATCATGTAAGTTTCTATTAGATCTCCCCTTAACCTTCTAAGCTCCAATGAGTACAATCCCAGGAGCCTCAGCCGTTCCTCGTATGTTAGACCTACCATTCCAGGGATCATCCATGTGAATCTCCGCTGGACACTGTCCAGTGCCTGTATGTCCTTCCTGAGGTGTGGAGCCCAAAACTGGACACAGCACTCCAAATGGGCCTAACCAGAGCTTTATAAATTCTCAGTAGCACATCGCTGCTATTATGTTCCAACCCTCTTGAGATAAATGACAACATTGCATTCGCTTTCTTAATCACGGACTCAACCTGCTTGTTTACCTTTAGAGAATCCTCGACTAGCACTCCCAGATCCCTTTGTACTTTGGTTTTATGAAATTTCTCACCGTTTAGAAAGTAGTCCATGTTTGTATTCTGTTTTGCAAAGTGCAAACAGACTGTTCAGCCCAACTCAACCATAACGGCCAGGTATGTAAATTACCAATCGTTCTGAGAGTTTGAAAATAAATTTCTTACTCGAGTTGTGAAAATCGATTGGAATCATGTACGTTACCAGATTTACATCTCAACTATTTCTTAAAATCTCACATTGATTTATGCTCCACAATGTAGTGAGAATGATCAATCCTGCAAAACAGTTTACTTTCTGAATAACCCTGAAGCGTCCACTCCCCAAGAATGCGTTGGCCCCGCTCGTCACTCACTCTGGTTGGAGGACTGGCCGCTTCTCGGTCCTTCAGTTCCGCTCCTTCCTCCTAATTGCAGAGTTGATTCAGGCGTGACGCACAGGCTAAGGGACAAGGAAAGTTAGAGTCGATGCCTTGTGATGCGGTGAAAATACCCCGAATCTTGGAGCGAGAGGCCTGGGTTCAATTCACAGCTTGTGCAGGTGTGTGTAATAACATCTTTGAACAGGCTCATTAGGAAAAACAAGGGAAGTTAGGAACAGAGTTAAAACGATAGAAAATGCATGCAATGCGGTGGGGCTCTCAATGTCAGATGATTTTAGTCATCACCAAGTGTTTCAGGGCCCCTGAACAGACGGTTGCACTCCTAGCGCATAACCAGATACCACGATTGTGGGGCAAAGTGTTGTGGTGGGATATAGAGGTGCTTTTGTGGAAGGCGCTCGATTTTCGAGGTGACAATATGTGAAAAGGTTGTGTATGGAGTTACCTGTTTCCCTCCTGTTGCAGCATCATGTTATTGCCCTGGCTCTACCTCGTACGTTTGATTAAAAATGTGCTGCTGGAAAAGCGCAGCAGGTCAGGCAGCATCAAAGGTGCAGGAGAATCGACTGAGGATTCCTGAAGAAGGGCTTATGCCCGAAACGTCAATTCTCCTGCTCTTTTTATGCTGCCTGACCTGCTGGGCTTTTCCAGCAATACATTTTTTAGCTCTGATCTCCAGCATCTGCAGTCCTCACTTTCTCCTGGTACATGTTTGGTAGAGATCAGTGACATTTCGTAAGCCCACAATACAAAATCTGTCACTCTGGTTAAGACAGTAGAAATCTCTTGTAGCACTATAGTCACAGAACAATACAGCGCAGAACAGGCCCTTCGGTCCTTGATTTTGCGCCGACCTGCGAACTATTCTCAGCTCATCCCCCTGCACTATCCCAAAGTCACCCATGTGCTTAACTAAAGGATTGTTTAAATCTACCTAATGTAGCTGAGTTAACTACATTGGTGCATTCCACTCCCCAGCCACTCTCTCACGAAAGAACCTGCCTCTGACATCTGTCTTAAATCTATCACCCCTCAATTTGTAGTTATGACCCCTTGTACACACTGATGTCATCATCCTCGGAAAAAAAGATCTTCACTGTCTACTCTATCTAAGCCTCAGATCATCTTGTATATTTCCATCAAATCCCTTCTTAGCCTTCTTGCTAATGAGAACAGGTTCAAGTTGCTCAAGCTTTCCTCATACGACCTTCCCTCCAGACCAGGCAACATCCTCATAAATCACCTCTGCACCTTTTCCAATGCTTCCACATCCTTCCCGAAATATGGGCACCAGAACTGCACACAATATTCCAAGTATGGCTGCACCAGCGTTTTGTGTAGTTGCAGCATGATATTGCGGCTCTGGAACTCAATCCCTCTACGAATGAAACTGTACACACCATATACCATCTTAACAGTACTATCCACCTGGTTGCCAACTCTTAGGGATCTATGTAAGTGGACTCCAACATCCCTCTGCACATCCACACTACCAAGAATCTTTCCATTGACCTAGTACTCTGCCTTTCTGTTATTCTTCCCAAAGTGCATCACCTCACATTTAGCTGCATTGAACTACATTTGCCACCTCTCAGCCCAATTCTGCAGTTTATCCAAGTCCCCCTGCAACCTGTAACATTCTTCCACACTGTCCACTACACCATCGACTTTAGAGTCGTCTGCAAATTTACTAATCCATCCAACTATGCCTGCGTCTAAGTCATTTACAAAAATGAAAAACTGCAGTAGTTGCAAAACAGATCCTTGTGGCACACGACTAGTAACCGGACTCCAGGTTGGATATTTTCCATCAACCATCACTCGCTGCCTTCCTTCAGAAAGCCAGTTTCTAATCCAACCTCCTAAATCACACTCAATTCTATGTCTATGCATTTTCTCCAACAGTCTTATCAAAGGCCTTACTGAAGTCTATGTATACCACGTCAACTGACCTACCCTCAAACACATGCTTGGTCGCATTCTCAAAAAATCAGTGAAGTTTGTGAGACATTACCTGCCCTTGATGAAACCATGTCGACTGTGCGATAACAAATTGGTGCTTGCTAGATGATTATAAATCTTATCTCTTATAATCCTTTCCAAAACATTTCCTGCAACAGAAGTAAGGCTCACTGGACTATAATTAACTGGGTCATCTCTACTGTCCTTCTTGATCAAGGGCACAACATTTGCAATCATCCAGTCCTCTGGTAGCAAACCTGTAGATAGTTACGACTCAAATATCAAAGCCAAAGACTCTGCTATCTCCTCCCAAGCTTCCCAGAGAATCCTTGGATAAATCCCATTCAGCCCAGGGGACTTGTCTACTTGCCTCAACCCCTACAGTCAATGTTCTGACCAATGAAGGCAAGCATGCCAAACGACTTCTTCACAACTATTTCTGCCTGGAACTCCACTTTCAAGGAACTATATACCTGCATCCCGAGATGTCTTTCTTTTTTCAGCAACACTCCCCAAGGCCCTACCATTAACTGTACAAGATAGTAACTGGATGGAGAACTTTAAAACCAGATTTCATTGTGAAATTTAAAAATGAAGGTGCTTAAACTGCACGCAGGGAGAAATATTTTGACTTGTGAGGCTGACCTGAACAGGAAGTTAACATTAATGAATCAAATCAGAAATTCAAAACAAAGCATTCTCCGCTGACAAAGGTGACAACATGGAACCACATAACATCTAGTACCAGTAATGCTTAAGTTGAATATCATGAATATGTTAAAGGGGAAATTGGACAAGTATCTCAGGGAGAAACATACAGAAGGATACACTGATGGGATGAGACAAAGTGGGAGTATACTACTATGGAGACTAAATATCTGCACTCGCCTGTTGGGCCAAAAGGCACGTTTCCCGGCTGTAAAGTCTCTGTAAATGTTCTGGCCTCCTTAAGTAAAGAACCATTTAGTCACCCACTAATTTGGTAAAACAAAAGGGTTCCACTAGGGTATAAAAGGGAAATACAAGAGGCATCCCTTCATAAGGTTGTACAATTAACATCCATTACTGAAGCTATCTCTGCAGAGAGAGAGCGGTTTAATCTTTGGCTTCTCAGTAGCAGTAGAGTACAGAGTTTTAATCTGTGCTTTGGGTTAACTTGAGCTGGCAACATCAAGATCTTTACTGAGTTCAGCGTGTGCCGCCTTAATAAACCCACCATACGACTGAAAGCAACATGGTGTGAAGGTGACATTAAACTTTGGGATGTAAAGAAGTACGCATGAAACTACTTTGCTAACTGCACAAGACAAACCACAAATACTTTTCTGAATGAACAAATCTAATTTTAGCAATCTGTAAAATCCGTTAACAACAAAATTAAGAAAGATTAACAGGGATAACAAAAAGCACAGTAGGTTGAATAATTTCTCAAAGCAAGTTTATTTATTCCACATTTTCCTCTCAAACCCTTGCACACACCATTCAACATCACAGCAATTCATATATGCAGCATTTAACAAGAAAGAGGCCCCAAAGCTGTTTGATTAAAGAATAGTGAGACATTGGTCAGGAAGAAGGAAATATAAGATCAGAATATTCAAGACCCCATTGGAAAAAGGAAGCTCTTGAAAGTAGGAAGACAGGATGCTATGTAGAGGAATTTGAGGAATTCGGTTTGAATAAACGTGAGGCAGAATATATAAACTCTTATTCATGGCAGAGAGAAAAAAAAACAGAAAAAGGAAATCTGCAAGATCACTTTTCCTTAAGTTGTCAAGAACAAACTTCATAGCCCCCAACAATTTTTAATTAAAGGAGATGGATACTGATTTGGTTTTGGGAATGCAGAATGGAAACATGTGAAATGTTCTGAACTGCAATCACTTCAAGTTCGCATGTTCCATACATCCCCAGCTGAAATCTGCAGCATCGTGGTGGGTTCAATCTCACCTCTAGTTGTGTGATGAGGCTGGCCTCCTCTCTTTTCAATCGCTCCTTTTGACGTTTCTCCTGTTCTTTCTTCAGCTTGTCCACAATAGTCTAGTGCTTTTTAAGTTCATCCCTCAGTGCACTCTGGACTGACGTAGTTTCTGTAGAAGATCCACCCAATGGATGTTAACAGGGCTCATTAAAAACAAACTGAATTTGGACACTACATTAGTGGATAAGAGATATATGTAAATCTGCATAACACTTGGTCACACTTCTCACACCCTGTTCAACAACTTTAATCAAACCTGCGATGCCACTGACAAAACCCTCGTGCAATGAACACACTGATCTCTTGGCAGCCACAGTGTCGCCATACACATCTACGAATCAGATCTGCAGTATCACCGTACACACCAGCCGATCACACAGCAGAACTATTTGGGCAGTCAGCATCGGTAATAATGTTGCAATTACGGTCAGAAACATATTGAGGAATAAAGCCAAAATAAGAAGCTAGAGACTAAAAGCTTGCAAAAGATGTGCATTTGAAGGACAGGAGAGGAATGGGATTTGGAAAGGAATTCTACAATGAGGCTACGATACATGGCCAGAATTTAGGTTAACTCTGGAAGGGGTGCACCAGTCAGGGAACTTAAAACCACAAGAGGTTGGAGGACAATGTTAGACTAAAGGTCATAAAGTAAGGCATGGATTCATCATGAAAGACTTTCAAAAATATGACAATTAGATTGGAGAAGTTAGATGTTTTGGAGGCAAAGTCATTAAGGCCAGACTGATAGTTGTCACAATAAAAGCCCTTTCCAGAATGCAGGCAGCAGACATTTGGAAGTGTTCACATTTATGGATTATAAGGAGAAACATCCGACCAAAAGAGGATGGAATTATCAAGTCTGTTGGTGAGAGTTATGGATGATGTGGCATGATAATGTACCTTTACAGAGACAGATTTGTGTTCAGTAAATGCTGGGTTCACTCAAGGCTGAAATATGCTGCTGTGATATAAAGGATTTGGACTAGCTGAGGATAGCAAATGGGAGGCTGGAGTGGCAAAGGGATACAACTGGAGAGACAGAAATGGTATGAGTTGATTTTTCTTTGTTGAATATTCCATTGCATTCATTGTTTTTCTGAAAAGCTGGCCCCATTCTTTCTCCAACTTAGACAGATGCAACATGACCGAAGTTACAGACCAATGAATCAAACTTGCATCAGCATTAAGCTCTTACTGTTTGAACTCAAGAGATTCCAAAGGAAACTGACATAACTAGATGTTAACAGACAATCTAGCATACGTATGCTGACTTACTTTGGGCTTTCGGCCTCTCTGACGGTGACAACACAGTATTCAGCAAAACTAGAGGGAAAACCTTCTGTGACAGAACTCATGTCATCATCCCAGCACGAATTCAATAAAATTAAAAATCTGGAATTAAGAGTCTAATGAAAACCATGAATTCATTCTCGATTGTGAGGAAAAGAAAACATCTGGTTCACTAATGTTCTTCAGGGAAGGAAACTGCCATCCTGACCTGGTCTGTTCTCCATGTGACTCCAGACCCACAGCAATGTGGTTCACTGATACTTAACTGTTCTGTGGATAATTATGGAAGGGCAATAAATACTGGACACCCAGCAGTGCCCATATCCCACAAGTAAATTGTAACAAAACACCCTTACTGAATCCTACAGCAAGCCCAAATCAGGTGCTATTCTCACTTTCACACAAAACAAAAGGCTCAAGAATCACCATTCCTCATGTTGTGCTACACTCTCAGCCATGCTACATTATAAAAATAAATGCATGTTATATTTGAATTTCGAAGCACACCAAATGACTTGAGGAAACGTCTGTGAATCTTGGTCATGTTTGAAATGTCCTTCCTGACTGTGTCGCAGAAACAGGCTGATCAAACCAGCTGCAGATGCTTGGTGGGATTTTAGACCAGGTCTGCCATGCGCACACAGTCTGGAGCTGATTAACTGGCCATCTGGCTTTGATGTACACTCAGGCACTTTTGAGGAAGGAGACTGAAAAACCAGAGAAGAAAGCAAACATTAATTCCAGTCTGACATTATTTTCTAAGTTTATGAAAAAGGAAGAAGGAAGGATAAGAAAGGAGATTGATTTTAAAGTTCCCCTTGGGTGTCATGGTGGCTCAGTGGTTAGCTCTGCTACCTCACAGCCATACGTACCTGGGTTCAGTTTCTCTCTTGAGCAATTGTATGTGGAGTTCGCACATTTCTCCTGTACCCATGTGTGTTTCCTCTGGGTGCTCCAGTTTCCTCCCACAGTCCAAAGATGTGTGGTTAGGTGGATTAGTGACACCTTTTCTAGGCCACCCAGAATTATAGGGGGGTGGGGGTTGGTTGAACAATCTCACCTCCTAAGTTCTTGAATTCGATTCGCTCCATAATCAAAAGCACAGCTTTTGAGGTAAAGCTTTTATTGCCCTATGAACTTGCTGTTACAAAGCAGCAGGACTGCTCCCACTCAAATTACAATTGCTGTTGGTACTTTTAATCTAAAATGTGAACAAATATACTGCCACACACATAAAGGGTTATTAAAGGATTGGACACTCTGGAGGAAGGAAACATGTTTCTGCTGATGGGTGAGTGCTGTACCACAGGGCACAGCTTAAAAAATGGGATAGACCATTTAGGACAGAGATGAGGAGAAACGTCTTCACTCAGAGAGTGGTCGCTGTGTGGAAAGCTCTGCCCCAGAGGGCATTGGAGACCGAGTCTCTGGATTCATTGAAGAAAAAAATGGATAAAGCTCTCAAGGAGAGTGGAATCAAGGGTTAGGGAGATAAGTCAGAGACAGGATACTGATTAAGGATGATCAGCCATGATCATATGGAATGGTGGTGCAGGCTCGAAGGGCAGAATGGCTGACTCCTGCACCTATTGTCTATTGTCACACACGCATCCGCCAAGACAATTCTACCTGTCATCTTTAAACAATTCCTGCTTCTTCACAAACCTCCTTACAGCTTCGTTAACTATTCCAAAACACTAATCATACTTTTTATTTTACAATATTCTGATTTTCAACGCCACACTCTTGGCACATAATAAAATTATGAAATTAACACCGAAACGATAAGTGCCCTGAGAAGCAAGCCCTCCCAGACACCACTCCTTACGTGAACCACTCTGGAACTTCCACAACTCCTTTTTCAAATTTCCACCCTTCCGTTTAAATCCAATTTTCTATCCCTGCCTTAATTCCGTGCCAATTAATCTCAGGGATGATACCTTTTCAAATAGTGTTTTTTTTAAAGAAGTGCATGTACACACCCAACATATCTGCACATCTTAAATTTGCGATTTTTCAAGCATAGACATCACTTTTGAAATTTACTGTGACCATTTTATTTCGCAGTCACCTGTTCTATCTTTAAAAATATGCATTTCCAATAAATATTTCATGTGATAAAACAAGCCAAGTCGCTCCACAGAAATAGAATAAAACATATTCCTGAGCCTCATAGAGATCCAAGGCCAGATGTGAAATCTTTCATACAGTTTGAGTGTATTGAAGGAGGAAAGCGACATAGACAGAAGCAAAGTTCAGGGAAGGAATTAAAGAGGTCACTGTCTTCGTAACTGAAGGCTCTTCCATTAATGGAGCAATTGAAATTGTAATTCTCAAAAACTGTAATTAAAGGAATGCAAATCCCTTGCCTGCAATGTATAATCATGTACATTAACCTAAGTGGTGCAATGATTGGTTCTATCCTTCACAAACCGGCTTTCTGGAATAGAACATGTAGTATAATACAATCGTCAAGTCTCGACGTAAGAAAGGCATTGACGAGGTTTCTGCAGTGGAAGAACGGAGGTGGGGCAGAGATCGATAATCAGAGATTCGGGAAAGTGTCGAAGCAGGCCTTTTGGCCTTTTGAGTCCACATCAACCCTCCCAAGACCAGCCAATGCAGACGCCCCTCCCCAGCTCTACACCTGCATTTCCCATTGCTCATCCACCGAGCCCACACATATTTCCCATGCCTTCACAAAATTCCAATACTTTTCCACATTTTATTTCCAATTCCCCTTCAGAATTCCAATTCTCTGCCATTGTCATTTGCAATTACCTCTCGGAATTTCTATCTCATCCCACTCCCCTGTATCCCATTCCCACTCAGAATTCCCATTCCCCCTCACGCCTATATTTTCTATTCAGCCTCAGATCTCCCATGCTGCCAACAGTGTTTCCCATTCTCTCCGCCTCCTGTTTCCCATTTTCTCTCAGAACATCCATTCTCGGCCACTTCTATTTCAATTTCACTCTCAGAAATCTTATTATTCCTCACTGCCATGTTTCGTATTCCCTCCAAAGAATTCTTGTTCCCAAACAATGCCCAATTTTCCTTGCTTGCTGTCGCTTGCTGTGGCGCAATAGTTCGACTGCTCACGGGAAAGGTAGTATTGTGAAACACTGCAGAAACGAAAATCTTCCTTACTTTTGCCCCGACTGACCATACTCTGTGAAATATTCCCAGATCCTCAGTTGAGGATTTTGCTGCTGGAAGTTACCTCAGAAACCCTGGTAACTCGTAATATATTGAGCGAATCGCGAAACAGAAAGCATTTAACACAGAACACAAACAAAACTGGCATACCTAATGCATTTTCAGACACAGAGAAGCATGAATGCTAAATGTGAGACAGTCCGAGTGCATGAGTTATAAACTAATCTCACAGCTAACAACAGGACAATCCCAAACTACTCTTTCAAACATACTGGAACCTTAGTGCATCACCACTTCCAAGAAAGTGCTGAAAAGAGGGAAAGAAAGAACATAATAAGAATGGGCCATAAAAAGTGAATGTCACCAATCACAGTCTCGATTATATTACCTTTCCCTGATGTCTCCAGGACGGAAATGAAGGAAATGAGAGAAAGTTAATATATAACATCGCAATTATTTTCCCATTCGCCAGAACACCAAATAACTACGAGTAGAGTCACTGCAGGACTTTATTTCACAACAGCGATGAAGTAACAGTCTCCATTTGCATCCAGTAAAAACTCAACCTGCCTGGAACATAAAGCAGCAGTAGAGCTGCTTGAGCCTATGATTTATCGTGTGGGAGGCGAACACGTCATGACAGCACGGACACTGACCCCTTTGAGAGAGTCTGCCCTCTCGCTGCAGTTAACTCTCCAAGTTGAAGACTTGCTGTTCTGATTTTTGTTTGGCTTTGACCACGGCACTTTAACATGCTGCAGCTGTTGCAGAAATTGCAAAGGTGGGATTCGAACCTACACCGCCTGCCAAACCGGAACCTGAATCTTAGACTGCTTGGCGACCCTACAATAGTGAAGGGTGCTGTGTCTGATCCGCAGGACACCAGCAGGACTTTCAGACAGCGCCATCCTCCCTGTGACATGTACGTGCTAGCACAGATTCTGTTGTGGAGATGTGTCCCGGCTTTGCCAATATCACCCTGGTCTAACTCATTACGTTCTGTTGGTCGAACTGTGATTCCACTCAGAATCACAAATGTGTCACAAACCAACTTAGCTGTGCTGGCTCTCCACAGAGATAAATGTGCTTTTCTTTTTGTATAATTCTCTTGCGTTCTCCCTGAAACTCTGCACACTTCTCCTTTCAACATAAACATCGAATTTATTTTAATATAACTCGATTGAAACTGCCTCTTTGTCAATATCAGGCAGTGGTTTACAGACCCTAACAACTCCCTATGTGAAAACGTTTCTCCTCATGTACATTTTTCTTCTTTTACGAATGACTTTAAATATCTTCCGTATCGTTCTCGATCCTTTCAGGCGTAGATGCATTTCCCCCTTCCTTATTTCCTCCGTCTAACCCACTCATGTCTTTGAAAGGTTTTAAAAGGCCAGCTTTCGGCCTTTCGCTCTCCAAAGAGACTTGTCCCAACTTTCCAAATTACATTTATTGTGGACATTACTCATATACCACACCATTCCCATCCACCTGTTCAGGGCTGTTTCCAATCATTTCATGTCCCCATTTCCAAAGGTTTCACACCCAGAACTGTGTGAACATCCAGATGATGGATTTATTCAGAGTGGGATTGTGTGGGTGAGAATCCTGAAACATTTATTTCGCCTTCACCACATGTGATACTGCGCCATAACCACTACAATGACACTTCTGTTCCCAAAGCTCAAAGGTATTTCAAGGGGTTAAACCTAATGGTTTCCAGCTTTTTATCAAATAGTTGTTTGGATTGCAGGGCAAAAGTGAAATCAAACAACCAAGGCTCGAAGGCGACTTGAAGTAAGACATTCTCACATGCCAGTATTAACACAAGCTGCTAAGCGAAGATCATGCCCGCTACACTCTTACATTTCCAACACCAAAGCAGCTGAGAGTCGCTCTGGTCCAACTACATCCCACTGTGCTCTCGGATTCGTAAGCACCAAAGTGTTTCAAGAATATCGCCTTCTCATTTCATCTCCTTGTTTGCGGGACGGTGCTGTTTATTCCTTCTGCTTGGACTAAGTTGTCGCCATCGGCAGAGTATTCAGCTCTTTTCCCTCCACCTGCAAGGAGTGTGAGGAGAGGCAAGCGCGGATACACTCTAAAGCTCGCTCTCATCGGCACAGCCAGTTCCATCAAGTGCTGGAAATCAGTTAGTTTGATTGGGAACATCCTCCAAATGTCATGCATCTGAGACAGCGATAAAGATGTTGAGCTGGTGGGAAAGACAGAAATGTACTCTGGATTCTCTACCCTCAGGTAAATTTATGTGAGGGCATCTTTGTGCAGTTTGTTTGGTGTTCAGAATCCATCTTCACAGCAATCCTGCAGAAAGGCTTTTGTAACAGTGACATCAGATTCTTTGCTGCAATCGGGCAGCAGTTAACCGCTGAGCCCCAACTGTCACAGATGAAGACAATCCGAGTGAAATCCTCACTCACTGAGAGTCATCCCCACAGCCCTGAGCTGCGGGGCTGCAGACTGTCTAACGCAGACGATAGGTTAACAATGATACATTGTTTCTCCATCAGCCACTCCGTCCCAGAGACAGGAAGAGTAGCAGCAACAAAGTGTGGCTTCACTCACGTGCCGACAGAAGCTGTTCAGCCCATCGAGTCCATGGCTACTCTCTGTCGCTTGTATATCTCTGTGGTTATTCATAGTTGGTGATATATGTCCTAATAATGCGGAGCTGTGTCTGTATCGTAATGCTGTCTCCATCAACTTGATCTAATTGTCACTCACAGCTTTTCATTTCGAGGGAAGACACTGCTGTGTGAAGCAGCGTGGGGAATACCGGCAGGGCGTCGTGCGCATAGAGCAATCTACAACTGATATATCTCACCATCACCAGTTTATTCCCAGCTCTGGCAAATGATTTTCCGAATCAGGTCAGAGCAGACCAACAGAGAACAAGAAAAGAGCTTCTAGACATTCACAAGTGTGTTTCCTCACCTGTGTCAATTTGGCGGGTGTATCAGTAGTGATATTCATTTCAGATACTTTGAATGAAAGGAAGTGTAAAGTAAAACAACATGCAATACGTAGAATAGACCTCTGTTATAGCGAAACACTGGCGGGGGCAGTACACACACTGAAATTTGGAATTTTCAACGAGCAGAGGATGTTTTCATTCCATTAATTTCCGGGTTATGAGCCCAATACGCTCGCGCTGGGCCGCTCTGTTAGCGCTGACCATAACAGAATCACACTGTCTTCAGCTTTTCGTCTGGCGTGTGGCATGTACCTCAGAGGATGATTGCAAAAGGTCTTCACTATTATTGTGTGATACTATGTGGCACAGATGTATTTTGGCTGTGTCAATATAACCTGTGAGTAACTTCTCACATTCTTTGTGATCTCACTCAGAATCACAAAATATGTCACAGTGCAAAGTGAGGCCATGCAGCCAACCTTCGCTGTGCTGGCACCAAACAATAAGAAAATGTCTATGTGGTTCGATTGACTGACTTTATTTGATTGATTGATTGTCACATGAGCCTGAGTACAGTGAAAACCGTTGTTTGCGATTGGTAAAGGCAGATCATAACAATCAAGAGCGTGCAGATCACAGCCTGAGAAAAAGACAACATTTTGGACAGATCAAAGCTTCAGGTTACTCCGCACAGGACGTGCACTCGGCAAAATCTACATGAACAGGATCAGCATCATTTGAAGTGAGAGAATCCATTTCTGCATCTCGTAACGGCCTACAAGAAGCTTCTGCTGTGTGTCTTTAAGCTTCGGTACCTTGATCTGACCTCGATATCATCAAAATTATACCTTCTGAGTCCAAACTGGAACTGGATTCAAAACTCCAGGGCTCAAGTGTAACTTCTCGCACTTACATCACCCACCCGAGGTGATATCACACCCAAGACCAACAAGCCAGACCGCAGCAGAAGCATGATCCATAAATCAGGTGAGACTCTTTGTTTAAAAAAAAAAGGTTGCTTCTGTTGTTTCGGAGTGAAGTTAGCACTGAGTTTTAATAACAGCTCCTTGCCATTCTGATTCCCATTTCCCAGGAGGCTGTGCTAGCCGCTTCCCCCGCGAGCGGGCTCCCACCATTGGCAGCTGGACGAACCCATCTTCTATTGGCAATCAGTGTAGTGGGAGAGAAACGTGAACGCGCTCTTCAATTCCCTATCAACTACGGAGTTGTGGAGCAGGGGAGGGTGTTAGAGGGAGTGGGAGTTATGGAAGTTCTGGAAAGCTGAACAAGACGGAGATCGTGCAGGCACAGGACCTCATCTTCTTTTGGGAACCTTGTGCAAATAACGCCATCTGAAACAGAAAGTGCAGAACTGCGAGGAAAGAGAGAATCTCTCCCAGTCATGGGCAACAGTATCTGAGTCCTTCTCGAAATCACAGCGAGGACTGTACTGTCTGAATCAGCATGGGATGTTACTGCAGCGAGTCCTGTCGCTGAGGCACACTGCACCTGATGTGTATAAGTTTGTGTATAAAATGATTGAAATCGATGTTGAGTACTGAAGATTGCACGGTCTCTCATGAGAAAATAACTTGCCACTCTTCTAACTCACGCTGTGCTATGCGGGAGCTCTGCAGCAGACCAAACTGAAATGGAGGTATGGGAACACAGTGGGATGTTGCAGTGACAGTTACCTGGATGCTCAGGGTCTTTGCTTTCCGACAGAACGTCGGTATACACACGTTTGTCACCCGCTCTGTTTTTCACTTCCCAGTCTAGACGAGATCACATTGTGAGCAGGAAATGCAGTTTGCTGAATTGAGTAATGGGCAGATTAATCACTGAAACCTTACACTGTGAGGAGAGACATTGTAAACGAACAGCATTACAACTTTTGGGATTTCATGAATGGTGGTATGGGCCAGTGGGGAAAGGGCAGTACAATGTATATATTCCTGAGCTTCCTGCTATAAGTAAGCACCTCACTACGGAGCAAAACTACCAAATGATTTTAATTCCAAAACTTACGCAAGGTAGAGCTTACAGATCTCACGTGTTTGCACTGTCACTGTCAGTCTGTCTCCCCGGGAGCAGTAGTACTCCCCCACGCTGATTAAGACAGCACAGTTCTTCCTGTGACATGTCCCTTCGAGAATGGAAGGACAGGTATTACTAACCCGTACTTAGAACGGAGTATCTGTATTGCTCAATAACAATCGCTTAACTATCCTAACTCCTTTTCAAATCACATGACCCATAGCCTTGTATGTCTTGGCATCACAAATTCACAACGGAATACTTCGGAAAGTTATGTGGATTTCTGCCTCTCAGAGTCTTGCATACACTATCTTCCAGATTTCAAACACCCACTGTTTGAAAACGTTTTTCCACGCATTCACTCTAATCTTTCCGCCTCTGACCGTAAATCGGTGGCCTCCCGTGATCGAAATCTCCGTCAAAGTGAAACATGTATTTCCGTCTATGCTATCCATACCCCTCAGTATTTTGTACATCTTAATCATGCCCTCCCCCCCCCCCCCCCCCCCCCCCCACCACCCGCACAATCTCCTCTGCTCTATGAAAAACAATTGTCCAATCTCTTTTCTTCAGCCCAGACAATATCCTGGCAAATCTCCCCTGAATCGTTTCCAGTGCTATCCCATCCCTGCTATAATGTGAATTGCATAACTACACACAATAGTCTCGCTTGAGCCGAATGAACAAGTGAAATAAATGATGCGGAAGTCCACAGAAACTGGTGTTTTTTGAATAAAGTTTCTTTTTCTCAATGCTGCCCTGTGCCCTTTTCTTAAGTCTGATGTTTCAATAACGACTGGTCCATGTCAGTAAAAGCTGTGCCATGTGGATTGAGCTCACAACCGCGATATCAAAATGGATCAACTAGTTTGAGGGTACCAATGGTGAGACTTAGGCATAGTGACTCAGCAACAGTGAGCACAGCAGCACAGGCCTTACGAGATCAATGTGAAAGTGATTGTAAGGGAAATGGGAGGCGGAACTTGAAAGAGGTGATTGCGGGCGGGAGGGAATTCTCCGAGAATGGGTGAGTGTAAATCCTGATATATGACTCACAGAGATGTGAGAGAGAGGGGTTTGATGGGGAAAAATCACAATCTCTGATTTTGCTTTAGTGTAAATTCAACTAATTCCTTTCTGTGTTTCTTCAAATGAGTTACAAGGAGTAAAATCCAGTGACTCGGATTCGAACGAGCTTACGGCGGCCACAATGCAGAATCTTTTAATATTCAAACCATCACTGAGTCATGCAGAGACACGTGTTTAAAACCAGCAATATTTACAGTGAAATAGGAGATGTTAGGAGGAGTAGCAGATGCACAACAGGAATATTAGGCAAGCGATAGCAGACATGTGGGAACTCAGAATTAGCTGAATCTTTAATTTCGATGTACCCAGGCGCTGTGGTGGTTCCATCGAGGACTGCATGCTCAAGACTGAGTTTGATAGATTGCTAGAAACAATAAAGTTCAGGGGATAGGGCGGGATATTGTTGCAATGTATGTTTCAATAACAATGTGTTATTAACAATGTATTAATAACAGTTTATTCACCAACTTCCCCACACAAGGAAGTACCCACGGCTGCAGTCAGTCACATAACCCGAGTTCCGAAAACCGGAATCAGAGAAACTTCGTGGCGCAGCCGCGAATACCAAACCGGAAGTGGGGGTGGAAATGAGCAAGTGAAGCTATTCTGTGGCACCCGTGACACGATTGGTAAAGGCGCGGTCATAGAGTCATGGAGGTATACAGCATGGAAGCAGACGTTTTGGTCCATGCCAACCAAATATCCCAACCCAATCTAACCCCACCTGCCAGCAATCGGCCCATATCCCTCCAAACCCTTCCTCTTCATATACCCATCCAAATGCCTTTGAATTGTTGCAATTGCACTACCCACCACCACTTCCTCTGGCAGCGTATTCCCTACACGCACCACCCTCTGTCAGAAAAAGTTACCTCTTTGGTCTCTTTTATATCTTTCCCTTCTCAATGTAAATCTATGCCCTCTCGTTCTGGACTCCTCGACCCCAGGGAAAAGACTTTGTCTATTTATCCAAACACGAGAAATGCTGCGGCTGGGAGTGCTTCTGGTCAAAGGCGAGGTGGAAGGGCATATTGGTCTCAATTTATAATATTATTAAGATTCAGCAGCAGCATTAACCCGCACTGAGAATTGGCTCAGAGGAAGCATGCTGGAGCTTTAAGTGAGAGGTCGATGTGTTGAAAGCATTCTAAGAGATTTTCCTTCACAAAGTGGTATTTTGTTACTTTGACAGTAAGAACTGCTTTTGCTCTCATCGTCTCCACATCAGTCTCTTGCTCCAGTAAACACTTCAATCCAGCGTACATTGTTTCCATTCCAACACAGAAACGCGTAGTATTCTCTCTCCATCTGGGATAATCTGAATTGATAATGTCATTCTTTGAATGGAGAAATACAGCAGGGAGTTGTTAGTGCAGCGGTGATCTATTGGGCTAGTAATCTTTGGAGACTGGAACGTGGCAGCTGTTGCTCGTTAAATTCGATGAATAAAATCTGGGAAATAAACTCAATCTCAGGAACAGAGACAATAACTTTATATTGCTGAAAACTCATTCATTCATGTCCCTTCGAAAGGGAAGTATGCTGACTGTAATGTGTCCTGTCAACATGTGACTCCAGATCCACAATAATGTGGTTCCACCATGAATGCCCTATGACTCAGTTCAAGGTGAATTAGAATGAACAACAAATGCTCTTCAGACCAATGATAGCCACATTCCGTGGGAGAATAAGGAAGAATAAAAATACTTGGACAACAGGCGAAACGGGAATCGTGTCTGTGTGGACTCGAATTCAATTGATTCTCAAACTAAATAGACACAAGGATACCCACAGCGCCAAGAGGTCAGGGCCATGGGGTGACTGCAGGAAGGGAGTCAATTACCCGCTGAGGTGTAAACTCACTTACTCAGTCACAGTGCGCACAGGTCATTCACCACTCCCATATGTGAGAAGTGATCTCTCAGAAGACCAACTGGCAGAGTCACCAGCAAGTTTACAAATGACTGCAGGAGTTCGATTCTGCTGTTATTGCAGCTGTTAATCCCAACCAGCAATGAACCCTGTTTGCATGAGTGTTTCCAGTGGAGTGCCACTGTTTGCTGATGTAGATCAGTGATTTAGATTTAGTTGTAGGAGCCATGATTCAGAGGTTTGCTGATGATACAACAATTGGTCGTGCAGTTGACTATGGTGAAGAATGCTAGGGACTGCAGGGATGTATCAATCAGGTGGAATGGCAAAATGCTGAATGGAATTGAATCCAGATCAATGAATGTTAATGAATTTGTGGAGAAGAAACAATAACAGTGAGCATTCTGTGTGGAGTACACGGACAAAGACATCATGGAGTGGACATTCACGATCGCTGAAGATCAATGGACAGGGGAATCATTTGGATGGAAGTACGTACTGCAGATTTTGGTAATCAGAATCGATATTAGAGTGGTGCTGAAGAAGCACAGCAGGTCAGGCAGCATCCGAGTTGCAGAGAAAAATGACGTTTCGGGCAAAGGCCTTTCATCAGGAATAAAGCTGAGAGCCTCGAGAGCAGAGATAAACGGGAGGACTGGGTCTGGGAAGAATTTAGCTGAGAGTGCAATAGGGGGATGGAAGTGGGTTTAAAAGTGATAGGTCGGAGGAGAGGGTGGAGCAGATAGGTGGGAAGGAAGATAGACAGGTGGGAGAGGTCAATAGGATGGTGCCAATCTAGAAGGTTGGAACTAGGGTAAGGTGGGTGTGGAGAGATGAGGAAGCTGGTGGAGACCACATTGATGCCCTGGAGTTGAAGGTTCCCGAGGTGGAGGATGAGGCATCGGGAGTTGAGGAAATGGCGGTGGAGGAGGCCCAGGAACTGCATGTCCTTGGGAGACTGGGGGTGGAGGGAGTTGACGTGTTTGGTCATGGGGAGTTGGGGTTGAATGTTGCGGGTGTACTGGAAATGTTCTCTTAACCGGTCTGTTGGCCCCAATGTAGAGGAGAGCAACAGATGCAATAAATGAATGTGTGGCAGTGAAGATGCACATTTGATAGATGTGGAAGGATCTATTGGAACCTTGGAAGGATGTGATGGGGAAGATGTGGGTGCAGGTTTTGCAATTGCTGTGGTGGCAAGGGAAGGTGCTGGGAGGGGAGCTTGGGTCATTGGAGGGCGTGTTCTTGACTAGGTAGTCGTGCAGGAAACAGTCTATGTATAAGGTGGATAGGGGTGGCGAGGGAAATATATCCCTCGAGTTCAGTGTTACTGACACTTTTTACAAACCCACTGACTCCCACAGCTGTCTGGATTATACCTCATCCCACCCCATCTCTTGCGCAAATGTGATCCTATATTCCCAATTCCTCCACATCTATCGCATCTGCTCCCAAAGGAGAAGCACAGCAGTTCAGGCAGCATCCGAGGAGCAGTAAAATCGACGTTTCCGTCAAAAGCCTTTCATCACGAATACAGCAGAGAGCCTGAAGGCTGGAGAGATAGATGAGAGGAGGTTTGTGGTGGGGAGAAAGTAGCATAGAGTACAAAAGGTGAGTGGGAGAGGAGATGAAGCTGATGGGTCAGGGAGGAGGGTGGAGTGGATAGGTGGAAAGCAAGATAGGGAGATAAAGACAAGTCATGCGGACATTGCTGAGCTGGAAGTTTGGAGCTGGGGTGAGGTGGGGGAAGGGTAAATGAGGAAACTGGTGAAGTCTACATTGATGCCCTGGGGTTGCAGTGATCTGAGGCGGAAGATGAGGCGTTCTTCCTCCAGGCGTCAATTGTGAGGGAGCGGCGGTGTAGGTGGCTCAGGACTTCCATGTCCTCGGCACAGTGGGAGGGGGAGTTGAAATGTTGGGCCATAGGGCAGTGTGGTTGATTGGTGCGGGTGTCCCAGAGATGTTCCCTAAAGTGCTGTGCTAGGAGGTATCCAGTCTCCCCAATGTAGAGGAGACCGCATTGGGAGCAACGGATACAATAAATTATATTGGTGGATGTGCAGGTAAAACTTTGATGGATGTGGAAGGCTCGTTTGGGACCTTGGATGGAGGTGAGGGAGGAGGTGTGGCAGGGGAAGGTGCCAGGACGGGAGGGTGGGTTGTAGAGGTGTGTGGACCTGACCAGGTAGTCACGGAAGGAACGGTCTTTGTAGAAGGTGGAAAGGGGTGGGGAGGGAAATATATCCCTGGTGGTGGGGTCCGTTTGGAGGTGGTGGAAATGTCAGCGGATGATTTGGTTTATGCGAAGGTTGGTAGGGTGAAGGTAATCACCAGAGGGGTGCTGTCCTTGTTACGGTTGGAGGGGTGGGGTCTGAGAGCGGAGGTGCGGGATGTGGACGAGATGCATTGGAGGGCATCTTTAACCTCGTGGGAAGGGAAATTGCTGTCTCTCAAGAAGGAGGCCATCTGGTGTGTTCTGTACTCTATGCTACTTTCTCCCCACCCCCAACCTTTTCTCATTTATCTGTCCACCCTTCAGGCACTCTGCCTGTATTCCTGATGAAGGGGCTTTTGCCCGAAACGTCGATTTTTCTGCTCCTCGGATTCTGCCTGAACTGCTGTGCTTTTCCAGCACCACTCTAATCCAAACTCTGGTTTCTAGCATCTGCAGTCATTGTATTTACTCTCTGCTCCCAAAGGACCAGTTCCACCACAGAACACACCAGATGGCCTCCTTCTTTAAAGACCGGAACTTCCCAATAAATGTGGTTGAAGATGCCGTCCAACGCATCTCATCCATGTTCCGTACCTCCACCCATGAACCCCAAACCTCCAACCACAACAAGGACAGAACCCACCTGGTCCTCATCTTCAATCACACCAACCTCTGCATAAATCACATTACCCGCTGACAGTTTTGCCATCTCGAAACGGATCCCACTACCAGGGATATGTTCTCCTCACCACCCCTATCCACTTTCCGCCAAGACCATTCGCTCTGTGACTAACCAGTCAAGTCCATTCCCTCCAATGTCCCACCCTTCTCTTCGGCACCTCCCTCTGCCACCGCGGGAATTGCAAAACTTGCGCCCACATCCACCCCCTCATCCCTGTCCAAGGCTCCCATAGAGTCTTCCACATCCATCAAAGTTTAACCTGCACTTCCACACATGTCATTTCTTGTATCCGTTGCTCCCGATACGGCCTACTCTAAATTGGGGAGACCGGATGTCTTCTCACAGAGTACTGCAGAGAATATCTCCAGGACATCCGCAAGAATCAACCCCAGTGCCCCCATGACCAAAAATATCAACTCCGCCTCCCACTCTCGCGAGGACATACAGGTCCTGGGCCTCCTCCATCGCCACTGTTTCACCGCCCTATGCCTAGAGGAAGAAAGCCTCATCTTCCGCCTCAGGACACTTCCACCCCATGGCATCAATTTGGACTTCACCAGTTTCCTCATTTCTTTATCCCCTACCTTACACCAATTCCCAACTTCCAGCTCAACACCATCCTCCTGACCTGTCACACCATGCATCTTCATTCCCACCATCCACTACACCTTCTTCTCTGACATTTCATGTTCACCCCCCACCTCCATCCATTTACAGCACTCTCATGTTACCTTCTTCCCAGCCCCGCCCCACTCCCATTTATCTGTCGATCCAATATGCTCCCAGTCTCATTCCTGAAGAAGGGCTTTTGCCTGAAACGTTCATTTTTCGTGCTTCTCAGATGCTGCCGGACCTGCTGTGCTTCTCCAACACCACTCTATTCTTGAGAGGAATCAGTTGATTGAGAGGGTTTTCGGATATTTTCTATTGTTGACCACATGCTGTGGATGATAATAGAACCTTAAAAACCACCAGTTTAGGGAACAGCTAAAGGACTGAGCACATGTCAGGTCACAGCATAAACAATATTTTGTTTTAAATTGTAAGATAAAACATGGAAGGCTGAAGTATGCAACTTGGCCCATCAAGACCGTTTCTCCAGTGACTTTATCACTGATTCCTTTCCAGGGAGGAAAGGGTCGCGTGAGGGTGCCGTGGTTTAATAAGGAATTGGAATCACTTGTTAAATGGAAGAGGGTGGCCTATGTAAAGATCAGGCGTGAAGGTTCAATTGGGGGATTGAGAGTTATAAGGTAGCCAGGAACGATCTGAAGAGAGAGCTAAGAGCAGCAAGGAGGGGACATGAAAAGTCCTTAGTTGGTAGGATTAGCGAAAACCATGAGGCTTTCTATAGGTATGTCAGCAATAAAAGAATGACTAGGGTAGGAATAGGTCCAGTCAAGGATAGTAGTGGGAAGTTGCGTGTGGAGGCTGAAGAGATTGGGGAGACACTGAATGAATACTTTTCGTCAGTATTCACTCAGGAACAGGACATTGTTGCCGATGTGAATATTGAGTCACAATTAATTAGAATGGACGACTTTGAGGTATGCAGGGAAGAGGTGTTGGAAATTCTGGAAAGGGTGAAAGGGTGGACATTTTTTTATTATAAACTCAACTCGCGTCTCAGTGAATCCTGCATCATTTGCAAGGCACAAATGAGACGTGGAACACAACTCTCTCCATTTGCCTCGATGGGTGTAACTTGAATAACACTTAAGGAACTGGACACGGTCCAGGACAATGCAGTCACTTGATTGTACCCTCTTCAATAACTGCATTATTCATTCTCTTCACCGCTAAGCCACAATTGCAGCAGAGTGCACCAACGACACTAATGGACATTTGTTTGTTGCCAAATTGTCTATATAGCCAGTTTCCATCCGTATATTTTTCTAAATACTAGCTCTGTGGACAATTACACGGGATAATTTGGTTTCAGTAAAGCCAATGAATGTCAGTGGGATATGATTAGATTCTGATTTGTCAGAGTTATCATTACTCTATTTCGTCATTATGTGGACAAATCTGATTCCAGTCGCTGTGTGATTTCAAGTTCCAATTCCCGTCTGCGCTTGAAATTTCAACCGTTTCTTCGCATAAATGTCTCCACCTGCCGTAATAATATGTAAGGACGCTGCAGGGGACAGCAGAGGTTTACGGACATGTTGTCAAGACTGGAGAAAATGGAGCTTCGTGTAATGATTGGTTAGGCTGGGATTATTCGCCCCAATTGAACCTTGAAACAAAGGAGGTGCAGGGGAGCTCTATAATCACATAATAACATTTATAAACGTCCAATATTCGTGGGATCTTGACAGGGTAGTTACTGGCAGGTGGTTCACCCTCTGGTATGAGGAGAACACCAGAGGACATGAACTCAGAATTAGATATTGCCTATTTACTTCAGAAATGATAAGTAATTTCTTTGCTCAAGGGCCAGTGAATCGGTGGAACTCCTTACCGAAACTGCTGTTGAGGCTGAGCTGTGGTGTATGTTCAAACTGTGCCAGACAGATATTTAATGAGAAAGACGATGGAGCTTTGTCGAGGCAATGCAGGAGAATTGAGTTGAGGATTATCAGATCAGCCATGAGTTCATTGAATGGTGGAACAGACTCGATGGGCTGAATGGCCCACTTCGAATCCTACATCATTTGGTCTAACATCTTACTTTATTGATAAATTTAGAATTCTGAGAGGATGGGATTAAGTGATAGAAAAGGTTTCCAAACTTATCAGACAGATCAGGGACTAGGCGCACAAGCTCATGAGCAAGAAATGTGATGTGGCCTGGAGACAACACATGGCACTGCGCACACCACAGATGGGTATGTGCAGAAGCTGTGATTGCTAAAGAAAACTGGTGGATCTAATGCTGTTGGCAACTTGGTGATCACGTTGGATGATGGATCGCGGTATGATTCACACAACAAAAGGTTGTGGAAGAATGAATGATTCATTTCATTGGAAAAGTTTTCTGCGGTTCCAATTCAATTGACTGATAAAATAATAATCAGAACTTTGTGTGGAATATTACATTAAAATTCACAATCTCACTGGATAAATATTGCACCTGATCTCTCCTTATTTGTTTCGCTTTCATTTGATGTAAATTCATAGAACGTCAAGATGGAATGAAGGGAGGAAAGAAACGTTGCCCTCCTTTTTCATTATCCCAATTCAACTTGCAACAGAATCAAATTGGTTTATTTCGACATTGATGTGTTATCGATTTATCACAAATCTCCAGTTCAATGAAGGACAAGAGCAAGATTCTTCATCCAATGTATCCTAAAGATGCGAGGCACAAAGGGAAACCACCGCTGCGTTTGATAGAAGTAACAGCCAGGGTAGGATTCGAATCCACACATGCGCAATGGAAGAGCAACCCGTCGCCTTAACCTCTGGGCCACTTGAGCCCATGGCAAAGGCGCTCACATGTGACCACATCAAGATTACATATGGTGCACCTCGGGGATAAGAAATTCGCTGAGCGGAATCGAATCCGCACCATTATGTTTCTGCTTTCAGTGGAATAATAATACCAGCAAATTCCAAGGAATTGACCTCGTCCTTGGAAGGAATACCTTGACCTTGATTTATTTCGAGTCGGAACTGTTTCAGAATGAACTAGCGAAGATGAAATTCCCGTCACATTCACACGCACATTTAGTCTTGACGCGTAATTTCTTCAGAAAGTTTCTCTCTCACGTGAAGAAGTATATATGGAGAGAGAAGTGAAGGTGATGTTTTAGCTCGATGGTCTTTCTCACATGGCTGAACCTGAACTGGGTAAAATTCCCGGAAATGCAGTTTTGTTCGTTTCATTTTATTAATTTTGCTGCAACTTCACTCTGTTCATTCCAATGTCCGGAAGTGAATTGGATTTATATGATTTGAACGTTTCATGTTGTATTCAATTTTGCTCCGAATTTATTTCAGCTTAAAGAAAATACTGATGAGAAAAACGGAAGGTTAAACTACAAAACAAGATGCCAGTTTTGATGTTCAGTTACTTTGGCAGATTTCAGTGGGTATCAAATGAACCCAACATCATGGCGATTGTCCTCCCATCTTTAAGGCATGGGATTAAAGCAGGAAATCGATCTCCAAGAGACCGGTCACTTCCTATTCATTATAGAATATCTTCGCTTGACAATATACAACATCTGCTCAGTTCCATTTATGATTCATGTGGAATATTAATAGAAATCTTTCAAAACTCTGAGTTTTTTTGCTGAATCTTATTCAGCTGCATACGTTTCCGATATTTCTTTACATCTAGAGTCGTCCAAATTAGACATTGTCTCCTCGCACCTTCCACCCACCACACCCCACTTTTACACTTTTACCTGGCCACAGGCTGTCTCTCTCCTAGTGAAACTCACTGCTTGTGTGTCTCTAAATGTGCCTTTCCAAATATTTTGGAAACGGATTCTCTGAGTGACAGAAATTCTGCTCCCATTATTTCTTTGTCCTACATCGATGGTTTTAAGTCTGACGTTCAAAATTTGCGAACTTGAAAGAGTGAATTTACCACCTATTTACTCTCTCCAAACCTCAAATACTCTGGAAAACTTCCATTCGGTTTTGCTTGGTTTAGTTTTAAGTTTTCCAAAACACAAATAATTAAAATTCCATCCCCACTAAACGCCGTCAGCATCGTCTCTAATGTCTTAGCAGCCCAGTAAACGCTGGTAGTGTCCTCTCTGATAGAATCACAGATTCCCTACCAGTACAATTCAGCCAATAGATTCTGTAGAGAAACTCTGAACAGCATCTCAACCAGACCTAGCTCCTTTCTCAATCCCCGCAGTCCTGTCTTGTGATTTCAAATAAACCTGCTGGAATAAAACCTGGCATCGTGTGACTGCTGACCTTATGACTACGTTACCCATGGCTAATTCATTTAACTTAATGAATTCACTCCCTGGACATATCAGCGCAATTTAACATGGCCAATCCACCTAACCTACAGACTTAACAGCAGTGCGAACCATTGAGCAAATGTACCATCACATTGAACACTATCTGTAGCATGTGTAATGGCTTTACACACTGGTAACTCAGCCTAGTGATAGCAAGCTGCACCCATCAACCTGAATTCAATGCATCCAAACGCGGTTCTACGCGGTACAACCTCATTCGTGCTGCTGGAAATGTTTCTGCACTCAGGTCTGAATGGGTTTACTCTGTTTTCTTCCTCAGATTCCTGCTTTAAATAAACATATCAGTCAGGAACAACTCGATATAATGGTTTTCATTGCAACACAGATACAATGTGCAGTTTGCAGAAGTTACGTGTTTGCACTTTCACTGACACTCTCTCTCCCCAGGAGTTGCAATCCTTCCCCAACTAATTCATATAGCACTGTCCTTGCTGTGATATGTCCCTTCGAGAATGGAAGGCCAAGCATTATTAACCTTCACTGGGGAACAGAGCGACAGGTTTAAAACATTTACGATGCCCCCAGCGGAGAATTGAGCCCTGTGACAGGAGGGGACACTAACCACGATACTGTGGAGGACAACAACGTCGAAGGAGGCCCTTCATCCAGTTGTGGCCGCACTTGTCCAACACAACTGCTTAACGACATGAATCAAGATTTCCATCGTTTAGCCCATAGTCTCATATGTCTTGGCATCACAAATTCACATCTGAATTATTTTCAGGTTAAAAGAGTTTCCCCCTCTCTGACCCTTTCCGCACATCTACTCAAACCTTTCTGCCTTTACCCGAAATCTCTTGGCCCCGGTGTTCGATCCCTCCATCAATAAGAAACGCTTCTTTCAGTCTAGCGTGTCCATATCCCTCAGTATTTTGTAATTCTCAGTCATGTCTTCTCCAATCTGCGCTGCTCGGCGACAAACAACCCCAGTGTGTCCAATCTTTACTCAATTCTGAAACTCTTCAGCCCAGACAATATCCCAGTGAATCTCTCCTGCAAGGTTCCCAGTGCGATCAGATCCATGCTATATTGTGAATTGCAGAACTGCACACAGTAATCTAGCTAGAGCCGAATGAGCTTTTTTTCTATTATTTTACAGTATGAGGGCGTCGCTGGCTTGGCAGTATTTATTGCTATCCCTAATTGCACACCGCCAGTTGAAACTCAACTGTATTGCAGTGAGTCTGAAGTTACATGGAGGCCCCACCAGGTAAAAATGGCAGAGTCCTTCCTCAAAGGACGTCAGATTTTTTTTTCAACAATTGACCATGGATTTATAGGAGTTATTAAATTCGTAATTCCAGATATTTATTGAATCCCCATTCTACCACCAAACATGGTCGGAGTCAAACCCGAGTCCCTGGTGTCTGAATTAGCAGTTTAATGGTCAGTGGTAATAGCGCTCGGCCATTGTAGAAAACCGGTGAAACTGATCTTTTCCAGTGAAGTCGCTTTTCCCCGATACTGCCCTGCGTCATTTTCCTGAGCTTGACCCCCCAATATTCTCTGGTCCATGTCAGTAAAAGCTGCTACATGAGTATTGATCTCACAATAGTGGTAACCAAATGGATCAACTGGTCTGCCGGTCCCGATGTTGCGGTTTGGGCACGTTCACCCAGCAACAGTGACCACAGCAGCACAGACTGAACGGTATTAAAGTGAGAGTCAGTGTTTGATTCTGCAGTGCCTGAGTGAAATAGGAAATGACTCGAAAACTACATGATGAAAGAGCAGTGCTCCGAAAGCGAGTGCTTCAATGAATCCTCTAAGACTATAACCTGGTGTTGTGAGATTTTTATGTTTGTATACCGGCATCTCCAAATTAATGAAATGGGGGTGTGGGATGGAAAGTTCAGTTAGTGATTGTAGGAGGGAAGAAATCCCTGAGAACGGGACGATTTGAATTCTGACATATGAAACACAGAGATGTGAGCAAGCAGAATTTGAAGGGAAAAAAACATCACCTTGGAGAAAACTACCATGTCAAAACAACTGATCCCTTTGTGTTTCATAACAACTGGGACAGATAGGGCAATTACTGCCGTGACTCAGATTTTAACCGAGGTTGTTGTGGCTACAACGCAGACTACTAACCACCAAACGATCACGGCATCCCAGAAACGAACATGTGAAAAGTGCCCAATAGGTACAGTAGCAGAGGAAATGTTAGGCAGAACACCAAATGAACAATATCAGTGCTTAGCGAACAGTGGCAGAATTGTGGGAACTCAGAATGGGCTGACCGTTTAACATTGGTGCCCCCGGAGGCTGTGGTGATTCCATCATTAATATGCTGAAGGCTGAGATAAATATATTACTCCAAAACATCAAAGACTCCGGGGTCAGTGCAGTTTTTGTCGAAATGTATGCTTCAATAGTAATGCAGATTAACATCGGCTACTTCACCAGTTTCCCCACAAAGGCAGTATCCAATGCTGCCACAGAGTCCCAGTTCCCAGCCCCAGAATCAGAGGAATTGAGTGGCGCAGCCGTGAAGTTCCAACTAGAGATCAGGATGGGAATAAAGTCGCAGAGCATCTCGATGGCTCCAGTGATACAACTGGTGAATGCACAGTACTTCTATGACGGTTTAGAGGCGCAAACAATTCAGAGATTGGGAGTCCTCCTGGTCAAAGGTGGGACAGGAGGGAAAATTTGTTCCCGTTTATAATAACATAGCAATCTACAAAACATCTTGCTGAGACAGCTGAGTGCCACAACTGGAGCGTGGGCGGCTCGTTTGAAGTTTGATGTTGCTTCACTCTCACCCACTTCCCTGGAATGAATTGCTTTCACCATTTTTCTTTCCAATTGTTTGATATCTCCCTGCAGTCTGCGGCCTTCTTCCTCATGGTTAATTTCATGACTAACTGCTGTATGATCTGCACACTGCTGAATCACGGCCACTCCAAGTAAATATGAATCTATATGAAAAACAGTGGAAATCACAGCAGGCATCCTTCGTAGGTTTGCAGGCGATACCAGAATTGTAGACAGTGAGGAAGATTATCTAAGATTCAAAAGGATCTGAATCCAATAAGTCGTTGGACTGAAAAATGTAACATGGAGTCAATCTGGATAAACGGAAGGTATTGCATTTTGGTACAACAAAAGTGTAGGGCTTATACAGTTACTGATAGGGCTTTGCGTAGTGTTGGAGAACACGGAAGCTCGGGGTGTAGGTACATAATTCTTTGTAGTTTGCTGGCCTTCATAACAAGAGGGATTGAGTATAGAATCAAAGAGGTTCTTCTGCAGCTGTACAGGGCCCTGTACAGGGAGTGCAGCGTAGGTTCACGAGGTCAATTCCTGGAATGGCGGGACTATCTTATGTTGAAAGATTGGAGCGACTGGGCTTGTATACCCTTGAGTTTAGAAGACTGAGAGGGGATCTGATTGAGACGTATACGATTATTAAAGGATTGGATACTCTGGCAGCAGGAAACATGTTTCCGCTGATGGGTGAGTCCCGAAACAGAGGACACAGTTTAAAAATAAGGGGTAGGCCATTTAGGACAGAGATGAGGAGAAACTTCTTCACCCAGAGAGTGGTGGGTGTGTGGAATGCTCTGCCCCAGAGGGCAGTGGAGTCCCAGTCTCTGGATTCGTTTAAGAAAGAGTTGGATAAAGCTCTCAACGATAGTGGAATCAAGGGTTATAGTGATAAGGCAGGAACAGGATACTGATTGAGGATGATCAGCCATGATCATAATGAATGGTGGTGCCAGCTCAAAGGGCATAATGACCTACTCCTGCACCTATTGTCTATAATGCCGATAGGGGTGGGGAGGGTAATATATCTCTGGTGGTGGGGTCTGACGATATGTGGCAGAAATGGTGGAGAATGATTAGTTGTAGCTGGAGGTTGGTGGGATGGAAGTTGAGGACCATGGGGTCTATTCATGTTGTAGACGGAAGGGTGGGGTTCAAGTACAGAGGTGTGGGAAGTTGAGGAGATTCGGTGGAGCACCATTCTGCAAGCTCGCCACCTCTTCAATGCTATCCGACCCTCTTCATATCTTTGTACTGTCTGGGGATCAGGCTGTGGGTGGCACGGTAGCTTAGTACAGATACTTCACAATACCAGGGACCCAGGTTCAATTCTCTCCTCGGGTAACCGCCCGTTTGGCGTTTGAATATTCGCCCCATGGGTGCTCTGGTTTTGTCCTGAAGTCCAAGCATGTGCAGATTACGTGAAACTGGTATGCTAAATTGACCAAAACATTTTTATTAGTCAGCGGAGAATGGGTCTGGTTGGGTTACTCTTCGGTGGGTTGGTGTGGGCTTATTTTGCCAAAAGGTCTGTTTCCAAACTCTAGTGATTCTAATATTAAAAATTAGCCAAAGTGCCCTCAGTTCCTTCATCTAGATTATTAACTGCATAATGTGAAAGTTTGTGATCCCAACACTGAGTCTTGTGGAACAATGCTTGTCACTGACTTTCGTCTTGAGAAGGTACATATTAGCCTTGCTCTCTGCTGGCTTCTATCGATGCTAGCACGTTGCCTATGACACCATGGGTCCCCTTTCTCAATAACCTCTAGTGTAGCAATTTGTCAAAATAAGTCTTGAGGTTCAGGTAGATAATATCCATTGGTTCTCCTGATCTGCTCAGTACTTCCTCAAAACATTCTAGTGGGTTTGTCAGGCATGACCGCCCCTTGATGAAACCATGCTAACTCTGCTATATTTTACCAGCTACATCCAAGTATTCAGAAATCACATCCTTCACAATGGATTTCAGGACCTTACCCACAACTGAGGTTAGGTTAATCAGTCTGTAATTTTCCGTCTTCTGCCTTAATCCCTTGTTACACGGGGTGTCACGTTAGCGATTTGCCAGTCCACTTTGCCATTTCCTGATTCTAGTCATTCCTGAAACATCACAACTAACGCTTGCTCTACATCTTCAGCTGTCTCCCCTACAAGGCTGGGGTGTAGTCCATCTGGTCCAGATGATCTATCTGCATTCTGGCCATTCAGTTTTCTAACATGTTCTCTTTGGTGATGATCAGCATCCTACGTTCTGCCCCTCACCCTGTTGAAGTTTTGGGAAATTAATCATGTCTTCCACTGTGAAGACTGACGCAAAGTTCCTCAGCCATTCCTTTGTACTCCACCACTACCTCTCTGGTATCATTTCCTTTCTTTTGAACTTTATATATTTGTAAGTGGCTAGCTTACCCCCTTATTTAATTTTCTCCCTGGTTATACATTTTTTTGCCCTCTCCTGGTCTTTGTACCTTCCCAATCCTCTGGTTTCACACTGTCCTTCGCTACGTTATATACTTCTCTCTTTTGCTTTGATGCTATCCCTGACTTCTCTCGTCAGCCATGGTTGCGTCATCCTCCCTGTACATGCTTCTTTCTCCTTGCAATGAATATCTGCTGTGTCTCCAAAATTACTCTTAGAGTCTCTTGCCATTGCTGTACTACTGTCTTTTCTGCTAGGCTACTCTCCCAGTCAATTCTACCCAGCTTCTCCCTTATGCCTCTGCTATTGCCTTTATTCAGCTGAAGTATTGTTGCCTCTCATTCTATCTTCTGCCTTTCAAATTGCAGAATGAATTCAACCATGTTGTGATGGCTGCTTCCGACACCTTACTTCAACTTAAGCTCCCTTATCTAGCCTGCCCCTTTGCACAACACTAAAACCAGTATTGCCTGTTCCCTCGTGAACTGCACCACAAGCTACTAAAAAAAACACCCTGTAGACATTCCACGAATTGCTTTTCTTACAATCCACTACCAATCTGATTTTCCCAGTCCCCCTACATATTGAAATCCCCCATGATCACTGTAACCTTGTATTTCCTAAACATCTTTTCTATCTCCTGATGTATCTGATGGCCCAGCTCCTCACTACTGTTTGGAGGCCTGTGTAAGACTCCAACTATAGTTGCTTTAACATTATGTTTCCTCAATTGTACCCGTGCAGAATCTACACCATCTGACCCTATGTTATTTCTTGCTATTGATTTAATTTCATTTCTTACTAATAAGGCAACCCCACCTAGTCTGCCCAGCTGCATATCTTTTGGATAGAGTGCACATCCTTGAATATTTATCTCCCAATTCTGATCCCCTTGCAGCCATGTCTCCGTGATGCCCATCAAGTTATACCTGCCAATTTCGATCTGGGTCAGGAATTCTTTTACCCTATTCCTTATACTGCATGCAATCAGATATAACACTGACAGTTCTGTATTAACTAACCCTCTTCTCATGGTCATTCGTTTTCCAGTGTGCTTGAAGTTTCTTTGTTAATCATTTCTAGATACTCTATCCGATTAATGTCTGTGCTGGAGATTTTAATACTATATCCTGAATTCTGGACTCTTACCTCCTCTTTTAATTCAGCTTTTCTAATTACCCCGTAACTGATTCACGTTCCCCCACCCCCGCCACCACCACCACTCCTATTCCATTTACATCCCTGTCTACCACCCTAGTTATGCAATTCATTCGGACTCTGGTCCCAGCATGGATACGATGAAGGCTGTCCCATCAGAACAGGTCCTTTCTTCCCCCGAAATGAAATGTGTTTATTCAACACAAACTAGACGGACTAAATGATTTTCTGGACAAACCAAAATATGAAATGTACAAAGAGATAAGATTGTTAAAATACACTAATTATATCGAGCTATATGAAGTGAAGTGTGGATTACGAAACCATGGAAGTGGTGTGCAAACGTTTTCAGTCATTACTTGACCCACAGCTGAGAAGCTGATATCCCCTCTGTCAGTGATCCCTCTCAATGAGATTCTCTGGCCCAGTCTATCGCACAGTGTCGCAGGGGGTTATCAGTTTCTGCTATTGTTGGCACAGTCTATTTCAATTAATCCACCTTCTCTTTGGATCCAGTCAATTGGTCTATTGGATTCTGTTTAGCTGTCAGCCACTCAACTCTGTGATATTATAGGAGATAAATGATCTGGGATCACAACCATTATCAGCATGGTGCTCACAGGGTATGGCTCCCAGACAAAGAGCTTGCGGTTCAGGGGAATTTCTAAATAAAACTCATATCAAGCTGGTTCAGTGAAGGACACAGAGCACAATCATCCATTATCTCTTGCTGTTCTCTGGAATACAGCGGCCTCGAAATATCTGTTCAAACAAAATAGTTTGAAATTCGAACAGTCGGGAGGACATTCACCTGATGATATTGCAATCAGGATTTAATAAACAGTTGCCACACACAAAATGTGGATTTGCCTGATAGCACCTCCTCCCAATTAACACCTCTAGTTCCTGCGTGATATTGACATAACTTGCCTTACCCCAATTCCATAGCATCTCAAAAAGGTCCTGACTTATACATGTCCGTAGCTATCTTAAAACTGAAGGAGTTTTATAAATGTTTCCAAACTACTGTCCCCCTGAAATTTCAGTCACCTGTCCAGGCTCAGTAGCCAATACGGGGTACAGTATGGCCCTTTCTGTAATGGACTATCCACATACCGTTTCTCGTAACCCGCTTGAATGCACCAAACAAATTCTGCCCCGTCTCAGCCACTTGCTCTGAGGGAGTCACAATCAATATTGGGGATGTTGAAGTCAATCACTCTGACAACTCTGCTTTTATTACACCTTTCCATAACTGGCCCACACATTTGTTCTCAAAGTCTCAGTGGCTGTTAGGTTAGGTTAATCAGTCTGTAATGTTCTCAAAGTCTCGGTGGCTGTGACGTTAGGTTAATCAGTCTGTAATTTTCCGTCTTCTGCCTTAATCCCTTGTTAAACGGGATGTCACGTTAGCGATTTTCCAGTACACTTTGCCCTTTCCTGATTCTAGTCATTCCTGAAAGATCACAACTAACGCTTGCACTACATCTTCAGCTGTCTCCCCTACAAGGCTGGAGTGTAGTCCATCTGCTCCAGATGATTTATCTGCATTCTGACCATTCAGTTTTCGGACACGTTCTCTTTGGTGATGATAACCATATTCCGTTGTCTATACTCAGTCCATTTTGCACTATCCTGATTCTAGTCATTCCTGAAATATCACAACTAACGCTTGCACTATATCTTCAGCTATCTCCCTTACAAGGCTGGGGTGTAGTCCATCTGGTCCAGATGATTTATCTGCATTCTGGCCATTCAGTCTTCTAACACGTTCTCTTTAGTGATGACCACCATACTCCGTTCTGCCTCTGTGCTAAATACTCCCTGTGTGAAAAACTTCCTGTGTGAAAACCTTCCTCCTCATGTCACTTTTACTTCCTTTCCTAATGACTTGAAATCTGTGCTGAATCGTTCTCGATCCTATCAGGCGTAGGAGCATTTTCACTCCTTTATCTCCGCTGTCTAAACCCCTCATCACTTCGAAAGCTTCAACCAGGCGATTTATCAGCCTTCGGTTCTCCAATGAGAACTGTCCCAACTTTCCAATACACCTTTGTTGCTGACATTCCTCATATACCGCATCATTCCCATCAACCTGTTCAGCGCTGCCTCCACTCATCCCATGTCCCTGCTTCCTAAACCTTCACACCCAGAACTGTGTGAACATCCAGATGGTGGATTTATTCAGCGTGGGATTGTGTGGGTGAAACAGTTATTTCACTTTCACCACGTGTGCTGCTGTACCATGTTCACTACAATGGCACTCTGGTCCCAAACTCAAACCTATTTCAACGAGACCAATCTCATGAAGGGCATTTTTTTAAAAAAAAATCGAACAGCTGATAGGGCGACCTGGCAAAAGTGAAATCAAACGACCAAGGCTCGTTGGCAATTTGAAGCAAGGCTCTCTCACATGCCAGTTCAACACAAGCTCGGGGAATGTCATGCCCCGAGACAAACGAGCCAGTGACACTCTTACATTTCCAACACCAAACCAGCTGAGAGCCGCTTAGAGCCAACTACATCCCACCTTGCTTCAGGAATTCTAAGTAGCAAAACGTTTCAATAACATCTCCTTCTCATTATGTCTCCCTGCACACGGGATAGTACTGTTTATCCCTTCCCCTTGAAGTGAGCTGTATCCATTGGTGAAGTATTCAGCCATTTCCCTCCACTTGCAGGCGGTGCTGTACTGGAATCAGTTAGGAATTACAATCGGATTGGTCCACATAAACACCAAAAACAATAATGATAATTCTGACCAATGAGAATCTAATCATATCCCAGTGACATTCAATAGCTTATTGCAACTGGATTCCCTCGTATAATCGTCCAGGGAACAAGTATTTGTGAGAAACGGAACTTGACCAGCTATATAAATACTTTGGCAACAAACACAAATCCATGTGTTGGCATTTTATGTGGTTATTAACTCAGCTCTTAAATCCGTGAAGCCTGCATGGTGATGCAAGGCGCAAATCAGATATGTAACAGATCTTTCTCTCACCATTTGCCTGGATGGGTGAAGCTTAAATAACATTTAACGAACTAGACACCCTTCACGATAACTGCACCCTAAAAAGTAACTGCAATCATTACTCCCTTCAACGCTAAGGCGCAATTGCAGCAGAGTGCACACTTACACAACGCACTGGTGTCACTGAGCAAGGCTTTGTTGACAGAAGCTTCAAAGATCAACAACTGCACCGACGACAAAGACAAGGTGGGAAGAGGCATGGAAACGCCATCATTTGCAAGTTACCCTCCAAAGCATATTCCACCATGACTTGGAGAGAGGTATCAGTGATAAACGCATTGATTTGTGAAGCGGACTTGATGGGCATAGTGGCCTACTTCAGCTCTCCATCTTTTATCTTACCAATTTTAAAAAATGTTGATTACTGTAGTGACCAGACTTGTGCTCAGCCCTTTAGATTTTCCCTCAACTGGCGGTTCTGGTATCATCCCCAGCCAATGGTCAGCAACAGAACATATCCAAAAGCCCTCTCAACTAACTGACCTTGCTGTCCAACAATCTTCAGTGATCTGTGAATGTACACTCCAACATCGCTTTGTGCTTCTAAAACACTCATAATCCTCACTGTTATTGTTTCCTCTTCCCAAATTCATTACCAATCATACTCTTCATTCAATGCCATTCATCATTTTCGCATTCCACCTGTCTGATACATCTGTCCAGTCCCTGGCAATCTTCGTCATTGTCAACAACTCGACCAATTGTTGCATCGCATTGCAACTTCTAAATTATGACTCCGGCAAATAATTGTAAATTTTGATAAACATCAGAAAATGGTGGAACTCAACTGGAAACAGACGTCCAAGGATTGTTCATTGCTTAACAGTTGTAGTCACATCAGAATCGAACCCCTCCTGTTATTTATAAACTTGCAGGTGATTCTGCAGTTTGGTTTCCTGAGTGATTACTTCTCACATATGGGAGTGGTGGACGGCCTGTCCGCAGTGTGACTGAGCAAGTGAGTTTACACCTCAGCGGGTAATTGCATCCTTTCCTTCAGTCCCCCCATTGCCTTGACTTCCGGGCGGCGTGGGTATCTTTGCGTCTACAGGTTTATGCTGCTCATTTGAATCAGTGGAGCATGTGCAGAGGCTGGCTGTTTAAAGGAACACTGACCTTCTCTGCTGTTGTCATTTAAAGGGATGGAGACATTGCGTGTGTGAGAGACTGAAGTTAACCTGGAGAGCAGGGAAATCAGATCCTGAGCAGACACTAATAATATAGATAGTTAGACACTGTCCTCAGTTCCTCTTGCAATCTTACTGCAATAATGACAGAGATAAACTTGTTTTACAGCAAAAGGATTCACAGATGGGAAATTCAGACTTTAAATCGATCTGATAGTCACCCAATTCACCCAATATGGAAGGGGAAAACAGTAATCCCAGCCCAGAGAAACCATTCCCATGTTGTGCCAGTGGTCGAGGATTTCAGCGGTCATGTGATCTCGGAAGACACGAATATGACAGTACCAGGGTGAGGCTGTGTAAATGTGGGGACTGTGGGAAGGAATTTACTTGCCCCTCCCATCGGGACACTCACCGACAGTCACACTGGGGAGAGGTCTGTCACCTGCCCCACGTATGGGAAGGGATTTATTCGATCTTACAATCTGCTAATGCACCGGAGAGGGCACAGAGGATTGAGACCCTTCACCTGATCCATATGTGAGAAAGGAATCATTCAAATCTCCAAAAAGTGGAGATATCAGTGAATTCCCACTGGGGAGAGACCATTCACATGCTCCGTGTGTGGGAAAGGATTCACTCAGTCCTCTGACCTGCTGAAGCACCAGTGAGCCCACTCTGGGGAAAGGCCATTCACTTGTTCCCAGTGTAGGGTGAGATTCACTCAAATGCCCCACCCGCTGAGAGCCCAGTGACCCCACACAGGGAAGAGGCCATTCAGATGGTCAGTGTGTGAGAAGGGATTCAGTGATTCATCCAGCCTGGTGAGACCCCAGCGGGATCACACTGGATAGGAGCTATTTACCTCTCCATGTGTCAAGGGATTTACTGAGTTTTCACTACGACTGTAGGGAAGTAGTAATCCACATGCCCCGTGTGGGGTAAAGTTCAGACATCACTGCAGGACTCTGATTCTGCAGTTATTGTTCATCAGAGTCAGGACTGGACCTTGTACAAGATGAAAATGTTGGAGTATTGATGTTTGGATTGTTAATGACATTAACTTGGCTGGTGTTGACTAAATTTATAATCACTATATTCTGAACCGCAGGATGTCTCTGTGAACAATAAGTCTCCACAAACAGCATTGTGACAATGAGCAGGGATCATCTGTTTTGATTTAAATTGTGATTGTAGCACTGCCGCTTCACAGCACCAGGTACAAGCTTGGAGTCCAGTCTTGGTAGACTGCCTGCGTAAAGTTTGCACATTCCCCTATGATAGTGTGGGCCCTCTCCAGATGCTCTGGTTTCCTCCCACAGTCCAATGATATGGTTAGATGGATCGGTCGTACTAAATTGTACAATGTTCAGGAATGTGCAGACGAGGTGGATCATCCATAAGAAATACAGTGTCACAGGATGGAGTGCTCTGGGTGGTATGTTCTTCGGATAGTAGGTGGGATTTGATGGGCCATTGCTTTCCTTCCAAACTGTTGGGATTCTATTCCATGATTGAGGAAAAGGGCTACACAGTGGGATGTCCCTCGAGAAGGAGCATGTGGTGTGTATCAATGCTCTCGATGCCTTTAGATAGAGGTGGGCACCGCAGGGGATACAGTGCTTTATCTCCACCGCTGCCCCCTCACCCCCAACTCTACTTTGATTTAGTCCTTTCCTACGCTGTCACTTGTATTGGTTTGCTTTGCCTATATAGGCTTTCTTTGCTTACACGGGTGTTTACTGCTGGTGATTATATATTAAGCAAAGGCAAAACGGCGGAATGATGATTTTGATGGTGGGACAGTTGCCCAGCTGTGTGTGATAACACTTCTGGGTAGGAGAAATGGGGAAAAAAATTAACGCTTCACAGCTCACAGAAGGAGAACTGAAAAGCAGTTAAATCAAACCAACGGTTCAGAGAGGGAAGGAATATTTCCCTGGAGTTTGAGTAACTGGAAAGTGATGGCGTCCGGGAGTAGACAGGATTTTGTTTTACAGGGTGTTTGAAATTTTAAAACTGTTATATTCAGATAGTTTCCTTTATTTTCTTTAATTTTATTTATTGTGGAATAAACATCTACAATATTTTAAAACCAAATTCACAAACCTTCTGTTAAAGACAAAAGTTAAATAAAATCCACTAAACCATCCCTCACTGAAAACTGATGTGGAAGTGTAATCTCCTGGAGAATCCCTGCCCTGCCCACTTCTTCCTATCTCGGCTCCATGGCTACATACATTCCTGGGAGAGAGCAGCAGGAGAAGACCATTCGGCCTTTCGATATTGCTCCACCCTTCAAAGGGAAACAGCTGATCATCCAGCTCAGTCTCCTGTTCGTGCTGTGCTCCAATCCCCTTTCATGACATTATCTCGAGAAACTACATCTAAGTCCTCCTTTGGCTTCACTGCGTTTTGTTCCAGTGATGTTGCTGTGTTACTGTGTGGGTGTAGGTAGGGGTAATGTGATGGTTCTGCCCCCTGGAGGATGCAGTCACAATCCCTCATCATCCTGCAATAACATCAACTGGGTTTCAGCAACTCGAGATAGAAACCATTTCCAGGATATGGGCATCACTGGCTCAGACCGTTTATTCCCCATCTCTAAATACGCTTTAGAAGATGGTAGTGAGCTGCTGTCTTGAACCATTCGCAGTCCATTTGGCGCAGATAGACCGACAATGCTGTGAGGGAGAGTATTGCAGGATTTTGGCCGAGTGATTCTTTAACTTTGGTTCTTCGAATGCTTATTAACATGATAACGATCTGCACATGATTTTGAGATTTCAGTCTGCAAATATTCACCCTGTATAAAGGTTTAAATACAGATTAGAAATTCAGAACAGACAATTCTCGTTTCTCTGTAATATATTTTTCCCATTTCTCCAAAGCTGTAACCCTCCAGCCCACATACTCTCTTCCACCATTCTGCCTCTGCTGTCTCTAATGTATCCCCTCCCCATTCTCATGGAGTTACCGGTAAACAGATCCATGCCACCACTTCCTGTTCCTGGTTAGACTCTGCACCCTTTCTGGGTTCACTTCCCTTCCCTTCAGTTGCTGTAGTTCAATAATGTAACAGCAGAATGAAACAAAAGGAAACAGAAAGGGAGGTGGCAGATCCTGGACAGAAGAGGAACCTTCAGTCTGGGAGAATGGGTCAGATCCTTCCTTGTTTCCCATTGTTCGATTCCCAGTGTTATGACAAGTTGGGGATGGAACTTGGTCCCATGTGGGTGTAGTGACTCTTTGACCACCAACCGATTAATACTACAAGCAGATATGTTCCTCCTCCAGCCAATCGCACTGTGAAATGTTTTCCGCTGGTTATTCAAAGCACATACTCGAAAACCCGCCCACATTCTGTACATGTGCAGTGCCGGGTTTCCCCACACACGTGTGGTCTCTTCCTCAGGGAGTTGTCCTCCCCATGAAGCACTGGAGCCCTGTCTCTGGAAGGTGAATGGAAAGTGTGGGCTGGAGGATGTTGTGTATAGGATAACCATTCAGACACACAGGACATGTGGGTTGTTACTGGGTTTTACTGAGATATCTGGTTAGACAACCCAATTTCTGATGGAAGGAGCATAGATTCATCCAATGTTGATGTGGAGAGGTTAATAAGGGGTAGCAGATTTTAAGCAGAGGTGGCTCAGAGGTGGCTGGCACAGCTGCCTCACAGCGGCAGGGACGTGGGTTTGATTCCAGTCTGAGGCGACTGTGTAGAGTTTACACGTTCTCCCCATGTATACGTGGGTTTCTTCTGGGTGATCCAGTTTCCTACCACAGTATAAAGATGTGCAGGTTAAGTGGATTGCCTATGCTAAATTTCCCACAGTGTCCATACATTTGCAGGTTAGGCCATTAGCCATGGGAAACTCAGGGTTACTGGAATGGGTGGGTCTGAATGGGATGCTCATCAACGGGTTGGTGTGGAATCGATGGATGAATACCCTGTTTCTGCACTATAGGGACCCTATTCTGTTTTCATGAGGAAGAATGTACCTATCTCGATATGATTTGAATTTATGGAATTCCCAATTTAAAATGCAGTGCATGCCAGGACAATGAAAAAATTTAATGAAGAGATACAGATGCTTAATTTGCAATGCGTTGAAGGGTGAGAGAGAGCAGGCGGGAAAAATCCAGCTGAGACCGAGGTGAGCTCCATCATCACCGTATTAAATGGTGGAGCTGGTTCGAAGGGCTGCATTGCCTCTCCTGTGCCCAGTGCTTATCTTCTTACAGTAATAACTGGAAAGCTGAATCCAAAACTCACCACCTTCACCAAAAGAGATTTACAGAAAATGCAGGATAGTCAGGTGGATTAGCGTTCCAAACTTAGATGCTGAGAAAGCGTGCAGGAGACAATGATTTAGCAATTTTACACTCAGGGGAGGCAGTGATTTATGGACTGAGACTGTGCAGTACATTCACACCGTCCAGAATACTCTGTTGTGATTATCTATCCTATACTTTATTACAAAGCCAAGGTCTCTGATAATGAAAGCCAAAACACTCAGGAAACATCACCTCATCTCGTAATCTGATAAAAGATTTGTGATAAGTCTGTTTGAATTTAGAACAAGATGGCAAGCGGGAAGATTAAATCCAATCCCAAGACCCTGTGCTTAAACAAAGGAGACTACAATAGAATGAGGTAGGAATTGGCTAATGCAGACTGGAAGCAAAGACTTTACGGTGGGACAGTTGACAGACAGTGGAGAAATATCAAAGCATTTATTTCAAACAGCTCAGCAATAATATATGCAAGTGAAAAGGGAGGACTGTAGGAAAAGTAGTAATCTGCCATGGGTGGCTAAGGAAATAAGGGAGTCTATCAACTCGAAATAGAAGGCATACAAATTGGCAAAGACCAGCGAGAAAATAGGAATTAAGAAAAAACTTTAAAGATCAACAGAACGCTTTATGGGAATGGGGATTGACAGTGATGAATAGCTATCCACAGGGTCAGACTAGCAGTTTACACTGCTAGAGGGGAACCTATTGTAGGGGGAATATATGACCTCTGTAATTGATGAAGAACTTAACTGAAGAAGTCTGTCACCGTAGAGATAATCCTGCTAAGTTAAAAATCACGCCGTGCTCTGAAAGCTAGTGCTTCCAAATAAACCTGTTGGACTGAAACCTTGTGTTGTGTGATTTATAACTTTGTCCACCCCACTCCACCACTTGCTCCTCCACATTTGAATCCTGACAGACAACCCCACTGAAACTGAAGCGCCTGTCAGGTACTTGAGTGAGCCAGAGGGGTGTTGGGGAGGGGTGTGTTGTTTAAACACAAAGTGCTGAATTGAACTAGACATTTTAAACTGCCGTTACCATGTAGATAATCCTGATAAACAGCTTCCAATCAAAGCCACAAACCACGCTAACATGGACTTGGCTTTGTCTCAGTAATTTTTCCAATCACACTGACATTTGAAATATTCGCCCACGGATAGAATACACACTTTTCCATCCAGATAAAAAGGCCAATGGTATTTAGATCTGCACCGATCAAGTAACTATCAGATCTGAACATGAAGTTCAATTTTAATTTCTCATCCGCAAATCCACCCTTTCAGTATCCTACAACAGAGAAAACAACTCACCACGTTAATACAGGATGGAACTTCATAAGACAATGATAGTATTAAATTGTAGTTTTCTTGCTCGCTCAAAGATTTAAATCTCAGTCTCACACTTTTTCTCTTCTGTTAACTGAAGACCAAACCAATCTCCTCACTTCTTTCCTCCACACAGAGTTCTCACCCTCTCTCTCCTCTCTTTGAATTCAGTTTCCTCGCTCCTGTTTGCAGACTAAGAAACAACTCAAATGAGTCCGACTTGCAGGCTCCCGGTGTTGTGAATCCTCCCCCCACCATCTCAGGGTTTCCTTCCTGGTCAGAACCACGTTGGGGAAAAATCAATCTGGAACCTCTTATTTGTGTTCCCCACCCCACCCTCTGATGAGAACCATCTTGAACACACTGGCCAAATCATATCTGGTTGAACTATAATGAACCGAATTAGAACTCCAAACGCAGCCCTATCCTTGACTTTTTCCATAATAATCATGAATCTTCACAAGAATTCTGATAACTTTCTGCAAATTGCTCCCCCATTGAGACTTCGACGACTTGTCTCGATACCAAGTGAGGGGTCATTCCCCGGGTCCTGTTCTCAGAGGGAGGAAGGGAGGGAGCTGCCAATGACAGATTAATCCCACACACCCACAGCCTCTCTCCCTGGCACTGACCGGACTGCACAAGCGCCAAGAATTGGCCAGCACTTTGCCCGTGCCCTGGTCTCCCCTCCGACAGCATATGCTCTAGTTCACACAGGAGGCTGGGTGGTTGACAGCAGCTGCTGCCTAATAGAGTGGAGGTGGCGGGGCTGGACGACGAGGACAATGGGATTGTAAACAATGAACGAATGTGGAGGACACTGGGGGATGGGCAGGTCAGTAAGGGACAGGATCAGTGCAGCAGCAGGAGGGGATCCTAGGCAAACTGAGCAATGGGAGAGTCTGACAGGAGAGAAACGACAGGAAGGTTCTGTTCGGAAGCAGGGACAGCTGGGAGACAGTATGGCCTGGAGGCTTGGGCATGTTTTCTAATCAGCCTCTTCAAAGATGCTGTTACTCAACTCTGAACCCGATCCTCCTGATCCAGAGGTAAGGACACATCCACCATTTCCTGGTGGGCTAGTGGAAAGAAGGGAAGATTTTCTCAATCTCACTCAACTGGAAACTCCATGAGCTCCTCACACTTATTGTCTACGGTGGGGATGGAGGAGACAGAGCAGATGGGAGTGGGTGAGGGATATAAGAACTGCTTTTCAAATGGAACTAACCCGTGTTGGTGATATTAATAAGAGTCAATGCACAGTCACTGACACAAAGCTAGTGTATGTGAACTTTATTGAGAATATTTAACACCGATAACCTAGTAACACCTGCGCAGATACCAATGTACAGAGTTAAGTCCAGTAAATTAATAACAGCTTTGCGCGTAGAAGATCATGTCTCATGAACTGGACTGAGTTTACTGAAGCAGTAACAAAGAGGATTGCTAAGCGACGAGCAGCGGACATGATCGACATGGACTTAAGTAATCCATTCAACAAGGTTCCTCATGGAAGACTGGTTAGCAATGTTATATCTCATAGAATACAGGGAGAACTCACCATTTGAATGCAGCACTGGATCAAAGGTAGAAGACACAGGGTGGTGCCGGAGGAATGCTTTTCGGGCTGGAGGCCTGTGACCAGTGGAGTGCCACAGGGATCGGTGCTGGATCCACTACTTTTCGTCATTTATATCAATGATTTGAATGTGAACATAAGAGGTATTGTTAGTAAGTTTGCAGATGACACTAAAATTGGAGGTATGGTGGAAAGTGAAAAAGGTTACCTCAAAGTACAAGGGGATTTCAATCAGATAGAATATATAACATAGAAAAATACAGCGTAGAACAGGCCCTTCGACCCTCGATGTTGCGCCGACCTGTGGACTTTTCTCAGCTCGTCCCCCTACACTATCCCAAAATCATCCATGAGCTTACCTAAGGATTGTTTAAATCTCCCTAATGTGGCTAAGGTGACTACCTTAGCAGGTAGGATAGTGAAGACGACAGTTGATCTGCTTTCATTTACTGGTCAGTGAATTGAGTTTCGGGTTGGGAGGTCATATTGCGGCTGTACAGGACATTGATTCGGCAACATTTGGAACATGACATGCAATTCTGGTCTCCTTCCGGTCGGAAGGATGTTCTCAAACTTGAAAGGGATCAGAAAATAATTACAAGGATATTGCCAGTGTTGGATAGGATATTTTCGTTGGGGCATCGGAGGCTGAGAGGTGACATTATAGAGATTAAAATAATCAGGCCAGACATGGGTAGGATAAATAGCCAAGGTCTTTTCCCTGTGATTGGGGAGTACAGAACTAGGGGATAGGGACGGGGGCTGGGTAGAGGGTGTGGGGTTAGAGAGGGGTGGCACAGAAACGGGTGGGGGGAGGGAAGAGGGGAACAGACTGGGGGACATGCAGGGGGAGACGAGGGGGGAAAACAGAGGGGGGGAAAACAGAGGGGGGGAAAACAGAGGGGGGGAAAACAGAGGGGGGGAAAACAGAGGGGGGGAAAACAGAGGGGGGGGAAACAGAGGGGGGGAAACAGAGGGGGGGGAAACAGAGGGGGGGGAAACAGAGGGGGGGGAAACAGAGGGGGGGGAAACAGAGGGGGGGAAACAGAGGGGGGGAAACAGAGGGGGGGAAACAGAGGGGGGGAAACAGAGGGGGGGAAACAGAGGGGGGAAACAGGAGTGGGAGGGGTAACAAAGAGACGGGGGAACAGAGAGAGGGAGAACGGAGAGGGGGAAGAGAGGGGGGGAACAGAGAGGGGGAAAGGAGAGTGGGAAACAGAGAGGTGGAACACAGAGAGAGAGGGCACAAAGAGAGGGGGGACACAGAGAGTGGGACAGAGAGAGGGGGGCACTGAGAGGGTGATAAGAGAGGGAGGACACTGTTATTTTATAGATCTACAACTCCATCCTGTTCCTGTTTTCTCCTCCTCACCTTCAATCCCTCTGAAGGGCTCAGAACAATTGCATAGTTACTGGAAAGTAGAGTTTCATGGAGATCACATGCTGATGGTGGCATTGGGACGCTGACCTTTATTGGTCTGTGCACTGATCAATAAAGAGACCCGGGTTCGATTCCACTCTGTGTGGTGATTGCATTTCTCCCTCTGTGCGTCTCCGTGGTGTTCCTCTGGGTGCTGTGGTTTCCTCCCACAATCCAAAGTCGTGCGAGTTAGGGGGATTAGCTATGGAAAAAATGCTTGGTTACATAGTTCAGGTGGGATGCTCTTCCGATGTTTGGTATGGCATCATGGGCCGAATGGCCTGCTTCCAAACTGTAGGGATTATGTCACTGAGTACCGGAGTTAGGAGATCATGCTGTGGCTGCATAGGGTATTGGTGAGGCCAGTTTCAGAATACTGCATTCAATTGTAGTCTCCCTCATTTCGGAAAGATGTTTCCAGGATAGGACACAACCTCATAATGGTAGGTTCCTGGGAAGTGCTGACGAAAAAATAGACCATGCAGTGTGGGTTGTTAGATCTTTGGAAGTGGGGTTAAATGTAGACAGGGTCGAGTTTAGAGTGGTGTTGGAAAAGCACAGCAGGTTAGGTAGCATCCAAGGAGCAGGAAAATCGACGTTTTGGGCAAAAAGCCTTTCATAAGGAATAGAGGTAGGGTGCCTGCAGAGTGGAGAGATAAATGAGAGGGGGTGGGGGTCTGGAGAAAGTAGCATAGAGTACAATAGGTGAATGGGAGTGGGGATGTAGATTAATAGGCCAGAGAGGAGGGTGGGGGAAGTTAGCAAAGAGTACAATAGGAGAATGGGGGTGGGGGTGGGGGGGGGGGGGGGGGGGGGGGCGAGGTGGGGATGGATGTAATAGGTTAGAGAGGAGGGTCAGGTAGAGAGGTGGAAAGGAAGATAGGCAGGTAGGACAGGTCATGAGGGCGGTGCTGAGTTGGAAGACTGGAACTGGGGTGAGGTGGCTGAAGGGGAAATGAGGAAACTGGTGAAATCCACATTGATTCCATGGGGTTGACGTGTTCCGAGGCAGAAGATGAGGCATTCTTCCTCTAGGCGTCAGGTGGTGAGGGAGCGGAGGTGGAGGAGGCGCAGGACCTGCGTGTCCTCGGCAGAGTGAGTGGAAGGGTTGAAATGTTGGGCAACAGGGCGGTGGGGTTGATCAGTGCGGGTGTCCCGGAGATGTTCCCTAAAGTGCTCTAGTAGGAAGCATCCTGTCTCCCCAATGTAGAGGAGACTGCATCAGGAGCAACGGATACAATAAATGATATAGATAGATGTGCAGGTGAAACTTTGATGGATGTGGAAGGGTCCTTTGAGGCCTTGGATGGAGGTGAGGGAGGAGGTTTGGGCGCAGGTTATGCAATTCCTGCAGTGGTAGGGGAAGGTACCAGGATGGGAGGGTGGGTTGTAGGGGGGCGTGGACCTGACCAGGTAGTCACGGAGGGAACGGTCTTTGCGGAAAGTGGAAATGAGTGGGTAGGGAAATATATCCCTGGTGGTAGGGGCAGTTTGGAGTTGGCGGAAATATTGTTGCATGTTGTGGTTTATGCGAAGGTTGGTAGGGTGGAATATGAGCACCGGGGGGGTTCTGTCCTTGTTACGGTTGGAGGGTTGGGACTTGAGAGCAGAGGTGCAGGATGTGGACGAGATGCATTGGAGGGCATCTTTAAACATGTGGGAAGGGAAATTGCGGTCGCTAAAGGAGGCGGCCATCTGGTGTGTTCTGTGGTGGAACTGGTCCTCATGGGAGCAGATATGGCGAAGGTGGAGGAATTGGGAATACGGGATGGTATTTTTGCAGGAGGTAGAGTGGGAAGAGGTATAATCCAGGTAGCTGTGGGAGTCGGTGGGTTTGTAAAACGTGTCAGTGTCAAGTCGGTCGTCATTAATGGAGATGGAGATGTCCAGGAAGGGGAAGGTGGTGTCAGAGATGGTCCAGGTGAATTTAAGATTGGATGGCAATGTGTTGGTGAAGTTGATTAACTGCCCAACATCCTCGCGGGAGCAGGAGGTGGTGCCAATGCAGTCATCAATGTAACGGAGGAAGAGGTGGGTAGTGGTGACGGTGTAATTACAGAAGACTGGCTGTTCTACGTAGCCAACAAAGACAGGCATAGCTGGGGCCCATACATGTGCAAATGTCTACCCTTTTGGTCTGGAGGAAGTGGGAGGAATCAAAGGAGAAATTGTTAAGGGTGAGGACCAGTTCAGCCAAACGAAAGAGTGTCGGTGGAAGGGTACTGTTGGGGACGTCGGGAGAGGAAGAAATGGAGGGCTTGGAGCCCTGGTCATGGCGGATGTAGGTGTAGGTGTATTGGATTTCCATGGTGAAGATGAGGCATTGGGAGTCAGGGAAACAGAAGTCCTGGAGGTACACTAGGGCGTGGGTGGTATCTCGAACATATATGGCAAGTTCCAGGATTGGGGGGGTGAGGACAGTGTCAAGGTAAGTGGAGATGAGTTCGGAGGGGCAATAGCATGCTGAAACAATGAGTCAGCCAGGGTGGTCAGGCTTGTGGATCTTGGCAAGGAGGTAGAACATTATGTGATGAGGTTCTGTATGGGCATGGATTTGATGGTTTGGTGATGGGGGGTGGGGGTCATGGTCGAGGGGTCGGTAGGAGGAGGTGTCTTCGAGTTGGCCCCTGGCTTCAGCGGTGCAGCGGTCAGTGCGCCAGACTACCACTGCACCCCTTTATCTGCTGGTTTGATAGTGAGGTTGGGATTGGAGCAGAGGTAGTGGGGGGTTGCGTGTTGTGAGGGTGAGAGGTTGGAGTGGGGGAGGGGGTAGACAGGTTAAGGTGGTTAATGTCCTAGCTGCAGTTGGAAATGAAGAGGTCGAGGGCGGGTAATAGGCCAACATGGAGTGTCCAGGTAAATGGAGTGTGCTGGAGACAGGCGAAGGGGTCCACGGAAGGTGGGTGGGCGGGAGGCCTGATTGTAAAAGTAAGCTCAGAGACGGCGGAAGAAGTGTTCGACGTCTCGGCTTGTAATAAATTCATTGATGCGTGGACGGAGGGGGAAAAAGGTGAGGATGTATACAGGTCAGTGAGGTGGTGTTTGGTATGCTAACTGTTACTGGGCAGTGTATTGAGTATAAGAGTTGGGAGATCATGTTTCAGCTGTATAGTGTATTAGCTCGGCCACTTTTGGAATTCCCAGACTGCTTTCACTTCCAATCTCCCTGCTATAGGATGGATGTTGGGAAACTTGAAAGAGTTCAGAAAAGATTTACAACGGTGTTGCCAGGATTGGAACATTTGAACCATAGGGAGGGGCTGAGGATATTTTCCCTGGAGCAGTGGACGCTGTGGGATAGCATTACAGAACTTTATAAAATTGTGAGGAGCAATGACAGGGTGACTCATCACAGTTTCTTTATTCCCAGGGTAGGGGAGTCCAAAAGCAGAGGGCATAGGTTTAACGTGAGAGGAGAAAGACTTCAAGGGGACCGTAGGGACAACTTGCTGCACACAGACAAAGGTTGGTGCATGTATAGAATGGGCTGGTTGGCATGGACGAGTAGGACCGAAGGGTCTGTTTCCATTCTATACATCCCTGAGTCTGTTTTTCTGAACTTGAAGGGTTTCAGAAAATATCTACAACGTTGTTGTTAGGATTATGGAGTTAAAGAGAGAGGTTGACTAGGCTGGGGCTTTTTTTTAAGATTAGATTACTTACAGTGTGGAAGTACGCCCTTCGGCCAAAGACGTCAATACCAACCCATTCCACTAACCGTACAGGCAATTTAGCATGGCCAATTCACTTAACCTGCACATTTCTGGACTGTGGGAGGAAACCGGAGCACACAGAGTAAACACACACAGACACGGGGAGAATGTGCAAACTCCACACAGTTTGTTGCCTGAGGCGGGAAATGAACCCGGGTTTCTAGCGCTGTGAGGCAGCAGACCTAACAACTGTGGCAAGCTGTGGCGCTTCAGAGACTGCAGGATTACCTTATAGAGGAGCTTCACCTTCTCCTTGTCTCACATCGCTCTGTTTACACCCAACTCCAAAACACTCTCATTGAGTCAAGCAGCACTCACAGTGCTGCCCTGTCATTTCCATCATCTGTTCACACCGACACTGCCCTCAGCCTCCTGTATAGAAGGTCAGGCATGATCGGAGGAGCTGGAAAGTTGACATTTTGGCTCAGGACCCTTTGTCAGTCTTGATGTAATAGTCTTGACCCGAAACGTTGACTTTCCAACCCCATCGTATTTATGCTGGTCACCTAGCCTCTATTTATTCGAGTTCCACGTTCTGGCACTCAGCATGTAATCGATATTGTAGTGCCTGGTGTGATCATCTCAGCACTTCTTCAAGGGTGCAATGTTTCCTGCAAATGGCACCATTTTAGATGCTGTCAGACCTGCTGATGATCTCCAGCAAATTTCGTATTTATTGTAGATTTCCACCATTTTGCTGAAGCACTTAGAGAAAGAGAGCTGTCGAGCTCCATATTTTGTTGACTCTGATTCCTGGGATGTCAGGACTGATGGATGAAGAAGGACTCAATTTTTGTTTAATCCTCCCTCCCTTTGGCTTTCTGAGCTGGTGACTACATCACTGATATCCTACCTCCCATTCCCTGACTTGAATCTGACCCATCTAAGCCTACACTTTAGTTCACATCCCCCTGCCAGACTAGTTAAAACCTCACCAATGGGACTGGCACCAGGAGATTTCTCCCAGCCCTACCCAGGGGTAGCCGGTCAGGCTTGTACAGGTGCCACCTAATCTAGAAACCGTCCCAATGCCTGAAGATTCTGAACCCTTCTCTGGTACACCATTTCTCTAGCCACACATCCAGTTGATCCACCCTCTTGTCCCTGCTCTCAACAGCACGTGACTATTAAATCCCCTGTCACGATAGCCCTGCCACTCTCATTCCTCCTCTTCTGTGCAGCAGAGTTCTGAGTGGCGTCATGACCCTGGCAGGTGCTGATTTCCCGAGTGGCCACCCTACCCATTACCGCCCTCTACAGAATCCCAAGCAGTGTACAGTATCTGTTTGAGAGGGGCATAACCATTGGGGAGTCCTGCACTCCCTTCCTGAGCCTTTTACTTGATCTGATGGTCATCCATTCCCTTTCTGCCTGTGTAACCCTCACCTGAAGTGTGACTAACTCACCAAATGTGCTGTCCATAACATTCTCAGTATCGCAGATGCTCCATAGTGAGGCCACTCACAGCTCCACCTCTGACAAGCAGTTTCCCAGTAGCTGCAGATGGACACACTCCCGGCGCACATTGCCGTCAGGGACACTGGAAGCATCCCTTATTTCCCACATGGTGCAAGTGGAGCACGCCACTGGTCTGGGGGCTACTGTCACACCATCTCTCTTGATTCAGCTAGTTACTCCCTTTAAGAGAATTGAAATGAGCTATCAATCTTCCTTAACTTCAAACATTTCCATTATAATCAAAAGCTGATATGTTACATTTTAAAAACTGTTCGAAAATGCTCCGTGGCATCGCTTACAAACTGGCTGCTCCCATTGGGGCAATGTGAATTTCTCAATGGCCTGAACTAAAACTGAGTTTCAGCTTCACCTTCTCCCTGTCTCAAATCACTCTGTTTACACCCAAGTCCAAAACACTCTCATTGAGTCAACCAGCACTCACAGTGCAGCCCTGTCATTTCCATCGTCTGCTCACACCTACACTGCCCTCAGCCTCCTATAGTGTTGCAATGCATCTCAATCGGAGCTCAGGAACAGCATCTCATCTTTCAATTCTGCCCTTTGTATCCCCAGAGTTAACATGGCACAGTTTCTAAATGAATGGACAGTTGTCAGAATCTGGAATATTCCACCTGAAAAGGTGCTGGAATTTGAGTCCATAAGGAATTTTAATGGGTAGTTTTCAGGGATTTGAAAATAAGGGGTTTACAGGTTAACACCATGAAGTGAGGGGCTGGGTCTAAATCTGAATGTTGCTACAAAGAGACGAGGTGTAATTTGGATAACTCTGTGCTCCCTCTCAGGGCAATATCTGCTTCCTCAACTGCAGTGCCTAGAACAGAACAAATACCCCAAGGTGATCCAACCAGGAGCATGAACAACATTTTGCTATTTGCTTGACAAACAAATATGAGATACTTTCCCACAGACAGAACAGACAAACCTTTCTCTTTCCACAGCTAAATGACAATAATATTCAGATCCTGATGACTCCGCTGACTGTAGAAACTTGCTTTTGAGATCCCGGACTCAATTATTCTCAATTAATATCCTATAAATAGAATTCACAAAAGAAAACTCAGTCAGTGCAGGGTGAATGGTAAAGACAAATAATTCTCTGGTATGTGTAAATGCTCCTCTTCAAATCCGCCCCCCCCCCACCCCCAGCCAGGAAGAGGACATGCGCATGTGCCTCGCTCTACCTTGTCCCCAGTAATGACGGTGACAATAACCCAGGACATATCACTGCCTGAGGGCCGCAGATATTTTCCAATTTGCTGTAAATGTGGGACCAAGAGTTTCTGATTCAGGAATAATGACCTGCACAGCGTGTACTTAAACACTCCCAGTCTAAACTGAATTATTTCATCCGGTTTCCGCTGCCACTCTCCCTTTTCCCGTTTTCGCCTCCTGCACACACCAAGGGTCATTCCGGATCCAGTGATCATTCCTCAGAACCGATGGCAACTGGGCAAGTTAGAATCCCGACAGTGTGGAAACAGGACCTTCGGTCCAACAAGCCCACACGCACCCTGTGAAGAGCATCCCACCCAAACCCATTCCCTGACCCTATTACTCTACATTTCCCCTGACTAATGCACCTATCTACACATCCTGGAACGCGACGAGAAATTTAGATTGGCCAATTCACCTATCCTGCATATCTTTGGACTGCAGCAGATAGGAGTTAAAGAGCGAATAATAGGTGGGGACAGAACCCAACGGAACATTTGGAAAGACAAAGGAGTGGATAACAATCTGGCTTGGAGGGTGCATAGCTGTTAATGGAGGGGACATTAATGTGTCAGTCAGCATCTCAGTGGAGGTGGTGGAAATGGTGGCTGATGATCTCCGTTCTGCTGCAAAAATACCCTGAGCTTCCAGTTTCCTGCTACTTTAACACACGAGCCTGTTCCCTGGCCAACATCTCTGTCTCATGCTTACTGCAGTGTTCTAGTTAAGCTTGATGCAATCTGGCAGAACACCCGAGAACATACCAAATGGTCTCCTATTTCAAAGACTGTAATTTTCCCTTCCATGTGGTCAACAATACACTCCAGTGTATCTCCTCGACTTCCCACAACTCTGCCGTTGAAATACACCCCTCCAACCCCAGCAAGGATAGTACCCTCAGTCCTCACCTTCCACCCAAATACAACTCATTATCCTCTGCCATTTCCACCACCTACAATTAGCCCCCACCACCAGAGAAACATTTCCATCCCCATCCCTTTCAGCATTCTGCAGAGACCTTTCCCTCTGCGACTTCCTCGTTAGATCCACGCTCCCGACCAACCCACCCTCTGCTCCTGGTACCTTCGCTTGCCACTGCAAGAGTTGTAAAACCTGTGCCCACACCTCCCCACTCACCTCCATCCAAGGCAGCAAAGGATTCTTCCACATCCAGCAGAGACATTCCTGCACATCCAAACACCTTCACCTATTGTGTCCTTTGCTCTCTCCCCTGCACTGGGGAGACAGGACGCAAACTTGCAGAATATTTCAAGGAACCTTTCTGGGACACATGCATCAACCAACCCGAGTGACGTGTTGTCAACCACTTCAACTCGCCCATCCATTCCACCAAGGACATGCAAGTCCTAGGCCACCTCCAAAGCCAAATCCGAGCCACCCGACGTCTGGAGGATAAGGCACCTCATCTTCCACCTTGGGACCCTTCAACCACACGGCATCAAAGTTTCCTCATCTCCCCTCCCCCACTTTATCTCTGATCCAACCCTCCAACTTCGCACTGGCCTCCTGAACTGTCCTACCTGTCCATCTTCCTTCACAATTATCCAGTCCACCCTCTCACCATTAGCCCCACCTGCATCTACCTATTCCCTTGCCAGCTACCTGCGCCCCCAACTCACACATTCCTTCTACTTATCTCTCAGTCCACTTCTCCATCCCCCACATTCCTGATGAAGGGCGTATGCCTAAAACATCAATTCTCCTGCTCCTTGGATGCTGCCTCACCTGCTGTGCTTTTCCAGCACCACATTTTAATGTAAGCTGGAAGAAGAACACCTCATCACCCACTTGGGGACCCTGCAACCCTCTGGTGTCAATATCAAATTCAATAATTTTAGGTCCTGAACTCTCTCACGTACTAGCGCCTTAGTCCTCACCCCACAGACCAGTCCTTGTTATTACATAGCCTGCCAATACCCAATACATATGGTTATCCACTAACAGTCCCCATAAACAGCTATTCACCCTCCCCCAGCCAAATCGTTATCCATTCCTTTGTTCAACTGCTCCCATCTCTTTTATTGGACTATATCCCCACCTATCATTTACTCCTTAACCCCTACCTTCTGCATATAAACTGACAATTGTTTCTCAGTTACATCAGTTCTCAGGAAGGGTCATGGGAACCAAAATGTTAACTGTGATTTCACTCACAGATGGTGTCAGTCCGGCATTGATTTACCAGTACCTTTTGGTTGCTGTATGATTTACTGCATCTGTAGTTCTTTTGATTCTAATTTTCCCAGAAATTCTAATTCAGGTCGAGCAGCCTACGCTGTATGTTTATTAACCCTCCCACTCTCTCCCACTCCCTTCACACTCACTGAGTCCCCCCTCACAGTGACACTGCGCCTGCACAGCTGGGCATGTATGGGCCTGCTGGACCCAGCTCCTCATTCACTCCCATTGGCTAGACGATCACGCCAACTCTCCTGAAGCTGCCGTCAATCAGCCGGGCCCCATTGTGACATGGTGTTGGGCTCCGCCCAGGAGCATTGGAGGATGAGGGTGGCCTCATAGAGGTTTATAAAATCATGAGCAACATGAATGGGATAATTAGACAAGGTATTTTCCCTGACGTGGGGTGTGGGTGGGGTGGGGTGGGGTGGGGGGCGAAAGAGTCCAGAATGAGACAGCATAGGTTTAAGATGTGAGCGTAAAGATTTAAAAGGGACCAGAGGGTCAACTTTTTTCACACTGAGATTGGTGCGTGTATGGAATCTTCGGTCAGGGGAAATGGTAGAGGCTGGTACAATAATGCCATTTGGCATCAGGATTGGTATATTAATAGGAAGGGTGGAGAAGAATATGTGCCAAGTATTGGAAAATGGGACTAGATTAGTGTAGGATAATTGGTCAGCATGGACGAGTTTAACCAAACGGTTTGTTTTCGTGCTGTACATCTGTATGCATCTGCCCTGGGATGAGCTTCAACATTCAAAGTGAATGGGGCAGTATCACAGAGCGCAGGGTCTGGGGGCTATTCATCCCATTGGGGCTGTACTCTCTCACTCTGGAGATGGCGCCAGTCAGTCCCAACTCACCTCCCATTTGCCTGTGGCCCTCCAAAGTCTTCCTTAAAAACGTTAAATTCCAAATTTGTTTTGACAATAACTATGAAATCTGCATCCAGCCTCAGTTCAAACTGTTCCAAATGCTCAGAACGTAGTGAGTAAAATGATCTTTGCATTTTTACACTGCATTATTTGTCAGGCACCTGAAAGTAGTTACTAAAAATTATGACGTTGATACTTTCTCAGTCTGTCTATCTGCAAATTAAATATCCTGGAAACAAATCTGCTCCTGGTTGAAATCACACCTTAACCTTCTCAGCTCCAAGGAGAATTGTCTGACCTTCTGCTGCCTCTTCATAAAAGAGAAAACTATCTTAATTTTAATTTATTAGTATCATAGAGATGTACAGCACAGAAACAGACAACTTGTCCATGCCGACCAGATATCCTAAATTAATCTCGTCCCATATGCCAGTACTTGGCCCATATCCTTCCAAACCTTTGCTAAGCACATACAACATTTCAAAGTCATAATTGGGTAATTATACCAGCCTCTACATTTTCTCTGGCAGCTCATTCCCTTCACATATCACGTTCAGCTTGAAAACATTGCCTCTTAAATCTCTTTTACATCTTTTCCCTCACACATTAAGCCTGTGCCCCCTAGTTCTGGACTCACCTAACCAGGGAATAAGACCCTGACTGTTTACCCTATCCATGCCCCTCACGATTGTATCAACCACTAACGTCATCTCTCAGCATCGGATGCTCCAGAGACAACAGACCCAGCCTATTCAGCCTCTGTCTATATACCTCAAAATCTCAACTCTGGCAACATCTTTGTACATCTTTTCTGAACCCTCTCAAGTGTTACAATATCCATCCTTCAGCAGGGAGACCAGGACTGAAAGCAGAATTCCAGAAGTGGCAGAAGCAATGTCCTATACAAAAACAAAATGATGTCACAACTCCTATACTCAATGCAATGACCAATAAAGGCAAGTACACCAAACACCTTCTTCACTACGCTGCCTATCTCTGATTCCACTTTCAAGGAACTATGAACCTGCACTCCAAGGTCTCTTTGTTCAGTAACACTCCCGAGGGCCTTCCCATATAGTGCATAAGTCACGCCCTGATTTGATTTTCCAAAATGCAGAACCTCACATTTATCTGAAATAAACTCCATCTGCCACTCCTCAGCCCATTTGATTGAAGTCCCATTGTACTTTGAGATAACCTTCTTCGCCATCCACTGCATCTCCAATTTTAGCGTCTACTGTAAAACGACTAACCATACCTCCTATATCCACATAAAAATCAATTATATAAATGATGAAAAGCAGTGGACCCAGCACTGATTCTTCCAGCAGATTGCTCATCACAGGTCTACAGTGCGAAAAGCAACCATCCACCCATTATTCTCTGTCTCCAAGCTTCTAAACAATTTTGTATCCAAATAGCTAGTTCTCCCTGTATCCCATGTTGTCTAAATTGCTGACCATTCTGTTATGTGGAACCTTGTTGAACACCTTTTCGAAGTCCAAGTTAGTCATTTATGTACAAAGCCATGCTGACTATCCCTAATCATTTCTTACCTTTCCAATTACATGCAAATCCTGTCCTTTAGAATGCCTTCCAACAACTTTCCTGCCACTGACTTCAGCCGCACCGCTCTATACTTAACTGTCTTTTCCTTACCACCTTTCCCAAATAATGGCACCTGTCTTGCAGCACCCCACCTGAGGCAATCGATGATACAAATATCGCAACGAGGGGCCAGCAATCACTTTCCTAGCTTCCCACAAAGTTCTGATCACGTACACCTGATCACGTACCAGAGATATTCAGCTTTATGTATTATAAGATATCCAGTACCTCCTCCTCTGTAATATGGACACCGGTCAAATTATCACTATTGATTTCTCCAATCTCTCTGGCTTCCATATCGTCTTGCAGTAAAAGCTGACATGAAATCCTCGGATAGTATCTCTCCCACCTCCTGTGGTTCCACAGACACCCTTGCTCGTCTTTGCGGTTCCTTATTCTCTGCCTGGATGCTCTTTTGTCCTTCGTGTACTTGTAGAATCTCTTTGGATTCTCCTTAAACCTGTTTTCCTAAGCTATCTCATGTCCTTTTTGTGCCCTCCTAGTATACTCCTACTGCCCCATACACCTCCAGGTTTTCACACAAACCCAGCTTCTGTACCTGTCATATCCCTCATTTATTTTCTCTGCCAGAGCCTCAATTTCTCTTGACAGGCAGCATTCCCTACACCGACCAGCCTTGGCCTTAACAGGAACATACTGTCTGTGTACTCACATTGTCTCCATAGGCCTGAAAAATGAGACAATTTGAATAAGTAATCAGTAAAGCAGCAATGTTGGGAAAGATAATAGCCTAAAGGTAGATGCATCTCCTGGCCATGATGGAATGTATCCCGGGGGACTATAAGAGACGGTGAATGGAATATTGTCCTTCACTGCTAGAGGGATGGTTGTGCTGAATCTGTATAGGGTGCCAGTGATGCCACACCTCGAATACTGTGTACAGGTTTGGTCTCCTTACGTCAGCAAGAATGGACTGGCACTGGAGGGAGTGCAGAGGAGGTTCACTAGATTCAGCCTGGAGTTGAGAGAGTTGGCGTATGTGGAGACATTGAGTAGACTTGGACTATATTCTTTGGGATTTAGAAGAATGCGACGTTGCATCGGAAAATAATAAATTTAAGAAGGGAATAGATAAGATTGAAGCAGGGAGTTCATTTCCACCGGGGCCGGTGAAACTAGACAACATAGCGTCAAAATAAGGGGGAGTAGACTTAGGACTGAGTTGAGGAGGAACTTCTTCAGCTAAATGGTTCTGAATCTATGGAATTCCCTGCTGAGTGAAGCAGTTGAGGTTTTCATCTTGAATGTCTTTAAGGCAAAAGCAGATTTGTTAAATGGAAAGGAATTCGGGGTTATGGTGAGGGAGTAGGAAAGTGGAGCTGAGGACATGAAAGGATCAACCCTGATTTTATTGAATGGCAGAGCATGCTTGAGGGGCCAGATGGCCTCCTCCCGCTGCTATTCCGTATATTCCTATGTTCCCACTTTCCAGCCGTTCCTTTACCTGGGAATAGCAAAGAAATATTGAAAGTTCTCGCCTTGTGCCGTCAAAATTCTCCTTTTTTCCAATTTAAAACACCAACTTGTAGGTCTGGTCTATATTTTCTGTAACTGTTTTAAATCTAGTAGAATTATCAGAGAATTCTGACAGTGTGGAAGTGGACCATTCGACCCATCACATCTACAATGACCCTGACAGCCTCCCAACTTACCTCTGTAAAACTGCATTTCCCATGGCTCATTGAACGAACCTGCACATCCCTGAACACTATTGGCAATTCAGCCTGGATAATCCACCCACCCGGCACACCCCTGAACACTATAGGCAATTCAGTCTGGATAATCCACCCAACCTGCACATCCTTGAACTCTATGGGCAATTCAGCCTGGATAATCCACCCAACCTGCACATCCCTGAACACTATGGGCAATTCAGCCTGAATAATCCACTCAACCAGCACACCCTAGAACACTATGGGCAATTCAGTCTGGATAATCCACCCTAACCTGCATATTCCTGAACAGCATTGTCAATTCAGCCTGGATCATCCACTCAACCTGCACATCTTTGGACTGTGGGAGGAAACCAGCGCACCCAAATGAAATCCACACAGACAACTGCAAAAAAGTGATCATCCCTTTTTTATTTCCCAGTTCCACCCAAATAACTTCACCGGACGTACTCCAGGAATATTCTCCCTAAGCACAACCATAATCAAAGATACCACTCTGCCTCCTCTCGTCTCCCTTTCTGTCCTTCCATAGCATCTATATCCTGGAATATTAAGCTGCCAGCCCTATCTATCCTTGAGCCACGTTTCTTTAATACCCATGATATCCCAGTCCCATGTTCAAAACCATATCCTAAGCTCACCTGCTTTCCCTGTCAAGCTCTTGCATTGATATCGAAAGGACAGACTGATGGGCAGATGGGGGATGGTGGCCCTGTTGGTGAGGGATAATATTCAGTCCCTTGCGAAGGCGGGCGCGTGGGGGTGGGGGTGCGACATAGAATCAGGAGATGTCGTATCAGTATGGATAGAGCTGAGAAATTGCAAGGATCGAAAGACCCTAATGGGAGTTATCTACTTGCCCCCAGACAGTAGTCTAGACGTAGCTTGTAATTCGAAGAAGGAGTTGAAATTAGCCAGTTGCAAATGTATGACGACAGTTGTTATGGGGAATTTCAACATGCAGGTGGACTACGAGAATCAGGATGGTACTGGACTCCAAGAAATGGAGTTTGGGGAGTGTCTCCGAGATAGATTCTTAGAACAGCTTGTACTGTAGCCTACCAGGGAGAAGGCAATACTGGATCTGGTGTTGTGTAACAACCGGATTTGAACTGGGACCTCGAAGTAAAGGAGCAATTAGGAGGTAGTGACCATAATATGATCAGTTTTAATCTGCAACTTGAGAGGGAGAAGGGCGAATCACAAGTGTCAGTATTGCAGTTGAACAAAGGGAACTATGGAGCTGGTCAAAGTTCCATGGATTAATCGCCTAGCAGGGATGGCAGGGGAACAACAATGGCATGTATTTCTGGATACTATGCAGAAGGTGCATGATCAGTTCACTCCAAAGAGGAAGAAATATCCTAAGGGGAGGCAGGAAGTTAAGGACAATATGAAGATAAAAGGTAAGAATAACATAGCAAAGATGAGTGGGAAGCCGGAGGACTGGGCAAACTTTAAAGACCAACCGAGGATATTGAGAAAGGCAATACGTGGTGAGAACATGACGTACAAAGGCAAACTGGCCAAAAATATAAAGGAGGATAGTAAAAGCTTTTTCAGGTAAATGAAAAGAAACAGAATTGTTAAGACTAAAATTTGCCCCTTGAAGACAGAAACGGGTGAATTTACTACGCGGAAGAAGGAAATGGCAGAAGAGTCGAATTGGTACTTTGGATCTCTCTTCACTGGGGAAGACTCAATCAATCTCCCAGATGTAATAATGGCTGAAGGACCTAGGGTAATGGATGAACTGAAGGAAATGTATCTTAGGCAGGAAATGGTGTTGGATAGACTGTAAGGTCTGAAGGTAACTAGTCCCTGGAACCTGATGGGTTGCATCCTACGGTACTTAAGGAGGTGGTTCTGGAAATCATGGACGCATTGGTAATCATTTTGCAATGTTCTATAGATTCAGGATCAGTTCCTTTGGATTCGAGGGTGGCTAACGTTATCCCACTTTTCAAGACAGGAGGGAGAGAGAAAACAAGGAATTGTAAACTGGTTATCCTGACGTCAGTAGTGGCATAGATGCGGTAGGCAATTATAAAAGATGAAATTACGACTCATTTGGAGAGCACTAATAGTATTCATCAGGGTCAGCATAGATATACGAAGGGGAAAGCGTGCCTGACGAACCTCTGGGATTTTTTGAGGATGTAACTATGAAGATGGACAAGGGAGAAGCAGTGGATGCAGTGTACCTGGACTATCAGAAAGCCTTTGATAAAATCCTACATAGGAGATTAGTGAGCAAAATTAGGGCACATGGTACTGGAGGCAAAATACTGACTTTGATTGAAAATTGGCTGGCTGGCATGAAGCAGAGAGTAGTGATAAACATGTCCCTTTCAGAATGGCAGGTGGTGATGTGGTGCCACAAGGTCCGGTGCTGGGACAGCAGCTGCTTACAATATACATTAATGGTATAGATGAAGGCATTAAGGTAATATTAGCAAATTTACTAATGACACAAATTTGGGTGGCAGGGTGAAATGTGAGGAAGATGTTATGAGAATACAGGGTGACTTGGACAGGATCGGTGAGTAGACGGATGCATGGCAGATGCAGTTTAATGTGGATAAATGTGTGGTTATCCACTTTGGTGTCAAAAAAGAAAGTCAGATTACTATCTAAAAGGAGTCACATTTGTTAAAGGGGAAGTACAATGAGATCGAGGTATTCTTGTACATCAGCCAATGAAAGCAAGCGTGCAGGTACAGCAGGCAGTAAAGAAAGCTCATGGCATTCTGGTGTTCATAACAAGAGGAATTGTATCGAAGCAAAGACGTCGTTCTGCAGTTGTATAGGGCCCTGGAGAGAGCGCGCCTGGTGTATTGTGTGCAGTTTTTGTCTCCAAATTTGAGGAAGTACATTCTGGCTATTGAGGGAGTGCAGGGTAGGTTCACGAAGTCAATTCCCGGAATGGTGAGGCTATCTTACGCTGAAAGATTGGATCGACTGGGTTTGTATACGCTTGAGTTTAGAAGGATGAGAGGGGTCTGATTGAGGCGTGTAAGATGATTAAAGGATTGGACACTTTGGAGGCAGGAAGCATGTTTCCGCTGACAAGAGAGTTCAGCACCAGAGGACATAGTTTAAAACAAGGGGTAGGTCATTCAGAACAGAGTTGAGGAGAAGCTTCTTCACTCAGTGAGTAGTGGACACATGGAATGCTCTGTCCTAGAAGACAGTGGAGGCCAAGTCTCTGGATGCTTTCAAGGAAGAGCTGAATAGAGCTCTTAAATATCGTCGAAACAAGGTTTATGGGTTAAGGCAGGAACAGGATACTGATTGTGGATGATCTACCATGATCATAATGAATGGTGGTTCTGACTCAAAAGGTCGAATGGCCTACTCCTGCACCTATTGTCCATTGGAACTTGTCAGTCCTACGTTATTCTGTGCCTTCCCCTTGCCTGTCCTGGCTGTCTAACTTCTCAACTGTACCAGCCTCAGACATACCTCTTTTCTCACTATCACTTTGGGTTTTGCCCCCCTCCCTCACTGGTTAAATGCCTCACGAGTAGCGCTAGCAAATCTCTCTACCTGGACTTTAGACACCTTCCAATTCAGGAACAATGCATCCTTCTTATGCAGAACAATTCTACCCCAGAGATTCCAAGGGTCCAAAAATGTGAATCCTTCTCCCCTGCTCCAGATTCTTAGCCACACATTCTTCTGCTCTATCATGCGATTCCTACTCTCACTAGGATTTGGCACCAGGATATTACTACCCACGAGTACCTACTTTTTATCCTCCACGCTAACTTGCTATATTCTCTCATCAGGACTACATCCTTTTCTCTTTTTATGTCATAGGTACCAATGTACAATGATCTCCCACTGATCATTCTCCGCTTTCAGAATATTCTGCACTCCATCCTTGACCCTGCCACCAGGAAGGTCCCAACCAATTCTGATATCTCAATGTCAGCTGCAGAAACGACGTTCCGTGTCCCTGGCTAGAGAGTCCCCAATCATCATTGATCATTTGGAACCTGATATATCTCTCATTACATTCGAGCCAGTCTCAGTACCAGTAACTTGGCTGTCAGTGCAACATTCACACAAGAGTCTGGGACAGCCTACATTTTCCAAAACAGTATACTTGTTTGAGATGGAGAGAACCACAGGAGACTCCTGCACGACTTGCCCTCCGCTCCTACCTTTCCCAGAGGTGTAACCCATTTATCTGACTACATCTGCAGTTTTCCTACTTTTCTGAAACTGCCATCTATCACCACCCCTCCAGCTCTGGCAAATTCTTCATTCTTTAATCAAAGTTCCATCTGATCCATGAAATCCTATAGGATTTGTGCCCTCACCTCCTGCAGACAATCATGAGAACCATTGAAACTTTCCCTCATCTCCTACATCCAACAGGAAGAGCACATCCCTGTACGAATGCCATCTCTGCACCTTAACATTTCACAGACCCAGACAAAGGCACAGTCTTGCTGCTTCACAAAACACTACTCGAGCATAAATTAGTACCAATATGTTATATTTAAAAACTTAATCAAAGTATCATAAGATGCGAATATAAATAAATAAACCCTCACCTACTGAATGTCGTAGCTTTACAAAAATAAGACAGTCGAAGATTTATCTTTGAAGAGACCGAAACCCACTGAGCTGTGAGTCACAGATGAACAGCACCTAACAGAACCTTCCGTCAAATTTGTCCATGCCGACCAGATATCCGAACCTAATCGAGTCTCTTTTGCCAGCACCTGGGCCATATCCCTCTTAACCCTTCCTATTCATAAGTATCCAGATGCCTTTAAAATGCAGTAATTGTACCAACCTCTAACATTTCCTCTGGCAGCTTATTCCATATACGCACCACCCTCCGAGTGAAAACGTTGCTCCTTAGTTCCCTTTCGAATCTTTCCCCTCTCACCCTAAACCTATTACCCCTATTTCTGGTCGATAGTTCCCTGGCTTGCCCTTACCCCCTTTCTTAAATAGCGGCAACACGTTAACCTAACTCTAGTCTTCCGAAATCTCACCTATGACATTCAACAATGCATTGATGGACGGCATGGTGGCACAGTGGTTAGCACTGTTGCCTCACAGCGCCAGACACCTGGGTTCAATTGCCGCCTCAGGCGACTGACTTTCTGGAGTTTGCACATTCTTCCACTATCTGCGCGGGTCTCCTCTGGGTGCTCCGGTTTCCTTCCACAGTCCAAAAACGTGCAGGTTAGGTGAATTGGCCATGCGAAATTGCCCGTAGTGTTAGGTGAAGGGGTGAACTGTAAGGGAATGGGTCTGGGTTGGTTGCGCTTCAGCAAGTCAGTGTGGATATGTTGGGCTGAAGGGTCTGTTTCCACGCTGTAAGTAATCTAATCTAAAATATCTCTGCAAGGGGCCCAGCAATCGATTCTCACAGAATTAGAGAGTACACCTCATCCGTCCTGGGGATTTGCCAAGCTTTACGCGTTACAAGACACACAGCACTACCTCCTCCGTAAGATGGACATTTTCATGATATCACCATCTATTTCCCCACATTCTAAATCTTCCATGTCCTTCTCCACAGTAAACATTGATGCAAAATACTCAGTTAGTATTTCCTGTGGCTCCACACATAGGCTGTCTTGCTGATATTTGAGGGGCCCTATTCTCTCTCGAATTAGCCTTTTGTTCTTAATGTATTTATAAAAACCCTTTGGATTATCCTTAACCATTTTTGCCAAAGCTATCTCATGTTCCCTGTTTGCCGTCCTGACTTCCCTCTTTAGTGTGCTCCAACTGTCTGTAGCGCTCAGGATTTTTTGGATTTTTGGATTGGAATAAATGCAAAATATTACATCTTGATAAAACAAACGAGGGCAGGAACCGATTAAAAGTAGGGCCTCGAGTAGTGAAATGGGAACACAGAGATGGAGGGTTACAGGTCTTTGAAGCCTGTGTCACATGTAGACAGGGTGGTTCAGGTGTTTAGCATGCTTGCAATCATTGCTCAGACCTTTGAGTATAAGATTTGGGATATTATGTTGGAGATTGTACAGGACGTTGTGGAGGCATCTTCTGGAATACTGTGCCCAGTTCTGGTTGTGTTGTTTTCGGGAGGACATTATTAAGTTGGAGCGGGTTTAGAAGAGATTTACCAGGATATTGGTGGGAATGAATGGTTTCAATTATAAGCAGTCACCTGAGGCTGGATAGGCTGTGCCGTCTTTCATTGGAGTGTATGAGGCTGAGGGGTGATATTATCAGAGGTTTATAAAACCATAAAGGGTACAGGTAATAAAAAAAAGAGTACAGGTTTTTAAATAAAAGCGAGGAGCGGACCCGGAAGCTGTTGTAGCGCAAACTTACCTGGGTAGGTTTTTTTTCCCTATAAAAGCGCGCAGAAGAGGAACCCGAGGCACGGCAACGGTAGTGCCTCCCACCCGTTGTGGTAAGTACTGCATTTTGCTTGTTCTATTCTTGGACCTAGTTTGTTTTTAAAGGTTGCTTTTAGAGGGATGGCAGTGAAGGCAGTGCAATGTTCCTCTTGCAACATGTTTGAGGTGAGGGATGGCATGGTCGTCCTTGCTGATTACACTTGCAGGAAGTGCACCCATCTCCAGCTCCTCTAAGACCGTGTTAGTGAACTGGAGCTGGAGTTGGATGAACTTAGGATCATTCGGGAGGCAGAGGGGGTCATAGATCGGAGCTTTAGGGAAGTAGTAACTCCAGATATTGCAGACAGATGGGTGACAGTGAGGGGGACTGGGAGGAAGCAGCCAGTGCAGGGACCCCCTGCGGCCGTTCCCCTCAAGAACAAGTATACCGTTTTGGATACTTGTGGGGGGGACGACTTACCAGGGGTAAGCAATGGGGTCCAGGCCTCTGGCATGGAGCCTGTCCCCGTTGCTCAGAAGGAAAGGGTGGAGAAGAGCAGAACAATAGTTATTGGGGACTCGATAGTTCGGGGCACAGTTAGGCGGTTTTGTGGGGGCGAGAGAGACTCACGTTTGGTATGTTGCCTCCCAGGTGCAAGGGTACGTCACGTCTCTGATCGTGTTTTCCAGGTCCTTAAGGGGGAGCAGCCCGAAGTCGTGGTCCACATTGGCACCAACAACATAGCTAGGAAGAGGGCGGAGGATGTTAGGCAGGCTTTCAGGGAGCTAAGTTGGAAGCTGAGATAGAACAGAGTTGTTGGCTCTGGTTTGTTACCCGTACATGATAGAGAGTCGAGGAATAGGGAGAGAACAGTTAATTGCGTGGCTACAGGGATGGTGCAGGAGGGAGGGACTCCTGTATCTGAATAACTGGGGTTCTTTCTGGGGAAGGTGGGACCTCTATAAATAGGATGGTCTACACCTGAACCTGAGGGGCACCAGTATCCTTGGGGGGAGGTTTGCTTGTGCTCTTTGCGGGGGGGGGGGGGGGGGGTTTAAACTAACTCTGCAGGGGCATGGGAACCTAGACTGTAACTTTAGGGTGCAGGACCTGGAGTGTAGGGAGGTTAGGAACATGACATCAATCTCAAAGGAGGGTGCGTGTAAACAGGAAAGTGGCTTGAAGTGTGTATACTTCAATGCAAGAAATATACGAAACAAGGTAGGTCAACTTGCAGCGTGGGTTGGTACCTGGGATTTCGATGTTGTGGCTATTACGGAGACATGGGTAGAACAGGGACAGGATTGGCTGTTGCAGGTTCCAGTGTTTAAATGTTTTAGTAGGGTCAGAGGTGGGGGTAAAAGAGGGGGAGGTGTGGCATTGCTTGTCAAAGATAGTATTACAGCGGTGGAAAGGACGATGGATGAAGACTCGCCATCTGAGGTAGTTTGGGCTGAGGATAGGAATAGGAAAGGTGAGGTCACCCTGTTAGGAGTTTTCTACAGGCCTCCTAATAGTCCAAGAGACGTGGAAGAAAGGATTGCGAGGATGATTCAGGAGAAGAGTGAAAATAATAGGGTGGTTGTTATGGGGGACTTTAACTTTTCCGATATTGGCTGGGAAAGCTATAGCTCGAGTTCGTTAGATGGGTCGATGTTTGTCCAATGTGTGCAGGAGGGTTTCCTGACACAATATGACGACAGGCCAACAATAGGTGAGGCCATACTGGATTTGGTTCTGGGTAACGAACCAGGCCAGGTGTTAGAATTGGAGGTAGGTGAGCACTTTGGGGACAGTGACCACAATTCGGTGACTTTTACTCTCGTGATGGAGAGGGATAAGTGTGCACTGCAGGGCAAGAGTTATAGCTGGGGGCAGGGAAATTATGATGCGGTGAGTCACGACTTAGGATGCGTGGCTTGGAAAAGTAAGCTTCAAGGGAAGGGCGCAATTGATATGTGGAGCTTGTTCAAGGAGCAACTATTGAATGTCCTTGATAAGTGTGTACCTGTCAGGCAGGGAGGAAAGGGTCGTGTGAAGGAGCCGTGGTTTAATAAGGAATTGGAATCCCTTGTTAAAGGGAAAAGGGTGGCCTATGTAAAGATGAGGTGTGAAGGTTCAATTGGGGCGATTGAGAGTTATAAGGTAGCCAGGAAGGATCTGAAGAGAGCTAAGAGCAGCAAGGAGGGGACATGAAAAGTCCTCAGTTGGTAGTATTAGGGGAAACCCGAAGGCTTTTTATAGGTATGTCAGGATTAAAAGAATGACTAGGGTAGGAATAGGTCCAGTCAAGGATAGTAGTGGGAATTTTGTGTGGAGGCTGAAGAGATTGGGGAGACACTGAATTAATACTTTTCGTCGGTATTCACTCAGGAACAGGACATTGTTGCCGATGTGAATACTGAGTTAGAATTAATTAGAATGGATGGCTTTGAGGTATGTAGGGAAGAGGTGTTGGAAATTCTGGAAAGGGTGAAAATAGATAAGTCCCCTGGGCCTGATGGCATTTATCCTAGGATTCTCTGGGAAGCAAGGGAGGAGATTGCAGAGCCATTGGCCTTGATTTTTATGTCCTCGTTGTCTACAGGAATAGTGCCAGAAGACTGGAGGATAGCAAATGTGGTTCTCTTGTTCAAGAAGGTGAGTAGGGATAACTCTAGTAACTATAAGCCGGTGAGTCTCACTTCTGTTGTGGGCAAAGTCTTAGAGAATTGTAAGGGATAGGATGTCTGAACATCTGGATAGGAATAATGTGATCAAGGATAGTCAGCATGGTTTTGTGAAGGGCAGGTCGTGCCTCACAAACCTTATTGAATTCTTTGAGAAGGTGACTAAGGAGGTGGACGAGGGTAAAGCGGTATATGTGGTGTATATGGATTTTAGTAAGGCGTTTGATAAGGTTCCCCATGGTAGACTACTGCAAAAAATACGGAGGTATGGCATTGAGGGTGAGTTGGAGGTTTGGATTAGGAGTTGGCTGGCTGGAAGAAGACAGAGGGTAGTAGTTGATGGTAAAGGTTCATCTTGGAGTGCAGTTACGAGCGGTGTTCCGTAAGGATCTGTTTTGGGACCATTGCTGTTTGTCATTTTTATAAATGACCTGGAGGAGGGGCTAGAAGGTTGGGTGAGCAAGTTTGCTGATGATACGAAAGTCGGTGGAGTTTTTGACAGTGAAGAAGGATGTGGCAGGTTACAACGGTATATAGATAAGCTGCAGAGCTGGCAGAATGGTGGCAAATGAAGTTCAATGTAGGTAAGTGTAAAGTGCTTCACTTTGGGAAGAGTAACAAGAAGATGGGGTACTGGGCTAATGGTCAGATACTTGGTAGTGTAGATGAAAGTTGCCACCCAGGTAAAGAATCATGTGAAGAAAGCATATGGCGTACTGGCTTTTATTGGTAGAGGAATTGAGTTCCGGAGTCCTGAGGTCATGTTGCAGTTGTATAAGACTCTGGTCCGGCCGTATCTGGAGTATTGTGTGCAGTTGTGGTCGCCATACTACAGGAAGGATGTAGAGGCACTGGAATGGGTGCAGAGGAGGTTTACCAGGATGTTGCCTGGTATGGTAGGAAGATCGTATGAGGAATGGCTGAGGCACTTGGGGCTGTTTTCATTCGAGAAAGGTTTAGGGGTGACTTGATAGAGGTGTTCGAGATGATTAGGGGTTTAGATAGGGTTGACCATGAGAACCTTTTACCACATATGGAGTCAGCTATTACGAGGGGGCATAGCTTTAAATTAAGGGGTGGTAGGTATAGGACAGATGCTAGGGGTAGATTCTTTACTCAGCGAGTCGTGAGTTCATGGAATGCCCTGCCAGTAGGGCCTCTTTATGGGCATTTTAACGGGCATTGGATAGGCATATTGAGGATAGTGGGCTAGTGTAGGTTAGATGGGTTTGGATCGGCGCAACATCGAGTGCCAAAGGGCCTGTACTGCTCTGTATTTTTCTATGTTCTATATTCTATGTAATGTGAATAGCACGCGTCCTTTCCAGGAGGGGGCGCGATCCAAGATGTTAAGAATTTTTTTAAAAAGCTTTTGCACAGACAGTGGTTCATATGTGGAATGAACTTCCAGAGGAAGTGGTGGCTGTGAGTACAATTACAATTTCAGGGTGGCACAGTGGCTAGCACTGCTACCTCACAGCCTGGGGCCGATTCCAGCCTGGGGCAACTGTCTCTGTGGGGCTTGTATGTTCTCCTAGTGTCTGCATGGGTTTCTTCCAGGTGTCAGTTTCCTCCCATAGTCTAAGCATCTGCAGGCTACGTGAATTGGCCATAGTAAATTGCACCGAGTGTTCAGGGATGTGTACGTTGGGTGAATTAGTCAAAGGTGGATGTAGAGTATGGGCATGGAATTCTATGAGAGACATTTGGGGCAGCTACATTATTGTATGGGTGTGGACCAAGTAGAGGCAGGTGAGATTAGTCCAGTTTGGAAAGATAGTAGACATGGATTTGTTGGATCTCAGTGTCTGTTTCTGTGTTGTTTATCTGTATGACTAACTCTCACTATCTGTTAATTCCTGTATTCTCACAACTCCATCACTGTCCCGTCATCCAGCCTTACAACTCTTCCTTATATCTAATTCCTCTCCAGCCTCAAAACCCACACTATCTCTGCTATCACAAACATCTCTATCTCTAACATCCTCCAAACTCACAATCCTCCCGGACTCTTCCAGCCTCATTATTCTCCTACCTCTAATCTCGAGTGTCTCCAAGTTCTGCTATGTGTGCATTTCTTTAATTCCAGCCTTGAGGATACCTCACTTTTATTTCACCCGTGATGATGGCATCATCAAATTCTTGCGCCCAAAGTAGCAGAATTTACTCCAGAACCTCTCCGTCTCTTTCCTCCTAAAAATCGTCAAACAATCATGTCTCATCTGATCTAACATCAACTTCTCAGACCTAATTTTAAATTCGGCACGTCGTATTCCTATATTAGGCATCTCAGTCGTCTGCAACACAGAAAACGTCTCTGTTATCCATCGGGTCTGTCTGTGACAAAAAGAAAACAACCTCTTTACTATCCTAATCTATTTTCTAATATTTGGTCCAAAATTTATCTGTAGTGGCATCGCAAGTGTACACCCAAATACACCTTAAATGCTATTGGGATTTCTGTCTCCCACCCTGAGAGACAGTGAGGTTTAGTGCAACTGTTGCTCTATGATGACATCACCCACAGGAGCACAGAGCAGCTGGGTCTGTGCAAACTAGAGGTTCCCCACACATTGGGAAGTTTGGCAGGGTCCCTAAGACGGGGCACAAGAGATTTACCAGGATGGTTCAGGAATGGGGGATTTTAGTTGCAGGACATCAGCGTTAATAATGCACAAAAATGTTCATCTCCAATAGATGGACTCTCCTTCCCAACCTCTCCCCTTGTCTGGGCTGTGGTAAACATCATGCTAAACCACCAGCAGACATATCTCCCTAATTAGAGAGCAGCCCAATGGTCTGGTTGGACAATGCTGACTTTCCCTTTTACACAGTGATGCCACTGTGCCTAGGGGGTGGAAAGAGAGATTGCTGAAGTTGGTGGATGGGACACCACTCAGGCACAGTGCTTTATCCTGGAGGATGTTCACTTTCTTTAATAGTGTTGGGGGCTGCACTGATGCAGGCAAGTGGAGACTGTTCCAACACAATCCTGATGTGTGCCTTATAGAAAGCAAACAGACATTGGGGAAACACGGGTTTGGGGAAACTGAGATCGTTCTCCTTGTCGCAAAGAAAATTGAGCGGAGCTGTCATAGAGAGTTTCACAAGACATATACATCAAGATGATAAACTTAACACTCGTCAGCTCATCATAAAAGGATTTAAAGGACACATATTGAAGATTTGGGGGAAGACCAACTCAGAGAATGGGATGATTCAAAGGATAACTTTTATGCAGCAAGTGGGAATGAGCTGGAACACAGCACTCTCTCACAATGTGATCATCCAGGTCCTGATGAATTGAGTAATTCTGTCAGAGGTTGACGTTACAGTTACTAAGATGCCCATCTGAATGTCCACCTGTAGTATCCTGTAATACAAGTTTATAAAATCCGTCACTGTCAGTTCAGATTGGAAACTCACACCATCTCCTCCTCCGAGCACAAGATGACTGTACACATCCCCCCTCGTGGAGACCAGCAGTTTGTTCAGAGGGAAATCTATGTGGGTTTGTATGAGTTTCCACCTTGGGACTTCATGTGACTAAACAGGGCAGATCTTTTTCACATGGGACAGAATATTCCAAGATTCAGTGAGATGTGGAGAGCAGGATTTGCTTCCTTTTCTCTCATTCCGTGCTGCCGCTGTGCCTCATCAATAAGATATGGGGGGTGAAAGGCTCATGCATCTTAATGGGCAAGTTATCTCCATTCTGACCAATGGGTAGCAAGCTCCTCCCAGTCATCCCACAGAGTACCCATAAAAACATCGCAACTTTGCACACTTTAGTTAAGGAAACATAACATTTCATCAGAAGCATTTCAGATAAGATTCACTGGATGATCCCTAGCTGGAGGGAGTATCTTTTTAAGAAAAGGCTGGACAAGTTGGGAAACTTCTCACTGGATTTTGGAAAAATGAGAGGTGATCTCATTGAAACATATATTCCAGGTAAATACTGAGGTGGTGTGTCCCACCATGGGGGAGTCTGGAACCAGATTCTGGGTCAGTCACGAATCTAGGTTTCTGTTTCAGATTCGTCAAGTTTAAAGCAACACAAACATGGGTATGAGGTTTCAGTGCAATGGAGCTGGGGTGAGGTGGAGACAAGCAACATTTTAGAGATTGGAATTCCTGATGTTTGTGATGACTGATCAGAAGGTCACCTTGGGGTCAGAAATGAGAGCAATATTGTGAAGTGTGTAGTTCTGCCTCAGACAGTTCTCAGTGAGAGGGAGGGGCTCATAAGTGTGGGGAAAGTAATTTGTAATAGCAACTGAAGAGGGAAGTTGCTGGGCAGGGGAGGGGGATTTGAGAGGGAAGGAGCTGGGGTGGGTGAGGCGGAAGTTGAGAGATGAAGTGCTGGGGTGGGAGGGGGACATTGAGGTGGAAGTTGCTATGGTGGGGATGGGGATTTTGAGAGGGAAGATGCTGGGGTGTGGAATGGGGATGTTGAGAGAGAAGGTGCTGGGTATGGGGAGGGTTATGTTGAGAGAGAAGGTGCTGTAGTGGGAAGGAGGGATGTTTAGAGGGAAGATTCTGGAGTGGGGAGGGGAATGGGTGAGAGGGAAATTGATGGGGTGGGAGTGTGGTATGTTGTGAGGAGTGGGGCTTAGGTGAGTAGGGGGCTGTTCAGAGGGAAAGGTACTGGGGTTGGGGAATGGGATGTTGAGAAGGATGTTGCTGGGGTTGGGGATGGAGTTATTGAGGGCGAAGGGGCTGTGGTTTGGGAAGGGAATGTTGAGTGGTAAGGTGGTAGGGTAGGGAAGGCGATTTTCAGAGGCAAGATGCTGTGCTGGGGAGGGGGATGTTGAGAGGGAAGGTGCTAGGGTGGGGAGGGGATGTTAAGGGGGAAGAGCTGGGATGAGCTTTCCTCACAAAAACATTAAACAATCATGTATCATTCTTTCTAATATCCCCTCCCTTACCTGGTTCCAAATGTGGCGTGACATATTCCTATATTAATTGTCTTGAATTCCTTCAGTACAGAAAAAGGCTCTGTGGTCCATTGGATCTGTGCCATAAAGGAAACTACCAGATAAGTATTCTGATCCCATTTTCCAGCGCATAGCCCATAGGCGTATCTGCCTTGGCATTGCAAGAGTATATCTAAATACATCTTAAATATTGTTGGGATTTTTGTGTCTCCCACCCTTATAGACAGTGAGATTTAGTGCAACCATTGCTCTACGACGACATCACCCACAGCAATACAGAGTAGCTAGGTCTGTGTAAACCAGAGATTCCCCACACATTGGGAAGGATGGCAGGGTTCCTGAGAGGGGGTACAAAAGATTTACCAGGATGGTTCAAGTAATGACGTTTTTCGTTGCATGATTAGGGTTTTTTTACATGAGTCAGTGACACTGCGCCTGCATGGCTCTTGGTCACGTGTTGTCCACACCAACTCACATCCTTTGGGCCTTGAGCTACCATCAATCAGCCGGGCCCTGTTGTGAGGTGAGTGGTGGAATCCTCCCTCTCTCTGCCCTGGTATGAACTTCATCATTCACAGTAAATGGGGCAGTATCACAGAACACAAGGGCTGGGGGCAATTCAGATCATTGGGGCTGTGCTCTCTCCCTCTGGAGATGCTGGAAATCTGTCCCAATCCCTCTCCTTATTGTCCATATCCCTCCAAATCTTTCCTCAATAAGTTAAATTCCAAACCATTTTAAGAATAACTTCTGAATCTGCATGCAGCTGCCTTTCAAACTGTTCCCGATGCTCAGAACTAACCAAGTAAAATAATCTTCACATTAGGTTAAAGGGGTAAAGGTAGGGGTATGGGTGGGTTGCGCTTCGGCGGGTCGGTGTGGACTTGTTGGGCCGAAGGGCCTGTTTCCACACTGTAAGTAATCTAATCTAATCTAAAAAAAAAAAAAAAATTTTCACCCTGCATGTTTTGCCAATTTTATTAGTTACTAAAAGTTGTGACAGTGTTAAATGATTTATATCTCGGTCTCTCTGTAAATTAAGTATCTTGGAAACAAATCTGCTCCTGTTCGAAATCACTGCTTAAACATTTCAGCTTGAAGAAGAATTATCAGACGTTTTGCTACCTCTCCATAAAATAAAAGGAAATCTATTTTAATTTATTAGTTTCACAAACAAAGACTAAAATATAATGCTGAAATATTGAACACATTTACTGCACTAGAAAATAGACAGGCAGAAGGGCTCAGAAAAGGGGTGAACTTTAAGAATGCAAAAGATATTGACACCTGGGGTCAGCAAATGATAACACGATGCTGTAAGACAATTAAGAACATTTGGCTTAGTATCGGTGTATCTGTGTGAACAGGACACCAAGTGATAACATTGACAGGCATTTCCTTGTGAAAGTAATGACAGTGTTTGAATCTGACCCTGAAACGAAAATCGGTACTATCAAATGCGTTGTAATTAACGGTCAGACGCTGCCGATTATAATGGATTCTTATTAGCCCTTGCAAGCGGGGCTGTCACAGAGAGAAAATAAATGTTTGCTTGAGAGTTCAAAAGGACACGAGAGAGGGAGAGAGACCATTTTAGTACTGAGGCTGTTGAACGCAGTCGTATATTAACTCTTAGTGCTCATCTGTTATAGATTGAATTTAATTGCACTTTGAGTCTTTTTGATGATTTTGAGTAGCAATTACTCGTTATGAAATGCAAACTCTGTAAAAGGAAACATTGATAAAGCTTTAACTTACTTACTGTTTTTACAGACCTTACAGACTGCTGCACTGTCAATTCTAACTAATCAGATCTAAAAAAAACCTTCAAAAAAGTACGATTTGTTTCCCCAAACAGATTATTCTCGCTAGATTTTTGAAGAAGTCTTTGGAGATGTCTTAATTCATTTCCTCAAATTACAAACATAGAAGGAGATCTTTATTTTTAACATCATTATCAGGGGAGGGGATCACCTAAAAGGTATTGTCACCTGGAGGAGTAATCTGGACACCCAGGTAATGTTCTGGGGTCCTGGACTTAAATTCGACCATGGCAAATAGTGGCAATTGAATTCAATAAAATCTGTAATGAAAAGTTTAATGATGGCCATAAAACCATTGTCGATTGTTCGGAAACACCCATCTGGTTCACTAAAGTCCTTTAGGGAAGGAAACTGCTATCCTTACCTGCTCTGGCCTACGTGAGACTCCACACGCACAGCAATGCGGCTGACTCTCATTGCCCTCTGGGTTATAAAGCATGGACAATGAATGCTGGCCTGGTCAGTGACACCCACATCCTCTGAATATTCACAAGGAAAACTGAAATCGTGGAAGACAGCTTTGTTTTTGAAATGCTGTGCTCACAGAGGCTTTCAAATAAACAACAAAAAATCACCTTGTTCGATGGCACTATAGACCCTGCAATAATCAGAGGGAACTTGTGGAACAATGTACAGAGAGAACTCAGGAATATGGCAGAATAATAAGTTTGTAATAGTAGTGAATTAAATTTTCCAAATATTGACTGGGACTACTATAGTGTGAAAGATTTAATTGGTGACGAAGTTATGTTCTTAAATGAGTTCAAGAACATTTTCTTTATCAATATGTAAATGTTCCTGTCAGAGAAGGAGCGAAACCTGACTTTTTCTCAGTTAATAAGCAGGGTAAGTAATTGAAGTGAGAGCAGGGGAACACTTTGGGTGGGACGAAATTGTCGGCTCCTTTTGGAAAGATTTGTACAATCAAAAATGGCGTCTGAGTTGTCTGATGACTGGAGAGCGGCCAATGTTGTACCGTTGTCTGTGAAGTAATATAAGCAGAAGCCTGGGAACGAGAGGCCTGTGAGTCTGACTTTAGTGATGGGTAAGTTGCTGCAAGTGATTCTGATGGATAGGATACATTTATTTGGAGAGATATGGAATGATCAGTGATAGTCAGAATTGAAATAGTAGGCGAGAGAGAAATAGTGGAGGGTTGTTTTTCAGACTAAAGGCTTGTGACTAGTGGTGTTCCACAGGAATCAGTGCTGGGTCCACTTTTATTTGCCATTCATATGAATGATTTCAATGAGAATATGGAAAGTTTGGGTTGTAAGTCTGTGGGTGACACGAAAAATGATGTTAAAGTGGAAAACAACAAAGGTTTTGTACGATTCCAAAGAGATCTTGATCAACTGGGTGAATGGCTGAAGAGTGGCAGATGGAGTTTAAATTGAATAAATGCAAGATATTACATTTTCATAAAACAAATAAGGGCAGGAATTACACATTGAAGGTCAGGCCTTGAGAAGTGATAAAGAACAAAGAGTCTTAAGGGTTCAGGTTTTTGAAATTTGTGTCATATGTAGACAGGGTGGTTAAGAAGGTGTTTAGCACATTTGCCTTAATTTCTCAGATCTTTGAGTATAAGAGTTGGGACGTTATGTTGAGACTGTACAGGATGTTGGGGAGGTCTCTTCTGGATTACTGTGCCCATTTCTGGTTGTGCCGGTCTAGGAGGGATATCATTAAATTGGATTGGATTCAGAAGACATTTAACAGGATGGTGATGGTGATGGTAATGGATGGTTGCGGTTATAAGGAGACACAGGGACTTCTTTTCACTGGAGTGTCGGAGGTTGAGGGGTAACCTCATTAGAGGCCCTTTCCAGCAGGGGATGCAATTCAAGAGAGGGCTGCATAACATTACAGATGAGGGGAGAAAAGGCTTTAAAAAGACATTGGAGATTTTTTTTTTAACACTGAGTTGGTTAATGTGTTGAATGAACTTCCAGAGGAGTGGTAGATGTGAATACAATTACAACTGCTGGGGAGCACGGTGGCTCACAACACAGGGATTCGCGTTCAATTCCAGCCTCCAGCGACTCTCTGCGTGAACTTTGCACATTATCCCCGTGTCTGTGTGGGTTTCCTCCCACGAGTAAATTGGCCATGCTAAATCGCCTACACTGTTCAGAGATGCGTATGTTGGGTGCATTAGTGTGGGGTAAACGTAGGGGAATGGGTGTGGGTGGATATGTTGGGCAAATGGCCAGTTTCCACCCTGTAGGGATTCTACGAGAAAGTCATTTAGACAGGTATCTAATAGGAAATTCTGGATCAGTGGTGCTGGAAGAGCACAGCAATTCAGGCAGCATCCAACGAGCAGCAAAATCGACGTTTCGGGCAAATGCCCTTCATCAGGAATAAAGGCAGAGAGCCTGAAGCGTGGAGAGATAAGCTAGAGGAGGGTGGGGGTGGGGAGAAATTAGCATAGAGCACAATAGGTGAGTGAGGGAGGAGATGAAGGTGATAGGTCAGGGAGGAGAGGATGGAGTGGATAGGTGGAAAAGGAGCTAGGCAGGTCGGACAAGTCCGGACAAGTCAAGGGGACAGTGCGGAGCTGGAAGTTTGAAACTAGGATGAGGTGGGGGAAAGGGAAATGAGGAAGCTGTTGAAGTCCACATTGATGCCCTGGGGTTGAAGTGTTCCGAGGCGGAAGATGAGGCTTTCTTCCTCCAGGCGTCTGGTGGTGAGGGAGCGGCGGTGAAGGAGGCCCAGGACCTCCATGTCCTCGGCAGAGTGGAAGGGGGAGTTGAAATGTTGGGCCACGGGGTGGTTTGGTTGATTGGTGCGGGTGTCTCGGAGATGTTCCCTAAAGCGCTCTGCTAGGAGGCGCCCAGTCTCCCCAATGTAGAGGAGACCACATCGGGAGCAACGGATACAATAAATGATATTAGTGGATGTGCAGGTAAAACTTTGATGGATGTGGAAGGCTCCTTTAGGGCCTTGGATAGAGGTGAGGGAGGAGGTGTGGGCACAGGATCAGAACTACCCCTAATTCTAATCCCCTCCAGTCTCTCAAATCTCTACTACATGTGCCTTTCTTTGACTCCACCCTTCAGGAGAGTCCATTTTTATTCCTCACTTGATGACGGCCCTTTCAGATTCCTGCACCGAGCTCCAGAAGTTCCTCATAAATCTCTCTCTCACTTTCCTCCCAAACACATAGACCTATCATGTGCATTCTGTTCTAATATCGCCTTTTCTGGCCTAGTTTCAAATGTGGCCTGTCATATTCCTACATTAAGTATCTAGAGGTTTACAGCACAGATAAAAGGCTCTGTGGTCCATTGAGTCTGTGCCAGTAAAGAAATCTACCACTTAACTATCCTAATCCATTTTTCAATACTTGGTCCATCGCGTTATCTGTCTTGGCATTGCAAGCGTGCACCTAAATATGTCTTAAATGCTATTGGCAATTCTGTGTCTCCCACTCTTCAAAAAAAATGAGGTTTAGTGCAACTGTTGCTCAATGATGACATCACCCACAAGAACAAAGAGCAGCTGGGTCAGTGCAAACCAGAGATCGCCCACACATTGGGAAGGATGGCAGGGTCCCTGAGAGGGCGCACAGGAGATTGACCAGGATGGTTCAAGGAATGGGGGATTTTAGTGGAGTGTTTTGGATATTCTTTTTCATTATTCATTGGTATGATATAGTTGTTGCTGATACATAGATAATATCGATCTACAATAGATGGACTCTCCTTCTCAACCTTTCTCTTTGTCTGGACTGTGGTAACCTTCAGGTCATACCACCACCCTACATCTCTCCATAACGAGAGAGCGGTCGTAAGACCTACTAGGACAATGCTGACTTTACCTTTTCCACAGTGTCACTGTGCCTCAGGGGTGGAGAGAGAGAATGCTGAAGTTCGTGGCTGGGACGCCACTCAAGCACAGTGCTTTGTCCTGGAGGATGTTCACTTTCTTTAATATTGTTGGGGTTGCACTGATGCAGGCAAGTGGAGACTGTTCCAACACAATCCTGAGGTGAATCTTATAGAGACAAAGAGACATTGGGCAATCAGGGGTTTGGGGAAATAGATTGTTCTCCTTGTAGCAAATGAACTTGATGGGAGCTGTGAGAGAGGGGTTCACAAAAGTTACACGTTATAATAATAAACCTTACACCCATCAGTTCAATATACAAGGGTTAGAGGACACATTGATGATTTGGGGAGATCTATTAAGAGAATGGGCTGATTCAGAAGGGAACTTTTATGCAGAAATCGGGTTCGAGCTGGAACATAATCCTCACACACAATGCAAATATCCAGGCCCTGATGAATTCTGTAATTCTGTCAGGGTTTGGCATTACAATTACTGAGATTACCATCTGAATGCCTACCTGTAGTATCCTGTAATACAAGTTTATAAAGTCTGTCACTGTCAGTTCATATTAGAAACTCACACCATCCCCTCCTCCTGTCCCAGGATGACTGTACACATTACCCTCGTGGAGACCAGCAGTCAATTCAGGGGTAAATCTATGTGGGTTTCTAGTAGTTTCCACCTTGGGACTTCAGGTGACTGAACAGGACAGATATTTGGCACATGGGACAGAATGTTCCCAGTGTTAGTGAGATGTCGAGAGCAGGATTTGCTTCCTTTTCTTTCCTTCCGTGCTGCCACTGTGCCTCGTCAATAAGACATGGGGTGTGAAAGGCTCATGCAGCTTGATGGGCAAGTTGTGTCCATTCTGACCAATGGGCAGCAAGCTCCTCCCAGTCATCCCACAGAGTATCCCTAAAAACAACGCAACTTTGCACACTTCCCAGTGCTCCCAGTAAATGTTTAGAAGAATGGGGGTGGGGGGAGGGGAATCTCCTCGAAAAGGCATAGCTGTAAAGTTCTCAGAGGATTGTGAAGAGAGAGAGATGCACAGGAGATGTGGGAAACAAGTTGTCAGATGGAGTATAATTTGGCAAAAAGGGAAATTGGTCATTTTGGAGGACACAATAAAAGAAGAGTGCTATTTAAACGGTGGAAACTGTAGAAAGCTGCACCACAAAGGGAGCTGGGTGAAATTGTGAGGAAACACAGAAAGCCAGCACACAGTTACAACAGGTCATTAGGAAGGGGAATGGAATGTTTTGTTTCAAGGGTTTTCAGTATGAGAGTTTGGAGTAACCTGAGAGTAACTTTATGCAGTGCTGGTGAGAGCACCGTATCTGGAGTAATGAGAGCAGTTTTGGTCCCTTTAGATAAGGAAATGTGTCACTTTATTGGAGGCATTTCAGGCAAGGTTCACTGGGATGATCCCTGGTTTGGAGGGATTATTTTTTAAGCAAAGGCTGAACAAGTTGGGTATCTACTCACTTCATTCTGGAGAATGAGAGGTGATCTTGTTGAAACATCTGGGATTCCTAAGGTGTTTGACAGGATAGAAACTGCGAGGATGTGTCTGAGAGTAAATACTGGGAGGGGAGTCTGGAACCAGATTCTGTGTCAGTTACTGAATCAAGGTTTCTGTTTCAGATTCGTCAAGTTTAAGGCAACACATAGTCGGATAACGGATTTCAGTAGCAATGGAGCTGGGGTGAGGTGGAGACAAGCAACGTTTTAGAGACTGGAATTTCTGGTGTTTGGGATTGTGTAGATGTCTGATCAGAAGGTCACCTTGGGGTCATATATGACAGCAGGATTGTGAAGAGTGTGGTTCTGCCTCAGATAGTTCCTAGGGAGAGCGATAGGCACAGCAGTAAGGGAAAGTTATTTGAAATAGCAACTGAAGGCAATGGGTTTAACCATTGCAACTTTTCATTTGAGGAAAGTGTAGCGAATCGAGTAGTGGGAACGTGGTAAGCAGTTTGATAACAGAGTATCAATGGAGCAATGGAGAGGGATGATGGGGAGGGAGAGCTGAGCATTGTCAGTGTAAATGTGAAGGCCAACACTGTGCTTTTGTATGATGTCACCTCCTGGCAGTATGTAGGAAAGATACAGGAGGAGCCAAGGATAGAGGTACATCAAATACAATGAATTTTGAAAGGGAGAGTGGAGATGGAACAGAATTTTCCAACGATGGTGAGGTCAAATATTAGTTTTTAGCAGAATGAAAGAGAAGGACATAACCAGAAAAGACAAACACAAAAAGGAATAATATCTGTGAATTGGCGAGGCGGAGTGATGAGGAGGAGGAAGAAACAGAGATGTAATGTTCGGAATTTAAAGAGACTAGGGTAAAAGGTCAAGATGAGCCCTGATAAGGCTTGACAAGAAACTGGAGAAAGATGTAATTTTGGGACAAAAACCAGGAACACCACGTGAGATAGGCACACTGCTGTGCCTATCCCTCTCCCTGGGAACTATCTGAGGCAGAACCACACTCTTCACAATCCTGCTGTCATATATGACCCCAAGGTGACCTTCTGATCAGACATCTACACAATCCCAAACACCAGAAATTCCAGTCTCTAAAACGTTGCTTGTCTCCACCTCACCCCAGCTCCATTGCTACTGAAAACCATTATCCGAGATAGTTTGGCTCCGTGTGCTAGTGGGAGGGAGAGAAGCAGCAGAGGTGGCTGATCGGATTGTCTCAGTCTTAGTGAAAGAGAAACTCAATGTGCTCCTTGCTCTTGATGTTGGAGGGAAGGATGAAGGAGTCAGGATGATGGGCAGTGTTTACAAAGAAACAAAACCAGGGTTAGTGATATTTAATTTGTGTGAACAAACCTGATGTATTTAACTTTTATTCAGAATATTAAAATGTACAACTGAAGTCCTGGTTCGAATCCTAGCTCGGCAGATGGTGGAATCTGAATTCAAGTAAAATTTAACTGGAATTAGGAATCTCCTGATCTCCGCGGAACCATCGTCAATGGCGGAAAAAATCCTGCCAACCTGACAGTCGCCCAACAAGCTACTCACTGTATAAATCACTGCAAAGTCTCAACAAAAGAATTAAATTGGATGGACCCACTCGGCATCTAACAAGGCATTAGGAAATATAACCACAGAATCAGCCCTCTTGACCGTGCAACATCCTCCAGACTACCATCTGTTTTTTTTTTGTGCCAAAATGTGGAGAGCTGTCTCACAGACTAGTCAATGAACAGCCTGACAAAGTCATACTCATGGAATCATCCGTTACAGACAATGACCAGACACGGTCATCACCATCCCTCGATATCGAGATTGTGGTGATGGAAAAGCACAACAGGTCAGGCAGCATCCGAGGAGCAGGAGAATCGATGTTTCGAGCCTAAGCCCTTCATCAGCCTGACCTGCTGTGCTTTTCCAGCACCACATTCTCGACTCTCATTTCCAGCACCTGCAATCTTCACTTTCTCCTGAAATCTCTGAATATGTCCTGTCCCACCAGCAGGAGAGACCAGGCAGAGGTGATGGCACAGTGGTGTACACACAGGAACCATTTGCCCTGGGAGTACTTAGCATTGACTTTGGACACCAGAAGGTCTCATGGCTCCTGCTGATTATTACGTACCGTGCTCCCACAGCTATTGAATCAGTGCTCCTCCATGTTGAACAATACTTGGAGGAAGCACTGAGGCAGTAAAATGGTGTCACAAGTACTCTAGATACAGGATTTCAATGTCCTCCACCAAGAGTAACTCAGCAGCAGGATTACTGACTGAGTTGGTAGGGTCCTTAAATTTGAGAGTACTCTCCATAGTACCACTTGTTGAGTGGTACTATCACCGTGATAATTGGGACAGACTTCGAACAGATGTAGGAACTCAAACTGGATACCTGTGAGGCACTGTGGGACATCAACAGCAGCAGAACTGTACTCCAGCACAAACTGTAATCTCATGTGTTTGTAAATCCCGCACTCACACATCAGAATTGACAAAAAAGGAGGGCATGGCATGAGCAGCACCAGGCAGACCTAAACATGAAGTGCCAAACTGGTGAAGCTACCAAACAGGACCATCTGCATATCAAACAGCATCAGCAACAAGTGATAGAGCGAAGCGATCCCACATCCAATGGATCAGATCGGAGCTCTGCAGTTGTGTCACACCCAGTTGTGAATGGTAATGAACAATAAAACAACTTGTTGCAGGAAGCACTACAGATATCCCCACCCTTACTGATGGAGGGGTCTCACACATCCATGCAAAAGATAAGATGACAGCATTTGCAGTAATTTTCAGCCAGATGCAAAATGAGATGATCCATCTCAGCCTTCTCCAGTGATTCCCTACGACACAGATGTGAGCTTTAAGCCAGTTCAATTTAGTTTGAGTAATATCAAGTATGGACAAATAGTGTAAAGGCTATGGGTCCTGCTAACATTCTGGCAATAATACTGATGGCTTGTGCTCCAGAACTTGCCTCCCACCAAGCCACCTACCGCTCCAGCACTGGCGTCGACCGACAATGTGGAACATTGCCCAGGGATGTTCAACACAAAATCACAGGTCAAATCCAACCGAGAAAATTTCCGTCTGTCAGTCCACACTCGATCAGCAGTAAAGTGATAGAAAATGTCATTAACAGGGCTATCAATCAGCAGGTGCTCAGCAACAGCCAGCTGAGCGACACTCATTTTAGGCTCCACCAGGACCACTCAGCTCCCGATTGTGTTACAGCCCTGATTCTTAACCTGACAACCAGCTGAATCCCAGAGATGGAGTGAAGTTGACACCCAGTCACACTCCAACACCACTATTTCCAGCTGATTACACCCTCATCTCAGCTAATATACTGAAACTCTCATCCATTGTGTGTTATCTCCAGACTTAAAGATCCAAACACACTCCTGGCCAGCCTCCCAAATTCAACCTCCCTATAATCTCAAGAAAATCCAAAACTGTCGCCCACGTGCTCACTTCTCCCCAAACATGTTAATCCAACCTATTCATAAGCAACATCATATTAATAAGCAACAACAATTTAAAATTCTCACTCTTGACTTTTTTCCTGGCTGTGATCATCCCTCACTCCCCGCACCACACACCCTTTGAGACCTCGACAACCCATTTTCTTCGAGGCTCCCAGTGTTTGAGAGAAGATCTGTAGCTCGGGTGCTCGTTGCTGTGGTTCTGTTCGCCGAGCTGGAAGTTTTTGTTGCAAATGTTTCGTCCCCTGTCTAGGTGACATCCTCAGTGCTTGGGAGCCTCCTGTGAAGCGCTTCTGTGGTGTTTCCTCCGGCATTTATAGTGGCCTGTCCCTGCCCCTTCCGGTTGTCAGTTTCAGCTGTCCGCTGTAGTGGCTGGTATATTGGGTCCAGGTCTATGTGTTTGTTGATGGAGTTTGTGGATGAGTGCCAAGCTTCTAGGAATTCCCTGGCTGTTCTTTGTTTCGCTTGCCCTATATTGGTAGTGTTGTCCCAGTCAAATTCATGTTGCTTGTCGTCTGCGTGTGTGGCTACTAAGGATAGCTGGTCGTGTCGTTTCGTGGCTAGTTGATGTTCGTGGATGCGGATCGTTAGCTGTCTTCCTGTTTGTCCTATACATGACCAAACCGATACCCAGCATGAGCAAAACTAATTTAGTGTACAAAATCCCATGCAAGGACTGCACAAAACACTATATAGGACAAACAGGAAGACAGCTAACGATCCGCATTCATGAACATCAACTCGCCACGAAACGCCTCCCATTATAGGGCAAGCCAAACAAAGAACAGCCAGGGAATTCCTAGAAGCATGGCACTCATCCACAACCTCCATCAACAAACACATCGACCTGGACCCAATATACCGGCCACTACAGCGGACAGCTGAAACTGACAACCGGAAGCGGCAGGGACAGGCCACTATAAATGCCGGAGCAAACACCACAGAAGCGCTTCACAGGAGGCTCCCAAGCACTGAGGATGTCACCTAGACAGGGGACGAAACGTTTGCAACAAACACTTCCAGCTCGGTGAACAGAACCACATCAGACTCCCAATAATTTGTTACTTCATTGCTTCATCTGTCTGGCTGTTTCCACATTTGCTAAAGCAACATTGTCTGGAATTCTCAACTAAAACCTCATAGGTCTGTTTTTCATCTTTAAGACATTCATCAAAACCTGCTTTTTGGCAATGCTTTTGGTCACCTGACCTAATATATTCATCTCTGGCTTTATGTCTAAAGTTCTCAATAATATTTTTTATGAAATTATAAGCATGATAATAATAAGACAAACCGTTGTTGATTTAGACATTATCTTCAAATTTTTACTGTTGCTGAATGAATAATCTTTAATGTCTCTTACCTCGCCACATTGTGGGAACACCTATACCATACCAGCTGCAGCTATACAAGAAAGTTAAACATCACCCTCTCCACGGGCAACAGGGCTTTGGCATTGATCACTGGTATCTGTGGAAGGAGAAACACAGTTGATGTTTCAGGGAGTGCAATATAGATTAGAGGGAATGAAAATGGTGCAGAATTTGATAGTCAGAAATGGAAGGAAAATGCACTTACTTATTTGGAAAAATAATTCTTGACTGTCAAAGATATTCTAGAAAAAAATAATCTGGTAATAGAGCAGCACATGGTCAGTGTCTGGGCTGCAGTGAAAAACTCATTTACAAAGGGTCTATAAAAGTAATATTACAGTACAAAACAGACCAAAATACATCCATGGTTCCAGACCGAGGAAGCTACGACGAAGTGGTCATGTTGGATCCCAGAAGTGAATCAGAGCAGTGTGAGCTGCTATGATCACAATGACTCTCTCCCAGGGAAAGGCTGCACATGCGCATGGCTGCACCTTGCCCCCTACAAAGATGGCGGCCGCGCACGTGTTCAGTGAATCGTTGCCCCGAATAAAGATGTCAGCGCCCTGAGGCAATTCCCCGTTTACTGAAAACACGGGACTGGGACGTTCAAATGTGCGTTTTGCGACGCGCACAACATGTTTGCAAAACCTCTCTGTTCATAGCAACACAGTTTTCCTCCGGTTTCCCTCTGTTTATTTCTTTCCTTAACGTATCATTTCGCTCCATAACTTCCCGAGCATTCATTTCAGCGACTCTGCACCGCGCGCGAGGGTGATCACGTGGTTTAGTCTAGTTCCGCCCCTCATTCACTTTGATTGGTTGGACCCCAAACCGCCCCGCCAGGTCGTCCAGCTCCGCCAACGTCCTTTCATTGGTCCGGTGTTGACATCAAACACCCGGGGTACGTTTGTTAGCTAGAGTATGCGCAGTACGTCCTGTTTTTGCTGAGATGTTGGGTCATGTGATGGGAGAGTTTACTGAGTGTAAGAATTCCCTTTGTGTGAGCTCTGCAGTAGATTTCCTTTATTCATGGAGGGATTACCTTCCTACTCATGACTGCATAGCTGTGATTGATGAATCAGTGCCATCTGAATCAGTACATAAACACCTCATTTTCACTCCTTTTCACAACATCTGAGATCTTTAGCACATTGTATCACGGTCTACTTTGGAGCCAAAAAGCATGAAATGGAGCCTCAAGGAATTGAAGCAATAGTAGGGCATTGTGAGAAACAAAAGCTCACTCACTTTAATAATTTCAGTTCGAGACAAATATCTGAATCCGCCATTTATTTATACACCTATAGATGGGTGCCCTGTCTCAATACCAGGTAAGGTAATGACAAAATGCACACTAAATCCAACAAACTCTCGAAATTTATACAGTTTGAATCCCCATATTTTTCCTTATTCCATTGTCTGTTCCCTGCTTCGCTTACGTCACTCATTTCCTTAAGACTGATCACAAAACTTCTGTTTATCCTGTTTTGTCCGTGACAAACTCTTATCTCTGACTCCCATAAGGGTGTTTGACGTCAGTCTATTATAGATTATTGATTAGGCATATCTTTTCTTCTATCAGCATCTATTTCCATCCAGAGGCCACTTTGACCTCTTTGATTAGGGTTTGTTCCTGTGTCCCCGTGTAAGGGGGAAACAGATGCTTTCCTGTTTGCCCATATATCCACCATTGTTCTGTATTCATGTCTCATGCTTTCTTTTTGCTGAATATGTATTTTCTCATTCCTATTCTGTATCAGAATTTATACTTGCAGAAAAAACATTAATTCATTTATATCCCACAATTTCCCCTTTTTCTTTTCATTACTATCTGTTATCTTCTGCATTTTTGTCTCTTTTTTTTTTAAACATTGTTCCCAAAATTCGCAAGCATCATTTCAGAGATTTCATCCAACTTAGTCTCACTCATCTCCTTATTATTTAGTTGATAAAGTTGCTCTGTCTGATTCCCCTCAGGGGCATTCGTTTCATCAAAGCTGTTTCAATCAGCCTCTGGGTGAGCCCTCGTATACAGGGTATGACACAACAGCCAATGGCCACCAATACCCCGACTACTACTATCAGGGAAGTAAGGATAAAAACCACCACCCCCTTTCTCTGCTAAAATCATATCAAGGGCTATTCTGTTTTCCCATGCCATCCTACTTGTCGCATCAAGCTGTTCTGATATTCCTTTAACCGCCTCTCTTGTATAATTTATAAATCGCTGTTGATTATAAAAAAATGTAATTTATCCAGTCTACATTTTTATTAATTGTTGCCGACCAAAAGAGAGCTGACTCAAAGCCTGCTGCAATCTGGTTACGAGCTTTGAATTCAGGTACTCCCCTAGGGACTCCTACCGAATCAAGATAAATCCTGTCATCAAAAGAATTATCTAACAGTAATCTCTTACCCCTTCCCTTTTTCCCTACTATCTTTTCCTTCTCAAATGCCAGGGTAAATGGAATTGCCAATTGTACAATTGCGCATATCCCTTTCCAATCCGGAGGTAGGGTGGGTCTCAATATTTTTCCTCCACAGTACCACCACAGATCCGCTCGGGGAACTTTGAATGCTGAGTAGTTCCCTCCCTTCTCCGTTTCGGTAACATTCTTAATCTCTGTACATAATTTCAGCTCCCCCAAATGTCTCGACCGACTCGTACCTCGCCTGTGCACACATGACGTGTGATTTCCAACTACGGCGGAAAATGTGGGAGGAACTTTTGCATCTTTCTCCTCCAAGGGAGGGAACATCAGAGATAGGGAGGTACAATTCCTATCATTCCATGCAGTCTCATCCTGATACAGGGCTATCATACATTTCATGCCCTTCCTGTCTCGCTTCCACCCGAGCGGAAAGGGAACCACCTGGGCCACTGGCCTACCGGAGGCACATACATAGCAATTGCTTTTGTTCAGACTTTTTACAGTATACTTTACCCATTCAACCCAGGCATTTGCATCCCCGTACCCAGTCTCTATCTCGATGGTCTGTTTCAAATCCTTTACCTCTATAATTTTTACTACTGTAGGATCATTGGGAGGAGTGAAAGGTTGTATCTCATTACCCAGTAATTCTACCCATTTTCCCTGTCCTATGCTAATTCGAAAACAACAGCCCACAAACTCCTTCCCATTTGCTTTCATTTCAATCCCAAATGTTTCATTTAATTGTACCTCATAAGTGCCACCTCCCAAAACTGCTTCGTGCCATGTGGTTTTTCTTATCGTTAAATATATGGGGCTACACTTTTTATCGGGACAATCGCGTGCTGGTCGGAAGGGGGCCCGGTGTATTGTGACAAGACCATTATACCAGGTACCATCCCCGAGGCCATCCCCATAGGACTTAAGATGTATCTCTGAGTTGCAGTATTGTCTCTGATTAGCTACATTCCCACAATTTACTAAGCTACATATATCAGTGTCTATTACTCAGGAACCATTAATAATACATATGAAAATGATATGTGACAAAATCCCAATACCAAGAGGGCTAGCATCATAACTCTAAGCATTCCCAGTATTCTGATCATTATGCTAGAACACAAAAAGGCTTAATATACAATCTTACAGAAATAATCCCGCGCTCGCGTCGCCACTGTATAGTCAATTACTCAAAGTCTCTTTAGTCTGAGTTTCAGCGGGTCTTGTGTTGATTCAGCTGTCCAGACTTCTTCCTCAACTGGAGGGTCCACTGGCCCTTTGATCCGAGTATAATGAGTCCAGCCTTTCTCCGCCGTCCTTATTGCCGTTTCGGTAGTCAAAAGAGCCTGGTACGGCCCTTCCCAGTCTGGCTGCAGCTTAGTCTCTGTCCATGATTTTATTAAGACCCAGTCTCTTGGCCGGATGGGATGAACAGCAAATTTAAGGGGCGGAGTCTGTGCCAATAGACCCTGTTTTCTGAGGAAAGATAAAGAGGAGGACAAGCCCAGTATATACTTCTTTAAAAACAAATCTTTAGTTTCGGGAATTGGCAATTCTCCCTGTGTTCCCAGATAAGGTAATTCAAATAAGATTTCATAGGGGGATAGTCCCAAATCTTTCCTCCGCCAAGGGACAAGCCCAAAAGGCATCCTTTAAATCTATCACACTAAACCATTTGTGATCATGAGGGATCTTACTTAATAACATGTAGGGGTTTGGCACTACTGGGTGCCTGATCTGTACTATTCGATTTAATGTTCTCAAATCCTGCACCAATCGATAAGTTCCATCAGATTTCCGCACTGGTAGAATTGGGGTATTATAAGGAGACATACATGGCTCCAACAAACCATCTCTAATCAGTCCTTCAATTACTGGCTGCAGTCCTCATTTACCTTCTATGGAAATAGGATATTGTCGCTCACAGACAACGTCCCCTTTCCGTTTTAAATTTATTGTAAGGGGAGGGATCTGTAGTTTTCCACGATTCCCTTCTCTAGCCCATACAATAGGGTCTATCTCTCTCTCCACATCCTCTGTCAATATTGCCAGTTGTACAACTAATTCTTCTTCCTGAATTCCAATCTCCAGTCCTAAAAGGATAATTAAATCTCTCCCCAGTAAGTTACTTCCTATATCAGGGATATACAGCAGTTCCCCTGTGATCCTATCCTTAGGACCTTCTATCATCATAGGTTCAAATACTGGAACAGTAAATCCTTCCCCTTTCACCCCCGAAACAGTAATTGACCGTGTTAACATTTCTACTTTCTTTGTTTTAAATTTCAGCAATGACCGTGCTGCCCCCGTATCTACTAGGAAGACTACCTCTTCCCTACAGGGTCCCACCTTCAAGTTTATCAAGGGTTCCTGGTGGGCCCCCGAGGGCAGGAACCCCTGACACCCCTATTCTTCATCATAATTCATAAGCGGAATTGCCTTTTCTTCCCTTTGTAGATCAGGACACTCCCGCTTAAAATGCCCTATCTTTCCGCAATAATAGCATCCTGCCTGTAGCGACTTCCATCTCTGCCCCCGTCGCTCAAACCCTCTATCAAATGTTCCCCCTTGTCCTCTCCCTCTTTACAAACACTTTCTGTGCCTCTCTCAACAATTCATCTAATGGTTTTTCACTCCATCCTTCTATCTTCTGTATCTTTCTCTGTATGTCTGGCCATGCTCTTGTCACAAAATGTACTTTCAAAAGACCCTGTGCCACTGGGTCCTCAGGGTTAATTCCCGAGTAGTTCCGCATTGAGTCCCTTAATCTTTGCAAGAAAGCTGAGGGAGTCTCATCTTTCTCCTGTCTAATTTCAAAGGTTTTAATCAAATTCTGTGACTTCGGAACTGCCTCTCTTATTCCTTTTAGAATCAGGTCTTTCAATTCCCTCATTTCTTCTCTATGCTCCGGGTTTTGGTTTTCCCACTGGGGGTCTCTGAGGGGAAACTTCATCTCTCCCTATCCAGCATCCCCATCTCTAATCGGGTGTTCCCTGTCCCATATTTTAATGGCAGCTCCTCGTACAAGTCCCCTTTCCTCCCCAGTAAATAATATATTCAAAATAGACATTAATTCAGCCCAGGTATACAGACTGGGCCCCAAAAATTGATCAATTTGTTCAGACAACCCCACCGGATCCTCAACCAGGACCTTCATTTCCTTTTTAAATGTTCTGACCTCCCCACTGGTGAGGGGGGCACTTACAAACCCAATCTCTTTGTCCCCTATAGGTACCTCCCGAAGGGGATAAGTCGTTACGTTTTTCCCCTTTATCTTTTTTTTAAAGAAATATTGCAATATTTCTAGCTCCCCATAACTTCAAACACCAATTCATCAATTCATGCTTGACTAACCTTCAAAGCCTGTTCCTAACGTATAAATATATTTATATATATTTACGTTCATTTCTTCAGTATTTAATAGTTAAATGCAAAATGCATACAGTTCCCAATTTTGAAATTCACTGTAATTACCCAGTTTTAGTCCTTTAATTTAGATCCAGAATTAGTTTCCTTAAATAGTCCTGACCAATCATTGCTCAATTACAATACTATAAGTTGTAAAATAATCAGAACTTGCCTTAAAAGAATTTGTCTACTCAAGGTTTTTTAAAAAACAACTTCTAATGCATGAACAATGGCTGAATCCAAGGTCACAAATATTAACCATAGAATTTTGCTTTTACTACAATCTAATGTTGAACTGAAACTTCAACTGTCCTCCATAAATCGCTTTTATGTAAAGATAAAAGAGATTAGTTAGAAACTGATAGTAAGGCAGTCATGATCTGTAAAAAGAACAGGAGTTATCATTCCTTTTTTTTTTCTTCATAATCACAATAGAATCCTTAACCTTAAAAGAAATCATGTTAAGTTTCCATAACAAAATCAGATTCGAAACAGTCCTGGAACTCAAGCTCCAGGGAATAAAACACAAACATTCAATCACCAACAAACAAATGTTCACTCAAACCAAATCACAAAGGGTTAAACTTCCTACCAGCTGTACAGCTCTTTACATTCTCTCTCTCTCTCTCTCTCTCTCTCGCACATGGACATATAAACTCAGATATTCACAAACCCAGTCTTCGTCCGATCTGTACTTTGGCCAGAAGACAGCGGGACGAAGAATGGAGTCCTTAGTCCATACAAAGCAACAATATTTAATCATCTTTCTCCCTTGCACAAGTATTATTTTGCCATTTTCCACAACATCCTGCCCAAAGGACTTTCCGGAGGAATGTTGTAAGGGACCCCGCCTCCATTTCCATTGTCTTTTCCTTACTTTGTTTCCCCGGAGGCTTTTTTCTTACCCAAAGCGCAAGCCATATTGAGTTCCTTCGTTAGTCCCTTATTAACTACTAAAACTCAATCCCGGCCACCAAGGCAATACTTAAAAGTCAATTTTCTTACCTTGGTCTGTGCACAGAGTTGCCTGGCCCCTTTTGTCACCGTATTTTCTATCGAGCTCCTATCACTGTCTGATTCAGATGTCTCTCTTATAGGATTCACACCAGTCACCCAAGGGAGCAGACCAAACCGGGACACGAGACCGCTCCTCAATGGGGAACGGGACGCGTCTTCCCAGTGTCCAAGGCCAGCCACTCCCCCCGGTGATGGAAGAAAATCCCGGACACGAGCCCCCAATTGTGAGAAACAAAAGCTCACTCACTTTAATAATTTCAGTTCGAGACAAATATCTGAATCCGCCATTTATTTTTACACCTATAGATGGGTGCCCTGTCTCAATACCAGGTAAGGTAATGACAAAATGCACACTAAATCCAACAAACTCTCGAAATTTATACAGTTTGAATCCCCATATTTTTCCTTATTCCATTGTCTGTTCCCTGCTTCGCTTACGTCACTCATTTCCTTAAGACTGATCACAAAACTTCTGTTTATCCTGTTTTGTCCGTGACAAACTCTTATCTCTGACTCCCATAAGGGTGTTTGACGTCAGTCTATTATAGATTATTGATTAGGCATATCTTTTCTTCTATCAGCATCTATTTCCATCCAGAGGCCACTTTGACCTCTTTGATTAGGGTTTGTTCCTGTGTCCCCGTGTAAGGGGGAAACAGATGCTTTCCTGTTTGCCCATATATCCACCATTGTTCTGTATTCATGTCTCATGCTTTCTTTTTGCTGAATATGTATTTTCTCATTCCTATTCTGTATCAGAATTTATACTTGCAGAAAAAAACATTAATTCATTTATATCCCACAGCATTCATCCCCATCAGCTTGTTCCCCCATTCTATCAGATCATGGCTGGGCCAACCCAGGCTTCAACACCTCTTTTATGCTTGATCCGCATTGCCCTCAACTGCTCAATATTTCAAAAATCTATCTGCACTCTTTTAAAATAATTTGAGATATAATCATAGATTCTCTACTGTGTGGAAACAGGTTCTTCAGCCCAACAAGCTACACTGACCCTCCGAAGAGTAACCCAAGCAGACCCATTCCCCTACCACATTTAACTTTCACAATTCTTTGGGCTAGAAAATTCTAGCCATTCACTGAGAGTAAAAATTCTTTACTTTTTTTAAAGAAATGAATGTTCCCTTCTGTAATGTTCCCTGGTTTGAAACTTCACTGGTGCTCGAAGATCTCGTCAACATCTACCCTGTCAAGCTCCTCAGATTCTTGTTTCCATAAGATCACCCCTTATTTGTCGAGATTCTATTGAATAATGACCCAACTGTTTATCTATTCTTGATAGGTCAATCCTTTCATCCTCGAAGCACCTAAGTGAATCTTTTTTTGAATGGACTCCAATGTTGTTTTACCCTTTATTAAATATAGGAGCATTATTACATATAGTACTCCAAATGAGGTCTCAGCAACAGCCAGTGTGGTTAACCAATCCTCAGTCTATGCAAATACATTATCCCGATACAGTGAGCTCCTATATTATGCAATTAACGTTTGTGTAGCACCTTATCATTTGCATTTTTAAAATCCATATACAGAACATCATTGGATTGCTCTTTATCAGCCCTGCTTGTTGTCTCCTCAATGAACTGTCGCAAATTCGTCAAATATAGTTTCTCTTTCACAAAACCAAGTCTACCATGTTTAATGATAAGCTTTTCTAAATGTCCTGCTCTTTCATACTTTAATATTCGACTCTGCTATGTTACCAAAACAGATATTAAACTTACTAGTCTATAGTTTCCTGATTTCTGTCTCCCTTCCCTTCTTGGACAGTTGATCAATCTACTGGATGCTCCCTGTTTCCCCTGATTCTGGAATATTCTAATCGATGCCTTGAATGTCTCTGCAGCCAGTTACCTCAAAGATGTTTGATCCAGACCATGAGGTCCTGTCTGCCTTTAGTCCAATTAATTGGTCAATATTTTGTCACTTGTGACAAAGACTGTTATGACGTTTTTCTCCCCATGGTTAACTTGCTTATTTGCTACCTTTGGGATGATAACGGTATCCTCCTTCATGAAGACCAATGTGAAATATCAGCTTAGATTATCTGCTGTTTCCCTGTACCCATTATCAATTACAGAATCAGAACCTCCAAGGGTTCTATGCTGACTTTAGATACTCAACTTTTATATTCCTGTATAACTCTTGCCTTTCATTTTTGTTTCTTGTCAATTTAATTACATGTTCATTTTTCTGTCTTTTTAGTCATCCGCTGCTATGTCATTCTTTTCCTTGTGGGTACTGCCCTTGACTGCCTTTGTTACTCACGGGTGGCTCACCTTTCTCATAGAGCTCTCCTTGTAGGATGAATTCAGATTTCTCCATCTTTCTAATTTCCCCCCTCCTTCCACCTCATTTCAGTGCCAATCCTCGGACTCAGCACCGCCTTCTTGACCTGCAATCTTCTTCCCGACCTCTCCGCCCCCACCCCCTCTCCGGCCTATCACCCTCACCTTAACCTCCTTTCACCTATCACATTCCCAACGCCCCTCCCCCTAATCCCTCCTCCCTACCTCTTATCTTAGCCTGCTTGGCACACCATCCTAATCCCTGAAGAAGGGCTTATGCCCGAAACGTCGATTCTCCTGCCTCTTTGATGCTGCCTGACATGCTGCGCTTTTCCAGCAACACATTTTTCAGCATTCTGGAGAGCCAGGTTTGAATCTTGCCACAGGAAATGGTGGAAGTTGAATTCAGTGAATATCTGGAATTAAAAATCTCATCACAAGAGACAATAGACAATAGATGCAGGAGTAGGCCATTCTGCCCTTCGAGCCTGCACCGCCATTCAATGTGATCACGGCTGATCATCCTTAATTAGTGTCTTGTTCCTGCCTTATCTCCATAATCCTTGATTCTACTATCCTTGAGAGCTCTATCCAACTCTTTCTTAAATAAATTCAGAGACTGGGCCTCCACTGCCCTCTGGGGCAGAGCATTCCACACAGACACCACTCCCTGGGTGAAGAAGTTTCTCCTCATCTCTGCCCTAAATGGTCTACCCCGTATTTTTAAGCTGTGTCCTCTGTTTCGGCACTCACACTTCAGCAGAAACATGTTCCTGTCTTCAGAGTGTCCAATCCTTGAATAATCTTATCTGTCTCAATGAGATCTCCTCTCAGTCTTCTAAACTCAAGGGTATACAAGCCCAGTCGCTCCAGTCTTTCAGTGTAAGGTAGTCCCGCAATTCCAGTAATTGACCTCATGAACCTACGCTGCACTCCCTCAATAGCCATGAATCATTTGTTGAGTTTCGGAAAACCCATCTGGTTCAGCAACATGCTTGAGGTTAGAAGCTACCATCCTTACGTAGTTTTTCCTACATGTGACTCCAGACACACAACAATGAGCTTTATTCTTAGCTGCCCATTGAGCAATTAGAGATGGACAATGAATGCTGCCGAGCCAATGACACTCTCATCCATGAACTTCTTTTAAAAACTCGACGGAGAGAGCAAGCTAACCTTTTGAGTCCAGATGACTCTTCATTAGTTTGCTTGGTCTCTATGGATTATATCTGACCTGCTGTCAGCTCCAGCATTTGTTGTTTTCAGTACAGATTCCAACACCTACAGTAATTTCCTTGCATACTTCTCCATTATGGTGTCTATTAAATGCCCACTAAATTGCAGCTACTACTCAACACCTAACCGATAGAGTACTGTGGCCCTGGTGCCAAACGCCTCCATTGACTTGTTCAATTACACCATAGTTTAGGACAATTGCAAAATACTACCGTGGCTGAAAACAATATAATCATAGTCATGCAACATGGAAATGAATTCTTCGGTCCAATACATCCATCCCAACCAAATTTCAAAAAGTACGCTCGTGCAGTTTGCCTGTGTTTGGCCCAAATTCCTCAACCTTTCCTATTCAAGTACCTCTCCAAATGTCTTTTAAATGTTGTAATTGTACTTGCATCTACCACTTACTCTGGCCGTTCATCCCGTGTCCCAACCAATCTATTCGTGAAGAAGTTGGCAACTGATAGCTTCACTGTTAATTACGTTGTGTGAATCGCTGGGGATTATTATTCATTCAGGACCACCCCTTTCTGAGCACGGCTCATGGGCCTCAAGAGATTCCTGAATGTGGCTTGGGTCTCCTTGTAGGCTACCACATGCTGCTCAAGGCTTGTGTTTCCACAGCGCAGCTGATTTTGGGTGGGAGTGTTGTGGAAGGAAGGAGGAGGCGTTAAGGAATTAATTAATTTGTGGAATGTGGGTGTCACTGGTTGTGCGAACATTTATTGCCTCATTCAAATGCCCTTGAGAAGATAGTTGTGAGCTCCCTTTATGAATCACTGCAGTCTGTGTGGGTTGTAGGCCTATTGGCAGTGCTGTTGGGAGAGAGTTCCAGAATTTTGGCTCAATGACACTTCAGGAAGGCTGAAAGATATTCAACTCCAAATGGTAGTGGCTTGGAAGGGAACCTGTAGAACGTGGTGTTCTCATGAATCTGCTTCCCTTTTCATTTTAGTTGGCATTGGTCATAGGTTTGGAAGATGCTATTGAAGTGTTATGAATTGATATAATGTATCTTGTAGATAGTACATAATGCTGTTCTAGGCATCAGTGGAGGAGGGAGTGAATGTGGTGCCAATCAAGCAGTCTGCTTTTTCCTGATGCTGTCAAGCTTCTTGAGTGTTCATGGAGCTGCACCCAAACCTAGCCAAGTAGCGGATATTCTATTGCACTCCTGAGTTGTGTCTTGTAGATGGTGGACTGACTTCAGAGATTCGGGGAGTGGTTTATTTACAGTAGTTGTATGGCTAGTCCACTTCAATTTCTAGTCAACAGTAAACCTCCAGAATGTTGATGGTGGGGGATTCAGCAATGGTGGGTTTGGAGAAAGAGGCTGCAAGGTTTTTGGTGAAGGAGCTTCAAGTTGAAAGCTAGGGAGGAGGGAATAAGGTCGAAACTAGAAATGGATAGGTGGGGAAAGATGCTGCAAAGGAGACATCACGGTCTTTTCTCTGTGCTGGGCCCAGCTGGTCTGCTGACACTACTGTAGAGATATTGTAGCTCACCTCACCAAATCAAACAGCCTCTCACCATAGTCTTTCCAATACCATGCCCATTAAACACCTTTAATTAGTCCATGCCTCTTACTTCCTCCTTTTGAAATAAGAACATAAGAACATCAGAATTAGGAGCAGGATTATCAATCCAACCCCTTGTACCTGCTGTGCCATTTGATACAGTCATGGCTAATCTCATCTTGGCCTTAACACTAATACTACCAGCTCTCCTTAACTCTTCAACCCATTACTAATTAAAAACCTGTGTATCTCATATTTAACTTTACTTAATGTCCCAGAATCCACATTGTTCTGAGGTAGTGAATTCCACAGATTCACCAACCTCGAAGAGAAGTAATTCCTCCAGCTTTCTCTTTATTGTAAACTTACGACTCCTCATTTTAGATTGAACCATCTTCTCTGCATCTACTCGGTCAATCCCTAGACCATTTTATAGACTTCAATGATACCACATCTCATTCTTGGGCTGCAATGAATATGAATGCAAATAGTGGTTGTAGTTCAGCTTGTGACATTTTAATAACTGTTGCAGAGGATGTTTGTTCAAAACTGAGCTGGACAGTTCGTGCTTTTCAAATAAGAAATAGTTGACGAGATTAATTACATTAATATATTGGAGTTTTGTCTTTAAGAAGACTTACTGTTGGGAGGATTTGGTTAAGGGAATATTGCAGTCAAAGCTGTGGAAGGTTAACTTCCACCCATGTGTGAGGTAGTACACTGTGATCAAACGAATAAAGAGACCACTTTCTCATTGTTAATATGTCCTTAAATAGGGCAGAGGGATCTGGAGATAAGAATGAGTCACTGACAGTAAATGACACCGGTTTGTGAGGTTACATAGAAAAGTAGAGCATGGCTTTATTTCTGGGTTAACAGAATGGAAATGTGTTAGATATGTGTAGAACCATGGACAGATCACCCTTGGAGCACTGCAAATAATTCTAATCTTCATACTGTAATATGGATGTACAGGCAGTAGGGCAGATAAAGAATAGTTACTGGAATTATATCACAACTGAATTTGAATTCATCAAGTAAGATTGGACAGACTAGTCTCATTGAAAAAGAGTGACATGGTCCAGTTGCATAGGGGTTTGATAGAGTTAGAAAATATATTTCTGCTTGTGAATGACACTATGCCCTGGAGCTGTGGATATAATTGTAGTCACTATTAAATCCAACAGGGAATTTGCAGAGGGCGACAAAGTCTTTACCCAGAAAGGGGTTTGAATGTAGAACTTACCTCATCAGAAATAATTCAAACAAATAACAGATGAATTCAAGGAGGAGCTTGGAATACACGAAATCAAAGAAAACTATGTTGATGGGTTTGGGTTGAGAAGGAAGCCTGTGTAAATCACAAATACTGAGAACCTGTTTTTGTGTCCTGAAACTATGCATCTGTGTTGATCTGTAACATTCTTATAGTAGCAGCAGCGGCAATAATAAGTAAGGGTGGCATGGTGGCTCAGTGCTTAGCACTGTTGCCTCACAGCACCCGTATTTCAAGTTTGATTCTAGCCTCGGGTGACTGCCTGTGTGGAGTTTGCACATTCTCGCTGTGTCTGCATGGGTTTCCTCCTGGAGCTCCAGTTTCCTCCCACAGTCTATATATGTGCAGGTCAGGTGAATTGGCCATGTTAAATTGCCCATGATGTTAGGTGCATTTGTCAGAGGGAAATGGGTCTGGGTGGGTTACGTTTTGGAGGGTTGGGGCGAAGGGCCTGTTTCCACACTGCAAGGAATCTAATCCAAAAAAAAGACAGCTCACCCTTATCATTTTTGGAGAAAATAAGAAGCTCTAGCCACACAAAGGGAAATATTGAGAAGGTGTTTCTAACAGTGGACAATGACTCGATCCACAGAAACAGTGTGCCTTTATTACCTGGTGAGAAAGGTGAATTCTTTAACCAGAAAGGATGTTTTGTCCTTCCACTGACCTCATGTCTTAACGGGGAAATGTGTCTCTTTGGTTAGATGATTCGAATCAATCAAATGTATTGCTACGTTAGCACTCCTTCCCTATCCAAAGATATGTGGGTCAAATAGGCACATGTCTTGCACTGATTTATTTCAAGACTCGTTTATTCAGTCATGTGCTTCAGCTATTCAATCCAAGTTCCTTGTGTTTCCCCTGGATCTGTGGGTTGTGCATGAGCAATCTTAAACAATGTGTGATTCAATATCAAAGTTGTGTTGAATCAATAATTGTAACCCCACTCTGCTCCTTGAGCAGATAATTAATCCGTGGATTCCAGCTCAGCCCTTAACTTCAAGTTCAAGTTCTAAACCTGTCAGTGAGCAATGGAAAATAACAAAGAACAACGTAAATCATTTATTGTCTCTCTAGACTCTGCTTCTGTTGCCACTGAGTACTCCCATAAGTTCGACGAGTCAATGACTGAAGATGAGATTTAAGATAAATCCTTTCGTTCCCTTCTGCCATCAGAGAGCCATCACCGCTTTAATATGGGGAAGAAATGCAGCCAGCAGGATGATTCAGATGAGGACATGGTGCGGATCAATCGGCTTCTACTATGGTTTAAGTTGAGAGGTGGTGCTCATTAGTGGGATTTCAGGGCTGGGAATCGTTGTTCCTCTCCATGCTCGAGATAACTTGCCATGAGATTCAGATGGAGAGGATGAGGACCATATGGTGTAACGAGTGTTAGCCAACAGTTGGACGAGGCCTGTGGTTTTGAAAAAAAAGCGAGTACCACTCGGTAACAATGTGCCCAGAGTTTATACAGCTTGAAGAAGAATAAATATTTCACATTGTTAATCTTTGTGATCGAGTTCCCATGTAGTAAAGACGAAGATTAATATTTACTGGGATTCCTTGCTCACCCAGTCAGGTAAACACAAGCTAAATTTGACTGCTAAGAATGTCCCTGAATTTACACCTTTCTACTTTCCATTAAGGATGGTAATAAGATGCAAAACGCAGGGGGAGTTTGCAGAGGAATTTGATTTGAACAAGAGACATTTGTGCAGATAATAAGAGATATTCGGATTGGAAGGATATGGTGAGTGATATCCTGCAAGCATCGATGTTGGAGCCCTAATTATTCACTATTCATAATGAAAGGAAAGCCACATTCAAAATTTGGGGCCACTCTGCAGATTACTGCGATTCCAAGTGTAGGTAGATGAAGCATAGCATTAGAAAGCAATATTGATAGATTCAGTAAATGACAAAAAACAACAACAGATGAGTTTGTGAGAGGTTGGATCAAAATAGGATATTTCTTGATTATGAAAATTGAGAGAGAGTGGAGTCCAAAGAAACTTGGTGGGATTGATCCAGCTGGATAGTCTATGAAAATGTCACAAACAGGTTCAGAAAAATGATCAAGGGGCCAGTGGAATGTTGACATTGATCTCTACAGAAGTCTAGAAAACAAAGGATTAGAAGTCATGCTTCAGCAAATCAGAACCTAGTTAGACCAAGCTGTCAGGGCTGGGTACCATGGCTTAAGAAGAGTATCATTCTGAGTGAAAGTGCAGTGTAGATTTACTGAAGTGATATTTGGGTTCCAAGGCTTAACTTAAGAATAAAAGTTAAACAGATAAAGTGTTAGAATCAGAACATTGAGGTTTGAAATCGGGAAACACTTTTATGCACAGAAATTGATAAAGCTTGATAAAGCTCCACAGGCAGCGGTTGATGAGAAATCATTGGTAAATTTTAAATCTAAGGTTGGTAGATTTTGAATGATTATGGGACAAAGACAGGGATTTGTTATGGTGATGAAGATTACCATGATTTGGGTGAATGGTGGAATAAGTTTAAGAAGCTAAGTAGCCTCCTCGTGTTCTGATGTTGATGTAACCATGGCACCCTTATTCTCTGCAAGTGCAACTCCTGTTGTGTTTTTCGTTATTTATCAGAACCTGGCAGCAAATTAGTGACTGGAGTCCTGACCAGAAAATTATCAGGATGAGGTACTTCGCCGGTCTTAAAGTGTTTCACAGATGATGAATTGACACAGCCAGCATTTACCAATCCTGATAAATATTAGGATAGTTTGATGGGATCACTTGTGATGCAGCATGATTAGCATGTCAGATGATACTCCAACTACTTTTAAGTGTTGCTGTTGTCTGCACTCAGTCCAGTGTTTTTGTGGATTACAGAGCAAGTTTTACTTGAGTCAGGGGAAGCAGATCACTTCACTCTAGTTTGTCTTCCTGTCTTTCACTGTCCAGTATTATTCGAGCATGCTCTTCTCGGGGAGACAAGACAGTTTCTCTGCATTCACCATGGAGATGGTGCGACAGTACATGGAGGAGGAGGAGCTGCGTGCACCGCACCAGGTGGCCCTCCTCAAACTGCGAGGACAAGCCTTGAAGTAAAATCCCAAACAGAGCTGGACTGGTTGGATCCCCAGAAAAAGGTAGGAGCTGACCTATGCAGTGATGTTAAGCTTAATAGCCTTTCAAAAATGCGATGTTAGAATGTGCAGCTCCTTCCAGTAATCCTTCCCAGAAAAGGGAGGGAAACCGTTGTCTTTTCTCATTGCAGACGTGCTGTTGTCGAGAATCGAGGTATTCACATCATCTTTCCCTTATCGCTTTTGTGGATTGAGAAGAATGAAGTCAAATTTGATTTTTTTTTGTTTCAGATTTTTAGTTCGTTGTTTGAATTTGGATGTTTGCGGTAATGCTGTTATTTGGTACCTTTCCCTCGTTCTCGAAATGGTCACGGTGGTGAGCTACCTTGAGCCACTGCAGTCTTGCTAGGTAAACATAAATATATAAACCCTCACGCGTTGTTAGGTTTGGAGCTCAGGGTTCTGTAGCAGACTGATGTAAGACTGTTGTCCTAACCCACGGGTCAGGCTTTTAAACATTTTATTTTCAATGGATGTTAGCACTGCTGGCAAGGTCAGTGTTGTCATCACTTCTTCATTGCACTTGGGAAGTTGATAGTGAGCCATTTCCTCAAACATCTGCAGTCACCTGCTACAGGTACAATGACAATGCTGATAGGAAAAAAGTACCTGGGATTGTGATCCTATAGCAGTGAAGGAATGATATATTCCTAAGTCAGGACGGTGTGTGGCTTGGAGAGGAACTTACAGGTAATGGTGTTTCAATGTTATCTACTTGCCTGTGTCCTTTTAGGTGACAGAGGTCGCAGTCTTTGAAGATGCTGTTGAAGGAGTTTAGTGAGTTGCTGCAGTGCATCTTATAGTGCACATAGCTCTCCCTGTTTATTGATGAAGGAAGTGAATGTATAGGTTGGTGAATGGGGGTGCTGATCAAGCAGGTTGCTATATCCTATCTGGTGTTATGTTTCTTGGGCATGTACTGGGAGACTGGAAGTGAGTTACTTAGTGAAGAATTTTCATCCTCTGACCTGTTTTTGTTGACATAATGTTGTATAGTTGATCCGGTTCAGTTTCAGGTCGAGGTTAACTTCATTGCGTTAATCGTGAGGGAATCAGTGATGATAATACCACTTAATATCAAAAGATTGCAAGAGATTGGTATGTATGGTGTGCATGCAAACCATACTGCCATGATACTGTAGTCACATATGCCAGATTAGTTGTGGGCAGAGGATTTAGTTCTTAAAAGACCATCCATTAATTAGTTGAGTTTTTATGGCTGCTTAACTTCTTTATGGATACTTTTACTGACACCAACTCTTTATTTCCAGACTTTCTTTTAAAGTACCCTTTTTAATTTTGTGCGCATAAACAATGTCCAGTTGAAATAAATATTCTCCAAATTGAGTATGACAAGCATGTAGGGGCATTAAAGTTATAAAATATCAAGAAGAATTTGCTGTTTAACAAAATCATAAATCCTGATCATTCTCTTTATGGTTTAGTTGCTAATTCAGCAGTGGTGAAAATGTGTGATCCCCATGGGCAGATTTACCCAAGTTTGTCTGTAAATTAGAGCATCATTATACCATGTGTTGGGAGCCGCCGTTTAACAAAGAATTTGAATCTCTTGTCAAGAGGAAGAAAAGGCTTATGTTAGGAAGGGATGTGAAGCTCATTTAGGACACTTTGAGTTACAAGTTATCCAGAAAAGACCTAAAGAGGGAGCTAAGAAGAGCCAGGAGGAGACTTGAGATGTCTTTGCCAGATAGGATCAAGGAAAACCATAAAGCTTTTTACAGATATACCAGGACTAACAGAATGACTAGATAAAGTTTAGGGCCAATCAAGGATAGTTTTGGGAAGTTGAGTGTGGAATCCGAGGAGATGGGGAAGCACTATTTTTTTGTCAGCATTTACACTGGAGAAAAAGCAGTGTTGTCGAGGAGAACACTGCGATGCAGGCTACTAGACGAGAGAGGATTGAGGTAAATGAGGATGTGTTAGCAATTCTGGAAAGTGTGAAAATATATAAGACCTCACGGCCAGATGGGATTAATCCTGGGATTCTCTGGGAAGCCAGGGAGGACATTGCAGAACCTTTGGTTTTGATCTGTATATCGTCATTGTCTACAGGAACAGTAGCAGAAGAATTGAGGAGACCAAATGTTGATTCGTTGTTCAACAAGGGGAGTAGAGACAATCCTGTTCATTATAGATCAGTGAGCCTTACTTCGGTTGTGGGAAAAGTGTTTGAAAAGCTAATAAGAGATAGAATTTATAATCATCAGAAAGGAATAAGTTGATGAGTAATAGTCAACACAGTTTTGTGAAGGTTAGGTCATGTCTCACAAACCATTTTGAGTTATTTTGAGAAAGTGACCAAACAGCAAGATGAAGTTAAAGCAGTTGATGTGGTTTCTGTGGATTTCAGTAAGGCATTTGATAAGCATACCCACGGGAGACTATTCCACAAAATCCGGAGGCATAGGATTCTGGGGATTTAGTGGTTTGGATTGGTAATTGGCTGGTGAAAGAAGACAGAGGCTGGTGGCAGATGAGAAATGTTCATGCTGGAGTCCAGTAACGAGTGAGGTACCGCAAGGGTCTGGTTTGGGTCCACTGCTGTTTGACATTGTTATAAATTACCCAAATGAGGGCATCGAAGGGTGAGTAAATTTTCAGGTGATATTAAAGTTGATGGAGTCATGGAGAGTGGTGAAGGATGTTGTAGGTTACAGAGGGATCTCGATAAGCTGCAGAGCTGGGCTGAGAGGTGGCAAACAGAGCTTAATGCAGAAAAGTGAGAGGTAATTCACTTAGGAAGGAGCAACAGGAGTAAAGAGTACTGGGATAATGGGAAGATCCTTGGCAATGTAGATGAGCAGAGAGATCTCGGTGTCCATGTACATAGATCTCTTAAAGTTGCCACCTAGGTTGCTAGGGTTGTTAAGAAGGTATACGGTGTGTTATCTTTTTTTTTGGTAAAGGGATTGAGTTTCGGAGCCATAGGGTCATGTTGCAGCTGTAGAAAACCTTTGTGGGGCCGCACTTGGGGTATTGGGTACAGTTCTGGTTACTGCATTATACAAAGGATGTGGAAGCTTTAGAAATGGTGCAGAGGAGATTTTCTAGGATGTAAACTGGTATGGAGGGAAGGTCTTATGAGGAAAGGCTGATGGACTTGAGGCTGCTTTCATTGGAGAGAAGAAGGTTGAGAGGTGACTTAATTGAGACGTATAAGAAAGTCGGAGGGTTAGATTAGATGGACAGAGAGAGCATTTTTGCTCAGATTTAGATGGCTGGCATGAGGACACATAGCTTTAAATTGAGGGTTGATAGATATAGGACAGATGTCAGAGGTCGTTTCTTTACCCGGAGTTGAAGGGGTATGGAATGCACTGCCTGTAACAGGAGTGGACTCACCAACTCTAAGGGCATTTAAATGGTCATTGGATAAATATATGGTTGATAATGGAATAATGTAGGTTAGATGGGCTTCAGATTGTTTTCACTGGTCAGCGCAACATCGAGGGCCAAAGGACCTGTACTGGGCTGTAATGTTTTATGTAAGTAGTTAATGTTCAAAGGAGCTTGAGCTTACATTGTATATATTAATTTGATTTACTTATACTTCAAAAGTGTTCTGTTAAAGTTCTGTTAATCCATGCTTGCTATCGGCAGAGTTTTTAGTCTACATTGTCATTAAAATATACATTTTCTTCGTATTTTAAGGAAAAGATACGGGTTTTATAATGATCTGATATTAACACATTCCGAGCATATATTTTACTCCTCAATTTCTGTGTTATCCTTTTTTTTCTGAATAATGTAAGAGATTTAATTATACACTCTGGTGAGTTGTACGTTAGATTAGTAGTTAGTTGAGTTTTGTTTTTTTTTTCTCTCGGCATTTCTTTTTTCTGTTTGATAGATGTTAGTTATTATTTATTTAAGATTTAATTGTATATCAATGTTTATACTTTGGGTTTTTTTTCTAAACTTGAAAAACATGTTAAATTTTCAATAAAAATATCTATATAAGAATGGTTTGCCTGCTAGTGAGAAACATCAACTTGAAACTCAGTACTTTTATTAAGTTGATAATATGTGCACGTTTATTTATGTAGAGGTCAAATCTCTGTAACCTAATCCTGTATATTCAGGAATATCTGCTGCTGCTGAAAATACCATCCTTTGTATTCAAAGTTATTGCGTTTTATTCTGCATTCTGTTGAAATGACAGTTCAAGACATTGAGCTTTAAGCCGAATGTGTATGTCCTTCTGTTTTTTCGCTTCCTGTAATCTGGCTACTACCTGTTATCAGCATATCCTACAAAGGAGTCAAAACATCTTTGCACTTGATCATGTGCATAGGAATGGGACTAGGTTGTTGAGCCACTCATCTGTTTGCCTTTAGCAATAATACTTATTTTATAGTAATAATAATTATTTTATAATTGATCTACATCTCCCTGCTTGGTCTGTTTCCCTGAATAATCATTCCTAAAAAGCAAAAACAAATCAGTATCACATTTTAACTTTTCAATTTATTCAAAGCCTAATTTTCTTTTAAATGGGCCAAAGCAGGGAGGGGTAAGAAAGGGTAAATATTGGGATTCACACAGCCCTATATATCAAAGGCCTTTCCTGAATGATTTGGAATTGGTTTTAAAATTATGACCCCTTGTTCTGGTCTCCTACAACAGAAAAACCCTCACTGCGACGGGTCTCCAAGTAGTGCAGTGTTTTTCTTACCCTCATCTTTTTTTATTTACCCCCATTGCCCTGGTATAACAGTCTCAGAATTGTTTTGCAATGTAAAAATGTTCACGAGTGCTAATCTTGCTTTGCATTTCAGTGGTATGATGGGAAAATTGAGGTCCATGCAAATGTTGCAGCAATTGTTCTTCCTGGTGGGATTATCAGCGTTACATCATTGTGTAAGCTTTTTTTTTAATCCTCCGAAGGGGATTGTATAAACAATAGAGGATGCAAACAAGCCTTATTAATGCGGCACCATGCTTAATTGTCTCAAAGTGCAAAGAACCCGACACCATGCATAACAGTGCCAGGAACCCAGGTTCGTTTCCACCTTCAGGGGCCTGTCTGTGTGGGGTTTGTACATTCTCCTCATGTCTGCGTGGGGTTCCTGCCTCAGTCCACAAATGTGCAGGTTAGTTCGATAGACAATGCTAAATTGCCCATAGTGCCTAGGGATGTGCAGTCTACGTGAATTAGCCATGAGAAATGCAGGATTACAGGAAAAGCGTAGGGGAGTCAGTCTGGGTGGCATGCTGTTCGAAGGCTCATTGTAGACTCAATGGGCTAAATGGCCTGTTCCAACACTGTAGGGATTCTTTGATTTGTTCCAATTAGTTCACATCAGTGTTACTGCTCCACCCGTGTCTCCTGTCACCTTTACTCATCTATTACTTTAACCCTCTATACCCCTATGCCTCTTCTCTTGTCTATCTTCCCCTTAAACGTATGAGATTGGACTCAACCACTCCCTGTGCTTCATTTTTGTAATCCTATTCTGCAGAACTTCCGTATCTCCCGAAGTAAAAAACAAATTACTGCAGATGTTGGAATCTGAAACCAATAAAGAGAAAATGCTGGAAAATCTCAGCAAATCTGGCAGTATCTGTAAGGAGAGAAAAGAGCGGACGTTTCGAGTCTAACTGACCGCGTTGACAAAGGGTCAGTTTGATTCGAAACGTCCACTCTTTTCTCTCCTTACAGATGCTGCCAGACTTTGCTCAGATTTTCCGACATTTTCTCTTTTTTGGTTCCATATCTCCCTGTTGGACTTCTTGGTGACGACTTTGTGACTTCAAGGTATGCTGTTCCATTTGAAAATAAACATTCTTTCTGTATCCAGTCTGTTAAATCCTCTCATCATTTTAAAGACCTTTATCACGTCTCTTTTTGGCCTCCTTTCAGAGAGACGCAGCCTGTCAACCCTTTGCTGACATGTAAACCCACACATTTCTGTGATCCACCTTGTCAATCTTTTCTGTGTACCCGCTTCGGTTTCTTTTTTTCTAATGATTGTATGATGATCTGCCAGCACACAGTATCCAAATGTGGCTTAAGCAAGGTTTGATTCAGGACTAGCATATTTAATACATAATTAGATGGGGATGATGTGCTAAACTACTGGTGCTTTTTTTCTGATCTAATTAATTTAGATAAATGTGAGGTACTGCATTTTGGTAAGGCAGATCAGGCAGGACTCAATGGTAAGGGCCTGGTCAGTGTTGCCGAAGAAAGAGACCTTGGGGTTCAGGTTCGTAGTTCCTTGGAAGCGGAGTTTCAGTCAGACAGGCTGGTGAGGAAGCCGTTTGGTATGCTTGCCTTTATTGAACAGTGCATTGAGTGTAGGAGTTGGGATGTCATGTAGTGGATGTGCAGGATATTGGTGAGACCATTTTTGGAATAATGCATTCAGTGCTAGTGTGTTGTGAAACTTGAACGGGTTCGGAAAAGTTTTACAAAAATGTTACTAGGGGTGAAGGCTTTGAGCTATTTCGAGAGGCTGAAGGATATTTTTCAAAGTCTATAAAATAGTAAGGGGCATGGATAGGGTGAATAGCCAAGGTCTTTTCCCCAGGATAGGGGAATCGAAAACTAGACAACATAGGTGCGAGAGGAAAGATTTAAAAGGGACCTAAGAGGCAACTTTTTCACGCAAGTATGGAATGAGCTGCCAGGTATGGCAGCTCATTCCATGCCAAGTATGGAGGCATGTAGAATTACAACATTAAATGAGCATCTGGATGGGTATATCAATATGAAGGTTTTAAAGGGATATGGGCCAAATGCTGGCAAATGAGACTCCATTAGTTTAGAATATCTGGTCAGCATGGATAAATTGGACCAAAGGGCCTGTCTCCAATTTGTATATCTGAGTCTAACTGACCATCTGTATTTTGAGAATCACCATTTTCTTTCATTGTTGGTTGATGCTCCAATCCTTTGCTTGGTGAAACCCATTTTTCTCTCCCATGTTGTTGCACGTGCTGTAATAAAGGTTAGTTAGTTTGGTTGGCTGGATTGCTAGTTTGCAATGCTGTGATGCCAACAGCACAGGCTCAATTTCTGTATCAGCTGAGGTTACCCTGAAAGCTTCACCTTTTCAAACTTGTCCCTCACCTGAGGTGCGGTGACCCTTAGGTTAAAGCACCACTTTTTCTGTCATGACAGAGCAGCCCTACTGCCTTCCAGTGCTATGGTGACTACTTTTACTCAGTGATAAGTGATTAGAAATTTTATATTCTTTATTGTTTGGTGAATTTCCTTTTGATGACTTTTGTTATGAGACCTAAGGGCAGGGAAGGAAAATGTCTGATCATTAGAAGTGGGGATAAAGTAGGCTTACAGGGAGGAGAAAGTAAGGACTGCACATGATGAAGATCAGAGTCAAGAGTGTAGTGCTGGAAAACAGAGCAGGTCAGGGAGCATCCGAGGAGCAGGCGAATTGACGTTTCGGGCATTAGCCCTTCATCAGGAATGAGGCTTGTGGGTCGGGGCTGAGAGATAAATGGGAGGGGGTGAGGTTTGGGGGAAGGTAGCTGGGAAAGCAATAGGTCGATGAAAGTAAGGGAGAAGGTGATCAGTCAGAGTGGGGAGTGATGGACGTGTCTGGAGAGCGGTGCCGAGTTGCCAGGGCAGGAAGTGCAAAACCTGAACCCACACCACACCCCTCACCTCCGTCCAAGGCCCCAGTGAATCCTTCCACATTCGTCAGAAATTTACCTGCTATCAATGTCATTTATTGCATCCGTTGCACCCGGTGTGGTCTCCTCTACATCGGAGAGACGGGACGCATTTTTGCGAATCGTTTCAGAGAACGTCTCTGAGTCATCCGCACCCACCAACTCCACCGCCCGTGGTTGAACACTTCAACACTCCCATCTAATCCATTAAGGACATGCAGGTTCCTGCACCTCATCCACGTCCAAACCGTTGCCAACCAACGCCTGGAAGAGGAACGCCTCATACTTTCTGCCTTGAGACCCTGCCACCACACTGGATAAATGTGTATTTCAACAGCTTCCTCATTTCCCCTTACCCCACATTATCCCAGTCCCAAGCCTCCAACTTGGCACCGCCCTCCAGACCTGTCCATCACTCCCCCTCTGACTGATCACCATCTCCCCAACTTTCAACCACCTATCGCTTTCCCAGCTACCTTACTCTAACCCCACCTCTCCCATTAATCTGTCAGCCCCCCGACACAAAAGCCTCATTCCTGATTAAGGGTTTATGCCTAAAATATCAATTCTCCTGCTCCTCGGATGCTGCCTGACCTGCTGTGCTTTTCCAGCAGTACACTCTCGACACTTGCCTTCACAGCAAAATGCTTCGAGTTAAGTGTCAGTTTCATAGATAATTGTGGAATTGATTTTGTTAATTGAGAAATTTGGGCTACTCCACTATCAATGATGACAGCCCTCAGGGTGAACAGTTCTTACCGGAAAAATAGCAGTGAAGATTCACGATGCTAAATGGGACAAACTTGAGCCATTTTAGGAACTTGAGACTGGGCATCCATGAGGCACGGTGGGCCATCACCAGCAGCAGAATTGTACTCCTCAATCTGTAGTCTCATGGTTTGGCATATCACACATTCAACCATTAGCATCAAACCAGGAGATCAGCCCTAAAATAAGGTGCACTATAGCAACTAACCAAAGCTGTTTTGATAGCAGCTTCTAAACCCATTATCTGTGCTATCTTAAGACAATGTTGGCTACTGCTCCCTTATTAATGCTACCACCACCCAGTTCCCCTCCAAGCTGCATTAAGTTTTGAATTGGAATCATATCACTAAACCTGGAACACATCCTGACTGCACTGTGGGTGTACCTTCAAGAGGGCAGCATACCACCACTTAAGTGCAATTGGGAATGAGCAAAAATGCTGGTTTCATTGGCAATCCTCCTATTCCATGAAACCATCTTCAATAAAAGTAAGCAACACAAATATACCCTGTGGTTACAGCGCAGCTGTGTACACAATCTGCACGGTGCTATGAACTTAACCTGTTTTAAATAGTATTTTTGCTAGAACGCTGCATTTAACTGAACATGTATTCATTAATTAAGCATGAGGAGGAAACAACTTTGTCATTTTGCAACAATGTAATGGTATTTCATGATAATCCAATTTAATTGAAGACCTCTTTGTCTTATACAATGTGATGTGAAAGTTTTGATATAATGGTCTTGATTATATGGTAAACTGTACAAACTTTTTGAAAAAAATTCAGTCGAATTACTGGATTTTTTAAAAAATCATGCAGAATTTTAAACATAAATTGTATTTGTTGTGTGAATGTTGAAATATTGGAAAACTAATAGAAACTTGCACCCTTTCCCAGGGTGAATTAAATATCACTGGAACTTTGTAATAATTGTGTTCATGTAAAACTTTAAAGAGGCTGTTAAAAAAATTCTTTTGTGATCCAGATAAGCAATTGCCAGGTTTTAGAAATATTTGACTTTTTTTCCTGTTAGAAACATAAAAAGCAAGAGTAGTAGTAAGCCACTTGAGCCTGCTCTGTTATTCATTAGGATCATGGCTGATTATCCAATTGCAAACCTTGTTCCCACTTTCTCCACATACCATTTGATCTCTTTAGCCCTAAGAACTATACCTATCCCTTAAAAATATTCAATATTTTGTCCGGAAATACGTTTTGTGGCAGACAATTTTGTTAGTTCACCACTATCTGGATGAAGAAATATCTCCTCATTTCACTTCTAAATAGCCGAATCCTATGTCCTTTCGACTATGATCACTGGTTCTGGCCTACCCCACTATGAAGGCCAACATATCATTTACCTTCATTGCCTGTTGCACTTGCATGCTTAGTCTCAGTGACTGGTGGTCAAAGACACCTTAAGTTGCACCTCCAACTTTCCCATTCTATTCAGATAGCTTCCCTTTCTGTTTTTGCAACCAAAAATCTGACATTTGTCCAAAGAATATTTCATCTGGCATGCATTTTCCCTATCACTCAACTTATCCAAATCACACTGAAGCATCTCTGTATCGTCCTCACAGTTCATCCTCCTCTCAGTTCACCCTTCCACCCAGCTTTGTGTCACCCACAAATCTAGAAATAGTAATAGATCCCTCATATAAATCATCTATAAATATTGTGAATAACTGGGTTTGAAACACTGATCTCTGTAGTACCTCACTGGTCACTGGCTGCCACTCAGAAAATTTCCTGTTTGTTCCAGCTCTTTGTTTCCTGTCTGTCAACTGGCTGTCTGTCTATGCAAATACACTACCCCCAATCTCACATGTTATATGCTAATTTCTTCTGTGGGAGCTTATCAAAAACCTTCTGAAATCAAAGTAACACCCACTGGTTTCACCTTATCAATGCTACTAGTTATATCCTCAAACTTTCAGTAGATTTACTAAGCATGACTCCCCTCTCTTAAACTCATGCGGACTCTGTCCAATCCATCCTCATGACACAAGAGGCCCGGCAATCCTGAAGAGAAAAGATAATGTGAATGGCAGGTGCCCTTGACAGGAGGCGGTGTATTTTAAGACTAAAGGTGCTGGTGTGTGGGAGGGGGATGTTGAGAAGGAAGGTGCCGGAGTGGGGGAGTGGAATATTGAAAGAGATGGTGCTGGGCTGTGGGAGGGGGTTGTTGAGAGGGAAGGTGCTGGGCTGTGGGAGGGGGTTGTTGGGAGGGAAGGTGCTGGGGTGGGGCAGGGTGAATTTGAGAGAGAAGGTGCTGGGGTGGGGGAGGGGGTTGTTGAGGGGGAAGGTGCTGGGGTGCGGGAGGGGGATGTTGAGGGAGAAGGTGGTGGGGTGGGGGAGGGGGATGTTGAGAGAGAAGGTGCTGGGGTGCGGGAGGGGGTTGTTGAGAGGGAAGGTGCTGGGGTGGGGGAGAGGGACGTTGATAGGGAAGCTGCTGGGGTGGTGGAGGGGCATGTTGAGAAGAAAGGTGCTGGGAAGGGGGTGGGGAAGTTGAGAGGGAAGGTGCTGGGGTGGGGAGGGGGAGGGGGATGTTGAGAGGGAAGGTGCTGGTATAGTGGAGTGGGACGTTGAGAGGGAAGCTGATGGGTGGGGGAGGGGGATTTTGAGAAGGAAGGTGCTGGGAAAGGGGTGGGGGAAGTAGAAAGGGAAGGTGCTGGGGTGGGGAGGGGAATGGCGAGAGGGAAGGCGCTGGGGTAGGGAGGGGGATGATGAGAGGGAAGGTGCTGGGGTGGAGAAGGGGAATGTTGAGAGGCAAGGCGGTAGGGTGGGAAAAGGGTTGTTGAGAGGGAAGGTGCTGGGGTGGGGAGCGGGTTGTTGCGAGGGAAGGTGTTGTGGTGGGGGAGGGGGATGATGAGAGGGAAGGTTCTGGGTTGGGTAGGGGGTTGATGAGAGGGAAGGTGCTGGGGTGGGGGAGGGGGATGTTGAGAGGGAAGGTGCTGGGGTAGGGAGGGGGATAGTGAGAGGGAAGGTGCTCTGGTGGGGAAGGGGGATGTTGAGAGGGACGTTGCTGGGGTGGGGGAGGGGGCTGTGGAGAGAGAAAGTGCTGGGGTGGGGAGAGGATTGTTGAGAGGGACGGTTCTGGGGTAGGGAAGGTGTATGTTCAGAGGGAAGGCAGTGGGGTGGTGAGCGGATTGTTGAGGGAAAATGCTGCGGTGGGGGAGGGGGATGGTGCAAGGGAAGGTTCTGGGGTGGGGGAGGGAATTGGTGAGAGGGAAGGCGCTCTGGTAGGGAGGGGGATAATGAGAGGGAAGGCGCTGAGGTTGGGGAGTGGGACGTTGAGAGGGAAGCTACTGGGGTGGGGGAAGGGGATGTTGAGAAGGAAGGTGCTGGGAAGGGGGTGGGGAAGTTGAGAGGGAAGGTCCTGGGGTGGGGAGGGGGGAGGGGGATGTTGAAAGGGAAGGTGCTGGTATGGGGGAGTGGGACGTTGAGAGGGAAGCTGCTGGGGTGGGGGAGGGGGATGTTGAGAAGGAAGGTGCTGGAAAGGGGTGGGGGAAGTAGAAAGGGAAGGTGCTGGGGTGGGGAGAGGAATGGTGAGAGGGAAGGCGCTGGGGTAGGGAGGGGTATGATGAGAGGGAAGGCGCTGGGGTAGGGAAGGGGGATGTTGAGAGGGAAGGCGGTAGGGTGGGAAAGGGGTTGTTGAGAGGGAAGGTGCTGGGGTGGGGAGCGGGTTGTTGTGAGGGAAGGTGTTGGGGTGGGGGAGTGGGATGATGAGAGGGAAGGTTCTGGGTTGGGGGAGGGGGTTGTTGAGAGGGAAGCTGCTGGGGTGGGGAGGGGGATGTTGAGAAGGAAGGTGCTGGGAAGGTGGTGGGGAAGTTGAGAGGGAAGGTGCTGGGGTGGGGAGGGGGGAGCAGGATGTTGAGAGGGAAGTTGCTGGTATGGGGGAGTGGGACGTTGAGAGGGAAGCTGCTGGGGTGGTGAAGGGGGATGTTGAGAAGAAAGGTGCTGGAAAGGAGTGGGGGTAGTAGAAAGGGAAGGTGCTGGGGTTGGGAGGGGAATGGTGAGATGGAAGGCGCTTGGGTAGTGAGGGGGATGATGAGAGTAAAGGCGCTGGGTGGGGAAGTGGGATGTTGAGAGGGAAGGCGGTGGGGTGGGAAGGGGGATGTTGAGAGGGAAGGTCCTGGGGTGGGGGATGAGCATGTTAAGAGAAAAGGTGCTGGGGTGGGGAGTGGGCCAGAGTGACCAAGAAAGTGGACAAGGGAGGAGAGCGGAATATGTCTGATGGTGGCATCTTGGAGTCGGCCGAAATGCCGACAGATGATTTATATTCTACATGTAAACAGAGATCCTGAGCTTCCAGTTACCTGCCACTTTAACACACCACCCTGTTCGCTGGCCAATATCTGTCTCACGCTTTCTGCAGTGTTCCAGCAAAGATCAGCATCAGCTGGAAGAACACCACCTCGTTTTCCATTTGGAACCGTGCTGCCCTCCAGACTCAATACCAAGTTCAGTAATTTTACAGTCTGAACTCCCCCCCCGCCGCGCCCACACTACCTATGGTTAACCACCAAGTCTCCTTTAACAGCAATTCACCTTCCTAACAACATTCTTAATACAACTGTTCTTCTCACTCTATCCCTATCTATCCTTTACTCCTTACTTCCTCCCGCAACCTTTCCTTCTGCATATAAACCAACATTTTCTGACTATCAGCTCTGAGGAAGGGTGACCGGATCCGAAATGCTAACTCTGAAATCACTTCGCAGATGTTGCCAGACCTGCTCAACTTGTCCAACACTTTCTTGTTGTTGTTTATGATTTACATCATCCGCAGTTCTTTTGATTTTACTTCACTGGGAGTTTCTAATTCAGGTCTAGCAGCCTACACTGTGTTTATAAACCTTCCCAGTCCACACTAACTCCATTTCTCTCCCAGTCTTTGCTGTCTCTTCCACTCCCTTCACACTCACTGACCACACCCCCACAGCCTCACAGTGACACTGCGCCACAGCTCATGGTCAGATGTCACCTTGTTGGCCACGCCCCTCATTCAGTCCCAGTGGCTGCAGAACCAAACCTGTTGGTGAGAACCTGGAGTCAACAGCTCATGGTCACATGTCATCCAGCTGGCTCCACCCCGATTTTCTCTCCCATTGGCTGCAGCACCACACTCCTATTGGTCTGCAGCTGCCATCAATCAGCAAGGCCCAATTGTGAGGTGAGTGCTGGGATCCTCCCTCTCTCTGCCCTGGGATGAGTTTCATCATTCACAGTGAATGGTGCAGTACCACAGAGCACAGGGGCTGGGGGCTATTCAGCCCATTGGGGCTGTACTCTCTCCCTCTGGAGATGTTGCAAATCTGTCCCAACCCCCCTCTCATTTGTACACAGCTCTCCAAATCTTCCCTCAAAAAGTTGTTCCAAATCTGTTTGAGAATAACTGCTGAATCAGCATCCACCTGCCATTTCAACTGTTCCAGATGCTCAGACCTTACTGAGTAAAACAATCTTCACATTTTCACCCTGCATTATTTGCCAATGAAAGAAGTTACTAAAAATTGTGACAAAGTTTATAATTTTTCTCTGTCTCTCTGTAAATTAAATATCCCTGAAAACTATCTGCTCTTGGTCGAAATTACTGCTTAACATTCTCAGCTCCAAGGAGAATTATCTGAAATTGTGCTACATCTCCATAAAAGAGAAACCTATCTTTGTTTTAATTTATTAGTGTCATAGAGATGTACAACACAGAAACAAACCCTACGGTCGAACACATGCATGCCAACCAGGAATCCAGGATTCCCATTTGCCAAGAGCTGGCCCATATCCCTCGAAGTCCTTCCTCTTCATGTACCCAATCAGATGCCTTTTAAATGTTGTAATTGTACTAGTCTCCACTCCTTCCTCAAGCTGCTCATTCCATACAAGCACCACCCTCGATGTGAAGAAGTCGCCCCTCAGATCCCTTTTAATCTTTTCCCTCTCACATTAAGCATGTGCCCTCTAGTTTTGGTCCAACCACACATGGGAAAATGACCCTACCTCTTCACCTTATGCCCATCATGATTTTATAAGTCTTGAGAAGATCACCTTTCAATCTCTAACTGTAAGAAATGGGGAAGTGTGTTGTTTTTACAGAAATAGAAAAGGAAGGGAGTGTATGAGTATAAAAGGGGTCGAAGCAAGTATTAGGGAAATGTATCTTTACTTTTAATGCATAATTATGTATAATTAAGTACTAACTTTAATGTAGAATTATGAAAGAAAATAATTCCTTTCATCACAATGTTTAAAACAACAGTCTCAGCAAAAAAAGATAAGATTGCTGAAACGCATAATCTAGGCAAGAAAAGATACATTATCAAAACGTATGTTCAGGAATGGAATGTACCTATGAACAATGGAAGATGTTGCAAGCAAAGTAAAAGAACATCAAGATACAAGTTTAGCCTATGTCAGCACTTACAGAGGGAAAGGTTGCCAACTTGGAGAGGGGGGAGACAATAAGGGCGGAACACAGAGGGGTAGTGGTAGAAAATAATCAGAAAGATTGGGTAATATAGGAGTCGGGAGAGATTACCTCATGTAACTCAAAGGTATAACTGTGTAGTAATTTGAATGTTCATCACTTCAATTGCTCTCTGCAATTGGAGTCCTTTCTTGCAAGATCGTAGAATAAATTATCTTGTTTCCAGTTTTGGTGGTCTCGTCTAAATTTTATTGATTTTGTTTCTAACAGATTTGGGTGCTCGCCCTGGGAACCCAAGCTCCGGGTCGCGCGGCAATTGTTGGGAAAATGGAGAAGGTGCACCTCGTTGATTTCGGCAGTCTTTAGTTTCCCTCTTTGCCGCAGCGGCTCAGGCAAGCGAAATCCGGACTGAGAGACCGTGGAAACAAGACGGGTTGAGACGCGGCGGGTTCGGTCGGGTAACTCTTGTGCACAGGACCCGGGTAAGAAAAAGGTCTTAAATAAGTATTATCCGGGTGACCGGGGTAGGCATCGGTATTTGCTGCTATCAACGCGGGGCAGAGCGTGCTGACACGCGGCAGGTTTGGTTGGGTAACTCTTTTATACACAAAACCTGGGTAAGATATATATCTGTATATCATCGGGCGACAGGGGCAAGCAACGGTTGTTGCTGCCATTGCCGTTGGCTGGCGTGCGGCGGGATTGGTCGGGTAACTTTTGTGTACAGAAGACCCGGGTAAGATATATCTGTATGTCTCCGGGAGACCTTGGCAAGCAACGGTTGTTGCTGCCATTGCCGTGGGACAGAGCACGCTGACACGCCGCGGCTTTGGTCAGGACAACTTTTGTGTATACAAGACCTGGGTATCCGGGCGGCCGGGATAGGTTGAGATTGTTGTCTGGGTAAGCAGTGGGATGGTTGCTGCCAGGTATTGCCCCGGGACGAGGCGCATTCGACCAGGTAACTTTTATGCACAGACCAAGGTATGAAAATGGACCTTAAAGTATTGCCTTGGTGGTCGGGCACGTACGAGAAGTACGGTGAATTGGCAACACGTAAATTAAGGTAGTTAATTGGCTAAATTGATCTGATGATTGAGGTGTCTACCTGATTCGGCCACCCAGCCTTAGACCGGTTGTTAAGAATGAAAATCCCCCACGCGAAGGTCAGGACCCTAAAGTGGGTGCTGAAGAAGGTTACACCGAACCTCAGTAGGTTAATTGAGTTGCATAAAGAAACGGCCGAGTATTGAAATGGGAAATAATTATGGTGATTTAAGTGTAGAAGGAGAAAGAAAAGGGATGTCCGTGGACCGCATTCCAACGGACAGCCCTTTAGGAAAAATGTTATGAGACAAGTATAACCCTCGGATGCGAGGAAAGGATAAAAAAACAAATGATAAAGTTTTGTTGTTTTGTCTGGACAAAGGAAAGCATTAAAACCCAAGTATATTTTGGCCTAAATATAGTTCAGACGAAGATTGGCTATGTCAAGATTTAAATATCTATGTAAATAAAAAAGGGTACTCCCGTAAAGAATTTGACTATGCCGCTTGTTGGATAGGGTGTCCGAGAATCTTTCTTTTGAAAAATTCAGTAAAAGATGATGAGGAATCAAAAGTGTCCCGTTGCAATCCTTTGCCAAATCTAACCCCCCCCCCCACCTTACAACAACGACAATAATGGTCCGTCGACGTCTTTCTCCTCTCCCACAGCGCCCTTTCCAGTGAAAGAATGTGAAAATGGTCCAGGGGAAGAACCTCCCCTGAGTCCGATTAAAACTAGATCAGCAATGAAAAAGAGGGAAAAGGGGGACATAGGTGGGGCAACGGCACCAATATAGCCCCTTAGAGAAGTACACATAGGTAATGGTGAAATTGAATATGTCAATGTACCACTGACTAGCAGCGAAGTCAGATCTTTTAAAAAGGAAATGAAAAGATTAATTGACGACCCCACAGGATTGGCAGAACAGTTGGATCAGTTCTTGGGGCCGAATTTATATACATGGGCTGAATTGATAAGCATTCTGCGTTCATTATTTTCAGGAGAAGAAAGGGGTATGATTAGAAGAGCTGCCCTGAAGGAATGGGAAAAGAGACATCTGGTGGGTGAAAGAGTAGTACCAGCTGAAAATAAATTCCCCACTGTGGAGCCTCATTGGGAGGGCATGGATGAACATGATAGAGGAGAAATGAGGGACTTTCGAGAAATGGTTATTTTGGATATTAGAGACGCAGCACCCAGATCTCAGAATTTTTTTGAAGCCTTTGAAGTGAGGCAGGAGAAAGATGAAGGCCCGTCAGCCTTTTTACAAAGATAAGAGAGGCCACTGGAAAATATTCGGGAATAAATCCCGATGATCCAGTTGCTCAGGGACTCTTAAAGGTCCAGTTTGTTACAAACTCATGGCCAGACATATAAAAAACAGTAACAGAAATTAGAGAGGTGGAGGGAAAAACAGATGGAAGAATTGTTGCATGAAGCACAGAAAGTATATGTCAAAAGAGAAGACGAAAAGCAAAAACAGAAAGTTAGGATAATGGTTGCAGCGGTCGAGGAAATTACGAATAGAAAATTAGGACAAGAAAGAAAAGCAACGGATAGTAAGGGGAGAAGGCAACAGGCAGGATGTTATTGCTGCAGAAAAATAGGACATTTTAGAAGGGAATGTGCAAAGTTAGGACAACAAAGAGAAGCTATTACATTGATGACTTTTGATGAAGAATAGGGGAGTCAGGGGTTCCTTCCTCCCGAGACCCACCGGGAACCCCTTATAAATTTGAAAGTGGGACCTGAAGGGGAGGAGGCAGTGTATTTGGTGGATACAGGAGCGGCATGGTCATCTCTAAGTTTTAGACTGAGCGGTGTTAAATTAACTAATAAAAGTCTCAGAGTTTCTGGAGTAAAGGGAGAAGGATTCTTAGTACCCATTTTCTAGCCGACCCTAATAAAGGGAAATAATGAAGAAGTGACGGGACAACTATTATATATTCCTGATGTTGGAAGCACTCTTTAGGGTAGAGATTTAATAAGTTGGTTAAATTTAAAGATTGGAGTAGAGAATAGTTAATTACTGTGACAATAAATAAACTAACGGTTAGTGATGAAGAACAGATAAATCCTAACGTGTGGGCGAGACCCGGCAGCATGGGTCATTTAAAAGTCAATCCCATATTAATGATACTGTCCCAAGAGAATAAAGCAGTCAGGCTTAAACAATATCCGGTTTCATTAGAGGGGCGCAAGGGTTTACAACCAGTAATAGATTGTCTAGTAAAAGAAGGACTACTGGAATCATGCATGTCTCCCTTTAATACCCCAATACTACCGGTCCGGAAGTCAGATGGGACTTACCGACTGGCACAAGATCTCAGATCAGTGAACGGGCTGGTCCAGAGACGGTGCCCAGTGGTGCCCAAACCATACACCCTTTTTAGTAGAATACCGTGTAACCACCGCTGGTTTAGTGTAATAGATTTAAAGGATGCATTCTGGGCTTGTCCTTTAGCCCAAGAGAGCCGCGACATGTTCGCTTTTGAATGGGAAAACCAATACACTGACAGAAAACAACAATTCCAATGGACAGTACTTCCCAGGGATTCACAGAATCACCTAACGTATTCGGGCAAGTACTGGAAAAAGTCCTGGAACAATATAAAATGCATCGGGAAACGTCACTGTTGCAATATGTGGATGATCTCCTAGTGTCAGGACAAAAGAGAAACGATGGAAATTCAGCCACCAATGGATTGTTGAATTTCATAGAGCAACAGGGTTTAAGGGTATCCAAAAATAAATTGCAATATGTAGAAAAATAAGTAAAATACTTAGGACACCTTATTAGTGAGGGAATTAGACGCATTAACCCCGAAAGAATTCAAGGGACAGTAGAACTGCCCCTCCAGAACACCAAACGAGAATTACGAAAGTTCCTGGGGCTGATGGGTTATTGCAGATTATGGATAGAAGACTATGTCCAGAAAACGAAAGGGTTATATTACAAACTGACAGATTCAGAACACGAAAACCTGTACTGGACAGAAAAGGAAAAGGAAGGGTTACTTGAATTGAAGCGTAGTTTAACACAAGCTCCAATATTGGCCCTTCCTTCCAGAGAGAAACCATTTCACCTTATTGTGACAGTAATCGATGAAGCAGCTTTAGGAGTTTTAACCCAGAAATGGGAAGGGAAGAAACAGCCCATAGCCTTCCTGTCCAAAATCCTGGACCCTGTTTCAAGGGGATAGCCTGAATGTCTGCAGGCAGTTGCAGCAACTGCGATATTGGTAGAAGAAAGCCGAAAACTGACTTTTGGAGGAGCGCTCGTAGTTAGTACCCCCTTCAAGTCTGAACTGTGTTAAACCAAAAGGCAGGGAGATGGTTAACAGATTCGCGATTTTAAATATGAGGCCATCCTGATGGAAAAAAGTTGATCTGGTGTTAGCAACAGACCCCTGTCGAAACCCAGCTACCTTCTTATGGAAGGGAGAACCCCTAGACAAACAAGAATTAGAACATGTCTGTTTAGATATCATAGAGTATCAAACCAAAATTAGACAGGACCTGAGAGATCTACCTTTACATGACGGGGATAAATTGTTTATAGATGGATCATCGAGAATAGTGGAAGGAAAAAGACGCAATGGATATGCAGTAGTGGATGGTAACAAAAACCAAACAGTGGAGGCAGACCGGCTGCCTTACACATGGTCAGCCCAACCTGTGAACTGTACGCATTAAATCAAGCTTTAAAACACTTAGCGAATCGGGATGGAACTATCTACACTGACTCTAAATATGCTTACGGAGTAGTCCATATCTTTGGAAAGATATGGCAAGAACGAGGACTAATCAATTGTCGGGAAAAGGAGTTAGTACATGAAGAGTTAATAGGACAAGTATTAAAAAGATGGAATTACTCCGAGAAATAGCTATAGTCCATATTCTTGGACATCAGAAGGGGAGTACTGTAGAAGCAAAGGGAAACAGACTAGCAGACGAAATAGCCAAACAGGCAGCTATGAACCGCCCAGTCACAAGGATACAGGTTCTTATACCCCTAATTGACGCTTCTGCCATGAACCCCGTATACATGGAAGAGGAGGAGAAAGAGTTCCAAGAAATAAGGGCCACTAAGACAACTGAAGGGAAATGGATTCTCCCTGATGGGCGGGAATTGCTGAGTAAATCAGTCATGAGAAATATTTTGGCCACCTTACACCAAGGCAGCCATTGAGGCTCACAAGCCATGTGTGACGGAGTATTGAGGAAATATGGATGTAAGGGAATATATACGTTGGCAACACAGATATGTGCAGGATGCATAACTTGTCAAAAGATCAATAAGAAAATAATAAAGGAAGGGCTCAAAGGAGGAAGGAACCCAAGACTGAGACCTTTCCAAAGTATACAGGTGGATTACACCGAACTACCCCCAGTGGGAAAACAGAAGTACCTGCTGGTTTTAGTAGACCACTTAACCGGGTGGGTGGAGGCTTTCCCAATGTCATCAGCCACCTCAAAAGGAGTGGTAAAAACCCTCCTTGAACATATAATCCCACGATATGGAATAGTGGAAAGTATAGATTCAGATCAAGGTAGCCATTTTAGTTCCAAGATTCTACAAGAAGTAATGGCAAGATGAGAGATCTCTTGGGGATTTCACACCCCTTGGCACCCACCCTCCTCTGGACGGGTGGAACGAATGAATCAGACCTTAAAGAAACAATTATCTAAGCTAGTCCTAGAAATTCGATTACCATGGACCAAATGTTTGCCTATTGTGCTATTATGTGTTCGGACTGCCCCAAGACATGATATCGGGCTTTCTCCTTATGAAATGATGTTTGGACTACAATTTCTAGGAGGGAAAGGAGAGGAGCCTACAGCTGAGTTTAATGACAAGTTTATGAAAAACTGTGTGTGGCACTTGGCTCTTCATTATCTTATCTTAGCAACAAAGGCCTGCTGGTGCAGACACCGCCACTCGAGTTTGCAGCACATCAGATACGACTGAGTGACTGGGTCCTGATCAAGACCTGGAAAGATACCAAACTACACCCGAGCTGGGAGGGACCATTCCTAACCCTCCTGACTAATGAGACAGCCATCCGAACTGCTGAGAAAAGGTGGAGTCATCACACTCGCGTCAAAGATCCTGTGAACGCCCCATTGGCGGAGTGGCACGCTCATCCGACAGACAACCCTCTGAAAGTTAACCAGAGAAAGAGGGAATGAGCTGAGATAAAATACTCTTTTAATGTTTGATGATATATATTGTATTGATTGTAAGGGTTGCGTGGACTCACCTCTCCCCGGCGCCTAAATGATTAAGATAGGGTGATACACAGGGTTCAGAGATGGAGGGTATTGGTATAGTATTATAACGTTAGTAGTACTAACTGTTCAAGGAAACGGGAAATATCACTTTCCTACTCTATGCCATAATTATGCCAAGCAAGAGGGACTTGCCGCCTGAAGGGTCTGTGCAGAAATTCCACACCATGGTGAATCAGGAATCCCCACCTTGGTAATACCACTCACTAAAGAAAAATTGTACGATGTACAACAATTTGACTCGGGCTCAAAAAATACAAAGTGGGAATCTAAAAAGAGCACCTATAAGTTTGCGAGATGGTTCCCAAGACCGGCCCCAAAAACTCAAGGTGTTATCAATAGCTTCAGAGTTTCGCCACTGAAAGGAGCGGTGAATACAACCTGTTTCTGTAATCAAAATGACGCCGCAACCTTCCAATTAGGAAAATCATCTTGCACCTACACCAACCAAGCCACTGCCAAGAACACTCCTCAAGTATTGAACGGGACATATTGGGTATGTGGTCTGAAGGCCTATCCATTTATTCCCGGGTAATAATACGCTCGTGTGACCGAATGTGTGGAAATAAATGTATGTTATGAAATTGTTGAAGCGTTGCCTCAAAACAAGAAATGCTGGAGTGATTGCTGTTACCTTGCTTATATAGTTCCTCACCTCTGAATAGAAAACATGAGCTCAACCTGAGAAAGGAGAGGGGAATAAGGTGTAAGACCCGAGAGGTCCCTGAAGGAGACCGTTTGCTGTGGACACTACTCCCAAACTACGGCACTACAAGGGCAGGGGTGGAAATACAGAAACTGGCGGCTGCCCTTGAAAATTTAATTAATGATACCACCGGCGCAATGGGAGAAACTCAATCCCAGATATCAGCCATAACCACCGAAATGATAGCAACGAGACGAACAGCTTTACAGAATCTAATGGCTGTAGACTATCTCTTGGCCGAAAAAGGGGGAACCTGTGCGCTGATTGGTAAGAAATGCTGCACCTTCATCCCAGACACCTCTTTCATAGTGAAAGAAAAGGCAGAAATAGTAAAGAAAAAGATAAGCAATATAAGAGAAATTGCGGATGAACTCCGAAAAGATGAAAGATGGCAATGGGGTGACTGGAGACTGACCGGTTGGGGAAAATGTTTAGCTAATTTAGGTATTCATGCATTACTAATAATTGTAGGTTTACTGATAGGATTTAATGTGTTAAAATGAATAATGATTAAGCTGGTAATGTCTTTGGGAGGACAACAATCAATGATGGTCATAACTATAGCTCAAGCACAAGAACGAAAGTGTGGTAGATTACTCCTAGAGTTTGAGAAAAGACAGACTTAGAAAGGCAGAAATGACGCGATTGTGAACCACTACACCCTAGGGTTAAAAGAGGGCAGAAAATAAAAATTGCAAAAACAACAAATGGTAAAAGAAAAGAAATGGGGTAGTTGTTAGAAATGGGGAAACAGTGTTGTTTTTGCAGATATAGAAAAAGCATACAGGAAAGTGGTACAGCAAAGAAATTATTAACTCTGTAGGTATTGAGGGAAAATAATCTATAATGATGGTTAATTAAATAGTAACTTTGGTGTATAATTATTGAAGGTTTCAAATAAGTTCAATAAGTTCTGTTTAAAAATTATGTTTTCAGCAAAAAGCTGAGATAACCAAAATGCTTGGGCTATACGAAATGATACAAGTTAATGAAATATCCGAGGATGGAATGTATCAGCAGAATTGATACAAAATATTAGAGCAGATCTTGATGTCCCTATGGATAATGGACAAGTGAAAAAGGAACATCAAGATACAAGGTTAGCCTTGTGTCAGCATTTACAGAGGGGAAAATTGCCAACTTGGAAAGAAGGGGGCAATGGGCACGGAGCATAGATGGGCAGAGGCGAAGTTAACGAGAAATATTAGGTAATATAGGAGTCGGGAGAGATGACCTCACGCAACTCAAAAGTATAACTGTTGTAGTAATTTGAAATTTTCTTCACTTCAATTGCTCTCTGCAATTGGGTCCTTTCTTGCAATATCGTAGAATAAATTGTCTTCTTTCCAGCTTTGGTGGTCTCGTCTAAAGTTTATTGAAATTTGTTTTTACACCTGTGTGAGAAATAGAAAAGTATGTTGTTTTTGCAGAAAATTAATAATGCTGGCAAGCTAAGTATTGTTTCCCTGAAGATCTTTGAGGGAAATAAGGAAGGTTTGGAAGTAAGTTTGAGGCAAATGAGATCAATGGTGAAACAGAAAGAGTAGGGCACAGATAAGACCACCGCCCAATTAGTTCCCTCGAGGGAAGTCTCTGTAGGTGACGGTAAAATTGAATATATTAATACACCACGAATTAGTAGTGAAGTAAGAACTTATAAGAAAGAGATGAAAAGTTCGATAGCGGATCTGGCGGGACTGGCTGAGCAGTTAGATCAATTTCTAGTACCTAACTTATATACAGGGAGAGAACTGATGGCAATTTTATGAACGTTATTCTCAGGAAAGGAAAGAGGTATGTTTAGGCGGGGACTCTTCAAGGTCCGGTTTGAAACCAAATCGTGGCCAGACATACAAAAGAAACGACAAAAATTAGAAGGATGGGAACAGACTCAAGCATTCTAAGATATGAAATCATCCTTATGGAGAGAGACGACCTGGTGTTAACAACGGACACCTGTTTGAACCCAGTTACCTTTATATGGAAGGGAGAGCCCGTAGATACGCGACCAGAATAAGAGCCGACATACAGGATATTCCTTTACATGAAGGAGATCAGCCATTTATAGACAGGTCGTCAAGAGTAGTACAAAGAAAAAGACATCCAGAAAAATGTTCAAAAGCTGGAGGAGTTGTTGTGGGAAACTCAAAGTTTCTGTGAGACATGGTGTCTGTGTGTGTGTGTGTGAGAGAGAGATAGAGAGAGAGAAGCTGCACAGCGAGAAGAATGCTTTGTGATTCGGTTTGAATGTACATTTGTTTACTGGTGATTAAACGTTTGTGCTTTGTTCCCTGGAGCCTAAGATCCGGGACTGTTTTGAATCTGATTTCTATTGTGGAAATTTTAACATGATTTCTTTTAAGGTTAAGGATTTTACAGATTATGAAATAAAAGTAAACTTCTGTTCTTTTTACAGGACATGACTACCTTACTGTCAGTTTCTAACTAACCTCTTTTATCCTTACATGGAACCAAGTTATGGAGGACGGGGGTGCGTTGAAGGGGATTTGCCTATACGAATTGAAGCTTTGGCTTGGATGGGCGGGCCCCTTTGTAAGGCAGCCCTGGTTATTTCACGACCTATAGCATTGTGATCGAGCAATAATTGACCGGAAATACTTAGGAGGAATATTTTTGGATTTGAATCGGGAGACTGAAACTGGACTGGTGGCAGGCAACATAGTGAACATAAAAGAAGGGATGGGGAGGAGATGTTAAGGGATCTGGTAGACAGGAACAAGGATCAAACTGGAAATCCCCACAGGTGGGATGTTATTTCTGTGGAAAGACCAGTTACTTTAAGAGAAAGTGTCCAGATCCGAAAAAGGAAGTAAAGGCAATGCCATGTATGAAACTTGATGAAAATAGGAGTGTCAGGAGTTCCTGCCCCCAGGGACCCGCCAGGAAGCCATAATAAAATTAAAGGCCGTGGGGCGGGGGTAGGGGGGGACCGTACAAAGAGAACGTAGTTTTCCTAGTCAATAAGAGGACAGCAAGATCATCCTTAAATTTTCAGCCCACGGGAGTGAGAACGAAAATGTTAATTGGACCATGAGAGCAGTTTTGTGATGAGAGGTACGAAGAATCAGTTTTGCGCTCATGACAAGATGTTGAAATAAATTCAGGATCAAATTAACTGCAAATAGTGCTATGGAATCTGTTGGGGTTTTTAAAATGAATGTGCTCGAGCAAAACAAATACAGAAACAGAATGAGACATCACAGGTGACTGGTAAACAAACAGAACTGCGCGATTACAGCTGTTGGAATGTTTTGGTCACTTGTTGCGTTTTCCACCAGGAATTATACAATAATTAATAACTAGTGTCGGTTCGGGCTGGCACAATTGATTCATTCTCGATTTAATCATTTGGTATTTGTGGTGGATCGATTGTGTTGACCTGAATTAGTATTGTCAGGCGACCTTCACACATTTTGGGTGACCTGTCACATTGATTCATGATTAATTTAAAACCTGACTGCGTGCATTATTGGCCAGAATGTATGCGGGCAGTGACAGCAACAGTCTGATGGCGGAGGAGAGTAGGAAACTTACTTATGGGGAGCTTTAATAGTTAGCACCCCACATCAGATACGGACCATATTAAATTAGAAGGCAGGACGATGGCTCACAGACTCTAGGATTTTGAAATATGACACAATCCTAATAAAGCAGAATGACATTGTGTTAGTCACGGACAGTTGCTTGAATCCAGCTGCATTTCTGTGACGGGGAGAGGGGAAGTACCTACGGCCGAATTTATTGATAAATTTCTGAAAAACTATATTGTAGCTCTTGGTTCTTCATTGTCTTTTCTTAGGAATAAAGGTCTCTTGGCTCAGACACCAACTTTAGAGTTCGCAGCACACCAGATAAAGCCAGGAGACTGGGTTCTGATAAAGACTTAGAAAGATACCAAACTACATCCAAATTGGGAAGGGTCGTTCCTCACTCTCCTGACTACCGAGACGGCAGTATGGGTACACAAAAAGGGTGTAGCCATCACACTCGCGTTAAGGGTCCGGTAGACGCACCTACTCCCTCGGCAGAGTGGCAAGTTCATCCTACAGAGGACCCTCTGAGAATCAGGTTGAGCAGAAAGACTGAATTGACATAAGAGACTTCTAAAATTTGCTGCTATTGATTTAAAACTGCTGTTATTAATTTTAAGAGCTGTGTGGATTCATTTCTCCCAGACATCTGAAAAAGACGATAAATAAGAGAAGTAAACAGAGTAACGGGGTGAGTAAGTATAAGAGGATTATCATAAAATGGGTAGCATGTGTTCCCCCCCCACCACCGTTTTGGATACTTGTGGGGGGACGACTTACCAGGGGCAAGTAACGGGGCTCAGGCCTCTGGCACGGAGCCTGTCCCCGTTACTCAGAAGAGAAGGGTGGAGAAGAGCAGAGTAATAATAATTGGGGACTCGATAGTTCGGGGCACAGATAGGCGGTTTTGTGGGAAGCAGAGAGACTCACGTTTGTATGTTGCCTCCCAGGTGCAAGGGTACGTGATGTCTCTGATCGTGTTTTCCGGGTCCTTAAGGGGGAGGGGGAGCAGCCCGAAGTCCTGGTCCACATTGGCACCAATGACATAGGTAGGAGGAGCGCTGAGGATGTTAGGCAGGCTTTCAGGGAGCTAGGTTGGAAGCTCAGAGTTAGAACGAACAGAGTTGTTGTCTCTGGTTTGTTACCCATGCCACGTGATAGAGAGTCGAGGAATAGGCAGAGAGAACAGTTAAATGCGTGGCTACAGGGATGGTGCAGGAGGGAGGGATTCCGGTATTTGGATAACTGGGGTTCTTTCTGGGGAAGGTGGGACCTCTATAAACAGGATGGTCTGCACCTGAACCTGAGGGGCACCAGTATCCTTGGTGGGAGGTTTGCTAGTGCTCTTGGGGGGGGGGGGAGGGGTTTAAACTAACTCTGCAGGGGCATGGGAACCCAGACTGTAGCTTTAGGGTGCAGGACCTGGAGTGTAGGGAGGTTAGGACGTGGCATCAATTTCAAAGGAGGGTGCCTGTAAACAGGAAAGTGGTTTGAAGTGTGTATACTTCAATGCAAGAAGTATACGAAATAAGGTAGGTGAACTTGCAGCGTGGGTTGGTACCTGGGACTTCAATGTTGTGGCTATTACGGAGACATGGGTAGAACAGGGGCAGGATTGGCTGTTGCAGGTTCCAGGGTTTAAATGTTTTAGTAGGGTCAGAGGTGGGGGTAAAAGAGGGGGAGGTGTGGCATTGCTTGTCAAAGATAGTCTTACAGCTGTGGAAAGGACGATGGATGAAGACTCGCCATCTGAGGTAGTTTGGGATGAGGTTAGGAATAGGAAAGGTGAGCTCACCCTGTTAGGAGTTTTTTTACAGGCCTCCTAGCAGTCCTAGAGACGTAGAAGAAAGGATTGCGAGGATGATTCAAGAGAAGAGTGAAAGTAATAGGGTGGTTGTTATGGGGGACTTTAACTTTCCTGATATTGATTGGGAAAGCTATAGCTCAAGTTCGTTAGATGGGTCAGTGTTTGTCCAATGTGTGGAGGAGGGTTTCCTGACACAATATGTAGATAGGCCAACAAGAGGTGAGGCCATACAGGATTTGGTTCTGGGTAACTCCCCACATACGTTCGAGACACCACCCACGCCCTCCACCTCCTCCAAGACGTCCGTTTCCCCGGCCCCCAACACCTCATCTTCACCATGGATATCCAATCCCTCTACACCTCCATCCGCCATGACCAGGAAAACCTCCAAGCCCTCTGTTTTTTCCTCTCCAGACGTTCCCAACAGTACCCTTCCACCGACACTCTCATTCGTTTGGCCGAACTGGTCCTCACCCTTAACAATTTCTCCTTTGAATCCTCCCACTTCCTCCAGACCAAAGGGGTAGCCATGGGCACACGTATGGGCCCCAGCTATGCCTGTCTCTTTGTTGGCTACGTAGAGCAGTTGATCTTCCGTAATTACACCGGCACCACTCCCCACCTCTTCCTCCGCTACATTGATGACTGCATTGGCGCCACCTCGTGCTCCCGCGAGGAGGTTGAGCAATTCATCAACTTCACCAACACATTCCACCCTGACCTTAAATTTACCTGGACCATCGCTGACACCTCCCTCCCCTTCCTGGACCTCTCCATCTCCATCAGTGACAACCAACTTGACACTGACATCTTCTACAAACCCACCGACTCCCACAGCTACCTGGATTACACCTCTTCCCACCCTACCTCTTGCAAAAATGCCATCCCGTATTCCCAATTCCTCCGCCTCCGCCGTATCTGCTCCCAGGAGGAGCGGTTCCACCATAGAACACACCAGATGGCCTCCTTCTTTAGAGACCGCAATTTTCCTTCCCACGTGGTTAAAGATGCCCTCCAACGCATCTCATCCACATCCCGCACCTCCGCCCTCAGACCCAACCCCTCCAACCGCAACAAGGACAGAACGCCCCTGGTGCTCACCTTCCACCCTACCAATCTTCGCATAAACCAAATCATCCGCCGACATTTCCGCCACCTCCAAACAGACCCCACCACCAGGGATATATTTCCCTCCCCACCCCTCTCCGCCTTCCGCAAAGACCGTTCCCTCCGTGACTACCTGGTCAGGTCCACGCCCCCCTACGACCCACCCTCCCATCCTGGCACTTTCCCCTGCCACCGCAGGAACTGTAAAACCTGCGCCCACACCTCCTCCCTTACCTCTATCCAAGGCCCCAAAGGAGCTTTCCACATCCATCAAAGTTTTACCTGCACATCCACTAATATCATCTATTGTATCCGTTGCTCCCGGTGCGGTCTCCTCTACATTGGGGAGACTGGGCGCCTCCTAGCAGAGCGCTTTAGGGAACATCTCCGAGACACCCGCACCAATCAACCAAATCGCCCAGTGGCTCAACATTTCAACTCCCCCTCCCACTCTGCCGAGGATATGGAGGTGCTGAGCCTCCTCCACCGCCGCTCCCTCACCACCAGACGCCTGGCGGAAGAACGCCTCATCTTCCGCCTCGGAACACTTCAACCCCAGGGCATCAATGTGGATTTCAACAGTTTCCTCATTTCCCCTTCCCCCACCTCATCCTAGCTTCTAACCTCCAGAAACCCGATCCCCTGACCTGTCCGGACTTGTCCGACCTGCCCAGCTCCTTTTCCACCTATCCACTCCACCTTCTCCTCCCTGACCTATCACCTTCATCTCCTTCCCCACTGACCTATTGTACTCTATGCCACTCTCTCCCCACCCCCACCCTCCTCTAGCTTATCTCTCCACGCTTCAGGCTCTCTGCCTTTATTCCTGATGAAGGGCTTTTGCCCGAAACGTCGATTTTGCCTGTCCTCGGATGCTGCCTGAATTGCTGTGCTCTTCCAGCACCACTGATCCAGAATCTGGGTAATGAACCAGGCCAGGTGTTAGAATTAGAGGTAGGTGAGCACTTTGGGGACAGTGACCACAATTCGGTGACTTTTACTCAAGTGATGGAGAGGGATAAGTGTGCACTACAGGGCAAGAGTTATAGATGGGGGCAGGGAAATTATGATGCTGTGAGGCATGACTTAGGATGTGTGGCCTGGAAAAGTAAACTTCAAGTCAAGGGTGTAATTGATATGTGGAGCTTGTTCAAGGAGCAACTATTGAGTGTCCTTGATAAGTATGTACCCGTCAGGCAGGGAGGAAAGGGTCGTGTGAGGGAGCCGTGGTTTAATAAGGAATTGGAATCCCTTGTTGAATGGAAGAGGGCAGCCTATGTAAAGATGAGGCGTGAAGGTTCAAATGGGGCGATTGAGAGTTATAAGGTAGCCAGGAAGGACCTGAAGAGAGAGCTAAGAGCAGCAAGGAGGGGACATGAAAGGTCCTTAGTTGGTAGGATTAGGTAAAACCCTAAGGCTTTCTATAGGTATGTCAGGAATAAAAGAATGACTAGGGTAGGAATAGGTCCAGTCAAGGATAGTAGTGGGAAGCTGCGTGTGGAGGCTGAAGAGATTGGGGAGACACTGAATGAATACTTTTCGTCAGTTTTCAATCAGGAACAGGACACTGTTGTCAATGTGAGTACTGAGCCACAATTAAGTAGAATGGATGACTTTGAGGTATGTAGAGAAGAGGTGTTGGAAATTCTGGAAAGGGTGAAAATAGATAAGTCCCCTGGGCCTGATGGTATTTATCCTAGGATTCTCTGGGAAGCAAGGGAGGAGATTGCAGAGCCATTGGCCTTGATTTTTATGTCCTCGTTGTCTACAGGAGTAGTGCCAGAAGATTGGAGGCTAGCAAATGTGGTTCCCTTGTTCAAGAAGGGGAGTAGGGATAACGCTAGTAACTATAGGCCGGTGAGTCTCACTTCTGTTGTGGGCAAAATCTTAGAGAGAATTGTAAGGGATAGGCTTTCTGAACATCTGGATCGGAATAATGTGTTCAAGGATAGTCAGCATGGTTTTGTGAAGGGCAGGGCGTGCCTCACAAACCTTATTGAATTCTTTGAGAAGGTGACTAAGGAGGTGGACGAGGGGAAAGCAGTAGATGTGGTGTATATGGATTTTAGTAAGGCGTTTGATAAGGTTCCCCATGGTAGACTACTGCAAAAAATACGGAGGTATGGCATTGAGGGTGAGTTGGAGGTTTGGATTAGGAGTTGGCTGGCTGGAAGAAGACTGGCTGGTAGTAGTTGATGGCAAAGGTTCATCTTGGAGTGCCGTCACTAGCGGTGTTCCGCAAGGATCTGTTTTGGGACCATTGCTGTTTGTCATTTTTATAAATGACCTGGAGGAGGGGTTAGAAGGTTGGATGAGCAAGTTTGCCGATGATACGAAAGTCGGAGGAGTTGCAGACAGTGAGGAAGGATGTGGCAGGTTACAGCGGGATATAGATAAGCTGCAGAACTGGGCAGAAAGGTGGCAAATGGAGTTCAATGTAGCTAAGTGTGAGGTGATTCACTTTGGTAAGAGTAATAAAAAGATGGGGTACTGGGCTAACGGTCGGATACTTGGTAGTGTGGATGAGCAGAGGGATCTTGGTGCCCATGTACACAAATCTTTGAAAGTTGCCACCCAGGTAAATAGTGCGGTGAAGAAGGCATATGGCATACTGGCTTTTATTGGTAGAGGAATTGAGTTCCGGAGTACTGAGGTCATGTTGCAGTTGTATAAGACTCTGGTGTGGCCGCATCTGGAGTATTGTGTGCAGTTTTGGTCGCTATACTATCGGAAGGATGTGGAGGCACTGGAACGGGTGCAGAGGAGGTTTACCAGGATGTTGCCTGGTATGGTAGGAAGATCGTATGAGGAAAGGCTGAGGCACTTGGGGCTGTTTTCATTGGAGAAAAGAAGGTTTGGGGTGACTTGATAGAGGTGTATAAGATGATTAGGGGTTTAGATAGGGTCGACAGTGAGAATCGTTTTCCACGTATGGAGTCAGCTATTACAAGGGGGCATAGCTTTAAATTAACGGGGGGTAGGTATAGGAGAGATGTTAGGGGTAGGTTCTTTACTCAGCGAGTCGTGAGCTCATGGAATTCCCTGCCAGTAGCAGTAGTGGACTCTCCCTCATTATGGGCATTTAAGCGGGCATTGGATAGGCATATGGAGGATAGTGGGCTAGTGTAGGTTAGGTGGGCTTGGATCGATGCAACATCGATGGCCGAAGGGCCTGTACTGCGCTGTATTCTTCTATGTTCTATGTTCTATAATTGCTAACTTCATCCTCTTAATGTTGAGGCTTCACGAAATAAGGTTGACATGTTCGGTACTATTAAAAGTCCCTGAATCTGAATAACCGCACGTAATAAAATGTGATTTTTGCAGCCTAGTAGATTGCGGAGATGTAAAGAAACAGAGAAAATACAGTACCTTTGCAATTAATCTCCAGAACCAAATGCAGACAAAATTTGGTATGACAGGGCCACCACCCGGCATCACAATTCATAGAGATCCCTTTCGTCCGTCCCTCGAATGCACTGATAAGAAATGCAACCCGATATACCTCACTATTAAAAAACCTCCTCTGAAGAATCCTTTCCTACTAGTTTAAATGCAAGTTGGCCCCTTAGTAACAACCTTAGGATTTTAATGGAAGCCCCAGTGGACGCTCTGAGGATATGCAAGAGTACGATCATTGGAAGCTACCCTGGAAGTGTTTTATTGGATGCTGTCTCCGAATAATGGTAGAGAAGGGAAAACAAAAAGAACAAAAACCTTTTATCCCTCACGGTGACCCGAATTTGGTAAAAGTTATAGAAGTTAACGACTGAAGACAAACCATTGAAATAGAACCTGGATACATGGAGACAAATGTCTGGGTAGAATGGGTGTTGATATGCGGCAAAACGTCTAAATAAAAGCAATTGCTATGCATGTGCCTCGGGAAGACCGATGGCTCGTGTGGTCCCCTTTCCGCTCGGGTGGAAGCGAGATAAGACTGGTATGCTATGCATGATAGCCCTGTTCCAGAATGAGACGGCATGGGGAAACCCTGCTTGTCGAACATTGGTGTCGATGTTTCCTGTCTTAAAGAAGGGGGAATTGAGAAAATCTCCTACATTTGCGAATGTGTAAAGAGGAATGGGACAGGTCAGTCACGATTTCTAGGAGACTTAAAGCTATGCTTGGAAGTTGAATCAGTCTCCGAGACAGAGTGGGGAAGGAACTATTCAGCCTTAAAAATACTCCGAGCGGATTTGTGGTGGTACTGTGGTGGAAAGACTTTAAGACCGACCATGCCCTCTAACTGGCGAGGCACTTGTGCAATTGTAAAATTGGCAATTCCATTTACCTTGGCATTTGAGAAAAAGGAGGAGGTAGCAAAGAAGAATGAATGAGGCAAGAAATCGTTATTGGGTACTTCCGTTGATGACAGGATTTATCGAGACTCCATAGGGGTCCCCAGAGGGGTGCCTGACGAGTTTAAGACTCGCAATCAGAGTGCAGCAGGTTTTGAATCATCCCTATTTTGGTGGGTAACGATTAATAAATAGGTAGAATGGATAAACTACATTTTTAATAACCAACAAAGATTTATTAAATATGCTAGAGATGCAGTCCAGGGAATTGCTGAACAGCTTAATGCCACGAGCTGTATGTCTTGAGAAACCAGACTGGCCCTCGACATGATCCGAGCCGAAAAAGGTGGTGTATGTGTAATGTTAAAAGAAAGCTGCTGTACCTTTATTCCGAATAATATAGCAAATGATGGGACAATTACTCGTGCATTGCAATGATTGACCATCCTATCAGAAGAATTGGTTAAAACATCGCTCACAGGTGGGCCAGAATCAGGATACAAGGAGTGGAAGGAGGTGATAGCTACTGTTCTCACCACTTTGAGGGTTGCAGCACAGTTGGCTGTTGTATTATACCTTGCGTACAAGGCTTAACCCAACGGATAATGAACTCTATCTCTGGAATAACAAAGAGAGGCACAATCTGGAGGAGACAGCTATAAAAAGTGAGGATGTAGAAAACAGACAGCGAAGGGAAAGTCAAAGGCTGCTACATGAATTTGAAACCAGACTGTGAACCTCCGCTTCTTAACGGGAAAAAGAGGACAGAAAAATGCATAAACAACAAATTGTAAAAGAAAAGAAATGGGGGAGTTGTGAGAAATAGAAAAGTATGTTGTTTTTGCAGAAAATAAATAATGCTGGCAAGCTAGGTATTGCAATAATTAAAGCTCAATTATTAATCTACTAGACATAGAAGAATATGTGCCGTGGGAAAAGAGGAACGAAAAGCCCAGTCATAGAGATAGCTGCAAGGAGGTGGTAAGTGTAGCGACCCCTTATCCCGTGGGAAAAGAGCAACAAGGTGAAACCACAAACGTAACATGTGATACGGGTTTTTGCAAGATGGTCAAAGAAGTATGCCGTAAGCCCAATAAAATAGAAATCAAGTTTAATTTAGATAAAAGGGAAGTCACGTAGCCACAGGTAAAAGATGATTGGATGTTACGGGGGTGGGAGACGTGACCTCATGCAGCTGAAAGGTATAATTGATCGTGTATCCAAATGCTAATTTGCTCATTCGCTTGACAAGCTCATTTGCTTGGCAAAGCTTATGCAGCCCGTACTTGCAAGTTCGTAAATAAATTGTCTTGTTTCCAGACTTTTTGGTGGTGTCAGTTAATTTTGATAATTGTGTTTCTAACAACCTGTAACCCACTGTGGGATAAGGATGGACAAACCAGCGCCACCCTCAGTCTGTTACCATAGCGAAAGGCTGCTCCATCACTGAAACACTGAACTGAAATGAGAAAATCCCGGATGGATTGATTAATGAGGGATATTGATTGATGGATGGATTTGGATGAAGGGATACTTCAGCACATTCTTCAGCTGCTGCCTGAACTTAGTCTGGGTCACAGCATAAATCCCGGTGTTTGTGCAGCAACTGAGGAGCTGCAGCATGAAGCCCAATTTCTGCACAAAGTAATGGAGATACACAGACTGATACCCAATCCACCACATTCGGTACCATATAGAATACAGCATTAATGTTGACCATAACAGGATGAAATTGGCCGAGATCACAAACAGTAAAATGATGGATTTTGTTCGGTTTCTCATTTCTGTGTCAGACTGAGCGTTCCCATTGGTGTGAGCGCGGAGTCTCCTGCGGGCTCTGCTGGTCACTAAAATGTGTCTGACGGTGAGAACATTGAGCAGCAGAATCAGGAGAAATGGGACACACGGGGTTAGAATGTGGTGGAGGAACTTGATTGTGACCCAGACAATGGAGTCATGAACAGCGAATGTTACATCACAAAACCAGGGACGGTTCCCCAGCCCATACCGAGCCGTGAGCATAAAATACCAGAAAATGTTCTTTAAACAGCTCAGCACAGTCACTGCTCCCAGAACCACAGCCGCCGTTTTCTCACTGCAATATTTACTTTTCAGCTTCTGGCAACAAATGGCCACAAACCGGTCAAAGGTGAAAGTGACGGTGAACCAGACAGAGCAGTCAGTGGCTGCATAAAGCAGGACGGCATGGATATTACACACGGGGACGGAGTCCTTCAGCAAATTAAACTGTTCCGAATAAACAATGGGAATGTGTCTCAGGATCAGGTCGAGGATAATGACCAGGAGATCCGCCACTGCCATGGCCCCCAGGTAACGTCTGACACATGGAGACAATCCACAATCTTTATAAAGCAGGACGTAGATGGTCACTATGTTAACTGTGAGGAAGGAAAACAAACCCATTATCCATCAGCCTGGAGGCAAAGGGATACGTTTGATTGGGGACCCAGTGAGATTTTCAAATGTGTCTCTGTATTCAGGGATTTATTAAATTAATTGGAGCTTGAATAATAAATGGGAAGGTCGGAATTACTGACAAAAATGTGACATAAACCACAAGAAACCCTCCCTCCCCAAACACACAGAGACACATCCACAAGGACAGATGGTTTCTAGAACATTCCCACACAATCGATCACTCGAGAGCAGACACAGCTCACTCCTTTCCAGTTCCTAATACGGAGGGTGGAAATGCTGCTGTCCTGAAGGATTCTCTCCCACTTTCCTGAAGACAAACGTAGTTTGGAAATTTCTGTATTTTGTTCTAAATTGTGGTCGATCCTGTGTCGGGAAGAAAATGTAAACGCAGGGAAAACGTATTCACCCTATTAACAGGCTGAGGGGCCTTCGGAATAGTGTCTCCCTCTCCCTGGAATGGGTTCTCTTCCCTCGGGATCTTATCGTTTGTTTAATTCACTGACGTCTGGCCGTTCACAAGGAATGTCAGTTATAGAATGTCGGGGACAGAACGTTTCAGGGAATGGCAGTTATAAAATGTTGGGGACAGAACGTTCCGGTGAATGTCAGTTATAGAATGTTGGGGACAGAACGTACAGGGAACTCCTTGACCTGTCCATCACCTTTCCCCTCTACCCACCCCACCAACATCATGTACTGTGCCTGGACACACTGTAACATTAATGGGGTGAGAGACGGAGGGTCCAAAAACAGGAATGGGAACTAAAGGCATTGCCAGATCAGCTGAAATGGTTAGATATACCACCTTCTCAATCCACCTCACGGAACCAGCCCAGACACCATAAACCCAGAGTAGATATCTGTTCACCGTGGAACACTGTGCAGACCAGGCCAATGTACTGCTCAGTACAACCAAGCAATTTGAACAGAGTGGAGCACTGCACAGATCAGATCAGGGCATTGATCTATTAACACGGAACAAAAATCTGTCCATCACTGGGAGCTGTGCAGACCACATCAGGGCACTAATGTGTGAACCTGAAACAATTATCCATCCAGCAGAAGGAGCTACACAAACCACATCATTGCAATATCTATAAACCTCAACCGTACAGTCTGACCAGCACAGCGACCTGTGCAGTGATCTCCCGTGAATTAATCTGTAAACCAAGAGAAGTTACTCTCCCAGTTTGTAGGACTGTGTACACCACCCCAGTGTATGATCTGTCACCCAGGAGCAGTTACCCTCCCAGCATGTAGAGATGTGTGCACCACCCCAGTGCATTGATCTGTAAACCAGGAGCAGTTACCCTCCCAGCATGTAGAGCTGTGTGCACCACCCCAGTGCATTGATCTGTAAACCTGGTGCAGTTACCCCCAGCAATTAGAACTGTGTACACCACCCCAGTGCATTACTCAGTAACACTGTGTTAGATCCCTGCCCAGCGTGGGGAAATTTGCAGCCCATGCTGGAAGTGACGGAATGTGCAGCTCCCATCCATTTCCAGCTCCATATCTCCATTGTGCCATGTCAAGGGAGTGCTGTGAACATCACTGCCAGAGAGAGATGGCGGGGGAATCAGTTTAAATATCACCACATGGGAGGGGTTTGGGGTATAGACAGAGACAGATAGACTCAGAGATAGTGTCATGGAAGGATGTGTTCCCAGGTTTCAGGAAGCTGAAATGTACACACTTCGATAGCATCCTGTAACATGAGCTCATCTTCCCAGGAAAGATGGGAAAAAGGGATATTGGTGTGACGTCAGATGAGCATTTGTTTTGCACGTTGTAACTAGAATTGGTTTCAACAGAATCTATGACTCAATGGCAGACGCTAACAATAATTTATCTTCGTCACAGTCTCCATGAAAAACTGAAATCCTGCCCCACATTCACGAGTGTGAGCAAGTGAAATACTGATATATTCCCACGGACAGAGTCGAATAATGACATGCTGTCAATGGAGCAACAAAAATCCTGACACATATGAGATAGAGTAGATGACATAGAGCAAGAGAAATCGGAAAGGTTCCACTTCATCAGGGTATAATGTAATGCAGTTGAAAGCGTGTACTATACCTTTAAGAGAGGGTGAATGCTGTTCTGAACTGAGAGCTTACAAGCGCCTGTGGTATGAGAGGATGTCAGACCCAGAAACAATATATCGTTATAGAGCTGGAGTCGGGTAATAAGAGTTAAGAGAAAGGGGGTCTCAGAGTTGTGAATAGTTGATGTAAAATGTTCACTTTCAGAGTGAAAAAATAAATTGATGTTTTTATTTAAACAGTGGAATTTGGCAGATCTGTCACTCATATTTTAACAGTTTACGAGGTGAATTAAGCATTCTGTATGCTTCATTTAAGTTACCAGATGAGCTTCACGCTGTGTTCTAACAATTGCTGTGTGTATATCTGTGTGTCTCTGTGTGGGGTAGGTCTGGCAGTAGCTGTTGTGCTTAAAGTGATGCAATGCCACCCTCTGCTGGCCTCCACACGCCACTTCACAGGCATTGGCAGAGGGTGAAAACCAACAGGGATTCATTCAGAGAGGGGGAAGGAGAGGGCAGCTGCTCACAGCACCATCCAAATTGATGTCTTACCTATGCACTGATCTAAATGTCCTTTAAACGTTGTAACTGTCCCTGCTTTCACCACTTCCTCTGGAAGTTCATTCCACACACAAGCCAGATTCTGTCTAAAATAATTACCTCTCATGACTTTTGTAAATCTTTTTTCCTCGCACCTTAAAATATCCCTCAGTTTTGAATCCCCAACTCTAGGGAGTAGACATCAGCCCTTCAGTTTATCTGTAGCACTCATTATTTTATAATCCTCTGTAATGTTACTCCTTAATCTCATGCTCTCCAGTAAAAAAAAGTCCCAGCCTACCCAGCCTCTCCTTATACCTCAATCCGTCCTTTCTCAGCAATATCCAGGTTAATCTCTTCTGAACCCTTGAGCTTAATAATATCAAGGTCAGTAATATCAAAGTGAATAGTCAAGGTATTTTCTAATGGTACAGGGAGTCCAAAACTAGAGGACATAGGCTTAAGGTGAGAGGGGAAACATTTAAAAGTGACCTGAGGGGCAGCTTTTTCACCCAGAGGGTGTTGTGCCTATGGAATGAGCGGGCAGGATGACCAGACTGGACACAGTATTCCAGAAGGGGTCTCACCAATGTACTGTACAACCACAACATCACAATCCAATTCCGATACTCAACGGTCTGACCAATGAAGACACGTGTGTTAAACACCTTCTTAACCACACTATCTATATGAGATACAAATTTTAAAGATTTATACCTGACGGCCTAGGTCTCTGTTCTACAGCACTGCCAAAGGCTCTACTTCTAATTCTATAGGTCCTGCTGTTGTTTGATTTACCAAATCCAATACCTTGCATTAATCCAAACTAAACTCCACCTGCCACCCCTCAGCCCAGTGTGTGATATTACAGCCACCTCACCCTCCCCCCTTCAATTTTAAAATACCCCACCCCTCTCCAGGAGGCCTGCACACTCCAGCCTTAATTTTCACAAAGACCCGGAGCTTGGTTTGCCTTGTGTCGTTAGGGGGAAGAGGGACAGATTGCAGACACAGGCATTGTGGAGGAGAGGCTGGACAGTAAGCAGCGGCTCTTCCTTCCTCTCTGGTGTTCAGTAATAAATATCCATTTGAAACCCTTCATTGTGCAGAGTGTGTCTGCAGGCTTTCTTTCTCTAATATTGCAGACTACAGATAACAGCCATTAAAGATGTTCATAGTTAATTTCGATAGCAAAGCACGTACACTCAGTATCCTACAATTGAGACAAATATCTTGCATTTGTTTAACAATACAAAGTGTTTTGTGTAGTTCAGTAATGGTAACCTGATTATAATAAATCCGCACCAACCTGAAAGTGGGCACTAAAATATGATTCAAAACCTGGGTATGGTGGTATAGTGGGTAGTGTCCCTATCTCTGAGCCAGAGCTCTGGATTTGATTCCAATTCCTGGACTTGTGTGGTAGTGTTCCTAGCTCTGGACCATAAGACCTGGATTCAAGTCCTGCCTGTTGCAGAGGTATGTCACAGCATGACAGAACAGGCTGATGAACAAACACACAGGAGAATACTGTTACAGCTTTATGGGTATTGCTGAGTGACGCTAGTGTCCCTACCTCTGGGTACAAAGGTCTAGGTGTAAAGCCCACAGAGGTGTCTCATGATACATCTGAACAAACTGATTATAATGGATTTAAAATTGTGACTTGTGGTCTCCCTGACTGCAATATGTAGTAACAGAACATCCATGAAAATAACACCCACTAACTTTCCAATAACAGAATGTGAGAACATCAGAAACAGGGGTAGGTCGTTCACTCCCCAAGCCTGCCTTGCCCTTCACTAAGATCATGGCTGATCTGCTCTAGGTCTCAAATCCTCTTTCATACCCAATTCTTCATAGCCCTCAACTCTCTGACAGGTCAGTATCCATCGACATCCTCTTCAAATACTTTCAGTCATCTAGCTCCACGAACACACTTTAGAAGAGAAATCCTGACATTCAATACCACCTGTTTGAAGAAAGCACTCGCTGCTCCTATATCATGGCCTATTGATATGAACAAAAGAGGTTGACACAAAGGTTCAGGTAAAAATGATTGGCCCTGATATCAAGGCAGTGGTTATCTTCTGTTGACATCAAGGAGCTTAACAAAACTGGACTTAATGGGAATCAGAGTAACCTCTCCAGTGTTTAGAGGCAAATATGGCACAAAGGAAGATGTTTATCATCTCAGTCCTGGGTCACTTCGGTGGGAGTTCATTAGGGTAGCTTCGTCTTCACAAACATCTTCAGCTGCTTCATCAATGTCTCCCCATCCCCACCCCTCCCCACATAAGATTAGAAGTGGGGATGGTCACTGAAGATTCCACAATGATCAGACTAATTTGACCCCATCAGCTCCTGAACTGGTCTGTGTCCATGCGCTGCAAGACCCAGACTCCAATGAGGCTTGTGCTGTAAAAGGGTCTTTAATATTCATGTAACAGCACTGCCTGACACAGCACATTGCCACAGTAATATAAGAGTTCATTTAGCACCTCACGCTGGTTTCACAGGAATATGAGGAAACCATTCAGCCCATTGACATTATTCGAGATGAACAGGAATAGCCCATTCAGTGCCTCCAGCCTATTACTCAGGAAGAGAAGGAGTCGAGTGTGATGGACCACACCAGAGCCCCTCGAAAATATTTGAAGGCGTAGCCTAGACTCTTTTTTGTATTTTTAAGGAAATGTAAACTGTCTGTTCCAGATGCAATGTGACTGGCCAAACTACTCAGCGTGAAGCAAAACACCATTTACTTAAACACGAAAGATGAAATAAAAACAAAGAAAGAAGAATTTAGAATAACGTAATTATATTAGCCAAGTTAACAGAATAATTGATCTGGGAACTGTTAATAATGAACTGTTCCAATATAGGAAACTCCCATCAACACAGCCCCTGGCAGAAAGGAAAATTCAGACACAGAATGTCACAAATATTTCTCCAATCCAGGAATTAAGAACAGCATCAAGGGAAATTTCAGAGAGAGTAGCAACCAGGAGACATTCACTGACGCTTCCAACTCTGTGGAGACCCCTACAGTTTTTGATGTTACTGAAAAAGCAAAACCCAGAGATCCTAATCTGTGAGAGCTGGCCACACCCATTCACGCTGCATTAAAATAAACCTAAGATCTCGCTAGCTGTTTACGCAAGGGGTCTTAAGTAGTCAGCTTGGTAAAAATCGTTAAATCTCTCTCTGAAAAGAAACCAGGACAAAAATAACCTCTTAAAGCTGCAGCATCATCTCACTTGTCAGCACATCGAGCTCTCAAAGAGGAACGAGGGGTAACCCAATCAGGCCCTTGGCCCTGTCCAATCGGACGAGGAAGAAGCCATTGCGTCACTTACATAGGAACAGGATGAGGCCATTCAGACCCTTGAGTCACTTATATAGGAACAGGAGGAGGCCAGTTCCCCTCAACGCACTTACAAAGGGACAGAATGAGGTAATTGATGCTGATTCCTAATGAATTGCTTATGCCCAAAACGTAGATTCTTCTGCTCCTCGGATGCTGTCTGACCTGCTGTGCTTTTCCAGCAATCCATTCTCTACTCTGATCTCCAGCATCAGCAGTCGTCACTGTCTCCTAACTGACGCTCCAACATGATGAACAAGTGGAGCAGAGACTGCACAGACTGTCCCACGTTGGTCCTCGTGGCTCCATTGCGCATGATACACACGTGGGACTTTAACGTAGTTTTCTAGTGTTGAGGAGGGAAACCATATGTCTTGTGTGAAGTCTCAAGAAGGCATCTTCTATCTCTGAGAAGACAGCCTGGTGTTCTCTATGTAGGGCGGAAGTGGGTGGGAATGGCTACCTGTTTCTGATTTAAGGTATTGTGGCTGCTGTTGGGGATTGTAAGCAACCTAACCTTCAGTACGGGTTCACACGATGACTGCCCAATAACATGGGGCGAGTTAATTTAGGCTTATAACCTATTAGGAAAGTCACGTTAGACTGATGAATGGACTCTCTATGTTCAATTAATGCTGATCATGCTCATGTTGATCTTGTCGAGTGCACGTCCTGTTCAGTGTAACCTGAATGCCTTACTCTGTCCAAGTCTATTTCCACCCTATGATTGGTCTGACCATGCTTCCTATGACCTGCCTCCACTGCTCATAAATAAAGTGTTTTCCTGTACTGAGGTACACGTGACAATAAATCAAACCAATCAATCCTGGGTAAAGTATGGTATTTCTCACCCTATTAATGTCTGTTTTGGAAGTAAGTGATCGCTGCCACTCCTCATGTTTAGCGACTCCATTTCTTCGTCGCTCATAGCTCTACAGATTAAACACTCAGCTTATTCACTGTGTCTCCTCATGAAACCATCACCCGTGTCTGTGGTGAGGAGATTATTCCTTACAAAGGAGATCAAATCTGTAGAGAGTGACCCAAATGATCTCTCAGCAAGGATCTACAACTACAGGAAGATGGCATTACTTATGAAAGTGAATCATCTTACAATGACAGAAAGCATACTATTGATTGCACCCATTACTTACATAGGGTTTGATTCGGAGCAGTCAGCATAGACTTGCGAGTGGGAGATCATGCTTCCCAAGTTTGTTAGCGTTCTTTGATGAAGTGACCAAGAAGGTTGACGAGGGCAGAGCGGTAGACGTAGTCTCCATGGATTTCAGTAAGGCCTTTGATAAAGTTCCACATTGCAGGATGCTCAGGGAGGTTTCATCACGTGGAATGCTGGAGGAACCGGCCAATTGGATACACAGTTGGCTTGATGGAAGGAAGCAGAGGGTTTTGTGGAAGGATGTTTGTCAGACTGGAGGCTGTGTCCATAGCTGCTTCTTATCTATGATTTGGTTGAGAATGTACAAGGCATGATTAGTAAGTTTGCAGATGACACTAAAATAAGTGGTAGCGTGATCAGTGAGGAAGTTTATCAGAAATTGCAGCAGGACGTTAATCAGGTGGAGAAGTGGGCCAAGAAATGGCAAATGGAATTTAATATAGACGTGTGAGGTCTTGCATTTTGGAAACTCTAATCAAGATAGAAGTTTCATAGTGAATGGGAGGGCCTTAAGGGTTATAGTGGACAGAGAGACCTTGATGTTCAGGTGCACGGTTCTCTGAGAGTGGAGACACAGGTACATAGGGCAGTGATGAAGGCTTTTGGCACACTGGCCTTCATCAGGCAGGACATTGAGTATAGAAGTTGGGAAGTTATGTTGCAGTTACACAGGACTTTGCTAAGGTTGCACTTGGAGCATTGTGTTCAGTATTTGTCACCTTGTTATGGGGAGGGTGCTATGAAATTAGAAAGAGTACAGCAGAAATTTACAATGACATTGCCAGTACCCAACGGTCTGAGTTATAGGGAGAGGTTGGACAAGCTATGTCCTTTATTTAGAGTGTAGGAGACTGCGGGTGGACCTTATAGAGCTGTATAAGATCATGAGGAGTATGGATAGGGTGAATTCTGTCAGTCTTTTCCCCAGGTTTAGAGATTCGAGGACTAGAGGGGATTCGTTTAAGGTTAAAGGGGAATGAATAAATGGAACCTGAGGGGTCTCTTCTTCACACAGAGGGTTGGTACATGGATGAGCTTCCAGCAGATGTTTCAAAAGCATTTGGATAAATATGTGGATAGGAAAGGACTAGAAGGATATGGGCCAACTGCAGGGAAATGGGGTTAACGTGGATGGACATTTACAAAGTGGAGTCGAACCCGTCTGTTAATTAAAACCAAACACCCAGAAAAGCTCGCCTCACCTCGTAATCTGTTAAAATATGAGTGACACAGATTTCCTAAATTCCAATATTTAAACAAAAATAACAAATTAGTTTGTTTGACTTAAATAGGGGACACTAAACAACAACTATTCACAAATACAAGCCCCTCTTTTCTTAACTACTTACTATCTGACTCCAACTGCATAAAAATATGTTGTTCTGACAACCCACATATTAAACAGTACAACCTCAAGAACACAGTCTCTATCTTCTCCGCTGTGTTCACTCTTCCAGCTGCTGATCTCACTGGGTCTTGTTTATTTTTACTGCAAGGAGGTTTTAAATGAACATATGTCTTTGATAGAGAGTGTTTGAGGTGGCTAGTTAGCACTCCTGCTCTACAGCAGTTACTCTGCTGTTGGATGGCAGTGGCTCTCCCTCTAGTGTTCAAAATGCTGGGTTTATATACTCCCCATGATACAATAATTCTCACAATTTGATTGCTTTCCAGGTGTCCAAACAATAATATTCAAATTCCGTTGGCTTCTGGTATCCTGAGCGTTATTTAAACTCTGTGGTTATATTTGAATTGCTGTCAAAACAACAACCAAAACTCGGGTATCTATTTCCCAGTTAATGGTGACATGTGGAACAGTGTGACCTTTAGCTGGCATCTGTCACTGTACTTTCTGTTCAGCAAAACCCGTTCTCTCTTAAAGTGACCGGACATATTTTCGGCTTCATAACACCGTCCCCCTTCAGGGATAAAAAAACATCAGAATGAAAAGATGGCTTCATTTCTTTTTCTCTAATTCTTAATCTCATTATTATGAAATATAAAAGTATTAATCTCAGTTATACCATTCATATTAATTCTGCACACAATAATAACACTGGAATAAGTCAAATCTTATCTACATTTTTTACTTTACATCCGCGTAACACATTTGCTATCACATGTTTAGGACCCACAGCATGTACATTTTGTAAGTTTAAAGTTGGTAATATAAGACTCCAATGAAATAGTCTCATATCCTGGTCTTTAACTATTCCAAAACAAGCGAGAGGATTGTTGTTGTTGTGCACAACCGACTCTGGCAGTTTGTTTGTCATATAAACATTAAAATGTTGTCAGGTCAATACCAAACTCAATCATTCTTTTTCAATAATGGGGATGTTTTGTTTTCTGGTGGATGTTGAGTTTTTTCAACAAATAGACAATTGGCCATTCAATTCCATCATCATTTTTCTGTATCAATACATCTCCGAGCCCTATATCCCTAGCATCAAATACAATTTTCAAAGGTTTTCATAATACTTGGTACAGCTAAAACTGGTGCGGTGATTAGACCTGCTTTAAAATTCTCAAATGCCTCTTGGCATTGTTCTGTCTACCACAATTCTGTATTCTTATTTAATAAATCCATCAGTGGTGCTAATACGGTGCTGAAGTTTGGAACAAACGTCCGATAGAATCCACTCAGTTCCAAAAATCGAACCACCTTTTTCTTCGAGGATGGTCGTGGAAATCCCTCAAAGCCCTTCGTCTTTGTGTTCCATGGGGTCAAACTTCAATGTCCAGTGCAATGTCCCAAGAACGTCACCTCTGCCTTCGCGAATTCTGTTTTCTTAAAGTTTATTACCAAGCTTGCTTCTTGGAATCGTTCAACATGCTCTGCCAACTGTAACATGTGAGCTTTCAATCACTTGCTAAAGATCACTACATCATACAGATAAGCTGCACAATTTGTTCATCTGGCCACAACTCTGTTCCTGAGTCTTGAATGTGGCTGGTGCATTATTCATTCACATGACATACTCGATAATGTTTTTGTCATATCCGGTATCTTTACCAGATAGTTCAATTGACACAATTATTTTTTAATTTGAAAGGGGCCACTAAACCTGGATTTGAAGGGATTTCCTACCACTGATGGCAATACTAATACGTCATCCCCACAGGAAATTGTCAAAGTTTCAGAGTTTTTATCTTCCACCAGCTTCATTCTATGCTGTGTCCTCTTCAGGTGCTGTTCAGCTAACTCACTTACACCATCTAATCTCGCCCTCACCTCACATACATAATCCAAGTGTGAAGTCTCCGACTTCAGTCCATGACTTTTAACACCCCAGTTCCCTAGTCTTCCTTGACATCTCCACCACAAGTGGTGTCACTCCCACCATGGATCGTGTTAAATCGTTCACAAGAACAAACCGTATACCTGGAACTGACCCTCTGTCACTCACTCTCACTGTTACTTCCCCAAACCTGATTTGGCACTCCAACCTGATGTTAGACAAGGGAATGCTTAATTTCTGTCCCCATTCCACAAATTATCACTCTTTTGAGGAACATGTCAGAAAGAGTGAAAATATTTCCATCTCTTACTATTAGAAGTTGAGAGGAAGTGAGGACTGTAGATGCTGGAGATCAGAGTCGAAAAGTGTGGGGCTGGAAAAGCACAGCATGTCAGGCAGCATCTGAGGAGCAGGTGAGTTAACGTTTGAGGCATAAGTCCTTCATCAGGAGAGTGGGGCGTGAGGGAGGGGGAAGGGGTTGAGAAATAAATAGGAGGGTGGAGGTGGAGCTCGGTGGTAGGTAGATTGGAAGGCGTTAGATAGATGCAGGTGGGGGGTGGTGGTGATAGTTCGGACTGGAGGGTGAAGTGGATAGGTGGTAGGACAGCTGGAACCCACAAACTATAAGGCATTAACATTAACTTCACAAATTTCCAAATCTCCCCTCCCCATCCTTATCCCAGATCCAACTGTTGAACTTAGCACCGCCCTCTTGCACAGTCTTAGTTGTCCATCTACCTTCCCACCTATCCACTCCACCCTCCCCTCCGACATATCACTATCACTCCCACCTACATCTTCCTATCACCCTACCAGTGGCCCTCCCCACAGCCCAACTCCTACCGTCCTATTTATCTTTCAGTCCCCATGTTCCCCCGCTACATTCCTGACGCTGGATTTATGCTTGATGTGTCGACTGTCCTGCTCTTCAAATGCTGCCTGATCTGTTGTGCTTTTCCAGTGCCCCACTTCTCAACTTTTAGAGATTGAACAGATTCCATATCTCACAAACTTATAACTTCTTGCCTTTCTCCCCTTGTTCTTTCTGAGTAAACTTCATCCACAGAGGCAGATTCTTTGTAGAGATCAGGCACTGACTCCACAACCAGCCCCTGCCTCGGTTGTACACTCTCCTGCAGCTCCTCGGCTCCACTTGGGGTCTCCTTTACCAGTTTCCCTGATGCCACTGGCTGAACCACTTCTACACATCTTTTTCCAAAGTGTCTTCCTTCAACGCCCAGCACAGTGTGTCCCAGCTTACTGCAGTGAAAACATCTTTTTCCCAGTGCCCTTCTTAAACCATCGGCACTGTAATTTTATTTGATCCACTCCCTTATAGTGAGAACACCTGAGGCCTTTCACCACCTTTCAACCCCTTTGGGTTTCTTTTTTCAACTGTAGTAAACTATTGCCAGTGTGCTCGACTATTTGTTTTGTAGTATAGGATCTTCCCTTCTCCCAATTTCTATCCCTTACAGGATGGGAATCCTCCTAAAAGCTAAATTTCATCTAATGCACCAAGGTATATTTACCTGCCATTTCTGCCACGCTTCTCACTTTTTGAACTTTCTCTTCATTCACACTAATTCTTACCATCTCTGGAAGTGAGTCTTTAAACTCCGCCAGCAGAATAACCTTCCTTAGAGCCTCACAAGTCTTATTCATTTTTAAGGCCCGCACCCATCTATCAAAATGATTGTGTTTAATTCATTCAAACGCAGCATATGTCTGACCTGGTTCCATCTCTATATTTCTGAACCTCTTTCTATATGCTTCCAGTACCAATGCACAACCACTCAAAATAGCCAGTTCAACATCTACATAATTTCTTGACCGCTCATCTGACAGCGCTGCACAGACCCCACTAGCCGTTTCCACCAGCTTAGTCTGAAGGAGCATTAGCCACAAGTTCACTGGACACGCCATTTGCCGAGCCATTTTTTCAAATGAAATAAAAACAGATTTTGACGTTTTTGTCACCGAAATATGGCAATGTATTAACATAGCTGAATACATCCCTACGTTCTCCCGTCATCTCTATCCTGTTAATTTAACTTTCTTGTCTAATTCCCAACTTCTGAATTTCAAATTCTCTCTCTTTTTCCTCTCTTTCCCTTTCTCTTCGTTCTCTCTCTGTTTCCGTCCCTGTTTTCATTTCTAACTCCAGTTGCCATATTTGCAATTTAAGTTTATTCTAACTCAACTGCAGTTGCCTGTTTCTCTGATACATCAAAGTGCTTGACCAACTCCATTACAATTTCAGCTTTCCTTTTGTCCCTGGTTAATCCCAATTCAAAACTATTTGCTAATTCTAAAAATATTCCTTCTTCTGTCTTTCTAAACTCCCTTGGCAAATTTGGGAACTCTTTAGTAATATCAAAAGCCATTTCCCTCACTTTTAATTGAACCAACCACAAGTGAACAAAATTAAATTAATTTTCCCACAGGTTTTATTTGAAGATCTTGGTCATTAATTGCAATGTATTGAAATTTGCTGGAACCTTAGTACCCCAAATCTGTCCAAATCCCACACGGCAAGGCTGCAAACTATGATGACATCAACGTCGAATCCCACTGTTAATTAAAACAACACACCCAGAAAAGCTCACCTCACATCATAATCTGTTAAAACGTGAGTGACAGAGATTTCCTAAATTCCACTAATAAATGAAAAATGACAATTTATATATTTGCAAGTTGTCTCGCTGAAGGGTTGGTGGTATGCCCCGCCTCTCTATTTATAGCTATTCGTTTTTTAAAGTGTGTGATGTCATTTCCGGTTCTTTTTAACAAGAGAATGTAGATAGGATTAAATTAATGTGTTAATTGATGGACTTCTGGTTAGAACCCATTCCTCTAAGAAGGTCCTGACGTGTCTTAGCATGTGTTTGTGTTGCCCCAGTCAAAGTGGTCCCCTTCTTTCTCTGTATGTAAGGAACATAGTGATAGTGGGTCGTGTCTTTTGGTGGCCAGTTGGGGTCCATGTATCCTGGTAACGCGACAACAGCACCATTACAATGGTGGAAAAATGATTTTATATACACTGTTTAGTCAATGTGTGTGTGCAGATAAGTAACATTTTTCATATGTGGCGAACATTCTAAATGAACAACAGAGACACAGTTTTTTTAAAAAAAAATGATGAACATGATGTATAAAGTTTATAAAACATTAAAACATTATTTGACGCTCATCTAAAGTGATATGTTCCCCTTCTCTCAATGTTCCCTCCTTTTCTGGAATTCTCGACTCTAATCTCTCATTCTTATCAGGATGTGTGTTATACGTTCTTGCTTCTGGTATCCCAACGTATTTCAGTTAATCCCCTTTCTACCAGGACTTCAATATATTGGTCTGCGGGGTTCTTTCCAAAGCTAGTGTCTGTCACATTATTGGAGATAACAGTTTTGCCATCAGACCCAGCATTTGAACATATTGCTCTGTTGTATTTGCACTGTGCAAAGTACCGCAGCACGCTGGAATTGCCAAAATATTGAGGAATGTACATCGACCTCTTTCAATAATCTAGTTTTCTCATTTTCACATTTCCTCATCTATATTCTCTCTCTCTTTCTCTCTTTGTAGCTAGTTAAGACATTTACCAATTATTCTTCGCGTGCCTTCTCTCAAAACTCCGTCTTTCGGTTTATTTCTATTGCTGTCTTCTCGATGGAATGTGATTATCAGTGAGCAATGTAACTACAAAGACATGCGGGAGGAGCTGGCCAGAGTTAATTGGAAGGGGAATCAAGCAGGGAAGACCAAGGAGCAGCAATGGCAGGAATGTCTGAGGAAAATTCGGAGGATATCAGAAATTCACCCCAAAGGAGATGAAACATACTCATGGGAGGACAAGGCAGCCTTACTATACGGAATCAAACCAAAAGTGGAAACGTACCATGTGGTGAAGATGATTGGGAATCCAGGGAATTCATTGGCTCTGAAATTACATTAGGCTGGCATCACTGATACGACAGAGCTCTTAATCATGTTCAGGGAGAGAAACAGAGCGAAAGACATTCATTTTAAACACGGAGGATGGTATTACTCAAGGAAGAACGATTCAGATGAATTAAACAATTGAATTAAAATCAATTAATTGGTTTTGCCGTGTCAGGTTGGAAGCATAACCCAGGGAGAGACCTCAGCAGAATGAGAATATGAAAATGGAAGTATTTCCACATTAGAAACCAGAGTAGGTCACTGAGTACAGGGCTGATGGGCGAATGGGTCTCGTTGTGAACTAAGGGACAGGCAGCAGAATTGCATTTCAGATATTGCATCTCTAAATTGCCTATTCATGTAGTGCTGCAGACCACAGCAGCAGAAGAAGCAGACCTGCATTCAAGCACAAGCTGTAACATTTTGCCCGGGATAATCTCCTCAGTCTGCCATTACCATCAACACGATCTTTGGCTCAGTAACGAATGTGGATGAACTTGTCAGGGTCAGAACCATATGAACCTAAACCTGATGCTAACGCATTAAATATACCACACTTGACCAACAGATGTGATCGAAGCTCCGCACTCCTGCCACATTCAGTTTTAAATGGTGATGAACGATTAAACAAATGATTGGAGGAAAGGGATCCACAAATATCCCCATCCTAAGTAATCGAACAGCCCTGTAAATCAGTGCAAAAGACCAGATGTGGTATCTACACCATCCTCAGCCAGAAATGTGGAGTTGATGATCCACCTCATCCTCGCCATGATGCCCACAGATTCACAAATGCCAGTCTTCACCCAATTCGATTCACTGCACGTGACATGAAGAAACAGTTGAACACAGTCGATACGACAAAGGCAATGGGCTTTGACCCCATTCCTGCAATAGGACTGAAGACTTGTGTTGCACAACAAGCCGTGTCCTTGGGGACACTCTGACATCTCCCTGGCAATTTGGAAAATTACTTAGCTATGTCCAGTCTGCTAAGAGGAGAATAACTACAATCTGACGATTTACCACCCCTTCAGTCCCATCACGACAGTCAAGTTGGTGGGATATATTTTTGACGAAGCTGTCAAGCAGCACAGAAATAAACTGCTCAGTGTGGTTTCCGATAGGTCCCCATGTGGAGATGGTGCTGTTGTGGAAATGTCACTTGATTACTAATTCAAACCGGCTAATGGTCTGGAAGTTAAAAATCATTGACAAAGGTTTAAGATGCAAAATCTGGTGTTAGTAAAAGTGCCATTGAAGCCAATGTCGATTGTACACGACAATTTCTTTCCCCAATGTACTTTCAGGAAGTGAATCCCTTTCCTGGTCTGACCTAAACGTGACTGCAGACACACAGCCATGTGATAAACTTTTCAATGGTCTCTGAATCGGCCAAGCAAGAAACCCTATTGTATCAAACTGTTCCGAGGTCTTAAAGGATGAACCCGGACAGAACACCCGGCCCCAGCCTCAGTAACGGAAAGGGAACGGGACACACAATCCTGTCGACCCTGCAGAGACCTCCTTCCTAACATCTGAGAGCTTGTGACAGCATTTTACAGAGCTTTCCCACAGACTGCACAGAAACATCAGGAATGGACTAGGCCATGCAACACATTGAGCCTTCCTCATTGTTGTTCATGTTCAAACATCCCTGCAATGCACTTATCCCATACAATGAATATGTCCGTTAACGTGAATAAACTTGGGAAGCTATAAAATAGGAAGTGCAGTAGTCCCTTTGGTCCATCGAGTTCGCTATTATAATGGCTGGCACTTTATTTCCACACCGTTCTCCTTCTCTCCCACCATCCCTTTACTGTCTCTAAATCCATATTTATATTCAGTGTGTAGGCTTCCAGGTTCCAGCGCATTCCCGAGGTTCACCAGTCTCTGAGTGCAGACATTTATTGTCATCTTAATGCACAATGAACTGTCTGTACGTAATACTGTGGCCCCTTGTTTTAGACACCACAGCCTGGGGAATTATCATCCCTGCTTCCAATCTGTCTCACCCTGTCAGAGTTATATATATCTCACTTAAATCTCCATCCATTTTCCTAAACCCCATGGAATGTAGGCCTAGTCGCCCCAAACTCTGCTCCCACAACAAGCCTGTCATCCTAAAGATCGGTCTGGTCATCTTTCTCTGTTCTCCGTCAATGTCAGGTTTGCCCTTTATTAGGTACAGAGACCAAAACTACACACAATATTGCACAATGTTCGAGATAGGATCTCACTAACGCCATGTACGGCTGCTGTAAGACACCCTTACTCCTGGACTCAAATCCTCCTGAAATGAAGGTCAGCACATTGATCTTCCTAACTGCTTTATTTCCTTCAATATTGCTTTCAGTGACTGATGTACAAGGAGATCCAGATCCTGTGCAATGTTACAGCTGCCCAATTGGTGGGTCTATGTACCCTGGTGAGCGTGCAAATGCTATTCACAATATTGTCTTCTGGGTTCAGAACTGACTGCGCTGCAGGGACCTCGGAGGGCTGTGCAGAAGGAAACAACAAAAAGGAACATGCGTCCCCTTGTAGATCAACATGTTTCAAACACTCCCTTTTCAAACGATAGGCTTCCAGTCTATTGTTTCCACCAAAGGGCACACTGTCACCTCTACCCACATTGCTCTCCATCTGACACGTATTTGCCCATTCACACCATTTGTCTTGGTCACCTTGAAGCTTTTTGGCAACCTCCTCACCCACTCATAATCCAACATCCTTTAGTTCTGTCAGCAGGTTGGGATATATTGTATTTTATTTCAACAGCCAAATGTTTAATGGGTATTGTGAACACCAGGGGCCTGAGCACAGATCACTATGATAACTAAGCAACCTTCCTCTGTTAAGTTTAAAAAAAAAATCCTGAATCTGGATGTGACTGGTTGGGCCAGCATTTATTGTCTGTCCCTAGTTGCCCCTTGAGAAGGTGGTGTTGAGCTGCCTTTTTGAACCGCTGTGGATTCAGTGATGTTAACAGCATAGAATACCAAGGGGCCGTCTTTAGATTGTGTTTTAGTGATGATGGTCAGGGACTGGCATCTGTGTGGCCTGAATATAACTTGCCAATTGTCAGCGTGGATACTGTCTAGATCTTGTCGTATTTGGACATGGACTGCTTCAGTATCTGAGGAGCCACAAATTTTGCTGAACATTGTGCAATCATTGGCGAACATTCCCCACTTCTGACCTTTTAGTAGAGGGAAGGTCATTGATCAAGCATCCCTGAAGATGTTTGGGCTGAGGCATCTGCCCGAGGGACTCCTATAGACTTGTCCTGGACCTGAGTTGGCTGACCTTTATCAACCATGACTATCTTCCTATATATCAGGTATGATTCTAACCAGCGGGGAGTTTGCCCCTGATATCCATTGGTTCCAGTTTTACTAACACCCCTTGATGCCACACTTGGTCAAAGGCAGCCTTGTTTTAAAGTGCTGTCACTCTCACCCACCTCTGGAATTCAGCACTTTTGTCCATGTTTGAACGAAGGTAATGAGATCAGGAGCTAAGTGACCCTGGGGGAGCCCAAACTGAGCATCATTGACCAGGTTATCACTGAGCAGGTGCTGCTTGAAAGCACTCACACCTTCCATCACTTTACTGATGGGTTGGTAATTGGCCGGATTGGATTTTTTCTTTTTTTTCCGTATAGGAGATACTTGGGTAATTTTCCACGTAATCGGGGAAATGTCGTTGTTGTAACGATATTGGAACAGCTTAGTTAGGGCAGTGACAAGTTCTCCAGCACAAGTTTTCGATACTATTGCCAGAATGTTGTCAGGGTATGTACCCTTTGGAGTATCCAGTGTCTCCAACTGAAACTGGATATCAAGTGGACTGAATCAAATTGGCTGATGACTGGTAACTGAATTGCTGAGGACCACTGGAGGAGTCTGAGATGGATCATCCACTCAGCACTTCTGACTGAAGATTGTTACGGATGCATCAGCCTTATCTTATACACTGAAGTGTTGGGCTCTTCCATCATTAAGCATGGAGATACTTGTGGAGTCTCCTCCTCCAATGACTTGTGTAATTGTCCATAACTATTCTCAACTGGAAGTAGAAGGACTGCAGAGCTTAGATCTGAACCGTTGCTTGTGGGAATCACTTAGCTCTATCTATCACTTACTGCTTATGCTGTTTGGCACACACGTTGTCCTGGTTGGTGGCTTCACCAGGCTGACACCTCATTGTCAGGTATGCCCGGTGCTGCTCCTGCCATCCTGCACTCTCCAATGATCCAAGGTTGATCCTCTGGATTGATGGTAATTGTTGTGAGGGGGATATGCCAGGCCGTGAGGTTGCACTGGAGTGCAATTTTGCTGCTATTGCTGACCCACAGCACCTTATGGAAACCCAGACTTAAACTGCTAGATCTGCTTGAAGTTTAGCATGATGATAGTATCATGCAAAAATATGGAGGTTATTCTCAATGTGAAGGTGTGACTTTGTCTCCACAATGATTATGCGGTGGTCACTCTTACCGATACTGTCATGGAGAGATACTACTGCAACTGGCAGATTAGTTAGGATGTGGTCAAGTAGGTATTTTCCTCTTGTTGTTTCCTTCACCACTTGCTGTAGACCCAGTCTAGCAGTTATATCCTTTAGGACCGGACCAGCTTAATCAGTAATGTTGCTGCAGAGCTACTCTTGGTGGTGGACATTAAAAACCCTCACCCAGAGTACGTTTTGCGCTTTTGCCACCCTCAGTACTTCCTCCAAGTGTTGGTCAGCATGGAGGAGTACTGATTCATCAGTTGAGAGAGGCTGGTACATGGTAATCAGCAGGAGGTTTCCGTTCCCATGTGTAAACTAACGCCAGGAGTCAGCATGGTATACGGAGTCACTGGTGAGGACTCCCAGAGCAATTCCCTTCCAACTGTACCCCACTGTTCTGCCACTTCTGCCGTGTCTGTCCTGCTGGTGAGACAGGAGATATCTGGGGAAGTTGATGGGGTGTCTGAGACATGGCCATACTCACAGAACCTTGCATATAATGTCAGGCTGTTGTTGACGAGGCTGTTTATTTCTATTCACTGTTTCCCGCCAGCTGTCCAATTCTAGAAACATGTCCATATATTCGCCCCAATCCACTAAGATTTAATTTTGTAAACTGGGCTTGGAGCTTTATGAATTTTTTTCTGAAAATACAAATGTTTACATCCATTGCTTCTCTTTCATTTGTCTCCCAGTCTGCTTCTCAATCATAATTCCATTTCATAAATATATATTAGTGTTGTCTATGACCATTACTGTCACTCCCAATATTTTCTCCAAAACCATGTACTTACTATGTTCTACGTTCCATGTACTATATCATTTTCCACACCAGACGTCGTTTTCCTAGTATTGATAGAAAGTTCTGTGAAGACAGAATTGAGGTAGTGGCTTCATAGTTCTGCCATTTCCCTGTTCCCCATTGTCCATTCTCTGGTTTCAGACTATAAGGAAGCTGCAATTGTTTTCTCATACTTCTCACATTGACATAATTTGACAAGCTATTACAGTTCACTCTTATAACTCTTGTGAATATACTGTTCAGAAACCCATCAATTCCTGCCTTAGGCTGCTCAATGACTGACCTTGCACAACCATACACTCACAGGAGTATTTATTCTGTACTGTCAGAAATACAGCACGATCTACAGTAGTCCCACTTACCTACACCAGGCCCAAGGCCTGGAATGTTATGACACTTCCAATTGCTCGTCCAAGCACTTTTTAATGGCTGTGAGAATACCCGTGATAACTCTCCTCTCAGGAATTAAATTCCTGACCCCAACACCCTCTGGGTGAAAGATAACTATCTTGTATTCCTCACTAAACCTCAAACCGTTCACTTTAAAAGTGGGCTCCCTTGTTCTTGGCCCTGTGACTAAAATGAACAGCTGCTGTCTATCCACCGTCTCCATGCCCCTCATCATTCTGTCCTTCTGAATCACATCCCCCTCAGCCTCTCTGTCCAAACTAAACAACCCAAGCTTACCCAGCCTCTCTCCATAGCTGCAATGCTCCATTCCAGGGAACATATTGGTGAATCTTCTCTGCACACCCTCCAGTACTATCATGTCCTTGCTGTAATGTGGCTCCCAGAATTACACAAAGTACTCTGTCTTGGCCTCACCAAAGCCGTGTATAACTCTTATAATCTACGCCCCGATTAATAATGGCGACACCAAAGGTCCACTTCTTAACTAACGTATTACCCTGTCCAGTCACATTCAGGGATGTGTGGAGAAGCACACTCTGAGCTTCCTTGTGTGCTACCATTCATTGAGTCCTCCCCTGTCTGTTTCCTTCTTCCAAAGTAGATCATGGCATATTTATTACTTTACGTTCCATCTGCCATTGATCTGACCAGCTGACTAATCTATGTGTATCTTTCTATAACATAAGACCTTCGTCCTCACTACCAACCAACCAGGTAAACACAAACTTACTTATCACAACCCCCACCCCCTTCACCCACTCTCCTTCATTCACATCTGCACCATTTATGAATACCACAAACAATAAGGGACACAGTACCTGTGGTACACCAGGGAACACTGGTCTCTAGTCACACAAACAGCCTTCTCCCATCACCCTCTGACCCCTACCACTGAGACAATTATCGTTGTAACTTGTCAAGTTATCATTGATTCCGTGAGATTTTATTTGCTTTTTCAGTTTCCCATGTGGAGCTTTGTCAAAGGCGTTGCTGCAAAACTAATTAAGCGATCTCTTCAAAGTAATTCACATTCGTTAGGAGTGACTTCCCTCTGATAAAGTTATGATTATTATCCCTGATCAAGCCTTGTCATTCTGATTGGTGTTCAATTTTCTCCTTCCCAATTTTCTCCAGTAGTTTCCCGAACAGTGATCTAATACTTGCTTGTCTATAGTTCCCGGTCTATCTCTTCCATCCTTCCTGTAAAGTGGAATCGTATTAGCTGTTCTCCAGTCCTCTGACACCTCCCCTATGGTCAGATTCTAATTATTTTTTTCAGTCAGGGTCTTTCTTCCCCTGTCTCCCACAACAGCCTGTGATACAATTCATTCAGACCTGGCAATCAGTCCAATTTTCTATCAGCCAAAGCCTCAGATTTCTGCTCGCATTTTACATCAATCTGCTCAAGAGCTTCCCCATCCATCTTTTCGAATTCTGTACCTGCCTCCTCCTTCTCCCTAGTAAAATAGTTGTGAAGCTCTCATGTCACAATCTCTCAATATTCTCCAACGTCACACACCGATTGCCCTCTAGGTTCCTAATGGACACGAACCGTTCACTGATTATTCTGTGCTACTTGTTGTCTGTGTAGAATATCATGGGATTCTCCCTAATCGCGCCTGCTTGCAGTTTTCCAGGCCCCTGTCTTATTCAGTCCCCTGTATGTCCCTAAGTTTCTAAGATTCACTACGATCACATCTCATTATTTGAAATTTGAATTCACAGGCTGAGTTTCCCAAACAGACAATCTTGCAATTTTAGGGATTAATCTGGAGAATGCCTTTTGCAGTTCCTCGGTAGTCAGTATATTTTTTCTTAGATGGAGTCTGCACAATAGTACACAATACTCTCAGTTTTGTCTCAGCAACACGCCATGCAACGCGTGCACGACATCTTCTATATTCCAATTAAATTCTCATGAATGTATACCTAATTTTTACTGTTCCATCTGCACAATACTTTCTGCTTTAATTTTTCTTATGATATTAGTATGTGAGCCCTTAACAAAGTGCTTCTGAATATCCAACTATACGTTATCCATTGGTTACTCATTGCTAATGTCGACAAGAATTATCTCCAAACCATCCCAAATGAAGGTTTGCCACTTTTGGTTTTCCTTTCATCGAGGCATTATCATGCTCCACAGTTTTCCCCTTACCTTCTATATACCAAGTCGCATGTTCTTTGTAATCAAGTCCAAAAGACACCCGACTGCGGATGACAAGGTAATGGTCTGTAGTTCACCACTCTCCATCTTCATCCTTACTTAAACCGGCGGATAATATTTATAACAGTCCCTTATCCCGATTGGCCACCTGCCTTTCTGGAATGTGTTGGAAAATAATGTGAAAATCCGTAATGCAAACAATATGACTATTGCTGCTTCCACTGAAATTTTTGTATGAAGTAAATCTGGTCTGTCAGATTTATCAACACTCAATCTAGTTGTCTTTTCAAATATTACCTCACCCCAGATATGAATGATCTTAGACTTTACTTACACAAGTCCATTGGTCACTTGGTATTTCTGGGAGAATTTCTGGACATAATTCTTCCATGAAGACAGATACAAAGAAACTGTTTATTTTCTCTGTAATGTCTCTGTTTTATACAATAAATTATCCTGTCCACACACTCACTGTTCCATATTTGAACTTGTTTTTATTGTTGTTTCATACATTGACAGCAGCTTTTTGGCAGTTTTGACGTTGTTATTGTGTTGGCATGCTTTTTCTCTTTTTGATTTTTACCTCTGTTTCTTTGTCCTCCTTTGCTGGGTCCTACATTACTCTGAATCCACTGGCTTACTACAATACTTGGCATTTTTCTAAGCTGCTTCCTTTGATCTAATAGGTAAATGGGGAGGAGGGAGGGGATTGTGAAAGTGACAGGTCGGAGAGGAGGGTCGAGTGGATAGTTGGAAAGGAAGATGGACATACAGGAACATTTAAGAGGGCGGTGCCGAGTTGTAAGTTTGGACTGGGATAAGGTAGGAGGAGAGGAAATGGGGAAACTGGTGAAATCCACATTGATCCTCTATGGTTGGAGGGTTCCCTGGTGGATGAAGAGGCGTACTTCCTCCATGCGTCAGGTGGTTAGGGTTTGGCGATGGAGGTGGCCCAGGACCTGCATGTCCTTGGTGGAGTGGTAGGGGGAGTTAAAGTGTTCAGCCACAAGGTGGTGAAGTTGGTCTGTGTGAGTGTGTCCCTGAAACGATCCACAAGTTGATGCCCTATCTCGCCGATGTTGAGGAGACCACATCGGTTTGAATGGATGCAGAAGATGAAGCGTTCTGCCTCCCTTCATCACCTATCACTTTCAACCCCTCCTCCATCTACCTATCACATTCCTGGCTACGTCCCCCCGCCAAACCCCCCACCCATTTATCCCTCAGCCCCCTTGGCCCACAAGCCTCATTCCTGATGAAGCGCTTCTGCCCTAAACGTCGATCCTCATGCTTCTAATATGCTGGCTGACCGGCTGTGCTTTTTCAGCACCACATTCTTCGACTCTGATCTCAAGCATCTGGGGTCCCCACTTTCTCCTCACACTTTCATGGCTTTCATGACTCAGATTTATAACGGTTACTTCAAATAAAACAAAAACTGTCGCATACTCAAACAGCATAAAAGAAAACTAATACAGGCAGCACTGTGGCTCATTGTCTAGCATTGCTGCCTAACAACAACAGGGTCCCCTGTTTGATTCCAGCTTCAGGCGACTGTGTGGAATTTGCACATTCTCCCCGTACCTGCGTGGGTTTCCTCCGAGTTCTCCTGTTTCCTCCCACAGTCCAAAGATTTGCAGGTCAGGTGAATTGGCCATACTAAACTGCCCATAGCGGTAGGTGCATTAATCAGAGGGAAATCAGTGGGTGGATAACTCTTTGGACAGTTGATGTGGACTTGCTGATCCGAAGGGCCTGTTTCCATACTGTGGGGAATCGAATCTCAAATAAAAATTTGTGGTCACTCTTCCCAAAAGGTCGTCTACTGAAAAGTTTTCAATTAGCTCTTCTGATCATCCAACACAATTCCTAAATAACCTGATCTCGAGCTTGGTGCTCGAAATAATGTTAATGCAAGCCATATCACACGTTAAACAGGAATCCAAAGAAAACGTGAAGGTTTTCGAAAGGGAAGAACTTGTAATAATGGTATACATTAGGGAAAAAATGTAACAATAAACTATTGTAATTTAAGGCAAATTGTTAGAGTCCATTGTTCAGGACATTTGCAAAGTTAAATCACAATCCGTCAGAGTCAACATGGTTTTACGAAGGCTAAATCGAGTTTGAATTGTTTGCTTGAGTTATTTAAAGATGTCACAAACAAGGTGGTTAGTGCGAAGGAATATATCTGCTCTTTCAGACGGGATTAGATATGATGCTTCTCCAAAGAGTAAGTGTTAAGATCAGACAACATGGGTTTAGGAGTAATTTATTAGCTTGGATGAGGATTGGTGAACCAACAAAATGCAGTCAGATGGAATAGATCTGTCATTTTCTTCTGGCAAATGTACCTTCTGGGGTGCCGCAGATTTCAGTACTCATGCCTTAACTTTTTTACATCAATATTATTACTCGGTTGACGGGATAGAAAATGCTATAACCAATTTTTCAGAGGACACCAACATCGGTGGGAAATTACTTCGGAATGAAGATGTAAGAGGTTTAAAAATGAATATGGATAGGATGGGTGAATGGGCTAACATTTGGTAATGAAAATTAAAGTGGATAACTATGAGATTATTCAATTTGGCCAGCGAAATAAAAAGGCAAATTATTATCCAAATGGAGAGAAACTTCAAAGTGCTCACGTGCAGAGGCGTCTATGTGTTCACGTGCATTTCACAGAAAACCTGCATGCAGCTACATCAAGTAATGGGAAAGGCAAGCGTAGCTTCAGTTTTATTTGTAAAACGATAGAGTAGAAAGGTAGGGACTGTTGCTGTAGTTATGCAAGACATTACTGAGGCTGCAACTGGAGTACAGTTTGGGTGCCCTGACTTCCGAAATGATGCATTTGCATTGGAGGTAATTCAGAAGATGTTCATTAGATTGACTCCAGAGATGGGAGCCGGGGTGGGTGGGGGGTGGGGGGGGGGGGGTGGTGGTGGGGGGGGGAGTTGTCTTATGAAGAGAGATTGAGCAGTTCAGATCTATAGTCTCATGTTTATAATAATGAAAGGAGATCTAATTGAGGTGTGTAAAACGCAAAAAATAATTGCCAGTGTAGATGTGGAGTGGATGTTTTATCATGTGCAGCAATCTACAACAACAGACCAGAGTTTCAGGATGGAGATCGGCAGGAAAGTGGGACAGAGGCCGCGATGAGATCAGCCATGATTGTATTCAGTGGTGGAGCAGGCTGGAGCGGCTGAATTCCTGACTGATATTCCTTGTTCTTATTTAGCCCTTCGAATGTGTTACACAGGAATGGGGAAGGACTGCTTATCAAACAGGAAGCAGGCACTCCGTATATATCAGTTTGACAGAACGTCACCAGTGGAGTCACACAATGACCAGTGCTTGATCCTCAACTATTTGCAATCTATATCAATGATCAGGATTATGGAACAGATGTACTATAATTACGTTTGCGGATGACTCTGTGATAAGCAAGACATTAAATTATTAAGCAAGGCAGTAGAATATAACATGATATAACCTGTCATTTTATTTACAGGAAGAATGGAAGGGTGTATGTTACTGAAATGGAGAGAGATTACCGAGCTTAGTAGTACTGTGTATTGGGGAGTTGACTCAGACCAGTTCAGACATGAGAGGTTTTGCTCCATCTCTTTGATGATCTGTTCCATGCCATTCCCATTGGCCTAATGTTGTTGGTTGGCAGTGGGGACATGTTTTGAAACGTATAGCAAGGGGACGGCCTTTAAGATACATTCATTTATTTCTATATGGAGACCGATGATGAAGGAATGATCTGACTGCGTCTGAATGAAGAGGCTGTGGCTGCTGCGAGGACAGTGGGTATTCGCCAACATTATGTACTGTGCATGAGCGCATCTCACATTAATGGAGTAAGATTTCCTGCAGTTACACTCCATCTCCTCAATGACACGGGGACCAGCAGAGTCATGTACATCATTGGGAAAATTACTGGGAAAGCAGAGATACACTCGGCAGATCCCTGCTGAGGGCGAAAACATTGTATTCACCTCATCCACCATACATATCCTCCATCTTGGAATGGTAACATTGATGTCGACATACTGGGAAATGATGGATAAGTCACCAGTCCTGCCTGGAAAGTTCCGGATCATAGAAGTCACAACTCCCCCTTGAAAAAAAAATGAACAATCAATATGCAAAGGTGACTTCATTTTACACTCCTTATTCTTACTGTTTCAGTAGACTACAATGCATATATATTGTATTGACACGAAGCAGGCAAACATTCACAACTCCATTCTATTTCAGTCAGTTTACTCCGACCACAGAACGCCTCTGTATTTCTTCATCCAAGTCTCGACAACTTGGCCGCAAGTACAGCTTCTCGTTCAGTCACCTGCATAACTTCCAAATGGAATGGCAACAATAATAACCTCTATCTGAATAGCCCGGAAGTTGTTTCCCTAAATTTCTCCAAAAACCTTTACGAGTTATGATCGTTTGTAGATTTGTCTTGGGCACGTTATTTTCAAGTTAAATGCTGAAATGTTATAATGCCAACACCAAGCTCAAGGCCTCCTTCACAATTGTGAAATATTCCTGTTGATAGTTTCACCGGACACTCCAACCACACATTACATAATGGAGCAAATCTCATCTCTCCAATAGTCCTTCTCAATGACATGTCTCCTCATGTCTCAGCTTCCAAGATTTGCATGCTTCTGTACCGCTCAATGCTGATTCTCCTTTACCTGCTTCTCCTGGCCTATGCCAGTAAACATTACTTTCACATGTATATATTTTAAGATCTCGCAAATTCTTCTCCATCCCTCACAGAAGCCAAACTTTGATTTATGGGCCAACTGATAATCATCAGCCATTTCAGCTTCTAAGCTTGCCGTTTTAAGTTTCCGCTCTTCCACACGAGTTCTCACGACTGCAGAAAGTGAATTTTTGAATTCCTCCCAAGTAAGAATCTCTCTAAGAGTGTCATTGGTTGCTTTGTTTTTAATACCGTTATCCATCTTTCAAAATTACTTTGTTTGATTCTTTCAAACTCAATTTACGTTTAACCAGGGACGCTTTTTTTAGATTCCTAAAATGCTGTCATTAGGCTTCTGGACAAGCTCATATGCACTTCAGATGGCTTTCTTGACCCCCTCATACTTGTCAGATACCTCCTCCGATAGGGATGCAAATACCTCACTCCAAGCTTTGTTTGGCTGAACTAAATCCACATGGTGAGTGGCCATTGCATCTGGTTAGCCACTTTCTGAAATGAAACTAAAAAAGACGTCTGCATCCTTCTCATCAAATTTAGACAATGCCTGGGTGTACTGAAACAGATACACATCAGGCCTTTGGTACCATAGAGTTACTCATCCTCACACTCCTCCTCATCCAACCCACCGTCTACCTTCATCTCCACCCTGCTAAGTCGACTTTTCTCTCAAATTGATCACTTTTGAAGTTGAAACTCTCTCTCTTCCTGTTTTTCTTCTTTCTTTTTCTGTCTTTCTTCTTCCTTTCCTTTTCTCTTAATTCTACTTAAAACCATATTTCAAACTGTTTTAATTCCCTTTCGTGTTCAAGCTGCCTCATCTGCAATTGCATTCCAGCCATTTCCAAAGATTCCGATGTTTCCACCAAAATTTAAATGCCAAGATATAGCTGTAATTATCTCCTTTTCTCACAGACAAACACAAACCCAAATCCAGCTTGTCTGCCAATTCTAAATACTTTGCCTTGTTCAACTTTTGCAAAATCTCGAACTTCACTTCTTCCACATCCAGAGAACGCGTAGACATAGAAAGAACCCTTACTTCACAAAGCACTGTTCAAACCAACCGAATTCAACGTGCGGAACAAAAGACACTAACGACTACCAAACGCTGCATTTGAGCCCAACAATCTCCCTGTGCACATATTCCCCCTCCCCACGTGGGTGCTCAGTTTTCCTCCCACAGCCCAAAGATGTGCAGGTTAGGTGAATTGGCTATGGTAAATTGTCCATACTGTTCAGGGATGTGTAAGTTAGGTGCATTAGTCAGGGGTAAATATGGAATATTAGGATAGGGGAATGGTTCTTGTTGGGTTACTCTTCGGTGGATTGGTGTGGATTTGTTGGGCCAAATGGCTGTTTCCACACTGTATAGATTCCGAACCTGAACCCGATTTGGAATTATCGAATTCGAAACGGACAAGAGTCCCCACTTTACTATGGACCAGAGCAGACTGCCTTAAAATGCTTTAATATGGCAGCCTGGATGCCAACTTTGTCTTATAGTAAAGGTAGCTGTGAAAGATTTTTGATAAGGTGCCACACAGGAGGCTGCTGTGTATGGTGAGGGCCCACGGTGTTCGACGTGTGCTACTGGCATGGAGTGAGGATTGGCTGTCTGAGAGAAGGCAGAGTTGAACTAAGAGGTTCTTTTTCGGACTGGCAGCCGCTGACAAGCGGTGTCCCACAGGGTTCAGTTTTGGGGCCACAGCTGTTCACGTTATATATTAATTATCTGGATGAAGGGACTGGGGGCATTCTAGCGAAGTTTGCCGATCTTACAAAATTAGGTGGACAGGCAGGTAGCACTGAGGAAGTGTGGAGGGTGCAGAAGGATCTAGACAGTTTGGGAGAGTGGTCCAGGAAATGGCTGATGAAGTTCAATGTGAGCAAATGCGAGGTCTTGCACTTTGGTAAAAAGAATACAAGCATGGACTACTTTCTAAACGGTGAGGAAATTCATAAAGCCAAAGTACAAAGGGAGCTGGGAGTGCTAGCGGAGGAATCCCTAAAGGTAAACATGCAGGTTGAATCCGTGATTAAGAAAGCGAATGCAATGTTGTCATTTATCTCAAGAGGGTTGGAATATAAAAGCAGCGATGTGCTACTGAAACTTTACAAAGCTCTTGTTGGGCCCCATTTGGAGTACTGAGTCCAGTTCTGGGCCCCACACCTCAGGAAGGACATACTGGCACTGGAGCGTGTCTAGCGGAGATTCACATGGCTGATCCCTGGAATGGTAGGTCAAACATGCGGGGAACGGCTGAGGATCCTGGGATTGTACTCATTGGAGTTAAGAAGGTTAAGGGGGGATCTAATAGAAACTTACAAGATAATACATGGCTTGGAAAGGGTGGACGCTAAGAAATTGTTTCCGTTAGGCGAGGAGACTAGGACCCATGGGCACAGCCTTGGAATTAGAGGGGGTCAATTCAGTACAGAAATGTGGAGACATTTCTTGAGACAAAGAGCCTGTGGAATTCATTGCCATGGAGTGCAGTGGATGCTGGGACGCTAAATGTCTTCAAGGCAGAGATTGATAATTTTTTGATGTCACAAGGAATTAAGGGCTACGGGGAGAATGCGGGTAAGTGGATTTGAAATGCCTATCAGCCATGATTGAATGGCGGAGTGGACTCAATGGGCCGAATGGCCTTACTTCCACTCATATGTCTTATGATCTTATGATCTGATGAAATGTGTTCGAGATGTGATGCAGCTGTTCAAACAAATCAACTTAAACCAAAACACAATTTATTTAATCACTCTAATAAAAATACACACAAAAAGGAGAGGAACGTAGAATAACTTAACTACTGGAAATCTTAAGACAAGAATAGACGAAGTACCTTCCACTAATGAACAATGCCAATGTATGATCACCCCATAAACTCGTACATTGGCAAAAAGACACACCCAAGGCCAGTCAGTCATGCATGCAGTTCTCGAATCCAGGAGGAAACAGCATCAAGACAGATGTCAGAGAGAACAGCAGCTTGGGATCATTTACTGAAGCATGCAATCGTGCTCCCACCCCAAGCACCCTTGATTGTTACAGCTCAGAAAAACTGGAAAGCCTGGTATGTGTGAACTGACTATTGTTATCACTATTTATATTTAAAAAAAACTAAAAGCATCCCAAGTTATTTACTTCAGCCGTTTGCAGTCGGCAGTTCGGCCTTTAAGATCTCTCTTTAAAGAGAAGGAGCAAATAACCTTTTTTAAAGTGACACCATTGTCAGAAATGTTAGGTACCTGGTCCTTTACAATAATACTCAAGGAGCTTCCTTGTGTTACTGACCACACGATCAGCTCAAAGGGACAAACACAGAAGTCAGACATTCAGTGGACAGGCACAGATCAATTTTAAAATAAGCGAGTCAAAGCTGCTGAAACCCCTATCCAACATGGAGCAACACATGGGACACCGGGAAGTGAACAACAGCCTGACACACCCACCCACTCCCGAACATGAAGCACCATATGGGACACACCGGGAATTGAACAACAGTACGGCACACACTCCCCTGAACATGGAACACCACATGAATCACACCGGGAAGTGAACAACAGACTGACACACACCTCCCTCCCCCGACATGGAGCACCAAATGGGATACACTGGGAAGTGAACAACAGCCTGACACACACCAATTCATTGTTTCTGAGCTTCACAATGCCAGCACTCGATACACTCGGGAACCAAACACCAAGGCCAGGGAAAGATACAAAGGAATAGAAAGATTCACATTAAAGACAGAAACAGACAGTTAATTAACTGAGAACGTGTGGTGGAAATATATAGAAAAAGACTGGGTAGTGGGACTAACTGGTGGATTGAACCCTTCGAGAGAAAAATTGCAAGCATGAGAACATTAAATTAGGGTATTTTCAGATCAGCTGAAATGGTTTGTTTCAACAAATTCTGAATCGACTCCACAGAACATTTCAAGTAGCATAAACTGGGACAAGGTGACAGACCAACATGGAGAGTTGCGCAGACTATGCCAGTGCATTGCTCAGTAAACTAGATTATCTGCCCAGCATGAGGTGTGTGTGTGTGTGTGTGTGTGGTGTGCGTGGGTGTGTGTGTGTGTGTGTGTGGGGGGGGGGTGCATTTGGGGTGGTTGAGTACGAAAGTCATTGCTTGAGAGAAAATGCACTTGAACAAAACCAGGTCAAATATGAACAACTGACAGGGATTTGGATAATCTACACAGAGAGATTGAGGGAAGATTCATGGACAGATGAGTTAAAGTGCTCAAGAATATTAAAATAAAGGCATTGCCAGACACAACAGCGATATAGATCAGCGTGCACAGAAATGTCAGACGGATGGGATTTTGGTCTGAAGTCGAATCAGACTGGTTTCTGCAGGTTTCAACTCGTGAGTTTCAGCAGCAGATTGTTGTCATCATTAAGTCTACATTTCACAGCTGAAGGTTCAAACAGCAGATCGGTTAAGACAGAGAAGTATATTCTGGAGCAGTGAATAGTTAAAAGTAATAATGGTCAGGGCATAGAACATAGAACATAAAACATAGAACAGTACAGCTCAGAACAGGCCCCTCAGCCCACAATGTTGTGCCGACCACTGATCCTCATGCATGTACCATCAAATTTCCGTGACCATATGCATGTCCAGTTGTCTCTTAAATGTCCCCAACGACCCTGCTTCCACAACGCATTCCATGCTCTCGTAACTCTCTGTGTAAAGTACCCGCCCCTCACATCCCCTCAAAACCTTCCTCCAACCAGCTTAAAACTATGACCCCTCTTGTTAGTTATTTCTGCTCTGGGAAATAGTCTCTGGCTATTGACTCTCTCTATGCCTCTCATTATTTTGTATACCTCAATTAGGACCGCTCTCCTTCTCCTTTTCTCCAATGAAAAAATTCCAAGCTCAGTCAACCTCTCCTCATAAGATAAGCCCTCCAGTCCAGGCAGCATCCTGTTAAAACTTCTCTGAACCCTCTCCAAAGCATCCACATCTTTTCTATAATAGGGCGACCAGAACTGGACGCAGTATTCCAAGTGCGGTCGAACCAAAGTTTTATAGAGCTGCAACAAGATCTCACGACTTGGGCTACTGGGCTAACGGTCGGATACTTGGTAGTGTGGATGAGCAGAGGGATCTTGGTGCCCATGTACACAAATCTTTGAAAGTTGCCACCCAGGTAAATAGTGTGGTGAAGAAGGCATATGGCGTACTGGCTTTTATTGGTAGAGGAATTGAGTTCCGGAGTACTGAGGTCATGTTGCAGTTGTATAAGACTCTGGTGTGGCCGCATCTGGAGTATTGTGTGCAGTTTTGGTCGCCATACTATAGGAAGGATGTGGAGGCACTGGAACGGGTGCAGAGGAGGTTTACCAGGATGTTGCCTGTTATGGTAGAAAGATCGTATGAGGAAAGGCTGAGACACTTGGGGTTGTTTTCATTGGAGAAAAGAAGGTTTAGGGGTGACTTGATAGAGGTGTATAAGATGATTAGGGGTTTAGATAGGGTCAACAGTGAGAATCTTTTTCCACGTATGGAGTCAGCTATTACAAGGGGGCATAGCTTTAAATTAAGGGGGGGGGGGGTAGGTATAGGACAGATGTTAGGGGTAGGTTCTTTACTCAGCGAGTCGTGAGTTCATGGAATGCCCTGCCAGTAGCAGTGGTGGACTCTCCCTCATTATGGGCATTTAAGCGGGCATTGGATAGGCTTATGGAGGATAATGGGCTAGTGTCGGTTAGGTGGGCTTGGATCGGCGCAACATCGAGGTCCGAAGGGCCTGTACTGCGCTGTATTCTTCTATGTTCTATGTTCTATGACTCAATCCCCCTGTTAATGAAAGCCAAAACACCATATGATTTCTTAACAACCCTGTCCACTTGGGTGGCCATTTTAAGGGATCTATGTACCTGCACCCCAAGATCCCTCTGTTCCTCCACACTGCCAAGAATCCTATCCTTAATCCTGTACTCAGCTTTCAAATTCGACCTTCCAAAATGCATCACTTCGCATTTATCCAGGTTGAACTCCATCTGCCACCTCTCAGCCGATCACTGCATCCTGTTAATGTCCCGCTGCAGCCTACAACAGCCCTCTATACTGTCAACGACACTTCCAACCTTTGTGTCGTCTGCAAACCTGCTGACCCATCTTTCAATCCCCTCATCCAAGTCATTAATAAAAATGTCGAAGTGTAGAGGCCCAAGGACAGAGACCTGTGGAACACCTCTCACCACTGACTCCCAGGCAAAATATTTTCCTTCTACTATCACTCGCTGTCTTCTGCTGGCTAGCCAATTCAGTATCCAGACATCTAAGTTCCCCTGTATCCTATTCCTCCTGACCTTCTGAATGAGCCTACCACGGGGAACCTTATCAAACGCCTTGCTGAAGTTATATACACCACATCCACAGCTCGACCCTCATCAACTTTTCTCGTCACATCCTTAAAGAACACGATAAGTTTTGTGAGGCATGACCTGCCCCTCACATAGCCGTGTTGACTGCATTTATTCAAGTCATGTTCTTCCAGATGGTCATAAATCCGATCCCTCAGAATCCTTTCTAACACTTTGCATACGGCAGACCTGAGACTTACTGGTCTGTAATTGCCGGGCATTTCCCTATTACCTTTCTTGAAGAGATGAATTACATTTGCCTCTCTCCAGTCCTCAGGTACGACTCCAGTGGAGAACGAGAATGCAAAGATCTTCGCAAGTGGTGAAGCAAATGGATTTCTCGTTTCCCAAAGCAGCCGAGGACAAATGTGGTCCGGGCCTGGCGACTTGTCAATCTTAATGTTTGACAAAATTTTCAGCACATCAGCTTCCTCTATCTCTATCAATCCCAGCATGCACACCTGCTCTTCAAAGGTTTCATTCACTACAAAGTTCCTTTCTTTCGTAAAGACAGAAGCAAAAAACTCATTTAGTGCTTCCCCTACCTCCTCAGATTCCTCATAGTGTTAGGAATCAGCTCATGGCCAAAGGGATCATCAAAGTAGTGATTGGTTTGTTTCAAACAACGCCTGCTGTTCCTTCACAGTCGTTAGGTCATAATCTTGGTATTCCCTCGCTACTGGCATTGTGGGTCAACCAACAGCAAGTGGACTGCAGCGAGTCAAGAAGGCAGCTCACCCTCACCTTCTAAAGCACAAATAGAGATGGTCTATCAATGCTGGCCAGCCAGCAACACTCAAGTTCCACAAATGAATGTTAACAAAATATATTGGCCTGGGATGGGATGGAGTCTCAGGAAGGAAACTGAGTTTGTAAACATGATAGATGTCAATGACTTCCACGCCCAGAACATTTAAATAACAAGGGCAGAGAGACAATGGATCACATCTGCAACTGAGTTGGTCAACATAGAGACCCATGAGTAACACCGTCAGAAGCAATGAGGGAGACAGGGATTGAACTGGATTCAAAGTATCACCAGGAACTCTATTGGTGGCAAGATGTGTAGAGTATATGAAAGAACAGAAATGCAGTCATAACTCGTTTATAGAAAAAATATCTGGACAGTGAGACTTACCAGGGACACCAATGATAGACAGGAGCGGATAATAAATATATTGAATAATGCGAAGAGCATAATACATCCGCCATGATAACGTCAACCGATCATAATATGTAGAAAGATACCAAACAGAACTGGAAAGCACAGCCCTTCAGGCAGCATCCGGAGAGCAGAAGAATCCACATTTCATGTGTCAGCCCTTCATCAGGAATGAGGCTTGTCGCCCAAAGGTGCTGAGAGTTAAATGGGAAGGTGATGGGAATGGAGGAAGGTAGCTGAGAATGTGATAGGTAGATAAAATTGGGGGTGGAAGTGATATGTCGGAGAGGAGGGTGGAGCAGAAAGGTGGGACGGAAGATGGGCAGGTAGGACAGGTCATGGGGGCGATGCTGAGTTGGAAGGTTAATGTGTGGGAAAGGAAAATGAGGAAACTAGTGAAATCCACATTGATCCCTTGTGGTTGCAGGGTCCCAAGGTGGAAGATGGGGCTTTCTCCCTCCAGGCATCAGATGGTTAGGGGGTGGTGATGGAGGAGGCTCAGGACCATGGTGTAGTGGGAGGGTGTGCTGAAATGTTCGGTCATGGGGCAATGGGGTTGGCTGGTGCGGGTGTCCTGGATATGTTCTCTGAAGTGTGCCGCAAGTTAGCGTCCTGTCTGCCCAAAGGGGAGGAGACAACATCGGGAGCAACGGATACAGTCGGTGGTGTGTCTGGAAGTGCAGGTAAAATGCCGATGGATGTGGAAGGATCCTTTGGGGCCTTGGGCGGAGGTGAGGGGGGAGGTGAGGATGCAGGTTTGTAATTCCTGCGGTGGCAGGGGAAGGAGCTGCGAGGGGAGAGTGATTTGGTGGGCAGTGTTGACCTGATGAGGTAGACACGGAGGGAATGGACTTTATCGAATGAGAATAGAGGTGGGGAGGGAAATATATCACTGCTGGTGGGGTATGTTTGTAGTTGGCGCAAATGGGGGAGGAAAATGCATTGTATCTGGTGGTTTGGTGTGGTGGAAGGTGAGGAACAGGGATTTTATTTTCCTGTTGCATTTGGAGCGGTGGGATCCGAAGTCAGAGGTGTGGGAAGTGGATAAGATGCGTTGCAGGCCATCGTCGACCATGTGGGAGGGGAAATAGCGTTTTTCGAAGAAGGAGGCCATCTGAGATATACACTGGGATCAGAGTGTGGTGCTGGAAAAGCAGGCTAGATCAGACAGCATCCAAGGAGCAGGAAAATCGATGTTTTGAGCAAAAGCCCTTCAACAGGAATCGGGCTTTTGCCCAAAACATTGACTTTCCTGCTCATCGGATGCTGCCTAACCCGCTGTGCTTTTCCAGACCACACTCTCGAATCTAATCTCCAGCATCAGCAGTACTCACTGCCGCCTACACACTAGCTTCAGCCACTTCCGTAATACTGCCTTGAATTCTGACCAGGTCCTAGCTCCCAGCCCTGTCGTGTTTTCACCATCCCTCCAGTCCAACTCCCAGCTCCAGCCCCACACAAGGTCCTAGCTCCCAGCCCTGTCGTGTTTTCACCATCCCTCCAGACCAACTCCCAGCTCCAGCCCCACACCAGATCCTAGCTCCCAGCCCTGTCGTGTTTTCACCATCCCTCCAGACCCACTCCCAGCTCCAGTCCCACACCAGGTCCTAGCTCCCAGCCCTGTCGTGTTTTCACCATCCCTCCAGAACTATTCCTCTTTGAGGATGAAAGATCAGTCTTCACCAGAGGCCTCACCTTCATTTGCCATGCTCCCGGATTAACGTGTTCAACACGTGGCGTGGCATCGAACAATTCTACCGCCGCCTTCGCCTCCGTGCCCACTTCTTCAACCAAGATTCTCGCCCACCCTCTGACGACCCCTTGTCCCGCCTCCACTACACCCCATCCACCTGTACACCCCGTGTTGGCCTCTTACCCGCCCTCGGTCCCTTCATAGCCAACTGCCGCCGCGACATTGACCACCTCAACTTCTCCACCCCTCTCACCCACTCCAACCTCTCACCCTCGGAACGTGCAGCCCTCCACAACCTGCGTCCCAATCCCAACCTCACTATCAAACCGGCAGACAAGGGAGGCGCGGTAGTAGTTTGGAGCAACGACATTTACACCGCTGAGGCTAAACGCCAGCTCGCGGACACCTCCTCCTACTACCCCCTTGACCATGACCCCACCTCCCACCACCAAACCATTATCTCCCAGACCATGCATAACCTCATCACCTTAGGGGATCTCCCATCCGCCGCCTCCAAACCTCATAGTCCCACAACCCCGCACCGCCTGTTTCTACCTCCTGCCCAAAATCCACAAACCTGACTACCCTGGCCGACCCATTGTCTCAGCCTGCTCCTGCCCCAGCGAACTCATCTCTGCATACCTCGACACGGTCCTGTCCCCCTTACTCCAAGAACTCCCCACCTACGTTCAGTACACCACCCACGCCCTCCACCTCCTCCATGATTTTCGCTTTCCCGGTCCCCAACACCTGATCTTCACCATGGACATCCAGTCCCTGTACACGTCCATCTCCCATCACGAAGGACTCAAAGCCCTCCGCTTCTTCCTTTCCCGCCGTACCAACCAGTACCCTTCCACTGACACCCTCCTTCGACTTACTGAACTGGTCCCCACTCTTAACAACTTCTCCTTCCAATACTCCCACTTCCTCCAAACTAAAGGAGCAGCCATGGGCACCCGCATGGGCCCCAGCGATGCCTGCCTCTTCGTAGGATATGTGGAACAGTTCATCTTCCGCAGCTACACTGGCACCACCCCCCACCATTTCCTCCGCGACATCGATGACTGTATCGGTGCTGCCTCGTGCTCCCACGAGGAGGTTGAACAGTTCATCCACTTCACCAACACCTTCCACGCTGACCTCAAATTCACCTGGACCGTCTCAGACTCCTCCCTCCCCTTCCTAGACCTTTCCATTTATATCTCGGGCGACCGAATCAACACGGGCATTTACTATAAACCGACCGACTCTCACAGCTACCTAGACTACACCTCCTCCCACCCTGCCCCCTGTAAAACCGCCATCCCATATTCCCAATTCCTTCGTCTCCGCCGTATCTGCTCCCAGGAGGATCAGTTGCAATACCGTACAACACAGATGGCCTCCTTCTTCAAACACAGCAATTTCCCCCCGACGTGGTCGACGATGCCCTTTACCGCATCTCCTCCACTTCCCGCTCCTCCACCCGTGAGCCCCGCCCTTCCAACCGCCACCAGGTCAGAACCCCACTGGTCCACACCTACCATTCACCGACCTCCATATACAGCGTATCATCTGCCGTAATTTCCGCCACCTCCAAACGGACACCACCACCAGGGATATATTTCCCTCCCGTCCCCTATCAGCGTTCCGAAAAGACCACTCCCTCCGTGACTCCCTCGTCAGGTCCACACCCCCCACCAACCCAACCTCCACTCCCGGCACCTTCCCCTGCAACCGCAAGAAATGAAGCACTTGCGCCCACACCTCCCCTCTTACTTCCCTCCAAGGCCCCAAGGGATACTTCCGTATCTGCCAAAGATTCACCTGCACCTCCACACACATCATTTATTGCATCCGCTGCACCCGATGTGGCCTCCTCTATATTGGGGAGACAGGCCGCCTACTTGTGGAATGTTTCAGAGAACACCTCTGGGACACCAGGACCAACCAACCCAACCACCCCGTGGCTCAACACTTCAACTCCCCCTCCCACTCCACCAAGGACATGCAGGTCCTTGGACTCCTCCATCGCCAGACCATAGCAACACGACCGTTGGAGGAAGAGCGCCTCATCTTCCGCTTAGGAACCCTCCAACCACAAGGGATGAACTCAGATTTCTCCAGTTTCCTCATTCCCCCCCACCTTGTCTCAGTGAAATCTCTAGAACTCAGCACCGCCTTCCTAACCTGCAATCTTTTTCCTGACCTCTCCGCCCCCACCCCACTCCGGCCTACCACCCCACCTTGACCTCCTTCCACCTATCGCATTTCCAACGCCCCTCCCGCAAGTGCATCCTCCCTACCTTTTATCTTGGCCTGCTGGACACACTTTCCTTTTTCCTGAAGAAGGGATTATGCCCGAAACGTCGATTCTGCTCTTCCTTGGATGCTGTCTGACCTGCTGCACTTTTCCAGCAACATATTTTCAGCTTTGAATTCTGATCACCCTGCTATAGAAAAGATGTTGTTAAACTTCAAAGGATGCAGTTAAAATTTACAAGTATGTTGATGATGTTGGGGGAGCGGGTGATGTTGACCTACACAGAGAGTATGAATATGTTGGGGTTATATTCCCTAGAGCGTTGAGTCTGAGGAATGACTTTCCTGAGGTTCATAGCGCTGAATCCCGATGCTCCAAAGTGAGCAGTCTCAAAGACCAGGGAACTAGACAGGACAATTATTCACATTATAACTGGACAATTACTCATGGGACAAATTGCCGAAATATGCAAGTAGACTGAAGAAAAGGACTTGCCGCAGGATTCAGAATTTGGAGGGTCCAATCACAAGAATGAGAAAAAAAATCAAGGCATTGTCATATCAACTGAAACGATTTGTTATATCACATTCTCAATCCACCTCAAAGAACCAGCCGTGACACCATATATCTGGAGGAGATATCTGTTCAGGATGAAGCACTGTGCAGACCAGGCTCGTGCACTGTTGAACACAACCGTGCAATCATTCCAGCGTGAAACACTGGGCATACCATAGCAGTGCATTGATCTTTCAACCCAGATCAGAAGTGTTCTCAGCACGGAGCACTGTGCAGACCGGGCTGATGTACTGTACAATAAAAGCCACAATATACCCAGAGTGGAAAGGTATGCATACCACAGCAGTGCATTGATCCATAAAACCAGATAAGATATGGGACCAGTGTGTGGAACAGTATTCACCACTCCAGTACATTGCTCAGTAACACTGTTTTAGATCACTGGCCAGCGTGGGGAAACTTGCAGCCCATGCTGGGAGTGACACAATGTGCAGCTCCCATCCATTTACAGCTCCATATCTACACCGTGCCATGATAAGGGGAGCTGTGGGTATGAACATGACAGCCAGAGAGCGATCGCCTGGGAATCAGTTTAAATACCAACAAATGGGAGGAGTTTGTGGTATCGACAGAGAGGGCGAAATTGAGATGGAAATCGAAGGCAGAGCACATAAACTCTCTGCCAAACAGTCTCTCCTGCCTTTCACACAGGAAGACAAGCAGTCTGTCCAACACCACATGTCACTTTCACGGGATCAGAAAGAGACCATTTCACACCTGGAGTCATTAAAAAGGAACAGGAAGAGACCATTCAGATTCTCAAGTCACTAACTCGGCACAGGAAGATGTCAGAGATGCTCCAACATCACAAACAAATGGAGCAGGGTCTGCACAGATAAGACTATTCCACCTTATTCCTCGTGGCGTCATTACTTATAGTACATACGTTTTACTTTAACATGATATCCTGGGAGTAGGAATGAAGACAAATTTTAATCAGTTTCAAAGGCATCTTCCATCGCTGAGAGAGCAGACCCATGTTCTCTCTGGACGTAAGCAGCTAATGGGGAATGGCTAACTGTTTCAGAATGAAGGTATAATGGCTTCTGACAGGATTGTGTACAATCTAACATTGAGTGCAGGATCACACAGTAAGTGTGCATAAAACTGTTCAGAGTTCATTCAGCACCTGCACCTCTCTGTCAATCAAAATGAGGTCTTAGCACAGGTACGTAAAATATCAGGAGTCGAGCATCCTATGGAAAATATGGAATTTCTCACCTTATCAATGGCTGCTTGAGATATGAGGGTCCATCCATAAACATCAAATTTCAACTTCTTATTCTCTTACAACGCTGCAGATTAAACACATAGTTACTGCACTCTCTCCTTATGTTAACACCATGCCAGGGTTCAGTCTGGTGAAACTCCTGTACACTGTCTCAGTGACATGGAGATCATTATTTATAAAACATATTCTGTCTGTACACAATACCCACAAATACTGGCTCAACAAAACACTACCATTTAGTAAGATATATTTGCTCTGGTTCTCCAATAATTTTCCATGATTGACCACATATCCTTTACAGTTAGAATGACTTTCTGCCCCATACGAATTCTGTTAGTGACTTATAACCAAGGACATCCAGGTCCTTTTCAACAACAGCCCTTCCCAACCTCTCACCATTTAATAAACTTAAATGTGAATGATAGTATTTGTTGTTCACATCTGAATCATTTTTATACCTTGTGTACAGCTATTGCACAACAGCTGATCCTTCTGATACCCCACAAACATTTCGTCCAGAGAAACAAAAAATACGCTACTCTGTTCATTTTGCCATTATCCAATTTTTAATCCATTCGGTGTATTCCACCCTTACCTGACAATGGACTCTAATATTCTCCACCCAACTGCATTCAGAAATGTCAAACGTCTTCTGAAAATTCAAATACGTCACTCCTGCTGGTTCTCAATTGGCAATGATACAACGGACAGAGTCCACAAACTCCAGCAGGTTTAGCAAAGATCATTTCCCTTTACTGAATCTAGGCCAAATCCATCAAAATATATCATTGTTCTCCAAGTGTCCAGTTGTCACATTTATTATAAAAGATGTTTTCCCTCTTTGTTCTTTTTTAAATATTTATGTTTACAATATTTATGTTTTCCAGGCTACAGGATCCTTTCCAGAATCAAACCAGCTCTGAAGAATAATTAGTACTGCTTTCACTGGCTCTCTTGTCACTTCCTCAATACACTGGGATGGAACTCATCAGATGCAGCACCTTACCAACCTTTAATTCGAATGGATTTTCAAAAACATACTCTTCATTAATTCTAGTTTTGTGCAGTTCCGCATGTTCACCAGTCCCCTGTTCGCTAGTATATCTGGAAGTTTGCTTCTGTACCTTCCTCAGGGGGATGGACTCAATATCTTCCTCTCAGCTGGCAGATGGCTTCTGACAGCCAGTGAATATTTAGGAGGACTGCACTTCGGAGATGATGAATATGTTTACAACGCCTGTCTGGAAAGTTCCAGAATTAATCCAGTTCACTTCATAGTGAGTGGCAACACAGTTCTGTCTCTGGTGTGAGTTTATAGGTTATACTGATGGAGGGGAAACTGCTAAGTGACCATCTCATTTTTGAAATGTTCACATTTTACGTTTGGAATTGGTTCAGCTTAGAAAAGTATTCCTGGAAATCCCAGGGAGGACAGTACAATGCCCAGCCCTTCCCCGTGTACAGAGTTCCCCTTCTGTATAGTCGCGGCTCTATTTGAAACCAAACACTCTATAAATGCAGTGTCCAGAGTGGTGTTACCAGACCTCAGGTCTCTCTGAATGGATGCAGCAGCTGATAATACATAAACTCGAGGAAAGCACCCACTAAACCTCCCCTTACTGTCTAATGACAGGCGCAAGTCAAAACCTCACACACACACAGTGCACCCTTTCCGTGTTGAAAATGTTTGTCTTCCTGGCTGAAAAAGCCGTTACATCTTTGCACAGTCCCACAGGAACAGTCCCTTTTTCTGAAGAAGCAGTTGACAATGTCACATTACGTTTTCCTGTATCCCAGCAACTATAAGGACAGCATCAGTATTTCCCATGGAGTTGATCATCACACTCAGAGAAGAGTGATAGAGGGAATATAACTCACTTTAAACAGGAGCATATCTAGATTGACGTGATACTCAGGAATAAGGGGAAAAGGCGTTATGTTAGAAGACGCTCCATTTTTATTTTCCTTCTACTTCATCATCAACAGTCAGTTTTTTGCTTTTCATTTCTTTTCCTCCCTCTCTCTCTCTTTCTCTCTCTCTTGCTGGACACTTCTCCACCCATTCAACTAACCTCCCCTTCACTCATCCAGACATCACCGATAGAAATAATATTATTTCTCAGTTGCTCTCAGTGTTGATGTAGGGTCACTAGACTTAAGACTTTATCTGTGTTTCTCCTGACAGAGGCTGCCATACTTGCTGAGATTCTCCAATATTTTCAGACGCTGGAGAATTTTATTTCAAATTTCCAGCATCCATATTTCTTTGGTTTACTTCATCTTTAATGTTGTTGTTTCACAGATGTCAACATCACCGGCATTTGTTGTCCATCACTAACCTCCCTTGACTGTGAGGTCATTTGTCAAGACAATATGGAGCCACCATGTGGCCATGGGTCTGACGTCACACTTAGTTTCTTTACCAAAGGCTATAAGTGAAATAATGTAAGAAATCCTGATGGTTAATGGTTGCTGTTAGTAAAATGAGAATTCATTCAAATGTTTGTCATTCGAATTTAAGTTCTGTCATTGGCTGTGATAGAATTTGGAACAATGCCTTTTCCGTTATAACCTGTGCCTCTCAATTACCCGTCCAGTGACATTATTACTTTGATATGGAGTCCCTATTATGAAATAGCTGGAGAGGCAAGAACAAGTATGTATTCAAAATATTTGCAATTGGAGGAGAGGTCAGAAGAGATCTGGAGCCGTAAATCTGAAGTTAAGAAGGGGACAGATGATGGCTAATTCAACAACAGCACTGAGGCAGAGTTGGAGACTGGGGATATTACAAAGCTGGGCGTAGGCAGGTTTGATGGCAAAGAAAATATAAAGAAACAGTTGAAGGTAAAACGAAGACTCAAGTGTTTGAACAATTTTGTTCCTTCTTAGATGTTTATGAGTGAGGAGTCTGAGATTGATGGAAATAAAGTGGAATTTGTGATTGAACTGTAGATATATTTGTTAAATATTAATAACTGAAATAGCAATAACCGTCACTACAGTTTATAGAATTGACAAAGATAGGCTTACCAGGAACACCAATAATAGCGAGGATAGGATAGTAACCTGCTTGAATAATCAACAGTACAGCTTGTATCCCCAACTCTAACTGTGCTCAATCCAGTGAAAGATAGTAAAGACCCAACGATAAACTCCTGTCCATTGTTGGAACATTCCAGTCTAATGTTCTAAGTCTCTCTTCCTCGCCCTCTCTCTGTAGCTGCTGATCCCAATCATCTTGAGGATGACGCTTTCGCTGATACTATGAGATAAAAGGTTAATAGAAGAGGAAACACTCCAGTGACACAGTTAAGATCCATGAGACTGACATCAACCAAAGTCACTGTACAAACAGCCCCAGTTAACCCCTTTTACAACAACCCTGACATATGACAACAAAACTTTGTATTCCTGAGATGTTGACATCGCTGACTATTGGGCTAATGGCAAATCTCCAATTGTAAAGTTAGAGGTGAGGCAGATAGATGATGCTTTCTCTTCACAAGCTCGATGATTCTCCTGCGTTTTGGCAGGGTAGGAATTGTTGTGCTCCCGAGGCCATCTCTGTCTGATCACCTGGCCTGTTGCATCGTTTGCTATTAATTATTTATGTTTAACTTTGACATTTATCTTATCAACATTTTACGGCTTAGCTGGGGTTAGGCATTTCTGAAAGGCTCCTACAGTGGCATAAACGGTGTAGATACAGTTTTGTGGTCTTTCCAGCCGCAGCCTGGTCAAGTGGAGTTTTGGACAAACTCTCCCAGCACCAGGATTTTCATTTTTCCCTTTCGTCAGTTTTTGCTGAGGTCTCAGCAGAGTTGGAAGGCAGTAAATCTCTCCTGGCTGCTGCACTCTCTGAGATTTCTCTCAGAATTGGCTTCTGATATTCATTCCTCCTGTATTGGAGAACTGCATGTGAGACAATATGTTTCTGAATTTGTTTTGTGACATGTGTGTGTTTCAAGTATGTTACCATGTTGGAGCAGTTACTCTTTAGTAATTAAATAATCTATCAATCCATTAAGTTTTCCAATAAATTAAGTTATTCCAAGTTCATTTTGTTTTTATTGTATTTTGTCTACTGTGTTTAACTAAATTGTGTGTTGCTTCATGTCGAATATTTTGATCAAACGAATTGCATCTGAAACACAGCACCTGACAATTAACTTTAAAATAAGAAAATGTTTGGGTCGAGACTACCTTCTTCATATATTTTGAGGAGCCTTTGCTCGGCTCCATAGCAAGAAGGACAGGTATTCATGTTGTAATTGGGTAATTACTTAATGGACGATAAGTTGAAGAAACACGGAGTTTGATATTTGAATGCGCCGAGCTGGACCAGTGATAACTCTGTCAGGAATTATATCAGATGCACACTCCACCTCACAGATCCAGGCCAGACACATATAAGACCAGGTGAGATATCTGTTCAGCACGGAACACTGTGCAGACCAGGTTCAGTAAAATTCAGCAATCCGTCCAGGATGGAATACTGTGCAGCTCTCACTAATCAATCTGTCCAACATAGGGAAGAGTACAGACAGCATCAGTGCATTGCTTCAGAAAGCTGGACGAAATGGGCTGTCCAGCATGGGGTGATATGCAGCCCACACCAGTGTCTTGCTCGATAAACGTTGACAAGTTATCTGTTCAGTCTGGGGAGCTGTCAAGTGAATAGCAGTGCTTTGATCTGTAAACCAGAAGCAGTTACCGTCCCAGCATGTAAGACTGTGTACACCATCCGAGAGCATTGATCCGTAAAACAGGAGAAGTTACCCTCCCAGCATGTTGGGCTGTGTACCCCACCCCAGTACATTGCTCAGTAACACGGTGTTAGATCGCGGCCCAGCGTGGGGAAACTTGCAGCCCATGCTGGAAGTGACAGGATGTACAGCCCCCATCCATTTACAGCTCCGTTGAAACATGGCAAGGGGTGCTGTGGCTGTGAAACTCACTCCAGAGAGAGATGTTAGGGAAATCAGTTTAAATACCAAAAATCAAAAGCATTTTGGGAAAAGGAGAAAGAGAGATTGAGAGACAATTTCATGGAAGATCACAGGTTTAAGAATGCTGAAGTGAAGATATTTCAACGGCATCTTGCAACGTGAGCCAATATTCCCAGGAATGATGGGTGAACGGGACAGTGATGTGAGTTCAGATGACGGAGAGGTTTGCATGGGGATTTGTTCTGCAGCTTTGTAACTGGGAGTGGGGTCAGAAGAGTCTTCGACTCATTGGGCTGAATCTGACAATAATTTGTCTCAGTGCCATTTTCATTGAGTATGACAGAGGGATTCTCTGCATGAATCCGAGCTAGTTTCCTGGTGCTATCTTATCGAACGCACCTCATTAACAACCCTTACATTCAATGTCAGCCCGATTCTCCCACCCATCATGGCTGGAGGTAGTCACCATCGCATGGATACCCCTGGATACTCCGTTATCCCTGTCACTGGTGCCATCTTTAAAAGGCCAACAGGCAGACGTTTGAGCTTTCTCAATTCGGAGCTGCCCTGCACAGTTTACTCATAGCTGGCAGATAAGGGGCAATTACACCACGGTTAGTCGACAGGAGCACGGAGGTCTTGGTGGATGGGCTAATACAGTGGGGGACCGTTCTCTTCCCAGAGTGGGGGCACAGCACCAGACCCACCGAGCATGGTCTGAGCTCGCCAACAAACTCAGTGCATCTTTGGTCTGAAGAAGTGCCCATCAATACGGGACAAGAATCAATAACCTTACCCGCTCTGTTAGGATCAGGGTCACCGTATTCTGTCTACTCCCTCACACTCACTGTATATCTGTTATAGCACCTACCTCCAAACAAGGCTCATGCTCCACCCCTCTCTTTGCCGCATGCAGCAGCTTCCCTCTCTGCCTCACCCTCTCTCTCTCGCCTTTTCAATTCCAGCACAACGCAATAGAATACTCTGGAGAGTGCTGGTTATGGAATGTTCCAGTTAATGCTCCAAATAATTCAAATTTTCAGGAAAATGTCAATGCCCTAGTATGAAACTCATAAGGGGAAGAAGTAGAGATGTATGCTTTTTTAAAATCTCATATTATGCAAATCCATCATGAGGCCATTCAGCACTTCAAATGTGCTCTAGCATTTAATAAGATTGCGATTGATCTGATGCTTTCCGCAACTCCATGTTACATGAACTTTCAGTCATCCAACCCCCCTGGGTTCCTGTCACTGACCAGACGACCCTCAGGCACTTTTACCCCGGTTTTCTTCAAGCATCTGTTCGAGGGCATTTCTCATGAAGATGGACTCTGCAAACAATATATTCTATATATATTCCATCAGCTTTACACTTTTATGTAATGGTAAGCACATTTTACATAGACCAATCAAAAATATGCACTTACTTGTGGAGGTCGATATCAAATTGCAATTGATAATTCTGATTATTTCACTTGTCTCACCGTATTGTATTCAGCCTAAGAGAGCTTCTTGTTATAAAGTACTATTTATAGCAGAGAACGATGTTATTCTCAGCTGTTATCTTGTTATCTAAATTGTACCTTTTTCCTTGTTATGAAAGTTTCTCTTGCCCTTTTTCTGTGCCTGTTTCTGTATGTAACAATTAGTTGGATGGACGGTTGGTTTGTGATGCATGGGTAGGTCAACAGCGCTGGTTCAATTCCCCAAACTGACAGGGGTTACCATGAAGAGGACGCTCTATCAACCTCACCCTATCACCCGAGATCTGGTGACCCTCAGGTCTCTCTCTAATGACAGAGCAGTCCCATGGCCTTTCGAACTGTACTCTATCACTGATACATTTTATTTTATTTTCTATGTTATAATTTTGTTGTGCATTATATTACTGTATGTTTTGAATCTGTGTCATTTTGTACCACTGTAAGCATTTCACCCATACTGTATATTCCTGCCTAATAATCCTTGACTCCATTGCTATTTATAAACCTTCCGTCTGTGCCTCATAAAATATAAGCAGGGCTTATATTATGAAGTCTTTAACAGGTTACTCTTGGAACGAGAGCTGTTCTTATTGATATATACAAATCCTTGCGGAGAGCGGATCAAGAAGATGCCCACTGGGTGTTTGTATAGTCAAAACTTGTTGTCATTGTCATCGAATCTGTACAGTCTGGGTGCAGGACAGTCTGCCTATCGAATCCACATCAACTAACCAAGCAGCATCGCACACAGACCTGCCTCCATGTAACCCTATATTTCTCATGACTAACCCACCTAACCGACACATCCCTGGGCACTGTGGGCAATCTAATATGGCCAATCCACTCGAAGCTGCATATCTTGAGTCTGTGGGAGGAAACTGGGAGGAAACCCCCACAGACAGATGGAGAATGTTCAAACTCCACATAGAGGTTCACTCGAGGTTGCAATTGAACCCATCCATTCCTGATGAAGAGCTTTTGCCTGAAATGACGGTTTTACTGCACTTCGGATGCTGCTTGACCAGCTGTACTTTTCCAGCAACAGTCTAACCTAGATGTTGGAATTGAAACCAGCCGTGCTAATCACAGATCCCTCGTGCTCCTCTGTTAGATATATACGTTACTTGTGTCTGACTGAAGAAACCTGCCTGACTTCTTCCTATCACTGAACCTGACCCAGTCTGATACCTTTATCATCAGCCATTCACCAATCTGGTTCCATTTAAAATTTGTTGTGAGCAGTGGAGGAGTGGGTCGAGAAAAGAAAATAGTGACACCCTCCAACCTCAGTCAGAACCGGAGTGAAGAGAAACTCACAAAGTGAGGATTCATTCAAGTGGGGATTCTCTTTCCCAGAAGTTTGGGATGGATGAATCTTTATATTGTATGAAGGCAGGCTTCATCTAATTTTGCATAGACAGGTAAATCATGGATAATGGTGCATGGAGAGATAAGTGCAGCTGGGACCACAATGAGATGAGTCATAACCTTATTTACTGGTAGAGTAGTGTGAAAGGGCCGAATGCCCCCCTCGTGTCCCTCGGCCATGTGTTCTGATGTTCCATTCAGCCTTTTGGACCTGCGACACAGGAGCAGATCGAGGCCACTCCGATGGTTAGGTGTAATTTCGGAAATGTTCTTGGAAAATCCAAGCCGGGTCAGGAAGTGACCCTCACGCCCCCATACCCTCTTTCCAGGCTTCCCCTCTCTGTAATTTCTGCTCGAAATGTGGGTCATGTTACAGACCCAGATTCGCTGTGAATACAGCCCCCAATTCAACCCAATGTTAACAGAAACAAACCCTCTGTTCTCCCTGAATGCAACTTTGTACAACACGACTTCTGGGAAAATAACCATTTTCCAACAGCATAACTTCAGAACGTAAGAAATGGGAACATGCGTAGGCCATTCGGCCCCTCAAGCTTGAACTGTCAATCAATAAGAACATGGCTGATCTACTCCACGGTTCAACTCCACTTTCCTGCTGACCCCTTGTATCCCTCAATTCGCTGATGTGTCAAAATCCAATCCACCCTGTCGGTAAATACATTCAGTGACCCAGCCCCCACAACTCACTGAGTTATGGAATTCCGGGTAGTCACGATCTTCTAAGAGGAGACATTTCATTACATCTCAGGCTGAAATCGATATCCCTAATGCTGTATCTATATCCTCGAGTTCGAGACACTGCCTAGGAATGGAACCACATTCTCAACATCTACCTTGTCAAGCCCCCTCTATATCTTGTACGTTTCAGTAATATCACCCTCGTTAATTTCAAACACAATGAAGAAACGCCTCACCATTTTAGATGTACTCAATAATTGAACCCTTTTATCCCAGAAACCCGCCTAATGAATTAAACTAGTTACTTGCTGCGTCACCATGCTGACTTTATGGTTCTTTCACAGAAACATGCCCATCCCTTTGTATTGCTCTTTAGTTTGAGAGTCCTCTTCATTAAGTAAAAACCTGCGTTTTGGTTCTCAGTGTCATCCCCAAACTCGGATGGGTGTTGCACTCAACTCCCGCCATCAAGCTATCAGTGAAGATTGTAAATAACAGAAACTACCGGACTGATATTTGTGGTACTCCAGTAGATACGTCTTTGTCAGAAAGATTGATTAATCCTGACTCTCCAATTTCTATGTGTTAAACAAGCGACATACAATGCTAATACATTATCCATCATACTGTGAGCTTCTGTCTTGTGTAAGAACCTTAATTTTGTGATACCATGTGGAAAATCTCTGGAAAGCCTCGTGTCGACAAGTGTCCCTTCATCACGTCCACTTGTTACATTCTCAGGGATCTCCAGAAAGACTTTGCTTGACTTTACAGACAATATATAGTTGCCCTTTCACAAAACCATGCTGACCCTGCGTGAAGCGTTTCTAAATGCCTTTCAATTCCTTCCGTAATAACAGGCTCTCGCAGATTCCCAGCAATAATGGTGAGGCTAAATGATTCCTGCTTTCTGTCTCGCTTCTTTCTTGAAGACAGGCGAAACATTGAAGGTTCTCCAGTGTCACTGGAACACTCCTGCAATCCAGAGAGCTATGGAATATTTCATACAGGGCCACCAGTCACTCTGTAACCACACCTATTAAAGCCAGTTTTGAATTACTGCTGACCTGCCTACAGTTAGTCTTATCTGTTTGTTAAAAAAAACTCGTTCCTATTGGTTAGGGACAGTTCAAGAACTCCCCTCATTTACCATTTCGTTTATATCATTTAAATGCTTACAGTGCCTTCCCCTGTCAGGAATGAATGTAAAACACTGGTGTAAGTTATCTGCCTCTTCTCAGTATTCAATTTCCCAGTCACACCCTCCAAATGTCCTCAATAAACTTTCCCGAATTTACTTCTACCAAAGGTCACACACTCACCTTGAACATGTTTTCATACACACGGAAAAGCTCAAAATTTTGCTTTTATATTTCGTGCCAATTTAATTACATCATGTATTTTCTTCCTTTTCTCTCGCTTTCTCTACTCATGCAGTCATATCGCACACAAACAGACCTTTTGGTACAACTTGTCCATGCTGGCCAGGTTTTCCGAACCAAACTAGTCCCATCTGCTTGCACGTGTCCCATACGCCTCTAAACATTTCCTATTCATATATTTGTCCAAATGTCTTTGAAATATTGTAGCTGTATTTGCATCTACCATATTTCCTCTGGCATCTCATTCCAAACACACACCATTTTCTGCGTGAAAACGTTGCCTCTTTGTCACTTTTAAATCTTCCCCGTTTCACCTTAAACCTATATCCTCTATGTTGAACTCCCCCGCCCTGTGGAAAAGACCTTGACTATTCACCCTATCCATGCCACTCATGATATTATATACTTCTAGAATGTCACCCCTCAACCTCCTACACTCCATCTGATACGAACTTCAAGAACAATCATTTAAAGATTAGCACTGCAAAGTTGAAACAATATCCAAAATGACAGGGAAGCAAACATTATATTGTGATTTGTTTTTCTCTGTTACAATACTAAGGCAGCATGAACTGCTTACTCGTGCCAAGAAGAAGTTAAACACCTGAAGTCCTTTGTCGAAAGGGGATGATGATGCCTCCAGTGAAAACATTTCTCTGGCTAGATCTTTGTGAGAAACGGAATTATTATACCAGACGGACAACATGCAGTTGCATTTAGCAGAGTGAGGTGAAGCCTGAGTATACTTTTGGAAATTTGGATTAACTGTGAATTCAGTGTAAAAGGGGAGAGGTGTTTTCAATTAGGTTTATTCCAAGAAGAACATTTTCCAGAATGAGATATGACTGGGAGGTGTAAAACAGCAAGAATGGAGAGGTTGAGCCACACTGAGACCAGAGGTAAAGTGGCAGCACAAAACGCAGTTTGATGCGAATGCAGGGAAGGTAGACTTGATCAAAGAGTTTCAGGTGAAGTGGGTAGGGTCCAGAATGAGAGAAAGTGCTCTGTAATTTGAGAGGAAGAACCTGGGATCAGGAAGGGTAGACGAGCAAGGAAGAGGATGGAGCAGCAATGGCACGGATTTCTGGGGGGTAATTCAGGAAGCACAGCTGAAATGCATGCCCAGCATCTGCTCTGGTCCTTAAACTAAACATCATAAACCCGGCCCGACACAAACACTCATAATTGTGATTGAATAGCATCTTTGACAGCTTTTGTCAACCATGGGTGGTTCATCTTCTTATCGAGCCCTTGTTTTTGAACAAAAACAATAATTTCTGAGTATTATGGAATATTTGCTTGAATGTGTGCCCATGCACACCCACTGACCTTTCTCTGGGTCTACTTCCACATCCCGCTTCAGAGCAGGTTGAGACAGAAATTCTCAATTTCGATGTCTGGTTATTTTCAGTCATTCAGGGGGAACTTCTGCATGTGGCTGAACACATGATCAGGGGAGACTGACTCCATTCTCCCAGGTTCTCCGTCTCTGTTGTTTCTGGTTGATGATGCCACATTCTAGTGAGCTGCCTGTGATGTGACCTCCTTTTACTTTAAACCAGAAACCCCCAAACTCCGGTGCACAGGACCTTCAGCTGTCACTGTCCCATCTCCCTCACTTCTGCCCTCACTCTGTCCCCTCCTTCCCGGAACAATGATAGAATCCACATTCACAGAATCACCCTCCGCCACTTCCACCACCTCCAGCAGGACAGCACCATCAAACACATCTTTCCCTCCCGTCCACAGTCAGCATTTCACAGGGACTGTTCCCTCTGTGACACCCTCCATCACCCCGAACATTTCCCCACTCCTTCCATGGCACCGTCCTATGCAAATGCAGAAGCTGCAACACATGCTCATTCACCTCTTCCCTCCTCGCTGTTGAAGGACCCAATCACACCTCTCAGGTGAAGCAGCATTTCTCTTGTACTCTTTCAATCCAGTCTCCCTCATTGCTGCTCACAATACAGTGTCCTTTACACTGGGGAGACCAAACAGAGACTGCATTGAGGAACACTCTCACTCTGTCTGTAGGAAAAACCATGACACTCTCGTTGCTTCACGCTTCAATAACCTACCTTGCTCTCATGCTAACGTATCAGGGCTGGGCTGCTGTAATGTTGCAATGAAGCATAACCCCAGCTCGAGTAACACCTCACTTTGCACTTTGGTAGTTTCCACCTATAGGAGTTAATATTCAATTCCATAACTTCACAGCCTGACTCCATTATGGCTGTTCTCCATTCTTCAGGCATTCTGCTTCCTGGTTTCCCTACATTCCTTTGCACTGGGTAGACTAAACAGAGACTGTATTGAGGAACACTCTCACTCTGTCTGTAGGAATAACCATGGCACTCTCATTGCTTCACATTTCAATAACCTTCATGCATTCTGCTTCCTGGTCTCCTAATGATCTTGTCTGTGTCTTGTTTATCTTACGCACAATACAAACAACTCATTTCTCCCATTCACACTTTAATTTAGACCCATTTTACGTCAGTTTCTCTTTCACCACAATCAAAATCCCCTCCTTTGTGGAATTGCACCACCACATGCTCTGTTTTCCATCATCCTTTGTCCACTTTTGTTCTGAAATGTGGTCATGCTGGACTTGAAACATTATCTCTGTTTCTCCATCTCCACAGATGCAGCCAGACCTGCTGAGTTTCTCCAGCAATTTATGATGTTGAATAAGTTTTAAAGACATGTGTCAAAGCTGCTCAAACGCATTATTCAGCATATAGCGCCATAAACCAGGAAGAGAACAATAATGCAGGATGCACAAATTCAGTGCTATACTGAGGAAGACACCAAGGAACCTGTCCAAAAGCGCACTTAATAAGAATTGATTGTGATCACTCCACTATCTGGAGCCATTCACAGCACAAGCGAAGATGTTCATTATAAGATGGCATCAATCATCTCAGCCGTGGGACATCACTGCCGGAGATCCTAAGGTAGCTCCTTTAGACAAGGCATCTCCAATTTATCATCAAACCATCCCTACAGTGTGGAAGGAGGCCATTCAGCCAATTGAGTCCAAACTGAGAAGAAGTGCTGATATCCCTGAAGTTTGCATAATGTTCAGAACAAATTATCCCCCTTCAGCTCCTGAAGGCATCTGTGTTCATATGCAACAATACCTGGACAACATTCAATATCGTGCTGTTAAAGTCTGGGTAACATTCATATAACAGCACTGTATGCTTCCACAGTAAAAGTAGGAGCTCATTCAGCACCTCAATCTGGGATCACAGGAATATGGGGAAGTCTTTCAGCCCATCAAAACTACTCTGCAAGACATATGATAGCTCATTCAGTCCCTCCTCCAGTTACACAGGAAGAGAAGAAATATGCTCACTCCCACACGTCACTTACACGGAATCAGAACGAAACCATTTCACACTTGGAATCACATGTAAAGGAACAGGAAGTGGCAATTCAGCTTTTCAAGGCACTAACACAAGAACAAGAAGATCTGAGAGATCCTCCAACATCACAAACAAATAGTGCAAGAAATCCACAGATAGACTGCTCCAAATTGAACTACGTGGCTTAATTACTCATTGTACTAAAATGGTACTTAAATATGGCTTTCTGGCAGTAGGAATGAAACCAACATTTTCAGCCATTCTCCAAGTTGTCTTCCATCTTCAAGAAAGCAGACCCATGGACTCCATGGAGGTCAGAAGCTGCTGGGGTATGGCTAACTGTTTCAGAATGAAGTTATTTTAGCTGCTGACAGGATTGTGTACAAATGACAATCAATGCAGTGTCACGCAGTAACTGTGCATTAAAATGTTCAGAGTTCACTCAGAGCCTGCACCTCTCTATCAATCGACATGGGAGCTCTGCAGATGCATGTAAACTATCGGGAATCAAATGAAAAGTATGAAATTTCCACCCTATTCAGCTGTTTGGGACGTAATGAGTTTCTGTCTATATCCATCAAGCTTCTTATTCTCTCACAGCGCTACAGATTAAACACACAGTTACTGCACTCTCCCCGATGGCACTATCATGCCAGGGTTCAGTCTTTTGAAACTCATTTGCACTGTCTCGGTGACAAAGACCATTATTTATAAAGCAGAACAGATCTGTACACAATGCACCAAATACTCCCTCCACAAACACTACCATTGGGAAAGATATACTAACTCTGGTACTTCAATCATGTCGCATGAAGAACCACATATTATCTACTTCCTGTGCCGTAAGAATTCTGTTTGTGACTTACGACCAAGGACATCCAGCTCCTTTTCAACAACAGCACTACCCAATCTCTCACCATTTAATAAATATAAATGTTGAATAATGATATTTGCTGTTCCCATCTGAATCGTTTTAATACCATGTGAATCACTATTTTCCAAACAGTGATCCATCTGATACCCAACAAGACTTCAGTCCAGAGAAAAACACGACTCTTCTCGTATCTCCATTACCCAATTTTTAATCCATATGGCATATATTCCACCCCTACCTACCCATGGACTCTAACATTCTCCACTCACCTGTATTCATCCATGTCAAACGTCTGCTGAAAACTCGAATACTCCACTCCCATTGTTTCTCAATTGTTGATGTCACAACGGAGAATCTCCGCAAACCCCAGCGTTTTATCAGAGATGATTTCCCTTTCCTGAATCTGGGCAGACTCTACCAAATCAAGTAATTATTCTGCAAGTGTTAAGTAGTCACATTCTTAAATCAGGCTACAATTGTGTTTTTTTTTATCCTCACAGCTGACATCAAGCTATCCAGTATCTATATTTCTGTTTTTTTCACTCTGATCTGTTTTAAATATTTAGTGTCACTATAGCTGCTTTCCAGTCTGCAGGATAATTTCCAGAATCCAAGCAGCTTTGAAAAATAATCAATAAATCGTTTACTAGCTCTGTTGTTACCTCCTTAATACTCGTGGAAGTAGCTTATCAGATGCATCACCTTACAAACCGTCAGTTCAATGAGACTTTCAAAGACATGCTTTTTACTAATTCTAATTTCCTGTTGTTCACCTTTTACACCAGCCATTCTGCTTCCTAGTTTGATTCTGTAACTTCCACGGTGGAGACAGAGCCAATATGTTCCTCTCAGCGGGGCAGATGGATTCTATCAGCGAGTGATACATCAGAGGACTGCACTCCGGAGATAATGGATCGGCCACCCACCCCTGCGCTGGAAAGTTCCATAATCAATCCAGTTCACTTCATGGTGAGTGTCAGCACAGTCCTGTCCCTGGTGTGAGGCTACATGTTATACTGAAGAAGGGGACACAGCTCAGTGACGACCTCATATATTAATCAAACTGTTTTCACACTTTATACTTGGAATGAGAGCAGCTTAGCCAAATGTTCCTGGAAATCCCGGGGAGGATAGTGCAGTGCCTACCTCCTCCTATTTCCAGAACTTCACTTCTGTGTAGTGTCAGCTCCATTTGTTTACCATGGACCCAGACACTCTGTAAATGTAGTGTCCAGAGTGCGGTCGCCAGACCCTCGGTTATCCCTGAATGAACCCAGCAGCTAACAAAACAAACTCGGGAACACCATCCATAAAAACCCCGCTGACTTTCCAATGACAGGTGCAAGTCAAATCCCCACACCCATGGTGCACCCATTCAGTGTAGAAAATGCCTCTCTCTCCTCAGTTTCTCTAACTGGCTGAGAAAGCGGTTGCAACTCTGCACAGTTCCTCTGTCGAAAGCAGTTGACAATGGAACATTACGTTTCTCTGCCTCTCGGCAACTATCAGGGCAGCACCTGTATTGCCGATGGAGATGATCATCACAATCTGAGAAGGGATTCAGTGGGAACATGACTCACTTCAAACAGGGAGATATTTAAATGGACGTGATATTCAGGAATTTGGGAAAAGGGGCATGTGAGAATAACTTGCCATTTTATTTTCCTTTCAGTTCAGCAGCAGCAGCCCTCAGAGTTAGCACCGCCTTCTTGACCTGCAATCTTCTTCCCCACATCTCCTCCCCCACCCCCTCTCCGGCCTATCTCCCTCACCTTAACCTCCTTCCACCTATCGCATTCCCAACGCCCCTCCCCCAAGTCCCTCCTCCCTACCTTTTATCTTAGCCTGCTTGGCACACCCTCCTCATTCATGAAGAAGGACTTATGCCCGAAACGTCGATTTTCCTGCTCCTTGGATGCTGCCTGACCTGCTGCGCTCCACCAGCAACATATTTTTATGCTCCTACATCTCCCTCCAGCTCAACCATCCAGGATAAATAATATTATCTCTTTGATGCTTTCCGTTGTGAAGCAGGGTCAATGGACTCGAAACGTTATCTGTGTTTCTCCTCACAGAGCCTGCCATACCTTTTGAGATTCTCCAACAGTTTCAGACGCTGGAGAATTTTATTTCAGATCTCTAGCATTCACAGTTCCTTGGTTTATTTTAATGCTGTTGTTTCACGGGATGTCAGCATCAATGGCAAGCGCAGCATTTGTTGCCCATCAATAATTTCCCTTGACTGTGAGATAATTTGTCAAGACAATATGGATTCAACCATTTTGTTGTGGATCTGAAGACACACTTAGTCCAGAATGGACAATAACGTTAAGTTTCTTTACCAAAGGCTATCAGTGAAACATTAAAATAAACCCAGATGGTTTCTGTTTTCAATTAATTAAATTAGGTTTCATTCCAAATTTTGCCATTCGAATTTAAGCTCTGTTATCGGCTGTGTGAGGATTGCAAACACTGACTTTCGAGTCATAGACTGTGCCTCTGAATTACCCGTCCAGTTACATTATCACTCCGATTCACATTCCTTATTCCATAGTCCATATTCCCTATTCCTTATTCCCTGCCAGAGAGAGATGGCGGGGGAATCAGTTTACATACCAACAAACAAAAGGATTTTAGGAAAAAGAGGAATGGAGATTGAGAAAAAAAATATCACTTAAGACCACAGGTTTCAGAATGCTGAAATGAAGATGTTTCGTCATTATCCTGCAACATGAGACAGTATTCCCAGGAATGATGGATGAAGGGGATGGTAGTGTCTTTTCAGAAGTTGGAAAGTATTGGATGAGCATTTGTTCTGCAACTTTGTAACTGGGTGTGGGGTCAGCAGAGTCTTCGACTCATTGGGCTGAATCTAACAATAATTTGTCTCAGCGACATGTTCATTGAGTGTGACAGAGTGATTGTCTGCACGAAGCTGAGCTAGTTTCCTGCTGCTATCTTATCGAACTCACCATATTAACTAGCCACCCCACCCCATGGTATCCCCTTCATTCAATACCAGCCCGAGTCTCCCACCCATCATGGCTGGAGGTACTCGCCATCGCACTGATGCCCCCGATACTCCATGGCCCCGGGGACTGGTGTCATCTTTAAGAGGCCAATGGGCACACAGTTGAACTTTATCAGTTCGGAGCTACCCCGAGCAGGGCAGAAAATGGGCAATTGCACCATGATTCTTCAACAGGAGTACGGAGCTCCTGTTGGATAGGCGAGTACAGAGAAGGACCATTCTATTCCCAGCGGAGGCTGCACCACCAGACCCACCGAGCGTGGTCTGAGCTCCCCACCCAACTCAGCGCAGTATCTGCAGTCTGAAGAAATGTCCAGCAACACAGGACAAGCACCAGTAACCTTCCCTGCTCTGTCGGGATAAGGTTCACCGTATTCTCTCTGCTCCCTCACACTCATTGTATAGCTGTTACAGCACCAGCCCGGGAACAAGGCTCACACTCCAACTCTCTCACTACTGCATGAAGCACCTTCCCTGTCTCTCGCTCTCTCTCTCTCTCTCTCTCTCTCTCCCCCCTGTTGCCTTTGCAATACCGCCACATGTTGACAGAGTGCCAGATATGGAATACTCCAGATAATGTTCCAAATAATTCCCATTTTCAGGAAAACGTCGATGCCCCAGTAGGTAACATAGAATTCGAAGGAGTAGAGAAGTACACTACTCAAATCACATACAGTTCAATTCCAACATGAGGCCATTCAGCCCTTCAAGCGTGCTCTAGATTAACTTATGGTTTTCTCAGCTCCATGTTAGAGGAAAATTTCTGTCAATCAAACCTCTGGGTTCCTGTAACTGAGCAGACCACACTCAGGCACTTTTACCCCGGTTTTCTTCAAGTGCCAGTCCCAGGGCATTTTCCATGTGGACGGACTCTCCAAACAATATATCCATCAGCTTTATACTTCTACGTAATGTTAAGTACACTTTACACAGAACAATCAATGTATACACTTATTTTATGGTTATTGATATCCAATCACATTTAGTAATTCTGGTTATTTCACTTGTCTCACCTTATTGTATTCAGGCAAAGACACTTTCCAAACACTTGTCTCGTTATAAAATACAATTTCCAGCAGAGAACGTTTTTAACCTCAGCCATTATCTTGACCTTTAACTGAATTGTACCCTTTTACCATGTTTTGAAAGTTTATCTTGCTATTTCTCTGTGACTGTATTGTCTGTAACAGTTACACAGTCTCCCACTCAGTTGGTTGGACGGACGGCAAGTGTGTGATGCAGAGGAAGGCCAACAGCGCAGGTTCAATTCTCCACACTGACAGAGGTTACCATGAAGGGGAGTTTCTGTCACCTTCACCCCATCATCCGAGGTGTAGTGACCCTCAGGGTAAACCACCACGGGAGGTTTCCCTCTAATGACAGAGCAGCCCCATGGTTTTTGGAACTCTATTCTATCATTGTTAGCATTTTAACTTTTTAATCTATGTTATAATTCTGTTTTGCATTATGTACCTGGATGTTCTGGAGCATTGTGGTATTGTACCACTGTCAGTGTTTCCCGAAACTGCACATTCCTGCCCATTCCGGATAATCCTTGACTCCGTTCTTATTTATGAATCTTCTGCCTGTGCCTCGGAAATATTCAATATATCTGCCTCCAATACTCTGCGGGGAAGAGCGTTACAAAGACTCACAACACTGAGAAACCAAACATAAAGGTCATCTGTGTGTGAGATTTGTTTTTGTCTCCTTTCCTCAGAAACAATATCATTTCATAGGAAGCAGTTCAGAAATGTTTCACTTCAAGTATTCCCGGGATGAAGGGCTTATATTATGGAGGCTTTAACAGCTTACTCTTGGAATGAGAGGCGATCTGATTAAAACATACAAGAGGAGAGTGAATTAGGTAGATACCCACTGGGTGTTTGTATAGTCCAAACTTGTTATCATTGTCATAGAACCTCTACAATGTGGAAGCAGGACAGTCTGCCCATCAAGTCCACACCAACCCACCAAGCAACATCGAACCCAGACCTCCCCCCATGTAACCCTGCATTTCCCATGACTAACCCACCTAACCTATATATCCCTGGGTACTATGGCAATCTAGCATGACCAATCCACTCTAAACTGCACATCTTTAGACTGTGGGAGGGAAGTGGGGCACTGGGAGGGGAAACCCACACAGACACAGGGAGATTGTTAAAACTCCACATAGAGGTTCACGCAAGGTTGGAAATGAACCTAGCTCCTTGGTGATGTAAGGCAAAAGCACTAACCACAAACCCATTATTCTCCTCCGTTAGTTCTATTACTTACTTTCCTGACTAAGGAAATCTGCCTGACTTGTTCCTATCACTGAACCTGACCCAGTCTGAGACCTTTATTATCTGCCATATCACCAACCTGGTTACATTTAAAATTTGTTGTGAGCAGTGGATGAGTGGGACTAGAAAATGAGACAGTAACATTCTCCAACCTCAAGCAGAACAGGAGTGAGAAGAAATTCACAAAGTGGAAATTTATTCACGCAGGAATTCTCCTTCCCAGAAGTTTAAGATGGCTGAACCTTTATATTATATCAAGGCTGGCTTCAACTGATTGTCCCTTGACAGGTGAATCAGGGATAATGTTGCATGGAGAGAAAAGTGCAGCTGGGACCACCATGTGATGAGCCACGACCTTATTTACTGGTGGAGTAGTGTCAAAATGCCGAATGGCCATCTCGTGTCCCTCAGCCCTGTGTTCTGATGTTCCATTCAGCCTTCAGACCTGCTCGACAGTGGCAGATCGAAGCACTGCGATGGTAAGGTGTAGTTTTGGAAATATACTTGCAAAATCAAGGTTGGGTCAGGAAATGACTTCCAACCACAATCCCTCTTTCCAGGCTTCCCCTCTCTGTAACTTCTGCTCCAGATGTCGGTTACTTTACAGACCCAGATACGCGGTGAATGCAGCCCCCTACCCCACCCAAGATTAACTCAAACAAGTCCTTTGCTCTCCCTAGATATAACATTGTACAACATGACGTTCCAAAAGCATAAGAACGTAAGAAATGGGAACAGCAGTAGGCCATTCGGCCCCTCAAACCTGCACTGTTATTCAATAAGAAAATGGTTGATCTGCTCCACGGTTCAACTCCACTTTTCTGCTAACACCTTGTATCCCTCAACTCGCTGATATGTCAAAACCCAATCCACCCCGTCGGTAAATACATTCAGTGACCCAGCCCCCACAACTCTCTGTCTTGGGGACTTCCTGACATTCAGTACTTTCGGAGAGGAGACATTTCTTTACATCCCAGTTTGAAATCGATATCCCTTATTCTATGTCCCCGAGTTGGAGACTCTGCCCAGGTGTGGAACCACGTTCTCAGCATCTACTTCGTCAAACCTCCTCTGTATCTTGTACGTTTCAGTAACATCACCTTCATTCATTTCAACCACAATGTATGTTCGCCTCACCATTTTAGATGCACTCAACAATTCAACCCTTCAACCCCAGGAACCCGCCTAATGAACCAACCTAGTTACTTGCTGCATCAGCATGCTGACGTTATGATTCACACAAAGGAACTTGCCAATTATTTTGTACTGCTCTTTAGTTTGGGAATCCTCCTAATTAAGTAAAAACCTGCGTTTTGTTTTTCAGTGTCATCCTCAAACTCGGATGTATGTTGTACTGAGATCGCGCCATCAGGCAATCAGCGTAGATTGTAAATAACTGAAGTTATCGGACTGATATTTGTGGTACTCCAGTAGATACATCTTTACCATAAAGATCGATGAATCCTGACCCTCCGATTTCTATGTGCTCACCAATCGTCATTCTATGGTAATACATTATCCGTCCTTCTAAGACCCTCTGTTTTGTGGAAGAACCTTTATTTTGTAATACCTTCTGGAAAATCTGTGTAAAGCCTCGTGTCTACCAGTTCCCCTTTATCAAGTCCGATTGTGACATTCTCAGGGATCTCCAAAAAGTTTTTGTATGATTTTACAGGGCAAAATACAGTTTCCCTTTCACAAAACCCTACTGACTCTGCGTGAAATTTTTCTTAATGCCCTTCAATTCCTTCCTTAATAACAGACTCCATCAGATTCCCAGCTTTAATGGTTCGGCTAAATGGTTCCTGCTTTCTGTGTCGCTCCTTTCTTGAAGACAGACGCCACATTGCAGGTTCTCCAGTTTCGCTGGAACATTCCCGTAATTCAGAGAATAATGGAATATTTCACACAGTGCCACCAGTCACTCTGCAACCATTTCTTTTAAACCAGCTATAAATTACTGCTGACCTGTCCACCCTTAGTCTTACCTGTTTGTTAAAAATCTTGTTTCTTTTGATAAAAGCAGCTCATGATATTCCCTCCTAGTACCATTTGGATTACATCATTGAAATACTTACAATACCTTCTCTGTGAGGAACGATGTCAGATACTGGTGTAAAATATCTGCCTGTTCCCTCTAGCCAATTCCCCAATCATACCCTGCACACTCATCTTGAACTTTCTTTATATGCACCGAAAAACTCGAGATGCTTGTTTTTATATTTCTTGACAATTTGCTTACATCATATCTTTTATTCGTTTTCCCTCGCTTTCTAGACTCATACAGTCATATAGCGCACAAACAGACCCTTTGATCCAACTTGTCCATGCTGGTCAGGTTTTCCAAACTAAACTAGTCCCATCTGCTTGCATTTGGTCCATATGCCGCAAAACATGTCCCATTCATACGTGTGTTCAAATGTCTTTGAAATGTTGTAACTGTGCATGCATCCACCACTCTCTGCCTGGCAGCTGATTCCATACACGCATCCACCCTCTCCGTGAAAAGGTTGCCCCTTTGTCCCCTTTTATATCTTCCCCCTTTCACCTTAAAGCAATGTCCTCTATGTTCAACTCCTCTACCCTGTGGAAAAGCCCTTGGCTATTCACCCTCTCCATGCCTCTCACGATTTCATACACTTCTGTAATATCACCCCTCAACCTCCGAAATTCCATCTGTTACTAGCTTCATGAACAAGCATTTAAAGATAAACACTGCAAATTTGACACAGTATTAAAAACTTCAGGTAAACAACACTCAGCCCAAACTTAATACTTCTATTTCTTTTTCTCCATGTTACAATATTAAGGCAGCATGAAACTCTTATTGGTGCCAATAAGAATGTAAACACCTGAAATTCTTTGCCTGAATGGGTGACGATCTCGACAGTGAAAAGGTATTTGTTGTCATGTCTGTGTAATACCATATGTTCCACATTCTCCGTCCTGGTCTCCTTGTGCCCTTGTGTAGCTGTGTCTTCTTTATCTTGCTCTCAATAGAGAGAACCTCTTTCCCCTACACACACCTTAATTTAAGTCCAATTTACATAACTTTCTATTTCACCACAGCTAAAAGTCCATTCACCTTTTGCCACACTGTCTTTTCCCTGTCATCCATCCCCCACCTCTGTCAACGGATTAAAAAGCCCAGTTTCAAATCCTTTTCAGTTCTGAAGAAGAGTCACATTGGACTTGAAACGTTAGCTCTGTTTCTCTGTCTCTGCGGATGCTTTCACATATGTTGAGTTTCTCCAGAAATGAATAGGCACCACACAAATTTTCCATTAAACAAATAGCAATGGATACTGGAAATAAAAAGGCCAACATTGCTTGAGAAACTGGGAGCTTTGTAAAAGGGTGACTGGACCCGAAAGATTAACTCGGCTTTCACTCCACAAGATGCTGCCAGACCTGCTTAGCTCTTCAGCAATTTCTGTTTTGAACAAGTTCCAAAGCCGTGGGTCAAAGCTGCTCAAACGTCTTGTCCAGCATGGAGCGTCTTACAACAGGAAGAGAACTATAATGCATGCTGCACAAATGCATTGGTTCTGAAACTGCATAAGGCTGGCATCACTGACACTACGGAGCTCTTAATCATGGTCAGGGTGAAAACCAGAGGGAAACACATTCACACCAAACACAGAAGATGATTGTACAGGTAAGGAAAAGATTCAGATGCATATGTTAAAGGTTTGAGTATTGTAACAAAGTGGAGGCGTAACGCTAGGGAGAAAACCTCAGCACAATGAGAATATGAAAATGTGACAACATCAGAAACCAGGTTAGGTCACTGTGTACGGAGCTGATGAGTGAATGGGTCTCTGTGTGAAGTGGGGGACAGTCAGTAGAATTGAATTGAAGATTTTGTAGCTCAAACTGAGTTATCATGTGATGCTGTAGACCACAGCAGACGTACAAGCAGAACCGTATTCAGCCACAATCTGTAATTTTTTCCCCCGGATAATCCGTCAGTCTTCCATTGCCATCAAGCGGATCCATGTTTCAGTGACGAATGTGAGTGAACATTGTACAGTCAGAACCATGTGTACAACCTGATGACAACGCCCTTGACTCCTTACAGCAGGACTAACATCGGATGGAGAGGGGTAAATTAGCTCGAGACTAACAGGTCAGATCTAAGCTCTGCAGTTCTGCCACATCCAAGCATAAATGTCGATGGACGTTAAAGAACTCATTGGAGGAGAGGTCTCCATAAATATCCCCATTCTAAGCAATGGAACAGCACTGTACATCAGTGTAAAAGACAAGGTTGTGGTATCTGCACCAACCTTAGCCAGAAGTGTCGAGTCGATGATCTGACTCACCTTCGCCTTGATGCCCACAGGATCACAGATGCAAGTTTTTAATCAACTCGATTCGCCGCACGTGACATGAAGAAACAGCGAGACACAGTAAATACCCCAAAGGCATTGGGCCCTGACACCATTCCTGAAATAGGACTGAAGGCTTGTGTTGCATATGAAGCCGTGTCCTTTGGGGAAGCTGGTTCATTCCAGCTCCACCTCTGACATCTCCCTGGCAATATGGAAAATTAATCATCTATATCCAGTCCTCGAAGAGGAGAATAATTGCAATCTGACCAATTCCCACGTCCTCAGTTCCATCACGATAGTCACATTGATGGGAGTCCTTCTTGACAGAGCTGTCAAGCAGCACCTGCTCAGTGTGGTTTCTTATGGGTCCCCATGTGGAAATGGTGCTGTTGTGGAAATGTCACTGGATTGCTAATCCAGAACAGGTTGCTGGTCTAGCCACTGGTGGAAGTTAAAAAACAATTAATAAAATATCAAGAAATGAAACCTGGTGTCAGTAGCAGTGACCCGGAATCCAATGTCGATTATAAACATCAAACTCCTTCCCCAATGCACTTTCAGGGAGTGTATCTCCTGTGCTTTCCTGGGCTGGCCTAAAAGTAACTCTAAGCACACAAACATGTGATAAAACTCTTCAACAGCCTCTGAAATGATCAAGCAAGACACTCAGTTGTATCAAACTGCTCCGAGGTCTTTAAGGATAAACCGAGGCAGAACACCCAGCAACAAGCTTGGTTTCAGAAAAGGAATAGAAACACAGTGCTGTCGACCGGACAGATGCTGCCTTCCTAATGTTTAAAAGCTTGTGACAACAGTTACAGACCTTCTCCGCAGACTGTACAGAAACATCAGGAAAGGCGAATTCCATTCGACGCATTGGACCTTCCCCATTCTAGCTCATGGAGAAATCTTTCAATGCAGTTTTCCCCACAGTGTTCATATCCCTTAGTATGTTTAAACATCGGTCCATCAATTTTGCTCCTCCATTCAATATAAAGGGAGTTCTCTGAAAACGCTTGTTTATTAAACATAATTTGGCTGCAATGTGTTTTATGAATTGCACACCTTTCTTTTGAAAGCGAGCTCACGTTTACTGTGACACGATTCCATCCCCAGCACCAGCTGAACAGCAAAACCCAGCCTAAGGATCCTCTGTCCGCAAAATACACCCTCAGTGTGTTCAGCTACAGCAGGAATGTAATCCGCTCTGCAAGCCTTGAAACTTAATCTGAAACTTAATCTGTAGTCAACACTTAGAAGGAACTTTATTTCAAGCCAGGGGGAGAATCTTGAGGAGAACTGGAATTCCGTGCCAGGATCACGTGGTCAGTCGGCTTGCGTGCTTTCTGGTCAAGAGCTTGGTGAAAGGTACAGGGTTGTAGTCAGTGACTATAGTGCGAAAGTTTTACATTTACTGCACTATTTCATTACAATGCATGATTTAACGATTTACTTAGACTGTACTAGTGTGTGTGCGTTAGACTAACTTTTTTTGGTTTTGACTCATATCTGGGGGGTTCACCATTTACCCTCTTTTTCCTGTAGGCCTTATTATTAATATTGCACGATTTTCTACAACACAGTGTTGCACAGGTACACAAATACCGCGTTATTGGCAAACAACCTATATTGGTATCTGATCCTCTATCTTCACACCATATTCCTGCCCTCTCCCTATTCCTGTAGTGTTGAGAAAGCCTTATTAATATTCAGTGCTTTGGTTTCCATAGCTTGGTGTGGGAGAGAATTTCCCAGGTTCACCAGTCTCTGAGTGCAGACATTTATTCCCATCTCAATGCAGAGTGACCTGCCTGTACCTAATAGTGTGTTTTAGACGTTCTTGTTTTAGACGTCCTGGCCTGGGGAATTATCATCTCCGCTTCCAATCTGTCTCCCCTGTCAGAGTTTTAAATATTTCATTGTGATTGCCACTCATTTCCCAAAGCCCATGGAATACAGGACTAGTCGCCCCAAACTCTGCTTTCACAACAAGCCTATCATCCGAGGGATCAGTCTGGTCATCTTTCAATGCACTCCCTCAATGTCAGGATTGTCCTTTATTAGGTAAGGAGACCAAAACTGCACAGAATATTGCGCAATGTTCGAGATGGGCTCTCACCAAAGCCCTGTACAACTGCAGCAAGATACTCTTACTCATATACTCAAATCCCCCATATAATGAAGGTGAATACAGCATTTATCTTCCTAACTGCTTTCTGTGCCTGCAATATTGCTTTCAGTGACTGGTGTACAGGGAGATCCCAGATCCTTTCCAATTTTACAGCTACCCATTTGGTGGGTCTATGGACACTGGTCAGCCTTCCAATGCCATTCCCAGTATTGACTTATGGCTTCAGAACTCACTTCCTTGCATGGACCTCAGAGGGCTGCACAAAAGGAAACAAGAAAAGCGAGCATACGTCCTTTTATAGATCAACATTTTTCAGCCAATCCATTTTGAAACGACCAGCTGCCATTCTACTGTCCCCACCAAAATATACAAAGTCACATCTACCCACGTTGCTCTCCATGTGCGATGTATTTGCCCATTCACTCCACTTGCTTCAATTCCCGTTGAGATTTTCTGCATCCTCCTCAACCAGTCAAAATCCGACATCGGTTCGTGCTGTCAGCAGACGTGGGAATATTGCATTTGAACCCTCCAACCAATCATATGATGTATATTGGGAACAGTTGTATCCCAAACCCCGATCCTTGCTATATCCTCCAAGCCTTCCTTTCTAAAATCAAAATGGTTTTATTCCTACTCACTGTTTCCTGCCAGCTCTCCCATTCTAAAACCATGACCATGCACTCAGTCCCAATACTTTCACTAAAACTGTTTAGTCTCTAATTTCACTCCAGTCTTTTTTCCTGGTATCAGAGTGTAAGAAAGCTGAACCTTTTTTACCTTAATTTTGCCATTAATCTTGTCATTGACATATATTTAGAAGCTATTACCAGTTCACTCTTATAACCCTTGTTGAGATACTCTTGAGAAACCCATCAATCTTGTCTTAAGCTGTTCAATGATTGACCTTCCACAGCCTTCCTCCGCGGCTATGGGGAAGAACTCTGTCTCCGTGGTCGCCGCAGCTACTTCCGCCCCCAGTGACGTCAGCAACCTACATTTGGGCCACATCGCCGCATGTGTCTCCGCCCCCCCGCCGCGTTCCGTCACCACGCCTAACCCCGCCCCCACGCCGCGTTCCGCCACCACGCCTAACTCCGCCCCCGGCCTAGTTCCGTCACCGCGCCTAACCCCGCCCCCCCGCCGGTCTCCATCACCATGTCCAACTCCGCCCCCACGCCGACCTCTGTCCCCGCCCCCAGGCCTAACCCCGCCCCCACATCCAGCTCCAGTCCCACACCAGGTCCTAGCTCCCCGCCCTGCCGTGTGTTCACCATCCCTCCAGACTTGCCCCTCTCTGAGGATGAAAGATCAGTCCTCAGCAGAGGTCTCACCTTCGTTCCCACACGTTCTCGGGTCAATGAATTCAATACACGGAGTGACATCGAACAATTCTTCCGCCGCCTTCGCCTCCGTGCCTTCTTCTTCAATCAAGACTCTCGCCCACCCTCTGACGACCCCTTCTCCCACCTCCAACACACCCCGTCCACCTGGACACCCCGTGCTGGCCTCGTACCTGCCCTCGACCTCTTCATAGCAAACTGCCGCCACGATATTAACCGCTACCTGAACTCCCACACCCCTCCCACCCACTCCAACCTCTCACCCTCGGAACGCGCAGCCCTCCACTCCCTCCGTTCCAACCCCAACTCACCATCAAACCAGCTGACAAGGGAGGCGCAGTAGTAGTTTGGCGCACTGACCTTTACACCGCTGAGGCCAAACGCCAGCTTGCAGATACCTCCTCCTACCGTCCCCTTGACCATGACCCCACCCCCCACCACCAAACCATCATCTCCCAGACCATCCATAACCTCATCACCTCAGGGGACCTCCCATCCACCGCCTCCAACCTCATAGTCCCACAACCCCGCACCGCCCGTTTCTACCTCCTGCCCAAAATCCACAAACCTGACTGCCCCGGACGACCCATCGTCTCAGCCTGCTCCTGCCCCACCGAACTCATCTCCGCATACCTCGACACGGTCCTGTCCCCATTAGTCCAAGAACTCCCCACCTACGTTCGTGACACCACCCACGCCCTCCACCTCCTCCAGGATTTCCGCTTCCCCGGTCCCCAACGCCTCATCTTCACCATGGACATCCAGTCCCTGTACACCTCCATTCCCCATCACGAAGGACTCAAAGCACTCCGCTTCTTCCTTTCCCGCCGTACCACCCAGTACCCTTCCACCGACACCCTCCTTCGACTGACCGAACTGGTCCTCACCCTGAACAACTTTTCTTTCCAATCCTCCCACTTTCTCCAAACAAAAGGAGTAGCCATGGGCACCCGCATGGGCCCCAGCTATGCCTGCCTCTTCGTAGGGTATGTGGAACAATCCATCTTCCGCAACTACACTGGCCCCACCCCCTATCTCTTCCTTCGCTACATTGATGACTGTATCGGCGCTACCTCGTGCTCCCACGAGGAGGTTGAACAGTTCATCCACTACACTACCACCTTCCACCCCGACCTCAAATTCACCTGGACAGTCTCGGACTCCTCCCTCTCCTTCCTAGACCTTTCTGTTTCTATCTCTGGCGACCGAATCAACACGGACATCTACTACAAACCAACCGACTCCCACAGCTACCTGGACTACACCTCCTCCCATCCTGCCCCCTGTAAAAACGCCATCACATTCTCCCAATTCCTTCGTCTCCGCCGCATCTGCTCCCAGGAGGACCAGTTCAAAATACGTACAACACAGATGGCCTCCTTCTTCAAGGACCGCAATTTCCCCCCCGACGTGGTCGACGGTGCCCTCCACCGCATCTCCTCCACTTCCCGCTCCTCCGCCCTTGAGCCCCGCCCCTCCAACCGCCACCAGGACAGAACCCCACTGGTCCTCACCTACCACCCCACCAATCTCCATGTACAGCGCATCATCCGCCGTCACTTCCGCCACCTCCAAACAGACCCCAGCACCAAGGATATATTTCCATCCCCTCCCCTATCAGCTTTCCATAGAGACCACTCCCTCCGCGACTCCCTTGTCAGATCCACACCCCCCACCGACCCAACCTCCACTCCCGGCACCTTCCCTTGCAACCGCAGGAGGTGCAACACTTGCGCCCACACCTCCCCCCTCACTTCTCTCCAAGGCCCCAAAGGAAACTTCCATATCCGCCACAGATTCACCTGCACCTCCACCCACATCATCTACTGCATCCGCTGCAGCCGGTGTGGCCTCCTCTATATTGGGGAGACAGGCCGCCTACTTGCGGAGCGATTCCGAGAGCACCTCTGGGCCACCCGGACGAACCAACCCAACCACCCTGTAGCACAGCATTTCAACTCCCCCTCCCACTCCACCGAGGATATGCAGGTCATTGGACTCATCCACCGCCAAACCACAACAACGCGACGGTCGGAGGAGGAGCGTCTTATCTTCCGACTGGGAACCCTCCAACCACAGGGGATGAACTTGGACTTCACCAGTTTCTTCATCCCCCCTCCCCCCACCTTGTCTCAGCCGAATCCCTCCAGCCCGGCACCGCCTTCCTGACCTGCAGTCTTCTTCTTGACCTCTCCGCTTCCATCCTACTCCGACCTATCACCCTCACCTTGACCTCTTTCCACCTATCACATTTCCAACGCCCCTCCTCCAAGTCCCTCCTCCCTACCTTTTATCTTCTCCTGCTGAACACTCTCTGCTCATTCCTGAAGAAGGGCCTATGCCCGAAACGTCGAATCTCCTGTTCCCTGGATGCTGCCTGACCTGCTGTGTTGTTCCAGCAATAAAGTTTCAACTTCCACAGCCATACACTCACAGGAGCATAGACACTGTACCATCAGAAATACAGCGCAGTTTACATTAGCCCCACTTCCCGACACGAGGTACACAGTCGGGAATGTTATGGCACTTCAAGTGCTCGTCCAGAGACATTTTAACAGTTGTGTGGTTACCTTGACAACTCCTGCCTCAGGAAGTGCTTTCCAGACCTCACACCCTCGGGTTAAAAAAAAAACAATCCTCAGGTCCTCACTAAACTTCAATCCCTTCACTTCAAAAGTGTGCTCTCCTGTCCTTGACCCTCTGAATAAAAGTAACAGCTGTTGTTTATCCACCCTCTTCATGCCCCTCGTAATCTCATCCTACTGAATCACATCCCCCTCAGCCTTCTCTGCTTCAACGTAAACAACCCGAGCTTATCCAGCCTCTCTCCATAGCTGATAGGCTCCTTCCCAGGGAACATCCTGGTGAATCTTCTCTGTTCCCCCGCCAGTGCAATCACATCCTTACTGAATTATGTCGCTACTAGAACTAAACACAGTACTCAGACCTGGCCGAGCGCTTATAATATATGCCTCGATGAGCAAAGGCTATGTTTATGGTCGCTATGCTTTGTCAACTTGTGTATTAACCTGTCCAGTCACATTCATTGATGTGTCGAGAAGCACTCTCTGAGCATCCTAGTGTGCTGCCATTCATTGAGTCCTTCCCTGTCTGGTTCATTCTGCCAAAGTGTATCACCTCATATTTATCAGGGTTACATTCCATCTGCAATTCATCTACTCTTCTGACCATTCCTTCTATATCTTCCTGCAATATAAGGCCTTCCTCCTCATTGCCGACTACCCAGCCAATATTTGTGTAAAACACAAACTTACTTATCACACTCCTCCCCACCCTCCTCCATATTCACATCGACATCATTTATGAATATCCCAAATAACAAGGTTAAAATCACGCAACATATCAGCTTATAGTCTAACAGGTTTATTTGGAGGCACTAGATTTCGAAGCGTTGCTTCTACATCAGGTGATAGTGCGCTTTGAAAGCTCATGCCTCCTAATAAACCTGCTGGACTATAACCTGGTGTTGTGTGATTTTTAACTTTGTCCACACCAGTCCAACACCAGCACCTCCGAATTACGAATAAAAAGGGATACAGCATTGATCTCTGTGGTATTTAAGGCAGAAATTCAGGGAGCTAGAATGGAAGCTAGAAGTTGCACACATAGCTACAGGGGTGAGACAGGAGGGAGGGCTTTGGATTCGTGGATAATTGGGACTCTTTCTGGGTAGGTGGGACCTCTACAAGCAGGATGGTCTTCATCTGAACAAGAAGGGTACCAATATCCTGGTGGGGGTGGGGAGGGTGAAACTCGACCAAAAGCCTTAGCATTTGTTCAGATGAAGACTATCCTGCTTGTAGAGGTCCCACTTACCCCAGAAAGAGCCCCAATTAACCACGAATCCAATGCCCTCCCTCCTGCGCCACCCCTGTAGCTACGTGTTCAACTCCTCTCTCTCCCTATTCCTCGCCTCACTAGCACATGGCACAGGCGACAAACGACCTCTAAGCTTCCATCCTCGCTGCTGTGGTTCTGTTCGCCGAGCTGGAAGTTTTTGTTGCAAACGTTTCATCCCCTTTCTAGGTGACATCCTTGGGAGCCTCCTGTGAAGCGCTTCTGTGGTGTTTCCTGATGTTCGTGAATGCGGATCGTTAGCTGTCTTCCTGTTTGTCCTATGTAGTGTTTTGTGCAGTCCTTGCATGGGATTTTGTACACTACATTAGTTTTGCTCATGCATGACTATATAGGACAAACAGGAAGACAGCTAACGATCCGCATCCACGAACATCAACTGGCCACGAAACGACACGACCAGCTATCCCTAGTAGCCACACACGCAGACGACAAGCAACATGAATTTGACTGGGACAACACTACCATTATAGAGCAAGCGAAACAAAGAACAGCCAGGGAATTCCTAGAAGCATGCACTCATCCACAAACTCCATCAACAAACACATTGACCTGGACCCAATATACCGGCCACTACAGCGGACAGCTGAAACTGACAATTGGAAGCGGTAGGAACAGGCCACTATAAATGCCGGAGGAAACACCACAGAAGCGCTTCACAGGAGGCTCCCAAGCACTGACGATGTCACCTAGACAGGGGATGAAACGTTTGCAACAGAAACTTCCAGCTCGGCGAACAGAACCACAGCAACGAGCACCAGAGCTACAAATCTTCACCCAAACTTCCATCCTAGCTGCTTGACTTTCTGCCTTAAATCCCCATCTTTCTTCCTACCTATGTCGTTGGTGCCTATGTGGACCACGACTTGGCGTTGCTCCCTCTCCCCCTTAAGGATCTCAAAAGCCCGATCAGAAACATCACGAACCCTGGCACCTGGGAGGCAACACACCAACCGTGAGTCTCTCTCATCCCCACAGAACCTCCTATCTGTCCCCCTAACTATGGAGTCCCCAATGATTACTGCTTTTCTCCCCCCTTCCCTTCTGAGCAGCAGGGACAGACTCTGTGCCAGAGCCCTGTGCCCCATCGCCTTCCCCTGTAAGTCGTCCCCCCAACAGTATCCAAAACGGTATACTTATTGTTGAGGGGAATGGCCACAGGGGATCCCTGCACTGCCTGCCGGCTCCCTTTCCGTCCCCTGAATGTAACCCATCTGTTTTTTCTTGTACCTAAGGAGTTACTACCTCCCTGTAACTCCTCTGAATAACCCCCTCTGCTTCCCGAATGATCCGAAGTTCATCCAGCTCTAGCTTCAGTTCCCTAATGCGGTTGTCGAGGAGCTGGAGTTGGGTGCACTTCCCGCAGATGTAGTCAGCAGGGACACTAGTGGTGACCCTTACCTCCCACATTTTACAGGAGGAACTTTCAACTTCCCTAATCTCCATTCCCACTGTTCTAAATTCCCAAAGAGACTCTTGAGAAATAAGGAATAAAAAATAAACTCGTTACCTTACCAACATGGCGCACAGAACATTTTTGTTTGGTTAGAGAAGGAGAAGGGGTGGGAGACACTACCCGAGTCGTGTTTCTAATAATGTTACCACATAAATACCATCTGAACAAGAAGGGTACTAACATCCTGGGGGGGGGGGGGGGGGGGGGGGGTGGGGGGGGGGGGGGTTGGGAACTTGCTAAGGCTATTGGGGTGTGTTTAAACAGTATGGGAATGGAAACTAAAATTATATTTTGAGTATAGAAAAGGTTGAGCGTAGGGAGACTGAAATCAAGTTTCAGGGACGCAAGATGGCACCGGCAAGCAAGAAGTTGGTTTGAAGTGTGTCCACTTCAACGCCAAGAGCATCCGGAATAAGGTGGGTGAACTTGCAGCATGGGATGGTCAACCTTGGACTTCAATGTTGTGGCTATTTCAGAGACATGTATAGAGCAGGGACAGGAATGCTTATTGCGGCTTCCAGGATTTAGATGTTTCAGTACCAACAGAGATGATGGAAAAGAGGGGGAGGAGTCGCAGTATTGTTAAAGGACACTATTATAGTTGCCGAAAGGGTGTTTGAGGACTCGTCAACTGAGGTAGTATGAGCTGAGGTTAGAAACGGGAAAGGAGAAGTCACCCTGCAGGGAGTATTCTATAGGCCTCCGAATAGTTCCAGAGATGTAGAGGAAAGGATTGCAAAGATGATTCTCGAAAGGAGTGAGAGACAGGGTAGTTGTCATGGGGGACTTCAACTTTCCAAATATTGACTGAGAACACTATAGTACGAGTACTATAGATGGGTCAGGTTTTGTCCAAGAGGGCTTCCTGACACAATATGTAGACAGGCCTACAAGGGACGAAGCCACATTAGATCTGGTACGGGTAATGAGACTTGGTGTTAGACTTGGAAGTCGGTGAGCACTTCGGTTATAGCGATCACAATTCCGTTACGTTTACGTTTGTGCTAGAAAGGGATACGTGTATACCACTGGGCAACAGTTACAGCTGGGGGAACGGCAATTACGAGGCCATTAGGCAAGATTGAGGAAGCATAGGATGGGGAAGGAAACCGCAGGGGATGGGCATATTAGAACTATGGAGCTTATTCAAAGAAAAGCTCCTGTGTGTTCGAGATAAGTATGTACCTGTCAGGCAGGGAGGAAGCTGTAGAGTGCGGGAGCCATGGTTTACGAAGGAAGTGGAATCTCTGGTCAACAGGAAGAAGAAGGCTTATGTCAGGATGAGATGTGAAGGCTCAGTTAGGTCACTTAAGGGTTAAAAGATAGCCAGGAAACGCACCAAGAGAGAGCTCAGAAGAGCCAGGAGGAAACATGAGAAATTGTTGGTGGATAGGATCAGGGTAAACCCTAAGGCTTTCTTTCGGTATTTAAGGAATAAAAGAATGACGAGAATAGCATTAGGGCCAATCAAGGATAGAAGTGGAAATTTGTGTGTGGAATTAGAGGAGATAGGGGAAGCACTAAATGAATATTTTTCGAAAGGAATCACTCTAGAAAACGATAATGTTGTCGAGGAGAATACTGAGATACAGGCTACTAGACTAGGTGGGATTTAGGTTCACAAGGAAGAGGTATTAGAAATCCTGCAGAGTGTGAAAATAGATAAGTCCCCTGGACGGGTGGGATTTATCCTAGGATCCTCTGAGAAGCCAGGGCGGAGATTGCTGAGCGTTTGGCATTGATCTTTAAATCGCCATTGTCAACAGGAATAGTGCCAGAAGACTGGACGATAGAAAGTGTGGTCCCCCTGTTCAAGAAGGGGAGTAGAGACAGCCCTGATAATTATAGACAGCGAGCCTTACTTCAGCTGTTGGTAAAGTGTTGGAAAAAGTTATAACAGATAGGATTTATAATCATCTTGAAAATAATAATTTGATGAGGGATGGTCAGCACGGTTTTGTGAAGGGTAGGTCGTGCCTCACAAACCTTATTGAGTTCTTTGAGAAGGTGACCAAACAGGTCGATGAGAGTAAACCAGTTGATGTGGTGTATATGGATTTCAGCATGGCGTTCGATAAGGTTCTCCACAGTAGGCTACTGTACAAAATGCGGAGGAATGGGTTTGTGGGAGATATAGCAATTTGGATCATTAATTGGCTTGCTGAAAGATGACGGAGGGTGGTGATTGATGGAAAATGTTCATTCTCGAGTCCAGTTACCAGTCGTGTATCACAAGCGTCGGTGTTGGGTCCACTGCTATTCGTCACTTTTTTATAAACGACCTGAATTTGGGCGTAGAATTTTAGGTTAGTAAATTTGCAGATGACACTAAGGTCGGTGGAGTTGTGGATGGTGACAAAATATGCTGTAGGTTACAGAGAGAGACATAGACAAAGTGCAGAGCTGGGCTGAGAGGTGGCAAATGGAGTTTAATGCAGACAAGTGTGAAGTGATTCACTTTGATCTGAGTACCTGGAATGCAAAGTACTGGGCTAATGGTAAGATTTTTGGTAGTGTAGATGAGCAGAGAGATCTAGTGTCCATGTACACAGATCCTTGAATGTTGCCACCCAGGTTGACAGGGTTGTTAAGAAGGCATACAGTGTTTTAGCTTTTATCAATAGAGGGATCCAGTTCCGGAATGATCAGGTTATGCTGCAAATGTACAAAACACTGATGTGGCCGCACTTGGAGTATTGTGTACAGTTCTGGTCACGGCATTATAAGAAGGACGTGGAAGCTTTGCAAAGGGTGCAGAGGTGATTTACTGGGATGTTTGCTGGGAGAGAGGGAAGGTCTTAGAGGAAAGGCTGAGGGGTTTGAGGCTGTTTTGGAGAGAAGAAGGTTGAGAGGTGACTTAATAGAGACATAAGATAATCGGAGGGTTGGATAGGGCGGACAGGGAGAGACTTTTTCCAAGTATGGTGACGTCATGAAGGAAGGACACTGACACAGGTTGGAAAGGACCGGGACGATTCATGTGAAGAATCTGAAAGATCCACATCCCACCAACCACGTAAGGAGCAATGTTCAGTGAAGGGCAATTCTCACTTTAAAGCCACTGGCAGTTCCAACGTCAGTTCTCTCACTCTCAAAACAACATTGAACAGAGATGCAGGCATAGAAAAATACAGAAATATTTGTAAAAACACCAATATACTAACACACACAATACATGCAGGGAGATAGGCATACATACACAGAAGCACACAGAGAGAAATACAGTCACACACAAATAGACACAAACATAGATAGAAACACAGAAGCTGATACACAGACAGAAGTAGACACGAAAATACTCAGATAATAAGCTCATGCACGGACACACACACACACAAGCACACACTCGTGTCATTAAGACACAAACAGATAAGTTTTTGATTTATAAGGGGATCAAGGATCATCAGAAGAAGGCAGGCGAATGATATTGAGGAACATATAAGAAATTATTGAAAGGCATGTCAGACCCGATCGGCCCAATGGCCTAATTCTGCTCCTATTTAAATGCTTGTATGGCGTTATTCTATCAGGCATTCTCTTTCTGAGACCATAGCAGAGGCTTGGTTTGAAACGTATTTGATTGGAAAAGTCAGTGGGACACGTTTGGAGGGCTGAGTACTTTATGTCTATTCCTAATTATTGTATCCTTATGTCTGGAAAGAGATTGATGTTAGGTTAATACAGTTTTAAAATGACGGGTCCTGCAATGAAATAACGTTGTCCTTTAACTTCAGTGTTGTTCTATCTGTGGTTTCCTTATCCTCAGGGAGCAGTGAAGACTCGTTTATTGATGATATTCAAGGCTGAGCTTGACTGATCTTTGCTGGACAGGAGAGTTAATGTTTACTGGGAACAGACAGGAGACGGATGATCCAACACAGTCTGATCAGCCATGAGCATTCTGAATGTTGCCGCCGAATGGCCAACGGCTGCCCCATTCCATGAATTGTTCTCTAAATCCACCCTCGAGGCTGTTACAGCGATATGCTCTTGTCCCTATCCCATGTGTTGTTCCCTCAATGCATTCTCGATGCTGTTACAGTGTAGGGGATCACCCCATTCAGTCAGACAGGATCGTTACAATGAGACGGGAGGAGACCATTCTGCCCCTCGAAGAAGTTACACAGGAATATAGAATGAAGTAATTCAGCTCGTTGAGTACATTACACAGCCCAGGAGCAGGTCATTCAACCCGCCTGAACTGCTACACAGGAACAGACATGCTGTCACTTACAGGAAACAGAAAGAAGAGATAAAGGTTCATTTTCAGGCTGCAAAGCTGTAACTGGTGGAGTGTTTCAGAGATCACTATGGAGTCATCAATGATCAATAATCTGTATTAAAGATCTGGAGGAAGGGGAAGGAATGGCTTGAAGCTCAATTAGCTCGTACACTAAGATGGTCATTTAATGTGGCGCCAAATGGAGGTAATGAGTCTGCAATGTGATGCAGACAGGGAAGGTTAGTGAGCAAACCTTCAGCAGAAATAACATAACGTGAGTTGACTATTTTGGCAGGAAGGATAAAACAATTGTAAACAATTTAAATGGAGAGAGATTGCAGAACTCTGTGATATAGGCGGTTTCCATGTTCCTGGAACATGAATCATATGAAGTCAGTCTGCAGATACAGCAAGTGATTTGGAAGATAAATGGAATTATGCTGTTTCTGGCAAATGATATCATGTTTAGTGAGGAATGTTTTACTGCATCTGTATAGGGCATTGTTGAGACCACACCTGACGCACTGTGTGCAGTTTTGATCCCCTAAATTTAAGACAGGATGTAGTTCTTTGAGAAGATTTTCATAGACGTTTCCCTTCATTCATTCCTGGATTGGAGGCCTTTTGTTATAGGGGATTATCGGTTTAGATATTAGATGAGAAATCTTATTGAACCACACATGATTCTCTGAAAAGTGTTTCAGGGTGCATGTTTTCTCTTGTTAAGGAGAGTAAAGGTAGAGAATAAATTTTAAGAATAAGATGTACTGATATTAACACATATTATAAAAGACATCGACCAATATATACAAATTAGCAGACGCATAAAAAAGTCATCAGATTATAAAGCGGGGACATTTTTTTGCTCATGAAATACACTGTGTACAATAACAGCAATGACGTCCCAGCATATAGTCCATTATCATTCATTCCAGAGAATGTTCATGGAGAGTGCACATGGCCCAGTTTAGTGTTCAGTTGACACTATTGTTTGTTCAAACACAAAATCCCTCTCTCTTACTTTATTCAGACCAAGAACAAAATGTGCGCCCATAAAATGCCTGAGTTATCGTTACTACACGAGAAGGATTCCTGATTAGTATTCATTGGAATCTCTCCACTTCCTGAAGCAAAGGGGATTCAGCCAAATCCAATTGTTCCAGAAAGAAATCCAGTAACTTCAAACGTAGAAGAACATGTGGGACACTCTATCATTTTAATATTTGTTATGAGTTCAACTTTCTGTATCCCACATTTTTTCTAGAAAATGACCCAGGAGAAAGAGAGTCAAAGTTTCAGGTACAACACTTCTTCAGGACTGGGGAAAGAGAAGGGGACTGAGAGTAAATGGGTTGTGGGGATGAGGTTGAGTGAAAGGTAGGCAATACGTGAACGAAGGAGGAGGGTGATAGTGATAGGTCAGTGGGGTGCGTGGAGCAGATAGGTGTGAAGGAAGATGGACAGTTCGGTTTCCTTGAGAGGGCGGATCTGAGACGGAGGGCTGGATCTGAAATCTGGGTGATGGAGGGGAGATTTGTAAATCAGTGAATCCAATGTTCATGTAGCGTGCTTGTAAGCTCCTGAGGCAGAATATGAGATGTTTCTGGCAACATCCTGATAAATCTCTTCTGAACTATCTCCAGCTTAATAAACTCCTTCCTATAACAGAACTGCACACAGAAGAGGCTTTGTCAATATCCTGCACAAAAGCAGCATGCCTTCCTAACTTGTAGCCTCAAAGGTCTGAGCAATGAAAGCACCTTAAACACCCTGTCCATATTTCCCGCAAATTTCAAAGAATTCGGCCTGCTCCTGCGGATCCCTCTATTTTACAACACGACCAATGCACTACGATTATTTGTATAAGCCCTCCCCTTGTTTATTTTACCAAAATGTCATACCTCTCATTTCTCCAAGTTAAACTCCATCTACCACACCTCAGCCCACTGAGTGATATTACTACCCCTCACCCTCCTCCTTCAGGTTTAAAAGACCCTCACCTCTGTAGAAGGCCTACAAACACCACCTTGAGTTTCCCAAAGACCCAGAGCTTGGTTTGCCTACGCAGGCAGAGGGAGGAGTGGATAAGGAGAGGCTGCAAAGTAAACAGTTGCCTTGTACCAATGAATGATTTTAGGAAGAGGGAAGCCACGTCTTAGAAGTTGGGGATAGTGACCAGTATTTTTTGGCCAGAAATTGTGCCATTTCCTCATCTCTGCTGTTCAGCATTGATATCATTTCGAGATCCTTCATATGCAGAGTGTGTCTGCAGGAACTCTTTCTGGAATATTGCAGATTACAGATAATAGCCATTTAAGCTGGAAATCATAGCCAAGCATTTATAAATATTCATAGTTTATTTCGATGCAGAGCACATGAACTCAACATCCTCCAGTTGAAGCTAGTACCTTTCATTTGTTTAACAGTGAGAACTGTTGCCTGTGTCTTTTAGTCATGTTAATCAGAATTTAATAAATGCATACATAGCTGAAACCTGACACATAAAATATGATCTGGATTCAAGTGCTGCCTGTTGTGGAAGTGTGTCACAGCATGTCAGAAGAGGCTGATAAACAAACACACAGGAGAATCATGTTGCAGCTTTAGGGGCTATTGCTGATTGGTGTTAGTGTCCCTACCTCTGAGCCTGAAGGTCGAGTTTCAAATCACACAGAGGTGTTTCTCTATATATCAAAATTTGGATTAGATTCCCTATAGTGTGGAAACAGGTCATTCAGCCCAACAAATCCACACCGATCCTTCGAAGTGCAAGCCACCCAGATCCATCTCCCTCTGATTAATATACCTAATTCTAAAGGACAATTTAGCATGGTCAATCCACCTGACCTGCTCATTTTTGGATTGTGGGAGGAAACCAGGGCACCTGGACGAAGCCCTCGCAGACAAGGGAAGATTGTGGAAACTCCACACGGACAGTCATCCGAGTCTGGAGCATGTTGATTTAAATGATTTTGGAATTGTGATTTGATGGAGAAGGAAGAGATGACAGTATTGAATTTCAGAATTTTGGCTGGGGATGGCAGAAAACATAGATTCCATTTGATTGGAGTCACATCTGCACTTCCTAGACGTTTGTAAAATAATGTGAAGGATGAATAGTCAAGGTCCATTTCCCAGAGTATGGGAGTCCAAAAGTCCAAGGCACAGGTTTAAGGTGATAAGAGAAAGATTAAGAGGGACCTAAAGTTCAAATTTACCACACAGAGGGTGGTACGAGTAGGGAATGTACTGCCAGAGGAAATACTGAATGCTGGTACAAGCGCAACATTTTAAAGGCATGAGTATATTAATAGGAAGGGTTTAGAGGGATATGGGACAAATGCTGGCAAATGGGAGGAGATTAATTTAGAATATCTGGTCAGCTTGGATGAGTAAAAAGGTCTGTTTCTCTGATGTACACCTCGATGATCCACTGCTTCAACAGATCAAGGTCTCTTTGTAATCTTAGAGTGTTAACCATTATACAAACCCTGTCCAAATGTCCAACCAATCTTGATGTAATCTGCAAATTTGCAAATCATGCCTCCTGTAATACTCACCTAAATCATTTATAGAAATGACAAGAAAACGTGGATCCAACACATTTTCCTGTGGATCACGGCTTGCTCCAGTATTCCAGTTTGAAAAGCAACCCACCACCCCTACCCTGTCTCCTGCCATTAAGCCGATATACACAGATACACACACACCCAGCACTCCACCACCACCCTGTCTCCTGCCATAAGCAGATATACACCGACACACACAGACAACCCTCCACCACCAGCCTGCCTCCTGCAATTAAACAGTAATACACAGAAACACACGCATAATCCTCCACACCTACCCTGTCTCCTGCCATTAAACAGATATATACAGAAACACACACACAATCATCCATCACCATCCTGCCTCCGGTCATTAATCAGATATACACAGACACACACACACACAAACCCAACAATCCACCACCACCCTGTCTCCTGCCATTAAGTAGATATACACCGACATGCTCACACACACACAACCATTCATCACCACCCTGTCTCCTGCCATTAAACAGATATACACAGTAATACACACACAACCATCCACCACCACCCTGTCTCCTGCTATTACACAGATATACACAGAAACACCCACATACAACCCTCCAGCACCTCAATGACTCCTGCCATTTAGTAGATATACACCGACACGCACGCACACACACAACCCTCCAGCACCACCTTGTCTCCTGCCGTTAAACAGTTATACACAGAAACACACACACACCACCGTCCACCACCACCCTGTCTCCTGCTCTTAAACAGATACACACAGAAACACACACACACATCACACTCTCCAGCACCACCCTGTTCCCAGACATTAAACAGATATACACAGAAACACACACACACAATGCTCCACGACCACCCTGGCTCCGCCACCACCCTGGCTCCATCCTTTAGGCAAATGTACAGAGAAAAGCACACGCACAACGTTCCACCACCAACCTGTCCCTTTCCGTTAAACAGATATACGCAGAAATACAGACACGTTCCTCCACGACTACCCTATCTCCGGCATTTAAGCAAATGTACCCAGAAAAGCACACACACAACCCTTCAAGACTCACCCTGACTCCTGATATGACACTGATATACACAGAAATAGATATACCCAACTATCCACCACCAACCTGTCTCCTACCATTAAACAAATTACACAGAAACACACACACATCCATGCACCACCACCGTGTCTCCAGCCACTCAGCGTTTATGCACAGAAACACACACACAACCTTCCACCATCACCCTGTCTCCTGCCATTGAACAGATATGCACCGAAACATACATGCACAACCCTCCAGAACCACACGGTCTCCTGCCATTAAACAGTTATACACAGACACACGCATAACCCTCCACATCTAGCCTGTCTCCTGCCATTAAACAGATAGAACATAGAACTATACAGCACAGAACAGGCCCTTCGGCCCTCGATGTTGCGCCAACCTGTGAACTATTCTCAGCTCCTCCTACTACACTATCCCAAAATCATCCATGTGCTTATCCAATGATTGTTTAAATCTCTCTAATGTGACTGAGTTGACTACATTAACAGGTAGGGCATTCCACGCACTTATCACTCTCTGCGTAAAGAGCTTTCCTCTGACATCTGTCTGAAATCTATCACCCCTCAATTTGTAGTTATGCCCTCTAGTACAAACTGACGTCATCATCCCAGCAAAAAGCATTTCACTATCTACCCTATCTAACCCTCTGATCATCTTGTATATCTCTATCAAATCCCCTCTTAGCCTTCTTCCTTCCAATGAGAACAGACCCAAGTCTCTCAGACTTACCTCATAAGACCTTCCCTTCAGACCAGGCTACATCCTGGTAAATCTCCTCTGCATCTTTTCCAATGCTTCCACAGCCTTCCTGTAATGGGGCATTCAAAACTGTATAAAATAATCCAAGTGTGGCCACATCAGCGTTTTGTATAGTTGCAGCATGATTATTGCGGTTCTGGAACTCAATCCGTCTACCAATGAAACCTAACATACCGTATACCTTCTTCACAGCACTATCCACCTGGGTGGCAACTTTCAGGGATCTATGCACATGGACTCCAAGATCCCTCTGCACATCCACACTACCAAGAATCTTTCCACTGACCCAATATTCTGCCATCCTGTTATTCTTCCCAATGTGCATCACCTCACATTTAGCTACATTGAACTCCATTTGCCACCTCTCAGTCCAATTCTGCAGTTTATCCAAGTCCCCCTACAAACTGTAACATTCTTCCAAACTGCCCACCACACCACCGACTTTATTGTCCTTGGTAAATTTACTAATTCATCCCCCTGGGTCTAAGTCATTTATAAAAACAACAAACAACAGTGGTCCCAAAACAGATCTTTGTGGCACACCACTAGTAACTGTACTCCAGACTGAATATTTTCCATCAACCACCACTCGGTGCCTTCTTCCACAAAGCCAGTTTCTAATCCAAACTGCTAAATCACCATCAATTCCATGCCTCTGCATTTTCTCCATCAGCCTACCATGTGGAACCTTATCAAAGGCTTTACTGAAGTCCATGTATACCACATCAACTGCCCTACCCTCATCCACATGCTTGGTCACCTTCTCAAAAAACTCAATGAGGTTTGTGAGACATGACATGACCTTGACGAAACCATGGAGAAGATGAGGACTGCTAATGCTGGAGACCAGAGTTGAAAAATGTGGTGCTGGCCTGCTGTGTTTTTCCAGCACCACATTTTTCAACGTTTGACGAAACCATGTTGACTATCTGAAATCAAGTTTTTCCTTGCGAGATTATTATGAATCTTATCTCTTATAATCCTTTCCATGATCTTTCCTATAACAGAAGTAAGGCTCACTGGTCTATAATTACCTGGGTCATCTCTGCTGCCCTTCTTGAACAATTTCACAACATTTGCAATCCTCCAGCCCTCAGTTGCTAAACCAGTCTCTAATGCCGACTCAAATATCAAAGCCAAAGGCTCTGTTATCTCCTCTCTAGCTTCCCAGAGAATCCTCAGATAAATCTCATCTGGCGCAGGGGACTTCTCTACTTTCACTCTTTCTTGAATTGATAACACCTGTGCGAAACTAACCTCGATCCTTTCTAGTCTAATATCTCGTACCTCATTCTTTTCTTCTACAATATTGTTTTCCTGAGTGAAAACCGATGTGAAATCTTTATTTAGCACCTCTCCAAGAAATACAGTAACACACACACAACCCTCCACCACCACCCTGTCTCCTTCCGTCAAGCAGGTACGCACAGAAACACACACACAATCATCCCACACAACCCTGCCTCCTGCCATTCAGCAGCTATACACCGACACACACATAGACAACCCTCCATCACCACCTGTCATATGCCATAAACAGATATACACAGAAAATCACAGACACATCTCTCCACCCTCTAACATGTCTCCTTACATTAAACAGATACACACAGAAACACATACACATAACCCCCGACAACCACCCTGTCTCCTGTCGTTAAACAGTAATACATAGAATCACACACACAACCCTCCGCATCTACCCTGTCTCCTGCCATTAAACATAAAACCCCAGAAACATACACACATCCCTCCATCACCAAGCTGTCTCCTGCCATTAAACAGATATGCAAAGAAACGCAGACACACACAATCCTCCAACACCACCCCGTACCCTGCCATTAAACTGATATACACAGAAACGGACACACACAAGTTTCCACCACCACACCGTCGCCAGTCATTAAATAGATATGCACAGAAACACACACATCTCTCTCCACCCTCCACCGCGTCTCCTGCCATGAAACAGAGAGACACAGAAACACACACACACAACACCCCAAAACCACCCTGTCCCATGTCATTAAACAGCAATACTTAGAAACACACGCACAACCCTCCACATCTACCCTGTCTCCTGCCATTAAACAGATATATACAGAAATACACGCACAACACTCCACCACCACACTGCCTCCGGTCATTAACCAGATATAAACAGAAACACACACACACAACCCTCCACCACCACCCTGTCTCCTGACATTAAACAGATATACACAGAAACACGCACACACAAACACAACCGTCCACCACACACTCGTCTCCTGTCTTTAAACAGTCATACACAGGAACACACTCACAACCCTCCACCACCACCCTGTCTCCTGCCATGAAGCAGATATGCACAGAAACACATACACATCCCTCCACGACCCCCCTGTCTCCTGCCATGAAGCAGATATGCACAGAAACGCACACATACAACCCACCACCACCACCCTGTCTCCTGCCATTAAACAGATCTTCATAGAAATATACACTGACAACTCTTTACCACCACCATTCTGTCTCCTGCCATTAAGCAGATATACACAGAAACAGGCACAGACACACACAAAACCCTCCAACACTAGCCTATCTCCTGCCATTAAACAGATATACACTGAAAAACACTCAGAAGCCTCCACCATCACCCAGTCTCATTCCATTAAACAAATATATACAGAAGCACACAGACCCACACTTCTCTCCACCACCACCCCGTCTCCTGCCTTTAAGGAAACATACACAGAAACGCACACACACACACACCCCTCCACGACCACCCTGTCTCCTGCCACTAAACAGATATACACAGGAACACACACAGACAACTAAGCCCACCACCCTGTCTCTTGCCATTAAACAGATATACACAGAAACGCACACACAGCTCTCACGATCACCCTATCCTCTTCCATTATGGAGATGTACACTGAAACACACCCGCACAATCCTCCACGACTACCCTGTGTCCTGCCATAAGCAAATATACACACAAGCACGCACACACACATATATCGCCATATCGAGACACAGGTACAGTCGTGTCTTTAATGCAGAGATATATAATTTTTGAATAAAACATGTATCAAGAATTAAAGTGAGAAGGCGGGAGAATTGTTTTAAGAAACATGTTAGGCAGGACACAACCGCAAAGTATACCTGATGGGTCAAATGTCCTTATTTCAATTTCCTATGCTGTATGTCCTTAAGATGGTCGGAATATTTTCCCAAGGTGCAATGGAGGCTGAGTTTGGTAAATACTTTATTGAACAGTCAATGAGACTGTGGGATACGTTTGAGGGGCTGAATGGTGTGCTTCTGTTCATATTTGTTGTGCCCTTATTTCTGAAAAGAGGAGGTGGCTTGCTATGCGGTTAGGACAGTTTAAAATTAAAGCGTCTCCCATTTCCGTTTGAGGTAAGGTGGCTTATTTCTCCTTTGGACTGTGCGATCTGTGGTGCTGTCATCCCCAGGAACAGTGAAGACTGGGTCATTTAAGATATTCAAGGCTGACCTTAACTGATCTTTGATGGACAGAAGAGTCAATATTTATTGGGAACAAACAGGAAGGGGTTGGTCAGCTACAATCAAACCATCCTGTCTTTAAACAGTTATACACAGGAACACACACTCACAACCCTCCACCACCACCCTGTCTCCTTCAATTAAACAGATATATACAGAAACACACACACCCATCCCTCCATCACCACCCTGTCTCCTGCCATGAAGCATATATGCACAGAAACACATACACATTCCTCCACGACCACACTGTCTCCTGCCATGAAGCAGGACTGTGCCATCTGTGGTGCTGTCATCCCCAGGAACAGTGAAGACTGGGTCATTTAAGATATTCAAGGCTGATCTTAACTGATCTTTGATGGACAGGAGAGTCAATATTTATTGGGAACAAACAGGAAGGGGTTGGTCAGCTACAAGCAAACCATCCATGATGTTTATAAACTGAGTAGCAGGCTGGAGGGGCCGAATGATAAACTGCTACTCCTATCCCACATGTTGTTCTCCCGATTTACCCCTCGAGGCTGTTACAGAGAAAGAGAGAGGAAAACCTCATTCAGCCAGTCAGAATCGTTATAATGAGACAGGAAGAGACCATTCTGCCCGTCTATTGAGTTGCACAGGAATAGAATGCAACCTATTGACTACACCGAACAGGAGGAGGCCATTCACCTTTCTGGGCAGTTACACACTGGCAGGGGAGCCCTGGTTAGCTCGCCGGAAATGAAAAGTAGAGAGAATTACTTGTTTCCAGGTTGGAAAGATGTAACTAGTGGAATTCCTCAGGGATCAGTGTGAATTTATCAACAGTTTAAAATCAAGGTTAATGCCTTGGATGAAGGGGCTGAATGGATTGGAGCTCAGTTTGCTCATACAATAAGATGTCAAGTGGAGGCAGAGCATCTGCAATGGCACACAGACACGGGAGGGCAGTGAGTAAACCTGCGACAAAAGAAAATCAGTACAATGTGGGTGACTGGAACTTCGTGTTTTGGGGAAATGACAAAACAGCAGTAAATAATTTAAATGGAGAGACAATGTAGAACTCGGTGGTGCAAATGTATTTGTGTGCTTTAGCACATGAATCACATCAACTTACTCTGAAGATGAAGCAAGTGATTTGAAAGGTAACGGAATGATGCTGTTTCATGCCAGGGGTATTGGCTTTGATCTTAGCAATGTTTTTCTACATTGGTACAAGGCATTGCTGAGATCACATCTGATGTACTGTTTGAAGCTTTGATCCCCAAAAGTCAAATCCAAAAGCTAAACTGCTTTTAAACTTTTCAAACATGTTTCTCTTTACTTGGACTTGTTACGAAGACATTATGTTATGAAGGTTAACTGTTTCGACCTGAAAATGAGAGATGTTCTTATTGATCATATAATATTATGAGAAGAGAGCAGCTGGTGTATATGATGCATATTTCCACTTGTGTGGGAGAAGAAAACTGGGGAAGTAATTTAAGAATAAGACAGGTTCTGCGGCAATGTCACTGGACCAGAAAAGTTAACTCTCATTTCTCTTCATACATGCTGCCAGACCTGCTGAGCTTTTCTAACAATGTCCGTATTTCTTTAAGAGTAAGACACATTCATTTTAACGCAGATATTGTGAAGACATTAAACGTTTTATTTTTAGATTATGCAGGAACATATAAACATATCTTCAAATCAAGTAGGGCCATTTTTTGTTAATGAAATGATTCTGTGTACGACAGAAGCAACGATGCACCTACATGGAGCAGAGTATGTGTTGGAGTCAAATAGTTCAGACAATGTTCAAGGAGAGCTCACATGGTCCAGGTTGGGGTCTGATAACATTACTGATTCAACTTAGTGGTGGAAAAAATGTAATCTATCTAAGAAGGCACATTCTATTGCTCCCTTTCTCTTTCCCTGTCCCTCGCCACAGCAATATGTGCGAGCTAAAAAAAAAAATGTGCAGTCTATTTTATCACTCATGGAGGATTCATGATGAGGATTCATTGGAATGTCTGAAGCACAGGAATTCCATGCCTGAAGCACACGGAATTCAGCCAAATCGAATTGTTCCAGGTAGCATTCACATTGTCAGAAGGTTGTGCGAGCAGAATAACTTCAGAAGTAATTATTCAGACTCGATAGTGATAGAGAAAGACGGGAGATTCTGTGGCAGCAAATGGGAATCCAGGATGTGTAGTCTTCCACGTGCCAGGATCAAGGATGTCTCCGAGCTGCTGCAGTACGTTCTCAAGTGGGAGGAGGAGCAGCCAGAAGTCATTGTGCACATTGGTATCAATAACACAGGTAGAAATAGGGATGACGTCTTGCAAAGTTATTATGGAGAGCTAGGAGTAAAGGATCTAAGCCAGGACCATGTGCCAGTGACGGTAAGAACAGGAGGACATGGCAGATGAATGCATGGCTAAAGAATTGGTGCAGAGTTTTAGATCATTGGATCTTTTCTGGGGCAATGATGACCTATTCAAGAGAGACAGGTTGTACCTGAACTGTTGGGGGTCCAATATCCTGGCGGGCAGGTTTACTAGTGTTACAAGGGAGGATTTCAACTATATTGGCTGGAGTGGGGGACGGTGTGGGATCCTCAACAATAGAGAGACAAGTGCGAGGCTGGAGGCAAAACAGTAATCAGAAACATTAAAGTGAAGAGACAGGTCAGGCTGGAACACGACAGGGAGCAAGGAAGGCCTGTCGGATTAAACTGCATCTGTTTCAATGCAAGAGACCTGACAGGTAAGGCCGATGAACTCAGGTCGTGGATAGGTAGGTGGGACTGGAGTATTATAGCCATTACAGAAACATGGCGAAAGGAGGGACAAGATTGTACCAGGGTGCAGGTTATTTAGGTGGGACAGAGGCGGTGGAAGGAGGGGATGGGGAGTTTCATTTTTGATTAAGGCGAGTATCACAGCAGTAATCAGAGATTAAATAACTGATGGATCATTTAGTGAGGCTTTGTGAGTAGAGATAATAAATAAGAAGTGGGTGGTGACATTATTGGGGTTGTACTATAGAGCCCAAATGGGGAATTAAAAAAACAAAAAATATGTAGAGAGATTTGGGGAGACTTGCGGGGGCAACAGTATAGTCATAGTGGGAGATTTTAATCTTCCTAACATAGACTGGGACTGACACAGGATTAAGGGCTTAGATTGGGTCAACCGATTAAGTGTGTTCCGAAAAGTTTCCTCAAGCATTATAGAGAGGGACCTACTTGGGAAAGGGCAAAACTCAACCTACTCTTGTGAAATAGAGCATGGCAGGTGACTGAGGTGGCAGTGGGGGAGCACTTTGGGGCCAATGACCATAGTTGCATTAAATTTAGAGAAGTTATAGAGAGGGAAACATCGGTCCACAGGTGCAAGTTCTACCTTGGGGAAGGCGAATTTTGATGGAATTCGATAGGAGTTTGCAGGGGTTGATTGGAGTAGTTTGTTTGCAGGCAAAGGGACCTCTGGCAAGTGGGAGGCATTTCAAAGTGAGCTGGCTAGAATTCAGGGTCTGTATGTTCCAGTGAGAGTGAAGGGCAAGTTTGGCAGGAAGAGTAACCCCGGGATGACAAGAGCTACTGAGGCTTTGACCAGGAAAACGGAGGCGTGGCTCAGGTACAGGCAACTGGGATCAAAGGAATCCCTGGACATAGAAGTTTACTGAGCAAGGAAATCAGGAGGGCAAAAAAGGGGTAAGAGATAGCTTTGGCTGAGAAGATTAGGGTGAATCCAAAGAGGTTAAGTATATTAAAGCGAGGAGAATGACTACCGTGAGAATATGACCGCTCAAGGACCAAATTGGACATGTAGAATCACAGATGATAGGCAAAGTTCTCAATTAACACTTCTCCTCTGTGTTTATTGTGGAGAAGGACATGACGATTTGGGAGCTTAGGGACGTTCGTGGTGATATCTTGGAGATATCACAGTTGAGGAGGTATTAGATATATTAGAATGCATGAAAGTTGATAAATCACCTAGTTCTGAACGTAGCAGGAGGCGAGAGAAGAAACTACGGGGAGCCTGGTCGATATTTTTGCATCATCGTTAGCTACAGGTGGGGTCCCATAAGACTGGAGGGTTGTTCCCTAATTCAAGGAGAGAAGCAATGAAAAACCTGGGAACTATAGACCAGTAAGCATAACATCTGTGGTAGGTAGGTTACTTGAGATGATTCTGAGGGTATATATGCAATTTGAAAGACAGGATTTGATTAGGAATCATTATTATTTATTTTAATAACAAGTATTAATGGTTGTTATTAAACTGGAACGATTGCATTGTTTTGTGAGCGGGAGATCATGTCTCACAAATGTGTTTGAGTTCTTCGATGAAGTGACCAGGAAGGTTGATAAGGAAAGGGTGATCGACGTAGTTTATAATGATTTCAGTAAGGACTTTGATAAGGTTCCCGTGATAGGCTGCTTTGAAGGTCCGATCGCATGGAATTCAAGGGGAGCTAGCAAATTGGATACACACTTAGCTTGATGGTAAGAAGCAGAAGAAAATAGTGGAAGGATGCTTGTCAGACTGAAGGCCTGTGAATAGTGGAGTACCTCAGGGGTTGTGCTGGGACCATTGCTGTTTGTTATCTATATCACTAGTATTGTTAGGAATATACACGGCATGATTAGATCGTTTGCTGATGACACTAAAATAGGTGGTATTGTGGAGAGTGAGGGAAGATTTCCGAAATTTCAGCAGGTCTTTGATTAGCTGGGGATGTGGGCCAAAAAATAGAAACGGAGTTTAATATAGGTAAGAGTGAATTTTACATTTTGGAAAGTTAAATTAAGGTAGGAATTTTATGGTGAATGGCAGGACCTTCAATGGTGTAGTGGAACAGGTAGACCTTGGAATTCAGGTGAATGATTCTCCGAAAATGGAGTCACAGGTATACAGGGCAGTGAAGAAGGCTTTTGGCACACTGGCATTCATTGGCCAGGGCATGGAGTATAGAATTTGGGAAGTTATATTGCAGTTATACAGGACGTTGGTGAGGCCACACTTGTAGTGTTGTATTCAGTTTTAGTCACATAGGTAAAGGAAGGATGTTATTAAACTGCAAAGATTGTTGAAGAAATTTATAAGCATGATGCCAGGATCCAATGGTCTACATTACAGGGAGAGGTTGGTCAAGCTAGGACATTTTTCTTTGGAGCAGAGGAGAATGAGGGAGTTGGGGGGGGGGGGGGTGTGGTTGTTGGGGGTTCTTAAAAAAATTTACAAGATCATGAGAGGCATGGATACAGTGACTGGTTGTAGTCATTTTTCCCGGAGATGGAGAATCGAGGACTTGAGGGCATCAGTTTAAGGTTACAGGGGAAACAATAAAAGGGAAAAAAATAAAAGGAGAAAACAACAGAGGGTGGTACACTTGTGGAATGAGCTACTAGTGGAAGTGGTTAAGGCATTTACATTAAAATATTTAAAAGGGATTTGGACAAATACATGGATAGGGAAGGTTTATAAGGATGGAACAAGTGCAGGGAAATGGGGTTACTATGGAGGGATATTTGGGTCAGCATGGATCAGTTTGGGCCAAAGAGTCTGTCTCTGTGCTGCATGACTCTATGAGTGGAATAACATTTGTGCCAAACACTCATTTTTTTCTCCTTTTGTCATGAGTTCGAATAATATTTGGATAAAGTTACTTCAAAACAACATTGCAGAGATTTTGCTTTTCAGTTTGTTGTCAAACATGTGTCTGTGTTGGGAAATATGTACAAGGCCTGATTAGCAATTTTTCTGATGACACTAAAATAGTCGGTATAGTGGAGAGTGAGGAAAGTTATCAGAAATTGCAGCAGGACCTCGATCAGCTGGTGAAGTGGACAGAGAAATGGCAAATGGAGTTGCATTTTCAAAAATCTAATCAAGGTAGGAGTTTCATGGTTTCATGGTGAATGGTAGGGACTTAAGGAGTGTAGTTGACCAGAGGGTCCTTGGAATTCAGGTGTACGGTTCTCTCAAAATAGAATCACAGGTAGACGGCAATGAACAAGGTTTTTGGCACGCTGGCCTTCATCAGTCAGGGAATTGAACATCGAATTTGGTGAGTTATGTGCAGTTATACAGGACGCTGGTGAGGCTACACTTGGGTTACTGTGTTCGTTTTGTTCAATTTGCTCCACGAAGAATGTGATTGAATTGGAAATAATGCAGAAGAAATTGCCAGTACTCAATGGCCTGATTTATAGGGAGAGTTTGGACAGGCTTGATCATTTTTTTTTGCACTGTAAGAGACTGAGGGGAAATCCTATGGAAATATATAAGATCATGAGAGGCACGGAAAAGTGCATATGCAATCATTTTTTTTTACCCAGGGTTGGGCATCAAGGACGAGAGGGCATCAGTTTAAAATTAGAAGGGATAGAGTAAAAGGGAAACCGAGGGGCAACTTTTTTTACACAGAGGTTTGTACATATATGGAATGAGCAGCCAGCAGAAATTGTTGAGGCGGGTACATCAACAAGGCATTTGGACAAATCCATGGATAGGAACAGATTAGAAGGATACGGGCAATGGCAGGGAAATGAGGTTCATGTGAATGGACATTTTGGTCGGAATGGACCAGTTTGAACTAGCGGGTCTGTCTCTCTGCTTTAAGACTCTATGATTCTAATAACCATTGCTTGTTTCCCACTGAATGTTATATTGTACTTCCCCAATTCAGTGGAGCAAACTTGACTCTCCATCCGCCAGGTTTCCATGATGTTTGACCAGAATGTTCAAACATTCTATATTGCATTCAGACACCGTGTAAAATGCAACATATTAATGTCACTATTCCTCCAAAGCTGCTTCAGAACAAGGTTATCAATTATTCCTTCTGACCAGACAGCACCAAATCCAAACTAACCTGGTCTCTAGTTTGGATCACAACATATTCTTCAATCTACTTGATACACTTCTGGAATTTATTTTGCACAGCATGAGCAGTCACTTAGTTAACGCAATTTAGATGCAACTTGAGATAATTCAGAGTTACTGCGGCACCCACAATATCAAATTTCCAGATCATAAGATACACAAAATTTGCACGATAGTTTTGCACGACATAACACACCAATGTTTGTTTCTCCTTGCTAAGATCCTCCCAAACTGATTCTATGGGATCTGAGGGACAGGGTGTGTGTGACAGAATTGGACAAGATGTTCAGGGAGGCGCACCTCGATGCTGAGATGATCTGAAGGAATGTCCAGCAATAAGGACATTCTGTATCCCCGTCCTGCCAGGATAAGTGTTACCACATTCTCTCCACTCCCTCACACAAATGTATACACCCAAATACACAGACACGCAAACACATGAACAAACACACGCACACACATAAAGCCACAGAGACATGGACATTTGCGTCCATAAGACAGAGATAGGTTTTTGATGAATAAGGACATCAAAGGTTGCAGGGAGAAATCAGGAGAATGACGTTGAGAAACCTCAAATTCGTTATTAAATGGCATTCAGTCTCGATGAGCTGAATGGCCTAATTCTGCTCCTTTTTTTAAATGCTCGTGTTGTGTTATGCTATCTGGTATTCTCTTCCTGGCTGAAAATGTGTTGCTGGAAAAGCGCAGCAGGTCAGGCAGCATCCAGGGAACAGGAGAATCGACGTTTCAGGCATAAGCCCTTCTTCCTGGGACAGGAGTGGAGAATGAGAATGAGCCGTACCATTGTATACCATCATATTTGATTGGAAAGAGTCAGTGGTAATATTGGACATGTTTCGAGGGCTGAATGGATTACGTCTGTTCCTAATTATTCTGTCCTTATGTTTCAAGAAAGCTGGCGATTTGATGTTAGGTTAACATAGTTTTAAACTAGCGGGCCCTGCAATGGAATGAGGATGTCCCTTTCCCTTTAGTTTTGTGCTGTCTGTGGTGTCCTCATCCTCACAGAGCAGTGAAGACTTGGTTATTGAAGATATTCAAGGCTGAGCTTGACTGATCTTTGCTGGACAGGAGAGTCAATGTTTATTGGGAACAGACAGGAGACGGATAGTCAGACACACTGGGATCATCCATGAGCATTCTCACTGGTCCAGCTGAATGGCCTCCTGCTTCCCCTTCCCCATGAAGTTAGTCTGCAGTTGTCGCAAGTGGTTTGGATTGATGTTGTTTCTGGGAAAGGGTAGCGGATTTAATTGTGGGAATGTTTTACTGCATCTGGACAGGGAGACTGCAGATGCTGGAGGTCAGAGGCGAAAAGTGTGGCATTGGAAATGCTGAGCAGGTCAGGCAGCATCCGAGGAGCAGGAAGGTAATGTTTCAGGCATAAGCCCTCCATCAGTGATGCGCCGGAAACACAATTCTCCTGCTCCCTGTACACACGTTCCCAGAAGGCCTTTTGATAAGAAGCATTATCGGTTTCAGTATTGGATCAGAAGCTTTTTTGAACGATTCCCGAGTTTGGGAAAAATCAGCTGGATACATATTTTCTCTTGTCAGGCTGTTTAAAACTGCGGAATAAATTTTAAGTATACGATGTATTGATTATTATGAATGCATAGGCGTGCACTGTACCTTTTAAAGAGAGTGAAATCTGGCAAGGGCTTAACAAGCACAGAGTGTGCTGAAACATTTTTTTAAAAAGTAACATTTGGCTGAAATAAAGAGCTGAGCTGAGTGCTATGGTATACAACGAAGTCGACTTTAGCCAATCAGTTTAACTTACGCCCCATGATACCAAAATCCAAATGAATTTGAATTTTAATGATATCAAACCAATGAGACAATCCGATGTTTTGGAGTAGAAAGTTGGGCATTTTGAACAGTTAGCCAGAGCAGCAAAGAGCTCTAACAAATGCAGACTGCCTGCAGAATCCCTCACTGAAAGGTACCTGTTTCTATGAAATCAGTGCAGCAGAAGACTAAGAAAAGACTCAAGAAATCCTACAGAGGAAGAGTCACAGGAAAATCGACGTAACTCGCTAGTTTTGAAATTCATTTTTTTTATAAATCTGAATCGGGTGGTTTTAACAGATCAGTATACTGCTGTAGAGTGTGAGTTAGATAAATTGATCAGACAAGGATGATTACAGTGCAGGAAGTTGTTGTTTAATATTCTCTTTTCTCTTTAGGTTAAAGAATAAACTGGTATTGCTTTCTATAAATAGTGGAAGTTGGTAGTTCTTTGTCACTTTGTATTTTACAGATTACGAGATAAGGTGAGTTTTTCTTTGTGTCTGGTTTAAATTAGCAGAAGGGGTTCACCCCATGTCGTGACATTGATTTTAACACAGATATAATAAAGACATCAACCGATTTTCTAAAATTATGCAGACACATATAAACATTTCATCGAATTATAAAGCTTTTTTTTGCTAATGAAAGGTACTTTGTACAACAGCAGTAATGAATGGGTCTGCAAAAGGAATCAGCGATTCTACAACATTGGTTGGAACACGAATGAGAAATTCTGAAAGGGCTGTACAAGTGGGAATTCCATTCCGCAGAAGTTTGTGATGCTTGGGTGTTTGCATTTATTCAAAGTTGTGTCTGTTAAATATTTGATAGACAAGTGAGAGAAGGAAAACAGTGCACATACTGTGTTTCTGAGACCACAGCCTGATTAGGCACGATCTTAGTCCCTGGTACAGCAGTGACAAAGTGGCTAATGACCCACTCCTGCTCCTCACTCATGTGTTCCAATGTGCTATTCAGCCCCTGCACAGCAGCAGATGGAAGGCACTTGCTCCAATTACCTGGTCCACACTAACACAGGATATCATTCAGTCCATCCAGACTGACACTCACGGTTTGCTTTGGGTTGGAATATGTTATTTGGAAATCCAGGCTGAGTTAGAAAGACTCCTCTGGTCTCTTTACAGAGTGTCTCCTCTCTGCAACTTGTGCTTCATTTGTTGGTCATGTTTTAGACCCAGATTCACTGTGAATACAGCTCACAGACATCACTCAGAGATGATACACAAAATACTTTGCTCTCTCTGATTGCAACATTCAATAACAGAACATTCAGGAAAATTACAACCATTAACTTTCCAGTTACAGAACATGAGAACATAAGGAACAGGATCAGGAAATTCGGCCAGTCAATCCTGCCATACCATTGTATACCATCATGGCTGAACCACTGTCAGCATCAACTGCATTCAATTCCCAATTCTTCACACCACTCAACTCAATGATCGAGGGCAAAAAACAATCTACCTCCTCTGTAAGTACTTTCAGTGATCTAGATCTCCGAACACTCTAGTCTTGATAGTTCCTGACATTCATTAGCCTTTGTGAGAATAAAACACTTCCCACACAGACACAATGACGTATTGGCATGTTCAAAAGAGGTGAACGCAGGAGCCCAGCCAAGAGTGGCAGTCCCTGATATCAAGGCAAGGGTTGACTCAGTATGGTATCAAGGAACGCTGACTAAACTAAATTTAATGAGAATGAACCACAATATCTCCTTTGGTTTGGATAATCCGTAGCACAAAGGAAAATGTTCGTGGTTAGTGGACATCAATCCTTTCAGTCCCAGCGCATCCCTTCAGGAGATCCTCAGGGGAGCTTCTTTAGCACAAACATCTCCAGCTGCTGCATCAATGTGTTTCCTCCACCAGAAGATCAGAAGTTGGGATGGTCCCTGAAGTTTAGACAATGTTCAGAACCTTTTGTCCCCTGTCAGCTCCTGAGCGTGTCTGTGCAGCAAGACCCAGACAACATTCAGACTTGTGCTGTTAAAGTGCCCGTAACATTCATGTGATAGTCCTGCCAGACACTACATATTTCCACAGTTAAAATAGGAGTTCGTTTAGTATCGCCAGCTGGTTACACACGGATATGTGGAAGCCATTCAGCCCATCGAAACTAATAAACAAGAAGAGGGACAACCCATTCAATCCTTCTGCCTGTTACACAGGAAAAGAAGCAGTCTGGTTAGTGCATCTAACTGTTAAACAGAAAAATGCAATCAGACAATTTGAACATGTTCAATGGGACCAGAGAGAGGCCATTCATTCACTTAATGGCTTATGCAGGAACAGGAGTTTATCATTGATGCTCCAACATAACTAACCAATGGAGCAGAGACAGCACTCAGAGACGGCTCCATGATGTTCTTCGTGTCCCCATTGCATGTGGAACGTGTGCTATTATAATATGGTTTGCTGCCAGTGAGGAGGGAAGCCAAATACTTTGTGCCAAGTCTCAAGGAGGCATTTTCCATCTCCGAGAAGGCACACCCATGTTCTCCATCGAGGACAAAAGCTGGTGGGAAGAGTTAACTGTTTTAGTGTGATGGTATTGTGGCTACTGTGGGGTTGTGGATAACATGACGTTCAGTGCAGAATCACACGCACCGAATGCACTTTATTAATGTGGAGAGAGTTTATGCAAAGCCTGTACTTTTCTCTGTCAATCAAAATGGAGAGCAGGGGTGAAGTCGGGGAAACGTTCTCAGAGGTACTTAAACTGTCGTGAATCATAATCCGAGGAAAAAACAAACAAACAATGGAATTTATCACGTTCTTAGTGTCTGTTTAGAACATAATGACTGATTGTCCATTCCCCTCAAGTTTAAATATATTCACCTCTTATTCTCTCACAGTGCTAAAGATTAATCTTCACTCACTCCTCATGGTACCATCATTCCAGGAATTAGTCTGCTGATACTCATCACACTCTCTCTGTGACGAGGTGATCATTCCTTATAAAGGAAAGAAAGCCTGTCCACAATACCCTAAATGCTGCCTCAATAACACTCTCAGAGTTGATAACAATAATTCCATTCCCTCACTTTGCCATCTCTGTTTCTTTCCTGTGGTGTGAAATCCTCATACCTTCTCTATGCCTTGAGACTGATGTGGAATTTACAAGTTCCTTATATCTGTACATCAGCATCAATAAAGCCATCACCAGAGATGGAGATGAACCACATTCTTGTGAAGAATTTCAAAGAGATAGATACACCTAAAACAAGGAATGGTCACCTACCTGAATGGAAATGAGCTGTAGGAATACGGGACACAGACAGAGGAAGGGAGATATCTTTCCTTTTGTTCTTTTCTCACAGCATGTATGCAGTCCTGGTCAGGCCAGCATGTTATGCGAAACCTGAACTGAGTGGCTGGTTCAGCTGTTCCACAGGACAGTAAAGAGTAAAACATATTGCTGCGAGTTTGCAGTCACACCAGAGACCTGACCTGGAAAGAATGACCCATTGCCTTCTCTAAAGGACGAGAGGCAAGCAAATGGGCTTTTTCTCACAAATTATGTTTTCAATTTGATTATATCAACTTCTTTCATGTGATATCAATGGATTATTATTCGATGGCTGTAGATTATGAGTCAATGACTTGAGCACAATACACTGTTTAACATCTGACAGATTATGTACAGAGAACAATTTAAATATCTCAAGTGCAATTATTTTGTAATGGACACGTGATTTGAAGAGACTTGAAACAGATGTATCGGATTTAACAAAAGCACAAACGACAGTTCATTCAGAAGTTGCACTGAGGTTGAGGAGGAGACTGGGATATCATAATGGTAGCATTGGACAGGATGTGGGGAGGATATGGAGATGTAAATCTGTGCAGGACAACAAGGATTATGGAGTTTGAGAACAGTCTGGTTCCTTCTCTCATATCAGTGAGTAATTTATAAATAGTAATTTGCTTTATACAATTTATATGAAAAGGAATTTTTGATTGGAACTGAAGACATCGATTTCTACTTTACTAAAATTTACACGTCATGAGCAGAAATTCAGTTCAATTCAGTTTAACAGTCAAAGAGAATGACTTACTCGGAACACCAACTACAGTGAAGATGGGATAGTAACCACTTTGAATGATCCAAAGGATATTTTCGATCCGTGATGCTAATGATATCCATGGTTGAGAAAGATAGTAAAGACCCGAGTATAAACTCCTGTCCATTGTTGGAACATTCCACTTGAATGTTCTCAGATTCTAATCCATGTTGGAACATTCGAGTTGAATGTATTTAGATTCTATCCATCGTCGGAACATTCCAGTCTAATGTTGTCAAATTCTGATCTCTCCTCTCCTTCTCTCTGGAGCTGCTGATCCCTGTTAGTGCTGTCCTTGATACTCCCTCTCATAATATGAGATAACACATTGACAGAGCCCATTTATTATTTAACGCTGGAAACCCTCCACTGGGATAATTAGAATCTACAGAGATTGACATTACTCCAGTTAACCCCTTTTAATTCAATATTGATTTTATTAAAATTCAAAATAACGTTTAAAATCTACAAATTCAGCATGGGATATGTGGGAGTGAATGTTGGAGATGGTAGATTGATTGTGTGTAACCATTCAATCTGCCTTGGGTATGGGAGTAATAAGATTAGATTAGATTACTTACAATGTGGAAACAGGCCCTTCAGCCCAACAAGTCCACACCGACCTTCCGAAGAGCAACCCACCCAGACCCATTCGTCCACATTTACCCCTTCACCTAAAACTACGGGCAATTTAACGTGGCCAAGTCCCCTAACATGCGCATCTTTGGATTGTGGAGGAAACCGGAGCACCAGAGGAAACCTTTGCAGACACGGGGAAAATGTGGAAACTTCACACAGACAGTTAGCCTGAAGTGGGAATTAAATGCGGGTCTTTGGCGCTGTGAGGCTGCAGTGCTAACCACTGTGTCACCCACATAAATCAGCTTCTCCCTGTATAAATTGAAACACACAGCCTGTAATTACTGATCAGTGATTATAAAATTGAGAGAACTTTTATAGTCCATAATCTGACAGGAAAATGTGCTTAAGACAATATGGATTATAACAAGCAAACTACAGGGATATATTAAGAGAATTGTACTTGACAATTGCACGTGACAGATACCTTCCTAATTACTGACAACCTGCAAGTTGACCTTGAGAGACTCCTGTATCAGAACTCCCAAGTTTTTTTGCACTTCAGATTTCCGATTTTACTCCTACTATCGAAAATAATCCATGCCTCACACTTTCGCACAATCTACTTCATCGACCAATTCTTTACCCACTCCTCTAACCTGTCCACATCCTTCTGCAGGAAAGAGTGAGGACTGCGGATGTTAGAGATCACAGTCAAATAGTGTGATGCTGAAAAAGCACAGCCGGTCACGCACCAACTGAGGAGAAGGAGGTGCAACATTTCAGGAATGAGTGGGGTGGGTGGAAGGGGGCTGAAAAATAAATGGGAGGGGGTGAGCCTGGGGGAATGGTACCTTGTCAGGCGATAGTTATATGAAGGTGGGTGGTGATATTGAAGGTCAGAGCAGAAGGTGGAGCGGACAGATGGGAAGGAAAATGGACAGGTTGGACAGTTCAAGGGGGCGGTGCCAAGTTGGAGTGTTACACCCGAGATCATGTGAGGGGAAGGTGAGATGAGGAAACTGGTGAAATTGACATTGATATCGTTTGATTTGAGTTTCCCAAGGTGGAAGGTGAGATGTTGTTCCTTCAGTGTTGGGTGGCTTGAGTGTGGGGGTGGATCAGCCCTAGGACTGGCATGTCCATGGTGGAATGGGAGGGAGAATTGAAGTGGTCAGCCACAGGGCAGTGGGATTGTTGGGTGTGTGTGTCCCAGAGATGTTCCCTGAAGCGTTCCATCAGTTGACATCCTGTCTCCCCAATGTAGATGAAGGAGGGAGGGAGCAATGGACACCTTAGATGAGATGTTTGTATGCACAGAAAATTGTCTGCAGGCTATAGAAGGAATCTTTCGGGCCTTGAATGGAGGTGAGGGGGAGGTGTGGGCGCAGATTTTACACAACTTGCGTTGAAAACGGAAGGTTCCGGGAGAAAATGTTGGCTTGGTGGGGGTGCGGATGGGGCCGGGGTGGTTTGGGCCTAAGGTGGGAGTAGTGGAGGGAATGGTCTCTACAGAATGCTGATAGGGGTGGCGAGGGAAATATACCTCTGGTAGTGGGGTCTGATTGTAGGCGGCGGAAATGGTGGAAGATGATGAGTTGTATCTGGAGGCTGGTGGGTTGGAAGTTGAGGATCATGAGGGTCTATCCTTGCTGCGGTAGGAAGAGTAGGGATCAAGTACAGAGGTGTGGGAAGTTGAGGAGATTCGGTGGAGCACATTTCTGCAAGCTCTCCACCTCTTCAATGTTATCTGTCCCTCTACATGTCTTTGTATTGTCTAACCATCCGGCTGCATTTGGCACGGTGGCTTAGTGGTTAACACTGCTGCTTTACCGTGTCAGGGACGCAGGCTCAATTCCCACCTTGCGTGACCGTCAGTTTGGAGTCTGCACGTTCTTCCCGTGTCCGCATGGGTTCCCTCCAGGTGCTCTGGTTTTCTCGCACAGTCCAAATGGATTCTGTGAAATGGACATGCTAAATTGTCTATGCAATAAGCTATTAGTCAGCGGGGAATGGATCTGGGTAGGTTACTCTTCGGAGAGTTAGTCTGGACTTATTTGGCCAAAGGGCCTGTTTCCACACTGTAGTCGTTCTAACTCTAAAAATTAGCCAGCGTGCCCTCAGTTCCTTCATCTAGATTTTTAACTGTATAAAGTGAAAATTTGTGATCCCAACACCGAATCTTGTAGGACAATACTTGTCACTTACTGCCATCCTGAGAAGGCAATTTTATCCTTATTCTCTGCTTTCTGTAAGACAGCCAAGCTTCTATCGACGTTAGCACCTTGCCTCTGATAATAGGAGATTGCAAAAGATTGTCGGTAAAACAGAAAATATTGCAAACAGACAATTCCAGTTTCCTCCCTTGTCCCTTCAATCCGTGCATTGAGTCACACACTCTTTCCAATTCCAGTAAAGTGCTGGATAAGTATTTTAGATTAATCAACTGTCTCCAGCCACTCACTGTTTATTATACAACTCTCTCTGGACCCACTGGATTGACATCTGTCTTGCCCCTCTCTCTCAACCAAATCTCTGTAATATTAACATCGCAGTAATATATACTCACCCAAGCTCCAAGTTCATTGGTCTCGACTGTCATATTCCTCACATTATAATCAGCGCACCTCAGACTGCCAGGCCCATTGTGGTCTGTACCTCTTCCTGTCTGTTGATGGTCTTAGCTGTACTGGGATTAGTCGCCAATCCTTCTCAGACACTGTACTTGTGGACAGACAGCTCTGGTTCCCACTGTCCTCCTCCACCTCCCCCCGCCCCGCCACCCCGGCCGGCCACACAAGTTTAAACACTCTTGAGTGACAAGAACAAACATTCCTGCCAGAAGATTGCTGTCAGTTCAGGTCCATCCCGGCCTTCTTGTGTATATCCTACAGACCTGGGAATCCCAATGACCCAGATATCAGAGATTGCTGCCAATTAATGTCCATCCCATCCTTCTCGTGTATATCCTAACGAACCGGGAATACCAATGATACACATGTCAGAAGTACTGCCTCCTCTACCAGCTCTTTGCCCATATACATGTAACTGTACTACTTTCCTATTCCTAATCTCACTGCCACATGTCATAGTCCTGTGTCTCTAAAATTTAAATATCATTTCAGCACAACTCCGCCAAGACTTTTTGTTTAAAATGGACAGACTTGAAAATAAATACTTAAGTGTGAGTTCATTAACTGAGAAAGAGGAATCCACTGAATCAGTCCAGTAACCACAGGATCTGATATCTATCACCTCTACCAAAGCTGTTTGGCCAAGTATAACGTATGGACCATCTTGCAGATGGACAAGGATAAACAGAAAATGGTCAAAAAGACCAGAAAGAGAGAGAGCAGATGGATGTCATTCAGCATGTTTACTCTGCTTTGCTATTCATTTGGATTTTAGCTTTTCTGTTCCTTCCAATGGTAAGGTTTTTTCCAAGCATTCCGAGTGGATCAGAAAGTGCCCACTGTCTTTGTGTAAACAGCCCTGCATGGGAGCATCCATTGCCAAGTGATGAGTTCTGGGGAGTGTCAGGAGTGGCTCGAGGAAAGGCTGCATGCAGTGACGGATGGACTGAGGGACTGAGAGAGATATAGTGGGAACCAGTGACTTTAGGGTCAGATGGTGGAGAATCTGTGTGGGTAGAATTGAGGCATGGAAAAGGTGAATAAAACAAACATAGTTGAAGTCTTGTACAGGCCTCCAAACAGTAATCAGGAGGTGGGGCACAAGATACACCAGAAGAGAGAAAAGATGTATAGAAAAGGCAAAGTTGTAATGATCATGGGAATGATAAAAACAGATGTTGAGGAAGAGGACGGGCTCAGCCAGTTGGTGGAGGGACGTGGGGGTTGGGTGCAGTTCATGTCTTTGTTCCAGGAAGAATCAGAGAGCCCTGAGACCATCCTCGTGGGGGTGGGGGGGGGGGGGGGGGGGGGTGGATGTGTATTGTGATTTTACATTCATTGGAAACAGGAGGTGGATGGTGCCTGCAAAATTGAAATTCTGAAATTGGTGTAGAGTGTCAGAGGAATCACGGATGTACGTGGGCAGGGACTAGACCAGGGGAAAAGATTGATTCAATGGAGGAAGAGATGAATTGTTCGTAGCAGGTACAGGCTGAAGTAGTGAGTCTGCCTGGGTCGTCCTGTTTGTGGATTTTGTGTAGGAGATGGAAGCGACCTCTGCTATCAGAGGGCCATCAGCTTGGGGGGCATTTGGTGTGGGTTGGAAGGGCAGCGTGTGTGTATGCGTGTGGGTTGGGGGCTTGCGGATCACCAGGAGAAATTAGGTAAATTATCGTAGTTGATACATTGGACTGATGTGCCATGATGGGGTCATGATCTGAGAAAAGACTTGTTATATATTTTTCTATCGCTTGATTCTTGTTCAGATTGTACAATTATTCTGAATGTTTGTATCTCCATCAAGTGCAGACGACACGTTTTTTCCCCCTTAGTGTGGTGCCTCAACATTTTTTAAACGTTTGTTTCTACAGTATGTGCAACAATGGGCGTTTGTTCCAATAATTTGCTTCCAATTCATGGAAGATGTGAGAATATGATCTGATCTCCTGCAGTGTGTCCATTAGGTGCAATTTAATTAAGTCTTTATCCTCACACATTCGCTTTTCCAAACAAAAACGAATGAGTCCAGAAATCCTGCGATTTTGTTTCAGCTCTGACTATTGCTGGGAATGTTACACAGGGCATACTCCAGTGTCACGGAAAATACAAATGTTCCAGTGCAAGGTGCCAAACCCTAGTCTTTCCTAAATTATTTACAAGCTTTATAAATAAAACATGCAGAGGTGGCAGAGTGTAAAAGTAGGTTCAGCTGTGTTCAAATGTTATTTCTGGCCCCGTCATAAAAGAACTGAACTACATCACTCTGTAAATTCGCCAAAATAAGAACAGCACGAGACTGGAATTCTTCATTCTTCCTCTGTGAATAACATCTGGAGACCCGGAAGAAAATCAAGGTTTTTCTGTGATATTCATAAATGATGATGGTGAGAATGTGGGAGATGGGGGCAGCTTAAGTTCGTTCACAGGTATTCGCTTTGACAAACAACATGTTTTCCTGTGATTTCCTGCCTGTTGTTCATCACAGCATTCACATCCCCACCCCAACCCAATATGCAAGGCCCAATGATTTTGCTAACTATTTCCTTGATTCAATTCCATGTTTCTGTGACTTGAACGTGTGATTCCAAATAAAATGTTGAGTGAGTAGGAAAACAACAGTGTCCCAATTGAACTCAAACACATTCTTCAGCACCATTTTACAATCCTCTGGTACTGGAGCAGGCTGTGCCCCTCTTCTGAAATATGTAAACACTATTGAGGTTTATCTGATAAGTGGCAAACAAGAATAATTCTTTCATATGACCAGACAATAAATATCTCAAATTGGAGAGAATCTAAAAGCCTTCTATTGATATCTGTGACATAATCAATACCCAATGACAAATATCCAGAGTATAAACATCTGTCAAAAATTCAACTGGACTGGCCATGCAAAAAAAACAGCATTTCAGATGTTGGCAATTCTGTGGTGACTAACTCACCTCCTAAAGTACTCCAAATTCCAGTATTTACATGGCACCAGGCAGGGAGTGGCCCAGAGAAGACCTTCAGGTGCCCAGATGAATACAGATGCAATAGCTGTTGTCGAAGAGAAAGCAGGGGCCTAATTATGCACTACATCCATTTGTAGTTAGTAATACTGCCTCGCTGCAATACTGACACACAAATGCACTTCCCAGATTCAGTCCCAGCAGCACTGTGGATTACCAACACCAGCTGTACTGGGACTTCTCAAGGGCAATTAAAGCCGGTCTACCTCATTAAAATCCCATGTGAATGTTTTTTAAAAAACTCAATTTTCTAATAATTGTTGAACAATGCAGATGTTTTATTGATCTGATGAGCCTGTCACTGTCTCTAAAATTGTGTGATCTATTTGTAGAATCCATTTCACGCATAAATTATTAACCAACTGACAACTCAGACACAGATAATACAAGATAACAGCATTTAAGAAGCAACTGATTCAGCACTTCAAAGGCCAGGGCAGAGTAGGCTATAATCTGGACGCAAGTGAGATTATTGCAGTTTGTTAGCTTTTGGTTGGCATATACCTGTTGGGCTGAAGGGCCTGTTTGTATGCGGTACGACTTTATGCATTTTATAACAGAAGATGTAGTCCCACTATTTTCATTGCTGTGAACATCATGTGGTGATGAATACAACCTCCAAGGTTACACAGCATCCTGACTTCAATCAATACCATTGTCCCTTCACTGTCAGAGTCCTGTGGCTTTCTTTGAAACATATCAGTTCGTGTACCTACAATACGAAGATCATTGGGGTTCACCACCATATTCTGAGTGGAAATAAGACACAGGCAATAAATGCTGGTCTTGCCAACGGAATTCGCATCACAAGAACAACTGAAAGGGATCTGCACTACTGACGGCATCCATTTTAACCGATCTGATTTCTAACGCAGTTTTAATTAGGCTTTTACTTTGCCTAAACATCTGATCCTACCGGAACTCCATGAAATTTCTGCGTGTGCTTTCGCAGTGCTGTTTAAAAATCAAATTTGCAAGTTATGCTCATCATTCTGAAAGGGAGAACCTTTGTGCGCTTGAGAATGTCTTCATTATTTGTCAGTATCTAAAGGTAATAGCAACGTAGAAACTACGATCAGGAGTAAGTGATTGGACAACTTGAACCAAGCCCTCCATGTGATAACATCATGGATGATCTGATTGTGGCCTGAAACACATATTCGTGCTATGCCTTATAACGTTCATGCATCATTATTAGCGATAAATTGTCTGCCGGTGTCTTAAGAATATTCAATGTCTTACTCTCTCTGAGGGGAGTTCCCACAGACGCAGAACCCTATGAGATGGTCAAAACAATCACCAACTCCTTCACTGGGATATTCTCCAGTTTTCAGCAGTCCATCCATTTCTGGAAATCTCTCGCACAAATTGAAAATTGGTTTAGCATTCAATTTGAATATACTACTCAGAATTATATTGGTTTAAAATGGATCATGTGTCATTTGCCTAAACTCCAACAGATCCAAGGCCAGTCTGACCATGTTTCCTCCAGAGATAAATGCTCATCACAGGAATCAGTTGAGTGAATCTTCTCTGGACTGCTTTTCATGTCATTTTGCCCTCAGTTCTCCTGATGTGGTCTCACCATTACCCTGCCAAGCTGTAGTAAATCTTCCCTACTTCTCCATATATTCCCTTTCAAAAGGTTTGAAAATTTATATTGCCTCGCTATGATGCGCAAGCAATGTGCTTTTTGTTGTGATCCAGGTGCCTGATTCCCCTGTACCTCAGCTTTGCAATCTCTCCATTGGAATAATACACAGTTTTTCTATTCACACCACCAATCTATTCAAACACATACACATTTTCCTGCTATACTCCATATACCAATATATCATTCACTTGACCCACCTCGAGTTCTCTATAATATTATGATGTGGAGATCAACATCCATCTGATAATTAAAACCAATACACCCAGCGAAGATCTCTCCTCGCCTTACAATATGGTAAGGAAGTGTGACAAGTGATGTAGCACTTTGATACCAGCTTGTTATAAAGGAGTGGTTCAGTGAAATGGAATCCTTTCTCGCACTCTGTAATTATCAAATAACTATTTACCTGTTAAGAGGTGGCACGGTGGCTCAGGGGTTAACACTGTTGCCTCACACCGCCAGAGAACCGGGTTCGCTACCAGCCACGGGCAAATGTCTTTGTGGAGTTAACACATTCTCAGCGCTCCCGTTTCGTCTCACAATCCAAAGATATGCAGGTTAGGTAAATTGACCATGCTAAATTGTCCACAGTGTTCATGGATGTGTAGGTTGGCCAGACGTTAATATGGTAGAGGCATGCATCTGAGTGGTTTACTCTTCAAAGCGTCAGCGTGGTCCTTGTTCGGCTAAAGGGCCTGTTTCCCCACGGTAGGAATTCTATGATTCTAACTCTAACAGTGAACGAATCTCTGAAAAAGTGAACCATCACTCTGTAAATAACTATCTATTCTGGATCTTCCTTATATGCTGTTTTAATAATACAGATTCCACTCATAAATCCATTCTTAGTAAGAACAATAAATAAAAACTTAGTTTCTCAAAGGTTTCACAGAATGGGTTCACTTGAAATATCTGCATCTTATTCCCTCATCTTTTTCTGTCTGAAATGCTTTCTCAGTTGTTTTCTGGTTTCAAGAATATTTGCTTAGCCTTTATTGATGGATAGAGCTTCTTATACCGAGCATGGAAATTTCTTGCAAGACCCCAATATTTCTTTCCTGTCATCATCTTTTCAGACAGTTGACTCTCCCCCCTCTGTTCAATTGCCTCTGTTTTATATACCTCCTTGACACAAGAAATCCTTCTAATATGATTGTTTTCAGATTATTAACTCGAAAATGGACCCTTAGTCTCCAAGTGCCTTTTTAAATTAATTGGCAGAATTTGAATTGTTGCCTGGGTAAAAATGTTGCTTGGGTCTGACAACTGATCGGTTTTGCTCCATTCTGTCAAATGGGCACCTGCAAACTGCTTACCCACAGACGTTCATGTTTCTGTTTAATCACCGAAAAGCACCTTACCTTTTCAAAGGTCATCATGGTATTGCCCAAAGCTTTACAAGTTCGCCATTTTTACGCACCATTAGACTGATATCCATTTCATATCTTCCCTTTTTTAGCTTTCCAATCTTTATATTCTTCGACGTTTTTGCCAAAAATATGGATTGTGGCCACATTCCAATGGTGTTGACAATGCAATATTTTTACACCATGTCCAACTTGTCAGTTTGCAGTAATGCAAACATGTTTTACAGCTCTATCATAGACAGGCAGAAAGCTGGAAGAATACAGAAAGCCAAGCAGCATCAGGCGGTGGAGAAGGGTGTAAACATGAAGCGTCGACTTCTTCACCTCATGATGTTGCCTTGCCTGCTGTGTTCTTCCAGCCTTCTGTTTGTCTTTTTTGAATTCCAGCATCTGTAGTTTATTTTTGGTCTCTTGCAGCCCCGTTTCCCACTTTCCAGCCTTTGCATCTGCAGAAAAAAATAATAAATCGCAAAAGAATGGTCAACGCTCTTTAATTCTAATCTAAATGGTCATTTTCAGTTCCATACACTTGCAATGTTGACTTCTCCATCTCCCAATTCTCTGCCTTTTGTCAGTCAGCTAAACCTCTATCCAAGCCAATACTCTGCCGGGAAACTTCTGGGAACTAGCCTTCTCGATCAGTCGTTTATGTAGCGCCTTGCTAAATGCCTCTGAATGTCTCGAGATACGACATCTATTGGATCCCGATTATACAACTTCCTGTTTTCATCCTGAATTATCTCCAGCAGATTTGTCCAACATGACCTACCCTTCTTGAAACTGCTGAAACTGGTGACATGATCTGTGTTTTTCCAAGTGTTCAGTTATTTCATTCTTTATGATTGATTCCAGCAACCTCCCAACACAGAGGTCAAACTCACTGATATATTGTGTCCCATCTTTTGCCTGTCGCCCTTGTGAATAAGAATGGCATATTATTAGCAATTTTCCAATGCATTGGCACATTTCTACAATCCAAGTAATTTTTCAATATCACAACCAATACATCTACTATCTCTGCTGCTAGCTCCTTTAATACACTTGGGACTTATCTGCCTTTAATCCCATTAGTTTACTTAATACGTTTTTCCCTGGTCATAGCAATCATAGAACATAGAACATAATAGCACAGTTCTGGCCCTGCGGCCCTCGATGTTGTGCCCACCTGTGGAACCAATCTGAAGTCTGTCTATTCTACACTACGACATTTTCATCCATATGTTTATCAAATGAACATTTAAATTCCTTTGAAGCTGGTGAGTGCACTATGGTTGCAGGGCGGGCGCTGTATGCCCCTACCACTCTCTGAGTAAAGAAACTACCTCTGACATCTATCCTATAACTATCACACCCCTCCAATTTAAAAGTATATCTGTCGTGATAACTATCACCATCCGAGGAAAAAGGCTCTGACTGTTGTTCCGACCCGGGGTACACCCCTCTGCTAATTTAAAACGGCAACACGTAAAGAATTCACCCCGTGCTGTAATCTGTTAAAATTCCAGAGGCAAAGAGCTATCCCGAAATTAATATTTAAAGTAAAAATTAACAACTTTATTCCTTAAGTCTAACAGAGAATATTATCTAACAACTATTTACAACTATTTTACCTTAAAGCTATCTTTTACCTCCACCTCGATAATAATAGTCCGATCAAAGATTGCTGATTAAGTTTTTTTAAAAAAATCTTATTTCAAAGCCAGGCAGCTGTCGATTTTTCTCCATATTCCTGTCTTCTTTTCTTGTTCTTGAGAATTCTGCTTCCCAGGTCTTTGTTTCAGAAAGGTACCTGTCAGAGAGCAGATCTTTCTGCTGGACATATTGGCGGCTTGCTGGTCTTTGTCGCTCTGGCTAATAGTTCAAATTGTTTGATATTTATACACCAAAACATTGGATCATTTCATTGGCTTTAATATTGTCAAAATACTAAATACAAACTTGATTGGCATTTGGTATGTTGGGCAGAATTTAAACTGAGTGGCTGAATTTGAATTTGTTTTTGTCTCATAGTAACCCAGATACTGCTAGCTGTTTTACCAATTATTGCATTTTAATTTGCCCTGTGTTCTTGCTAAGCCCTTGGCGAACATTTCAACTCTCTTAATGATATAGTACACTTGAAGCTTCATAAAACTCTCCACCCCATCTCACCTTCTGATTATCTTATATAGATCAATTCAGTTACCTCTCAACCTTCTTCTCTCGAACGAAAACAGCCGAAATAACTCAGAGACTTTTCTTATAGGATCTTCCATCCAGATCAGGCAACATCCTCGTAAATCTCTTTTTAACCCTTTCCAAGCTTCTGAGTCCTTCCAATAATGCAGAACTATGCGTAGTACTCCAAGTGCAGCCACAAAGGAGTTTTGTGCATCTGCAGTATGATCGTGTGGCTTCAAAATTCAAACCCTCTACCAATAAAAGCAAACATACAGTACACCTTTTTAACAAGTCTATTAAAGAGGGTGGCAACTTTCAGCGATTTATGTACATTGACACTGAGATCTCTCTGCTCATCGACACTGCCAAGAATCTTACCATTAGCTCAGTATTGTTCATTCCTGTTGATCCTTCCAAAGCGAACCACCTCACACTTTTCACATTAAACTCAGGTTGCCACCTCCCAGCTTATCTATGCCCTTCTGTAACTTGCAACATCCTTCAGCACTATCCACACTTCAACCACCTTAATATTATCCATAATATTACTAACACATCATCCTATGCCGTCATCTAGGTCATTTATAAAAATGAAAAACAGCAGTAATCCCAACAAGATCCTCTGTAGGAGCTACAGTTTTAGGGTAGTTTGTGAAAACATTGCTTTTGTGCCTCTGCCATGTTTGAGTTTCTCATTTTTAACATGTCAGTTTCATCCTGAAAAAAGCCAGCACTTAGTTTTACTACGCATTTCCTTTTTATTTACTAGTGAAACCTTCTGGTATCAGTTCGTTTCCTGTCATAGCTTCTTTTAATGTTGTGTTTTAACCCTTTGAGGAAACTTATTTTTTTTGTTTTCATTCATTCACAGGAAGAGAGCATTGCTACGTTAGCCAGCATTTATTGTCCATCCGTGATTGCCCAGAGGGCAGTTAGGAGTGATCTACATTACTGTGGGTCAGGAGTCACATGTGCGTCAGACCAGGTAATTTGGCAGTTTCCTTCCAATAGAACATTGGTGAAACTTGTGAGCTTCTCCTGACAATCTATTCATGTTCACCATCAGTCTGTTAATCCCAAATTTGAATTCAAATTCCACCATCTGCCATGACACGATTCGACCCAGGTCCCCAGAACATTATCTGTGTCTCTCGATGAACAGTTCAGCTATAACGCATTAGGCCACTGCCTTACCCAATCCCTCCGAGCATGACTAATTTGTGCAGTATGATTTGCCGTAGTTTTTGCCCTCATGCTGTCATTGACTACCTTACCTAGACATGGATATTGTTTCTCTGTAATGCAATTCCTCTTCTCTCACGAACATACATTAATTGAGAGATATTTAGTATCCCCTTAAGTATTTGATAATTTTTTCACCTTCCCTGCCTTTGACTGTTCGCATCCACCCCCCCACCCCACACCAAACCTTTCCTTAGGCCACTGTAAATATCATTGCCCAACAATAAGGCTCTCGTATGTGACTCTGTCCTCTCTCCTTCAATCTGAATCTGAAACTGCATCATGTTGTGTTCACTCCTTTCAAGAGGATCCTTAACTGCAAGATCGTTTTTCATTCCTTCCTAATATCAAATCTAAAGTAGCCTGCTCTCTGGTTGGTTCCATGATATGTGCTCTCAGAAACAATCCTTCATATACTCTACGATTTGTACTTGTAGCCTATCCGTGGCCTAGTTGATTAATTGATTAATTGATTCAATATGCACGTTTATCCCACCGTTGTTACCTTGTCAGGAGCCCTCATTATTTCCGATCTCAGAAGTACTTTGGGGAGACGGTGGCTGAAAATTACTCTTCCAAAGAGGTTTCTTCCCTTGCTTTTTATTTGCACCTGGACTGATTTTCATGTTGTTACCTCGTGCCAATACCACATCTTAACATATACTTGATATCGTCTATAATCAATTCATCAATTCCACCTCCATTGCCTTTATGTCTATCCATTCGGAACATTGAGTACCCATGGATAGTTCACTGTCGAATCCTGATCTTCCTGTAACCATGTTTCAGTCATCCTTACTAGGTCATACCCATTTGTCTCTGTACTTACTGTCAGGTCATAAATTTTATTCCAAATACTGTGTGCTTTTATGCACAAAGTTTTTAAATAAGTTATTTTGATTTGTCTTTCCCCTTTAATATTTTTTCGAGTACGAGCTTCCTGATTTCACACACCTCACTCGTTAACAACACCAACACGTCCCATCTTCATTTGTTAAGTTTCATTTATTCCAACCTCCAACTCACATTTTGGACTTTTTGATGCCTTCTCGCAGCATGGACATGAGACTGACCGTACCTGATGTCCTTCTCACCTCTACCGTCTATTTATCTTCTCACCTGCTGCTTTGTTTCCCAGCCTCCTGGTTTATGAGTTTGAATCTACCTAATTTGCACTAGCAAACTTCCCCACCAGGATGTTGATGCTCCTCCAGTTAACATGCAATCCTGTTCATTTATTAAAGCACCCACCTGTCCTGGGATAGATCCCAATGATCCAAAAATCTGAAACCTTCAAAACTGAACTAGCTCTTTAACCACATTTTAATCTATACTGCCTTCCTAATCCTTACCTCTTTTACATGAGGCACTGGGTGTAATTCAGACATTACAGTGGAGTGTTCTCTCTTTCTCTCTCTCTCGCACACATGCACACAGACACACACACAGAGACACACACACAGACATGCACACAGACACGCACACACAAACACACACCCTTCATTACTTTGCAGAAGAATACCAGTAACCTTAAATTATCAGAAAGATAACTGGAATAAGGATGTAGTTAAAGATGCGAGAAATTAGATTTACTCTTCATTGATCAGAAGAGAGAAAGAAGTGAACTTATTGTAGTGCACAGAATTTTGAAAGAAATACAGGGTAAAATAAAAATACTCCATTTCTCTTAGCTGGCATTACAGCATCTAAATGTCCCAGTTTCAAGATTGTCAGCACAAGACCTCGGAGTTGGATAAATACCATTCATTCTAAAAATGGCAAAGTTTCAAATTATTGTTCACTTCAATTTAATAACACAAATCATTTATTTAATCAATATTCACAGTGCATGTTGAATTATTGTCATTTCTTAACTGTTGGCAAATAGCTGAAACTCACACGTTTCGGTGAGAAATTAAACTGATTGATTATATATAAATGTATAAGAAAGCTATTTCTCTATGATGTTCAATCGTTTTCTCTCTCTGAAAACATAATCATTCAGAAGCCAACCACGTTCCAAATGTTGGAGCGACGATGTATTCATTTGAATACTGACAATGCATATGTAATTGTGATCACCACAATAGTCCGATATCACGTTCTTTGTTCGCTATTAAATAAATATACATTCTTTATTTTTGTATCTTATAATTTTGACAGGCTTTTGTATTATAGTTCCATAAATATAACATCAACCCATTTGTTTCCAGAGATGATGCAATTATTGTTTGGTTGAACAATGAATAATCATATTTCACAGTTTTGCCCAATTCATGAACTTAGCAAATATCTGATTATTTTTCAGATCAGTAAACTCATCAGCTTGCAATCATAACCTACGTTGAAAATGGATTTTGAAAGATTGGAATTCAGTCACAGCAGCCTGTGATACTGAGGAAGACAATGGTCTGCTCTTAAATCTATCCAGAGAGCTTCCTCCCTGGGTGTAGGTTTGCTCGCTGAGCTGTAGGTTTGATATCCAGACGTTTCATTACCTGGCAAGGTAACATCATCAGTGGCGACCTCCAAGTGAAGCGAAGCTGTTGTCTTCTTCTTTCTATTTACATGTTTGTCCTGGATGGGTTTCCTAGGGATTGTGGCGATTCCATTTCCTGTTCGTTTTCTGAGGGGTTGATAGATGGTATCTAGATCTATGTGTTTGTTTATGGCGTTGTGGTTGAAGTGCCAGGCTTCTAGGAATTCTCTGGCATGTCTTTGCTTAGCCTGTCCCAGGACAGATGTGTTGTCCCAGTCGAACTGTTTTTTTTTCATCCGTGTGTAGGGCTACCAGGGAGAGAAGCTCGTGTCTTTTTGTGGCTAGCTGATGTTCGTGTATCCTGGTGGATAACTTTCTTCCTGTTTGTCCTACGTAGTGTTTGTGGCAATCCTCGAATGGAGTTTTGTAGATGACGTTGGTTTTGTCCATGGGTTGCACTGGGTCTTTTCAGTTTGTTAGTTTTGGTTTCAGAGTGTTGGTGGGTTTGTGTGCTACTTGGATTCCGAGGGGTCTTAGTAGTCTGGCTGTCATTTCTGAAACTTCTTTGATGTATGGTAAGGTGGTTAGGGTTTCTGGCTGTGTTTGGTCTGCTTGTCGTGGTTTGTTCTTCACGAATCTGCACTGTATTTTTGAATATCCGTTCTTCTCGAATACGTTGTATCGGTGGTTCTCCTCTGTTTTCCGAAGTTTGTCTGTGCTGCAGTGTGTGGTGGCTCGTTGGAATAGTGTTCTGATACAGCTTCGTTTGTGTGTGTTGGGACGGTTGCGGGTGTAGTTAAGTATTTGGTCAGTGTTTGTCGGTTTTCTGTATACGCAGGTTTGTAGATCTCTGTTGTCCTTTCTTTCGACGGTGACGTCCAAGAATGCGAGTTTGTTGTCAGTGTCTTCCTCCTTGGTGAACTTTATGCCTGTGAGGGTGTTGTTGATGATGCTAAATGTCTCTTCTATCTTGTTTCATTTTGTGATGACAAAGCTGTCATCTACATAGCGGACGCAGATTTTTGGTTTGATGGTTGGTAGGGCTGTTTGTTCTAGTCTTTGCATTACTGCTTCTGCTATGAATCCTAATAGCGGAGAACCCATGGGTATGCCGTTGGTTTGTTTGTCGTGTATGTTGTTGAAGGTGAAGTGGGTGGGGAGGCACAGGTCCACTAGCTTCATGATGTTTTCGTTGGTAATGTGATTGATGGTTGTTGGGGTATTTGTGGTAGTCTCTTTTAAAAGTGTGGTAAGTGTTTCCTTTGCTAGGTCGATGTTGATGGAGATGAACTTTGCTGTTCTGTCGAATGAGATCGTTGTTTCGTCTTCCTCTATTTTGGTGTTTTTGATTATTTTTAGGAATTCCTGGAGTGGATGGAGTGCTGTCATTCATCTGGGTCAGGGCAGTCATTGAAACATTATTTCGCAACAAATTATTTGGATTCCACCTTGGGTCGGAGAGAAACTAGTCATCAGGCTTTCACTAATCTCTGTGTAGGTCCAAATGCTGTCCAAATTAGATCAATGACTGGCCAACAACCATGCCTTACAAATTCATCTTCAGACTGAGCCCGGTCCAGGGGGCAGATGAATGGGTATGGAGTGTCAGAATCACATCACACAAGTCACTTATGGTGATGATATCTGGCCTGTCTCCCAGACCCCATGCATCTGAAACCTGAAGCAGACACTGGGTGAAGACGTTAACAAGTTTGCAGTCTTCTGCACCACATCGTGTCTCACAAAGAAACCTCTAAAACCGTATCTAAGAAATGGCACCTTCACATTCACCAGTATCAAACGAAAATTGTACATCTCTGTGGATGGCCAGAGATTAATACATGGGTCACCCAGCAGAATGTATCTGAAGAAAACAGCAAGAAGTGGCAAGTCAAGAATCACGTTAATAACTGAACTTGACAGATTCTGTCTGGTGTAGTTCGACACACACATATTGAACTGAATTTCACGTGACTGTAACAATGCGCACCATAACTGGTGATCTTGGCCTAACGCCCCTAAAAAACTTAATGTTCTCATACACACTACTCCATGACACATTCAAAAATTAATAAGAATCCACAAGCTGGGTGAAACAGAATCATAAAACATTAGAGTACAGTACTAACCTTTTGGCCCTTGACGTCCAACCAACACTTTATACTACTCAATCCCCTGCTAATCAAAACATCATCTACCTTCCTAACAATCTTATCAACCTGGGTGGCAACTCTGATGGAGCTATGATACAAGATCCCCCTGTTCCTCCACAAAGTAAGAATCCTGCCTTTATTCTGCATTCAAATTCGACCTTCCAAAATGAATCGCTTCACACATTTCCAGGTTAAAATCCATCTGCCACTTATCAGCCCAGTTCTGCATCATATCAGTGTCCCATTGCAAATTACAACAGCCCTCCAAATTATCCACAACTCCAACAACCTTTGTTGTATCGACACATTTACCAATCTGTCGGTAGCAGAGTAAGTAGTAAGGCTTTGGTTTGATAAGCTTCAGTGAGCAACAGGTCAGCAAAATGTACAAGCAAGCTCTAGGTACTTCTATCTTTAGTCTTGCAGCAGTCCAGACGGCATTTGGGGGAGTCGCATATTCCTCCTGCGGGATATGGGAGCTCAGGGAGATTGCCAACGTCCCTGATGACTACACGTGTGGGCAATGCATCCAGCATCAGCTCCTTGGTGATTGTGTTCGGGAGCTGGAGAAAGATAAGTGCTTTAGTGCGGTGGTCACACTCAAGACCTGCCCCTATCCATGTTTCTGTAATGACTATCATATCCCAGTCCCACGTAAAGATCCACACCCAGAGTTCATCACGCTTACTTGTAAGGTCTGTTGCATTTAAATGTTTACAATTTAATTAAACAGACGTTCCTTGCTCCCTGTCATGTTCCAGGCATAGAGTAGCTGGGTGACCATCACGAATGATGAAGGGAGTAGGCAGAGAGTACAGGAATCACTTATTGCCATTCCCCTTGAAAAGAAGTATACCATTTCGGATAATGTTGGGGGCATTGACTGTTCAGCGGAAAGCAGCATTAGCGAGGTTAGTGGCACTACCATTGGCTCTGGGACACAGCAGGAAAGGGTAAAAGTAAGCAGGGTTTTAGAGATAGGAGAGTTGATTGCTAGAGGAACAGATTGGAGCTTCTATGGCCTCAAACGGGAATCCAGGATGGTGTGTTACCTCTCAGGTTCTAGGGTCCAGGCTGTCTCTGAGAAGGTGCAGAATATTCTCTAGGGGGAGGGTGGGCAGCCAGAAGTCATTATGCACGTTAGCACAAATGATACCTGTAGAGATAGGAATGAGGTCATGCAGAGTGATTATCGAGAGCTAAGAGAAACATTAAAAAAATTAACAGTGCAAATCTCCTAAGAGGGAGATTACATCTAGGGTCAAAAGGCTTGCACTGCGCTGTAATTTTTTATTACCATCAGTGACCAGTGCCACATGCAATGGACGAAGCACCAATATCTTGGCGGCCAGCTTTACTCGTGCTACAAGGGAGTGTTTAAATGAGATTCGCAGGGGGGTCGTATCCTCAAGAGCAGGGAGGCAAGTGTGAGGTTGGAAGGAGATGCAGCAATCAGAAATAGTAAGTTGAAGAAATAGGTTCGGCTCGAATACGACAGAAAAAGTAATGCCTTTTGGATTAAATTGCATTTATTTCAATGCAAGAGGGCTGACAGGTAAGGCTGATGAACTCAGCGCATGGATAGGTACGCAGGACTGGTATAGTACAGCTATTACTGAAAAAAATGCTAAGGGAGGGATAGGACTGGCACCTCAATGGGCCAGGTTACAGGTGCTTTAGACTGGACAGGGACGATGGGAGGAGGGGAGAGGAAGTTGCATTTCTGTTTAAGGGGAGTACCACAGCAGTAATCAGAGATGAAATAACTGAAGGATCATCCAGTGAGGCTTTGTGGGTGGAGCTAAGAAATAGGAACGGGATGGTGTAGTGATTGTGGTTGTATTATAGGCCCCCAAATAGTCAACAGGAATGAGTGGAACAAATATGCAGGGAGAGAGGGGAGACCTGAGGAGCAATAGGGTTATCATAATTGGGGAGTTTAATTTTGCTAACATAGGCTGGGACTGCCAGAGTGTTAAGTAATTTGAACGGGTAGAACTGTAAAATGCGTCAGGAAAGTTTCCTCAAGCAGTATATAGCGTGCCTACTCGGGAAGGAGCAAAACTCAAAATACTCTTAGGAAATTGGGCAGGACAGATGACTGAGTTAAGAGTGGAGGAGCACCTTGGGACCAGTAACCATAGTTCAATTAAGTTTCAAATAGATATGGAGAGGAACAAAACTGGTCCACAGATTCAAGTTCTAATTTGGGGCGTGGCTCAGATAGAGGCAACAGGGATCAAGGGAATCCCTGGAGGTATATAAGGGACACAGGAGTCTACGGAAGAAGGAAATCAGTACTGTGAAAAGGGGGGCAAGAAAGAGCCTTGGCTGTGAAGATTAAGATGAATCCAAAAAGGTACTTTAAATATATTAAAGGATTAAAAACAATAAATAGAGAGGAAATAGAACCCGTCGAAGACCAAAGTGGACATGTATGTGTGGAACAATAAGAGATGGGCGAAGTCCTCATGGAATATTTCTACTCTATGTTTACCTTGGAGAAAGACATTATGACTTGAGAACTTGAGGAAGTTAATGTGATAACTTAGGAACAATCCATATCATAATAGAGGAGGTTTCGACCGTTCTGGAATGTTTGGAAGTGAACAAATCTCACGGTCCTTATCAGATATACCTAAGAACACTGCAAGGGGCTACAGGAGAATTTGCGGGGACCCTGACTGATAACTTTGATCATCATTAACCACTGGAGGATAGCAGATTTTGTGCCCTTATTCAAGACGGACTGATCAAAATATACTGGGAACTACAGACCAGGAGATTTAACATCTGTGGTAGGAAAGTTACTTGAGAAGGGATAAGATGTTCATGCATTTGGGAAGATAGGTTTTAATTAGGAATAGTAAGTGTAACTTTGTGCGAGGAAGTTTATGCCTGACAAAATTCTTAAAGTAATTTGATGACATAACAGGAAGATTGACTTGGGCAGGGTGGTAGACGTCGAAACGTGTGGTGTTGGAAAAGCACAGTAGGTCAGGCAGCATTCGAGGGGCAGGAGAATCGATGTTTTGGGCATAAGTCCTTCATCAGGTGCTCAGGTGCTAAGATATGAAATCGGACAACATTCAAGCTTGTGCTGTTAATATATAAGTAACATTAATCGAAAAGTACTGCTAGGCACTAGACATTTCCACGGAAAAAAAGAGGAGTTCACCAGCAACTCAAGCAGGTTTCACATTAATATAAGGAAGCCATTCAGCCCATCGAAACTATTGGATAAGAAGAGGCACAACCCATTCACTCTCTCCTGATTATTACACAAGAAGACTTTAAAAACATGCAGATGTTGGAATTCAAAGTAGACACGCAGGAGGCTGGAAGAACACAAAACGCCAGGCAGCATCAAGTGGTTGAGAAGTCAACGCCTTGGGTATAACCCTTCTTCAGGACTGGGAATGGGGGTAAGGGGGTATACAGATAAAGGGGCGTGGTGAGGGAGAAGCGGACACGGTAGTGAGTGAGGATAGATGAACACAAATAGAGGGCACCACCGGTTTGGTAATGAGAGGAATGAATCCGGCTGGTATGTGGAAGAAGGGTTGATCAGAGAACTGGAAAGTAGGAGGAGGAGCTGGAAAGGGAATTAAAGGATTGGAAAGGAGGTTATTTGAAATGTAGAACTCAGTGTTGAGGCCTTTGGCTTGTAGATTGGCCAGGCAATAGATGAAGTGTTGTTCCTCCATTTTGTGGTTTAAGTTCATTCTGACAATGGAGGAGGTCATCAGTGGCCATGTCAGAAAAGGACTGAGTGGGAGAATTGAAAATAGCGGTGATTGAGAGGTCAGGTCAGCCCTGACAAGCCCGATTGAGATGCTCAGCAAAACATTCCCTTAGTTTACCTTTGATCTCCCTGAAGTAGAGAAGACCAAATCGAGCGCATGAGATGCAGTAAACTAGGTTGGATCCCACCACCTGCCACACCTTCCACAAAGGCCGTTCTCATTGTTTATTGTGCCTCACTCCCCACCAATCACTGCAATCGCCCCCAGGTACCTTCTCCTGCAATTGCAAAAGATGCATCACCTTTTGGCACCCCACCTCCCTCACCTCTTTAAAGCGCCCCAAACAGTCCTTCCTGGTCAGACAGAGTTTCACCTGCCTCTCCTCCAACCTAGTTTACTACATCAGGTGCTCCCGATGTGGTCTTCTCTACATTGGGGAGACCCAACGTAAACTAAGGGCACGTTTCACTGACCATCACAGTTGGGCCTGTGGGGTATAACCTGACCTCCTCGTCACCGCCCATTTCAAACCCCTTCCCACTCCCTTTCCATCATAACCATCCATATCATTCTTTGCTGCCACAGTGAGCAGACCACAACTTGGAGGAACAACATCTTATCTTCTGCCTGGATAGCCTACAGCCTGGATGACTCAAAAATGAGTTCTCTAAGTTGAAATAACCTCACCAGCCATGTCCTTACTTACTTTCTAGACCCTCCCCCTTTTTCAATTCCACATGATACCTTGCCTTCCAGCTCCCAATCGGATTCATCCCTCCTACCGACCAAGAAGGTTGCACCCACCACTTGTGTCCATGTATTCCTACCTCACCATCCCGCTGCTCTCCACACCCAAACCAGTCCCTTTCCTCTTTTTCTGCTGCTCCCGCTACCCCCACCCACAGTCCTGAAGAAAGATTATACCTGAAATGCTGACTTCCCCACCTGTTGATGCTGCCTGACTTGTTGTGTTCTTCCAGCCTCCTGTTTGTCTCCTATGACGCAGGAAGATAATGAGTCTAGTCAGCACAACACACTGGTAAGCTGGAACCACGGGTTGCCTACTAAAACCCTTGAACCTCTGCCTTGGGGCCAGGAAGAGGACATTCCGCCTCTCCAGACACTGACACATCAACAGACGAGGCCATTTAACTGCTCCAAACTGTAACACTGAAGTAGCGGGATGTAATTGATGCTGCCACATGACACACCAATGAATCAGAGATTCAATGTTGTTCCTCCTGCCTCCATTACTAATGGTACACACGTGTTAGATTAACGTGATTTGCTGATGGTGAGGAGTGAAGTGAATGATTTGTACCAAGTCCCAAGGAGGTTTCTTCCATCTTAGAGATATTATGGACTAGGCTAGACCACTCAAAGCTTTCTTAAGCAGGCAGCTCAGACCATAACTTTGCAATTTGTTTCGGTAAATGCACAATGAATATTAACCAGAGTAAATTAGCTACTTTTACTACTGGATTTTAAAACAGAAAAACACTTTATTCACAAATTACACAATGAAACACAAAGAACAGAGTAAAGAACCCCTACAGATCTCAACCTGTTCAGCTAGGCTTAATTATGCTGTTCCAAATACACACAACAGTCCCAATAAGGAAACTCCCTTGAAAACCCAGTATAAGTGGAACATATGCTTTCAGGTTGAAGTTGAAGGGCAGAAAAGACACGGAGTTTCCACACAGCTCTCTGTTGAACTTCCCACTTCAAGACTCAACTGAAACTGCTCAGCTAAGCTCAGCAAGTTCAGCTGAAAGAGCTGACCACTCCCCTTTCAGTATACAGGTCACTTCGAAGGCATGACCACTTTGCCCTGAAATCTCATCTGTTTCCAGATGAACAAAAGGCCTCTGAAAATCCTTTTCATCTCTGTACCAAACCAGAATGATCGAAGTCATGCCCCATGTTATTGCCCCTCTGAAAATAAAACCAAGGACAGATACTCCCTGAGCCAAGGAACAGCCTTTAGACAAAAAAGGGGTTAGCTTTGTGATACCTCCCACCCCCCCCCCCCCCCCACAAATGAAAATGACCCATCGCTACCAAACGATTGCTGCATTTTTAACCATTCAAACTTATTTATTACTCTTTAAAAGGCATGTACACTATACCAACTGTCAAAATCCAAACATGCAGAAACCCATGAAAATTCAGGCCGCAGCACACCCTCCAGCGAACGCCTCTGCATCTCATTCGAATCTCGATAACACATCAGCAATTCCGTTTTCACGACCTGCCAAATGTACAATTGTGAAACTGAATGACTGCTCCATCTAAACAGACTGGCATTTTTGTCCTTAAATTTTTCCACACTTGTCAATGAGTTATGATCAGTGCGTGCGATTGTCTCCGATGCATTGCTGGTAATATAAACACTGAAATGTTGCAATGCCAACACCAAGCTTCAATTCTCTTTCTCCACCGTTGAATATTTCTGTTGATGTACGTTCACCTTACTTGAAAAATACGTAATGGGTCTTTTGATTACCTCGTCATCCTCTGCAGGAGCACCGCACTGACACCCACATCACTGGCATTGATAGCCATGCTGAAACTCTTATTGTAATCTGCTGTGGTTAACACTGGGGCAGTGGTTAACACAGTTTTTAGGCAATCAAATGCCTTTCGACAGTACTCTGTCCACAGGGAGTTCTTGTCCATTTTTAACAATTCGGTGGCTGGAGCAGCCACACTGCTAAATTTTGGCATAAACTTTCGGTAAAATCTAGTCAATCCCAGGAACAGTAGTGCTGCAGCTTTTCTTTTGACGATGGTGTGGGAAATTCCCTAATTACTTTCATTTTCATATCTGATTGGGTCATTTGTCCATGTCCAAAAACGTAGCCCAGGAACATGACTTGAGTTTTCACAAATTCACATTTCGCTAGATTTACCGCCAAGCCTGCCTTCTGAAGTCGAGCGAACAAATCCTAAAAACACTGCAAATATTCCTTCCATGATTGACTGAAAATCACTCGGTCATCAATGTATACCACATAGTTGGCTAATCTGGCAATGACCTTATTATCAATCTCTGAAATGCAGCTGGAGAGTTTTTCATACCAAATGCCATGTCTTTGAACTGATATAGTCCATTTGATGTTATGAAAGCTAAAATTGCCTTTGCTGTCTCTGACAGAGGTACTTGCCAATTGCCTCTGAGCAAGTCCAAGTCAGACATTTAAGTGGCTTCTCCCACTTTTTCGACACAATCCTCCAAACATGGAATTGGATATACATCAGTCTTTGTAACGGCGTTGACTTTGCGATAGTCCACACATGACCACTGGGTACCATCTGGCTTTGGCACCATGACTATAGGTGAGTTCCAGTCACTGTAACTCACTTTGATTATGTCATCTTGGAGCATGCACTCTATCTCCTTCTGAACCTCTGCCAACTTTAGGCGGTTATGCCCATAAGGATGTTGCTTAATCGGAACAGCATCTCCTCTATCTACATCATGCACAATTAGCAGTTCCATTTTATTTCCGAATATCTCTTCATGTGAGTAAAAAATCGTTCAGGTCATTTCGATTTTCTTCTGGAAGGTAACTCAATATTTTCTCCCAATTTTTGACAACTTTCTCATTGTTCAATTTGATTGGAGGAATGTCAAATTCAGAATCTTCTGAACTTGTTTTTTTCTTTCTGTGTTGTTAACATGAACACCTTCTCCTCTTGCCTTCCTTCTCCTTTTGAGCATGACACACTCTGTGAGATTTCTTCCTGTCTGGAGTCCTTAGCAAGTAGTTCACATCACTAAAATTCTTCTCAATTTGATAAGGTACATGAAACCTTTTTTTATAAGGCTCGCCTGTCACTGGAAGTAACACCAATACCTTATCCCCAATTGCAAAATTGCGATTTTGTGATTTCTTATCTGCTTATTGTTTCATTGTATGCTGCGATACTTTTAAATGTGGTCGAATCAACTCTCCAGCTTTATGCAACCATTCCTTACCATTTGACACATCGGCCAAATGGGTGGCCTCTGAATTCTGACTTACTAATTTCTCCATAAAGAATTTTAACTGTCCTCTTACTTCGTGCCTAAAAATTAATTCAAATGGACTGAATTTGGTCGATTCGTTCGATGCATCTCTGATTGCAAGAAGTTCAAAAGGAATTTCCTTATCGCAAATATCTGGACGATCCTGACCATAAACCCTCAACATGGTATTCAGTGTTCGATGTCTTCTCTCCCGCAAACCCTACGATTCTGTACGGTATGAATTGTTTTATTCCCAAGTTATCCATCACCTCCTTGAATAGTTTGGATGTGAAGTTTGATCCTTGATCTGACTGGATTGCGATTGGTAGTCCGTATCTAGTAAAAAAAAATAAGTATCTCATCTCCAACCCTTTTAAGCTGTGATGCTGCATAATGGGATTGCCTCAGGAAATCTAGTCGACACACCCATTATTTTTAATAAATACTTATTCCCACTTTTTGTTTCACGTAGGGGACTTACGCACACAATCAACACTCTTGTGGAAGGTTCCTCAAGTGCCTGATGAGGTATTAAAGTTGCAGGTTTTAGTACTGCATGTGTGATCTGTTTGACACGTCTGGCAAAATTTAACTGCATGTCTGTGTAGCCCAGGCCAGTAAAAATACATTTGTAGTTTAGCCGGTCGTGTCCTCACCTCGAAATGACCTTCAAGGGTAGCTCGTGCACCACTGGCAGCACCTTTCTATACCCTACTGGCAAAGCAATTTGTTGAATTTCGCTCCCTGTCTGATCTGCTTGAATGTGTGATGGTCTCTATTTCTTCATTCAGACATCATTTGTTAAGTAAGAACAGACAGGAATGCATTCGTTTTCTTTCTTGCTAAATGCATTTTTATATAACTGTTTTGACTCCTCAGTTTTCTGCTGGAAATCAATAAGCTTAGCAGAGCTAAGAATACTTGCGTGCTTTTCTACTTGCTCCTTCTCTGTTCTACTTACCTGATCAAAGAAGGTTTCGGATAACTCTATGTCAGCTCCCTTATCTGTGCCTTTGATGTCTCCTGCATAAACCTGTACATTGGTGATCTTGAAAAATACTGGACTTCAGTTGCCTACGTCTCCACTGGCTTTTCAACTAGAGTAGGCAGCACGCCTACTGGTGAATCAGCTATATCATTTGCGAGGACAAATTGTATTCCTGGGGTCCAGTACTCCTACCACGCATTCCCCACTCTTCTCTGGAATCCCTAGACTCACTTTGCACAATTGAGCACTTTTGGACTCACCATGAATTCCTGTTACCAGTACCTTCTCTTGCAGTACTCTCTCGGGAGTACATATTTCCTCATCCCTCAGCATTACAGACTGAGAAGATCCTGTGTTCCTTAATAATTCGAACCCCCTTACCTATTACTCCTGGCCTATGTGAATAGACTTTACCCTTGCATGTGTATTTTTAAGCAGATCTGCCACGTCCTCCTTAATCAACCTCTGATCATCTTGTACATTCTGCGTCAGTTGTCTAATTTCCATTGTAATTTTTGTTACTCGTCCAAAGAAAAACTGCCAGACTTGTCTGGCTTTCCTTCATCTGGCTTTCTCCTCGCCCACCAACACTGTGAGTTCGTGTGGCACACTTTATTAAAATGAAAACACCGGAAATGTTTAACTTCTTTGTCCCCCTCAAGGGTTTCTTTTTTTATAACTTGTCGTAAATTATGCTTATGACCTTCACTAAGATCTGCCTCTCCCTATCCCCGTAAGGATATCTGTTTTCTCCAATTTCTGTTCCTCATGGACTGAAATTGATTCTGGAAGCCAAAATTAGTGTATGGACCAATTCATAATCATCAGTCACTTCAGCAGCTAACCTTGCTGTTATAACTCCCTGCTCTTCTACAAGTTTGCATTACGTCAGGCAGTGAATTTTTGAATTCCACCAAAATATTTACCTCTCTAAGGTTAGCATAGGTTTGCTTGATTTTTAAAGCTCTTATCCATCTATCGAAATTACTCTGTTTGATCCTTTCAAACTCAATGTAAGTTTGACCAGAGGCCCTCTTAGATCCCTGAAACGTTGCCTATAACCTTCTGGTACAATCTCATATGCAGTTAAAGTAGCATTTTTCATCTCCTCGTGCTCCCCAGATACCTCCTCTGAAAGGAATGCGAATACGTCACTAGCCCTACCTACAAGTTTCGTTTGGATCTACAAAACAACATTGCCTCTGGGCACTGCATTTGTTTAGCCACCTTTTCAATTGAGTTGCAAAACAATTCTACATGCTTCTCATCAAATTTCGGCAAGGCTTGAACATACCTAAACAGTTTCTCACTGGGCTTCTGACTACCAGGGACATGTTCATCCTCACTCTCTTCCCCACTAACCCTTCCCTCTGCCGTTATGTCCAGCCCTTTACGCTGACATTTCATTTTTGAATGTCAGTTTTTGTTGTTCAAAAGCTCACTCTTTCTTTCTACTCTGCTGCTGTTGTCTCCTTTCTCTCTCTTCTGCTGCTCTCTTTTTTTTCTCTCTCTCTTCTGTTTTTAATCGTACCTCAAACTGTTTCATTTCTGCTGCCCCTTCCTTATCTCTGGCCTTAAACACGAGCTGGTATATTTGCGTTTGAATTCTTGCTACCTCTGTAGATTCTGATGGTTTCTGCAATAAGTTTAATTGATGAGCTACTGCTGTAACTATGTCTCCTTTCATCACAGAAGCAGGCAGTTCCAATTCCAGCCTCTCTGTTAATTCTTGCAACTTGGTCATATTCACTTTTTTGCAAACCTGCCAAAGTCACTGCATCCATATCCAGAAAATGTTTGGCGACTGAAAGAGCCATTACTATTTCAAGCTTTGTCTACCCAACAAAACCAACACCCGAAATAAAGCAGAAGCACTTCATGCGCAATGTTTAAAATTCCGCAAAGAGCCCCCAATCTGTTATGGACTCGGCATGACCACTCAAAACATTTTTAAGCAGGCACCCCAGAGCATAACTTTGTATCTTGTTTCGGTAAGTGTACAATGGAAAAACCCAAAGTGAGATACCTAGGATGTCTACTACATTTGAAAAGAGACAAAAACTTTATTCACAAAATTACACAATGAAGCACAAAGAACAGAATGAAGAACCCCTACAGAACACAAACTATTCAACTAGAATTAAGTATGCTGTTCCAAATATACGCAACAGTGCAAATAAGCAAACTCCCTTTAAAAACCGGTACAAATGGAACACATGCTTACAGGTGAAGAGCAAAAAAGGAGAGTTTCCACAGAGCTCACTGTTGAACTTCCCAGCTCACGCCTCAACTGAAAACTGCTCAGCTTAGCTCAGCTCAGCTAATTCAGGTAAAAAGAGCTGACCACTCCCTTTTCATTATACAGGTCACTTCTAAAGCACGACCACTTTGGCTTGAAGTTTTCATATATAAAAAAGGCCTCTTAAAACCCCTTTCATCTCTGTAGCAAACCAGGCTGATCGGTGTCAGGCCCCGTTTTATTGCCCTTCTGAAAAAAAAAATCAAGGAATATCTCTTTGAGCCAAGGAACAGCTTTTAGACAAAAAGGGACTGAGAAGACAGAGAAAACAGGCTAGTGTTCTGTACGGAGGTCACAATCTTGTGTGAATGGTTAACTCTATCAGCGTGTGACTGCTGACAGATTTGTGAACAACATGACGTTCAGTGCAGGGTCACACACCAACTGCACGTTGAGGCGGTGAGAGTTCACTCAGAACCTGGAGCTCTCTCTCAACCTAAATGGGGGCTCCACAGAAGTATGCAAACTGTGAAAGAGTCATAGAATCATACAGCACGGAGACAGGCCCTTTAGGACAAACTGGTTCATGCTGACCAAGATGTCCATCCATGCTAACCTCATTGCTCTGCACTTGGCCCATATCCTTCTCAGTAGTTCCTATTTATATACTTGTCCAAATGTGAAGACGTCTATCGGGGAAAAAAATGTTATATTTCATGCTATCAGTGATTTGTTTTGGAAATAATGAGAGTTAGTCCAGAACACTCAAGTTTTAATGCAATCAGTTTTTATTCTTTTGTAAAGATACAGTTTAAACAGTCGTTTTCCTCACACCCTCCTGATGGAACCATCACCGCAGGGATTAATCTGGTGAAACTCCTTTACATTGTGGCAAGGAGATCATTCCATATAGAGGAGAGAAAATCAGTTCACAGTGCCCCAAGTACTGTCTCAAGAATACTCTACAACTGCAGGAAGGTGTCTTCACTCTTCTACTTGCATCATTTTGCAATGAAGGGCACCACACATTTACTGTGCTGATTACTTACTGCGCTGCATGAATTCTGTCAGTGACTCATGATCAAGGACATCCAGCTCCTTTTCACCAAGAGCACTTTCCATCATCTCGCCTACTCATAAATACAAAATGAGAAGGATGGTATGTTCTGCAAATAATTCCTTTGCCTTATGAAGCAAAAACACACCAACAGTAACATCACTATTGTCATTGGAGATGGTTGGAGATGCTGAGGAGGCAATGGCCTAGCTGTATGATCTCTGGAATAATAATTCAGGGACCCAGACCTCGGATTTGAATTCCACCTCGGCAAATGTTGGAACTTGAATTCAGTAAAATATCAGGAATTAAGAATCAAATTAAAAAATGAAACCATTTTCGATTGTTCTACTTGGCACCTCCATGCCCTTCAGGGAAGGAAATCCAACATCTCCACCTCATTGGGCGTACGTGTGACTCCAGACCCAGAGTAATGTGGTTAACTCTCCGTTGTAGTTTGAAATGGCCAAGCCAGCCATTCAGTTATATCAGTCACTATAAAGTCTCAAAGAAATGAAACCGGACGTAACTAAGCACTGGCTACTTACAGCTCAGGAGTAGCAGTGGTCAGCAAGGCAGCTCACAAACACCTTCTAAAGGACAATGGGTAAATGGAATTTAATATTGGCCCAGCTTCCCATTAATGAATAAAAGAATGTGTTTACACTCAGGGAAGAGAGACAGAGTTACTATTTAAAGTAAGTTATGTCATTCCCGAAGGTAGTACAGAGCCAAGCACATTACTGTGGGCCTGATGTCAGTCTTAAGTCAGATCATGTAATAATGCGAGATTTATTTTCCAAACGGCATCGGTGAAATAGATAAACTTATAGACTAAAGGCTGGCAATGTTATAGTCATAATTAGTGAAACTTGCTTTTATTTTCAATTCCTGTCATCTGAATTTAAGTTCTGACATAATTTGTGGTAGGATGTGAAATTATGCCTTTATGTGGAATAACCTGTGCCTTTGAATTACATTTCTTGCAACATTATTACTCTGACACAGTGTTCCTGTTATGAGGTTACTTTAGAGACAAGAACAAGATTGTCATCGAAATATTTCCAACTGAATCGTGCTTCGAGGAGACCTATAACCATAAAGGCATAAATAATGGCTTATTAAGCGTCAGCATTGATGCCAAGGTGGTGACTGGGGATATTATCGAGTTGATAGTGGATAGGTTTGATGATGGACAGAATACCGAGACATAAATGAATTCCAGGTAAAAATGTTCTTCGGGATTATGAACAATCTTGCTCTCAATTGTTTGTGAGGGCGGTGGTGTGGGCGGTTCTGAAATTTGTGGATAATGAATGGAATTTGCATTTGAAACTAAAGACAACATTTGGTCTTTGTCAAATACCATTGTCGATTGTAACAGAATTAGAAAGGAAGTTCGCCATGGTTTATAGGATTAGTATATGGATAGAGATGGAGATACTTAGCAGAAACACCAACAGTACCGAACATGAGATAGTAACCTGACTAAATAATCATCCGTACACCGTATATCCGATCTGATAATGACGACCAATACCAAGAAAGATAGATAAGACCCGAGGACAAACTCCTGACCATTGTTGCAGCATTCCAGTCTAATGTTAGCAGATTCTGATCCATTAATAGAACATTCCAGACTATTCTCAGATGCTTACCTCTCCTCTTCCTGTCTCTGCAGCTGCTGATCCCTGTTAGTGGCGGAGCTGATGCATTTGCTGATACAATGGCATGAAGCCTTACTAATTGGAGAAGGAAACCGTCCAGTGACATCATTAAAATCCATGGAGACTAACATCAATCATCGTCACTGAACAAAAAGTCGTTGTTCATTTGCAATACAGTAACCGCCTGAACCTCCACCACCACCACCCTCAAAAACCACAATCTCGATGTTGTTACCGTGCTGATCGCTCCTCGACTAGAACAGGCACTAGCCAATATATTTACAATGGATACATTTGCATTCCAATAGACAGGAAATGTGGATTTGCCTGGGCATTCCCTTCATTGACCTATTGAGGCAATTTTGTACCTTCAACACTCAATGTGCTTCTGCACCTTTTTTAAATAAAAACTCACAAACACCTTAACACCCTTTACTGGCTTCAAGCAGAAAGACTTACATTGTTTGAATTCAGTCCAAAGTCAAATATGGCATATGTTGTAACAAAGCTGGCCCTTTTACAAGGTCATGTTATCCTTGAATTTTCTTCTTCAGTGAGGTTCTAAATGACCCAAGATTCCAATATGTCTGAGTTTTGAAAGGTTCATTTGGGTTATTTTGTTTATACCTAACAGGTAATGCCTCAGGCAGAACACTTTCAAGTCTTTAAATAAAACCTTGTATAATCAAGAGGACGTAGTCAGCTCTCTGGCTGGGCAGATGGATTCAGTTTGGGGATTAGCTGAGTTAGGGCCCCTGTTGAAATTGGATGCTCTCCCCCTCCTTCTCTTCCGACCTCATCACCTGTAAGCTTTTTGTATCAGATTTCCTTTTTGTGATTAAAGTATTTGTTTATTGTAATTCTTGCAAGTATTTTGGAACAACATCTTAAAGTCAGGATAGCCTCTTGGTTGGATAAGGTAAGTTAGTTGGATATTCAATTTTCAGTTTCATGTGCTTCATTTCGTAATTTGGTAAATAAAGTCTTTTTGTATAAAACTCGACCCTCTGACCAGCTAACTCAATCCGGAAATATCCACTATACACTAATCTTCAACAAATACCAAAATTCCTTCTGGACTGCCTGCTTAAAAATGTTTTGAGGGGTCGGGCGTGGTCCATATCAAATTTGGGGGCCTTTACGGAATTTAGACAGCAGGTTTTAGAATCTCTTTTTTTAGTGTGTTGATTTGGTGGGTAAACAGAACTTCAGAAAACAATACCACTTGCAGTCACAAAGAGTGTATTGGAGTTCGGAGAATCGACCTTGGGAGTTGTACAAAATGCACGTAAGTCCAAGCTGCGGGAATTCGTAAACAAGGTGGAGTTGAAGTTACCTCCTAATGTGAGGCAAGATGAGATGATTGCAGCAGTAGCTCAGCAGTCCAATTTGCTGGAAACTCCATTGGGGTCTGTAGAAATTACTCAACTTCAATCACAAATAAAGCAGCTTGAATTAGAAGCAAAAATGAAGCAGTTTGCGTTACAACTAAAATTAAAAGAGAAACAAAGAGAAAGAATTGGTTTTATCTAGGAAAGAGAAAAAAAAGAATGGTTTTAGCAGGAGAGAAACAAAAAGAGAGAGAGAGTTTGAACTTAAGAGATGGGCACTGAGAGTGGAAAGTCAGAGGGAAAAGATGGAGATAAAGGCTGGAAGTAAGCTTTGTTTGGAACAGCGTAAAAATTAGTAAACCCATGGTAGTCAAAAGCCTGGTGAGATACTTTTTAAAGTATATTCACGCCTTGCCGGAATTGGATGAGTACAATATGGAATTTTTTTTTCATTTCATTTGAAAACGTGGCTAAATAATTGCAGTGGCCAGTGGCCAAACGAAACTTGATGGTAGAGCGAGTGAGGTATCTGCGACAATATCAGAGGAAGTATCTGGGGAGTATGAGGATGTGAAGAAAGTGCATATGAGCTTGTGCCAGTAGCCTATAGACAACATTTCAGGAATCTTAGGAGTGACCCTGTTCAACCCTATATTCAGTTTGAAAGGGTCAAAGAAAGTAATTTTGATAAATGGACAAGAACTTTAAGTAAATGTATGATGCACTTAGAGAGATGATTATTTAGGAGGAATTCAAAGATTCATTGCCTGAAGTAGTGCAAACTCCCGTGGAAAAGCAGAAATTTAAAACAGCAAGGTTAGCAGCTGAAGAGGCTGATGATTATGAAATGTTCCATAAAACACATTTTGGCTTCCAGAATCAATTTCAATTCATGAAGGATAGAGTAATACTCACGTGGATAACAATATGTATATCTCAGTGAAGATCAGAAGTATAACTTAGCACAGGGTAAAAAGGAAACCCTTGAAGGGGACAAAGAAGCTAAAAAGCTCCAGTGTTTTCATGGCAATAAATTAGGTCACAGGAAATCACTCTGTTGGTGGACCAGGGAAAAAAAAGATGTAGGAAAACAGGATAAGCCTGGGAGTTTTATTGGAGCGATAACAGAAAGCACAGTGGAGGCTAGAAAGCTGCATCAGAGTGTACAAGTTGATCTGAGGTTGGTCAAGGAGGAAGTGCCGCAACTGTTTATGAAATATACCTGCCAGGGGAAAGTGTATTCACATAGTTCAGAAGTAGCAGCTCAAGAGGATGCACTATTAAGAGACACAGGATCTTCTCAGTCTATGATGCTGAAAGATGCGAAGGTATGTATTCCTGAAGGACCATGTCCAGAAAAGTTACTGCTAAAGTGAATTCATGTCAGACAAAAAGCGCACGATTATGTAAAGCGGGGATGGAGTGTGCAGAAAAATGTGGAGAAATTGTGGTGTAAATATTGGACAAACCTTCAGCTCCAGGAGTACAAGTTGTCCTTGCAAAGTATATAGCTGATTCACCGGTAGAAATGCTGCCTGCTCTGGTTGAAAATCCAGTGGAGGCAGAAGCAACTGAAGCCAAGCAGGAACCTTATTCTGGAATCTTTCCTGATTGTGCTGTAACAAGGTCCCAATGTCACCAACTGAAACAGGAGAGATCATAAATATATAGACAAGGAATCTGAAGTAGCATTGGCAGAGACATTGTTTCATCAGATAGTTGAAACAAAACAAGAGTAAATATGTGATCATGGATATATGTTCAGATCAGCTGAACTAATTGTGTTAGAGCATAAAAATGAAAATTTAAAGCAGTTAGGCCCCATGGAAGCCAAGGAAATTCAACCAATTGGATGCAAAATTGTCTTGAAGGTAACGGATTATTTTCCAGACTGGAGGCCTGTGGCCAGTGGTGTGCCGAAAGACTCAGTGTTGAGCTTGCTGCTTTTCATCATATGTATACACGACTTGGATGTGAATATCGGAGGCATGATTAGTAAGTTTACAGATAACAGCAAAATGTGGTGCAGTGGACAGTGAGGAAGATTATCTCAGAGTATAAAAGCATCCATGAAGGAGGGTATAATTGCACATTTTAAATATATCTGGATAGATACATTAATAAGAATGGTTCAGAGGTATATTGGCAAAATGCTGGCAAATGGGACTAGATAATATTAGGATGTTTGGTCAGCGTGGACAATTTGAACAAAAGTGTCTGTTTCCGTGTTGTATGACTCTCTAATTCGATAAGATGGATTAGGAAAAGTTCTAAAGGCCTTTCGAGTGGAAATTCTCTTCCCCAAAAGTTTGTAGCGCTTCTTTGTTTACATTTATTCAAAGATGCATTAGTTAAATATTTGTCCATGAAGTGAGTCATGGATAATTGGATACAGACAGCGAAGTGGGGCTGAGACCAAAACCTGATCAGCCACAATCGTGGTACCTGTTGGAGAAGGCTCACAGTGTGTAATGACCCACTGCTGTTCCTCAGTCCCATGTTTCTGTGTTCCATTCAGCCCATCAAATCTGCTAGATAGGAGCAATTGGAGGCCACTTACTGCTATCATCTCGTGCACAGGAACAGAGGAGACCATTCCGTCCCTCAATACTTTCCCACACGGTTTGGGTGATTTGAAAAAATGTACTTGGAAAACCCAGGCTGGGTATCAAAGAGGCCCCTCATCTCTCTTTACAGAGATTCCCCATTATGCAAATTGTGCTACATTTGTTGGTCACGTTATCGAACCAGGTTTACTGTGAATACAGCTCGGACACATCACCCAGAGATGGCTCAGAAAATCCTCTGGACTCCCTGACTACAACATTCAATAACAAAACTTCCAGGAAAATAACAATCTGTAACATTTTAATAATAGAATGTGAGAACATAGAAACAGAAGCAAGTCGTTCACTCCCTATCCCCACCCCTCAAGTTTGCATCGCCCTTCAGTAAATTATGGCTGATTTTCTCCCGGTCTCAAGTCCTCTTTCATGCCTAATTCTTCATAGCACTCAACTCACTGAAAGGTCAAAATCCATCTAAAGCCTCTTTAAATACTTTTGTAGGTCAGAGAATATAGGGCAGTACAGCGCGGTACAGGCCGTTCGGTCCTCGAGGTTGTGCTGATCTTTTATCCGACTCTAAGATCAGACTCACGTGCACATACTTTCGTGCATTATCTTTCATGTGCCTATCCAAGCATCTCTTAAATGTCCCTCAGGTATCTGACTCGACTAACATTGCTGGCTGTGCATTCCACGCACCCAACACTCTGTGTAAAGAACTGAACTCTGACATCTCCCCAAAATCTTCCTTTAATCATCTTAAAATTATGTACCCTCGTTCCCTCGTTATAGACATTTCTGCTGGGGGAAAGGTCTCTGGCTATTCACTCTATCTATGCCTCTCATCATCTTGTACACCTGTATCCAATCACCTCTCATCCTGCTTCACTCCAATGAGAATGCCCTAGCTCCCTCAATCTTTCTTCATAAGGCCTGATCTCCAGTCTAGTCAGCATCCTGGTAAGTTCTCTCTGCACCCTCTCTAAATCTTACTCATCCTTCCTAGAATGAGGTGACCAGAACTGAACACAATATTCCAGGTGTTGTCTAGCTAAAGCGTTATAGAGCTGCAGCTTAACCTCGTGGCTCTTAAACTCAAATCCCTGCTAATCAAAACTAAAGTACTATATGCCTTCTTAACAAGCCTATCATAATTTGGGTAGCAAACCTAAGGGATCTATGGACATGGACCCCAAGATCCATCTGTTCCTCCACACTGCCAACAATCCTGCCTGTAACATTGTATTCTGCATTCACATTCGAGCTTGCAAAGAAAATCAATTCGCACTTTTTCAGGTTGAACTCCATCTGTCAGTTGTCACCCCAGTTCTGAATCCTGTGAATGTCCCATTGCAACTGATAATAGCCCTCAAAACTATGTACCACTCCACAAATCTTCACGTCATCGGCAAACCTACTAACCCACCCTCCCACTTCCTCAACCAAGTCATTAAAAAAAAGTCACAACGAGCAACCGTCCCACAACCAATCCCTGCAGGACACCACTGAACCCTATCAGTGATCTTGCTCCCTTAACTCTCTGTGGAAGAAAATTCCTGACAATCACTGCCTTCTGTTTGAAGAAGCCATTCTCTGCTTCGACACCATGACCTATTGATATGAACAAAAGAGGGAACACAAGGGCTCAGGTAAGAGAGACTGGCCCCGAAGTCAAGGCAGTATTAGACTGAGGATGGCATCAAGGAGCCTGAGCAAACTCGCATTAATGAGAATCGATTGTGACCTCTCCACCGCTCGGAGTTATTCACAGCACAAGGGAAGCTGATTATTATCGGTGGGCATCAATCATCTCAGCCGTGGGGTATCTCTGCAGGAGATTCTCAGGGTATCTCCCTCAGCCCAGGCATCTGCAGTTGACCAGCGGGGAATCCTTGCAGTGTGGAAGCAGGCCATTCAGCTCATTGAGTTCACACCGATCCGAAGTGGGGATATGCACTGAAGACTACACAATGTTCAGAAAAAAAATCAGCCCTCAGATTCTGAAGCCATCTGTGTCCATGTGCGATAAGACATAGGCAACATTCAAACGTGTGCTGTTAAAATCTGGGTAACATTGACGTAACAGACATTAGACGCATTTCCCTAGAAAATAAAAAAGCTCATTCAGTCCATCAATCTGGGTTCACAAGAATAAGGGGAAGCCATTCAGCCCATCAAATCTACTGGGCAAGAAGAGGAATAGCACAATCAGTCCCTCCTTCCTATTCCATAGGAAGACAAGGGGAACACTCACTCCCACGCATCATTTACATGGGAACAGAAAGAGACGATTTCACATCTGGACCCATTTACAAAGCTACAGGAAGTGGTCATTCAGCTTCTTCGGTCACTGACACAGGAAGAGGATGGTGTCAAAGATGGTTCAATATCATAAACAGATGGTGCATGGCCTGCACAGATAGACTGTTCTAACATGTTCTAGTGGCTTCACTACTCTTAGTACATATATGTCATGTTAACATGGTTTTCTGGCAGTGGGAATGAAGACAATATTTTTACCCATTCACCAACGTGTTGTCCATTCCAAGAAGTTAGACCCATGGTCTCTATGGAGGTCCGAAGCTGGTGGAAAATTCTAACTGTTTCAGAATGAAGGTATTGTATCTGCTGACAATGTAACATTCAGTGCAGGGTCACACAGCAACTGTACAGTAAAGTTCATTCAAAGTCTGTACTTACCTGTCAATAGACACGGGGCTCTGTATAGGCACGGAAACTCCCGGGAAACAAGCATCCAATGAGAAGGATGGAATTTTCATCCTACTCACTTGCTTGGGACATAAAGAGTGTCCAACCATAACCATCAAGTTTCAACTTCTTATTCCCTCACAGTGCTACATATTCTTCACTTTCTCTTCATGATAACACCATGCCAGGGTTTAGTCTGGTGAAATCCTTTTGGATTGTATCGCTCACAAGATCATTATTGATAAAGCATATTCAACCTGTACACAAAACCCCAAATAGTCCCTAAACAGAACACTACCATTGGGAAAGATACATTTACTCTGGTAGTTTAATCGTTTTGCATGAAGAGCCACATATCATTTACTTCCTGCTGATTAAACATTCTGTCAGTCATTTATGATCAAACACATCCAGGTCTGTTTCAAGAACAGCACTTCCCAACCGCTCACTATTTAAATGAACATAAATGTGAATGATGATATTTGTTGTTCCCACCTGAAACATTTTATGTCTTGCGAAGAGCTTTGTCCCAAACACTGATCCTTCAGATACCCCAAAGCCTTCACTCCAGATAAAAACACAACCCCCTTCATTCTCTCGATTATCCAACTTTTAAGACATTCGGTGTATTCCACCCTTACCTACCAATGGGCTCTAACATTCTCTACTCACTATCTTCAACCATGTCAACGTTTGCTGAAAATGCAAATACTCCACTCCCAATGATTCTCAATTGTCGATGTCACAACACACAACCTCCACAAAATCCAGCAGGTTTATCAAAGATCATTTTCCTTTCCTGAATCTAGATTGACTCTACCAAATCATGTCATTATTTTCCAAGTGTCTAGTTGTCACATTCCTCACAAAAGGTTCCAATGTTTTTTTCTCACAGCTGATATCAAGCTAACCACAAGTTAGTTTTGTGTTTGACCTCTCCGTCGTGTTTTAAATATTTAGATTTACAATCGCTGCTCTCCGGTCTGCAGGATCCTTTCCAGAATCTAACCAGCTTCGAATAATAATCAGTAATTCTTTCATTAGCTCTACTGCCACCTTCTCAATACTCTGGGGCGTAGTTCATCAGGTGCAGCAACATACCGACCTTCAATTCCATGGCATTTTCAAAGACTTACTTTTTATTAATTCTAATTTCCTGTTGCTCCTCATTTCAACCAGTCACTCTTTCCCTTATATTTCTGCAAGTTTTTTTCTGTACCTTCCTCGGGGAGCTGAACTCAATATATTGCTCTCGGCGGACAGGTGGCTTCTGTCAGTCAATGAATACATTGGAGGATTACACTTCGGTGATGATGGATATGTTACTCACTCCTGTCTGGAAAATTCCAGGATTAATCCAGTTTAATTCATGGTGAGCATCAGCACAGTCCTGTCACTGGTGTGAGACTAAATGGTATACTGAAGGAGGGGACACAGATCAGTGACCACCTCAATTTTGAAAGAATCTGATTTCAAACCTTACACCTGGTCCAGCTGAGACAAATATCCCGGGAAATCCCAGGGAACATAATGCACTGTCCTGCTCCACCCTATTTATAGATCTTCACTTCTGTGGAGCCTCATCTCCATTTGTTTACTATGGACCCAGACACTCTGTAAATGCAGTTTGTAGAGTGGGGTCACCAGATCCGGCAGCTGACAATACAAACCCGAGATAAGCATCCACAGAAACTCCATTAATTTTCCAATGACAGGAACAAGTCAATTCCCCACACGCATGGTGCACGCATTCAGCGTTGAAAACTATTCCACTCCTGAGTTTCTCTTCCTGCCTGACAAAGCCGATGCATCTCCGCACAGTCCCACAGTAAAATTTCTCTCTCCAAAGAAGCAGTTGACAGTGTAACATTACCTTCCTCTGCATCTCAGCAACTATAAGGGCAGCACCAGTGTTGCTAATGGATTTGATCATCACACTCAGAGAAAGAGATAGAGGGAACCTAACTCACTTTAAACAGGGACATATATAAATGGACGTGATATTCAAGAATATGGGAAATGGGGAAATGTGAGAATAACTTGCCATTTTGTTTTCCTTTCAGTTCATCATCAGCAATCCTTTTGCTCACCTTTCACTTCTTTTCCTCTCTTTTTCTGGCCATTTCTCTATCCATTCTATTTAAACCTGGCTTCCCCCTCTCTCTCCAACCCAACCATCCCTGATTCCAGGATAAATAATGTTATTTCCAAGTTTGCTTTCAGTTGTGAACCAGGGTAACTGGACTCAAACCGTTATCTGCGTTTCTCCTGACAGAGGCTGCTTAGATCCTCCAACACTTTCAGACGCCGGAGAATTTTATTTTCGATCTCTAGCACCCACCGTTCCTTGGTTTATTTCACCTTTAATGCTGCTGTTTTCCGGGATGCCAGCATCATGGGCAAGGGCAGCATTTTTTGTCCATCACTAATTGTCCTTGATCACGTGGCCACTTGTCAAGACAAAATCGAGCCAACAATTTTGTTGTGGTTCTGAAGTCACACGGAGTTCAGACTGAGCAATAATGTTAAGTTTGTTCACCAAAGACTATCAGTGAAATAATAAAACTAAATCCTGACGGTTTCTGGTTTCCATGAGTGAAATTCGGTTTCATTCCAACTGTTGTCATTCGAACTTTTGCTCTGACATCGGTTGTGGTAGGATTTTAAACACTGCCTTGGAAGCACAGCTCTTGACTCTGAATTAACCGTCTACTTACATTATCACTCTGATACAAAGTCCTTATTGCCTAGTCCGTATTCCCTAGCCCCTGCAAGAGAGAGATGGCGGGGAAATCAGTTTAACTACCAACAAGCAAAAGGATTTTGGGAAAAAAGAGGAAGGGAGATTGAGAGACAATTTCATATAAGATCACAGATTTCAGAATGCTGAAATGAAGACAGTTCGACAGCATCCCGCAACATGAGCCAGTATTACGAGGAATGCTAGGTGAAGGGGATTTTGGTGTCAGTACAGATTATGGAGAGGTTTGAATGAGCATTTGTTCTGCACCCTTGTAACTGGGTGTGGGGTTAGCAGAGTCTTCGACTCATTGGGCTGAATCTACCAATAAATTATCTCAGTGCCATTTTCATTGAGTGTGACAGATGGATTGTCCATACGAGGCTGAGCTAGTTTCCTGGTGCTATCTTATCGAACTCACCTCATTAACTACCTACGCAATCTCATAGTTTTCCTCTCATTCAATGCCAGCCCGATTCTCCAACCCAACATGGCTGGAGGTACTCACCTTTGCACTGATGTCCCTGGATATTCCATGGTCACTGGCTTTGGTGCCATCTTTCAAATGTCAATGGGCACACGGTTCATCTTTCTCAGTTTGGAGTGATACTGTACAGTTGACCCCGCGCATGGTAGACAAGGGGAAGTAACACGACGATGTTTCATCTCTCTCTATCTCTCTCGCTCTCTGCAAATGCACTTATTTTATATCCAATCACAATTAGTAATTCTGGCTATTTCACTTTGTCTCACTTTATTGTATTCAGCCAAACACTGCTTCAAAACACTTGTCCCATTATGAAATACAATTTCGAGCAGAGAACGTTTTATCCTCCGCTGTTATCTTGACCGTTATCTGAATTGTACAATTTTTCTTGTTATGAACGTTTCTTTTGCCCTTTATCTGTGATTGTTTCTGTCTGTGACGATTACACAGTCTTCCACTCAGTTGGCTGGATGGCAAATGGAGGCCAGCAGCGCTCATTCAATTCCCCATACTGACTGATGTTAGCATGACAGGGACACTCTCTCAACAATGGGAAATCTAGCATAGTCAATCCACACTAATCTGCACATCTTTGTACTCTGGGAGGAAACTGGAGCATTGGGAGGAAACCCACACAGATACGTACAGAATGTTCAAACTCCACATAGAGGTCACCTGAATTTGGAATTGAACCCAGCTCCTTGGTGATGTGAGGCAGCAGTGCTAACCAAATATCTATCATCCCCCTCAGTTAGTTCTATTAATTACTTGTAGGTGATTAAAGAAATCTAACTGACTTGTTCATTTCACAGAAACTGACCCAGTCTGAGACCTTTATCATCGGCCATATCACCAAGCTGGTTACATTTAAAATTTGTTGTGAGCAGTGGAGGGGTGGGACTAGAAAAGGAAACAGTGACACTCTCCAACCCCAGTCAGAACCGGAGTGAACAGAAATTCACAAAGTGGGAATTCATTCAAGTGGGAATTCTCTTTCCCAGAAGTTTGGGCGGGCTGAATCTTGATATTATACTGAGGCTGGCTTTGTCTGATTTTCCATAGACAGGAGAATCAAGGATAATAGTGCAATGAGAGAAAAGTGCAGCTGGGAACACAATAAGATGAGCCATGACCTTATTGACTGGTGGCATATGACCGAATGGCCCAGTCGTGTCCGTCAGCCCTATGTTTCATTCAGCCCTTCGGTCCTGCAGTACAGGAGCTGGTCAAGACCATTCCGATGGTTTGGTGCAGTTTGCGAAATGTACATGAAAAATCCAGGCTGGGTCAGGAAGTGACCGCCCCCTCCCCTAATCCCTCTTTACAGGCTTCCCGTCTCTGTAACTTCTGCTCCAGATGTGGGCCATGTTACAGATCCAGATTCGCTGTGAATACAGCCCCCATACCCCACACAAGGTCAACTCAGACAAATCCTCTGTTCTCCCTGAATGCAACATTTTGCATCATGACTTCCAGGAAAATAACCATTTATTTTCCAAAAGCACCAATAAGAAGATAAGAAAGAGGACCAGGAGGGGGCTATTCGACCCCGTAAACCTGCACTGTCATTCAATAAGAACATGGCTAATCTACTCCACGGCTCAACTCCACTTTCCTGCTAACCCTTGCATCCCTCAACTCGCTGATATGTCAAATCCCAATCCACACCGTTGGTAAATACATTCATTGTCCTAATCTCCACACTCTCTGGGTTATGATACGAAAGTCGGAGGAGTGGTAGACAGTGAGGAAGGATGTGGCAGGTTACAGCGGGATATTGATAAGCTGCAGAACTGGGCAGAAAGGTGGCAAATGGAGTTCAATGTAGCTAAGTGTGAGGTGATTCATTTTGGTAAGAGTAATAAAAAGATGGGGTACTGGGCTAACGGTCGGATACTTGGTAGTGTGGATGAGCAGAAAGATCTTGGTGTCCATGTACACAAATCTTTGAAAGTTGCCACCCAGGTAAATAGTGCGGTGAAGAAGGCATATGGCGTACTGGCTTTTATTGGTAGAGGAATTGAGTTCCGGAGTACTGAGGTAATGTTGCAGTTGTATAAGACTCTGGTGCGGCCGCATCTGGAGTATTGTGTGCAGTTTTGGTCCCCATACTATAGGAAGGATGTGGAGGCACTGGAACGGGTGCAGAGGAGGTTTACCAGGATGTTGCCTGGTATGGTAGGAAGATCGTATGAGGAAAGGCTGAGGCACTTGGGGCTGTTTTCATTGGAGAAAATAAGGTTTAGGGGTGACTTGATAGAGGTGTACAAGATGATTAGGGGTTTAGATAGGGTCGACAGTGAGAATCTTTTTCCACATATGGAGTCAGCTATTACAAGGGGGCATAGCTTTAAATTAAGGGGGGGGGGGTAGATGTTAGGGGTAGATTCTTTACTCAGCGAGTCGTGAGTTCATGGAATGCCCTGCCAGTAGCAGTGGTCGACTCTCCTTCATTATGGGCATTTAAACGTGCATTGGATAGGCATATGGAGGATAGTGGGCTAGTGTAGGTTAGGTGGGCTTGGATCGGCGCAACATCGAGGGCCAAAGGGCCTGTACTGCGCTGTATTCTTCTATGTTCTATGTTAGGGAATTCCAGCCATTCACTACATTCTGAAAGAAGACATTTCTTTATGTCTCAGTTTGAAATCGTTATTCCTTTTTCTGTATCGATATCCCTGAGTTCGAGACTCTGTCCTTGTGTGGAACCACATTCGCAACACTTATCTTGTCAAGCCCCCTCTGTACTTTGTCCGTTTCAGTAATGCCACCCTCACTCATTTAAACCACAATGGATAATAGCCTCAACATTTTTGATGTATTCAATACATCAACACTTTCATCCCAGGAACCAGTCTAATGAACCAACATTGCAGCATCAGCATGCTGACGTTATGTATCATACACAGGAACATTTCAATCCGTTGTACTGCTCCTTTTTTGGGCGTCCTCTCCATTACATAACAGCCTACCATTTGGGTGTAAGTATCCTCCACAAACTCGGATGTATATTGCACTCAGCTCCCGCCGTCAGGCTATCAGTATAGATTGTAAGCAGCTCTTGCCAACTGACTGATATTTGTGGTACTCCAGTAGACACATGTTGTTCATAAAGAACGATGAATCCTGACTGTCCGATTTATAGGTGTTTACAAAGTGTCTTCCCATGCTAATGCATTATCCGTCATACTATGAGCTTCTGTCTTGTGTAAGAACCTTTGTTTAGTGATACCTTGTGGAATATCTCTGGAAAGCCTCATGTCTACCAGTCCCCCTTTATCATGTCCAGTTGTTACATTCTCATGGATTTCCAGAAAAAACTTTGCATGATTTTACAGACAAAATATAGTTAGCCTTTAACAAAACTATGCTGACTCTGTGTGAAGCTTTTCTAAATATCATGCAATCCCTTCCTTAACAACAGACTGTCACAGATTCCCACCACTGATTGTTAGGCTAAATGTTTCCTGCTTTCAGTCTCGCTCGGTTCTTGAAGACAGTCGTCACATTGGAGGGTCTCCAGTTTCACTGGGTCACTCCTTTAATCCAGAGAATTATGGAATATTTCACACAGAGCCACCATTCACTCTGTAATCACTTCAATTAAAACCAGCTCTGTATTTCTGATGACCTGTTTACCCTTGGTCTTATCTGTTTGAGAAAAGCCTTGTTCCTTTTGTTAGAGACAGTCCAAGAACTTCCCTCTTATTACTATTTTGCTCATATAATTGAAATATTTACAGTGTCTTCCCCTGTGAGGAGCGATATAAAATACTGGTGTAAATTATCTGTCTGTTCTCTGTAGCCATTTCCCCAGTCACAGCCTCAATATACTTTCCTGACTTTGTTTCTGCCAAAGATCACACACACCTCTTTAACTCTTCTTACATACATGGAAAAGCTCGTGCTGCTTGTTTTTATATTTCTTGCCAATTTGCTTACATCACATCTTTTCTTCCCTTTTCTTCACTTTCTATATGCATGCAGTCATATCGCGCACAAACACAATCTTTGGTCCAACTTGTCTCTGCTGACCAGGTTTTTCAAAGTAAACTAGTCCAATCGGCTTGCATTTTGCCCATATAACTCAAAATGGTTCCCATTCATATGTTTGTCCAAATGTCTTTTTAATGTTGGAGCTGTACTTGCATCTGCGAGTCTTCATCTGGCATCTCATTCAATAAACACATCACCCTCTGTGTAAAAATGTTCCCTCTTCCTCCCTTTTAAGTCTTCCCTCTTCCTCCATAAACCTACGCTCTCTCTCTGATTTGTTTTTCCTATCCTGTAGAAAAGACCTTGGCTTTTCACCCTATCCATGCCTCCCCTCATTTTATAAAATTCTATAATGTCACCCCACAACCTCCTACACCCCTCAACCTCCTACTAACTTCAAGAACAAGCATTTAAAGATAAGCACTGCTAATTTGAAACAATATTCAAAATGACAGCAAAAAAAAAACTCAGCCCAAACTTCCTACTGTTATTTGTTTTTTCTCTATGTTACAATACTAAGGCAGCATGAAAATCTTACTAGTGCCATTAAGACGTCAGGCACCTGAATTCCTTTTTTCTGGTGGTGCTGATGATCTCTACAGTGAAAATGTATCTCTGGCCAGATCTGCATAATACCACATGTTCCACATTCTCCCTCCTGGCCTCCCTATGACCTTGTGTGGTTCTGTCTTCTTTATCTTGCATTCAAAAGAGAGAACACCTTTCTCCCAATCACATCTTAATTTAAACTCATTTTGCATCATCTTCTCGTTCACCACTGCTAAAAGCCTGTTTATCTGTTTTCAGACCCTCTTTCCCCTGTCACCTACCCCCCACGATTCCTGAAGAAGGGCTAATGCCCGAAACGTCGATTCTCCTGTTCCCTAGATGCTGCCTGACCTGCTGCGCTTCTCCAGCAACACATTTCCATCACCTACCCCCACCTCTAGTAAAGGACTAAAATGCCCAGTTTCCAAACATTTTCAGTTCTGAAGAAGTATCACACTGAACTTGAAACGCTAACTTTGATTTTCTGTCTCTGTAGTGGCTGCCAGACCTGCTGAGTTTCTCCAGAAATTAATAGGAACAGAACAAATTTTCATTAAACAGAAGTCTATGGATACTGCAAATAGAAATGCACAAATTGCTGTAGAAACAGGGACACGCAAGATGAACTCTGTTTTCACTCCACAAGATTCAGCCAGACCTGCTTAGTTTCTTCAGCAATTTCTGTTTTTGAACAAGCTCCAAAGACGTGTGTCAAATCTGCTCAAACGCCCTACATTGGGGCGTACATTGGGAAGCGTCGTACATTGGGAAGTGAACAAAAACGCAAAGTGCACAAGTTAATTGGCTCTGAAACGAGATAAGTCTGGCATCACAGACACGACAGAGGTCTTAATCATGGTCAGGGAGATAAACAGAAGGGAAAAACATTCACTTCAAGCACAACATTTGGTATTATGGGAAAGAAAACGATTCATGTAAATCTGGTAAGGTATTTGAGTAATGTAACAAATTGGAGGAGTGACATCAGGGGGGACACTCAGCAGGATGAGAATATGATAATGGAAGTGTTACCACATCAGAAACTAGTTTAGGTCACTGAGTACAGGGCTGATGAGTGAATCGGTCTCGGTTTGAACGAGGGGAGCGTTAGTAGAATTGATTTGCAGATATTGCACACTGGGTTATCATCTGATGTTGTAGATCACAGCAGCAGCCGCAGCAGAATTGCATTCAATAACAATCCATAACTTTTTTCCCAGGATAATCCATCAGTCTATTATTACCATCAAGCCGCGTAGTGGTTCAGTGACGAGTCTGGGTGAACATGCCAGAGTCAGGACCATGTGTATCTAAACTTGATGACAACCCATTAAACCTACCGCACTTGACTGGTTACATTTCAAACAGCAGAACTACAATCTGATGGAGAGGAGGAAATGATCCCAAGACTAACAGATAAGATTGCAGCTCTGAAATGCTGCCACATTCAGTCGACAATGTCGATGGATTGTTGAACAATTTACTGGAGGAGAGGATTCCACAAATATCGCCATTCTAAATAACAGAACCGCTCTGTACATCAGTGTAAAAGACAAGGATGTAGTATCTGCACCATCCTCAGCCAGCACTGTTGAGTAGACAATCCACCTCACTCTCATGATGCTCATAGATTCACAGATGCCACTCTTCAAGCAATTCGATTCGCTGCACGTGACATGAAGAAAAAGTTGAACACAGAAGATGCGACAAAGGAATTGGGCCCTGACACCATTCCTGCAATAGGACTGAAGACTTGTGCTGCACAATCCTTGGGGAAGCTGTTTCATTCCAGCTACAACTCTGACGTCTGCCTGGCCACATGGAAAATTACTCAACTCTATCCAATCCCATAACCAGGGAATAACTACAGTCTGAACATTTACCACGCACTCAGTCCCGTTTCGATAGTCAAATCAGTGGGAGTTCTTTTCGACAGAGCTGTCAAGCAGCACAGAAATAACCTGTTCAGTGTGGATCCTGATAGGTCCCCATTTGGAGATGGTGCGGTTGTGGAAATGCCACTGGATTTCTAATCTAGCAGCTGGCAGCTGGTGGAAGTTAAAAACAATTAACAAAATATCGAGACCTAAAATCTGGTGTCAGTAACAGTGACCTTGAATCTAATGTCGATTGTAAACATGTGTTCCCTCCCCAGTGTACTTGTAGGAAGCGAATCTCCTGGTCTGGCCGAGAAAGTGTCTCCAGACACACAGATATGTGATAAACTCTACACCGATCTCTGAAACGGCCAAGCAAGACACTCAATTGTATCAAATTGCTCTGAATTCTAAAAGGATAAAACCGGACAGAACACCCGGCAACAAGCTTGGTTTTGGAAAAGGGAACGGGAAACACAGTCCTTGTGAGCGTACAGATGCTGCCTTCCTGGTGTTTGAGAGCTCGTGACAACAGTTACAGAGCTTTCCCACGGAGTGCACAGAAGCATCAGGAAAGAAGCAGGGCATTAGATACTTTGAGTCTTACCGGTTCTAGATCTTGGCGACAATCTCCTCAATGCATTTTCCCCACACAGTGTTCATATCCTTTAGTATGTTTAAACATCCGTACATAAAATAAGAATTACTGTAGTCCATTCAGTCCATCAAATTTGCTCCTCCGTTCAACATAGAGGCAGTTCTCCAATAACACGTGTTTTTTAAACGCGATTTGGCTGCAAAACGATTTGTTGCGCACCTTTTTATAACGCAAGCTCCTGTTCTCTGTTACATGATTCCACACCTGACACCAGCTGAACAGCAAATCCCAGCCTCAGGATCGTCTGTCTGCAAAATGCACCATCAGTGTGTTCAGCTAAAACAGAAATACAATTTGCTCTGCAAGCCTTGAACCTGAGCCTGAAACTGGGGATTCTAGTCTACATTTAGAAGGAAGTTTATTTCAAACCGGAGAAAATCTTGATGAGAAGTGGAATTCCCCCATTGGCATTACGTGGTCAGTCAGCTCACGAGTTTTATGGTAAAGAGTTTAGTGAAAGGTACAGTGCTGTAGTCATTGACTGTAGTGGAAAGTGTCACATTTACTGCACTGTTTAATTACAATATATGACTTAAAGATTTACTTAGACTGTGCTAATGTGTGTGCTGGGATAACCTCAGTTTTTGGTTATGACCAATAATTTGGCGGTTCGTCCCTTACCCTCTTTTTCCCACAGCCCCGATTATGAATATTCACAGTTTTCTAGAACATGGTGTGGCACAGGAACACAGCTACCGCATTAATGGAGAAATGATATCTGATCCTCTACATTCCCACCACACTCCTGCTCTCTCCCTGTCTCTTTTGTGTCTTGAAACCCTTACTTATATTCAGCGCCTTGGTTTCCACAGCCTGATCTGGGAGAGAATCCCCCTGGTTCACCAGTATCTGAGTACAGACATGTAATCTCATCTCAATGCAGAGCGGCCTGTCTGTACCTAATACTGTGGCCCGTTGTTTTAGAGGTCCCAGATTGGGGAATTATCATCCTTGCTTCCAAACTGTCTCACCCTGTCAAGGTTTTGTATACTTTACTGAGATCATCACTCATTTTCCTAAACCCCATGGAATGAAGGCGGAGTCTACTCAACTCTGCTCCCACAACAAGCCTATCTTCCTCGAGATCAGTCTGGCCATCCTTCACTGCTCTTCTCTCAATGTCAGGTTTGTCCTTTAATAGGAGACCAAAACTGCATACAATACTGCACAATGTTCGAAATGGGTCTCACCAAGGCCCTGGACAGCTGCAGTAAGACACACTTACTCCTGGACTCAAATCCTCCTGAAATGAACGGCAACACATCATTTAACTTCCTAACTGCTTTCTGTTCCTGAAATGTTGCTTTTAGTGACTGGTGTACAGGGAGATCCAGGTCCTTTTCAATGCTACAGCTCCCCACTTCCAAACCTTCCACTGGAACAAAACATTATTGTATTCCTTCTCGCTGCTTCCTGTCAGCTATCCCATTCAAAAAACATGTTCACATATTAGCCGCCGTCCCATAAGATTAGAATTTGTATAGTAGCCTTGGGGCTTTATCAGCAATCTTTTTGAAAATCTAATCGTATTGCATTGATTGCTTCTCCATAATTTTGCCAAAATCACTTTCTCAAATATGATTCACTTTTGATAGATTTCCCTCTGTTGACTTTTTCTATGCCCATTAATTTCAGTCCCGATACTTGGTCTAAAATGTTTATTTGCTAATTTCATTCTATTCACTTTTTCTCACCAGACTAAAGTTTCCTAGTATTGCTGGGAAGATTTCTTTTCATTTTCTTTTCTTCTGTGAAAACATAACTTTAGTAGTCCATAGTTCTACCTTTTCCCTTCTCTCCATTCTCCATTCTCTGGTTTTAATCTGTAAGGAAGCCGCACATTAGTTCCCTTATTTTTGTCAGTGGCATACTTTTAGAAGCTACTACAAGTTCACTTTCATAACGCTAGTTAATACATTCTTCAAAATCTCATTAATTTCTGTCTTATGCTACTCAATGATTAACCTTCCACAGCCATACAATCACAGAAGCACTGACTCTGTACTGTCATAAATACAGCACGATCTACATTAGTCCCACTTTCCTATACGAGGCCCATAACGATGTATGTTATGACAATTCAAGGGCACGACCATGTACCTATTAACGGTTGTGAGGTTATCTGTGCCAACTGCCCTCTCAGGAAATGCATCCCTGACCGCAGCACGCTATGGGTGAAAACCAATCCTCAAATACTCACTAAACCTCAAACCCTTCACTTTAACAGGGTACTCCATCGTCTGAAAGGAATAGCTGCTGTCTACCCATCCTGTCCATGCACCTGGTAATCTTATCCTTCTGAGTCATGTCCCCCTCAGCTTTCTCTGCGACAAAGTAAACAACCCGAGCTGATCTGCTCCCTTCCACAGAACATCCTGATGAAATTCTTCTGCACCCCTTCAGTGCAATCACATCCTTCCTGTAATGTGGCACTCAGAACTGAACACAGTATTCCATCTTGGCCTAACCAAATTTCCGCATAGCTCTTATAATATATGCCTCTATGAATAAAGGTTATGTTTATGGTCTGCGATGCTGTCTCAACTTGTGCATTAACCTGTTTCATCACATTCAGGGATGTGTGGAGAAGCACCGTCTGCGCTTCCTAGTGTGCTGCCATTCATTGAGTATTCCCCATCTGGTTCCTTCTTCCAAAGTGTATCACCTTATATTTGTCCGGGTTACATTCCATCTGCCATTGATCTACCCATCTGACGATTCGACCTGTATCTTCCTGTAGCATAAGGCCTTCCTCCTCACTGCCAACCACCCAGCCAATCGTTGTGTCAAACGCAAACTGATTTATCACACCCACCCCACTCCTACCCCCTCCATATTCTCATTTAAGAGTACCACAAATAATAAGGTTAAAAACCACACTAATCCAGGTTATAATCCAACAGTTTTATTCGGAAGCACTAGCCTTCGGAGTGCTGCTTCTTCATCACGTGTTCATGCTCTTCGAAATGTCGTAAATCCACATAAACCTGTTGGACTGTCATCTAGTGTTCTGTAATTTTTAACTTTGTCCACACCAGTCCAACACTGGCGCCTGAAAATCACAAATAGAAAGGGATAGCAGCACTGATCCCAGTGGTACACGATTGGACACTGGCCTCCAATCAAACAAACAACCTTCTACCAGCAGACCTTCTGTCTCCTAGCATTAAGTTGATTTGGATGCAACTTGGCAAGCCACTAATGAGTCCTAACTGTTCCCAGATTATTCTGTTCCGCTGGACACACTTGCAGTTTATGTGGGGATTCTCCCTAATCTTGCCCTGCCAGCAGGTTTCCATGCCGCTGTGTTAGTCAATCGTCTTAAAGTGAAGAATTGCCTTCTTATGGAGTCTGCAATGATCTATCCTTTATCCTGCCATTCTTTGCCTTACAGGTAGAGTAAACAGCCAGATTAACATCCTATTTATTTCCATTTTGTCAAATGTTTAGTGATTTGTTTCTAAATTTCACTGCGATCACCTCTCATTCTTTGAAACTAGAGAACACAGGCCGAGTTTCCACATGAGGAAATCTCGCCATCTGAGGAAGGAATCTGGAGAATGTCCATTGCGCATCCTCTGTGGTCAGTACATTCTTTCTCAAATTGGGTCACCTCATGCCCGAAACGTCGATTCTCCTGCTCCTTGGATGCTGCCTGACCTGCTGCGCTTTTCCAGCAACACATTTTCAGCTCTGATCTCCAGCATCTGCAGTCTTCACTTTCTCCTCACCAGCACTGTACTCCATACTCCAGGTGCAGCCTCATTAACAAGCTGTGAAACTGCTTCAACATGACCTTCCATCTATGTTCTGATTCTCTTAAATGAAGGCGAGCCTGACTTTAACTTTCCACTTACATATATTCGTCCAATTACCATTCAAATTACTTTATTTATGAACTCACTGCATGATTTCTTATAAAAAAAGTCTTCTGAAAATCGAAATATGCCATTTCTATGGTGCAATAAACAAGTTCAAATCATTCTGAAGTTTGTCAAATGTGATGACTCTGTCAGAAATGCATACTGATTCTCTCCAATGTTGCAGTTAATTTCTAAATATCCAATATTAGATCCTATATGATAGATTACAATAGTTTCCCCACAGATGTCAAGTTAATTGGTCTGCAGTTCTCCACACTATCTCTTCTTCCTTTTGCAGATGCTTGTATCCCTTCCATTCATCTACAGTGCTTGAAACACATTTACTAACTTCGATTTATCTACAATGGCGTCCAGCCTCTGCAGAATGTACAGGAAAATAAAACACAGCCATCGACAGCACAATTCATGTGTGTATTGCTGATTTATTTCTAATATTTTGATACGAAGTACAACTGGCTCATCTGATTTAGCAATGCTCAATCCAGCTACATAATTACCTAACTAGTCTTCAACTACTACCTCAGGATTTTCTGGATCTTCCTCCATGAAGACAGAAGCAAAGTAACTGGTTATTTTCTTGGCCAGTTCCGTGTTCTCCACAATAACCTCTCCTCTACTGATTACAAAATTCCACATTTGACCTTGCTTTTATTTTGCTTTCTTTGAAATACAGATTGTAGATTTATGCAGTCTTTGTGTTCTTCTTTCACAGAACCATTAAATGCCTCCAGTGTGGAAAAGGCCATTGGGCCCAACAGGTTCACGCCGCCACTCTGAAGAGTAACCACCCAGACCCATTCCCCTCTGATTCTACATTTTCCAGACTAATGCACCTAATCTACACATCCCTGAACACTATGAACAATTAAGCATGGCCAATCCACCTAACCTGCAAATCTTTGGACTGTACAAGAAAACTGGAGCACCCGGAGGAAACCCATGCAGACAGGGAGAGACTGTACAAACTCCACACAAACACATTTCTGAGAATTCTCCGTTTTCCACAATGTCTGGAATCCTTCTGAAGTCACTTCCTATGATTGATATAATCTTTAATTTATTATGTTAACCAGAATTAAGTCACTTGCCCTTTCTTCGGTGATTGTACATTAAAGAAATCGACGTATTATTTTTCAGACATTGCAGTATTTCTGTAGATCTCCAGGTCCTGACCATGTGTATCCAAGAACACAGCAAGAGGTGAGAGAAGAAATTGCGGGGGCCCTGGCTGACCATTTTGCATCATCGCTGGCCGCAGGTGAGGTCTCGGAAGACTGGAGGGTCGTGAACGTTGTGCCCTTATTCAAGGAAGGCTGCGAAGAAGAACCTGGGAACTATAGAGAAGTTAGCTAAACAACTGTGATTTGTCAGTTACTTGAGAAGGTTCTGAGAGATGCATTTGAAAAGACACGGTTTGATAAGGAGCAGACAGTACTGCTTTGTGCAAAGGATAGCATTGCTCACAATGTTTTAGCGTTAGTTTGAGGAAGTGACCTGGAATGTTGATGAGGGTAGGGTGGTAGACGTAGTCTGTGTAGATTTCAGAAAGGCGTTTGATAAGTTTCCAAATGATAGGCTGCTCCGAAAGTTTCGATTGCATGGAATCAAAGGGGATCTGGTAAATTGGATACACAATTGGCTTGATTGTAGAAAGCAGAGGCTAATACTGGAAGGATGATTGTTAGACTTGACGCCTGCGGTTAGTGGAGTGCCTCAGAGGCCGGTGCTGGGCCTATTACTGTTTGTTATCTAATCAATGATTTGGATGAGAATGTACAAGACATGATTAATAATTAGGCTGATGACAATAAAATAGGCAATACTGTGAACAGTGAGACAAGTTATTAGAAATTACAACAGGACCTCGATCATCTGGTGAAGAGCGCCGAGAAATGGCAAGTGGAGTTTAATATAGATATATGCGGGGCGTTGCATTTTGGAAAGTGAAATTCAGGTTGCAGTTTCGTGGCGAATGTTTGACCCTGAATGTGTGAAGTGGAACAGAGGGATCTTGAAGCTCAGGTCCGTGGTTCTCTGAAAGTAGTCGCATGTAGACAGGGCAGTGAAAAAGGCTGTTGGCACACTGGCCTTCATCAGTCAGGGCATTGGGTATAGAAGTTGGCGAGTTATATTGCAGTTGTACAAGACACTGGTGAGGCATGCACTTGGAGTATTGTGTTCGGTTTTGTTCACTTTGCCATAGGAAGGATGTGATTAAACTGGAAAGAGGACAGAAGAAAGTTACAAGGATGTTGCCAGTTCTCAACGGTCTGACTTGTAGGGAGAGTTTGGACAGGCCAACACATTTTCCATTGAGTGTAAGAAACTGAGAGGAAATCATAAAAATATCTATAAGAACATGAGATGCGTGGATAAGGTGAATACACTCATTATTTTTCCCAGTGTTGGGAATCAAAGACAAGAGGGCATCAGGTTAAAGATGAAAGAATAAAAGGGATCCTGAGGAGCAACAGTTATATGCAGAGCATGGTGCACATATAGAAGTAGCAGCCAGCGGTTTGGTTGAGGCATGTACATTAACAACATTCAAAAGGCGTTTGGACAAATACGTGGATCGGAAAAAAATAGAAGACTATGGGGCATGGACAGGGAATTGGAATTAGCAGGATGGACATTTTGGTCAGTACAGATCACTTTGATCCAAAGGACCTGTATCCATGCTGCAGGGCTCCATGGTTCTATGACTGTAACAACGATTGCGTGTCTGCCACTTCATGCTCAAACATTCTATGTTGTATGCAGATGCCGTGCAAAATACAGCATATTAACGTCACTATTCCTCAGAGCAATGATATTAATGAGTCCTTCTGACCACACAACACCAAATCCAAAATAACCTGCTCGCTTGTTTGAGTCACAACGTACTCTTCAACACACCTGTTATACTCTTATGGAATTTATTTTTCACAACTTTAGCAGTCACTCAGTTAACGAAGTTTAGATTCAGTTTGACATCATCCAGTAATACTGCAGCCTTCACAATATTTGCATTTCTAATTCCCACAGCATATAATGCCCAGAATCTGCATGAGAGCATTGGTTTAGATATATAACACAACAATATTTGCTTTTCCTTGCTATTTGTAAAATGCACCCAAACTGATACTGTGGAATCTGAGGGACAGAGTCTGCGGCGTTATTAGTGATAGACTTGGACAAGACATTGGGGAAGGCTCACCTTGACGCTGACATGATCTGAAGAAATGACCAGCATCACAGGACAAACATAAATATCCTCCCTACTCTATCAGGTTAAGTGCCACCGTACTCTCTCTGCTCCCTCACACTCATTACCTGTTATAGCTCCTACCCCGGGACAAGGCAGACACTCTATCTCCAAATAAGGCTCACGCACTACCACTCTGTCTATTGAATTCAGCAACCACCTCCACACACACACACACACACACTCCAGTGCGCTCTCCCTCTCCCTCCACTATACCCCCAACAAAAATAACACTGCATGGATACAACACTGTGGACCCACTCCCTCTAGACACCTCACCATTCTCCCTCCCCCTCCACCAACACCTGCACTAAGAGCAGGGCCACACACTCCCACCTTCAGTCCCTCCCTCCCTTTCACCCATTCTAGGAGAAACGATTTGTAATAGGAGAGAAAGGGCTAAGCCAGATGGTGGAGTACCCGATATGTGATCCCTCCTCCACCGCCCCGTCATATGGGGAGGACCCTGGTATGAGCCGGAGAGAAAATGGGACGGGTCGAATGGAAATTCCGTGATATCCATCTCCCTCCAAATGAGTAAGAAACAATGTTCAGGGAAAGGCAATTCGTACTTTAACCACTCTGTGTGTTACCACAATTTTCTCCCTCGCAAAACAACGAATATCTTATTGCAGAGAGATGCAGACACAAAAATACACAACACCAGATTACAGTCCAACAGGTTTAATTGGAAGCGACGCTCCTTCATCAGGTGCTTCCAATTAAACCTGTTGGACTATAACCTTGTGTTGTGTGATTTTTAACTTTGTACACCCCAGTCCAACACCGGCATCTCCAAGTCATGACAAAAATACTCAGGAGACATATGTAAACACACAATATACTGACACTCACAGTACATATATGGAGATGGACCCGCACACATGCAGTGGCATCAAAGGAACATAGACAGTCACACACAAATAGACACAAACACATATAAAACGCACAGGCTAATAGAGAAATGAACTGATGTCAGCACATAAATACTCAGATACACAAACACATGAACAAACACACACAAACACACATGCAGAGATACAGACACTAATGCTCATAAGACAGAGATAGATAGGTTTGGATGAATAAGGGTGTCAAGGGTTAGAGAGAGAAGTCAGGAGAATGATGTTGAGAAATCTCTAAGCCGTTAATAAATGGCATTCAGACACGATGGGCAGAATGGCCTAATTCAGCGTTTGTAATGCTCGTTGGGTGTCATGCTATCAGTTATTCTCTTCTTGGGACAGGAGCAGAGAATGCGTTTAATACATATTTGCTTGCAAAGAGTCAGTGGTATTATTGGACAGGTTTAGATGGATGAATGGTTTATGTTTATGCCTAATTATTCTGTCCTTGTGTTTCAAAAGAGGTGGTGATTTGATGTTAGGTTATCAGTTTAAAATAACGGGTCCCATACTGAAATAAGGACGCCACTTTCACTTTAGTATTGTACTATCTGTAGGGTCCTCATCCTCAGGGAGCAGTGAGGACTCGGTTTTTGAAGATATTCAAGGCTAAGCTTGACTGATCTTTGCTGGACAGGAGAGTCAATGTTTATTGGGAACAGACAGGAGACGAATGGTTAGACACACTCGGATCAGTCATGAGCAGAATAGCCACTTGCTGTCCCGACCCCATGTGTTATTCTCTTAACCCAAACTCGATGCTGTTACAGGAATATACTGCTGCCATTACCCCATGTATTGTGCACCCCATTCACCCCTCGAAGCAGTGACAGAGATAGTGGTCCACCTCAGTCAGCCAGTCATTATCGTTACCATGAGACTAGGGGACACCATTCTGCCTTATAAAGAGGTACAGAGGAAATTATAACGAATTAATTTAGCTCATTGAGTACATTTTACTGCACAGGAGGCCATTTAAACTGCCTGAGCTGCTACATAGGAAGCTTCTGCTAGCAGAAAATAGAGAGTAGTGATAAATGCTTATTTTCACATTACAAAGCTATAATTGGTGGAGTGCCTCAGAGATCACTATGGGATCATCAACGATCAATATCTATATCAATGATCTGGAGGAAGGGACTGACTAAACACCAGGATGGTAATCCAGTATGTCAACAAATGGAGGTCGTGTGTCATCAATGTGATATAGGCAAAGGGAGGTTAGTGAGCAAACCTTCAATAGATGTAGCATAATTTGATATGTCTATTTTGGATGGAAGGATAAAACAATGCTAAACAATTTAAGTAGAGAGAGATTGCAGAACTCTGTGATACAGGCGGTTTTCATGATTCTGGTACATGAATCATATGTAGTTTGTCTACACTTGCAGCAAATGATTTGGAAGCTAAGTGGAATGATTATGTTTCTGGCAAAGAGTACCAGATTATATCAGGAATGTTTTACTGCATCTATGCAAGGGAAAATTGAGGAGTGCAGATGCTGGAGATCAAAGTCGAACATTGTGGGGTTGGAAAAGCACAGCCAATCAGGCAGCATCCGAGGAGCAGGAGAATTGGGTTACGGGTATAAGTCCTTCATCAGGAATCTGCCTGAAACATAGAGTCTCCTGCTCCTTGTTTTCTGCCTGACCAGTTGTGCTTTCCAGCATCATAGTTTTAGAGTCTACATCTGTACAGGGCATTGCTAAGACCACATCTGACACATTATGTGTTTTGATCCCTTAACCTAAACAAAAATTGTTTTGGAAACTTATCAACAATGTCTTGTTCACACGTTTCTGGAATGAAGGCCTTTTGTTCCGAAACATTATCAACTTTGGACTTAGATGAGAAATCTTTTTGAAGCATAGATGATTTTGAGAAAAATATCAGCTGGATACATATTTTCTCTTCTCAGCGAGACTAAAACTATGGAATGAATTTTAAGAATAAAATGCATTGATTTTAGCACAGCTATTATGAAGACATCAAACGATTTTTAAAAATTAAGCATAAACATACCACAATATCATCAAATTATAAAACAGGAATTTTCTTTTTTGCTAATGAAGGAATTTTATTTTTTGCTAATGAATGGCACTGTGTATAAAAACAGCAGTGATGCTCTTGCATATATTCCATTATGACCCATTCCAGAGAATGTTCACGACGAGGGCACACGGTACAGTTTGGTGTTCAGTTGATATTGTTGCATGTTTCAACACAGAGAGGGAGAACAATGTTCCCTGCCTGAGAAGCCGCAACTGATTGATCCCTCTCTCTTATTTTGTTCCACCTGACAACAGTAAAGTTCTGACTCACCTCTACCTGATGAGTCGTGCAGAATCCCTGATGAGAGATTCATTGGAATCTCCCTACCGTCTGAAGCAAAGGGAATTCAGGTAAATCCAACTATTCTGTGGAGAAATCACATTACATTCAGCTTGTCTGCGCAGAATGACTTCAGAGGACAGAATAACATTTGGGATAGTCTATCATCTATCCATTTGTTATGAGTTCACTTACTATGGAACTCTGGAAAGCTTTCATTTTTCTGTTTTTGTCTTAAGGTGTGTGTTTCACAGTTTTCTACAAGATGAGCCAGACTGACACTTATATAATTAGCCATATCACTAAACTTTGAAATTTGCCGAAACCAATGGAGCAGTGTGACTGCAAAAGGGAACAGTGACCCTGCAACATTGGTTGGAGCACGAATGAGAAATTCTGAAAGGACTGTTCAAGTGGGAATTTCATTCCCCAGAAATTTATGGTCTCTGGAATTTTGCATTTATTCAAAGTTATGTCTGTTAAATATTTGATAGACAAGTGAATGTAGGAAAATGGTGCATGTACGGAAGAAGTACTGCTGAGACCACAAGCAGATCAGCTACGATCTTAGTGCGTGACTGAGCAAAGACAAAGTTTCTAATGGCCTACTCCTGCTACTCAGTCTTATGCTTCCATATTCCATTCAGCCCCTCACAGATCCTGCACAGTAGCAGATGGAGGCCACTTGCTCCAAATAACTGGTCCACAGTAATAGAGGATCTCCTTCTGTCCCTCACAACTGTCACACACAGTTTGGTGTGGGTTGGAAAATGTTCATTCAAAACCCAAGCTGTGTTCAAAATACGCCTCTGATCTCTTTATAGAGTGTCTCCTCTCTGCAACTTGTGCTTCACTTGTTGGTCATGGTGCAGACTCAAAATCACTGTGATTACAGTCCACATACCTCACCCTGAGATGACTCATAAAATGCTTTGCTCTCTCTAACTGCAACATCCAATAACGGAATGTTCAGGAAAATTACAACCATGAACTTTCTAATTACAGAACATTACAACATGAGGAACAGGATCAGACGGTAATTCGGATCGTCAGGCCTGCCGTGCCATTGTATAAGATTATGGTTGATCCAATGTTAGCATCAACTTTGCTTTAGTTCCCAATTCTTCACATCCCATACTCTATGACAGATAAAAAAAGTCCTACCTCCTCTGTAAATACTTTCAGTGATCCAGCTCCCCGAACTCTCTAGACCAAATAATTCCTGACATTCACTATCCTCTGTGAAAATGTTACACTCCCCAAACATACATAATAACCTATTGGTATGTTCAAAAGAGGTGAACACTGCAGCTCATGTAAGAGTGACAGACCCTGATATCAAGGCCGGTGTTGACACAGGATTGTATCAAGAACGCTGACTGAATTAAATTTAATAGGAATCAGCCACAATCACTCCCCTAGTCAGCCATCGCACAGAGGAAGATGTTCGTGGTTGGTGGATGTCAATCCTCTTAGACCCGGGATATCCCTACAGGAGATCGTCGGGGTAGATTCCTCGGCACAATCATCTTCAGTGGTTTCATCAATGTCCTTCCCCATCATAACGTCAGAAATGGGGATGGTCATTGAAGATTACACAATGTTCAGAACATTTTCCTCCGTCAGCTCCTGAAGCAGTTTGTGTCCATGTGCAGCAAGACCTGGACTGCATTCAGGCCTGTGCTGTTAATATGTTGGTAACATTCATGTAACAGCACGGCCGAACATTACACAAGTCCACAGCAAAAAGAGGAGCTCTTTCAGTCTCTCAAGCTGTTTACACACGAATATGAGCAAGCATTCAGCCCATCGAAACTACTGAACAAGAAGTGAGACAGCCCATTCAATCTTCCTGCCTGGTACACAGGAAGAGGAGGGGACTGGTCAGCACTTCGAACTGTTAAACAGGGACACGTGGAGCCCAGTCTCCCGAAACTGTTCCACGCGACCAGAAAGAGGCCTTTCAGCCTCTTAAAGGCTTATGCAGGAATAGGAAAATGCCACTGATACTCCAACATAACAAATCACAGGTCCAGATCCTGCACTGATAGACGGCTTCAAGATGTTACTCGTGGCACATTGCCGGTGGAAGATGTGCTCCTTAACGTGGTTTGCTGGCAGCAAGGAGGGAAGCCAGATGATTTCTGTTACATCTTAAGGAGACATCTTCCATCTCCGAAAAGACAGACCCATGTTCTCCATGGGGATCTGAGGCTGGTGGGAATAGTTAACTGTTTTATATTGAAGATATTGTGGCTGATGTTGGGATTGTGTACAACATGACGTTCAGTGCAGGATCACACACCACTGCATTAATATGTGGAGTTCATATTCAAAGTCTGGATTTCCTGCTCTCTCATTGATATGAGTAGTGGGGGTGGATGGAGGGAATGTTCTCAGAGATATTAAAAGTATCAAGACTCTCATAACCTGAGTTAAAAAAAAAATCCATGGGATTTATCATCGTATCAGTGTCTGTTTAGATCATCATATGTGATTGTCCATCCCCCTGAAGATTCAATGCAATCCCGTCTTATTCTCTCACAGTGCGGCTAATTAATGTTCACTCACTCCTCATGGTACCATCATCCCTAGGATTAGTTTGGTGGAACTCATTTTCACTCTTTCTCTCGTAAGACGATCATTCCTCATAATAGAGAGAAAATCTGTGAACAATACCCCAAATACTGCCTCAACAACACTCTCAGGGATGATCACAATAATTATTTTCCCTCACTTCGCCGTCTTCATTTCTTTCTTATGGTATACATTTTAAAAATCCCTCTGTATATACTGCCACTGATACCGAATTTACAACTTACTTACCTCTTTATGTCAGTGTCAATAAAACCAGCACCAGAGGTATCTATCGAGACGGATATCACTCTCGGCGAGAGACTCAATGAGATGGAATATACCTAAAATAAGAAATAGTCACCTAACTGATGGAAATGAGCTGTAGAGATATGGGAAACAGGAAGTGGAAGGAAGCTATCTTTACTCCTGTTCTTTTTCGCGGGGTATATGGATCCCTGGTCAGACCAGCATGTTAACCCTATCCTAAACTGACCGGCAGGTTCAGCTGTTCCACAGGGCAGTAAAGAGTGGATTTGCAGTTACTCGGAGACCTGACCAACGAAGGATAACCCATTGCCTTCTCTAAAGGACGTGAGGCAAGCAGATGGGCTTCTGTTTATTACAAATGGTGATGGTTTATTTTAAATTCCATCAACTTGGTTCATCAGACATGAACAGATTATTATTCCGTGCGTCTAGAGTTAGAGTCAATGACTTGTGCGCCATGCATTATCTGCGTGTCTGACAGATTCTACGGAGAGAGCAAGTTTAACATCACAAGTACAATCATCTTGTCATGGACATGTCGTTAGAAGGGACTAGAAACAGGTGGATCCGGATTTTATGGTGGCACAAATTCAGAAGTTTATTCAGAAGTTGCACTGAGGCTGACGAGTAGACCGAGACATCATAATGATGGTACTGAGCAGGATTGGTGAGTGGGGAGGATATGGAAATGTAGATCTGTGCAGGGCTAGAGGGTTTATGGAGTTTGAGAACAGTCTTGTTCCTTCTCGTGTTTGAGTGAGCAATTTATAAATAGTAATTTGCTTCAGAGAATTTATCAGAAAAGGAATTTTTGATTGGGAGTGAAGACACTGACTTTTCCTTTTCCCAAGCTTACCTAATATGAGCAGAAACACAGTTCAACCCAGTTTAATAGACAAAGAGAATGACTTACGAGGAACACCAACTAGAGCGAGAATGGGATAGTAGCCTCCTTGTATAATCCAAAGGATAGCTTCGATCCGTAATGCTAATGATATTGAAGGCTGAGAAAGGATGTAAAAACCCCAGGAAAAAATCCTGTCTGTTATTGTAATATTCAAGTCTAATGTTCTCAGACTCTGATCCATTGTTGAAACATTCCAGTCTATTGTTCTCAGATTCTGATCTCTCCTTCCCGTCTCTCTGGAGGTGCTGATCCCTGTTAGTGCTGTCGGTGATGCTCCTGCTCATACTATGGGATGGCACATCGAACCCAGCCCTTATTAAAACAAGAGGTTAATCCTCTAGTGACACATTTAGGATCCACAGAGGCTGACATTAACCACAGTCGCTGAACAAATAGCTCCAGTTAACCCCTTTCTATTCAATACAGTTATTATTAAATTTCAATCTAACGCATAAAAGTTACACATTCGGAATGGGACATGTGAGGGTGACTGAGGGAAGGAATGTTGGAGATGGTAGATTGTGTGTTATCATTCAATCTGAATTGGATATGGGAGTAATGACAGAGGATTGTCAGAACATAAATGATTTTCTCTGATTATAATTGGGAACATACCGTCTGCAACTAGTGATCAGTCAGTACAATATAAATAAAGTATTGAGAGAACGTTTATACTCGATAACCTGACAGGAAAATGTGCCGAAGACAACATGGGGTTATAACAGACAAACGGGATGGATATGTTAACAGAGAATTGTCTGTGACAAATGAAATTCAAATTGTTACTCCAGGATCAGAGAGGACAGGTGAGGGTCATGCTGTTGATTTATTAATGCCAATCAACTGTGATGAAGTGCCACTTACTGGACTTCAATTACAATGTGATTATGGCATTGGGGAGGAGACAGAAAACATTCAGAATTGGGGGACATGGCCGCTGAGACGAGAGTGAGGGAACATGATATTGCCAATTCATCTGTATTAGAACGTTTCTCTTTATAAATCATTTGAAGATCAGATGCAAGTATAAATCTACAATGAAGACTGAGGAGAGCCAATATTACTAAAGACCGTACGACCATAAGACATAGGAGTTGAAACCTGGCCATTCAGCCCTTCCAGTCTGCTCCAACATTCAATCAAAGCTGATAAATTTCTCAAACCCATTCTGCACATAACCCTAGATTCTCTTTACAATTGAGAACGTATCCTACACAGGCTTAAACATACTCAATGACCTGGCCTCCACAGCCTTCTGTGGCAATGAATTCCATAGACACACAATTCTCTGGCCGAAGGAGTTGCTCATTATCTCTGTTCTAAAAGGTCTTCTCTGTGGTCTATGTCTCAGCCTCGGTTCCTAGTCATTCCTACCAATGGACACATTTTCTCAAAATCCACTCTGTCCAAGTCATTCAGTATTCTGTAAGTTTGAATTAGATCCCCCCCCGCCCCATCCTTCTAAACTCCATCGAGTACAGACCCAGAGCCCTCACACGTTCCTCATATGTTAAGCTTTTCATTCCTGGGGCCATTCCAGTGAACATTCTCTGAACACCTTCCAGGGCCACTACATATCTGCTAAGATATAGGGCCCAAAGCTGCACGCAATAATCTAAATGTGGCCTGACCAGAGCTTTTTCGTGCCTTAGAAATACATCACTGCTTTTATATTCAATTCCTCTCGAAATAAATCCCTTCAATGTATTTACCTTCGCAACTACTGACTAAACTTGCATTCCTGAAGAATGGCTTATGCCCGAAACGTCGATTTCCCTGCTCCTTGGATGCTGCCTGACCTACTGCGCTTTTCCAGTAACATATATTTCAGTTCTAAACTTGCAAGTTTACCTTGAGAGACACCTGGACTAGGATTTCCAAGTCTCTTTGCACTTCAGATTTCTGAATTTTCTCCCCATTTAGAAAATCGTCCATGCCTCTATTTTTCGATCCAAAGTGCATGACCTCATACTAGCGCATGTTTTACTCCATCTGCCACTTCTTTGCCCATCCACTAACCTGTCCAAATCCATCTGCAGCTTCTCTGTCTACTTCGTGCTACATGTCCCTTTATATCTTTGTAATGTCTGCAAACTTAGCCAGAATGCCCTCCATTCCGTCATCTAGATCATTAAAGTACGAAGTAAAAAGTTGTCCCAACACTGAGATTTGTGGAACACATTTTGTCATCAGCTGCCATCCTGAGACGGACCATTTTATCCCTACTACCTGTTTTTTGTCAAACAGTCACGCTTTCATCCATGCTAGCACCTTGCCTGTGTCACCATAGGCCCTTCTCTTGACGAATAGTCTCCTGTGTGGATCTTATCAAGGGCCTTCTTGAGGTCTGGGTAATAACATCCATTGGCCCTCGTTGGTCTAAGCTGCTCGTTACTTTCTCAAAAAGGTCCAGCAGTTGCGGCAGGCGTGACCTCCCCTTGATGAAACCATGCTGACTTTGACCTGTATTACCACACACCTCCAAATATTCAGAAACCTCATTCTTCCCAATCGGTTCCAGGATCTTACCCACAACTGAGGTTAGGCGATTTGGTCTGTAATTTTCCGTCTCCTGCCTTATTCCCTTGTTAAATAGGGATTTTACGTTACCGTTATTCCAGTCCACTAGGACATTCCCTGTTTCTAATAATTCCTGAAAGATCATCACTTACGCCTCCACTCCCTGTGAGCTTTCCTCTTTAGAACGCTGTGGTGTAGTCCTTCTGGTCCAGGTGATTTATCCATCTTCAGCCCATTTAGCTTTTCTACCCTGTTTGCCTTGGCGATGGGTGACATACTGAGCTTTGCCCCTTCACATTCTTGAATTTTTGGGAAATTAATTGTGTCCTCAGCCATTTCTTTGCTCCCCCCCCCCCCAGACTGTCTGTCCTATGATATTTTCCAGCAGCTCAATGTCCACTTTTGTCTTGCCTTGCCCTTTTTATATCTAAAGAAAATCTTACAATTTTCCTTGATTTAACTGGCAAGCTTACCCTCATATTTAATCTCCTCCCTCCATATTTATTATTTTATTGCCCTCTGTTGGTCCTTGTGAGTTTCCAAATTGTCTGGTTTTCCTCTGCCCTTCATCACATTATACGCTCTTTTGCTATTATTCTGTCCCTGACACCTACACAACCACCTGTTGAAGGAGTGTCACTCCCAAAGCTCGTGGGCTTCCAGTTAAACCTGTTGGATTATAACCTCGTGTGGTGTAATTTTTAACCTAGTCTCTGTAGTTGCCTTTATTCAGTGGAAATACCATTACGTCTGATTCCATCTTCCCCCTCTCAAATTGCAGAATAAATTCAATCATATTAAAATTCACTGCATCCTTCGTGTTCCTTCACTTTAAGTTCTCTTAAATAGTCTGCCTCATTGCACAACACTAAATCCAGTATTTCTTGTTCCTGAGTGGGCTCCACCACATGCCGCTCCAAAAAGACCTAACGAAGATATTCCACAAATTATTTTTCTTGTAAACCCTACCAACCTGATTTTGCCAGTCCTCCCGCATATTGAAATCTCCCATGACTACTGTACTTTGCCTTTTCCACACATCTTTTCTATCTCCTGGTGTGTATTGGAGTCCTGAACATGACGCCAACTATGTTTCTTTTTTCAAACTTTGGCTACACTCAATTCTACCCACACTGATTTTGTGCCATCTGACCCAACTTTATGTCATACAGACAGAGAGATGTAAAGCATAGCAACAGATCCTTCAGTCCAACTCGTCCATGCCGATCAGATATCCCAACCTAATCTAATCCCATTTGCCAGCACTTGGCCTATATCCTTCGTACCTCTCCTATTTACATACACATTCATATGCCTTTTAAATGTTGTTATGGGTCCAGTGTCCACCACTTCCTCCCACAGTTGTTTCCATGCACACACCACCCTGTGCATGAAAAAAACTTGCTCCTTTGGTCCCTTTTAATTCTTAGCCTTCTTAACTTAAGCCTATGCAGTCTAGTTCTCTCCTGCCCCAGGGAAAAGACTTTGTCTCTTTATCCCATGCGTGCCCCATGTGATTTTCTAATCCCCTATAACGTCACCCCTCAGCCTCTGACGCACCAGGGAAAACAGCCCCAGGCTATTCACCTTCTCCCTATAGCTCAAATAGTCCAACCTGGTAACATGATCAGAAATCTTTTCTTATGGTTTCAAGTTTTTTAAACATTATTCCAATAGCAAGGAGACAAGAATTCTTACGATTGGTTTATTTTAATTCTTACTCATAAGGCAACCGCTCCCCCACCCCACCTATCTTTTCGATAAGATGCATATCCTTGAATATTCAGGAGTCAATTCTGATTTCCTTGCAGCCACGTCTCTGCCAATTTCAATCTGCGCCACAAGCTCATTTACCTTATTCCTTATATGGCATGCATTCAGAGAGAACACTCTCAGTCCTATATTAACCGTCCGTCCTCTCAGTGTCATTTATCTGTCCAGTGTGATTGTTTACACTTTCAATACACTTTGTCCTATTTGTGTCTGTGCTGCAGATTTTACTAACCTCTCCTGAGTTCTGCACTCTTACCTCCACTTTTCATTCCAATTTTCTAATTTCCCCTATAACTGAAACCCCACCCCAAACCTAAAAAAAAATGAAATATGTGTCTGCAACCTTAGTTATGTGATTTGTTAGGACTCTGGTCCCAGCATTCTTCAGATGAAGACCAATCCATCAGAAGAGGTCTCTACTTCCCCAGGAAGACAATATGCTTATTCAGCACGAAATACTGGGATAAAATGACTTTTTGTACCTTCCAAAATATGGAAAATACAAACAGATAAGATTGTTAAAATACACTCATGATCTTGAGCTATCTAACTTGAAATGTGAATTACAAAACCATGGAAATGTTGTGCAAACGTAAATCAATCATTATTCGGCTCATAGCTGAGAAACTGATTTCCTCTCTGTCCGTGATCCCCGTCACTGAGATTCTCTTGTCCTATCCTACATACAGTATCTCGAGGGCTTATTAGTTCCTTCTGATGTTCGCCCATCAGTAAACCCACCTTCTTCCTGGAACCAATCAAATGATCTATTGGATTATGTTTATCTCTCAGCAACCCAGCTCTGTGATGTTATTGGAGATAAACGATCTGGGAAGACAGCCAGTATCAGCGCAGTGCTCACAGGATATGGCACCAGACAAAGGGCTTGCAGTCCAAAGGAATTCTTAAATAAAATTTCCATCTTCTGTATATTTTTCTCATGTTGTATCCTGATCTATCCAGCTTCACTCTCGTCTAACACCCGTTCCTCTCACTCAGTCTGTCGCTCCACTTGCTATCCACTCTGTTGATCTCCCTTCATATTCTTGCTTTCTGTTTCATTCTCTCTCTCTCTCTCTCTCTCTCTCCTTCTCTCTCTCTCAGTCTGTCTCAAATAACTCTCTCTCTATTTTCAGATATTACAGTTGGAGAGCTTGTGGATGTACGATGGGCTGAATTGCCTCCGTCTATGCTGTATGAATTCTGAGGTTCTCTGGCCCACAATAAGGACTTTTAGTGCCTGGAGAAACACGCTGGTCCTGCGAAGGACACAGTACGCAATCATCCATTATCTCTTCCTGTATTCTGACATGTAGTGTCCTCAAAATATCAGACAAAATAGATTAAAATTCGAGCATTTGGGAGGACATTCACCAGATGATATTACAATTTAATAACAATTCTGCCTTGCAAAATGTGGATTTGCCTCATAGCAGCTCTTCCCAATTAACAGCCCCTCGCTTCTGCCTGATGCTGGTGTAATTGGCCTTCTGCCAATTTATTAACTTCCTGACTTAGTCCATGTTCGCAGCTATCTCAAACCTGAGGGTGTCGTGATCACTGTTTCCAAAATGATCTTCTACTGAATGGTCACTCACCTGGAGAGCCTCATTTTCTAATACGAGGTCCAGTATGGTACCTCCTGTAGTTGGACTATCCACATACCGCTGCAAATAACTTTCTTGGATGCACTTAACAAATTCTACACCGTCTAAGCCTCTTGTTCTCAGGGACTCGCAGTCAATAGTGGGGATGTTAAAGTCACTCACTATACCAACTCTTTTTTAATACACGTTTCCATAATCGGCCTACATATTTTCTCCTCAATCTTTCGGTGGCTGTTGCAGGGACTGCAGTATAATCCTAACACAGTTCTTGCATCCATCTTATTTTTGAGTTCTACTCATGTTGACTCATTGGATGAGCCCTCCAGGACGCCCTCTCTAAGTGCAGATGTAATATTCCCCCTGATTAGTAATGCAACTCCTCCCCCTTTTTTACCTTCCCCTCTATCTCATCTAAAACAACAAAACCCTGGAAAGTTGAGCAGCCAGCCTTGTACATTTCTCAACCAAGTCGCTATAATGTTTGCAACATCGTAGTCCCATGTACGGATTCAGGCTCTAAATTAATTTGTTTACCCATAATAATCCTTGTATTCAAATAAATACACTTCAGCCAAACACATCAGATCTTGATCTGATATTTGGTTTGAGTTTCCCTGATGTAAATTCTCTGATGCTATTTTTTCAGTGTTTACAAAAGACTGTCAGTAAAGCAGAAAATATTGTAAACAGACAATTCCAGTGTCCTCCTTTGTCACTTCAATCTGTACATCGATTTCGACAGAGTGCTGGATAATTATTTCACTTTAAACAACTGTCTCCTGCCACTCACTGCATATTCAGCAACTATTTCTGTACCCACTGGATAGATTGCTCTATTCTCCCTCTCTCACGAAATCTCTGTAATATGTACATTGTCCTTTTCTGTATTCACCCAAGCTCCAAGTTCTGACCTGCAAGATTCCTCACATGAAACTAATCACACTTCAGGTTGCCATTGTTTTCAGCGTCCTCTGCTTCTGTGTTGTTGGTCTTAGCTGCACTGGTTTTAGTCTCCAATTCTTCCTTTGTCACTGTATTGTGGACCGACTGCTCTGGTTCCCACTCCCACCTGGCCGCCCACACCGCCCTCCCCCCTGCCACCGACCGCACTAGTTAAAATCCTCCCGAGTTACAATAACAAACCAGCCTGCCAGGAGATTGCTGCCAGTTCAGGTCCATTCCATCCTCTTGTGTATATCCTTCCCGCCCAGGAATCCCAATGATCCAAACATCGGAGATTGCTGCCACTTCAGGTCCATCCATCCTTCTTATGTACATTCTTTCATAGAACATATAACATAGAACATTTCAGCGCAATACAGGCCCTTTGGCCCTCGACGTTGCGCCACCCTGTCTACTAATCTGAAGCCCATCCCACCTACATTATTCCATGTACGTCTATTTGCCTGTTCAATGACGACTAAATGCACTTAAACTTGACGAATCTACTACCGATGCAGGCAAAGCATTCCGTACCCTTACTACTCTCTGAGTAAAGAAACTACCTCTGACATCTGTGTTATACCTATCTCCCCTCATTTTAAAGTTGTGTCCCCTCGTGTTTGCCGTCCCCACGCTGGTCTCCCTGTCGACCCTATCTAACCCTCTGATTATCTTGTATGTGGCTATTAAGTCACCTCGCAACCTTCTTCTCTCTAACGAGAACAGCCTCAAGGCCCTCAGCCTTTCCTCGTAAGACAGTCCTTCCATACCAGGTAACATCCTAGTAAATCTCGTCTGCACCCTTTCCAAAGCTTCCACATCCTTCTTATAATGCGGTGACCAGAACTGTACACAATATTCCAAGTGTGGCCTTACCAGAGCTTTGTACAGCTGCACCATAACCTCCTGGTTCCGGAACTCAATCCCTCTATTATTAAAGGCCAAAACACTGTATGCCTTTTTAACAACCCTGTCAATCTGGGTCACAACTTTCAGGGATCTGTGCACATGGACACCGAGATATCTCTGCTCATCTGCACTCCCAAGAATCCGACCTTGAGCACAGTCCTTTACATTCCAATTACTCCAGCCAAAGTCTATCACCTCACACTTGTCCACATTGAACTTCATTTGCCATCTCTCAGCCCAGCTCTGCATCCTATCCGTATCTCTCTGCAACCTACTACATCCTTCAGCACTATCCACAACTCCACCGATCTTGGTGCCGTCCGAAAATTTACTAACCCACCTTTCTAAGCCCTCATCCAGGTCATTTATAAAAATGACGAACAGCAGTGGACCCAACACTGACCCTTCCCGTACGCCACTAATAACTGGACACCAATATGAACATGTTCCATCAACTACAATCCTCTGTTTTCTTTCAGCAAGCCAATTACTAATCCAAACTGCATTCTCTCCCACTATCCCATTCCTCCGCATTTTATTTAATAGTCTACAGTGGGCAACGTTATCGAACGCCTTGCTGAAATCCATATACACCACATCAACCGGTTTACTCTCATCTACCTGTTTGATCACTTTGTCAAAAAACTCAATAAGATTCGCCAGGCATGACCTACCCTTCTCAAGACCGTGCTTACTGTCCATGATTAGATTATTCTTTTCTAGATGGTTATAAATCCTATGTCTTATAACCTTTTCCAACACTTTACCAGCAACTGAAGTGAGACTCACTCGTCTGTAATTACTAGGGTTGTCTCTACTACCCTTTTTGAACAAGGGAACCACAATTGCTATCCTCCAGTCCGCAGGCAATATTCTTGTAGACAATGATGATTTCAAGATCAATGCCAAAGGCTCGGTAATCTCTTCTCTTGCTTCCCAGATGAACCTATGATAGATCCCATCCGGCCCAGGGAACTTGTCTATTTTCACACCCTACAGTATATCTAATACCTCTTCCTTGTGAACCTCATTCTCTTCAAGTCTAAATGCAGGTATCTTTGTACTTCCCCGCCAACATTTTCATTTTCTATAGTGAACACTTTCGAAAAATATGTACTTAGTGCTTCCCCTATCTCCTCTGACTCCACACACAACTTCCCACTGTTATCCTTGATTGGCCCTAATTTAACTCTCGTCATTCTTTTATTCCTGACATACCGATGGAAAGCCTTAGCGTTAACCCTGATCCTTTCCGCCAACATCTTCTCATGTCCCCTCCTGGCTCTTCTGATCTCTCTTTTTAGGTCTTTCCTGACTTCCTTGTAACTCTCAAGCGCCCTAACGTAGGTTTCACACTTTGTCCTAACATAAGACGCCTTCTTCTTCTTCTTCTTCTTCTTCTTCTTCTTCTTCTTCTTCTTCTTCTTCTTCTTCTTCTTCTTCTTCTTCTTCTTCTTCTTCTTCTTCTTCTTCTTCTTCTCGACTCCCTTGAGTTTAGAAGACTGAGAGGGAATCTGATTGAGACATATAAGATTATTAAAGGATTGGACACTCTGGAGGCAGGAAACATGTTTCTGTTGATGGGTGAGTGCCGAACCAGAGGACACAGCTTACAAATACAATGTAGACCATTTAGGACAGAGATAAGGAGAAACGTCTTCACCCAGTGAGTGGTGGCTGTGTGGGATGCTCTGCCCCAGAGGGCAGTTGAGGCCCAGTCTCTGGATTCATTTAAGAAAGAGTTGGATAGAGCTCTCAAGGATAGTGGAATCAACGGTTATGGAGATAAGGTAGAAACTCGATACTGATTAGGGATGATCAGCCATGATCATCTTGAATGGTGGTGCAGGCTCGAAGGGCAGAATGGCCTATTCCTGTACCTATTGTGTATTGTCTCTGGAATTCCAATGATCAACATATCGGAGACTTCAGCCAATTCAGGTCCATCCCATCCTTCTTGTGTAGGCCCTACCAAACCATGAATTCCAATGATCCACATATCGGATGTGCTTCATCCTCTACCAGCTGTTTGGCCAGGTTTTCTCTTCTGTACTACATTCCTATTCCTAACTTCACTGGCAAGTAACATATTCTAGTGTCTCCAAAATTCAAATATCTTGCAGCATAACTCCGGCAAGATCTTTCTTTTTTTTTGTAAATATATTTATTAGTAATTTTTAAACTTTACAAACTTATAAACTTATTGAAAAATGCAATCAATAACAAATACCAGTATAATAAAAAGTAAAAAACCCACAAATTGCAATACAGCTATTCTCTCCTAACTATCAACCTACCCTCGAATACAAAACAAACACTAACACTGTGCAAAGCAACACCACAAAAATAAAGAAGAAAAAAAGCAAGAAAAAACCCACAAAATGTAGAAGAGCTATGCTCGGCGCAAAGCTCCCAAAACAGAGGAACAGAAGCAAAAAATAAAAGCAAATTACTGCCGATGCTGGAAGGAAACCAAAAGAAGAAATGCTGGAAAATCTCAGCAGGTCTGGCCGCATCTATAACGATTGAAAAGAGCTGATGTTTCGATTCTAACTGACCCTTCGTCAAAGTAAGTAATCTAATCTAATCTAATCAAAGCTGAACAGGTGTATTGTATATATACATGTATTAATCCAGGCGATCCCCCCTTCAGAGCCCAGGGCTTGACAAATCAAACCATCCTGGTTAAACAAACGCCCTAGTTAAGACAACTGACAAATCTGTTTCTAAATAACTCAAGTAGGGCTGCATTGTCTTATAAAAATGATCTGTTGTGTGGTGCACCATGTTTGTAAAAAGGTCTAAGGGAATGTCCTCCATAATTTATTTCTGCCATCCCAGCAAGCCCAGTGGGTTCTCAGACACCCAATTTATCAGAATTTTATTCCGTGCACAGTGTGCAAGAATATTAAATAGTTTCTTACCATGCCTGTCTAAAGCTGGTAAATTCGGTAGACCTAAGAGAAGAGATATCGCGTCTACTTTGATTTCAGTCCTCAATACCCTGCTTATCTCTCCCACCACTGCGCTCCAGTGAACACAGAGCTGTAGTATGTCCAGAAGCAATGGGTAAGAGTACCTACACTTATTTTACATTTGTGGCACACTGAGGGTGCCCCTTTTTAAAACTTTGCCAGATGGTCTGGTGAAAGATGAGCCATGTGCAGAACTTTTAACTGTGTATCGCATGTCCTATTACATTTTGAGAACTTTTGATTATTCTCCCATGTGTTCTCTCACGTTTCAGAAGAGATCTGCAATCCTAGCTCTTGCTCCCAAACCTCATGTAAACGGTTAATATCCTGCCAGATCATACCACCCAGCAGGTGATCGAGGACACTAACCGAAAGGGTGCTTGTGGAATGTAGCAACAACCTCTCTGGATCGGGCTTATAGGGCTTACTGAGAAGTGTAGTCTTCTTCTGGATGAAATCCCTAACCTGAAAAAAAACGGACAGGATCTCTGCTGAGTAACCCGTATTTGCAGCTCAGTTGCTCAAAATATATCACAACCTCCCCCTCAATCAAGTCTCCAAAACTAGAAACTCCTCTCGCTGCCCATAGTTTGAACCCTGAGTCCATCGTCCCTGGTCGGAAACCTGGCATGCCAAGTATAGGTGCTAATGGCGAAGTCTTGGATAATCAACCCGCAATCTGACGCATCGACCTCCAAGACCTGACTGTAGTAATGACAATGGGGTTCCGGCAGTGGTCCATAACTGTCCTCATCTTATCCATGAACAACCGGTGAATAAGAGGGCATTTTGCTTGGGAGGTCTCAATATCCAACCATATTGAGTTTGGATCTTGCTTACCCATTCACAGATGAAGGACAGGAGGGAACTTCTTTGATACCTTCTTATGTATGCTAAATCAATTCCTCCCCCTCCTTGAGGCAACTTGAATATAGTAAGATTGATGAGGGACCGACCACGATGCCACACAAAGGAACCAAACCACGGCAGAAGCTCCCACAGCGTTGACCTGGGAAAAATTATAGGGAGCATACACATGGGATAAAGCAAATGAGGAAGAATATTTATCTTACTGAGAGATATTCGGCCCAGCCATGAAATTAGAAGAACGTCCATCTCTGGAGATCTCGTCTAATATTGTCGAACAAGGGAACCAAGTTAGTCCGGAATAACAGATCAAATTTGGGGGTAATAAAAAATGCCTAGGAACCGGAACCCTGTCTGTGACCACTTAAATGGGAAGTTAGGGCCACCTTCAACTTCTGACACATCCTTAAGGCTCCCGAAAGACAGCCTCCGATTTTGCAAAGTTAATCTAATATCGTGAAATAGCCCCAAATGAATTGATACAATGAGGTATAGAGGTCATCAGGTTCGATAAAAACAGAACGACTCATCCGCATACAGTGTAATCTTGTGTGCCCTCGATCCCACTTCCGGAGCAGTTATGTGGACGTTCTGACGAATGGCCTCTGCCAGCGGCTCCATCACCAACATAAACAACAACAGCGAGCGGGGGCAGCCTTGCCAACTACCCCGACCAATCGTAAAATTCCCAGACTTAGACTGTTGGTGATGACTGCGGCCAGAGGTTAATGATATAAAACCTCCACCCATCGAGCAAAGACTCCACCCAACTCAAACTGTCCTAAGACACAAAAAAGACACGGCCATTCCACCAAGTCGAATGCTTTCTCTGCATCTAAGGAAATCACCAACCCTTGAATCAATCGTTGCTGACAAACCTGGACCACATTCAGCAACCTATGGCCCCTTAGAAAGCCTCTTTAATAATATAGGGCACACCCTTTCCAATCTCAGCGCCAGGATCTTGGACAGAATCTTGAAATCTGAATATAATAGGGAGATGGGCCTGTATGAGGCACAATCCTCAGGACCCTTCCCCTTCTTAAGAATTAAGGAAATATTAGCTTCTCTCAAAGATGGTGGTAGGCGTTCATACATATAGGATTGATTGTACATCTCCAACATTGGCCCTGACAGAATCCCTGTAAACTTCTTATAATACTCACCCGGAAGCCCATCAGGGCCAGGTGCCTTCCCACTCTGAAGTTGCCTTGCTGCATCCCGTATTTCCTGAGCTGTCAAAGGGCCATTAAGGAGAGTGGCCTGTTCCAAGGTTACCCCTGGGAGGACAAGGTTCTTAAAAAAGGTCTCCATTTTAGCCCATCTATTTTCGCAACCTTCAGACCGATACAATTCAGAGTAAAAGCTCTGAAAAGCCTCATTAATCGTTTTAGCATCATATGTAACGACCCCGGCGCTGTCTCTGATTTTGTGTCAGTATTGAATTCAACGCAGCCCGAAGGGCCGTGATTTGCTGTAGGTTAGTGACGAAAGGCCGTGCAAAATGTGCCGCCTCCGCAGCTTTCAACTGTGTCTCAAGTCGACGCTGCTGTTCCTCCTTCTGTCATTTCTTGCTCGCCAAATAGGAAACACCTAATCTCCTAGCAAAGGCTTTAGCAGTCTCCCATAGCATGGAGAGACTACTAGCCATGCCTGAATGGATAGTCAAGAATTCCTGAAACTCCTTCAAAAAGCATTGCTCAAATTTGGAATCCTTAAGGAGAAAAGGGCCGAAATGCCAGTGCTGCAAACCTCGCCCTTCGTTCTTGGCCATAACCTCCAAATATTCTGCTGCATTAACAGAGATAGGTATATTCCCAATTTTATAAGCCACAATCGAATCCAGAAGAGCTGGGGGAGCCAGAAAGAGGTCAATCCTCATGTGACATTTGTGTGGGTTTGAGAAAAAGATGAAGCCTCTGCCAATAGGGTAAAGACATCTCCAAATGACCAGCCCCAACTCCTCGCGTAAGTCAACCGCCTGCTTGGTCTGTGAAGAAATATTTGGGGGCCCACAAGGCAAATTGTCCAATGACGGATTCAAAAGACAATTAAAATCCCCCCATAATAATGTGCCGTGCTTCAGAGGCACTCAAATTAGAGAAAGCACGAATCAAAAAAATGAGGAGACGCACTGGAGGGCAGTAGACGTTTAAAATGCCATATTCCTTCCCATGTAACAGAGCTTTAAGTATCACAAGCCATCCCTGCTAATCTTTGACTGGCTCTAATAATGTGAACGGAAGATAGGTTTTCTGGATAAGTACCGCCACTCCCCGACTTTTATTAGTAAAGGATGAAAAGAATACCCGGTCATAACCCCCCTGCTGTAATTTCAGGTGTTCCCCAACATCAAGATAGGTTTCCTGCAACAAAACGACATCAACCCTTTCCATTTTAAGGCTAGAAAGCAATTTTTTGTTTCTTTTAACAGGCGAATGACTTATCATAACGTTCCAGGTGCACCTTTAATAAGACACTTAGCCATAGCCCCTTTCAGACAACCTTGAACCCCTCGGAGGGAGAACCCTGCTAACAAAGCGCTGAGCATAAGTAAATAAAGACTCAGAGCTGAAAAGCTATATATTCAAAAACTACTCGATCATAACTATGAACACATATTCCTACCAAACAAACTACAAAGAAAACCAACTATAAAACCTTGAATGGATGACTCTTTCGGCTGCCCATGGGGGCACTCACCCTACCCATCCCCTTCTTCACAGCTACTTCAAACCCGGACTGTGCCCCAGCCTTAGGCCAGAAATAAAAACAAGGAGATGATCCTTAAATCAACAGAAAAAAAGACAAAGTCAGGATGAGCACTCCCTGGTTTCATGTCACCCGTACTTGTGACTAGAAGAGAAGCAGAACAAACAAAAAAGAGGAAGAGACAACAAAGAACATCCACAAGATTTCCCATCAGAAAATCGTGTTACTAAAAAAAAGTAACAACTTGTTCCAAAGTCTTTTGCCCCCTTTCCAAAAAAGGAAATTATTAGGGTGAAAGAAAGGAATAAAAAATGAGAGAAAAACATGGGGAAAGATAAAGTGGGGACAAACATTAACCGTATTTTTTAGGCCAATACATCTATTTTAAAGTGTTTACAAAGTTTTTAGCCTTATCCACTGAGTCAAATGTATAAACTGAGTCCCCGTGGCTGAAACAAAACACTGCGGGGTATCTCATGGAGTATTGGATGCACAGGTTCCTCAGCCTCTTTTCAACTTCATCGAAGGATTTTCACTTTCGAATAACAGCTGCAGAGAAATCCTGGAAAAAACATGATTTTTGACCCCTTGTACAGCAGCACCTGCGTATGTTTTCCTACGGATCTGGAAACGTCTCTGATGTTTTGCTTGTTTTATATGAATAGAAGTGCACTAGGACCAAGCGGGGCGCGGCACGGGCCCTGACCTGCGCACTGTTACCCAATAAGCTCTTTCAATCTGAAGCCAGCTGGACTCGAAGTGAAGACCCAAAAGATTTTAACACCAGCTTTCAATGAAACTGACTGGCTGCTCACCTTCCTCACCTTCAGGGGGCCTGGCAATTCGGAGATATATCCTCCGACATCGATTTTCGGGGACATCGATATGGTCTCGCAAGGTCCGCACCTCTTGCTCGAGCCCCTGGAACCGACTGGGTGAGGACTCCCTCGCAGCTTTCAAGGCCTTAGTTCGACCCTCCACCTCCTCCAGCCTCTTCCCGAAGCTCTGGATCTCCAGCTCATGCTTCTGCAGGATGGATGTGATTGGTCGGACCTAGGCACGTATCTCCCCAAGGATTTATTCATTCGCAGCCCTAACTTTCAAGGTAAGTCTCTCCATCGCCGTAGCCAATTCCTATGAGTCTGTTAGGTCCCTGTGGGGGGGGGGGGGGGGGGGGGGTGGGGTTCCGGAGAGGTTGCTGCTGCTGCTGCAGTCTCTGGAATACCCGGTGCTGCAGAGCAGGGTCCTCCCTGATGCTGTTTGCTTGCTCCTTTTCCCTTTGGTATCCTTCCAACTCCCAAATATTATAACATATGTGTTCTGTAAGGTTTTAAACTAATAATTCCACCACATAAATTGGCCAGGGATGGCAAAAAACGCCACTTTGCCTTGACTGTTAGGCAACGCTGTGCGCAACAGTTCAAGAGAATCACCCACCATCTTGCCGAGTCCCATTAACTCCTCTTTAATGCTCCATTATTCACTCCCCTCAGCTCGCTGACAGGTCAAAAATCTTATCCACCTCCTGTTTAAATACTTTCTGTGACGCAGCTCCCCTAACTCTCTCGCCCAGATAATTCCTGACATTGATTTCCCTCTGTGAGAGGAAATCACTCCCGACGCAGACACCATCACCGATTGATTGAAACAAGAGGCAAACACAGGGTCTCAGGGAAGAGTGAGTGGCCTTGATATCAAGGCAGTATTTGACTGAGGATGTCATCGAGACCACGTAATTATTTGAGCTTAATGAGGATCAGGTGTAACCTCCCCACTGGCTGGGATCTTTCAGAGCACAAAGGAAGATGTTTGTGTTTGGTGGCCAGATACTGCACATTTCCACAGTTAAAAGAGAAGCTCATTCAGCACCTCAAGATTGTTGCACACGGATATCTAGAATCCTTTCATCATATCAAAACTACTGAACAAGAGCGGGACAGCCCATTCAATCCTTTTGCCTGTTCCACAGTAAGAGGAGGGGTCTGGTCAGCACATCGAACTGTTAAACAGGAAAAGGCAGAGCTCAATCAAACGCTTGAACCTGTTCCATGGGACCAGGTGGAGAGCGTTCAACCCCTTGAAACACTTATCCAGGAATAGAAGGGTGTCATTGATGCTCCAATATGACAAACCAATGGAGCAGAGACTGCACTCAGAGACGACTTCACGATGTTCATCGTGGCTCCTTCGCCTGTGGTGCACATAATACTTTAACGTGGTTTGCTGGCATTGAGGAAGGAAGCGAAATATTTTGTATCTATTATGGCTAACGTGACGTTCAGTGCAGGATCACATACCAACTGTAGTGTATTAAGGTGGGGACAATTTATTCAAAGGCTGAATTAGCTGAGTTTAAATAAAGCCATGGAATTTATCACCGTATCAGTGTCTGTTTAGTACGTAGTGAGTGAAAGAAAGAATGCACTTAATATGAGGAATGGTCATCTACCTTAATGAGAATGAGCTGAAGGCATAAAGAAAAGAGTCAGAGGAAGGGTCCTACCTTTCCTTTTGCTCTTCCCTCACGAGATGTGTGCAGCCCTGGTCAGGCCAACATTTTTTGCCAACCTTGTACTGAGTGGCTGGTTCAGTTGTTCCACAGGACAGTAAATAGTAAAACACATTGCAGTGGGTTTGCAGTCACATAAAGATATGACCAGTGAAGAATGACCCATTGCCTTCTCGAAAGGACATGAGGCAAGCAGATGGGCTTTTCATAATTAATGATGATGGCTTCATTTCAATGTCACCAATTTCCTTCATGTGATGTATAAACAGATTATTATTCTGTGTCTCATGCCATTACGTAGAACATAGAACAGTACAACACAGAACAGGCCCTTCAGCCCATGATGTTGTGCCGATAATTAAACAGAATTAACCAGATATACACAGAAACGCACACACACCACCCTCCACCACCACCCTGTCTCCTGCCATTAAGTAGATGTACACACACACACGAACGCGCACACACGCGGCGACACAGCCAAAGCCGTGTCTTTAATACAGAGGTAGGTATCTTTTGATTAAAACATGGATCCAGAGTTACAGGGAGAAGGCGTGAGAATTGTGTTGAGAAACATGTCAGGCAGCACCGAACAACAAAATAGAGTTGATGGATGAAATGGCCATATTTCAATTTCCTATGCTGTATGGCCTTAAGATGCCAGAAATATTTTCCCAAGGGTGCAATGGAGGCTGACATTGATAAATAAATTACTGAACAGTCAATGGGACGGTGGGATAGGTTTGATGGGCTGAATGGTCTATGACTCCTCCCATTTGTTTTGCCCTTATTTCTGAAAAGAGGAGGTAACTTGCTGTGAGGTTAACACACTTTCAAATTAAAAGGTCTCCCATTAACATTTGAGATAATATTGTTCCTTTCTCCTTCAAACTGTGCGATCTATAGCGCTGTCATCCCCAGGGAACAGTGATGATTGGGTCATTGAAGATTTTCAAGGCTGACCTTAAGTGATCTTTGATGGATATTAGAGTCAATATTTAGTGGGAACAGAAAGGAAGGTGGTGGTCAGCTACAGTCAGACCAGCCATGATGCTTCTAAATTGTGCAGCAGACTGGAGGGGCAGAATGACCTACTGCTGCTCCTATCCCACGTGTGGTCCTCCCAGTTCACATCTCGAGGCTGCTACAGAGAGAGAGAGGAAGACCCCTTTCAGCCAGTCAGAATCGTTATAATAAGTCAGGAGGAGGCAATTCTGTCCCTCTATGGAGTTACACAGGAATAGAATATAGTCATTCAACTCATTGACTATATTACACCGTACAGCATAAGGCCATACAACCTTTCTGGGCAGTTACACAGGTACAGGGGAGCCCTGGTTAGCTAACCTGAAATACAGATTTGTGATAATTACTTGTTTTCAGGTTGGAAACCTGTAACTAGTAGAATTATTCGAGGATCAGTGTGAGTTTATCAACAGTATACAATCTAGTTTAATGCCTTGGATGAAGAGGCTGAATATATTGGAGCTCAGTTTGCTCATACACCAGGGTAAACATTCAATAAGATGTCAAGTGGAGGCAGAGTGTCTGCAATGGGATACAGATAGGGGAGGGCAGTGAGTAAACTTGCGATAAAATAAATATCAGTACAATGTGGGTGACTGGAATTTTGTGTTTTGGGAAAATGGCAAAACAGCAGCAAATAATTTAAATGGAGAGAAAATGCAGAACTTGGTGGTACAGAGGGATTTGTGTGTATTAGCACATGAAGCACATCAAGTTACTGTGAAGATGCAGCAACGGATTTGGAAGGGAAACGGAACGATGCTGTTTCATGCAAGGGGGTCGCGTTTGATCTTAGCGATGTTTTCCTGCATCAGCACAGGGCATCGCTGAGACCACATCTGATGTATTGGTTGAAGTTATGATTCCCAAAATTGAAAAAAAATGCTAAACGTTTTTCAAATTTTTCAAAGATGTTTCTGTTTACTCGGCCTAGTGATGAACGCAGTATGTCATGAAGGATTAACAGTTCAGGCCTGAGAATGAGAGATGTTCTTATTAACCATATACGATCATGAGCAGACTGTAGCTGGTGAATACCTGATGGATATTTCCTCTTGTGTGGGAGAAAAAAACTGGGGATATAGTTGAGAATAAGATAGGTTCTGAGGCAAGGTCCTGGACCAGAAACGTTAACTCTCATTTCTCTTCAGACATGCTGCTAGACCTGCTGAGCTTTTCCAAAAATTTCTGTATTTGCTTAAGATAAGACACATTCATTTTAATTCAGATATTGTTAATACATTAAACATTTTATTTTTATATTTACACGGGTACATATAAACATATCTTCAAATCAAAAATAGGGTCATTATTTGTTAATGAAATGATTCTGTGTACGACAGCAGCAATGATACGCCTGCATGGAGCAGAGAATGTGATGGAGTCATAATGTTCAGACAACGTTCAAGGAGAGCTCACATAGTCCAGTCAGGGTTCTGATAACATTATTGATTCAACTTAGGATGGAAAAATATAACCTACCCGAGGAGGAACAGAATATTCCTCCCTTTCTCTTTCCCTGTCCCTCATCACAGCAATATGTGCGAGCAAAAAAAAAGTCCAGTCGGTTTTGTCACTCATGGAAGATTCATGATGAGGATTCATTGGAATCTCCCCACTGCTTGAAGCAAAGGGAATTCAGCCAAATCCAACTGTTTCAGGAAGGAATCCTATTATCAGAAGGTTGTGAGAGCAGAATAACTTCAGAAATAATTATTAAGAATTGATAGTGAGGGGAACAGACAGGAAATTCTGTGGCCGCAAAAGGGAATCCAGGATGGTGTGTTGCCTCCCACCAGAGGTCCAGGATGGCTCAGAGCGGCTGCAGAACGTTCTCACCGGGGAGGGGGAGCAGCCAGAAGTCATTGTGCATGTTGGTACAAAATGACAGAGGTAGAAATAGTGAAGAGATCCTGATTATAGGGAGCTAGGAAAAAGGATAAAAGCCAGGACGATGACAGTGGTAATCTCCGGTGTACGTCCAGTGCAATGTAATAGTGAGGGTAAGAACAGGACGTTATGGCAGATGAATGCGTGGCTAACGAATTATTGCAGGGTTATGGATATACATTTTTAGATCATTAAGATCTTTTGTGGGGCAGAGGTGACCTGTTCAAGAGGGACGGGTTATACCTGAACTGGAGGGAGGGGACAATATCCTGGCAGGGAGGATTGCTAATGCTACAAGGGAGGGTTTAAACTAGATTGGCTGGGGTTGGGGGTGGTATGGGATCATCAACGGCAGGGAGACAAGTGTGAGGCTGGAAGTAGATACAGTAATTAGAAACAGTAAAGTGAAGAGACAAAACAGCTGGAATATGACAAAGAGCAAGGAATGCCTGTTGGATTAAATTGCATCTATTAAAATGCAAGACTGCTGCCTGATAAGGCCGATGAACTCAGGGCATGGATAGATACGTGGGACTGGGATGTTATAGTCATTACAGAAACTAAGGGAGAGATAGGACTGGCAGCTTAATGCACATGGGTACAGCTGCTTTAGACGGGATAGTGGTGGTGGAAGGAGCGGAGGGTGAGTTGCATTTTTAATTAAGACGAGTATCACAGCAGTGATCAGAGATGAAACACCTGGACGATCATCCAGTGTGGCTTTGTGTGTGGAGCTAAGAAATAAGAAGGGTATGATGACATTATTAGGGCTGTACTATAGACCCCCAAATAGCCAATGGGACTTAGAGGAACAAAAATATGTAGAGAGATTGGGGAGACTTGCAGGGGCAATAGGATTGTCATAGTAGGAGATTATAATTTTGTGAACATAGTTTGGGACTGACATGGAACTAAGGGCTTAGATGGGGTAAATGTATTAAGTGTTTTGAGGAAACTTTCCTCATGCAGTATGGAGAAGGTCCTGTTCAGGAATGGGCAAACTCGACCGACTCTTGGGAAATAGAGTGGGACATGTGATGGAAGTGACAGTGGGGGAGCACTTTGAGACCAGGGACCCATAGTTCTAATAATCTTTAAATAGTTATGGAAAGAGACATCTCAGTACAGAGTGCAAGTTCTAACTTGGGGCAAGGTCAATGTTGATGGAATTAGACAGAAACTTGCAAGGGTTGTTTGGAGTAATTTGATTGCAGGTAAAACGACCTCCATCAACTGGGAGGCCTTGGAAAGTGAGATGGCTGGAGTTGAAGGTTTATATGTTCCTGTGGGGAAGAAGGGCAAGGTTGGCATGAAGAGGGAGCCCCGGAAGACAAGAAATATTGAAGAGGCGTGGCTCAGGTCCAGGCAGATGGGATCAAAGGAATCCCTGGAGATATGCATGGGGAGATAGGAGTTTACTGAAGAAAGATCTCAGGAGGGCGAAAAGGGGGCACGAGGTAGCCTTGCCTGAAAAGATCAGGATGAATCCAAACAGATTGTTTAAGTATATTAAAGAAAAGAAAATAACCTCAGTGAGAAGACGATGCCTCAAGAATCAAAGTGGATATTTATATGCGGAACCACAGGAAATTCTCAAGGTTCTCAATGAATATTTCTCCTCTGTGTTTAACGTGGATAAATACTTGAAGACTTGATGTGGGAGCTTAGGGAAGTTAGTGGTGATATCTTAGGGACAGTCCATATCACAGTAGAGGAGGTGTTGGGTGTATTAGAATGTAGGAAGGAGAATAAAAATCTTGGTTCTGACCAGATGTATCAAATAACAGAGCAGGAGCTAGAGAAGAAACTACAGGCACCCTAGCTGATATTTTGGGATCATCATTAGCTACAGGTGAGGTCCCCGAAAACTGGAGGCTAGCGAATGCTGTGCCCTTATTCAAGAAGGGAAGGAAAGAAATACCTGGGAAATATAGACCAGTAATGACAGTGTGGGAAGTTTTCAGAAATTGCAGCAGGACCTTGATTAGCTGGGGAACTGGGCTGAGGAATAGGGAAAGGTAGTTTAATATAGATAAGTGTGAGTTTTGCATTTTTTGAAAGTCAAATCAAGGCAGCAATTTCATGGTGAATTTGCTATTTTCAATCATTTGGGGGGACCTCCGTATGTGGCTGAATACATGATCAGCTGAGAGTGACGCATTTTCACAGTTTGTCTGATCTATCATTTCTGTTCGACAATGCAACATTCCAGTGGGAATCTTCATACATTTCCACCTTTTCTCTCAAACGAGAAATCCTCTAACTCTGATGGACCGATCCTTCAGTTGTGACTGCCCCATCTCCCTCGCTTCTCCCCTTACTCCGTTCCCTCCTTCCCAGAACAAAGATTTGACCTCCCCTTGTCCTCACTTCCTACTGCACTAGAATCCACATTCACAGAATCATCCTCCGCCACTTCCATCACCTCCATCAGGACAGCATCATCAAACACATCTTCCCTTCCCATCCACTGTTAGTATTTCACAGGGTCCATTCCCTCTATGACACCCTCCATCATCCCGAACACTTCCCCACTCCTCCCATGGCACCTTCCCATGCAATTGCAGAAGCTGAAACACTTGCCCATTCATCTCTTCCCTCTCACTGTCCAAGGTCCAAGGTCCCAATCACACCTTCCAGGTGAAGTAGCATTTCACTTGTACTTTTTCCAAACAGTCTCTTATCATTCTTGCTCGAATGCAGTATTCTTTACACTGGGGCGAACCAAACAGAGATTGTTTTGAGAAACACTCCCACTCTGTCTGTAGGACTGACTCTGACACTCTCATTGCTTCCCATTTCAATAACCAACCTTTTTCTCATGCTACCATTTCAGCCCTGGGCTCCTGCAATGTTCCAATGAAGGACAACCCAAGCTCACTTTACAGAATCCTCACTTTACAATTTTGTATGTTACAGCCTGTAGGGGTTAATATACAATTCCATAACTTCACAGCCTGACCCCATTATGGCAGTTCTCCATTTTTCATACATTCTCCCTCCTGGACTCCCTTTGAGCTTGTGTGATTGTGTCTTCTTTATCTTGCACTCAATGGAGAGAACCCCTTTCCTTCATTCACATCTTAATTTGAAGCCATTTCACATCATCTTCTCGTTCACCACTCCTCAAAGCTCGTTTATATTTCGCAACACTCTCATTTCCCCGTCACCCACTCCCCACCTCCGTGAGGGATTTAAAAGCTCAGTTTGAAATCCATTTCAGTTCTGAAGAAGTGTCACACCGGACATGATATGCTAACTCCGTTTCTCTGTCTCTGCAGATTCTGCCACAACTGCTGAGGTTCTCCAGAAATGAATGGACACAGAACAAATTTTCAATTAAACGAATAACTCTGGATACTGGAAATAAAAATACAGATATTGCTTGATAAACTAGGAGCATTCTGGAAGGGTCACTGCACCTGATAGATTACTTCTGCTTTCACATCACAAGATGCTGTCAGACCTGCTTAGTTTCTTCAGCAATTTCTGTTTTTGAACAAGTTCCAAAGGCGTGTGGCAAAGCTGCTCAAACGTCTCGTCCAATACGGAGCACCTGACACCAGGAAGTAAACGATAACACAAGGTGCACACATTCATTGGTTCTGAAAATACATAAGTATGGCACCATTGAGACTACAAAGCTGTTAATCATGGTCAGGGAGAGAAACAGAGGGAAACACATTCACTTCAAGCTCAGATGATGGCATTACAGAAATGGATGCGATCCAGATAAATATGTTAAAGGCTTGAGTAATGTAACAAATTGGAGGCGTGACACCAGGGAGAACTCTGAGCAGAATAAGAATATGAAACTGGAAGTGTTACCACAACAGAAATCAGGTTAGGTCACTAAGTATAGTGCTGATGGGTGAATGGGTCTTGATGTGAACAGGGGGATAGTCAGTAGAATTGAATTGCACATATTGGAGCTCAAACTGGGCATTCATGTGGTACTGTAGAATCACAGCAGCAGAAGAACTGTATTCAATCACAATCTGTAACTTTTCCCCCAGGACAACTCTCAGTCTACCACGACTATCAAGCCAATCTATAGTTCAGTGACGAGTGTGGGTGAACATGCCAGGGTCAGAAACATTTGTACCGAATCCTGATGACAACCCATTAAATCTACCGCACTTGACTATTACATTCCAAACAGCAAAACTAACATCTGATGCAGAAGGCGGAATGATCCCAAGATCATATCGAAGCTCTGCAGTTCTGCCACATTCAGACATAAATGTCGATGGACTATTAAACAACTCACTGGAGGAGTGGACTCCACAAATATCGCTATCCTACTTAATAGAACAGCCCTTACATCAGTGTAAAAGACAAGGATGTAGCATGTTCACCGTCCTCAGTCAGACGTGTTGAGTTGATGATCCACCTCACTCTCGCCATGATGCCCACAGAATCACAGATGCCAGTATTTAATCAATCTGATTCACTGTATATGACATGAAGAAACAGCTGAACACAATAGATACGACAAAGGCAATGGTCCTGACACCATTCCTGTAATAGGACTGAAGACTTGTGCTGCACAAGCCGTGCCCCTGGGAAGCTGTTTCATTCCAGCTCCAACTCTGACATCTCCCTGTCAATGTGGAAAATTACTCAACTATGTCCAGTTCTCTAAGAGAGGAATAATTACAATCTGACCAATTACCACCTCCTCAGTCCCATCACGACAGTCAAATTGGTTGGAGTTCTTTTTGACAGAGCTGTCAAACAGCACAGAAATAACCAGCTCAGTGTGGTTTCCAATAGGTCCCCATGTGGAGATGGTGCTGTTGTGGAAATGTCACTGGATTACTAATCCAGACCAGGCTAATGCTCTGGAAGCTGGTGGAAGTTAAAAACAATTAATAAAATATTGACATCTAAAATCTGGTGTCAGAAATAGTGACCTTGAAGCCAATGTCGATTATAAACATCAATTTCCTTCCCCAGCGTACTTTCAGGAAGTGAATCTCCCATGTTTTCCTGCTCTGGCCTAAAAGTGACTCCAGACGCACAGACGTTTGATAAATAATTAATGATCTCTGAAATGGCCAAGCAAGACACTCAATTTATCAAACTGCTCCAAGGTCTTAAAGGGTAAAACTGGACAGATCACTTGGCCCCAGCCTCAGTATCAGAACGAAAATACAGTCCTGTTGACCCTACAGAGGCCTTCTTCGTAACATCTGAGAGCTGGTGGCAACATCTACAGCGCTTTCCCACAGACTGCACAGAAATATCGGGAAAGGAGCAGGTCATTCAGCACACTGAGCCTCCTTCATTGCGCACCTTTCTTCATAAAGTGAGCTCCTGCTCACTGTGACGTGATGCCATCCCCGGCACCAGCTGAACAGCAAATTCCTGCCTCAGGATCCTCTTTCTGCAAAATGCACCCTCAGCGAGTTCAGCTAAAACAGGAATGTAATCCAGTCTGCAAGACTTGAACTTGAGCCTGAAAGTGGGATTTGTAGTCTACATTTAGAAGGAACTTTATTTCAAACGGGGGGAGAACCTTGGAGAGAACTGGAATTCTGCGTCGGCATCACGTGGTCAGTCAACTCGCGAGCTTTCCGGTGAAGACCCTGGTGAAAGGTACATTGCTGAGCTGAAAATGTGTTGCTGGAAAAGCGCAGCAGGTCAGACAGCATCCAAGAAACAGGAGAATCGACGTTTCGGGCATAAGACCTTCTTCAGGAATGAGGAAAGTGTGTCCAGCAGGCTAAGATAAAAGGTACGGAGGAGGGACTTGGGGGAGGTGCGTTGGGAATGCGATAGGTGGAGGGAGGTCAAGGTGAGGGTGATAGGCCTGAGTGGGGTGGGGGCGGAGAGGTCAGGAAGATGATTGCAGGTTAGGAAGGCGGTGCTGAGTTCGAGGGATTTGACTGAAACAAGTGGGGGGAGGGGAAATGAGGAAACAGGAGAAATCTGAGTTCATCCCTTGTGGTTGGAGGGTTCCCAGGCGGAAGATGAGGCGCTCTTCCTCCAACCGTCGTGTTGCCATGGTCTGGCGATGGAGGAGTCCAAGGACCTGCATGTCCTTGGTGGAGTGGGAGGGGGATTTGAAGTGTTGGGCTCCGGGGTGGTTGGCTTGGTTGGTCCGGGTGTCCCAGAGGTGTTCTCTGAAACGTTCCACAAGTAGGCAGCCTGTCTCCCCAATATAGAGGAGGCCACATCGGGTGCAGCAGATGCAATAGATGATGTGTGTGGAGGTGCAGATGAATTTGTGGCGGATATGGAAGTGACTTTCCTCATTCCTGAAGAAGGGCTTATGCCCGAAACGTTGATTCTCCTGTTCCTTGGATGCTGCCTGACCTGCAGCGCTTTTCCAACAAAACATTTTCAGCTCTGATCTCCAGCATCTGCAGTCCTCACTTTCTCCTCGAAAGGTACGTTGCTGCAGTCAGTGACTGTAGTGTTAATTTGTTGCATTTACTGAACTAATTAATTTCAATATATGTTTTAAAGATTTATGTAGACTGTGCTATTGTTTGTGTTCGACTGTCTATTATTTTTGTTTTGATTTTTACTGATATTATTGGAAGTTCGCCGCTTACCCTCTATTTCCAGTTGGTCTCCTTGTTTTCTATAATAGTGTTCCACAGGATTGCAGCTGCCGCATAATCGGAGAAGTACCTGTAATGACCGCTGATCCTCTATCTCCACACCATACTACTGCTCTCTTCCTATTCCTTTAGTGTCTAGAAATCCTTATTTATATTCAACGCCTCGGCTTCCACAGCCTAATGTGGTCGAGGCTTCCCCAGGTTCACCGGTCTCTGATTTCAGACATTTATTCTCATCACAGTGCAGTTTGGCCTGTCTGTACCTAATGATGTGGGCCCTTGTTTTAGCCATCCCAGCCAGGGAATTGTCATCCTTGCTTCCATACTGTCTCGCCCTGTCGGCGATGTACATAGTTCACCATGTTCCTAAACCTTATGGAATACAGACCCAGTCAACTCAACTCTGCTCCCACAACAAGCCTATCATCCCAGAGATCAGTCTGGTCACTCTTCATTCCCCCCCCCCCCCCCCCCCCAATGTCAGGTTTGTCCTTTATTAGGTAAGGGGAGACCACAACTGCACACAATACTGCACAATGTTCGAGATTGGGTCACGCCAAGACCATGTACGACTGTAGTAAGACACACTTACTCCTGGACTCAAATCCCATTGAAGTGAAGGTCAACACACCATATGTTTTCAACAATGCTGTGTATTACCCCAGACAACTGAGCCTGCTCTAACCTTAGTGGGAACATTACAGCAGGCTGGTAATGTTTTGCTGTTGCTGTACAGGAAGTTAGTGAGATCACATCTGGAGTAATGTGCTTAGATGTAATCTCCTCATTGAGGAAACGACATTGAAATTAACTCAGAGATTATTACCTCAAATGATTTCTGCAACAAAGATGTTATTCATAGAATCGCTATAGTGTAGAAGCAGACCATTTGACTCATCGACTCCACACTGATACGCTGAAAACCATCACATGCAAACCCCAATCCCCCCAACCCAGTCTCTGCAAGCTGACATTCTCCATGACTATTCCACTTAGCCTGCACATCTTGGGACTGTGGGAGGAAACTGGATTACCCGATCGTAACCCTTGCAAGCACAGGGACAATGTGCAAACTCCACACAGACAGTTACCGAGACTGAAATTGAACCCATATATCTGGTGCTGGGAGGCAGCAGTGCTAACCACTGAGCTACCTCTGTGGGCAATGCAGCTTGCCTACGCAATCCAATCCTCGAAACGTGGCATAACAGCAGGGAGCTTCCATACATCTCAAACCTGTCATTGAGCAACAGGAGGTGGACATTTAGATCTTGAGTGGTTTGGTCAGGAATAGGCACAGGTTATGCAAGCCATCGAGTTTATAATTTCGGAACACCAAGAGGACATTCAGCCCATCGAGTGTGTAAAGCAGGAACAGATTGAGACCCATCAGTCACCCATGCTTGTTGCACATCAATTGGAGCAGATCTTTTACAGCCTCGTGCTTGTCACACAGGAATTGTGAAAGGGAACGTCGAGGTTATAGAAAGGGAATAACTTCACTCAGAAATGAAAAGGTATGAGTAAACGATTGGGACTGAAGGCAAATTGTTTATTTCTGCTATAAAGAAATTAACGGGAGACTTTCAAAGTAAAAGCACAATCCATCACAGTCGACATGGTTTTATTAAGGGTAAATCATGTTTGAATGATTTGCTTATTTTTTTTAAAATGCAACAAGCAAGATGAACAAATGGGATCCGAATGATGTATTATATCTGGACTTTTAGAAGGCAATGCACATAGTGCCTGACAAAAGATTAATAACAAATACAAGAGCACATGGGGTTAGGAAAATTTATTTGCTTGGCGAAAGTATTCGCTAACCAATAAAAAAAAAGCATGATATGGAAGTGCTGGCTTTGGACTGGGTCGGACAAGGTCAAACATCACACGGCACCAGGTTATAGTCCAACGGGTTTATTTCATAACACAAGCTTCCATAGCGCTGCTCCTTCGTCAGGTGTTAAAAACAGAATTTATGAGGAAAGATCAAAAGGTTGTACAACTCACATGCATGAATTGAATACATCAAAGATGGCTCCTAAATCATTAATTAATTAGAATGGAGATGAAGGTTTTGATTGATTAATATGCAAATCTGAGAATTTATTTCAAATCACTGCCTGAAGACACCTTCAGGTATTATCAATGTAAAGGAGGTGACCCCTCCAGACAGGCAATGTATTTTACGGTGAGGTCTTGTTTGGAGTCTGTCTGTGTCTTCACCTGGATTCAGTCTGATTTCATTTCCAAGGTAGGAGTTTATAAAATACCGCATTGATTGACTGTATACAAATTATCCATATTTTGGCAAAATATAATGTATGTGCAACTACAAATCGGCAAATGCAAATTCACCCCAGATTTATGTGTGCATGTGTGTTTGCGTACACGCCGATATGTGTGTTTGAGAGCGAGGTGGAGTGTCTGCGTGAGAGGGAGAGAGACAGGGTGTGCATACGTGTGAGAGAGGGGGAGTGTGTTTGTGTTCGGGGAGGAGAGAGAGAGAGTGCATGGGTGTATTTAAGGGGGAGAGCGAGAGGATGCATGTATCCTTGTTAAAACACAGACAGATTTGGCAGATTCACTTCTCCACACACACTCACACCATAATTTCAGAGCTTCTCCTCTCTGCAGCGTCTGCTCCATTTGTTGCTCATGTTACAGACCCAGATGCTGTCACTACACTCCCCTTACTGCATCCAGAGTTGCGTCACAAAATCCTCAGGTCTCCCTGAATGTCTGAGGCAGCTCACAGCATAACTTGCAGCGAACCATCCGCAGCACCTCCACTAACTTTTCGGTAACAGGAGCCAGTCAGAACCCCTCAGCTACAAGATAGACGCCTGGTCCTTTGCAATAATACCCGAGGGGCTTCCTCATGTTACTGACCACACGATCATCTGAGAGGGACAAACAGGCTTTCAGTGGACAGGCACATACAAGTTTCAAAGGCATGTCTCAAAGCTGCTGGACCCCATTACACAACATGGAGCAACAGCCTGACACATACCATTTCATTGTTTCTGAGCTTCACAATACCAACACTTTATATTTTCGGGTGCCAAAAAATCAACACCAGGGAAAGGTACAGAAAACAAACAATGAATTAACTGATAACATGTTGTGAAAATATGGATAAGGGGACAGAGGAGTGGGAGTAATTGGAGAAGTGAGACAATGGTAGGTCCAATCACAAGAATGGAAATATTCATTATTTCCAGATTCTTGAAAAATTATTGCCAGGTCAGTTGAAATGGCTAGTTACTTCAAATTATGAATCTGCCTCACAGAACTATCCCAAACACCGCCTGCGTTTAGATACAAGCCATGGAGTATCGGACTCAGATTTGTTATAGCAGGTTTGAAGCTGAGAGAGTCAGCAGCAGATTATTGGCTTCATTAAAACTGTATTTCATAGCTCAAAGTTCAAATAACAAATGGGATGAACCAGTGAAGTATATTCTGCAGGTGTTGAGAGTTAAATTTAAAAATGGTCAGGATATGATGTCAGTAATCAGCTCGTGTCTAAAGGGATCATCATAGATGTGACTCATCTGTTTCAGCCTCAGTAATTGGCCAGGGGTGAGATGGAGTCAGAGGAAGGAAACGGAATTTGAACCAGAACAGAAGATAGTGTCCTCCAAGCCCTCAATATTTAAGTAGCAAGGGCAGTGATACAATGAATCCTGGTTCATAGCTGAAAATGAGTAGTTCACCCCACAAGGCGCAGTGTCAGAACTAAAGAAGGAGAGAAAGAATGAAACAAGTTCACTGTTGTTGTTCCTGGTGGTTTGGAGAATGCATGCTTGCAGAGTAGAGTAATTGAAAAGAACAGTAATGTAGTTGCACATGATTAATGCAAATAATAAATGGACAGTGAAAATTACCGGGGACTCCTACAATAGCCAGGATAGGATAATAAAAATATCGAATAATGTAAAGTGCATATTTGATCCGCGGTGATAATGGCCACCAATAATATGTAGAAAGAATTGAAACATAACCAGATAAACTCCTGTCCATTTTTGTAACATTCCAGTTTATTGTTTTCAGATTCTAATCCATTGTTGGAACATTCGAGTTTAATGTTCTCAGATTCTGATTTCTCTTCCCCTTCTCTCTGGAGCTGCTGATATTTGTTAGTGCTATCCGTGTTGCTCCCACTCATACCATGGGATGACATATCGAACAGAAACCATTTATCATTAAAAGATGGACACCCTCCACTGGGATAATTATAATTCACTGAGACTGACATTAATCACAATCACGAAACAAACAGATTCAGTTAACGAATTCCATACATCATGTTATACATCACAATGAAAGGGAGAATCTACTCAGTTTGAATACAATAGATAAGGTTTGCTGAGGGATCGATTATAAATCCTCCAATCTTATTAATCTTTCTTCCCTGTATGTGAGAGCATTGCCGGAACACTGCTGGGTTGGATCTGTTTTGTCCTGTTACTTTAGAGGACATTAATAAAATAACAGACGGCTGCAAAAGGTGTCTGGTCAGGAAGTTTCTAGATACCTTTCTGTAATGCTGCTCCTAGTTTGAAATGTCATGTTATCAAGTCATGCATAACCTTGAGACATCATGCAGACCATTGAAACTGCTGTTCAGAAATAGGGAAAAACAGGAGGCAGTCACTCGACTGCTCGAGACTGGGACATAGGGACAGGAAGGAGACACTCAACTGCTCGAGACTGGGACACAGGAACAGAAGACAGTCACTCAACTGCTCGATACTGGGACACCGGAACAGGAGGCAGTCACTCCACTGTTCGAGACTGGGAAACCAGAACAGGAGGCAGTCACTTCAATGTTAGAGACTGGGACATAGGAACAGAAGACAGTCACTCAACTGCTCGATACTGGGACACAGGAACAGGAGGCAGTCACTCCACTGTTCGAGATCGGGACACAGGAACAGGAGGCAGTCATTCAACCGTTCGAGACAGGGACACAGAAACAGGAGGCAGTCACTCAACTGCTCGATACTGGGATGGGGGAAATCAGGCTGCGAATGAGGCCCCGGATCCTGTTACGCAGGAACACAAGGAGGTGACTCACTCCCCATCAGTATGGGTCACTGGGAGAGAAGGGGAATTGTCTTGTTTCTGACAGAAATATCTGAATAAGTTGAATGAGCGAGCCTTTCAATCCTGCTCCAACCTTCTCCAAGACCACGGCTGATGTGATTGTGATTTCCTCATTCCATTTTACAAAGATCCCCCTCTCTGCAGCCTCTGTTCCATTCTTGTTCATGTTGCAGACCCAGATGCTCTTACTGCAGCCCCCAAGACCCATCCAGAGTAGGTCACCAAAGCCTCTGGCTTTCCGGAATGTCCCACAGCAGCTTAAAGCACAGTCTCCAGGAAACCGCCCCCAACATTTCCACGAAGGTACCAAAATTAGAATTAAGTCAAATGTCACTCACATGCAAGTCGGAAGCCTGGTCTGAATCAGTAGCAGTTGAGGGGATTCCTCATGTTACTGAGCACACGATCAGCAGAGAATGATTAACACAGGCGTTCAATGGATTGGCACAGAGCAAGTTACAAAGATGTGCCTGAAAATTGCTGAAATCCCACTGTCCAACATCGAGCACAGGGCAGGATACCGTTAAGTCAAAGAAAATGCAAGCTATGCATTTTGAACATTGTTTCTAAGCTTCTTAATGTTGGAAGCTGATGCTCTCGGGTGAGCAACATTCAAGGCAAGGGGAAGATATGGGACAGTAATTCACATTAAAACTGAACAATTAAAATTGGATGTCAGGGTTTAAATAACAACAGTTTAAATAGCAACAAATGGGAGGGATTTGGGAAATAGACAGAGAGAGAGACTCAGACACAGTGTTATGGGAGGATGTGTTCACAGGTTTCAGAATGCTGAAGTGAAGACATTTGGATGGCATCTCACAACATAAACTGGTATTTCCGGGAATGAATAATTAATGGAATATTGGTGTGAGGTCACACAGAGTCATAGAGTCTTGGAGATATGCAGCGCGGAAACAGACCCTTCAGTCTAACCCGTCCATGCCGATCAAATAACCCAAATTAAACGAGTTCTATTTACCAAATTTGGCCCATATCAATGTAGACCCTTCCTTTTCATGTACCCATTCAAATTTCTTTTAAATGTTGGAAGTGTAACAGCCTCCTCCATCTCGACTGGCAGCTCATTCTACACATGCACCACCCTCTGTTGGAAAATGTTGCTCCTTAGGTCATTTTAAAATCTTACCCCTCTCACCGGAAACCCATGCCCTCTAGTTTTGGGGTAAAGACCTTGGCGATTCATCCTATACATGCCCCTCACGCTCCAGGAAAAATAACCCCAACCGACTCACCCTCTCGCTTTAGCTCAAATCCTGGCAACATCCTTATAAATCTTTTCTGACTCCCTTCAAGTTTCACAATATCTTTCTGATAGGAGTTAAACGCGAATCGAATGCAGTACTGCAAAAGTGACCAAACTAGGTGCTGTACAGCAGCAACGTGACCTCACAATTCATACAGTCAAAGCACTAGCCAGTAAAGGCAAGCATTCCAAATGCCTTCTTCACTATCCTACCTACCTGCGATTCTACTTTCAATGAAATATGAACCTGGATTTCATGGTCTCTTTGATCAGGAACACCCCGCAGGACCTTACCATTAATTGTATACGTCCTGCCCTGATTTGCATTTCCAAAATACAGCACCACACATTTATCTAGATTAAACACCATTTGCCATGTCTCAGCCCATCAGCTCATCTGCCCATCTGATCAAGATCCCATTGTACACTGAGGTACACCTTCTTTACAGTCCACTAAACCATCAATTTTGGTGTCATCTGCAAACATACCAACTATCACTGCTATGTTCACATCCAATTGATTTATATAAATCGTGAAAAGCAGTGGACCCAGCACTGATCTTTGTAAAACTCCATTGTTCACAGACGTCCTGTTGAAAAAGCAACCCTTCACTGCCACCTTCTGTCTCCTACCTTCGAGCCAATTTTGTATCCACATGGCTAGTTCGCCCTGTATCCCATGTGAACTAAACTTGTTAACCAGTCTGCCATGTGGAAATTTGTCAAATGTCTCACTAAAGTCCATATCGACAATGTGCACCTCTCGGCCTCAATGAATCCTCTTAGTCACTTCTTCAAAAAAACTCAGTCAATTCAGTGAGACACGATTCCCCATGCTTCAAGCCATGTTGTCTATCCCTTGTCAGTCCTTGCCATTCAAAATACATGCAAACCTTGTGCCTCATTATCCTCACCAACAGCTTGCACTCCACTGACGTCAGGTTCACCGATTGTTCCTTACCGTCCTTCTTAAATAGTTTTAGTAATTGCACCAAGTTAGCAAATCTCCTATCTTCCGGTATCTCATCTGTGAAAATTGACAATACAAATATCTCAGTAAGGATCCCAAGAATCACTTGCCTCGCTCCCACAGAGTTCTAGGGTACACCTGATCAGATCCTGGGGATTATCCCACCTTTATAGGCTTTGCGAAGTCCAGCACCTCCTCCTCTGTAATACAGACACTTTTCACAATATCACTGTTCATTTCCAATGTTCTCTGGCTTCCATATCCTTCTGCACAGTCAAAATGCTTTTTTAGTGCCGTCTCCATCTCCTGTGGTTTCGCACATCGACAGCTTTGCTGATCATTAAGTGGCCCAAAACTCTTCTGAGGTACTCTTTTGTCCTTAATGTACGTGTGGAGCACATTTGGATTATCCTTAACCTTATTTGCCAAAACTATCTCATGTCCCCATCATGGCCTCCTTATTTCCCGCTTAAGTATACTTCTACTAGCTTTAGACTCACTAGACATTGACTTTAAATATGGAATTAAGAGGCTAATGAAGATGATGAATCCATTTTCGATTTTTGCAAAAAAACCCATCTGGTTCGCTGATGTCATTGAAGGAATTAAACTGCCACCCTCACCTGTCATTGGTTACATGTGACTCCAGACCGACAATAACTGCCCTTTGGGTGATTGGTGATGGGCAATAAATGCAGGCCCAACCAGTGATACCCTCATCCCATGAATGAATATTGAAAAAACCTCGATGCCTGCTCTCTCTACCTGACATATACTTCCCTATTATCCGTGACTAGAACCTCAATTTCTCCAGTCCTCCAGCATTCCTTACACCTACCAGCCTTATCCTAAATCCAAACAGTGATATACTGTCTCTGTGCTTTTGATATCTCATTTTTGAAGGCTTCCCTCTTCTCAGCTGGCCCGTTGTCTGCGAATATCTGCCCCAATCCTGTTTGGAAGTTCTTGCTAATATCATCAAAATCGGCCTTGCTCCAATTTAGAACATTATCTTTTATTCTCAGTTCATTCTTTTCCATCTCTATTTTAAAACTAATCGAATTATGATTATTTGTCCCAAAGTGCTTCCCCACTGATACCTCAGTCACCTGCCGTGCCTTATTTCTCAAGTGTAGGTCATGTTTAGCTCGTTCTCTGTGATGGAGAGTATTGGATAAGGCCATGGTGTACCTTTCATTCAATACCAGCCAGATTCTCCAACCCATCATGGTTCGAGGTACTCACCATCGCCCGGATACCCCTGGATATTCCGTTATCCTTGGCACTGGTGTCATTTTCAAAGCCCAATGGGCACATGGTTGACCTTTCTCCGTTTGGAAATGCCCTGCACAGTTTACCCCAAGCATGGCAGATAAGGGGCAATTACACCATGGTTTGTCGACAGAGGCACGGAGGTCCTTGTGGATAAGCTAGTACAGAGGGGGACCATTCCCTTCCAAAAGGAGGCCACATCACCAGACCCACCGAGCATAGTCTGAGCTCACCAGCCACCTCAGTGCAGTATCTGCGCTGTGAAGAAATATCTAGCAATACAGGAAAAATATTAATAACCTTCGCTGCTCTGTAAGGATAAGGGTCACTGTATTTTTTCTGCTCCATCACACTCACTGTATATCTGTTGCAGCAGCGACCCCCGAACAAGGCTCATGCTTCTCCACTCTCACTGCTGCATGCAGTACCTCCCGCGCCTCTCTCTCTCTCTCTCATCCCCTCTCGCTCCCCCCACAATCCCCCCACAACACTAATAACACTGCATGAATACAGCACTGTGGATTGACTTCCTCCAGGCGCCTCACCATATCTACCCCCACCTACACCAGCACTTACAGCAGAGCCACCCACTCTTACCCTCACTCCCTCCCCTTCTCCATTGCAGGAGAAACATCCTGGTAATAGGACAGAAATGACCAGGTCGGGTGGTGGAGTGCCTGATATCCATTCCCCCAGCACCCCCTTTTCCCCTGCCATATGAGGAGTACCCTGGTACAATCGGAGAAGACTGGGATGCCGCGTAAGGAGATTCTGAACCATCCACCTCCCAACAACCAAGTAAGGAGCAATGTTCAGTGATGGGCAATTCTCACTTTAAACCCACTGTCAGTTCCATTTCCCCCCGGCACAACTTAGAAGCCGAGGCCCTGATGCCATCTCCCTTTTGTGTTGAGCTGGTACAAATAGAATTCCCACGGTTTCGGTTGGCAGGAGTATGGGCTCACAACACACCATCTCCACCACCTCCCAGAAAGCGAGCAAGGAGAGTCCCTACTCCTGTAAACAGCTCAGACACTGAAACTAATCTGTGAGATTTACTGCTACCCCTACTTGTCCTGACATATTCAATAATCTGTGCTCATATGCATCCAGCACCCTCTGCTCTTGCACCTCCTTTATAACGGTACAGCCTGTTTAATATTGCCTATCTACCAAAGAGCATCACCTCACACTGTTCTGCTTTGATCGGCATCTGCCATACACCTGAACACTACACCAGAATATAACTTTCCTGTTGGAATTCCACACCGTCCTCAACAAACGTTACAATTCTTCCTGGTTTGATATCTGCAAACATTGAAATTGTCCTACAGTCCCACTCCACATAGAAATACTGACACACACCAGACAAAACAACTGAAGTATTGACAATGTTATCATGGAGCGAGAGAAATACTGACACACTCTCCATGTCTGTGTTATTGTCAATGTATAGCGAGTGCCTGTATGTGTCTGTATTCGTTTGTGCATCTGTGTGGGGCGGGTCTGGCAGTCTCTGTGGTGTTTAAAGTGTTGTAATATCCCCCGATATGGGTTCTGAGTAAGAATCACTCGATTCAAAACGTCAAGTTTCATTTCTGTCCAAAGATACTTCCAGAGCTGCTGGGCTTTCTGTTCTTGTCAATCTCTGTTGCACTAAAAGAAAGTGAGGACTGCATATGCTGGAGATCAGAGCTAAAAAATGTGTTGCTGCAAAAGCGCAGCAGGTCAGGCAGCATCCAAGGAGCAGGAGAATCGACGTTTTGGGAATAAGCCTGATTTCAGAAGAAGTCTCTGTTGCACCTCAAACCCCATCCCTCACCCCCCCCCCCCCACCCACCCACCCCCCCCCCCCCCCACCCCCGCACGCCACTGTAATCGTGGTGGTAAAGTATGTAAACCATCAGGGATTCAGTTTGGGAGGGAGAGAGGGAGGGCAGCAGCTCACAGCACAATCCAATCTACATTTTGATTGCAACACACACACACACACACACACACACACACACACACACACACACACAACACACACACACACACACACCCACACAAGTGGAACATGTTCATGTGCAGATGGAAATGGTTTGTCACTTGGTAGTATTTCCAACACACAGTGTACTCATTAAAGCATATTTCCATTGCAATTATATCCAAGCAAATCCGAGTAAGCCACATTGCAAGGTGATGAGATTAATATTAATGCACTTCCTGTAACTTGGAATTTTTAATGTTTTACTCTTACAAGTAACCTTATATGTGAGAAAGGATTGAAAAGACCTAAACCAGACCAGCAGAGTGAGGGCTTGTACCACTTCATACAAAAGAGGGAAAGGGAGAGGAAGAGAGAGTGGTTTTGACCCCGTTTCAGTGATTCACACCAAAAACAACAAGAGTTCCCATTGCACAGAGATCCACACACTAACGCAGGAACACATGTAAAAAGCACAGAGAGATAGACATGCACACAGTGGTACACAGCGACATATATATATATAGACACACACGAATCGACAGACACCAACAGAAACGTGCAGATACATACTTGATTGTGTAAATACACATAGACTCATCGAGTTATACAGGGTATTTGCAAACAGACCTATCGGTCTATACAGTCCATGCAGACAATAATTCCAAATTAAACCAGTTCCATCTGCCTGCGCTTGGCCCACATTTGTACAAACGTTCACTTATTTTTGTACTTAGTCAAATGCATTTTAAATGCTGTAAATTTACCCACAATCCATCACTTCCGCAGGAAGTTAACTCTCTACACGAACCACATGCTGTGTAAATAAATCCTTACGGGTCCTGATCAGGTGGACCCCATAACTCTGTAGGAAGCTAAGGAAGTGATTGCAGGCCTCTTGCTGAGATTTTTTTCATCAATAGCCACAGGTGAGATGCTGGAAGTCATGAGTTTGACTAAAGTTGTGCTATTAAACAAAATGGAAAGAAAGAGCTAAGGAACTATAAATTGGTGAGTCTGTTATCAGTTGTAGGCACGTTGTTGGGATTCATGAGGTGCAGGATTTAGATGTATTTAGAAAGACAAGGACTGCTTAGGGACAGGCAGTTGTGAGGACTGCAGATGCTAGAGTTGACAGTCTAGATTAGAGTGGTGCAAGAAAATCACAGCAGGTCAGGCAGCATCTGAGGAGCAGGAAAATCGAGGTTTTGGGCAAAAGCGCTTTATCAGTATAGTCAAATGGGGTTGTGCCTGGATAATCATGTCTCACTAACTTGAATATATGTTGTTGAGAAGTAACGGAGAGGATTGATGAGGGCTGAACGCTGGATGTGATCTATATTGAATTCAGTTCGGCATTCGACAAGGTTCCACATGGGAGACTGGTTAGCAAAGTTAGGTCACAAGGAATACAAGGGGGATTAGCCAGTTGGACACAGATTTGGATTAAAAGTAGAGGACAGAGGGTTGTGGTGGAGGGTTGTTTTTCAGACTGGAGGCCTGTGACCAGTGGAGTGCCACAAGGATCGGTGCTGGTTCTGCTACTTTTCATCATGTATATAAATGGTTTGGATATTAACATCGGAGGTATAGTTCGTAAGTTTGCAGATGACTCCAAAATTGGAGGTATAATGGCCAACAAATAAGGTTACCACAGATTACGCCGGGATCTTGATCAGATGGGCCAATGGACTGAGGAGTGGCAGACAGAGTTTAATTTAGATAAATGTGATATGCTGCATATGGGAAAGGCAAATCAGGGCAGGACTTATACACTTAATGGTAAAGTCATGGGGAGTGATGCTGAACAAAGTGACCTCAGAGTACAGGTTTATAGTTCCTTGAAAGTTGATTTGCAGGTAGATAGAATAGTGAAGAAAGTATTTGGTATGTTATTGGTCAGTGCATTGTGTATATGAGTTAGGAGACTGGATTACATCTGTACAGGACATTGTTTAGACCACTTTTAGAATACTGTATGCAATTCTAGTCTAACTGCTGTAGGAAGGATGTTGTGAAACTTGAAAGGTTTCAGCAAGGGTTTACAACGATGTTGCCAGGATTGGAGTGTTTGAGCTACAGGGAGAGGCTGAATAGGCTGAGGCTGTTTTCCCTGGAGCATCAGAGGATGAGGGTTGATGTTACAGGTTATTAAAATCATGTGTGCAATGGTTAAAGTGAATAGCCACGGTCTTTTCCCAAGGGTAACACAGTCAAAAACTAGACGGCAAAGGTTTAAGGTGAGATGGGAACGACATAAAAGAGATCCAATGGGCAACATCTTCATGTAGAGGGTCGTTGTGTATAATAAGCTGCGAGAGTAAGGTGTGGAAGCTGGCACAATGACAACATTTAAAAGGCATCTGTTTGGGCAGATGAATGGGAAGGGTTCAGATGGAAATGGGCCACATTCTGGCAAATGGGAGGAGATTAATTTTGGCTATCTGGTCTGCATGGACGCGTTGGACCAAAGGGTCTGTTTCCATGCTATTCGGCTCTGTGACGCTACGTCTTTTTAGAAACGTGCTCCTCTTATCTTAAAACAACCCCCCATTCGAGGGAATTGACACCTACCATTCAACATTATCGATACCCCTCATGATATTATAAACCTCTATAAAGTTTCCTCAGCCTCCTATGCTCCAGTAGATAATGCCCGAGTCTATCGAGCCTGTCCTTATAACTCAAACACTCCATTCCCAGCATCATCCTGATAAATCTTCTCTAAACACTCCCGAACTTGATAATATTATTTAGATTACAGGGCGAACAGAACTGCACACAGTCCTCCAGGACATGCCTCACGAGTGTCCTGTGCAACCTGAACATACCGTCCCAAATCTTTATTCAAAGGACTGTCCACTGCTATTTGTCATGTATATAAATGATTTGGATGTTAACATAGGAGATATAGATAGTAAGTTTGCAGGCGACACCGAAATTGGAGGTGCAGTGGACAATGAAGAAGGTTACCTCAGAGTAAAATGGGATCTCGAACAGATGGGCCAATGGATTGAGGAGTGGCAGATAGAGATATATTTAGATAAATGTGAGGTGCTGCATTTTGGAAAAGCAAATCAGAGCAGGACGCATACACTTAATGTTAAAGTGCCAGAAAATGTTGCTGAACAAAGAGACCTTGGATATAGGTTCATAGTTCCTTGAAAGTAGAGTCGCAGGTAGATAGGAGAGTGAAGGTGTTTGGTATGCTTTTCTTTATTAAACTAACTACAAGAGTTGGGACGACATGTTGTTGCTGTAAAGGACAATGTCTAGGCCACTTTTGGAATATTATGTGCAATTCTGCTTTCATTCCTATTCGAAAGGTGTTGTGAAACTTGGAAGGGTTCAGAAAATATTTTCACGGATGTTGCCAGGGCTGGAGGATTTGAGCTGTAGGGACAGCCTAAATAGGCTGGGGCTGTTTTCTCTGAATCATCGGAGGCTGAGGGGTGAATTATGCTGGTTCATAAAAATGAGAGGCATGCATAGGGTAACGAGACTTTTCCCTGGATTGGGCGAGTCCACAACGAGACGGCATAGGTTTAGGGTAATAGGGAAAAGATTTAATAGGGACCTCAGGGGCATTTTTGTTTCTGCACAGAGGGTGGCGCGTGTATGGAATGAGTTGCCAGAGGAAGTAGTGGAGGCTTGTCAACTTAAATTATAGTTTTTAAAAGACATCCGGATGAGTATATGAATAGAATGGTTCAGAGGGATATGGTCAACGTGTTGGCAAATTTAACGAGATTAGGTTAAGATATCTGGCAGGCATGGACGAGTTGGACCAGAGAGTCTGTTTCTGCGCAGTAAATCTCTATGACTCTATGCCTATATATAATGAAGACCAGCAAGCAAAATACCTTCATAACCACCCTGCCTATACATGATGCAAACTTCAAAGAATTATGCCTGAAACCCTAGGTCGTTCTGTTCTACAACACTACCATTGGCTCAACTTTTAATTGTATATGTGCTTTTTTTGTTTGTTTTACCAAAGTACAATGCCTTGCATTTTTCAACATTAAACTCCATCTGCCATTCTTTAGCCCAGTGACTGATAGTACTGGGGAAGAAAGACTGGAAAGTAATCAGCTGTCTTGTATCATTTAATTATTTTAGGAAGAGGAAAATCACACATTAGAGGTTAATGTTTGAGGCCAGAAAGTATGCGCTTTCTTTGTCTCTGATGTTCAGTATTGATATCTTTTCGAGATCCTTCATAGACCAAAGTGTGTCTGCAGGATTTCATTCCCTCGTATTGCAGACTACAGATAATAGCCATTTAAACTTGAAATAATAGCCAAGTATTTAAAGATGTTCATAGTTTATGTCGAAGGCAGAACATATAAACTCGACATCCTACAATTGAGGCAAGTACCTTGCAGTTTTTAATCAATGTTATTATTCTAACTGTGTTATTCAGTAAAGTGAATCCGATTTCAATGAATCCATACCGAACTAAAAGCTGTCCTTAAAATTAAAAATTTGGGCATGGTTTAGGTCTTGTGTAGTCGGTAATGTCCCGACCTCTGATGCAGAGCTCTGGATTCTATTCCAATTCCTGCACTTGTCTGAACGTGTCTCTCACTCGAGACCAGACAGTCTGGATTCAGGCACAGAGATGTGTCACAGCATGTCAGAACAGGCTGATGAACAAACACACAGGAGAATAATGTAGGGGCTATTGTGGAGTGGTGGTAGGGTCCCTACCTCTGGCTGCAAAGCTCTGGGTTCAAATCCTACTAGAGGTGTTTTATAATATGTTTGAACACGTTGACTAAAATGAGCTTAGATTTGTGATTTGATCAAGATGGAAGAGGTTTCAGCATTGAATTTCAGAATTTAAGCCCCGAATGACTGAAAAGACAGGCCCAGGGTTGGAGTCACATTTGCACCTTCTAGAAGTTTATAAATTTATGAAGGGTGTGAGAGGGTGAGTAGTCAAGATCTTTTCCCCACATTTGGAAGCCCAAAATGAGAAGACATAGATTTAAAGTGAGAGGGGAAAGATTTTAAAGGGAGCTCAGGGGCAACTTTTTCACTCAGAAAGTGGAGCGTGTATATGATGAACTGCCGGAGGAAGTGGTGGAAGTTGGTATAATTACAACATTTAAAAGGCACCCAGATGGGTATGTTACTAGGAAGGATTTGGAATGATATGGGCAAATTGCTGGCAAATAGATCAGATTCCCTACAGTGTAGAAACAGGCCGTTTTGCCCAATAAGTCCACACCAACCTTTGAAGAGTTACCCATCAAGAATTATCCACCCAAATTCACCCCTGACTAATACACCTGACACTATGTGCAACTTAGTCTGGCCAATTCACCCAATCTACACATCTTTGGACTATGGAGGAAACCAACGCAGACACAGGGAGAATGTGCAAATTCCACACAGTCAGTCACCCTGGTACAATGAGGCAGCAGTGCTAACCACTGAGCCCTGCACCGACCCAAATAGGCCAAGATTAATTGAGGAAATTAGGTTGGCATGGACGAATTGGTCAAAGGTGTTTGGTTCCGCGCTGTACAACTTTAAGATTCGTTAAGCCATTTGATTAAGGTCCCTGTGTAATCTTCACTATCCACTATATAGCCTATCTTGGTTTCATCCATAATCTTTCTAACCACGCTTTCCATAATTCTCATCTAAATCATTTGTACAAATTTCAAACAAAATGGATTTAGCACAGGTCCCTGTGGAACACCACTTGCACAGTATCACAAAGCTGGTCCCTTTTCTCTAAACTGTCCCCTCAAAACTGTCAAACCCAGTTTGGGCTAGCTTGGAAAGTGTAATTGGAAAACCCAGGATACGGTGTGAAAGAGGCTCCGCATCACTCCTAACTGAGCTTCCCCTTTCTGCAACTTGTGCTTCGTTTGTTGGTCAAGTTGTAGACCCAGTTTCACTTTGAATACAGCCCCATTCCTCACCCAGAGATGGTCCAGAAAATCTGGCAATATTCAATAACAGAGCTTCCAGGAAAATAACAGTCCTACTTTCCAATAACAGAACGTGAGAACTTCACAAACAATAGTATGTTATTCATACACACCACCCCCACCCACCCCATCCCCGCAAGCCTATCTTGCCCCACAATAAGATCATAAGGTCTAATATCCTCTTTATGTCCAATTCATCACATCCCTCAACTCTCTGACTGGTTAAAAAGCACTCCCTGCACTCACATCGCGACCTGTTGATATGAGCAAAAGATGGGAACACAAGGACTCAGGGAAGAGTATCTGGCCCTGACATCAAGGCAGCATTTAACTGAGGTCGGTCTCAAGGAGCATGAGCAGGATTTCACTTAATGGGAATGAGTTGTAAACTTCCCTAGTTATAGTTATTTAAAGCATAAAGCACAATGATTGTGTTTTGTGTACATAAGTCCATACAGTCCTGGACGTGTCAGCAAAAGATCCTCAAGGTAGCTTCCTCAGCACAAATATCTTCAGCTGTTTCATAAATGACTTGCCCACACCATAAGATGACAAGTGGGGGTGTTTGCTAAAGATCATGCAGTGTTCAGAAAAAAAGTCCCCCTTCAGCTCCTGAGCCAGTCTGTGTCCATGTGCACCAAGACCTGGACAACACTCAGGCTTGTGGAGTTGAAGTGTCGGTAACATTCATGCAGCAGTACTGCTGGACACTGCACATTTCCACAGTTGAAAGGAGCTCATTCAGCGCCTCACGCTAGTTTCACAGGAACACGAGGAACTCATTCAGCTCAATGAAATGATTGGAGAATAGTTGAGATAACCCATTTCGTGCCTCCAACCAATTATAAAGGAAGGGAAGGAGTCACGTGTTACTGGCAACACCAGAGCCCCTCAAAAATATTTGAAGGCGATGGTCTAGTCTCTAAAGTTTTCTAATTTTAAAGAAAATGTAAAGTGTCTGTTCCAAATGCAATGTGACTGGTCAAACTACAAGACGTTAAGAAAAACACAATACATGCAAATAAATAGGAATTCAGAAAAATAAGTCCTTTGGAAATCTTATCACAATGATAGATAAAGCAACCATTATTAATTAAGAGTTCTGATACAGAAATATCCCATAAACACATACTTGGCAAAAAGGAAAGTTCAGACACAGATTCTCAGATGCAGTTCTCTAATCGAGGATGGAAAAAAAAATCAAGTGAAAATTCAGAGAGAGTTGCAGCTAGGAGACTTCCACTGAAGCTTCCAATTCTGTTGAGACCCCAATAGCTTCTGATGTTACTTAGAAACCAAATCCCTTCCTGTAATGTGGCTCCCAGAACTGCATACAGTATTCTATCTATGGCCTAACCAATGGCATTTTTAGCTCATAGTATTTAGCCTCGTTGAATAAAGTCTTAGCCTACAGTCCCACGTGCTTTCTTAACTAGCTATTACACTGTCCAGTCACATTCAGGGATATGTGGAGAAACACCCTCTGAGCTTCCTAGTCAGCTGCCATTCATTGAGTACTCCCCTGTATGGTTCCTTTTTCCACGGCTAAAAGCATGGCACAACATTGACGGCTGAAGGGCAGTACTGTGCTGCATTGTTCTATGTTCTTAATTCCTACACTCTTGTGAGCTTATAGTATCTGGAATTCCTTTAACTTCAGTGGAGGCTACATTTGGTAAGTATTTGATTGAAGAGAGTTAATGGAAATGTGGACAGGTTTCAGGGACTGAATAGTCTATATCTGTTCCTAATTGTTGTGTACTTGTGTTTCGAAACAGTGGTGATTGGTTTGAGGGAAACACATTTTGTGAATAAGGACCTTCCCATTTCAGACTGAGACGGGCATGTTCCTTTCTCTTCAGGATTGTGTGATCTGTGGTGTTCCCATCCCCAGGGAGCAGTGAAGACTGGGTTCCTGAAACACTCAAGGTTGAGTTCCGTAGCTCTTTGATGAACAAGAGAATCCATGTTTGTTGGGAATAGACAGGAAGGGGATGTGTAGTTACAATCACGTCAGCAATGCACATTTCGAATGGTGCAGCAGGCTCGAGGGGCTGAGTGGCCAACTGCTGCTCCTGCCCCATGTGTTGTTCTCTCACTCAACACCTCGAGGCTGTTACAGAGAAAGGAAGATCCCATTCAGCCAGTCAGGATTGGTACAATGAGACACGAGGAGACCTCTGTGCCCCCTAAGGATTATAAAGGGAGAAGATGAAGTCATTCAGCCATTTGAGTACAATACACAGCACAGGAGGAGGCCATTCAAACTTTCTAGGCTGCCACACAGGAACGTGGAGCCCTGAGTAACTATCAGGAAATTGACATAAGGGATAAATGTTAATTTTCAGGTTGGAAAAGTTTAACTTAGCGTAGTACCTCAGAGATCAGTACAAGATCAACAACTATTTCGAACCTGTCAATGATTTGAATGTGGGGACTGATTGTAGTGGAGCACAATTAGCTCAGCCACCAAGATAGTCATTCAATAAGATGTCAAGTGCAGATAGACAGTCTATAATGGGATATAGGAAGGGGAGTTTAGTGTGCAAACCTTCAGCAGAAACAGTATAAGCTGGGCTACCGAGGATTGTATTGTGAAAGAAAGGCAAAACAACAGTAAACTGTTTAAATGACGTGGGGTCTCAAAACACAGTGTGCAAAGGGATATTTGAATCCTGGTACAGACATCAAACAAAGTTATTATTCAAAATAGCAAGTGATTAGGAAGGTATATGGAATGACTCTAATTTATATAAAAGCTGTCAGGACGTTTTACTGCATCTGTACAGGGCATTCCTGAGGCCACATTAGATGCATTGCATGTCGCTATGATTCCCGAAACTGAATCGCAAATATACTGGGCAGTACGGTGGCACAGTGGTTAGCACTGCTGCCTCACAGCGCCAGAGAACCGGGTGCAATTCCTGCCTCATGCGACTGTCTGTGTGGAGTTTGCACATTCTCCCCGTATCTGCGTGGGATTCCTCCAGATGCTCTGGTTTTTTTCCCACAGTCCAAAAATGTGCAGGTTAAGTGAATTGTCCAAGTTAAATTGATTGTATTGTTAGGTCTAGGGGAAAAGGTCTGGGAGGGTTGCTCTTCAGAGGGTTGGTGTGGACTTGTTGGGCCGACGGACTTGTTTCCACACTGTAAAGTAATCTAAACTCAATTGCTTTCGAGTCTTTGTAAAAATGTTTCACTTTACTATTTTTTTCCTGGAAGGAAGGCCTTATTCTGTCATACACCATGGAAACAGAATCTTTGGTCCAACTTCTACAACTTTGGACCAACATTGGTCGACATAGCTATGGAGAAGGAGAGGATTAGGCAAAATGGGAGGTTATTTAATTGGGGAAGAAGAAGCTATGATGCGATTAGACATGAGTTAGGAAGCATGTACTGGGAGCAATTTTGCCATGGTAAAGGCACTATAGACATGTAGAGACTTTTAAGGTACAGTTGTTACGAGTGATGAATAAATATGTCCCTCTGAGAATAGCAAGAAGGGGCAAGATAAAGGAACCTTGGATGACGACAGCGGTGGAGCTTCTCGTCAAAAGGAAAAAGCTAGCTTACATAAGGTGGAAGAGGCTAGGGTCAAGCTCAGCTCTAGAGGATTACAGGCAGGCGAGGAAGAAACTCAAAAATGGTCTGAGGAGAGCCAGGAGGGGGCACGAGAAAGGCTTGGCAGAACCAATTAGGGAGAACACAAAGGCATTTTACACTCATGTGAGGAATAGGAGAATGGTCAAAGAAAGAGTAGGGCCGATCAGGGATAGCATAGGAAACTTGTGTCGGAATCTGAGGAGGTAGGGGAAGCCATAACTAAGTTTTTTGCTTCGGTCTTTATGAAAAAAAAATGAACTTTGTAGTGAATGAAACCTTTGAAGAGCAGGTGTGCATGCTGGAATGAATAGAAATAGAGGAAGCTGTTGCGCTGAAAACTTTGTCAAGCATTAAGATTGACAAGTCGCCAGGCCCGGACCAGATTTGTTCTCGGCTGCTTTGGGAAACGATAAATGCAATTGCTTCGCCACTTGCAAAGATCTTTGCATCCTCGCCCTCCACTGGAGTCGTACCTGAGGACTGGAGAGAGGCAAATGTAATTCCTCTCTTCAAGAAAGGAAATAGGGAAATCCGTGACAATTACAGACCAGTACGTCTCAAGTCTGTAGTCTGCAAAGTGTTAGAAAGGATTCTGAGGGATAAGATTTATGACCATCAGGAAGAGCATGGCTTGATTAAATACAGTCAACATGGCTTTGTGAGGGACAGGTCACGCCTCACAAATCTTATCGAGTTCTTTTGGAATGTGACTAGAAAAGTTGATGAGGGTCGAGCTGTGGATGTGCTGTATATGACCTTCAGCAAGGCATTTGATAAAGCTCCCAATGGTAGGCTCATTTAGAAAGTCAGGAGGAATGGGATACAGGGGAACTTAGCTGTCCTGATACTGAAGTCAGCGACTGGTAGTAGAAGAAAAATATTCTGCCTGAAGTCAGTGGTGAGTGGTGTTCCACAGGGGTCTGTCCTTGGCACTCTACTGTTTGTAATTTTTATTAATGACTGGGATGAGGGTATTGAAGGATGGGTCAGCAAGTTTGCAGAAGACACAAAGGTTGAAGGTGTCATTGACAGTATAGAGGGCTGTTGTAGGCTGCAGAGATGGGCTGATAGGTGGCAGATGGAGTTCAACCTGGATACATGCGAGGTGATGCATTTGGAAGATAGAATTTGAAAGCTGAGTACAGGATTAAGGATAGGATTCTTGACAGTGTGGAGGGACAGATGGATCTTGTTGTGCAGGTACACAGACCCTTAAAATGGCCATCCGATGTGAAAAGGGTTGTTAAGAAAGCATATGGTGTTTTGGCTTTCATTAACAGGGGGATTGAGTTTAAGAGTCGTGAAATCTTCTTGTAGCTCTGTAAAACTTTGGTTCGACCGCACTTCGAATACTGCGTCCAGTTCTGGTCGTCCTATTATAGGAAAGATGTGGATGCTTTGGAGAGGGTTCAGAGGAGGTTTACCAGGATGCTGCCTAGACTGGAAGGCTTATCTGATGAAGAGAGATTAACTGAGCTCGGACTTTTTTCATTAGAGAAAAGGAGAATCAGAGAGGACCGAATTGAGGTATAGAAGATAATGAGAGGCATAGATAGAGTCGATAGCCAGAGACTATTTCCCAGGGCAGAAATGGCTAACACGAGCGGTCATAGTTTTAAGCTGGTTGGAGTAAAGTATAGAGGGGTTGTCAGAGGTGGGTTCTTTATACAGAGAGTTGTGAGAGCAATGAATGCGTTGCCAGCAGCAGTTGTGGAAGCAAGGTCATTGGGGACATTTAAGAGACTGCTGGACATGCATATGGTCACAGAAATTTGAGAGTGCATACATGAAGATCAATGGTCGGCATAACATCGTGGGCTGAAGGGCCTGTTCTGTGCTGTACTGTTCAATCTTCTATGTTTTCTATTGTCCACGCCGACTGGATGTCCTAAATTAATCTAGTCCCATTTGCCAGCATTTGGCCCATATCACACTGAACACTGCTTATTCATGCTCCAAACCAAATGGGCTTTAAATATTGTAATTGTCCCAGCTTCCAACACTTCCGCTGACAGTTCATTCCATACACTCCATGAAAAGGTTACCACTTTTGTCTCTTTTAAATCATTCCCCTCTCGCCTTAAATTTATGTGATATAGTTTTGGATTCCCCCAATCAAGGAAATGTCACCATTTCCATGCCCCTCGTGATTTTATAAACCTCTACAGGGCCAGAGTACTTCAGGATTGATAATGAGTGATGTTCATACTGAACCATATAAGATCTTGAGGATAGTGTATCAGTTGCGTAGCTGATGGACATTTCCTAAAGTTATGTGAGACTAGAACTAAGGATTCAAATTTAAGAGAGCGATGTACTCATTTTAAAACAGATACTTTGAAGACATGAATTTATTGGACAAAAATTATGAGGACACGTACAAACGTATCTTCAAATTATACTTTATAAATTGTTCCTACAGGGAGCAGGTTACAGGGATGGAGTCATACAATCCCGAGAATGTTCAAGTAGGCTTCACATGACCCAGAAGGGTTGTCAGATAACATTATTGCATATTTCAGCTAAAAGATCGAGAGAATGCAACCTGCTTGAGAAGCCACAGCTTATTGCTCCCTCTCTTTCCTTCTTCCTTCTCATAGTAACGTATGAGAGGTCAAAACCTGTCAGGCATCTTTACCATTCACGACGAATTCCCGTTGAGGATTCATTTGAATCTCCACATTGCCAGAAGCAAAGGTAATTCCGCCAACTCCAAATCTCACAGGAAGGAATCTGATTGCCAACAGCTTGTGTGAGCAAAATAACCTCAGAGGCAGAATAGCATTTATTTTGTTTTTCCTTTTTGTCTTGAATTTAACTATTTCTTGTAAAGCTCATTTGAGCTGGTATTCTGCAGAGTTTTTTTCTGTCTGTCTTCAGGCATGTGTATGGGTGTGTGTGTGCACCTGTGTATGTGTCTGTGTGTATGCACAAAGTGTGTTGATCTATGCATTGAAAGATAAATATTAATGTGCATATCTGTCCAAACTGCTTGTCATGCATCTTTCCATCTTACTTTGAGTATCTTTGATTTGGTGAATTATTTTTACAAATGTAGTATATCGAACTGCCTTGTCCCTCACAAAGAAAGTGACATAGTCTGAGAACTGTATCATTGGCCATAACACCAACCTGGTTACATTTAAAATTTATAATTATCAGTGGAGGAGCAGCACTAAAAAATAAAACAGTGACCCCTCTAACCGCAGTCTGAGTATGGATGAGGAGAAATTCACAAAGGGTTGTTTGAGTGGAGATGATCTTCCCCGGAAGTTTGTGGTGCCTGTGTGTTTGCGTTTTGTCAAAGCTGTTAGTTAGATATTGGACAGTGAAGGACAATGAACTACATATAGGAAATTGGGGCTGAGACCACAAACTGATCAGCCACAATCTTACTGTCTGTTGGAGAAGGCTCAACGTGTCTAATTACTCATTCCTGCTCCCCAGTCCATCGTCCCTATGTTCCATTCAGCTCTTCAAACCTGCTAGACAAGAACATTTGGATGTCATTTAATTCGATAAGCTGGTACACAGAAACAAAGCAGACCATTCAGGGCCTGAAGACTCGAGAGTGTAGTGCTGGTAAAGCACATCAGGTCAGACTGCATTCAAGGAGCAGGAGAATCGACGTTTTGGGCATAAACTGTTCATCAGGATTCCTGACAAAGGACTTATGCCTGATATGTCGATTCTCTATCTTCTCGGATGCTGCCTCGCCTGCTATGCTTTTCCAGCACCACACTCTCGGCTCTGATCTCCAGCATCTGCAGTCCTCACTTTTTATTTTAGTGCCTGAAGGCAGTTTGTTATGGTGTTGGAAAATATTCTTGGGAAAAGAAAGAGTCGGTGCCAGTGTGAAACATCCTACTCCACTCTCTTTACAGAACTGTGTTCATTTGTTGGTTATGTTGCAGACCCAGATTCATTATGTGTACAGCTCCGATACCTCACCCAGAGCTGGCACACAAAATCATCTGGTCTCCCTGACTGCAATCTTCAATAACAGGTTTTCCAGGAAAATAACTTTCCAATAACAGAATGCGAGAACAACAGAAACACAAATAAGTCATTCAGCCCTTTAAGACTGTCTTTCCCTTCAATAAGATCAGGACTGATCTGCTCAATGCCTCTACTCCTCTTTTGTGACCAATTCCTTCAGCCCTCAACTCTCTGAATCGTTAAATATCCATTGTGCACCCCACCACACCAAACTTCTCTGTGATCCATCTCCCTTAACCCTCTGGATTAGAGAAGTCCCAACAGTCACTATACTCTGTGAGAAGGAAACACTCCGTGCACATACACCATGACCTATTGACATGAACCAAAATATGAACACATGGTAAGAGTGACAGGCCTTGATATCAAAGCAGGATTTAACTGAGGATGGTATCAAGGAACCCGATGAGAATAGAATGTAATGGGAATTATGTTTAAACTCCCCACTGGTTAGAGGCCATTCAGAGTACAAGGGAAGATGTTTGTGTTTGGTGAGGATCAACCATCTCAGTCACAGGACATCTCTGCAGGCATCCTCTAGGTAGTTTTCTTCTGCTGCTTCAACATCTTTCTCGGAGCATACAGTCAGAAGTGGGAGATGTTCTCTGAAGATCGCGTAATATTCAGAATAAGTTGTCACCTGTCTGCCGCTGAAGCAGTCTGTGTCCACGCGCAGCAAGACCTGGTTAGCATTTAAACTGTGCTGTAGGTAAAATTCATGTAACAGTCCTGCTAGACATTTCTCATCTCCACAGTTAAATATGAGGATCTCATTCAGGACCTCACTGGTTTGAAAGGAATATAAGGACGCCATTCAACCCATTGAAACTATTGGATAAGCCCATTCAGTCCTTTCTGTCTATTACACAAATAAGGAAAGAGTGTAGTCTGTACATCGAGATGTTAAAGAGGAACCAGGAGTCGCTAAGTCCGGTCCTTGAGCCACTTCCATATGACCAGGAAGAGACATTGCAGCCTGTCAAGTTACTTATTCAGAAACAGGAGGATGTGACTGATACCCCACAGATAGACTGCTGCATGTTGTTCCTCCTGGCTCTATTGCTCGTGGTAGACACGTGTCACTTTAATGTGGGGTTTGCTGAAGGTGAGGATGGTAAAAGGATGGTTTGTGCAAAGTCTCAAGAAAATACCTTATATCTCTGAGAAGACAGACTGACGTTCCTGTGGAGGTCAGAAGCTTGTGGGAATGTCTTACTCTTTCAGGAATAAGGCATTGTGGCTACTGACAGATTTATGAACAGTGCAGGGGCGCACACAACTGCACACTGAGACAGTGAGAGCTCACTTAGAGCACAAAACTCCATTTCAACCAACATGGGGATTCGACACAGGTACGTGAAATAATGGGAACAACATATCATGTGGAAAATGCAATTTCTCACAAATCACCGTCTTTGTCTGGACATAATGAGTGTTAGTCCATAATCCTCAAGTTTAAATGTAATCACCTGCTATTCTCTCGCAGTGCTACAGATTAAACACTCATTTCCTTTATACTCTCTTTACCATCCAAGGATTAGTCTAGTGAAACTCCTTTGCACTCTCGATCGCAACAAAATCGTTCCTTATAAAGGAGAGAAAATCTGCCAACAGTGCCCCAAATACTGTCCCAGCAACACTCTACAACTGCAGGAAGATGTCTTTACTCCTTTACTTGAATAATTTTATAATGAAGGACAATATACCATTCACTGTCCTGATTACTTGTCTTTTAACAACTGCAGTTCCCAATCGCTCATCTTCTAACCAATACAAAATGGAAAGGACTGCATTTGTTGCTCACATTCAAATTATTTCTTTTCCTTGTGAACAGCTATGCTCCAATTACTGATAGATTTGATACCCTATTAGCAATGACCTTCAGTTTAGAGCAGGAACTTACACTCTGTATTCTCCCTATTATCCAATTCTCAATCCATATAGTATATTCACCCCTGACAGAAGGACTCTAACGTTCTTCGCTCACCTGTCAAATGCCTTCTGTAAATTTAAATGCACCGTTCCCATTGGGTCTCATTTGTCAATGTCACAATCTACACCCTCCAAAAACTCCTACTACTTTATCGAAAACAAATTTCCCTTCCCTGAATCTAGGCTGACTCTGCAAATCATATCATTATTCTCCAAAGATCTAGTTGTTATTACTGACGAAAAAATTCTAATATTTTCCTCATAACTGACATCAGTTTATCCATCAGTTGATATTGTCTTGTCCCTCTCTCTCCTGTTTTAAACATTTGCGAGCACAGTAGCTACTTTCAAATGTGCAGGACACTTTCCAGGATATAAAGCGCTTTGACCAACTTTGACCTCCCTCATAGAGTTATGGAATTGACAGTACAGAAGGTGGCCACTGACCCATTGTATTCATTCCTGCTCCGGACAAATTTATCCAGCAAACGCAACACTCCATCCCTAAGTCTGTGACCCTCTCAATTCATCACTCATCTGGTCCAAAAACTTACCAAGCATCAATACAATGAGTTTTCCCCAAGTATTTCCACTTTAATAATTCTAATGTCTTGCGGCTTCTCATTTGCCCCAGTCACTCTGCTCCTTAAAATATTTCAGGAGGATATTCTGTTGCTTCCTCGGTGGAGACAGAACCAACATATTTACCTCACCATAACCTCTGTCATCTTATGAATACACAAGAGGATGGCACTCTGGCATAATGGGTATGTCACCCATTCCTGCCTGGAATATTCCAGAACAAAACCATTGTTGCAGATTTTGAGTACAGTCCTCTCCTTGGTGTGAGACGATTGGATATGCTGAATGAGAGTTCACAGCTCTGTGACATCCACATTGTTGAAATAAACTGGCTTCACACTTTGCGTCTGGAAAAGTATGTCATTCGGAAATATTTGTGGAAATTTCAAAAAGATAGTGCAGTATCCTGCTCCTCCCTGTCGACCCAGACACTCTCTAAATGCAGTGTCCACACCTTGTCCAGAGTGGGAACACTAGACACTCGAAACTCCCTGAATGATCGCAGCAGCTGAAACCACAAATCTGAGAAAATCATCCAGAGAACCTCCACTGACTTTCCACGACAGGAACAAGTCAAAACGCTGCAGACAGGCACATCCACTCAATGTTACAATTTCTTTTCGCTTCTGTTTCTTTTCTGGGCTGCAAATCCATAGGATATCTGCATAGTCGCTGTCACCTGAAATATTAACAGCTTTGTTCTCCATGGAAGTATTTGGCAATGTAACTGCACAATTTTCTTTACCTGTCATGATAATAGCAACACTGCTATTGCTGATGGAGTTGCTGGGGAGGTGATGGTCTCGTTTTATTTTCTCCAGACTATTAATCCAGGAACCCAGGTAATGACCGAAACCCGGCATTCAATCCTGCGCCCCCACCCCCCCCCCCCCCCCCCCCCCCCCCCACAACAGATGGTAGAATTTGAATTCAAGAAAATATTTGGAATTAACAATCTAATGAAACATTGATGGTTGTTAAAACTAAAAAACCCTGGCTCATTAGCGTCCCTCAGGGAAGGAAACTTAGTACCTTCACTGGTCTGACCTACATGTTACTCCAGACCCTCAGCAACGGTAGATTCTCAAATGTCCTTTGAAATGACCAAGCCAACCATTCAGTTTCACACTACAATATCTCAACGAAGTGAAACCAGTTAGACCTGAGCACTGGCAGCCGACAGCACATCGAAGTAAAGTTGTTCAGAAAGACAGTTCCCCAACAGCTTCTCAAGAGCAACTAGGAAAGAGAAATAAACTCTGGCCCAGCCAACATCAAACATGTCCCATGCATAAAGGAATGAAGATGGCCACACTGAGGAAAGACATAGAGGGGACAAAACTTACTTCAAACAGGGACGTGGATATATGCCCACATGTGCATGAAACTTAGGAATATGGGAGGAGGTGAAAAATAAATTAAAATAAAGTTGCATTTTATTTCCATCTCAGCTGATTATTAATAATCCCTTTGTTTATGTATTCTATCTCTCTATTTCCCCGTATATTAATCTCGTCCCACCAACAGACATTAGACTAATTCCCAGCTGCTTTCAGATCTGATACATGGTCAGTGGACTCAACAGGTTAACTCTGTTTTTCTCTCGACACAGGCTGCCAAACCTGCTCCATTTCCCCTGCACTCTGTTTCTTTTTGGTTCAGGCTTCCAGTATGTTCCATTGTTTGATATACCATATTTTTTCCCTTATTTTATGGGACCGAGGCCCTTCGAATCCACACTGACCCTCTGAAAAGCATTGCACCCAGACCCACCTCATGCCCTACTCCTGCATTTCCCATGGCTAAGCCGACTATTAATCTATCCATGCATCTCACATAGCTAATACACCGAGCTGCACACGATTGGTTATTTAGAATGGTCAATCGACTGAACCTGTTTGGACTGTGGAAGGAACCTGGAGCACCTGGAGAAAACACTTGCAGTCCCGGGGAGAATGTGAAAATTCAATACAAAAGTCCTGAGGGTGGAAGCAAACTGGGTCCCTGGTACTATAAGACAGCCGTGAAAACCACTGAGATACCATGCCCCCTCCCCGTCCCCCTAACTCCTTAAACCGGATCCCTGGTACTGTGAGACAGCCGTGCTAACCACTGAGACACCATGCCCCCCTCCCTCCCCCAAACCGAGTCCCGTATTGTGAGACAGCCGTGCTAGCCATTGAGACACCATGCCCCCTTCACCTCTCCCTCCCAAACCGGGACCCTGGTACTGTGAGGCAGCCATGCTAACCACTGAGACACCATTTCCCCTCCCCTCCTTCCGTAAACTGGGTCCCTGGTACTGCGAGACGGCCGTGATAACCACTGAGACACCATGCACATCCCCCCTCCCTCCGTAAACTGGGTCCCTGGTAATGTGAGACAGCCGTGCTAACCACAGAGACACCATGATCCCCCTCCCACTCTCCCTCCCAAACTGGGTCCCTGGTACTATGAGACAGCCGTGCTAACCACTGAGACACCATGAGACCCTCCCCCCCCAAACCGGGTCCCTGGTACTGTGAAAACCACTGAGACACCATGCACCCCTCCCCCTCCCCTCCCCCCCCATACCGGGTTCTTGATACTGTGAGACAGCCGTGCTAACCACTGAGACACCAACTCCCCCTCCCCTTCCACCCCAAACGGTGTCCCTGGTGCTGCGAGGCAGCCGTGCTAACCACTGAGAAACCATGACCCCTCCCACTTCATTCCCCCAAAGGGGATCCATGATAATGTGAGACAGTCGTACTAATCACTGAGACACCATGTCCCTCTCCCCTTCCTCCCCCAAACCGGGTCGCTGGTACTGTGAGACAGCCGTGCTAACCACTGAGATACCATGCTCCCTTTCCCTCTCCCTCCCAAACCGGATCCCTGGTACTGTGAGACAGCCGTGCTAGCCACTGAGACACCATGCCCCCTTTCCCTCTCTCTCCCAAACCGAGTCCCTGTTACGGTGACACAGCCGTGCAAACTACAGAGACACCATGCCCCCTCCCCCTCCTTCCGTAAACCGGTCCCTGGTACTGTGAGACAGCCGTGCTAACCACAGAGACACCATGGCCCCCCTCACACTTCCCCCAAACGGGGTCGCAGGTAATGTGAGACAGTCGTGCTAACCACTGAGACACCATGTCCCTCTCGCCTTCCTCCCTCAAACCGGGTCCCTGGTACTGTGAGACAGACGTGCTAACGACTGAGATAATATGCCCCTTTTCCCTCTCCCTTCCAAATCCGGTCCCTGGTACTGTGAGTCTGCCGTGCTAGCCACTGAGACACCATGCCACCTTCCCCTCTCCCACCCAAAACGGGTCACTGATACTGTGACACAGCCGTGCTAACGTCTGAGACAACATGCCCCCTCTCCCTCTCCCTCCCCCAAACGAAAAATTTAAACCTGAAATGCATGCAGTAAACAGTGACAAAACTCCCACAGATGTTTCAGGGTCTGCAGGGGGAAGCATAGGGAGCATATTTAGTCTGATATGATCCTCTTCTGAAAAACTCATATTGGACTCAAAAGCTTAATTGTGTTTCTCTCTGCTCAGAACCTGTTATGTGGACTGTGGATATTTGTCTGATCTGAAAGGGGACAGTGAAGCTGCCATTTCTATTGACTCTTAAGTATTTGGTTATGGTTTTTGAATGAAAAATAAAACACTCTGTGTGTGACAGCTCCCTAAATACCGATAATTTATTGCCACTGTCATAATGCATTTTGAAAATGTTGAACTCGGTGATCATGACATCATACAATCAATCCTCTGAAAGTAAATGATTGAAGTACTGATCCCAATTGTTATCAATGTCTTATCATGCTCCTGATGTCACAGGACATACTCACACAGGGTTTGGGAAGGCACTAGCAAGGGCAGAGTTTATTTGTCATCCCCAATGGCTCTGAACCAAGCGACACAGAGTTGCCCTCTTTATCTCTTTAATCCAAAGTGATGCGAATCCACACAGTGCTGTTTGTAGGAGCATTCTAAGAATTTTAACATATACTTGTGAAGGAACAGCAAATTATTCCCTAGTCAGGATGACATGTAACTTGGAAGGTTTCTTGAAAAGACTGCATTTCCCATTGTTCCCATTACCAGTGCAAAATGTTATCTAATTCCTATTAATCACAGTTTTGCTCAGGGTCCTTGATTCCACCCTCAGTCAAGTCCTGCTTCAATTGAAAGGGCAGTCACTCTTATCTCACCTCAAATTACATTGGAAGATCAGTTGAAAGAATAAGGAGCAAAATAAAGGTACACTGTTTGTTTGAACAATGTGCTCACAATATTCAAAAGAAAATTGATATATGGTCTTCCTTAATGCATTACTTCTACACGACATCACTATTTAAACAATGTTCAAATCAGTGGGTGTTTGTTCTTTTAATTCACTTCCAATTCGATGTAGAAATGAGAACATGAATTGATCTTCTGTATTGTGTTTATAATCCAGAATTTAAATCAATCTCTATCATCATTACTTTAGCTCTTTCAAACAAAATTAATGAATGAGTCTGTGTCCATCCTGCAGATGAAAATGATCTTTCAACTCTGACTACTGCAGCAAATATTGTAAAGAATAAGCTCCAGGCCCACATCAAATGAAACTTTTGCAGGGCAAGGTGCCAAAGCTAGTCCAAGGTTAATGATTTCCAATCCTTATGAATAATACATGCGGAGGGGGCGGGGTATTAAAGCAGAATTCAGCTCCATGCCTAAAATGCTATTTGTGGCTCCCTCACAAAATACCGCAACTGATTCACGCTGTAAATTCACCAAAATAGGGAAAGCAAGAGACTGGAATTCCCAATTCTGCAACAACATCTGCAGAACAGGAAGAAAATCAAGGTTTGTTTCTGAAATTTATAAATGTTGATGATAAGAATGTGGGAGATGGTGGGGATATTGGAGGATGATAAACAATGTTATGGATGACACAATGATTAACTGGGTGGATCACAGTGAGCAGAAACGTGTTTGGGTACAGGAGGATACAAACGGATTGCCAGATGGCCAGGTCAATGACTGATAAAAGGTTACACTGAAATCTGTTAGATGCTGCACTTTGGAAGATGTAACAAGACAAAAGAGAACTCAAAACATGAAGATAGGCTAGATTTGCTTTTGGAGCAGAGACGGGTGAGGGGTGAACCTAACAGAAGTGGATAAGAGCATGAGAGGTACGGGCAGACTGAACAGACAACAGCTTCGTCAAAGAGTCAAAAACAAGGGTAGAAATGTTTGACATGAAAGAGAAAATGCTAAGAGAGGAATTGTGGAATCTGTTTTGAACCCAGAGGATGATATGTGTCAAGAATGCATTGCCTGGGAAGATGATTTAGGAATGTAACCTCACAAACTTTATAAAGCACTTGTATCAGCACTGGATGGTGTAGACTCGATGGGCCTTGTCTTTATTACATGATTCCGTGTGGTGGCAGCCATGAAAGCTTTGATGTATTGTGAAGCACGAGCCAATGGAACTTGTTGGTTTGTTCCATCGAACTGTGCTCAGTAAGTGGCGAGATTACAAGCCAGCATCATCCCATGGATTATCAGCAATTACTCAACCTAGGGCAGCCCAGCCATCTCTGAAAACATTCAAGATAATTCACATGCTTAGTGCAGGCATCGTCCAACAAAAACACTAACGTTATTCCAGTTGTTTGACATCATTATTTTAAGGAAACCAATAACATAGAATCAGACTTCCCTTTATTATTACAGACTTGTATCTGCAAGGTTGCTATTTCTCTGAAAAATAATAAATTCCATCCCATACTTTCGCTTTGACAATGAGTCAGTATTCCTGTGTTTTCCTGCGAGCTGTTCATCACAGCATGGCGGTTTGTTTAACACTTCAACCACCGCCAGTAATATTTACTCCCAGCTGAACCGGCACAAGAGATGCACTGCTGGCACTCCCTCTCAACAGCCACTTGGATGGACCAACTTCAAGTGGACTGGAACGTCTCAAGGGCAATTAGGCTGGTCGAGCTCCGTTAAAATCCCAAATGAATTGAAAAGACAATCCGACTCTCTAATAATTATTGAACAATGTAGACATTTTATTGGTCTGATGGGTTTGTCGCTGCCTTTGAAATTGTGTGATCTATTTCCATGAAACCTTTTCGCACATATATTGAAAGAACAAAAAAGCTCAAGGCATGGATATTATAAGATAACGCAGCATTGAAGCACAAATGCCAGGGCATAGTAGGCTAATGGTCTTCAGGTAACTGGAATTAATGTAGGTTGGTGTTTTCTGGTTGCCGTAGATGTATTGGGCTGAATGGCCTGTTTGTATGCTGTGTGACTCTATCACTTAAATTGTTGAAAACAGAGAATGTAGTCTCACTATTTCCATAGATTATGAGTATCAAATGGTGAATACAATCTCCAAGGTCACGCAGCACACTGACTTGAAGCTATATCATTCTCCCTTCACTATCAAATGGTTCAGAAGCCCGTTTCTCTCTTTGTAACATACCTGCTCGTGTCCCTGCACCACGAAAAGCCCTGGGGTTTATCACTATATTCTGAATAGAAATTAGACATAGGCCACAGAATGCCGGCCTTGCCAACGAAACTCACCTCCCAAGTATAACTGAAAGGAATCTTCACTATTAAAGTCATCCATTCAACCCAATATGTTTTTAAAGCAGTTTCAAGGGAGGTTTTCACTTTGCCCTATGCTCCTGATCTTTTTCCTGAGTGTTTTTTTCCAGGGCTGTTTAAAAGTAACATATGGAAAGTTGTGCCTAATAACCTGAAAGGAGAAGTTTGTATTTTCATGAGAATTGTCCCATAATTTTTCAGTATCTAAATACAACAGAAATGTCGAAAATAGCATCAGGAGTACGTCATGCGATAAGATCGTGGATGATATGATTGTGACCACAATCACACATTCCTCCTTTGCCCTTACAACGTTTGTGCGTCACTCTTCGTCAAGAATCTGCCTGCCTCTGCCTTAGGAATATTCAGTGTCTTATCCTTCATTGCTATCTTGGAAGAGAGTTCACAAATACACGACACTTTGAGTGGGTTAAAACAATCAACAACTTCTTTATTGAGATATTATTCTGTTTTGTTATCCATCCACTCCTGGTAATCTCTCTCACAAGCTGAAATATTGTTTCAGAGTTCAAATTAAAAGGACTACTTGGAATATTCTGGGGTTACCAAGGTCACATGTTGTTCGCCTAAACTCCAGCAGATCCAGAATCAGTCAGTTCAAAATTTCCTACTGAAATAAACGTTCCTCACATGAGTTAGTTTAGTGAATCTTCTCTGAACTGATTTGCATGTCATTATGGCCATCACTCTCTCGATGTGGACTCGCCACTACCCTGCAAGACGGTGGAAAATCTTCCCTAATTTTGAATGTATTCTGTTTGAGCAAGTTTTTAAATTTATCTTACCTCCTTCAAAACTTTATGTACACCTAAAGGTTTTATTTTGAAATCCAAGTGTCCGGTTCCTCTGTGCCTCAACCCAATCTCTCCATTGAAATCATACACTGCCTTTCAATTCTACCCACCAACATCTTTGAGCGCACAGACAGTTTTTCTGACGATGCTGCATGCAACAATATTTGTCTGTTCACTTGACCTACATTAATCTATTTATAGACTCGTGTCCTCTTCATATCTTACTTTTCGAACAGGTTCAAATGTGTGCATTCTTCCCTAATACAGACAGAATATTTGGCCAAATAAATAGATTGTGGCCAATGGAATTGACAATTTAATACTTTTAATGAATGTCTAAACTATGAACTTGTGACAATGCTAAAATGTTTTATATTCCCATCACTCAATTCCCAAAACTCAAAGTAGGGACAGATGGTGTAGAATCTGTGTGGTTCCAATTGAGGAACGGAAAAGGTGAAAAACCAGCGTTGGTGTTATGTACAGGACTACAAATTGTAGTCAGGAGCTGGGGCGGAGGACACATCAGGAGATAGAAAAGATGTGTAGAAAAAGCAAAGTTACAGTGACTGGGGGATCTCAATATGCAGGTGGACTGGGAAAATCAGGTTGGCAGTGGTTTGCAAGAAATGGAATTTGTGGAATGTCTACGAGGTGGCTTTTTTGAGCAGCTTATGGTGCAACGAGGGAACGGGCAATACTGGATTTAGAGTTGTGCAATGAGGCAGACTTGATAAGGGAGCTTAAGGTAAAGAAAGCTTTATGCTGCAGTGAGCATAATATTATTTAACCTACTCTTCAATTTACGAGGATGAAGATAGTTTCAGAGTTCACAATACTACCACTGAATAAATACAACAACAAAGGCATGAGAGAGGAACTGGGTTGAATTGACTGGGAGAGTAGGCTAATAGGAAAGGAACAGCAATTGAGAGAGTTTCTGGGAGTAATTCAGGAGATACAGCAGAGACTCATCACAAGCTAAAAGAAGCATGGTATAGGGAGGATGAGCAGAAAAATGTGTTGCTGGAAAAGCGCAGCAGGTCAGGCAGCATCAAAGGAGCAGGAGAATCGACGTTTCGGGCATAAACCCTTCTTCAGGAATGAGGAGGGTGTGCCAAGCAGGCTAAGATAAAAAGTAGGGAGGAGGGACTTGGGGGCGGGGCGTTGGGAATACGATAGGTGGAAGGAGGTTAAGGTGAGGGTGATAGGCCAGAGATGGGTTGGGACGGAGAGGTCGGGAAGAAGATTGCAGGTCAAGAAGGCGGTGCTGTCCTAGGGTTAGGACTGAGAAAAGACGGGGTGGAGGGAAAATGAGGAAGGTGGAGAAATCTGCCTTCATCCCTTGTGGTTGGAGGGTTCCTAAGCGGAAGATGAGGCGCTCTTCCTCCAGCTGTCGTGCTGCCATGGTTGGCGATGGACGAGGCCAAGGGCCTGCATGTCCTTGGCGGAGTGGGAATGGGAGTTAAAGTGTTCAGCCACGGGGCGGTTGGGTTGGCTGTTGTGGGTGTCCCAGAGGTGTTCTCTGAAACGTTCTGCAAGTAGGCGGCCTGTCTCCCCAATGTATAGGAGGCCACATCGGGTGCAGTAAATGCTGTGTATGGAGGTGCAGGTGAATTTGTGACGGATATGAAAGGATCCCTTGGGGCCTTGGAGGGAAGTGAGGGGGGAGGTGTGGGCTCAAGTTTTGCATTTCTTGCGATAGCAGGGTAAGGTGCCGAGAGTGGAGGTTGGTTTGGTGGGGGGTGTGGATCTGACGAGGGAGTCGCGGAGGTAATGGTCTTTCCGGAATGCTGATAGGGGTGGGGAGGGAAATATATCCCTGGTGGTGGGGTCCGTTTGGAGGTGGCGGAAATGACGAAGGATGATATGATGTATCTGGAGGTTGGTGGGGTGGTAGGTGAGGACCAGTGGGTTCTGTCCTGGTGGCGATTGGAGGGGCGGTGTTCAAGAGCGGAGGAGCGGGAAGTGGAGGAGATGTGGTGGATAGCATCGTCAACCACGTCTGAGGAGAAATTGCGGTCTTTGAAGAAGGAAGCCATCTGGGTTGTACGGTTTTGGAACTGGTCCTCCTGGGAGCAGATGCGGCGAAGGCGAAGGAATTGGGAATATGGGATTGCGTTTTGACAGGGGGCAGGGTGGGAGGAGGTGTAGTCTAGGCAGCTGTGGGAGTCAGTCGGTTTATAATAGACGTCCGTGTTGAGTCGGTCATCCGAGATCGAAATGGAGAGGTCTAGGAAGGGGAGGGAGTAATCTGAGAAGGTCCAGGTAAACTTGATGTCGGGATGGAAGGTGTTAGTAAAGTGGATGAACTGTTCATCCTCCTCGTGGGAGCACGAGGCGGCGCCGATACAGTCATCGACGTACCGGAGGAAAAGGTGGGGGGTGGGGCCAGTGTAGCTGCGGAAGATGGACTGTTCCACATATCCTACGAAGAGGCAGGCATAGCTCGGGTCTATGCGGGTGCCCATGGCTACTCCTTTGGTTTGGAGGAAGTGGAAGGATTAGAAAGAGAAGTTGTTCAGAGTGAGGACCAGTTCAGTCAGTCGAAGGAGGGTGTCAGTGGAAAGGTACAGGTTGGTTCGGCGGGAAAGGAAGAAGCGGAGGGCTTTGAGGCCTTCGTCATGGGATGGACCTGTATAGGGACTGGATGTCCATGGTGAAGATAAGGAGTTGGGGGCCGGGGAAGCGAAAATCATGGAGATGGTGGAGGGCGTGTGTGGTGTCCCGAATGTAGGTGGGGAGTTCTTGGACTAAGGGGGACAGGTCCATGTCAAGGTATGCAGAGATGAGTTCGGTGGGGCAGGAGCAGGCTGAGACAATGGGTCGGCCGGGGTAGTCGGGTTTGTGGATTTTAGGCAGGAGGTAGAAACGCACGGTGCGGGATTGTGGAACCAAATGGTTGGAGGCGGTGGATGGGAGGTCCCCTGAGGGGATGAGGTTATGGATGGTCTGGGAGATGATGCTTTGGTGGTGGGAGGTGGGGTCATAGTCAAGGGGGCAGTAGGAGGAGATGTCCAGGAGCTGCCAATTAGCCCCAGTAGTGTAAAGGTTGGTGCGCCAAACTACCACTATGCCTCCTTTGTCTGCCGGTTTGATAGTGAGGTTGGGGTTGGAGCGGAGGGAGTGGAGGGTTGCACATTATGAGGGTGAGAGGTTGGAGTGGGTGAGAGGGGTGGACAGATTGAGGCGGTCAATGTCACGGCGGCAGTTGGCTATGAAGAGATCGAAGGCGGGTAAGAGACCAGCATGGGGTGTTCAGGTGGATGGGGTATGTTGGAGACCGGAGAAGGGTTCGTCAGAGGGTGGGCAAGAATCTTCGTTGGAGAAGTAGACGCGGAGGTGAAGGCGGCGGAAGAATTGTTCGATATCTCGCCATGTGTTGAACTCGTTAATCCGGGAGCATCGGGGGATGAAGTTGAGGCCTCTGCTGAGGACTGATCTTAAATCCTCAGAGAGGGGGAGGTTAGGAGGGATGGTGAAAACATGGCAGGGCTGGGAGCTAGGACCTTGTGTGGGGTTGGAGCTGGGAGTGGGGGCAGCGTTAGGCGTGGGGCGGGAATCGGGGTGGGGACCGACATTGGGGTGGGGTGGGGTTTGGCGTGGGGATGGATAACAGTGTGGTGGCGGGGTTACCTGACCCTCACGGCCGTCCTCTCACCGACCCCAGCCTGACGCTCACCAACGTCCACACACCACCCCAAGCCTGAACTTCATCACCTGACCCTCACAGCCGTCCTCTCACCACCCACAGACTGACGCTCACCGACGTCGACACAGCACCCCAAGCCTGAACCTCACTGCCGTCCATACACCGCCCCCAGCCTGACAGTAACCGACGTCCACACACTGTCCCCAGCCTGATCCTCACCGACGTCCACACACCCTCCCCAGCCTGACCCTCACCGACGTCCACACACTGTCCCCAGCCTGATCTTCACTGTCATCTATGCCCCATTCCCAGCCTGACCGTCACCGACGTCCACACACCGACCGGGTCTGATCCTCACCGATGTCCACACATCATCCCCAGCCCGATGCTCATCGCCATCCACACACTGTCCCCAGCCTGACCCTCACCGCCGTCCACGCACCGCACCCAGCCTGACCCTCACTGATGTCCAGGCACTGCCTCCAGCCTGACCATCACTACTACCCGCACACCTCCCCAGCCTGCTCCTCACTGCCGTCCACACACCGTCCCCAGCCTGACTCTCACCGACGTCCACACACCGTCCCCAGCCTGATCCTCACCGCCGTCTAAGCACCACTCCGAGCCTGACCGTCACCGACGTCCACACACGACCCAGCCTGATCCTCACCGACGTCCACACACCAACCCCAGACTGATGCTCATCGCCATCCACACACTGTCCTCAGCCTGACCCTCACTGACATCCACACGCTGCCCCCAGCCTGACCCTCACTGACATCCACACACTGCCCCCAGCCTGACCCTCACTGACGTCCAGACACTGCCTCCAGCCTGACCCTCACTACCACCCGCACACCTCCCCAGCCTGATCCTCACCGCCGTCCACACACTGCCCCCAGCCTGACCCTCACCGCCGTCTACATACCATCCCCAGCATTACCCTCACGGTCGTCCACTCACCACACCAGCCTGACCCTCACTGTTGTCCACAAACCGTCCCCAGCCGGACGCTCACCCATGTCCACACACCAACCCCAGCCAGAGCCTCACCGCAGCCCACACACCGTTCCCAGCCTGACGCTCACCGACATCTTCACACCCTCCCCCAGCTGGACCCTCACCACCACCCACACACTGCCTCAAACCAGAATTTCACCGCCGCGCACACACCACCCCCAGCCGGACCCCCACAACCGTCTATCCATCATCCGATCCTGACCCCCACCTCCGTCCACACGCTGCCCCCAGCCGGACCCTCACCCCAACAACACACTGCCCCAAGCCTGACCCTCACCGCCGCCCACACACGCCCCCAGTCTCAATCTCACCGCCATCCACGCACCGTCCCCAGCCAGACCCCCACGGCCATCCACACAGCGCCCTATCCTGACCTCACCGCTGCCCACACACCGCAGCTAGCCTCATCCTCACCGTCACCCCGACAGGGCCCCCAGCCTGACCCACAACACCTTCCACACTCCACCCCCAGTCTGACCCTCACCACCACCAACACACTGCCCCCATTCTAACCCTCACTGCGGTTCTCACACCGCCTCCAGCCTGACCCTCACCGCCGTCCAACACCGTCACGAGCCTGGCTTTCACCGCCACCAACACAACGCCCACAGCGTAACTCTAACCGCCGTCCACACAATGCCCCCAGCCTGACTCTCACTGCCGTTCAACACTGGCCCCAACCTGATCCTCACCGCCATTCCACACTGCTCCCAGCCTGACTCTCACTGCCGCTCCCAGCGTGACCCTCACCGACATCCACACGCTGCTCCCAGCCTGACCATCCACACCGTTCTCACACCGCCCCCAGCCTAATACTCACCGCTGTCAACACAATGCCCCCAGCCTGAACCTCGCTGCTGACAACACACCGCCTCCAGCCTGACACTCATCACCGTCCCCAGCCTGACCCTCACCACCGTCCACGCACTGCCCCCAGCCTGACCCTCATCGCTGTCCACACACCATCCCCAGCCTGACCCTCACCACTGTCCACGCACCGCACCCAGCCTGACCCTCACTGACGTCCACACACCGTCCCCAGCCTGATGCTTACCAACATCCACACACCGCTCCCAATCTGACCCTCACCGCCGTCTTCACACCGCCACCAGCCTGACCCTAACTGCCATCCAAACACCACCTCCAGCCAGACCCTCACCCCAGTCCACACATTGCCCCCAGCCTGACCCTCACCACCATACACACACCATCCCAGGCCTGACGCTCACCGACATCCATGCACCGCCCCAGCATGACCCTCATCACCGCATACACACTGCCCCAAGCCTGACCATCACCGCCGCCCACACATCGTCCCAAGGCTGACCCTCACCGCCCCCAGCCTCACCCTCATCGCCATCCACGTACCGCCCCCAGTCGGCCTGCCACAGCTGCCCACGCATTGCCAAATACTGACCCCCACCTCTGTCCACACACCCCCACCAGCCTGACCCTCACCGCCGTTCAACACTGCCCCAGCCTTTCTCTCACCGCCGATCAACATCCCCCTCAGCGTGACCCTCACGGCACAAAACACAATGCACCCAGCCTGACCGTCACTGCCGTCCAACACTGTCCTCAGCGTCACCCTCACTGCCGTCCACTCACTGTCAAATGCCTGACCCCCACCACCATCAACACACCGCCCCCATCCTGACACTCTCTGTCGTCCAACACTGCCCCCAGCCTGACGCTTACAGACCACCAAAACCACCCCAAGCCTCACCTTCACCGCCGTTTAACACTGTCCCCAGCCTGACCCTCACCGCCGTTCATCACCGTCCACAGCGTGACCGTCACCGCACACAACACTCCGCCCCAGCCTGACCCTCACAGCCGTCCAACACTGCCCTCAGCCTCACCCTCACTGCCGTCCACTCACTGCCACCTGCCTGACCCACACCGCTATCCAACACTGCACCCAGCCTGACACTCACCGCCATCCAACACCGCCCTCAGCCTCACGCTCACCGCCGTCCACACACCGCCACCTGCCTGACCCACACCATCGTCCAACACCGCCCCCAGCCTGACCCACACCGCCGTCCATGCACGGCCCCCAGCCTGAACCCAACACCATCCACACACCAACACAAGCCTGTCCCTCACTGCCGTCCAACACTGCCCCCAGACTGACACTCACTGCCGTTCCACACCACCCCCAGCCTGACCCTCACCACTGTTCTACACTGCCCCCAGCCTGATAATCACCACCATTCAATATCACCCCCAGCCTGACCCTCATCACCGTCCACTCAACGCACCCAGCCTGACCCTCACTGACATCCACACACCGTCCCCAGCCTGATGCTCACCGACGTCCACACACCACCCCCAGCCAGATCCTCACCGCCGCCCACACACCGTCCCCAGCCTGATGCTCACCAACATCCACACGCTGCACTCAGTCTGACCCTCACCATCGTCTTCACACCGCCACTAGCCTGACCCTCACTGCCGTGCACGCTCCGCACCCAGCCTGACCCTCACCACCTTCCACACTCCACGCCCAGACTTACCCTCACAACCGTCCACACTCCGCCCCCAGCGTGACCCTCATCGACGTCCACACCCCGCCCCAGCCTGACACTCACCTCCGTCCCCACACTGCCCCGGGACTGACCCTTACCAACGTCCACGCATTGCCTCAAACATGGCCCATACCGACATCCACACAACGTCCCCATCCTGACCCTCATCACCATCCACACTCCGCCCCCCTTTTGACCCTCACCGCCACCCACATGCCGCCCCCAGCCTGACCATGACTGCCATCCTCACACCACCCCCAGCCTGACCCTCACCACTGTCCAGACACCGCCCCAAGCCTGACCCTCACTGCCGTCCTCACACTAGCCCCAGCCTGACCCTAACCACCGTCCACACACCGTCCCCTGTCTGGCCCTCACCACCGCCAACAAACTGCCCCCAGCCTGACCCCCGCCGCTGTCCACACACAGCCCCCAGCCTGACTCTCACTGCTGTCCAAAAATGCCCCAGCCTGACACTCACACCCACAAAAACCATCACAAGCCTGACACCAACAGAATTTCAACACCACCCCAGCCTGACCCTCACCACCGCCCACACGCTGCCCACAACCTGACCCTCACTGCCGTCCACACTCCGCCCCCAGGTGACCCTCACCGCCGTCCAAAACTGACCCCAGCCTGAACCTCACTGCCGTCTAACAACGCACCGAGCCTGACCCTCTCAGCTAACCATGCACCTCCCCAAGTCGAACGCCCACCGCCGCATACACGCTGCCCCAATCGTGACACTCACCACCATCCACACACCACCCACAGCCTGACCCTCACTGACGTCCCCAGCCTGACTCTCACTGCCGTCCAACAACGGCCCGAGCTTGACCCTCTCAGCCACCCACACATCTCCCCAGTCTAACGTCCACCGCTGTCCCAAGACTGACCCTCACTGCCGCCCACACACCGCCCACAGCCTGACACTCATTGCCGTCCTCACGCCACCCCCAGCCGGTCCCTCACCGCCACCCACACGCCGCCCCCAGCCTGACCCTTACTGTCATCAACACACCACCCCCAGCCTGACCCTCACTGTCATCCACACTCCGCCCCCGGCTTGACCCTCACTCTCGTCCACACACCGCCGACAGCCAGACCTTCGCTGCCGTCCACACACCACCGACAATGTAAAGCTCACTGCCACCCACACTCCGCCCCCAGCCTGACCTTCAGCACGGTTCACACACTGCCCACCGCCCTACCCTCACCACCGTCCACACACAGCCCCCAGTCTGACCCTCACCGCCGCCCACATGCCTCCCCCAGCCTGATCCTCACCACTGTTCAACACCGCCCCCAGCCTGAACCTCAGGAATGTCCACTCACCGTCCCCAGCCTTATCCCCACCGCCATCCACACACTGCCCCCAGCCTTGCCCACACCACCATCAGCACGCTGCTCGCTGCCTGTCCCTCACTGCCACCCACATGCCGCCCATAGCCTGACCCTCAGTGCCGTCCACACTCCACCCCCAGCCTGACCCTCACCGCTGCTCAACACAGCCCCTAGCCTTATCCCCACCGCCATCCACACACTGCCCCCAGCCTTGCCCACACCACCATCAGCACGCTGCTCGCTGCCTGTCCCTCACTGCCACCCACATGCCGCCCACAGCCTGACCCTCAGTGCCGTCCACACAACGCCCCCAGGCTGAACCTCACCGCCGTTCAACACTGCCCACAGCCTGACTCTTGCTGCCGTTTAACACCGGCCGCAGCCTTACCCTCACCACCGTTCAACACCGCCCATAGCCTGACCCTCACCGCTGTTCAACACTGGCCCCAATCTGACCCTCACTTCCGCTCAACACCACACACAGCCTGACCCTCACCCCTGCTGCCAGCGTGACCCTCACCGACGTCCACACGCCATCCCCAGCCTGACCCTCACATCCACCCACACACCACCTCCACTCTGACCCTCATTGCTGTCCACACACAGCCTCCAGCCTGACCCTCACCGGTGTCCAGCCTCTGCATGCAGCCTCAACCTCACTGATGTTCAACCCCATGCCCAGCCTAAACTTCACCGACGTCCACACACCGCCCCAGCCTGACCTTCACCGCTGTTCAACCCCACCCCCAGCATAAACCTCACCGACGTCCACACACCGCCCCAGCCTGACCCTCACCACCGCCCACATACCACCACCAGCCTGACCCTCACTGCATCCTCACACTGCCCTCATCCTGACCCTCACTGCCATCCACACACCGCCCCCTGCATGACCCTTACTGTCGTCTACACATCGCATGCATGCAGCCGGACCCTCACCGCCCTCCACATTCTGTCCCCAGCCTGACACTCAACACCATCCGGACTCCGCCCCAAGCCTGTCCCTCACTGCCGTCCACACGCCGCCCCCAGCCTCATCCTCGCCGCCGTCCAAAACTGCCCCGAGCCTGACCCTCACTGCAATCCAACAACGGCCCGAGCTTGACCCTCTCAGCCACCCACACACCTCCCCAGTCTAACGCCCACCGCTGTCCCAAGACTGACCATCACTGCCGCCCACACACCGCCCACAGCCTGACACTAATTGCCGTCCTCACGCCACCCCCAGCCGGTCCCTCACCACCACCCCACGCCGCCACCAGCCTGACCCTTTACAGTCGTCCACACTCCACCCCCAGCTTGACTCTCACTGTCATCCACACTGCGCCCCCGGCCTGACCCTCACTGACGTCCACACACCGCCGACAGCCTGACCTTCGCTGCCATCCACACACCACCCACAGTGTAAAGCTCACTGCCACCCACACTCCGCCCCCAGCCTGACCCTCATCGCTGTCCACACACCGTCCCCAGCCTGACCCTCACCTCCGTCCACACAATGCCTCCACGCTGACCCTCACTGCTGTCCACACACAGCCTCCAGCCTGACCCTCACCATTGGCCACCCTCTGCACCCAGCCTTAACCTCACCGTTATTCTGCACTGGTTTCAACCTGACCCTCACTTCTGTTCAACACCACTCACAGCCTGACTCTCACCACTGTTCCCAGCATTACCCTCACCGACGTCCACACGCCGTCCCCAGCCAGAACCTCACTGCCGTCCACACACTGTCCCCAGCCTGTCCCTCACCGCCATCCACACACTGTCCCCAGCCTGACCCTAATCGCCGTCCACACACCGTCCCCAGACTGACCCTCACCTCCGTCCACACACCGCCTCCACGCTGACCCTCACTGCTGTCCACACACAGACTCCAGCCTGACCCTCACCGGTGTCCACCCTCTGCACCCAGCCTCAACCTCACCATTATTCAACACTGCTCCCAACCTGACCTTCACTTCCGTTCAACACCACACACAGCCTGACCCTCACCGCTGTTCCCAGCGTGACCCTCACCAACGTCCAGACGCCGTCCCCAGCCTGAAACTCACTGCCATCCACACACCGCCCCAGCCTGATCCTCACCGCCATCCACACACCGTCCCCAGCCTGACCCTCGTCGCTGTCCACACACCGTCCCCAGCCTGACCCTCGTCGCCATCCACACACCGTCCCCAGCCTGACCCTCGTCGCCGTCCGCACACCGTCCCCAGTCTGACCCTCATCTCCATCCACCCACCATCTCCACACTGACCCTCCATGCACAGCCTCCAGCTTGACCCTCACCGGTGTCCAACCTCTGCACCCAGCCTCAACCTCACTGTTAATGAACACTGGCCCCAACCTGACCCTCACCGCCATTCAAACCGGACACAGCCTGACCCTCACCGCCGCTCCCAGCGTGACCCTCACCGATGTCCACTCGCCATCCCCAGCCTAATCCTCACCACCGTCCACACACTATCCCCAGCCTGACCCTCACTGCCATCCACACACTACCTCCTCTCTGACCCTTACTGCTGTCCACACACTGCTTCCAGCCTGACCCTCACTGGTGTCCACTCTCTGCACACAGCCTCAACCTCACGCCGTTCAACACCGCCCCCAACCGGACCCTTACTGCTGCACACGCACCGCCCTCAGCCTGAATCTCACTGGCATCCACACGCTGCCCCCAGCCTGATCCTCACCGCTGTTCAACCCCACCCCAGCCTAAACTTCACCGACGTCCACACACCACCCCAGCCTATCCATCACCACCGCCCACACACCGCCACCAGCCTGACCCGCACTCCATCCTCACACTGCCCTCAGCCTGACCCTCACTGCCATCCACACACCACCCCAGACTGACCCTTACTGTCGTCTACAGACCGCATGCAGCCGGACCCTCACCGCCATCCACATTCTGCCCCCAGCCTGACTCTCACCGCCGTCCACACGCTGCCCCCAACATGAGTCTCACTTCCATCCACACAACGCCCCCAGCCTGAACCTCACCGCCGTTAAACACTGCCCACAGCCTGACTCTTACTGCCGTTTAACACCGGCTGCAGCCTTACCCTCACCACCGTTCAACACCGCCCATAGCCTGACCCTCACCGCTGTTCAACACTGGCCCCAATCTGACCCTCACTTCCGTTCAACACCACACACAGCCTGACCCTCACCCCTGCTGCCAGCGTGACCCTCACCGACGTCCACACGCCAAGCCAAGCCTGACCCTCATCGCCGTCCACACACCGTCCCCAGCCTGACCCTCACCTCCATCCACACACCAACTCCACTCTGACCCTCATTGCTGCCCACACACAGCCTCCAGCCTGACCCTCACCGGTGTCCACCCTCTGCATGCAGCCTCAACCTCAACGCTGTTCAACCCCACCCCCAGCCTAAACCTCACCGACGTCCACACACCGCCCCAGCCTGACCCTCACCACCGCCCACATACCACCACCAGCCTGACCCTCACTGCATCCTCACACTGCCCTCATCCTGACCCTCACTGCCATCCACACACCGCCCCCCTTCATGACCCTTACTGTCGTCCACACACCGCCCCCTGCATGACCCTTACTGTCGTCTACACATCGCATGCATGCAGCCGGACCCTCACCGCCCTCCACATTCTGACCCCAGCCTGACACTCAACACCATCCGGACTCCGCCCCAAGCCTGTCCCTCACTGCCGTCCACACGCCGCCCCCAGCCTGATCGTCACCGCTGTTCAACTCCACCCCAGGCTAAACCTCACCGACGTCCACACACCACCCCAGCCTATCCATCACCACCGCCCAAATACCGCCACCAGCCTGACCCTCACTCCATCCTCACACTGCCCTCAGCCTGACCCTCACTGCCATCCACACACCACCCCAGACTGACCCTTACTGTCGTCTACAGACCGCACGCAGCCGGACCCTCACCGCCATCCACATTCTGTACCCAGCCTGACTCTCACTGCCGTTCTCACACCACCCCCAGCCAGACCTTCAACCCCGTCCTCACACCGGCCGCAGCCTGACCCGCACTGCCATCCACACACCGCCTCCAGCCTGGCCCTCACTGCTGCCCACACACCACCCCCAGCCTTATCTTCAGTGCCGTCCACGCACCGCCCCCAGCCTTACACTCACTGCCGTTCACACACTGCCTCCAAACTGACCCTCAGTGCTGTCCACGCACCGCCTCCAGCCTGATCCTCACTGGTATCCACACTCTGCCCCCAGCCTCAACCTCACCTCCGTTCAACACTGCCCCCAGCCTGACCCTTTCCACCGCTTACACACTGCCCTCATCTTGAACCTCACCAGCGTCCACACACCTCCACCAGACTGACACTCACTGCCGTCCAAACACCATCCCCAGTCTGACCCTCACTGCCGTCCACACAGCAGCCCAGCCTCACTCTCACCGATGTTCAACACCGCCCCCTCTCTGACCCTTACCACCGACCACGCACCGCACACTGCCTGAATATCACTGCCGTCCACACACCACCTCCAGCCTCACCCTCACTGCAGTTCTACACTGCTCCCAGCCTGACCCTTATCACCGTCCACATACCTCCTCCAACATGACCCTCACCGCTGTACAACACCACCCCCAGCTTGACGCTCACCACCGTTCAACACCACCCACAGCTTGCCCCTCACCGCCGCTCCCAGCCTGACTCTCACCACCATGCACACAACGGCCCAGCCTGACCCTCACTGCCTTCAATGCACTGTCCCCAGCCTGACACTCACCACCCTCCAACACTGCCCCCAGCCTGACCCTCACCGTCGTCCAACACTGCCCCCAGCCTTACCCTCAGTGTCGTCCAACACTGCCCCCAGCCTGACCTTAACCGCCATCCAACACTGCCCCCAGCCTGACTCACACCATCGTCCAACACTGCCCCCAGCCTAAACCTCACCGCCATCCAACACCGACCCAACATCACCTTCACCGCCATCAACACTGCCCCCAACCTAACCCTCACCGCTGTCCAACACAGCCCCAGCCTGACACTCACCGTCGCCCACACACCGCCCCCAGCCTGACCATCAATGCCGCACACACCATCTCCTGTCTGACCCTCATTGCCGACATCAATGTCTCCAGCCTGACCCTCATCACCGACAACACAGCCCCCTGCCTGACCCTCACCACCATTCAACATTGCCCACAGCCTGACTCTCACTGCTGCCCACACGCAGCCCACAGCCTTACCCTCAACGGTGCCCACACACTGCCCCCAACCTGACCCTCACTGTCTCCCATACACTGCCCCCAGCCTGTCCCTCACGGCCGTCTGCATGCAACCACAGCCTGACCCACACTGCCGTTCAATATTGCCCAGAGCCTTACCCTCACCAACGTCCACACCCTTCCCCAGCCTGACCCTCACTGCCATCCACATACCACCCCCAGCATGACCCCTACCGCCAAACACACCGCCACCAGCCTGACCGTCACTGACATCCACACACCGCCCCCTGCCTGACTCTCTGCCATCCACACACCGTCCCCATCCTGATCCTTACCGCCGACCACACACGACCTCCAGCCTGATCCTCACTGCAGTCCACTTACCGCGCCCAGTCTGACTCTCACCGCCGTCCAACACTGCCCCAACCTGACCCTCCGAGCCACCCCAACCCAGTCCAATACCTCACCCCGACCTCTAATCCGGTCCAAATCCGACCCGTTCACTCCAACCCAGTACAACACCACCCTCTCCATCCTCCCCACACAACCCGGTCCAACACAAACCCACCATAGAACTCCTCCCATCCCCAAGGCCTTTCTCGTCAGCCCTGGCCTTGCCTATCTCTCTCACCTCCCTCTCTTGCCACCGCTCTCTTACTTGGCAACTCTCTGTCTCGACCCCTCTCACTCTCTCACCACATTTCTCTCTCTCACCACGTTCTCTCGCCCCCTCTCTCTCTCGCCCCAGCTCTCTCCCCCTCTCGCTCACTGGCCTCTCTCCCTCACCACCTCTTTCTATTCCACCCTCTCTCTCACCACTTCTCTCTTTCTTGCACCCTCTCTCTTTCTCTCACCCCCTCTATCTCGCCCCACTCTCTATCTCGCCCGTCTCTCTCTTGCACCACCACTCTCTCTCTCGCCCCTCTCTCTCTCTCGCACCTCCTCCCTCTCTCCTCTCTCTCTGCTCTCTCTCTCATCCTTTCTCACTCGTCCCATCTCTCTCTCGGCCCCCTCTCTCGCTCTCGCCCACTCTCTCTCGCCCCTCTCTGTCGTCCCCTTCTGTCTCTCACCCCTCTCCCTCTTCCCACCTCTCTCTCTCCCCCTCTGTCTATCGACCCCCTCTCTCTCTCTCTCGCCCTCCCTCTCTCTCCTCTCACACTCGTCCCCTCTCTCTGTCGCCCCGCTCTCTCGCTCATCTCTCTCTCTTACGCCTCTCTCTCGCCTACCTCTCTCTCACTCGCACCACTCTCTTGCTCTCGCCACCCCTCTCTCGCTCTCGGATCCCTTTCTCTCGCCCCTCCCCTCTCTCTCACCCCCTCTCTCTCTCTCTTGCGCCCTCTCTCTGTCGCCCACCTCTCTCTCTCTTGCCCCGCTCTCTTGTTCTCGCACCCCACTCTCGCTCTTGCCCTCCCTCTCTCACTCTCGCCACCCCTCTCTCACTCTCGGACTCCTCTCTCTCTCATGCCTCTCTCTGTCGCTCCCCTCTCTCTCTCGCCCCTCTCTCTCTCACCCCCTTTCACTCTCTCTCACCTCTCTCTCCCTCCCCCTCTCATTCTGTGTCCCCCCTCTCTCTCTCGCCCCCATCACTCGCCTCCTCACACTCGCCCCCTCACTCTCTCTCCCCCTCTCTCTTGCAACATCTCACTCTCTCTCTCTCGCCCACTCACTCTCTCGCCCCCCTCTCTCTCTTTCCCCCTCTCCATCTCGCCTCCATATTTCTCGGCCCCCTCTCTCCCGCCACTCTATCTCTCTCGCCATCTTTCTTGTCCCCTCTCTCTCTCGATCCCCTCTCTCTCTTTCGCACCCTCTCACTCTCTCCCCTGACTCTCTCTTTCTCGCGCCCTCTCTCTTATTTCCTCTCTCTCTCTCGCCCCATCTCTCTTACTCTCGCCCACTCTCCCGTCATCTCGCTCTCCCTCGCTCTCTCTCACTCGCCCTCTCTCTCCCCCTCTCTCTCACTCGTCCCCTCTCTCTCACCCCCTCTGTCTCTCTTGCCCCCACTCTCTCGCCCAACTCTTTCTCTCTCACCCCGCTCTCCTGCTCTCGCCCGCACCTCTCGCTCTCGCCCTCCCTCTCTCACTCTCGCCACCCATCTCTTCCTCTCGAACCCCTCTCTCTCTCGCCCCATCTCTCTCTCTCGCACGCACGCCTCTCTCGTCACCACCCTCACTCTCTATCGCCCACTCTCTCTTTCGCCTACTCTCACTCTCTCTCGACCTTCCTCTCTCCGGCCCCCTCTATCCCTCACCCCATCTCTCTCTCTCTACCCCGTCTCTCTATCTCGTACCCTCTATCTCTCTCGCCCACTCTAATTCACCCCCTCTCACTCGCCCCCTCTCTCTTTCGCATCCCTCTCTCTCTCTCACCCACTCTGTCTCGCGTCCTCTCTCTCTCGCCCACTCACTCTCTCGCCTCTCTGTCTCTCGCCCCCTCTCTCACCGGCTCTCTCTCGCCCCCCCACTCTCTCTCCCCTCTCTGTCTCGCCACCTCTGTCTATCGCCCCCTCTCTCTCGCACCAATCTCTGTCGCCCCCTCTCTCTCACCCTGTCTCTCTCACCCATCTCTCTCCCCTCTCTCTATACCACTCTCCCGCCCCCTCTCACTCTCCCTCCCCCTCTCTCTCTCGCCTCCTCTCTCTCACTCGACACCTCTCTCTCTCCCCTCTCACTCTCGCCCACTCTGTCTCGCACCCCTCACTCGCTCCCCCTCTCTCTCGCCCCCTCTTTCGCACAACCTCTCAATCTCTCTCGCCCCCTCTCTCACTCGTCCCCTCTCTCTCGGCCACACTCCCTCTCTCGTGCACTCTCACTCTCTCTCTCACCTCCTCTCTCTCTCTCCCCATTTCTCTCTCGCCCTCTCTCACACTCTCGCCCCCCTCTCTCTTACACTCTCTCGCTCGTCCCTCTCTCTCTCGCCCCCTCTCGCTCTTGCCCACTCTCTCTCGTCATCTCCCTCTCTCGCCCTCTCTCCCGTTCACCCTCTCTCTCCCCCTCTCTCTTCCCCTCTCTGTCTCTCATCCCCTCTTTCTCTCGCCCCTCTCTCCCTCGCCCCTCTCTCTCTCTCACCCCACCTCTCTCTCGCCCCCTCTCTCTCGCCCGACTCTCTCTCTTGCCCCGCTCTCCTGCTCTCGCCCTCACTTTCCCTCTCGCCACCCCTCTCTCACTCTCGCCACCAATCTCTCGCTCTCGAACCCCTCTCTCTCTCGCTCTCTCTCGCCCCTCTCTCTCTCGCTCCCTCTTTCTCACCCCTCTCTCTCTCACACACCCTCTCTCTCACACCCACTCTGTCTTGCGCCTTCTCTTTCGTCCACACTCACTCTCACCCATTTTCGCTCTAGCCCGCTCTCTCTCTCGCTCCCTTCTCTCTCAGCCCCCTCTCTCTCTCGCCCCACTCACTCTCGCCTCTCTCTCAATCTCACCCCTCTCTCTCGCCCATCTCTCTCTCACTCCTCTCTCTCTCTCGTCCTCTCTCACTCGTCCGTTCTCTCTCTCTCTCGCCGCCGCTCTCTCGCTCCAACCCCTCTCTCTCTTGCCCTCTCTTACTCGTCCCCTCTCTCGCGCTCTCACCCACTCTCTTTTGTCATCTCTCTATCTCGCCCTTCTCTCTTTCTCGCCCCTCTTTCTCCCTCTCTCTATTGTCCCCTCGCTCTCGCCCCCATCTCCCTTGCCACCTCTCTTTCTCGCACGCACTCTGTCTCGCGCTCTCTCTCTCTCACCCACACTCTCTCTCTCACCCCTTTTTTCTCTCGCCCCGTCTCTCTCTCTCACCCCTTCTCTCTCTCGCCCCCTCTCTCTCATCCCACTCTCTCACTTCGCCTCTCTCTATCACTCTCACTGCTCTCTCTCTTGCCCCATCTCTCTCTCTCTCTCACCCCCTCTTTCACCCGCTGTTCTCTCTCTCCATCTCTCTTTCACACCCCTCTCTCTCTCGCACCCACTCTGTCTTGCGTCCTCTCTCTCTCGCCCACACTCTCTCTCACCCCTTTTCTCTCTCGCCCTCACTCTCTCTCTCGCCCCCTCTCTCTCTCGCCCCCTCTCACTCTCTCTCTTGCCCCCTCTCTCTCGACACTTTTCATTCTCTCTCACCCCCTCTCTCCCCCTCTTTCACACCCTCTCTCTCTTCCCCCTCACTCTCTCCCCTCTCTCTCTCGCACCCCCTCTCTCTCGCCCCTCTCACTCTCTCTCTCGCCCCCTCTCTCTCCCTCCCTCTCTCTTGCCCCCTAACTCTCTCTCCCCTCTCTCTCTCCCCGTCTCTCGCCCCCTCTCTCTCTCTCGCCCCCCTCTCTCCCACCCCCTCACTCTCTTCCCATCTCTCTCTCCCGCCCCATTACTCTCTCTCCCTCTCTCTCTTTCCCCTCTCTCTCGCCCCCTCTATCTCTCTCTCTCTACCCCCCTCTCTCTCGCCCCCTCTATCTCACTCTCGCCCCCTCTATCTCTCTCTCTCCCCCTCTCTCTCGCTCTGGCCCCGTCTATCTCTCTTGCACTCCCCTCTCCCTAAACCCCTCTCTCACTCTCGCCCACTCTGTCTCGCCCCCCTCACTGTCTCGCCCTCTCTCACTTGCAGCCACTCACTCTCACTCACCAACTCTCTCTCTCGCCCCTATCTCTTTCTCTTGCCACCTTTCTCTCTTGCCCCCTTTCTCTTGCCCGCTCTGTCTCGCCCCACTCACTCTCTCTCCCCGTTCTCTCTCGACTCCTCACTCTCTCCCCTCTCTCTCTCGCCCCCTCTCTCTCTCGTCCCCTCTCTCTCACCCCCTCTCTCTCGCCCCCTCACTCTCTCTCTCCTCTCTCTCTCGCCTCCTCTCTCTCCCCTCTCTCTCTCGCCCCCTCTCTCTCTCGTCCCCTCTCTCTCACTCCCTCTCTCTCGCCCCCTCACTCTCTCTCCTCTCTCTCTCGCCTCCTCTCTCTCTCGCCCCCTCTATCTCTCTCTCACACCCCCCTCTCTCTCATCCCCTCTCTCACACTTGCTCACTCTCTCTCGCTCCCTCTCTCTCGCGTCCCTGCTCTCTCTCTCGTCCCCTCTCTCTCTCGTCCCCTGTCGCTCTCTCATCTCCCCTCTCTCATCCCCTCTCTCATTCGCGCCCTCTCTTTCTCGCCCACTCTCTCTCTCGCCCACTCTCTCTCTGTCTCGCCCCTTCTCTCTCTCTCTATCTCGCCCCATCTCTCTCTCGCCCGCTCTATCACTCTCTCTCCCCTCTCTCTCCCCTCTTTCTCTCGTCCCCACTCTCTCTCGCCCTCTCTCTCTCTCTTGCCACCTCTCTCTCGCCCCTCTCTCTCTATCGCCCCCTCTCCCTCTCTCGCCCGTCATCTCTCGTCCCTCTCTATCTACCCCACCTCTCTCTCCCCCTCTCACTCTCTCTCCCCCTCTCTCTCGCTCCCTCTCTCTCACGCCCCTCTCTCTCTCTCGCAACCTCTCACTCTCTCTCGCCCTCTCGCCCCCTCTCTCTCTCGCTCCCTCTCTCTTGCACCCCTGCTCTCTCTGTCGTCCCCTCTCTCTTGCTCGTCCCCTGTCGCTCTCTCACTACCCCTCTCTCTTGCTCCCTCTCTCACTCGCGCCCTCTCTCTCGCCCACTCTCTCTCTGACTCGCCCCCGCTGTCTCTCTATCTCGCCCCCTCTCTCTCTCGCCCCCTCTATCACTCTCTCTCCCCTCTCTCTGTCCGCTCCCTCTCGTTCCCCCTCTCTCTCGCCCTCTCTCTCTCTTGCCACCTCTCCCTCTCGCCCCTCTCTCTCAATCCCATCTCTCTCGCCCGCTCTCGCTCTCGCCCACCCTCTCTCGCTCTCGGTCCCCTCTTTCGCCCCCTCTCTCTCGCCCCTCTCTCTCTCGCTCCCATGGCTCTCTCTCACCCCCTCTCTCTCGAGACCAACTCTCTCTAGCCCTCTCCCTCTCGCCCCCTTGTCTCTCGCCCACCTCTCTCTATCTCGCCCAGCTCTCTAGCTCTCACTTCGCCCCCTCTCGCTCTCGCCCTCCCTCTCTAACACCCGCCACCCATCTCGCGAACTCCTCGCTCTCTCGCCGCCCTCTTTCTCTCGACCCCTCTCTCTCGCCCCCTCTCTCTCGCCCCCCTCTCTCACACCCTCTCTCTCGCCACCCTCACGCAATCTCCCCTCTCTCTCGCTCGCACCCCCTCTCTCTCGCCCCCTCTCTGTCTTGCCCCCTCTTGCTCTCTCTCACTACCCTCTCTCTCTCCCGCCCCCTCTCACTCCTTCTCCTCCATCTCTCTCTCGTCTCCTCTCTATTGCCACCCTCTCTCGCCCACTCTTTCCCTCATCCCCCTTTCCCTCTCCCCTTCTCTCCCTCTCACCCAATCTATCTCTCTCACCCCCCCTCTCGTCACTTCCCTCACTCTTGCCCACTCTCTCTCGCGCCCTCACTCTCTCGCTCTCTCTTCCGCAACCTCTCATTCACTCCCGCCCCCTCACTCTCTCGCCCTCTCTCACTCGCAACCTCTCACTCTCTCTCAGCCACTCTCTCTCTCATCCCCCTCTCTCTCGCGCCCACTCTGTCTCTTGCCCCTCTCTCTCGCCCCCTCACTCTCTCTCCCTCTCTCTCGCCCCCTCTCTCTCTCGTTCCCTCTCTCTCACCTCCTCTCTCTCGCCCCCCCACTCTCTCACCCCCCTCTCTCTCGCTCTCTCTTTCCCTCACCCCCTCTAACACTCTCTCTCCCCCCCTCGCTCTAGCCCCCTCTATCATTCTCTCGCACCCCCTCTCTCCCGTCCCTTCTCTGACTCTCGCCCACTCTCTCTCGCCCCCTCAATCTCTCGTCCTCTCTCGCCCCCTCACTCTCTCTCCCATCTCTCTCTCTCTCTCTCTCGCCACCTCTCTCCTTCGCCTCGTCTCTTTCTCGCTCTGACTCTCTCTCTCACCCGTCTCTCTCTCGACCCCTCTGTCTCCCACTCTCTGCCGCCCCCTCACTCTCTCTCCTCTCTCTCTCGCCTCCTCTCTCACACCCACTCTCTCTCACTCACTCTCTCCCTCACCCCTCTCTCTCTACCCCTCTCTCTTGCCCCTCTATCTCTCTCTTTCCCCCTCACTCTCGTTCTCGCCCCCTCTCTCACTCTCACTCTCAGTCTCTCTCGCCCCTCTCATTCTCTCTCCCCTCTCTTTCACCCCCTCTCTCCCGCAAACTCTCACTCTCTCTCGCCCACTCTCTCTCTCGCCCAATCTCTCTCTCTCGCTCCCTCTCTCTCTCGCCCCTTCTCTCTCTCTCGTCACCATTCTCTCTCTCATCCCCTGTCTCTCTCAAACCCTCTCTCTCTTTCCCCCACTCTCAGTCTTGCCCCATCTCTCTCGATCTCACCCCCTCTCTCTCTCGCACCCTCTCTCAATCTCGCTTCCCTATCTCTTTCTCACCCTCTATCTCTCTTGCCCTCGCTCTCTCGCTGCCTCTCTCTCTCTTGCCACCTCTCCCTCGCCCCTCTCTCCCTAACATCCTCTCTCTCTCGCGACCTCCTCTCTCTCTCGCCGCCCCCTCGCCCACCACCCTTTCTCAAGCAACCTCTCACTCTCTCTCGTCCTCTTGCTCTCTTGCCCCTGCTCTCTCTTTCGTCCCCCTCTCTCGTCCCCTGTCGCTCTCTCACCCCCTCTCTCTCTCATGCCTGCTATCTCACTCGCGCCCTCTCTCTCGCCCCTCTCTCTCTATCTCGCCCCCTCGCTCCCTCTCTCGCTCCCACTCTCACTCTCTCCCCCCTCTCTCTCTCACCCTCTTTCTCGTCCTCTCTCTCTCTCCCGCCTCTCTCTCCCTCGCCCCCTCTCTCACTCGCCCTCTCTCTCTAATCCCTCTCTCTCACTCGTCCCCTCTCTCGCCCTCGCCCCTCTCTCTCCCTCTCTCGCCCTCTCTTTCTCGTTCCCTCTCTCTCATTCTCACCCACTATCTCGTCATCTCTCTCTCTTGCCCCTCTCCCTTTCTTGCCTAACTCTCTCTCTCATCCCCTCTCTCTCTCCCTCTCTCTCGTCATCTCTCTCTCTCTCTCGCCTATCTCTCCCTCTTGCCACCTCTTTCTCTTGCCCCCTCTCTTGCCCCGTCTCTGTCTCGCCCCCTCTCACTCTTTCTCCCTCTCTCTCTCGCCTCCTATTCTCTCGCCCCCTCTCTCTTGCCCGTCTCTCCCTCAGCCACTCTCACTCTCCCCACTCTCTCTCACTCGCCCCCTCTATCGCTCTCCCCTCTCTCTTGCTCTCGCACCCTCTATCTCTGTCTCTCACTCCCCCCTCTCTCTCGCCCCCTCTCACTCTCGCCCACTCTCTCTCGCCCCCTCTCTCTCTCACCATGTCTCTCTCTCGCCCCCTCTGTCTCGACGCCCTCTCTCTCGCCCCACTCTCTCACCCCCTCACTCTCTCTCGCCCCCTTCTCTCTCGCTTCCTCTCCCTCTCGCCCCCTCTCTCTCACCATGTCTCTCTCTCGCCCCCCCTCCCGACGCCCTCTATCTCGCCCCTCTCTCTCACCCCCTCACTCTCTCTCGCCCCTTCTCTCTCGCCCCCCTCTCTCTTGCCCCCTCTCTCTCACACCCTCTCTCTTGCTCCCCCATTCTCTCTCCCTATCTCTCTCACTCGCCCCCTCTATCGCTCTCCCCTCTCTCTCGCTCTCGCACCCTCTATCTCTCTCTCGCTCCCCCCCTCTCTCGCCCCCTCTCACTCTCGCCCCTCTCTCTCACCCACTCACTCTCTCTCTCCCCCTTCTCTCTCGCTCCCCTCTCTCTCGCCCCCTCTCGCTCACACCCTCTCTCTTGCTCCCCCATTCTCTCTCCCTCTCTCTCTCACTCGCCTCCTCTCCCTCTCGCCCCCTCTCTCTCTCGCCCCCTCTCTCTCGCCCCCTCACTCCCTCACCCACTCTCACTCTCCCCTCTCTCTCTCAATCGCCCCCTCTATAGCTCTCCCCTCTCTCTCGCTCTCGCACTCTCTATCTCTCTCTCGCTCCCCCCCTCTCTCGCCCCCTCTCACTCTCGCCCACTCTCTCTCGCCCCCTCTCTCTCTCCCCATGTCTCTCTCTCACCCCCTCACTCTCTCTCGCCCCCTTCTCTCTCGCTCCCCTCTCTCTCGCCCCCTCTCTCTAACACCATCTCTCTCGCTCCTCCACTCTCTCCCTCTCTCTCTCTCTCATCCCCTCTCTCTCGCCCCCTCACTCTTTCTCCTCTCTCGCCTCCTCTCTTTCTCGCCCTCTCTCTCTCGCCCCCTCGCCCTCACACCATTTATCTCTCTCCCCTTCTCTCTCTCACCCCCTCTCACTCCCTCTCTCGCCCCAGTTTCTCTCTAGTCCCCTCTCTCTCTCACCCCCTCTCACTCCCTCTCTCGCACCCGTCTCTCTCGCCCCCTCTCTCTCTCGCCCCTCTCTGTCGCCCATTCTCTCTCACACACCCTGTCTCTCGCCCTCCTCACTCTCTCTCCCCTCTCTCTCGCTCGCCCCCTTTGTCTCTTGCCCCCTCTCTCGCCCCCTCACTGCCTCGCCCCCTCTCATACTCTCTCACCCGTCTCTCTCTCGCCCCTGTCTCTTTCGCCCCCTCTCTTTCTCACCCGCTCTTCTCTCTCTCTCCTCTCTCTCTCACACCCCTCTCTCTAGCACCCACTCTGTCTCTCGCCCCCTCTCTCGCTCGCCGCTCTCTCTCGCCCCCTCTCTCTCACACACACACACACTGTCTCTCGCCCCCTCACTCTCTCTCCCCTCTCTCTCGCTCGCCCCCTCTGTCTCTTGCCCCCTCTCTCTTTTGCCCCCTTTATCGCTTGGTCTACCCTCTCTCTCTCTCGCCCCTCTATCTCTCACTCACCTCCTCTCTCTCTCGCCCCCTCTCTCTCGCCCCCTCTCTCTCTCGCACCCCTCTCTATCTCGCCCACCCCTCTCTATCTTGCAATGCTCTCTTCGTCTCGCCACCACTCTCGCTCACTCTCGCCACCCCTCCCGCTCTCTCACCACTCTCTCTCTCGCCCACCCTCTCTCACTCTCGCCACCCCTCTCCCGCTCTCTCACCACTCTCTCTCACTCTCCCACACTCTCTCTCACACCCTCTCTCTCTCTCGCCCCCTCTCTCTGGCCCACTCTCTCTCTCTCGCCCCCTCTCTCTCTTACGCCCCCTACTCTCTCTAGTCCCCTCTCTCTCTCTCTGGCCCCCTCTCACTCCCTCTCTCGCACCAGTCTCTCTCGCCCCTCTCTCTCACACTCCCTGTCTCTCACCCTCCTCACTCTCTCTCCCCTCTCTCTCGCTCGCCCCCTCTGTCTCTTGCCCGGTCTCTCGCCCCCTCAATGCCTCGCCCCCTCTCATACTCTCTCACCCGTCTCTCTCTCGCCCCCTCTCTCTCCCCCCTCTTTTACTCACCCGCTCTTCTCTCTCTGTCCTCTCTCTCTCACACCCCTTTCTCAAGCACCCACTCTGTCTCTCGCCCCCTCTCTCGCTCGCCCCTCTCTCTCACCCCCTCTCTCTCACACACACACTGTCTCTCGCCCCACTCACTCTCTCTCCCCTCTCTCTCGCTCGCCCCCTCTGTCTCTTGCCCCCTCTCTCTCTTGCCCTTTCTATCGCTTGTTCTACCATCTCTCTCTCTCGCCCCCTCTATCTCTCTCTCGCCCCTCTCTTTCGCTCCCTATATCACTGTCATTCACTCTCACTTGCTCCCTCTCACTCTCACTCCTCCTCTCTCTCGCCCCCCTCTCTCACCCCCTCTCTCTCGCAACCTCTCACTTTCTTTCTCCCACTCTCTCTCTCGCCCCTCGCTCTCTCGCAAACCTCTCTCTCGCCCCCTCTTCTCTTTCTCCTTCCCCTCACCCACTCTCTCTCTCTCGCACCCAATCCGTCTCGCGCCCGCTCTCTCTCGCCCACATTCTCTCTCTCGCCTCTTATCTCTCTCGCCCACTCTCTCTCGCCTCCTTGTCTCTGTCGCCCCCGCTCTCTCTCTCGCCCCCTCTCTCTTTCAACCTCTCACTTTGTCTCGCCCATTCTCTCTCTCGCCCACACTATCTCTCGCCCCTTATCTCTCTAGGCCCCCTCTCTCTCTCTCGATCCCTCCTCTCTCTCGCCCCCTCTCTTTCTCACCTGCTCTTCTCTCTCTCCCCCTCTCTCACACCCCTCTCTCTAGCACCCACTCTCTCTCGCCCCTCTCTCTCGCCCCCCTCTCTCTCACACACACTGTCTCTGGCCCCTCACTCTCTCACCCCCTCCCGTTTTCTCACACCCATTTCTGTCTCGGCCCCTCTCTCCCTCTTTCTCTCCCGCCCCCTCTCACTCTCTCTCTCGCCCCCACACTCTCACTCGCCCCCCACTCTCTCTCCCCTCTTTCTCTCTCGCCCCCTCTATCTCTTGCCCCCTCTCTCTCCTTCTATCCACCCTCTCTCTTTCCCACTCTCTCTCTCGCCCCCTCTATCTCTCACTCCCCCTCTCCCCTCCCTCTCTCTCACCCCTTTCTCTCATGCCCCTGTTCTCTCTCTCCCCCCTCAATCTCACTCCACCTCGCTCTCACCCCCTCTCTCTCGCCCCCCTCTCTCGCAACCTCTCACTCTCTCTCACCCAGTCTCTCTCTCGTCCCCTCTCTCTCACCCCTCTCGTTCTCGCACCCACTCTGTCTCGCGCCCTCTCTCTCTCGCCCACACTCGCTCTCGCCCCTTTTCTCTCTCGCCCCATCTCTATCTCGCCCCAACTCACCCTCACCCCTCTCTCTCCCCTCTCTCTCTTGCCCCCCCCTCTCTCTCTACCCCTCTCTCTCGCTTTCGCCCCCTCTACCTCTCTCGACCCCTCTCTCTCTCGACCCCTCAATCACTCTCGCCCCCCTCTCTCTATCTCGATCACTACACTGTCTCTCTCGCCTCGCTCTCTTGCCTTCGCTGCCCCATTCTTGTTCTCGCCCTACCTCTCAGTTTCGAACCCCTCTCTCTCTCACCTCCTCTCTATCTTGCCCACTACGTCTCTCGCCCCCTCTCTCGCCCCCCCTCTCTCTCGACCCCTCTCTCTCGTCCCTCTCCCTCTACCCCTTTCTCTCACTCTCGCCCCCTCTCTATCTCGCCCACCATTCTCTATCTCGCACTGCTCTCTTGGTCTCGCCACCACGCTCGCTCTCGCCCTCCCTCTCTCACTCTCGCCACCTCTCTCTCGCTCTCGAACCCCTCTCTCTCTCACTCGCCCATACTCTCTCTCGCGCCCTCTCTCTCTCGCCCCCCTCTCTGTCTCGCCCCCTCTCACTCCCTCTCTCGCCCCCATCCCTCTCTCGCCCCTCTCTCTCACTCGACCCACTCTCTCTCGCCCCTCTGTCTCGCCCCCTCGCACTCCCTTTCTCGTCCCCGTCTCTCTCACGCCCCCCCCACTCTCGCACCCTCTCACTCTCTCTCTCGACCTCATCTCTCTCGCCCCTCTCTCTCTCTCACCCCCTCTCTCTAACACACCCTGTCTCTCGCCCCCGCACTCCCTCTCACCTCTCTCTCGCTCGCCCCCTCTGTCTCTTGCCACCTCTCTCTCTCGCACCCTCACTGTCTCGCACCCCTCTCGCATTCTCTCACCCATCTCTCTCTCGCCTCTGTCTCTCGCATACACTCTCACTTGCCCTCTCTCTCTCTCGCCCCCTCTCTCCCTCGCCTCCCACTCTCTCTCGCCCCCTCTCTCTCCCGCCCTCTTTCAGTTCCGCTCTCGCCCCCCTCTTTCGCCCCCTCTCTCTCTCTCGTCCCCTCTTTCTCTCTTGCCCCCTACCTCTCACACCCTGTCTCTCTCCCCCTCAATCTGTCTCCCCTCCCTCTCGCTCGCCCCCTCTGTCTCTCGCCCCTCTTTCTCTCGCCCCCTCTAGCTCTCTCTCACCCATCTCTCTCTCGCCCCCCCTCTTTCTCGCAACCACTCTTTCTTGGCCCCTCTCTCTCACCCCCCTCTTTCTCTCTCGCCCCCTCTATCTCTCCCTCCCTCTCTCTCTCTCGCTCTCGCCCCCTCTATCTCTCTCTTGACACACCTCACTCTCGCCACCACTTTTTTTCTCGTCCCCTCTATCTCTCTCTCTCCCCTCTCTCGCTCTCGCCCCCTCTATCTCTCTCCCGACCCCCCTCACTCTCGCCCCCTTAGTCACTCTTGCATATTCTCTCTTGGCTCCTCTCACTGTCTCTCCCCCTCTCTCTCGCCCCCTCTCTCTCTCTCGCCTTCTCTCTCACACAACCTCTCACTCTCTCTCACCCTCTCTCTCTATCGCCCCCTCTCTCAAGCTCCCTCTCTCTCTCGCCCCTTCTGTCTCTCTCTCGTCCCCTCTCTCTCTCGCCATCTCTCTCTCGCAACCTCTCACTCTCTCTCGCTCATTCACTCTCTCTCCTCCTCTCTCTTACCCCCTCTCTCTCACCCCCTCTCTCTCGGTCTCTCTCTCTCGGAACGTCTCACTCTCTCGCCCACTGTCTCTCTCGCCCTCTCTCTCACTCTCTCTTCCCTCTCTCTCCCCATCTCTCTCTCTTGTCCCCTCTCTCTCTCGCCCACCACTCTCTCTCTCGTCCCGCTCTCCTGCTCTCACCCCCCACTCTCGCTCTCGCCCACCCTCTCTCACTCTCACCACCCCTCTCTTGCTCTCGAACCTCTCTCTCTCCCCTGGTCTCTCTCTTGACCAATTTCTCTCTCGCCCCCCCCTCTCTCGACCCTCTATCTCACTCTCGCCCCATCCTCTCTCTCGTCCACTCTCTCTCGCCCACTCTCTCTCTCACCCCACTCTTTCTCGCCCCCACTCTCTCACACCCCCTCTCTCTCGCACCCACTCTGTCTCACGCTCTCTCTCTCTGGCCCACACTCTATTTCGCCACATTTTTCTCTCTCACCATCTCTCTCTCGACCCCCCACACTCTCGCCCCCTCTCTCTCGCTCCCTCTCTCTTTAGCCCTCTCTCCCTCACAACCTCTCTCTCCTCTCGCCCCCTCTCACTCCCTCTCTCTCCCCCTCTCTCACCCCCTCTCTCTCCCACCCTGTCTCTCGCTCCCTCACTATCTCTCCCCTCTCTCTCGTTCGCCCCTCTGTCTATCGCCCCCTCTCTTTCTCGACCCCCTCGCTCTCTCTCACCCACTCTCTCGCCCACTCTCTCTTCCCCCCTCTCTCCCGCCACCTCTCTCTCTCTCTCTCTCACGCCTCGTTCTCTCTCGACCCTTTCTCTCTCGCCCCCTCTCTCTCCCCTCTCTCTCCCACCCCCCACACTCATTCTCCACCTCTCTCTCTTTCGGCCTCTCTCTCGCCCCCTCTATCTCTCTATCGACCCACCCTCTCTCTCGCCCGCTCTCTCTCGCCCCCTCTCTCACACCCCTCTCTCTCTCGCCCCATCTCTCTCTCTCTCCCTTTCTCTTTCGCCCTCTCTCCCTTACAACTTCTCATACTCTCTCGACCACTCTCTCTCGCCCTCTCTCGCTTCCTCTCTCTCTCGCCCCTTCTCTCTCTCGTCCGCGGTCTCTCTCGTCCCCTGTCTTTCTCTCATCATCCTCTGTTCTCTTGCCCCCTCTCTCACTCGCCCCCTCTTTATCTTGCCCACACACTCTATCTCGCTCCCTCTCTCCCTATCTCGCCCCTCTCTCTCGCACCTGTCTCCCTCTCTCTCCCCCTCTCTCTCGTCCCCTCTCTTTCACCCCTCTCCATCTCTCGCCACCTCTCTCTCGCCCCTCTCTCTCTACCCCCACTCCCTCCCTCGCCCCCTCTCTCTCTCACCCACCACACTCTCTCTCACCCCGCTCTCTTGCTCTCGCACTCCACTCTCGCTCGCCCTCCTGCTCTTACTCTCGCCAAACCTCTCTCGCTCTCGAACCCCTCTCTCTCGCCCCCCCCTCTCTCTCGCCCCTCTCTCTGGCCTCCCTCTCTCTCTCCCCTCTCTCTCCCCCTCACTTTGTCTCACCTTCCTCTCGCTCGCCCACCTCTGTCTCTCACCCCCTCTCTCTCACGCCCCCCTCTCTCTCGACCCCTCTCTCTCTCCCCTCTCACTCTCTCTCCCCCTCTCTGTCTCCCGGCCCCTCACTCTCTCTCCCCTCTCTCTTTCCCCCTCTCTCTCTCGCCCCCTCTATCCCTAGATCTACCCTCTCCATCTGTCGCCCCCTCTATCTCTCTCATCCCCTCTCTCTCGCTCCCTATATCACTTTCATCCACTCTCACTTGCTCCCTCTCACTCTCACTCCTCCTCTCTCTCGCCCCCCTCTCTCACCCCCTCTCTCTCGCGACCTCTCACTTTCTGTCGCCCACTCGCTCTCTTGCCCCCTCTTCTCTCTCTCCCTCCCTCCCCTCACACACCCTCTCTCTCTCGCACCCACTCTATCTCGCGACCGGTCTATCTCGCCCACATTATCTCTCACCCCTTTTCTCTCTCCCCCACTCTCTCCCGCCCCCTTGTCTCTGTCGCCCTCGCTCTCTCTCGCCCCCCTCTCTCGCCCATTTCTCTCTCTCGCCCCCTCTCTCTCACGCCCACACTATCTTTCGCCCCTTATCTCTCTATGCCCCCCTCTCTCTCTCGACCCCCTCTCTCTCACACAACCCTCTCTCTAGCACCCACTTTGTCTCGCCCCCTCTCTCTCTCGCCCCTCTCTCTGGCCCTCTCTGTCTCACACACCCTCTCTCTCGCCCCCTCACTCTCTCTCCTCTGTCTCGCTCGCCCCCTCTGTCTCTTGCCCCTCTCTCTCTCTCGCCCCCTCACTGTGTCGCCCCCTCTCGCACTCTCTCACCCTTCTCTCTTCGACTCCTCTCTCTCTCTTAAACACTCTCTCTTGGCCCCTCTCTCTCTCGCCCCATCTCTCTCTCTCGCCTCCCTATCTCTCTCTTGCCCCCTCTCTCTCTCGCCCCCTCTCACTCCCGCTCTCGCCCCCTCTCTCTCTCGCCCCCTCTCTTTCTCGCCCCCTCCCTCTCACACATTGTCTCTTTCCCCCGCACTTTGTCTCCGCTTCATCTCGCTCGCCCCCCTCTGTCTCTCGCCTCCTGTCTCTCACGTCCCCTCTCTCTCGACCCCATCTCTCTCTCCCCTCTCACTCTCTCTCCCCCCTCAGTCTCACGCCCCCTCACTTTCTCTCCCCTTCTCTCTTTCCCCGTCTCTCTCTCGCCCCCTCTATCGCTAGGTCTACCCTCTCTCTCTCGCCCCCTCTATCTCTCTCTCGCCCCCTCTCTCTCGCTCCCTATATCACTCTCATCCACTCTGACTTGCTCCCTCTCACTCCTCCTCTCTCTCGCCCCCCCCTCTCTCACCGCCTTTCTCTCGCAACCTCTCACTTTCTCTGGCCCACTCTCTCTCTCGCCCCTAGCTCTCTCGCAACCCTCTCTCTCGCCTCCTCTTCTCTCTCTCCCTCCCCTCACCTACCCTCTCTGTCTCGCACCCATTCCGTCTCGCGCCCGCGCTCTCTTGCCCACATTCACTCTCACCACTTATCTCTCTCGCTCACTGTCTTTCGCCCACTTGTCTCTGTCGCCCCCGCTCACTCTCGCCCCTCTCTCTCGCCCCATCTATCTCTCGCCTCCCTCTCTCTCTCTCACCTCCTATCTCTCTCGCCCCCTCTCTCTTGCCCCTCTCCCCCTCAGCCACTCTCACTCTCCCCTCTCTCTCACTCGCCCCCTCTATAGCTCTCTCCTCTGTCTCGCTCTCGCACACTCTGTCTCTCTCTCTCTCGCTCCCCCGTCTCTCTCGCCCCCTCTCACTCTCGCCCACTCTCTCTCGCCCCCTCTCTCTCTCACCATGTCTCTCTCTCGCCCCCCTCTCTCTCGACGCCCGCTCTCTCGCCCTTCTCTCTCACCCCCTCACTCTCTCTCGCCCCCTTCTCTCTCGCCCCCCTCTCTCTCGCCCCCTCTCTCCCACACCCTCTCTCTTGCTCCCCCATTCTCTCTCCTCTCTCGCTCGCCTCCTCTCTCTCCCGCCCCCTCTCTCTCACACCCTCTCTCTTGCTCCCCCATTCTCTCTCCTGCTCTCTCGCTCGCCCACTCTCTCTCGGCCCCTCTGTCTCCCCATGTCTCTCTCTCGCCCCCTCTCTCTCTCACCCCCTCACTCTGTCTCGCCCCTTCTCTCTCAGCCCCCTCTCTCTCACCCCCTCTCTCTCACACCCTCTCTCTCGCTCCCCCACTCTCTCCCCCGCTCTCTCGCTCTCCTCCTCTCTCTCTCGCCCCTCTCTCTGCCCTCTCTCTCTCCCGCCCCCTCTCTCTCGCCCCCTCTCTTTCTCACCCGCTCTTCTCTCTCTCTCCTATCTCTCTCTCTCACACCCCTACTCTGTCTCTCGCCCCCTCTCTCGCTCGCCCCTCTCTCTCACCCCCTCTCTCTCTCACACACACACTGTCTCTCGCCCCCCTCACTCTCTCTCCCCTGTCTCTCGCTCACCCCCTCGGTCTCTTGCCCTATCTTTCTCTTGCCCCCTCTATCGCTTTGTCTACCGTCTCTCTCTCTCGCCCCCTCTCTCTCTCTCGCCCCCTACTCTCTCTCTTCCCCTCTCTCTTTCTCGTCCCCTCTCACACCCTCTCTCGCACCCGTCTCTCTCGCCCCCTCTCTCTCTCGCCCCTCTCTGTCGCTCATTCCCTCTGACACACCCTGTCTCACGCCCTCCTCACTCTCTCTCCCATCTCTCTCGCTCCCTCACTCTCCCTTCCCTCTCTCTCGTTTGCCCCTCTGTCTATCGACCACTCTCTCTCTTTCTCGCCCCCTCTTGCTCTCTCTGACCCACTCTCTCGCCCACTCTCTCTTCCCCCCCTCTCTCCCGCCATCTCTCTCTCTCTCTCTCACCCCCCTTTCTCTCTCGACCCTCTCTCTCTCCCTCCCCCTCTCTCTCCCCTCTCTGTCCCGCCCCCCACACTCATTCTCCACCTCTCTCTCTTTCGGCCTCTCTCTCTCGCCCCCTCTATCTCTCTATCGCCCCACCCTCTCTCTCGCCCGCTCTCTCTCGCCCCCTCTCTCTCTCACCCCTCTCTCTGTCTCGCCCCATCTCTCTCTCCCTCACTCTTTCGCCCTCTCTCCCTTACAACCTCTCACACTCTCTCGACCACTCTCTCTCGCCCTCTCTCGCTTCCTCTCTCTCGCGCCCCTTCTCTCTCTCGACCGTGCTCTCTCTCGTCCCCTGTCTTTATCTCATCAGCGTCTGTTCTCTTGCCCCCTCTCTCACTCGCCCCCTCTTTGTCTTGCCTACACACTCTATCACGCTCCCTCTCTCCCTATCTCGCCCCTCTCTCTCTCACACCTGTCTCACTCTCTCTCCCCCTCTCTCGACCCCTCTCTCTCACCCCTCTCCATCTCTCGCCCCCTCTCTCTCGCCCCCTCTCACTACCCCCACTCTCTCCCTCGCCCCCCTCTCTCTCACCCACCACACTCTCTCTCACCCCGCTCTCTTGCTCTCGTACTCCACTCTCGCTCGCCCTCCCGCTCTTACTGTGCCAAACCTCTCTCGCTCTCGAACTCCTCTCTCTCGCCACCCCTCTCTCTCGCCCCTCTCTCTCGCCTCCCTCTCTCTCTCTGACCCCCCTCTCTCTCGTCCCCTCTCTCTCGACCCTCTCTCGACCCTCTTTCTCTCAACCCCTCGCTCTCCATTCACCCCTCTCTCCTCGTATCTCTCACCACCTCTCTCGCCCCATCACTCTCTGTCCCCTCTCTCTCCCCCTCACTTTGTCTCCCCTTCCTCTCGCTCGCCCCCCTCTGTCTCTCACCCCCTCTCTCTCACGCCCCCCTCTCTCTCGCCCCCTCTCTCTCCGCTCTCACTTTCTCTCCCCTCTCACTCTCTCTCCCCCTCACTGTCACCCACCCCCTCACTCTCTCTCCCCTCTCTCTTTCCCCTCTCTCTCTCGCCCCGTCTATCTCTAGATCTACCCTCTCACTCTGTCGCCCCCTCTATCTCTCTCGTCCCCTCTCTCTCGCTCCCTTTTTCACTCTCATCCACTCTCCCTTGCTCCCTCTCACTCTCACTCCTCCTCTCTCTCGCCCCCCTCTCTCACCCCCCTCTCTCGCAACCTCTCACTTTCTCTCGCCCAATCGCTCTTTTGCCCCCTCTTCTCTCTCTCCCTCCCCTCACACACCCTCTCTCTCTCGCACCCACTCTGTCTCGCGACTGGTCTCTCGCGCCCACATTATCTCTCACCCCTTTTCTTTCTCCCCCACTCTCTCCCGCCCCCTTGTCTCTGTCGCCCCCGCTCTCTCTCGCCCCCCACTCTCGCCCCCTCTCCCTTGCAATCTCTCACTATCTCTCGCCCATTCTCTCTCTCACCAATTTCTCTCTCTCGCCCCCTCTCTCTCATGCCCACACTATCTCTTGCCCCTTATCTCGCTATGCCACCCCTCTCTCTCTCTCGACCCCCTCTCTCTCTCACAACCCTCTCTCTAGCACCCACTCTGTCTCGCCCCCTCTCTCTCTCTCGCCCCTCTCTCTGGCCCTCTCTGTCTCGCACACCCTGTCTCTCGCCCCCTCACTCTCTCTCCTCTGTCTCACTCGCCCCCTCTGTCTCTTGCCCCTCTCTCTCTCGCCCCCACACTGTCTCGTCCCCTCTCGCACTCTCTCACCCGTCTCTCTTCGACTCCTCTCTCTCTCGTAAACACTCTCTATTGGCCCCTCTCTCTCGCCCCATCTCTCTGTCGCCTCCCTATCTCTCTCTTACCCCCTCTCTCTCTCGCCCCCTCTCACTCCCGCTCTCGCCCCCTCTCTCGCCCCCTCTCTCTCGCCCCCTCCCTCTCACACCCTGTCTGTTTCCCCCTCACTTTGTCTCCCCTTCATCTCTCTCGACCCCCTTTCTCTCTCCCCTCTCACTCTCTCTCCCCCCTCTGTCTCACGCCCCCTCACTCTCTCTCCCCTTCTCTCTTCCCCCTCTCTCTCTCTCCCCCTTTATCGCTAGGTCTACCCTCTCTCTCTCGCCCCCTCTATCTCTCTCTCGTCCCCTCTCTCTCGCTCCCTATATCACTCTCATCCACTCTCACTTGCTCCCTCTAACTCTCACTCCTACTCTCTCTCGCCCCCTCTCTCACCGCCTCTCTCTCGCAACCTCTCACTTTCTCTCGTCCACTCTCTCTCTCTCGCCCCTAGCTCTCTCGCACCCCTCTCTCTCGCCTCCTCTTCTCTCTCTCTCCCTCCCCTCACCTACCCTCTCTGTCTCGCACCCATTCCGTCTCGCGCCCGCTCTCTCTTGCCCACATTCACTCTCACCACTTATCTCTCTCGCCCACTTGTCTCTGTCGACCCCGCTCTCTCTCGCCCCTCTCTCTCGCCCCCTCTCTCTCACAATCTCTCACTTTGTCTCACCCATTCTCTCCCTCGCCCACACTATCTCTCGCCCCTTATCTCTCTTGCCCCCCCTCTCGATCCCTTCTCTGTCTCGCCCCCTCTCTTTCTCACACGCTCTTCTCTCTCTCGCCCCTCTCTCTCGCCCACTCTCTCTCACACACATTGTCATTCGCCCCCCTCACTCTCTCTTCCCTCTCTCTCGCTCGCTCCCTCTGTCTCTTGCCCCCTCTATCTCTCACCCCTTCACTGTCTCGCCCCCTCTCGCACTTTCTCACCCGTCTCTCTTCGCCCCCTCGCTCTCGTATTCACTCTCTCTTGGCCCCTTTCTCTTTTGCACCCTCTCCCTCGCCTCCCTATCTCTCTCTTGCCCCCTCTCTCTCTCGGCCCCTCTCACTCCCGCACACGCCCCTTCTCTCTCGACCCCCCTCTCACCCTGTCTCTCTCTCCCTCACTTTGTCTACGCTTCCTCTCGCTCTGTCTCTCACCCATCTCTCTCTCGCCCCCTCTCTCAACCACTTTCTCTCCCGCCCCCTCTCACTCTCTCTCCCTCTCTCTCTCGCCCCCTCTCACTCTCTTTCTCCCGTCCCCCACACTCATTCTCCACCTCTCTCTCTTTCGGCCTCTCTCTCTCGCCCCCTCTATCTCTCTATCGCCCCACCCTCTCTCTCGCCCGTTCTCTCTCGCCCCCTCTCTCTCTCACCCCTCTCTCTCTCGCCCCATCTCTTTCTCTCCCGCTCTCTTTTGCCCTCTCTCCCTTACAACATCTCACTCTCTCTCGACCACTCACTCTCGCACTCTCTCGCTTCCTCTCTCTCTCGCCCCTTCTCTCTCTCGTCCGCGCTCTCCCTCGTCCCCTGTCTTTCTCTCATCAGCCTCTGTTCTCTTGCCCCCTCTCTCACTCGCCCCCTCTTTGTCTTACCCACACTCTCTATCTCGCTCCCTCACTCCCTATCTCGCCACTCTCTCTCTCACACCTGTCTCACTCTCCCTCCCCCTCTCTCTCGTCCCCCTCTCTCACCCCTCTCCATCTCTCGCCCCCCCCTCGCCCCCTCTCTCTACCCCCACTCTCTCCCTCGCCCCCTCGCTCTCTCACCCACCACACTCTCTCTCACCCCGCTCTCTTGCTCTCGCACTCCACTCTCGCTCGCCCTCCCGCTCTTACTCTCGCCAAACCTCTCTCGCTCTCGAACCCCTCTCTCTCGCCTCCCTCTCTCTCTGGCCCCCCTCTCTCTCGTCCCCTCTCTCTCGACCCTCTCTCGACCCTCTTTCTCTCAACCCCTCGCTCTCTCTTCAACCCTCTCTCCTCGTCTCTCTCACCCCCTCTCTCTCGGCCCCTCACTCTCTGTCCCCTCTCTCTCCCCCTCACTTTGTCTCCCCTTCCTCTCGCTCGCCCCCCTCTGTCTCTCGCCCCCTCTCTCTCACGCCCCCTCTCTCTCGCCCCCTCTCTCTCCCCTCTCACTCTCTCTCCCCTCTCACTCTCTCTCCCCCTCTCTGTCACCCGTCCCCTCACTGTCTCTCCCCTCTCTCTTTCCCCTCTCTCTCTCGCCCCCTCTATCCCTAGATCTACCCTCTCCATCTGTCGCCCCCTCTATCTCTCTCGTCCCCTCTCTCTCGCTCCCTATATCACTCTCATCCACTCTCACTTGCCCCCTCTCACTCTCACTCCTCCTCTCTCGCAACCTCTCACTTTCTCTCGCCCAATCGCTCTCTTGCCCCCTCTTCTCTCTCTCCCTCCCCTCACACACCCTCTCTCTCTCGCACCCACTCTGTCTCGCGACCGGTCTCTCTCGCCCACATTATCTCTCACCCCTTTTCTCTCTCCCCCACTCTCTCCCGCCCCCTTGTCTCTGTCGCCCCCGCTCTCTCCCGCCCCCCTCTCTCGCCCCCTCTCCCTTGCAACCTCTCACTATCTCTCGCCCATTCTCTCTCTCACCCATTTCTCTCTCTCGCCCCCTCTCTCTCATGCCCACACTATCTTTCGCCCCTTATCTCTCTATGCCACCCCTCTCTCTCTCTCGACCCCCTCTCTCTCTCACAACCCTCTCTCTAGCACCCACTCTGTCTCTCCCTCTCTCTCTCTCTCGCCCCTCTCTCTGGCACTCTCTGTCTCACACACCCTCTCCCTCGCCCCCTCACTCTCTCTCCTCTGTCTCGCTCGCCCCCTCTGTCTCTTGCCCCTCTCTCTCTCTCGCCCCCTCACTGTCTTGCCCCCTCTCGCACTCTCTCACCCGTCTCTCTTCGAGTCCTCTCTCTCTCGTAAACACTCTCTCTTGGCCACTCTCTCTCTCGCCCCATCTCTCTCCCACCTCCCTATCTCTCTCTTGCCCCCTCTCTCTCTCGCCCCCTCTCACTCCCGCTCTCGCCCCCTCTCTCGCCCCCCTCTCTCGCCCCCTCTCTCTCGCCCCCTTCCTCTCACATCCTGTCTCTTTCCCCCTCACTTTGTCTCCCCTTCATCTCGCTCGCCCCCCTCTGTCTCTCGCCCCTTGTCTCTCACGCCCCCTCTCTCTCGACCCCCTCTCTCTCTCCCCTCTCACTCTCTCTCCCCCCTCAGTCTCCCGCCCCCTCACTCTCTCTCCCCCTCTCGCACTCTCTCACCCGTCTCTCTTCGAGTCCTCTCTCTCTCGTAAACACTCTCTCTTTCCCCCTCTCTCTCTCGCCCCCTTTATCGCTAGGTCTACCCTCGCTCTCTCTCGCCCCCTCTATCTCTCTCTCGCCCCCTCTCTCTCGCTCCCTATATCACTCTCATCCACTCTCACTTGCTCCCTCTCAGTCTCACTCCTCCTCTCTCTCGCCCCCTCTCTCACCGCCTCTCTCTCGCAACCTCTCACTTTCTCTCGCCCACTCTCTCTCGCCCCTAGCTCTCTCGCACCCCTCTCTCTCGCCTCCTCTTCTCTCTCTCTCCCTCCCCTCACGTACCCTCTCTGTCTCGCACCCATTCCGTCTCGCGCCCGCTCTCTCTTGCCCACATTCTCTCTCACCAGTTATCTCTCTCGGTCACGCTCTCTCGCCCACTTGTCTCTGTCGCCCCCGCTCTCTCTCGCCCCTCTCTCTCGCCCCCTCTCTCTCACAATCTCTCACTTTGTCTCGCCCATTCTCTCCCTCGCCCACACTACCTCTCGCCCCTTATCTCTCTTGGCCCCCCCTCTCTCTCTCGATCCGTTCTCTGTCTCGCCCCCTCTCTTTCTCACACGCTCTTCTCTCTCTCCCCCCTCTCTCTCACACCCATCTCTCTAGCACCCACTCTGTCTCGCCCCCTCTCTCTCTCGCCCCTCTCTCTCGCCCCCTCTCTCTCACACACACTGTCATTCGCCCCCCTCACTCTCTCTCTCCCCTCTCTCTCGCTCGCTCCCTCTGTCTCTTGCCCCCTCTCTCTCTCACCCCTCACTGTCTCGCCCCCTCTCGCACTTTCTCACCCGTCTGTCTTCGCCCCCTCGCTCTTCGTAAACACTCTCTCTTGGCCGCTCTCTTTTTTGCCCCCCCTCTCTCTCGCCTCCCTATCTCTCTCTTGCCCCCTCTCTCTCTCGCCCCCTCTCACTCCCGCTCTCGCCCCCTCTCTCTCGCCCCCTCCCTCTCATCCTGTCTCTCTCTCCCTCACTTTGTCTCCGCTTCCTCTCGCTCTGTCTCTCACCCATCTCTCTCTCGCCCCCTCTCTCTACCACTTTCTCTCCCGCCCCCTCTCACTCTCTCTCCCTCTCTCTCTCGTCCCCTCTCACTCTCTCTCTCTCGCTCCCCACTCTCTCCCCTCTTTCTCTCTCGCTCGCTCTGTATCTCGCCCACTCTCTCTCGCCCCCTCTCTCTCTAGCCCTCTCTGTCTCTCCCGCACGCTCTCAGCCACTATTCACCCTCTTTCTTTCCCCTCTCTCTCCTGCCCCCTCTTCTCTCTCTCCCCACTCTCTCTCATACCCCTCTCTTTCTCACACCCACTCTGTCTCGCTCCCCTCTCTCTCTCGCTGACTCTATCTCTCTCTCTACCCCATTCTCTCGCTCTCGCCCCTCTATCTCTTTCTCCCCCCTCACTCTCGCCCCCTCTCTCACTCTCGCCCACTCTCTCTCGCCCCTCTCACTCTCTCTCCCTCTCTCTCCCCCCATCTCTTTCGCCCCCTCTCTCTCTCGCCCCCTCTCTCTCTCTCACGCCCCTCTTGCTCCCTCTCTGTCTCGCCCCTTCTGTCTCTCTCGGCCTCTCTCCTTCGTTCACTGTCTCTCTCTCTCTCACCCCCTGTCTTGCCACTTCTCTCACTCGCCCCCTCTCTCTCTCACCCACTCTCTCTCTCTATCTCGTCCCCCTCTCTCTCTCGCCCCCTCTCTCTCGCCCCTCTCTCTCGCCCATCTCTCTCACACCCCTCTCTCTCACACCCACTCTACCTCGCGCCCTCTCTCTCTCGCCAAACTCTCTCTCTCCCCTTCTTTCTCACGCCCCTCTCTCTCTCGCTCCCCTCTCTCTCTCTCGCTAACTCTATCTCTCTCTCTACCCCCCTTCTCGCTCTCGCCCCTCTATCTCTTTCTCCCCCCTCACTCTCGCCCCCTCTCTCACTGTCGCCCACTCTCTCTCGCCCCTCTCACTCTCTCTTCCTCTCTCTCTCCCCCTCTCTCTCGCCCCCTCTCTCTCTCGCCCCCCTCTCTCTCTCGCCCCCTCTTGCTCCCTCTCTGTCTCGCCCCGTCTGTCTCTCTCGTACCCTCTCCCTCGTCCCCTGTCTCTCTATCTCACCCCCTCTCTGTCTTGCCACTTATCTCACTCGCCCCCTCTCTCTCTCGCTCTCTCTCTCTATCTGGCCACCTTCTCTCTCTCTCGTCCCCTCTCCCTCATCCCCTGTCTCTCTTCTTCACCCCCCCCCGTCTTGCCACCTCTCTCACTCGCCCCCTCTCTCTCTCTCACCCACTCTCTCTCTATCTCGTCCCCCCTCTCTCTCGCCCCCTCTCTCTCGCCCCCTCTCTCTCTCGCCCACCACTCTCTCTCTCACCCGGCTCTCTTGCTCTCGCCTCCCACTCTTGATCTCGCCGTCGGTCTCACTCTCACCACCACTCTCTCACTTTCGAACCACTCTCTCTCGCCCCCTCTCTCTCTCGCCCACTCTCTCTCGCCCCTTCTCTCTCTCTCGCCCCCCCTCTCTCACCCCCTCACTCTCTCACCCCCTCTCTCTCTCGCCCCCTCCCTCTCTCGCCCCCTCCCTCTCTCGCCCCCCCTCTCTGTCGCCCCCTCTCACTCCCTCTATCTCCCCCTCTCTCACCCCCCTCTCTCCCACCTTGTCTCTTGCCTACTCATTTTTTATCACCTCTCTCTCTCGCCCCCTCTGTCACTCGCCAACTCTCTCTCTCGCCCCCTCTCTTTCTCCCCCCGTCTCGCTCTCTCTCACCCATCTCTCTCACCCACTCTCTCTTCGCCCTCTCTCTCCCGCCACCTCTCACTCTCTCTCCTGCCACATTCTCTCTCACCCCCTCTCTCTCTCACCCCCTCCCTCTCACACCCTCTCTCTCCCGCACCCCACAGTCACTCTCCACCTCTCTCTCTTTCCCCATCTCACTCGCCCCCTCTATCTCTCTCTCGCCACACCCTCTCTCTCGCCCATTCTCTCTCGCCCCCTCTCTCTCGGCCACCTCGCTCTCTCGCCCCCTCTCTCTCTCACTCCCCTCTCGCCCCCTCTCTCTCTCACCCCCTCACTCTCTCACCCCCTCTCTCTCTCGCCCCCTCCCTCTCTCGCGCCCTCTCTCTCTCGCCCCCTCTCACTCACTCTCTCTCCCCCCTCACCCCCCTCTCTCCCATCCTGTCTCTCGCCCCCTCATTCTCTATCCCCCCTCTCTCTCTCGCCCCCTCTGTCCCTCGCCCACTCTCTCTCTCGCTCCCTCTCTTTCTCGCCCCGTCTCGTTCTCTCTCACCCATCTCTCTCACCCACTCTCTCTTCGCCCTCTCTCTCCCGCCACCTCTCACTCTCTCTCCTGCCACTTTCTCTCTCGCCACCTCTCACTCTCTCTCCCCCTCTCTCTCGCTCCCTCTCTCTTTCGCCCTTTCTCCCTCACAACCTCTCACTCTCTCTCGCCCACTCTCTCTCGCCCTCTCTTTCTCACCTCTTCTCTCTCTCATCCTCTCTCTCTCTCTCGCCCCCTCTCTTTCTCACCCCGTCTCGCTCTCTTTCACCCATCTCTCTCACCCACTCTCTCTTCGCCCTCTCTCTCCAGCCACCTCTCCCTCTCTCTCCTGCCACTTTCTCTCTCGCCCCCTCTCTCTCTCACCCCCTCCCTCTCACACCCTCTCTCTCTCGACCCCACAGTCACTCTCCACCTCTCTCTCTTTCCCCATCTCACTCGCCCCCTCTATCTCTCTCTCGCCACACCCTCTCTCTCGCCCATTCTCTCTCGCCCCCTCTCTCTCTCACCCCTCTCTCTCTCGCCTCTTCTCTCTCACACCACCTCTCTCTCGCACCCACTCTGTCTCACGCCGTCTCACTCTCGCCCCCTCTCACTCTCTCTCCCCCTCTCTCTCGCTCCCTCTCTCTTTTGCCCTCTCTCCCTCACATCCTCTCTCTCTCTCGCCCCTTCTCTCTCTCGTCCGCTCTCTCTCGTCCCCTGTCTCTCTCTCACCCCCCTCTTCTCTTGCCCCCTCTCTCACTTACCCGTCTTTCTCTCACCCACTCTCTCTATCTATCTCGCTCCCTCTTTCTATCTCGCCCCCCTCTCACTCTCGCCCCTCTCTCACTCTCTCACCCCCTCTCTCCCACCTCTCTCCCCCCTCTTTCTCTCGCCCCCTCCCTCGCTCTCCCTCTCTCTCTCTCTCACGTCCTCTCTCTCTTCCCCCACTCTCTCTCGCCCTCTCTCGCTCGTCCACTCTCTCTCTCACCCGGTCTCTCACTCTCACCCCTCTCTCTCACGCCCTCTCTGCTCGTCCCCCTCTCTCGCTCTCGGCCACTCTCTCTGGTCATCTCTCTCTCTCGCCCCTCTCTCTCGCCACCCTCTCTCTCCCTCTCTCTCTCGTCGCCTCTCTCTCTCGCACCCTCTCACTCTCTTGCCACCTCTCTCTCGCCCACTCTCTCTATCACCCCATGTCTCTAACTCCCCTCTCACCCCTCTCTCTCTCTCACCCCCTCTCTTTCGTACCCCTCTCTCTCTCTCGCCCACCTCGCTCTCTCTTGCCCCGCTCTCTAGCTCTTGCCCCCTCTCTCGCTCTCGCCCCTCTCTCTCTCGCCCCCCTCTCTCGCTCGCGCCCCTCTCTCACTCACGCCCCCTCTCACTCTCGCACCTTTCTCTCTCTTGCCCTCTCTCACTCTCGGCTCTTTCACTGTCTCGCCGCCCTCTCTCTCAAACCCTCTCTCTCTCGCCCCCTCTCTCGCTCGCGCCCCTCTCTCACTCACGCCCCCTCTCACTCTCGCCCCTTTCTCTCTCTTGCCCCCTCTCTCACTCTCGGCTCTTTCGCTGTCTCTGCCGCCCTCTCTCTCAACCCCTCTCTCTCATTCCCTCTCTCTCTCTCTGTCTCTCTCGCCCCTCTATCTCTCTCTCGCCCCCCTCTCTCCCTCTCGCCCACTCTCTCTCACCCCTTCTCACTCTCTCTTCCTCTCTCTCTCGCGCCTTCTCTCTCTCGCCCCCTCTGTCTCTCGCCCCCACTCTCTCACAATCTCTCACTCTCTCCCGCCACTCTCTCTCTCGCCCCCTCTCTCCCTCAGCCCCTCTCTCACTCGCCTCTCTCTCTCTCGCCCCTCTATCTCTGCCTCTCCCCTTCTCTCTCGCTCTCGCCCCCTCTCTCACTCTCGCCCACACTCTCTCGCCCCCTCACACTCTCTCCCCCTCTCCCTTGCCCCCTCTTTCTTTCGCCCCCTCTTTCTCTCTCGCCCCCACTTCTCTCTCTCCCCCTCTCTCTCTCACAGTCCCCATTCTCTATCCCCCTCTCTCTCCCCCTCTCTCTCGCTCTCGCCCCCTCTATCTCTCTTGTCTCCTCTATCTCTCTCTCTCGTCCCCCACCACGCTCCCTCTCTATCGCCCCCTCTCTGTCTCACCCCACTCTCTCTCGCCCCCACTTCTCTCTCTCCCCTCTCTCTCTCACACACCCCACTCTCTCCCCCTCTCTCTCCCCCCTCTCTCGCCCCCTCTCTCACCCCCTCCATCTCTCTCTCGCCCCACTCTCTGTCGCCCGCTCTCTCTCTCGCCCTCTCTCTCTCGCAAGCTCTCAATATTCTCGCCCACTCTCTCTGTCGCCCGCTCTATCTCTTCCCCTTACTCTCTCTCATCCCCTGTCTCTCTCTCAGCCCCCTCTTTCTCTCTTGCCCCCCCTCTATCGCCCCCTCTCTCTCAGACTCTCTCTCTCGCCCCCCTCAGGTTCTCTCCCCTCTCTCTCTCGCCCCTCTGTCTCTTGCCCCCTTTCTCTCTCTCGCCCCCCGCTCACCCATCTCTCTCTCGCCCCATCTCTCTCACGCCCCCTCTCTCTCCCGCCCCCTCTCACTCTCTCTCCCCATCTCTCCTTCGCCTCCTCTCTTTCTCGCCCCTCTCTCTCTTCCCCGCTCTCTCTCCCCTCTCTCTCTTGCCCCCTCCCTCTCGCTTCCCCCTCTCTATCTCTCTCCCCTCTCTCTCCCTCTCTCTCTCGTCGCCTCTCTCACGCCCCCTCTCACTCTCTTGCCACCTCTCTCTCTCACCCATCTCTATCGCCCCATGTATCTCTCTCCCCCCTCTCGCACCCCCTCTCTCTCTCGCCCACCTCTCTCTCTCTTGCCCCACTCTCTAGCTGTCGCCCCCTCTCTCACTCCCGTCCCTCTGTCTCTCGCCCCCTCTCTCTCGCCCCTCACTCACTCACGCCCCACTCTCTCACTCTCGACCCTTTCTCTGTCTCGCCCCCCTCTCTCTCGCCCTCTCTCTCTCGCACCCTCTCTCTCAAACATTTCTCTCTCGCCCCCTCACCCTGTTCCCCCTCTCTCCCCCCGTCTCTCGCCCCCTCTCTCTCTCATCCCCCCTCTCTCGCCGCCTCTCTCTCTCCCCGCTCTCCCGCCACCTCACTCTCTCTCTCGTCCCTCTCTACCCTCTCTTATGACCCCACTATCTCTCTCTCCCCCTCTCTCTCGCTCTCGCCCCCTCTCTCTCGCCCCCTCCTCATTCTGTCTCACGCCCTCTATCTCTCGCCCACACGGTCCTTCGCCCCCTCTCTCCCTCAACCACTCTCTTTCGCCCCCTCTCTCTTGCCCCCCCTCTCTCGCTGTCTCTCTCTCTCGCCCCTTCTCTCTTTTGCCCGCTCTCTCTCACACCATCTCTCTCTCACCCCCTCTCTCTCACGTCCCTCTCTCTCTGGACCCGTTCTCTATCTCGCCCCCTCTCTCTCTCTCGCTGCCTCTCTCTCTCCCACCCTTCTCTCTTTCGTCCCCTCTCTCTCGTCACCTGTCTCTCCCTCACCCCCCTCTTTCTCTCTTGCACCCCCTCTCTTGCCCCCCTCTCTCGCCTCCTCTCTCTCTCGCCCCCCTCTCTCTCGACCTCTCACGCTCGCTCCCTCTGTCTCTCACACCCCTCTGTCTCTGGGCCCCCTCTCTCTCACTCCCTCTCTCTCCCTCTCTCTCTCACCCATCTCTCTCACGTCCCCTCTCTCTCCCCATCTCCCTCCTTCCCCCTCGCACTCTCTCTCTTCTATCTCTCTCTCCCCTCGACTCGCTCTCGCCTCCTCTCTCTCGACTCGTCTCTCTCCTTCCCTCTATCTCTCTCTCCCCCTCTCTCTCGCTCTCGCCCCCTCTATCTCTCTCCCCCCCTCTCTCTCGCCCCCTCTCTCACTCTCGCCCACTCTATCTCGGCCCCTCTCTCTCGCCCGCTCTCTCTCTCGCCTCCTCTCTCGTCCCCTCTATCTCTCTCGTCCCCTGTCTCTCTCTCACCCCCTCTCTCTCTTGCCCCGTCTCTCTCTCTCACCCCTCTCTCTCTCTCTCTTGCACCCTGTCTCTCTCTATCGCCCCATGTCTCTTTCTCGCGCCCTCTCTCTCGAACCCCTCTCTCTCGCTCCTCTCTCTCTCACCCCCTCACTCTCTCTCGCCTCCTCTCTCACCCAACTCTCTCTCTCTCACCCCGATCTCTAGCTCTCGCTCTCGCGCTCGCTCTCGCCCTCTCTCTCTCTCACTCTCGCCACCCCTCTCACTCTCTCCAAACCCTCTCTTTCCCACCTCTCTCTCTCTATCCTGTCCCCTCTCTCTCTCGCCCCAATCTCACTCTCTTGCCCTCTCTCTCGTCCCCTGTCTCTCTCGCCCTCTCTCTCGTCCCCTCTCACTCTCGACCCCTTCAATCTCTCTCCCCCTCTCTCTCACCCCTCTCTCTCTCTCCCCTCTCTCTCTCACCCCTCTCTCTCTCTCGCCCTCTCTCGCCCGTCCGCTCTCTCTCTCTCGCCCCGCTCTCTCGCTCTCACCCTCCTCCCTCTCTCTCGCCCATCCCCGTCTCTCGCTGTCGCCCACTCTCTCTTGTCATCTCTCTCTCTCGCCCTCTTTCTCTCGCCCCCTGTCTCTGTCTTCCCTCTCTCTCTCGTCGCCTCTCTCTCTCGCCCCTCCCTCTATCACCCCATGTCTCTCCCTCTCGCCCGCTCTCTCTCTCTCATCCTCTCTCTCTCTCGCCCACCTCTCTCTCTCTTCCCCGCTCTCTCGCTCTCGGCCCCCTCTCTTGCTCTCCCCCTCCCTCTCTCACTCTCGCCACCCCTCTCTCGCTCTGGAACCCCTCACTCTCCCTCGCCCCTCTCTCTCTCTCGCGCCATCTCGCGCTCGCCCCCTCACTCTCGCCCCCTCTCACACTCGCCCCCTCACTCTGTCTCCCCCTCTCTCTCGCCCCCTCTGTCTCTCGACCCCATCTCTCTGTCTCTCACCCATCTCTGTCTCGCCCCTCTCTCTCTCTCCCCCTCTCTCTCTTGCCCCCTCTCTCTCTCGCACCTCTATCTCACTCTCACCCCCTCTCTCTCGCTACCTCTCACTCTCTCTCGCCCGCTCTCTCTCTCTCGGCCCCCTCTCTGTCTCACCCCTCTCTCTCTCGCCCCTCACTTCTCTCTCACTCCCTCTCTCTCTCACACCCCCACTCTCTCTACCCCCTCTCTCGCCTCTCTCTCACTCTCAGCCCTCTCTCCCGCCCTCTCTCTCACTCATCCCCTCTCTCTCGCTCGTAGCCTCACTCTCTCTCGCCCCTCTCTCTCTCACCCTCTCTCTCTCTCGAACTTCTCTCTCACTGTTGCCTCTCTCTCTCACTCTCACCCTTCTTTCTCGCCCCCTCTCTGTCACACCCCTCTCTCGTCCCCTCTCTCTCGCCCCTCTCACTCACTCTCGCCCCCTCTCTCACTCTCACCCCTCTCTCCCTCGCCCTCTCTCTCTCTTGCACCCCCTCTCTCTCGCCCCCTCTCTCTCTCTCGCTCCTCTCTCTCGTCCCTTCTCTCTCGTCCCCACTCTCTCTCGCCCCCATTCTCTCTTTTGCCTCCACACTCTCTCTCGACCCCATTCTCTCTTTCGCCCCCTCTCTCTCTCGCCCCCTCTCGCTCTCTCGTCCCCTCTCTCCCTCTCACTCCCTCTCTCTCGCTTCCATTCTCTCTCTCGCCCCTGCTCGCGCCCTCTCTCTCTCGTCTCCCCTCTCTCTCTCTCGCCCCTCTCTCCCCCTCTCTCTCACCCCTCTCTCTCTCGCCTCCCCCCGGCTTGTCCTACCTCTCTCCCGGCCTCCCCTCTCTAGCTCTGTCTTCTTCTCTCTATTCTCTCTCGGCCCCTCTATCTCTCTCGCCCCCTCTGTCTCCTCTCCCTCTATCTTTCTCACGCTCTCACTCGTCCCTCCCTCTCTCTTCCTTCTCCACTCTCTCGCTCACCTCCATTCCTACTCTTTCTCTCTCTCGTCACCTCTCCTTCTCTCGGTCTCTCTCTCCTGCTCTCTCTCTCTTCTTTCAACTCTCTCGTCCCCCACTTTCTCTCTCAACACTTCTCTCTCGCTCTCTCTCTCTATCTCTTACCTGCTCTCTCTCGATCCCTCTCTCTCTCTTGCTCTCTCTCTCTATCTTTCTCTTGCCCCTTCTGTCTCTCTCTCACCCCCGCTCTCCCTGTCTCATACCCCTCCATCTCTCGCACACACTCTTTTTCCCCCTCTTGCCCCTACTTCTCTCTCTTGCTCTCATGCTCTCTCTTGCCGTCACGCTCTGCCTCTCGCCCCTCTCTCACTCTTGCCTCCTGCCTCTCACCCCTTCTCTCTCTTGCCCCCATCTCTCTCACACACTCCTCTCACTCTCTCACCTCCCTCTTTCTTGAAAAACTTCTCTGTCTCACCCCTCTCTCTCTCAGCACGTCCCTCTCTCTTGCTCCCTCTCTCTCGACATTCATCTCTCTCTCTTTTCCCCCCTCTCTCGCACCCCCCTCTTGTTCTCGACCTTTCTCTCTCTCCACTCTCTCGATCCTCTCTCTCCCCCTCTTTCAGCCCAATCTTTCTCATGCTACCTTTTTACCCACTCTCTCTTGCCCCCATCTCGCACCCGGTGTCTCTCTCTCTCACGCCCTCAATCTCTCTCTCTCTCTCTCTCTGCCCTCTCTCTTTCTCATCCCCTGTCTCTCTCGCACCCATTCTCTCTCTCCTGGCCCCTCTCTCTCGAGGTCTTTCTCGCTCTCTCTGTCTTGAGCGCGCTCTTTCTCGCGCGCGCTCCCACTCGCTCGTGAGCCTCTCTCTCGCGCACTCTCTCTATCTATCCACAGTCTCTCTCGAGCGCGTGTGCACCCTCTCCCTCTAGCGTGCTCTCTCGCGTGCCCTCTCTCTCATGCTCTCTCTTTCTCCGCGCTGTCTCTCTCGCGCGCGACCGCTCTCTCTAGCGCGTTCTCTCTCTCATGCACTCTCTCGCACTCTCGCTCCCGCTCATTCTCGCTCCCTCCCTCCGTCTCGCTCCCTCCCTCCGCTATCTCTCGCCCCTCATCTCCTCCTGTCTCTCTATCTCCATCACCCTATCTCTCACTTGCTCATCTCTCTCACCACCTTCTCTCACTCACGATCCCCCTCCCTTTGTCTCTCTATCTCTCTCTCTCTCTCTCCCGCCCACCACCCTCTGTTTTCCATTGGCTGAATCTCTCTCTCTTCTCCATCCCTCCCTCTCTGTCTGACACACTGTCTCCCTGGTTCTTCCCTTTCCTCCTGAGTTGGTGAGAATGATTGTGTGCAGAGAGAGGGAGAGAAATGAGGAGAAAGAGTAGGAGAGAAGAAATGGGGAGGCCAGGTTGGAGTCGAGGGCACAGAGGTAGGTAAACCCAGCTCCTGAGCTCAGGGCGCGGTGCCCTCCCCTTCCCTGAGGACCAGGATTTGGGGCTGAGTCTGTCTCTCTCCAGCTCAGCTTCTCCAACACAAAGACACACAACAACATTGGTCACTCTGCTGCTCGGCACGCTTTAATGAACATTTTTATTGTTTACAAATGGAAGTGATGGATACAGTCAGTGGGATGGTGCCTTTTCACACTGGCCCCTGAGTTGTGAGCCACATTGAAATGTTTCCCTGTAACCGCCCTGTGGGATAAGGATGGACAAACCAGCGCTACCCTCAGTCTGTTACCATAGCGACAGGCTGCTCCAACGCTAAGACACTGAACTGAAATGAGATATCCCAGATGGATTGATTAATGAGGGATATTGATTGATGGATGGATTTGGGTGAAGGGATATTTCAGCACATTCTTCAGCTGCTGCCTGAACTTAGTCTGGGTCACGGCATAAATCGCGGTGTTTGTGCAGCAACTGAGGAGCTGCAGCATGAAGCCCAATTCCCGCACAAAGCGATGGAGATACACAGACCGATGCCCAATATAAAACATCCGGGTCCATATAGAAAACAGCGTTAATGTGGACCATAACAGGATGAAATTGGCCGAGATCACAAACAGTAAAATGATGGATTTTTTTCGATTTCTCATTTCAGTGTCAGAATGAACGTCCCCATTGGTGTGAGCGCGGAGTCTCCTGCGGGCTTTGCTGGTCACTAAAATGTGTCTGACGGTGAGAACATTGAGCAGCAGAATCAGGAGTAATGGGACACACGGGGTTAGAATGTGGTGGAGGAACTCGATTGTGACCCAGACACTGGAGTATGCAACAGCGTTTGTTACATCACAAAACCAGGGGGCGTTCACCAGCGAATACCGAGCCGTGAGCATAAAATACCAGGAAAGGTTCTTTAAACAACTCAGCACAGTCACTGCTCCCACAACCACAGCCGCCGTTTTCTCACTGCAATATTTACTTTTCAGCTTCTGGCAACAAATGGCCACAAACCGATCAAAGGTGAAAGTAACGGTGAACCAGACAGAGCAGTCAGTGGCTGCATAAAGCAGGACGGCGTGGATATTACACACTGGGATGGAGTACTTCAGGAAATAAAACTGTTCCTCATAAACAATGGGAATGTGTCTCAGTGTCAGGTCGAGGATAATGACCAGGAGATCCGCCGCTGCCATGGCCCCCAGGTAACGTCTGACACATGGAGACAATCCACAATCTTTATAAAGCAGGACGTAGATGGTCACTACGTTAACTGTGAGGAAGGAAAACAAACCCATTATCCATCAGCCTGGAGGCAAAGGGACCCGTTTGATCGGGGAGCCAGTGAGATTTTCAAATGTGCCCCTGTATTCAGGGACTTATTAAAATAATTGGAGCAGGAATAACAAATCGGAAGGTCTGAATTACTGACAAAAATATGGCATAAACCACAAAAAACCCTCCCTCCCCAAAAACACGGAGTCACATCCATAAGGAGAGATGGTTTCTGGAACATTCCCACACACTCGATCACTCGAGACCAGACACAGGTCACTCCTTCCCAGTTGCTAATACGGAGGGTGGAAACGTTGCTGTCCTGAAGGATTCTCTCCCAGTTTACTGAAGACAAACTGAGTTTGGGAATTTCTGTCTTTTGGTCTAAATGGTGGTCGATCGTGTGTCATGAAGAAAAGTAAACGCAAGGAAAACGCAGGGAAACAAAGGCATGAGGGGTCTTCGGAACAGGGTCTCTTTCTCCCTGGAACGGAGTTCCTTCCCTTGGGATCTTATCTTTTGTTCAACTCACTGACGTCCGGCGGTTCACCAACAATGTCAGGGACAGAACGTTCCGGGGAATGGCAAGTATATAATGTCAGGGACAGAACGTTCCGGGGAATGTCAGTTATAGAATGTCGGGGACAGAACGTTCCAGTGAATGTCAGTTATAGAATGTTGGGGACAGAACGTTCCGGGGAATGTCAGTTATAGAATGTCAGGGACAGAACGTTCCAGGGAATGTCAGTTATAGAATGTCAGGGACAGAACGTTCCGGTGAGTGTCAGTTATAGAATGGCAGGGACAGAACGTTCCGGGGAATGTCAGTTATAGAATGGCAGGGACAGAACGTTCTGGGGAATATCATTATAGAATGTCGGGGACAAAACGTTCCGGGAAAGCCCTTGACCTGTTTATCACCTTCCCCCCCCCCCCCCCCCCGATCCATCCACATGATGTGCTGTGACTGGGCACACTGTAACATTAATGGGGTGAGAGACGGAGGGTCCAATCACAGGAATGGGAAATAAAGGCATTGCCAGATCAGCTTAAATGGTTAGATATACTACATGCTCAATCCATATTACAGAACTAGCCCAGACACCATAAAGCCTGAGAAGATATTTGTTCACCGTGGAAAACTGTGCAGACCACGCCAGTGTACTGCTCAGTACAACCCAGCAATCGGATCCAGATTCATTCATTTCACTGGTGAATACAATCCAGCAATCTGTCCAGAGTGGAACACTGCACAGATCGGATCAGGGCATTGATCTATAAACCCAGACCATATATCTGTCCAGCACAGAGAGCTGTGCAGACCACAGCAGGGCACGAACGTGTAAACCCTGGAACAAATATACGTCCAGCATAAGGAGCTAAACAAACCACATCATTGCATTATCTATAAACCTCAACCAGATAGTCTGACCAGCACAGCGACCTGTACAGCGGCCACCCGTGAATTAATCTGTAAACCAGGCGCAGTTACCCTCACAGCATGTAGGACCGTGTACACCACCCCAGTGCATTTATCTGTAAACCAGGAGCAGTTACCCTCTCAGCATGTATGTCTGCGTACCCCATCCCAGTGCATTGATGTGTAACACAGGAGCAGTTACCCTCCCAGCATGTTGGACTGTGTACCCTACCCCAGTGCATTGATCTATAAACCAGGAGCAGTTACCCTCCCAGCATGTAGGACTGTGTACCCTACCCTAGTGCATTGATCTATAAACCAGGAGCAGTTATCCTCTCAGCATGTAGAGCTGTTTCAACCACCTAAGTGCATTGATCTGTAAACCAGGAGCAGTTGCCTCTCAGCATGTAGGACCGTGTACACCACCCCAGTGCATTGATCTGTAAACAAGGAGCAGTTACCCTCCCAGCATGTAGGACTGTGTACCCCATCCCAGTGCATTGATGTGTAACCCAGGAGCAGTTACCCTCCCAGCATGTAGGACTGTGCACACCACCCCAGTGCATTGATCTGTAAACCAGGAGCATTTAGTCTGCCAGCATGTTGGACTGTGTACCCAACCCCAGTGTATTGCTCAGTAACACTGTGTTAGATCACTGCCGAGCGCGGGGAAACTTGCAGCCCATGCTGGAAGTGATAGGATGTACAGTTCCCACCCATTTACAGCTCCGTATATCAATTGTGCCGTGACAAGGGGGTGCTGTGGGCGTGAATATCACTGCCAGAGAGAGATGGCGGGGGAATCAGTTTAAATAGGAGGAGTGTTTGGGTATAGACAGAAAGGGGGAGTCTGAGGGACAGTGTCATGGAAAGATGTGTTCCGAGGTTTCAGAATGCTGAAATGTAGACACTTTGATAGCATCATGTAGCATGAACCAATCTTCCCAGGAAATATGGGAAAAAAGGGATATTGGTGTGAAGTCAGATGAGCATTTTTTCTGCATCTTTTTAACTGGAATTGGTTTCAACACAATCTATGACTCATTGGGCAGTTTCTAACAATAATTTGTCTCAGTGCCATTTGCATTGAGTGTGACAGAAAGATTGTCCGCACAAGGCTGAGCTAGTTTCCTCGTGCTATCTTATTGGACTCACCACATTAACTACCCACTGCACCCCATGGTGCCCCTCATTCAATACCAGCGCGATTCTCCCACTGTCATGGCTGGAGGTATTCACCAGGATGTACCTGGATATTCCGTGATTCCTGACACAGGTGCCATCTTTAAAAGGCCAATGGACACACAGTTGAGCTTTCTTCGTTCGGAGCTGCCCTGCACAGTTTTCTCCGAGCATGGCAGATAAGGGGCAATTACACCACGGTTTGTCGACATGGACACGGACGTCCTGGTACAGAGGGGGACCATTCTCTCTCCAAAGGGTGGCACACCACCAGACCCATCGAGCATGGTCTGAGCTCCCCACCCAGTTTAGTACAGTATCTGCGGTATGAAAAAATGCCCAGCAATACAGCACAAGCATCCTTCCCCGTTCTGTCAGGATTAGGGTCACCGTATTCTCTCTGCTCCCTCACACTCACTGTATATCTGTTAAAGCACCGACCACAGAACAAGGCTCATGGTCCATCACATTCACTACTGCATGCAGCACCTTCTCTCTGTCTCTGTCTCTGACTCTCTCTCTGTCTCTCTCTCTCTCTCTCTCTCTCTCCCTCCCCTCGCTAACACCTCCTTCCCTCTCTCTCTCTCTCCCCCCAGACTCTCTCTCCCTCTCTCCCTCCACTTTACCTCCCACACCAATAACACTGCCTGGATACAACATTGTGGACTGATTCCCTCCGGACACCTCACCAAATCTCCACCCACCCCCACCTACAACTGCTGTAACAGCAGGGCCACCACTCCCACCCTCCATCCCTCCCTTGCTCCAGTTCCAGGGGAAGCAGCCTGGAATATGACATAAAGGGCCAAGCCAGTTAATGGAGTGCCCGATATCCGTTCCCTCACTCCCCTCCCCCCGCCATGTGGGGAGGACACTGGTAGGAGCCGGAGAGGACCGGGATGCCTCTTGTGGACATTCTGAGACATCTACGTCCCACCGACCGATTACGGAGCAACGTTCAGTGAAGGGCAATTCTCACTTTAAACCCATTGGCAGCTCCGTTTACCCCCGGCACAACTTTGAAGCCATGGCCCTGATGCCATCTCCCTTTTGTGTCGAACTGGTACAAATGGGATCCCCACGGTCTCGGTGGGCAGGAGGGTGGGCTCACAACACATCGTCTCCCTCACCTCCCAGGAAGGGAGAATGGAGACTCCCTCCTACACCTCCCCCTGTAAACCGATCAGACACTGAAACTAATCTGTGATGGTTACTGCTCTCCCACTTGTCTTGACATCTTCAATAATCTGTTCTTACGTACACGCAACGCTCTCTGCTCCTGCAGCCCCTTTATAACGGTGCAGCCTGTTTTGTTTTGTCTTTCAATGTCCTTCCAACCAGAGTGTATCACTTCACACTGCTCTGCATTGATCCCCATCTGCCCGAAAACAACACCAACGCGTAATTGTCCTGTTAGAGTTCCACACTGTCTTAAATAGACTTCAGAGTTTTTCCAGGTTTGGTGCCATCTACAAACATTGAGATTGTCATAGTATCACAGCCCCAAAGAAACAACTGAAATCCTGCCACACACACACGAGTGTGAGCAAGTGAAATACTGCAATATTCCCATGGAAGGAGTCGAATAATGATGTGCTGTCAACAGACCAACAAAAATCCTGACACATACCAGATACAGTGAATGAAACATTGACAAATAATGGAGTAAGAGAAATCCGGATAGGCTTTGCTTATCTTCATTGTCATCATGGTATTAATGTTACGAAGTTGAAAGTGTGTACTGTACCTTAAAGAGAGAAGGAATGCTGTTCTGAACTGAGAGCTTCCAATCACCTGTGTATATGACAGGATTGCAGACTCAGAGTGTCAATATGTCACATTTGGCTGTGAAATAGATTCCTGTGTTGGTTGCTCTTTGGACAACAATTCGAAATTTCCCAATCCGTTTAAATTATGCCCCAGGATACTAAAACCAAATAAAGTTTGTATTTATGGTTTTCGAAAAATTATCTGATGCTGTGGATATTAAGAATGCAGGCATTTTGAAAATTGCAAACAGCAAATGCCATCGACACAGATCCAATAAATTGGAAAACAATCTGTATCAAAGATACCTTTTCTTATGAAACACATTCACAGTAAAAAGAAAGAAGATGACCCATGGAGATCCATAGCCGAATGAAAACATCAAAAACAACAGCTATTGAGCGGTTTTGAAATTAAGTTGATGTAATTTTAATAAGTGTCTTTTTGAAATAGTACATTGCTATAGAGTTGGAGTGGGGTAATAGGCAGCAAGAGATTGGGGGTCTCAGAGTTGTGAATAGTTGATGTAAAATGTTCACTTTCAGAGTTAAAAAATAAATTGATGTTTTTATTTAAGCAGTGGAATTTTGGACTTTTCTGTCACTCAGATTTTAACGGTTTACGAGGTGAGTTGAGCATTGCCATATGCATAGTTTAAATTACCAGATGAGTTTCACGTCGTGTCCTAACAAGTGCTGTGTGTGTATCTGTGTGGGGCAGGTTTGGCAGTCTCTGTGGTGCAAAAATTGATGCAATGCCATCCTCTGCTGGCCTCCCCACGCCACAGCATAGGCTTTGGCAGAGGGTGAAAAGCAACAGAGATTCATTCAGAGAGGGGCAGGGAGAGGGGGAGGGCAGCTGCTCACAGCACCATCCAAATTGATGTCTTATCCATGTACTGATCTAAATGTCCATTAACCGCTGTAGTTGTCCCTGCTTTCACCACTTCCTCTGGAAGTTCATTCCACACAGAAGCCAGGTTCAGTCTAAATAATTACCTTTCATGACTTTTGTAAATCTTTTCCCGCGCACCTTAAAATGTCCCTCAGTTTTGAATCCCCAACTCTAGGGAAAAGACATCAGCCCTTCAGCTTATCTGTATCCATCATTATTTTCTAAACCTTCGTAAAATTACCCCTTACTCTCATACTCTCCAGTGCAAAAAGTCCCAGCCTATCCAAACTCTCCTTAACGCTCAATCCCTCCATTTCCAGCAACATCCAGGTTAATCTCTTCTCAATCCTCTCCAGTTTAATAATATCAAGGTCAGTAATATCAAAGTATTTGATATCAAGGTATTTTCTAAGAGTAGGGGAGTCCAAAACTAGTTGGAATAGTTTTAAGGTGAGAGGGGAAAAAATTTAAAGTGACCTCAGGGGCAGCTTTTTCACCCATAGAGTGGTGTGCCTATGGAATGAGCAGGCAGGGTGACCAGACTGGACACAGTATTCCAGAAGAGGTCTCACCAATGTCCTGTGCAACCACAACATGACGTCCCAATTCCGACACTCAAAAGTCTGTCCTATGAAGACAAGTGTGTTAAACACCTTCATAACCACACTATCTATATGACATGCAAATTTTAAAAAAATATACCTGATGGCCGAGTTATCTGTTTTTAATTGTATTGGTCCTGCTCTTGTTTGATTAATCAAATCCAATACCTCGCATTAATCCAAACTAAACTCCATCTGCCACTCCTCAGCCCAGTGAGTGTTATTGCCACTACCCCACACTCCCCCTTCAACTTAAAATTCCCTCCACCTCTCCAGGAGGCCTGCACACTCCGGCCTTGATTTTCACAAAGTCCCTTAGCTTGGTTTGCCTTGTGTGGTTAGGGGTATTAGGGAGAGATTTAAGACACAGTCAGTGGGGAGGAGAGGCTGGACAGTAATCATTTAATGGTTTCAGGAAGAGGACAGTGACACATGAGAGTTGGGGAATACTGATCGGTGTTTTGGGACCAGAAATTATGGTCTTTCTCCGTCTCTGGTGTTCAGTAATAAATATCAATTTAAGACCCTTCATTGTGCAAAGTGTTTCTGCATGATTTATGTCCTTAATGTTGTAGATTACAGGTATTAGCAATTAAAGATGTTCATAGTTAATTTCGATGGCACAGCACGTGCACGCAATGTCCTACAGTTGAGACAAATATCTTGCATTAGTTTAACAATACAAAGTGTTTTGTGTAGTTCAGTAATGGTAACCTGATTATAATAAATCGACACCGAGCTGAAAGCTGACACTTGAAATATGACCCAAAATCTGAGCATGGTAATGTAGTGGGTAATGTTCCTACCTCTGAGCCAGAGGTCTGGATTTGATTCCAGTTCCTGAACGTGTGTGGTAGTGTTCCAAGCTCTGATCTAGAAATTCTGAATTCAAGTCCTGCCTGTTGCAGAGGTATGTCACAGCATGCAAACACATGCTTGATGAGCAAACACATGTTTGATGAGCAAACACACAGGAGAATATGTTACCGCTTTATGGGTATTGCCGGGTGATGCTAGTGTCCCTACTCTGGGCACAAAGATCTAGGTGTAAATCCCACAGAAGTGTTTCATGATACTTCTCAACAGACTGACTAAAATGGATTTAGAATTGTGACTTGATAGATAAGGAAGAGGTGTCAGTATTGCATTTCAGAATTTAGGCCCGGGATGAATGAAAGCACAGCTATTCGTGTTGATTGGAGTCACATTTCACAGCAGTAAACGTTTATAAAATCAGAACGGTCATGGGTAGGGTGAGTAGTCAGGGTTTTCCCCCAGGCTAGGGGCGTTCAATGCCAGAGGGCATTGGTTGAAAGTGAGAGGGAAAGATTTTCAAGAAGCCTAAGGTGCACCTTTTCACACAGAGGATTGTGTGTGTATGGAATGAGCTGCTAGAGGAAGTGGTGGAGGCTGGTACAAATACAGCACGTAAAAAGGCATCTGGGTACTGACAGACCTACCGAGCTTTACCAGCAAATTCTGTATTTGTTACAAAATGCATTCATTTTAACACAGGTATTCTGAATGCATTAAACATTATATATTTTTTTAATTTCGCAGGGACAAGTAACCATATCTTCAAATCGACCGAGACCATTTTCTGCTAATTGTATGGCTCTGTGCATGAGATCAGCAATGATGCATCTACATGGAACAGGGAATGTGATGGAGACATAGATCAGACAATGTACAAGGAGATCTCACATGATTGGGAGATGATGACATTATTGTGTGATTCAACTCAGTGAGGGAGAAAATGTAATGTCCCCGAGAAGGAACGGCCTATTGTACTCTCTCTCCCTCATTGTTCCTCATCACAGCAATGTCTGCGAGCCAAAACAAAAAAGCTCTATATTCATCATGACCGTATTTATTTTTATAGAATTCCTATAGTGTGGAAACAGGCCCTTCGGCCTAACAAGTTCATACCAACCATCCAAAGAGTAACATTCCCAGGCCAATTCCCCTACATTTACATCTGACGAATGCACCTAATCGAGAAATCCCCGATCACTCCGGACAATTTCGCGTGACCAATCCACCTAACCTACACAGTTTGAGCTCTAGTAGGAAACTGGAGCACACATTAGAAGCTCACACAAACAAGAGGAGAATGTGCAAACTCCACACATACAGTCATCCAAGGCTGGAATTGACCCCATGACCCTAACAACTGAGCGACCGTGCTAACTACTAGAGGACTCCTGACCAGAATTCATTGGAATCTCATCACTGCCTAATGCGAAGGGAATTCAGCCAAGTCCAACTGTTCCAGGGTGAAATATCATTGCTAGCAGCTTGTCTGAGTAGAATATTTTCAGAAGCAGAATAACATTTTGGACAATCTATCAAGTTTTACTTTTGTCATGAGTTACACTAATATTTGGACAAAGTTCTTTCACGTTAAAATTGCAGAGATTTTGTTAATCGGTTTGTCTGTGCATGTGTGTGTGCGTCAGTGTTTTAAACAGGGAAATATCGATTATATATTGGCAATATCCAAACACTTTGCCATTCATCTTGCCATCTTAGCTTGAGTAATATTGCTCTGAATCATAAACGTGTTGTTTTAGCAGATTAAAGAAACTAGCCTGATTTGTTCCTAAAACTGACCCTGACCCAGTCTGAGACCGATATTATCGGCCATATCACCGACCTGGTTACATTTAACATTTGTTGTGAGCAGTGGAGGAGTGGGACTTGAAAATGAAACAATGACCCAAAAGCCAGGGAACTATAGACCGGTGAGCGTGATGTCTGTGGTGGATACGTTGTTGGAGGGGATTCTGAGCGACAGGATTTACATACATTTGGGAAGGCAAGGGTTGCATGTGAAATCATGTCTCATTAATTTGATTGAGTTTTATGAAGAAGTGGCAAAGATGATTGATGAAGGCAGTTTGGTAGATATCGTCTATATGGACATCAGCAAGGTGTTCATAACATTCCGGTTGGTCGGCAGATTAGTAAGGTTAGGTTACAGGGGATACAGAGGAAGCTAGTCAATTGGATTTACAACTGATTTGAAGGTAGACGGTTAGGAGGCTTGTGGCCTGCAGTGTGTTGCAAGAATCAGTACTGAGTTCACTGCATTTCATCATTGATATTAAGGATTTCGGTGTGAACATCGGAGGCAGAGTTAGTGAGTTTACAGATTACATCAGAAAGGTGGTGCAGTGGATTATCTCAGAGTACAACGAGACCACAATTAGATGGGACAAAGAGACAAGGAGTAGGAGATGAAATTTAATTTAGATAAATACGAGGTTTTGCATGTTGGAAAGGCAAATCAGGGCAGGAATTATACACTTAATGGTAAGGTCCTGGGGAGTGTTGTGGAACAAAGGGACCTAGGGCTGCAGTGCATTGTTCCTTGAAAGTGGAGTCTCAGGTCGGCAGAGTGGTGCTGAACACATTTGGCACATTTGCTGAATGTTTCACGATGCTGCTAAAGTTTGGAACAAACTTCCAATGGTATCCTCTCAGTCCCAAAAATCGAAGCTCCACTTTCTTCGAGGATGGTTGTGGAAAATTCCTAAACGTCCTTCGTCTTTGTATTCTATCAGTGCTGGAGGACTGGAGAGTTGATCATGTTGTTCCCCCTGTACAAGAAGGGTGGTAGGGAAAGTTGCTGGAGAGGGTACTGAGGGATAGGAACTATTTATATTTAGAAAGCAATGGGCTTATCAGTGATAGTCAACGTGAGTTTGTACAGGGGAGATCGTGCCTGAACAACTTAATTGAGTTCTTTAAGAAAGTGACCAATTTGATTGATGAAGGAAGGGTAGTTGATGTCATATTCATGGACTTTAGTAAGGCGTTTGATAAGTTTCCCTATGGTAGACAAATGGAGAAAGTGAAGTGTGCAGGATGTTCTAGCTAGTTGGATAAATAACTGGTTGAGCAGCAGAGACAGAGGGAGTTAAAGGGAGTTTCTCAAAATGGAGAATGGTGACCAGTGGTGTTCCACAGCGGTCAGTGTTGGGCCCACTGTTGTTTGTAATATACAGAAATGATCTGGAAGAGGGCACTGTTGGTATGATCAGCAAGTTTGCAGATGACACGAAGATTGGTGGAGTAGCAGAAAGTATAAGGGACTGTCAGAGAATATAGGAGGATATAGATAGACGGGAGAGTTGAGTGGAAAAGTGGCTGATGGATTTCAATTCAAACAATTGTGAGGTGATGCATTTAGGCAAGACTAATTCTAGAGCGAATTATACAATGAATGGAAGAGCCTTGGGAAAAGTTGATGTGTATAGAGATCTGGGAATGCAGATCCATTGTATCCTGAAGGTTGCTACACAGGTGGATAGAGTAGTCAAGAAGATATATAGTCTGCTTGCATTCATTAGACGGGGTATTGAGTATAAGAGCTGACAAGTCATGTTAACATTGTACAAGACATTGGTTCGTCCGCATTTAGAATACTGTGTGCTGTTCTGGTCGCCACATTACCAAAAGGATGTGGACGCTTTGGAGAGGGTGCAGAGAAGGTTTACAAGGATGTTGCCTGGTATGGAAGGTGCTAGTTATGAAGAAAGATTGAGTAGGTTAGGTTTATTTTCATTTTAAATAAGGAGATTGAGGGGGGACCTGATTGAGGTTTGTAAAATAATGAAGGGTATAGAAAGGGTGGAAAGAGACAAGCTTTTTCCCAGGGTGAAGGATTCAATAACGAGAGGTCACGCTTTCAAGGTGCGAGTTGGAAACAATAAGGGGGATTCACGTGGCAAGTACTTCCCACAGAGGGTGGTGGGCGTTTGGAACGTGTGGCCAGCAGAGGTGTTAGAGGCAGGCACGGTAGATTCATTTAAGATGCGCCTGGACAGATGCATGATCAACTGAGGAGCAGAGAGCTACGCATGCTTAGGAATTGAACGACAGGTTTAGACAGTAGATTTGGATTGGCTCAGGCTTGGAGAACCGAAGGGCCTGTTACTGAACATGTAAATTTTCTTTGTTCTTTAATCTTCTTTATACTCCCTGCTGTAACTTGAAGTGCTCCTGATTGGTTAGATGTGTTTCTTGCAGCAAGGCGACATCAACCCTCTATTTTCTCAGGCTTTAAAACATCTTTTTCTCTTAATTGGTGAATGACTCCCCTTAACATTCCAGGTGCACCATTTAACTGAACGGTTAGCCATAGCCATCTGAAATAGTACGTGACCCCCTGGGTAGACGAACCCCACTAATAGCGTGCCAAGGGAAAACAGCAAACAGTTTGCATAAATTTGAAAATGCAACTTTCAAAACTACCAGATCAAAACTTCTAACATCTACATCTACAACAGACCGACATCTCACACAAATGAAAGGAGACTTTTTCCTCTTGTGCACAGGGTGCGCTTATCCTACCCACTAACCCCATCATGGCTCCTTCCAGCTGAAGCTGTGCCCCAAACCCAGACAGCATCTTATAACAAGAAAATTAAAAGTGGGCACTCAACCCGACATATCCATGCTTTAATCCTCGGTACTCCTGGTTAAAAAAAAAACAAAAAAACCCCTCAATTCTCCAACCACATCCCCATCCCATATCAAGGGAGAGAAATGAAAAGTCCGACAGTCCAAAAATGTGCAGGTTAGGTTGAAAAATTGCCCATAGTGTTAGGTGCAGGGGTAAATGTAGGGGAATGGGTCTGGGTGGGTGCGCTTCGACGGGTCGGTGTGGACTTGTTGGGCCAAAAGGCCTGTTTCCACACTGTAAGTAATCTCAGAAATGATAAAAATAAAAACACAAGATAACGGGAGGAGAGCGAGAAGGGAGAAGAGAAAGAAAAAAGAAAAAAAGTAGGGCACCCACAAATATATATACAAAGGACGAAGAGCATAACACAGATAAAAAGTAAACATTATTGTCCATGTTATTTGAGTCAGCCAGTTTATTATAAGGTGTCCAGGAATTCCTTTGCTTTTTATGGTGAGTCAAAATTAAAAACGGGCCCTCCATGGCTGAAACGTAATATTGTTGGATATCTTACAGAGTACGGAATATTCAAGTCCCAAATCCACCTTTTTACCTCTTCAAATTATTTCCTTTTGCGAATCACGATCGCAGAAAAGTCTTGGAAAAGCATCATTGGCGATATTTTGTATATCAGAGCTTATGGCTCCTTCCGCAGTGCTCGAGAAGCTTCCAGCACCATTTGTTTATGTCTTGTAACTGCTGGTGTCACACTAGGACAGAGTGGGAGCGCTGGTCAGTTTCCAGCCTGTGCACTGTGACCGGTGGACCCACTGACCCGAACACGGCCCAACTGAACTCCCAGCTTCTAAAACTGCGGGAGCCATTGCTCCAAGAAGCTGACCAGCTGGAATCCCTCTTCCTGTTCCTGCAGCCTGACCAGGCTGATGTTCTTCCGACATCCTTGATTTTCGAGCTCAACGACCTGCTCTTCCAAAGCCTGTACCTGCTGTTCCAGGGCCTGGACCTGACACACCAAGGATTCCCCCTCGGTTTCAGTGGCTGCAGTCCGTTGCTACACCTCCATGATGTGCTGCCTGCGAAACCAGATCTCCTGGCCATGCTTCTGCAGCATGACTGAGATCGAATCAAAGCTGTGCCGTGTCTTCTCCATCGCTGAATCGATCTTCTCTCAGAGTTTCACAAACACTAAGGCCAGGCTCTGCTCCGCAGTTGAGTCCCCACAACGGCTCGCTAAGATCGATGATGCAGTCGCAGACGTGTCCCTTGCTGCAGGAGAGTGCCCTGCTTGTTGCATTCCTCGCAGTCCCTTCATTTTAGTCATTTTGCGAACAATTTTAAACTCACACACAGCAATTCTGGGCATCAAAATCTAATGATGTCGACCGCAATGGGTAATAAAGGGAGAGTTTATTACCTTTACTCCCAAAGTGAGTGCCCCACTTTGCCTGGGTTCTCGTGCACAGCTCAGCAGGACAGACCTACGGAACTGCCACCATCTTGAATCCCCCCGCCCCCTCCCACCGTATGCCTTCTTAACAACTCTATCAACCTGAGTGTCAGCTTTCTGGGATCTATGCATAAAGACACCGAGATCTCTCTGGTCATCCTCATGACCATGAATCTTCCCATTCGCCCAGTACTCTTTATTCCTGTTCTCCTTCTGAAGTGCATCACCTCACACTTTTACGCATTAATCTCCACTTGCAACCTCTGAGCCCAGCTGTGCAGCTTGTCAATGTCCCTGTGTAACCTGCAGCATTTGTCAGCACTATCCACAACTCCAACAACCTTAGTGCCATCTGCAAATTTACGAAGCCACCCTCCTCCGCCTAATTTCGGTCATATATAAACATGACAAATAACAGTGGCCCCAAATTAGATTCTTGCGGTTCACCACTAGTAACTGAACTCCAGGATAGTCATTTCCCATCAACCTCCACCCTCTGTCTTCTTTTAACTCGCCAATTTCTGATCCAAACAGCTAAATCGCCCTCAATCCCATGCCTCTGCATTTTGTGCAATAGCCTACCGTGGGAAAACTTAGCAAACGCCTTACTGAAATCCTTATACACCACATCAGTCACTTTACCCTCAATCAGCTGTTTGATCACCTTCTCAAAGAACTCAATAATTTTGTGAGGCACAACCTACAGTTCACAAAATCGGGTTGACTATCCCGAATTAACGTATTCCTCTCGAGATGTTGATAAATCCTATCTCTTGTAAACTTGCCCAATACTCTACCCACAACCGAAATAAAGATCGCTGGTCTATAATTTGCAGGGTAGTATCTACTCCCCTTCTTGAACAAGGCGACAACATGTGCTCTCCTCCAGGCTTCTGGCACTACCGCCGTTCCCTCACAGTCGTTGGGTCAATATCCTGAAATTCCCTCCCGACTGAAATACTGCAATTGGTCAGCCCACAGCGAGTGGATTGCAGCGATTGAAGAAGGCAGATCACCATCACTTTCTCAAAGGCAAATAGGGATGGGCTATCAATACTGGACAACCAGCGATGTCTTCGTCCCACAAATGCATATTAAAAAGCGCTTGGACAGGGATTGTTTGGAGTCAGATGAAGGAAACGGAGTTTGTCACCGTAACAGAAGGCAGTGACACCCATGGTCCCAATATTTAAATAGCAAGAGCAATAAGCCAATGGTTCACCGCTGAAATTCAGTTGGTTGACATGGAGACCCAACAGTATTACTGCCAGGATCAAGGACAATAGACAATAGACAATAGGTGCAGGAGTAGGCCATTCTACCCTTCGAGCCTGCACCATCATTCATTATGATCATGGCTGATCATCCTCAATCAGTATGCTGCTCCTGCCTTATATCCATAACCCTTGATTCCGCTATCCTTGAGAGCTCGATCCAACTCTTTCTTAAACGAATCCAGAGACTAGGCCTCCACAGCCTTCTGGGGCAAAGCATTTCACACACACACCACTCTCGGGTGAAGAAGTTTCGCCTCATCTCTGTCCTAAATGGCCTACCCCTTATTTTTAAGCTGTGTACTTTGGTTCGGGACTCATCCATCAGCGGAAACTTGTTTGCTGGCTCCAGAGTGTCCAATCCTTTAATAATCTTATACGTCTCAAATCAGATCCCCGCTCAGTCCTCTAAACTCAAGGGTATACAAGCCCAGTCCCTCCAATCTTTCAACATAAGACAGCTCCGCCATTCAAGGAATTCACCTCATTAACCTACGCTGCACTCCCTAAATAGCCAGAATGTCTTTCATCAAATTTGGAGACAAGAAGGGCACACGATATTCCAGGTGCGGTCTCACCAGGGCCCTGTACAGCTGCAGAAGAACCTCTTTGTTTCTACACTCAATCCCTCTTGTTATGAAGGGCAGCATGCCATCAGCTTTCTTCACTACCTGCTGTATCTGCATGCTGGCCTTCATTGACTGGTGTACAAGATCTCCCAGACATGTTCTTTGTTTGGCTTGCCCTATAATGGTAGTGTTGTCCCAGTCGAATTCATGTTGCTTGTCTTCTGCGTGTGTGGCTACTAAGGATAGCTGGTCGCGTCGTTTAGTGGCTAGTTGATGTTCATAGATGCGAATATTTAGCTGTTTGTCCTATATAGTGTTTAGTGCAGTCCTTGCATGGGATTTTGTACACTACATTAGTTTTGCTCATGCTGGATATCGGGTCCTTCGTTCTGGTGAGTTGTTGTCTGAGGGTGGCTGTTGGTTTGTGTGCTGTTATAAGTCCTAGTGGTCGCAGTAGTCTGGCTGTCAGTTCTGAAATGCTCCTGATGTGTGGTAGTGTGGCTAGTCCTTTGGTTGTGGCATGTCCTCATTCCGTTGTCTTTCTCTTAGGCATCTGTTGATGAAATTGCGTGGGTATCCGTTTTTGGCAAATACCTTGTATAGGTGTTCCTCTTCCGCTTTTTGCAGTTCTGGTGTGCTGCAGTGTGTTGTGGCCCTTTTGAATAGTGTCTTGATGCAACTTCGTTTGTGTGTGTTAGTGTGGTTGTTTTCATAGGTCAGGACTTGGTCTGTGTGTGTGGCTTTCCTGTATACCTTTGTGGTGAATTCTCCATTTGGTGTTCTCTGTACCATCACGTCGAGGAATGGGAGTTGGTTATCCTTTTCTTCTTCTCTCGGATTCCTGTGAGTGTGGCGTTGATGATCCGGTGTGTTTTCTCTATTTCTGTGTTTTTAATGATTACAAAGGTGTCATCAACATATCTGACCCAGAGTTTGGGTTGAATTTGTGGTAAGACTGTTTGTTCTAACCTTTGCATTACTGCTTCTGCTATGAGTCCCGAGATCGGTGAGCCCATGGGTGTTCCATTGATCTGTTCGTATATCTGGTTGTTGAATGGGAAGTGTGTTGTGGGGCACAAGTCCAGTGGTTTAAGTATGGCGTCTTTGTTGATAGGTTCAACGTCCTGTTGTCTGTTCTGTATGTCTTGCAGGTTGGCTATTATTTCTCTGGCTAGGGTTTTGTCAATAGAGGTGAACAGTGCCGTTACGTCGAATGAGACCATAGTTTCTTCCTTTTCTATGTGTATATTTCTGATGATGTCCAAGAATTCCTGTGTTGATTGTATAGGTTGTCTGGATCCGCTGATCAGGTGTTTCAGTTTCTGCTGTAGTTCTTTAGTCAGTTTGTGTGATGGTGTCCCTGGTAGTGATACTATGGGTCTGAGTGGGATGTCTGGTTTGTGCACTTTAGGTAGTCCATAGAATCTGGGAGTGTTGTTGTTTTTAGGTTTCATTCTTTGTAGGTCAGACCTGGTTATCTGTCCGTTTTTTTGTAGATTCCTCAGTGTGTTATTTATCCTATTAGTGAGCTGTGGGGTGGGGTAAAACTCCCTCTTTTTGTAGGTGCTGGTATCTGCAAGTAGTTGTTGTGCTTTTTCGTAATTCCTAGAAGCATGGCACTCATCCACAAACTCCATCAACAAACACATCGACCTGGACCCAATATACGGGCCACTACAGCGGACAGCTGAAACTGACAACCGGAAGCGGCAAGGAAAGGCCACTATAAATGCCGGAGGAAACACCACAGAAGCGCTTCACAGGAGGCTCCCAAGCACTGAGGATGTCACCTAGACGTGGGACGAAACGTTTGCAACAAACATTTCCAGCTCGGCGAACAGAACCACAACAACGAGCACCCGAGCTACAAATCTTCGCACAAACTTTGAATGAAGTGGTCTGTTACGCCCTCACATCAGCAAAGGACTCTTGGACCCCTTCCCCCTCCTGAATCCCAAGGACGGAGTAAGGAATGCCTGTAAGGAGTTTACCGGATGTAATGTTTCGTCTGATTATTACTTATCCCCACCTGCTAGCTGCCTGTGGAATTCCTCTAATAAGTCCGGGGAAGCCTATCCAATTTGTTACAACTGTTCAGGATGGAGATGCACTTACGCGAATGTGACGAAGTTTAATCAATGTGGCTTCGTCCAATGTACCAACCGCTACTGTTTCCCTGTGGCGCCTTGCGTCTCATGCATCTGCCTACTGGAGGAGTGTGTCTCTGTTATTGCGGGTATTCAGGCCCTTTTCTGATATTGGTAATAGCACCCACCTTCACTATGAGACCTCTCATGACACCTCCATCTTCTCAATTGTGGGATGGAAAGAACTAGTCATGGACAATAATCACATCTCTTGCTGAAAGACCCACCACTTTTTATTGAGTAGCTTTCACCCTAAAAGCCCAGGTCGACTATGCTTTGTAGCTATGGACTACCCGTACTTTCAGGGTAGTCACAAAGACAGGCCTGCTTCTTATTGGGAAGCCCCCTCCATTATCTATGCTAAATCCTTATTTTTTCAGACAAGACAAAGAGACTAACTTCATTGTTCTTAATGAAATAGGTGCTCTCCGTACGGTAGCTGTCGGGATAGTTTTCCCAACTAATGTTCCCTGCCCAACTACCTGGGAATGGGGTTCGGGTTTCCCGAGCAAACGTTCAGCTTCATCTGTATTCTGCGCGAATTGCAAGGGTGCTCAGGATTTGGGCAACAGTAAATCTCAGTTTTTGGGTTAGACATTTCTTAGTCACTTTTACTGTGGAGCATCTGCAGGAATTATTAGGCATCAAAATTGAAACTATTATATTTGTGGTCTCAGCTGCTTGGGCAAGGAGACAGTTTGGACCTAGCAGGAGTTAAGACATACTCTCAATATTACTATCTTCTCAGCAAAACCGGTACACTCTCGACTACCTACTCGGCAAAGAAGGTGGGGTTTGCTCCACAGTAAAGGGCAAGTGTATGACGGGGGTTACTGACCTCATAGAGAACATTACCAAGCATATAAATAACAACTGCACCTTCGTCAATCCACTGACAGAAGGCACTGCATGGTGAGATGATGTAGGTTGCAGTACCGACGAGAGTTCCCCTGAGAGCAATATGGTGTTGGGCTGGTATAGTCCAGAGTGTTCCCCGGACATTGAGGTGGTGTGGGATGGATTGGCCCGGAGACTCCCTCTGACAGCTACATAGTGTGGTCGGGTGTAGCCTGGAGTGCCCCTAGACAGTGACATGGAATGGGCTGGTATAGCCCAAAGTGTCCTCCTGGCAGTGACATGGCATGGGTTGTTGTAGCCCGGAGAGTCCCCCTGACAGTGGCATGGCGTGTGCTGGAGAAGCACGGAGTGTCCCCCTGACAGTGACATAGTGTGCGCTGGTTTAGCCCAGAGTGTTCCTCTGGCAGTGACATGGTTTGGGCTGGTGTATCACGGAGTGACCCCGGGCAGTGACATGGTATGAGCTGGTATAGTCCGTAGAGAGACTATAGCAACGGAGAAGGAAAAGATGGACGCTTTATCAGTTTTCTTGGTTTATTCAAAGTAAAATTGAATGGCGTCTGTTCTCAGTAACTGTACATATTTTTCACTGTATTTTATGTTGACAATAAATAATGAAATACTAAAATATGGCAAACAATGCGACAAAGATGCACCCGTACACAGACAAGCACAGTCGTTTCTTTAAAACAGGAATAGATATACTTTTCATTAATAAGCGACCAATAGCGAGTATGAGAAAGCTTGCGAATATTTCAGCTGTGATTAACTAGCACAGCAGACTTTATGTCCCAATGGTTTAATTCTTTTCCATGTTCCTATTCTCTTACGATCTTGTGTTGTCTGGTATTGCCTTCCCGCTTGTTCAGTGGAGGCTGAATTTGGTAGGTATTTGTTTGAAGAGAGTTAATAGAAATGTGGCCAGGTTTGAGGGGTTGCATATTTGATATCTTATCCTAATTGTTGTAGCCTTACATTACAAAAGAGTGGTGACTTGTTTAAGGTGAACAAACTTTCAAAATAAGGATTCCGACTTCAGACTGCGATAAAGATTGTCCTTTCTGTTTAGGATTGTGCGATCCATGGTGTTCTCATTCCTGATGTGCAGTGAGGACTGGGTTACTGAAAACATTCAAGGTAGGGTTCCAGATGATTTTGATGAACAAGAAAACAGACAGGAAAGAGATGTTCAGCCACACTCATATTAACAATAAGTATTCTGAGTGGAGCAGCAGAATCGAAGGGCTGAATGGCCACCGGCTGCTCCTAACCGATGTGTTCTTCTCTCACTCAACCCCTCAAAGCTGTTACAGAGGGAGTGGAAGATCCCATTCACTTAGTAAGGATCGGTGCATTCAGGGGTTAAAAGTTTGTTTTGGGTTGGAAAGCTGTAAATTGGTGGAGTGTCTCTGGGATCAATGTGAGGTCATCAAATATTTGCAATCGATGTCAATGATTTTGAATGAAGGGACTGACTGGTTTGGAGCTCAGCGCGTTAATAGTCAAGATAGTCATTGAGTAAGATGTCAAGTGGTGATAGAAAATCTGCAATGGGATACAGACAGGGAACGGCAGTGTGCAGGCTTTCATCAGAAACAGTATTTCTTGCGTCATGGGAAGTTTGTGACAGGAGGATAAACAACAGTAACCCAGTTAAATGGAGTGTCATTGAGTCTTAGTGTGATCAAGCATGGGAACTGGCCCTTTGGCCCAAACTGGTCCGTGCTGCCCACTCAACTAATTTCAATTGCCCACATTTGAACCATATCACTCCGAACACTTCCCATCTACGTACCTATTCATTTTTCTTTACATATTGCTATTGTACCTGCCTCAACCACTTTCTCTGGCAGCCCATTCCATTTCAATAAAACTCTCTGCATGAAGAAGTTGTCCCTCAGATCCTTCTTAAATCTTGCCCTCTCACCTTAAACCTATGCCCTGTAGTTTTCGATCCTTCATCTTTGGGAAAATAACTATATGCATTCATCCGATCTATGGTCCTCATGATATTATACATCTCCATAAGGCCAGCACCTCATTCTTCTACATTCCAAGTGATGATATCCGAACCTGCCCCACCCTTCCCTATAAACCGAGCCTATTAGTCCTGACATCATCCTTGTAAAACTGCTTTGCACTCTTTTCAGGTTAGCAGGGTGACCAATACTGTGCACAATACTCCAAGTGTGGCCTCACCAATGACTTACAGAATGGTAGCATAGTGTCCCAACTTATATATTCAATGCCTCGAACGATGAAGGTCAGCATGCTAAATGCCTACTTCAACACCTGTCTACCCGTGATACCGCTTTCAATGAAATATAGACTTGTAGTCCGAGGTCCCTCAATTCCACAACACTCCTCAGAATCTAATTATTTATTGTAAAGGGCATATCTTTGTTTTACTTTCCAAAGTGTAACATTTCACACGTATTTGTATTGAATTGTAGTTGCCAATCCACAGCTCACTTCCCCATGAGATTGAAATCTCTCTATAATTTCTGATAACGTTCATCGCTATCAATGATACCTCCTAATTTTGTATCATCTGTAAATATAGTAACATTCTTGGGAGTACTTGGAGTATGTTGTGCAGTTTTGGGCCCCACATCTTAGAACAGATGTACTGGCCTTGGAACGTGTTCAGAGGAGTTTCACGAGAATGGTCCCAGGAATGAAAAGCTTAACATATGAGGAAACTTTGAAAACTCTGGATCTATACGCAATCGATTTTAAAAGATGAGGGGAGATCTGATTGATACATACCGAATACCGAATAATTTGGACAGAATAGATGTTGTGAAGATGTTTCCATTGGTAGAATAGACTGGGACAGGAGGGCACAGTCTTAGAGTAAATGCAACAGCTTTTAGAACGGAGATAAGGAGAAACCTCTTCAGCCAGGGAGTGGTGAACCCATGGTATTCAATGTCACAGAAGGCTGTGGAGGCCAGTTTACTGAGTATATGTAAGACTGAGATGGACAGGTTCTTGATTGTCAAGCGGATCAAGGGCTATGGCGAGAAAACAGAAGAATGGTGTTAAGAAACATATGAGCCATGACTGAATAGTGGAGCAGACTCGATGGGCTGAATATTTCAATTTCTGCTCCTATGTCTTATGGTCCACATCACACCTTGTGCATTCACATCCAGGTCATTTATGTAAATTACAAATCACTAAGGTCTCAGCACCGACATTTATGGCACACCATCAGTTATAGGCCACCAATCTGAGAAACAATCTTCAACCATCGCCCTCTGCTTCCTCCAATCGAGCCAATTTTGAATACAATTAGCTAGGTCTCCCTGGATACCATGTCACCTAAAGCCCGTATACAGATCATCCATTGCTCTACCCTTATCTATTCTCGCAGTTACGTTTTGAAACAATTGAAAAGGTTTGTCAGATATGAATTCCCGCACACAAATCTATGTTGACTATCCATAACCAGACCATGAATATCCAAATGTTGGTTGATCATGTCTATCATTATCCTCTCCAACAATTTGCCTAACACTGATAATACGCTGAATGACCAAGAGTTCCCTGGTTTGTCTTTCCTACCTTTCTTAAACAATGGAACCTCTCCAGTGGCAAACGATGAAGCAAAAATCTCTGCAAGGGCCACTGCAATTTCTTCCCTTGACTCCCCTTACATCCAAGGGTGGATATATTCATGCCCAGGGGATTTATTCAACTTATTGTGTTTTAAGGCAGTAAATACCTTCACTCTAGTAATACGCATGCAGTCCAAAACATTCCCAAGTGTTTCCCTTATTTCCTTAGTACGCATGATTTGCTCCTCAGTAAACATGGAGGAGAAATATTCATTAAACAATTCCCCCCACCTGCTGGTGATTCCACACAAGGACAGCCATGCTGATCGTTAAGGGGACCTATTCTCTCCCTAGCCACGATTCTACGCTTAATATAATTAGAGAAAATCCTGTGATTATCTTTAACCTTTTCTGAGAGATCTATCCCATGCCCTCTTTTTGCGTTTCTGATTCCCCTCTTAAAGGTGCTTCTACACTTTGTATAGTCATCTAAGGATTGACTTGAGCCCGATATCTTAAATCGAATGCATGCCTTCTTTACTTTCCTTACCAGAGCCTCAATGTTCAGCCCCATCCAGGGATCAGAATCCCCCCTTAATCTTCGTCTTTCTAATGAAAATAATCCTATTTTATTCAATTACTCTTCATGGCTGGCACCCTCCATACCAGGCACTATCCTGGTGAGCCTCCTCTGCACACTTTCCAAAGTATCCACATCATTTTGCTAATGTGACGATCAGATTGTATGCAGTTTTCCAAATGTGGCTGAACTAAAGTCTTGTACAACCGTAACATGACTTGACAACTCTTGTACTCAACAAATTGTATTCAATGAACAAAAGCATGCCGTATACCTTCTTGACAAGTCTACTGATCTGCCTTGCCAGCTTCAGGGAACAATGGACCTGAATAGCTAGACGTTTAATTTTCCCCAAGACTTTTCCATATACTGTATAGTTCAGTCTGGAATTGAATCTTCCAAAATGCATCGACTTACATTTGTCCAGATTGTACTCCATCTGCTATTTCTCTGCCCAACTCTCCAATCTATCTATATTCTGCTGTATTCTCGGACAGACCATTTCACCAATCTTAGTGTCACCTGCAAACTTGCTAATCAAACAACCTACACCTTCTTCCAAATCATTTATGTACATCACAAAAAACAATGGTCACAGCACGGGTCCCTCTGGGACACCACTGGTCACAGGTCACCATTTTGAGAAGCTCTCTTCCATCATTACTCTCTGTCTCCTGTTGTCTAACCAGTTCTCTATCCAACTAGATAGAACACCCATGCGACGTCATATTCTTCATCAGTCTACCATGGGGAAATTTATTAAACACCTTACTAAAGTCCATCTATATGACATCTACATCTCTTCCCTCATCAATCAACTTTGTTACCTCTTCAAAGAATTCTATTAAATTTGTAAGCCATGACCTCCCCTGCACAAAACCATGCTGCCTATCACCGAGAAGGCCATATTTCTTCAAAATGGGTATATATCCTATCCCTCAGCATCTTCTCCAGTAGCTTCCTTCCCATTGACGACAGGCTCACAGGTCTGTAATTACCTGGATTATTCCTTAAACAAGGGGACACCATTAGCAATTCTCCATTTCCCTGGGACCTCAGCCGTGTTTAAGAATGCTACAACGATATCTATTAAAACCCTAATTATTTCCTCTCCCGATTTCCTCAGTCACTTGGGGTAGATCTCATCCAGAGGTTGGGACTAATCCACCTTAATGTCTTTTGGAATACACAAAACTTCCTCCCTCCTTACGCCGACTTGACCTGGAGTAATCAAAGATCAATCCCTAAGCTCAACATCTATCATGCCCCTCTCCTTGGTGAATACAATGCAAAGTACTCATTAAGAATCTCATCCATTTTCTCTGACTCCAAGCATGTCTTTCCTGATTTTTCCTTGAATGGGTCAAGTCTTTCCCAATTACCCTCTTGATGGTTATATATGAATAAAAGACTTTGAGGTTTTCCTTAATTCTGCTCGCTCAGGATACCTCACGACCCCTTTTAGCCCTATTAATTCCTCATTTCGTGTTAACATTTGCACTGATTCCCGATAAACATTCAGAGTTGTGACTGTTTTTGGTCAATTCTGGAAGAAATGCAGGGTTTTTGACCTCTTCAGGTACTCGCATACCACCGGCCAAACCCCTGTCGCCATTGGTAACCGTGCTGTTGATGAGGCCTCAATACCAGCCTCTCACGGCCATCTTATGAATGTGCCTAACCTGATGAGCCAGACTGAAAGCACTGACAAGGGTGAGTCAACCTCTGACAAACTAATGCCAACTTAAAAAGATGTTTAAAGGCTTCATTGAATTGCAAAGGTGTTAGCACTATAAGTATGTTTTGGTCATTGTTGATTTTTTTTCCCTAGATGTGTTGAAGCTTACCCCACGTCCAATGCGTCTGCTAAAACTATTGTAAATATTTTACTCAAGGAGATTATTACCTGCTTTGGTATTCCCGTTTGTCTACATTCTGACAATGACCCTCATTTTATTAGTGATATTAACGAGGAATTACGCTCTCATTTTGGGTTTCGCCACCAACTTCATTGTGCTTATTGTCCACAGGCTGCAGGGCGCGTGGAGCATGGTCACCAGAGTTTGAAAACTAACTTGTCAAATGGACTTCTGAGACAGGTCTTTCATGGGTTAGGTTGGTGCCTCTGGTATTGTTCCACTTACGATACACTCCTGTGGGGAAAACTCGCTTGTCCCCAGCTGAAATCATCCAGGATCGAGTTGTCCTCCCGCCTTGAAATGATGCCTCCTCCTCTATTCCTTTCAAACACATTACTGAGGATATGTCCTCCTATCTTCTTTCTTTGACCAAAGTTTTGTGAGGTCTTCACTCTATGGTCTGTGGTGCTCATGATAAACTCCCCACGTTTATTGTGTGGACTCATTGTCTCCGGCATTAGTGCTGAAGACGGGGCTGCTTACACGTATGTTCCGGAGCAACGGGAAACTGTGCACCATTTCTGCCAAAAAGATGTCTTAATGAAATAGGTAATCCCTGTGCTGTAGCTGTAGGGGCAGTTTTCATAACTACTATTCCCTGTCCAACTACCTTGGAATGTGGTTGGGGTTTCTATACCAAACGTTCAGTTTCACCTGTATTCTGCGCGCATTGGAGGGTTGGTAAGTCTTTGGGTAACAGTAAAGCCCAGTTTCTGGCTTACACATTTCTCAGTACCTTTTCCTCTGGAGGATCTGCAGGAATTATTAGCCATCAAAATTGAAACTATCTTATTTTGGTCTAATCCACTTGCAAGGAGACCGCTTGGACTTAGCAGGAGGCTAGGACATGCTCTCAGAGTTACGTCAATCTTCCCAGCAAAACCGGTACGCCCTCGACTACCTTCACGGCAAAGAGGGTTGGAATTGTTCCATAGCAAAGGGCAAGTGTATGATGGGAGTTACTGACCTCATAGAGAACATTACCAAACAGGTAGATAACATCTGCACCTTCGACAATCAAATGATAGAAGGCACTGCATGGCAAGATGATGTGGGTTGCTCTATCCACGAGTGTCCCCCTGAGAGCAATATGGCGTGTGCTGGTGTAACCCAGAGTGCCCCCCTGACAGTGACGTGGTGTGGGATAGTGTAGACCGAAGTAGCCACCTGACAGTGACATGGTGTGGGCTGGTGTAGCCCGAAGCGTCCTCATGACAGAGACATGGTATGGGCTGGTGTAGTCCGGAGTGTCCCCCTGACAGTGACATGGTGTGAGCTTGTGTAGCCCGGAGTGTCCCTCTGACAGTGACATGGTATGGGCTGGTGTAGTCCAGAATGTCCCCCTGACAGTGATATGGTGTGGGCTGATGTAGCCCGGAGTGTCCCTCTGACAGTGACATTGTGTGGGCTGGTGTAGACCGGGGAGTCCCCCTGGCAGTGACAGGGTGTGAGATGGTATAACCCGGAGAGAGACTGCAGCAGCGGAGAAGGAAAACGTGTACACTTTTTCAGTTTATTTTGGTGTATTCTAAGCAAAGATGAATGGCGCCTGTGTTTGGTCAGTGTGCATATTTGTCACTGTCTTTTACATTGACAATAAATGATCGTATAAATAAATATCGCAAATAATGCAATCGAAATGGCCCCACACACAGACAGGCACAGTCGTTTCTTTAAAACAGAGAGAGATACAGTTTTCATTAATAAGCTACCAACAGTCAGTTGAGGAAGGCTGAAGAATAGTTCTGAGAAATATTTCAGCTGTTTTCAACCAACACAGCAGGCTGTATGGCACAAATGTCTCCCTCTGTAAAATTTCCCTATGCTCTTACGATCTTGTAGTGTCTGGAATTGTCTTCCCGAGTATTCATTGAATGCTGAATTTGGTAGGTATTTGTTAGAAGAGAGTTAATGAAAAAGTGGACAGGTTTGAACGGTTGCATGCTCGATATTTTTTCCTAATTCTTGTAGCCCTACGTTCCATGTTCATGCCCAGGGGATTTATTCACCTTATTGTGCTTTAAGGGAGCAAATACCTTCACTGTGGTATTATATAGGCAGTCCAAAACAATCTCACGTGTTGACCTTATTTCCTTAGAATGCTTGCTTTGCGCCTCAGTAAACATAGAGAAGAAATATCCATTAAACAATTCCCCCCACCTCCTGGTGATTCCACACAAGGACGGCCATGCTGATTGTTAAGGGGACCTATTCTCTCGCTAGCCACGCTAGATAACCTCGTGGGATTATCTATAACCTTTTCTAAGAGATCCATCTCATGCCCTTTTTTGGGCTTCTTATTCCCCTCTTAGGGGTGCTTTTACACTTCGTATAATCATCTGAGGATTGACTTGAGCCCGATATCTTAAACCCAATGTATGCCTTCTTTGTTTCCCTTAACAGAGCCTCAATATCCCTCCCCTCCAGGGATCAGGTCCACCCTCAACCACTGTCTTTCCAATCAAAATAATCCTAATTTATTCATTCTCTCTCCATGGCTGGCGCCCTCCATACCAGGCAACATCCTGGTGAACCGCCTCTGCACCCTCTCCAAAGTATCCATATCATTTTGCTAATGTGGCGACCAGGCTGTATGCAGTATTCCAAATGTAGCTGAACTAAAGTCTTATACAACTGTAACATGACCTGCCAACTCTTATAAACAATACCCCGTCCAAAGAAGGAAAGCATGCCGTATGCCTTCTTGACCACTCTACTGATCTGGCTTGTTACCTTCAGGGAACAATGGACCTGAACACCTCGATGTCTTTGTACATCAATTTTCCCCAAGACTTTTCTATTTATTGTATAGCTCGCTCTTGAATTGGATCTTCCAAAATGTACCGCCTCTCATTTGTCCAGATTGAACTCCATCTGCCATTTTTCTGCCCATCTCTGCAATCTATCTATGTTCTGCTGTATTCTCGGACAGTCCCCTTCACTGTCTGCTACTCCATCAATCTTAGTGTTACCTGCAAACTTGCTAATGAAACAACTTACACCTTCCTCCAAATCACTTATTTAAATCACAAAATACAATGGTCCCAGCATGGATCCCTGTGGGACACCACTGGTCACAGATCTCAATTTTGAGAAACTCCCTTCCGTTATTACTCTCTGTCTCCTGTTTCCTAACCAGTTATCTATCCAACGAGCTAGAACACCCATGCGAATTCACCTTCTCCATCAGCCTACCATGGGGTAATGTATCAAACGCCTTACTAAAGTCCATCTATATGACACCTATATCCCTTCCCTCAATCAACTTTGTCACCTCTTCAAACAATTCTATTAAATTAGTAAGCCATGACCTTCCCTGCACGAAACCATGCTAACTAGCACTGAGAACCCCTTTTCTTCCAAATGTGTATATACCTTATTCCTCAGTATCTTCTCCAGTAGTTTCCTTACCACTGACGTCAGGCTCACAGGTCTGTAATTACCTGGATATTCCTTAAGGAGGAGAAAGTGAGGACTGCAGATGCTGGAGATCAGAGCTGAAAAATGTGTTGCTGGAAAAACGCGACAGGTCAGGCAGCATCCAAGGAGCAGGAGAATCGACGTTTCGGGCATAAGCCCTTCTTCAGGAACCTCATTCCTGAAGAAGGGTTCGTGCCCAAAAAGTCGATTCTCCTGCTCCTTGGATGCTGCCTGACCTGCTGCGCTTTTCCAGCAACACATTTTTTCAGCTCTGATCGCCAGCATCTGCAGTCCTCACTTTCTCCTAGTTGATTTTAACCTACTATGAATCCTTTTGCAAGGATGCCTTCCTTGAAGAAGCTCTCTTCCTCTCTCTACAAAGATTTCAGTGAGTCCCTCTCTCACTGCACACCCCTGGATATTCCTTAAACAAGGAGACACCAATAGCAATTCTCCATTCCCCAGGGACCTCCCCGTGTTCACAGATGCTGGAAAAATATCTGTTAAAGTTCCAGCTATTTCCTCTCTTGCTTCCCTCAATAACTTGGGATAGATCCCATCCAGACCTGGGGACTTGTGCTTCATAATGCCTTTTGGAAATCAAACTCTTCCTCACTCCTTACGCAGACTTGACCGAAAGTAATCAAAGATCTATCCCTAATCTCACCATCCACCATGCCCCTCTCCTTGGTGAATGCCAATGCAATGTACTCATTAAGAATCTCACCCATTTTCTCTGCCTCCAAACTTATCTATCCAGCTTTATCTTTGAGTGGGTCCACACTTTCTCTAGTTACCCTCTTGCTCGTTATATATGAACAAAAAGCTTTGAGGTTTTCCTTAATTCTGCTCTCTAAGGATATGTCATGACCCCTTTTAGTCTTCTTAATTCCTCATTTCAGATTGGTCCTACATTCACAATATTCTTCCAAGGCATCCTCTATATTCATTCGCCTAGACATTATGTACACATCCTTTTTCCTCTTAGCTCGTCTCACTTTATCACTTGTCATCCATGGTTTCCTAACCTTGCCACTTCTATCCATCATTTTCACAGGTACATATCTCTCCTGGACTCTAATTAACCTCTCTTCAAAAGCCTCCCACATATCAAATGTGGATTTCCCTTGATCCAGCTGTTCCCAATCTACGTTCCCCAGCTCCTGCCGAATTTTGCTATAGTTGACCTTCCCCCAGTCTAGCACTCTTCTTTTAGGACCACTTTCACCTTTTGCCATGACTGTTGTAAAAGTATTGCGATTGTGATCATTATTCCCAAATTAATCCCGCACTGAAACTTTAACCGCATGGGCGGGCTCATTTCCCACCAGGTCCAATATTGCCGCTTCCCGACTTGGAATATTTCTTTGACCATTAATGCTTCTTCTCCACACCTTTCACCTCCCTCTCCATCCCGCCTGAAGCAGTGACATCCTGGGATATTGAGTTGCCAATCACACCCTTCCCTCAACCAAGTCGCAGTAATGACAATAACATTATATTCACAGTTATTATTCCAATACCTAAGTTTATCTGCCTTACCTACTTGCATTAAAACTACAAGTCCATCGGTGTTCATTCTCCACTTCATGCCTTCTCTTCCCCTCAGTCAACCTGATTTCATTATCTAGTTACTTAGGCTTTAGTTACTACCTCCTTTCTGTCCATCTACCTCCTCATTTGTTTCCCGATCCCCTGCCACATTAGTTTAAACCCTCCCCAGCAGCGTTAGCAAATGCACTCCATCGGACATTGGCACCAGTCCTACCCAGATGTAGACCGTCCAATTTGCAAAAATCCCACCTCCCCCAGAACTGGTCCCAATATCCCAAAGATTAGAACCCTTCCCTCCTGCACCATCTCTCAAGCCAAGCATTCTTCCTGATTATTCGATCATTCCTACTATGACTACCACGTGACACTGGTAGCAATCCTGAGATTACGACCTCTGAGGTCCTAATTTTATAACCTGGTTTCTAACTCCCTAAATTCTTCTTGTAGGACCTCATCCCGACGGCACATTAATGTGGGGAGAGTTCATTGTGGCATATAAAATATTAGGAATACTATATAAGTCTGATGAATGGACTATGTAACTCCAAAATAATGCTCATCTTGTTCATATTGATTGGGTGTTTGAATGTCCTGCTCATTGTATCCTGCATGTCTTACTCTATCCAAGTTTATTTTCCACCCTATGATATTTGAGTCCTTGCTTACTGGCATCTGCCTGTACTTCTCGCAAATAAAGCTTTTCACTGGAATTAGGCACATGTGACAATAAATCTAATAAATTAATTATTTCTCACCCGACAGTGTCTCTTTTAGAAATATGTGATCCTCGCTAAGTCTTACGTTTCAATGTAATCATCCCTCCTGGTCACATAGCGCTACAGATTAAATATTTAGTTCCATCACTGTCTCATCGGGGTGTGTTCAGCTCATGGATTAGAGTGGTAATACTTGTTTGAGCTGTGTCCGTATTAATAAGATCATGCCTTACAAAGGAGATCATACCTGTTCACATTGCCCCAAATACTCTTTCATCAAGGCCCTACAAATACAGGAAGACGGCTTTACTAATGCATTTGAATCATATTACAATGAAGGGCAGCATACCATATAAGATGCTTAATACTTACGGCCTTGATGTGCTATTTTTGGTGACTCGTGATCAAGGACATACAGGTTATTTTGAAAAACAGCACTTTTCAAACTTGTACCATTTAATCAATACAAAATTAGATGCATGCTGTTTATTTCCCACATCGAAATCATTTCTATGCCTTGCAAATTGTTGTGGTTCAAAAACTGAAACTTGTGATATCCCATGAGTAACTGCCTTCAATCCATAAAAGTACAAGAAGCTCTGTATTGCTTCCATTGACCAATTCTCAATCCATGTGGGATATCCTGATCACCCCGCCTGCAACTTATCAATGTACTCTAACTTTCTTTGCTCACTTGTTAGCAAAAATGTAAAAACGTATTCTGCAAATTCAAATACACCACTTCCACTGGTTCTCTTTTCCGGATGCATCAACTAACACAAACTCCACAGGTTTCTAAACGATGATTTCCGGTTTCTAAATCTGAGCTGACTCTGCCAAGTCACACCGTGATTTCCCTAATGTCGAGTTATAAAATTTCTCATAAAAGGTTCTAATATTTTCCTCAGACTGACATCAAGGTACCCATTTTTTTGGTTTCCCTCCTACTCCGGTTTTAAATATTTAGGATTACAATAACTACTTTCCAGTCTGCAGGAACGAGAATTTCAGGAATCTAAAGAAATTTGTAGGGTAATCAATACTTCTTTCTTGTTACAACGTTTAAAAGACATTTGGATAAGTACATGAATAGGAAAGGTTTGGAGGGATATGGGCCAAGTGCGGGCAGGTGGGACTAAGTTAGTTTGGAATTGGAATAGTCAGCCTGGCCTGGTTGGATCGAAGGCTCTGTTTCTGTCCTGTATGGCTCTATAACTCTTTCACTAGCTGTATTGCCACTTCCCTGAAAACTCTGGGATGGTACTCATTGAGTGCAGTAACTTGCCAACCTTCAATTCAATTAGTTTTTGAGTAAGTTCACTTTATTAATTCTAATCATGTTCTTATTTTCACCAGTCAATCTGCCTCATAGTATTTATGGAAGATATTCGGTTGAGACAGCACAAAGGTATTATCCTCAGCAGGAGGCAGAGATGGATTCCGTCACTGTGTGAATACATCGGAGTACTGCAATTGAAAGATGATAGCGTGATACCCACTTCTGCTCAGAAAGTTCTAGAATCAAGACAGTTCAATGAAAGTGTCACTTCCTGGTCACTGACAGCATAGTCCTCTCTCTCGTGTGAGGTTACAGATTATGCTGAAACTCATTTCAGAGTCGAACTGACTTCACACTTTGCACCTGGCATAGGTCCAGGTCGAGGTAAGAAAAAGTTTGTGATCAAAATATATGTAACGAGAAGAGTTGCCAGAAGAGAATTGTAATTGGAAAGGTGTGAATGATGGTTTATTCATAAACAGTGTTGAGGCAGAAGTGAAGACTGGGCATATTGTCAAGGTGTGAGTGGATAGGATTTGTGGTAGATGGAATATTGAGATATAAATCAGTTCAGGATAAAATGGGGTCATCGTGGTTATGAACACTTTCGTTTCTCCTCAGATGTTTGTAAGCGAGGGATATGAAATTAATGGTATAGAAATGGAGTATGTGATTGAAAGCGAAGACAATAGTTTGGATCTTTGCCAATCATACATTGCAGAGAAAACGATGACATTCGCAACGGGTTAGAGAATTAGTAAATGGGCAGAGAGAGACTCACCATGAACACCAACAATAGCGAGGATTGGATAGTAACCTGCCTGAATAATCATTAGTACACAGCGCCAATCGAGATGTTGTTACTGCACTGAAGTCTCCTCCACCACAACAACTTCCAATATAAAAACTGTCTCTGGGTATAACTGCCCTGAACACACACAAGAAATACGGATTTCTCTGGATTTTACTCTCGCAGGTCTTACCAGTTAATTGTTTATCGTTTACACAATTCAATTCTATAATCTGTTTGTAAACATGCAAACATCTTATTGCACAGTTTGCATGCCTTATCTTTTTTTAGATTTTTTGTCGCCTTAGCGCTAAAGTAAACGTTCTGTTTAAAATTGACCTGTTTGTGGGAATTCAAGGGTCAGACACACTGCGTATTTTTCATATATTAAGAAACAGAAAATAATAGAAGACAGTGGCTGTGGAGACTGGTGAAGAGTAAAGTGACATCCCCCCAGCCCCAATGTCTTCTTGACAGACAGAATAAAATAAAATGCAGTGAAAGAAACAGAATATATTAGGAAGAACGAAGGGCAAGTGACAATGTAAATAAAACAAAATCATTTGAAATAGATTGGTTGAACAATGATTGATCTGTGTGTGTGTCTGTGTGTGTGTGTGAGTGTGTGTGTGTGCAGATAGATAAGATTGTTCATATGTGTGCAGCATATTCATAATGAACAATAGACATAGTTAACAAACATGATGTATGTGATGCATAAAATTTATAAAACATTAATACATCATTTAATTTTCAGCTGAGATGTTATGTTCCCCTTCTCTCAACGCACCCTCTGTCTGCTGCCCCTTTCTGGCATTCCCTGATCTAATCTCTCATTCTTATCGAATGGATGTCATAAATTCCTGCTTCTGGTGTTCCAACATGTTTCAGTTAATCCATTGTCTACCAGGAAACATATACTGAGTTCTGTCAACAGCTGGTGCCTGTCATATTGATGGAGATAAAAGTTCTGGCATCAAATCCAGGATTTCAACATATTAATCTGTTACACATACACTGTACAAAAGATAACAGCACACAGGAATTGTCAAACCAAATACGGAAGTACATCTACTTCTATCAGTCATGTAGACTTCTCTATTTTTTACATCTACACGTCAATATTCTCTATCTCTCTTTCGCTCTCTGGCTTTCCATCTAGTTAATAAATCCTCCAGTCTTTCTTTGTGCCCCCTGTCTCAAACCTCTCTCCTTCAGTTTACATCTATTGCTCACGTTTGGATGAGATGGCTAATAATTGAGTAATGTAACTAAGAAGACATGAGGGAGGAGTTGGTCACAGCTAGTTGGAAGGGGAGCTGAGCACGGGCAGATGGTGAAGCAGCAATGGCAGTAGTTTCTGGAGATAATTCAGCACCACATCAGAAATTCATGCCAAGTCAGAAGAAAGATATTCAGCAGAAGACAAGGCAGCCATGAATGATAACGAACTCAGGGGCAGCATAAAACAAAAGGAAATGTGCAGAATGTGGTGAAGACTATTGGGAATCTAGACGATTACGAAGCCTACAAATTCCAGCACGGATAACTAATAACAGAAAATGGGAGGAGAGGGTGAAATCTGATATTACGCTTGTTAATCATGTAAAAGAACATTGAAAAGAGATTTTTAGATATATAACAAGGAAGACAGGGAGTAAAGAACAAACAAAGGAATGTTGGAAAATGAAGCTTGAATAGTTTTGGGAAGCAATGGAGTGGCAGAAGAATTTAAACTTTTCAACGTTCTTCACGGTGGAAGACACCAGCAAAATGCCAGAACTTCAAGACAGTCAGGGGTTAGAGTTGAGTATAGTGACCACCAGTAAGGAGAAGGTGCTGGGAAAGGTGAAGTTATATCAATCAGTGAGACCAGTTGGACAACACACCGTAGTTCTAAAGAGACATCGAAGGTGAATGTGAAGGCAATGTTCGCGATTTTTCAGGAAACTGTGGCGGGAGGCAGAACTGGTAAATGTAACTTCCCCGTTTAAGGAGAGAGGGATACAGAAGTCAGGAAATTATAAATGGCCAGGCAAGTTGAAACTGTTGTTTTGAAGGATTTAATGGATCTTTAGATTTGTGAATAGATGTGTGGAGTATAAGAACAAGGAAGTTGTGAAGTATATTGGACGTGGTGTGATTAAGCGACAGCATAACAAGGGCAGCACGGTGGCAAAGGGCAGCACGGTGGCGCAGTGGTTAGCACAGCTGCCTCACAGCGCCAGAGACCCGAGTTCAATTCCCACCTCAGGCAATTGTCTGTGTGGAGGTTGCACATTCTCCCCGTGTCTGCTCCGGTTTCCTCCCACAGTCCAAAAATGTGCAGGTTAGGTGAATTGGCCATGCTAAAATTGCCAGTAGTGTTAGGTGAAGGGGTACATATAGGGGATTGGGTCTGGGTGGGTTGCGCTTCGGCGGGTCGGTGTGGACTTGTTGGGCCGAATGGCCTGTTTCCACACTGTAAGTAATCTAATCTAATCTAAAAAGAGTTAAATTTACAATGCTATTGCGAACAGAAGACTTGAAAGTATGGTTAAAACAAAGGAGACAGGAACATTAGTGACAAAGAGACTGTTTCCTTGACCCCATAGTGAGAATGTTGAAATAAGCTTGGCAGTAAACAGATTTTAAAAATGTATAAAAAGCACAATACAATCTGTTGCTGCGGAGGTCTCAACGTGCAACTTTGTAGCCAATATATATGAAGCTGAAAAGGCACAGCAGGTCAGACATCATCCTAGGAACATGAAAGTCAACGTTTCAGGCTGAAAGACTTCATCAGAATTGGGCCGGGAATTAAATCGAGGGAGGGGAGTGGAGCTGGGGTAAGAGTAGGTGGATGCCGATACGGAATGAAAGCAGGGGGATATTGTGATTGGTCAGTGGGAAGGTTCCAGCAGATATACACATGAGAAGATGGACAGCTTAGGCCAGGTCAGGGAAGAGGAACATGGGATAAGGCTGTGGGTGGAGAGACTTTGAAGCCAGTGAAGTCAATATTGAGACCATTGAACTGTAAGCTCTTCAGCTGAAAGATTAGGTTGTGTTCCCCAGTTTCTGTTTGGCCTCACTCTGACAGTAGAGGAGGCCAAGAATGGACTTGTGGTCGAATGTGCTGAAGTGAGGTGGGTGTGCGGGTGTATTGAAATGCGTGGCAATTAGAATGTTGGGTTGGTTAAAGCGTGCAAAGAGCAGATGCTCCAAGAATATGTTCCTAAGTCTCCCTTTGGTCTGCCTGACAGAGAGGAGATCGCATCGAGAGTTGGAGTCGTGTTTGCTGGTGCAGGATCAGGCGCTGTATGGAGCATCATTGCTCTGCACGCAAGAACCAACCCGACTTTCCAGTTACCATTCATTTTAATTCCCCATTCAACTCGTCCGGGGACATGCCCATCCTTAGCCTGTCCACTGTCAGAGGAACAGCACCTGAGATTTTACTTTTGGAGCTGATAGCCCAATGGCCTCAATATTGACAGGAGCAACATCAAAATCCCTCCGTCCTCAGCCTTATCCCATGTCCCTTCTTCTTGACCAGACCCACCTGTCCATCTTCTCACTCACATATCTGCTCCACCCTTCCCACTGACCATTGACAGTAACCTCATACCTGCATAATTTCACCATCACCAGGCCGACCCTTCACCCTTCCATGTCCCATCACTCCATTTCTGGGCTCCCCTCACCAGTCCTGACGAAAGGTCCAAGCTCAAAATATTGCCTTTGTTTCTCCTCTGATTCTGTCTGGTCCGCTGTGTTTCTCCAGCTCCAATTTTATTAACTCTGGCCTGACGCACATGTAGTATTAACTATCTATAAGTTGTGGAACTACGTAGTCTACATATAAGAAGAAAAATATTTGGACTTATGAAAAGATCACTGACTCATTCCTCATTTCTTAACAACCCAACACACACCTTCCAGATGAAGAAGCATTTCACTTGTACTTCACTTGTTCACAATGCAGTCTCCTTTACACTGGGCAGACCAAACAGAGATTGCATTGAGGAACACTCCCACTCTGTCTGTAGGAAGAGCCCTGACCCTCTCATTGTTTCCCATTTGAATAATCTACCTTGCTCTCATGCTAACATTTCAGTCCTGGGCTGCTGCAATGTTCCAATGAAGCACAACTCAAGCTCGAATAACACCTCACTTTACACTTTGGTACGTTACAGCCTGTAAGAGTTAATATTTAATTCCATAACTTCACAGCCTGACGCCACTATGGCTGTTCTTCAATCTTCATACATTCCTTCTCCTGTTCTCACAATGAACTTGCCCTGTTTGTGAATCGTTTATGTTGCACTCAATTAAGGAACCCAATTCCCCCCTTTACTATCTAATTTGTACTCATTTTACATTTGATTCTCTTTTACCACAAACAAAAAGTCCATTCGTCAGTGGCATTGCGCCTCCACACCGTCTGTTTCCCATCACCCCTCCTCGACCTCTGGCAAGGGATTAAAAAAAAAGTTTCCAATCCTTTTCTGTTCTGAAGAAGTGTCACACTGGACTTGAAACGCTAACTTTGTTTGTCTGTCTCCATACATGCTGCAGATCTGCTGTGTTTCTCCAGAAATGAACAAAACACATTTTCAATGAAACAAATAACTGTGGATACCGGAAATCTGAAACCAGAACAAAAAAAAATCTGTGAGCCTTGAAGAAAGATCGCTGGAACCAATTATTCACTCTACTTTCACTCCACAGATGCTGCCAGACCTGCTTAACGTCCCCAGCAATTTCTGTTTTTCAACACGTTTCAAAGATGTATCTCAACGTTGCTCAACCCCCCTGTTCAAACTGGAACGCCATATACTGAGAAGTGAAAGATAACACAAGATGCGCAAATTCATTGGTTCTAAAACTAAGTAAGGCAGGCATTATTGACACTATAGAGCTCTTACTCTTAGTCGGGGAGAAACGACGGGGGATGTATTGACTCTCAACACAGAAAGGGAAAAGATTCAGATGAATATATTAAAGTGTGTTGGGGAATGAGACAAACTGTAAGTGTGACACCATGGAGAAACCCTCAGTGGAATGACAATATAAAATTGGACGTGTACTACGTCAGAAACCAAGTAGGTCACTGTGTACATGGCTGATGGGTGAATGGGTCTCGGTATGAACTGGGGAACAGGCAGCAGAAATGTATTAGAGTTATTGCAGCTCAAATCGTGTATTCCGTGTGGTGCTGTAGACCACAGCATCAGCAGAAGCAGAATTATAATTAAATATAATCTGTAACTTTTTGACCCGGCTAATCCCTCAGTCTAACATTACCATCAAGCTGATCTACAGTTCAGTGACGGGTGTGGGTAAACATGCCAGGGTGTGAACCATGTGTACCTAAAAATGATGACAACCCGTTAAAGATACCACACTTGACTGGTTACACTCCAAACAGCAGAACTAACATCTGATAGAAAGGGCGCAATGATCCCAAGAATAGCAGATCAGATGGAAGCTCAGCAGTCCTGCCACACTCAGTCATAAATGGATTAATCAGCTCATTGCAAGATAGGGTCATACACATATCTGAGCTGAAAATGTGTTGCTGGAACAGCGCAGCAGGTCAGGCAGCATCCAGGGATCAGGGGAATCGACGTTTCGGGCATTAGGCCTTCTTCAGGAAGCCCTTTCCTGAAGAAGGGCTTATGCCCGAAACGTCAATTCTCCTGATCCCTGGATGCTGCCTGACCTGCTGCGCTGTTCCAGCAACACATTTTCAGCTCTGATCTGCAGCATCTGCAGACCTCACTTTCTCCTCGAAGGTCATGCACACGTCCCCATCCTAAATAATGAAACAGCCCTGCACGTCAGTGCAATAGACAAGGATTCGTATCTACATTATACTCAGCCAGAAGTGTTGAGTTTATGATTCAACTCATCTCGTCAGGGTGCTCAAAGAATCATAGATTTGATTCGCTCCATGTGACATGAAGAAACACCTGAACACAGTAGATACGATACAGGCAATGTATAAAAAACCCTGTCCCTGGGGAAGCTGTTTCATTTCATTTCCGATTCTGACATCTATTTGGCAATGTGGAAAATTACTATGACAAGTCCCTTAAGAGGAAAATAATTACAGTATGACCAATATTAGCCCCTCAATTCCATCACGACAGTCAAATTGGTGGGCGTTCTTTTTGACAGAGCTGTCAGACAGCACAAAAATTGCCTGCACAGTGTGGTATCCGGTAGGTCCCCATGTGGAGATGGTGCTGTTGTGGAAATGTCACTGGATTACTATTCCAGACTGGGTTAATTCTCTGTCAACCAGTGGAAGTTAAAAACAATTAATGAAATATCGAGATCTAAAATTTGGTGTCAGTAACAGTGACCTTGAAGCCAATGTCGATTGTAAACATCAATTTGCTTCCCCAATGTACTTTCAGGAAGTGAATCTCCTGTGCTTTCCTGGTCTGGCCTCAAAGTGACTCCAGACGCACAACCATGTGATAAACTCTTTAATGGTCTCTGAAAAAGCCAAGCAAGTCACTCAATTGTCTCAAACGGCTCCGAGGTATTAAAGGATATCCCAGATAGAACAGCCGGCACCAGCCTCGTTATCAGAAAAGGGAACGGGAAACACAGTCCTGTCGACCCTTTAGTGACATCCTTCCTAACATATGAGAGCTTGTTACAACATGGACAGAGCTTTCCCACAGACTGCACAGAAACATCGGGAAAGGAGGAAGTCATTCAACACAGTGAGCCTCCCGCATTCTCATCACGGCCGAGAATCTCCTCATCATATTTCTCCTACAGCAAGCTGAAATATATTGCAATTGATTCCGCCAACCAAATGTTTGAGATGTTTACGAAGAGCTGGGACCCAACAACATATTCCTGAGATACGCCACGAACCTTCATCTCCAATAAAAGAATCCTTGTATTCCGATGTTTCCGGGCCAAGTGCTGGTTTGCTGGAGCTTGTACACTCTGACCTGCTTCCTTTTTCTTATTTGCTCCCCCACTTTTGTCTCTGTAATTTACTGGCCTCAAGTTGGACCCAGGGTTTGAACCTCAAGCTGAGCCCAGTGCGGAGGAGAGTGAGTGCTGACTTAATTCTCCGGAGCAAGCACAGGACCTGATATTGGCAGCTGCTACATCCGCAGAGGCAACGTGGATGAGATAGGACCCAGCAGCAAAAGGTAATGTCTGAGGATTGGAGACTTGTTGCTGATTGGGTCCTGCACTGGTGGTGATGAAGTGTATACTGGAAGGCCATCATGGTAACAACGGTAAGGTGGGTATAGCAGTAAGAGACATGTCTCTGACATTGGAATGGTCTGGCACAGGGGGGCAATGAGCCGGTGATGGAGGAGTATCTGCCCAGTGGCAAAGATGGTACCTGATAATCAGCATCTTCAATATTACTGGGGTCTGATGTAGATGGCAATGTAGCTGTCATGGAGGGATTACGTTGCAGGAGTGGTCTATGGTGAGGAGCTGGATCACGACCTATTAACTCTCTTCAAGCTGTATCCTCTGTTTATTCCATTTTCTTCAATTATTCAAATGGCACCACTGTGTGGCAACACATGAAAGTTTTTTGCTGTATTTTGTTGTATTCATCCTATAAATACAACTGATCATAAAATCAAAATTAAAAAAAACTATTACTTACTTTTTCCTGCCAGCTATCCCATTCTGAAATCATGTCCAAATATTCGCCACAATCCCATAAGATTTTATTTTGCATACTGGGCTTGGGACTTCAGCAAAAATCTTTCTGAAAATCTCCTTCGTAATCTTATCCTTCTGAATCACCTCTCCCTCAGCCTTCTCTGCTCCAAAGTAAACATGCCCAGCTTACCCAGCCTCTCTCCATAGCTGATATGCTCCATCCCGGGGAACATCCTGGTGAATCTCCTCTGCACCCCTCCAGTGCAATCACATTTTTCCTGTAATAAGGTTCCTAGAACAGCACAAAGTATTCCATCTTGGCCTAACCATAGACTTGTATAACTCTGAGAACGTATATGTTGGTGAATTAAGGTTTTGTCTCCGGTTCCCTCTGCCTTCTTAACTAACCTATTAACCTCAGTCAAAAAGTGTGTTGCTGGAAAAACACAGCAGATCAGCCAGCATCCGAGAAGCAGGAAAGTCGATGCTTCGAGAATAAGCTCTTCATCAGGAATGTCGCCATCATTCTATAATGAAAATCTTATGCTCGAATGATCGCCTCTCCTGTTCCTTGGACTCTGCCTGACCGACTGCTTTTCCAGAACTACACCTTGTGATTCAGATCTCAAACATCTGCAGTCCTCACTTTTTCCCTAACTTACTAACCTGTGCAGTCACATTCAGGGATCTGTGGAGAAATACCCTATGAGCTTCCTAGTGTGCTGCTTTTTATTGCATACCCCTATTTTTGGTTCCTTCTTCCAAAGTACATCACCTCATATTTATCAGGGTTACTTTCCATCTGACCATTCCATCTATATCTTCCTGTGATATAAGGCCTTCCTCTTCACTTCCAACCACCCGGCCAATCTTTGTGTCAAACACAAACTTAATTATCACACACCCCCACACCCCCTTCACAATCACATCTCGATCATTTATGAATGCCACACATAATAAGGGACAGAGCACTGATCCCTGTGGTACACCAGGAGACACTGGTCTCCAGTTACACAAACAGCCTTCTGCCACTGCCCTCTGTCTCCTGCCACTAAGACAATGTTTGATGTAGCACACTAAGTTACCCTTGATATCATGACTATTTTTTAAAATCAGTTTCCCACATGGGGCTTTGTCAATGGCCTTGTTGAAAAACCATATAAACCACATGCTCAAAATTATACAATAAATTTCATTTGGAATGGCTTCCCCGATGACGTCATGCTGACTGTCCCTGATTAAACCTTGTCTCTCTAAATGGAGATCAATCATCTCCTTTCTTATTTTCTCCTACTTGGCCTCACACTGATCGACTACTGACTGGTCTACAATTCCCCGATCTATTTCCACCATCCTTCCCATAAAGTGGGACTACATTTGTTGTTCTCCAGTCATCTGGCATCTCCAAGTTTCCTGGGGCCAGATTCGACTGAAACATTTGAGTCAGGGCCTTTTGTACGTTGTCTCCAACAGCAGCCTGTAATACAACTCACCCAGACCTGGCAATCAATCCAATTTTATACCAGCCAAATCCTCCGATCCCTCTCGCATCTTATATCAATCTGTTCAAGAACTTCCCAATCCATCTTCTTGAATTCTGTCCCTGCATCCTCCTTCTCCCAAGTGAAACAGATATGGAGCTCTTATGTAACAATCGATCAATGTTCTCCAGCTTCACACACAGAGTGACCCGTTGGTCTCTAATAGGCCCTAATTGTTTCCTGGTTATTTTGTTCTGATTAATGTACGTGGAGAACATCTTGGGATTCTCCCTAACCTTGCTTGGCAGCACTTCTCCATGCCCCTGTGTCAGTCCGTCTCTCTGTGTGAACTTTCATTTTTTCAATCACTGGATAACACAAACTGAGTTTCTACATCAGTTAATCTTGCCTCTAATAAGATAGACATGAAAGTAACTGTTTAGTTTCTCTGTAATTTCCTAGTTCTCTGCAAGAAGTTATCTTGTGTGGATATTCACCATTCCACACGTACCTTTGCCTTCACTTTGCCATCAAGTATCGAGAGAAGCGTTTGGTCATCTTTACGTTTCTTGCTAGTTTTCATTCTTGTTCTTTTTATTTGAGAACATAGAACATAGAACTTAGAACAGTACAGCACAGAACAGGCTCTTCAGCCCACGATGTTGTGCCGACAACTGATCCTCATGTATGCACTCTCTAATAAGTTCATTGATCCTCCTTTGCTGGGTCCCAGATATTTCTGAATCCATTGCTTACCACAATATCTGGCATTTTTCTGAGCTGCTTCGTTTGATCTAATGCAATCTTTAACTTCTTTTGTTAACTATTGGTAAGTCACCTTACCCTTTTGCTGTTTGCCCTGTGGTGGATATGCATATATTGTACGTTATAGTGTTTATTCAAACACCAACCATTGCCTGTCTGCCAGTAAATCTTTTTCATGTACTTCTCCAATTCACTGAATTACAATTTGCCCCTCATACATTCATCACTTGCATGACTCAGGTTTATAACCACAATTTCAAAAAAAAGCTTTTATATTCAGACGTCACATAAAATTCAATACCTTATGATTAATATTCCAAGCACCTCCTTTACAGCAGTGTTTTCAATTAACTCTTCTGATCACATAACATCAATTCCAAAACCGCCTGACCTCTACCTCCGTGCTCAACATACTGTTAAAGGAAACCATGTCAAACATGGTCATGAAATCCATTTTTCCCAGCATTAGCATTAACATAGGATAACACAGTTTAGCTGCAGCTTGAAGCTGATCATTTTCACTGTAGTACCCACAAACCTACATATATATTTTATAACATAACTAACCTTTGTATTGCAGCTTTCACTTTTATATATAACTTCCATCGATATTTGCTTCCCCTTGCTGTCTCTAAGCTCCAACTTACCAGTTTCTGTGGAATCTGGGCGATGTGGCCTCTGGGGAGATTAATGGTAGATTCATGTGAGACATTTTGTGAGGTTTTTGTGGACGTTGAAATAATCTCGTCACGTTATTCGTTCTTCTCAAGTGTCATTGTGATATTTTCACTAGATCTCCCGTTATGCTGGTGGAGAAGAGAAGGGGAATGGTCTCTCAGCAAAGCTGTGTATTTCCCCCGGACAACTGAGGCTGCTCTAAACTGGGTGGGAACCTTACATCAGGCTGGTAAAGTATTGCTGATGCTGTACAGTATCCTAGTGAGATCACATCTGGAGTCTGGTGTACACATTTAGTCTCCTCACTGAAGAAATGACATTATTATATTAGAAGCAGCTCAGAGATGGTTCGCTCAACTGATTCCTTCAATGAAGGTGTTAGCTTATAACGAAATGATGATCAGGTTGATCCAATTCCCATTGGAGTTTATAAGAATGAAAGATGATCGTACTTTTACATAGAGCACCGGGAGGAGTCAGCAACAGAAGACAATTACACAGCCAATGGAGGAATCCATTCCACTTCTCCGGCCTGTTACACAGGAACAGCAGAAGGATATTCAAGCCTATTACACCAGAACATGATGAGACTATTCAGCCCCTGGAGCCTGACATACCGTTACAGGAGGAGACCAATCAGCTCCTCGATCCTTTAACACTGGACCTGTGCAGCACCAGTATCCTGTTGCACAGAAACAGGATCAGTCCATTCAACTTGATCAAGTCTGTAACACAGGAAATGGAAAACACTGGAAGAGGTCATTCAGCATGAGAATTAGAGAAGGGGATAAAATTATTTGAGACTTGTTATGGAAAGGAAGAGTTCATTTACACATTTATCTGTTTTATGGGAACACGAGAAGACCAATCACTCCCTTGAACCCATTTCAGAGATGCAGGAGGTGATTGTTCAGTATGAGACTGTTGTGAAGGAATATGAAGAGACACTTCCGCTCCTCAAAAAGTTACATAGCAACAAGAAGATTTCACAAGACCTCAAGCTGCTGATGTATCATCAGGAAGAGGAGAAGCAGGTCTTGAAAATGTAAATCAGGATGTTCCGTCCATTGAGACTATAATGTAGGAACACGATGAGGACATTCGGCCCATTGAGTGTGTAAACCAGGAACAGAGTTATTCCATTCAGACACTCATGCCTCATCCACAGCGATTGGAGCAGATCTTTTAAAGCTTTGTTCCTGTTACACAGGAACACGGCAAAGGGAACCTGGAGATTACAGAATAGGTAGGAATTAGGATAATCATCTTCAGTGATGATTAAAATTAGTGACCAAACTGTTGGGAATTAAAGGAAATTGTGAGAATCCATTAATAATTAATTAACAACAGGGGATTTGCAACGTCAAAATTGAATACATCAGAATCAGCATTGTTTATTAAAGAAATTATTTGTTCGAGTTCTTAAAATATGTGACAAGCAAAGTAAACAATAGGATACTGGAGGCGTAAAGTATCTGGAATTTGAAAAAGCATTGATTAAAGCGCTGCACAAAAGATTAAGCTTCAAAATAAGAGGACATGGGTTTCGGAGGAAGGTATTCGCTTGGATAGAGGGCCAGTGAGGCTTGGATAGAGAAATGGAATAGTTGTTTCGTTTAATGGTTGGCACCTTTTGGGGTTCTATAGAGTTAAGGACACATGACCCGACTATTTCCCATCTATTGTATTACTTGGATGAGGGGATAGAAAACACTACAGCCACATTTTTAGCTGATACTAAAACAAGTGGCAAAGTAGGTTGATACAATGAAGATGTAGAAAATTTACAAATGGAAGTGAACAGTTCAGATGAACGGACCAACATCTTGCAGATAAAATTTAATGTGGATCAGTATGGGATTATCCATTTCGATCAGAGGAATCGAACTTTTGTATGGAAATGGAAAGCAACTTCAGAGTGCTTATGTGCAGAGGGATCGGGGTGTACCTGTGCAAATCACAGAAGACTCACATGCAGGTACTGCAGGGAATGAGAAAGGCAAGTGCAATTTCAGCATGTAATTCGAACCGAATCGAATATAAAGGAAGGGAAGAATTGCTGCAATTCTGCAAGGTATTTGTGAGAGTGTAACTGGCATACTGTGTACACTTCTAGCGCCCTGACTGCAGAGGGATGTAGTTGCAATGAAGGCAGTTCAGAACAAATTCATTAGATTGATTCCAGAGATGAGTTTGTCTTTTGAAGAGCGTTTGAGCAGTTCAGGCCGATACACTCTGGGTTTAGAAGAATAAGAGGAGACCTCATTGACGTCTGGAGGATGTTAAAGGTGATTGACAATGTCGGTGTGGAGTGGGTATTTCCTCATGTGCAGCAAACTAGGACAATAGATCATAGTTTTAGAATTAGGCAGAGCAGATTTAAAACAGGGGTGAGGGGAATTTACTTCTCTCAAAGCGTTGTGAATCTGTGTAATTCACAGTCCCAGAGTGCAGTGAGTGCTGGGACATTGAGTAAATGATGGGATAGGGAGAGCACCAAGAAAATGGGACTGAGGCCATAATGACATCAGCGATGATTGTATTAAATGGCGGAACCAGTCTGGATTGCTGACTGATGCTCCTTGTTCTTATTCAGTCCTTCGACTGTGCTACACCAGAATGGGGGAGGACTGATTATCAAGCAGGAAGCAGGCACTCCGGATATATCAGTCTCAATCAGTTTGACAGAGCGTAGCCAGTGGAGTCGCACTGTGACCAGCGCTGAGTCCTCAGCTCTTTACAATCTATATCAATGATCAGAAGGATTTGAACAGATGTACTGCTACTAAATTTGGTGATGACACTAATTTGGCAAGAAAGTAAGTTATCAAGAGAATGTGAAGAGTCTGAAAATTGATATAGACAGGTTAAGTAAATGAATAATAGTTTACCAGGTGGAATATAACTGAATATACAACCTGCAATCTGTTTCAAGGAGTTTGTAAGGCAGTATTATCCTGTAATGGAGAGGGATTACAGAGTTGAGTGAAACAGCGTGTTCTGGGGGTTTCACTCTGGCCCATTCAGACATGGGAAGTGTTGATCCATCTGATGTTCACAGTGGCACCTATGCTGTCAGTACAAACGGGATGTATTGATGCAGTTGGTTGGTGGTGGGGAGTGGTGAGGGGGGGATGTTTTGAGCCGTGTACAGAGGGCCTTTATCTGACATTCCATCCTTTCTTTCCATATGGATATCCGAAGACTATGCTGTTCCTGAATGAAGAGGCTGTGGCTGCTGCCAGGACAGTGGATATTCACCAACATGATGTACTGTTTCTGGGCACACTGCAACATTAATGAGGTAAGAGCTCATTCAGTTCTTCTAACTCTCCTCATTGACATGGGGACCCCACAGAATTATGTACACCACTGGGAATCCCACTATACTGGGAAAACAAGGATACACCCTGCTGAGAAGAAAACATTCACCTCATCTACCACATAGATCCTCCATCACTGAACGGTGGCACTGATGCTGAGATATTGGGAGATGATGGATATTCACCCACTCCTGCCTGGAACGTTTCGGATCATAGAAACTGAATGAAACAGTGACCCTAACAGCCACTGGCAGCACCGTCCTCCCCATGGTGTGAAGTTGCAGGTCGTGTTGAAAGAAGGAACACCGCTCTGTGACCAGCTCCTTGTTCAGTTCGGGTCCCCTCACACTCTGCTCCTGGGTTAAATGTCCCTTGGGAAGTTGGTCTTGGAAAACCTGCAGTGGATACAGCAGATCCCTTTCCCCCCACACACTCTCTCCGTAGTTTCAGAGCTTCCCCCTCTGCAACCTCAGCTCCATTTGTTGTTCATGTTGCAGGCCCAGATGCTGTAACTTCAGTACCCATGCTACATCCAGATTTGGATCACAAAATACTCATCTGCAAATGTTATGGACCACACCAGACCCCCTGAACATATTTTCCTTTTTTAAAACATCGATGTGAATTGGATGATCCAGATGTGTTGTGACTGGGCAACCCACTCAACGTTAAGCAAAATGCAATCCATGTAAACGCTCTAGTTAAAACACAATCAAAGAGAAGAACAGTTGGGATAGCTTCTCTACTGGAACACTTATACAAACAATAGATACATTACCTTCTACTAATTAACTGTTCTAAAACAGGAACATCCCATAAACATGCCTTTTGACAAAAAGGTAAATTCATACACAAATCTTACGTGCAGTTCTCCAATTCAGGAGGAAGAAACTTAAAGAGAGTTTTCAGGGGAAACAGCAGCTCGGGATCATGTATTGAAACTTCCAACTCTTCTGGGATCACCAGCAGCTTCCATTGTTAACACTATTTTAATAAAACCTAACGGCTTCCTCAGTTATATACTTCTGCCATTTCCAGGCGGCAGTTCGGCACCTCTGCCTTTAAGACCACTCTTCAACAAAATACCCACGAGAAAATAACCTTTGCAAACTGATAGTATAGTCATAACTCCCCCTTTGAAAAAAAAGATACATCAATATACAATGATAGCCTCATTTTAAACGCTTTATTCTTATTGTTATAGTAGACTACAATACGTATATATTGTATTGACACTAAGCATGGAAACATTCACAACTCCATTCTATTTCAGTCAGTTTACTCCAATCACAAAACGCCTCCGCCTTTCTTCATCCAAGTGTTGACACCTTATCAGCAAGTATGGTTTGTCGTCCTGTCACCTGTATAACTTCTACATTGGATGGCAGCAACAATAAATGCTATCTGAACAGACTGGAAGTTTTCTCCTTAAATTTCTCTAAAAATATTTAGGTATTATGATCAGTATATCGATTTGCCTCAGACACATTATTGGCAATTTAAATGCTGACATGTTGGAACGCCAACACCAAGCTTAAGGCCTCCTTCCCAATTGTAAAATATTTCTGTTGATGTTTACATCGGACACTCCAACTACACGTTACATAATTGAACATATCTCATCTCTCCAATCGTCCTTCTGAATGACATATCTCCTCATGTCTCAGCTTAAAAGATTTACATGCCTCTGTACTTCTTCATGCTGTAACCTATTTAAATGCTAGTCCTGCCCAAACCAGTAAACCTTACTCTCACAGGTATATGTTTTAAGAAGATCTTGCACATTCTTCTCAATCCCTAACAGAAGCCAACCTTTTATTTATGTGCCAACTGATAATCATCAGTCAGTTCTGATTCTAATCTTGTCATTTAACTCTCTGCTCTTCCACACGAGTTCTTAAGACTGCAGGAAGTGAATTTTTGAACTCCTCCCATGTAAGAATCTCTTTAAGCGTGCCATAGGTTTGCTCTGCTCTTAATTCCCTTATCCACCTTTCAAAATTACTTTGTTTGATTCTTTCAAACACAATGTACGTTTAACCAGGGACACTATTTTAGATTCATAAAATGCTGTCTGTGGGCTTCTGGCCCAAGCTCATATGCACTTCAGATGGCTTTCTTCACCTCCTCATTTTGGTCAGATACCAGCTCTGATAGTGTTGCAAATACCTCAGTCCTTATAATCTACCAGTTTTGCTTGGATCGACTAAATCGATATTGTCACTGGTCAGTGCATTCGTTTAGCCACTTTCTCAAATGAAATTAAAAAAGCTTTCACGTCCTTCTTATCAAATGTAGATGATGCCTGGATGTATTGAAACAGATCCACATCAGACCTTTGGCTATCATAGGTTTGCTCCTCCTCACTATCTTTCTGTCTCAGCCTACCATCTACCTTCATCTCTGCCTTCCTAGTCGACTTTCCTCTCAAATTGTTAACTTCTGACGTTGAAACTCTCTCTCTTTCTTCTTTTCTTCTTTATTTTTCTGTCTTTCTTCTTCCTCTCCTTTTCTTTTAATTCTATTTTAATCATATTTCAAACTGTTTCAACTCCTTTTAGTGTTCAAGCTGCCTCATCTACAATTGAATTCTACCCATTTCCAAAGATTCTGATGGTGTTGCCAAAACAATTATTGTTAAAGCTATAATCATCTCTCCTTTTCTCACAGAGGGTTGTTGTGGACTTGATGAGCCAAATGGCCTGTTTCCACACTGTAGGAATTCTAATTTTGAACCCAATTTGGAATTGTCGATATCGAACCAGGCAAGAGTGCCCAGTTTTCTATGGTCCAGACCAGACTTTAGAACACTTTAAGACGGTAGCCTGGACGCTAACCTTGTCTTATAGTAAAGGTAGATGTGAAATTGATGCTCCAGATGTGATTCGGCTGGTCAAACCATACAGCTTAAAGCAAAACACAATTTATTTAAGCACTCTAATAAAAACACATACAAAAAAGGAGAGGAATGCAGAATAACTTAACTACTGGAAATCTTAACAGAATAATAGATACAGTACCTACTACTAATGAACTGTTACATTGTACAGACATCCAATAAACTCATCCTTGGTAAAAAGACACGTCCAAGGCCAGTCAGTCTTGCGTGTAGTTCTCCAATCCAGGAGGAAACAACATCAAGACAGATTTCAGAGACAATAGCAGCAAAGGATCATTTACTGAAGCATGAAACCCTTCTCCCACCCGAGGCACCTGATGATTGTTACAACTCAGAAAAACTGGTAAGTCTGGTCTGTGCGAACTGACCATTGTTATCACGATTTTAATAAAAACCCCAAAAGCCTCCTAAGTTATTTACTTAAGCCGGTTGCAGTAGGCAGTTCGACCTTTAAAGAAAAGGAGCAAATAACCTTTCTAAAGTGACAGCATTGTCAGATGTCAGGTACTTGGTCCTTTACAATAATACTCAAGGGGCTTCCCCGTGTTAATGACCACACGATCAACTCAGAGGGACAAACACAGACGTCAGACGTTCAGTGGACAGGCAGAGATCATTTTTCAAAGTCGTGAGTCAAAGCTGCTGAAATCCCTATCCAACATGGAGCACCAAATGGGATACACTGTGAAGTGAACAACAGCCCGACACAAACACCCCGTTCTAAAATGGCGCACCACATGGGACACACCGGAATTGAACAACAACCCGACACACCACCCTTCCTCGTCCATGGAGCACCACATGGCACACACCGCGAAGTGAACAGCAGCCTGACACACAACATTTCATTGTATCTGAACTTCACAATGTCAGCACTCGATACTCTAGGGTGCCAATAACCAAGGCCAGAGGAGGGTACAGAGGGACAGAGGGATTCACTTTAAAGACAGAAACAGACAGTTAATTAACTGAGAACATGTTGTAGAAGTATGGAGAAAAAGACTGGGTAGTGGGACTAACTGGAGGATTAAACCTTTAGAGTACAAAATTATAAGAATGAGAACATTGAATATAGGTTTTTTCAGATCAGCTGAAATGGTTTGTCACATCAAACTCTGAATCATTTTCACAGAACACTTCAAACAACAGAAACTGGGACAAGACCAACATGGCTCAGTAACCTGGATTATCTTCCCAGTATGAGGAGTATTGCAAAACTTTACTATCATATGGGAACGATACACACATCAAATACACACAGCAGAGGAAGGTTTCTATCTCAATTGGACCAATATAAGGGTGTGTGTGCGCGCGTGTGTGTTGCTGTGTGTGTGTGTGTGTGTGTGTGTGTGTGTAGGGGGCGTGCATTTGAGGTGTTTGAATGTGAAAATCATTGCTTGAGAGAAGATGCACTTGAAGGAAACCAGGTTAAATATGAACAACTGTCTGGGATTTCGATAATCGACACAGAGAGACTGAGGGAAGTTTCACGGACAGACGAATTAAAGTGAATAAGAATATTAAAATGAAGACATTGCCAGACACAATAACGATATAGATCAGCATGCACAAAAATGTCAGTTGGTTGTGATTTTGATCTGAGTTCGAATCAGATTTGTTCCTGCAGGTTTCAAACCGAGAGTGTCTGCAGCAGTCTGTATTTCACAGCTCAAGACTCAAACAGCAGATGAGTTAAGCCAGTGAAGTACGTTCTGGTACAGGGAGTACTTAAAGTTAATAATACCAGAGCATGGTGTCAGGAATCAGCTCATGGCCAAAGGGATCACCAAAGTTGTGATTCGTCTGTGTCAAACACCACCTGCAAGTTCCCCTCCAAGCCAATCACCACCCTGACTTGGAAATATACCGGTATCCCTTCACAGTCGTTGGGTCAGAATCCTGGCATTCCCTCCCTAACGGCATTGTGGATCAACCCACAGCAAGTGGACTGAGGCAGTTCAAGAAGGAAGCCCACGATCACCTTCTCAAGGGCAAATAGAACTGGAGTGTCAATGCTGACAGGCCAGCGATGCCCATGTCACACAAATGAATGAAAAAAATATATTGGCCAGGGATGGGATGGAGTCCCGGGAAGGAAATGGCTTTTATAAAGATAACAGAGGACACTGACCTCCACGCTTCCAAGATTTAAATAAACAGGGTGAGATACAATGGTTCACATCTGAAAGTGAGTAGGTGAACGTAGAGACCCATGAGTAACACTGCCAGAAGTAAGGAGGGAGACAGTAAATGAACACGTTCCCTGATGCAGTTAGGAGTGGTCTGCAGAGTGAATATCTGGATTCGGATTCTCAACATGAACAATAAAAGTGGCAAGAAGTGAAGACTATATGAAAGAACAGTAATGCAGTCATAACTGGGTTACAGAAAAAAAACTCTGAACGGAGTGACTTTCCAGGGACTCCAACGATAGATAGGAGAGGATAATAAATAAATTGAATAATGAGAAGAGCATAATTGATCGCGATGATAATGGCAACCAATCATAATGTGTTGAAAGAGACCAAACATAACTTGATAAACTCCTGTCCATTGTTATAACATTCCAGCCCAATAATCTCAGATTCTGATCAATTGTTGGAACATTCCAGTCTAATGTTCTCGGATTCTGACCTCTCCTCCCCCTTCTCTCTGGATCTGCTTTTCCTTGTTAGTGCTGTCGGTGATGCTCCCGCTCATACTCTGGCAAAACACATTGAATGGAGCCCATTTATCATTCGAAGATACCTTCCACTGGGATAATTACAAAACATGGAGATTGACATTAATCACAGTCACTGAGAAAACAGGTTCAGTTAACCCCTTCCTTACATAACATCTCAAAAAAGGGAATATTTACTCAGTCTGGATGGAATGGATGACGGTTTCTGACGGATGGAATATACTTCCTTGTTTTTTTTTATTTTTTCCTTGTATGTGGCAGTATTTGCAGAGCACTGCAGGGCTGTATGTGTCCCACTCTTCGTATAAAGGGGACAGAGATAAAATGACTGACCAGCTGCAAACGATGCCTGGTGGGGGCATTTCTGGATACATTAACAAAAGGGGGAAAGTAAGGATTGCAGACGCTGCAGATCAGAGTCGAGAATATGGTGCTGGAAAATCACAGCAGGTCAGGCAGCATCAGAGGAGCATAGAAATTTCTTGTTTAAGCTCTTCATCAGGAATGAGTCTTGTGGCCCAAGGGTACTGAGAGACAAATGGGACGGGGATGGGGTTGGAGGAAGGTAGATGAGAATATGATAAGTAGATGAATTTGTGATTAGAGGTGATATGTCTGAGTGGAGGGTGGAGTGGATAGATGGGAAGGAAGAAGGACAGGGACGACACGTCATGAGGGAGGTGCTGAGTTGGAAGATTGGATCTGGGACAAGATGGTGGAGTGGAAATGAGAAAACTGGTGAAATCCACATTGTTCCCATGTGGTTGCAGGGTCCCAAGGCAGAAATGAGTGGTGGAGGAGCCCAAGGAACTGCATGTCCATGACAGAGTGGGAGGGGGAGTTAAAGTGTTCAGCCAAGAGCTGGTGGGGTTGATTGGTGCGGTGTCCCAGACATATTCTCTGAAGCGTTCCACAGGTTGGCGTCCTGTCTCCCCATTCTTTTTTTTGCGATTGATCATATTGTTCATATCTGGCAGGATACTTTCAATTAAAAGCAGACACTAATAACAAAATGTGAAGAGCTATGGGGACAAGACAGGAGACTAACAGTAGAGATACAGTCATTCCAAGCTGGAAGAGACAATGGGCTGAGTTTCCCCCACTTTTGCTCTAAATAAATCTGTGATATGGAATCAAAGCCTTTGGAGAGGGGGTAGACAAACTAGTTCAATGAAGGACACAGAGTGCTCCATCATCAATGATCTATTCCTAATATCTCATGAAATTTCAGCTGGCTCTGAAATGTCTTTTCAAGCAAAATGGATTTCCTGAGATTTACAGGGTATTCAAAAATATTCTTTTTTTCATTTGAATCCTAAAGAAGAAACAGATTTCGGCCCTAACACAGGTGTCCCAGACCCACGAACTATAATAGGGACAGAAAAGGACTACATTGTCCATATATAACCAAATTCAACATGTAACCCTGTCAAGAAACATGAAATATAGTGATACAGAAACATGAAATGCAAACAGAAAATGGTGGAGAAGCGCAAAAGATGAGGAAGTATCTGCAGAGAGAAACAGAGTTAATACATCGAAAATGATGTGACACTGTTCTGAAAAAGTCATATTGGAATCAAAGGTTAATTCTGTGTATCTCTGCTCAGAGGGTGCCAGGCAGGCTGAGTTTCCCTCATTCGATTTCTTTTTTCTTTCTGAACTGTGACAAATTGATTGATCTGAACGATATAAGCAAAGCTGCTATCTCAGTTGAATCTCGAGTAATTTGTTATGGACATTAAATGAGAAATTATAAAGTTCCTACGTTTCACAGGGCTCTAAATAGCGATGACGTATTGCATTGTGAGAAAAAACCATTGTGAGACAATGTCTTTTGCATATGTACATCTTGGATATTCTGTGAAGAGGTCACCCAGTCTACCTTTAGTTTCCCCAATGTAGAGCAGACCACAATGTAAGCAGCAAATGTAGTAGACCGGATTGTGGAAAATTTTGTAGGATGCTGCTTCACCTGGGAAGTATGTTTGGCCGCTTGGATAGTGAGGAGGGAGGAGGTAAATGGAAAATGTAATACCTCCGGCAGGGGAACGTGAAGTTGACCTGTGGTGGGGGTGGGGGAGGTTGGGGGAATTGTTGGGAATGAATAAAGAGCGGACCATGTGTCCTGGAGGAAATGGTCCTTCAGAAGGGGGAAAAGGGAGAGGAGTCAAATATGTGTCTAGTGGTCGCATCTTACTGGAGGTGGGGGAAATGTGGACTGATGATCCTCTGCATGTGAACGCTAGTGGGTTGATAGGTAAAGACAAGGAGAACTCGAACACTTTTGCGGGAGGGAAGAAAGAGGCTGAGGAGGTGGGTGCAGGAGATGAGTCGGAACAGGTTGAGAGCCCTGTCGATAGCAGTGCTGGGGATTTCTCGGGTGAGAAAGAAGGTGGACATTTCAGACGCCACATTTTTGTAGTTGACATCATCAGAAGCAATGCAGTGGAGATGGAGGAACTGAGATAATGGAATGGAAACTTTGCAGGAAACAGGGTGTGAGGATGCGTACTCAAGGTAGCTGTGGGAGTTGGTGGGTTAATACTGGATATCAGTGGCCAGTCTATCCCCAGAAGTAGAATGAGAGATGTCGAGGAAAGGAAGGGAGGAGTCAGAGATAGATCAGGTGAAAGTGGGAGGGGCGCAAATTGGAAACGATGAACTTTTCCAATTCTGGACAAGAGAGAGGAGCAGCAGATATGATATCATCTACGTATCGAAGAAAGAGTTGCTGGAATAGAACTGGAACAAGGAATGGTCTACGTACCCCATGAGGGAATAGGTATAACTTGGGCCCATGTACATATCCATGCACCCCCTCTGTATGGCAGGAACAGGCTGAAGCAATGAGTCTGCCCAGGCAGTTCATTTTGTGGATTTTCAGGAGGAGATAAAAGCGAACCCTGCTGTCAGAGGATAATCAGCTTTTGGACTGTTAGGTGCGGGTGATTGTGTGTGTGTTTGGGGTTTGGGGGGGCGAGTGGGTGGGAATCTCCAGATGAAATGTGGTCAGATGTAGTTAATAAAATAACCTGATGTGTCATGGTAAGGTAATGGACAAGCAGGTGAAATTTGGAGGTATCTGAGAGCTGTCATTCAGCCTCTGAAATGTAGAGGTGAGTCCACCAGACTACAGCAGCACCGCCCTTATCGGCAGAATAACATAGTCAGGGTTGGATCTAAGCATACAGCATGCATTCTGTTCAGAGGGTGATAGGTTGGATAGGGTGAGGGGGATACAGAGAATTTAAGACAACCAAACTCCCATGGAGCGTCCTCAATGAACAGATTGAGTTCAAGTAAACGCCAGAGGAATGGGTCCAGGTAGAGGGAGAGTGTCGGAGCTGGGCGAAGGGTCTATGGGATGGGGAGTGTACTCTTGCACAAAGAATGGGACACCGAGGAGAAGACGGTGGAAGAGGAATTCAACATTATGTCGTGCCTGAAATTCATTAAAGTGGGGGCACAGAAGGATAAAGCTGAGACCTTTGCTGAGTACAGAACATTCAGCATTAGAGCGTGGAAGGTTAGGAGGGATAGTGAATACACGACAGGAGGTGGGCTTGAGGGAGGGGATGGACTCAGATTACAGGGCATGGGGGGGCGGGGGCGGGGCGGGTGGCAGGTTCCAGAAGCTCATAGGCATATCTAAGTTATTCCATCTTGTGGGCCTCGTATATCTGGCAAGCATGGCCAATGAGCTGGAGAACGTAGTAGAATTGGGGAATGGTGCAGCCTTGAGCCAATGTGATGTGACGCTGTTGAACAGAGAAAATGTATATCTCAGTGGCAATGACACCGCACGACCAGTTCTCAGAAAGTAAATGATTGAAAATAATCGGAATCATTATCTTATCGTAATGCAATGATTTCATTGGGGTGACACTCATCCAGCAAGGTCTTACTTTTCTGAGATTTTAGACCAAACTCTGAAAACAGAATGTATCTTGATGTTATTAATAAGACAAATCCATCCATGGCTTTGGAAGGCACTAGCAAGAGCAGAGTTTATTTGCCATTCCCAATAGCTCTAGGGAAGGTGTCATTATTCATTGAGGAAATTACCAGCACAGAATTTCCTCCGATTCCCGTTGACTACATTTTCCTGAGGGTCAATGATGTTGCAAGATTCAAATACTACTTTGATGGCAAGGGAAGTTACTCTGATCTCACCTCAACTGACATTGGAAAATCAGTTAAAATACTAAAGAGAAAAAGGATAGAACACGGCATATTTGAACAATGTGGTCACTGTCCTCGCAACGTTTAAGGACAAACAGATGCATGGACTTCTGATTCTGAGGAGAGGTTTTTCCTATTTGGGATGAGGCTGTTTGGTTAAGCGCTGTGACAGAGAGACAGAAAAAAGTTCCAGTCTCTATGGGGAAAAAGCACCCTATTCACGGTGCATTGGACAAGGATAGACATACACGATTGTATGTTCCTATTGGGCATTGATCGTCTCAATCTCATCATTCACTGATGATCAATAGCAGCACAGAAGCCAGCAGCTCCCATCATCACAGTGGAAAGCAAAAAGGGTCAGGGATGGCCAGTGGAAGTGGGAGTAACTAGGGAAATGGTGTAACTTACAGTTGGAGTGGCAGAAGAAGGGTGTGAACACATATCATCAGTGGAAGAGAATGTGGCAGCAGAAGGGGTAGTGCAAGGGAAGTAGGAGTGTAAAGAAAGAGTAGGAAAGGGAGGAAGAATGGCTAATGAAGTTTTAGAGACTAGGCAAACCTAGCTTTTGGAAAAGTAAGGTTGGGTGGAAACCACGACTGTTCAGGAAAATTAGGAACTGATTCGATTGAAAATTAAGTTTAGATGTACTTCTTTTTCTATCACTTGATTCTTTATCAGATTGTACATTTACTCTGTAGTTTTGTATCTCTATCAAATGCAGGTGACGTGTTTTTTTCTCCCCTGGTGTTTGTCTCAACATTTTTGAATTTTTTAACAGTATGGATTTGCTTCCAATTCAAGGTAGACATGAGAATATGATTTGATCTCCTGCAGTTTGTCCATAACATAGAATTTAATTGAATAATTATCCTCATCACATTGTCTGATTCAAGCAATGAGTCTGTGTCCATCCTGCAGATGAAACATTTCTTCAGTTCTGACTATTGTTACAAAGAACAGTACCACACCAAAGGCTAATATTCCAGTGCAAGGTGCCAAACCATAGTTCATTCTAAATTAGTTACAAGTTTTATGAATAAGACATGTTGAGGGACAGAATGTAAAAGGTGAATTTAACTTTGTGTCGCAATTTGCAGCACACTCATAATAGGTGTTAACTACATCACTCTGTAAATTTCTCAAAATAAGAGCAAGAAGAGACTGATTTTTTTAATTATTCCTTTGTGAATAACATCTGGAGAACAGGAAGGAAATCAAGGTTTGTTTTTGATATTCATAAATGATGATGGTGAGAATGTGGAACATGGATGGCAGTGGAATGATAACTAGTGTTGGGGATGACACAAAGATTAGCCGGGTGCTTCACAGTGAGGAGGAAAGGGTTAGACTACAGGACGATGTAAACAGATGATTTCTATATCCAGATTAATGGCCGATGAAGTTTAACACGGATAAATGTGAGTGGATGCACATCTGAATTAACAAGACAAGTGAATTCTCAAACTTTGAACGGCGAGGGCTAAACTTGCTCCTTTTTTTTCTTTGCAGCAGGGAAGGTTGAGGAGGGAACATGGTACAGGGATACAAGAGCATAAGGGGTATGGAGAGGATGAACAGACAGCAGCTGTTTCCTTTACTCGAAGGGTCAAAAACAAGCGGAAACATACTTAAAGTGAAAGGCAGGGGAATGAGAGAGGATTTGTACAGTCTGTATTGAACTGAGAGGGCGGCATAGACATAGAATATAAAGTTCCTATGTGTGGAAACAGGCCATTGGGTCCAACGGCCCAACAAATCCGCACTGACCCTCCAAAGAGTAACCCACCCAAACACGTTCCTCCTATATTTACCCCTGACTAATGCATCTTACCTACACATCCCTGAACAATTTGGGCAATTTAGCATGGCCAATTCACTTAACTGCACATCTTTGGATTGTGGGAGGAAACCGGAATACCGAGAGGAAACCCACGTGGACACGGGGAGAATGTGCAAAATCCATACAGGCAGTCCCCCGTGGCTGGAATCAAACCTGGGTACCCAGCGCTCTTAGGCAGGTGTGCTAACCACTGAGTCTCCGTTCTGCCGCTGGTGACATGTATTTGGAATGCATTTCCTTGGCGGGTGATTGATCAGGTAATGTCACAAACTTTTTTAAAAAGCCTTTGGATATGTACTTGGTGGTGCAGGCTCGCATTTTCATTCAATTATTGTCTGTGGTGGCAGCTACGAACACTCAGATATATTCTGAAGCAATAGCTAATGGCAGATCTAGTTTGTTCCATTGACTGAACTCAGTAAGTGAGCCTCCAGTGAAGTGCTGGTGTTATCTCCCACTTTCTATTTAAATGTTTCGGATTCCTTGAGTTGGTAATGCAATTTCCTGTGTCTATGATGTCATTTCCGGCCCTTTTTCTCAGAGGATGGTAGATGGAGTCAAAATTGATGTGGTTGTTGATGGAGGTCCGGTTGGAATATCATGTTTCTAGGAATTGCTGTGCTTGTCTGTGATTGGCCTGTCCCAGAATGGATATGCAGACCTAGTTAAGTTGCGTACTTCCTCATCAGTACGTAAGAAATTAGTGTTGGGATCATGTCTTTTGTAGCTAATTGATGTTCAGAAAACTGACCACTAGTTTTCTGCTTGTTTTTCCGTGTAGTGTTTGTTACAGTTCTTGCAAGGCTTATTGTTCCTGGAGCAGAACAGACAAAGATGTGAATTTATTGCGGTGCTCAAAAGTATGAAAAATGTTGCAGAGTAGAAAAAGAATACTCTATGAGTTGGCATTACAGCATTAAGGAATTCTAATTTCAAGGTTGTCAGCAAAAGAGCTAGGAGTGAAATAAGCAAAACATCTTTATTTAGAAAGTTGTTACGAATTGGAATTGACCGGCTGGGAAAGTTGTGGATGAAGATTCAAAAGAGAACTGGATATACATTTGAATTTAACGGGCAAAAGAGAGAGGGCTGGCAAATGGGGGGGGGGGGGGGGGGGGGGGGTGCTTGGGAGACATTTTGAAGCTGATTCATACATAATGGCCAATGGCCTCCTCCTGTACTTTAACGTTTTGTACTCTAATATGTGCCAGCTGTGAACAAAAGTCAGTATCCAATTATTTCACTGTGTAAATGCTCGCAAAAATCTCATTATTTGGTGCAGCATAAGCATTTAAAATGCAAGTATTGCAAGGTCAGTTTCATTATGAAATCTAATGATTGCTCAGAACATGAATATTTTACATGTTGTATTCCAATTACTAAAACAAATATATCATTGCTTTGTCACAAAACTCTTTGGAAAGCTCTGACTTTTCATTGATACGATATTATGTTTGTTGCTTTTTTTCACTCTCCACATTTCATATTAAACATCATTCATTATAAAAATTGGAAGTTTTCAAATTATTACTCTCTAAAATTTGATAACACAAATAATTTATTTGGTTTAATATTCACAGTCCATATTGAATAATTGCCATTTTTAAATTGCTATGAAATAGCTGAAGATCGTACATTTCAGTGAGAAATTAAACTGATTGTTTATATATAAAATGTATGAAAACGCTAATTCTGTTTGTATGTTCAATCGTTTGCTCACTCTGAACATGTAATCATTCAGAAGCCAACCACATTAAAAATATTGGAGTGGCAAAACATAGCTTTGAATCCTAACATTCTGTGTGCAATTCTGATGACAACAGTTATGTTCCTTCTTCGATAAAATAAGATGTACTTATTTTTTTCTGTGTGAGAAAATCTTGACAGGAGTTATATTTTAGTTTCATAAATATAGAATCAACGTAATTGATTTAAGAGATTATAGTTCAGTTGAATGATTATCGTTCACATCTTATTTTTGCCCAATTCATGAAATATAGCTGACATCCGATTATTGTTCGGGTCAGTAAACTCAACACCTTGCAATGAGCTACGCTGAAATTTGCTTCAAATAGATCTGAAATCATTTACAGTGTTATTGGACCTCACAGCTGCCTGTGATACACAGAGACTCAGTGGTCTGTTCCAATATCTGTGTATTGAGCATCTAACCTGGGTCAGGGCAGTCAGTCAAACATTACTTCAAAACAAATAATTTGGAATCCACCTTGGGCAGGTGGAGAACCCGCCAACAGACTATCACTGGTCTCAGTGTAGGTACAAATGTTGTCCAGGTTAAATACTAATGGCTGACCAGCAACCAAGTTTTAAAATTCATCTTCATCAGAGCCTGGCCCAGAGACCAGACGTGTAGACATGGAAAGCCAGAATCACACCATACAAGTTACCTATGGTGATGAAGTCTGATCTGTCTCCCAGACTCCATACATCTGCACCCCGGATCAGACATGGGTGAAGACGTTAACAAGTTGACAAACTATTGCAGTGCCTTGTGTCTCACAAAGAAACCTCTAAATCCATATCCAATAAATGTCACCTTCACATTCTCCAGTATCAAAATACAATTGTACATCTCTGTGAATGGTCAGAGATTACGACATGGATCACCCAGTAGAATGTATGTGAAGTAGCCAGCAGCAAACGGCAATCCAAAATCACATTAATAACTGAACTTGGCGAATTCCGTCTGGTTTAAATAACCACACATATCATACTGGCTTTCAGGTGACTGTAACAATGCACACCATAACTGGAGGTTTTGGCCTTACACCCCTCCAAAGCTTCCTGATGTCACACATCACTCCCTCACACACTCAACAATCGATGAGAATCCACAAGCTGGGTGAAACTGGAAACATAGAACAGCGCAGCACTGCGCTGGCCCTTCTGCCTTTGACGTTCTGTCGACCTTTTATCCTACTCAAAGATCAGACTAACCTACAAACCTTTCATTATACTATCATTCATGTGCCTATGCAATTAAATATCCCTAACATAGCTGACTTTAATACAACTGCTGGCTGTTCCTTGCACACACCCAACATTCTCTGTGTAAAGAACCTACCAAAGAAGGCTACCCTAAACCTTCCTCCAATTACCTTAATATCATACCCCCTCGAGAGCCATTTCCACCCTGGGAGAAAGTCTCTGGCTATCCAATCTATCTGTGCCTCTCATAATCTTGTACACCCCTGTCAAGTCACGCTCCATTCTTCTTCGTTCCAATGAGGAAAACACCCTAGCTCCCTCAAATTTCTTTGTTAGACATGACCTCCAGTCCAGACAGCATCGCCTCAGCAGCCTCACCAAAGCTTCCATCATTCATATAACAAGGCAACCAGAAATGCTGACAATATTCTAAGTGTGGACTCACTAGGGCTCCATAGAGTTACAGCGTAACCTCACAGCTCTTAAACTCAATCCCTCGGCTAATGACCACATCAACCGCCTTTTTAACAACCTTATAAACCTGGGTAGCAACTTTTTGGGAGCTATACCATGGACCATATGATCCCCCGTTCCTCCACAATGTAAGAATCCTGCCTTTAACCCTATATTCTGCATTCAAATTCGACATTCCAAAATGAATCGTATCCCACTTTGCCATATTGAACACCATCTGCCACTTAGCAGCCGAGTCCTGCATCCTGTCAATGTCCTGTTGCAAACTACAACAGCCCTCCACACTATCAACAATTCCACCAACCTGTGTTAAATCATCAAACTTACGAACCTACCCTTCCACTTCGTCATCCAAGTCATTTATCAAAATCACAAACAAAAGAGGTCCCAGAAACGATCCTTACGGAACACCACTGCTCACTTAGTTCCACACTGAATACTTCCCATTTACCACCACTCTCTGTCTTCTATGGGCTAGCCAATTCTGTATCCAGACAGATAGGACTTCCTGTATGCCATGCGTCCTTACTTTCCGAATGAAACTACCACAGGGAAGCTTATCAAACACCTTGTTAAAATCCATGCACTCGCCATTCACTGCTCTACCTTCTTCAGTGTGCTTAATCCCATCCTCAAAGAATCCAGTAAGAGTTCTGAGGTATGACCTGCCTCTCACAAAGCTAAGCTGACTATTTCCAAATCAGACTATGATTTTTCAGAATCCTCTCCAAGACTTTGCCAAATACTAATGTAAAACTGACTGGTCTGTCATTCTCAGGACAATCTCTGTTTCCTTGCATGAACAAGGGAGTAACATTTGCAACCCTCGAACCATGCGAGGCTACTCCAATGGAGAGTGAAGACGCAAAGACCATCGCCAAAGGCACAGAAATATCTTCTCTCCCTTCCTGTATTAACCTAGGGCGTTTCCCTTCTGGCCAAGGGATTTATCTATCCTTATGTTTGTACTTCAATCTGTCTGTATTTCACCTCAACTTGTTTACTCCCTGTCCCACCAACTGATTGACTGCTTTCCATTTCAGGGCTCTGTACAGTGCTGCCTTCCTAAACAAGTATGGTTCCCAATATCATTTGTATTATGGAATGGAAAACATGGGAGGGGCAGATGTCGAAAGCTTTGACTCTGCTGCTCCTCAGATGCTGCCTGACTAGCTGTGCTTTTTCAGCGCTACAATTTTCGACTCTGATCACCAGGATCTGCAGTCCTCACTTTCTCCATTACTGAGGGCTGTCCCCTCTGCACACTGAGCAGGGAACTAATCTGCAGAAACTCGTTGTACCTGGATCTGACTGTTCAATTCTGGAAAGTTGCATTTGATGAGCACATTTACTAAAAACGAAATTAAAATTCAACAAATATTTATTCAGTCACAGATTTACAGTTTTGGTTCATGAATTGGACAGCTTGATAACGAGCAATGATTGACTGAAGAACTCCGAAGTACAGAGAGTTCCAAGTGATATATTGCAGGTCGGATGTGCTTCACCTTAATGCAGGTAATATTATCAGACAGACAGATATGATAAGGAAACGAGGTGACATGTAGAAGTCTGACATGTTTGCTGTTTCTGATATGTGTTTGAGGGAAGTCAGGGCTGACAACGCAATACTCTGTGGTACCAGAGTATTGCGTTGTCAGTGAGGAGAAAGTGAGGACTGCAGATGCTGGAGATCAGAGCTGAAAATGTGTTGCTAGAAATGCGCAGCAGGTCAGGCAGCATCCAAACAGCAGGAGATTCGACGTTTTCTGGTCCTTAGATGCTGCCTGACCTGTTGCGCTTTTCCAGCAACACATTTTCAGCAGTACCTGAGCTATATTCAGGACAGGAGAGAGGGTCAAAGTGGAGGTGGTGTTGCCTTATTAATTATGGAGTAAGTTACTGGCGTAAGAAGGGACAATATCTTGAAAGGATCTTTTAATGAGGTTTGGTGGTTAGAGCTCAGGATCAAAACCATTACAGAAACACTGCTAGGGATATATTATTAGACCCCCAGATAAAGGAAAGTACGAGAGCAGGTATATAACCAAGTTATTAAGGTAGTAAAAACAATAATAGGATCATTATATTCAGGCATTTCAATTCCAAACATTCATTAGGTCAGTGATAACTTTTTAAGAGAGGACAGGTGTTTTGAAATTTATTCCAGAGAACTTCTTATGTCAACATAGAGCAGATACAACAATGGGCAGTGCAGTGCTGGCCTCACTGTGGGGGACGAAGCCAGTCAGCTGTTCCAGGCAGAAGTGGGAGAGCATTATAGGACCAGTGACCGTGATATCACATATTTTGACTTTGCTAAGGAAAAGGCCTCAAAAATGTTAGAAAAATAAGAGTTTTTGGTTGGGGGAGACAGATTTTATGGAAAAAAAATACAGGATCTGGGCAAAGTGCAATTGTTTCTGGGTGAAACTGTAGCAGAACAAGTTGGGGCGGGGGTTGGGGATCATTTCATTAAAATTGAATTGATGACATTTTCGGCCCAGCATGTTACACCGAAGATAAAATTTAGGAAAACAAACCCAGAGAACCTCAGATGTCGACACAAATTCCGAACAGGATGAAAAAGGAAAGAGAAGCTTAAAGCAGGTACCAAATGAGCAGGTCAATGAAAGTCCTAAAAGAATATAGAAAGTAGAGGGCTAAATTTAAAAAGTCAGTGGAAGAGCAGAAGGAGGGGTGATAAAACATTAGCGGGTAAGATTAGCAAGAATCCAAAGTCATTTTTTGGGGTTTATTAAGGGGAAGAGGATAGCGCGGGAAAAAAAAATGGGAGTATTAGGGACTAAGGGAACAGCCTGTTCACAGAGCGAGCGAATATGTTAAACACATCCAACGAATCGTTCTTCATTTTTAGGAGCTGAGGAAGAATTGGAAGTTTATAGAGTGGACAAATCACCAGATTAAAGATCACCAAGTCTCACATCAGTGAGAGGGAAACAATTGTAGAAAATTCGGAGGACTGTTGCGGCTGGATCATTAAATCTCTTCAAGTCTGAGACAGACAGATTTTTATACACGTGTTACGGGGAAATTGCAGGAAAGTGGAATGGGGTATTATTAAAATTAATATAACAAAATCGAAGGAAAAGCAGACTCAGTGAGCGGACAGACATCTTGTTGCCCCTATTTCTAATGGTGTTCTTTTCCAATAGCTCTGTATTCACAAGAACATCAACCTCTCACTATGGAGTGAGACAGTGTTTGGAATGCAATCGAGGGATTCAAGGAATTCATAAACGCGATATTAATATACAGAAAGTACAAGAGGACTGCGATAATACAGATTGCCTGTCGGGGTGAAGATTTGCATCGACACAGTCACCAATACCAGAAGGAAGACCTCAACAAGACACTCTGCAAGGCCAAGCAGAGACCTGCACTAGGAAGAAGGTAGCCAGTGGCCAGGTGTCAAGGAGTGCTGAAAGCCCAAACACTACATCATTGTAGTGTCTTCTCCCTTCCCTGACCAAATCTAAATGTGGAGGGATAGACAGACATGCCGTTGTAGCAGAGTAAGCAGTAAGGCTTTGACACAAGAGGCTTCAGACAACAGCAGCTCAGCAAAACTTACCGGTAAACTCAAATAAAGTCCTTTTCACTCTATTGTTACATCAGTCTAGATCGCAGTTAGGGCAGCCGCACGTTCCTCTTGTGGAGATTTCTGCCGGCCCTGATGGCTACACGTGTGGGCACTGCACCCAGCTTCAGCTCCTGGGCTACCATGTTAGGGAGCTACGCTGGGGGGCACGGTGGCTCAGTGGTTAGCACTGCTGCATCAGAGCACCCGGGACTAGGGTTCAAATCCTGTCTCGGCCAACTGTCTGTGTGAAGTTTGCACGTTCTCCCCGTGTCTGGATTGGTTTCCTCTGGGTGCTGCGGTTTCCTCCCACAGTCCAAAGAAGTGTCGGTTAAGTGAATTGGTCATGCTAAATTGCCTATAATGTTGGTGTAGGGGAATGGGTCTGGGTGGGCTGCTCTTTGGTGGCTCGGTGCGCGGACTCGTTCGACCAAAGGGCCTATTTACACACTGTAGGTAATCTAATTTATAATGCACTCAGTGTCATCGGAGATACTGAGAAATTCGTAGTTAAGTGCTTTAGTTTAGTGGCCACATCCAAGACACGCCTCTAGTTATGTTTCTTTAATAACTGTAATATTCCAGACCAACGTTCATCGCCCTAAGTTCATTTGCCTTACCTGTCGGCTCTGTTCGCGTTTAAATAAACACAATTTAATCCAACATGCGTTCATTTCTTCCTGTCGTGTTCCAGGCAGAGAGTAGTTGGGCGACCACTAGGAATCGCAAAGGGTGCAGGCAGGGGGGCAGGAATCCCCTGTGCCCATTCCTCTCGATAACAAGTAGACAATTTTTGATTGTTGGGGGCGATGTCCGTTCAGAGGAAAGCAGCAGTAGCCAGGCTGGTGGTACTACCACTGCCTCTGGCGAACAGTGGGAAAGGGTAAACGTAAACAGGACGTTAAAGATATCAGGGTCGATTATTAGAGAGACAGATCGGAGATTCTGTGGCCACAAACGGGAATCCAGGATGGTGGGCTACCTCCAAGGTGCTGGGGTCCAGGATATCTCCAAGTGGCTGTAGAACATTCTCAAGGGGGTGGGTGAGCAGCCAGAAATCAGTTGGCACAAATAATACTCGTAGAAATATGGGCGAGGTCCTGCAGCGTGATTACAGAGAGCTGGGAGAAACATTTAAAAAAAAACCTTGACAGTGGTAATCTCCTGAGAGGGAGATTACCATCCGAGACATGCATTGGAGGGGACACCGTTATCTTGGCTGCCAGGTTTGCAAGTGTTACAAGGGTGTGTTTAAACTAGATTGACAGGAGGTGGTATCCTAAGAGCATGGGGGCAAGTGCGAGGCTGAAGGTGATAGAGTAATCAGAAATAGTTAGCTGGAAAACGACAGACAGAAAGTACTGCCTTTTGGATTAAATTGCATCTATTTTAATGCAAGAAGGCCTACAGGTCAGGCCGATGAACTCAGGGCGTGGATAGGTAGGTGGGACTGGTATATTATCGCCATTGCACAAACATGGCTAAGTGATGGGTAGGACTGACAGCTTAATGTGCCAGGGTACATATGCTTTAGGTGAGACAGAGATGGTGGAAGGAAGGGAGGGGAGTTGCATTTCTCATTAAGGGGAGTACCATAGCAGTAAGCGGAGATAAAATAACTGATGGATCACCCACTGAGGCTTTGTGGGTGGAGTTAAGAAGTAGTAAGGGGTTGGTGAGGTGATTGGGAATGTACTATAGGCCCCCAAAGAGTCAACAGGAATGAGAGTAACAAATATGCAGGGAGGGAGGGAAGACCTGCAGGAGCAATAGGGTCATCAAAATAGGGGATTTTAATTTTTCTAATATAGACTGGAACGGCCAGAGTGTTAAGGGATTTAATGAGATAGAATCTGTTAAATGCGTCAGGAAAGTTTTCTCAAGCAGTATATAGAATGTCCTACTCGGGAAGGGGTAAAACTCGAAATTTTCAAATGTAGGGGGTAGTGTAATTTTTAAACGGTTAGCTGCATTTTAGTCTTTTCTACCTTATAGTAAACACAAGTGCCTTATAGTAAACACAAGCAGACACTCGAAACCGGTGCCGGACCTCCCCCATGTTTTTATGAATGAAACAATTGTAACAGCTTTCCTCGATAGCTGAGAGACCGCCCTTAACCACAGTTGTACAACATCATCCATATAAGGAAAGAACGGGGAACTCGAACACTGATTGGCCAAGTGAGTAACAAAATAATCGCAGGCACCAGAACCCAAATAAGGAAAACAGTGGGGAACCCTAGCACTCATTGGTCAAGACAGCAGTAGGAGACCCAGCCCACATTTACGTATATTAATGTGTGGAGATTATTATTAATGTGTGTACCATTTGCACCCGACTTTGCAAAGTTGAATGAAAAGTTTTGGACAGACTCCTCCGTGTCTTTGTTCCTGGGAAGGGAAATAAAAGTGCCGGAGATGGGGCTGGACAGCCGCATATCTCGTACAATTGGGGGCTCCTCCGGGACAAAATAATTATTGCCGGCGGGGGGGGGGGAAAGTCTCTTCGGCTCACGGATCAAGCCTGATCATAACAAAGACGCGTCTAGTATATATTTATACTTCTCACTGATCAGCTTGGTCTGTCGGCCGTCGGCCAAGAGAGGATGTGACCCGGCTCATTTAAAAATAATTTTGAATCCTGGAAAAGGAACACACGGACGAGTGTTGGGACGACCGGTTAGTGACTATACACGGGGGTACACACATTTAAAAGGGCCAGACAACTCCGTGCACGGATCAAGGTAAGAGATTTTTTTTGTTCTTCCTTGTTGGCCACGTGGTTTTGACGGTCATCTGTGAAAACGCTTTAGGCGTTTAAGACCAGGACCGAAGATAAGCCACGGGAAATTGTGGTTTTGACGGTCATCTGTGAAAATGTTTTAGGCGTTTAAGACCAGCACCGAAGATAGACCATGGGAAATCAGACTTCTAGATTTACTAAGGAGAAGTCAGGGAACTGCAAATGGAAAAGAAATACCCCCCGATAGTCCATTAGGTCGGAAGTTAAGTCTATGGATGGACAGTAGTAGAACAAAGGACTTAAAGAAAGAGACCATGATAAAATATTGTTTTATATGGACCAAAGAACCTATCCGCGCCCGCTCGGTAGTTTGGCCCGAGTATGGGTCTGATGAAGACTGGGTGTGTCAAATCCTAAATGTATATGTTAACAGAAAACAACCGTTTAACCCAGAAGAGAGCAAATACGCCGCCGCCTGGTTGGCGGGCGATAGCGAGAGTCCCACACGTCTCTATCCTCTGATTCCCCAAACAGACCCGAGGAAGCCCCAGAAGTCTTGGGACATCCTCACCGACGGTTTGCCACCGTCTGCCCCGCCACCGTATATACCACCCGCGCACGACCAGGCGCACGACCAGGTGCACGACTAGGCACACGACCAGGCGTCCAGCGCGGACCTCCCTCCTGCGACGGATAAATCCGATTCCCAGCAGGCTACGACCAGTGAGGCAGGGACTGCTGGGGGGGGGGGCACAGGAGGGGGCGCAGAACCCACCCCAGGCACTAGGAAATCAGTCCGACTCGAGATGCGGAAAGGTCGAGAAGAGGAATTGAGAGCTGGGAGGAGTGACAATATTGAACAGCTGAACCCCTTACGAGAGGTGCCGTTTGGGAACGAACGGACTGGGTTCGTAGTACAACCTTTAAATTCTGGGAATATCCGGCAACTCCGTAACGAACTACCCCGTCTACTGGACGACCCCATCAGTGTGGGAATACAACTGGACCAATTTCTGAGGCCCAGTATATACACATGGGCTGAACTGCAGGCCATGATGAGAATACTATTTAATTACGATGAAATTGTTATGATCCGGAATAGTGCAATGGCCATTTGGGATAGGGAGCATCAGGACGGCCCTCAGCGTGGAGAGCAGAAGTACCCCTTAGAGGACCCCCGGTGGGATCATAACGACGACGGGGGACGGGCCAATATGACAGATCTCAGAAGCCTTATAATCAGGGGGATCCAAACCTGCGTGCCCAAACAGCGGAATTAAGCGAAAGCATTCGAAGTTGGACAGAAAAAGGATGAATCCCCGAGTGAGTTTTTAGACCGTTTGCGGGAGTCCATGCGAAAGTATTCAGGTTTAGACCCCGATGGGGAAATAGGCAAGGGCATGCTTAAGGTGCACTTTGTGACTAAGTCATGGCCTGACATTCAGAAGAAATTACAGAAAGTGGAGGATTGGGCTGAAAAAGATGTTGAGAATTATTACGGGAAGCACAGAAGGTGTACGTTCAGAGGGATGTAATAAGGGAGAAACAGAAGACAAAAATGATGGTGGCAGCTGTACGGGAAGCTTGTAAATCCACCGGAATGGGGGAGGGAGGTTATGGGGTGGAAAGAGGAATGTCGAAGAAAAGTTGGAGAGGGAGAGAAGCGAGACGGGGCAGAAGTGAGAGAGGAGGATTTTATGGATTTGAGCGCCTCCAATGGCCGGATGTTACCATTGCGGGAAACTGGGACACTTCAAAAGGGATTGTCCCGAGTTTAAAAGGGAAAGAGAAGGGATGTATGAAATGGAGCGTGAACAAATGGATTAGGGAAGTCAGGGGAGGATCGGAACACGGGCCTACCAAGAACCCCTGGTAAATTTACGGGTGGGCCCATTTAGACAAGATGTTACCTTCTTAGTTGACACAGGCGCCGGCAGGTCCTCAATCCCCCTCCATCCTAGGGGGGTTGGCTTCCAAGCTAAAACATTAAACATTTCAGGAGTTAAGGGTGGGGTTTTTAGTGCGAAAATATTCGAACCACAACCCTTGCGGCTGGAGGAGGAGGAGCTCCAGGTGGAATTCCTTCACCTCCCCCATCTTCCCTATGGGTTGTTGGGACGGGATTTGATAGTCCGTTTCGGATTACGAATAGAAGTGGGAGAAGAGGATGAATTAGCCGTTACCATGTCATACCTTAGTGAGTCCCGATTGACAGAGATAGACCCTAGGGTTTGGGTCGCCAAAGGGAACCGGGGGGGACTCGCAATTCGACCTGTGGAGGTACAATTAAAGCCCCAGAGCCCCGACGTCAGAGTGCGCCAATACCCCATCTCTTGGGAAGGGAGGCGGGGTCTGAAGACAGTTATGGAAGACCTAATAAAAGATGGTTTGGTAGAGCCCTGTATGTCACGATACAATTCCCCCATCCTGCCGGTCCGGAAGTCGGACGGGAGCTACAGAATGGTCCAAGACCTAAGGGATGTAAATAAAATTGTCCAAGTACGGCACCCTGTGGTACCGAACCCATACACTATTCTGGGGCGAATACCCCCGGACCACGGCTGGTTTAGTGTTATAGACTTAAAGGATGCCTTCTGGGCGTGTCCCCTGGACAAGGACAGTAGGGATCTTTTTGCTTTTGAATGGGAGGATCCTGATACTGGTAGAAAACAGCAGTACAGGTGGACCGTGCTCCTCCAAGGATTCACTGAGTCCCCGACTCTGTTCGGGCAGATTCTGGAACAATTATTGGAGGGACTAACCTTGTCCCCGGCCCTTAAGCTTATACAATACGTGGACGATCTCCTTTTATACGGGCCCACGGAGGAGGACGTCCTACTTGGGACTAATGCCCTGTTAAATTACCTAGCTGAGAAGGGGTTAAGAGTGAGTCAGAAGAAGCTCCAATATGTCGAGAAAGAGGTTAAGTACCTGGGACACTTGATAAGCCAGGGACAGAAACGAATAAGTCCAGAAGGAGTGCGGGCAATAATCGAACTAGGCCTCCCAACGACCAAGAGGGAGTTGCGGAAGTTCTTGAGACTCTTAGGCTATTGTCAGTTATGGATAGATGACTATGCCCCCCTTACTAAAGACTTGTACCTAAAACTCATTGAGGAGGCACCCAATAGAATAAAATGGGAGGAGGAGGAGAAAATGTTAATTGGAATTCTAAAAGAAAAATTGATGACCGCACCTGTTTTAAGCTTGCCGGATTTTAGTAAGACATTTCGTCTCTTTGTGAACTCCAGAAAGGGAACCACTCTTTGAGTATTGACCCAGGATTGGGGGGGAGAAAGGATGCCCGTGGCTTTCCTGTCAAAGATTCTGGATCCAGTCTCCCGAGGGTGGCCGGAGTGTATCCAAGCGGTGGCAGCCACGGCAAAGCTGGTAGAGGAAAGCAGGAAGTTGACTTTCGGGGCCCCCTTGACAGTCACTACTCCCCACCAGGTTAGAGCCATCCTGAATCAGAAGGCCGGGAGGTGGCTGACTGACTCGAGAATTCTGAAATATGAAGCCATATTGTTAGGCCGAGAAGACCTCCGAATAGAAGTCGGGGGCTGCCAGAACCCGGCGGACTTTCTTTGGAAAGGGGAAGGGGAGGAGGAACTGGAACACTGCTGTTCAGACATAATAGAGTACCAGAGTAAAGTGAGGGAAGATCTGAGGGACACCCCCTTACATGCAGGAAGGCGGTGGTACATTGACGGGTCCTCTCGAGTGATAGATGGGAAAAGACACAACGGTTATGCAGTCATTAGTGAGACTGGTTGGGAATTAGTGGAAAGTGGACGGCTACCGAATGCCTGGTCCGCACAAATGTGCGAATTGTACGCCTTGCACCGGGCTTTGAGGAATTTAAAGGGAATAGCCGGGACAATATACACTGACTCTAAGTATGCCTTTGGGGTAGTACACACCTTTTGGAAGATCTGGAAGGAAAGGGGAATGATAAATAGCAGAGGAAAGGAGTTGGTCCACGAGGAACTAGTAGCCATGATCTTGGAGGATTTGTTGCTGCCACAAGAGATTGCTGTAGTACATGTGAAAGGGCACCAGAAAGACGATAAAATAGAGACCCTGGGGAATCAATTGGCAGATGAACAGGTAAAATTGGCCGGGATGGGGAAGGAAGTAATAAACTGCCTGGTAAGGATTCCCCAGATATCCGAAATTACCGAAGTGCCCACGTTTACTGACAAAGAAGAAACTCTTCTTGTGTCTCTGGGGGGTACAAAGGATAGGGAAGGGAAGTGGACCTTACCCGATGGCCGCCAGCTACTAAATCGACCGTTGACGCGGGACATTATTGCCCGTCTACACCAAGGGGGTCACTGGGGCGTCCAGGCACTGTGTGCTGCTTTCCTGCGCCGATATGCTCACCCTGGTCTGTACACGGTAGCCAAGCAGGTCACAGGAGATTGCATTACATGTCGAAAGATTAACAAAAGGGGGCTACGGCAGCATGCAAGACAAGGGGGTAGGAGTCCGGCCTATAGGCCGTTTGGGTATGTCCAGGTAGATTACACTGAGCTCCCCCCCATAGGTCGCCTGAAGTATCTATTAGTAGTAGTAGATCACCTGACAGGATGGGTGGAACCTTTCCCCACTGCCACGGCAACAGCAACTCAGGTTAGCAAAGTTCTACTCGAACAAATCATCCCACGATTTGGGCTACCCCGCGCTATTGACTCTGACCAGGGGAGCCACTTCACCTCGACCGTCCTCCAGAATGTAGTGCAAGCAATGGGGATTGACTGGGATTTGCACACCCCCTGGCATCCCCCCTCCTCGGGCAAGGTCGAAAGAATGAACCAGACCATCAAAAAGCAGCTAACCAAACTCACTAGTGAAATCGGCCTGCCTTGGACCAAATGCCTACCCCTTGCCCTATTGCAAATTCGCACCCAGCCAAGGCGGGATTTGGGCGTCTCCCCTATCGAAATGCTGTTTGGCCTCCCGTTCCATGGGCCGAAGGGGGAACCTCCTGTATTCGTGTCTCGGGATATGTTTGTGCAAAAATATGTGGTGGCTCTGGGGTCTGCTCTATCTCGTTTACGCCAACAGGGACTTTTGGCATAGACGCCGCCCCTCGGGTTTGCGGTGCACACCGTCAAGCCGGGTCAGTGGGTCCTAATTAAAAACTGGAAGCAACGTACCCTCGAACCAACTTGGGACGGTCCCTTCCTGGTACTTTTGACGACCGAAACGGTTGTCCGTACGGCCGAAAAGGGCTGGACACATTACACTCGAGTCAAGGGACCAGTGCCACAACCGACGGAGGATGAACGAACCTCTCTGACAAAGGCAGCTAAGGAACAGAGACCCTGAGAACAAACTAATCGGACTTTGGCGAGTCTAAAGGAACTGTGCCCTCTGGCTACAGGTGTCACGACAAAATGCGGTCAATCGTATTGTTAACTTGCTTTGCCATTATCCTTGGGCTGGGTCATAGTGTGCGTGTTACCCAATTTGGCCTCCGGAAAAAACAAGTAGAGGACCGTCAGTGGTTCTCCATCTCCGTGCTTGCCAACAAGCCAACACAGACATTTAGCTTAGACCGATGTGGGTTGGTGCCCTGCAGGACTAAAAGTGAACTGAATCAAACTAAACGGAACCTAGAGAGAGAAAGGGGATTCCAGGGTCAGGCGTTAGTATTACAATTGCATGGTAGGGAAGGCATACATAGGCCTCCAGCCCCCGGGGTCCAGGCTATGGTGTCAGTTGTCCGTGATCCCATCACCCCTGGACAGGATTGTGGGCAAAATCAGTGCAATCCGCTCGATCTGGCCATAAAGAACTTGGGAAACAACGGGGCGAGCCTTAATGGAACAATACTGGGTATTAGAGTTGGGGGCCAGGCAGGACAGGAGGGGGTGAAGCTGTGCTGCACGTATATCACGGTCATTGAAGCTGAGTCTGGGGGCTCATCCGCCACCGATGAGCAGGGAAAGATTAGAATAATTGAGGTGACGGATTTGGAAAAGACCTTTGAAATAGAAACGGGATACGGGGAGGCGAATGCCTGGATGGAATGGGTCAAATATACTGTGAGGAGCATGAAAAAGAGTGATTGCTACGCATGCACGGGTGCCCGCCCATTCCCGCTGGGATGGGAGAAACACCCACGAGCCTTGGACTGCATGATAAGGCTGTACCAGGACCGAGAGGCCTGGAACGACTCCACTTGTCGACCCTTGAGTTTGAAGTTTCCCCCCGTCAAGTCTGAGGGGGCGCCCCTCCCGCCATCATTCTCGGGGGTAACGGGTACGCACCAGGCCTGCGTCTCTCGGACGGGACTACAGTGGGACAACGATGTGGGGACATTTGACAAGTGCAGCGGATCAATTCGGCTGGTCAATGAAACTACTGGGGGCGGGAATTACTCCCACATTCATGTGCCTAGGGCAGACCTCTGGTGGTACTGTGGTGGGAGGGTTCTGCGACAGACCCTGCCCCAAAAATGGACGGGCACTTGTGCAATCGTTCAACTGGCCATCCCATTCACCCTGGCATTCGAAAAACAAGAGCAACCCCGTTCCAGTGGAAGAACTGAGAGAGCTTTGGAGACCTCTTTCGATGATAACATATATTTAGATGCCATAGGGGTCCCCAGGGGTGTTCCTGACGAGTACAAGGCTAGGAACCAGATAGTGGCGGGTTTTGAGTCGTCACTTTTCTGGTGGGTGACCATCAATAAGAACGTGGATTGGATTAATTATATTTACTACAATCAGCAGAGGTTCATTAATTATACCCGGGATGCAGTGAAAGGAATAGCAGAACTGGACGCCACTAGTTGGATGGCGTGGGAAAATAGGTTGGCCTTAGACATGATGTTGGCAGAGAAGGGGGGTGTTTGTGTCATGATAGGCACTCAGTGCTGCACTTTCATCCCCAACAACACAGCCCCTGATGGGTCCATCACGCGCGCCCTGGATGGACTCACCACATTGGCGGACGAACTGGCCGAAAACTCGGGTATCGACTCTGGCCTCACGGACTGGTTGGAAGCTTGGTTTGGTAAATGGACGGGGGTAGTCGTTCCCTTTCTTGTCTCATGTATAGTGGTGGCAGGGGTACTCACTGCCCTTGGGTGTTGCGTTATTCCCTGCGTCCGGGGATTAACTCAACGACTGATCGAAACCGCCCTTACTAAGAGGGATGTTCCCTATGGGCAGGTTGAACGAATGAATCTCGAGATGGAACAACGTGAATCCCTCTTGGGCGGGGGTAGTATTAGAGACGGGCAGTTTGATGAACACGCTCGGGAGTTATTAAACGCCCTGGAGAAGAAACTTACTGTTTAAAAATTACAGACCGTAAGAAAAGACACGGGGGATTTGTAGGGGGTAGTGTAATTTTTAAACGGTTAGCTGCATTTTAGTCTTTTCTACCTTATAGTAAACACAAGTGCCTTATAGTAAACACAAGCAGACACTCGAAACCGGTGCCGGACCTCCCCCATGTTTTTATGAATGAAACAATTGTAACAGCTTTCCTCGATAGCTGAGAGACCGCCCTTAACCACAGTTGTACAACATCATCCATATAAGGAAAGAACGGGGAACTCGAACACTGATTGGCCAAGTGAGTAACAAAATAATCGCAGGCACCAGAACCCAAATAAGGAAAACAGTGGGGAACCCTAGCACTCATTGGTCAAGACAGCAGTAGGAGACCCAGCCCACATTTACGTGTATATAATGTGTGGAGATTATTATTAATGTGTGTACCATTTGCACCCGACTTTGCAAAGTTGAATGAAAAGTTTTGGACAGACTCCTCCGTGTCTTTGTTCCTGGGAAGGGCTATGTCGAGGGACAAAACTGGTCCACAGGTTCATGCTCTAACTTGGGGTGTGGCTCAGCTACAGGTAGCTGGGATCAAGGGAATCCCTGGAGGTATATACGAGATACAGAAGTTTACTGAAAAAGGAAATCGGCGAAACGGGGCAAGAAAGAACCTTGGCTGAGAAAATTAGGATGAATCCAAAAAGGTACTTTAAATATATTAAAAGAAAAAGCAAGAACTGCATAGAAAATAGGACCCCTCAAATACCAATGTGTACAAGTATGTGTGCAACTATAAGAGATTTGTGAAGTCCTCAACGAATATTTCTACTCTATCTTTACTGTGGAGAAAGACATGATGACTTGAGAACTTAAAGAAGTTAGTGGTGATATCTTAGGGACAATCCATATCACAGTAGAGGAGATTTTGGACGTACTAGAATGTTTGAAAGTGGATAAATCTCACGGTCCTTACCCGATATATCAAAGAACACCTCAAGGGGCTCCAGAAGAATTTGCGGGGACACTGGCTTATAATGTTGATCATCATTAACCACAGGTGACATCGCGGAAGACTGGAGGATAGCAAATGTTGTGCCCTTATTCAAGAAGAACTGAACAACAACAAAAAAACCTTGGAACTATAGACCAGTAGGTTTAACATCCGTGGCAGGTAAGTTACGTGAGAAGGTTCTGAGGGATAAGATTATATGCATTTAGAAAGACAGGCTTTGCTTTGGAACAAAAAGTGTGGCTTTGTGCGAGGAAGTTTGTGCCTGACAATTTTCTTAAAGTAATTGGATGATGTGACCAGGCAGATTGACTTGGGTGGGGCCGTAGACGTCGAAACATATGATTTTGGAAAAGCACAGCAGATCAGGCAGCATTCGAGGGGCAGGAGAATCTATGTTTCGGACATAAGCCCGTCGTCAGGAACCTCCAAAACATCGATTCTCTTGTTCGTCTGATGCTGCCTGAAATGTTGTCTCGTGCCACACTTTTCTACACTGATCTCCAGCATCTGCCGTGCTCACTTTCTCCAAGGGCGGTAGATTTAGTCAATATGGATTTCAGTTACAGCAGAACAGAATGAGGCTTTACAGCCCCTGGAGCCTGATGTACAATTACAGGAGGAGACCAACAAGTCCCTCGGGCCTATAAAACTGTAACCAGATCATGCAGCACCAGTATCCAGTTGCACTGCAACAGGATCAGTCCATTCAGCTATTTGAAGTCACTAACACAGGAAATGGAAAAGGCCACAAAACGAGTGGACTTTGGGGTATACTGGAATAAAACCAGGCAACATAGACACTAAAACCTGCCCTTCTATTCAGTAAGTTAGGGCTGATCTGCACTCGACCGCAATTTCTCCTTCATGCCCAATTCTTTGTAGCCCTCGACTCTGACGGGTCAAAATCCATTGACACCCATTCGCAACCCCACCCCCCCCAACAACATTTCAGTGATGTAGCCTCCCCTAACTGTCTGGTCCCAACCGTCACGACCCCCTGAGAGAAGGAAACACTCCTCACACATATACCTTGGCCTATTGTCATGGATGGAAGATATGAACACAGCGTAAAGTGACTGGCACTGATATCATGGCAGTATTTGATTGAGGAAGATATCAAGGACACTTAACAAAATTTAACTTGATGGAAATCAGTTGTAAAATCCCCACTGATTGGATCCTTCAGAACACAATGGGACTAGTGGACATCAATCTTCCCAGTCCCTGGATATCTCCGTGGACAATCTTCGGGGTAGCTTCTTTGGCACAAACATCTTCAATTGCTTCATCAATGTCTTTCCTTCTGTCATACGATCAGGGTTGGGGATGTCCTGTGAAGATTATACAATGTTCAGAACAATGGGTCACCTCCTAAAGTACTAAAGTATCAAATCTGGACAACATTTAAGGTAAAGATAACATGAATCAAAAGCACTGTAGGACACTAAACATTTCCACGGTTAAAAGAAAGATGAACACCTTCAGCAACTCTAGCTGGTTTTAAAAAAGCCATTCAGCCCATCTGATCTGTTGGATAACAAGAGGGGCAATGCATTCACTCACTCCTGCCCATTACACAAGGAGACAATTAAAAAAAACAATCGATCTCGGAATCCAAAATAGACACGCAGAAAGCTGGAAGAACAAAATAAGCAAGGCAGCATCAAGACGTTGAGAAGTGAACGCCTTGGATATAACCCTTTGTCTGGATGTGGTTAGGAGTAAGGAGGTCTATCGATCAAGGGTTGGGTGAAGGAGGAGAAGGCAGAGTGGCGAGGTGGGGTTATGTGAACACAGAGAAGGGGTATCAGCGGGTTGCTGATGGGAGGGCTGAATCCAGTTGATAGCTGGACAAAAGGTTGCTCAGAGGAATGGAAGGGAGGGGTGGACCTGGGAAGGCAGTCAGGGGATTGGAAGGGAGGTTATTTGAAATTGGAGAATTCAATGTTAAGTCCCCGGGGTGTAGGCTGCACAGGTGACAGATGAGATCTTGTTCCTCCAAATTATGGTTTGGTTTATTGTGGCAATAGAGGAGGCCAAGGTTGGCCATGTCAGAAAGGGATTGGGAAAGATGATTGAAATAGGAAGTGACTGGCAGGTTTTCCATTCCACCTAACGACCCTACCGTTCAGCTCCCAACCGGATTCAACCCTCCCATCGTCCAACTAGGTTGGCCCCACCACTTATGTCCACATATCCTTAACTCACCATCTCCGATCTCCCCACCCCACCCAATCCCTTCCCTCTTTATCTGCAGTTCCCCACCACCACAACCCAGTTCTGAAGAACTATTATCACTGAAATGTTGACTTTCCCAGCTCATGATGCTGCCTGGCTTGCTGTTTTCTTCCAGCCTTCTGTTTGTACCCTATAACTCAGGAAGATAGAGTCTAATCAGCACAACGTGCTGGTAGGCAGAAACCACGCGTTGCCCACTGAAGTCCTTGAACGTCTTCCCTCTGGCCAGGAGGAAGACATTCAGTCCCTTGAGACACTGACACATGAAAAGAAGAGGCCATTCAGACCCTCCAAACTGTTACACTGAAATAGGAGGATGTCATTATTGCTGCAACACGACAAACCAATGAGGCAAAGACTGCAAAGACAGACTGCTCCATGCTGTTTCTCCTGGCTCCATTGCTAATGTTACACACGTGTTATGTTAACGTGGTTTGCTGACCATGAGAAGAGAAAGTGATTGGTTTGTACCAAGTCCAAGGAGGCATCTTCCATCTCCGAGATATTATGGATGAGGCTAGACTACTCAAAACATTTTTAGGCAGGCTGCCCAGAGCATACCTTTGCAATTTGTTTCGGTAAGTGTACAATGAAAATTAACTGGAGAAATTTAGCTAGATTGACTACTAGATTTTAAAACAGACAAAAACTTTATTCGTAAAATTACACATTGAAACACAAAGAACAGAATATAGAATCACGTCAGAATTCAACCTATTCAGCGAGACTTAGTTATGTTGTTCCGAATATACACAACTGTCCCAATAAGCTAACTCCCAATAAAAACAAGTACAAACGGAAAACCTACTTCTATGTTGAAGTTGAAGGTCAGAAAAGAGAGAGAGTTTCCACCCAGCTCCCAGTTGAACTTCCCAGTTCAAAACTCAACTGAAAACTGCTCAGCTCAACTCAGCTCAGCTAGTTCAGCTAAATCGCTTACCACTTTCCAGTCATTATACTGGTCACTTATAAAGTATGACCACATTGGCCTGAAGTCTCATCTGTTTCCATGTAAACAAAAGGCCTCTAAAAATTCTTTTCATCTTTGTACCAAATCAGACTGATCGGAGCTTGGCCCCGTTTTATTGAAACTCTGAAAAAAAACAAGGACAGAGTCTCCTTGAGCCAAGGAACAGCTTTTAGACAAAAAAGGCACTTACTTTGTGACATGTTCCCCACCCCCCAAAAAAAAGAACCACCAATGCTAAAATGGCTGCATTTCAAACCCAGTTAGTAGTCTCAAAACTGACAGATATACTATACTAACTGGAAGTATTCAAAATGCACCAACCTATGCAAATTCAGGCCGCGGTACACCCACCACCGAACACTTCCGTATCTCATTCGAGTCTCAATAACTCATCAGCTTTCACGTTTTCGCGACCTGCCACATGCACAATTGTCAGATTGAACGGATACAGCAACAAGCTCCATCTAAACAGTCTGGCATTTTTTTTTCCACAAATGTCAATGTGTTGTGATCAGTGTATACGATTGTCTCAGATGCATTGCTGGTAATATAAACACAGTTATGATGTATTGCCAACAGCAAGTTTAAAGTCTCTTTCTCCACCGTTGAACATTTCTGTGGATGAACGTTCGACTTCCCAGAAAAATACCCGATGGGTCTTTCTATTCCCTCATCATCCTTCTGCAGGAACACCGGACCACTACCCACATCACTGGCATCGATAGCCACCTTGAAAGGCTTCATGTAACTAGTGTAGCTAATACTGGGGGCAGTGGTTAACACAGTTTTTAGGCTGTAAAATGCCTTTTGATAGTCCTCTGTGCACTGAGAGATCTTGCCCTTGACAATTCGGTGAGTGGAGCAGCCACACTGCTTAAGTCTGGCACAAACTTTCAGTAAAATCCAGTCAATCCCAAGAACCGTAGCACTACGTATTTCTTTTTGTCGACGGTGTGAAACAATCCCCAACTACTTTCGTTTTCGTATCTCATGGGGGCATTTGTTCATGTCCAATAAAGTCACCCAGGAACGTGACTTCGGCTTTCGCACATTCACTTTTAGCTAGGTTTACCACCTTCTGAAGTCAATTGACCAAGTCCGATAAATGCTGTAAATGTTCCTTTCATGAGTCACTAAAAACCATTAATGTACAACACATAGTTGGGTAATCCGGCAATGACCTTATTATCAGTCTCTGAATTGTGGCTGGATCGTTTTTCATAATAGATGCCACAACTTTGAACTGATTTAGTCCATTTGGCATTATGAAAGCCGAAATTGCCTTCGCTCTCTTTGGCAGAGGTTCTTGGCAGTCGCCTCTGAGCAAATTAAACTTAGAAATGTAAATAGCTTCTCCCACTTTTTCGACACAATTCTCCAAATATGGAATTGGATATGCACCACTCTTTGTAACGGCATGGACTTTGTGATCGTTCACACAAGGACCTCAGCACTGACTACTTACAGCCCACGGACTGCAGTGGGTCAGGAAGGCTGCTCACCGAAACCTTCTCAAGGACAATGACGAAAGGGAATTAAATACAGGCCCAGCATCCAATTACTGAAGAAATGAAGATTATCACACTCAGGGAAGAGAGAAAAACAGATAAAAATAACTTTAAACAGGGACTTTGATATATACCTTACATGGTCATCATTATCAGTAATATGGGAACAGGAGAAACATAAGTAAGGTTTAATTTCATTTTTTATTGCCATCCCAGCTGATCATCAAAAATCCCTTTGTTTTTTTCTTTCTCTTTATCCCTCTCTTTCTCCATCTATTCAACTCAGTCCTTCTTCCCTTCATAACATATGTCGGTGTCACCAACATCAATCACGCTATTTCCCAACTGTGTTCGTTTCTGATGTATGGTCATTAGAATCGAATTGCCAATTCTATTTTTCTCTCGACCCGAAGGGGCTGCCAAATCTGCTCAGTATGTCTGGCACTTTCTCGTTCTTTATTGTTTCTGATCTGTTTCATCATTCTTTGCTTAGTTTGTTATTACTTGGAATGTCTGCATTGCTGACAGGGGCAGCATTTGTTGACATAACCAAATGTCATTTCCTGCGAGGTCATTCTTTCAGGCATTACAGAACCAAGCACATTGCTTTGGGCCTGACATCAATCTTAAGCCAGACCAGATAATAACACAAGATCTAATTACCAAAGGACATCAGTGAAATAGGTAAACGTATAGACAAAATGCCGGAGATGTTATGGTTGTTATTAGTGAAACTTGCTTTTATTTCCAATTCCTGTCTTTTGTATTTACTTTCTGACATCGTCCTGAAGAAGGGCTAATGCCCGAAACGTCGATTCTACTGTTTCCTAGATGCTGCCTGACCTGCTGCGCTTTTCCAGCAACACATTTCCATCTCTGGTAGGATGTGGAAGAGTGTCTTTCTGTGTAATAACCTGTGCATATGAATTACATTTCTTCCGACATTACTGCTCTGAGAGAGTGTTCCTGTCATTAAGTTATTTTAGAGACAAGGGCAATGTTGTGATCGAAATATTTGCAGCTGAAAGAGTGCTTAGAGGAGAGTGGAACGATAACGTCTGAATTTTACTAAAGCATACATAATGGTTTATTAAGCGTCAGCATTGATGCCAAGATGGTGACTGGGCATATAATCGAGTTGGTAGTGGGTTGGTTTGGTGATGGACAGAATACCGAGACATAAATGAATTCAGGGAAGAAAGGTACTTCGGTATTGTGAACAGTCTCGTTCTCAGATGTTTGTGAGGGTGGGGCTGTGGGGTGGTTCTGAAATTTTTGGGTAATCAATGGAATTTGCATTTGAAATTGAAGACAATAATTTCCGTCTTTATCAAATATAGATAACAGAAATAACAAAGAGGTTCGCCATGGTTGAAGAGATTAATAAATGGATAGAGATGAAGAAACTTACCAGGAATACCAACAATAGCGAGGATGGGATAGTAACCCGCCTGGATAATCATCAGTGGTAATGCGAAGTGGTAATGTTGAAAAGACCAGGAAAAATAGAAAAGTCCATCGGATAAGCTCATGTTCATTGTTGCAGCATTCCAGTCTAATGTTCTCAGATTCTGATCCATTAATGGATCATTCCAGACTATTCTAGGTTGTTTAAATCTCCCTTTTCTGTCTCTGCAGCTGCTGCTCCCTTTGAGCGTTGGAGTTGATGCATCTGCTGCTGCAATGGCATAAACCATTGCAAGAGGCCCCTTACTAATAGGAGACGGAAAACATCCAGTGACACAACAAGGATCCATTAAGACTGGCATCACTCACAGTCACTGAACAAACAGCTCCATTTAACTCCTTTCAGTATGGTTCCTTCAGTTCACAAAAAACTACTGGACTGGATTGAATGTTAGCACCGCTGGCTATTGATCAAATCTCCCATCACCCATTGCTCTCGTGAAGTTAGTAGTGAGGGAGAATGATGCATGTTTTTTTTTTATTACAGGCTAGGTGATTCTGCTGTGTTGTCCATTTGCAATACGGTAACCGGCTGAACCTCCCACCACCACTACCCTCAAAAACCACAACCTACATGCTGTTAGCGTGCAGATCTCTCCTAGACTAGAACAGGCACCGGACAATATATTTACAGTGGATGTATTTGCACTCCAATTCACGTAGGAAATGTGAATTTGCCCTGGATTTCCTTTAATTGGTCTAATAAGGCAATTTTGTATCTTTAACACTCAATGTGCTTCAACACTTTTTTAAAAAAATATAAACTCACAAGCACCTTGACACACTTTATTAAGCACAAGTTTCTTCACTTTCTCCTCATGGTAACACCATACAAGGGTTTAGTCTGGTGACACCCCTTTGGACTGAATCGCTGACAAGATCATTATTTATAAAGCTGATTCAGCCTGTACACAATACACCTCACAGTCTCTCAACAAAGCACTGTCCTTGTGAAAGATACATTTACCCTAGTATTTTAATCGTTTTGCATGAACAGCCACATATCATTTACTTCCTGCTGTGTAAAAATTCTGTTTGTGACTTATGACCAAGCACATCCAGGTCTGTTTCAACAACAGCACTTCCCAACTTCTCACTATTTAATGAACATAAATGTGAATGATGATATTTGTTGTTCATGTCTGAAATATTTTATATCTTGCGAAGAGCTATTGCGCAAAAATTGATACTTCTGATACCCCAAAGCCTTCACTCCAGATAATTATACTACTCTCTTCATTCTCTCGATTATCGAACTTTTTATACATTCGGTGTATTCCACCCCTACCTACCCATGGACTCTAACATTCTCTACTCACCTGTATTCAATCATGTTAATCGTCTGCTGAAAATTCAAATACTTCATTCCCACTGGTTCTCAATTGTCGATGTCACAATGGACAACCTCCACAAAATCCAGCAGGTTGATCAAAGATCAAGGTCATTTCCCCTTCCTGAATCTAGACTGACTCTACCAAATCATGTCATTATTTTCCAAGTGTCTAGTTGTCACATTCCTCACAAAAGGTTCCAATGTTTTTCTCACAGCTTAAATCAAGCTAACCACTGCTTAGTTTGCTGTTTGCTCTCTCCGTCCTGTCTTAAATATTTTGGTTTACAATAGCTGCTTTCCTGTCTGGAGGATCCGTTCCAGAATCTAACGAGCTTTGAAGAATAATCAGCAATTTTTTCACTAGCTCTATTGCCACTCCTCAATACTCTGGGATGTACCTCACCAGATGCAGCAATATACCAACCTTAAATTCAATAGATTTTAAAAGACATACCTTTTAAAAGACATACCTTTTATTAATTGTAATTACCTACTGTTCCTCATTTTCACCAGTCACTCTGTTCCCTTGTATTTCTGGAAGTTTATTTCTATACCTTCCTCAAGGAGATGGGCACAATATATTGCTCTCAATGGACAGATGGGTTCTGTCAGCCAGTGAATATATCGGAGGACTGAACTCCGGTGATGATGGATATGTTACTAACTCCTGCCTGGAAAGTTCCAGAATTAATCCAGTTGAATTCATGGTGAGCATCAGCACAGTCCTGTCACTGGTGTGAGACTACACAGTATATTGAAGGAGGGGACACAGCTCAGTGACCACCTCAATTTTGAAACAAACTGGTTTCATACCTGACACCTGGTCTAGCTGAGACAAATGTCCCGGGAAATCCCAGGAAAATAATGCATAGCCTGCACCTCCATATTTATGAAGCTTCCCTTCTGTGGAGCCTCATCTCCATTTGTTTACCATGGACCCAGACATTCTGTTAATGCAGTGTATAGAGTGGGGTCACCAGACCCCGCAGCTGACAATACAAACCCGAGATATGCATGCACAGAAACTCCACTGATTTCCCAATGACGGGAACAAGTCGATTCCACACACGCAAGGTGCACGCGCCCAGTATTGAAAACTATTTCCACTCCTGAGTTTCTCTTCCTGGCTTAGAAAGCCGTTGCATCTCTGCACAGTCCCACAGTGACAGTTTCTCTCTTCAAAGAAGCAGTTGATAATGTAACATTACCTTTCTTTATATCTCAGCAACTTAAGGGCAGCACTAGTATTGCTAATGGATTTGATCATCACTCTCACAGAAGAGAGATACAGGGAACCTAACTCAATTTAAACAGGGACAAATCTGAATGGACGCGATATTCAGGTATAGGGAAAACGGGGAAATGTGAGAATAACTTGCCATTTTGTTTTCCTTTCAGTTCATCATCAGCAACCCCTTTGCTCACTTTTCATTTCTTTCCCGCTTTTTCTGGCCATTTCTCCATCCATTCAACTTAAACCTGGCCCGCACCTCTCTCTTCAACCCAACCATCCATGATACCAGGATAAATAATATTATTTCCCAGTTTGCTTTCAGTTGTGAAGCAGGGTCACTGGGCTCAAACCGTTATCTGCATTTCTCCTGACTGAGGCTGCCATACCTGCAAGATTCTCCAACACGCTGGAGAATTTTATTTTCGATCTCTAGCACCCACTGTTCCTTGGTTTCTTTCACCTTTAATGCTGTTGTTTCACGGGATGCCAGCATCACGGGCAAGGGCAGAATTTGTTGTCCATCAGTAATTGTCCATGACTACACGGCCATTTGTCACGACAAGATGGAGCCAACAATGTTGCTGTGGGTCTGAAGTCACACTGAGTTTGGACTGGGTAATAATGTTAATTTTCTTTAGCAAAGACTATCAGTGAAATAATAAAAAAATAAATCTTAAAGGTTTCTGGTTTCCATGAGTGAAATTAGGTTTTATTTCAATTATTGTCAATCGAATTTAAGCGCTGTCATCGGCTGTTGTAGGATCTTAAACACTGCCTTAGAGTCACAGCCCGTGCCTCTAAATTACCCGTCTAGTTACATGATCACTCTGATACAGAGTACTTATTGCCTAATAGTCCCTGCCAGAGAGAGATGGCGGTGAAATCCGTTTAACTACCAACAATCAAAAGGATTTTGGGAAAAAAGAGTGTGGGGTCAGCAGAGTCTTCGATTCATTGGGCTGAATCTAACAATAGTTTGTCTCAGTGACATTTTTATTGAGTGTGACAGAGGGATTGCTTGTACAAGACTGAGCTAGTTTCATGGTGATATCTTATCGAACTCACCTCATTACCTACCCACTCAGTCTCATAGTGTCCTCTCATTCAATGCCACCCCCGATTCTCCAACCGAACATGGCTGGAGAGACTCACCATCGCACTGATGCCCGTGGATATTCTATGATCACTGACACTGTTGCCATCTTTCAAAGGCCAATGGGCACAATGTAATACTTCCGCAGTTTGGAGGCCCCTGCAGTTGACCCCGAGCATGGCAGATAAAGGGAACTAACACCACGATTTTTCAGCAGAGACACTGAGGTCCTCGTGGATGGGCTACTATAGGGGGTCCATTATCTTCCAGAGGAGACCTCACCACCAGCCCCACTGAGCATGGTCTGAGCTACCACTCAGCTCAGTGCAGTATCAGCAGTTTCTTTCTCTCTCTCCCTCTCTCTCTCTCTCTCTCACACACACACACACTTTGAATATGGAACATTCCAGATAGTGTTCCAAAGAATTTCCATTTTCTGTTACAAGAACTTTCAGTCTTTCAATCCCCTGGGTTCCTGCAAACATATGCACTTATTTTATATCCAATCACAATTAGTAATTCTGGCTATTTCACATTGTCTCAATTTATTGTATTCAGCCAAACGCTGCTTTTAAACACTTGTCCGATTATGAAATACAATTTTGAACAGAGATCTTTTTATCATCAGGTGTTATCGAGACCATTATCTGAATTGTACCATTTTCGTTGTTATGAAAGTTTCTCTTGCCCTTTGCCTGTGCCTGTTTCTCTCTGTAACAGTTACACTGTCTTCCACTCAGTTGGCTGGACGGATGTTTGTGATGCAGAGGGAGGCCAGCAGCGCAGGTTCAATTCCCCCACACTGACAGAGGATGCCATGAAGGGGACGATCTCTCAACAATGGGCAATCTAGCATGGCCTATCCACTCTCAGCTGCACATCTGTGTACTCTGGGAGGAAACTGGAGCATTGGGAGGGAACCCACACAGATACGTGGAGAATTTTCAAACTCACCTGAGTTTGTAATTGAACGCAGTTCCTTGATGATGTGAGGCAGCAGAGCTAACCACATATCCATCATAGTCCTCAGTTAGTTCTGTTAATTACTTGCAGCTGACTAAAAAAATCTAACTGACTTGTTCTGATAACTGAACCTGACACAATCTTAAACCTTTATCATCGGCCATATCGCCAACCTGGTTGCGTTTAAAATTTGTTACGAGCAGTGGAGGAGTGAGATTAGAAATGGAAGCAGCGACACCCTCCAACCTCAGTCAGAACCGCAGTGCGGAGAAATTCACAAAGTGGGAATTCATTCAAGTCGGAATTCTTTCACCCAGAAGTTTGGGAGGGCTGAATCTTCATACTTTAGCGAGGCTGACTTTGTCTGATTTTCCATAGACAGATCGTTGTGAAATCAGAAAAAAGTGCAGCTGGGACCACAATGAGATGAGCCATGAGCTTATTGACTGGTGGAATAATGTCAAAGTGCCGAATGGCCCAGTTGTGTCCGTCAGCCCTATGTTCTGATGTTCCATTCAGCCCTTGGTCTTGCTGTAAAGGAGCAGATTGAGGCCACCCCGATGGTTTGGTGCAGTTTGGGAGATGTATTGGAAAATCCAGACTGGGTCAGGCATTGAGCCCTCTCACTCCTATCCCTCTTTTCGGGTTTCCCCTCTCTGTAACTCCTGCTCCTGATGTAGGTCATGTTACAGGCCCAGATTCGCAATGAATACAGCCCCGATGCCCCATTCATGGTCAACTCAGACAAATCCTCTGCTGTCTCTGAATGCAAAATTTTATATCATGACTTCCAGAAGATAATCAAATTATTTTCCAAAATCATAAGTAAGAATGTAAGAAATAGGAACAGGAGCAGTCTATTCGGCCCCTCAAACCTGTGCTGTCATTCAATAAGAACATGGCTGATCTACTCCAAGGTTCAACTCCACTTTACTTCTAACCCCTTGCATCCCTCATCTCGCTGAAGTGTCACAAACCAATCCACTCATCTGTAAATACAATCAGTGACCCAACATCCACAGCTCTTGGGGTTAGGAAATTCCAGCCATTCACTACCTTCTGAAAGAAGACATTTCTTTACATCTCAGTTTGAAATCGATATTCCTTATTCTGTATCTACATCCCTGAGTTCGAGACTCTGCCCTGGTGTAGAACCACATTCTAAACACCAACCTTGTCCAGCCCACTCTATATCTTGTCCGTTTCAGTAATGACGCCCTCATTCATTTAAACCACAATGAATAATCGCTTCAGCATTTTTGATGTATTCAATAATTCATCCCTTTCATCCCAGGAACCAGTCTAATGAACCAACATTTCTGCATCAGCATGCTGACGTTATGTTTCATATACCAGAACAGTCCAATCCGTTGTACTGCTCCTTTTTTGGGTGTCCTCTCCATTTAATAACAGAATGCATTTTGGTCGTCGGTGTCATCCTCAAACTCGGATGTATATTGCACTCAGCTCCCGCCATCAGGAGCTAAGTGCAGCTCTTGTATGCAGCTCTTGCCATTTGACTGATATTCGTAGTACTCCAGTAGATAATTTTTTTACATAAAGATTGATGAATTATGACTATCAGATTTCTAAGTGTTTACAAAGTGTCATCCCATGCTAATGCATTTCCCGTCATATTATGAGTTTCTGTCTTGCGTAAGAACCTTTATTTTGTGATACCTTGCGGAAAATCTCTGGAAAGCCTCATGTCTACCAGTCCTCCTTTATCAAGGCCACTTGTTACATTCCATTGGATTTCCAGAAAAAACTTTGCATGATTTTACAGGCAAAATGTAGTTCGCCTTTAACAAGACCATGCTGACTCTGTGTGAAGCTTTTCTAAATGCCCTGCAGTCCTTTCCTTAATAACAGACTCTCACAGATTCCCAGCAATAATGGTGAGGCTAAGTGGTTCCTGCTTTCAGTCTCGCTCGTTTCTTGAAGACAGGCGCCAGATTGGAGGGTCTCCAGTTTCACTATATCACTCCTTTAATCCCGAGAGATACGGAATATTTCACACAGTGCCAAAAGCCACTTCTTTTAAAACCAGCTATGAATTGCTGAGGACCTGTTTAACCTTGGTCTTACCTGTTTGAGAAATGCCTTCTTCCTTCTGTTAGAGACAGTTCAAGATCTTCCCTCCTATTACCATTTTGTTTATACCATTGAAATATTTACAGCACCTTCACCTGTGAGTAACGATGTAAAATAATGGTGTAAATTATCTGTCTGTTCCCTGTATCCAGTTCCCCAGTCACACCTTCCAAATATCCTCCATATACTTTCCTGACTTCCTTTTTCCCAAAGATCACACACCTCTTGAACTCTTCTTACATACATGGAAAAGCATGTGCCGCTTGTTTTTTATGTTTCTTGTCAATTTGCTTACATCACATATTTTCTTTTCTTTTCTTCGCTTTCTATATTCATGCAGTTTTATCACATACAAACACAATCTTTGGTCCAACATATCCATGACGGCCAGGTTTTCCAAACTAAACTATTCCCATCTTCATACATTTGGCCAATATGCCTCTAAACGGTTCCCATTCATATGTTTGTCCGAATGTCTTTTAAATTTTGGAGCTGTACTTGCATCTGCCAATCTTCCTCTGGCAGCTCATTCCATAAACACATCACCCTCTGTGTAAATATCTTCCCTCTTACACCATACACCTATGGCTCTATGATATAATTTTCCTATCCTAAGTAAAAGACCTTGGCTTTTCACCCTGTGCATGCCTCCCCTGATTTTATAAAATTCTGTCAACCCTCAAACTCCTGCACTTCATCTGATATTAACTTCAAGAACAAGCATTTAAAGACAAACACTGTAAATTTGAAACAATATTAAAAGTGACAGGTAAACAGCGCTCAGCCCAAATTTGATACTGTTATTTGTTTTCCTCTTTATGTTACAACACTGACACGAGCATGAAAATCTTACTAGTGCCAATAAGCTGTCAAGCACCTGAATTCCTTTGTCTTATGACGGTGATGATCTCCACAGAGAAAATGTATCTCTGCCCAGATCTATATAATTCCACATGTTCAACATTCTCCCTCCTGGCCTCCTTATGTATTATGTAGTTGTGTCTTCTTTATCTTGCACTCAACAGAGAGAACACCTTTCCCCTGTTCACATCTTAATTTAAATTCATTTTGTATCATCTTCTCGTTCACCATTGCTAAAAGCCTTTTTATCTGTTGTCACACCCTCTTTTCCCTGTCACCTACCCCCCACCTCTGGCAAGGAACTAAAATGCCCAGTTTCCAATCCTTTTCAGTTCTGAAGTAGTGTCATACCGGACTTAAAACGCTAACTCTGTTTCTCTGTCTCTGCAGATGCTGGCAGAACTGCTGAGTTTCTCCAGAAATGAATAGGCACAGCACAAATTTTCAATTAAACAAATAACTGTGGATACTGGAAATGAAAATGCACAATTGCTGCAGAAACTGAGAGCTTTGTCGAAGGGTCACTGGACCCGAAAGATGAACTCAGCTTTCACTCGACAAGATGCAGCCAGACCTGCTTAGTTTCTTCAGCAATTTGTGTTTTGAACATTATCCAAAGTCGTGTGTCGAATCTGCTCAAAAGCCCTGTACAGAGCGCTGTACATTTGGATTTGAACAAAAACGCAAAGTGCGCAAGTTCATTGGCTCTGAAACGACATAAGAATGGCATCACTGACTCGACAGAGGTCTTAATCATGGTCAGGGAGAAAAACAGGAAAAACATTAACTTCAAACACAGCAGATGGTATTACGGGAAAGAAAATGATTCAGATGAATATTTTAAAGTATCTGAGTAATGTAACAAATTGGAGGCGTGACATCAGGGAGGGACCTTCAGCAGAATGAGATTATGAAACTGGATGTTTTCGCACATTAGAAACCAGGTCATTGAGTGTGGGGCTGATAGGTGAAGGGGTCTCAGTATGAACTGGGGGAAAGTCAGCAGAATTGATTTGCAGATATTGCTATTCACACTGGGTTATCGTGTGATGCTGTAGATCACAGTAACAGCCACAGCAGAATTGCATTCAATCACAATCCATAAGTTTTCCCCAGGATAATCCTTCACACTACCATTATCATCACGCCGAGTCATGGTTCACTGCCGAGTTTGGGTGAACATGCCAGAGTTAGAACCATGTGTATCTAAACCTGATGACAACCTATTAAAGCTACCGCACTTGGCTGGTTACATTACAAACAGCAGAACTACCATCTGGTGGAGAGGGGGAAATGATCCCAAGACAAACAGATAAGATCGAAATTCTGCGGTCAAGCCACATCCAGTCATCAAGGTCAATTGAAACATAAACAACTTACAGGAGGAAAGGACTCCACAAATATCCCTAGCCCTGTACATCAGTGTAAACGACAAGGATGTGGTATCTGCACCATCCTCAGACAGAAGTGTTGAGTCGATAATCCACCTCGACCTCCTCATGATGCCCACAGAATCACAGATGCCAATCTTCAACCAATTCGAATCGCTGCACGTGACATGAAGAAACAGCTGAACACAGTAGATATGATAACGGCAATGGACCCGGACACCATTCCTACAATAGGAATAAAGATTGTGCTGCACAACAAGCCATGTCGCTGGGGAAGCTGTTTCATTCCACTTCCAACTCTGACATCTGCCTGGCCACGTGGAAAGTTCCGCAACTATACCCAGTCCTATAACAAGGGAATGACTACAGTCGGACCATTTATCACGCCCTCAGTCCCGTCGCGATTATCACATTGGTGGGAGTTCTTTTTGACAGAGCTGTGAAGCAGCACAAAAATATTGTGCTCAGTGTGGTTTCCGATAGGTCCCCATTTTGAAATGGTGCTGTTGTGCAAATGTCACTGGATTACTGATCCAGACCAGGATAATGCTCTGGCAGCTGGTGGAAGTTAAAAACAATTAATAAAATATCGAGACATAAAATCTGGCCCAGTAATATTGACCTTGAATCTAATGTCCATTGTAAACATCTGTTCTTTCCCCCGTGTACTTTCAGGAAGTGAATCTCCCGTGCTTCCCGGTCTGGCCTACAAGTGTCTGTCGACATACAGACATGTGATAAACTCTACAATGGTCTCTGAAACGGCCAAGCAAGACACTCAACTGTATCAAATTGCTCTGAGTTCTTAAAGGATAAAACCAGACAGAACACCGGCAACGAGCTTTGGAAAAGGGAACGGGAAACACGGTCCTTTCAACCAGACAGATGCTGCCTTGCTAGTGTTTAAGAGCTTGTGACAACAATTACAGAGCTTTCCCACAGACTGCACAGAAACATCAGGAAGGGAGCAGGGGATTAGACACTTTTTGCTTTTCCTGTTCTAGCTCATGGATACAAGTTCACTTTTATAACCCTAGTTAATACATTCTTCAGAAACTCATCAATTCCTGTCATATGCTGCTCAATGATTGAACGTCCAACCCATACAATCACAGAAGCACTGACTCTGTTATGTCATAAATACAGCACGATCTATATTCGGCCCACTTTCCTATAAGATGCCCATAGCCTTGTATGTTAAGGCACTTCAAGGACACGACCATGTATTTATTACCTGTGCCAACTGCCCTCTCAGGAAGTGAATTCCAGACCCCAACACGCTATGATGAAATCCTATCCTCAAATCCTCAATAAACATCAAACTCTTCACGTTAAAATGGTACTCCCTTGTTCTTCGCCCTTTGACTGAAAGGAACAGTTGCTGTCTATCCATCCTGTCCATGGCCCTGGTAATCTTATCCTTCTGAAGCACGTCCCTCTCAGCCTTCTCTGCTTCAAAGTAAACAACTTGAGCTGATCTACCCCATCCAAGGGAACATCCTGGTGAATCTCCACTGCACCCTCTCTAGTGCAATCACATACTTCCTGTAATGTGGCTCCGAGACCTGCACATAATATTCCATTTGGCCGAACCAAAGTTCCATATAGCTCTTATAATCTGTGCCTCCATGAATAAAGGCTATGTTTATGGTCGCTATGCTTTGTCAACTTGTGCATTAATCTGTTTAATCATATTCAGGGATATGTGGAGAAGCACCATCTGAGCTTCCTCGTGTGCTGCTATTCATTGAGTCCTCCCCTGTCTGGTTCCTTCTTCCAAAGTACATCACCTCATATTTATCAGGGTTACATTCCATCTGCCATTGATCCACCCATTTGATCATTCCATCTGTATCTTCCTGTAACATAAGACCTTTCTCATCACTGCCAACCAAACAGCCAAACTTTGTGTCAAACGCGAACTGATTTATCACACTCACCCCAATCCCCCTCATTTATGAATACTACAAATAATAAGGTTAAAAATCACACAACACCAGGTTATAATCCAACAGATTTATTCGGATGCACTAGCTTTCGCAGCGCTGCTTTTTCATCACGTGATTATGCTCTTCGAAAGGTCGTGCCTCCAGTTGAACTGTTGGACTCTCATCTAGTGTTCTGTGATTTTTGTTAACTTTGCTCAAGCTAGTCCAAGACTAGCATCTCCGAATCACAAACAGCATGGGACACAGCACTGATCTCTGTGGTACACGATTGGATCCTGGTCTCCAGTCAAACAAACAGACTTCTACCAGCAGACCTTCTGTCTCCTACCACTTAGATGATTTGGATGCAACTTGGCAAGTCATTAATGAGTCCTACCTGTTCCCTGGTTATTCTGTTCCACTTGACGTACCTGTAGAATATCTGGGGATTCTTCCTAATCTTGTCCTGCCAGCAGGTTTCCATGTCGCTGTGTTATTCAGTCCCCTTCAAATGAAGAATTGCATTCTTATTGCAGTCTGAAATGGTCTTTCCTTTACCTGCCACTATGTGCCTTAAATGTAGAGTAGACAGCCAGAGGAAAATCCTGTTTATTTCCACCTTTTCATATGTTTAGGGGCTTTTCTAAATTTCACTATGATCTCCTCTCATTCTTTGAAACTCTAAAGAACACAGACCGAGTTTCCACATCAGGCAATCTCGACATGTGAGGGATTAATCTGGAGAATGTCCATTGCACATCCTCCGTGGTCAGTATATTCTTTTTCACATTGGGTCACCAACACTGTACTCAATACTCTACGTACAGTTTCACTAGCAAGCTGTGAAACTGCTTCAACATGACCTTCCGACTATGTCCTGATACTCTTAAATGAAGGCGAACCGAATTTTAACTTTCCACTTCTATATATTCCTCCAATTACCATCCACATTACTTTATTTATGAGTTCACTGCACGAGTTTTTATAAAAAGCCTTCTGACAATCGAAATATGCCATTTCGATGTTGCAATAAACAAGTTCAAATCATTCTGAAGTTTTTCAAGTGTGAAGACTCTGTCAGACCCTATCAGTGTATACTGATTCTCTCCAATGTTGCTGTTAATTTCTAAATATCCATTATCAGATCCTATATAAAAAAAATCCATCAGTTTCCCTACAGATGTCAAGTTAATTGGTCTGCAGTTCTCCACACTATCTCTTCTTCCTTTTGCAGATGCTTGAATCCCTTCCATTCATCTACAATGCTTGGAACACATTTACTAACTTCCAGCCTCTGCAGAATGTAATGGAAAATAAAACAGTCATCACAGCACAATTAATGCGTCTATTGCTGATTTATTTCTAATATTATGATACGAAATAAAACTGGCTCATCAGACTTAGCAATGCTCAATCCAGCTACAATAATAGCCTTCAACTATTACCTTGTTACTAATATGAATTGACTTTATGCCTTTGGTTCCACGAGTTCCATGTGATCATTGCAGTATTTCCAGCGATTTTCTGGATCTTCCTCCGTGATGACAGATGGAAAGTAACTGGTTACTTTCTTGGCCATTTCCCTGTTCTCCACAATAACCTCTCCTCTCCAGTTTAACAAATTCCACATTTGACCTTGCTTTTATTTTGTTTTCTTTGCAATACAGATTGTAGATTTATGCAGACTTTGTGTTCTTCTTTCACAGAATCATGAAAATCCCACAGTGTGGAAAAGGCCCTTGGGCCCAACAAGTCCATCCTGCCCCTCCGAAGAGTAACCACCCCGACCCATTCCCGTCCGATTCTACATTTTGCGACTGATGCACCTAATCTACACATCCCTGAACACTTTTGGCAAATAATCATGGCCAATTCACCTAACCCGTAAATGCTTGGACTGTGGGAGGAAACCGGAGCACCCGGAGGAAACCCACGCAGACACGGGGAGAATATGCAAACTCCACACAAACAAATTTCTGAGAATTCTCCGGTTTCCACAAAGTCTAAAATTCTTCTGAACTCACTTCCTATGGTTAATATAATCTTTAATTTATTATGTTAACCTTCATTAAGTCACTTGCCCTTCTTTAGTGATTCTACCTTAAAGAAATAGACATATTTTTCAGACATTGCAGTATTTCTGTAGATCTCCTGGTCCTGACCAGGTGTATCCAAGAACACAGCAATCGGCGAGAGAAGATATTGCAGGGGTCCTGGCTGATCTTTTTGCATCGTCGCTGATCTTTTTGCATCATCCGGGCCACGGGGGAGGTCCTGAAAGACTTGAGGGTAGTGAATGTTTTGCCCTTGTTCAAGGAGGGCTGCAAAGTAGAACCTGCGAACAATAGCTTAACAACTGTGACATGTAAGTTCCTTGAGAAGGTTCTGAGAGATAACATATACATGCATTTGAAAAGACACGGTTTCATAAGGAGCAGTCAGCACTGCTTTGTGCATAGGATATCATGGATCACAATTCTTAAGCGTTCTTTTGAGGAAGTAACCTGGAATGTTGATGAGGTTAGGATGGTAGACGTAGTCTTTCCAGATTTCAGAAAGGCCTTTGATAAGGTTCTACATGATAGGCTGCTCTGAAGGGATCGTTAGCATGGAATCTAGGGGGATCTGGCAAATTGGATACTCAATTGGCTTGATGGTAGAAAGCAGAGTCTAATACTGGAAGGATGCTTGTTGGACTTGAGGCCTGTGACGAGTGGAGTGTCTCAGGGCTGGGCCTATTGCTGTTTGTTATCTATATCAATGATTTGGATGAGAATGTACAAAGCATAATTAGTCATTAGACTGATGACAAAAAAAAAGACAGTACTGTGAACAGTGAGAAAGGTTATCAGAAATTGCAGCAGGACCTTTATCAGCTGGGGAAGTGTGCCGAAATGGCAAATAGAGATTAATATAGATATATGTGGAATGTTGCATTTTGGAAAGTCAAATCCAGGTTGCAGTTTCGTGGTGAATGTTAGATCCTGAAGGAGTGTAGTGGAACAGAGGGACCTTGGAGCTCAGGTCCGTGGTTCTCTGAAAGTAGTTGCACGTATACAGGGCAGTGAAAAAGTCTTTTGGCACACTGGCATTCATCAGTCAGGGCATTGCGTATCGAAGTTAGTGAGTTATATTGCAGTTGGACAGGACGCTAGTGAGGCATGCACTTGGATTATTGTGTTCTGTTTTGTTAACTTGGCCATAGGAAGGATGTGGTTAAATTGGAAAGAGGACATAAGAAATGAACACGGATGTTGCCAGTACTCAATGGTCTGAATTGTAGGGAGGGTTTGGACCAGCATTTTTCATTAAGTGTAAGAAACTGATGGGAAATCGTATAGAATGTATAAGATCATGAGATGCGTGGATAAGGTGAATGCACGCATTCTTTTTCCTTGTTTTGGGAACCAAGAACTAGACGACATCAGGTTAGAGGTGAAAAAATAAAAAGGATCCTGAGCGCCAACTTTTTTACGCAGAGGTTGGTACACATATGGAATGAGCAGACAGCGGTTTGGTTGAGGCACCTACATTAACAACATTCAAAAGGCTTTTAGACAAATACGCGGATAGGGAAGGTTTAGAAGAAATAGGGCAAGGGCAGGGAAATGGAATCAGCATGATGGACATTTTGGTCGGCACGGACCACTTTGGTCCAAAGGGCCTGTATCCAAGCTGCAGGGCTCCATGATTCTAACGCTCGAACAACCGTTGCGTGCCTACCACTCCGTGTTCAAACATTCTATATTGTACGCAGGCGCCGTTTAAAATACAACACATTAACGTCTCTAGTCCTCAGAGCAAGGTTATTAATGAGTCCTTCTGACCACACAACACCAAATCCAAATTAACCTGCTCATTTGTTTGAGTTACAACATACTCTACAACAAACCTGTTATACACTTATGGAATTTATTTTTCACAACTTTAGCAGTCAGTTAGTTGACGCAGTTTAGATGCAATTTGAGATCATGCAGTAATACTGCAGAACCCACAATATTTGCATCTCTAATTTACTGAGCACATAATGCACAGAATTTGCACGAGAGCGTTGGTTTAGTTACATAATACGCCAATGTTTGCTTCTCCTTCCTATTTGTAACATCCACCCAAACTGATTCTGTGGAATCTGAGGGACAGGGTCTGTGACGTTAATACTGATAGACTTGGACAAGACATTCGGGGAGGGTCACCTCGACGCTGACATGGTCTGAAGAAATGACCAGCATCACAGGACAAGCATCAATATCCTCCCCACTCTGTCAGGTTAACTGTCACCGTACTCTCTCTGTACCTTCACAATTACTACCTGTTATAGCACCTATCCCCGAACAAGGCTCACACTCTATCCACAAATAAGGCTCAGGCACTACCAATCTCACTATTGAATTCAGCATCTCTCCCCCCCCCCCCCCCCCCCAACCCGCGCTCTCGCTCTCCCTCCACTATACTCACAACACTCCAATTTAATCCCAACACGAATAACACTGCATGGAAGCAACACTGTGGACTGACTCCCTCCGGACACCTCACCATTCCCCCTCCACCTCCACCTACTCCAGCACTAACAGCAGGGCCACACACTCCCACCATCACTCCCTTCCCCCCTTTTTCCCATTCCAGGAGAAACGGACTGTAATAGGAGAGAAAGGGCCAAGCCAGATGGTGGAACACCCGATATCTGATCCCTCCTCCACCCCCTCACCATGTGGGATGACCCTGGTATGAGCCAGAGAGGACTGTGACGTGTCGTATGGAGATTCTGTGACATCCATGTCCCTCCAACTGAGTAAAACATACTTTTCAGTGAAGGGCAATTCGTACTTTAACTAAACTGTCTGTTCTCACAATTTTCTCCCTCCCAAAACAACAAATATCTCATTGCAGAGCGATGCAGACACAAAAATGTTCAGAGACATATGTAAACACGCTAATATACTGACACTCACAGTACATACACGGAGATAGAACCGCACACAAGTAGTGGTATAAGGAAACATGGACAGTCGCACATAAATAGACACAAGCACAAGTAAAACGCACAGGCTAATACACAGATGAACCGATGTCAGCACATAAATACACAAACACACAGACACATGAACAAACACAAACAAGTGCACGTACGGACGCACAGAGACACAGACCCTAGTGCCTATAAGACAGAGATAGATAGGCTTTTGATGAATAAGCAGGTCAAGAGTTACAGAGAGTAGTCAGGAGAATGATGTTGAGAAATCTCGAAGCCAGTATTAAATGGCATTCTGATTCGATGGGCCGAATGTCCTAATTCTGCGTTTTTAATGCACGTTGGGTGTCATGCTATCAGTTATTCTCTTTCTGGGACAGGAGCAGAGACTGAGTTTAATGCATATTTGATTGAAAAGAGTCAGTGGTACTATTGGACAGTTTTAGAGGGCTGAATGGTTTATGTCTATGCCTAATTATTCTGTCCTTGTGTTTCAAAAGAGGTGGCGATTTCATGTGAGGTTAACAAAGTTTGAAATAACAGGGCCCACACTGAAATAAGGTCGCCCCTTTCACTTTAGTGTTGTACTATCTGTAGGGTCCTCATCCTCAGGGAGCAGTGAAGACTCGGTTTTTGAAGATATTCAAGGCTGAGCTCGACTGATCTTTGCTGGACAGGAAAGTCAATATTTATTGGGAACAGACAGGAGACGGATGGTCAAACACAATCGGATCAGTCATGATCATTCTGACTGGTGGCACCGAATGGCCAACTGCTGCTCCTACCCCATGTGTTGTTCCCTCAATCCACCCTCGAGGCTGTTACAGGGAGAAACTGCTGCCATTACCCCATGTATTGTGCCCTCCAAATACCCCTCGAAGCTGTGACAGAGGTAGGGGGCCACCCCGTTCAGCCAGTCATTATCGTTACCATGAGACTGGAGGAGACTGTTCTGCCTATTTAATGAGTTATAGAGGAAAATAGAACGAATCATTTTAGCTCATTGAGTACATTTTACTGCATAGGCCGCCATGTAAACATCTGAGCTGCTACACAGGAAGCTGTTGCTAACAGGAAATAGAGAGTAACGATAAATGTTTATTTTCACATTACAAAACTGTAACTGGTGGAGTGCCTCAGAGATCAATATAGGATCATCAATGTTTGTATCAAAGATCTGGAGGAAGGGACTGAATATATCAATGCCCAATTAGTTTAAACACCAAGCTGGTCATCCAGTATGTCAACAAATGAAAATCGCGTGTCATCAATGTGATATAGACAAAGGGAGGTTAGTGAGCAAACCTTCAGCAGATATAGCATAATGTGAGTTGTCCATTTTGGATTGAAGGACAAAACAATGGTAAACAATTTAAGTGGAGAGAGATTGCAGAACTCTGTGATATAGACAGCATTCATGATCCTGGTACATGAATCATATGTAGTTAGTCTGCACTTGCTGCAAGTGATATGGAAGCTAAGTGGAATTATTGTGTTTCTGGCAAATGTACCAGGTTTAATCAGGAATGTTTTACTGCATCTGTACCGTTAAAAGTGAGGAGTGCAGATGCTGGGGATGAGAGTCGAAGAGTGTGAGGCTGGAAAAGCACAGCCAATCAGTCAGCATCCGAGGAGCAGGAGAATTTTCGTCATGGGTGTAAGTCCTTCATGAGGAATGTGCCCAAAACATCAATTCTCCTGTTCGTTGGGTGCTGCCTGACCTGTTGTGCTTTTCCAGCATTACATTTTGCGAGTCTACATCTGTACAGGGCGTAGCTAATACCACATCTGACACATTATGTACAGTTTTGACACCTTAACCTAAAAAACAGTTTTAGAAGCTTATCAACAATGTTTTGTTCACACTTTCCTGGAATGAAGGCCTTGTGTTCTGAAACATTATCAGTTTTGGACGTGGATGAGAAATCCTTTTGAAGCATAAACTATTTGTGAGAAAAATCAGCTGGATGGGCATTTTTTCTTCTCAGGGAGACAAAAACTATGCAATAAATTTTAAGAATAAAATGTATTTATTTTAGCACAGATACTATAAAGACATCAAACGATTTTTAAAAATTAAGCATATGCATACCAACATATCATCAAATTATAAAGCAGGAATTTTCTCTTTTTGCTAATGAAAGGCACTGTGTATAACAACAGCAATGATGCACTTGCATATCGTCCATTATGATCCATTCCAGAGAATGTTCACGACGAGCGCACATGGTCCACTTTGGTGTTCAGTTGACATGATTGCATGTTTCACCACAGAGAGGGAGAACAATGCTCTCTGCCTGAGAAGCAACAGCCGATTGATCCCTCTATCTTCTCTTGTTCCACCTGACAACAGTAAATTTCTGACTCACCTCTACCTGATGAGTCGTGGAGATTCCCTGATGAGAGATTAATTGGAATCTCCCTACCGTCATGAAGCAAAGGGAATTCCGCTAAATCCAACTGTTTTGGGGATAAATCACATCACAAGTAGCTTGTCAGAGCAGAATGGGCGGCATAGCGGTTCAGTGGATAGCACTGCTGCCTCACCGCACCAGGGTCCCAGGTTTGTTTGCAGCCTCGGGCGGCTGTCTGTGTGGAGTTTGCACATTCTCCCCGTGTCTGCGTGGGTTTGCTCCGGTTTCCTCCCACAGGTCCAAAAATGTGCAGGTCAGCTGAATTAGCCATGCTAAATTGCCCATAGTTTTCGGTGCATTAGCCAGAGGGAAATGGCACTGGGTGGGTTAATCTTCGGAGGGTCGGTGTGGACCTGTTGGGCCGAAGGGCCAGTTTCCGCACTGTAGGGAATCTAATCTAATAACTTCAGAGGGCAGAATAACATTTGGGACAGTCTATCATCTATCCATTTGTTATGAGTTCAATTATTATGAAACTCTGGAAAGCTTTCATTTTTCTGTTTTGTCTTAAGATTTTCTAGATGATGAGCCAGGCTGACATTTATATCATTAGCCATATCACTAAACTTTGAAATTTGTTGTAAACAGTGGAGCAGTGTGACTGCAAAAGGAAACACTGACCCTGCAACATTGATTGGAGCACAATGGCAAATTCCAAAAGGGCTATTCAAGTGGGAATTCCGTTCACCAGAAGTTTGTGGTCCCTGGATGTTTACATTTATTCAAAGTTGTGCCTGTTCAATATTTGAAAGACAAGTAAATGTAGGACAATTTTGCACGTACAGAATAAGTACTGTTGTGACCAAAATCAGATCAGCTACGATGTTTGTGCATGGCAGAGCAAAGCCATAGTTCTAATGGCCTACTCCTACTCCTCAGTCCGATGTTCCTATATTCCATTCAGCCCCTCACAGCTCCTGCACAGCTCACATCCCTCAATTCTATGGCAGGTCAAAAACCGACATACCTCCTCTGTAAATACTTCCAGTGGTCTAGCTCCCCGAACTGTCTTGACCAGATAATTTCTGACATTCACGATCCTCTGTGAGAAGGTTACACTCACCAAACATACATAATAACCTATTTGTATGTTCAAAAGAGGTGAACACAGCAGCTCATGTAAGAGTGACAGACCCTGATATCAAGGCCGGATTTGACACAAGGTGGTCTCAAGAAACGTTGACTAAATTAAATTTAATAGGAATCAGCCACAATCTCTCCACTGGGGGTCAGAGGAAGATGTTCATGGTTGGTGGACATCAATCCTTTCAGTCCCGGGACATCCCTATGGGAGATCCTCAGGGTGGCTTCCTCGACACAATCATCTTCAGCTGCGTCATCAATGTCCTTTCCCATCATTACGTCAGTAATAGGGATGATCACTGAAGATCACACAATGTTCAGGACATTTTCCCCCCTCAGCACCTGAAGCAATTTATGTCCATGTGCAGCAAGACCCGGACAGCATTCCAGTTTGTGCTGTTAAAGTGTTGGTAACGTACATGTAACAGCACGGCCAGACTCTGCACATTTCCACAGTTAAAAGAGGAGCTCATTCAGCATCTCAAGCTGGTTACACACGAATATGAGCTAGCATTCAGCCCATCGAAACTACTGAATGGGAAGAGTTGCAGTACATTCAATACTCATGCCTGTGACATCGGAAGAGGAGGGGTCTGGTCAGCACATCGAACAATTAAACAGGAACAGGTGGAGCCAAAACAGTCTTTCGAAACTGTTAGACGTGACCAGGAAGAGGCCATTCAGCCTCGCAAAGGCTTATACAGGAACAGGAGGATATCACTGGTGCACCAACATGGCAAATCCCAGGAGCAGGTCATGATGTTCATCATGGCTCCATTGTTTGTGGAACATGTGCTACTTGAACGTGGTTTGCTGGCAGTGAGGAGGGAAGCGAGATATTTTCTGTCAAGTCTCAAGGAGACATCTTCCATCTCCGAAAACGCAGACCCATGTTCTCCGTGGGGGTCAGAAGCTGGTGGGAATAGTTAAACTGTTTTAGATTGAAGGTATTATGGCTGATGTTGGGATTGTGGATAACATGACGTTCAGTGCATGATCACACACCAAGTGCACTGGATTAGTACGCGTAGTTTTTATTCAAAGTCTGGATTTCCTGCTCTTTCATTGATATGGAGAGTGGGAATGGTTGGGGGAAATGTTCTCAGAGGTACTAAAAGTATCTGGAATGTCATAAACTTAGTAAAAAAAGAAGCCATGGGATTTATCACCGTATCAGCGTCTGTTTAGAACATCATGTGTGATTGTCCATCCCCCTGAAGGTCCAATGTAATCCCATCTTATTCTCTTACAGTGCCGACAGATTAATCTTCACTCACTCCTCATAGTACCATCATCCCAGGTATTTGTTTGGTGGAACTCCTTTGTACTCTCTCTGTGGTAAGGAGATCATTCCTTATAAAGGAGAGAAAACATGTGGACAATGCCCCAAATACTGTCTCAACAACAGTCTCAGGGATGATCACAATAATTACTTTCCCTCATTTTGCCGTCTCCATTTCTTTCTTATGGCGTAAAAAGCATCATTATCTATATAGTGCCACTGATGCAAAATTTACAACTTCCTCACATCTGTATGTGAGTGTCAATAAAACCAGCACCAGAGGTGTCTAATCAAGATAGACATCACTCTCGTGGACAGACTCGATGAGATGGAATACACCTAAAATAAGGAATAGTCGCCTACCTGATGGAAATGAGCAGGAGGAATATGGTAAACAGGAAGCAGAAGGGAGTTATCTTTACTTTTGTTCTTTTTCACGAGGCATATGAAGCCCTGATCAGACCAGCATGTTATCCCTATCTTGAACCGAATGGCTGGTTCAGCTGTTCCACTGGACAGTAAATAGTAAACCACATTGCTGTGGGTTTGCAGATACACGGAGACCTGACCAAGTCAGGATAACACATTGCCCTCTCTAAAGGTCATGACCCAAGCAGATGGGCTTCTGTTTATTACAAATGATGATGGTTTCTTTTAAATTCCATCAACTTGCTTCATGAGACATCAACAGATTATTATTCTCTGCCTCTACATGAAGAGTCAATGGACTTGAGCACCACGGACTATCTTCCTATCTGACAGATTCAGTGGAGACAACAAGTTAAACATCTCAAGTACAATTGTCTTGTCATTGACATGTGGTTCAGGGACTTGAAACAGATGAATCCAGATTTCATAGTGGCACAAATAAAGAAGTTCATTCAGAAGTTGCACTGAGGCTGACGATCAGACTGTGACATCATAATAGTGGTACTGGGCAGGATTGGTGAGTGGGGAGGATATGGAAATGTAGATCTGTGCAGGGCTAGAAGGATTATGCCGTTTGAGAACAGTCCAGTTCCTTCTCGCATATCAGTGAGCAATTTATAAATAGTAATTTGCTTTATAGAATTTATCAGGAAAGGAATTTTTGATTGGAAGTGAAGACATTGATTTCCACTTTTCCGAAATTTACCTAACATGAGCAGAAGCACAGTTCAGCCCGGTTGAAGAGACAAAGAGAATGACTTACTAGGAACACCAACTATAGCGAGGATGGGATAGTAACCACCTTGAGTAATCCAAAGGATATCTTCAATCCGTGTTGCTAATGATATCCAAAGCTGAGAAAGATAGTAAAGACACTCGGATAAATTCCTGTCCATTGTTGGAACAGTCCAGTCAAATGTTCTCGGATTCTGATCCATTGTTGGAACATTCCAGTCTATTATTCTCAGATTCTGATCTCTCCTTTTCCTCTCTCTGGAGCTGCTGATCCCTTTTATTGCTGTCGGTGATGCTCCTGCTCATACTATGGGATATCACATCGAACCCAGTCCTTATTTGAAGAAGAGGCTAATCCTGCAGTGACACATTTAGGATCCACAGCGACTGACATTAATCACAGTCGTTGAACAAATAGCTCCAGTTAACCCCTTTCAATTCAATACAGTTATTATTAAATTTCAAAATAACGTATAAACGTTACACATTCTGAGTGGGACATGTGAGGGTGACTAAGGGAAGGAATGTTTGAGATGGTAGATTGATTGTGTCTTATCATTCAATCTGAATTGGATATGGGAGTAATGACAGGATTGTCAGAATATAAATGAGTTTCTCTGTTTATAATTGGAAACATACCGTCTGGAACTAGTGATCAGTCATTACAATATAAATAAAATATTGAGAACTTTTAGAGTCACTAATCTGATAGGAAAATGTGGTTTAGACAACATCGGGTTATAATAGAAAAATGGCATGCACATGTTAACAGAGAATTGTCCCTGACAAATGCAATTCAGATTGTTACTCCAAGATCAGAAAGGGCAGGTGAGAGTCATGCTGATGATTTATTAATGCCAATCAACTATTATGAAGTGCCACTTATTGGATTTCAATTACAATGTGATTATGGCATTGGGGAGGAGACAGAAAACATTCAAATTGGGTGATATGGCTGCTGAGATGAGAGTTAGGGAAATGATATTGCCCATTCATCAGTATTAGAACGTTTCTCTTTATAAATACTTTGAAGATCAGATGCAAGTATAAATCTACAGTGAGGATTGAGGATAGCAAAAATTACTAAAGACCGTACGACCAGAAGACATAGGAGTAGAAACTTGGCCATTCAGCTCATCCAGTCTGCTCAAACATCAATCAAAGCTGATAAATTTCTCAAATCCATTCTCCCCATAACCCTTGATCCTCTTTACAATTCGACAACCTACCCTGCGCAGGCTTAAATATGCTCAATGACCTGGCCTCCACAGCCTTCTGTGGCAGTGAATTCCATAGACTCACAATGCTCTGGCTGAAGAAGTTACTCGTTATCTCAGTTCTAAAAGGTCTTCGCTGTGGTCTATGTATGTACCTCGGATCCTAGTCTTTCTTACCAATCGACACAATTTCCAAAATCCACTCTGTCCAGGTCATTCAGTATTCTGTAAGTTTGAATTCGATTCCCCCTCATCCTTCTAAACATCATCGAGTATCGAACCAGTCCTCAAACGTTCCTCATATGTTAAGCTATTCATTCCTGGGACCCTTCCAGTGAACCTCCTCTGAACACGCTACAGGGCCAGTACATATCTGCTGAGATATATGACCAAAATTGCACACAATAATCTAAATGAGACCAGACCAGAGCTATTTAGTGCCTTGTAAGTACATCCCCGCTTTTAACTTCAATTCCTCTGGAAATAAATCCCTTCATTGTATTTGCCTTCCTAACTACTAACTCAACTTACAAGTTTACCTGGAGAGACGCCTGGACGAGGATTCCCAAGACTCTTTGCATTTCAGACTTCTGAATTTTCTCCCCATTTAGAAAATAGTCCGTGTCTCTATTCTTCGTACCAAAGTACATGTCCTCATACTAGTCCATGTTTTATTCCATCTGCCACTGTTTTGCCCATCTCCTAACTTGTCCAAATCCTTCTGCAGTTTCTCTGCCTCCTGCGTGCTACCTGTCCCTCTACATATCTTTGTAATGTCTGCAAACTTAGCCAGAATGCCCTCCGTTACACCATCTAGATCACTAATGTACAATGTGAAAAGTTGTCCCAACACTGAGTCTTGCAGAACATATTTTGTCACCGGCTGCCATCCTGAGAAGGACCATTAAATCCCCACTACCTGTTTTTTTCCAAACGGTCACGCTTTCATCCATGCTAGCACTTTGCCTCTGTCCCCATGGGCCCTTATCTTAATCAATAGTCTTCTGTGTGGCACTCGTCAAAAGCCTTCTTGAGGTCCGGGTAATAACATCCATTGGATCTCCTGGGTCTAAGCTGCTCGTTACTTTGTCAAAAAGTTCGGACTCATGCGTCAGGCATGACCTCCCCTTGATGTTACGATGCTGACTTTGCCCTATATTTCTATACACCTCCAAATATTCAGAAATCTTATCCTTCCCGATCGGTTCCAGGATCTTACCCACGACTGAGGTTAGGCTATTTGGTCTGTAATTTTCTGTCTTCTGCCTTATTCCCTTAGTAAACAGGGATTTTACATAGCGCCATTCCAGTCCTCTCCGAAATTCCCTGATTCTAATGGTTCCGGAAAGGTCACCACTAACTCCTCCTCTACCTCTGAGCTTTCTCCATTTGAACTCTGTGGTTTAGTCCTTCTGGTCCAGGTGGTTTATCCATGTTCAGCCCATTTAGCTTTTCTACCCTGTTTTCCTTGGCGATGGGTGACATACTGAGGTTTGCCCCTTCACATTCTTGAACTATTGGGAAATTATTCGTGTCCTCGGCCATTTCTTTTGTCCCCACTACTGTCTGTCCTGTGCCATTTTCCAGCAGCCCAATGTCCACTTCTGTCTCGCCTTTGCCCTTTTTATATCTAAAGGAAATCTTAACAGTTTTCCTCGGTTTAATGGGGAGCTTACCCTCATATTTAATCTTCTCCGTCCATATTTTTTATTTTCTTGTCCTCTGTTGGTCTTTGTGAGCTTCCAAATCGTCTGGTTTTCCTCTGCCCTTCGTCACATTATACACTTGCTCTTTTGCTTTTATTCTGTCCCTGACATCCCACGCCAACACCTGTTGAAGGAGCCGCATTCTGAAAGCTGGTGTGCTTCCAATTAAACCTATTGGACTATAACCCGATGTTGTCTGATTTTTAACCTAATCAGCCATGGTGGCTTCATCCTCCCCTGTACCACCCTTCTTTTTTCTCGGGAAGAATCTCTGTTGTGTCTCCTGAGTTACTCGCAGATACTTCTGCCATTGCTGTTCTACTGTTTTTCGTGCTAGACCCCATCCCCGTCAAGTCTACCCAGCTCCTCCCTCATGCCTCTGTAGTTAACTCTATACAGCTGAAATACCATTACCTCTCATTCTATCTTCTCGCTCCCAAATTTCAGAATAAATTCAATCATATTATGATTACTGCTCCCTTCGTTTTCTTTAGTTTAAGTTCTCTTTAGCAGTCTGCCTCATTGCACAACACTAAATCCAGTATTGCCTGTTCCTGAGTGGGCTCCACCACAAGCTGCTCCAACAAGCGCTATTGAAGATATTGCGCAAATTATTTTTCCTGTAAACCACTACCAACCTGATATTCCCAGTCCCCCTGTGTATTGAAATTTCCCATAACTACTGTACTTTGCCTTTTCTATGTATCTTTTCTATCTCCTGGTATCTCTAGTGCCACAGCTCCTGACTACTTTTTGGAATCCTGAACATAGAGCCATCTAGAACATAGAATATAGAACAGTACAGCACAGAACAGGTTCTTCAGCCCACGATGTTGTGCCGACCATTGATCCTCGTGTATGCACCCTCAAATTTCTGTGACCATATGCATGTCCAACAGTCTCTTAAATGTCCCCAAAGACCTTGCTTCCACAACTGCTGCTGGCAATGCATCCCATGCTCTCACAACTCTCTGTGTAAATAACCCGCCTCTGACATCCCCTCTATACTTTTCTCCAACTAGCTTAAATCTATGACCCCTTGTGTTAGCCATTTCTGCCCTGGGAAATAGTCTCTGGCTATCGACTCTGTCTATGCCTCTCATTATCTTGTATACCTCAATTAGGTCCCCTCTCCTCCTCCTATTCTCCAATGAAAAACGTCCGAGCTCAGTCAACCTCTCTTCATAAGATAAGTCCTCCAGTCCAGGCAGCATCTTGGTAAACCTCGTCTGAACCCTCTCCAAAGCATCCACATCTTTCCTATAATTGGTCGACCAGAACTGGACGCAATATTCCAAGTGCGGTCCAACAAAAGTTTTATAGAGCTGCAACAAGTTTTCACGACTCTGAAACGCAATCCCCCTGTTAATGAAAGACAAGACACTATATGATTTCTTAACAACCCTGTCCACTTGGAAGGCCATTTTAGGGGATCTATGTACCTGCAGAACAAGATCCTCCACACTGCCAAGAATCCTATCCTTTATCCTGTATTCAGCTTTCAAATTCGACATTCCAAAATGCATCACCTCGCATTTATCCAGGTTGAACTCCATCTGCCACCTCTCAGCCCATCTCTGCATCATGTCAATGTCCCGCTGCAGCCTACAACAGCCCTCTATACTTTGAACGACATTTCCAACCTTTGTGTCGTCTGCAATCCCGCTGGCCCATCCTTCACTACCTTCATCCAAGTCTTTAATAAAATTTACAAACAGTAGAGGCCCAAGAACAGAGCTTGTGGAACACCACAAAGCACTGACTTCCAGGCAGAATATTTTCCTTCTACTATCACTCGCTGTCTTCTGTTGGCCAGCCAATTCTGTATCCAGACAGCTAAGTTCCCCCATCCCATTCCTCCTGACCTTCTGAATGAGCCTACCATGGGGAACCTTATCAAATGCCTTGCTGAAGTCCATATACACCACATCCACAGCTCGACCCTCATCAACGTTTCTATTCACATCTGTGGTGAAAGGGTTAAAATTGTGTCCCAATACATGTGTGAATCTAACCGAAAATGGAAGGTGTCGCTTAGTCCCGTGTGAATCTTATTACACACCTTCCCGTGTGAATCTTCTTATCTGTATGTGACCAGAATGAAATGTGTTTTTCAGCCTTGCTCTGCTGTTCACATGAATGTTTAGATCTCGAAAAGAGTATATCAGCTGGAAAAGTCTCCAGTTCGGTAGAGTCTGCTCCGGGGTTGCGTTTAACCGCCGAGCGTGGGTTGTTGGCAACCGCTCTACGAGAACTGACGGCTCCCAGTTCCGGTAACACGTAGAGTGAGTATAAACCAGACCCGTTGTAAGTACGAGACCTGGTTGTGGCGACGCTGCGGGGAATAAAACACTTATATTCTAGCAGACTCGCCTCTTGGCTGTTTGTTCTGTGTCAGACTACTTTCCTGCGAGCCTGGTCCTTGACCTTGAGAATTTTTTAAAACATTTTGGCGTAGTCGGCAGGATCAATCGCAATTGAGGAAAGATTTTGATACAGAACAATGTTTTGGAAAAAGGCTAAGAAACCAGAGGAACAAACTGTGGAGGTCCCGACCGTCCCGGGATGGCATGGACCGTGGCATGGCGTGGCAGTTTGTTTGAGAAATGGTGGGGGGCGACCGGAGAACTGGGAGGCCGAGGGCGTAGGAACCCCAGGGTCGCTGCTGTCCACCCTTGAGAGGATCCCAGTCCTGCCGAAGAACCCCTTGCCTGGGGTACAGCGGAGGATGTGGGCCTGTGCGGCGGCTTGTAGACAACAGTCAGACAAGCGCCAAAAAGCTGAAGCAGAATTAGCCCTCCTGAAACATGAGCAGGGACTCAGTTCGGGAGATGCCTCTATGTTGAGGCAGGATATTATGAAGTTAAAAGCTGAATTGACAGCATTAACTGAACTAGCAGGACGAACTATTATGTATCTGTCTGCTAAGAAACGGAAAGAGAAAAGGAAGGTCCCTCGAACCCCGGACCCAGTACAAGTACGGGCGTTTGTAGCCCAGTTAAATAACGGGGATCGGTGGGATATCGATCATTGGGATGGGAACATTTGGGGAGATTCAGATGATCAGTACGAAGAGGACCCACCCGTACTCCAAGCTAAACCAGTGGTTAGGAGAAAGCAGGTTCAGAGACGTCTCCCAGTGCAACGGGAGGTAATGTTAGATGAGGAAGGAAACCCTATACGGAATGAACAAGGGGAGGCAATTATGCATGAATTACCGCGGGCTCAGCCTCCTGCAGAATTCTCTGAATTAACGGAAGACTTCACTACCGATGAGGTGCTGTTTATCACCCAGAAAACCCGACGTAATCCTGGGGAGCCGTTAGAGCTATGGCTAATTCGGCTCCTCAAGGAAGGGGGGCAACAAGTGCAGGTAGACTATCAGGATGCTCCCAAGTTTGGTGGATTAGCAAAGGATGCTGCCATAGACCTGGGGTACCGCAGACAAGCCAAGGATATGGTAATAGATCGCAGTATGGGGACCTTATTTGGGATGTATGCCAGGGCAGTGGCCGAACAGTATCCCTTCCCGTCCGATTGGCCCCCCTTGGAAGGAACTTGGACAACAATTAAGGAAGGGGTTCAGAGGCTAACCCGTTTGTGTGTGCGGGATGCCCTGTTGCTGGGAGTGCTGGACGAGGTAGATAACACAAATGTTAGTAGACAGACTAGAGACCACCTAGTGAAGACTGCCCCCCCCCATTATAAACCACTGTTATTAACCATAATGTTGAGTGGACGGGGAGAAACCCTAGGAGATGCCCGTAGTATGATGAGGGAGATGGGTGGTTTGGGGGATTGGGGACCCACAACCCGTGCTTCTCAGGGGGGCACAGAGGGGCGTCGCCCTGAGGCTCGGGCAGGGGGAAAAGTAAACCCTAATCAAGGAAGTAACCAAGGCCCCTCACGGCGTGCTTTGTGGCAAGCTTTGATACGGGCGCAGGTCCCAGCATCGGAGATTGATGGCCTACCTACACCGGAATTAAAAGACTTATGCAGACGAAAGGGACTGAAGGTGTCCCGGGTAGAGACGGAGTCCCGACCCACTATGGAAGACCTAGTGGAATTACTAACACAAAAATGTCAGACACGGGGTCCGGTTGTTAATGAGCCTCGAAGGGGTAGAACTTCCACTTCCCAGCGGTGGGAATCCTCGGAGGACGAGGAGGAGGAGGAGGTACGGCCTCCCCTCCGAGAGTGTTATAAAGTGGATAGGCGTGGCCGGAAACCTAGTAAGAAAGGCAAGAACAAAGAAGGGCGAGGCAAACGTCTTTACCCAGTGCTGTCTGGGGAAGATGAATGGGAGGAACAATAGGAATCGGGCCAAGCCCCAAGGGTTTGCCCACGAACGAGCCAATGGTCAGCAGACGACATTCGACCTCATGTATCATTGACTATCTATTGGCGCAAATCCGTCCAAACCGTTATGGCTCTAGTGGACACAGGGGCGGAGGCCACCTTAATCTATGGGACGCCCCATAAGTTTAAAGGAACCCCAGTCACGCTGGTTGGGCTGGGAGGTAATCTGATTGAAGGAAAAACAGTACAATTGCCCCTAAAGATAGGTACAATGCCCATTAAAACTTATTCAATTATCATTACACCAGTTAGAGAATGGATCCTGGGAATGGACATTCTGGCCGGTTTAACACTTCACCTCCAACAAGGGAAGTTTGAATTTGGAATCACGAAAATGGCTTTGCGCTGTAGGACGGTGTTAGTGGGAAAGGTTAAAATGGACCCCTTCCCCATCCCGATCGCCGATCGCGTAATAAGTCTTAGACAGTATAGGATTCCCGGCGGACATAAAGAAATATCCGCCACAATTAAGGATTATTTGGAAGCGGGAGTGCTTAGGACATGCACCACGGCGTGGAATAACCCCTTATGGCCCGTACATAAAGCCGATGGGTCATGGCGGATGACGGTAGATTATCGGCAACTAAACCGTCACACTCCGGCCTTGACGGCAGCGGTCCCGGATGCCGTCACTATTATAGGACGAATCCAACATCATCCAGGGGTGTGGTACGGAGTAATTGATTTGGCTAATGCCTTCTTCACAATTCCTATTCCCGAAGATAGGCAGGAACAGTTCGCATTCACTTGGGAGGGTAGACAATTCACGTTCACGCGATTGCCCCAAGGATATCTGCATAGCCCTACTATCTGCCACCGGATAGTTGCAGAACACTAGGCTGCCTTTAAAGTGCCTGACGAAGTGATGATCTCGCACTATATTGACGATATGATGATACAGGGGACAAGTCAGAAGCAGGTTCAGGAATTGCTGGACCAACTGGTTCAACATATGCGAGGATATGGGTGGGAGATCAACCCAGCCAAAATCCAGGGTCCCTCACAAACGGTAAAATTCTTAGGAATCGTGTGGAACAAGGGGGAAAGGGAAATCACTGCGAAAGCTAAAAATAAGATTCAGGTCTTTGCCGTCCCTCACACCCAGAAGGACGTGCAGCAATTTATTGGGTTATTCAGATTCTGGAGACAGCATATTCCCCATTTAGGACAAATTTTAAAACCTTTGTATCGAGTTACGAGGAAAAAGGCAGCGTTCGAATGGACGGAGGTCCATCAAACTGCATTTGAAATGGCCAAGCAAGCGATACAGCAAGCTGTATCCTTGGGAAAGATACAGTCAGGACCTGTAGAACTGCAAGTCTCAGCACAGGGGGATTATGCCAATTGGAGCTTATGGCAAAAACAGGGAAGAACCCGTAAGCCATTGGGATTTTGGTCCCGAAAATTACCCCCGGCAGGGGAACGGTATACCCCCTTTGAGAAACAGTTATTAGCATGCTACTGGGGCTTGGTGGAAACCGAAGCCCTGACCATTGGACATGAAGTGATCATGAGAACAGCTATCCCTATTCTTCCGTGGGTACTTAGTGACCCCACTACCCACCGAATAGGAACTGCCCAAGAGAGCAGCATCATTAAATGGAAATGGTATGTGTCGGAGAGAGTGCGGACTGGACAGAAAGGAGTGTCAGTCCTACATGAGCAAGTGGCGGAGGCCCCTGAGGAAGGGGAAAAACGGTTTGAGGTGATTGAATACAAGGAATCACCCGTTAAGATGGAAAAACGGTATGATGAACTGACCCCGGATGAACAAGCCACGGCTTGGTTCGTAGATGGGTCAGCCCAATGGAAAGCGGGACAGCGTAGATGGAAAGCTGCCGCCTTTAACCCAAAACAAGGCACTACCCTAGAAGAATTAGGGGAGGGAAAAAGTAGTCAGTGGGCAGAATTAAAAGCAGTGCATATGGTAGTCATGCAAGCAGGGGTCATGGGAGTTTGTTTGTTCTCTGACTCGTGGTCAGTGGTTAACGGCATGACACAATGGATGCCAACTTGGCAGGCCAATCAGTGGATGATCCAGAATAGGGAAGTATGGGGTAAACAGTTATGGGAAGATATATGGGAGAAAGCTCAATACCTGGTCATATACATCACCCACGTAGATGCCCATACATCTCGAAATGATGTGGAAGCTCTACATAACCGATATGTGGATGGTATCGTCCGAACCATGATTGTGCAAAGGGGCACCTCAGTGGACCTAGCTAGATGGGCACACCTTAAGGCTGGGCACTGGGGAGTGCAAGGAACCTTGCAATGGGCTCGAGACCGAGGAATAGATCTTATGGTAGATGATGTTAAGACTGCAGTAAACCAGTGTGAGCAGTGTCAACATCAGCGGCAGGGAGTGCCCCAACACATGATGGGACATATCCATCGGGGGGATGGTCCGGGACAGAGCTGGCAAATGGACTTTGTGGGTCCCTTACCCTCCTCACAAGGATGTAACCACATATGTACAGCTGTGGACACTATGTCTGGGGTTTTGGTAGCCCATCCCTGTCGTCACAACAATCAACAGGCTACCTTGCGATGTTTAGATTTGATTGAACAATTTTATGGATTGCCCATACAGGTCCAGAGTGACAATGGCTCCCATTTCACAGGAAGGGTGGTAAAGCAGTGGTGTCACGATAACCACATGGAATGGGTTTATCATGTACCCTATCACCCACAAGCTGCGGGACTTATAGAACGAATGAATGGGCTTCTGAAGTCCTCACTACGAAAAGCAGGAGGTTGCAATGACTTAACAGGTTGGAAGAAGCAACTAATTCGGGTGGTGAAACAAATTAATAACCGCCCATTAGGAAATGGGGTAACACCCTTGAATAGGATGATACGAGTATGTGATACCCCAAAGACTCAGCCTATTAAAATGTGGAAATTCGCTGAGGAAGCTGATATTCCCGTAAGGGCCACGCCGGCTTCGGCTGGACTGGACCTACGAGCACTAACTGCCCAGACTTTGATCCAACAGAAACCTACGGTGATTAAGACCGGATTAGGATTGATTTGTCCCCCTGGAACCTATGGGCATATCCTCCCGCGGTCGGGACTGTCACTAAAGGGGATTGATGTGATGGCAGGCGTAATTGACGCGGACTACCAAGGGGAGTTGGGGGTGGTCCTGGTCAACATCACTGCTGAACCTTACGTGATACAGAAGGGGGACAGAATAGCGCAATTGGTCATTAAGCCATGTAACCTTACAACGGTGGAAGAGACGGGAGCTCCCGTTACGGTTACTGAGCGTGGGACGGGGGGATTTGGGTCTACTGACACTAAGGGGGCCAAGGTATGGGTGCGCCAGACGACCGGCCCCCCCAGGCCGGCCGAAATCATAGCACAGGGGAAGGACAGTCTGGTCACCATTATGTACCCCGGGGACCCGACCTGGGCAAACGTCCCGGCGAACCAGTGCTACTTACATGAGACCTAAATAATGTTGTAATTGCTATGCACCCGCAGGCTGGCCCTCCGCCTTGAACATGGGGTGGTCATGGGGATTGCGACTCCTATTGGCGATGTTCGCGATCGGATGGCCACTCCAGGGCATCGGTATCACGGCCTGGACGCTGGTACCGGTCGCCCGCCATGAGGTGCGGTGGGAGGCCAGTAGCCAGCGACGGACGCAGGACAATTTTACATGTGAACCCGGTCAGCAGTGCGTTGTTCTGACTCTCACCAGCGACTGTCAATTGTACACGTGTGCACAGTGCTACATGCGCCGGGATGGGGAAAAATATGACATATCGTTCATACCGCCTAATTGCACCCTGGTGGTAAATGCCCAAGTCAAGACGTGATTGTGGGACCGACGCACCCAGACATGCGGGACAACGGGGACTCATTGGAGCGTCACAGCTCGGGGGGAAGATCTGTGGCTGCGCAATGCCACCGATATTCGGAATCGTCATCGATTCATGTGGTTAATAATGGTACTGCCCTCGACGAACGTCCCGTCTGAGGCGTTATTAAACCCCACGCGGGGCGGGCCAGCACCGAAGAGGGGTGCCACGGGGGGCGTGCGGTCGCATCGAACACAGTTGGCCCCTATTATGTCAACTTGTCAACAGATGGCCCGGGCGGTACTGCACACTGATGTTCATTGGCGGGTACAGTTGCCCCTCATACCCGAGTGTCATACCAAGAGGCGGCGACGAGCGTGGTACGACACCCTGCTGGGAGGCGCAGGAACTGTTATGGGTATCTCGAATGCCATTGACTCTGAGGTAACCCGTACTAAATTATCTAACACGGGACAGGCCACCTCACAAGGACTACATACTATTGGAAGGTGGATGCCATCCGTAATGATGACTCAAGGAGAGACAGCTGAAATAATGATACGATCTCTGCAATGGGAACTGGATGTCTGGGGTGCCACTCAGGAACTGTTTGAGAACATTACAGCTCAGTTAAATTGGACTGCCTGTCATATTCAAATGTTGCATGCTCAAATACAGAAAGAACGCTTTTTGCATGTGGTAACATCCCCCAATGTACAAGCGTGGAGGGGAATATGGAATGTATCTGAGAAATTGTGGATGATAACCCATCCAGAACGAACATGGTGTAACGCAACTATGTGTAACGGATACTTTGTTACCATGAATGTAACCCACACTGTTACGGTCTGTCGATATTATGTATTACCAGTGATTACATCTTCTGGATATTATTTTCTGAAGACAAGGGGACAGTGGTTTAGCCCAGATACCAATATTACCTATGATCTGTCCGCTTGTGAACAGACTGATCAGGGGAAAACTTGCCTACTGATGGACAGGTATCGGGACCCTTGCTTGACTAAGGGAACGGCCCTGTGCGAATGGACTGTTGAAACTCCAAGGGACATGATGTGGCAGATTGGGCCACACACGCTCTGTGTGGCTACCAATAATCCACATCCTATGCTTCCCTCAGCACCGTTCTCGGGATGCCTCTCAAATGTCTATCAGTGGCACTGGCAGAATCAGACCTATCTGTTGACCACTTATAGCAGTGCTCGCCACTTTACCAAGGTGCAGTGGAAAGTGCTGATGAATCCTTGGAACATTTCCCTGGATCGGTTTAAGCGAGCATTGGACCGATCCGAGGAGCTTAAGCAGATATTACGAAAGCATCAAACCAATGTCACCAAGGTTACGGTGTCTACCTTTATACATGGACAGGAGGTAGTACATGCTGCCCGTGTAGTGGACGTGGAGTCAGCTCATCATTGGTGGGACATATTGAGTGGTATGTCCTCCACTGCGGGGACATTCCTGTTCCCACCCTTGTCGATCCTGGTAGCGGTCCTGGTGATTTTAACATGCTGTAATGTCCTGACTTGCTTGTATATTTGGCGTGTACGTAGGCGCTTGTTAGAAAGAATACATATGGGCATAATGTAACACATGTATTGGGCCAAGCAGTGGAATGTGGTGTGTCCCAATACATGTGTGCTCATAATGTAACACATGTATTGGGCCACGCAGTGGAATGTGGTGTAAAATTATGTCCCAATATATGTGTGAATCATAATGTAACACATGTATTGGGCCAAGCAGTGGAATGTGGTGAAAGGGTTAAAATTGTGTCCCAATACATGTGTGAATCTAACCGAAAATGGAAGGTGTCGCTTAGTCCCGTGTGAATCTTATTACACACCTTCCCGTGTGAATCTTCTTATCTGTATGTGACCAGAATGGAATGTGTTTTTCAGCCTTGCTCTGCTGTTCACATGAATGTTTAGATCTCGAAAAGAGTATATCAGCTGGAAAAGTCTCCAGTTCGGTAGAGTCTGCTCCGGGGTTGCGTTTAACCGCCGAGCGTGGGTTGTTGGCAACCGCTCTACGAGAACTGACGGCTCCCAGTTCCGGTAACACGTAGAGTGAGTATAAACCAGACCCGTTGTAAGTACGAGACCTGGTTGTGGCGACGCTGCGGGGAATAAAACACTTATATTCTAGCAGACTCGCCTCTTGGCTGTTTGTTCTGTGTCAGACTACTTTCCTGCGAGCCTGGTCCTTGACCTTGAGAATTTTTTAAAACAACATCCTCAAAGAAACCGGTAAGATTTGTGAGGCATGACCTGCCGCTCACAAAGCCGTGTTGACTGCATTTAATCAAGCCATGCTCTTCCAGGTGGTCATAAATCCTATCCCTCAGATTCCTTTCTAACACCTTGCAGACGACAGACGTGAGACTTCCTGGTTTGTAATTGCTGAGGCTTTTCCTATTTCCTTTTTTGAAGAGAGGAATTACATTTGCCTCTCTCCAGTCCTCAGGTACGACTCCAATGGAGAGCGAGGATGCAATGATCTTCGCAAGTGGCGAAGCAATTGCATTTTTCGTTTCCCAAAGCAGCCGAGGACGAATCTGGTCCGGGCCTGGCGACTTGTCAATCTTAATGTTTGACAACTTTTTCAGCACATCAGCTTCCTCTATCTCTATCCATTCCAGCATGCACACCTGCTCATCAAAGGTTTCATTAACCATCTATGTTTCTTTTTTCTACCTTTGGGGATACTCAATTCTACCCACACCGATTTTGTGCCATCTGACCCTACTTTATGTCATAAAGTCAGAGACCTATACAGTCAGGGAGATGCACAGAATGGAAACAGATCCTTCAGTCCAACTCGTCGATGCCAATCAGATTACCCAACCTAATCTAGTCCCATTTGCCAGCACTTGGCCTGTATCCTTTGTACCCCTCCTATTTACATACCAGTCCAGATGCCTTTTCAATGTTGGAATGGGACCAGTGTCCACCACTTCCTCCCACAGCTGTTTCCATTCACACACATCGCTCTGTTCATGAAAAAAAACTTGCTCTTTTGGTAACTTTAAAACCTTTCCCTTCTCAACCTAAACCTATGCCCTCTTATTCTCCCCAATCGCAGGGAAAATAATGTGTCTATTTATCACATGCATGCCCCTTGTGATTTTCTAAACTGCTATAAGGTCACCCTTCAGCCTCTGAAGCTCCAGGGCAAACAACCCCAGCCTATTCAACTTCTGCATGTAGCTCAAATAGTCCAATCCTTGTAAATCTTTTCTGAATACTTTCAAGTTTCACAACATTCTTCCGATAGCAAGGAGACCAGGATTCTTACGATTGACTTATTTTCATTGTTACTCCCCCCACTCAACCTATCTTTTCGATAGGATGCATACCCTTGAATTTTCAGCTGTCAATCCTGATCCCCTTGCAGTACGTCTCTGCCAATTTCAATCTGTGCTACAAGCTCGTTTACCTTATTTCTTATACGGCATGCATTCAGCTATAACACTCACAGTCTTAAATTAACCGTCCCTCCTCTCTGTTTCATTTGTCTGCCCAGTGTGCTTGAAGTTTGATTGTTTACACTTTCAATACATTGTATCTTATTTGTGCCTGTGCTGGAGATTCTATAAACTCTCCTTCCTTCTTCACTCTTACCTCCTCCTTTAATTCAAGTTTCTAATTTCCCCTATAATTGAAATCTCACCCAAACCGAAAGAAATTGCTGAAAGATCTGACCGCAGTAGTAGTTCTGTGATTTGTTCGGTCTCTTGTCACAGCATTGTTCAGATGAAGACCATACCATCAGAACAGGTCTCTTCTTCCTCAGTAATACAATATGCATATGCAACACACAATACCGGTACAAAATGACTTGTTATGCATTCGAAAATATGGAAAGTACAAACAGATAAGATTGTTAAAATACACTCATGACGTTGAGCTGTCTAAATTGAAATGTGAAATGCAAAACCATGGAAGTGCTGTGCAAACGTTATCAATCATTATTCAGTCCACAGCTGAGATGCTGATTTCCCCTTTGCCAGTGATCCCCTTCATTGAGATTCTCTGGTCCAGTCCAACACACGTATTTCGGGGGCTAATCAGTTCCTGCTGCTGTTCAACCAGTCTATTGATAACCCACCTTCTCCCTGGAACCAATCAATTCGTCAATTGTATTCCGTTCATCTGTCAGCAACCTGTCTCTGTGATGTTATTGGAGATAAATGAACTGGGATGACAGCCAGAATCAGCACAGTGCTCACAGGGTATGGCACCAGACAAAGGGCTTGCAGTCCAGGGGAATTTCTAAATAGAAGTTCCATCTTCTGTCTATTTTCCTCATGGTGTGTCCTGATCTATCCAGCTTCACTCGCTTCTAACACCCGTTTCTCCCACTCAGTCAGTGGCTCCACTTTCTATCCAACTGTTGATCGAGCTTCACATACTGTCTTTCTGTTTCATTTTTTCTCTCTCTCTCTCTCTCTCTCTCTCTATCTATCTATCTATCTCTCTCTCTCTCTCTCTCTCTCTCTCTCTCTCCCTCTTCCTGTATCTCCAATAACTCTCCCTGCTTTCGGATAGTGCAGTTGGAGAGCTTGTGGATGTAGGATAAGCTAAATTGCCTCTGTCTGTGCAATATTAATTCTGAGATTCTCTGACCCACAATAAAGACTTTCAGTTCCTGTAGAAACAAGCTGGTCCTGCGAAAGACACAGTGCACAATCATCCATGATCTCTTCCTGTTTTCTGACATGCAGTGTCCTCTAAATATCTGTTCAAACAAAATAGATTTAAATTCGAGCAGTTGGGAGGACATTCACCAGACGATATTGAAATCCGGATTTAATAAACATTTCTGCCATGCAAAATGTGGTTTGCCTGATAGCAGCTCCTCGCAATTAACAGCCCCTCGCTTCTGCCTGATGCGGATTTTCCTTCCACCAATTTATTAACTTCAACAAGGTCCTGACTTATTCCATGATCGTAGCTGTCTCAAACCTGAGGGCATTGTGATCACTGTTTCTAAAATGATCTTCTACTGAATGGTCAGTCACCTGGACATGCTCATTTTCGAACACGAGGTCCAGTATGGCCCCTCCTGTAGTTGGACAATCCTCATGCCGCCGCAAATAACTTTATTGGATGCACTTAAGAAATTCTACCCCGTCTAAGCTTCTTCTTCTAAAGGATTCCCAGTCAATATTGGGGATGTTAAAGTCACTCACTATGGCTCCCCTGTTTTTAATACACGTTTGCATAATCGGACGACGTATTTGTTCCTCAATCTCTCGGTGGCTGTTGGAGGGACTACAGTACAATCCTAACACATGCATCCATCATATCTTGAGCTCTCTTCATGTTGCCTCATTAGATGAGCCTTCCAATACGTCCTAAGTGCAGATGTAGCAAACTCCCCGATTAGTAATGCAACTCCTCCCCCTCTTTTAGCTTCCCCTGTATATCATCTAAAACAATAAAACCCTGGAAAGTTGAGCAGCCAGTCCTGTCTCTTTCTCAACCATGGCCCTATAACCTTTGCAACATCGTAGCCCCATGTAGGGATTTAGGCTCTAAATTCATCTGTTTACCCATAATAATCCTTGCATTGAAATAAATGCACTTCACCCAAACACATCCGATACCGACTTGATCTTTGGTTTGAGTTTCCCTGAAGTATTTTCTGCTGCTATTTTCCCCTGACAGGAAATTACAAAAGACTATCAGTAAAGCAAAAACTATTGTAGACAGACAATTCCAGTTTCCTCCTTTGTCACTTCAATCTGTACCTTGCATTACGCATGGTCCGATTTTGATAGAGTGCTGAATAATTATTTCACTTTAAACGACTGTCTCCAGCCACTCACTGCATATTCATGAGTGGCTGGAGACAGTCGTTTTAAGTGACCCAATGGATTGATTGCTATCTTTTCCTGCTCTCACGAAATCTCTGTAATATCTACATTGTAGTTATATGTACTCATCCAATCTCCAAGTTCTTACCTGCCAGATTCCTCACATTAAACTAATAACACTTCAGGTTGCCTGTCCCATTGTGTCCCTCTGCTTCTTTGTTGTTGGTCTTAGATGCACTGGTTTTCGTATTCCTCCTCAATCACTGTATTGTGGACGTACTGCTCTGGTTCCCACTCCACAGTGCCACACTAGTTTGAACCTACCTGAGTGACAATAGCAAACCTGTATGCCAGGAGATTGCCGCCAGTTAAGGACCATCCGTTCTTCTTGTGTATATCCTACCGACCTGCGAATCCTAATGATCCACATATCGGAGATTGCCGCCAGTTCAAATCCATTTTGTCCTTCTTGTGTAGGTCCTACCAATCCGGGAATCCCAATGATCAACATATCGGAGATTGCTGCCATTTCAGGACCATCCCGTACTTCTTGTGTGTATCCTACTGACTCGGGAACCCAATGATCCACATTTCAGGGATTGCTGCTAGTTCAGGTCAATCCCGTCCTTCTAGGCTGTATCGTTCCGAGTCGGCAATCCAAATGATCCACATATCAGAAGTGCTACCAGCTCTTTGGCCGTGTATCTAACGGTACTACCTTCCTTTTCCTAATTTCACTCGCATGTGACATATTCTAGCGTCTCCAAAATTCAAATATCCTTTCAGCACAACTCCATCAAGGCCTTTTCTTTAAAGTGGATAGACGTGATAATAAAAACGTAAGTGTGACCTCATTAACCAGGAAGGTGTAACCTACTGATTCAGTCCAATGGTCAGAGGATCTGATAACTGTCACCTCCACCAAACCTGATTGACAAGGTAGACATATGGACCATTTATTTGCAGATTGACGAGGATAAACAGAAGACTACAAAATGTCAGAGCAGATGGAAGTCATTCAGCCTGTTTACTCTGCTTTGCTATTAAATTGGATTGTAGTTATTCTGTTCCTTTCAATGGTAAGGTCTTTACCCAGCATCCCCGGCGGGTAAGAAAGTGCCCAGTGTCGTTGTGTGCACATTCCTTCGAAGGGAGTATCCAGTGCCAGGCAATGGGGTGTGGGGAGCCCCAGGGGTGGCAAAGGGAAGGCTGCAGGCAGTGACGATGGACTGAGGGACTGAAAGAGATGGAATGGGTATCGAGGGAGACTGCACTCAGACAAGTGGCCGGGCAAGATTCTTAAACACCCAAGGAACCCGAGAACCACGGCTGCTTTTACAAAAACCTGTCACATTTATTGCATTTCTCCATGAAATAAAAGCAAAAATACTGTAGACTGTAGAAATCCGAAGCAAATACAGAGACATCCTGTGGAGAAAGAAAAGAGTTAATGCTCCCAATGCAGACACGGGAAGAATGTATAACGTCCACACAGACAGGTTCCAGATATTGGAATTGAACCCGAGTCCCTATCACTGTGAGGCAGCATTGCTGTGTCACTGTGCTGCCCAATTATGGAAAATTGTGGATACTACAGTTAGAGGCATAGATAATATTCTCTGTGAACAGGATTGAGAATCCTGAAGGTTGCGTTGCCTACCTGGTGCTTGGGATATGTTATCTGGGGTGCAGATGAACTTCGAGTGGGAGGGGAATGATTCAGTGGCCAGGGTTCGTGTCGGTACCAACGGCTGGACAAGCAAATGGCAATGAGAAGAGGGACGGTAAATACAGAACTGAAATGTTATATCGGAATGCAAGCAGTGTAAGGAATAATGTAAGTAAGCTTGTGACTCATACAAAAATTGGCAGGTATGACGTGGTGGGCATCACAGTGACGTCACTGCAAGAGGATCAGGATTGGGAGCTGAATATTCAAGGATATTCATCCTGTCGAAATGATAGGCAGGTGGGCAGAGAGACAGATTGGTCTCATTAGTAAGAAATTGAATTGAATCAATTAGAAGAAATGAAGTAAGATCAGGTGCTGATCTGGGGAATCAAAAAGATGAAAAAAATGCATTTGGAGTTATGTACAGGCCTCCAAACAGTAGTCAGGATCTGGGGTGCACGATAGAACGATCTGTAGGAACGATCGTTGCCTTTGCAACGATCTGTAGGAACTTTGCCTTTCCTACAGATAGAACGATCTGTAGGAAAGGCAAAGTTACAGTGATCATGTGGGATTTCATTATGCAGGTGGACTGTGAATTCAGCTTTATAGTGGTTTGCAAGAAAAGGAATTTGTAGAATGTCTATGAGATGGCTTTTTTGTAGCAGCTTGTGCAGGCAGACTAGATGAGGGGAGCTTTCGATGAAGGAAATCATAGGAGGCAGTGATCATAATATGATTGAACTTACTCTGCAATTTAAGATGGAAAAGTTAGATTCAGAGGTCATGGTATTACAGCTGAATAAAGGCAATTACAGAGGCATGAGAGAGGAGTTGGGTAGAATTAACTGGGAGACGGGCCCAGAAGGAAAGACAGTGGAACAATAATGACAGGAGACTTTTGGACAAATTCAGGATGCAGCAGAGATTTATCCTGAGGAAAAAGCGGCATGATAGAGAGAGAATGGGGCAACCATAGGTGACGAGGGAATTCAAGGACAGCATAGAAGCAAATGAGAATGCATATAATGTGGCGAGGGGCAGTGGGAAAACAGAGGATTGGGAAGCTTACAAAGACAAAACAGAGAGCAAACAAAATGAAATAAGGAAGGAGGTTATTAAATATGGGGGTAAGCTAGCCACTAATGTAAAGGAAGTCAATATATAAATATATTCTTTCAATATATAAAGTACAAAAGAGAGGTAAAAGTGGACATTGGACTGTTGGAAAATGATACTGGAGAGGTAGTAGTTGTGAACAAGAAAAGGCCGAGGAACTGAAAAATTAGTTCTATGTGGTAGATACGAGTCATACCTTAACATTCAAGATAGTGAAGAGCCAGAGCTGAGTATGCTGGCCACCACTAAAGAGAGCGTGCTAGAAAAAAACTGAATGGCCTGCAGGTGGTTAAATATCCTGGAAGATAGCTGAAGAGGGCGTGGGGGGATAGTGGTGATCTTTCAGGAATCACGAGAGTAAGGAACGATCCCAGAGCGCTGGAAACCCACTAACGTGACACCCCATTGTAATAAGAGAGTGAGGAAAAAGACAAAAATCCACAATTAATAGCTTAATTCGGTCGTGGGTAAGATCCTGGAGTCCATTGTGAAGGATGAGATTTCTGAATACTTGGAAGTGTTTGGTAAAATCGGGAAAAATCACTTTGGTTTCATCAAGGGAAGATCATGCCTGACAAATCTGTTGGAATTATTTGAAGAGCAAATGAGCAGGCTTGATCAAGCACAGCCAACGGATGCTATCCACCTGGATTTCTAGAAGGCCTTTGACAAGGTGTCACCAGGAGATGACTGAGTATGGTAAGGGTCCGTGGTGTTAGAGGTAAGGTAGTGGCACGAATGGAAGCTTGTCTTTCTGGCAGAAAGCAGAGAGTGGGCATAAAATAGTCCTTCTCAGGATGACAGTAGGTGACAAGTGGTGATCTACAAGGCTCAGTATTGGAATCATAACTTTTTACTTGTTACGTTAACAATCTAGATGATGGAACTGAGTGTACACTGGCTAAGTTTGCAGACGATACATAGATAGGCAGATGGACTGGTCGTATTAAGGAGGCAGAGAGACTGAAGAAGGAGATTGGCAGATGCATTCCAACGTTGGAAAGTGTGTAGGCATGCACTTTGGCATGAAGAATAGAGGCATGGTCTATTTTTTAAATGGGGAGAAAATTCAGAAATCTGAAGTGCAAAGGGACTTGGGAGTTCTAGTGCAGGGTTTTCTCAAGGTATATTTGAGACGGAGATAGAGAGGTTCTTGATTATTCAGGGGATGAAGAATTACGAGGAGAAGGCTGGAGAATGGATTTGAGAAACCGATCAGTGATGATTGAATGATGGGCAGACTTGATGGGCTAACTGGCCTAATTTCTGCTCCTGTGTCTTATAGACTTATATTCTAAACCTGAAGGAGTCACCTTGCATCTCTGAGAAGATAGATTCATGTTCTTCATGAGTGTCAGAAGCTGGTGGGAATAGTTAACTGTTTTAGAATGAACGTATTGTGGCAGCTGTCAAGGTGGTGGATAATATGACATACAGTGCAGGATCACACACCATTTGCACTGTATTAATGTGGTGAGAGTTTATTCAAAACCTGGACCTCTCTGTCTCTCTCAATCACTGTGGGGAATGGAGGTTGAGGTGGGTGGGCGTAACGTCCTCAGAGGCACTTAAACTATCCAGAATCATGCACTCTGAGTGAATCAGCAGACAGGGAATTTATCACCTTCTCATTATCTGTTTAAATATAATTAGTGCTTGCACATCCCACTCGGTGTTGAATGCAATCATCTCTTATTCTCTGAAAGCACGACAAATCAAACTTTATTCATTCGTCATGATGCCATTATCCCAGGGATTAATCTGGTGGAACCCCTGTTCACTCGTTCTGTGGTAAGGAGATCACTCCTTGTAAAGGAGAGAAAATATGTCCACAATACCCCAAATACTGCCTCAACAACACTCTCAAGTTTGATCGCAATAATTTATTTGCCTCACTTAGCTGGCTCTGTTGCCTTCATGTGACAAAGTCACTTACAATGCACTCCCACTGATGTGGAATGTAAAACATTCTTTCATCTGTAGGTCAGCATCAATAAAGCCAGCACCAGAGGTGCCTATCGAGATGAACATCACTCCCGGGGAGAGACTCACTAACAAAGAATACGTCTAAAATAGTGAATGGCCACCTACTTGAATGGAAATCAGCTGTCGGATTATGGGAAACAGGCAGAGGAAGGGAGATGCCTTCACTTTTGTTTTTCCCTCACGGGATGTGTGCAGCCCTGGTCAGGCCAGCAGGTTGTACAGACCTTGAACTGAATGGCTGGTCAGCTGTTCGACAGGACAGTAAAGAATAAAACAAACTGCTGTAAACTTGCAGTTAAACAGAGACCTGACCAGGGAAGTATGAAATCACTGCCTTCTCTAATGGGCATCAGGCAAACCGGTATCAGCAGATTATTATTCTGTGGATCTAGAATACGAGCCAATGACGTGACCACCATACACTATCTAACCAATTTTCAGATTCTGTACAGAGAACAGGTTAAACATCTCAAGTTCAATTATTTTGCAATGGACACGTGGTAAGAAGGGACTTGAAACATGTATCCAGAATTAAGAAAGGCGCAAACAATAGTTTATTCAGGAGTTGCACTGAGGCTGAGGAGGAGAATGGGACGTCTTAATGTTTGTACTGGACAGGATTGGTGTGTGGGGAAGATATGGAAATGTAAATTTTGCAGGAGAAAATGAACCAAGATGGTTGAGAACAGTGTGTTTCGTCCTCGCATACTGGGGAGTAATTTGTCAATAATAATTTGCTAGTTATTATTTCTAAGGAATGGAATATTTGATTGGAATTGGAAAAGTTTACTTGCACCTTTCCAAAATTTACATATCATCAGCATCAGCATCAATTCATTTCAATCGACAGACAGAGTGACTTACCAGGAACACCAACTATAGCAAAAATAGGATAGTAACCAGCTTGAATAACCGCAGTGTATCTTCAATCCGATATGCTAATGATATCCAAGGTTGGGAAAGCCAGTAAAGACCATAGGATAAACTCCTGTCCATTTTTGGAACATTGCAGTCTAATGTTCTCACAGACTGATCTCTCCTCCAACTCTGTCTGGAACTGCTGATCGCTGTTACTGGTGTGGATGATGCTCCCGCTCATACTATGAGATAAAAAACTGATAGCATTCCCTTATTGATAGAAGAGAGAAACTCTTTCGGGATGCTTAGGATCCATGGAGACTGTCATAATCACAATCGCTGAACAAATAGTTCCAGTTAACCAATTAGAATTCAATACTGTTTTATTTAAAGTTCAAAATAACTTTGCACGTTTGTGCATTCTGTGTGTGATACGTGAGTGTGACTGAAGGAAGGAATGTTGAAGATAGCAGATTGATTGTGTGTAATCATTCAGTCTACCTTGGATATGGAACTAATGTCAGAGGGTTAATGGAACATAAATACGCTTCTCTGCTCATAAATAGAGAAATAAATCCTGTAACTACAGATCAGTCATTGCAATATCTGTAAAACATTGAGAGAACATCTTTCGTCCATGACCCGATGGCAAAATGTGCCTCAGAAAACATAGGTTATAACAAACAAACGGCATGGATACGTTAACAGAGAATTGCACATGACAAACACAAATCAGATTGTTATTCCAGAATCAGAGAGGACAGGTGTGGGTCATGTTGTTGATGGTATCGATGTTAACGAACTGTGATGAAGTGTCATTTAATGGACTTCAATTACACTGTGATTATTACATTGTGGAAAGACAGAGGACTGGGGGACATAGATGTTTAGACTGGGTGGTCTAGTGATGTTCTCCAGTCATCAGCATTGAAACGTTACTCTTTATAACTCATATGAAGAACAGATGCAAGGATACATTTACAATGAGGAAATAGCAGAGACAATATTAATGAAATGCATCAATGCAATATAAAATACAGAAACAACATAATTCTCTGCACATACCAATATATGCAAAGTACAAAGAGATTAGTTTGATAAAATGCACGCCTGATACTGTGCTATATAAATTGAAATGTGGATTACACAACTCGGTAAGTGGTGTACAAACTTTATCGATTATTATTTTACCCACAGCTGAGATGCTGATTTCCCCTCTGTCAGTGATCCCCCTCACTGTGATTCTCTAGTCCAGTCTCTCACACAGTTTGGGGACGGGGGTATCATCATTTCCTGCTGCTTTTGGCACAGTCTATCTAAAAACTCTGCTTCCCGCATGGAACCAATCTATTGGCCTAATGAGTTCTGGTTAGCTGTCAGTAAATTCTGTGATCTTGTTGGAAATAAATACTCTGGGATGACAGCCAGTATCAGAATAGTGCTGACATGGTATGGCGCCCAGAGAAAGGGCTTACAGTCCAGAGGAATTTCTGAATAAACCTTCTAATTTCTATCTGTCCATATTTATATCGCCTAATGTGGTCTCCTGATCTATCGAACGTCAACCTCATTTAACACCTCTCTCACTCAGTTAGTCACTTCCCTTTTCTATCCTCTCTCAGTTCATCTCCCTTCACTTTCTTTCTCTCTGTTTATTTCTCTTTCACAATCTATATCCACACACCTTCTCTATCTCCGTTTGTGCAGTTGGAGAGCGTGAGTTCCTCGATGGGCTGAATGGCCTCCATCTGTGCTATAATAATTCTGAGGTTCTCTGACCCACAATAAATACGTTAGGTGCCTTGACAGACATGCTGGTCCGGTGACACTTACAGTGCACAGTCAGCCATTATTACTTCCTGTTCTTTTCTGATGTGCAGCTGCCTTGAAATATCTGTTCAAACGAAACAGATTGAATGAAATTCAAGCAGTCGAAACGACGTTCATGACTGTGTATTTCAATCTGGATTTAATGATGGATGAGATTCCAGAATAACATAAGCAATGAATGAAAAACAGGGCAACACAAGAAATGGCAGTTGAGTACAACATGTGGTTCCAAGTAGGCCTCATGGTATTACCAATAGATTATCAATCCAGACAATCAGCTCCTGTTCTTTGGACCCAGGTTCGAAACCCGCCACTGCAGATGGTGGCACTTCAATTCAATACTTTTAAAATATCCCTGGAATTAAGAATCTACCTATGAGAATAAAATCATTGCCGATTTTCAGAAAAATCCATCTGGATCACTAATATCCTTCAATGAAGGAATTTTCCATCCTCTCCTGGTCTGGCTGACATGCAACTCCAGACCCAAAGCAATGTCATTGACTCAATCGCCCCGTGAAGTGGTCTAGTGAGTCATTCAGCTGTACCAATCGTTACAAAGTTTCAAAGAAATGAAACTGGCTGGACCACCTGGCATCAAACTGTGCAATGAAAAAGTTAACATAAGACACGTCACTGTAGAACCTGCAAAGTCTTCCTTACTATCATCTAAGGGGTAGTGCCAAAATTGGGACAACTACCTTACAGACTGGTCAATCAACATCCTGACATAGTCATACTCACGGAATCACAAAAATAACCCAGCCACCACAATCACTTTCCCTGGACATGTCCTGCCCCAAACGCAGGACCGATCCAGCGGAGTGGGGCGGGGGGGGGGGGGGGGGGGGGGGTGGATAGAGATAGAGTCGGTACATAGTTGCTCTGGGAGTCCCCTGAATTGACTCCAGACCTAATGAAGTCCCATCGCTTCAGATTAAACATGATCAAAGAATTCTCTTACTGATTACCACTTAACATCATTCCTCATCTGAATCAGTGCACCTCCATGTTAAACAACACTTGAAGAAAGCACTGACTGTGGAAAGGGTACAAAGTGTATTCTGGCTGGGAGATTTCAAAGTCGACCATCAAGAATGGTTTGAACTCAGTACTACTGATCACGCTGGTCGGGTCCTAAAGAACATAACTACTAGATTGGGTCTGCAGCAGGTGGTGAGGGAAAGAACAAGAGGGAAAAAACATATCATACATGAACTCATCCTTACCAATGTACCAACTGTAGATGTATCTGTCCATGACAGTATTGGTAAAAGGTCCGCGGTCACGTTCAGAATAAACTCTATTGTGTTGTGTGGCACGATCACCATGGTAAATGGCACGAAGAGATCTAGCAACTCAAAACTGAGCGTCCATAAGACACTGTGGATCATCAACAGCAGCAGCATTGTACTCCAGCACAAACTGTAATGTCACGACCCATCATATCTCCCACTCAACCATTACCATCAAGGCACAGGATCAAATCTGGTTCAATGGAGAGTGCAGGAGGGCATGCCAGGAGCAGAACCAGGAATATATAAAGATAAATATTAACCTGCTGAAGCTTCCAAACAGAAATACTTGCGTGCCAAATAACATAAACAGCAAGGGACAGACAGAACTGAGCTATCCCACAACCAATGCATCAGATTTAAGCTCTGCAGTCCTCCTAATCTGATCATGGATGGTGGTGGACGATCAAACAACTCACTGGAGGAGGAGTCTCCACAAATATCCCCAACCTCAATGATGGAAGAGCCGAGCACATCAGTGCAAAAGATAAATTTGAAGCTTTCACAGAAATCTTCAGTCAGAAGTTTAGAGTGAATGATCCATTTCGGCCTCCTCCCGTGGACCCCTTCATTACAGATAGCAGTCTTCAGCAAATTCGATTAACTGATATCAATAGACGGTTGAAGTTACTGGATACTGCAAAGGCTGTAACCCCTGATAACATGCCGGCAATAGTCCTGAAGACTTGTACTCCAGTATTTCCCGCTTCCCTACACAAGCTGTTCCAGTACGGTTACAAACCGACAACGGGAAAAGCTGCTCAAGTACGTTCTGTACATAAAACGCAGGATAAATTAAACCCGGCCAAATACTGCCTCATCAGTGTATTCTCCATCATCATAAAATGATGGAAGTTGTCATCAATAGCGTTATCAAGCAGCAACTGCTCAGCAATAACCTGCTCAGTGACGCCCCGTTTGGGTTTTGCCAGAGACCCACAGCTCCTGACTGAATCACAGCCTTGGTTCAAACATAGAAAAAGGGAAGAATTCCAGCCCTTGGGACATCAAGGCTGCATTCTATCAAATGTGGCATCAAGGAACCCCAGCAAAAAGGGTATCACGGGCAAGCAGTCCATTATTGGAGTCATACCTTACAGATAGGAAAATGGTGATTTTTGTTGGAGGTCAGTCATCTCAGTTCCAGAACATCACTGCAGTAGTCCCTCTGGTTAATGTGGATGTCGGTTTGCTCCAGGAACTGTAATGTTCATTTACAGACGTTTCATCACCATACTACGTAACATCTTCAGAGGCCCTCTGGATGAAACCGAGGTCCAAACATCTTCATGGCTCCATCAATGACCTTCTCCCCATCTTAAGGTCAGAATGGGGATATTCGACGATGACTGCACAATGTTCAGCTCCATTCGCAAATGCTCAGATACTGAAGCAGTCCATGCCTAAAGGCAACAAGATCTGGACAATCTCCAGCCTTGGACTGACAAGTGGCAAGTATCATTTGCATCACAGAAATGCCAGACAATGACCATCACCAGTAAGAAACAATGGAAACACTTGGTATTCAGTAGCATCATTGTCTCTAAATTCCCTACCACCCACCCCACATCCCACCCGCTCCCGCCATCAATACACTTGGGGTTACCATTGACCAGCAATTCAACTGGACTCGCCACATAAATATAAGAGTCGATCAGAGGCTAGGAATAGTGCGTGAGTAACTAAACTCTTGTCTTCCCAAAGCATCTACAAGACACAAGTCAGGACTGAGATGGAATAATCCCAACTGCCTGAATGACTGCAGCCACAACGACACTAAAGAAGCTTGACACCATCCAGGTCAAAGCAGCCCATTTGATTGGCATCACATCCACAAACACTCACTCCCTTCACCACCAACTTTCAGTAGCAGCAGTGTGTACTATCGGCAAGATGCACTACAGAAATTCTTGAAAGATCCTGAGACAGCACCTTCCAATCCTACGAGCACTTCCATCTAGAATGACAAAGGCAGCAGGCTTTTGCGAACACCACCACCTTCAAACTCCCCTCCAAACCAGTCAACATCCTGAGTAGGAAATATGACACAATTCTTTCACTGTTACTGGGTCAAAACCCTGGAATTCCCTCCATCAGAGCATTGTTGGTCAACGCACAGCAGGTGGACTGCAACGGTACACGAAGGCAACTCAGCACCACTTTCTCAAGGGGGCAACTGGACGGACAAGAAATGGTGAGCCCATCCAGCGATTCTCATATGCGAAAAAAAATGTTAAAAGTTCCAAGTTGAGAACCTTGATGGGACAGGTTGTCTGATTTGAACCTGAACAGGAAAGTAGTGTTTCTGATTATGAACATTTTAGAACTTCCTGTTATTAGAAAAGTGTTCAGTGTTCCATGACGTATTGTTGCTGAGCAGTGTGATAAATTGCACCTGTTTTGTTAAATTCAACAATATTAGCGTAGCGGGATCGATCCTTCAAAGACACCAGTCCGAAAATAACAATCATCGTCGAAACAATGTACTCCCGCCAGATGACACTCACAGATAGCAGCTCATATTCAACATATTACTGCACTAATGACTGGCACTAAATTCTTCCACCGTCCATATTACAGGGGTTACCATTGACCACAAGGTAAAGTCAAATCAAAGTACAGATACAAGGGTTACAAGAGCAGGTCTGAGACTTTCAACTCTGCACTGAATAATAGACTGTACGACTATAAGTGCATTAGATATAGCAATATATTTAGACCATTCAGCCTATCTATTCACTCCGAAACTGTGCCATTTTGTCATAGTCTCTAAGACTAGTGGAACTATTTTCTCTACTCTAACTGTATCAATGGTTGTACTAATCGGTCAGTTTCAATCAGATGCGCCCCACCCATTCTTCTAAATTCCATTGATTACAGACATAGAGCCCTCAACTGTCGCTCATATGACAACCCATCATTCCCAGGATAGATCATGTCCAACATCCGTAGATCCTTGCCCAGAACGCTCACAATAATCCAAATGCTGTCTAACCATAGCCCATTATATTCTCTGCAGTATGTCTCCGCTTTTGCATTCTCACTCGCTTGAAATGAATGTTAACATTGCATTTTTCTTTCCTAACTTCAATTGAACCTGCACATCAACCATAAGAGAGGACGAGTACTCCAAACTTCTTTTGTGCTTCAGATTTCATGAAGCCTTTTAGAACATAGTGTCTGCCTGTATTCCGCCTACTGAAGTGCATAATCTCACATGTTCCCATATTGTGTTCCATCAGCCATGTGTTTTCACAGTGTCCTAAACTGTCCGAGTCTTTCTACAGTCTCCCCACTTCCTCAATACCACCTGACCATCCAATCATCATTGTATCATCTGTAAACCTAGTAAAACTGCCGTCAGGTCAGATGGTTCGTATAAATTGCACTTCCTGACGACCTTAGGACTGTCCACCATTGAAAAGGCACAACGCTCAAGATGCTTGACCCCATTTAGGTTGAAGCAGTGGCTTGACTCGAATTACACCTGCAAAGTCTTCACTCCTTGCACCACTGGCAACGATACCGTGCCCACCAATTTATTATGAATTTACCGCATTATGGTGACACAGAACTTGATGGCGCAGGATCCCAGTCTATTAATGGCAATCTGTCTCAATGCTGACTGCGTGGTGCTCACACCAACCAATGTCATTGTGTGTTGAAGACGACAGAGGGAGTTGTGGGGAGGGGATGTCGATCATAAATGACTGTGTGACTGTCACTGAAGGCTGACACCAGCCGCGAAAGCCCCAGATGTACCTGTGTCTGTTGTCACCGCTGCAGGCATGGTCAGTCTTTCAGTGAGTCAAATCAAAGAAAGTGATGGGCCTGGAGCGTCTTCCCGGCTGAGCACTCAGATCATGTTTGTACCAACTAGCAGTGGTATTCACATACAACTTCAGGCTCTCCCTCCTGAAGCCAAAGTCCCAACCTGATTCAAGAAGGTCATTATCATCCTCGTAAGGTGAGAAAGCACATGGAACGTGCCCTTATAGATTTCCACTCAGTGGCTCCGACCCCAATAATCATGAAGTGCTGTGAGAGGCTGGTTATGGCCGACACCATCTCCAGTCTCCCAGCCTGACCTGCTGCCCTATAATTTGTTGACTGAAGAAGTGGTTTCACAATGGATGCTATATCCGAGCCCTGCTCGCATCCCTGGAGCATCTGAACAACAGGACACCGAGACCAGACTCCTTCTCACTGACTAAAGCTCCACCATCAAAATCATCATCACTTACAGACTAATCACAAAACTCTGCGACCTGAGTCTCAGTCAACCCTCTGCAACTGGATCCAAAGGTTTCTGACACAAAGACCACAGTCAGGAAGGTCGGTAAAATCAATTCCTTCACAATAACAGTCAACACTCAGGCTGGTGAAGGATGTGTTCTCAACACCCGACAATACTCCCTGGACACCCACGGTTGTACCCTCAGCACCTCACTGTCCTCCATATGCACCAACGGATGTGCCCTCAGTCCCTTACTGTACTCCCTGTACACCCACAGATGTGCTCTCCGCCCCTTACTGTACTCCCTATACACCCACAGCTGTGTCCACAGCCCCCCCACTGTCCTTCATGCACACCCAGGTCTGTGCCCTCAGCCCACTACTGTACTCCAGGTCCACTCACGGCTGTATCCTCACCCCGCCTCACTGCCCTCCCTGTACAATCACGGCTGTGCCCTCAGCCCCTTACTGTACACCCTGTACACCCACAGTTGATTCCTCAGCCCCCTAATGTGCCCCCTTTACACCCACCGTTGCGTCCTCAGCCCCCTACGTAATCCTTGTACAGCCACGGCTGAGTTTTCAAATTCCAAACAACGCCAGCTACATGCCAGAATGTAGAAAGGGGATAGAGAGCTTGGTTGCATGGTGTATTGATAATGACGTCTCTCTCTAATCCGGCAAACGTAAAGGACTGACCACTGACTTCAGTAAGAAAGGAGGGGAACACACCCCATCTACATCAACCGCTTGACGGAGTGCAGAGCATCAAGTCTCTCGGAGTGATGATAACTGGCAACCTGTCCTGAACTTCTCACATAGGTCCGACGGTCTGGTAGATTCAACAATGCCTCTCCTTCCACAGGTTGTTGAGGACATTCAGCATGCACCATTGAGAGCGTACTGTCCAGGTGCATAACAGCCTGGTATGGCAACTGCTCTACGTAGGTCCATGAGAAGGTTGGGTGCACAGCTCTGACCAACACCGACTCTAACATCCCAACCATTGATTCCATTTACATGGCTCGTTGCCGCAGAAAGACTGCCAACATCTACCCCAGATTACTGAGGGAAGGGAGAGAGGAAATAGCTGGGGCATTAACAGATATCTTTGTAACATCCTTGAACACGGCGGAGATCCCGGAAGACTGGAGAATTGTTAATCCCCTTGTTTAAGAAAGGGAGTAGGTATAATCCAGTCAACTATAGACCGGTGAGACTGATGCCGGGAGTAGGGAACCTACTAGAGAAGATACTGAGGGTTAAGATCTAATCTCATTCGGATGAAAATAGTCTTATCAGTGATAGGTAACATGGTTTTGTGCAGGGAAGGTCATGTCTTACCAACTCAATAGAATTCTTTGAGAAAGTGACAAAGTTAATTGATGACGAAGAGACTGTAGATGTCATGCACATGGACTTCAGGAAGGCGTTTGGTATGTTTCCCCATGGTTGGGTTATGGCGAAAGTGAACTCACATGGTGCGCTGGCTACGTGGATAAAGAACTGGCTGGGCAACAGGAAGCAAGGAGTAGTAGGGGGAAGGAGTTTCACAAAATGGAGAACTGCGACCAGTGGTTTCAGTTAAGATGTTTCTGGAAAGATACATGAATGGGCAGGGAGTAAAGGGATACAGATCATTAGAAAATAGGCGACAGGTTTAGATAGAGGATTTGGATTGGCGCAGGCTTGGATCACCGAATGGCCTGTTTCTGTGCTGGAATGCTCTTGGTTCAAAGATTAGCAAAGACCCATCACGCCCCAGTAATGATCTCCTCCAACCTCCTCGATCAGGCTGAAAGATACAGAACCTTGAAAAGACAGAGCAGCTGGTTCATCAGCAGCTTCTTCCTGACTGTCATTAGACTGATGAATGTACTCTCCAATCTCAGATAATGCTGATCTTGTTCATGTTGATCTCGCCCGCGCACGCCCTGTGCAGCATAACCTGCATGTCTCTTATACATGTTTTACAGCCATTGTTCTGTATATCCTTGCTTAATATGATTTGCCTGTACATCTTGGTACATGTCGAAGTAAATTCTCACCTCCCTCCCCCCAGCTCCCTCCAGTGCTCACTCTGAGCTTTCTCCAGCACTCACCCCCCGCATCTCCCATTCCCCATCCACAGATCACTGTTACCCCATTCCCAGCTCTCTGTGTGCTTTGTATCTCACTATTTCTCTCACACTATCTGTTTCCCTGTGTTTTCCTTTTCTCTGTCTTCTGTTTCTTTCCCTGAACTTACTATCTCCCCTTCTCCCTGTCCATGTGATTGTTTCTTGTTTTATTTCGTTTCTCTATTTAACTGACCGTCCTTCTGTTTCCCTCGCTGTGTTCTCTCTCTCCTTATACGTGTCTGTCCTTTCTACCTCGTTGTGATGGTGATGGCTTCTCTATTCTTTTGAAGCATGTTATGGCTCTTTGGTTGGATATTGGCAATACAATAAACTCAATTGTGTTTTGGTATCTTGGACATAATTTAAATGTATTTGTTAAATTCCAATGGTTGTCAAAACAGCAACCAGAACTTGTATATCCATTTAACAGCCAATTGTTACATCGAAATATTTTGGAACTGCCTTCTCCCTATGCTCGGCATTCTGGCAATTGAAGGCTTTATATTCACGTGCATAATAGTGTGACGTAACTGCTCTGCCAGAACAATAAGAAACTACAGACGGTTGTGGGCAAGCCCAGACTATCATGGAAGATAATCTTCCATCCATTTATCCTTCTCATTGTCAGCGAAAGGCTGGCAACATCAAATATCTCTCCAAAACCGGTAATGGTCTTCTACAACCTCTTCCAAAAGGGAGGAGATACAGAGGCTTGAAAACATGGACCAGGATGCTCAAGAACACCTTCTTCCCCACCGTAATTAGACTGACGAGTTGAAATCTCTAATTTTTCACATCAAGTCGATCTTGCTTTGCACCCACACCTCCTGTGCAGCTGTCACCTTGTATGCCTCACTCTGTCTAAGTGCTCTGTGATGCTCAAGGTCTTCTTCAGTGCAATCAGAAAAGTGAATTAATGCTGGCCCAGCCAGCGATACCTATATCCCATTAATAAATATAAGAAGATGACGACACTCAGGCAAGATAGTCAGGAGGGATCAAATCGCTTTAAACATGATCTTAAATATATACAGGTTTCCCTCAGTATCTGACAGTTGAGTGTTCCTATAAAACCTTTCATATGATGATATGGCATAAAGCGAAGTAGCATTAATTTATGTGGGAAAAATTCACCTTTCATGGCAAAAGTAAAAACCCTCTTCGGATTTATTTTGGTTAGTGAAAACAGGACGTAATGGAGGTTTTTCGGAAAGGGAAGTGGCAAAAAGCGAATTTTTGAAAAGCGGGGGATATACATGTACCGACATGGGCATGATATTCAGGAAGATGGGAAACGTTAAAAATAAATGAGGTGAATCTCACATTTTATTTCCATCCCAGCTGATCATCATTCCCTTTGTTTGCTCTTTTTCCTCTATCACTCTCTTTCTCTATCGATTTAACTCACTCATACTCCCCTTCAAAACAGACTTCCATGTTCCCAGCATTATTCACACTATTTTCCTACTGCTTTCAGTTCAGAAAAGCTCCCCAGCATTTTCTGTTCTTTTCTTTTTGCATTTCTTATGCAATTTCAGATCATTAGCATTTTTTAAAATTTGGTTTAACCTTCAAATTTGTTTTTCCATGGGAAGTTGGCAACTCTGCCAAGGGCACCATTTGTTACTCATCACTAATTGCCCTGACTGTGAGGCCATTCCACGAGCCAATATAAAACCAAGCAAATTGATATCGGTCTGACGTCGCACTAAACCCAGACCGGGTAGTAACATTAGATTTCTTTACCGAAAGTCATCAGTGAAAAAGGAAGATTTTCAGACAAAATGTGTTTTTATGATTGTTTATCGTGAAATTCACTTTTATTCGAATTCTTAGCATTTTTATTTAAGTTCTGCCATCAGCTGTTGTAGGATTTGAAACAAATCGCTTGAAATAATGTCTTTCGCTTAATAAGCTTTGCTCCTGAATTGCATCTAGCGACATTCCTACTCTGATACATTGTTCTAATCATGAAGTAACGTCCTAGACAAGAATAATTTTGTGATTGAAATACTTGTAACTGGAAATGTTGCCAGAAGAGAGCTTGAAACATAAAGTCTGAAATGTACCAACGTGCAGACAATTGTTTGTTCAGCCACAGCACTAACGCAAAATGAGCTGGTCGTGGTGAGGGTTGGTAACAGATAGAACACGAGACATAATTCAGTTCAGGGCAAAAAGGGATCTCGAGGTTGTGCAGTTTTGTTCGCAGAGGTTTGAAAGGGAGTGGTCTGCAATTCAGATGAATGGAGACTGCAATCGGAATTGAAGATCAAAGTTTCTTTCTTTGACAAATATTTAGAACAGAAATTGCAAAGAAGTTCAATATTGTTTCTGGGATTAATGAACGGACAGAGGTAGTGAAAACCAACAATAGTGAGAATAGGTTATCAACACACCCTCCACCTCGCTCAAAATGATAGTCAACACTGCTAATATCCGGTATGGTCGAAATTCCCAATAGAGGGAAACGTTGAAAAGACCCAAGGAAAGCCTCCTCTCCATTGGTGTAATTATCAAATCCATTATTCTCAGATTCAGATCTGTCCTCTCCACGTCAGTGCAGCTGCTGATAATTGTTACTGTTGGAGCTGATGCATCTGCTCCTACACTGGGATAGCGCTCTGAGTGAAGCCCTTCAGCAATAGGAGAGGGAAACCCTCCAGTGACACAGTTCCAATGCACGGAGACTGACATCAATCACAGTCACTGAGCAAACAGTTTTAGCTTTCAATACAGCACATTCAGTTCACAATATAACTGAACTGGACTGGATGCTGACATCGCTGGCTATTGGTCACATCTCCCATCACCAATTGCTCTCGTGAAGTCATTGTGAGGGAGAATGATGGTGTTTTCTTATCGCAGGCTAGATGACTCAGCTCTGTTGTACGTTTGTAATGCTGTAACCATCTTTCCTCGAATCTCCGCCCCTCCAAAATAAGGAAACACAATCAGGATGTTGTAACTGTGCTGATATATCCTCCATGGGAACAAACGCCACCTAACAGACTGTCCCTGGGCACAGTTGCCCTGAACACAGACAGCAACTGTGGACGTCTCTGAATGTTCCTCTCCCTGCTCTAATAAGGCAACTTTGGAACTTCCATCGAGAATATGCTTCAGTAATTAATTTATACAAATTGGCAGACATCTTAATGCAGTTTTATTTGCTATCAATCAATAATTTTAACGCTTTTTACCCTCAGTCGAAAACCAGAATTGATAAGTACAAGGAACTTATTCAATAAGACTTATGAATAATGAGTCAGGTACGAATGGATATAACATTGGCTAGAAGATAGGGCGGAATGGAATCAGCGGCTGGGGAGACTGCATGGGGAGTACAATGATATTCCCTGGTCATCATCGTTCTTTCTGACAGGTAGAATTAAATATAATGCACAACAAGGAAACTGCCAACGTTTGGGAGATGCAATGCTGAATGACAAGGTGAGCTGAACAGGATAATAGTAAATGTGATAAAGTGCATATTTTATATGCACACTATTTAATCATTGGAAATACAGATTGAGTAGGGTCACTGCACCTGAAGCATTAACATTGATTTCTCTTCACAGATACAGCCAGACTTGCTGAGCTTTCCCTCCAACGTCTGTTTTTGTTTGAGATTGATCATATTGTTCATATCTGGCAGGAAGCTTACAATTAAAAGCAGATACTAATAACAAAAGGTTCCGGGCTATGGGGGCAATACCGGAGAATTATAGTAGAGATTTCGCTCATTTCAGGCTGGCAGAGACAATGGGCTGAGTTTTCACCACCTTTGCTGTAATAATTCTATGTTATGCATTGAAAGCTTTTGGAGATGGAGAAACAAGCTTGTTCAAAGGAGGGCATAGAGTGTTCCATCATCAACATATTATTCCTATTATTTCATGAAGTTCAGCTGCCTCTAAAATGTATTTTCGAACAAAATGATTTCCTGAGATTTACAGGATATTCAGACTTATTTTACGTTGCATCGGAAAGAAGAAACAAATTTCGGTCATAATTCAGGTGTCACAGACGCACCAACTGTAATAGGATCATGAAATGACCACATTGTCCAAATATTACCAAGTTCAGCATGTAGACCTGACAAGAAACATGAAATGTAGAGATAATGGAAACATGACATACAAACAGAAAACTCTGTAGAAACGAAAAAGATGAGGAAGTATCTGCAGAGAGCAACAGAATTAACATATGTAATATGATGTGACACTGTCCTGAAAAGTCATATTAGAACCAAAGGATAATTTTTGCATCTTTGCTCAGATGTTGCCAGATCAACTGAGTTTCGGTCCAGCTCTTTTGATTTCTTTTTTCTGAACTGTGGAAAAGTGTTGTATCTCAGTTGAATCTTGAGTAATTTGTTGTGGATTTTAAATGAGAATAAACGAAGTTCCAATGTTTGACAGGGCTCTAAATATCGATGACGTATTGAATTATAGAACATAGAAGAATACAGCGCAGTACAGGCCCTTCGGCCCTCGATGTTGCGCCGATCCAAGCCCACCTAACCTACACTAGCCCACTATCCTCCATATGCCTATCCAATGCCCGCTTAAATGCCCATAATGAGGGAGAGTCCACCACTGCTACTGGCAGGGCATTCCATGAACTCATGACTCGCTGAGTAAAGAACCTACCCCTAACATCTGTCCTATACCTACCCCCCCCCCCGCCCCCATTAATTTAAATCTATGCCCCCTTGTAATAGCTGACTCCATACGTGGAAAAAGATTCTCACTGTCGACCCTATCTAAACCCCTAATCATCTTGTACACCTCTATCAAGTCACCCCTAAACCTTCTTTTCTCCAATGAAAACAACCCCAAGTGCCTCAGCCTTTCCTCATACGATCTTTCTACCATACCAGGCAACATCCTGGTACACCTCCTCTGCATCCGTTCCAGTGCCTCCACATCCTTCCTATAGTATGGCGACCAAAACTGCACACAATACTCCAGATGCGGCCGCACCAGAGTCTTATACAACTGCAACATGACCTCAGTACTCCGCAACTCAATTCCTCTACCAATAAAAGCCAGTATGCCATATGCCTTCTTCACCGCACTATTTACCTGGGTGGCAACTTTCAAAGATCTGTGTACATGGACACCAAGATCCCTCTGCTCATCCACACTACCAAGTATCCGACCATTAGCCCAGTACCCCATCCTTTTGATACTCTTACCAAAGTGAATCACCTCACACTTAGCTACATTGAACTCCATTTGCCACCTTTCTGCCCAGTTCTGCAGCTTATCTATATCCCGCTGTAACCTGCCACGTCCTTCCTCACTGTCTACAACTCCTCCGACTTACGTATCATCCGCAAACTTGCTCACCCAACCTTCTAACCCCTCGTCCAGGTAATTTATAAAAATGACAAACAGCAATGGTCCCAAAACAGATCCTTGCGGAACACCGCTAGTGACGGCACTCCAAGATGAACCTTTGCTATCAACTACTACTCTCTGTCTTCTTCCGGCCAGCCAACTCCTAATCCAAACCTCCAACTCACCCTCAATGCCATACCTCCGTATGTTTTGCAGTAGTCTACCCTGGGGAACCTTATTAAACGCCTTTCTAAAATCCATATACACCACATCTACCGCTTTACCCTCGTCCACCTCCTTAGTCACCTTCTCAAAGAATTCAATAAGGTTTGTGAGGCACGACCTGCCCTTCACAAAACCATGCTGACTATCCTTGATCACATTATTCCTATCCAGATGTTCATAAATCCTATCCCTTATAATTCTCTCTAAGATTTTGCCCACAACAGAAGTGAGACTCACCGGCCTATAGTTACTATGGTTATCCCTACTCCCCTTCTTGAACAAGGGAACCACATTTGCTAGCCTCCAATCTTCTGGCACTATTCCTGTAGACAACGAGGACATAAAAATCAAGGCCAATGGCTCTGCAATCTCCTCCCTTGCTTCCCAGATAATCCTAGGATAAATGCCATCAGCCCCAGGGGACTTATCTATTTTCACCCTTTCCAGAATTTCCAACACCTCTTCTGTACATACCTCAAAGCCATCCATTCTACTTAATTGTGACTCAGTATTCACATTGACAACAATGTCCTGTTCCTGATTGAATACTGACGAAAAGTATTCATTCAGTGTCTCCCCAATCTCTTCAGCCTCCACACGCAACTTCCCACTACTATCCTTGACTGGACCTATCCCTACCCTAGTCATTCTTTTATTCCTGACATACCTATAGAAAGCCTTTGCGTTTTCCCTAATCCTACCAACTAAGGAAATTTCATGTTGTGAGAACTTGCCATGAAAATGTTGAAACAAAATTGAAGTTGCTGCAAATGCTCAGCAGATCTGGCAGCATCTGTGCAGAGAAATCAGAGTTAACGTTTTAAGTCCAGTTCCCCATCCTCAGATGGTAAAACCGAAAATGTTGGTTTATTTGCAGAAGAGACTGGATAGCTCTTAATGGATACTGTTAGTAGCTAACAATAGGGTGTGAGTAATGAAAGGTTACGTGAGAACTAGGCCTGGTGTATGGATAGGGCGCGAGGATATTGGGGAGTTCAGGACCGAAAATTATTGAACTTGATTTTGAGTCGAAAGAGCTGCAGGGTCTGCATATGGAAAATGAGATGTTGTTCTTCCAGCTTGCGATGAACTTGCCTGGAACACTGCAGCAAGCCTGACACAGAGATATTGGTCAGGGAACAGGACGGGCTGATAAACTGGCAGGCAACTGAAAGCTGAGGGTCTTTTGCAGAGATACAACACGGATATTCTGTGAAGCAGTCACCCAGTCTACCCTTCAGTTCCCCAATGTAGAGGACACCACATTGTGAGCAGCGCATGTAGTAGGCTGGATTGTGGGAAATGTTGGACGGTATACTTGGGCCCTTGGATACTGAGGAGGAGGGAGGTAAATGGGAAAGTGTCACACCCACGGCAGGGAGTGTGAAGTGGACCTGGAGTGGAAGTGAATAAAGATTAGACCAGTGTGCCCTGGAGTGAATGATCCCTCTAGAAGGTGGACAATGGAGGAGAGGTGAATATGTGCAGGTGGGGGCATCTCGCTGGAGGCGGGGGGGATGTCGGCTGATGATCCTCTGCATGTGAATGCTGCTGGGATAGTTCTAAAGGACAATGGAAACTCTGTTGCGAGAGTGAAGGGGAGGGGGAGTCTAGAAGCGCAGGAGATGGGTCAGACTCGGTTGAAGACCCTGTTGACAACAGTGATGTGGAATCCCTGGATTGAGGAACAAGGTGGACATTTGAAAGGCTTCCTTGTTGAATTTAGTATCATCAGAAGCAATGCAGTGGAGACGGAGGAATTGGGGGAATGGAATTGAGTCTATGCAGGAAACCAGGTGTGAGGACGTATACTCCAGGAAGCTGTGGGAGTCGGTGGATTAATACTGGATATCAGTGGCCTGTTTATCCCCAGAAATGGAAGGAGAGATGTTGAGGAAAGGAAGGAAGGAGTCAGAGATAGACCAGGTGAAAGTGATGGAGGGTTCCAATTCCAAACGAAATCGATTAACTTTTCCAATTCCGGACTAGAGAGAGAAGTAGCAGCGATGATATCATCTACGTATCGGAAAAAGAGTTGTGGATGGTTGCTGGAATAGAACTGGAACAGGGAATGGACGACGTACACCAAGAAGAAACACGCATAAGTGGGGCACACGTGTGCATCCAGGCACTTCATCTGTGTGGCAGGCGCAGGCTGAAGCAATGGGTCTGTCCGGGCAATTCTATTTGTGAATTTTTGAGAGGAGATAGAAGCGAGCTCTGCTATCAGAGGACCATCAGCTCGGGGGCTCTTAGACGGGAGGTCGGGGGGGGGGGGGGGGGGATGGGTGGGTTGGGCGAGTGGGGCAGAAATCTCCAGATGAAATGTGGTCAGTTATCGTAGTTGATACAATGGCCTGACGTGCCATGGTAGGGCCATGGGGAGATAAGAGGAGGTACCTGAGAGTAGGCGTTCAACTTCTGCAATGTCGAGGTCAGTCCACCAGACTATAGCAGCATCACCCTTGTCGGCACAGGCTGAAAAACACAGTCAGTGTTGGATCGAAGTACATGGAGTGTAGGCTGTTCGGACTGGGATAGTATGGATTTGGTGAGGGGAGTTCAGAGACATTAAGACAACCAATGTCATGTTGAGATTTCTCACTGAACCGATTTAGTTCAGGTAAAGGCCAGAGGCAGGGGTCCAGGTGGAGAGAATGTTGCAGCTGGGTAACGGGGTATATGGGACAGGGAGAGGAATCTTGCAGAAAGAAATGGGCACTGAGGCGAAGACAGCGGAAGAACTCACCTTAATGTCATGCCTAAAGTTCATTAAATTGGGGGTACAATGAGGTAATGTTCAGATATTTGCTGAGTACAGAACATTCAGCATCAGAGAGTGGAAGTTCAGGAGGGATAGTGAACAAACGACAGGAGGTGGAGTTGGGGAGGGCATGGAGTCAGAGGGCAGGTATGGGATGGGAGCAAGGTTCCAGAGGGTCAAGGGCATCTCTACCTTGTTGCAAATTGTGTGCCCAGTACGTCTGTTTAGCACGACGAATGAGCCGGTGAATAAATTAAAATTGTGGAGTGGTGCAGCTTTGAGACAATATAATGCGATTCTGCTGGACAGAGAAAACGTTGATATCGCACGATCAGACCTCAGAAAGTAACTGATTGAAAATAATTGGGAAGGTAATCTTACTGTAACATCCTGAGTTCAATGGAGTGACACTCAAGCAGCAAGGTCTTACTTTTCGGAGACTTAAGGCCAAACTGTGAAAATATAATATTCTTGATGTTATTAACAAGAAAGATTTATACACGATTTTGGTAGGCACTAGCAAGGGCAGAGTCTATTTGTCATTCCCAATAGCTCTGGGGAAAGCGTCATTGTTCAGTGAGGAAATTACCAGCGCAGTATTTCTTGCGATTCCCATTCACCACAGTTTACTCAGGATCTTTGATGTCACATGAGTCAAATATTACTTTAATGCAACGCAAGTTACCCTGATCTCATTTCAACAGACATTGGAAGATCTGTTAAATGAATAATGAACAAAAGGGCAGTACACGGCCTGTTGGAACAGTGTGCTCACTCGACTAACAATGTTTAAGGTTAAACTAATGCATAGATTTCTGACTGTGAGGAGAGGTTTGTCCTATTTGTGATGAGGCTGTTTGGTTAAGTGCTGTGACAGAGAGACAGAAAAAACACTCCACTCTGTACCATGGGGAACAAAACTAGCCTGTTCACGGTGCATCAGACAGTGACAGAAACACACTATTGTCTGTTCTTATTGGACAGTGATCAGATCAATCTCATCATTCACTGATGATCATTAGCAGCACAGAAGCCAGCGGCTCCCACCATCCCAGTTGGAAAGCAAAAAAGGGATTTGAATGGCCAGAGATAGTGGGAGTAACTGGGGAATTGGTGTAACTTAGAGTGGGAGTGGCAGAAGAAGAGTGTGAAGGAGATCATCAGTGGAAGAGTATGTAGCAGCAGGAGGGGTAATGCAAGGGAAATAGGAGTGTAAGAAAAAAAGTAGGACGGAGAAGGAAGAAAGGCAGATGAAGTTTTAGTGACAGGGAAAAGCTTGCTTTTGAGGAAGTGAGATTGGATGAGAAAACATCACTGTACAAGAAAATCGGGATTTGGATTCCATTCAAAATTAAGAAAGGATTTCTTGTACTTTCTCTTCGATCACTTGGTTTTTGTTCAGGTTGTACATGTACTATATATTTATATATCTCCATCAAGTGCAGACAACTTTTTTTCTCTCCCCTCCTGTGATGTTTCAATATTTTAGATTTTGTTTACAGTATGTATTTCCTTTCAATTCAAGGTGGACATGAGAATATGATTTGATCTTCTGCAGTTTGCCCAAAACATAAAATTTAATTGAACATTTATCCTCATCACACTCGCTGATTTAAAGAAACAATGAATGAGTGCATGTCCGTCCTACAGACGAAAAAAATCTTTAGCCCTACCTATTGCAGGGAATGTTGCAAAGAACAGTGCCACACAAAATGCTAATGTTCCACCGCAAGATGCCAAACCCTAGTTTATCCTAAATTATTTACAATGTTTATAACCAAAACATGCAGAGGGGCAGAGCGTAAAAGGCGAATTAAACTCTGTGTTGAAAATGTTATTTGTGGCTCACTCATAAAATGTGTTAACTACATCACTGATAAATTCGCCAAAATAGGAAAAGCAAGAGACTGGAATTGTAAAATTACCCTCTGAATAACACCTGGAGAGGGAATATGTTACAGGTGTACAAGATCGTAAGGGGTATGGAGAGGATGAACAGACAGCAGCTATTTCCCTTAGTCAAAGGATCAAAAACGAAGGGACACACTTTTAAAGTGAAAGGCAAGGGATTGAGAGAGGATTTGTGGAATGTGTTTCGAACTGAGATAGTGCTATGAATCTGGAATGCGTTGTCTAGGAGGGTGGTTGAGGCAGGTAACTTCACAAACGTTTAAAAAGCCTTTGGATATGCCCTTTCCGGCACAGACGTGATAGGCCTGTTTTTCATTGCATGATGTTTTTGCAGTGGCAGCCATAAACACTCTGATATATTCTGAAACAATAAGCAATGGCAGTTGCTGCTTTGTTCCTTTGACTGTACACAGTAAGTTTTTATTACAAACCAGCGTCACCTCATGCAGCTTCAGCACTTACTCAACCAAAGGCAGCCCAGTCATATCTGGGAACGTCCAGGGTAACTTATATGCTGAATGTAAGCATTGTCCAACAACAGCACTGATATTGTTCTAGCTGTTTGCCAGCATTATTATAGCTACAGCCGTAATGTGAACAAAGCTTTTCCTCCATTATAATGCAGACCTCGAGCAGGAAGGGTGTTATTTTTCTGAAGCATAATAAATTCTTTCCCAGGTATTCACTTTGACAAACAGCAAATTTTCCTGTATTTTGCTGCCAGTTGTTAATCACAGAATTCCCCACCCCATCCTCTTTTCCCTTTAACATTTTCTTCTGCACTGTCTCCCTGATCTCACACACCTCATTCCCTCACACCCCACACTTTCCATCCTTATTTGTTAATCTCTGAAAAACCTGCGCCTCATCTTGATAATTTATTCCAACTGCCAACTCACATTTTGGACTGATTTGATTCCCTCTCCCGGCATGGTCATTAGATTGGCCGTGCCTGATGTCCTATTCACGTCGACCTTCTACTTAGATCCTGATTTTCTGCTTTGGTTCTCACTCTCCTGGTTTATACAAATCCATCTGACTTGCACTGGAAAACCTCCCCACAAGGATGTTAGTGGTCGTCCAGTTAAGATGCAACCTGTCTTTTTTGTACAGATCGCCACCTCTCCTGGAAGAGATCCCAATGTTCCCACACTCTGAAACCCTCACGCCTGAACTAGCTTTTTAACAACATGTTAAGCTATACTGTCTTACTCCTCCTTCTCTCTTTTCCACATGGCACGGGGAGTAATCCAGAGATTACAGAGGATTGTTCTGTCTTTCTCTCTCTCTCTCTCTCTCTCTCTCTCCCTTTCTCTCTCTCTCACACACACACCCACACAGAGAGAGAGAGAGAGAGAGAGAGAGAGAGAGACAGACAGACATCACATTACTTTGCAGAAGAATACAAGTAACCTTAAAATAATCGGAAAGGTAACTGGAATAAGGGATTTAATTAAAGGGATGATGAGAGAAATTGCGCTTCTTCTGGATGTCAGTTTGCTCGCTCAGCTGAAGAGTTCATTTTCAGATGGTTCATCACTATACTAGGGAACATTATCAGTGAGCCTCTGCTGAAGTGCTGCAGTTATGTCCCACTTGCTATTTATGTGTTTAGGTTTCCTTGAGTCCGTGATGTAATTTCCAGTATTGGTGATTTTATGTCCGGGTCTTTTTCTCAGAGAGTGTTAGATTGAATCAAAATCGATGTAATTGTTGATAGAGTTCAGGTTGGAATGCTATGCTTCTAGGAATTATCGTGCGTGTCTCTGTTTGGCTGGTCCTAGATGGATGTGCAGACTCAGTCGAAATAGTGTACTTCCTCATCTGTGTGTAAGGATGCTATTGATATTGGGTCATGTCTTTTTTTTCTTGGCTAGTTGTTGTCCATGTATCCAGGTGGCTAGTTTCCTGCCTGTTTTTCCAATGTACTGCTTGTTACGGTTCTTGCAAGGTTTATTCTTCCTGGAGGAGAACAGACAAATATGTGAACTTATTGCGGTGCACAAAAGTATGAAAAAAGTTGTAGAGTAAAACAGGAATACTCTGTTTCCGTTAGTTGGCATTACAGCGTCAAGGAGTTCTAATTTCAAGATTGTCAGCAAAAGAACTAAGAGTGAGATAAGGAAAAACTTCTTTATTGAGAGAGTTGCTAGGATTTGAAATCGACAGCAGGGGAGAATTTTGGATGAAGATTAAAAAGAGAATTGGACATGTATTTGGAAATATGAATTTAACAGGCTGCAGAGGTAGGGTTGGCAAATAGGAGGGGCTTGGGAGACATCACTGTAGCTGATCCACACACAGTGGCCAATGGCTTCCTCCTGTACTTTAAAGTTTTGCACTCCATCATGTGTCTGATGCGAATAAAAGTTAATATCCGATTATTTCTCATTGTAAATGCTCGCGAATATCTGATTATTTAGTGCAGCATACGCATTTAAAATGCAAGTATTGCAATGCCAGCTTCATTATATAGTCTAATTATTGCTCAGAACATGAATATTTTAAATGGTGCATTACAATTACAAAAACACATCTGTTATTGCTTTGGCACAAATGTCTTTGAAAAGATCTGACTTTTCACTCTCACGATAATATGTTCTTCATTTTTGTTCACTGTCTGCATTTCAAATTAAATAACTTTTTTTCTAAAAATTAAACGCTTTTAAATTATCGATCTTAAAATTTGATAGCACAAATCATTTATTCAGTTTAATATTCACAGTGCATGTTGAATTATAGCCATTTCTAATTTGCTGGCAAATAGCTGAAGCTTGTACATTTCAGTGAGAAATTAAACTATTTGGTTATATATAAATGTATAAGAACGCTAATTCTATTTGATTGTTCAATCGTTTGCTCAACCTGAACATGTAATCATTCAGGAGCCAGCCACTTTCCAAATGTTGGGGTGACAATGCATTATTATGAATCCTGACATTGTGTATGTAGTTGTGGTTCTGTTCGCCGAACTGGGAATTTGTGTTGCAGACGTTTCGTCCCCTACCTAGGTGACATCCTCAGTGCTTGGGAGCCTCCTGTGAAGCGCTTCTGTGATCTTTCCTCCGGCATTTGATTTGGTTTAAATCTGGCGCTTCACAGGCGGCTCCCAAGCACTGAGGATGTCACCTAGACAGGGGACGAAACATCTGCAACACAAATTCCCAGCTCGGTGAACAGAACCACAACACCGAGCACCCGAGCTACAAATCTTCTCACAGACATTGTGTATGTAATTATGATCGCCAAAACGAGTTAGATCCATGTTGTTTGTTCGATAGAAAATAAAATGTACATTCTTTATTTCTGTGTTAGAAAATCTTGATAAGAGTTTATGATTTAGTTCCGCAAATATAGAATATGCATAATTTTTTTCAGAAATGATAGTTCAATCGAACAATCATAGTTGACGTCTTATTTTTGACCAATTCACAGAACTTAGTAAACATCTGATTAGGACATGGGTCACCCACAGTTTGCATCTGAAGAAAAGAGCAGCAAATGACATGTTCGGAATCACGTTTGTGACTGAACTTGGCGGTGCCTGCCTGGTGTAGGACACCACACGTACTGTAATGGCATTCAGGTGAATGTAACAATGAACAGCATAACTGGAGGTTTTGGGCTCACGGCCCTCACCAGATCCTGATATACATCACTCTCTCATACATTCAACAATTGATATGAATTCACAGGCTGGGTGAAACATAAAACACAGAACATCACAGCACATTTCAGATCCTTAGACCCTTGACGTCCTCCTGACCTTTTATCCTATTCAAAGACCAGACTAACTGACATACCCTTCATTGTACTATCATTCCTGAGCCTATTCAATAGTCACTTAAATATCCCTAATGCAGCTGACTCTACTACCGCTGCTGGCAGTAAATTCCAACCACCCACCATTCTCTGAGTAAAGAACCTACCTCAGACATCTCCACAAACATTCTTCCAATCTCCTTAAAATTATGCCCGCTCGAGATGGCCATTCCAACCCTGCCAGAAACTCTCTGGCTACCCATTCTCTCTATGCCTCTCATCGTCGTGTACACCTCTATCAAGTCAAATCCCATTCTTCATTGTTCCAAGGAGAAAAGCCCTAGCTACATCAACTTTACTTTGTAAGACATCCCCTCCAGTCTAGGCAGCATCTTGATAAATCTCCTCGACACGCTCTCCAAAGTTTTAACGTCTTTCCAGTAACGACGCGACGAGAACTGAACACAATATTCGAAATGTCGTCTCACCAGAGCTTTTTGGAGCAACAACATAACCTTGCGGCTCTTAAACTCAATCCCTGTATAATGAAAACACCATACAGCTTAATAACCTTATCAACTTGGGTGAAAACTTTGAGCGTCCTATGACATGGACTACACGATCCTGATTATCCTCCACACTGCAATAATCCTGACTTTAACGCTGTATTCTGCATTCAAATTCGACCTTCCAAAATGAATCACTTCACACTTATCCAGGTTGAACTCCATCTGTCATTTACCAGCCCAGTTCTGCAACCTGTCAATGTCCAATTGCAACTTACAACAGCCCTCCACACGATCTATAACTCCAACAATATTTGTTCCATTGTAAAACCTGCTGAAGGACCCTTTCACTTTATCATCCAAATCATTTTTAAAAATCACAAAGAACAGCAGCCCCAGACCCGACTTCTGCAGAACGCCACTGGTCATCGAGCTCCAGGCTGAATACTTTCCATGTTCTACCGCCCTTAATCTTTTATGGGCCAGAAAATTCTGTATCCACAAAGACAGATTTCCCTGTTTCCCTGTATCGCATGCCTCCTTATTTTCTGAATGAGCCGATCTTAGGATAACTTATCACCCACCTTGCTAAAGGCCATGTACATGTCATCCACTGCTGTACCTTCATCAATGTTTTTGATCCCATCCTGAAAGAATTCAATAAGTTGTGTGAGGCATGACTTGCCCCTCAAAGAGCCATGCTGACTATCTCTCATCAAACTATGATTTTCCAAGTAATCATAAATTCAGTCTCTCAGAATCCTTTCCAATACTTTGCCCAAGACAGAAGTAAGATTGACTGACGTGTATTTCGGAGGATTATCCCTATTGCCTTTCCTGAACAAGGTAATAACGTTTGCCACCCTGCAATCATCAAGCAATACTTCAGTGGACAGTGGGGACGCAAAGATCATCGGCAAAGGCGCAGCAATCTCTTCCCTCACCTCTGGTAACCTCGGGTGCTTCCAGTCTAGTCCAGGGGGCTTATCTATCCTTATGTTTGTACTTCAATCAGTCTGTACTTTACCTAACTTTGTCTACTCCCTGTCCAACCAACTGATTAACTGCTTTCCATTTCAGGGCGAGATACAGTGCTGCCTTCCTGAGAAAGTGCAGTTCCAAATATCCCGTGACTCATGGAATAGAAAAACATGTGAACACACCAATGCCTTCCTGATGAATGGCTTATGCCCAAAGCTTTCACTCTCACACTCTTCGGTTGCTGCCTGACCGCTGTGCTTTATCAGCGCCACACTTTTCGAATCTGATCGAAAGTGCAGTCCTCACTTTCTCCATTATTGAGGGATGACCCCTCTGCACACTGAGCAGGAAATTCGTCAGCAGGAAATTATTGTATTTGGAGCTGACTGTTCAGTTCTGGAACTTTTCATTTGATTAATATATTAATAAAAAAAAGAAATTACAACTCAACAATTATTTATTCAGTCCCAGAGCTTTAGTTCATGGAAAGGCAGCTTGATAACAAACAGTAAATGACTTTACCCTGAGGTACAGAGTATTCCAGGTGCTATATTCCAGGCTGGATGTCCTTTACCGTAATGCTAGGAATATTATCGGATCGACAGATATGATAAGGGAACGAGGTGACATGAAGAAGTGGATATTTTGGCCATGACATAGATGCGTTTGAGGGAGGTCAGGGCTGAAAACTCAATATTCTGTGGTACAAGAACTATTAACAACACAGGAGAGGGGTAAAAAGAAGGTGGTGTTGCATTATTAGTTATGGAGTCAATGAGTGCAGTAAAGAAGGATGGTATCTTGGAAGGGTATTCAAATGACGCTTTGTGAGTTGAGGTTAGGATCAAAAGAATGACAGACACAGTCTGCGAATATATTATAGACCCCCAGATAGAAGAAAATACAGGAGCAGATATATAACTAATTCCCTGAGGTATGAAACAAAATAATAGGATTATTTTATTCAGGCATTTCAATTCCAAACATTCATTCGGGCAGTGATAATTTTTAAAGAGGGGACAGATGTAATGACATTTATTCCAGAGAGCCTCTAATATCAACATGTAGCAGATACATCAGTAGGCGGGGCTGTGCCGGGCCTCACTGTGGGGAACGAAGCCAGTCAGGTGGTGCAGGCAGAACTGGGAGAACATTGTCGGAGCAGTGACCGTGACTCATGTACTTTAGCTTGTTAAAGAAAAGTCCAAAAGATAAAGGTCTGAAAAATAAGAATAATTTGGATGAGGGAGGCAGATTTTATCAAAACAAAGACAAGGATCTGGCCACAGTGCACTTACTTCTGGGTGAAACTGTAGAAGAACAGCGTGGGGGAGGGGGTGGGGTTGGGGGGGGGTGTCACATGCTCAAAATGGAATTGATGAGAGTGTCACCGCAACATGTTACACAGAAGATGAAATTTAGGAAAACCAGCCCAGTGAAGTTTGGATGTCTACAAATATTCAGAACGGATTACAAAATGAAAGATAAGTTTAAAGGAGAAATAAAGTGAGCAGGTCAATAGAGGTCCCAGAAGAGCAGAGAGCATGTAGGGCAAAACTCACGAAAGTAAGTAGAAGAGCAAAAAGCGGGGGTGGGGGGAAGATAAAAACATTACTGGGCGATATCTTCAAGAATCCAAAGGCATTTTATCGGTTTACTAAGGGCAAGAGGGTAACAAGAGAAAGGATAGGGAGTATTAGGGACCGAGGAGGCAACCTGTGCACAGAGCCAGATAATATGCAAAACACTTACTACATATTGGTCTTCACTTTGGAGAAGCAGTTCCTGGATTCACTGTCTGTTCCTGACAGCGTGCAAATTGACACAGAAGCTGAGGATGAATTGAAGGTTGATGCAGGATCAAAAGTGGACAAATCCCTCGCTCTGGATAAACTGTATCTAAGACTGATGTGGAAGATGAGGGAAGAGATTGCAGGCTCTTCAAGTTTGTGTTGTTTTTGTTTTTCCTCTGCCAACAGACGTGGTGTGATCCAACAGGACAACATCTAATGTAGGTTCTAGCACACAGAGTGCTAGAAGAAAATGCCATGGGATTAAAGACTACCAAGTCTCACACCAGTGGGATGGAAACAATTGTAGAAAATTGTGAAGGTGTTTGAGGCTGGATCACTAAATATCTTCAAGGATGAGATGGACAGATTTTTAAACAAGGGTTACGGGGAAAACGCAGGAAAATGGAATGGAAGGTTATCAGAATAAATATACGCTAATTGAAAGGAATAAACAGACTCAGCGAGCGGATGGGTATACTGTCACTCATTTGTCTAATGGTAAACTTTTTGTCATAGTTTGTATTCACTGGACCATCAAACTTTCTCTCTCCGGAGTGAGACACAGTTTGGAATGCAATCAATAGATTCAAGGAATTCATAAATGCAGAATGCAGTACTAATAGACAGAAAAGACCAGAGGACTGCGACAACGCAGATTGACTGTCGGGGTGAATATTTGCACCAGCGCAGTCACCACTTCTAGAAGGAAGACCTCAGCAAGACACCCTCCAAGTCTAAGCATGGGCCTGGTGTTCAGGAGTGCATAAGACCCAAATGCTACATCAGTCTAGTGTTTCCCTCCTGCCCTAACCAAAACAAAACGTGGAGTGGTCTATTGACGTGCTGTTAGTAGCAGAGTAGGTAGTAATGTTTTGGTTCGAGAGGTTTCGGTGAGCAGTAGCTCACCAAAACGTACAGGTAAGCTCAGGTAAAGTCCTTTTAACGCTAGTCTGGCAACTGTTGAGATGGCAGTTAGGGCAGTTGCACGTTCCTCCTGCAGGATGTAGGCGCTCAGGGAGATGTCCCTGATGACTACACGTGTGGGCAGTGCAACCAGCTGCAGCTCCTTGGAGATCGTGTTCGGGAGCTGGAGCTGGCTGCTCTTCGGATCACCCAGAAACGGAGCACTTCATCGATAAGAGCTTTAGTGAGGTGGTCACACCTAAGTCCCTCCCTTAGCCAAGTTTCTGTGAAGACTACAATATCCCAGTCCCATGTAAAGATCCACTACTTGAGTTCATCATCCTTGCCTGTTAGCCCTGTTTGATTTAAATAAATGGAATTGAATCCAACAGGCTTTCATTGCTTCCTGTCATGTTACAGGCAGAGAGTAGCTGGGCGACCACCAGGAATGGCAAAGGGAGTAGGCAGGGAGTGCAGGAAACCCCTGTGGCCATTCCTCTCAAAAACAAGTATATCATTTTGGATACTGATTTTGTGTGTGTTTGGGGGATGGGCGATGGGTGTCAGGAAATGACCGTTCAGGGGAAAACAGCAGTAGCCAGGTTGATTGCACTACGACTGGCTCTAGGGAGCAGCAGGAAAGGATAAAGATAAACAGTGTCTTAGAGCTGGGGGAATCGATTGTTAGAGGGACAGAGCGGAAATTCTGTGGCCTCAAACGGGAAACCAAGATGGTGTGTTGCGTCTCAGGTATCAGGGTCCAGGATGTCTCCGATCGGCTGCAGAGCATTCTCAAGGGGGAGGGTGTTCAGCCATAAGTCATTGTGCACGTTGGCACAAATGACACAGGTAGATATAGGAATGAGGTCCTAAAGAGAGATTACAGAGAGCTTGGAGAAAAGTTAAAAACCAGGATCTCGACAGTGGTAATCTCCTGATTACTTCCAGTGTCATGAGCTAGTGAAGGTAAGGATAGGAGGATATGGCAGATAAATATGTGACTAAAGACTTGATAGTGAGGAGGGATTCAGATTTTTAGATCATTGTGATCTTTTCTGTGACAGAGTTGACCTGTTCAAGAGGGACAGCTGGCACATGCAGTGGAGGGGGGACCAACAGCTTGGCAGCCAGTTTTGCTCGTGCTACACGGGAAAGTTTAAACTAGATTGGCGGGGGGCGGGGCTGGAGTAATCCTCATGATCAGGGAGGAAAGTGCAAGGCTGAAAGGACATACAGTAATCAGAAACAGTAAGCTGGAGAGACAGTTCAGAATGCGATAGTGAGCAAGGAATGTCTTCTGGATTAAATTGCATTTATTTCAAGACAAAAGAGCTGACTGGTTAGGCCAATGAACTCAGGGCGTGGATATGTACGTGGGACTGGGATATTTTAGCCATTACAGAAATCTGGCTAAAGGAGGGACAGGACTGACAGCTTAATGTACCAGGATAAAGTGCGTTAGGAGGGACAGCGGTGGTGGAAGGAGGGGAGGGGGCGTTACATTTTTGATTAAGGCGAGTATCACAGCAGTGATCAGAGATGGTATATATATAAAGGATCAACCAGTGAGGCTTTGTGGGTGGAGCTTAGAAATAAGAAGGGGATGGTGACTTTAGTGGGGTTCTACTATACGTCTCCAAATAGTCAATGGTAATTAGAGGAATAAATATGCGGGAGGGAGGGGAGACTGGCAGGAACAATAGGGTTGCCATAATAGGGGTTTTAATATGGCAGACTGGATCTGTCAGAGCTTTTAGGGATTTTATGGAATGGAATCCATTAAGTGTGCCAGGAAAGTTTCCTCAAGTGGTATGTAGAGGGTCCTGTTCGGGAAGGGGCAAAATTTGACCTACTCTTGAGAAATAGGGCAGGACAGGCGATAGAGGTGACAGTGGGTGAGCATTTTGCGACCACTGACTATAGTTCTATTGATTTTCAAATGGTTATGGAGTGGGAAGATGAAACTGCTCCACACGTTCAAGTTCTAAATTGTAGCAAGATGAATTTTGATGGATTTATACAGGAGCTTGTAGGGTTGATTGGAGTAGTTTGTTTGCAGGCAAAGGGAACTCTGGCAAATAGGAGACAGCTGGAGTTCAAAATCTACAGTATATGTTCCTGTGAGGGTGAAAGGAAAGTTGACAGGAATGGGAAACACTGAATGACGAGAATTATTGAGGCTTTGACCTGAAAAATAATGTGGAAGTGTCGCTCAAGTCCAGGCAGGTGGGATCAATGTAACTCCTGGATGTATGTTAGGGATACAGGACTTTACTGAAGACGGAAATCAGGACAGCAATAAAGGGCTATGAGATAGCCTTGGCTGAGAAGATTAGGGTGAATTCAAAGAGGTACTTGAAGTCTATTAAAGGAAAAGCATTAACTATTGAGAGAATAGGACCACTCAAAGACCGAAGTGAGCACGTATATGTGTAACCATAAGAGATGGGTGATGCCTTCAAAATATATTTCTCCTCTGTGTTTAACGTGGAGAAAGACACGAATACTTGGGAATTGTGGAAAGTTGAATATGATATCTTAGGGACAGTCTATATTACAGTAGAGGAGGTACAGGATGTATTGGAATGCTTGAAGTTGGATAAATCTCATCGTCCTTACCAGATATAATCAAGAACTCTGCAAGGGGCTAGAGGAGCTATGGTGGTTCTGGCTGATAATTTTGATCATCATTTACCAAGAATGAGAGCCCGGAAGACTGGGGAATTGGAAATGTTGTACTCTTATTCAAGATGGATTGAAAAATAAAGCCTGGGAACTGTAGACGAGTAAGCTTAACATCAGTGAAGGTAAATTACTTGAGAAGATTCTGAGGGATAAGATACATTTGGAAAACAGGGTTTGATTACGAATAGTGAGCATGATTGGAAGTTCATGCCTGATGAATTTGTTTAAAGTTCTTTGATGGCGTGATCAGGAAGTTTGACTAGGGTGGGCCGGTAGACGTCGAAACGTGTAGTGCTGGAAACAGACAGCAGATCAGGCAGCATCGGAGGGGCAGGAGAATAGACATTTCTGGCATAAGCCCATTTCAGGAATGTCTGAAACATCGATTATCCTGCTTCTCTGATGCTGCATGACCTGCCGTGCTTTTCAAGTGTCACACCTTTCGACTCTGATCTCCAGCATCTGCAGTGCTCACTTTCTCCAATGGTGGTATATCTGTACTATATGGATTTACACCAGAACAAGATGAACCTGTTCAGCCCATGGAGCCTGATATACAGTAACAGAAGGAGACTAATCAGTCCCTCAAGTCGATATAACTAGACCCAGTTTAGATCATGCAGCAACAGTATCAGTCTATTCAGCTACTTCAAGTCAGTAATACAGGAAACGGAAGAGGCCACAAAGTGACAATGGGGTTTACTGGAATAACACCAGGCTCCATAGCTCCTCAGGCCTGCCCTTCAATTCAGTAAGGTCAGAGCTAATTTGTTCTTGGCCAGAATTTCTCATTCATGCCCAATTCTTTGTAGCCATCAACTCCCTAACGTGTCAAAATCCATTAACACCACCCCACGCCCCCAAACTTTTCAATGACGTAGCTGTCTGGAATAGAGAGGGCCCAACAGTCACTATCCTCTGAGAGAAGGAAACACTCCCCACACATATGCCTTGGCCAATTGACATGAACAAAAGATATGAACACAACGTCAGAGTGATTGGCCCTGACATCACGGCAGGATTTGACTGAGCAAGGTGTCAAGGAATCTGAACAAGATTGAAATCCCCACTGTTTGGGTCATTGAGAACACAATGTGGCTGGTGGAGATCAATCCTCTCAGTCCCTGGATATCTCTGTAGGCGATCCTCAGGGAAAGTTTCTCGGCACAAACAACTCCAGCTGATTCATCAATGTCTTTCCCTCTACCATACGATCAAAAGTGGGGATGTTCAGTGAAGATCACACAATGTTCAGAACAATGCGTCTCCTCCACAGGTGCTAAAGTAACAATAACAGACCGCATTCAAACTTGTGTTGTTAAAGTGTCAGCAACATTCATGTAATAGTGCGATCAGAACCTACACATTTCCATGGTTAAAAAAAAAAGGAAGCTCATGCAGCATCTCAAGCTGGTTTCACAGGAATGTCAGAAAGCCATTCAACCCATCAAAACTATTGGTAAGAAGAAGCACAGCCCATTCACTTTCTCCGGCCGACTACACAGGAAGAGATTTTCAAAAAAAACTACACATGTTGGAATCCAAAATAGACATGCAGGAGGCTGAAGATTACAACAAGCCAGGCAGCATCAGCAGGTGGATAAGGCAACGCCTTGGGTATAACCCTTCTTCATTACTGCGGGTACAGTAAGGGAGCTAAAGATAACGGGGCGGTGCGAGAAAAGAGGAGGCAGGGTTGTGAGGTGGGGATGCGTGGATACAGGTAAAGGGGTACCACTCTGTTGGACGATGGGAGGACTGAATCTGGATGGTAGCCGGGAAAAGGTCTGATCAGTGGAATGGAAGGGAAGGGAGGGGCTGGGAAGGGAGTTGGTGGATTAGAAGAAAGTTTACCTGAAATTGGAGAACTCAATGTTGTGTGGCTTGCTGTATTCTTCCAGCCCCCTGCCTGTCTACTATTACCGAGGAAGATAAGGAGTCTAGACAGTACATCACACTGGTAAGCTTGAACCAAGGGTCGCCCAATAGTGTCCATGAACCTTTTCACTGAAACCAGGAGGAGGACATTCCGCCCCTCGAAACACTAATGCATGAAGAGAAGAGGACATTCAACCCCTCCAGACTGTTACACAAAGGAGGGTGCCATTGATGCTCCAACATGACAAATCAATGAAGCATAGACTGCACAGACAAGCTGTTCCATGTTGTTCCTCTTGGCTCCATTGCTAAAGGTACACACGTGTTACATTAACGATACCATGTTTGCTGACAATGAGGAGGGACAGCGGATGGTTTGTGCCAAGTCTCAAGGAGGCATCTCCCATCGCTGAGAAGACAGGCTAGTGTTCTGTATGGAGGTCAGAAGCTACTGTTAATGGCGAACACTATCAGAGTGTGGCTACTTACAGATTTGTGAACAACATGGCGTTCAGCACAGGGTCACACACCAGCTGCACATTGAGGCAGAGAGAGTTCATTCAGAACCTGGAGCTCTCACTTCACGAACATGAGGCCCCACTCAGGTAGGAATAGTATCATAGAGTGCGACAGAACGGAGACAGGCCGTTCAGCCCAAACTGCTCAATGCTGACCAAAATGTCCATCCATGCTAACCCCGTTTCCCTACACTTTTCCCCTGTCCTTCAAATCGTTTCCTTTCTATATATTTGCCCAATTGTGAAAGCATGTATTGCAGATGTTTTAGATAACGCTCTCAATGTTCAGTTTTGAAAATAATGAGTGTTGATCCATAACCCTCAAGCTTTAATACATTTATTTTTGTAGTGATACAGATTATTTCTTTCACAGTCTATTCCTGATACCATCACCACACAGGTTAGTCCGGTGAAACTCATTTACACTGCCTCTCTGTGGCAAAGTGATCATTCCTAATAAAGGAAAAATTATCTCTACATAGTGCCCCAATTAATTTCTGAACGACACTCTACGACAGCAGGAAGGTGTCTTCACTCCTTTACTTGAATCATTTTTCAATGAAGGACAGTATACAATTTACTATGTTGATTACTTGCTGCCTGGTATGAATTCTAATGGTGACTCATGATCAAAGACAACCCGCTCATTTTCGCCAAGAGCTCTTCCAATCTTCTAATATTCTAATAAAGACAAAATTAAGAAGGAAGGTGTGTTTTGCAAAATCATTCCTTAGCCTCGCGAACAGTTGTGTTTCAATCATAACCACAACTACATCAACATTACTATTGCTAATGGCGATGGTGGAGATTCTGGGAAGGTGACGTCTTTGTGGTATTATTAATTCAGGGACCCATGTGCTGATCCCCACCCCAGAATCAAATCCCACGACGGCAAGTGGTAAGACTTGATTCCAATAAAATCAAATGAAGCTATGAAACCATTGTTAATTTCCACAAAATCCTACCTAGCACTCTAATATCCTTCAGGGAATGAAATTTACCACCTTCAGCTGTTCGGGCTTACATGTGACTCCAGCAATGCATTTAACTCTCGATTGCCCGTTGAAATGGATACGTCAGCCACTCATCTCCCTCCTTCTCCCCTTCATAACAGACATCCCTGTCACCAACATCAATCACAATATGTTTAAGCTGTGTTCAGTTATGATGGATGGACAGTGGACTCGAAATGTCAATTCTATTTTTCCCTCGAACCAAGGGTGCCAAGTCTGCTCAGATTCTGCAGCAGTTTCTCGATTTATTTTTGTTTCTGATCTCTTGCAGGATTCTTTGTTTTGTTTAAATTTCAATATTGTTATGAGATGGCATGTCTGCATCGCTGGTAAGGTCAGCATTTGTTGACCTCTCGAAATGTCCATTACTGTGAGGTCATTACTTCAGGTAGTATACAGCCAAGCTCATTGCTGTGGGGCTGACATCAGTCTTCAGCCAGACAAGGTAATATTGCTCGATTTCATTCCCAAAGAGCATCAATGAAATAGATAAACTTATTGAAAAAAATCTGGTGCTGTTATTGTTGATATTAGTGAAATTAGCTCTTCTTTCAAATTCCTGTCATTTGAATTTAAGTTCTGACATAATCTGAGGTAGGATTTGAAACAGTGTCTTGAGTGTAGGAATCTGGGCCTCTGAATTACCTATCCAGCGGCATTCCTTCTCTGACACACTGTCCCTCTCATGAATTTACTTTAGAGACAAGAACAAAGTTCTGATGGCCATATTTGTAACAGACAGAGTGCTTAGAAGAGAACTCGATGCATAAAGTCTGAATTGTACCAAGGCATAGATAATTATTTATTTGGGACCCGCACTGACGTCAAGTTGGGGACTGGAAATATTACGGATCTGCTAGTGGGTATGTTTAGTGATTGGGATAATACCGAGAAATAAATCAATTCAAGGCAAAAAGTTATTTGTGATGGTTTACAGTCTAATCCTCTAGTTTGTGAGGACTGGGGTGTTGGGTGGTTCAGACGTTTATGGTAATGATTGCAATTTGTATTTGAAACTGAAGACAATAGTTTCCGTCTTTGTCAAATATAGGCAACAGAAATATTAATGAAGTTCAGCATGGTTTATGGGATTAATAAATAGATAGAGATGGAAAGACTTACCAGGAACACCAATAATTGCGAGCATGGGATAGTAACCCGCCTGGATAATCATCAGTACGGCTTCGATCCGATCTTGTAATGTTGACCAATACCACGAAAGATAGAAAAGACCCGAGGATAAACTCCTGTCCATTGTTGCAGTATTCTAGTCTAATATTCTCAGATTCTGATTCATTAATGTAACATTCCAAACTATTCTCAGATGTTTATCTATCCTCTTCCCCTCTCTGCAGCTGCGGATCCCTGTTAGTGTTAGATGTAATGCATCTGCTGCTACTATGGGATAAAGTGCTGCAATAGGCCCCTTAAAAATAGAAGAGGGAAACCATCCAGTGACACAATTGGAATCCATGGAGACTGTCATCAATCACAGTCACTGAACAAACAGATCAGTTAACTCATTTCAGTGTGGTACCTTCAGATCACAATAATAACTGGACTCGGTTGAATGCTGGCATCGCTGGCTATTGGTCACATCTCCCATCACCAATTGCTCGAGTGAAGTTAGTTGTGAAGGACAATGATGAATGGTTTCTTATCGCAGGCTAAATGTTTCTGCTACGTTGTCCATTTGCAATGCTGTAACCGCCTGAACCACCTACCACCACCCCCAAACACATAATCTATATATTGTTAGCGTGCTCCCCTTCAGTAGAAAAAGCACCAGCCAGTAGATTTGCAGTGGGCATATTTGCCCTAACCATGCACAGGAAGTGTCGATTTGCCTGGGCATTCCTCTAATTGTTTGAACAAGGCAATTTTGTATCTTCAACACACAATGCGCTTCAGCATTTTTTTTGTATAAATTCACAAACACCTTAATACACTTTTATGGCTTCAAAACAGTAAAACTTACATTTATTGAATTCAGTCCAAAGCGAAAGGTGGCATGTTGTCACAAAGCTTGTCCCTTTACAAGGTTATGTTTTTCGTGATTTTTCTTAGAGAGGTTCTAAATGACCAATATGTCTGAATTCTTAATGGTTTATTGACGTCCTTTTGTTTATACGTAACAATAATGCCTCAGGAAGACAACTTTCAAGTCTTTAAAAAGAAACGTGTATTATCAAGAGGACGTGGCCAGCTCTCTAGTTGGTCAGGTCGGTTCTGTCTGGGGTTAGTTGAGTCAGTGTAAATGTTGAAATTGGATTCTCTCCCCTCCTTCAGCACTTCTGACCTCATAACCTCTAAGTCAGAAGCCTGTAAATCAGAATATTTCGGGCATCTAAGGAGGGAACCTGGTCAAACCGATATTGAATTTGAAACTATCAAGCAAATTAATTCTGATAGATGGATAAGAGCTATAAAAATCAAGAAAATCTACGATGCTCGTTGAGAGACAATTAATTTGGAGGAGTTCAAAAATTCTTGCCTGACAAAGTGCAAACTCATTTGGAAGAGCAGAGAGTTAAAACAGCAAGGTTAGCAGCTGAAGTGGTTGATGATTATGAATTGATCCATACAACACGGATTGGCTTTCAGAATCAATTTAAGTCCATGAGGGATAGAAATTGGGTCAAAGAGAAATCATGACGTGGAAAGGGAAAGGTAGATCACAGTGAAGATCATAAGAACAACTTACCACAGGAAAAAAAGGAAACCCGTGAAGAGGACAAAGAAGTTAGAAAAGCTCCGGTGTTTTCTTTGCAATAACTTAGGTCACATGAAATTACTCTGTTTTGTGGGCCGGGGGGGGGGGGGGGGGGGGGGGGCGGGAAATACAGATGTAGGAAAACAGAATACGCCTGGGAGTTTTGTTGGAGCGGTAAAAGAAAGCACAGTGGAAGCTATAAAGCTGCAACAGAATGTGCAAGCTTATTGGAGGTTGAAGTCTTTCTACCTCTGTAAGCAGCTCAGAAAGAGCCGTTTAAACTCGACAAGGCTCTGTCACCAACAAGCCACCGTCTCTCTATTTCCTTTGCCTTATTCAGTGTCTGCAACTCTCCCTGTATCTTTCAGAAACCTGCTTCAGAAATCTGCCTACCTCTCCAGATAACCTGTTCCATCTCCTAAAACTCACTCAATCACTGTAACACCCTCTTCCCTCTCTAATCCTCCTCTTTTACGCTATCTTCCAGGCACAGCGGTGATCCTGTGAGGGGGCAGTGCAGAATGGGATGTTATACATCTCAGCTCAGGCTTGAGGAATACAATTACCTGGGAGTCACAAAGGCAGAGAACCTGAGAGAGAGCAGCACAGAGTGAGAGAATATAAATCAGCAGCGAGGATCGAGGCAGACTGGGACTTGGAGTTGGAGAAGCAACAGAGCAGGAGGCTCGAAATCAGCACTGAGTCACAGAGGGAGTGACCATGTGAGGGAGCAACTTGGAGCAGTAGCATGAGGCTAACTCACACCTGGGAGTTTAAGGCACTAAGGTGGGAGGATATAAATCAGCATTGAAGATCGAGGCCTAATTGTGCCTGTGAGTCACAGAGACGGTGACACTGTGATGGAGCAGAGTGAAGTGGGAGCTGGAGAATTACACGTACCTGGGAGTCACAGAGACGGTGACCCTATGAGGGAGCAGAGTGGAGTGGGAGCTGGAGGATCACACGTCCCTGGGAGTTACAGAGACTGTGATCCCGTGAGGGAGTAGAGTGGAGTGGGAGCTGGAGGATTATATGTACCTGGGAGTCACAGAGACACGCCGTTCTGCTGCTGTGACCCCCTGCATTGATTTTGAAAGTAACACAATCGTCTTCACAGAAGAAAATGTAAGTTCATTTGCTGATAATAAACCGTTACTTGCTGTAAATTGCTGCAAATTGACATTTTCTTTCCTGGAAGTAGGGCTGAAGGCTGATATATCAGTAATAAGTGAAAGACTGAATCAGTATAACAAAGAATCTCAGTCAACTGCAGGCCGATAAGCGAATGCATGTTAAACGTGTGCCTCTGATGTTAACTTTATACAACGTAATTCATTGAGTAAGAATAAACACGTTTCAGCTTATGTTGTGGTAGTGCAGGTTGGTCAAATGGAAAACGTTTTCTGTTACATTGGGAGTCATAGCCTCTGCCGATGTTCGAGACGAACACCGGGTCATGCAGTTAATTCCTAGAGATTCTGCGAGACATCTATGATGAGATTTAGGTGGACAACACATACATGGAGGGCATCACACAGCTGTCATAACGGCCTGTAAGAAGGAAGGCAATGGGTGATCAGACAAGAGATACAGCCAGGGAATACGGGATTACCCTGAGGGGGAGGGGAGGTGAGACTCCCTCCCAATTCAGTTTCCCAGTTTGGAAGCTGATGAAGGTGCTGGCTGTTCAGGGGAGGACAGTCAGACCCATGTCTGTGGTACCACAAGCAGTCTGGCTGTACAGGAGGGGAGGGAGAAGGAAGGAGGGGCGATAGTCACAGGGGAGTCAGGAAATTGAAGAAGGTGTCAGTGTTTCTGTGACTGTCAATGCAATTCCACGATAATGGGGTCAAGAATCTCACTGTGTCCATCGAGTCTGCTCCACAATTTAATTTTGACTGATCGTTTTTTCAAGCCCGGTTTCCTTCTTCCCCCCTTTGATCCCCGGGCAATCAAGAACTTTTCTATCTTTGTTTTAAATCTACTCAATGACTTTGCATCCACAGCCTTCTGTGGCAATGAGTTCCACAGATTCCCCACTCTCGGGCTGGAGAAGGTTTCCCCTAATCTCCAATCTAAAAGGTTTTCCCTTTACTCGAAGGCTGTTCCCTTGGTTACTCGTCTCTCGTGTCAATGGAAACATCTTCCCAACGTGCACTCTGTCCAAACCATTCAGTATTCTGTAAGTTTCAATCAGATCTCTCCTTGTCCTTCTAAACTCTATCATGTATAGTCCCAGAGTCCTCAAACTTTCCTCATCTGTTAAGCCTTTCATTCCTTGGATTTTTCTTGTGAACTTCCTCTGGACCTACTCCAGGGCCAATGCATCCTTCCTGATGTATGGAGCCCAAAGTCTAACGTATTCAAAACTGATATAAAGGAATGAAAAGAATGAAGTGTAGAATTATTGGTTCAGGCTAGTGTTAGTTAATGAGTCTGAGATTAAGCTAATGCCTTCAAGTTCAGAATGAATTTGGCTGGAGCTTTAGTAAAAAAAAAACTATAATGTTACGCTATGAGGGACCGACTATGGGCTGCCAACTCGTGAAAAGCATAAGAGATGGCAACGTGATAGTGTTGAGAAACTTGCATTATCCAGATACGGGCTGGGATACTGACTGTGTCTGGGCAGTGACGGATTGCATGGAGGAGAGCTTACTGCAGGAGGATGTGCCCACCCCAAGGAACCATGTACTGTTGAACCTTGGAAAAGTGGTGGGGAAAGTGGATTCAGTATCAGGTGGGAACATTTTCAGGCACGATGATAATTTTATTGCAACGCTCAGGACAATGGTAGAGAATGCTATGCATTGACTGAGTTTGAGAAAAATCAATCGACTGAGAGCTGCCTTCAGTGGGGCAAGAATGAATCTGGGAAGGTATGACCAAGTTGGTCAGAAAAAGAAAAATTGAACAACGGGCTCCCTTCAATGGCTTGGATCCGTTCGAGGAATAGTTCCTCACACATGAAATGCAGGGTAAACAAACCCAGTGCTCCCTCGATGACAATGGAGCAAAAGGTTAAGGTGAAGAAGAACAATTGAATCGGTGTCAGATAGAGAACAGAATTGTGGTCAAGGAGAAATGCTGAAGGTTTAGGGTAGAGATGGTAGAGCGGAGAAATGTATGAGGAAACGGAGAGCCAACGTAAAGTTGTCCCACCTCTAAGGGAGTGTGCGAAAAGGTGGAGTAAGGCTGATCCAACACTTGAAAGAGGATTTATACTGAAAAGAAGGGCAATGGCTGAGTGTGAGCTGAATACTTCATCTCTGTCCTTACCAAAATGGGCAAACCCATCCAGGCCACGGTGACAGAGGAGGAAACACTGTCACTCGAAAGGTACAACATTGATGAGGAATATCTTTGTGACACAGGCAACAAACTGTTTCACTGTTTTTCCCTCGATATATGTGACATTAAATCATTCATTCATTCATTCATAGAATAAAGGGGACTGTATCAATTTGGACACAAAATTGACTGATTGGTAGGAAATCGAAAGGAATGGTCACTAGAGTTTTAATTCAGGCTGGAGAAAGATTTTCTGTAAAGATCCGCAGGGTTCAGTTTTGGGGACCTCATTCATTTTGATATGTATGAACGATGTACATCTGGTGTGCAGGGACCCTCTCAAAGTTTACAGTTGACACAGCACTTAAATTGTAAACTGTGAGGAAAACCTTACAGAACTCTAAACTTACATTGCCAACTTCTTAGAAACAGTAGAGAGGTGATTGATGAAGTTTGGCACATTGAAACATGAGACAATGCAAATTTCCAGCACGAATATTAAAAGACAACATAAAATAGGCAGGAATACAGAAGCATGGAATGTGCAAAGACTATTGAAGTTTGTAGGACATTAAACATAGGCAAAGCATACAGTGTTCCTTTCTTCATAAATACTGGTAGTTCAAGAGTAACGAGGTGATGTTGAACTTGCATCAAACACGTTCGACTTCAACTGTGTCACATGATCGGACGGATATGAACACATTGGAAAGGATGAAGTACTGATCGAAAAGAATATTTTCAGGAATTAGTAAGATCAGTTATGAAGTCAGACTGTTGCAACTGTTCTCACTGAAGTGAAGGTCGTTAAGAGGAGATCGGATGCATTTTTTCAAACTCATAGGCAGAGTGAATAGATTAGATTGGATAAAACTGTACCCACTCACAAAACGAAAGGACACAGATTTCAGGTTACGTACAACAGGAGAACTATGACAGAAGTAAGAACCTTTTCAACATGGCGAGTAGTTAGGATACACTTGGATGTGCTGTAAATGGATGTTCAATGGAAATGTTCAAGAGGGGATTAGATGATTATTGCGACTAAAAGAAATGTGTTATGGTATGGGGAAAGCAGGCGATCAATTCTGTAATGAACTCAGATGAAGAGTTCGTGCAAACATCATGGGTCAAATGACACCCTTCTTGCCTTAAGATTTGTGTGTGGATTGGTGCAATGTCTCAAGAGTTCTCCAATTCTAATAATACTGTGTCTCCATAACGTCATTGATCCTGTGCGATGAATTTTTACCTCTGAAACCTCCGTCAGTCAAAGCACCTCTCCTTATCTCTGTAACTCATACAGGCCATTTTATAAACCTCCCTTCTCTGCAATCTCCTCTAAATGCTCTCTCCCTATCTAATAAATCTCAAGGCCTGACAGCTATCCCTTTGTCTGTAATTACTCCGATACATAGAAAGCTCGCAATCTTTACAATCTCCTCCAGCTCACGCAATCATCAGTCTATCAATATTACTAATTCCCTCCCGCCTGACAAATCTCATGATCTCCATAATCTCCACCAGCCATTATACTGTTCATTATTCAGTGCACCTTTCTCCGTCTCTTTCAACTCTGCCCATCTCTTTAACTTCCTCAAGTCCCTACAATTTTCCCTGTTGTCTAGCGTGCTCCAATGTGTACTCTGCTGTGTAAAATCCTGTAGTCCCTACAGCACTCCCGATTCTGTAACCACCGTCTGTCCCTACACAGCTCCCTATCTCTGCAGCGTCCACATTCTAATTCCCACCCTATCTGTGGAAACCGCGCCAGCTCTCCTTAATCTCCACCAAATCAAAAGAACCCTCTATGTATCTCGAATCTTCATTAGCACCTTCAAATCTCACTGTCTCTGAAATTCCTCCAGCTACTCTCTATGAAATATTTCAATAAAAGTCATATTCTTTTCAGGAGAACCTCTTCTTATTAATCGCCTGCAGTGCCAGTACAAGGTTTTCTTTTGTCTTCTGCAAGCTCTCTATCTCAAACCCTTCACCTATAACGTCCTTACTATCTCTAATTCACAAACTTAATCTGCCTGTATGTCTGTGATCCTCTCCAGGATGAGGAATGGTTTTTCGGGGGTAGGGTAGATTTTGTGTTTGGAGAATGTCATAAACATATGACTGTTTGTAGAAAGTAGAGAATTTACAGAGATGGGAAGGGTGACAGAACATGAGGGATATCAAAGAGACTGTGTTTGTAGGCACAGAGAAAATAATCTGTGGTTTGCCTGTTTGGCTATAGTTTGAAGAAGAAAACATGCTATTAAACTGCAAATGTATGGGCCTATTATTGAGTTTGGGATCTGCCTGTTCTAACTGTGGGATACTATACTGTAATAGGAGCGAGCAGCTGACCCTACAAAGGCTGGGCAGAGTCTGTAAACTTCCAAATCGTATTTCGGAGATCAGTTCCAGGATAGGTGAGATCAGCTGTCAATATTCAGGCAAGGCAGGAAGTATGGGATTTTCCTGATCTGATTGTGCGACTCCTTTTCAGAATGGATGCGAGTAGCTATAAATACCTAATGCGCTGGGCTTGTTCAGTTCTGAATGCATTTACGTATTCTGTATCCATATCTGCATGTGATTCCGAACTGACATTGTTACAACAGAATGACTGCTGAAAGACAACAATTCCCAGGTAGGAATTCTTGACCAGGATCAACTCAACAGAGCCTCAGATAAGACTAAATTCTCACTTCCTGAAATATTGCAATTGAAAATAATTTTATGAGAACAAAAAAATTTTATGTTTCATCTGGTGTGAATTCAGTCTGCATCATTGACCCGAATCTCTATGGTAGGACAGATCAGTTCATCTGTCACAGTGTTGGCTCTATCTGTAGGCCTTGTGTGCCTTAACCACTTCTCACAATACCACCCAGCCCTCTCACCATCTCCCACATCCGTTGTACTTTTTTTCTGATCCAGACAGGCACGGATATCATTTTCATCAAGTTTTTGTGGAGAGTTTCTCTTTGTAAGTTTACTGTAGACAAAATATTGATCTGGCTGTTCCAGCTCACTTTTCACTTCAACCAAAACCTAAAACTATCTTTCTCCTTGTAATGTCCTTCAGCCCCTGGAACAATCCATATCTCTGTAATATCTCACTGTCTTCGCACGCCGTCCTATCTCAGTAAACGTTTCCCAAATTGACATTCATCATGGTTTCTGGTACTTGGTATCATCTCCAAATTCCTTCCTGTTTTTGTTCAACAAGGCCAATGGAACAGTCGAACAAATAGAATGATACAAGACAGATATGGCTGCAGTGTGACCAAGACTGAGAACCGAACAATCAAAGGCTTTCAGCATTTATACAAGAAGAAGAAAACGGCCACCACAGTGAAGCATCATTGTATATAAATGCTGGGATCAGTATTTTTGTGATGCTAATCAATTTACACACTACTCCTCTCTGTCCTCTCTCTGATCCCTTTGCATTGATCCTCTAGATATTGTCCAAATATCAGAAATTTCTACATCACCGATTACTCTCAAAATTGTATGCCCTGATTAAAATGAAGGTGCCACCCAGCTTCATCCTTTCAAAAAAAAGTTATGATTTCACAGAGACTGTAGGACTTCAGGTTCAGATCTAGGCACGTTTTTAAAATTTTTCAGAGTTTCTGACTCGACTCTGCTTCCATGCATGACTCCCAGATCCCTTTCTTACTCTGGGTGAAATAACATCTTTCCTCACCACTTCTCTAATTTTTCAACCAATTACATTAAATATTTTCTGCTGGTAACTGAGCTCTCCAATAAGAACAAGACAGCCTCTCCCTCTCTATCCAGGCACTTGACAACATGTGCAGGTTAATAAAATCTCCTCTCAGCATCCTCCACTTCAACCTTTCCTCATAACTGCATTATCACTTTTCCAGGATAACAAATCTCTTCTGTACCACCTCCAAGAGAGCAACATGCTCGAAATGTCATTTCTCTTGGCACTCTGATGCTACCTGACCTGCTATGCTTTTCCCACATCACACACTTTGATTGCTGTCCCTAAATGACTTGACTTGCACTTCTCCAGTTGCTGGTACATTCAACTGGAGCTCAAAGCTCCATTTTTAAGCAGACTGCTTGGTGTTCCCTCATTCAAATCAAGTAAGTCACATTAAATGTACGAGTCTCTGCATGAAAACCAAACAGCCAGATTAATTACATACAGCTTTCCCTGCAGAAATTCAGGCTGACAGTCCTGGATTTCTTTGCGATTTTCTAAGGGTCCATTCTTCGTGACTCGTTGAATTCCGATCTATAAGAATTAAGTCCGCCCCTTGTTTCGTAATAAACTAAGCTGCAATATCAGCAGGTCTCTGATACTTTGCCTCTATTCAGTGAGGAACCGAAAATGATGAACAATAAACAAACATGGCAGGGGATTTTTCTCCCCAGCTTCTTTTAAGGGTGTGAATCTACTTTATAAGTCCTTTCTCTCTTTAAGTTTATAACTTCCAATAGTTTGCACGACAAAATCTGCACAAGACAAGGGCCTGAATCTTTTGACTTGGCCAATTTCATTTCTGTCAGTTTCATGGAGGGTTTGCCTCCACAAGTCTAAATGAATGTTCTCATAATAACAACATCCTGAATCTGCCTCATTAACTACCTGCCCTGCCCCTACGTCCCTTCTTTCATCTGGTACGAGCCCAATGAGTATTTTCCGCTTTGAGAAAGGTATAAAACCTGCCCACTGCCCAGATATCCCAGAATGCACCAGATTCCCTGCTACAATACTATTTTAAAAACGTCATTACAGTCTTGGATTTACCGTCCGAAACTGCCCTGGGCGGGGGAGGGGTGGCGGAGGGATTGGGAAAGGTACTAAACTGAGGGTCCCACTTTGTGGCTGAGCCCCTGAGGTTCTGGTGGATGGCATCGTGCAGGACAGGGACATTATCTTCCTCCAGGATAAATAGACAAAGTTTTTTTCCTGGGGTCGGGGAGTCCAGAACTAGTAGGCATAGGTTTAGGGTGAGAGGGGAAAGATATGAAAGAAACCTAAGGGGCAACCTTTTCACACAGAGGGCGGTGCGTGTATGGAATGAGCTGCCAGAGGATGTGGTGGAGACTGGTATAATTGCAACATTAAAGAGGCATTTGGATGGGTATATGAATAGGAAGAGTTTGGATGGATAAGGGCTGGGTGCTGGCAGGTGGGACTGGATTGGGTTGGGATACCTGGTTGGCATGGACGGGTTGGACCGAAGGGTCTGTTTCCATGCTGAATATCTCTATGACTGGCAGGGGAAGCTATGACACGAGACCTGCTAGATTGTCTGAGATTGACCCGTGGGCCACTGAAGTGCCAGCCTTCTGGGTGAGTGCCCAACAGTGTAGGAACGACGTCAGTGACCAGGGTAAGTGCCATCATCTGCACTTTGTGACCTTGCCCTCTCTCTCTCTCTCTCTCTCTCTGTTACTGCACCCACCTCCCACCAAGACCCATGTTCTCCTACTCTCACTGAATGCAGCACCTTCTCTCGGTTTCTCTCTAACCTCTTCTCTGTCCCGCTTGCCAGCTCTGCCTGGTGTCTGTGCTGCCCGCTCACTCACTCAGAACACCTCCCCATCTTTCTCTCAGCTGTCCCAGCACTAACAGCTGTACCACCCACTTCCATCTCCCTAATACCTCTTGATAATTCTTTCATTCCAGGAGTAACTATCCCACAATAGGGCAGAAAGAGCCAAGAGCGGTATGAGACAACCCAACATTCAGCTCCTCACCCCCTCACAGGGGAAGGATCCTGACCCTAACAACCACGAGTGGCTGACTGACTGTGTCCAAACTCCCGCACTGGGATCTGAGACTCCCCTTGACTGAGTGTGTTGGGCACCGTGACTGACTGTGGACAATGATATTCAGCTTTGTGTCTGTGCTAAACACCATGGCAATACAGCAGGCGGGTGAGCCTAGTAGCTCGAGCTGAGGGGAAACACTGTTGAGGGCAGGGTAAGACAAGGCAATAATTCTGTGAGCATTCACGTCCGCTCAAAGTGAGTGTGTACAGAAACGAATTGAGCAGCCCAGAGGGACAGTCCATGAGCTGGGTGTGTCCCTGAGCACAGTGTCCCTGCAGCGGTATTGAGTATTTACAAAAAATTAGTGAGAAGCCCAGAGAGACAGTCCATGACCTGGGTGTGTCCCTGAGCACAGTATACTTGCCGCAGCATTGGTGTGTGCAAACACAGAGTGAGCAGCCCAGAGGGACAGTCCATGAGGTGGGCGTGTATCCCTGAGTACAGTGTCCTTGTAGCAGCATTGCACTGAGAGTTGTCAGTGCACCCTGCGCTGCAGCATTGAAGTACAGAAGCGTACCGTCAGTTCGTCGTAGATGTGCTGGGATTGCATGTTGAGGCTGGCATGTAACAGATGCCAGCATTCTTGGGTGTGGAGTACATGCAGCTTCTGTTCATGCTGTGTCCCCCGAGACGTTGATGTCCAGGATAGAAGTCTGCAGGAGCGAGCAGCGAGATGGAGTCACCAGGTACCAGGTCTGACTTTCATGTCAAATTCTCTATATTGGGTTTCCCCACATTGGGGGAGGATAAGAAGCTGCAAGTTGATGGGCGGGGATCCACAACAATGTGGTTGTTGATCATCAGTAATCGTTCAGTCAGCATTTCGCCACCCCCGCGCTCACATCTTGACTTCAGGAACAGTCCAACACAGGAACAGGCCCTTCAGCCCAGCAAGCCCGCACTGACACATGATGTCATTCCAAAGTTAAAACAAAAGTATTTGCTCCAATACCTTCTATGTCATTCTATTCCCTACTTACTCATACTTGTGCCAAGATCCCTTTTAAACCTTGCTATATTGGCTTCTTCCCCTCTATCAGTGCATTCCAGGCACTTTCATATTCTGTCTGGAACAGCAAAAAAACTTTACCTATCACATCTCCTGAACTTTCTCCATTTTACATAAAATCTATGGTCCTGAGTAATTGATAATTCTACTCTGGGGGAAAAAAAGCCCCTTACTGTCCTTCTATCTATGCCTCTGATAACTTTGTAAATATCGATCAGGTAGTCCCATAGCCAATGATGCCCAGGTGCAAACAAACCATGTGTGTTCAATTTCTCCTTCTGGCTAATACCCTCCAAACCAGACAACATCCTGGTAAAACTTTTCCGTACCCTCTCCAACACTTCAACATCGTGTGGCAACCAGTACTGTACACAATATTCTAAATGTACCTCGAACTAAATTTCTCTACAGCTGCAATATGACCTGTTAATTTTCATACAGCATGCTCCGATGCCTGTCTGCAAGTTTGCCGTCAGTCTTCTTGATCACCCTATCCACCGTGTTGCCACTTTCCGGGAACTATGGAGCTGTACACCAAGATGCCTTCGGATGTTGATGCGGCCAGTAGTTTTTCCATCCACTTTATACTTCTCTCCTGCATTGGACCTTCTAAAACGCATCACTTCACAACTGTCCATATAAAGTTACATCTGTGTTTTTGCTGTTCAAGTCTGCAGCTGACCTGTATCCTACTGTATTCTCAGGCAATCATCCTAACAATCTGCAAATCCGCCAATTTATTCACAGATCTCCAGTCACAAAATCACTGTTCCACCACTACTCTGTCTTCTATGGCCAAGCAGTTCTCTATCCATCTTACTAACTGACCGCTGATCCCAATTCACTTCACCTTCTGTATGAGCCTGCCAGAAGGAACGATATCAAAGGCCTTCCTAAGGACCAATCGGCCAACATTCAGTCCCATGCCCTCATCAAAGAATTTTGTCACTTCCTCAATATAATCAATCAATTTTGTGAGACATGATCCTCCCAACACAACTGTGTTGACTGTTGCTAGTCCTTACGAGAGTACTGTTGGAGCTGCACTCATTCACCCAAGTGATTAATGCATCATATTGCTGACTTGAACCTTGGAGGTAGATTACATTCCTGACAACGTGGAAACAGGCCCTTCGGCCTAACCAGTCCACATCAACCCTCCGAAGAGTAACCCACCCACATCCATTTCCCTCTGACGAAAACACTTGACAATCTAGTATGGCCAACTCATCTGGCCGGCACATCTTTGGACTGTGGGAGGAAACCCACGCAGACATGGGAAAGGGTGAGGGGGGTGGGGAATATGCAAACTCCAAACAGACAGTCACCTAAGGCCAGAATCAAAAATACGACTTTGGCGCTGTGAGGTAGCGGTGCTAAACACTGAGCCACGGTGCCTCTCTTGATGGCTCCCGTAGAGTGGGAGATATGACGGGCGGTGACGGTTGCTGTACAGTCGGAGGTATGTCGGCCATGACGGTTAGTGTACAGTGGGAGGTATGTCGGTCGGTGACAGTTGCTGTACAGTGGGAGGTATAAGGGCCGTGACAGATACTGTACAGGGGGAGGTATGTCGCGCCGTGATGATTACTGTACAGTGGGAGGTATGACGGGCCGTGAGGGTTGATGTACAGTTGGAGTAATGTCTGGCCGTGACGGTTAATGCACAATGGGACGTATGTCAGGCCGTGATGGTCACTGTACAGTGGGGGCTATGTCGGGCTGTGATAGGTATTGTGCAGTGGGAGGTATGTCAGGTCTTGATGGTTACTGTACACTGGGAGGAATGTTGGGCCGTGATGGTTACTGTACAATGGGAGGTATGTCAGGCCGTGATGGATATTGTGCAGTGGGAGGCATGTCGGGTCGTGATGGTTACGGTACAGTGGGAGGTATGTCGGGCTGTGATAGTTACTGTACATTGGGAGGTATGTCGGGCCGTGATGGTTACTGTACAATGGGAGGTATGTCAGGCCGTGATGGTTACTGCGCAGTAGGAGGTATGTCGGGTCGTGATGGTTACGGTACAGTGGGAGGTATGTCGGGGTGTGATGGTTACTCTACAGTGGGAGGTATGCTGGGCCGTGACGGTTACTGTACAGTTTGAGGTATGTCCTGCCTTGATGGTTACTGTACAGTGGGAGATATGTCAGGCCGTGACGGTTACTATACAGTGGGAGGTATGTCGGGCCGTGGTGGTTACTGTACACCGGGAGGTATGTCACGGCGTGATGGTTACTGCACTGTGGGAGGTATGTCGGGCCGTGGTGCTTACAGTACACCGGGAGGTATGTCGGACCGTTGTGGTTACTATACTGTGGGAGGTATGTCGGGAAGTGATGGTTACTGTACAGCGGGAGGTAAGTCGGACCGTGGTGGTTATTGTACAGTGAGAGGTATGTTGGGCCGTGATGGTTAATGTACAGTGGGAGGGATGTCAGGCCGTGATTGTTACTGTACAGTGGGACGTATGTCGGGCCGTGATGGTTACTGAACTGTGGGAGGTATGTCTGGATGTGATGGTTACTGTACAGTGGGCGGTATGTAGGGCCGTGGTAGTTACTGTACAGCGGGAGGTATGTCGGACCGTGGTGGTTACTGTACTGTGAGAGGTATGTCGGGACGTGATGGTTACTGTCCAGTGGGAGGAATGTCGAGTCGTGATGGTTACTGAACAGTGGGAGGTATGTCGCGACGTGATGGATTTTGTACTGTGGGAAGAATGTCGGGAAGTGATGGTTACTGTACAGTGGGAAGTATGTCAGGCCGTGGTGGTTACACTACGGCGGGAGGTATATCGGACCGTGGTGGTTACTGTACAATGGGAGGTGTGCCAGGCAGTGATGGTTATTGTACATTGGGAGGTATATCGGCCGTGATGTTTACTGTACAGTGGGGGGTATGACGGGCTGTGATTGTGACTGTGCACTGGGATGTATGTCGTTCCATGGTGGTTACTGTACAGTGGGAGGTATGTCAGGCTGTGATGATTACTGTACAGTAGGATGTATGTCAGGCTATGATGGTTACTACACAGTGGGATGTATATCGGGCAGTGATGGTTACTGTGGAGTGCGAGGTATGTCGCGCTGCGATGGTTAATGTACAGTGGGAGGTATGTCGTACCGTGATGGTTACTATAGAGTGGAAGATATGTCGGGCCGTGATGGTTACTGTACAGTGGGAGGTGTGTCGGGATGTGATGATTACTGTACAGTGGGAGATATGCCGGGCTGTGATGGTTACTGTACAGTGGGAGGTATGTCGGGCAGTGATGGTTACATTACAGTGGGGGGGGGGGGGGGGTAAGTAGGGCCGTGATGGTTACTGTACAGTGGGAGGATATCGGGCAGTGATGGTTACAGGACAGCGGGAGGTATGTAGGGCGGTGATGGTTACTGTACAGTGGGAGGTATACCAGGCCGAAATGTTTACTGAACAGTGGGAGGTATGCCGTGGTGTGATGGTTACTGTACAGTGGGAGGTATGTCAGGCCGTGATGGTTACTGTACAGTGAGAGGTATGTCGGGCCATGATGGTTACTGTACAGTGAGAGGTATGTCTGGCCGTGATGGTTACTGTACAGTGGGAGGTATGTCGGGCCGTGGTGGTTACTGGACAGTGGCGGTGTATGTCGCGCTGTGATGGTGACTGTACAGTGGGAGCTATGTCGTCTTGTGACGGTTACTGTACAGTGGGAGATATGTCGGGCAGTGATGGTTATTGTACAGTGGGAGGTATGTCGGGCCGTGATGGTCACTGTATAGTGGGAGGTAAGTCGGGCCGTGAGGGTTACTGAACACTGGGAGGTCTGTCGGGCAGTGATGGTTACAGTACAGTGGGAGGTAAGTAGGGCCGTGATGGTTACTGTACAGTGGGAGATAAGTCGAGTCGTGATGTTTACTCTAGAGATGGAGGTATGTCGGGGGGTGATGGTTATTGTACAGCGGGAGGTATGTCGGGCCGTGATGGTTACTGTACAGTGGGAGGTTTTTCCGACTGTGATGGTTACTGTACAGTGGGAGGTATGTCGGGCCGTGTTGGCTACAGTACAGTGGGATGTATGTCTGGCCGTGGTGGTTACAGTACACCTAGAGGTATGTCGGACCGTGGTGGTTACTGTACAGCGGGAGGTATGACGGGCCATCATGGTTACTGTAGAGTGGGAGGTATGTCGGGACGTGATGGTAACTATACTGTGGGAAGTATGTCGGGACGTGATGGTTACTGTACAGCGGGAGGTATGTCGGACCGTGGTGGTTACTGTGCAGTGGGAGGTTTGACGGGCCGTCATGGTTAATGTACAGTGGGAGGTCTGCCGGATCGTGATGGTTACTGTACAGTGGGAGTTATGTCGGGCCATGATGGTTACTGTACTGTGGGAGGTATGTCGGGACGTGATGGTTACTGCACAGTGGACGCTATGTCGGCCCGTGTTGGTTACTGTACAGTTGGAGGTCAGTCTGGCCGTGATGGTGACTGTGCAGTGGAAAGTATGTCGCACCGTGATGGTTACATTAAAGTGAGAGGTGTGTCAGCCCGTGACGGTTACTGTACAGTGAGAGGTATGACGGAACGTGATGGTTACTGTACAGTTGGAGGTATGTTGGGCTGTGATGTTTACAGTACAGTGGGTGATATGTCGGGCCCGTGATGGTTACTGTACAGAGGGAGGTGTGACGGGCCATGATGGTTACTGTACAGTGGGAGGAATGTCGTTTTGTGACGGTTTCTGTGCAATGGGAGTCATGTCAGGCCATGATGGATTCTGTACAGTGGGAGGTATGTCGGGCCATGATGGTTGCTGTACTGTGGGAGGTATGTCGCGGAGTGATGGTTACTGTACAGTGGGAGGTATGTCGGGCCGTGATTGTTACTGTACAGTGAGAGGTATGTCGGGCCGTGATGGTTACTGAACTGTGGGAGGTATGTTGGGATGTGATGGTCACTGTACAGTGGGAGGTATGTCGGGCCGTGGTGGTTACTGTACACCGGGAGGTATGTCGGACCGTGGGTGGTTACTGTACTGTGGGAGGTATATCGGTACGTGACGGTTACTGTACAGTGGGAGGTATGTCGGGCGGTGATGGCTACTGTACTGTGGGAGGTATATCGGTACGTGACGGTTACTGTACAGTGGGAGGTATGTCGGGCCGTGATGGCTACTGTACTGTGGGAGGAATGTCGGGACGTGATGGATTTTGTACTGTGGGAAGTATGTCGGGACGTGATGGTTACTGTACAGTGGGAGGTATGTCGGGACGTGATTGTTACTGTACAGTGGGAGGTATGTCGGGTCGTGATGGGTACTGAACTGTGGGAGGTATGTCGGGATGTGATGGTTACTGTACAGTGGGAGGTTTGACGGGCCGTCATGGTTACTGTACAGTGGGAGTTCTGTTGGGCCGTGATGGTTACTGTACAGTGGGAGGTATATCGGGCCGTGATGGTTACTGTGCTGTGGGAGGTATGTCGGATCGTGATGGTTACTGTACAGTGGGCAATATGTCGGGCCATGATGGTTACTGTACTGTGGGAGGTATGTCGGGACGTGATGGTTACTGTACAGTGGACGCGATGTCGAGCCGTGATGGTTACTGAACAGTGCGAGGTATGTCGGGACGTGATGGTTACTGTACTGTGGGAAGTATGTCGGGACGTAAAGGTTACTGTCCAGTGGGAGGTATGTCAGGCCGTGAGTTTAATGTACAGCGGGAGGTATGTCGGACCGTGGTGGTTTTGGGACAGTGGGAAGTCTGTTGGGCCGTGACAGTTACTGTACAGTGGGAGGTATGTCGAGCTGTGATGGTTATTGTCGAGTGAGAGGTATATCGGCCGTGATGGTTACTGTACAGTGGGAGGTATGTCGGGCCATGGCGGTTACTGTACAGCGGGAGCTATGTCGGACCGTGGTGGTTACTGTACAGTGGGAGGTTTGACGGGCCGTGATGGTTACTGTACAGTGGGAGGTATATCGGGCCGTGATGGTTACCGTACTGTGGGAGGTATGTCGGATCGTGATGGTTACTGTACAGTGGGAGGTATGTCGGGCCATGATGGTTACTGTACTGTGGGAGGTATGTCGAACGTGATGGTTACTACACAGTGGACGCTATGTCGAGCCGTGATGGTTACTGTACAGTGGGAGGTATATCGGGCCGTGATGGTTACCGTACTGTGGGAGGTATGTCGGATCGTGATGGTTACTGTACAGTGGGAGGTATGTCGGGCCATGATGGTTACTGTACTGTGGGAGGTATGTCGAACGTGATGGTTACTGCACAGTGGACGCTATGTCGAGCCGTGATGGTTACTGAACCGTGGGAGGTATGTCGGGACGTGATGGTTACTGTACTGTGGGAAGTATGTCGGGACGTAATGGTTACTCTCCAGTGGGAGGGATGTCAGGCCGTGTGTTTAATGTACAGCGGGAGGTATGTCGGACCGAGGTGGTTTTTGTACAGTGGGAATTCTGTCGGGCCGTGACGGTTACTGTACAGTGGGAGGTATGTCAGGCAGTGATGGTTATTGTACATTGGGAGGTATGTCGGGCCGTGATGTTTACTGTACATTGGGAGGTATGTCGAGCTGTGATGGTTACTGTAGAGTGAGAGGTATATCAGCCGTGATGGTTACTGTACAGTGGGGGGTATGACGGGCTGTGATGGTTACTGTACAGTGGGAGGTATGTCGGTCCATGATGGTTACTGTACAGTGGGAGGCATGTCAAGCTTTGTAGTTTACTGTACAGTGGGATGTATGTCAGGCTGTGATGGTTACTGCACAGTGGGATGTATATCGGGCAGTGATGGTTACTGTGGAATGGGAGTTGTGTCGCGCTGTGATGGTTACTGTACAGTGGGAGGTATGTCGGGCAGTGAAGGTTACAGTACAGCGGGATGCAAGTAGGGCCGTGATGGTTACTGTACAGTGGGATGTATGTCAGGCTCTGATGGTTACTGTACAATGGTAGTTATATCGGGCCGTGATGGTTACTGTGGAGTGGGAGATATGTCGCGCTGTGATGGTTACTGTACAGTGGGAGGTATGTCAGGGTGTGATGGTTATTGTACATTGGGAGGTATGTCGGGCCGTGATGTTTACTGTACGTTGTGAGGTATGTCGAGCTGTGATGGTTACTGTAGAGTGAGAGGTATATCGGCCGTGTTGGTTACTGTACAGTGGGGGGTGTGACGGGCTGTGATGGTTACTGTACAGTGGGAGGTATGTCGGGCAGTGATGGTTACAGTACAGCGGGATGTAAGTATGGCCGTGATGGTTACTGTACAGTGGGAGGTATGTCGTTGTGATGATGTTTACTGTACAGTGGGAGGTTTGTCAGGCCGTGATGGTCACTGTACAGTGGGAGATATGTCGGGGAGTGATGGTTATTGTACAGTGGGAGGTATGTCGGGCCGTGATGGTTACTGTACAGTGGGAGGTATTTCGGGCCGTGATGGTTACTGGACAGTGGCGGGGTATGTCAGGCCGTGATGGCTACTGTACAGTGGGAGGTATGTCGGGTCGTGATGATTACTGCACAGTGGGAGATATGTCGGACCGTGATGGTTACTGTACAGTGGGAGGTATGTCGGACAGTGGTGGTTACTGTACAGTGGGAGATATGTCGGACCGTGATGGTTACTGTACAGTGGGATGTATGTCAGGCTGTGATGGTTACTGTACAATGGGAGGTATATCGGGCCGTGATGGTTACTGTGGAGTGGGAGGTATGTCGCGCTGTGATGGTTACTGTACAGTGGGAGGTATGTCAGGGAGTGATGGTTAATGTACAATGGGAGGAATATCAGGGAGTGATGGTTACTGTATAGTGGGAGGTATGTCGGGCCGTGATGGTCACTATATAGTGGGAGGTATGTCGGGGTGTGATGGTTACTGTACACTGGGAGGTACATCGGGTCGTGATGGTTACTGTACAGTGGGATGTATGTCGGGCCGTGATTGTAATTGTATAGTGGGAGGTATGTCGGGACGTGATGGTTACTGTACAGAGGGAGGTATGTCGCGCCGTAATGGTTACTGTACTGTGGGAGGTATTTCGGACCGTTGTGGTTACTGTACAGTGGGTAGTATCTCGGGCCGTGTTGGTTAATGTACACTGGGAGGTATGTCGGACCGTGGTGGGTAATGCACAGTGGGAGGTATGTCGTGCCGTGATAGTTACTGTACAGTGGGAGGTATGTCGGGATGTGATGGTTACTGTACTGTGGGAAGTATGTCGGGACTTGATGGTTACCGTACAGTGGGTGGTATGTCGGGCCATAGTGGTTACTGTACAGCGGGAGCTATTTCGGACCGTGGTGGTTACTGTACAATGGGAGTTATGACGGGCCTTGATGTTTACTGTACAGTGGGAGGTATGTCGGGCCGTGATGATTACTGTACAGTGGGAGGTTTGTCGGGCCGTGATGGTAAATGTACATTGGGATGTATGTCAGGCTGTTATGGTTAATGTACAGTGGGAGGTATATCGGGCCGTGATGTTTACTGTGGAGTGGGAGGAGTGGCGCGCTGTGATGGTTATTGTACAGTGGGTGGTTGTCGATCCTTCACGGTTACTGTACAGTGAGAGGCATGTCGGGCCGTGATGGTTACTGTACACTGGTAGGTATGTCGGGTCGTGATGGTTACTGAACAGTGGGAGATATGTTGGGGAGTGATGGTTATTGTACAGTGGGAGGTATGTCGGTCCGTGATGGTCCCTGCATAGTGGGAAGTATGTCGGGCCGTGACTGTTGCTGAACATTGGGAGGTATGTCCGCTAGTGATGGTTACAGTACAGTGGGAGGTAAGGAGGGCCGTGATGGTTACTGTACAGTGGGATGTTTGTGGGGCCGTTGTGGTTACTGTACACCGGGAGTTATGTCGGACCGTGGTGATTACTGTACAGTGGTAGGTATGTCGTGCCGTGATGGTTACTGTACAGTGGGAACTATGTCGGGAGGTGATGGTTAATGTACTGTGGGAAGTATGTCGGGACGTGATGGTTACTGTACAGCGGTAGGTATGTCGGACTGTGGTGGTTACTGTACAGTGGAAGGTATGACGGGCCGTGATGGTTACTGTACAGTGGGAGGTAAGTCGGGACCTGATGGTCACGGTACAGTGGGAGGTATGTCGGGCTGTGATGTTTACTGTACTGTGGGAGGTATGTCGAGCCGTGTTGTTTACTGTATAGCGAGAGGTATGTCGGCCCGTGATGCTTATTGTACAGTGGGAGGTATGTCGGGCTGGGATTGTTACTGCACAGTGGGAGGTATGTCGGTCCGTGATATTCATTGTAAATGGTAGGTATGTCAGGCTGTAATGGCTACTGCACAGTGGGATGTATCTCAAGCTGTAATTTTTACTGAACAGTGGGAGGTATATCGGGCCGTGATGGTTACTGTGGAGTGGGAGGTATGTGGGGCCGTGATGGTTCCTGTACAGTGGGAGGTGGGTCGGTCCTTGACGGTTACTGTACAGAGAGAGGTATGTCGGGCCGTGATGGTTACTGTACAGTGGGAGGTATGTCGGGGTGTGATGGTTACTGTACAGTGGGAGATCTGTCGTGTCGTGACGGTTACTGTACACTGGGAGGTATGTCGTGTCGTGACGGTTACTGTACAGTGGGAGGAATGTCGGAACGTGATGATTAAATTACTGTGGGAGGAATGTCGGGACGTGATGATTTCTGTACAGTGGGAGGTATGTCGGACCGTGATGGTTACTATACAGTGGGATGTATGTCGCGTCGTGATGTTTACTGTAGAATGGGATGTATGTCGCGTCGTGATGTTTACTGTAGAATGGGATGTATGTTGGGGAGTGATGGTTATAGACAGTGGGAGGTATGTCGAGCCGTGATGGTTACTGTACAGTGGGGGGTATGTCGGCCATGATAGTTACTGTACAGTATGAGGTATGTCGGGCCGTGATGGTTGCTGTACTGTGGGAGGTATGTCGGGTCATGATGGTTACTCTACAGTGGAAGATACGCCGTCGGTGGTGGTTACTGTACACCAGGAAGTATGTCGGACCGTGGTGGTTACTGTACAGTGGGAGGTATGTCGTGCCTTGATGGTTACTGTACAGTGGGAGGTATGTCGGGACGTGATGGTTACTGTACTTTGGGAAGTATGTTGGGATGTGATGGTTACTGTACAGTGGGAGGTATGTCGACGGGTGGGGGTTACTGTACAGCGGGAGTGATGTTCGACTGTGGTGGTTACTGTACAGTGGGAGGTATGTCGGGCCATGATGGTTATTGTACAGTGGGAGGTATGTCGGGCTGTGATGGTTGCTGTACTGTGGGAGGTATTTCGGGCCGTGATGGTTACTGTACAGTGGGAGGTATGTCGGACCGTGGTGGTTACTGTACTGTGAGAGGGATGTCGGGACATGATGGTTACTGTACAGTGGGAGGTATGTCGAGCCGTGATGGTTATTGTATAGTGAGAGGTATGTCGGGCCGTGATGGTTACTGTACAGTGGGAGGTATGTCAGGCTGTGATGGTTACTGTACAGTGGGAGGTATGTCGGACCGTGATGGTTACTGTACAGTGGGAGGTGTGTCGGTCCTTGACATTTACTGGACAGTGAGAGGTATGTCGGGCCGTGATGGTTACTGTACAGTAGGAGGTATGTCGGGCCGTGATAGTTATTGTAAATGGGAGGTATGTCAAGCTGTAATGGCTACTGCACAATGGGATGTATCACAAGGTGTGATTTTTACTGAACAGTGGGAGGTATATCGGGCTGTGATGGTTACTGTGGAGGTGGAGGTATGTCGCGCTGTTATGGTTACTGTACAGTGGGAGGTATGTGGGGCCGTGATGGTTCCTGTACTGTGGGAGGTGTGTCGGTCCTTGACGGTTACTGTACAGTGAGAGATATGTCGGGGAGTGATGGTTATTGTACAGTGGGAGGTATGTCGGGCCGTGATGGTCACTGTATAGTGGGAGGGATGTCGGGTCGTGATGGTTACTGTACACTGGGAGGTATGTCGGGCCGTCATTGTTACTGTACAGTGGGAGGAATGTCGGGACGTGATGATTACTGTAAAGTGGGAGGTATGTCGGGCCGTGATGGTTACTGTACAGTGGGAGATATGTCGGGGAGTGATGGTTATTGTACAGTGGGAGTTATGTCGGGCCGTGATGGTCACTACATAGTGGGAGGTATGTCGGGCCGTGATGGTTAATGTACACTGGGAGGTATGTCGGGTCCAGATGGTTACTGTACAGTGGGAGATATGTCGGGGTGTGATGTTTATTTTACAGTGGGAGGTATGTCGGGACGTGATGGGTACTGTACACTGTGAGGTATGTCGGGGAGTGATGGTTATTGTACAGTGGGTGGTATGTCGGGCCGTGATGGGTACTGTAAACTGGGAGGTTTGTCGGGTAGTGATGGTTACAGTACAGTGAGAGATAAGGAGGTCCGTGATGGTTAGTGTACAGTGGGTGGTATGTCGAGTCGTGATGTTCACTGTAGAATTGGAGGTATGTCGGGGTGTGATTGTTTTTGAACAGTGGGAGGTATGTCGGGCCGTGATGGTTACTGTACACTGTGTGGTATGTCGGGACGTGATGGTTACTGTACAATGGGAGGTATGTCGGGCCGTGATGGTTACTGTACAGTGGGAGGTATGTCGGGCCGTGATAGTTACTGTACAGTGGGAGGTATGTCGGGCCGTGATGGTTACTGTACAGTGGGAGGTATTTCGGGCCTTGGTGGTTACTGTACACCGGGAATTATGTCGGGACGTGATGGTTAACATACTGTGTGAAGTATGTCGGGACGTGCTGGTTACTGTACAGCGGGAGGTATGTCGGGGGCTGGGGGTTACTGTACAGCGGGAGGTATGTCGGACTGTGGTGTTTACTGTACAGTGGGAGGTAAGACAGGCCGTGATGGTTACTGTACAGTGGGAGGTATGTCGGACCGTGATGGTTACAGTACAGTGGGAGGTATGTCGGGACGTGATGGTTACTGTACTGTGGGAGGTATGTCAGGACGTGATGGTTACTGTACAGTGGGAAATGTCAGGCCATGGTGGTTACTGTACAGCGGGAGGTATGTCGGACCGTGGTGTTTACTGTACAGTGGGCGGTAAGTCGGGACCTGATGGTCACGGTACAGTAGGTTGTATGTCGGGCCGTGATGTTTACTGGACAGTGGGAGGTATGTCGAGCCGTGTTGTTTACTGTATAGTGAGAGGTATGTCGGTCCGTGATGGTTACTGTACTGTGGGAGGTATGTCGGGACGTGATGGTTATTGTACAGTGGGAGCTATGTCGTGCCGTAATGGTTACAGTACAGTGGAAGGTATGTCGGGCCGTGATGTTTACTGTACAGTGGGCGGTATGTCGAGCCGTGATAGTTAGTGTATAGTGAGATGTATGTCGGCCGTGATGGTGACTATACAGTAGGGGGTATGTCGGGCTGTGATGGTTACTGTCCAGTGGGAGTTATGTCGGTCCGTGATGGTTACTGTACAGTGGGAGGTATGTCGGGCCGTCATGGTGATTGTACAGTGGGAGGTATGTCGGGCCGTGATGGTTACTGTGCAGTTAGAGGTATGTCGGGCCGTGATGGTTACTGTACACTGGGCGGTCTGTCGGTCCGTGATGGTTACTGTACAGTGGGAGGTATGTCGGGCCTTGCTGGTTACTGCACAGTGGGAGGTATGTCGGTGTGTGATGGTTACTGTACAGTGGGAGGTATGTCGGACCGTGATGTTTACTGTACAGTGGGCGGTATGTCGAGCCGTGATGGTTAGTGTATAGTGAGATGTATGTCGGCCGTGATGGTGACTGTACAGTGGGGGGTATGTCGGGCTGTGATGGTTACTGTCCAGTGGGAGTTATGTTGGTCCGTGATGGTTACTGTACACTGGGAGGTATGTCGGTGTGTGATGGTTATTGTACAGTGGGAGATACGTCGGGCCCTGATGATTATTGTACAGTGGGAGGTATGTCGGGCAGTGATGGTTACTGTACAGTGGGGGCGGGGGTATATCGGTCCGTGATGGTTACTGCGAAGTGGGAGGTCTGTCGCGCTGTAATGCTTACTGTACAGTGGGAGGTATGTCGGACCATGATGGTTACTGTAGATTGGGAGGTGTGTCGGTCTTTGACGGCTACTGTACAGTAGGTGTGTCGGGCCGTGATGGTAACTGTGCAGTGGGAGGTATGTCGGTGTGTGATGGTTATTGTACAGTGGGAGATATGTCGGGCCGTCATGGTGATTGTACAGTGGGAGGAATGTCGGGCCGTGATTGTACTGTACAGAGGGAGGTATGTCAGGCCGTGATGGTTACTGCACAGTGGGAGGTATGTCGGTCCTTGACGGTTACTGTGCAGTTAGAGGTATGTCGGGCCGTGATGGTTACTGTACACTGGGCGGTCTGTCGGTCCGTGATGGTTACTGTACAGTGGGAGGTATGTCGGGCCTTGCTGGTTACTGTACAGTGGGAGGTATGTCGGACCGTGATGGTTACTGTACAGTGGGAGGTATGTCGGGCCGTGATTTTTACTGTACAGTGGGCGGTATGTCGAGCCGTGATGGTTAGTGTATAGTGAGATGTATGTCGGCCGTGATGGTGACTGCACAGTGGGGGGTAGGTCGGGCTGTGATGGTTACTGTCCAGTGGGAGGTATGTCGGTCCGTGATGGTTACTGTACACTGGGAGATATGTCGGTGTGTGATGGTTATTGTACAGTGGGAGATACGTCGGGCCCTGATGATTATTGTACAGTGGGAGGTATGTCGGGCCGTGATGGTTACTGTACAGTGAGGGGTGGGGGGGATATATCGGTCCGTGATGGTGACTGCGGAGTGGGAGGTCTGTCGCGCTGTAATGCTTACTGTACAGTGGGAGGTATGTCGCACCATGATGATTACTGTAAATTGGGAGGTGTGTCGGTCTTTGACGGCTACTGTACAGTAGGTGTGTCGGGCCGTGATGGCTACTGTACAGTGGGAGGTATGTCGGTGTGTGATGGTTATTGTACAGTGGGAGATATATCGGGCCTTCATGGTGATTGTACAGTGGGAGGTATGTCGGGCCGTGATGGTTACTGTACAGTGGGAGGTATGTCGGTCCTTGACGGTTACTGTGCAGTTAGAGGTACCGTGATGGTTACTGTACACTGGGCGGTCTGTCGGGGTGTGATGGTTACTGTACAGTGGGAGATATGTCGGGGAGTGATGGTTATTTTACGGTGGAAGGTATGTCGGGCCGTGATGGTCACTGTATAGTGGGAGGTATGTCGGTCCGTGATGGTTACTGTACACTGGGAGGTATGTCGGGTCGTGATGGTTACTGTACAGTGGGAGATATGTCGTGGAGTGATGGTTATTGTACAGTGGGAATTATGTCGAGCCGTGATGGTCACTGTATAGTGGGAGGTATGTCGGTCCGTGATGGTTACGGTACACTGGGAGGTATGTTGCATTGTGATGGAACTGCACAGTAGGAGGTAAGTAGCGCCGTGATGGTTAGTGTACATTGGGAGGTATGTCGTGTCGTGATGTTTACTGTAGAGTGGAAGGTATGTCGCGGAGTGATAGTTATTGTACAGTCAGAGGTATGTCGGGCCATGATGGTTACGGCACACTGGGAGGTATGTCGGGCCGTGATGATTACTGTACTTTGGGAGGTATGTCGGGACGTGATGGTTACTGTACAGTGGGAGTTAGGTCGGGCCGTGATGGTTACGGTACCGTGGGAGGTATGTCGGTCCTTGACGGTTACTGTACAGTTAGAGGTATGTCGGGCCGTGACGGTTACTTTACAGTGGGAGGTATGTTGGCTCGTGACGTTTACTGTACATTGGGAGGTATGTCGGGCAGTGATGGTTACTGTACTGTGGCGGTGTGTCGGTCCTTGACGTTTACTGTACAGTGGGAGGTATGTCGGACCGTGATTGTTATTGTACAGTGGGAGCAATGTCGTGCCGTAATGGTTACAGTACAGTGGAAGGTATGTCGGGACGTGATGGTTACTGTACTGTGGGAAGTATGTCGGTACGTGATGGTTACTGTACAGTTGGAGGTATGTCGGGCCGTGGTGGTTGCTCGAAAGCGGGAGGTATGTCGGACCGTGGTGATTACAGTACAGTGGGAGGTATGACGGGCCGTGATGGTTACTGTACAGTGGGAGGTATGTCGGGCCGTGATGGTTACATTATAGTGGGAGGTATGTCGGGCCGTGATGGTTACTGTACTGTTGGAGCTATGTCGGTACGTGATGGTTACTGTACAATGGGAGGTATGTCGGGCCGTGATGGTTACTGTACTGTGGGAGGTATGTCGGGACGTGACGGTTACTGTACAGTGGTAGGTATGTCGGGACGTGATGGTTACTGTACTGTGGGAAGTATGTCGGTACGTGATAGTTACTGTACAGTGGGCGGTATGTCGGGCCGTGGTGGTTGCTCTAAAGTGGCAGGTATGTCGGACCGTGGTGATTAAAGTACTGTGGGAGATATGACGGGCCGTGATGGTTACTGTACAGTGGGAGCTATGTCGGGACTGATGGTTACTGTACTGTGGGAAGTATGTCGGTACGTGATGGTTACTGTACAGTGGGCGGTATGTCGGGCCGTGGTGGTTGCTCTAAAGCGGCAGGTATGTCGGACCGTGGTGATTAAAGTACAGTGGGAGATATGACGGGCCGTGATGGTTACTGTACAGTGGGAGCTATGTCGGGACTGATGGTTACTGTACTGTGGGGAGTGTGTCGGGACGGGATGGTTACTGTACAATGGGAGGTATGTCGGGCTGTGATGGTTACTGTACACTGGGACGTATGTCGGGCTGTAGTGGTTACTGTGCAGCGGAAGTTATGTCGGACCGTGGTGTTTACTGTACTGTGAGAGGTATATCGGGATGTGATGATTACTGTACAGTGGGAGGTATGTCGGGCCGTGATGGTTACTGAGCAGTGGGAGGTATGTCGGGACTGTTGGTTATTGTACTGTGGGGAGTATGTCGGGACGTGATGGTTACTGTATAGTGGGAGGTATGTCGGACCGTGGTGGTTACTGTACAATGGGAGTTATATAGGGTCGTGACTGTTACTGTACATTCGGAGGTATGTCGGGCAGTGATCGTTACTGTACATTGGGAGGTTTGTCTGGCCGTGATGTTTAGTCTACAGTTGGAGGTATGTCGAGCCGTGATGGTTACTGCATAGTGAGTGGTATGTCGGCCCGTGATGGTTACTGTACAGTGGGGGTTATTTCGGGCTGTGATTGTTCCTGTACAGTGGGAGGTATGTCGGTCCGTGAAGGATACGGTACTGTGGGAGGCATGTCAGGCTGTGATGTCTACTGTACAGTGGGATGTATGTCAGGCTGTGGTAGTTACTGTACAGTGGCAGGTATGTCGGTCCGTGATGGTTACTGTACAGTGGGAGGTATGTCTGGCTGTGATGGCTACTGTACAGTGGGATGTATGTCAGGCTGCGATGTTTACCGTACAGTGGGAGGTATGGCGAACCGTGATGGTTACTGTACAGTGGGAGGTGTGTCGGTCCTTGACGGTTACTGTGCAGTGAGAGGTATGTCGGGCCGTGATGGTTAGTGTACAGTGGGAGGTATGTTGGACCTTGGTGGTTACTGTACTCTGAGAGGTATGTCGGAACGTGATGGTTACTGTACAATGGTAGGTAGGTCGGGACGTGATGGTTACTGTACTGTGGGAAGTATTTCGGGACGTAATGGTTACTGTACAGTGGGAGGTATGTCGGGCCGTGATGGTTACTGAACAGTGGGAGGTATGTCGGGCCGTGATGGTTTCTGTACAGTGGGAGGTATGTCGACCGTTATTGTTACTGTACAGAGCGTGGTATGTCGTCCGTGATGGTTACTGTACAGTGTGAGGTATGTCGTGCCGAATTGGTTACTGTACTGTTGGAGTTAAGTCGGGACGTGATGGTTACTGTACAGTGGGAGGTAGGTCGGGCCGTGGTGGTTGCTGTACAGCGGGAGGTATGTCGGACCGTGGTGGTTACTGTACAGCGGGAGGTATGACGGGCCGTGCTGGTTACTGTATAGTTGGAGGTATGTCGGGCCGTGATGGTTCATGTACTGTGGGAGGTATGTCGTGACGTGATGGTTACTGTACAGTGGGAGGTATGACGGGACGCGATGTTTGCTGCACAGTGGGAGGGATGTCGGGCCATGATGTTTACTGTATAGCCGGAGGTATATCGGACCGTGGTGGTTACTGTACATTGGGAGGTATGTCGGGCCGTGCCGCTTACTGTTCAGTGGGAGGTATGTCGGTCCGTGATGGTTACTATACTGTGGAAGGTATGTCGGGATGTGATGGTTACTGTTCATTGGGAGGTATGTCGGGCCGTGATGTTTACTGTACAGTGGGCGGTATGTCGAGCCGTGATAGTTAGTGTATAGTGAGATGTATGTCGGCCGTGATGGTGACTATACAGTAGGGGGCATGTCGGTCCGTGATGGTTACTGTACAGTGGGAGGTATGTCAGGCCGTCATGGTGATTGTCCAGTGGGAGGTATGTCGGGCCGTGATGGTACTGTACAGTGGGAGGTATGTCGGTCCTTGACGGTTGCTGTGCAGTTAGAGGTATGTCGGGCCGTGATGGTTACTGTACACTGGGTGGTCTGTCGGTCCGTGATGGTTACTGTACAGTGGGAGGTATGTCGGGCCTTGCTGGTTACTGTACAGTGAGGGGGGGGTATATCGGTCCGTGATGGTTACTGCGAAGTGGGAGGTCTGTCGCGCTGTAATGCTTACTGTACAGTGGGAGGTATGTCGGACCATGATGGTTACTGTAGATTGGGAGGTGTGTCGGTCTTTGACGGCTACTGTACAGTAGGTGTGTCGGGCCGTGATGGTTACTGTACAGTGGGAGGTATGTCGGTGTGTGATGGTTATTGTACAGTGGGAGATATGTCGGGCCGTCATGGTGATTGTACAGTGGGAGGTATGTCGGGCCGTGATGGTACTGTACAGAGGGAGGTATGTCGGGCCGTGATGGTTACTGTACAGTGGGAGGTATGTAGGTCCTTGACGGTTACTGTGCAGTTAGAGGTATGTCGGGCCGTGATGGTTGCTGTACACTGGGCGGTCTGTCGGTCCGTGATGGTTACTGTACAGTGGGAGGTATGTCGGGCCTTGCTGGTTACTGTACAGTGGGAGGTATGTCGGACCGTGATGGTTACTGTACAGTGGGAGGTATGTCGGGCCGTGATGTTTACTGTACAGTGGGCGGTATGTCGAGCCGTGATGGTTAGTGTATAGTGAGATGTATGTCGGCCGTGATGGTGACTGCACAGTGGGGGGTAGGTCGGGCTGTGATGGTTACTGTCCAGTGGGAGGTATGTCGGTCCGTGATGGTTACTGTACACTGGGAGATATGTCGGTGTGTGATTGGTATTGTACAGTGGGAGATACGTCGGGCCCTGATGATTATTGTACAGTGGGAGGTATGTCGGGCCGTGATGGTTACTGTACAGTGAGGGGGGGTGGGGGTGTATATCGGTCCGTGATGGTGACTGCGGAGTGGGAGGTCTGTCGCGCTGTAATGCTTACTGTACAGTGGGAGGTATGTCGGACCATGATGATTACTGTAAATTGGGAGGTGTGTCGGTCTTTGACGGCTACTGTACAGTAGGTGTGTCGGGCCGTGATGGCTACTGTACAGTGGGAGGTATGTCGGTGTGTGATGGTTATTGTACAGTGGGAGATATGTCGGGCCTTCATGGTGATTGTACAGTGGGAGGTATGTCGGGACGTGATGGTTCCTGTACCGTGGGAGGTATGTCGGTCCTGTGCAGTTAGAGGTACCGTGATGGTTACTGTACACTGGGCGGTCTGTCGGGGTGTGATGGTTACTGTACAGTGGGAGATATGTCGGGGAGTGATGGTTATTTTACAGTGGGAGGTATGTCGGGCCGTGATGGTCACTGTATAGTGGGAGGTATGTCGGTCCGTGATGGTTACTGTACACTGGGAGGTATGTCGGGTAGTGATGGTTACTGTACAGTGGGAGATATGTCGTGGAGTGATGGTTATTGTACAGTGGGAGTTATGTCGAGCCGTGATCGTCACTGTATAGTGGGAGGTATGTCGGTCCGTGATGGTTACGGTACACTGGGAGGTATGTTGCATTGTGATGGAACTGCACAGTAGGAGGTAAGTAGCGCCGTCATGGTTACTGTACAGTGGGAGGTATGTCGTGTCGTGATGTTTACTGTAGAGTGGAAGGTATGTCGGGGAGTGATAGTTATTGTACAGTCGGAGGTATGTCGGGCCATGATGGTTACGGCACACTGGGAGGTATGTCGGGCCGTGATGGTTACTGTACTGTGGGAGGTATGTCGGGACGTGATGGTTACTGTACAGTGGAAGTTATGTCGGGCCGTGATGGTTATGGTACCGTGGGAGGTATGTCGGTCCTTGACGGTTACTGTACAGTTAGAGGTATGTCGGGCCGTGATGGTTACTTTACAGTGGGAGGTATGTTGGCTCGTGACGTTTACTGTACATTGGGAGGTATGTCGGGCAGTGATGGTTACTGTACTGTGGGCGGTGTGTCGGTCCTTGACGTTTACTGTACAGTGGGTGGTATGTCGGGCCATGATGGTTACTGTACACTGGGAGGTATGTCGGCCGTCATAGTTACTGTACAGTGCGAGGTATGTCGGGCCGTGATGGTTACTGTACAGTGTGAGGTATGTCGTGCCGTGATGGTTACTGTACTGTGGGCGGTGTGTCGGTCCTTGACGTTTACTGTACAGTGGGAGGTATGTCGGGCCGTTATGGTTACTGTACACTGGGAAGTCTGTCGGGCAGTGATGATTACTCTGCTGTGGGAGGTAGGTCGGGACATGATGGTTACTGTACAGTGGGAGGTATGTCGGGCCGTGATGGTTACTGTACACTGGGAGGTATGTCGGGCCGTGATGATTACTGTACAGTGCGAGGTATGTCGGGACGTGATGGTTACTGTACAGAGGGTGGTAAGTCGGACCGTGGTAATTACTGTACGATGGGATGTATGTCCCGTCGTGACGGTTACTGTACATTGGGAGGTATGTCGGGCAGTGATGGCTACTGTACAATGGGAGTTATGTCCCGTTGTGACGGTTACTGTACATTGGAAGGTATGTCGGGCAGTGATGGTTTCTGTACATTGGAGGTATGTCGGGCCGTGATGTTTACTGTACAGTGGGAGGCATGTCAGGCTGTGATGGCTACTGTACTTTGGGAGGTGTGTCGGTCCTTGACGTTTACTGTAGAGTGAGAGGTATGTCGGGCCGTGATGGTCACTGTACAGTGGGAGGTATGTCGGGGTGTGATGGTTATTGTGCAGAGGGAGGCATGTCGGGCCATGATGGTCAATTTAGAGTGGGAGGTATGTCGGGCCGTAATGGTTTCTGCACACTGGGAGGTATGTCGTGTCTTGTTGTTTTTTGGAAATTGGCAGAAATGTCGGTGAGTGATGGTTATTGTACAGTGGCAGTTATATCGGGCCGTGATGGTTATTGTACAGTGGGAGGCATGTCGGGCCGTGATGGTCTCTGTATAGTGGGAGGTATGTCGGGCCGTGATGGTTACTGTACTCTGGGAGGTATGTCGGGTCGTGATGGAAACAGCACAGTGGGAGGGAAGGAGGGCCGTGATGGTTACTCTACAGTGGGAGTTATGTCGAGTCGTAATGTTTACTGTAGAGTATGAGGTATGTCGGGGAGTGATGGTTATTGTACAGTTGGAGATATGTTGGGTCGTGATGGTTTCGGCGCGCTGGGAGGTATGTCGGCGCGTGATGCTTACTGTACTGTGGGAGGTATGTCGGGACGTGATGGTTACTGTACAGTGGAACGTCTGTCGGGCCCTGATGTTTAATGTATAGTGGGAGTTATGTCGGCCGTGATGGTTACTGTACATTGCGAGGTATGTCGGGCGGTGATGGTTACTGTACTGTGGGAGGTTTGACGGGACGTGATGGTTACTGTACAGAGTGAGGTATGTCGGGCCGTGATGGTTACAGTACGCCGGGAGGTATGTCGGACCGTGGTGGTTATTGTACAGTGGGAGCTATGTCGTGTCGTAATGGTTCCAGTACAGTGGAAGGTATGTCGGGACGTGATGGTTACTGTACTGTGGGAAGTATGTCGGTACGTGATGGTTACTGTACAGTGGGAGGTATGTCGGGCCGTGGTGGTTGCTCGAAAGCGGGAGGTATGTCGGACCGTGGTGATTACAGTACAGTGGGAGGTATGACGGGCCGTGATAGTTACTGTACAGTGGGAGGTATGTCGGGCCGTGATGGTTACATTACAGTGGGAGGTATGTCGGGCCGTGATGGTTACTGTACTGTTGGAGCTATGTCGGTACGTGATGGTTACTGTACAATGGGAGGTATGTCGGGCCGTGGTGGTTGCTCGAAAGCGGGAGGTATGTCGGACCGTGGTGATTACAGTACAGTGGGAGGTATGACGGGCCGTGATAGTTACTGTACAGTGGGATAAATGGCCAGGAAGGATTTGTTCTGCTTGTGTACAGGACATATCTGGGGAATTTTCTAAATTGTCGGGTTGATGCCAGAATGTTGTCCGGCCCTTCGTCTTTGCAGTAACCAGTGCTTCTAGCCATTCCTTGGTCTCGTGTGGAATGAATAAAATTCATTAAAGACTGGTATTTACAATGTTAGGGACCGCTGGAGAATGCCAAGATAGATCATCAACGCCTGAGTGAAGATTTCTGCAATTGGTTCAGCCTGAACTTTTGCACTAATGTGTTGGGCACTTCCATTATTGACGATAGGGATACTTGAGAGCCTTCTTCTCCAGCAAGCTTTCTTTTAGAAAAAAGATTTTCAACCATCATTCACGACTCGATGTGACAGGACTACAGAATGTAGATCTAATTCACTGGTTGTGGGATCGCTTAGCTATGCCTATCACTTACTGTTTATATTGTTTAGTGCACAGGTAGTCCCGTTCGATAGCTTCACCAGGTTGGCAGTTCACTTTTAGAAACACCTGATGCTGCTTCAGGGATGCCCTCCGGCACTCCCCATTGAACCCGGGCTGATCTCCTGGTTTGATGCTAGTGGTTGAGTCTGTGATATGCCAACCCATGAAACTACAGTTTGAAGAGTACAATTCTGCTACTGCTGATGGCCCACAGTGACTCATGGATGCCCAGTCTCAAGTTCCTAAATTGGCTCAAACATTTATCCCATTTAGCATCGTGACTCTTAAGTGCTATTTTTCCTGTAAGAACTGTTCACCTTAAGGGCTGTTATCATTGATGGTGGAGTAGCCCAAATTTCTCAGTTAACATATTCAGTTCCACGATTATCTGTGAAACTGAGAGTTAACTCGTAGCATTTTGCTGTGAAGGCAAGTGTTGAGAGTGTAATACTGGAAAAGCACAGCAGGTCAGGCAGCATCCGAGGAGCAGGGGAATCGATGTTTTGGGCATAAGTCCTTCATCAGGAATGAGGCTTCTGGGTCGGGTGCTGAGAAATAAATTGGAGGGGGGGCGGGTAGGAGAAGGTAGCTGGGAAAGCGATAGGTGGATTAAAAATGGGGAGAAGATGATAGGTCAGAGGGTGAGTGAGGGACAGGTCCGGAGGGCAGTGCCGAGTTGGAGGATTGGGACTGGGATGATGCGGGATAAAGGGAAATGAGGAAGCTGTTGAAATCCACATTTATTCCCTGTGGTAGCAGGGTCCCAAGGGAGAATATGAGGCTTCCTTCCTCCAGGCATCGGTTGGCAACGGTTTGGAGGTGGATAAGGCGCAGGACCTGCATGCCCTTGATGGATTAGATGGGGGTGTTGAAGTGTTCAGCCAAGGGGCGGTGGGTTTGGTGGGTGCATGGTTCCAGAGACGTTCTGTGAAACGATTCGCAAGAAGGCTGACCACAGGGGAGACCACACCGGGAGCAACGGATGCAATAGATGACATTGATAGAGGTGCAGATAAATTTTGGATGGATGTGGAAGGATCCCTTGGGGCCTTGGACGGAGTTGAGGGGAGAGGTGTGGATACAGGTTTTGCACTTCCTGCCGTAGCAACTTGCAACTGCCCTCCGGACCAGTCAGTCACTTCCCACTCTGACTGATCACCTTCTCCCTTAATTTCTTCGACCGATTGCTTTCCCAGTTACCTTCTCCCAAACCTCACCCCCTCCCATATATCTCTCAGCCCGGACCCACAGGCCTCATTCCTGATGAAAGGGTTATGCCCGAAACGTCAGGTCTCCTGCTCCTCGGATGCTGCCTGACCTGCTGTATTTTCCAGCACGACACAATTAACTCTGATCTCCAGCATGTGCAGTCCTTACTTTCTCCTCCCTGCAAGCCTACTTTATCCCCACTTTTAATGATCGTACATTTTCCTTCTCTGCCCCTAGGTCTCATAAGAAAAGTCACCAAAAGGAAATATACCAAACAATAACGCATATAACATTTCTAATCACTTATCACTGAGTAAAAGTAAAGTCACCATGGCCCTGCAAGGCAGTAGAGCTGCTTTGTCATGACAGAGAGTGTAGTGGTTTAATCTGAGGGTCACCGCACCTCAGGTGAGGGACAAGTTTGAAAAGGTGGAGCCTTCATGGTCACCTCAGCCGATGCAGAAATTGAGCCTGCACTGTTGGCATCACAGCATTGCAAACCAGCAATCCAACCAACCGAGCTAAACAACCTTTATTACAGCACGAGCAACAACATGGGAGAGGAAAACGGTTTCACCGTGCCAGGGTTTGGAGCATCCACCAACAAGCTGAAAGAAAATGATGGTTCTCAAAGCACAAATGGTCAGTTAGACTTAGATTCACAACTTGGACACAGGCCCTTTGATCAAATTTATCCATGCGGCAGATATTCTACATTGATCTCGTCTCATTTGCCAGCATTTGGCCCATATCCCTTTAAACCCCGCCTATTGATAGACCCATCAAGATGCTTGTTTAATGTTGTAATTATAGCTGCCTCCACCACCACCTCTGGCAGCTCATTCCACACATGGGTGAAAAAGTTGCCTCATAGCTCTGTTTTAAATCTTTCCTCTCTCACCTATGCTGCCGAGTTTTTGACTCCCCTATCCTGGGGAAAATAACTTGGCTATTCACCCTATTCCTGCCCCTTCTGATTTTATAAACGTTGAAGATTATCCTTCAGCCTCTCTCGATATCTCAAAACATTCAACAGAGCAACAATCTTGTAAAGCTTTTCCAAATCCTTTTTTAGTTTCACAACACACCAGCACTGAATGCATTCTTCCAAAAATGGCCTCATCAATATCCTGTACAGCCACTACATGACATCCTAATCCCTACACTCACTGCACTGACTAATAAAGGCAAGCATACCAAACGGCTTCCTCACCACCCTGTCTGACTGAAACTCTGCTTTCAAGGAACTAAGAACCTGAACCCCAAGGTCTCTTTCTTCGGCAATACTGACCTGGACGTTACCATTGAGTCCTGCCTGATCTGCCTTACAAAATGCAGTACGTCACATTTATCTAAATAAATTAGATCATAAAAGAAAAACAAAGTAGTTTGGCACATCACCTCCATTCTAATTATGCATTAAATATGCTGAACCTGAATCAAAACTTGCTTAAATCACACTTGGATACTATGTACACGCTGATCACCATACAATAAATAGAAAAAGAGAAACCGAAGTGTGTACACAGAAAAGATTGACAAGGTGGATCACAGAAATATGTGGGTTTACATGTCAGCAAAGGGATGACAGGCTACGTCTCTCTTCTCTGAAAGGAGGCCAAAGGGGACGTGATAGAGGTCTTTAAAACGACGAGAGGATTTAACAGACTGGATACAGACAGAATGTTTCTTTTCAAATGGAAGAGCTTACCTTGATGTCACAAAGTCGTCACCAAGAAATCCAACACGGAGATATGGAAGTGCTGCAGAACTGGATTACAAAAAATGAAGCACAGGGAGTGGTTGAATCCACTCTCATACGTGTGTTTAAGGGGAAGATAGACAAGATAAGAGGGATAGAGGAATGGAGGGCTAGAGCAATAGATGAGCAAAAGTGACAGGAGACTCAAGTGGAGCAGTAACACTGATGCAAACTAATTGGAACAAATCATAGAATCCCTACTGTGTTGGAACAGGCCATTTATCCCATTGAGTCTACAATGACCCTTCGAACAGCATCCCACCCAGATTGACTCACCTATGCTTTCCCTGTAACCCTGCATTTCCCATGGCTAATTCACAAAGCCTGCACATCTCTAGGCACTATGGGTAATTTAGCATGGTCAATCCACCTAACCTGCACATTTGTGGACTGCGGCAGGAACCCCACGCAGACACGAGGAGAATCTGCAAACTCCACACAGACAAGCGCCTAAAGATGGAATCGAACCTGAGTTCCTGGCGTAGTACCGTGTTTTTGGCACTTTGAGACCATTGAGCATGGTGCCGCCTCAATAAGGCCTGTCTGTTTCCTCTATCGTTTATATGATCTTCTCCATAGGATTAAAAACAATCTTACACAATGATGTAAAGCTGATAATCCCACCAGGAAGAGCAATTACTGCAACATTTGCATGGACCTCCAGTTTCCCACCATAACCACTGCAAGGCAAAGCAAGCTTGTCACTAGTGAACATTTTCACTTTGCAATTCAATTCTGAGACTGTTACACCAGGGCAATGTGTGTAAATAAATAAAAAAGGTAAGAAAAACACTACACTACTTGGAGTGCAGTCGCAGTGAGGTTTTTCTGGTGTGGGAGACCAGAAGAAGGGGTCATCATTTTAAAACCAATGCGAAACCATTCAGGAAAGGTCTTTCACACAGAGTTGTCCAAATCCCAATACTTACCCTTTCTACCCCTCCCTACTTTGGCCCATTCAAAAAATAATATGCTAGGCTTTGAGTAAATTGAAAAGTTCAAAAGTGAGACTGATTTTTTTTTGTATTTTGGGAATGATTGTGCAGGGAAACAGACTAAGGTAGGGAGACGTAGATTAATTATAAAATAATCATTATTATGATGAAAGAAAGCTTTATTGTTAAATATAAACATATGAGTTGCTCAACAAGCTAGTCCAATTCCTATGCATATGATAAAGCGCAAAGATGTTTTGACCCCTTTGTAGGATATGCTGATAACAGGTAGGAGCCAGATTCTAGAGAGTAAAAGAACAGAAGCACAGATTCATTCGGTGGAAAGCTTAATGTCTTGTGCTGCCATTTCTACAGAATGCAGAATAAAATGCGATATCCATGAATACAAAGGATGGTATTCTCAGCAGCAGCAGGTATTTCTGCATATACAGTTTTAGGTTGCTCAGATTTGACCTCGACATAAATAAACATGTGTACATATTATCAACGTAATAACAGTACTGAGTCTCAAGTTGATGTTTCTCATTAGCAGATAAACCATTCTTTATATCTTTTCTGCAAAATATTTTAAAAATTGTAATTACAATGTAGACGAGAAACTTTGCTGACAACAAGCATAGATTAACAGAACTTTAACAGAATACTTATGCAGTATATCAAAATAAAATTAATATATACAATGAAAGCTCAATCTTCTTTGAACATTAACCCTACTTACATAGAACATTACAGCACAGTACAGGCTCTTTGGCCCTCGATGTTGCGCTGACCTGTGAAAACAGTCTAAAGCCCATTACATTATTCCATTATCAACCATATGTTTATGCAATGTTCATTTCAATGCCCTTAAATTTGGTGAGCCCATTACTGTTATAGAAAGTGCATTCCATGCACCTTCAAGTCCGAGTAAAGAAACTACCTCTGACATTGTCCTATATCTCTCACCCCTCAATTTAAAGCTTTATCTCCTTGTGCCAGCCATCTCCATTTGAGGAAAAAGTTTCTCTCTGTCCACCCAATCTAACCCTCCCACTGTCGTATATGTCTCAATTAAGTCACCTCTCAACCTCAACTCCCTCAGCTTTTCCTCATAAGACCTTCCCTCAATACCAGTTTATATCCGAATAAATCTCCTCTGTACCATTGCTAAAACTTCCTCGTCCTTTCTATAATGCAGTGACCAGAACTGTAACCAATACTCCAAGTGCGGCCGCATGAGGATTTCTACAGCTGCAACATGACCCCATGGCTCCAAAACTCAATGTCTCGACCAATAAAAGATAGCACACCGTATGTCTTCTGAACAAATCTAGCAACCTAGTTGGCAATTTAAAATATCCATGTACATCGACACCGAGATCTCTCTGCTCATCTACATTGCCAAGGATCTTACCATTAGACTCAGTCCACTTTCTTCCAGTTTCTCATTCCTAAGTGACTTACCTCACACTTTTCTGCATTAAACTCTGTTTGCCACCTCTCAGCCCAGCTCTACAAATCACCACTCTCCACGACTCCATCAACCTTAATGTCATCGGAAAATTTACTCACTCTTCAATGCCCTCATCTAGGTCATTTATAAAAATGACAAACAGCAGTGGACCCAAACCAGATCCTTGCGGTACATCACTCGCTACTGGACTCCAGCATGAACATTTCCCATCAGTCACCAGCCTCTGTCTTCTTTCAGCGAGCCAATTTCCGATCCAAACCACTAAATCACCCACAATCTCATGCCTCCGTATTTTATGGAATAGCCTCCCGTGGGTATGCTTATCAAATGTCTGACTGAAATCCACAGACACCACATAAACTGCTTTAACCTCATTCATCAGTTTGGTCACTTTCTCAAAATAACTCAATCAGGTTTGTGAGGCATGACGTAGCCTTCACAAAACTGTGTTGACTATTACTAATCAACTTCTTCCTTTCTGGATGATTACAAATCCTATCTCTTATAACCTTTTCAAACACTTTTCCCACAACTGAAGTAAGACTCACTGGTCTATAATTTGCAGGGTTGTCTCTACTCCCCTTCTTGAAGAAGGACTCAACATTCAATATCCTCAATTCTTCTGGTACTCTACCTGTAGACAATGGCGACATAAAGATCAAAGCCAAAGGCTCGGCAATCTCCTCTTGGCTTCCCAGAGAATCCCAGGATTAATCCCATCCGGCTCAGACGACTTGTATCTTTTCACACTTTACAGAATTGCTAACACATCCTCATGAACCTCAATCCCGTCTTGTCTAGTAGCCTGCATCACAGTATTCTCCTCGACAACACTGCCTTTTTCAAGTCTGAATGCTGACAAAAAACATATTAATTTAGTGCTTCCCCATCTCCTCGGACTCAACGCTCAACTTCCCAAAACAATCCTTGATTGGCCCTAATCGTTATCTAGTCATTCTTTTATTCCTGATTTATCTATAGAAATATTTATGGTTTTCCTTGATTCTATCTGCCAAAGACTTCTCAAATCTTCTCCTGGCTCTTCTCAGCTCTCTCTTAAGGTCTTTCCTGGATAACTTGTAACTTTGAAGAATCCTAACTGAGCTTTATGTCCCTTCTAACATAAGCCTTTTCTTCCTCTTGACAAGAGATTCAAATTCTTTATTAAACCGTGGTTCCTTAAACATGGTCTAATTTCCCATCAAACTTGGGTAAATCTACCCAAGCAGATCACACATTTTCACCACTGATGAATTTGCAATTAAACTAAAAAGAGAATGATCAGGGTTTATGATTTTGTTAAACAGCAAATTCTGCTTGATAGTTTATATCTTTAATGCCCCTACATGCTTGTCATATTAAATTTGGGGAAAACGTATTTCAACTATATATCGTTTATGTTCACAAAATTTAAAAAAAAATACTTTAAAAGAAAATCTGGAAATAAAGAGTTGGTGTCAGTAAAGGTGTCCACAAAGAGGTTAAGCAGCCATTAAAACTCAACTAATTCATGGATGGTCTTTGAAAAAGGAATCTTCTACACACTAGTCTGGCATATGTTACGACACTATCGTGGCAGCATGGTTGGCATGTACACCACACATACCAAGCAATGACCATCTCTTGCAATCTGTTTGATACTAAGTGGTATTATCATTACTGATTCCCTCACAATTAACGCAATGGAGTTAATCTCGACCTGAAACAACTGGATCAGCTATGCAACATTATGTCAACAAAAACAGGTCAGAATGAAAATTTTTCTCTAAGTAACTCACTTCCTGTTTCCCCAGTACACGCCCAAGAAACATACCACCAGACAGGATGTAGCAACCTGCTTGATGAGCACCCTATTCACCAACCTATACATTCACTCCCTTTACCAATAAACAGAGAGAGCTATGTGTACTATATGATGCACTGCAGAAACTCACTAAACTCCTTCAGCATCATCTTCAAAGCCTGCGATCTCTGCCACCTAAAAGGACACAGCCAAGTGGATAACATGGTAACTCCATTACCTGTAACTTCCTCTCCAAACCACACACCGTCCTGACTTAGGAATGTATCGTTCCTTCACTGCTCTCAGATCACAATCCCAGGTACTTCTTTCCGATCAGCATTGTGATTGTAACAGGTGAACTGCAGATGTTTGAGGAAATGGCTCACTATCAACTTCCCAAGTGCAATGAAGAAGGGACAACAACACTGGCCTTGCCAGCAGTGATGAAATCCATTGAAGAAAAAAAAGATTAAAAGCCTAGCCCGTGGGTGCAGCAATCTGCTGCAGAAACCTGAGCTCCAAATCTCACAACACGTGTGGATAATATGCTTATGTTTCCCCAACAGAATGCAGTGGCTCAAGGCTGCTCACCGCCGTGACCATTTCGAGAACGAGGGAAAGGTAACAAATCCCAGCATTATCGCAAACATGCAAATTCAAAGAACGAACTTAAAAATCTGAAAAAAAAATCAAAATTGACTTCATTCTACTCAATCCACAACAGTGATAAGGGGAAAGATGATGTGAATACCTAGATTCTGGACAACAGGCCGACTGCAATGAGAAAAGATAACTGTTTTCCTCCCTTCTCTGGGAAGGATTACTGGAAGGATCTGCACATTCTAACATTGCATTTTTGAAAGGCTATTCAGCTTACCATCACTGCATAGGTCAGGTCCTCATTTTTTCTGGGGCTACAACCTGGCCGCTCTGTTTCGGGGCTTTTCCCTTCAAGGCTTGTCCTCGCGACACCTGGTGCTGTGCACGCAGCTCCTCCTCCTCCATGTACTGTTGCACCATCTACAGGGTAAATATAGAGGAACTGTCTTGTCTCCCCCGAGAAGGGCATGCTCAAATAATACTGGACAGTGAAAGACAGGAAAACAAGCTGTACAGAGTGAAGTGAGCTGCTTCCCTGACTCAAGGGAAAATTGCTCTGTAATCCACGAAAACAGCGGACTGAGTGCAGACAACAGCAACACTTAAAAGTAATTAGGAGTATCATCAGACATGTTAATCATGCTGCATCACAAGTGATCCCATCAAACTATCCCAATATTTATCAGGATTAGTAAATGCTGGCTGTGTCAATTCATCATCTGTGAAACACATTAAGACCAGCGAAGTCCCTCCTACTGATAATTTTCTGGTCAGGACTCCAGTCACTAATTTGTTGCCAGGTTCTGATAAATAACCAAAAAACACAACGGGAATTGCACTTGCAGAGAATAAGGGTGCCACGGTTACATCAACATCAAACACGAGGAGGCTATTTAACTTCTTGAGCCTATTCCACTATTCACCCAAATCATGGTAATTTTCATCATCATGACAAATTCCTGTCTTTGTTCCATACTCCTTCAGCATTTTCATTCCAAATCTACCAACCCCAGATTTAAAATTTGCAAATGATTTCCAATCAATCGCTGTTTGTGGAACTTTATCATACTTTATCCATTTCTGTGCATAAAAGTGTTTCCCGATATCACACCTCAATGTTCTGACTCTAACATTTTATCTGTTTAATCTTTCTTCTTAAGTTAAGCCTTGGAATCCAAGTATCACTTTAGTAAATCTACACTGCATTTCCACTCAGAGTGATAATCTTCTTAAGCTATGGTGCCCAACCCTGACAGCTTGGTCAAACTAGGTTCTGATTTGCTGAAGCATGACTTCGAATGCTTTGGTTTCTCGTCTTCTGAAGAGATCAATATCAACATTCCACTGGCCTGCTGATCACTTTTCTGAACCTGTCTGTGACATTTTCATGAACTATACAGCTGGATCAATCCCACCAATTTCTTTGAAGTCCACTCTCTCTCAATTTTCACAATCAAGAAATATCCTATTTTGATCCAAGCTCTCACTTGCTTACAAAAACTCATCTGTCATTGTTTCTTCATTTATTGAATCTATCAAGATTGCTTTCTCATGCTATCTACACTTGGAATCGCAGTAATCTGTAGAGTGGCCCCAAATTGTGAATGTGGCTTTCCTTTCATGATGAATAGTGAATAATTAGGTGTCCAATCTCGATCCTTGCAGGATATCACTCACCATATCCTTCCAATTAGAATATCTCTTATTATTTGCACGAATGTCTGTTGTTCAAAACAAATTCCTCTGATAACGCCCCCTGTCTTTTGCATCTTATTACCACCTTTAATGGACAGTAGAAAGGTGTAAATTCAGGGACATTCTTAGCAGTCAAATTTAGCTTGGGGTTACCTGACTGGGTGAGCAAGGAATCCCAGTAAATATTAATCTTTGTCTTCACTACATGTGAACTCGATCACAAGGATTAACAATGTGAAATATTTATTCTCCTTCATGATTTATAAACTCTGGGCACAGTGTTACCGAGTGGTACTCGCTTTTCTTTCAAAAACACAGGCCCAGCCCAACTGTTGGCTCACACTCGTTACACCATATGGTTCTTGTCCTCTCCATCTGAATCTCATGGCAAGATACCTCGAACATGGAGAGGACCAACTATTCCAAGCACTGAGATCCCACTAATTGGCACCACAACTCACCCTCATCCATAGGAGAAGCCGATTGGTCCCGCACTATGTCATCTGAATCACCCTGCTGGCTGCGTTTCTTCCCCATATTAAAGCGGTGATGGTTCTCTGATGGCAGAAGGGAATGTACTGATTTCTCTTCAATCTCATCTTTCGTCATTGACTCGTCAAACTCATGGGAGTACTCAGTGGCAACAGAAGCAGAGGCTGGAGAGACAATAAATGATTGACTTTGCTCATTGTTATTTTCCAATGCTCACTGAAAGGTTTAGAATTTGAATTTGAAGTTAAGGGCTGAGCTAGAATCCTTGGATTAATTATCTGCTCAAGGAGCAGAGTTGGGTTACAATTATTGATTCAACACAACTTTGATATTGAATCACACATTGTTTAAGTTGCCTTATGCACAACCACAGATCCAAGGGAAACACAAGGAGCTTGGATTGAATAGCTTAAGCACATATCTGAATAAAGGAATCTTGAACTAAATCAGTGCAAGACATGTGCCTATTTGACCCATATATCCTTTGGGTAGGGAAGGAGTGCTAATGTAGCAAAAGATTTCATTGATTCGAATCAGCTAACTGAAGAGACACATTTCCCCATTTCAGTCATGAGATCAGTGGAAGGACAAAATATCATTTCTGGTTAAAGAATTCACCTTTCTCACCAGGTAATGAAGGCACACTGTCTTGCGGAGCGAGTCGTTGGCCATTGTTTGAACCACCTCCTCAATAGAGCTATTTCCCTTTTGTGTGACCAGAGGTTTTGCTTTTCTCCAAGAATGGTCAGGGTGAGCTGCCTTAATTACTGCTGCCGCTGCTGCTACTATAGAAATGTCACATATCAACACAGATGTATAGTTTCAGGACAGAAAATCAGGTTCTCAGTATTTGTGATTTACACAGGCCTTCTTCTCAACCTAAACCCATCAACATCGTTTTCTTTGATTTCTTGTATTCCAAGATCCTCCTTGAATTCATCCCATATCTGTTTCAACTATTCAGGATGAGGTAAGTTCTACATTTGAACCCTTTTCTGGGTAAAGACTTTGTCGCCCTCTGCAAATTCCCGGCTGGATTTCATAGTGACTACAATTATACCCCCAGATCCAGTGGATAGTGTCATTCACAAGTAGAAACATCTTTTCTGTGTCTACCCTATCAAACCCCTATGTAACTGAACAATGTCATTCTTTTTCAACGAATCAAGACTTCCCAGTCTTACTTGCTGAATTGAAATTGAGTTTTGACATAATTCCAGTAACTGTTCTTTATCTTCCCTACTGCCTCTCCATCTATATTACAATATGAAGATCAGAACTGTTTGCAGTGCTCCAAGGGTGATCAGTCCATGGTTCTACACATTTCCATTCTGTCGCCCCAGAATTAAACCCATGATCTACTTTTCTATCTAACCTCACAAACCGGTGCCATTTACTGTCTGTGACTCATTCCTATCTCCAGATCCCTCTGCCCTATTTAAGGACATATTTCCAAAGGGGAAGTGGTCTCTCTAATCTTTTGACCACAGTGTACTACCTCACACATGGGTGGAGGTTAATCTTCCATAGCTTTGACTGCAATATTCCCAGAACCAAATCTTCCCAACAGTAAGTCTTCCTAAAAACAAAACTTCAATATATTAATGTACTTAATCTCGTAAACTATTTCTTATTTGAAAAGCACTAACTGTCCAGGTCAGTTTTGAACACACATCCTCTGCCACAATTATTAAAATGTCACAAGCTGAACTACAACTATTTGTATTCATATTCGTTGGCGCCCAAGAATGAGAGCTGGTATCATTGAGGTCTGTAAAATGGTCAAGGGATTGACCAAGTGGATGCAGAGAAGATGATTCAATCTAAAATGAGGAGTCATAAGTTTACAATAAAGGGGAGTTGGAGGAATTACTTCTCTCAGAGGATGGTGAATCAGGGGAATTCACTACCTCAGAACAAGGCGGATTCTGGGACATTAAGTAAATTTAAATAGGAGACACACAGGATTTTAATTAGTAATAGGTTGAAGAGTTAAGGAGAGCTGGCAGCAAAGCGGTGTCCTGGCCAAGATGACATTAACCATGACTGTATCAAATGGCAGAGCAGGTACAATGGGCTGGATCAATAATACAGCTCCTAATTCTTATGCTCTTATGTTCTTATTTCAAAAGGAGCAAGTAACAGGAATTGACTAATACAAGGTGTTTAATGGGCATGGTATTGGAAAGACTATGTTGAGAGGCTGTTTGATTTGGTGAGGTGAGCCACAATATCTCTACAGTAGTGTCAGCAGACCAGCTGGGCCCAGCACAGAGAAAAGACTGTGATGGCTCCTTTGCAGCATCTTTCCCCACCTATCCATTTCCAGCATCTGCCTTATTCCCTTCTCCCTAGTTTTCAACCTGAAGCTCTTTCACCAAATAACTTGCAGCCTCTTTCTCCAAACCCACCATCACTGAATCCCCCACCATCAAAATTCTGGGGGTTTACTATTGACTAGAAATTGAAGTGGACTCGTCATATAACTAACGTAAGTAAACCACCCCCGAATCTCTGAAGCCTGTCCACCAAGTACAAGACACAACTCAGGAGTGCAATAGAATATTCGATACTTGGCTAGGTTTGGGGGCAGCTCCAAGAACACTCAAGGAGCTTGACAGCATCAAGAAAAAGCAGACTGCTTGATTGGCTCTCACATTCACTCCGTCCTCCACTGATACCCAGAGCAGCATTATGTACTATCTACAAGATACATTACATCAATTCATAACATTTAAATAGCATCTTCCAAACCTATGACAAAACCAACTAAAAGGAAAATGAAAGCAGATTCCTGGGAACACCACCTCCTGCAGATTCCCTTCCAAGCCACTACCATCTAGAGTTGAATATCTTTCAGCAGCCCAAGTCTCATTGAGCCAAAATTCTGGAATTCCATTCGAATAGCACTACCAATAGGCCTACAACCCACACGGACTGCAGTGAAGCAGAAAGGGAGTTTGCAACCACCTTCTCAAGGGCATTAGAATGAGGCAATAAATGTTCACACAGCCGGTGACAACCACATTCCATAAATGAATTAATTCCTTAACGCCTGCTTCTTCCTTCCACAACAGCCACTCACATAGACAGCTGCGCTGCGCAAACACAAGGCCTTGAGCAGCATATGGTAACACACAAGGCCTTGAGCAGCATGTGGTAACCCGCAAGGAGGCCCAAGCTACATGCAGGAATCTTTTAAGGCCCTGAACCATGCTCAGAAAGGGATAGTCCTGAATGAACAATACTCCCCAGTGATTTGCATACCATGGTCAACAATGAAACGACCAGTTGCCAACTGCTTCATAAAGAGATTGGTTGGGACACGGGATAAATGGCCAGAGGAAGTGATAGATACAAAACTTACAGCATTTAAAAGACATTTGGAGAGGTTCTTGAATAGGAAAGATTGAGGAATGTGGGCCAAATGCAGGCAAACTGAATTCGCAAAATTTGGGAAATTTGGTTGGCCTGGACGGGTTGGACCGAAGGGTTCGTTTCCATGATATATGGCGATGATTCTATTCTTTTCAGCCACACTGGCATTTTGCAATTGTCCTAAATTATGGTGTAATTGAACAAGTCAATGGAGGCTTTTGACACCAGGGCCACAGTACTCTGTAGGTAAGGTGTTGAGTAGTAGCTGCAATTTAATGTGTATTTAATAAACAATATAATGAAGAAATATACAAGGAAGTTACTTCAGATGGAGGAATCTGCACTGAAAACAACAAATGCTGGAGCTGACAGCAGGTCAGACAGCATCCATGGAGATCAAGCAAGCTAACGGTGAATCTTGATGACTTGGTCAGAACTCTGATGAAGAGTCATCTGGACTCAAAATGTGAGCTTGCTCTCTGCATCGTTTTTTAAAAGAAGTTCATGGGATGAGGGTGTCATTGGCTCAGCGGCATTCATTGCCCATCTCCAATTGCCCAATGGGCAGCTAAGAGTCGAGTGAATTACTGTGTGTTTGGAGTCACATGTAGGACAAACTAGGTAAAGATGGTAACTTCTTACCTCAAGCATGTTTGTAATCCTGAAGGGTTTTCCGAAACTCGACAAAGGATTCATGGTCATGAGATTCTTAATTCCAGATATTCATTGAATTCAAATTCCAATATTTCCTATGGCATAATTTGACCCTGGTTCTCTAGAATGCTATCTGGATCGTTGTATAAACAGTCCAGTAATAATACCACTCGGCCATCGGTTCCCTGCTGTGATCTTCAGTACTTTTTGTTTTCAGTACTCAGGAAATATGTTATGCATTAATTTTGTACTCTGTAATAGCATCCATAGTGAACACATAAAATCCATCTCCACTTATGATGTTTGAGTCTGGATGACTCAGACAGACTGGCTAATGAAGCGGAGGTGTGCATTTTAATATCTGGCAGTCTCTCTACAGGTCCGGCTGGCGTTGGGCTGCTCTCATTCCTTCTGCAATGAAACAAACAAAGAAAAGACAGTCGATACTCCCCACTAAGTCTCTAAGTTCAATTGCACTGCAGCCATAGTGATTTATTTTAATTCGAAAATGTTTCAGTGAAAGGCATTTCAGCAAGCTCACCACCTCTTGTCTCAGTTTAATGGCAAATGGGACCAAAAGGCCACTCGTTTATGCCCTTGAACAAGCTATCAGCTAATCTGAGTTTTCAAACTTGTTCTTTGACAGATTGCAAAAGGCTTTGCACAAGGAGACATGCAGATTCTGAGGAGCTGGACAGGGGCGATGTTGACTAGATCTTCTAGCACCAAGTGAAGTCTCAAACCAGGGGACATTACAGAAGAGAACATTCATTTTAAACAAAAAGTAACCGTTTATTCCTCTCAGTGAATGGCTAGAATTTTCTAGCCCAAAGAATTGTTAAAGCTAAATGTGGTATGGGAATGGGTCTGGTTGGTTAATCTTCGGAGGATCAGTGTGGCTTGTTGGGCCGAAGGGCCTGTTTCACACAGTAGGGAATCTATGATTCGATCTCAAATTATTTTAAAAGTGGGCAGATAGATTTTTGAAATATTGAGCAGTTGAGCGCTATGCGGATTAAGCAAAAAAGAGTTGTTGAAGCCTGGGTTGGCCCAGCCATGATCTGATAAAATGGGGGAACAAGCTGAAGGGAATAAATGCCCTTTTCATGCTCCGATTTTTTGAGGCTCCATTTCTTGCTTTTTTTGTCTCCAAAGAAGAGCGTGATACAGTGTGCTGAAGATCTCAGATGTTGTGGAAATGGGTTTTTATGTACTGATTCAGATGGCATTGATTCATCAATCACAGCTCTACAGTCATGTTCCTCCATGAATAAAGGAAAGCTACTGCAGAGCACACACAAAGGGAATTCTTACCCTCAGTGAACTCTCCCATCACATTACCCAACACGCCAGCTAAAGCAGGACGTACTGCGCATGCTCGAGTCAACAAACAACCCCGGGTGTTTGATATCAGCACCGGACCAATGAACGGACGATGGGCAGAGCTGGAGGACCTGGCTGGGCAGTTGGTCCACCAGGTAAAAACAATGACTGAAGATGCTGGAAACCAATATTCTGGATTAGTGATGCTGGAAGAGCACAGAAGGTCAGGCAGCATCCGAGGAGCAGTAAAATCGACGCTTCGGGCAAAAGCCCTCCATCAGGAATATCTGATTGGTGCTCCAAGCGGAACTAAACTAAACTAAACCACGTGATCACCGTTGCGCACGGCGCAGAGTCGCTGTAATGAAAGCTCAGGAAGTTAAGGAGCGAAAGGGTAATGTAAGAAAAGAAATAAACGGAGAGAAACTGGAAAAAAAAACTGTGTTGCTATGAGGGGAGAGAGTTTACAAACATATTGTTAACGTCGGAAAACACAAATTTGAACGTCCCGGTCCCATGTTTGCAGTAATTGGGGAATTGCCTCAGCGCGACTGTATGCTCGAGTGAGCACTGCCATCTTTATTCGGGGCAATGATTCACTGGACACGTGCGGAGCCGCCATCTTTGTAGGGGGCAAGGTGCAGCCAGGCGCATGTGCAGCCTTTCTCTGGTAGAGAGTCATTGTGATCATAGCAGCTAATACTACTCTGATTCAACTCTGGGCTCCCTCATGACCACTTTGTCAATAACTAGCTTTCTCAGTCTCAAACCATGGGTGTATTTTTGGTCTGTTTGCTACTGTACTATTACAGTTATAGACCTTTTATAAATGAGTTTTGCACTGCCGCCCAGCCCCTGACCATGAGCTACTCTAATATCAGATTATTTTTTCGAGAATATTTTTAACCGTCAAGAATTCTTTTTCCAATAAGCGAGTGTATTTTCCTTTAATTTCTGACTATCAAATTATGCACCATTTTTATTCCCTGTAATCCATTTTGCACTCCCTGAAACATCAACTGTGTCTCTCCTTTCACAGATACCAGTGATTAATGCCAAAGCCCTGTTGACTGTGGAGAGGGTGATGTTTGTCTTTCTTGTACAGCTGCAGTTTGTGTGGTGAAGACGCTCCCATAATGTGGTTGGGCAAGTGACATTACAGATTGCAGTGATGATTTGAAGATAATGTCTAAATCAAGAACAGTTTGTAGTTTTATTATCGTGCGTATAATTTCACAAAAGTATTATTGAGAACTTTAAACATAAGGCCAGAGGTGGAGACGTTAGGTCAGGTGACAAAAAGCATTGCCAAAAAGCAGGTTTTGAGGGATGCCTTAAAAACGGAAAGCAGATCTGTTAAGTTTTTGTTGAAAATTTCAGACCATGTTGCTTTAGCAACTGTTGAATCGGCCACACAGGTGAAGTAGTGAATTAACAAATCGTTGGGAGTTGGCACTTCATTTTTAGGTATGCCTCATGCTGCTTATGACATGTTCTCCTTTCCTGTCCATTCTGATGGGTGAGTGTGGGATTTACAAACCCATGAGATTACAGATTGTGCTTGAGTATAGTTCTGCTGCTGTTGGTGGCCGACAGTGCATCAGAGATATCCAGTTTGAGTTCCTACATCTGTTCGATGTCTGTCCCAATTAGCACCGTGATAGTACCACTCAACACAATGGAGGTTTTTCTCAACTTTAAGGCGAGGCTTTGTCTCCAAAAGGACTGTATGATGTTTGCTCTTACCGATACTGTCATGGACAGATGCATTTGCAGCCGGTAGATTCGTAATGATGAGATCTAGTATGTTTTCCCCTCTTGCTGGTTCTCTTACTGCCTGCTGCAAACCCAGTTGAACAGCTATGTCCTTGAGGACCCAACCAGCTCAGTCAGTAATCCTGCTGCTGAGCTCCTCTTGGTGGAGGACATTGAAATCCTGTACCCAGAGTAAACTTGACACCATTTTATTGCTTCAGTGCTTCCTGCAAGTATTGTTCAACATGGAGGAGCACTGATTAATCAGCCGAGGGAGCATGGTACGTGGTAATCAGCAGGAGCCATGAGACCTCCTGGTGTCCACAGTCAATGCTGAGTACTCCCAGGGCAAATGGTTCCTGTGTGTGCACCACTATGCTACCACCCCTGCCTGGTTTCTCCGGATGGTGGGACAGGACATATCCAGAGATTTCAGGAGAAAGTGAAGATTCCAGATGCTGGAGGTCAAAGTCGAGAGTGTGGAGCTGGAATAGCACAGCAGGTCAGGCTGATGAAGAGCTTAGGCTCGAAACGTCGATTATCCTGCTTCTCGGATGCTGCCTGACCTGTTGTGCTTTTCCGTCACCACACACTCGATATCTAGGGATGGTGATGGTAGTGTCTGGTCATGGTCTGTAAGGGATGATTCCGTGAGTATGACTATGTCAGGCTGTTCCTTAACTAGTCTATGAGCCAGCTCTCCACAAACCAGATGCTAGTCTGAAGGGTTTTGCAACATCGAGAGCGCCGGTTCTGTGGTTGTATTTCCTAATGCCTTGCTAGATTCCAAGTGGTCCATCCAGTTTCATTAGTTTGTTGAGACGTTGCAGTGACTAATACCATGAGTAGCTTGCTTGACCACTGTCAGGTTGGCAGGATTTATTTCCGCCATTGTCAATGGTTTAATGGAGATCAGGAGATTCCTAATTCCAGGTATTTTTTCTTGAATTCAGATTTCAACATCTGCCGATCTGGGATTCGAACCAGGACTTCAGTTGCACATTTTAATATTCTGGATAACAGTTAAATACATCAGGTGTGTTCACTCACTTTAATTATCACTAACCGTGGTTTTGTTTCTATGTAAAACACTCCATCATCCTGTCTCCTCCACCCTCCCCTCCAACAACAAGAGTGAGGAGCACATGGAGATTCTCCGTCACTGAGATTGAGATAATCTGATCAGCTGCCTCTGCTGCTTCCCTCCCTCCCACTAGCCCATGGAGCCAAACTGTCTCACGTGGTGTTCCTGGTTTTTGTCCCAAAGTTACATCTTTCTCCCATCTCTTGTCTAGCCTTATCAGATCTTAACTTGATCCTTTACCCCAGTCTATTTAAATTATAGATGTAACAGCTCTGTTTCCTCATCATCATTATCACTCCCCCTCGCCAATTCATAGATATTGTTCCTTGTTCTGTTTGTCTTTTATGGTTATGTCCTTCTCATCCATTCTGCTAAATACTAATAATTGACCCCACCATCGTTGCAAAATCCTGCTCCATCTCCACTCTACCTTCCCTTTATGAATTCTTTGTATTTTGTTTACCTCTACCCTTGGCCCCTCCTGTTTTCATTTACACACTGTCAAGAGGTGACATCGTCCAAAAACACCGTGTTAGGTTTCACATGTACACTGACAGTGCCCAGCTCTACCTCGCCATCAACCCTCTCCATTGCTCCCCTATTCTCATTTACCAAACTGCTTATCACGCTTCCACGACTCGATTCGCTGCAATTTCCTCCAATGAAACTTTGCAATGGTTAAGCCCATTGCCTTCAGTTGCTATTACAAATTCCTTTCACTTACTGCTGAGACCCTTTCTCCCACTGGGAACTATCTGAGCCAGAACAACTCTCTTCACAATATTGCTGTTATATCTGACGCCAAAGTGACCTTCTGATCAGACATCTACACAATCACAAACACCAGGAATTCCAGTGTCTAAAATGTTGCTTGTTGCCGCTCCCCAGCTCCATTGCTACTGAAACCCTTTGTGTCGATGTTGCCTTAAACTTAACAAATCTGAAACAGAACCTTTGATTCCGCGACTGACACAGAATCTCCCCTTCCAGTATTTATTCTCGCAGTATTTATCCTGTCAAACCCCTTAGGAATCCCATATGTATCAATAAGATCACCTCTCATTCTCCAGAATCCAGTTTGTAGATTCCCAACTTGTTCAGCCTTTGCTTAAAAGATCATTGCTTCAAACCAGGGATCATCCTAGTGAATTTTCCCTGAAATGCCTCTGATAAAGTGACACATTTCCTTATCTGGAAGGAACAAAACTGCTCCCATTACTCCAGATATGGTGGTCTCACCAGCAGTTCAGAACGTTTCACTCAGGTGTATACTAAAAACTCTTATACTGAAAACGCTTGAAACAAAACATTCGATTCCCCTTCCTGATTCCCTGTTGTAATTGTGTGCTCGCTTTCAGTGTTTCCTGCAGCTTTCTATAGTTTCCACCATTTAAATAATACTCTGTTCTTTTATTATCTCCTCCAAAATGACCAACTTCCCATTTTCCCAAATTAAACCCCATCTGGAAACTTGTTGTCCAATTCTCCTGTGCATCTCTCTCTCTCTCACCACAATCTCGTAGAACTTTACAGTTATACATTTTCGAGGAGTTTCCCCCCTCCCCCACCCCCATTCTTTTAAACGTTTATTGAGAGCACTGGGCATTGGGAAGCCTGCAAAGTTGCGATGTTCTGAGCAATACTCTATGCGATGGCTGGGAGGAGCTTGCTGCCCATTGGTCAGAATGGAGACAACTTGCCCATCAAGCTGCATGAACCTTTCACCCCCCCATGTCTTATTGATGAGGCACAGCGGCAGCAAGGAAGGAACGAAAAGGAAGCAGATCCTCCTCTCCACATCTCACTAACTCTTGGAAATATGCTGTCCCATGTGTCAAAGATCTGCCCTGTTCAGTCACATGAAGTTCCAAGGTGGAGACTCCGAGAAACCCACATAGAGTTTCCCCTGAATTGGCTGCTGACCTCCACAATGGGAAATTTGTACAGTCATCCTGGGCCAGGAGGAGGGGATAGTGTGAATTTCTAATCTGAACTGACAGTGACGAATTTTATAAACTTGTATTACAGGATACTACAGGTGGGCATTTAGATGGTAATCTCAGTAATTGTAATGCCAAACTCTGACAGTATTACTGAATTCATCTGGACTTGGATTATCGCATTGTGTGTGAGTATAAACCTCCAGCTCATTCCCATTTGCTGCATAAAAGTTCACCTTTGCATCACCCCATTCTCTCAATATATCTCCCCCAAATCGTCAGTATGAGTCCTGTATTCCTTTTATAATGAGCTGTTGAGTGTAAGGTTTATCATCCTAATGTATATGTTTTGTAAACCCCTCTATCACAGCTCCACTCAATTTCCTTTGCTACAAGGAGAGCAATCTTTGATTCCCCAAAGCCCTGATTCCCAATGTCTGTTTGTCTCTATAAGGCACACATCAGGATTGTGTTAGAACATTCTCCACTTGCCCGCATCAGTGAAACCTCAACAATATTAAAGAAAGTGAACATTCTCCAGGACAAAGCACTGTGCCTGAGTGGTGTCCCATCCACCACTTTCAGCACTCCCTCTCTCCACCACCGAGGCACAGTGGCATCACTGTGGAAAAGGTAAAGTCAGCATTGTCCTAACAGACCATAGGGCTGCTCTCTCATTAGGGAGAGATGACTGGTGGTGGTTTCCCCATCCCATGCAAGGGTAGAAGTTGAGAAGGAGCGTCCATCTATTGTAGATGGCTATTTTTGATGTGTATTAGCAAGACACATGACACTTGAAAAACTAATGTGCTAAAGCCCTAATCATGTAACTAAAATCCTCTATTCCTTGAGCCATCCTGGTAAATCCCCTGTACCTCCTCTCAGGGACCCTGCCATCATTCCCAATGTGTGGGGAATCTCTGCTTTGCAGAGACTCAGCTGCTCTGTGTTCCTGTGGGTGTTGTCATCGTAGAACAACAGTTGCACTAAACCTCACTGTCTGTGAGGGTGTGAGACACAGAAATTCCGAAAATATTAAGATGTATTTAGGGATACAATTGCAATGCCAAGGCTGACAGCGCTATGAGCTAAGTGCTGGAAAATGGGATTAGAATAGTTAGCTGGTAGATTTCTTTACATCACAGACCTGAAGGACCACAGAGCCTTTTTGTGACCTCGAGGCATCTGAGACACCTAATATCGGAATATGACAAGCTATATTTGATACAAGGTCAGAAAGGGTGATATTAGATTAGATGATACATGATTGGTTAATGTTTGTGGGAGGAAAATGAGCCAGAGAGATTTTGCAGGAAACTTTGCAACTCAGGGTGCAGGAACCTGAAATAAAAATGGCCTATCCTCAAGGCTGGAATGAGAGAAAGGTGCATACCAAAGCGATTTGTGAGGCTGGATGAGATTAGAGATAGAGATATTTGTGATAGCAGAGATATTGAGGGTTCTGAGAATGGAGAGGAGTTGTAGAGATAAGGAAGAGTTGTGAGGCTGGATGAGGTGACAGGGATAGGGAGAGATGTGACGATGGAGGAATTTGAAGAGGTAGCGACAGTGAGAGTCACAAAATTATACAGCACTAAACAGTCCCTGTGATTCAACCAGTCCATGGCAACCATAATTCCAAACAAAACTAATTGCACCTGCCTCTGCTTGGCGCATATCCCTCAAAATATTTCCTATTTATGTGCTTATCCAAATATCTTTTAAGTATTGTAATAGTATTCACAGCTACCACTTCCTATATACGTCCAATCCACAAGTGTAAACATTGAGAAAACACTTCATGTCTTTTTAAAACTTTTCTCATCTCTTCTCAAAATGTCTGCACCCGAGTCTTGAATCCCCCTGCCCCATAGCCATTCATCTTATCTACTCTCTTCATGGTTTTATAAATCTCTAATAAGTTCACCCCTCAACCTCGTACGCTCCAGTCAAAGAAATACCAGCCTATCCGGCCTCTCCTATAACACAATCCATCCATTCATGACAACATTGTGATAAATCTCGTCTGAACCCGCTCCAATTTAATAATATCCTTCCGATAACTGGGCAACCAGAACTGGACACAGTATTCCAGAAGAGGCCACACCAACGTTCTGTACAGCCTCAACATAATGTCCCAGCTCCCATACTCAAAGGTCTGAGCAATGAACGCATGCATGCTAAACACCGTTGTTAAAGTACAGATTTGAGACTGCTCAGAGGATCCCGTGCGGACTCAGACCTGTAAGCCTCTCTCACTTATTTCGTCCCGGAGATCATACTCTTTGGAAGTCTGGAATAGAAACCTCTTACAGACAGATTAGTTTAATTTTAGTCATCTCTTTTATTTACCAACAGCATTACTATTACAACATAACACTGATACGTATAATCTAAACTAACTAGGTTCTAATAACCTACGAGAGTAAGGTACCAGCTCTTATTGTGGTTGAAGGAGTGGGGTTCAAGGGCGGATGTGCAGGATGTGAAGTATATGCGTTGGAGGGCATTGTTGATCACGGGGAGGGAAATTGCGATCCTAGAAATCGGAAGTCTTTCTGGGATGTTCTGGAGTAGAATTGCTCCTCCTGAGTGCAGATATGGAACTGAGCACTGGACTATACTCGAGAATCATCAGGAGACCAAAAAGGGGACATGAAATAAGTCCAGAAAATGGTTTAAGGACAATCCAAAGATTATGTAAATACATCCCTGATAAAAGAATAACCAGGCAGAGAATAGGACCTCTTAAAGGTCATCAAGGCGGTCTATGGAACCACAGAAGCTGGGAGAGATATTATGTGAGTATTTCACGTCATTTTGTTTTACTGGAGAATGAAATGGAATCTAGAGAGTTTGGAGAAATAAAGTGATAACTTGATAAATGTCCATATTACAGAGACGTTGGTACCTGATTAGATGTATCTCAGAACTTTGTGGAAAGCTAGTGAGGTGATTGCTGGACCCCTCACTGAGATATTTGTATCATCAATAGTCACAGGTGAAGTACTGGAAGACTGCTGCAATGATTTTAAAAAGGTGGTAAGGAAAGGCCGGGGAACAAGAGATCAGTGAGCCTTTTCATAGTTTCCTCGAGAACCGTTTCCGATCGTTATTTCATGTACCCTTTTTGCTCTCCTGATTTCCCTCGAGTATAGTCCTGTACTCAATTCCTCCACTTCTTCCATACCTGCACACAAGAGGAGCAATTCCACTCCAGAACATCCCGGTTGCAGGCAATTTGTTGGATTGGACTCTGAGGAATAGGATTTACATGTGTTTGAAAAGGTAAGGCTTGATTAGGGATAGTCAACATGGCTTTGTGCGTGGGAAATAGTGTCTCACAAAGTTGACTGAATCTTTTGAAGAAGTGACAAAGAAGATTGAAAGGAGACTGTGGACGTTGTCAATATGGACTTCAAAATGACATTCAACAAGGTTCCACAAAGCACACTGGTTAGCAAGGAGAGGTAACATGGAATGCAGGCAGAACTAGCTATTTGGATACAAAATTGGTTTGAAGGCAGGAGACAGAGGGTGGTGATGGAGGGTTGCTTTGTGGACTGGAAGCCTGTGAACAGCAGTGTGCTGCAAGGATCGATGCTGGTCTTTTTATATAAATGATTTGAATGTGAATGTGAGGTATGGTCAGCAGTTTTACAGAAGACACCAAAATTGGAGGTGTAGTGGACAGTGAAGAAGTTTGCTTCAGTGTAGAATGGAATCTTGATCAGATGGGCCGATGGGAAGCGGAATGTCAGACAGTATAATTTAGATAACTGTGAGGTGCTGCATTTTGGAATGGAAGGACACCGAGGGATATGGACCAGCTTCTGGCAAATGGGAATCCAGAATTCCTGGTTGGCATGCATGAGTTGACACTAATAAATTAAAACTAAGATAGATTTCTCTTTTATGGCGATGTAACAGTATTTCATATAATTCTCCTTGGAGATGAGACGGTTAAACAATGATTTCGACCAGGAGCAGATAGTTTTCATAGATACTTAATTTACAGAGAGGCAGAGAGAAATTATATACTTTGTCACAACTTATAGTAACTACTTTCATTGGCAAATAATGCAGGGTTAAAATGTGAAGATTGTTTTACTCAGTGTGTTCTGAGCATCTGGAACAGTCTGAACGGCAGCTGGATGCTGATTCAGCAGGAATTCTCAAACAGATTTGAAACAACGTTTTGAAGGAAGATTTGGAGAGCTGTGGACAAATGAGAGGGGGTTTGGGACAGATTTGCAGCATCTCCAGAGGGAGCGAATACAGCCCATAATGGGCTGAATAGCCCCCAGCCCCTGTGCTCTGTGATACTGCCCCGTTCACTGTGAATGATTGTAAAAAATCGGGAAGTATGTTGTTTTTGCAGATATAGAAAAACAAGAGTGTTTATGCGCAGAAAAGTGGTAAGCAAGCATTAGGGAAATGTTTCTTAATCCTTAATGAAGAATTGTGGAGAATTGAATACTAATTTTACTGCAGAATTATTAAAGTAAGTAATTTCTTCATAACGTTTAAAATAATAGTCTCAGCAAAATAGTTGAGATAGCTGAAACGCATAGACTAAGCACTAAAAGATACATGCTTTGTTAAAACGTATGTTCAGGAATGGAATGTACCTATGGACAATGGAAGATGTTACAAGTAAAGTGAAGAAGGAACATCAAGATACAAGTTTAGCCTTGTGTCAGCGCTTACGGAGGGTAAGGTTGCCAACTTAGAGGAAAGGGGGCAATAAGGGTGGAGCATAGCTGGGCAGTGGCAGAATACTAAGAAAGATTGAGTAATGTAGGAATCAGGAGCGATGACCTCACGCAACTCAAAGGTATAACTGTGTCGTACTTTGAATTCTCTTTGCTCATTTGCTAATGCAATTGAAGCCCTTACTTGCAATTTCGTAATAAATTGTCTTGTTTCCAGATTTGTTGGTCTCGTCTAAATTTTATTAAGTTTGTTTCTTACACATTAAGCTCATCCCAGGGCAGAGAGAGGGAGGATCCCACCACTCACCTCAATTGGACCTGGCTGATTAATGGTAGCTGCAGACCAATAGGAGTGTGGTGCTGCAGCCAATGGAAGAGAATGGGGGTGGAGCCAGCAGGAAGACACATGACCATGAGCTGTTGGTCCTCGGTTCGCACCAATAGGAGCAGATTTGGTGTTGGTCTGCAGTGAATGGGAGTGAATGAGGGGTGTTACCAGCAAGGTGACACGAGACCATGAGCTGTGCAGCAGTGTCACTGTGAGGGGGGGAAGCGAGAGCACCCCAGCACCTTCCCTCCTAATACTTGAGAAGCGAGAGCACACATGCATAAGGACCAGGTACTGTAAAGTGGGGTGAAGATAAACAGATGTCTGATGAAAGATCCCAACACTGCACATGAAAGCATGGGAAGGTTAAAGGCATGGAAACTACTGGCAATCTGTTACAAGGGGTCTGCGGAATGCTACATTCGTCAAAAGGTCACTGGGGCAGGATGGGGCTGCTGTGGCAGGATGGGATAAGAATAGTGGAATGTTCCTACACCAGTTAGCAGAGTCAGACTGAGGCTGAAAGGTTACTATGGCAGGCTGAGATAATAACAATTAGTAAAGTCAGCCTCGCCTACTAAATATCATCATGGCAGTTTGGGAAACGTCGTTACAGTACATACTTAGGACATGACTTTAAATAATTAATTGATAGTAGAGTCAGCCTGCTTGAGATACTTGTAGCAGGATATGACATTAAATATCTAATTAGTAGTTATTACAGTCAGCTTGTGACAGGAAAACATTGTGATATATGGGGTAGCTAAATATCTAATCATGACAGGTTAGTCTGGGATGGAGGTTCATTGAGCACAGGTAGCAGTAGAATACTTAATAGTTACAGTAGAATAAATTAGGAAAATCCATAGTGGCAGAAATAGAACGATAATGGGAATTCGCACCATTGGTTTATTGTATAGCTGGAGTGAGGTAATTCTGACTAACACAGTTGGCATTCTGATAAGCTAACAAGACATGATTAAAGAAAAGGTATAAAATGATGGAGTTTAATTCAGATACATGTGAGGTGCTGAATTTTGGGAAAGCAATTCTTAGCTGGACTTATACACTTAATGGTAAGACCCTGGGAAGTGTTGCTGAAAAAAAGAGACCTTGGAGTGGAGGTTCATAGCTTCTTGAAAGTGGAATCGCGGGTAGATAGAATAGTGAAGAAAGCATCTGGTATGCTTTCCTTTTTTGGTCAGAGTGTTGAGTACAGGAGTTGGGAGGTCATGTTGCGGCTGTACAGGACATTGGTTAGGCCACTGTTGCAATATTGCGTGCAATTCCGGTGTCCTTCCGATCGGAAAGATATTGTGAAACTTGTAAGGGTTCAGAAAGATTTACAAGGATGTTGTCACGGCTGGAGGATTTGAGCCATAAGGAGAAACTGAACAGGCTGGGGCTGCTTTCCCTGGAGCTTAGGAAGTTGTGGGGTGACCTTATAGAGCTTTACAAAATTATGAGGGGCATGGAAAGGATAGACAGACAAAATATTTTCCCTGGGGTCGGGGAGTCCAGAACTAGAGGACATAGGTTTAGTGTGAGAGGGGTAAGATATGAAAGAGACCTAAGGGGCAACATTTTCACACAGAGGGTGGTACGTGAATGGAATGAGCTGCCAGAGGATGTGGTGGAGGCTGGTACAATTGCAACATTTGAGAGGCATGTGTATAGGAAGAGTTTGGAGGACCGAGTGATTGCAGGTGGGACTAGATTGGGTTGGGATATCTGGTCGGCATGGACAAGTTGGAAAGCAGTGTCTGTTTCGATGCTGCACATCTCTATGACTCTATGCCATGGACCCTGAGGTTCGGGCGAGTCAAAAATTTGTTTTCTGAATGTCACTGTTTTTGTTTGCAAATAAAAGATCTACTCCTTGAAAAACTCTCCGTATCTCTTGGTGATAGTCGATATTTTCTCTACGACAACCGCAACTTTGGGTGCAGTAAAATTGTGGCGAGTGCAGCTCTGTGCGCAATGAAAAGCGTGTTAGATTTCTACAAATTTGGTAAGTTTGGTATTCGATGTTTGTGGGTTTGAACCGCACTAAAATTGGAGTTTAGTTCAGTTTTCAGCTGAATCATTGAGTGCTCTGCTGATTCATCGCCAATTCCTGTCGTCTGGAGTTCTCGTCCCTGCTACTGACCAGAGGAAATTCCTTACCTTCTTGGTTGTGAGTTTTTACGGAATCATATCGTTTGAAACATGATCAGACCAGAATCAGATGCTCATCCGCAAAACCTGAAAATTTCATGCAGAAACCCACTGTGCAACGTGTTCTTGGATGTCGGAATGGTAAAGATTATTGATGAATGCAATATGTTTCATGTTACCTGTTTGAACTGAAATTTTCGATTGCTTAAATGTCTTTATCCCGTTGTACGACAGGTTGTTGTGGATGAGCTGGGCAAAGACATTGACGTGGTTGGTGGGCCATGATCATTTCAAACGGCGGGTAGACAGTGAGAGAATTAATCCCACGCTGTTAGTTTCATTTTTCTCACAAACCAGTTAGTCAGCGAACTGAGCTAACCGACTTCCATTCAAAGCAGAGCTAAACCAAACACATCAGTGCATTTGCATTATATAATATTTCATGTAGAATGAGCTGCTGCATCTTCCATCTCCACCAGCTCTTCTTACACTTAACATTTTCAATTGCAGGTGTTATGCAATTTCTTTCCTATGAATGTTTACCACTTCGAGTGTTTCCCTTTTGCACCCCCATCCAGGCAGCCCAGAATCACTGTCGCTGTTGAATTCACTCCTTGTGTGCCTGCACGCGCTTTTCAAATATTCTGGAATCAGCTCCTAAAATGTTTTTACTTCTGAAAATTCACCTCCGAATTCAATAACTCTCAGAATATAAAATGCCTAATCCAAACTTATTTATCGTGCCCCGCTGGGTTTGAAGTTCTAACGTCTAGTTTCCACTCACCTAAACGAGGAAATTTCCCTCATATTTACTCTTAAGATCTTCACATCAGCTGGATAACCTATATTCGGACACAACTAATCTTTCCTGATTTCTCCTGCATTATTATTTATCTCTGCCGTCATCCCATTAACCGCTTCTTTTCGTTTCTCGTGGCTTTATCTCCAAGGAAACCTCATTTCCTTCGTTTCATGGTATCATGGGCGTGTCATTCCTAATGCCTTTATAGTCCAGTAAAGACTGCCCGTGTCTTCCATCATGTCTTTATATCCCTGTAAATTTCAACCTGAGAAAGGATGCTGGTCTAATTCAATGAATGAAAACTCACCACTAAGCTATGCAATCTTATGACTGACACAGGAAATGTGGAAGCAATTTCAATTACAGCTGAGTGGATTGGTTGCAACAGAATCGGGTCAAATCCCATTCACAAAAATTGCCGTTGTTCTTATAGTTATTTCTTCTCTACGTGTGCTGAAGTAACACAGTGAGGGATCAATTACTATTGCCAGTCACACATAAAGGGGTGTATGAAATGCTGAAGTTTTGAGACCATAGACCATTCATTGTTCGAATATCAGACTTAGGAATTAGACAGAGACCGATTTTGAGCGAAATTTGAGCAGGGAGGTTTACCCCATGACGTTACACCAATTTGTGTGGTTACATTGTTGTATACCTCATTTGTGTGTTTTGCCTCATTGAGGATTTTGAAGTTGTCCCCTCAATACAAAAGTTCCGTGCTTTTGCACCATTATACAAAAGATGCAGTACAATAACACCCAATGCTTTTTCAGTCCACTTGCATAGATATTGACCCCTAGAAACAATTTGCTACATTCCCACTCATATGGCTCTTTTCATTACATCGGCTTCTGTTCTTCACGAAATCCGATTCAGCAGATCTTGTCACTGAGTCATTTCTTTGTATGTGTTCAGATCATGTGATCAGAATATCACAGTCCATAACCCAGAAGTCAGACCATACTCAGCGAACCGTACTCTGCTCTTGATCATTTCATGAACACCAGGAAGAAATATCTTCAAAATTTACTCACCTGTTTTTCAGAAACAAGATAAACAATTCTTGGTTTCTGCTTTTGTTGTCACACGGACCAAGGTTGTAAATGCTGGAACCAGATGAGACTGTCCGCTCTCCCACATCCATTTCCTCCCAAAGAATTGTTAAGACGATGGTCTGAATCGGATTCTTCTAAAAAGAGAATCTTTCTATCCATTGACTTCTGGTGTATGGGCCCAGCAGACTCCTGCTGGGCCTATGTGTTAGCGCAGTCTTCAGCTTTTTGTAGCATGCACCTTCGAGGATGACATCAAAAGATATTCACTGTTACTGTGTGATACTCTACGAATGGAGACAGCTGTACCAATGGAGGCAGCTCAGTCCGCGGGGATGGGACAAACAGCATCATCCTGCATGGGGAAATTCTACAGTGTGTCCTGTGGATCAGATACAGTGAACTTTATCATACCAGAGTGAGAGCGCTCGAAAAGTCTAATTGGTCACTGGTACCTGTGTCAGCTCGGGAGTTACAAAATATTGGTTAAAGCGGAAACACTGGATTTTGGATCAGGTTTCCAGTGTTTTCGTGAGGCAGGAAGCAGAAAAAGATACACTGTGAAGAGATTGGGATCTGATTACAGGAGCAGCAAATAGGTTGTCCAGCACAGAGGAGAGCTTTGAAGTATTGAATTCTGGTTGATGGGCCGATCATGCTTTCACTTGGCCACGCTGCTACACAAGAAACTATGTCAGTGTCTCTCAACATTGTGATGTCGCAGGCAAATATCGCCGTTATACTGCAGGAAATTCTTTTTTTCCAATGTGAGGGCAGGCTGTAATTAAAATAGCTTCAATATTGAACCCTTTCTCATAAATAATTCCACTCCATCTCAGTGTATTGTATTGTTTCCTTTCCACTTTACCTGTCATTGTGCCTGCACTGAAATTGATCTGCTCCTTCTGCGTGTCTTTTACAGGTTGGGTGATGTTATGACCAATTCCACATCAGAAAGTCCCAGTTGGTCTCCTTCTTCCATAATCGCAAATTCCCTCCCCCCTTCCAGTGCTGACCCACCTTCTGGCAGAATTTTCCACTTCACTTCAGCCGCCCTAACCTCGCTATCTGATACCATTCCCGTTGTCTGGGTGTTAAGCGCTCGTCTGAGATCCAGCCTGCCCTCACCCAAAAGAAACGCAAAACTCAGTCACACTGTGATCACTGCAATCCAGGGGCATCTTCACTCGAGGTCATTGATTATTCCTAGGAGAAAGTTAGGACTGCGGATGCTGGAGATCAGAGTCGGGAGTGTGGTGCTGGAAAAGCACAGCAGGTCAGTCAGCATCCGAGGAGCAGGAGAGTCCACGTTTCAGGCATAAGCCCTTCACCAGGAATAAGGCTTGTGAGTCGGGACTGAGAGATAAATGTTTCTCGTGGAAGTACAAAATGGCACCAATGCATTCATCAATGTAGCGGAGGAACAAGTGGAGTGAGGTGCCAGAGTAACTGCAAAAGACAGATAATTCCAGACATCTGACAAACAGGCAGGCGCAGCTAGTTCACATGCGGGTGCCCATGGTTTGGAGGAAGTGGGATTATTGGACAGAAACGTTGTTGAGGGTGAGGACAGTTCAACCAGGTGGATGAGGGTGTCGGTGGAAGGATACTAGTTGGGATGGGGTGAGATGAAGAAAGAGAAGGCTTGGAGATTTTCATCATGGTAGATGGATGTGTACAGGGACTGGATGTCCAACGTGAAAATGACGCGTTGTGGGCCAGGAAAATAAATGTCTTCGAGGAGGTGATGTGCATAGGCGGTGTAACAAATGTAGGTGGGGATTTCCTGGGCTGGGGAGACAGGAAGGTGTTGAGGTAGGAAGAGATGAGTTGGATCGGACAGGCGCAGGATGAGACAACAGGTCTTATGAAGGAGGTAGAATCAGGTAATGCACGGTTCATGGACAATGAGGTTGGCGACTGTGGACGGGAGATTCCCCAGAATGGACATAGTTCAATGATTGCTTGGATGGTGATCACAGCACCATTTAAGTGGATCTAGTGCAGGGATCCAGTATGATGACTGGGGGATCTAGTTCAATGATCACTGGGATCAAGACCAGCGAGGGTAGGGGTCCAGTTTGACTGGTGAAGTAATCAAGTGGATCTATTGCAGGGATCCAGTACAATGACTGGTGATCTAGCTAAATGATAGCTGGGATCATGTCCAGCGAGTGAAGGGATCCAGTTTGATGAGTGCAGTGATCTTGCAAAGGGATCTAGTACGATGACTGGAGGGATCTAGTCCAATGATCACTGGGATCATGTCCAGCGAGGGAATGGATCCAGTTGGACTGGTGCAGTGATCAAGTGGATCGAGTGCAGGGAACCAGTACAATGACCGGGAATCTAGTTAAATGATCGCTGGGATCATATCCAGTGAGGGAGTGATCCAGTTGGACCGCTGAAGTGATCAAGTGGATCTTGCGCAGGGATCCAGTACAATGACTGGAGGGATCTAGTCCAATGATCACTGGTATCATGTCCAGCGAGTGAAGGGGTCCAGTTTGAATGGTGCAGTGATCAAGTAGATCTAGTGCAGGCATCCAGTACAATGACAGGGGGTTCTAGTAGAATTTTAGACGGGATCATGCCCAGTGAAGGAAGGGATCCAGTTTGATTGGTGCAGTGATCAAGTTGATCTTATGATGGTATCCAGTGCAATGACTGGTGATCTAGTTCAATGATCGTTGGGGTCATGTCCAGCGAGGAAAGCGACCCAGTTTGACTGGTGCAGTGATCAAGCGGATCTCGTGCAGGGATACAGTATGATGACTGGTGTGATCTAGTACAAAGACTGCTGGGATCAAGTCAAGTGAGGGAACGGATTCAGTTTGTCTGGTGTAGTGATCAAGTGGATCTAGCACAGGGATCCAGTACAATGACTGGGGAATCTAGTTAAATGATCATTGGGATCATGTCCAGTGAGGGAAGTGATCCAGTTTGAATGGTGCAGTGATCGTGTGGATCTAGCGCAGGGATCCAATACAATGACTGGGCATCTAGTTCAATGATAGCTCTGATCAAGTCCAGCGAGGGATGGGATCCACTTTGATTGGTGCAGTGATCAAGTGGATCTTGCGCAGGGATACAGTACAATGACTGGAATGATCTAGTTCAAAGATTGCTGGGAATAAGTCCAGGTGAGGGAAAAGATCCAGTTGGACTGGTGCAGAGATCAAGTGGATCTAGTGAAGGAATCCAGTACAACGACTGGGGATCTAGTTAAATGATCGCTTGTATCATGTCCAGTGAGTGAGGGACCCAGTTGGTCCAGTGCAGTGATCAAGTGGATCTAGTGCAGGGATCCAGTATGATGACTAGAGTGATCTAGTTCAAAGATTACTGGAATCATGTCCAGTGAGGAAGTGAATCCAGTTGGACTGGTGCCGTGATCAAGTGGATATAGCGCAGGGATCCAGTACAATGACTGGGGGATGCAGTTAAATGATAGCTTGGATCATGTCCAGCGAGTGAAGGGATACAGTTTGATTGGTGCAGTTATCAATTGGATATTGCACACGGATCCAGAATGATGACTGGAGGGATCTAGTCCAATGATCGCTGGGATCATGTCCTGCGATGGAAGGGTTCCAATTGGACTGGTGCAGTGATCAAGTGGATTTAGTGCAGGGATCCAGTATAGTGACTGGTGGTCTAGTTCCATGATCGCTGGGATCATATCCAGTGAGGGAGGGCTCCAGTTTGAATGGTGCAGTGATCAAGTGGATCCAGTGCAGGGATCCAGTACAATGACTGGTGATCTAGTTCACTGATCGCTGGAATCATGTCCAGTGAGGGAGGGATCCAGTTGTACCGGTGCAATGATCAAGTGGACCTTGAGCAGGGATACAGTATGATGACTGGAGCGATATAGTACAAAGATTGCTGGGATCAAGTCAAGTGAGGGAAGGGATCCAGCTGGACTGGTGCAGTGATCAAGTGGATATAGCGCAGGGATCCAGTACAATGACTGGGGAATCTAGTTAAATGATAGCTGGTATCATGTCTGGCGAGGGAAGAGATCCTGTTTGATTGAAGCAGTGATCAAGTGCATCTTGAGCAGGGATCCAGTACGATGACTGGAGGGATCTCGTCCAATGATCACTGGGAACATGTCCAGCGAGAGAAGGGATCCAGTTTGACTGGTGCAGTGATCAAGTGGATCTAGTGCAGATATCCAGTACAATGACTGGGGATCTAGTTCAATGATCGCTGGGATCATGCCCAGTGAGGGAGGGATCCGGTTGGACCGGTGCAGTGATCAAGTAAATCTAGTGCAGGGATCCAGTATAATGATTGGGTCATTGAGTTAAATGATAGCTCGGATCATGTCCATTGAGGGAGGGATCCAGTTGGACTGGTACAGTGATCAAGTGGATCTCATGCAGGGATCCCATACAATGACTGGGTCATCTCGTTAAATGATCGCTGGGATCATGTCCAGCGAGGAAGGGTCCCAGTTTGATTGGTTCAGTGATCAAGTGGATCTAGTGCAGGGATCCAGTACGATGACTGGAGGGATCTAGTCCAATGATCTCTGGGATCATGTCCAGCGAGGGAAGCGATCCAGTTTGACTGGTGCAGTGATCAATTGACAGTCAACATGACCCCCTCACTCTCACTTCATCACCGTCGCCCTGACCCCCTCACACTCACTCAATCACCGTCAACCTGAGCCCCTCACACTCACTGCATCATCTTCACCCTTACCCCGTCACACTCTCTCCATCACAGTCACCCTGACCCGCACACTTGCAATCCATCACCGTCACACTGACCCCATCACACTCACTCCATCACCGTCATCCTGATCCCTGCACTCTCGCTCTATCACGGTCAACCTCACCCCCTCACACTCACTCAATCACAGTCACACTCACTACATCACAGTACCTGACCCCCTCAAACTCACGCCATCTCCGTCACCCTGACCCCCTCACAGTCACTTTTTCACAGTCACTCTCACCCCCTCACACTCATTCGATCGTAGTCACCCTAACCACCTCACATTCACTCCATCACCAGATCCCCTCAAACTCACTCCATCACCATCACCCTGACGCTCTCACACTCACTCCATCACCATCACCTTGACCATCTCACACTCACTCAAAAATCGTCCCGCTGAACACCACACACTCACTCCATCACGGTCATCCTGACCCCCTCACACTCACTCCATCACCATCTCCCTGACCACCTCACTCTCACTCCATCAATGTCACCCTGACTGCCGCACTCTCACTCCATCACCGTCACACTGATCCCCTCACACTCACTCCATCACTGTCGCCCTGAACCCCTCACACTCACTCCATCACCGTCACCCTAACCACTTCGCTCTGACACCATCACCGTCTCACTGACCCCTCACACTCACTCCATCACCGTCACCCTGACCCCCCCATTCTCACTCCATCATCGTCTCCCTGAGCCCCTGACACTCACTGCATCAGCGTCACCCTGACATCACACACTCAGTCCATCACCGTCAGCCTGACCCCCTCACACTCCCTGCATCTCCGTCACACTGATCCGCTCTCACTCACTCCATCACTGTCACCCTGACCCCTCACACTCACGCCATCTCGATCACACTAACTCTATCACTCCCACCCTGACCATCTCACACTCACTCCATCACCGTCACGCTGACCCACTCACACTCACTCCAACACTGCACCGTGACCCCCTCATACTCTCTCCATCACAGTCACCCTGATCCCCTCACACTCACTCCATCACCGTCACCCTGACCCCCTTACACTCACTCCATCACCGTCATCCTGAACCACTCATAATCACTCCATCACCGTCATCCTCAACCTCTCACATTCTCTCTATCACTCTCAAACTGACCACCTCACACTCACTCCATCACCGTCACCCTGACCATTTCACACCCACTCCATCACCGTCAGCCTGAAACCCGCCCAGTCACTCTCACGCCATCACCGTCACCCTGACCCCCTCACACTCACTCCATCACCATTACCGTGACCCCCTCACTCTCACTCCATCACCTTCACCTTGACCCCCTCACTCTCACTCCATCAACGTCACCTTGACCCCCTCACTCTCACTCCATCACTGTCACCCTGACCCCCTCAATATCACTCCATCATTGTCTCCCTGGCGCCCTCCAACTCACTCTAACACAGTCACCCTGTCCCCCTCACACTCACTCCATCACGGTCACCCTGACCCCCTCACACTCTCTCCATCACTGTCACCCTGACCCTCCCACCCTCACTCTATCACAGTCTCCCTGACTCCCTCACACTCACTCTATCACTTCACACTGATCTACGCACACTCACTACATCACGGACTCCATGAACCCCCCTCACACTTGCTCCATCACAGTCAACGTGACACCCTCACACTCAGTCCATCACTGCCACCCTGACACCCTCGCACTCACTCCATCACCATTGCACTGAACCCCTTACTCTCACTCCATCACTGTCAACCTTACCCCGTCACTCTCACTCAATCTCAGTCACACTGAGCCCCTCACACTCTCTCCATCACAGTCACACTGACCCCCTCACACTCACGCCAGCACCGTCGTCCTGACTCCCTAACACTCACTCAATCACTGTCACCCTGACACCCTCACACAATCCATCACCGTCACCCAGACACACTCACACTCACTCAATCACTGTCACCATGACGCCCTCACACTCACTCCATCGCTGTCTCACTGATCCCCTCACACTCACTCCGACACCATTACCCTGACGTCCTTGCACTCCCTCCATCAGCATCTCCCTAACAACCTCACACTCACTCTATCACAGTCACACTAACCTCCTCACACTCACTCCAACAACGTTACCCTGACCTCCTCGCACTCCATCCATCTCCGTCTCCCTGACAAACTCAAACGAACTCCATCACCGTCACCCTGACCCCCTCACACTCACTCCATCACTGTCAACCTGACTCCCTCACACTCACTCCATCGCCATCTCACCGATCCCCTCACATTCAATCCGTCACCGTCACCCTGAACCCCTCACACTCTCTCTATCACCATCAACCTGACCCACTAACACTCACTCCATCATGGTCACCCTGACCCCCACCCACTCACTCCATCACCGTCACATTGACACACTAACACTCACTCCATCACCGTCATCCTGACCTCCTCATTCTCACTGCATCACCGTCACCATGATCCACTCACACTAACTCTATCACTCTCACCCTGACCAACTCACACTCACTCCATCACCGTCACCCTGACCCTCTCACACTTTCTCCATCACAGTCACACTGATCCCTCACATTCACTCCATCGCGGTCACCCTGACCCACTCACTCTCACTCCAACACTGCAACCTGACCCCCTCACACTCTCTCCATCACAGTCACCCTGATCCCTCACACTCTCTCCATCACAGACGCACTGACCCCCTCATACTCACTCCATCACCGTCATCCTTACACTCTCTCTATCACTGTTAACCTGACCACCTCACACTCACTCCATCAACATCAACCTGACCATTTCACACTCACTCCATTACCTCACCCTGAACCCCTCACAGTCACTCCATCATCATCACCCTGACTCTCTCTCTCACTCACTCCGTCACTGTCAACCTGACCCCCTCACACTCACTCCATTACCGTCACCCTTACTCACTCACACTGTCTCCATCACATACACCCTGATCCCTCACAGTCACTCCATCACCGTCACCTTGTCCACCTCACTCTCACTCCATGATCTTCACCCTGAGCCCCTCACTCTCACTCCATCACCGTCTCCCTGACCCTCTCACACTCACTCCATCACCGTCACCTTGACCCCCTCACTCTCACTCCATCACCTTCACCCTGACCCCCTCAATCTCATTCCATCACCGTAACACTGATCCCCTCACACTCAATCCGTGTCCATCACAATGATCCCCTCACACTCACTCAATCACTGTCACCCAGCCCCCCTTACACTCACTCCTACACCATTACCCTGACCTCCTCGCACTCCCTCCATCACCATCTCCCTGACAAGCTCAAACTCACTCCATCACCGTCACCCTGACCCCCTCACACTCACTCCATCACCGTCACCCTGACCCGCTCACACTCACTCCATCACCGTCACCCTGAACCCCTCACTCTCAATCCATCACTCTCACCCTGACTCCGCTCAAACTCATTCCATCACAGTCACCCTGACCCCCTCACCCTCACTCCATCAATGTCACCCTGACCCCCTCACACCCACTCCATCACCTTCCCCTTAACACATCTAATTCACTCCATCACTGTCATACTGCCCCCTCACACTCACTCCATCACCGTCTTCCTGACAAGCTCAAACTCACTCCATCACCGTTACCCTCAACCCCTCACACGCATTCGATCGCAGTTACCCTAACCACCTCACATTCACTCCATCACCTGATCTCCTAACACTCACAACGTCACCATCACCCTGACCATCTCACACTCACTCCAACACCGTCACGCTGAACCCCACACACTCACCCCATCACTGTCACCCTGACCCTCACACACACCCTTCATCACTGTCACGCTGACCCACTCACACTCACTCCATCATGGTCACACTGAGCCTCTCGGACTCACTCCATCATGGTCACCCTGACTCACTCACACTTAATCCATCACCATCTCCCTGAACCACTCACACTCACTCCATCAAAGTCACCCTGACTGCCTCACTCTCACTCCATCACCGTCACCCTGACCCGCTCACACTCACTCCATCACTGTCGCCCTTACCCCCTCACGCTGATTCCATCACCGTCACCCTGACCTCCTAACACTCACTCCATCACCGTCAACCTGACCAACTCGCACTCACTCCATCATCCTCACCCGGGCCCCCTCACACTCCCTGCATCTCCGTCACACTGATCCCCTCACACTCACTCCATTTCTGTCACCCTGACCCCTCGCACTCACTCCATCACGTTCACACTGATCCGCTCACACTCACTCCATCTCCATCATACTGATCCCCTCACACTCACTCCATCTCCGTCATACTGATCCCCTCACACTCACTCCATCACTGTCACCCTGACCCCTCACACTCACTCCATCACCGTCACAGTAATCCACTCACACTAACTCTATCACTCCCACCCTGACGAACTCACACTCACTCCATCACCGTCACGCTGACCATCTCACACTCACACCATCACCCCGTCACCCTGAACCACTCACACTCACTCCATCACCGTCACCCTGAGCATTTCACACCCACTCCATCACCGTCAGCCTGAAACCTGCACAGTCACTCTCACTCCATCACCGTCACCCCGACCTCCTCACACACACTCCATCACCGTCACCCTGACCCTCTCACACTCTCTCCATAGCCATCACTCTGACCCTCTCACACTAACCCCCTCAATATCACTCTATCATTGTCTCCCTGGCGCCCTTCCACTCACTCCATCACCGTCAACCTGCCCCCTCACATTCACTCCATCACATTCACCCTGACACCCTCGCACTCTCTCCATCACCTCACACTCACTCCAGCACCGTCGTCCCGACTCCCTAACACTTACTCAATCACTGTCACCCTGACTCCCTCACACACTCCATCATCATCACCCAGACCCACTCACACTCACTCAATCACAGTCACCATGACGCACTCACACTCACTCCATCGCCGTCTCACTGATCTCCTCACACTCACTCCGACACCTTCACACTGATCTCCTTGCACTCCCTCCATCACCGTCTCCCTAACAACCTCACACTCACTCTATCACAGTCACACTAACCTCCTCACACTCACTCCAACAACGTTACCCTGAACTCCTCCCACTCCATCCATCTCCGTCTCCCTGACAAGCTCAAAGTAACTCCATCACCGTCACCCTGACCCCTTCACACTCACTCCATCACTGTCTCCCTGACCCCTTCACACTCACTCCATCGCCATCTCACATTCACTCCGTCACCGTCACCCTGAACCCCTCACACTCACTCAATCACCGTCAACCTGACACACTCACACTCATTCCATCATGGTCACCCTGACCCCCTCACACTCACTCAATTACCATCACACTGACACACTAACACTCACTCCATCACCGTCATCCTGACCTCCTCATTCTCACTCCATCACAGTCACCCTGATCCACTCACACTAACTCTATCACTCTCACCCTGACCAACTCACGTTCACTCCATCACCGTCACCCTGACCCCCTCACACTTTCTCCATTACAGTCACACTGATCCCTCACATTCACTCCATCACCGTCACCCTGACCCACTTACTCTCACTCCAGCACTGCACCCTGACCCCCTCACACTTTCTCCATCACAGTCACCCCGATCCCTCACACTCACTACATCACAGACACCCTGGCCCCCTCATACTCACTCCATCACCGTCATCCTCACACTCTCTCTATCATTGTTAACCTGACCACCTCACACTCACTCCATCACCTCACCCTGAACCCCTCACAGTCACTCCATCATCGTCACCCTGACTGTCTCACACTCACTCCGTCACTATCATTCTGACCCTCTCAAACTCACTCCTTTACCGTCACCCTGACCTACTCACACTGTCTCCATCACATACACCCTGATCCCTCACACTAGCTCCATCACAGTCACCTTGACCACCTCACTCTCACTCCATCATCTTCACCCTGATCCCCTCAGTCTCACTCCATCACCATCTCTCCGACCTCGTCACACACTCCATCACCGTCACGCTGACCCTCTCACATTCATTCCGTCACTGTCCACCCTGACCCCCTCACACTCTTTCCGTAGCCGTCACTCTGACCCTCTCACACTAACTCCATCACCGTCACATTGACCTCCTCACTCTCACTCCATCACCGTCACCCTGACCCCCTCACTCTCACTCCACCACCTTCACCTTGACCCCCTCATTCTCACTCCATCAACGTCACCCTGACCCCCTCACTCTCACTCCATCACTGTCACCCTAACCCCCTCAATATCACTCCATCATTGTCTCCCTGTCGCCCTCCCACTCACTCCATCACCGTCAACCTGCCCCCTCACATTCACTCCATCACATTCACCCTGACACCCTCGCACTGTCTCCATCACCTCACACTCACTCCAGCACCGTCGTCCCGACTCCCTAACACTTACTCAATCACTGTCACCCTGACTCCCTCACACACTCCATCACCATCACCCAGACCCACTCACACTCACTCAATCACAGTCACCATGACGCACTCACACTCACTCCATCGCCGTCTCACTGATCTCCTCACACTCACTCCGACACCTTCACCCTGACCTCCTTGCACTCCCTCCATCACCGTCTCCCTAACAACCTCACACTCAGTCTATCACAGTCACACTAACCTCCTCACACTCACTCCAACAACGTTACCCTGAACTCCTCCCACTTCATCCATCTCCGTCTCCCTGACAAGCTCAAAGTAACTCCATCACCGTCACCCTGACCCCTTCACACTCACTCCATCACTGTCTCCCTCACCCCCTCACACTCACTCCGTCACCATCACCCTGAATCCCTCACACACACTCCATCACCGTCAACATGACCCACTCACACTCACTCCATCATGGTCACCCTGACCCCGTCACACTCACTCCATCACCGTCACACTGACACACTAACACTCACTCCATCATCGTCACCCTGACCTCCTCATTCTCACTCCATCACCGTCACCCTGATCCACTCGCACTAACTCTGTCACTCTCACCCTGACCAACTCACATTCACTCCATCACCGTCACCCTGACCCCCTCACACTTTCTCCATTACAGTCACTCTGATCCCTCACATTCACTCCATCACCGTCACCCTGACCCACTTACTCTCACTTCAACACTGCACCCTGACCCCTCACACTCTCTCCATCACAGTCACCCCGATCCTTCACACTCACTACATCACAGACACCCTGACCCCCTAATACTCACTCCATCACCGTCATCCTCACACTCTCTCTATCATTGTTAAGCTGACCACCTCACACTCACTCCATCACCTCACCCTGAACCCCTCACAGTCACTCCATCATCGTCACCCTGACTGTCTCACACTCACTCCGTCACTGTCATCCTGACCCCCTCACACTCACTCCATTACCGTCACCCTGACCCACTCACACTGTCTGCATCACATACACCCTGATCCCTCACACTAACTCCATCACCGTCACCTTGACCACCTCACTCTCACTCCATCACCTCCACCCTGACCCCCTCATTCTCACTCCATCACTGTCTCCCTGACCACATCACACTAACTCCATCACCTTCACCCTGACCCCCTCAAACTCACTCCATCACGGTCACACTGATCCACTCACACTCAATCCGTGTCCATCATACTGATCCCCTCACACTCACTCAATCACTATCATCCTGGCCCCCTCACACTCACTCCTACACCCATACCCTGACCTCCTCGCACTCCTTCCATCACCGGCTCCCTAAAAACCTCACACTCAATCACCGTCACACTGACCTCCTCACCCTCACTCTAACAACGTTACCCTGACTTTCTCACACTCCCTCCATCACCGTCTCCCTGACGAGCTCTAACTCACTCCATCACCGTCACCCTGACGGTTAGGGAAGCTCGAAGAGACTGAAGGAGATACGGACTCAGCGAGAGTTACACAGATAAGGAAGGTCGATATTGAACGTAGAACATATAACATAGAAGAATACAGCGCAGTACAGGCCCTTTGGCCCTCGATGTTGCGCCGACCCCAGCCCACCTAACCTACACTAGCCCACTATCTTCCATATGCCTATCCAATGCCTGCTTAAATTCCCATAAAGAGGGAGAGTCCACCACTGCTACTGGCAGGGCATTCCATGAACTCACGACTCGCTGAGTAAAGAACCTACCCCTTACTATACCTACCACCCCTTAATTTAAATCTATGCCCCCTCGTAATAGCTGACTGCATACATGGAAAAAGGTTCTCACGGCGAATCCTATCTAACCCCCTAATCATCTTGTGGACCTCTATCAAGTCACCCCTAAACCTTCTTTTCTCCAATGAAAACAGCCCCAAGTGCCTCAGCCTTTCCTCATACGATCTTCCTACCATACCAGGCAACATCCTGGTAAACCTCCTCTGCACCCGTTCCAGAGCCTCCACATCCTTCCTATAGTATGGCGACCAAAACTGCACACAATACTCCAGGTGCGGCCGCACCAGTGTCTTATACAACTGCAACATGATCTCAACACTCCGAAACTCAATTCCTCTACCAATAAAAGCCAGTACGTCATATACCTTCTTCACCGCACTATTTACCTGGGTGGCAACTTTCAAAGATCTGTGTACATCGACACCAAGATCCCTCTGCTCATCCACACTACCAAGTATCCGACCATTAGCCCAGTACCCCATCTGGGCTAATGGTGTGTTAGGGAGTGTTAGGGAGTGTTACACACATACGGAAGGTAGCAGGGAATGAAGGAGATAGGGAATGTTACACACATAGGGAGGGTAGCATGGAATGAAGAAGATATAGAGACAGGAAGAGTTACTCAGATAGTGAGCGTAGTAAGCACTGAAGGAGATATGGAGACAGGGAGTGTTACATAGATTGGGAAGGTCGAGACTGAAGAAGATTTCGAGACAGGGAGTATTACATAGATAAGGGGGCAGCAAGGAACGAAGGAGATACCGAGACAGGGAGTGTTACACGGAATGTGAGGGTAGTAGGGACAGAGGAAGATAGGGAGACAGGAAGTTTTACACAGATGGGGGTAGCATGGATTGAAGGAGATACGGGTACAGGAGTGTTACACAGATAGGGAGGCTAGGAGAGACTGATGAATATTCGGAGACAGTGAGTATTGCACAGGTAGTGAGGGTGTTGGTGAATGAAGGAGATGTTCAGTCAGAACGTTCTACACAGATAGGGAGGGTAGTAGGGGGCTGAAGGAGATACCGAGACAGGGAGTGTTACCCAGACAGGGAGGCTATTTGGGACTGAAAGAGATACGGAGACAAGCAGGATAACATAGATTGGGAAGGTCTGGACTGAAGGAAATACGGAGACAGGAAGTTTTACACAGATAGGGAGGTTAGTAGGGACTGAAGGAGATACCGAGACAGGGAGTTTTGCACAGATAAGGAGCGTAGTACGGCTTGAAGGAGGTAGAGAGACAGGGAGTGTTACCCAGGTAGTGAGGGTAGTAGAGAATGAAGGAAATACGGAGACAGGCAGTCTTACATAGATGGGGAGGCTAGTAGGGCCTGAAGGAGGTAGAGAGAGAGACAGGGAGTGTTACACAGCTATTGAGAGTAGTAGTGACTGAAGAAGGTACTGAGACAGGAAATGTTACATCGTAACAAAGAAACAAGGGCAGATGTAAGCCATTCAGTCCTACCAGCTTCCCCCACGATTCAATATGATCACGGCTGACTATCTAACTCGGGCCCTGTTCCTGGTTTCACCCCCATACAAAGACTTTCAGAACTGGGGAAGATAACCTAGATGGGAGGGCTGGATTATGTAGAGTGATTACATTGTTAGGGAGGGTGTGATTTATTGGGGGAGTCCCGTGGATTCTGATCGAGATTATTGACCTGGGGAAGATCATTCAGTCTGGAGAAGATGGTGCAATTAGACAGAGATTTAGACGTTGAAATAAATGACTTAAAAGGGTGGTACAGATATACATGGGTTGGAGAAGGTTACTGTGAGAGGGAAAATTATAGGAGGTGCTGTTGGTTATCGAAATAATTCGTCTTTGTTTCTGGAGGAGATAATACACAAATGTTTCTAATGACTCTTTAGGTTTGCATGCACAGGGAGGGGAGTAGAAAGGGGAAGAGTTTACTGAGGGATGGACTGGGTTGTAGAGATAGTAAAAAGTTCATTGTAACCGTGTGGGTTGTCGAGAGAAAATTATGCAATGTGAGTGTAGTAGGGACAGAATGGTATACCGGGATAGGGAGGAGCTAGAAGAGGTTACTGCAATAGTGAGGTTTGTTGTGATGATTGTCGTGATTAGATGAAGGTTGTAATACAGAGGGATGTAGACTCTGGATTGTTCTTCGGACTGAAGGATGTTTCAGAAAGTGACAGCTGTAGTCAGTGGAGTTTGATACAGCAATAAAGAGGATGTTTGAGATACTTGGACGGTTTTCGTGGCTTCAGAAGGTTACAAACTTAGATAGGCTAGTAGTGATGTGAGTAGATAGAGTTAAGGATCATTGTGGTGATTGGAGAAGATCACAGCGATAGACGAGATTGCAGAGACTGGAAGCAGTTGCAGACATGGAGAGGGTTAAAGTGGCTTCTGCGCGCTCTACACAGGAAGGCCTTTAAGGATTGGAGCAGCTTACAAAGGCAGGATTGGCTATAGTGACTGCAGGAGTTCATTCAGATAGGGACGTCTTTCGGGATATTAGATGGTTACAAAGGTGGTCTGGCGCTATAGAACGTAAGGCAGGAGAGTTTTGGGTCAGGAGAATGTTACAGTGATATCATGTGCGATAGGGAGTTTGGTAAGGGCTGGAAGATGTGACATAAACAAGGTGGACACTCAGTATTGTGCATTTTGGCAGAAATGAGCATCATGACATTGACCGGAGATGGATATGGCTGAGATTGGCCATGTCATCCACACTGGAGCAATATACAGAGTTTGGGATGGTAGTCAGAATTGGACGAGGTTTCAAATATATTGGGTGTTTGTAGGCATTGGAGGAGTTTACAGAGATAGGGACTGTTCTCAGAGTTTGAAGAGTTCAAGGCACTGACACAGATGAGCACAGGCCTGGACTGATAACTGTGACACTCCCTTTGATATCTCATGCAGGCTCAGTACAGCAGAGTTGGAAATAATCCTCCCACAAGAGGGTGGGGATTGAGCCCGTGAATTTCATGCTCTATGTTTCCTCTTCAGCACTGTTTCTGTGTCATGTGTTGTGGGCCGAAATTTCAAGCCCTTTAAATGCGCTCTATTCTGTTCGCTCTGTTCCGCTCGAGAGCTGGCCAGACCCCCTTGATTTATACAGGTAACTTCGAAAAACATAAACACTTTGGCCTAAAGTCTCATCTGTTCATGTAAAAACAAAAAGGCCTTTCATCTCTGTCCCATACTCAGCCGTCTTGGAGCCCAGCCTGTTCATGACGCCTCTGAAAAAGGAAACAAGGGCACGGTTTTCTTGAGAAAAGGAACAGCTATTAGGTAAAGAGGATGATCTTTGTGACAATATGGATGCTTTGGAGAGGGTCCAGAGCAGGTTCACTAGGATATTGTCTGGTATGGACGGGGTGCTAGCTACAAGGACAAGTTGGGTAAATTAGGATTATTGTCATTGGAAAGAAAGCAATTGGTGGGGACCTGATTGAGGCCCACAAAATCGTGAGAGCTGTAGACAGGGGGAACACTCAATTACTCGTGGTCATGATTTCAAAGTGAGAGAAGAAATGTTTCATGGAGTTATACTTCAGAAGTTCATCACACAGAGGGTGGTGGTTGCCTGTCCCGCATTGCCAGCGGAGCTGGGGGGGGGGTGTAATGGGAACGATAGCGTTGTTTAAAATGTATACAGACAGATTCGTGAATGGTTAGGGAGCACAGGGATACATATCCTTAGAATATAGGCGTCAGGTTTCGACAGAGGATCTTGATCAGTGCAGGCTTGGAGGACGAAAGGTCCTGTTCCTCTGCTGGAATATTCTTTGTTTTTTGTCCTCACCAGCCTCTTCATGAAATGATTGTGCCTCAGGTCCATTTTATGCCTTTGCCTTCTCACCCTGAACCTATGCCCTCTAGTTTCGGACTCACCGAAACCCAAAGAAAAGACGTTGTCTGTTCATCCTATCCATGACTATCATGAGTTTATAAACCTCTATTAGGTCACCCTCAGCCTCCAACGCTCCAGGGAACACACTTCCAGTCTATTCAACCTCTCTCTAAACCTCAAATCCTCCAACCCTGGCAACATCTTTATACATCTTTTCTGAACCTTGTCAAGTTTCACAAAATCCTTCCGAAATGAAGGAGATCAGAATTTCATATTACAAAGTGGCCTAACCAATGTCCTGTACAGCTCAAACATGACCTCCCAACTCATATACTCAAAAGATGTAGGTATGCTCGATGAGCTGGAAGGTTCTTATTCAGACGTTTCGTCGTCATACTAGGCAACATCAATGAGACTTCAGTGGAGCACTGGTTTTAGTGATCTGCTTTCCTTTTCTGTGTTTAGGTTTCCTTGGGTTGATGACGTTATTCCTCATGGAGAGTCATTTCCTTTTATTTTTGTCTGAGGGTAGTAATTGAGGTCGAAGTCAATGAATGTGTTGATAGAGTTTCGGTTGGAATACCATGCTTCCAGGAATTATCGTGCGTATCTCTGTTTGGCTTGTCCTTGGATGGATGTATTCTCCCGGTTAAAGTGGTGTACTTTTTTATCTGTACGTGAGGATACTCCTGAGATTGGTTCATGCATTTCTGTGGCGAGTTGACGTTTGTCAAATGTAGTGTTTTTTTAACAGTTCTTGCAAGGTATTTAGGTTCTGCAGGTTATTTAGATATAGAGGGTGTGGAATGGAACATCTTACCAGAGATAGGAACAGCATATTTGGTTGAGACTGTTTTACAGATAAGGAAACATTTAACAAAATGGAGGATGTTCGTGCGGAAGGGACGATTGTGGGAGGAGGGGTGATGTTTACACAGATAGCGGTATAAGAGCTGGAGAAAATTATTGAGATGAGATGGATGGAGAGACTGGAGAATCCTACGTTGACTGGGTTAGTGATAGCAATAGGCGGATGTTAAATCGATAGTGAGTCTTGTAAGAACTGGATCAAGAGAGTTACAGGCATTTGATTGGGTTTGACAGATGGGCAGTGCTGCAGGGACCTTACAGGATTACACAGATAGGGACAATTTTAGGGTCTTCACAGACTGATAGTGCTTTAGAGACTGGAAGAGGTCATGTCCTAAGGGAGGGCAGTAAGTGCTGCCGAAGCTAATAGAGTGTTGAGGGGATGCAGTAGTTTACTGTCAGCGGGAGGTTTCTTGACAGGAGTAGGTTACAGATAGTGATGATGGTTTGGCTTGAGAAAATAAAAGATAATTGAGAGTTTATCGCGTCTGGAAGAGATTACGTTGATACGGCCGATTGAAGACATGAAGATTTTTTTCATGGAAAGGATAACACACATAGTGAGGGATGTGGGCATTGAGAGTGAATACACAGACATAGAGAGCGGTATTGGTAAATTGAACTTCAGGGATAGGGATTGCAGTAGGGTTTAATGAGATAGGGAAAGTTGCATTTCATGGAGAAGGTTACACTGATGCAGATAGTGTTTCTAGAGAGTTCAATGGAAGATAGAGGAGTTAAGACGTTTTAGTGACGGGAGGAAGTCACGGATATAGTGTCGGGGTGGGTTACAGACATAGGCAAGTATCAAGTAACTTCACAACACTACCTAATCAGCACATCTTTGCATTCTGGCTGAAAACAGAGACACCCAGAGGAAACCCACGCAGATACGGGGAGAACGTGCAAACTCCACACTGACAGCTGCCTGAGACTGGAATCGAAATGGGTCCCTGTTCTGTGAAGGAGCAGTGTTAGCTACTGAGCCACGTGCCACCTCCAAGAGATACGAATAGTGCAAAACTGAAGTGTCCAAATTTGAAGAAATACACGTACCATTAGATTATCATTATCACTGGACATTATCACTATTATTAAGTAGGATCTGACAAGCACAAACAGGGAGACACTGCTTGCACCTGAGTCAATATTCAGAAAGTGGGAGTATTTTAAAGTGATGCATTGAGAATTCAGGGCCAGCGTTCTCACATAGGAGTGAACGGCAAATGCAACACTTGCAGCGAATATTGAGCAAGCAATACCAAGAGTTTGACAAAACAAATGCAGCGCAATAAAACAGGCGAAACACAGAGAGGGCAATGGAATTGCGAAAACATGAGGGGAAAACAATGGTCAAGATATATATTTGGAAAATAATATTCAATGAATGCCATGCGGCATTTTCTCACTACAGTTAGAGTAATAGGAATCCCAACAAAACAGTGGGGCTTGTTAGAAACCAAATGGACAATCTGTACATTGAGCCAGGAGAAATAGACGAGGTCTTGAATGAATACTTAGCATCTATATTCACACACGAGAAAGACATGGTCGCCGGGGACTTCAGTTGGGATTGTGAGGTTCGAAATCATGCTGAAATCAATAAGGATGAGGTATTAAATGCTTTCATAGGCATAAAGGTGGATAATTCCATAGCGCCCAATGAAATGCATCCCATGCTGCTATGAGAGGTAAGGCAGGAGATTGCTGGGGATATACGTAATGCTTTTCTGGACACAGGTGAAGTGCCACATTACTTGAGGATGCAAATGTGGTTCATTCCTTCAAGAATGGCAGCAGGGAAAAGCCAAGTAATTACAGAGCAGATAGTCTGACATTAGCGGGAGGGAAATTGTTTGAAATAATTCTGAAAAATAAAACAGGATGAATCAATATTTTGGAAAGGCAGAAATCGATTAAGTATAGTCAGCACAGAATTGGTTCAGGAAGATCCTGTCTGATGAATCCTACTGAGAGTTTTGAAATGTGTCTTAAAATACTGATGAGGGCAATGCAGATGATGTGGGTTACTTGGAGTTTAATTACGCCTTTGATAAGATCCCATATGGAAGGCTGTTCCAAAAGGGAAGAGCCAATGGGATTCATTCCAAGTTGACACGTTGGATCCACAATAGTTGAAGGGTTGTTTTTGTGATTGTGAGCCTTCCAACGTTGGGTGTACCGAAGGGATCTGAGCAGAGGATATGGCAGAGGCTTATAGAAATACATTTAGCAGGCATCTGAATGGGTATATAAATAGGAAGGGTTGAGAAGAATATTGACAAAGTTCTAGCAAATGGGATAAGAATCATCATGCAAGAGTTGCAACGAAGGATCTATTTCCATGCTGTGCATATCTATGATTCTATATCTTAAAAGGACCCCGCTTTAGAAGAGGAGGTGCTGGAGGGCTTAAACCACAAAGTTCGATAAATCCCTCGTGCCTAATCAAATGTATTTCAGGGCATAGTGGAAAGCTAGGGAAGAAAATATGGGGATCCTATCAGATATATTTCTACCACAGAGAGCCATGTGTGATGGGATGGAATACTGGATGATGGCATCGTGGACAGTGAAGGAGGTTTTTCTAAGATTACAAAGGGATCTCGATGATATGGCTGAATGGCTGAAAAACCGGAGATAGAATTCAATCTGAATGAATGCGACGTAATGCATTTGGGTCAACAAAGAAGGTAGGGCTTATACAATAAATGGTAGGACCTTCGACAGTGTTGTAGAACAGAGTGACCTCAGGGTTCAGGTGCATTAATCTTTGAAGTTTGCAACATGGATAGACAAAATGGTTTAATTTTGTGCGTGTCACACTTGCTTTCATTGTTGAGTCCTTTGGAGATACGAGTTGGAAGTCGTGTTGAAATAATGCAGGCCATTGGTGAGTCTTCTTCTGGAATACTGCGTCCAGTTCTGGTCGCCCAGTTGTAGGAAGAATATTATTAAGCTGGATAGGTTTCAGATGAGATTTACCAGGATGTTGCTAGGTACGGAATGTGTCCGTTATGAAGAAATGCGGGATTTGTTGTAAATTTTCATTGAAAGCTGAATTCTGAGAAGCGACTTGGTAGAAGTTAACAAAAAATGAGCGTGTAGATAGAGTTAACAGTCGTTTTCCTTTCCTGTGCACATGGCAATTTCAAGATTCGGGGCTACATTTTTAAATTGAGATGATAGTCTTTGGTGGTGGGGTCCGTTTGGACCATCTTTGACAACTCCCTCCCCTTCCCGATTCACCTGGACCATCTATGACACCTCCCTCTCCCTCCACTTCCTTGACCTCTCCATCTTCATTAAAGAACGACCGACTTGACACTGACATTTTTTACAAACCCACCGACTCCCACAGCTACCTGGATTTCAACTCTGCCCACCCTACCGCCTGCAAAAATCCCATCACATTCCCATTTCCTCTGCCTTTATCGTATCTGCTCCCAGGAAGACCAGTTCCACCACAGAACACCTGATGGCCTCATTCCTTAGATACCACAATTTCCATTCTCAGTTGGTTAAAGATGCCCTCCAACGCATCTCGTGCACATCCTGCCCCTCCGCCCTCAAACCCCACCCCTCCAACTGGAACAAGGACAGAACCCCCCCCCCCGTGCTCACCTTCCACCCTCCCAACCTTCGCATAAACCATATCATATGACGACATTTCCGCCACATCCAAACGGACCCCACCACCAGGGAATATATTTCCCTCACAACCTATTTCCGCTTTCCTAAAAGACCGTTCCCTCCGTGACTACAAGGGAGATGCAGAGGGAATGGTCTGTGCAGAATGCAGATACGAGTGAGAAGGGAAATATATCCCTGGTGGTGGGGTTTGACAGCAGTTAGTAGAATTGTCAGAGGTTAATGCGCTGCATTTGGATATTAATGGGGTGGAAGATGAGGCCTGGGGTTAAATTCCAGTTGTGGTTGAAGTGGTGGGGTAAAGCTGGCCGTGTTAGAATTGAGGGATATGCGTTGGAGGGCATTGTTGATCACGTTAGAGGAAAATTGCGATCCTTGAAATCGGAAAACTTTCTGAAATGTTCTGAAGGAGAATTGCTCCTCCTGGGTGCAATTATAGCAGAATCAGAGGGATTGTGAGTACAGGATCACGTTCTTACGGGAGTATTCCCGAGTGTAATCAGGAGAGCAAAAAATGGAACATGAAATAGCTCGAGAAAATGGTTTAAACAGAATACGAAGAGATGCTGCAAATGAATCGCAGATAAAAGAATAACCAGGCAGAGAATTGAATCCCTTAAAGTTTTACAAGGCCATCTGTGGAACCACAGAAGGTGGTAGAGATATTATGCGAGTATTTCACATATCCTTTTTTATTACTGGAGAGTGACATGGAAGCTGAAGAGTTTCGAAAACCAAATAGCGATAAATTGATAAATGTTCATATTACAGAGGAGTTAGTACTGGTTGTCTTAAATCGCATCAAAGTGGATAAATCAATGGGACCTGATCAGGTGTATCTCACAATTGTGTGGAAAGCTAGTGAGGTGATTGTTGGGCCCCTCAATGAGATATTTGAATCATCGATAATCACAGGTGAAGTACTGGAAACGGGTGCAATGATTTTAAAAAAAGGTGGTTAGGAAAGGCCACGGAACAAGGGAACTTGTTATGTGAGCCTGAAGCCAGTGGCATGCAAGTTGTTGGAAGGGAATCTGAGGAATAGGATTTACATGTGTTTGCAAAGGTACGAAATGATTAGGGATAGTCAACATGGCTTTGTGCATGGGAGATTGTCTCACTAACTTGGTTGAGTCTTTTTAAGAAATCACCAAGAAGATTGAAGGCAGAATGTGGACATTGTCAATATGTACTTCGGAAAGATATTCAACGAAGGTCCACAAAGTAGACTGGTTAGCAAAGTTAGATAACATGTAATGCATTGAGAACTGGCCATTCGGAAAGAAAATTGGCTTGAATGTAGGCGACTGAGAGTGGTGATGGAGGGTTGCTTGATGGACTGGAGACCTGTGAGCAGCAGTGTGCTGCAGGGACCGATATTAGATCTTTTTTTATGTAAATGACTTGAATATGAAGAAAAGCAAATTACTGCAGATACTGGAAGCTGAAACCAAAAGAGAAAATGAAGGAAAATCTCAGCAGGTCTGGAGGCATCTGGAAGGAGAGAAAAAAGTTGACGTTTCGAGTCTAACTGACCCTTTTTCAAAGCTATAAAAAGGAAGAAATCGGGAGGTATTTATACTAGGCTGAGAGAAAGTGAGTCATGGCTCCAGAAGCAAAGGTAGCAATAAAGAAGTGATAATGACAGTGCATAGAGAGATTATAGGGAGATTAGGAGCTGTGAATGACCAAAGCTGAAGCCAGTGTTATGTGAAAAACTATGTGGGGATGGGGGGAATGGACGAAGCAGAGGCAAAATGGTAAACGGGGAGAAGGGTAGCAAAGGGATAAGAGGAGACGAAAGAGGTGCCGAGAGAGTATGGAGCGAGAGAAAGAGAGACAATCAAGAAATAAGAGGAACAGAACAGTGAAAAAATATTTCAAAGGCAAATGAAACAAATGAAATAAAATTATGGAGCAGAATGAAAACAGAGGGATCGATATAGGATAATCATCTAAAGGCAGAGGGGTTTTGGATGTGAATATATGAGGTATGGTCAGTAGATTTACAAAATAGACCGAAATTGGAGGTATAGTGGAATTCGAGGAGTTGCAGGTAGGAAGAGTAGTGAAGGCAGCGTTTGGTACACTTTCTGTTATTGGTCAATGCATTGAATTCAGAGGTTGTGACGTCATATCACGGCTCTATAGGATATTGATTAAGACTCATCTCGAATTCTGTTTTCAGTTCCAAACTCCCTGTTCTCGCAATGATGTTGTGAAACTTGAAAGGGGACAGAAAATATTTTCAAGGACTTTGCTTGGGTTGGATGGTTTGAACTATTTCGAAAGCATGAATAGTCTTGGTCTACTTTCCCTGGAGATTTAGAGCCTGAGAGGTGACCTTATAAAGGTTTATAATCATGCAGGACATGAATTAGGTGAACAGTTTGTGTCTTTTACCCATTTTGGTGGTCCAAGCTGGAGGGTACATGCTTAAGTTGAGAGGGAAAAGATGAAAAGGGATCCAAAGGTCAACTTTTTCATGTCGAGTGTCGTGCATGCATGGAATGAACTGCTTGAGGAAGGGGTGGAGGCTAGTGCAATTCCAACATTTAAATGCATCTGAATGTGTACATGAAGAGGAACATTTGGAGAGACATGTGCCAGCCCCTGGTAAATGGCCCTCCATTAATTTAGGATTTGTCGTTGGCATGTACGAATTGGATTGTAGGGTCTGTTTCAGTGTTGTACATCTCTATGACATTAATACAATATAATTAAGATAAGTTTCTCTTTTTTGTACAAGTAGTACAACTTCAGATAATTCTCCTTGGAGCTGAGAGGATTAAGCAATGATTTTGACTCGGAGCAGTTTTTCTTTTCAAAGAGATTTAATTGACAGAGAGGCAGAGACAAATTATTAACGTTATCACAATTTTCAGTAACTACTTTCAGGTAATTAGCAAATAATGCAGGAATAAAATATGAATACTATTTTACTCAGTAAGTTCTGAGCATCTGGAACAGTCTGAATGGCAGCTGGACACAGATTCAGCAGTTATTTTCAAACAGATATAGAATATTATTTTTAAAGGAAATATTTAGAGAGCTATGGACACATAGGAGGTAAGTTGGGATAGAATGGCAGCATCTCCAGAGGGACAACTGCAAGTGGTTCAATCGCCTCCAGCCCCTGTGCTCTGTGATGATGCCCCATTCACTGTGATTGGGTATATGAATAGGAAAGGTTTAGAGGGTTATGGGCGAACAGCTGGCAAATGGGGCTACATCGATTTCGTATCCCCAGTTGGCAGGGACGTTTTGGACAAAAGGGTTTGTTTCTGTGCTATACATCTCCATTATACGAATAAATTAAAATAGTTCGTTCTTTTATTGAGAGGTAGCAGAAGATGAGATAATTTCCTTCGAGCTGAAACGGTTAAGCAGTGATTTCAACCAGGGGCAGATTTGTTTCCTGGCTATTTAATTTACAAAGTCAGAGAGAGAAATCATAACATTGTCACAATTTTTAATAACTATTGAAGTAGGCAAATCATGCAAGGTGAAAACGTGAAGATTATTTTACTCAGTAACGTCTGAGCATCGGGAACGGTTTGAATGGCAGCTGCATGCAGATTCAGCAGTTATTCTCAAACGGATTTGGAATGTAATTTTTGAAGGATAGATTTGGACAGCTGTGAACAAATGGAAGGAGAGTTGGGACAGATTTGCAGCATTTCCAGAGGGAGAGATTACAGCCCCAATGGGCTGAATAGCCGCCAGCCCTTTCATCTGTGATACTGCCCCATTCACTGTGAATATTGAAGCTCATCCCAGAGCAGAGAGAGGGAGGATCCCACCACTCACCTTACAATGGGGCCCGGCTGATTGACGGCAGCGCCAGACAAATAGGAGATGATTGCTGTGGATAACACGTGATCATGAGCTGTGCAGGCACAGTGTCACTGTGAAAGGGAACTAAGTGAGTGTGCAGGGAATTGGAGAGACAGCAGACACTGTGTCGAAATGGTGTTAGTGTTAACTGGGAGGGTTTATAAACACATGGTGCAGGTCACTGGAACTGAATTAGAAACTCCAGGTAAATTAGAACCAAATGAGCTGTGGATGCTGTAAATCAGCAACAACAATCAGAAGATACTGGAAAAGGTCAGCAGGTCTGGCAGCATCTGTGAAGAGAAATCAGAGTAAACGTTTCAGATCCAGTGAAACTTCCTCAGAACTGATGGTATGAAAATGTTGGTTTCTATGCATGAAGGTATATTATACAGAGCGAGAAGAACAGTTGGATCAAGGAGTAGATAACGATCTGGCTGGGAAGGTGAATTGCTCTCAAAGGAGACTGTTAGTGGCTAACCATAGGTAGTGTTTAATGGCGAGTTGTGTAATAATAAGACCTGGTGTGTGATTTAGGGGGATAGGACATGAGGGAGTTCAGGCCAGATAACTATTGGACTCAGTGTTAAGTCTGGAGTGCTGCAGCGTTCCCAAGCACAAAACAAAGTGATCTTCCAGCTTATGCTGATCTCCGCTGGAACATTGCAGTATGCCTGAGTCAGATGTTAGCGAGAGAACCCGGTAGGGTGTTAAAGAGACAGCAGCTAGAAGCTCGGGGTTACTTGCAGACAGAGTACAAATCTGACAACTCCAAGATGCCGGAATCAAACATTCCCCTCCCATCCCTTGTCCACCTTCTGCAGAGACAGTTCACTCTTAGACACCTGTTCCACTCCTCATTCACTCCAAACAGGACCCACCGCCAACCCAGCATCTTCCCCTATAACCGTCCAAGGTATAACATGTGTCAATTTTCTTTCTCCTTCCTCAGTATTCAAGGGCCACAACACACCTTCCAGTTGTCTGTCTTTTTAACACACCACTGTGTTCCCGAGCAAACATCTCTGTTTCAGGCTTGCTGCAGCATTCCAGTGAAGCTCAGCACAAGCTGGAAACGCAGCACCTAATATTCTGGTTGGGGAATCTGCAGCCTTACAGACTCAATATCATGTTGAATAATAGTTGGACTTTCTCCTAGCCCCTTACCCAACACGCCAGGTCTTGATATCACATAGCCTGCCATTGCACACTACATATTGAATATTTGCAGTGTCTAAAGCCTTTACACCATTTGTCCGTTTGATATTAGATGGGTATTATTGATGTGTATTAGCTACACCGAGGTCACAGGAATGACTAATGTAAAAAAAAACTAATTATACAACAAAAAACGTGATTCCTTGAACCGTCCCGGTAAATCAAATTAAACTCCATTTGCCTCTCTTCAGCCCATTCTCCCAATTGATCATCTATATACATGGCAAATAAAAATGGACACAGCACCGATTGCAGTGCAGCACTGCTGGTCACAGACGTCCAGTCTGAAAAGCAACCCTCCACTATTGCTCTGTCTCTTGCTTTTCAGCTAATTTTCTATCCAGTTGGCAAGCTGTCCCTGAATCCCATGTGATCGAACTTTGCAAATTAGTTTCCCATGCAGAACCGTTTCAAAGGCTTTACTAGAGTCAAACTAAACAATGTCTAATACCCTGCCGTCATTGTTTTTCTTGGTGACTAACTTAAAAAACCTCAATCAAGTTTGTGAGACACCCTCTTACATAACCATACTGAATAACCCTAATCATTCCTTAGCTCTCCAAAAATATGCCAATCCTAATCTTCAGAATCACCTCAAACAGCTTCCACACCTCTGAAGTCAGGCTCAGAGGTCTACAGTTCCCAGGCTTCTCCTTATATCCCTTATTTAACAAAAGTGCAACATTAGCCACTCTCCAGTCATCAGGCAACTCACCCGTTGTTGTCAGTTGTACAGATATTTCTCTATGGTGCCCCCAATTTCCTCCCACCCAAACTGTTCCCATACTATCACTTTAGTTCCTTTTCCTATCTAACGTGCCAAGAAAATGTCAGGTGTTGCTCGATTTCTGACAGAAATATTGCATATTGTTAAAGAATATTTTCTTGAACTCATTTCACAAACTCTGAACCAGTCACACCTTTCACACTATGGTAGTCTTAGTCAATGTTTGAATAAAATGAATCACCCACTATTACAACAGTATTCTGACTTTATATCAGAGATCTCTTTGTCTATTTGTTACTTATGTTCTGTCTAAATATTGCAACGTCTATAGTGCCATTCAACTAAGATGATTTTTTTATTACTTTGAAAACACAATTTCTTTTGAAAAAAAGCTCTAATCCGCAATTTAAAAATAGATCTTTTTAGTTTATTTGTTCCGAGAATGTAGGTATTTTCCCAGAAGGCAGGTGAGAGCCAGTCACATTGTTGTGGGTCTGGAGTCATATGTTGGCTAGACCAGGTGAGTTTGATAGTTTCCTTCCCTAAACGACAATAGTGAACCAAATGTTTTTTTTCTTGTAACAATCGACAATCATTTCATGGTCATCATTAGACTTTTCAGTCTTAATTTTGTTGAATTCAGATGACACCATCAGCCATGTTGGGATTCTAACCCTAATCCTCGGAACATTGCACATACTACTCGTCTGTCAAGAATACCATTCAGCCATTGCCTCCCTTTTTACTAAGGTTCAAAACAAAAAGGTCAATCATTCTACGTGTACAATTTGAGGTTACGCACGGAAACGTCCATATATCGGCCTCTCCAAAAGGTCATCTCACAGAAGTCTGTATGAGGGGAGAAAATATTTCACTTCTTTGGATTTTTATTTTATATTTTTGAGATAAAAGAAACAAAAAATGAATCGAAATAAAAATCTTATATCACATATCTGTAATCCCTGAAACTGGAGGGGGAGATTACAGAGATACTGAGGGATGTGAGACTGGAGGGGCCTTTACAGAGATTGGGAGAGCTGTGAGCCTAGAGGGGGATCATTGTCCAAACATCGCCGGTGTACATGGACTGCAGCATTTCAGGAAGGCAGTTTCCACCACCTTTCTCCAAGTCAAATAAAATGACCAATAAATACTGGTCTGTACAGCAAAGCCAACCCTCAGCGAATAAAACGACAGCAGTGAACTCTCTCAACTGACTGGCTATGAAGTTAGAAACCTCTCCGGAAATGGAGCTGGGAGAAAAGAGACACAAAGTGACGTTTCACAACTGTTCTCAGAAAGACCTCAATCTCAGAACTACTTACAGCCTGGGATCATCTCAGTGGGTATTAATCTCTTAAAATATCAATCTTATTCTGTTTTAGTATGATCCGTCTACAGTAGTGAGAAAAGTGATGGTTTCTTTTTAATATGTCTTACGGTTTCTTTATTACATTTTTAAAATTTAAAAAATAGGCATTAAGTTAGTCTCGGACAGTAGTTTGTAGATCAGTAAGACTGTGTCTTTTTTCTGGATTTGTAGATTGTTAACGCGGAGAGATGGCCTGTTTCGAGTGACATGCTGCTCCTGTCGGATGTGTCAGATTAAGGAAAGTTTCAATGATCCTGATGATTATATCTGAAGGAGGTGTGATTGCATGTCCTATCGGATTTCAAGGATTCGTTGGGGAGGGATTAAATGATTTGGAGACGCCGGTGTTAGACTGTGTTTGATAGAGTTAAAAATCAGACAACACCAGAATATAGTTCAACAGATTTATTTGGAAGCACTAGCTTTCGTTGCGTTGTTCGTTCATCAGATGATTGTGGAGTGATTGCAAGCAGTTAGGAATTGACAAGAGCCAGAGGGTGTCATAGGTGGCAGTCTCAGGATGGTAGGATACTGCAGGTACGGTCAGGTAGATGGGTTACCTCCACGAAAGGTACAAGGGCTAGGCAGGTGATGCAGGAGTCTCCTATGGCTGTCTGCACCTCAAACAAGTATTCTGGTTTGGAAAATGTAGTGGTTAATAGACGTTCAGAGAAATGTAGCACAAGCAGCCAAGTTACTGGTGCTGAGACTGGCTCTACTGTAATGTGAGGCATATCAGGTTCCAGATAATCATTTGTGATTGGGGACTCTCTTACAAGGGGCACAGACTGCCGTTTCTGAAGCTGACAGTGAGATATCAGAATGTGGTGGTGCCTCCCTCATGCCAGGATCAAGGATGTCTCAGATTGGGAGCAAAATAAATTCAAAGCGGAGAATCATCTGGGGAGGTCATTGCACAATGGTTCCAATGACAGAGGAAGGGGGTCCTGATGAGAGAATACAGGAAATTATGTAGGAGGTTAAAAAGCAGGTTCTTAGATTACTTAGATATCTAGATTACTCCCGGTGCAACATGCTAGTGAGAGTTAGGGATAGCAGGATGGAGGAGATGAATGTGTGGCGAAGGAGCTGTTGCAGTGGAGAAGGAATGACATATTTGGATCATGGTAATTTCTTCTGGGGTATATCTGACCTACATAGCAAGGACAGACTGTACCTGCATTGGAAGGGGACTAAATTCCAGGCAGGGAGATTTGCTAGTGCTGTTCAGGAGGCAATAAACCAGTGACGGAGTAGGGGTAAACTCAAAGAGACAGAGAGAAAAGAGTTAAATGTGAGGCTGGTACTGTTCAGAGGTCATACAAGCAAGAGCAAGCCACAGAATGAGGTGCGACTGACCAGTTACACAGCTTTTATTTCAGTGCAAGAGTCTTGACTAGTCAGGCAGATGAGCGCAGGTTATGGTTTTGAACATGGCACTGGGATATTATCGCAACTACAAAGGCATGACTCAGGGGTGGATAGGACTAGCAGCTCAACGTTCCAAGATATAGATGTTATAGCAAGGATAGAAAGGGAGAAGAGAGCAGGGAGAGTGGCGTTTTTGCTTAGGTATAACATTACAGCTGGAATTCGTGAGGACATTCCTGGGAGCCATCCAGGTACGTTATCTGATTGGAACGGAGAAATAAAAGAAGTGATGATCTCCTTATTGGGATTGTGCGATCGACACCAACACCCCCCCCCCCCCCTCCCCGAACAGTCAGCGGGGAATTGACATTCACATTTACCGGAAGATCTCAGTTATCTGAAAGAATAATGTGGTTGTAATGATAATGAATTTTATCTTTCCAAACTAAGCCTCGGAATCCTGTTCAGGGCTTGGATGGAAAGGTGTTTGATCAGTGTATACGAGAACAATTTTGGTTCATATTGTAGGATGTACCTACTAGAGAAGGGAGAAAACTTAACCTTGTTTTTTTCATTTATTCACAGGATGAGGACGTCACTGGCTGAGACAGCATTTATTGCCCATCCCTAATCATCCAGAAGGCAGTTAAGAGACTACCACGTTGCTATTGGTCAGGGGTCACATGTAAGCCAGATCAGATAAGGATGGCAGATCCCTTCCCTGAGCGACATTAGAGAATGACTTATATACATGACTTGGATGTGAATATATGTGGTATGATCAGTAGGTTACAGATTATATCAAAATTGGAGGTGTAGTGGACAGTGATGAAAGTTAGTTCAGATACAACAGGATGTTGATCAGATGGGCCAATGGAGTGTGAAATGGAAGACAGAGCTCAATTTAGATAAATGTAAGCTGCTGCATTTTGGAACGGCAAATCAGGGTAGGATTTATGCAATCAATGGTAAGGTCCTGGCGAGTTCTGCTGAACAAAACGACCATGGAGTGCAGGTTCATTTTTCCTTGAAAGTAGAATTGCAGTTAAGCAGGGGAATCAAGGCAGCATTTGGTACCCTTATATATATATAGGTCAATACATTGAATACAGAAGCTGTGACGACATATAGTGGCTGAAGTGAACATTGATTCAGCCACTTCTGGAATTCTGTGTTAAGTTCGAATTTCCCAGTTTTCGGAAAGATGGTGTGAAATGTGAAAAGGATTACACAAGACATTACCAGGGTTGGAGGATTTGGGTGACAGGGAAAGGCTGAATAACCTGGGTCTATTTTCTCTGGAGAGTCAAAGACTGAAAGGTGACCTAATGGAGATTTATAAATTCATGAGGGGCATGGATAAGGTGAACAGCCGGGGTATCTTCTCCCCAGGTTAGGTGGGTCCAAACAAGAGCAAATGGGTTAAGGTTGAGAGGGCAAAGATTTAAAAGGGTTTTAAGGGGCATCGCTTTCAAGCTGAGTGTGGTCTATGTATGGAATAAGCTGTCAGATCAAGTATTGGGGGCTGATACAATTACAACATTTACAAGGCATCTGATTGATTTAATGAATATGAAGGGGTTCGCGGGATATGGACCAATAGCTGGCAAATGGTACTCCATTTCCTTAGGATTCCTAGTTGGCTTGGACGAAATGTGCTGGACTTCTGCGTGACAGTAATAAACTAAAAGAATCTGCATTCCTTTTTACTGGAGAGCTAGCAGAAGCAAGATAATTGTCCTTGTAGCTGAGAAGGTTAAGCAGTGATTTCGACCAGGTGCAGATTTGTTTCCAGGATATTTAAGTGGCAGACAGAGAGGAGTTGTTAACACTGACACAATTTTTAGAAACTACTTTCAGATAATTGACAAATAATGCAGGGTTAAAATGTGAAGATTATTTTACTCAGTAAGTTCTGAGCATCTGGAACAGTCTGAATGGCAGCTGGAGACAGATTCAGCAGTTAGTCTCAAACAGATTTGGAATTCTCATTTTTAAGGAACGGTTTGGAGGGCTAGGGGCAAATGGCAGGGGAATTGCCAGATTTGCAGCATCTCCAGACGGAGAGACAACAGCCCCAATGGGTTGAATAGCCCCCCAACACCTGTGCTCTGTCCTACTTACCCATTTCAATAACGAAGCTCATCGCAGGGCAAAAATGAGGACGATCCCACCACTCACCTCACAACGATGCCTGGCTGATTGACAGCAACTCACCAACTAAGAGAAGGAGAGTTGGTGTGGACCTGCAGCCGATGAGAGTGAACAGCAGCATAACACGTGACCATGATCTGTCCAGGCGCAGTATCACTGTGAGGGGGCACTCAGTGAGTGTGAAGGGAGTGGGACGGACTGCAGAGTCTGTGACTGACACTGCTACACATGAATTATTAACTCCCGGTAAATTCAAACCAAAAGAACTGTGAATGCTGTAATCAGAAACAACAACCAGGAGGTTCTGGAAAAGGTCAGCAGTTCCAGCAACATATGTGAAGAGAAATCAGAGGTCAAGTTTCTGATCTCTGTGACCCTGAGTTGATGTTACCGGAAAAATAAAATCGGTTTATATGCAGAAGGTAGGGTGGGGGGCGGGGGTGATATAAGTAGTAAAGGATAGGTGGGGATAGAGTGATAAGAATGGTAAATGAATGGATAATGATGTGGCAGGGAGGGTGAATAACTGTTAATGGAGATTGTTAGAGGCTAACCATAGGTAGTGCATAACGGCAGGCTGCGATAAGAAGGTGTGGTGTGTGGTTAGTGGGCTAGGACAAGGGTTTGTTAACCTACTGTTAGCCACTAACTGTCTCCATTGTAAACTGTTCCCCACCAATATCACTCCAAGATTGGAGCCGCCGAGGACACAATCTTCTGGGATATCCTCCCTAACCTCTCTGACCTCCTTTAAGATGAATTTTAAATCGTTATCTTTAATCAACGTTTCCATCATTCATGAAGCACTTTAGGAGCTTTGTCAATGTCGAAAGCTCCATACAATGCAAGTAGTTTAGTTATTTGCTGACATTTGGAGAAACAGGAATGAACCTTCTCTCTTCTACCTGATGAACAGGAGTAAAGCAGAAGCACTATGCATGCAACAGCCCATGAATGGGCCACGGGTGATTGATGTCAGCGCGGGACCAATAAGAGGACAGGGCGCTGGATTAGAGCGCCAAACAATCGGAGTGAATGAGGGGCGAGGCTATACTTGACCACATGATCAGCCTCGCGAGCAGCTCAATGTTGTTGTGAACAAAGCATTGGGAATGTGATTGTGCAGAACACGCAAAAGGTAAGAAATGAACAGCAGGAAGAGGAAGGGAAATGGTGTTGGTATGTGCTCAAAAGTTTTACAGCAACTTAGAGCACATTGGAAAACACAAATTTGAAAATCCAAGGCCATTGTTTGCCTCAGATGGCAATAGGCCCGAGTGAGCGCCGTAATCTTTGTTGGAGAATAGTTATCCTCGGCTCTCAAGTTTGTGAGGAGCAAGCTGCAGCAGGACGGATGCGTAGCCTTCCCTGGCAGGGAGTGATAGTGCAGGATTTACATAATGTGTCAGATTCAGGGTGTTTTCAAAGTCCAAGAGCGTGATGTTGGAAAGCACAGCAGGTCAGGCAGCAGCCGATCGGTGGGAAGGAAAATGGACTGGAAAGACATGTCAAGAGGGCGGTGCCATGTTGGAAGTTTGTGTCTAAGATGAAGTGGGGGGAGGGGAAATGTTGAAACTGCTCAAATCCACATTGATCCCATGTCATTGGAGGATACCAAGGCGGAAGATGAGGCATTCTTCCTCCAGGCATCATATGCTTTGGATTTGGGTGTGAAGGAGGCTCAGGAGCTAAATTTCCTTGGTGATGTGCGAGGGGATGTTAGAGTCTTCGGACGCAACGTGTTTGCTTGTTTAGTGCTTTACTGTTACTTTCACAGAATTTTTATAAATGAGTCTTCCATTGCTGCCCAGCCTCTGAGCATTTGGTGCCATCTTAACGGATTGCATTTACAACAATATCTGTAACGATTTTGTCAGTTTGTCAGTTTGTGAATCAAGTCTGCAAAAAGCTCAGGAACTGAATGGCCCTGGCAGAACCTAAACTGAGCATCACTGAGCAGGTTATTGCTGAGCAGCTGCTGCTTGAGAGCACTGTTGGCGACATCTTCTATTACTTTACGACCAGTCGAGTGTGGACTGATGAAGGAAAATTGGCTGAGTTGGCTGTTTCCTGTGTTTCTGCATTGAACATATCCAGGCAGAGTTCCACGTTGTCAGTCGATGCCAGTGCTGGAGCAGTATTGGGGTTTGTGGTTGGAAAGTTCTGGAGCACCAGCCATGAGTACCGTAGTCCGAACGTTGGCAGGGATCATTCCCCTTTCACTCTTTGTCCATTTCTTGATATTATTTGAACTGAAATGATTGGTTGAGCATCTATAATGTTGGGGACCACTGGAGAAGGCTGAGATGGAAAATTGCTGCAAACGCTGTCGTCTTAGCTTTTGCATGAATGTGAGGCCCCTCCATCAGTAAGGGTGGGGATATTCTGTGATGCTTCCTCCAATGAGGTGTTTAATTGTCCATCAACATTCATGACTGGGTGTTGCAGAATTGCAGAGCTCAGATTTAATCCATTGGTTGTGGGATCGCTTAGTTCTATTTCTTGTCGCTTGTGCTGTTTGGCATGCTGGTTTGGTAGCTCTTTGAGGTATTATACAAGATTACAGTGGTGCTGGAAAAGCACAGCGGGTTAGGCAGCACCTGGGAAGCAGGAAAATCGAAGTTTTTGGCAGGATTCTTTCATCCTAATGAAAGGCTCCTGCCCACAATATCGATTTTCCTGCTTCTCAGATGCTGCCTGACCCGCTGTGCTTTTCCAGCACCACTCTAATTTTGTCTCTGATCTGCAGCATCCGCAGTCCTCACTTTCACCTACATCTTTTAGGTTATCCTAACGGTCCTCCGGGTATGCCATCCTGCACTTTGCACTGAACCAGGATTGATCCACTATCTTGATGGTAATGGTTAAGTGGGGGTATGCCAGGCTATGAGATTTCAGGTTGTGCTGGAGTGCAGTTCTGCTATTGTTGTACTACAGTGCCTCAGAGATGCCCAGATTTGAGGTCCGCCATCTGCTCGAAGTATATCCCATTCAGCAAAGTGATTGTGTCTGTAAACACACTGGAGACTACTCTCCACTTGAAAGCAAGGCATTCACTCCAAAGGACTGTGTGATAGTCGTTCTTACTGATGCTGATATGGACAGATGTATCTGTCGCTGGTCAATTCATAACAATGAGATTTAGTATGTTTTTCCCTCGTCTTGGTTCTCTCACCACCTGCTGCAGGCCCAGTTGAGCAGGTCCGTCCTTTAGGACCCAACCAGCTGAGTCACTAATCCTGTTGCTGAGTTACTCTTAGTGGTGCATATTGCAAACCCATACCCAGAGTACGGTTGACACCATTTACACCCTCAGTGCTTCCTAAAAGTGTTGCTCAACATGAAGGAGTACTGATTCATCAGCCGAGGGAGGACGGTATATGGTAATCAACAGGAGCCATGAGACATCCTGCCGTCTTCTGTTAATGCTGAGTACTCCCGGGGAAAGTTCTTCCTGTCTGTACACCACTGTGCCACCACTTCTGTCTGGTCTGTGCTGCTGATGGGATAGGACATATCTAGGAATGGTGATGGTGGGTTCCTGTTATTGTCAGTAATTTATGATTCCGTGAGTAAGACTATGTCAAGCTGTTCCATGACTAGTCTGTGAGACAGCTGTCCACATATTCGTACTAGTGCCAGGTGTTAGTGAAGAGAAAGTTGCAGGGTCGAGAGGGTTGATTTTGTGGTTGTACTTTCTGGTACCTTGGTAGATGTCATGTGGTCCATCCAGTTTGTTTTCTTTGCTGAGAATTTACAGTTATGAAGACAATGGGTAGCTTGCTGGGCCACTGCTACATTGGCAGTTATCTTTCCCGAAAGGGCATTAGGGATTTTTTTCTGCCATTGACAGTTGTTCAATGGAGATCAGTCGATTCTTAATTCCAGTTGCATTTTTAATTGAATTGAGTTTCCACCATCAACCGAGGTGGGATTCGAATCCGGACTTTAGTTCTACATTTTAATATTCTGGATAGAAGTTCAATACATCAGGTTTGTTCACTCATTTTAAATCTCACTAACCAGGATTGTTTCTTTGTTAAACACTGTCCATCATCGGGTCTTCTCCATTCTCCCCAACAAGTGAGGAGCACATGCAGTTTCTCTGTCACTAAGATTGAGACAATCCGATAAGCTGCCTCTGCTGCTCCATCCCTTCCATTAGCCTACGAAGCCAAACTGCCTCACGTGGTGCTCATAGTTTTAGTCTTAAACTAACAGTTTTCTCCATTTTCTTGTCAAGCTTAATTAGAGTTCATCTTGACCCTTTCCCCTAGCCTCACTAAACTACAGCCACTACAACTTTGTCTTCTCCTCCTCATCATCAGCTTCCCTCACCACTTCGCAGGTACTGTTCTTTGTTCTGTCTGTTTTTTCTAGTTATGTCCTTCTCACCCATTCTGCTAAATCTAATATTTGACCTCACTGTCGTTGTAAACTCTTGCTCCACCTCCACTCTCCGTTTCCTTTCTGAATACCTTGTATTTGGTGTCTCTCCAGGATGTATCCTTAGTCCCTCCTGTTTCTCACCTACATACTTCCAGGAGGTGACATCGTTCAAAATATCGTGTTGGGTTTCACACGTACTTTAACAATGCCCAGCTGTACCTCCTCATCACCCGCACGAGGTGGCATAATGGCACTGTGTTTAGCACTGCTGCCTCACAACACCAGGGTCCCAGTTTCGATTCCATCCTTGGGTGACTGTCGATGAGGAATTTGTGCATTCTCCTCGTGTCTGCGTGGGCTTCCTCCGGGTGTTCCGGTTTCTTCCCACAGTCCAAAGATGTGCAGGTCAGGTGAATTGGCCATGTTAAATTACCCGTAGTGTTAGGTACAATAGTCAGATGGAAACCGGTCTGGTTGGGTTAGTCTTCGGAAGGTCGGTGTACACTGGTTGGGACGAAGGGCCTGTTTTCACACTGTATGTAATCTAATCTATTCGAATCTCTCTCCATTGCTGCACTGTTACAGTTATCGAATTGCTTATCACGCTTTTTCTACCCGATTCAGTGTAAGTTCTTCCAATGAAACGTTGCAATGTTTGAACCCAATGCATTCAGTTGTTATTACAAATTAATTTCGCTTACAGCTGAGCCCCTCCCTCTCACTGGGATCTCTCTGAGGCAGAACTACACTCTGCACAGTATTGCTCGCAATTCTGACCCCAAGGTAAGCGTCTGATCAGACATCTACACAATCACAAGCAGGAATTACAATCTCTTAAATGTTGCTTATCTCCTCCTCACCCCAGCTCCGTTGCTACGGAAACCCCCGACCCGTGTCTGTGTTGCCGTAAGCCTGATGAATCCGAAACAGAACCACTGATTCCGAGAATAATGTAGAATCTGGTTCTGGACACCCCCATGTTTGGAAACATCTTCTGAGTATTTACCCAGTCAAACCCCTTAAGAATCGCATATGTTTCAATCCGATTACCTCTCATTCGCCCAAAATCCAGGGAGAAGATTCCCAATTTCAACAGCCATTGCTTAAATGATAATCCCTACAAAGCAGGGATTATACCAGTCAATGTTCTCTGAAATGCTTCAAATAAAGTGATACATTTCATTAAATAAATGGACCAAAACGCCTTACATTACTCCAGATGCGGTCTCATACGCACTTCGGACAGTTGCCCTAAGTATATACTCCAAACACTGATACTGCAAACTCCTTGAAATAAGGAACAACATTCTTATTCCCCTTTTTGATGACCTGTTGTAACTGCGTGCTAGCTTTCTGTGTTTTCTGCACAATTACCTGTAGCTTTCTACAATTTACACCATCTAAATAGTACGCTGTTCTTTTATTATCTCCTCCAAAATGAGCAACTTCACAATTTCGCAAGTTATATTCCATTTTCGAATTTGTTGCTCACTTCTCCTGTGAATATCTGTCTGTATTATAATCCTCTTGGAACATTAATACTATGCTTTTCTCTGAGGTTACCCACTTCATTCATTTAAACATTTCCTGGGAGCTCTGGGCAGTGAGCAGCATTCCCAGTTGTTATCCTTTTCGGGATACTCTATGGAATGACTGTGAGGGCATTGCTGACCATTCTTCAGAATGGCGATAACCTGCCCACCAAGCTGCATTCGCCTTTCACACCCAATGTCTTATTCGTGCGGTGCAGCAACAGCTCGGAAGGAAAGAAACTAAGCAAATCCAGATCACTGCATCTCACCAACTCTTGGAATATTCTGTCCCATGTGTCAAAGATCTGTTCTGTTCAGTCACATGAAGTCCCAAGGTGCAAATTCATAGAAACCCATATAGATTTTTCCCTGTATTGAATGCTGATGTCCACAAGGGGATAATGTCTCCAGTCATCCTGTGGCAGGAGGAGGGGATGGTTTGAGTTTCCAATCTTAACTGACAGTGACGGACTTTATAAACTTGTATTACAGGAAATTACAGGTGGACATTCAGATGGTAATCTCAGTAATTCCAACGCCAAACTCTAACAGAATTACTCACTTCATCAGGATATGGATATTTGCATCGTATGCGAGTATTGTTTTCCAGTTCGTTCTCATTTGCTGCATAAACGTTTTTCCTTTGAATCGAACCATTCTCGAAATAGATGTCCCCAAAATCTTCAATATCTGTCCCGTAATCCTTTTATGATGAGCTGATGCGTGTTAAGTTTATCAACTTGATGTTCATCTTTTGTAAACGACTATCTCACAGCTCCCCTCAATTTCCTTTGCTACAAGGAGAACAATTCCAGTTTCTCCAAACCCCTGATTCCCTAATGTCTGTTTGCTCTCTATAAGGTCACAACAGGATTGTGTTGGACGATTCTCCATTTGTCTGCATCAGTGCAGCTCCCAACAATATGAAAGAAAGTGAACATCCTCCAGGGCAAAGCACTGTGCCTGAATAGTGTCCTATCCACCACTTTCAGCATTTTCCCTCTCCAATCCCGAGGCACTGTGGCATCATTGCGTAAAAGGAAAAAAAAAGCATTGCTTTAGCAGACTTAATTAGAGAGAGATGACTGGTGGTATTTTAACCTGAAGGTTATACCAGCCCAGGTAAGGGGAGAGGTTGAGAAGGAGAGTCCATCTCTTGCAGATGGATATACTTGATGTGTATCATCAACACCCATGCCTCTGCAACTAAATTTCCCCTTTCTTTGAACCATCCTGGTAAATCTCCTATGCACTCTCTTTGGGATCCTGCCAAATTTACCAATGTGTGAGTGATCTCTGGATGGACAGAACCAGCTGCTCCATATTCTTGTGGGTAATGCCAACACGGAACAACAATTGCACTAAACCTCACTGTCTGTAAGGGTGGGAGACACAGGAATCCCGAAAACATTTAGTATGTATTTAGCTGTAAACTGGCGATGCCATGACAGATAACAAAATGGAACAACTACTGGAAAATATATTTGGATAGGTTGGTAGTCGTTTTCTTTGTCACAGATACAATAGACCACACTGTCCTTTTTCTGTCTTGTAGACCACTGAGATGATTGATAGAGGAATATGACAAGCCACTTTTGAAATCAGGTCAGAGAGGTGATATTAGATAAGATGACAAATGATTGGTTGACGATTTTGGGAATAAAGTGAGACGGAGGGGTTCAGGAGGAAGTTCTGGAGCCTGGGGCGAGGGTACAGGAATCTGATAATGCCATTGTCACATGCGAAGTAAATAGAGGGTATTCTCAAGGTTGGAACTGCACATATAGCAGCGCTTGGAGAGACTCGAAGAGATTAGATACCTGGAAGATAATGAGGCTGGAAGAGATTAGAGTTCGGGAGGATTGTGAGTTTCGAGAATGTCACAGCGATAGAGATGGTTGTGACAGCAGAGCTAGTGTGGGTTTTGAGCCTGCAGAAGAATTCGAGATAAGGAGGAGTCCTGAGGCTGGATGAGGTGACAGTTATAGATTTGTGAAAATAGAGGAATTCACAGATAGTGAGAGTAAGTCGTAGAGATATACAGATCCAAAACAGATCCGGTCATCCAACCAATCCACGTCAACATTCACTCCAAACTGAACTATTCCCACGTGCCTTCGCTTTGTCCAAACTCATTCAAACAACGTCGCTGCCCAAAGGTCGTTCTCAAAGAATCCCATTCCCTACTCTATATCCACCCAACCTACACATCCATGAACCTGGAAGAAACTCACGCAGACACGGGAAGAATGTGGCAACCCCACAGAGACAGTCGCCCACGTCTGGAATCGAACTTGGGATCCTAATGCTGTGGCAGCAATGGTAATCACTGAGCCATTGTGCAACCCTACAATTGTAATTGCATTCACAACTACCACTTCCTCTGGAAGCTAGTTTCACACATGAACCACTATCTGTACAAAAATTAAAAAAATAAAATCCCGAACGTCTTCTTAAAGCCATTCTCCTCTCACCTTAAAATGTATTTACCCAGTCTTGAATCACGCACCATCCTGGATGAGGTGACAGTGATAGAGTTGTGAAGATAAAGGAATTAACAGACAGCGAGAGTTAGTCATAAAGAATTACAGCACCAAAACAGACCCGGTAATCCAACTAATCCATGGAAAGGAAACCAACTATTGACATTATCCGTCCCCCTATTGATTTTATAGACCTCTAATACGATCACCCTCTCAGACTACTTCGCTCCAGTGAAAGTAGTTCCAATCTATGCAACCTCTGCTTATAATTCAAATCATCCATTCCCATCAACATCCTGATAAATCTCTTCTGAACCAGCTCCAATTTAAAAATATCCTCCCAATAACAGCGCAACCAGAATTGGACACAGAATTTCAGAAGAAGCCTCACCAACATTCTGTATAACGGCAGCAAAGCGATTACCTAAACTCAAAGATCTCAAAAATGGAGGTATGTGTTTCAACACCTTTTTAACCACCCTGTCGACATGTGAAGCAAACTTAAAAGACCTGAACCCCCTGGTGCCTTTGTTCTCTATCATTAATCAAGGCTCGACTGACCTCGTTTGCTTTATCAGGACGTAACAGTTTGCATTTATTCAAATCCAAAAATCCAAAAGATCCTGAGACTGCAAAGACAGTCGAAGTAAATTAAGAGAGAAGTCAAGACGGCAAAAAGGGGACATGAGATAGCTTTGTCAAATAGATAAGAATAATCCAAAGGAACTTCTTTTATATAAATACCTTAAGAACAAAATGGTAACTAGAGACAGAACTGGATCCCTCAAAGAGCAACGAGGCAGCCTATATGTGGAGCCACAGGAGATGGGGGAGATACTAACCGAATATTTGGCATCAGTGTTTACTGTGAAGAAGGAGATGGAATATATGGATTTGGGGAATAGATGTTGACAATTTGAAAATATCCAACTTATAGAGGAGGAGATGTTGGGTGTGTTGTAATACATAAAGTTTGATAAATTCCCCAGGACATGATCAGGTGTACCCTTGAATTCTGTGGAAAGCTGGGAATGTGATTGTTGGGCCCCTTGCTGAGATATTTGCCTCATTGATTGCCAAAGGTGAGATGCCGGAAGACTAGTAGTTGGTTAAGAAAGGTGGTAAAGTCAAGCTATGGAACTATCAAACGGTGAGCGAGATGTAGGTGCAGCACAAGTTGTTGGAATGAATCCTGAGGGAGAGGATTTACAGTATTTGGAAAGTGAAGGACTGATTAGTGATAGTCAGCATGGCTTTGTGTGTGGGAAATCATGTCTCACAAACTTGAGGTTTTTTGGAGAAGTGACAAAGAGGATTGATGACGGCCGATTTGTGGACATGATCTTTATGGACTTCAGTAAGACGATCGACAAGATTCCCGATAGGAGACTGGTTAGCATAGTTAGATCTCATTGAATACAGGGAGATTTAGCGATTTGAATATAGAGCTGGCTCAAAGTTAGAAGACAGAGGATGGTATTGGAGGATTGCTTTTCAGATTGGAGTTCTGAGACCAGTGAAGTGCCACAAGGATCGGTGCTGGGTCCACTACTTTGCTTCGTACTTAAAAATGATTTGGATATAAACATAGGAGGTATACTTCGTAAGTTTGCAGAGGACACCAAAATTGGAGGTGTAGTGGACAGTGAAGAAGGTTACCTCGGATTACAATGGCATCTTAATTGGATGGACCAATGGGCTGAACAGTGACAGATGAAGTTCAATTCAGGTAAATGAGAGGTGCTGCATTTTGGAAAAGCAATCTTAGCTGGACTGATACATAGAACATAGAACAGCACAGCTCAGTGCAGGTCCTTCGGCCCTCGATGTTGCGCAGACCTGTCATACCAATCTGAAGCCCATCTAACGTACACTATTCCATGTACGTACATATGCTTGTCCAATGATGACTTCAATGTACTTAAAGTTGGCGAATCTACTACCGTTGCAGGCAAAGAATTCCATACCCTTACTTCTCTCTGCGCGATGAAACTACCTCTGACATCTGTCCTATATCTATCATCCCTCGATTTAAAGATATGCTTTTTCATGCTTGTTGTCACCATATTTGAAAAAAAAGCTCTGTCCACCCTATCTCAGCCTCTGATTATCTTATATTTATTTTTAATGGAATATTACTAGATGTTGTTGGGGAACAAATAGACTTTGCAGTGCTGGTTCATATTTCTTTTAAAGTGGAGTCGCAGGTAGATGGAACAGCGAAGAAGCTGTTTGGTCTGCTTCCCTTTATTGTTCAGAGCATTGAGTATAGTCGTTGGAAGTTCATGTTGCATTTGAACGTTACAATGGTTAGGATACGCTTGGAAAATTGTGTGCAATTCTGTACTCAGCCTATCGGAAGGATGTTGTGAAACTTGAAAGGGTCCAAAAAGAATTACAAGGATTTTGGCATGGTTAAAGTGTTTTAGCTGTAGGAAGAGGCCAAATAGGCTGGGATGTTTTTCCCTGGAGCATCAGAGGCTGAGGGGTGACCTCATAGAGGTGTATAAAATCATGAGGGGCTTGCATAGCATTATCAGAAAAGTTATTTTTCCTGGGGTAGGAGAGTCCAGAAATAGAGGGTAGAGGTTTTTGGTGAGAGGGGAAAGATATAAAAGGGAACTAAGGAACAACTTTTTCACACAGAGGGTGGTGGGTGTATGGAATGAGCTGCCAGAGGAAGTGGTGGACGCTCGTACAATTAGTGCATTTTAAAGGAACCTGTATATTTAATTTGAACAGTTTGGAAGGATATGGCCCAGGTGCTGGCAAAAGGGACTAGATTATATGAGGATATCTGCTCGGCATGGACAAATTTGAAAGAAGGTTCCATTAACTCTGTGACTCATTGCGCAGTGGGTTTCAGTCTCTTAACAGATAAACCTTAGTCTGTTTTATTTTAGTAAAGCTATAACATTCAGAGCGGTGAGGGTTTATTTCTTTAAATACACATCTTATGATATTTTGGTTAAACCTCAAAAATATAAAATATTAGTTCTAATATATTCTAGAGTAATATTTTGTGAAGCAGCAAGACTGCCTTTTTCTGGGTCAGTAGAATGTTAGGGTGCAGAGACGGCCATTTATAGAGTGATGTGTCCTTTCTGTCGGACGTGGGAGATTAGGGAGAGTTCTAATGATCCTGATGATTGTCTGCAGGAAGTGAGCATGCAAATCATATGGGATTTCATGGATCAAAGGGAACGGTCGTTAAATGTTATGAAGAATTTACAGGAATCGGGAGTTTGATAGGTGGCAGTTTCAGAAAGGTAGGAAAACTTCACATCCAGTCAGTTAGATGGGTAAACTCTCTGAAGGGTAGGAGTAGAGGGCAGTTAGTGAGGATTCTCCTATGGCTATCTCCGTCTCAAACATGTATACTGTTTCAGAAAACGTCGGGATCACAGACTCTCAGGAGAATGTAGCACTGACAGCCAAGTTACTGGTACTGAAACTGACTAGAGTGCATGAGAGGTATATAAGTTTCCAGGTAATCAATGGTGATAGGGGACTGTCTAGTCAGGAGCGTTCACTGCCGTTTATGTAGCTGAGAGTGAAACATCAGAATGGGATGGTGCCTTAGAACCAGAGTCAAGTATGTCTCACAGAGGTGCAGAATATTCTGAAGAGGGAAGAATAACTCCTTTGAGATCATTGTACATTGATACCAACTACAAAGGAAGGAAAAAAGGATGACGTCCTGATGAGAAAATATAGCAAATTAGCCTGAAAGACAAAAAGTAGTCCCATGTGAGTAATAATATCTGAATTGCTCCCAGTGCCACATACTAGTGAGAATAGGAATATTAGGATAGAGAAGATGAACGTGTGGCGAAGGATCTTGTGCAAGGGAGAAGGTTCCCGATTTTGGATCATTTGACTCTCTGCAGTGGTAGAATTGACCTGCATAAGAAGGACGTATTGTATCTGAATTGGAATGGAAGACTTGCTGATGCTACTCGAGAGGCATTAAACCAGTGAGGGAGTGGTATATTTAGAAAAGAGAGAAGTCTGAGGCTGATACTGTTCAGAAATCAAACAGTCAAGGCAGGCAAGGGTAAGTCACAGAATGAGGTACGAATGACCAGTTACACTGCATTTATTTCAATGCAAGAGGCCTGACAGGGAAGGCAAATGAGCTCATGGTATGGTTTTAAATATGGGACTGCGATATCATGGGCATAACAGAAACGTGGCTCAGGGATGGATGGCAGCGTAATGTTCCAGGGTATAGATGTAAGAGGAAGGATAGAAAGGGGGAATCAGAGACGAAGTTGAGTGGCGTTTTTGATGAGGGATAACATTATGGTTGTGCTTAGGGAGGATATTCATGACAGTACGTCCAATGAAGTCATTTGGATGGAACTGGGAAATAGGAAAGTGATGATCACTTTAGAACGTCGAACATAGAAAGGTCCAGCACAGAACAGACCTTAGGTCCACGATGTTGTGCCGAGACTTAATCCTAATGTAAAATATGGTAACTTAACCTACGCATCCCTCAACTCACTGCTATTCATGTGAGCTTAAATGTCCCCAAAGACTTCGCTTCCAACACCTTAGGTGGTAGCGCATTGCATGCATTTACAACTCTCTGCGTAAAGAACTTACCTTTGATGTCTCCTTTACACTTTCCTCCTAATATAATCAAACTATGACTTCACGTATCTGTCAATCATGCCCTGCATTAAAGTCTTTGGCTATTGACTCGATCTATTGTTCTCATTATTTTGTACACCTCGATTAGGTCTCCTCTCTTCGTCCGTCTCTCCAGAGAGAAAAGTCTGAGCTTATTAAACTTTCTTCATAAGGCAAGCCCTCTCCAAAGCCTCTGTATCTTTCCTCCAGTAGAACGACAAGAACTGGACACAATATTCCAAGTGTGGTCTCACTAGGGACTTGTAGAGCTGCAGCAAAACCTCGCGGCTCATAAACTCGATACCCATGTTAATGAAAGTCAAAACACAATATGCTTTCTTAACAATCCCATTCACTTGGGTGGCAACTTTGAGGGATCTATGTACTTGCACGTCCAGATCCCTCTGTTCCTACACACTACCAAGAATTCTGTCTTTAATCCTATATTCAGCATTCGAGCTAGGCCTTCCAAAATGTATCACTTCGCATTTATCCAGGTTGAACTCCATGTGCCATGTCTCAGCCCAGCTCTGCATCCTGTCTATGTCGCGCTGCAGCCTGCAGTATCTCTTGATACTATTGGCGACACCTCCAACCTTAATGTTATCTGCAAATTTACTAATCGACTCCTCAACTTCTTCATTCAAGTCATTTATAAAAACTACAAAGATCTGAAGCACAAGAACAGAGCCCTGCGGGACCCCACTCAACACTTACCTCCAGGCCGAATACTTTCCATCTACAACCATTTTCTACAACCCCTGCATGCGGGGTTAGGCATGCAGTCGGAGATCGGCGAAGGGGCGGGGTTAGGCGTGGTGACGGAACTGGCCGGGGGGCGGGGCTAGGCGTGGGGGCGGAGACACATGCAGCGTTGTGGGCGTGTAGGTTAGTGACGTCACTGGGGGCCGAAGTGGCTGCGGCGACCACAGAGACAGAGTTATTCCCCATAGCTGCGGAGGTCGCGAATCTGCCGGCGATTGCCTTCATGGCGATATATTTCCCTCCCCTCCCCTATCAGCATTCCGTAAAGACCACTCCCTCCGTGACTCCATCGTCAGATCCACACCCCCCACCAACCCAACCTCCACTCCCGGCACCTTCCCCTGCAACTGCAGGAGGTGCAAGACTTGCGCCCACACCTCCCCCCTCACCTCCCTCCAAGGCCCCAAAGGAAACTTCCATATCCGCCACAGATTCACCTGCACCTCCACACACATCATCTATTGCATCCTCTGCACCCGATGTGGCCTCCTCTATATTGGGGAGACAGGCCGGGTAGTTGTGGAGCGTTTCAGAGAACACCTCTGGGACACCCGGACCAACCAACCCAACCACCCTGTGGCTCAACATTTCAATTCCCGCTCCCACTCCATCAAGTATATGCAGGTCTTTGGACTCCTCCATCGCCAGACCACAACAAAACGACGGTTGGAGGAAGAGCGCCTCATCTTCCGCCTAGGAACCCTCCAACCACAAGGGATGAACCAGGATTTCACCAGTTTCCTCATTTCCCCTCCCCCCACCTTGTCTCAGTCAAATCCATCGAATTCAGCACCGCCTTCCTAACCTGCAATCTTCTTCCCGACCTCTCCGCCCCCACTCCAGTCTGACCTATCACCCTCACCTTGTCCTCTTTCCACCTATCACATTTCCGACGCCCCTCCCCCACGTCCCTCCTCCCTACCTTTTATCTTAGCTGCTGGACAAACTTTCCTCATTCCTGAAGAAGGGCTTATGCCCGAAACGTCGATTCTCCTGTTCCCTGGATGCTGCCTGACCTGCTGCGCTTTTCCAGCAACACATTTTCAGCTATGCTAAATGTTGTGATCACTTTCACCAAAGTGCTCTCCTACCGCGAGATCTGAAACCTGTCCTGGCTCAGTGCCAAGCCCCAAATTCAAATTGGCCTTGTCCCTTGTCGGACATTCCACACACTGAGTAAGGAAACCCTCCTGAATACACCTGACAAAAAGGCTGCATACGATCCATCTGCACTGAGGAGGTTCCACTTGATATTGGGAAAGTTGAAATCACCCAAAACAACAATCCTGCTACTATTTTTCCAGAATCTGCCCACCTATGAGATCTTCAGTCTCTCTTCTGCTATCAGGTGGTCTCTAGAAAACTCAATGCGATTGCTGTTCCCTCTCTTTTCATTTTAAACGTTCTAAACCCTGAAACATCAAGCAAACATCCCTGCACCTGTGAAACCCACATCTGCGTTATGTCCACAACATTGTAGCTCCAAGTCCAGATCCATGCTCTAAGTTCATTACTCTCATGCCGGACACGCCTTGCAATAAAGCAGACACACTTTAACTGATCCCTTTTGTTTCATCGCGTAAGAAATCTTCCGATAGATTCAATATATCCTGTCACTGTCCTGTCTGCAACTGACCACCTCTCAGACATGTAGCGCCGATTCCCACGCCCCTGCCAAACTAATTAAAATCCTCGCGAATCGCACGAGCAAATCTCCCACCCAAGACATCTCTATCCATCCAGTTCAGATGCAACCCTTCCTTCATGTACAGTTCCCACCTTCCCCAGATTTTATCCCAATGGTCTACGTATGTGTAGTCCTCCCTCCTGCACCAACCGTTCAGCCACGTGTTAAGCTGCATTCGCTGATTGTTCCTCATCTCACTATCTCGTGGCACCGGTAGCAAACCTGAGATCTCTACTCTACTCGTCCTGTTGTTCAGCTCCCAACCTCACTATCTGTAGTCACTTTTAAGATCCTCAGTCCCTTTCTGGCTATATCGTTGGTGCCAAAATATACCACGATTTCTGGCTGCTCACCCTCTCCCTTCAGAATCTTGTAAACTCGATCAGTGACATTCCTGACCTTGGCACCACGAAGGCAACATACCTTCCGGGAGTCCCGTTCCTGACCACAAATTCTACTGTCAATCCGTTTAAGTATTGAGTCCCATACCAGTAGCGTTTTCCTATTACCTACACCTCCCCCTTCTGTACACAGTGCCATGTTCAGTGCCAGAGATCTGACAACTATGGTTTTTTTCCTGGTAGGCTGTCCCCACCAGCAGTATCCAAAATGATATACTTTAATGGCTGACTCGTGGTTCCTGCCTACCAGCGTGATGTACTGAGTAGTCTCCTTATCTTCACGTGTATTAGCAGACGAACAGGAGGGTAGAAGAAAACCAGTAGCTTGGCGGCATCAGGAGGTGGAGAAGTCAACATTTTAGGTCTAACCGTTCTTCCCGACTGAGGGTGAGAGTTGGGGGATCTGCAGATAAAGAGAGAAGGAAATGTTTGTGATGGGAAGAACAGCAGGTTGCTGAAGTAGGGATAGGTGGACACAAGTGATAGATGCAATATGGTTGGTCGATGAGAGAGAATCCGGTTGGTAAATGAAAACCAGAGTCGTTAGGCGGAATGGAAGGGAGGAGGTGGACTTGTAATGGTGTAGTTGCATGGCTGGGAATGCCATTTTAAATTGCAGAACTCATTGTTGTGTACTTCGACCTAGAGGCTGCCCAGGCGGACAATGAAGTGCTGTTCCTCCAATTTGCGATCTGACTCACCGTGGCAACACAGGAACCCAAGGATGGTAATGTGAGAAAGGGATTGGAAAGGGGGATTGAAATGGGTCCTGAGAAGATCGTATCAGGAGCGCAGGATGCAGTAAAGTAGGATAGAAGAGAGACAGGTGAAACTCTATCTCACCTGGATAGACACGGAGAGCTCTGTAAGGATGTGAGCGGAGTGGTGTGCTGATAGGTGATGCATCTATTCCAGTTGCAGGGGATGTTTCGGGTGGGGGAAACTGGAGGAATGGGTGAGGAGTGTGGCATAGAGATTAGCGAAGCGATTTGTAAATATGAAGACCATCCTATAATCATCAACTGGTTAACTTGACTTTGCTGACTAAGATGCAACTTCGCAAGTTCGAGTTCTCTTTCTCGGTATTTCTCCCTTTCTTCTCTCTCTCTGCCCAACTAAGAGCCAATTCTCTCCCCGTCTTTTTCCTCTCTCTGTCTCTTTTTTCTCTATCTCTCTCCCTCTCTTTCTCTTTGTTTATCTTCTAACTCCATTTTCCTCAATTGTAATTTATGTTTTTTTCTTGCTCTACTGCACGTGTCTCTTTCTCTGACACACATAATTGTTTGTCTAACTTACTTACAATTTCAACTTTACTTGGTCTTTCGTTGAACACAAATCTAACTTCTTAGTTAAATCTAAAAATATGTTATTTTTCTTTATTTCTAAACTTTCTGGAATAATTTCAGAACCATCTTCAAATTCTTGAACTGCTTTCACAATTTTAAGAGCCATTTCTCTCACTTTTAATTGAAGCAACCACAAGTCAAAAAAATTAAACAATTGATCTCACTTAAATTTTATTGAAAGATCCAAGGCACTAACTTGCAAGTGTTCAAATCTGCTGGTATTATTGTCGTTCCTTCAAATCTGTCTCAACCAGTTTAAATCTCAGATGAAAGACCACAAGCTGATAAATCCCATCACCGAGACCCAAGTTAAGACATGGGGTTAGCCCCAAGCACTCCCGCCCCTAACCCCCTGATTTAAACCAGAAACACAGAAATGATTTAATCAGCGTCGTAATCTGTGAAAGCTCGAGAAGCCAAGACCATTCAAAATGTCACTGTTTCAAGTAAAATCTCGCAATACTTTTCAGGTCTAACAGAGAACAAATAATTACTCCATCTAATGTTCTTTTAGGGAAATTATAAACCCTATTGTCCCTGCACGTGTCCCCTCTCACCCTGCATATTTATTTAATTAATTCCAGGTGTCCATTGGGGGACCTACAGTACAAACCTGATAACGTCACCATCCCCTACTTATTTCTTAGCTCCACCCACAAAGCCTCACTGGATGAACCTTGGCTTATTTTATCCCTGATCACTGCTGTGATGATCACCTTAACCAAACATGCAACACCTCCTCCGCTCCTTCCTAGACGTCTGGCCCTCCTTAAGCACCTGTAAGCTGGTTCATTCAGTTGTCAGTCCTATCTCTCCCTCAGCCATTTTCCTGTAATGGCCATGATATCCCTCTCTAATGTATCTGTCCACGCTCTGAGTTTACCGGCCTTACCTGTCAGCCTTTGAAACAGAACCAATTTAATCCAACAGGCATTCCTTGCTCACTGTTGTGTTCCAGCCTGACCTGTATGTCCAAATTACTATTTTTTGATTCCTATGTCTCCTTCTTGCCTCGGACTTGCTTCGCAGCTGTTCGGGATCCCACTTCTCCTACCAATTATAGCACTGCCAAACCTCGGTGCGATGATATGGCCCCTCCCTCCAATCCAGGTACAAACCGTCCGTCTTGAATAGGTCAGCTCTGCCGCAGAAGAGATCCCAGTGATCTAAAAATCTGAATCCCTGCACACTGCACTGATTCTTCAGCTACGCATTGATCTGCCATATCCTCCTGTTCATGTCCTCACTAGCACGTGACACTGGAAATAATCTTGTACTATCATTGTCATGGTCCTGTATTTTTAACGATTTCCCTCGCTCTCTGCAGTAACTCCACAGGACCTCATCGATATTTCTATATATGTCATTTATACCACATGTACAATGGGGTCTGGCTGCTAACGCCCAACACCCACACCCACACCCTCCGAGGACGTTGTGCAGCCACTTGTAGATAACGTGTACCCTGGCATCTAGGAGGCAACACACCATGGTGGATTCCCATTTGCGGCCACAACATTTCCTGTCTACCCCCCTAACTATAGAGTCGCCTATCTCTGAGCAAACCCCCTTACTTTTACACTTTCCTGCCGTGCCCCTGAGCCAGTTGTAGTGCAAACCGACCTTGCTACCGCTGCTTTCTCCTGAATTGTCATCCTCCTAACATTATCTGAAACAAATTTACTTGTTTATGAGGGGAATGGTCACAGGGGATTCCTTCACTCTGCCTTCTCCCTTTGCCTTTCAGGGTGGTCGCCCAGCTACTCTCTGCCTGGAACACGACAAGTAGCAAGGAACACCTGGTGGATTAAATTGCATATATTTCAATGCAAGAGGGCTGTCAGGAAAGGCTGATTAATGCAGGGCATTAATTGGTATGTGGGACTGGGGTACCACAGTCATTACAAAAGGAGGGACGTGGCTGTGATCACCTCACTAAATCTCTTATCTATGAAGTGATCAGCATCTCGAATGATTCTGAATGCATCCAGCTCCACCTCCCGAAAACGTTCTCCCAGGAGCTGCAGATGGGTGAACCGCAAATGCATGTAGTCATCAGGGATAGTGGCAGTCTCCCTGAGTTCCTACATTCAACAGGAAGAACACGCAACTGCTCTAATTGCCGTCTGAACTCCTGTAAGACGGAAGTTTAAAGGACTTTACGTGAGCTAACCTGTAATTTTGGCTGAGTTGCCGCTGTCTGAAATCTCTTGAACCAAACCCTTACTTCTGACAATGTTACAAAAAATTTAGCAAAAGCATATCACTCCAACCCTCCACAACGCGACTCCTCCAATCGTCCATTTAGATTTGGTTTGGGAAGGAGGGAGACACTGGAGTGATGTAGTGTTTGGACATTCAGCACTCTTCAACAACAGGCCCAGGATGCTCTTCTGCACACTGCATGTCACTGGTTGGCCTTGGGGGGTGTTTGCCGGATGTCTTCCATACCAATCTGCATCATCACAGTCCTCTGCTTGTCTTTTCTGGCTATTAGTATTGCATTTATGAATTCCTTGAATCCGTTGATTGCATTCCAAACTATGCCTCACTCCAGATGGAGAGAGGTTAATGTTCCAGTGAACACAGGGCTATTGGAAAGAGAATATCAAAGACATAAGAGCAATAGCATTCCCACCCCTCACTGAGTCTGACTTTCCTTTCAATAACATTGTATTTATTCTGATAATCCCTTTTCCACTTCCCTGCAATTTTACCCGGAATCGTTGTTGAAAAAAATATGTCTCTCTCAGCCTTGATGATATTTAATGATTCCATAAGTCCATAAGAAATAGGAGTAGAAGTAAAGGCATTCGGCCAATCGAGTCCACTCCGTTATTTAATCATTGCTGATGGGCATTTCAAAGCCATCTACTCGCACTGTCCCCGTATCCCTTAAGCCCTTGTGAGATTAACCATTATATGAAACTCTACCTTGAAGACATTTACTGTCCCGGCCTCCGCTGCGCTCTGTGGCCATGAATTCTCCAGGCCCACCACTCTCTGGCTGAAGAAATGGCTCCTAATTTCCGTCCCCCTCTAATTCTAAGGCTGTGCCCACGAGTCCTGGTAACCTCACCTGACGGAATCAATTTCCAGTGTCCACCCTTTCTAAGACATGCATTATCATATAAGCTTCCATTAGATTTCCCCTCCAACGAATGTAACTCCCGGACCTTCAGCCGTTCATCATGTGTCAGGCCTAACATTCCAGGGACCATCCGTGTGAATCTCCGCTCGACACACTCCAGTGCCAGTATGTCCTTCCTGAGGGGGTCCAAAACTGGTCACAACATTTTAAATGCTGCCTAACTAGAGCTTTATAAAGTATCAGTCGCAATTCACTGCTTTTACATTCCAACCCTCTCGAAATAAATGACACATTACATTTGCTTTCTTAACCACGGACTCAACCTGCAAGTCATCCTATCGAGAATCCCATACAAGCACTGTTAAATACCTTTGTAGTTTGGATTTGGAGATGCCGGTGTTGGACTGGGGTGCACAAAGTTAAAAATCACACAGCACCAGGTTATAGTCCAACATATTTAATGGGAAGCGCACTAGCTTTCGGAGCGATGCTCCTCCTGTGTTAGGGCTCAATCCTAACACAGAATTGATAGCAAAAAATTACAGTGTGAAGTAACTGAAAGCATGCATTGAAAAATTGATTGTCTGTTAGCCTTTTATCTGTTAGAATGCAGTGATAGTTTCACTTCTTTCATGTGTAAATCACAAAACCTTTTATAATAAAAGTTGCATTCTCAGGTTAGCTGTTAACAATGGTGATAGCTAGACAATATATTGAAGGTGTTGGCCCCCTGTGTTCTCTGTCTATGCCATGATGTTTAGATTGATCCTAATCTAAAAGGTGAGATAACGGAGTTTTACATAAATTCATGCAGTTTTTGAGCTCAGAGTTCTACATGAATGTATGCAGTTTTTGAGCAAAGTACAATGCAACCCTGCAAGTACAAATTCACCCCACAAAATATATGTGTGCATGTGGGTCTTTGTGTGTGTCTGTCTCGGTTGGGGGTTGTGAGTATGAGAAAGTGTATGTGTGTGTGTAGTGATGCAGAGTGTCTTAAGTCTGTGAGGGGGCGCATGTGTGAGTGTGGGAGTGTGTGTCTATAAGGGTGTCTGTGTGCGCGTCTGTGTGTATGCATGTCCGTGTGTATGTGTGTATAGGATTGCCTGTGTGTGTGTGACAGTGTGTGTGTGTAGGAGTATCCGTGTATGTGTATAGTGCAATGGTGGTCACCTGTAATGTGACATCAACCCAATGTCCCAGTTGAAGCCCTCCCTATGGGTAGCTCACGTCGAACACCATGGGCCCTCACCTTACTCAGCAGCCTCCAATCAGGCACCTTACCAAAGGCGTTTTGGAAGTGTAGTTAGGTAACATCCACAGGGTTTCTATGGTCAAAGTTACTTGTTATTTCTTCAAAGGTTTCTAGCAGATTTGTCAGGCTTGACTTCCCCTTACTAAATCCATGCTGACTTGTTCTAATTCGCCTCTGTACTTCCAATAATTTTGAAATCTCATCCTTAATGATAGATTCTAGATTTTTTTTATCGCCAACCGAAACTAGTCTAATCGGCCTATAATTTTCCATCTTTAGTCTTGATCCTTTCTTGAACAAGAGGGTAACAACAGCGATTTTCCAACCACCTGGGACTTTCCCTGAATCCAGTGATTTTTGAAAGATTAAAAACAACGCCTCCGCTATTTCTTCAGCCACATCTCTCAGAACTCTAGGACGTAGCCCATCCAGGCCAGCAGATTTTTCAGTTTTCGACCTTTCAGCTTATAAGTACTTTCTCCTTTGTAATGGCCACCATACTGAACACTGCCCCTTGACTCTCCTTGATTGTTGGGATATTACTCATGTCTTCCACTGCGAAGACTGACATAAAGTATTGATAAAGTTCTTCAGGTATTCCCTTTTCTTCCATCACTAGCCTTCCTGCATCAATTTGGAGAGGCCAATCTCAACTTTTCACTCTCGTTTGTTTCTTATGTAGTGAAAGAATATTTAAATTTAATTTCTAATATTGCTGGCTAGCCTACCTTCATATTTGATCCTCTACGTCCTTATTTCTGCCTTTGTTATCCTCTATTTGCTTTTGTAGCCTTCATAATCTTCTGATTTCCCAGTGCTCTCGTCCACTTTATAGGCTCGCTCTTTTTCTGTGGTACTTTTCCTGAGTACCTTCGTCAGCCATGATTGTCTCATCCCAACCCAGGTAGTCTTTCTTTTCTTTGGGATTCAAACTGAACAGCCTTCAGAATTTTCTCAATTGTTTCCTGACCACTAACGACAGAATTGGTAGTCTTTATTCCGATGGCGTATTTCTCACATTCTGAAAATTGAACCTACATTAGATGTATCCTGTCCTATCAAACCCCCTCAGTGACCAGAGGCAAAACGAAAAGGAAAAAAAAATTAAGAAACTGTAATCACCTCACTCATCTCCTACATCATCCGAAGATATAGCTCATCCAGATCTGTGGATTTGCCCACTCGTTATCCCGCATTAATTTACAATTCTTCCTCAGCTTTTGCATCAGTCTGTTCGAGGATCGCACTGTCATTCTCCTTTAATTCAGTCACGGCTTCTCCAAAGTGAAGACAGATATGAATTGCGTGTTTAACATATTTACTAGCTCCGTGCACATGCTGCCTCCTTGGTCCTTAATACAACCAAATCTTTCACGTGTTATCCTCTTCACTTTCACAAGCCGATGCAATATGTTGGATAGTTGCTAATTTTACCCGTTAATGTTGTATCACATCACCTTTTTGCTTTTCTACTCACTTCTTAAGTTCAGTCCCACACTTTCTGTACTCTTCTTGTACCTCCACTGATCTGCTCACATTATACGTGCTTTCAGCTTTCATTTATATATTTTATTCCATTTTGAAAATTTGTCGACATTCTAGGGTCTCTGTGCTGTTTTTCCAAACTTTCAGCTTCAATGTAACATGTTGGGCCGGCACTGACATCATTTCCATTTAAATCATGTGATCCCATCTCACGCTGTTCTGCTGCAATGTTAAACAGATATAACTGCACTTTCGCTAGCCCCTGTCATTAAAAAAAAAATAAAATCTGCCTCCGCAATCCAAAAACATCCTCTTTCTCAGCCCTTTTGCTTTGACTTTTCCTGGACAAATTGAAAATATATGAGACATGGTTTCTGGTCCTAAAATGGTTTCCAAATCCTGCCGAGAATAACTGACTGGCTTCACTCCCCACAATGAGGTCCCAGTATTCCACCATCCCTTGTTGAGGCTTCTACATTTTAATATAAGAAACTCTCTGCAATAAATTTCAAACCATCTGGCTACTTTGAAAAAAATATACCACGGCCCCAATAAATTTTGCGATTTTAACTATCTTAGTGTAAACATCATATTACTATTTTACACACCTCAATCATTTGTGTTTGTATATGCTCCTGTATTTTCATTCATCTGGTGAGTAATAATATATCCCCAGCAGTTGTCTGTCATCGTTTTAATCCTAAACTCCAACCACAAAGCCTCGCTTGAAGATTCATCCAAGATATCATCCCGCCTTCAATCAGCAACTCACTCCATGATTAATAAAAAAAACCACCTCCAGTTATACCCCCTCTTCTGTCCTGGCAATGGTTCCTGTACAATAGAATACTGAGTAACCAGTCCTGCTCTCCCTCAACCACATTTCTGTGATGGCAAAAATGTCACAGCTCCACATCTCAAAGAACAAAGAACAAAGAAGAACAAAGAAAACTTACAGCACAGGGTCAGGCCCTTCGGTTCTCCAAGCCTGAGCCGATCCAAATGTATTGTCCAAACCTGTCGGTCAATTCCTAAGCATCTGTATACCTCTGCTCCCCACCTACTCATGCATTTGTCCAGACGCATCTGAAATGAATCTACCGTGCCTGACTCTGCCATCTCTGCTGGCAACGCGTTCCAAACGCCCACCACACTCCGTGTGAATAACTTACTTGAAAGCGTGACCTCTAGTTATTGAATCCTTCACCCTAGGAAAAAGCTTGTCTCTATCCATTCTGTCTTTGTTCTTCATGATTTTGTAAACCTCAATCAGGTCCCCCCTCAATCCTTTTTTTTCTAATGAAAATAACCTAACCTACTCAACCTTTCTTCATAGCTATACCAGGAAACATCCTCGTAAACCTTCTCTGCTTCCTCTCCAAGTCGTCCACATTATTTTGGTAATATGGTGACCAGAACTGTACACAGTATTTAAATGCGGCCGAACCAATGTATTGTACAATATTAACATAACGTGCCAGCTCTTATACTCGATACCACGTCCGAAGAAGGCAAGCATACCATATTACTTCTTGATCACTCCATCTCTTTGTGCAGCCACCTCCAGGGTAACAATGGACCAGAACTCCCAGATCTCTCTGTTCATCGACTTTTCCCAAAGCTCTTCCATTTACAGTATAGTTCGCTCTAGAACTAGACCTCCCAAAATGCAGCACCTCACAATTGCCCGGATTTGAACTCCATCAGCCACTTCTCCGCTCAAATCTCCAGTTTATCTATATTTTCCTGAATTTTTTTAAAGTCCCCTGTGGTTTCTGCTACTCCACCAACCTTCGTGTCGTCTGCAAAATTACCAATCAGACCAATAACGTCCTCTTCCAGATCATTTATTTATATTACAAACAACAATGGCCCCAGCACTGATCCACGCGGAACACCACTGGTCATGTTTCTCCATTTCGAGAAACTCCATTCAAGTACTAGTCTCTGTCTCCAGTTGCTCAACCAGGTCTTTATTCACCTCGGTTGAAGACAGTACGCACTATGTGACTTCACTTTCTTCATTAATTTACCATGGGGAAACTTATCAAACTCCTTATCAAAGTCCAAGTATATGAAATAGACATCATATCCTTCACCTATGAACTTGGTCACTTCCTCAAAGAATTCTAATAAGTTGGTAAGGCACGCACGCCCCCGCACATGACCATGTTGCCTTCACTGTTAAGACCATTATCTACCAAATAGAAATGGATCTTACCCCTCCGTACCTTCTCCACCAACTTTCCCATCACTGACATCAGGCACACAGGTCTGTAGTGACCTGGAATATCCTGAGAACCCTCCCTGAACAGGGGAACAGCATTAATAATGCTCCAGTCCCCTGGAACTTCACCTGTGTTTAAAGAGGCGACAAAGATCTCTGTCACAGCCCCGCTATTTCCTCTCTCACCTCCATCAGCAACCTGGGATTGATCCCATCCAGTCCTGGGGATTTGTCCACGTTATTATCATTTAGCGATACCCAACACATCCTTTCTCCTTATGTCCCTCATGATATCAGTACTTTACAGGATTTGTAATGTTGCCTTCTTCAATAAGCCTCCCAGGCAATGCATTCTGGCTCCATACCATCCTTTGATGAAAGCAGATTCCACAAATACTTTCACAATGTCTTGTTTTTCACTTTGATCCTGTGTCCCCTAGTTTTCAACTCATTTACTAAATGGAGCTGCTACTGTCTGTTCACTCTATCTATACCTCTCACGATCTCTGTCAGGTTCATTCTTCAACCATGGTTGAGTACTCTCTTTCTTGTTTTTTCTTCCAAAGTGCACCATTCACATATTCCAGCGTTAAGTTATTTTTGGGTCATTGATCTGGCCATCTGAACAATCTTTTTGTACCATCCTGTAACCTAACACTGCCCTCCTCATTGTGAATGACCCGGCTAAGTATTGTGTCATCCACGGATTTGTTTATAATCCTACAACACCCCCTCTTTCGCGCACATTCTATCTATCAACATTTATGAATGTCAGAAACAAAACTTGATTTTCTTCCTGTTCTACACAAGCTGTTACAGAGGAAGAAGTCAGAATTCCATTCTCCTTTATTTTTCTCCCTTCCTGAATTTGTAGCGTGTTGCCGTTGAGGTCTTTTGTAAGATAGCCACAAATAGTATTTTGGACATGGAGCAGAATTCTGCTTTTATACTCTGCTCCGCGTTGGCACAGTAGTAAGTACTGCTGCTTCACAGCACCAGAGACCCGGGTTCAATTCACCATCTCAGGCTACTATATGTGTGGAGTTTGCACATTCTCTCTGTGTCTGCTTGGGTTTCCTCCGGGTGCTCCGGTTTCCCCCCACAGTCCAAAAATGTACAGGTTAGGTGAATTGGCCATGCTAAATTGCCCGTAGTGTTAGGTGAAGGGTTAAAATGTTGGGGAATGGGTCTGGGTGGGTTGGTCTTCGGATGGTCGTTATGCACTTGTTGAGATGAACGGCCTTTTTCCACACTGGAAGTAATCTAATCTAATGTATTGTGCATAAGACTAGTACATCATTACTTTTAGACAAGCATTTGGCACTGTGCATTGTAACATTTCCGTTTTATGCGCACCTGCAGCTTATTCTTTATGTCATTCACTGCAATATTCAGATCTGAAGATCTTTTTTCATCTGCAGGATGGACACAGACTCTTTCGTTCAATTTGTTTGAAATATCTAGAGCGATGAGAATAAAGGTTGCATTAAGTTCTACAGTTAAACACTGTAGAATATCAATTTTCTCGTTCTCATCCCTAGGTTGAGTTGGAAGCAAATTAATAGAAGAAACAATCACGGTTCTGAATATTGTTTTAAAAAGTGATGTCATGTTGAAATAATGCATTTAGAAGAAAAGAAAATGTTGTATGCACTTGACAGACATACAGAAATGCAGAGTGAATGCATAATATAAACAAGAATCTAGTGTTAATTTTAAAAGTAGGAAAAATCTTTTCTTAGGTTTCAAAGGAAACAAGACCCCAGATTTCATGAACAGTGCTATTTGATTGTCAATCAATCTCACTTTTCCAAATCCAGGCTTTCCTTTGCCACTGATGTTTTTTTTACAGCCAAACTTCCTCTTCGCCTTCCTAATCTTTCCTTTAACACTAACTCTCCTTGCCTTTAGCTGCTACAGACGCTTCCACTGACCATTTCCCTTAACACTTCCTGCCCAGTATGTCATTCCACTTCCCCTATTACTCCCACTTTCCCTGACTATCACTTTCGCTTTGTGCTCTCAACTAGCTGCTGAAAGTTGCTGATTTCTGTGCTACTGCAGGTCATCAGTGAATGATGAGTTTGGAATGATCAATTTCCAACAGCTACAGACAATAATATGTTTCCAACTACTGCTGCACCGTGAACTGAAGATTTTGGTCAATATTGATACAAAGTGGAGCTTCTTTCCGCCCCTCTTTCACAAAGCTTAACCAAAGAGTCTTATTACCAACAGGACAGAAATCCTCGGACAGAATTAAAAGTCCGTGCCCAATTTACTTTTGAAAATTTTGAGGACAATATTAAATAAAACAGTATTCTCATCTTTTGCTCTTTATTCTTTCAATGGATCTTCCAATGTAATTTGAAGTGAGATAAGAGTAGACTCCCTTTCCATCGAAGCAGGACTTGAAGGAAGGTGGCATCAAGGACCCTGAGCAAATTGTGACAAATCCGAATTAGAGAATATTCTGCACTAGTAATGGGAATGGTGAAAAAAAAAAACAACTTTAGCAAGTTATCTTCCAAATTACATGTCATTCTGTCTCGGGACTAATTTGTTGTTAATTCACTATCAGTTGTTAAAAACATCTTGAAATGTCCCTAAAAAACAACTGTGTGTGTATGTGCATCAATTGGAGAGAAGAGATTCATTCAGACAGACCTCTGTCACCTTCTGCAGAATGATTCGGTTTAACAAATACAATCTCCCCATGCTAGTGGGTTCAAAACTCATGGATGAATATGTCCTGTATAAATATGCCAAGATATGTTATGTTTCATAAAGTTTGAGAACTTGCCAGATGAGTGCGATCCCAGTGACATCAGGAAACGCCATGACATTGAGGTAATGCGGTTTGGGGTTTTACTTCAATAGATTACTTTCAGAGGGTTGATTATGCGACATCATGCCACTGATTTCAACATTTTCATGGCGAATTATGACAGTTCATGACGTTATCGATTTTGAGAAATTTGTCAAACACATTTTTTTTTTAAATTTTACATTCAAATACTTAACCAAATGCTTGAGAGTCAACTGAAAAGGCAGCTTCACCATCTCCTTTCAGGTCAGATATATATCCAGTCCAAAAGAAAAAAAGACAGTTGAAAGCACAGGAAAACTATAGCACATCTGTTAGCATCTGAGCAGCGAGAAACAGAATTTACGTTTTGAGACCAATATGAGTTTTTCAGAACAGAGTCACATCAGACACAATATGCCAATTCTGTTTCACTCTTCGATCCTGACTCATCTGATGCATTTCGCCACCATTTTCTGTTTGCATTACAGATTTCCATGTTCCCCAGTATTCCATGTCACAGTAACGCAGTTGGGAACATGGCACGGTGGCACGGTGGCTCAAGGGTTAGCGCTGCTGTCTTATAGCATTATGAGTTTTGGTAAAATTGTATCCTTAGTCCAGTACCTGTATTGAGCTTTCACATTCTTCCCTAGTTTGTAAGTGCTTCCTTTAGCTGCTCCTGATTCCTCCCACAGATCAAACATGTAAAGTTTAAGGGAATTGACCATTTTAAATTGCTCATCTGCAGTTACTTGAGTTGGCTCTTGGAGGTACAGGGATAGGGGAGGTGGCAGGATAGCCATAGGAGATACATGAATAGGGTAGCAGGTGGTTCTGGTGGCAGTGCTCTTCAGAGGTCAGTGTAGGTTCGATGGGCCGAATATCTCACTGTTACCATTTAGGATTCCACGTGAAAATTACAACAAAGGCGGCAGTTACTGAGACCATCATCTCTGCACCAGCTCGGAATGAGTTATTTCTTGACTGTTGTTGTTCTGTATTCTCACATGGCCCTGTGCATTGTGTTCTCTCTGTCTGTGATTTTAATTCCGAATATCCTATGCATATATTCTCAACTTTATCGATCTGTATATCCAGTGATTAAAGTTTAAACATAACATACTCTCCTCTCCTTTTAAACTTATCCTGTTTGGTTCACATTGTGTTACATTCTATCTGGCAGGAAGAGAGAAAATGACTGGGGCAATATCTCCACAGCCACTGTTCGCATTTCTTTCTGTCTCTTAGTTAATGGTATATCCACACTGTCCCTGACACATGAATCGATGGGTTTTAATGCCAAGTTTGAGTTTGGTCTGAAGTCAAGAAAAGTCAATTATAGTTTTACAACGAGTAATACAGCAATAAGGTGCTTACATTTTTTTTTAAAGTATCGTGACCAGCACTGTGTGTTGACATTACAACGTGGCGTTCTGAGGGCAGTGAGAGGAACGTCCAGACAAATTCAAGCTCCTTCTGTAATGCAGGGCAACTCTGTCATTTGACAATCTTTTGGTTGGCATTTGTCGCAGCGGAGGAGAGAACAGCACAGTAACTATAACTTGAATGTGTGGTTTTTAGGGAAGCAAGCAGTTGCAGCATTGTAAATGGACAACATTCTGAATGATAGGAGATTAACTCAATAGTTATTGATATTGACATCCAATCTAGTCCAGTTGTTAATGTGAGCTGGAATTCTGTAGTGAAGGGGTTAACTCAGACTGTTTGTTCAGAGACTGTGATTGATGCCCGCCTCCATGGATCCTAACTGTGTCACTGGAGGGTTTCTCTCTCCTATTAGTACGGGGTTTCATTCAATGTGTTATGCCATTGTAGCAAGAGATGCATCAACTTCGTCACGGACAGAGTTCAGCAGCTCCAGAGACAGGGCAAGGAGAGATCAGAATCTGAGAAGATTCAACTGGAAAGTTCCAACAATCGATCCGAATCTGAGAACAATGGACTGGAATGTTGAATCAATGGATCCGAATCTGAGAACAATGGACTGGAATGTTGAATCAATGGATCCGAATCTGAGAACAATGGACTGGAATGTTACAATTACGCACAGGCGTGTATCCGAAGGTCTTTATTGGTTCCCCAGATCTAAGTCAGATTTACCAAGACTGATACTATGTGTACTCTTGATTATTCAGGCAGGTTATTATCCAGTCCTCGCTATTATTGGTGTTCCTGGTAAGTCCCCCTAATTCTGCTCATTTATTAATTGCAGAAACCATGTTGATTTTTTTTCTGTTTTGTATATCTGATAAATACAGAAACTATTGTATTTAGTTTCATTATAACCTCCATTCATTACCTGTATATTTCAGAACCTTTCCTCACAAATATCTGAGAACAAGACAGCAAGCACCGTTTTTGTCTTGAACTAAGTTATATATTAAATTATCTTCCATCACCAAACCTGTCCACTACATGTTTCATAATCCCCCGAATCTCCAACTCTGCGTCAGTGCAGTTGCTGAATAAACCATTATCTAAGCCAAGGTGAACATCAGACTTGACAGTTCCAGTTCTCTTCTGGTCACTGATCCAGTTCCACATATTTCAATCATAAACTTGTGCATTTCTTTGCTTTATAATGGGGACAATGTATCAGAGTAGGAAAATCGCTGGATTGATTAATCAGAATCACAGCTCATTACACGAAAGACACATTTTAAAGTCCTACCACAGCTGGTAGCAGAACTTAAATTCAAATAATAAGAACCGAAGTTAAAATAAAAACAAATTGCAGGAACTGTGACCATACAATCAGCAGTATTTTGTCCAACAACCTATCCGTTTTACTGATATCCTTTGGTAATGAAATATGACATTGTTACCGAGTTTGGATTAAGAATGACTTCATACCCATAACAATGTGCTTGGTTCTAGAACATGGAACATAGAACATAGAAGAATACAGCGCAGTACAGGCCCTTCGGCCCTCGATGTTGCGCCGATCCAAGCCCACCTAACCTACACTAGCCCACTATCCTCCATATGCCTATCCAATGCCCGCTTAAATGCCCATAATGAGGGAGAGTCCACCACTGCTACTGGCAGGGCATTCCATGAACTCACGACTCGCTGAGTAAAGAACCTACCCCTAACATCTGTCCTATACCTACCCCCCCCCTCCCTTAATTTAAAGCTATGCCCCCTTGTAATATACTGCCTGATGGAACGATCACAGTCAACGGATATCAGTGATGGTCATCAAATGCTGCCCTTGCTGAAATCCCGTAAAGTAACAAAATAAAGGGTAAACGAAACAAAGACAGATACCGGAGATCTGAAACAGAAAGAAACAGAGTGCTGGGGAAACGGGATAGGTTTTACAGACTCTGTTGACAGATAAACTGAGTTTTGAGTACACTGATCACGGGTCAGGTCTGAAATTATTTGGGAAATAGTGTAATGCGTTTTGGTGGAGTGATGTAATATATGAAGAAATAGAGAGAAAGAAAAAGGCATCAGCAAAGGAATTGTTGATAATCATCTTGGATGGAATTAAAATATGAGATTGATACCACTGATTTTTCACTTTGGCCCATATTCCTGAGTATCATGCCCAGGTCAGTATATGGACCTGTATAAAGTGAGTTATGTTCCTTCTGTTTCCATTCTTGAGTGTGGTCATCTCCTTTTATTCACTAGTGGTGCAACAGTGTTATTTCTCAGTCAGTATATGTTTCCCTTTCGCAGTTGCCCTTGATAAGGTGTTGGTGAGCTGCCTTCTAGGCTGCCAGTGCTTAGCCAGAAATGCAAACTAATGAGAGGATGGCATTATTTAACACTGAGCGGGTGTACCATGTACATGAAGATTTTACTTATTCCTTTTTTTGGAAATTCAGAGGAAGTTCACTGGATGGTAATCTTGGATTTGTGTTGTCAGTTGCTCTGATTGTTCATGGTGATCTCAGGGACTTTTATCCCCACAATGAACAAAGTGTAGGTACTGAAATTACAAATTGTCTGGGTCTGCAAATACCGCACAGTGAGGGCCAAGGCACTCCACTGTCATTTTAGCTATTTCCCAATGTGTCTTATCCAGGTCCAAAGTGGAGGTCATAGAGTTTTATAACCTCATTCAGCATAACCTGTAGTTCCATACTAGATACTAGACTGTAGTGACAATACCCAACAAATGTATTGATTCGAGAACAATCCGGACATGTGGGGGTGATGTATCCAATATGCCACAGTGTCATCGTCTCACGTATTCGCTACGTGACAGAGGCCATCTCTGTTCGAGGTAAGAATGTTGGTTCTGTCTCCACAGAGGAAGCAACAGAAAATCTTTTGGAAATTGGTTGTAGGTTTGCTCGCTGAACTGTCGGTTTGGTATCCGGACGTTTCATTACCTGGCTAGGTAACATCATCAGTGGCGACCGCCAAGTGAAGCGAAGCTATTGTCTCCTGCTTTCTGTTTATATGTTTGTCCTGGATGGGGTTCCTGGGTTTGTGGTGATGTCATTTCCTGTTCGTTTTCTGAGCAGTTGATAGATGGTATCTAGATCTATTCGTTTGTTTATGGCGTTGTGGTTGGAGTGCCAGGCCTCAAGGAATTCTCTGATTAGCCTATCCCAGGATAGATGTGCTGTCCCAGTCGAAATGGTGTTTTCTTTGATCCGTGTGTAGGGCTACGAGGGAGAGAACGTCGTGTCTTTTCGCGACTAGCTGGTGTTCGTGTATTCTGGTAGCTAACTTTCTTCCTGTTTGTCCTACATAGTGTTTGTGGCAGTCTTTGCATGGAATTTTGTAGATGATGTTGGTTTTTCCATGGGTTGTACTGAGTCTTTTAAGTTTGTTAGCTTTTGTTTGAGAGTGTTGGTGGGTTTGTGTGCTACCAGGATTCCGAGATGTCTTCGTAGTCTGGCTGTCATTTCTGAGACTTATTTGATGTATGGTAAGGTGGTTAGGGTTTCTGGCTGTGTACGGTCTGCTTGTCGTGGTTTGTTCCTGAGGAATCTGCGGACTGTATTTTTTGAGTATCCGTTCTTTTTGAATACGTTGTATAGGTGGTTTTCCTCTGTTTTCCGAAGTTTGTCTGTGCTGCAGTGTTTGGTGGCTCATTGGAATAGTGTTCTGATACAGCTTTGTTTGTGTGTGTTGGGATGGTTGCTGGTGTAGTTAAGTATTTGGTCAGTGTTTGTCGGTTTTCTGTATACGCAGGTTTGTAGTTCTCCGTTGTCCTTTCGTTTGACTGTGACGTCCAGGAATGCGAGTTTGTTGTCGGTTTCTTCCTCCTGAGTGAATTTCATGCCTGTGAGGGTGTTGATGATGCTACATGTCTCTTCTATCTTGTTTCCTTTTGTGATGACAAAGGTGTCATCTACGTAGCGGACCCAGATTTTTAGTTTGATGGTTGGTAGAGCTGTCTGTTCGAGTCTTTTGGAAATTTTGGAGAACAAGGTGACTGGCGAAACTGAGGAACTTCAAAAAACTAGAGTTATGACATTTTATGTATTGGAAAAGTTCATGGTAATGAAGGTTGGTAAGCTGCTGGACAAGATGAGTGATGAATTTAGAGGGCGACAGAGATAGTGTTGGATAGTTGAGCTCGCTGGATAACACTTTCTGGACCTGGTAGAGACACGATGGGTCAATGGCCTCCTTCTGCACTGTCAATTCCTTAATTCTATGAGGGAGGAAAAAGTTCATCAAGACACTTTAGATGATGGAAAAGCATCCTACAGACTGCAAAGTAACCTCTCTGAACGCAAAGTGGAAAACCAGAAAAATAACAGATCGATAACTTGACGTCGGGTATGAGGAAAATATTCCCGTTTATTTTGTAATTAACGATATCCAGACCCTTGGTGAATAATGATATGATTTAGCAGAGTCAGCCGAGATTCATGAACGGGAAATTATTTTTGCTAAAAATACTGGAGTTTATAGAGGATGTTGGTTGTTTCATCGACGAATGAGAAGCAGTGGGAGTGGTGTATTTTAATCTGTGAAGATATTTTCACATGGTTGCGCACAGGTGAGTCAAGAAAGTAACACTGTAAGATAAGGGGGAATATACTAAATGCATTTAGAATTGAATGAGAGAGAATTCTGAGAGCAGGGCCCTATTCAGTTCTGAAGGGTACTACTCGTTGGTATTGCATGCATGAGTCGTTGAAATGCCACTATTCACAACGCAAATAAATGATTTGAACAACAAATGATGCGACCATCGTATACAGTCCTTTTAATTTAGTATTACTTCGAAGGTGAGAAGTAGGGAAGCGCTTTTTCTCGAAACGGACCTTGATGCCCTTGGTTATAAGTCACTAACAAAATTCATGCAGGCCATCTATGAATCAGTACAGTGAATTATTTGCGATCCTTCATTACAAAATGAATCGAGGTAGGAGTAAACGCACCTTCGTACAGCTGTAGAGAGTTCTTGAAGCAGTATTTGGGGTATTCTGGACAGAGGTTCGCTCCTTTATAAGCAAAAGTCTCCACATCACAGAGACAGTGCAAAGGATTTTCATCAGACTGATCCCTGGGTTGATGGTACTATGAAGAGAATGTGAAGGAAATAAGTGTTCAATTTGTAGCACTCTGACAGAATAAGAGATGATGGTATTAAATATTGAAGATTATGGACTAACACTCATTATGTCGAGTGAAAGACATTGATCGCATAAGAAATTGCATTTTCGCGATAATGCCTTGCCTGATAGTTTACGTTTCTCTGTGGGGCCCCAATATTAGGCGAGACAGAGCTCCAGGCTCTGAATACACTCTCACTATCTCAATGTGCAGTTGACTTGTGACCCTTCACTGAACATCATATTGTTCATAAACCTGTCAGCAGGCATAATGCCTTATTCCTGAAAGAGGTAGCAAGTTCCACCAACTTCTGACCTCCAAACAGAACACTAGCCTGTCTTATTGGAGATGGAAGTTGCCTACTTGAAGACTCGGCACAAAACACCAACTGTCATTCCTCACCATCAGCAAACCACTATAAAGTACCACTTGTGTACCATTAACACTGGAGGCAGGAGGAACAACGTGGAGCAGTCTGTCCGTCTCGTCTTTGCTTCGTGGTTTGTCATGTTGATATCATCCTCCTATTTGTGGGTCCTGAAAGATTGAAGCCTCCTGATCTAATTGAAGAAGCTCAAGGACATGATTTGGCTACCGCTGGTTCCTGTTTAACACTCAACATTTTGACTAGTATCTTTCTCTTCCTGTTTAAACAGCAGGAGGGAGAGAATGGGCTCTTCCTCTTATCTAATATTTTGGGAGGCTGATTAGCTTCAATCTTGAGGTGCTCAATGATCTCCTTAATTTTCCTGGGGAAATATGCACTGTCTAGCAGTACTATTACATTTATTTTACTCACACTTTAAAGCACAAGCTGAATGTTGTCCAATCTTGCCGCACATGAAGATACACCACTTCAGGAGATGAGGGGGGCACATTGTTGTGAACATTATGTAATCTTCAGTGGCCATCCGTACTTCTGATCTTATGATGGGCGTAACATATTCATGAAGCAGCTGAAGATGTTTATGTCGAGAAATCTACCCTGAGGATCGACTGCAGAAATGTCCCATGACTGAGATGGTAGATGTCCACAAACCACAAACATTTCCTTCGTGCTCGAAATCACTCCAACCAGTGGGGAGATTATTCCTGGTTGCCATTACGTTCAATTTTGTTCAAGGTTCTTGATACCAACCTCAGTTAACTCTTGGTTGATATAAGAACCTGATACTCTTCCCATGTGTGCATATATTTTATTCATGTCAATAGGTCATGGTGTACGTGCGGTGAGTGCTTCGTTTTTACAGAGGGTAGTGACGGACGGGACATCTACTCTCCAGAGAGTTAGGGGAGATCGATCAAGAATTTGGAAGACAGGTATTGATAGATGTTTGACATGTCAGGCAGTTCTGGAGTTGGGGCCAAAAGCAGATCTGCCATGGTCTAATTGAAGGGAAAGTTAGGCTTTGGGAGCTGAGTGACCTACACCTGCTTCTCATGTTCTTTCATTCTGTTATTAGTGGTTTCACTGTTTTTATTTTCCCAGAAGTCCGGTGAAGGAATTTTGCAGTCCGAGAGACCGAATGATTTTATGAGCAATGTCTGGGTGCGGCATCAGGCATGTATTCATAGTGAATCTGGATGTACAACATAGCTAATAAATGGAGACAGGGGAACTTCTGCAAGAAGAAACGAAACGAGGGGAATGTTTCACTGTAACACCTACTCTTGCCTCAAGAACGTTTTCGAATCCATATAAAACCATGCTTTACTGTGAGCAGGGGCTGAATTTTCTCCGCCTTTTTTCTGTGAATCAGTTACAAGGAGAAAGTGGTCTTCAACTGCTCCTGTATAGCAATTTTGAGGAGCTGACTGAAATAAAGTGACGTAGAACTGAGGAGCAGGAGTTGTTCTATATTCCACCTGTCACAAAGATTGTGGCTGAGCAAATTGTGGCTTTACTTTCCCATCTGTGGTTCATTATATCATCGAGTCACTTTTCCGAAAAACATTTAACTAACGCACAGCTTTGAATAAATGTACACACACAGGTAGCATAGACTTGTGGAGAAGAGAATTGCCATCAAATGTCCTTTTGAGAATTTCTCCTGATTCCTCTTCCTACTGTAGTTGGAGAGTCACTGTTTCCTTTTCTAGTCCTACTTCTCCATAGATCCCAACAAATTCGATATGTGACCAAATGTGACTTGTGGCAGTTGATATCGGTCTCAGACTGGGTCAGGTTCAATGTTACTAGCAAGTCATGCAGATTTTTCAATTTAAAAAAAAGTTCTAAAACAAAGTTACTCGAGCTACGATGGAAAGATAAATGAGAAACAGTTTGGACATCAATAATATGTAAATCAATATTTATTTTTCTGAGACACAGAAATGTGCATAATCCTACAAAATATTAGTTCAGAAGAGCTTCCTCCAAATAATAATTAATTTCATGACAAAAAGAAAATTGTGATTGTCTCAGTTGTTATTCTACCTCTGAAGTTATTCTGTTCACACAAGCTGCTAGCACTGGGGTGTCTTCCTGGAACAGTTTGATTTAGCTGAATTTCCTTTGCTGCAGGCAGTAGACATATTCCATTGAATCCTCAACAGGGATCCTACATAAGTGAAAAAGGTGTCTGATGGGATTTCGGCTCTCATATGTTGCTGTTACGTGAAAATCAACCTGAACCATGTACATTCTCGTTGAAAGTTCCGCTGACTGCATGACTCCATCATTGGTCTCTTCTCAATTTAGGAGTGATTCATAGTTTAAAATGAAAATACATGTTTACATGTGCCTGTATGAATTTATTCACAATAAATGCATGTCTTCATAGTACCTGTCATAAAATTAATGTCTTGTTTTCTTAAAATTGAGTCCTTAGTTTCATTTTCTCATCCATCGGCTATGCTTCTGATGCACTCTTCTCAGGTTAGATGGTTCAATACGAATATCTCCCACTTTCATACCTGAACTGCCCTAGACTTGTGTAGGCCACGAGGGATGTAGATACGGTAAACAGCTAAAGTTATTTTCATAGGCTAGAAACTCGAGGGCATAAATTAAGGTGATAGGAGCAAGATTTTCATGCAGAGGGTAGTGTGAGTATGGCAAGATCCTGCAGAGGAAGTGGTAACGTTGGATACTTTTACAAACGTTATGAGGCATCTGGATGGATATATGAATACAAAGGGTTTAAACGGTTATGTGCCTAATGCAGCAAATGGAATTACATCAGATTGAAGTATCTGGTCAGTGCAGATGAGCTGGACCGAATGGTCTATTTTCTAGCTGTATGACTCTATGCATCCTTCAGGCCTTCATTTTAGTAACGAGTAAAGTGCAAAATCTTTGAAAAGCTTCTAAATCAATTGCATATTTTTCGAACAGTATAAGGGTTCAGAACTACACACAATGCATCAGTTTATAATCTAAGCATTGCCATATACAAATGCAATAAAATATCCCCATGATTATTCCTGATTGCCTTTGTATGAAACTGCATCATTGCATGTACTTTGTTAATCACTTCCTAAATCTCCTGACTAAGTTTAGATGAGTCTTGTAGTGCAATATACAAATCCCAGAGTACCACAGAATATTACGTTTTTTTTCGCCGTTTAAGCATTTTAATATAGTTTTGTACGTCCGTCACAGCACGAATCGTCGTAATACCTTTACTTCCGAAGATTTTCTCACTAACCTCCCCTGTCTTTTTTTGCCCATTGCAGAGTCTCCATATCCAATTAAATGACTATCTTAGTGAATGAACTAATTGAGCTATAATCCAATAAATCCCCTTATCCACGTCATTGGTATAGATTATAAATAGTTGATAGCCTCACACTGATTCCTGAGGCACTCCACTACGTCACCACTTCACATCATGAAAATAAGTATTTATCATGAATATTTCTTCCCTTAGAGTTCACCAGGGCTCACCTGTTGCAGGGCAGCTGAGTAGAAACTTTGGTCTCCCCCCCCCCCCCCCCCGCCCCACGATACTGTGTAATACAATTAAAGGGCTGAATTATTTCAATCTATTCTTGTGTAAATCCGTCGAGGGCAGAATGGATGATGGGACCTTCACCTACCGCTTCAACAGCCATGATAAGTGCACATGGGTTAGGAGAAGCAGTTATCCCTTCAGTCCCCGTCAAGCCTGATGCACCATTCAGAATGGTCTTTGTTGATGTGAATGTGGCTGAACATCCCTTTTGAGCCTGTCTTCTTGTTCATCAAAGCCCTCTGGAACCGAACCTTGCATGTTTTCAGTCACCCAGTCCTCACGGCATATTGAAAATGAGAACACCACATATTGCACAATCCCTAGAGAAAGCAGTATCTCTATCCCAGTCTGAAATGGGAATGCCTTATTCTCAAAGATTGTTCCCTTCAAACCATACACTGCCCTTTTGAAACACAACAGTTAGGAACAGATATAGACCATTCAGCCTTTCAAACCTGACCACACTCCCATTAATGCTCTTCACTCAAATAATTTCCAAATTTAGCCTCCACTTAATTCGCAGAAAGACAATTCTGTACACCATAAGTTCGTATGCGAATGAGAAACTGGAGCAGAATTAGGCTATTAGACTCATCATTTCTGAAATGTTTCTCCAAGTTATTCACCTGCCTTCTCCGACTGACCATTGATTGCCTATTAATTGTTGTGTACTCTTAGCCTTACCAGATCAAAGTCTCTGCTCTTTTATTAGCAAGAAACGACTGATGGTGATTTAACCTGAGGGTCGCCAGACCGCAGATGATGGAAACGGAGGCGAAGGAAGGTCCTTCATGTGGAACTCAAACCTGTAATGGGAATTGATCCCATACTGTTGGCGTCACTCTGCTCTTAATACAACAATACACGCAACTGAACTAAATTAATTCTCTGCCTATCGGAATTATATATATATATATATATATATATATATATATATATATAGATAGATAGATAGATAGATAGATAGATAGATAGATAGATAGATAGATAGATAGATAGATAGATAGATAGATAGATAGATAGATAGATAGATAGATAGATAGATAGATAGATAGATAGATAGATAGATAGATAGATAGATAAACATATTTCTATCTTTATTTATATATACATTCATATACCCTGTGTGTTTGTGGGTGCGTAATGGGGTGGGGGATTCATGTGTTTGTGTGTATGCGCTCATATTTGTGTGTATCTATTTGTGCATGTGTTTTGTGTATTAGTGTCAGTGTCTCTGCTGGTGTGTACTTCTGTCTGCATCTCTGCAATCTTGTTTTCCGTGTAATTCCATTAAAATTGGAATCAAAGTCTCCCACCTGTCTCTCTGTCTGTCCGTTTTTTTATATATTCATATGACAGTACACTCTGCTGGCGACCCCACACGATTGCATGAGTGGCAGTTTTTCTTCTTCGAGAAGAAAACAAATGATGTGAATCTCGAACGTTGAACAGTTGTTTGGTTTTCCAAATAATATATTTGGAAGCACAGAGCAGTTTTGCCGATAGTAAACAATGTCGTTCCTGCGATATTCTGACCACTATTGAGCCTTTTTTCAGACTTTTCGATTCTTTCTCGTACACTGTTTAAGCATTAGAAAACATTGCAAGTTACTGAGTGTGCAATAAATTATCTCATCCCCTGAAAAAATGGTTCAGTCGGACACAGTTCTATTCTGACAGACCCAAGTCTATTTGCAATTCTTCCATATGTGCGTCTGTTTGTGCACCCTCACGCACTGTCAGATTGGATGGTGCTGTGACCTGCAATCCTCCCTCTCTGCATCCCAGACTGAATCATTAAGGCCTATCACCCTCTGTCCCTGTCGCTGTGTGCGACGTTGAATCTCTTTTAGCATCACCGAGACTGCCAGACCTGCATCTACACACAGGCTCACGCAGAGACAAATACACATATAAATGTACGTACACTTAAACACATTGATACAGATGCACAAACAGTAATACAGAAACACAGGCATACACAATAATGCCTTGACATTTATACCGATGTAGGGAATCTGTAAGTATATCTTTTGATCTTTGGTTATTTTCTCACTATTTCACTCGCTGTGCCGTGGTTTCTCAGTATTACTCTTACTCAGATGTTTGAGTTTGTCAGTCTGTCTGTTGTTTTGCGTGGAGCACGATGTAGTACAATTTCCATGCTTGCCAGATATGTGACAGATGAAGATCAAAGTAGAGCAGTGGAAGGTGGTGCACTTTGCTAGGAATAACTTTGAAGGACAACATAAAATAAATTGTATCTTTTTCGACGGGGTCCAAGAGCACAGGGTCCTGGGTTTATATGAGCACAGATTATTGGAGATGCCAGGACAGTTAGGGAGAGCAGTAAATACCACAGATACGTTTCAGTTTCTAAGCTATTTACAGTAGGATGCGCAAGAGAGTTACCCCGTGCTTCCTTCCTGGGAGGTGTTGGGGACAATGTGTTATGAGTACACCCTCGTACCCACTGAGACAGTGGGGATTCCATTTGTACCAACTCGACACACAAGGTAGATGGCATCAGGGCCACACCTCTGAGGTATGCCGTGGGTAAACGGAACTGCCAGTGGGTTTGAAGTGAGAATTCTCCCTCAATGAACATTGTTTCTGACTCAATTGTAGGGCGTGGATATCTCCGAATCTCCACGCGAGGCATCCTAGTCCTCTCCAAATTGTACCAGGGTCCCCTCCACATTGTGGCAGGAAGGGTGTGAGGACACAAATATCGGGCACTCCTAAACTTGGCTTGGCACTTTCCGTCTTATTCCATGTTTTTTTCTCCTAGAATGGGAGATAGGAAAGGAGGGGGTGAGGGTGGGAGTGGGTGGCCGTGCTGTTTGTGTTGGCATATGAATTGACATAGTGTCGGTACGTAGTCAGTCCGCAGTGTTGAATCCATGCAGTATTATTAATGTGGGAGGATAGCAGAAGTTTGTTGGGGGATTGAAGAGAAAGAGAAAAAGAGAGAGAGAGAGGAAAGATGCTATATGCAATGGAGAGTCGTGGAGAATGAGTTGTCCACGGGGCAGGTGTGATAACAGGTATACAGTGAGCATGAGGGAGCAGAGCGAATACGGTGAAGGTCGTTGATGCTTGTCTTGTATTGCTGGGCATTTCTTTAGACTGCAGATACTGCACTAGGCTGGGTGGAAAGCTCAGACCATGCTTAGTGGGTCTGGTGGTGTGGCCCTCTCTGGGAAGAAAATGATCCTCTTCTATACTAGTCCATCCACCAGGATTTCTGTGCCCCTGGCCACAAATCTTTGTGTAATTGCCGCTTATCTGGAATGCTCACGGTAAACTGTACAGGATAGCTCCTAACTGAGAAACCTCCATTGTCCTTTTAAGGATAGCGCTAGTGCCAGCGATTGTGGGATATCCAGGAGCATCCGGGAGATGGTCAGAATCACCAGCCATTATGGGTGGGAGAATTGAACTGTCATTGAATGAGAAGGACACCATGGAGTGGGGTATGTAATTACTGAAGTGAGTTCGAAAGGAAACTAGCGAGGCCTCCTGCAGACGATTCCCTGTCACACTCAATGAAAATATGACTGAGACAAAGTATTGTTAGATTCAGCCCAAGGAAACTTAGACTTTGCTGAGCCCACCCCCCGTTTCAAAGCTGCAGCTGCTTGTCCATTACTCGCTATCACAGAGAAGGAGCTAAACGGTGACTTATCTTTGGGGGGGAGGGGAGGTGGGGCATCATTTGTGGCAAGTCATCATAAATCTATGAGTTTTAAAATAGAGGTGGAAATGGACGGAGTGGATCTAAAAGGTGAAGTTCGAAATTGGAGGAAGTTCAAATTTGATGATATTAGGCACGAACTTTTAAAATACGACTGGACATTATAATGGCAGTTAAGTGGCCTGCTGGGAAGGGGGATGCCTACAAAAACGAGATGAAAAGAGTTCCGAGTCAGTATGATCCTGTTAGTGTGAAGGATAAAGGTGGGAGGTGTGAGAAATGCCGGATGACTCGAGAAGTTGAGGTTCTGTTCCTGGATAAGTGTGAATCAAATGTCAGATATAGACAGCAGGAATGTTCAGGAATTTCAATGTTTAGTCATTGGATGAAGGTGTCATTGGGTAGGCAGAATTTATTGGCCATCTCTAATTTCCCATAGGGCAGTTCAGCGTTAAACAAATTGCTGTGTGTCTGGAGTCACATGTAGACCAGACCAGGTAAGTATTGCAGTTTGCTTCCTTAAAGGGCATTCGTGTATCTGATGGATTTTCCAAACAATTGAAAATAGATTAATCATCGTCATTAGATTCTTAATTCCAGATTTAAAGTGAATCGCCACAGGAGTCTAAAGGCAGTAGGAATGCACCTCAGAAGGAAATCAGGAGGGTAAACAGGGTACATGAGGTAGCTATTGCAAGTAAAGTTAAGGAGAATCCAAAGGCATTCTAGGAATGCATTAAAGAGAAAATAGCAACTAAGGAGATCAACAACCGTTGCCGATGTGCAAAACTGCAAGAAATGAAGGAGGTATTTAAAAAAGCACTTTGTATCATATTGACTGTGCAGGAGGATATTGAAGCGAGAGAATTCCGAAATAAACAATGAAATCTTGGAAAGTGTCTGGATTACAGAGGAGTTCTTAAAACGTATAAAGTTGGACAAATCTCCAGGATCTGATCAGATATACCCTAGAAGTCGTGGAAAGATAGGGAACTGAATGCTGGACCCCATGCTGACATATATGAATCATGGAAAGCCACAGGTCAGGTGTTTGAAGACTCTAGTTTGGCTAACGTGGTGTCATTACTAAAAGAATCTAAGAAGGGTGGTAAGGAAAAACGGTGAGCCTGACGCCAGTGGTGGACAAGTTGTTGGGAGAGGATTATGAGGCAGAGGACTTGCATCGATTTTGAAAGGCATGGACTGATTAGGAATAGTCAACGTAGATTTAAACATGGGAAATCCTGTCTCGCTAACTTGACTGAGATTTCTGAACAAGTGACTAAGATGCTTCATTGAGGCAGAGAAATGTACATTGTTGAAATGGACCTCAGTAAGAGATTTGACAACTTTCCACATGGTAGACCGGTTAACAAGATTAGTATGGAATACAGGGAGAACTAGCCATTTAATTAGAAAATTGACTTGAAGGTAGGAGTTGAAGGTTGTGGTGTAGAGTTGTTATTGAACACCGTGACCCGAGGTGTGCGACAAGGATTGCTGCTGGTTCCACTAGTTTTCATTGCTAATATGAATGAATTGGATGTGAGCATATGAGGAACAGTTGGTAAGTTTGAAGATATCACCAAAATTTATGGTGTAGTGGACAGGGAAGAAGTTTACCTCAGAATACTACGGAATCTTGATTACATAGGCCAATACGCTGGGGAGAGGCAGATGGTGTTTACTATAGACAAATGTGAAGTGCTATATTTGGAGAGGCAAATCATTGCAAGACTTATACACTCAATGAGCAGGTCCTGCGTCGATAAACAAAGAGACATGGGAGTGCAGGTTCATGGCTCCTTGAAAATGCAGTCACAGTTAGACAGGATTGTGAAAAGGCTTTGGCATGTTTGTCGTTATTGGTCAGGGCTTTGACTATAGGAATCGGGACGTCATGTATCGGGAATCGGGACAGTAATTCCATCACTTTTCAAATACTGCATTCAATTCTAGCTCTCCTCCTGTGGGAAAGAACTGTGAAACTTGAAGAGGTTAGAAAATATTTACAAGAATGTTGCTGGGACTTGAGCTTTAGAGAGAGGTTGATTAGTTTGGGGCTACGTTGCTTGGACCGTAAGCGCCATGGACAGGGTGAATATCAAAGGTCTTTTCCCCAAAACTAGAAGGTTACAATCTAAGGTGAGAGGGGAAAACAATTAAAAGGGACCTAAAGAGCAACGTTTTCATGCAGATGGGTTGTGTATGTTTGGAATGAACCGTCACAGGACGTGGTGGAGGCGGGTAAAATTACAACAATTAAAAGGCATTTGGATAAGTATATGACTACAAACAGTTTAGAGCGATATTGGCAAAATGCTGGTAAGTGTCACTAGATTGTTTTAGGATATCTGTTCAGCAGGGATCAGTTGGATAGAAGGGTTTATTTCAATGTTATACATCTCCATGACTCTCTGACTCTGTCTGAGCTCACACCAAAATTCTGTTTATGCATAATATTGCAAAATTCTGTTGAAATGTCTTATTTTCAGCATACTGAAACCTGTGAACACATCCTTCGACAATGCTCTCTCCCAGTGTCTCTCCCGCTGTCTACTTTCCTAACCCTCATATCTGTTGTTAATCGAACTGACATTCAGTTTTAATATAAATAACTGTCCTGTAGCATTCCATGGCCTTTAGTGATGCTTACCCTAGTGATTCCACTATTACGAAGCTGAGAAAAGTTTATTTTTTAAAGGCATAGCTTGCGGTTTCTTTGTTCTACACGGTGCTTCATATTGGACAGTGGGATTTCAGCAGCTTTCAGACACGTCTGTGTAACTTGTGCTGAGCCTATTTACTGAAAGCCCGTGATAACCACTCTTTGCTGATCATTTGCTTTGTTGCATGAGGAATCCCTTTGATTCAGGCCAGGATTCTAACTTGTCATTCAGTGACATCTAATTTAATTCGGTTATTGTAAATTTACTAGAAATGCTGAGGATTGTTTCCGTGGAAGTTGTGTTTTAAGCTGCTGTGTACATTCAAGAAGCTTAGAATATTTGGTGACCCACTCTGGAGAAGTTATAAAACAATGAGGTTGAAAGCATGAAGTTGAAAGAATACCTATAAGAGCAAGTTGAAAAGCTGTCATGTAGCTGATTGCAGGCACAAAGTGTCCTGAACAATTTGAAAATGAAACATTTTAGCTGTTGCTTAAGAAACCTTGTTGCCTTGTTGTTTTCACAGCATTTCGAATTCAACCAACCTGTTTAAATTATGCCCCAATAATGCGCCAATGCTCTAAAAAGCAATCGAATTTGAATTTTACTCTTTTGACAGTATTAAACAAATGAGACGATCCAGTGTTTTGGGGTATAAACGCCAACATTATCGACAGTTAGCAATAAAAAGAGCACCTTCTGCCATTGAACGACTGGAACTCTCCCTAAAAGGAACCTTTTTACCCATATATAAAAAAATCTGTCGCAGAAGGCCGAAGACGACCCGGGGCCTGCAGAGGAGGATCAACACTGCTAGCTGGTTTTGAAAATTATAGGCTGTAAATTTAATAGGGGCTATATTGGATCAGTATATTGTTACAGAGTAGAAGTTAGCTAAATACTTAATACAAAGGAGGCTCGGAGTTGGAATATTTTGTTATTTAATGATCACTTTTGGAGTTAAAGAATAGCATTTTAAGTTTTTTCGTTAAACAGTTATATTTTGATTCGTTCTCTGTCACCCATGCTTTAACAGATTACGAGGCAAGATGAGCTTTGCTGTATGCGTGGGTTAATTAGCAGAAGCTTTTACCGCCGTGTTGCAACAATGGAATGGATGACAGTTGCTGAGGGAGAGACCATAAATCTTTCAATCATTTTAATCCTTGTATTTGTGAATAGTGCCAGATCAGTGCAGGGTTGTATATGTCCCAACCTGTTTATAAAACAAGACAGAGATAGAACAACAGACCAGCTGTATAGTTTGATGGGGCCATGTCTAGAGGTCACAAAGCAACGTAAAAATGTTTCTTGTTCACTGACTTTGTGCAATGCTGCTCCAAGTTTTAATGCCAGTTATTAAGGCCTTTCAGAACATTGAAACATCTTTCGGAGCACCGAGACTGCTTCGCAGGAACGGGGAGAAACTAATCTGACACCATGTGCCTGTAACAGAGGGATATGAGGAGGTTATTCAGCCCACACGGGCCTCATACCACTTAAAGAGGTGGAAATCTAAAATTTGGCACATTTTGCAAAAGGAATGGGTCAAAACGTAGAGACGTGGTGCTGCAGCTGTACGAGGTATTAATGAAATGACACCTGGAGTAAATAGTGTTGTTTGTTTTTCCGTAACTGAGAAGGGTGAGAGCTCCAGCAAATACTGTTTACTGGCTGTTCATCATCCATGGGTTGCTGCGTCATTTAATGCCTCCGGCCTGCTACACACGATTAGGAGAAGACCATTCAGCCGATTGAGCCTGTTACATAAGGCCATTCCATCCAGACCGAGTAAATGTTCCCTTTTATTATGATATAAAAATTCTGTAAGGAAGGGGTTAACTGACCCCATTTGTTCAGTCATGATTTGAAGACGCTGGTGTTGGACTGGGGTCTACAAAGTTAAAAATCACCAAGTTATAGTCCATCAGAATTTATAGCAAAAGTTTACAGTGTGATGTAATTGAAATTATATATCGAAAAAGATCCAGATTATTTCTTTCATATGTAAATCGCAAAAAAATTAAAAAGAAACATTCTATGTTTCTAACACGGTGCTTAGTATCTCTATGTTGATTACCCAAACCTTTGCCAATTGTTCACATTTAAAATGATTTCCTCCGTGTGTATTCTATCTCAAAAAAATGGTTTTCATACTGATAACCAAAAACACACCCACACAAATGCACATAATGTATTATCTTATACTGGTGCAAATGAGATACAGAACCACACATTTATGGGAGTTCATTTACTGTAACTCGATGGATTGCATATCCCCCCATGCAACGCAACGCATTTCTCAAACGCAAGCATATGAGTGATATACTGCAATGGTTTGCAATGTTCCCCATGCTGGGCAGATAGCCCAATTTATGGGGTACTGCAGTAGAAAGGTCTGCACAGCTCTCCATTCTGGCTGGTACCTTGCCCCGTTAATGGTCTCTGGAGCGGTTCTATGAGGCAAATTCAGAATTTGATGTGACAAACCATTTCTACTGATCTGACAATGTCTTTATTGAATTTTTTATCCTTGTGATTGGGCCAACCCATTGTCTCACTTCTTCAGTTAGTTCTACTCTCCTGTCTCCTTATCCATAAGTTCACAACATGTTAGCCGTTAATTAATCACTTGTCTTTCTCTGTCTTTCCCTAACATTGGCTTTTGACTCCCCATTGTGTCGAGTGTTGGCATGTTGAACATCAGAAAAAAATGAAATGGGGTGCGTCGGGTCGTTGTTCACTTCCCAGTGTGTCCCATATGGAGCGCCATGTTGGACATAGGGCATTCAGCAGCTTTGATTTACGTCTTTGTATCTTGGTCTGTGCCTGTCCACGGACCGCCTGTTTATCCCTCTCAGCTGATTGTGCTGTCAGTAACACGAGGAAGTCCCTCGAGTATTATTCTAAAGCGCCAAGCATCTATCTTGCAGCTTAGGGACTTTTGGCTGTTTCTTGTTATTGAAAAGTTAGAGCAGGTGCTGGGGATGTTATGCTGGAGGTTGTACTGTGGGCAGCCTCAGGCATTCAGGGAGACAAGCAGAATCTATAAGGGGAGACAAGACGCTCTGTCTTCCCTTCTTGTGGATCGTTTCACGGAACATCTCTAGGTCACCTGAACCCACCAATCCCACCGCCCTGTTGCTGAACACTTCAGCGCCCGCTCCCTCGACATCTCAACGACATATAGGTCCAGCCAACCGTTGCTACTCGACGCCTGGATGAAGAATGCCTCATATTTCGCCTTGGGATCCTACAAACACACGGGATCAATGTGGATTTTAACAGCCTCCTCATTTCCTCTCGCCCTGCATTATCCCAGTCCCAAGACTCCAACTCGACACCGCCCACCAGAACTGTCCATCCATCCTCCCTCAGAACTATCATCTTCTCCTTCACCTTAAAATACATATCGCCTTCTCGGCTACCTTCCCCCCAACCCCAACCCCGTCCCATTTATCTCTCAGCTTTCTTCCACAAGCCTCATTCCTGCTGAAGGCCTGATGTCTGAAACGTTGATTCTCCTGCTCCTCGGTTGCTGCCTGACCTGCTGTGCATTTCCAGCAACACATTCTCGACAACACAATGATGTTTGTAAATAAATAGTTTGGGAGAAACGTTTTGTGTTGCAAGTAATAGTTATCGACAAAGTTAGCATGACTGTAAGATGCAGTATAGAGAAACAATGGATGCAGTGCATTTGAGATTTTAGGAATATTTTTCATAAAGTCCCAAGCCTAGAGTGCAAAATCAAACCGAGTGGTAATGGGGCTAATACATGAACATGGTTTTAGAATGGGCGAGCTGACAGGAAGCAGTATATCGGTTTAAAGATATCATTTTTTGTATCAGAAGCATCATGGAATACCACAGACAGTGGTACTTCGGCCACAGCTATTCCCAGTACATCTCAAACATTTGATTGAGAGGATCAAATGCAATATTTCCAAGTCTGCTGATGGCACTAACCGATGTTGCATGGTAGTGGGTGAGGAGGATGTAATAAAGCTCCAAGGTGATTGAGACAAGTGGAGTGACTGGGCAAATACGTGGCAGATGAAGAGCAATGTGTGGAGATCTGATGTGCTCTTTGGTGGGAAAAATAGAATGGCAAAATACTATTTGAAAAGGCATTGGTGAAAGAACGTTGTTAGAATAAGGTGAATTATGATCATTTTCCTGTTTCCTGCTGCAAACCCCTCCGAGGACCATGCAGGACAGTGAGTTCTGAAGCCAGAACTCAATACTGGGAATGGCATTGGCACGCTGACCAGTGTATATAGACCCACATGGGTAGCTGTAGCACAGAAAATGATCTGGATCTATTTTCACTACAGTTAGCGAAAGCAATATTGAAGGAACAGAAAGCAGTCAAGAAGGGAAATGTTGTGTTGCACTTCATTTCCAAGGGATTTGAGTCCAGCCATGGGGGTATCTCACTGCAACTGTACAGGGGCTTGGTGATACCTCCTCTCGAACATTGTGGAGGATTGTTTGAAGTTTTGGACGACTTAACTAACAAACGACAAACCAGACATTGAGGGAGAGCAGCGAAGTACAGCCAGAATGATCTCTGGGATGACAGGATTGTGTGGGAGAAGAGTATGGGGCGACTGACCCTGAATTCCTTGCGGTTTAGGAAAATGCGTGGAGATCTCAGTGACATATATAATTATTTGACAGGGTGAGACCGATTGGAAGCTGGGATGATGATTGCGCTGGCTGGGACGTCTAAAACAAGTGCCCACAGGATTAGGTACAGACAGGTCACTCTGCATTGAGATGAAAATAAATATCTGCGCTCAGGGACTGGTGAACCTGGGGGACTCTCTCGCACATATGGCTGTGGAAGTCAAGGCACTGAATATAAATGAGGATTTCAATACACGAGATGGAGAGAACAGGTGTATGTTGTGGAGATAGAGCATCAGCCATTATTTTTGGATCATGATAGAAAACTCAATGAACCAAAGGGATTAATCAAATATCTATTTTTATAGTTTTATAATAGTTAATCATATTAAGGAATATGCACATTGTGTGGGCAAAGTGTATTGATGGGATATTCTCAAATGAACTAGAATGGGTGGAGGCTCAATGTGTTGAATGACCTACTCATTTCCCGATGCTTCTGTTCAGTCTGTGGGAAAGCTTGTTAAATGTTGTCACAAGCAGCCACGTGTTCTACAGGACTGTGTATTTCGATGTTTTTTTCCAATTCTGAGCCTGGTGATAGGTGTGCTATCCGGTGTATCCTTGAAGACCTCAGAGCAATGTGGTACAATTGATGGTCTTGCTTGGCCCTTTCAGAGAGTATTGAAGAGTTTAGCATATGTCTGTGTATCTGACGTCATGTTTCGGCCAGACCAGGAAAGCACACGAGAATTGCTTCCTGAAAGTACATTGGGGAATAAAGTGGTACTTCCAGTCGACGCTGAATTCAGGGTCACTGTTACTGACACTAGACTTTAGATCTCGATATTTTATTAATTGTTTTTAACTTCCATCAGCTGTCAGAGCATCAGCCTGGCCTGGATTAGTAATCCAATAACATTTCCACAACAGCACCATCTCAACCTGGGAACCTATCAGAAACCACACTGAGCAGGTTATTTCTGAGCTGATTGACAGCTCTGTCAAAAAGAACTCCCACCAATGTTATTGTCTTGATGGGACTGAAGCAGTGGTATTGGTCAAATTGTAATTATTCTCCTCTTAGGGGATGGGACACAGCTAAATAACTTTCCACGTTGTTAGGGAGCTGTGAGAGTTGAAGCTGGAATGAAACAGTTTTCCCAGGGACAACATGCAACAGAAGTTTTCAGTCCTATTCCAGGAATGGTGTCACGGCCCATTGTCTTTGTTATACCTATTATGTTCCGCTGTTTCTTCACGTCAGGGGCAGTGAATCAAATTGGTTGAAGACGGAAATCTGTGATTCTGTGGGTATCATGGCGAGGGTGAGGTGGATCATCGACTGAAAACTTCTGGCTGATGATAGTGCAAATACTGCATGCATTGCTTTTATCCTGATGCGCAGGACTATTCCATTCCTAATAATGGGATATTTGTGGAGGCATCTCCTCCAGTAAGCTGTTTATTTTTTCATCACCATTTACGAATGGATAGGACAGGACTGAAGAATTTCGATCTGATCTGTTGGTCTTGAAAGCATTTCACCTTCTCTTTCAGATGCTAATTCTGCTGTTTGGAATGCAACCAGTCCAGTCCAGTAATATTAACAGATTGTGATCAGGTTTCAGTCCACACGTTTCTAACCTGCATGTGCAACACACTCATCGCTGAATCATAGATCGGCTCGTTGGTAATGGTAGACTGAGGGAGTATACGGGCAAAAGGCTTCAGGTCGTGGTTCAATACCATTTTGCAGCTGCTGCTGTGGCTTGCGTTACTACATCAATGTTAAGAATGTTACTTTCAAAGCAAGAGGAGCACGATCTTTGAAGTGGATGTTTGTCCTAGAAATGAACTGAGAGCAGCAAAGCATTGGTGATGAAAGAGATTTATAATGTCATAGGGTCTTAGATTCACACAATATGCAAAGACACACTTCTGCCCAACGTGTCCATGGTCACCAAGTTTCTTAACGTGAATTAATCCTATTTGTCTGCATCTGGCATATAGCTTTCCTACTCATGTATCCATTGAAGTGTATGTTAAGTGTTGTAATGGTATTTCCCTGTACTGCCTTCTCTGACAACTTATTACATATACATAGCAGTCTGCGAAACAACTAAGTCTTTGACCTGTTTTACATCTCTCCACTCTTAACTTAAACGTGTACCTTTGATTTTGGACACCTCTTCCCTGGGGAAAAGACATTGGCTATTCACCCTATCCATGTCCATCATTATTATAACACAATGCAAGTTCACCACTCAGCCTGCTATGCAAAAGGGAAAAAATTCCCAGACTCTAAAAGGCACTCATCTCGGGATTACTACCGGTACCACATGCTAGCCAGCATACAAATGAAAGAATAGGCAGGATGAGCACGTGGCTTGGGGGATGGTGTAGGAGGTCCAGGTTTGTTGGACATTTGGACCGGTTCTGGGGAAAGTGGGACTATTAAAAATTGGATGGCCTTCACCTGAACCAGACTGGAACTAACGCCCTGAGGGGAGTTTTGCTACTGCCGTTGGGGAGGATTTAAACTAATGTGACAGGGGGCTGGAAACCAGAATTGCAGAGAAGCAGGCAACAAGGTGAAAACTGGAGACTATAAGAATCGTGAAGTTAACATTAATAAGGGAAAGAGTAGGCAGAGAGCAGATGAACGCAAAGAACAGGTGGCCTCATTTGCATATACTTTCATGCGAGGAGTGTAGTGGGCAAGGCAGATGAATGTAAGGCTTGGGTTGGCGCCTAGAATTATGTCGTTATTACAATCACGGAGACTTGGTTAAAAGGAAGGCCTGATTAGCAACTAAATGTTCCAGAATACAAACGCTTCAGACAGGGCAGGGAGAGACGTAAAAAGGGTGGGGAGGAGTTGCATTGCTGGTCAGAGATAATATCACGGCTCTGTAAAAGGTGGGAATTATGATGGACTTTAGGAGTGAAGCATTATGGGTGGAACTGAGAAATAAGAAGGGTGCAGTTACATTGTTGGGGCTGTATTACAGGCCTCCCAACAGTGAGTGTGAGGTAGAAGAACAAATAGGTGAACAGATTATGGAAAGCTGTCGAGCCAAGTGTCGTGGTGATAAGACATTTTAATTTTCCCAACACTGACTGGCAGACAATTAGTGTCTGAGGCCTGGATAGGATAGAATTTATAAGAAGCGGCTAGGAGAGTTTTCTGGAGCAGCATGTCAATAGTCCAACGAGGGAAGAGGCCATATTGGACCTGGTGTTGGGGAATGATCCAGGCGAACGGTAGAAGTTGCGTTGGGGGATTGTTTGGGAACAGTGACCACAATTATGGAAGTTTTAGTATACTCAAAGACAAAGACTGGAGTGGTCCTAAGGGAAGAGTACTAAACTGGGCCAAGGCCAATTGTATCAAAATTAGTCAGGAGCTGGGAAATGCGGATTGGGGCCAGATATTTAAAGGAAAGTCCACATTTCATATGTGGGAGGCTTTCAAAGATAGTGTAAAGATAGTACAGGATAGGCATGCCCTGTTGAAAGCAAAGGATAGGAAATGCAAGATTCGTGAACCGTGGATGACAGGAGAAATGGTACGAGTAGCCAAGAGGAAAAGGGAAGCGTACATAATGTCCAGGTAGCTAAGAAAAGAACGGGCCCTGATGGAATATCGGGAGAGTAGGACCATTCTTAAACGAGGAATTTAGTGGACTAATAAGATTGAAGAATTCATTGGTGTGCAGGCTTTGGAAAAATTCAGATGTAGCAAAGTTGTTGTTATGGGTGATTTCAACATTCCCAAAATCAACTGGAATCTCCTTAGATAAGATTGTTTGGATGGAGCCGTTTTTGTCAGGTTTATTCAGGAGGGTTTCCTTACTCAGTATGTAGACAGGCCTACGAATGGAGAGGCTATTTTGGATTCGGTGCTCGGAAATGAGCCAGGACCGGTGTCAGATCTCGCGGTGAGAAAACACTTTTGTGACAGTCATCATAATTGCCTCACATTTACCAAAGTCTTGGAAAGGGAAAGCAGCAGTTACATGTAGGGAAGATATTTAATTGGGGAAAAGGAAATAATGACGCTATCAGACAGGAGTTGGGAAGATCAACATGGGAGCTATTGTTCCACAGAAAGGGCACAGCAGGCATGTGAAGACTGTTTAAGGAGAAGTTGTTGCGAGTGATGCAAAAATTTGTTCCTCTGAGATGTGTAAGAAGGGGTAAGATGCAGGAACCTTGGATGACGAGAACAGGTGAACTTCCCATCCATAGGAAGAAGGCAGATTACGTAGAGGATCACGGGCTTACTAGAAATGAGCTCAGAAATGGACTGACGAGAGTCAGGAGTGGGTATGAAAAGGCATTTAGCTCATACGTGAGGAATAAGAGAATGATCAGGGATAAAGTAGGGCCGATCAGGGACAGCGTAGGGAACTTGTGCGTGGAGTCTGAACAGACAGGGGAAGCCCTAAATGAATCTTTTGCTTCGGTCATCACGGTTTCGAATGGGAGCTTTGAGGAACTCTTATACAAGCTTGATTCGAACAAAATCCATGATGGGGATGTGCTGGAAGCTTTGGCAAACATTAAGATTGGTGAGTCTCCAGGGCAAGGCCAAATCTATCCTAAGCTACTCCGGGAAGCGAGAAATGAGGTTGTTACACTTTTCAAGAAAGGTAATAGGGAAATCTCTGGCAAATACAGACTAGTTAGTCTTATGTCAATGGTCAGCAAAGTTTTGGAAAGCATTCTGAGGGATGGGATTTATGACTATTTGGAAAAGCATAGCGTGACTAAAGGCAGTCAGCATGACCTTGTGAGGGGCAGGTCATGCCTCCCAGATTTTATTGTGTTCTTTGGGGAAGTGTAAGGCAGGTTGACAAAGGTCGAGCAGTAACTGTGGAATTTGATAAGGTTCCCCATGATAGCCTCACTCATAATGTCAGGAATTATGGGAAACAGGGAGACTTGGCTATTTGGATTCAGAATTGAATGGATGACAGAAGGCAGAGAGTGCATGTTGGTGGAAAGAATTCTGCCTGGAGGTCAGTGTTGAGTGGATCCCCCAGAGCTCTGTTCTTGGGCCTCTGCTCTTTGTACTTTTTATAAATGAGTTGGATGAGGAGGTTGAGGGGTTGGTGAGTAAATTTTGCAGAAGACACAAAGGTTGGAGTTCCGTTTGTAGTATCAAGGGATTCTGCAGCTCCAGCGTGACATCGGCAAAATGTCCTGCTGGGGTGAAAATGACAAATAGAGTTCAACCTGGACAATATGAAGTGATAGATTTCGGAAGGTCGAACTGGAAAGCAGAATATATGATGACAGACAGGATTCTTGGCAGTGTGGAGGAACAGAGATATCTTGGTGTTCAAGTAGATAGATCCCTCATAGTTGCTACCCAAGTGGATAGGAGTGTTAAAGAGCATATGGTGTTTTAGCTTTCATTAACAGGGAGATCGAGGTTAATACCACGAGATTTTGTTACAGCTCTACAAGTCACTGGTGAGACCATACATGCAATATTGTGTCCAGTTCTTGTCGCCTTATTCTAGGAAAGGTACAGAGGCTTTGGAGACTGTGCAAAAAAAGTTTATCAGGATGCTGCCTGGACTGGAGGGCTTGCCTTGTGAAGAGAGGTTGACCAAGCTCGGACTTTTACCTCTGGAGAGGAGGAAGAGACGTGACCTGATCGAGGTATGCAAGGTAATAGAGAAATAGATAGAGTCAAAAGCCTGAGACCTTTCCCCAGGGCAGGATTGACTGGTACAAGGGCTCGTAGTGTTTAGGATATTAGGAGAAAGGTATAGAGGAGATGTCAGAGGAAGGTTCCTTACGCAGAGAGTTGTGAATGCATGGAATGCGTTGTCAATGCTGATGGTGGAAGCAGAGTAATTAGGGACATTTAAGTGACTGCTAGACATGCACATGAATAGCAGACAACTGAGAAGGGTGTAGCTTAAGTTATTTGGTTTTACATTAGGATTAATGCTCGGTACCACGTCATGGACAAAAAGGCCGACTTTTCTATTTTCAATGTTCCATTAAAAGTGGTCATGAAACAATTTTAGTGAGCGCAATTAATGAGAATCCCAAAGCCTTTTGTTAGGATATAAGAACCAAGCGGGTAACTGGAGAAAGGATTAGTCCACTAAAGGATAAGGAAGGGAGGTTGCATTTTGAACCTGAGAAGATGTGTGAAACTCTGAATAATTACTTGGCATTAGTGTTCACTGAGGAGAGGGACATGATGAATGCTTAAATGAGAGATAGAAGTTTGATTACTCTGGATCACGTTCACATAAGTAGGTAAGATGTGTTTGGTAGGCTAGAGTTTATTAAGGTGGACAAATCCACAGGACTGGGTGGGATCTATCCCAGGTTGCTGAGGGAGGCAAGAGAGAAAATACCTAGGCGCTGACAGCTTTCTTTGAAGCATCCTTAAACACAGGTGAGGTGCTGGAGGATTAGAGAATTGCTTGTGTTGCCATCCTGTACAAAAGGGTGTGTAGGAACATTTCGGTTAACTACAGACCAGTGAGCCTGACGTCAGTTGTAGGAAAGTTGCGGCAGGAGGTACTCAGGGGTAAAATCTATTTATATTTGGAACAGAATAGACTTATCAGTGATAGGCAAAATGGTTTTGTACGGGGTTGACCGTGCCTTACCAACTTACTCGAAGTCTTCGAGTAAGTAACCACCTTGATAGATGAAGGAAGGGCTGTAGATGTTATATACATAGACTTTGACAAGGCGTTTGATAAGGTTCCCATGGTAAACCAACTGAGAAAGTGAAGTCACATGGTGTGCAGAGTGTTGTAGCTATGTGGAAAAAGAACTGGTTGAAAAACAGGAGACTGAGAGTAGTAGTTGAAGGGAGTTTCTCGAAATGGAGAAACGTGACGAGTAGTGCTCCACAGGGATCAGTGCTGGCGCCAGTGCTGTTTGTGATGTATATAAATGATCTGGAAAAGGGCACTGTTGGTATAATCAGTAAGTTTGCAGATGACACGAAGATTGTTGGAGGAGCAGAAAACATAGGACACTGCCAAAGAATACAGGAGAATATAGACAGACTGTTGGGTCAGAAGAGAAGTGGTGGATGGAATTTAATCCAGGCAAATGTGAAATAATGCATTTTGGGAAGTCTAATTTTAGAGCGAATTATACAGTAAACGGAATGGCATTGTGAAAAGTTGATGAGCAGAGAGATCGGGAAGTGCAAGTCCATTGTACCCTGAACGTCGCTCACAGGTGGATGGATTGGTCAAGAAGGCATATAGTATGCTTGCCTTCATCGGACGGGGTATTGAGTATAAGAACTGCCAGGTCTGTTAAAATTGTACAAGATATTGGTTCGGCCGCATTTGGAATACTGTGTACATTCTGGACGCCACGTTACCAAAAAGATGTGGAGGCTTTGGAGAGGGTGCAGGCAAGGTTTATGAGGCTTTTGTCTGGTATGGAAGGTGCTCGCTATGAAGAGCGGTTGAGGAGGTTAGGATTGTTTTCATTTGTAAAAAGGAGATTGAAGCGAGACCTTATTGAGGTCTACAAAATCATAGAAGGTATAGACAGGGTCGATAGAGATAAGCGTTTTCCCAGAGTGAAGGATTCAGTAATGAGCGGTCACGCTTTCAAGATGAGAGGTGAAATGTTTAAGGGGGATACTCGCGGCAAATACCTTACACAGAGGGTGGCAGGTGTCTGGAACGCGTTGCCAGCAGAGTTAGTAGAGGCAGGCACGTTAGATTCATTTCAGATGCATCTCAATAGATAGATGAGTACATGGGGAGCAGAGGGATACAGATGCTTAGGAATTGGGCGACAGGTTTACAGGATGGATTTGGATCGGCTCAGGCTTGGAGCGCCAAAGGGGGTCCAGGGCTGTAAATTTTCTTTGTTCTCTTTGTTATATCCAGGCTAGCCTTAAACTTCAAGACCTCCAGTCTCGTTCTCATCATTGCAAATATTTTGTCCCTTTCTGGTTTATAACATTCTTCGTGTATCAGGGCAACACGAATTGTACACAGTACTACAAATTTGTCCTTACTGTCCTCTTGTACAGGCACAGCATCAGGTCCCAATTACTATGTTCACTGCTCTGACTGATGAAGGTAATCGAATCTACTGCCTTCCACACCACCCTGTCCACATGTATAAGTCCTGCTCTGATTATTTTTAAAAAAAGCAACACCTCATATTTAACGGCAGGAAGCTCCACCTGCCCATCCTTGTCCTACTGGCGCAGTTAATCATGATCTCATTTTCCTTTTAAATGACCTTCTTCACTGCCATTTTACCAGCAATTTGGTGTCATCTACAATGTTACCATCCACCCTTTGTATATTCTCATCCAAATCATTTCTCAAAATAACAAACAACAATGGCCCCAGCACTGGTCCTGTGGCACACCGCTCGTCACAACAAATCTCTCCCTGCACCATCTGTCTCCTACTTTAATTTAGAAACTTTTCCTGATCCCCTGTGATCTAACCTTATTAACCAGGCTACCATGTGGCATCTTGTTGGATCTCACGAAGGTTCACGTAGAAAAACCTATGCTTGAAAAGGCCCTGGGTGTTTATCTAACGTTGTGCATTTTCTAAATTCCGGCACTTCCTCATCTGTAATGAAGCCGCATTTCAAAACATCACTGCATCGATTTATTTCCCTAATTTCCCCAGCTTCCATGTCTTCCTCCAGAGTAAATGCTGACGCGATATTTTCATGGGGTTTCTCGCCCATTGAACAGGAACTGGCTCTAAGGCATCGGAGTGGGCTGAGGTTGATTCATTGTGAGTAGTGAGAACCCAGAATAGTCAGAGACAGATATCCTATGTTGTTGAACCGTTAACTGTGTTTCTGTGCTTCCACTTTTACCATATTGTCGATATTGCTTTACATTTTACCTGGTTTTCTTTACTTTTCTGCTTTATATCAAGATTCTATATTGGGGGGGGGGGGGGGAACTTTGTGCCTAAGCTTGCGTCATATATGGCGACTTGTACAATTTTCCCTGTCCTCATGTGAGTACATGTGACAATAAACCTCATAGACTTAATCCATCTCATATGGGTCCACACAAAGATGGCTGTCTAAGTTTTTAGGAGCCCTATTCTCTCTCTAGATTTTCTTTTGCCCTTAATACAATAATATAATCTCTTTGAATTCTCCTTAACCTTAACAGCTGTCTCATGCCCTGTTTTTGCCCTCCTGATTTCCCTGGTAAGTATACTCCTACACACATTTGCGCAAGGGATTCCATTGATCCCTGCTGCCAATACGTGACATATACTTCCTTGTTTCCCCTTGACCAAACACTCAATTACCGCCATGCTCTGATCCGTACTCCTGCTAACATTGTTCTTCAAACGAACAGGACCATGCTGTCCCTGAACTCTCACCATCTCGTTTTGAAAGACTCCAACTTGCCAGATGTCCTTTTAACTGCGAATAGCTTCTCCAATCAGCTTTTGAACCTTTCTGCCAAATTTTATCACAATTGGCTTTGTCCTCATTTAAGATGTTAACTTGTGGACCAGGCTCATCCTTTTCCAGAACTATTGTCAAACTAATGGAATTACAGTCACCCATTTTAACAGCTGAACCGCATGCTCTGCCTTAATTCCCAAGAGGAGATAAAGGTGATGTCAAGATCAGATCAGCCATGAATTAACTGAATGGCAAGGCAGCGACGAGGGACCGAATGTGTGTGTGTGTGTGTGTGTGTGTGTGTGTGTGTGTGTGTGTGTGTGTGTGTGTGTGTGTGTGTGTGTGTGTGTGTGTGTGTGTGTGTGTGTTTGTGTGTTTGATTTTTCCTATGTCTACGTGTGCGTGCTTTAGTGTGTTAATGCGTCTATCTCGGCATCTGCGTCTCTGAGCAATTGGGGTTCTGTTGTTTTGCGAGTGAATCCATTGAAATGAGGATCAAAATGCGTCTCCTTATTCTCTCACTCTCTCTCTTTGGCTATCCATCTTGTGTTCGAAGTGATGTAATGCCCGCCTCTGCTGTATGCCCCGTGCCACTGCACAAGCAGCAGCTTTGTTTGGAAAAGCCATCTCATACAGCGAATCCCTCACATTTGAATTGAATTGGCTTAAATGACACGTACACTTTAATGAATGCAGTGGCAACATTGCAATGGTTTCACTTATGGCGCGATCTTAGGTACAAGAAATCTAGGTATAGATTCTTAAGTATTTGGTCCAAAAATGATAGAATGAGAACTGAAAGTCCAGAAGAAGAGTAAAAGGGAAAAAAATGAACAAACACAAATTGCAGTCCCTGACACACCAGTCTGTGCCAGCAAAGAGTCTCCAGACCGCACCGGGCCCATTCTCCACACTGGGTCGGGCCCCGTTTCCAGACTGCACTGGGGCCAGTATCCGGAGTGCATCGAGCCCAGTCTCCAGACTGTTCCAGACCTAATCTTTTGTAAAATGGGACCAGTCTCCAGAATTCCACAGGCGTAGTCGCTGGACCGCAATGAGACCAGTCTCCCGGCAGCACCACTCCAGTCTCCACACCATACCAGGCCCAGGTTCCAGAACGAACCTGGCCCAGTATCCAGTCCTCACTGGGCTCAGTATCCAGACACTACCGAGTCCTGTCTCCAGGTTTCACCGGGCTCAGTAGCCAGACAGTGCCGGGCCCAGTCTCCAGACTGCACCGGGGCAAGTCGCCAGACTGCACTGACCACAGTCTCCTGGCCAAACCGTGCTCAGTCTCCAGGCCGCAATGGGACCAGTTCCCAGGCTGCACCGGTCCGAGTCTCCAGACTGTACCAGACCTAGTGAATAGACTACACCGTCCTCGTCTCCATAGTTCCCCAGGCCCAGTAGACACACAGCACCAGGCCCAGTCTCCAGGCGGCCCCTTGCACAGTCTCCACACTATACCAGGCCCAGTCTCCAGACCATACAAGGCCCAGTTTCCACACCATACCAGGCTCAGTCTCCAGACCGCATCGGGCCCATTCTCCAGGCCGCAACAAGTTCACGATCCAGATTGTAGTCGGTCCAGTCTCAAGAGCACACTGTGCTTTCTCGAGGCCTCCCATCCCTGCGACAGCCCCCTGTCTGCGACTCACCTCCTCCATTCCCATCGGAGGAATTTTAAAATTTTAAAAGTTTGTGAAGAAGAAGTCTCTCCAGAAAATAGAATAAATAAAGGTTGGTATAAAGAGCGGGCAGAGCAGAGAAGCTCCAGATGGTACATTCTGACTCTACCGCTATCTTTAGGATGTTTGTTTCCTTCCTCGAAGAAAGAGTTTGGAGACTCAAAGCAGGTTTTTTTCCCAATTCCTTGCAATGCTGTCTCTTAATAAAAGATTATGGGCATGTCTATTGCTGGCCCACATGCTGACAGTGGGTTTGTTTTAGGACTTTACAATACATTCTCACTAAAAATTGGAAAAGTATATCAAAAAATGTTGAAAGTTAGAGAAAGTGGTTGAAAATCCATCTCAACCTTTTCCACTGTGCTTCACTGAGAGTAGCCTGAATACAATTGTACAGCTTTGATCTGCATAGCTTGTGACGCACGACAGGGTTTATAGAGTAATGCACTGCTGTGATCTGTATAGCTGCCAGTGCTGGATAGATATCTGGTGTGTCTGGATGAATGCACTGCTGTGGTGGGGATAGCTCCCAGCGTTAGACTCATATCTACTCCGAGTATATAGATTAATGCACTGGCGTGGTCTGCACATTTTTCCGCACTCGGCAGACTGCTGGGTTAGACTGAACAGAGCTCGAACTTCACACTGTGCTGAACAGATATCTCCTCTGAATTAATGGTTCTGTGTTTTTCGGATTGAGAATAAGTTCTCACTAACTATTTCAGCTGATCTGGCAATGCATTTAGTTTTCATTCTTGTGATTGGATCCTCCGTCCCTCCCTCAATTAATGTTACACTGTGACCATGCACATTACATCATGATCGTGAAAGCCCACTGTGATGGCGTCTTCATTCAGAAGCAGTCAGCCATTCGCATTGTCCTCGAGTCTCCACGTCAAAAGAAAGGATGGCCAATGGGATAAAGGCCGTCCCCTTGATACACAATACAAAACATACACTCCCAGCACTCCCCACCGCCATCCTAGCCAATAAAAATGTCCGGTGTGTACTGAGAGCAACTGGCCACTGAGAACATCAGGGAGCAGACCTTCAACGAGATGGAGCAACACTTCCCTTTTGTGAACGACAGCGTGAATCCTCCAGTACACACGTATCACGAAGTCCTGTAAGTTCTCCACATTTATAAATATATAGCTTGTTATTCTTCCTGTAAAAGTAACAGGTTCACAGTTACCCACGTTATATTCCAGGTGCCAAATTGTCATCCATTGTTTATCCAATTAGAGATACTGCACCGCCTCCTGCCATCTTAATTTCCTGCCTATCTTAGTTAGAATACGTTTGTTAAATCTTTCGAAAACGTTGATATTAGTGGCAAATAACTGAGGCCCAAGCACAGGTCACTGCGTCACCGCAGTCGTTAATTTCTGTCAAACTGATAGAGACTGATTTAACCATAATTTAGCCCAGCTCCCATTTCACTAACCAGTTATTCCAGTATTCCTGTGTAGCAGCTTTGAAAGGCTGGATATTCCCTTCCATTTCCCATGTAACAGATAAGAGATTAAAGATCTGGTTCAATTGCCGAGTAAAAGACTCGAACGGCTGAATGGCCTCATTCTGTTCCTGTTTAAAGTTTCTCATGGTCTGAATAGCCTGTTATAGTATCGGTGTAGTTGTGAATGGTGCTGAAAGTTTTGGAACCATCAGTGAACAGCTCACTTCTGATTTTACGATGGAGGGAAGGCCATTAATGCTGCAGCTACAGCTAGCCCATAGTGCCTCATGGAGGTGTAGTTTCCATTTGCTCGGTCCTTTAGAAGTATGTCCTACTGCACAGGAGGGAGTGCCACATAACTCAGTGGGCGGTATCTTCAATATGAGGCTGAGGTTTTCCCTCCAAGAGGACCGTGTGCTGGCTGCTCCTACAGATAAAATTGGGGCAGATCCATCTGTGACAATTGTTTTGTTTAAAATATTTTCCTCTTGTTGGTTTCCCCATCACTTTCCCCCAGTCTGGCTGCTGAGAATTTGAGGCCTCTCCCTGCTCAGTCAGTGGTGGCCTATGGCGACACTCTTGGTGATAGACTTTGAAGTCCCACACCCAGACTAATTCTTGTGTCCTTGGCACCCTCAGTGCCTCCTCCGATTTGTTTTCGACATCGAGGGGAACTGTGTAATCACCGAAGAATAGTGTGGAGGGCAGTGGGTGTCTATCACCGGCAGCTTTCCTTGACCATCTCTGACCTGTTACTATGCGATTTCCCGGGTTCTGGAATCAATGTTGCGGAATTCCAGGGTAACTCCTTTCCCGACTGTATCCCACCGTGTCGCCACCACTGGTGGTTTTATCATGCCGGATGAACAGATAGCCCGAGTGTTGGTGATGAGGCTTCTTGAAACATTACCCATCAAGCCTGATTCTGTGAGTATGACGGTGTCACACTGTTTCCTGACGGCGTCAGTATGAGAAATAAAGGTGGAAGTAAAGAAGAGAACAATGATTTTAAAAAGTTGATGAAAAGTACTCTATTGTAAAATATTTTATATTCTCAAATAAGATTAAGAAATGGATATGACTTTATGGCATTGGAGAAACATGGTGTTTGGGCGACCAACACTGAGAACTGAACAGCCACCTGATTTTAGATTAGAAGGACATAGAAGTACATAGAAGTACATAGAAGAATACAGCGCAGTACAGGCCCTTTGGCCCTCGATGTTGCGCCGATCCAAGCCCACCTAACCTATGCTAACCCACTATCCTCCATATATCTATCCAATGCCCGCTTAAATGCCCATAAAGAGGGAGAGTCCACCACTGCTACTGGCAGGGCATTCCATGAACTTACGACTCGCTGAGTGAAGAACCTACCTCTAACTTCAGTCCTATATCTACCCCCCTTAATTTAAAGCTATGCCCCCTTGTAATACCCGACTCCATACGCGAGAAAAGGTTCACACTGTCAACCCTATCTAACCCCCTAATCATCTTGTACACCTCAATCAAGTCACCCCTAAACCTTCTTTTCTCTAATGAAAACAGCCCCAAGTGTCTCAGTCTTTCCTCATACGATCTTCCTTCCATACCAGGCAACATCCTGGTAAACCTCCTCTGCACCCGTTCCAGTGCCTCCACATCCTTCCTATAGTATGGCGACCAAAACTGCACACAATATTCCAGATGCGGCCGCACCAGAGTCTTATACAACTGCATCATGACCTCAGGACTCCGGAACTGAATTCCTCTACCAATAAAAGCCAGTACGCCATATGCCTTCCTCACCGCACTATTTACCTGGGTGGCAACTTTCAGAGATCTGTGTACATGGACACCAAGATCCCTCTGCTCATCCACACTACCAAGTATCCGACCATTAGCCCAGTACCCCATCTTTTTGTTATTCTTCCCAAAGTGAATCACCTCACCCTTAGCTACATTGAATTCCATTTGCCACCTTTCTGCCCAGCTCTGCAGCTTCTCTATATCCTGCTGTAACCTGCCACATCTTCCTCACTGTCAACAACTCCTCCGACTTTCGTATCATCCGCAAACTTGCTCACCCAACCTTCTAACCCCTCTTCCAGGTCATTTATATAAATGACAAACAGCAATGGTCCCAAAACAGATCCTTGCGGATCACCGCTAGTGACGGCACTCCATGAAGAAACTTTGCCATCAACTACTACCCTCTGTCTTCTTCCATCCAGCCAATTCCTAATCCAAACCTCCAACTCACCCTCAATGCCATATCTCCGTATTTTCTGCAGTAGCCTACCATGGGGAAACTTATCAAACGCCTTACTAAAATCCATATATACCACACCTACCGCTTTCCCCTCATCAACCTCCTTCGTCACCTTTTCAAAGAATTCAATAAGGTTTGTGAGGCACGACCTGCCTTTCACAAAACCATGCTGACTATCCTAGAAAACCATGCTGACTATCCTAGAAAACCATGCTGACTATCCTACAAAACCATACTGACTATCCTACAAAACCATGCTGACTATCCTACAAAACCATGCTGACTAAGCTTAATCCCTGGGATTAAGGGATGTTATACAATACTAAAGATTAGGTAGGGTAGATCTCCTAACAAAGAATGTTGTCTGTTTGATTGAAAAGGAGGATCTTAAATGCATTGATCAGGGTATTGCGTGGGTGATTTCGTGTGTGACAAAGTTTGAAGAAGACAGAAAATTAGTGGGCTGGCGAAGTGTATAGAAGACACTGAACGACTGCAGAGGGGTATAAATAGTATAATGAGTGGGGAAGGGTCTCACAGATTGAGTACGATGTTGGTAAATGTGAGTTCATCCATTTTGGCAGGAATAGCAGTACACTGGACAACTTTATATATGGTAAAAGGTTGCAGCATGCTGCTATGCAGAGGGTCCTGGTTTTCCTTGTGCAGGACTCACAAAACATTGATTTGCAGATAACTAAGAAGGCAACTAGAATATTATCGTTCATTGCTGAATGGATACAGTTTAAAAACAGAAAGATTATGCTGGAGATGTAAATGGTGCTGATGACGCCACACCTCGCGTACCGCATACAGGTTTGGACTCCTGACTTGAGAAAGAATGTACTAGCACTCGATGGGTGCAGAAGAGTTACATTATGCTGATTCTAGAATTGAGAGCGTTGAATAATGATCAGAGATCAAGTAGATTGAGACTATACACATGGGGACTTTGAAGAATGATTTTGTATTTATGCTAACATACATTGTGAAGGGAGTAGATACGGTAATAGTAGGGAGGATGTTCTCACTGTTGGGTGAAACTAGCAACGAGGGGGACTTTGAAAATGAATGGGAGCAGATTTTGGACAGAGTTGTGGAGGAACATCTTCACTTGAATCTGTAGAATACCCTGTTGAGTGAAGTACTTGAGGCTAGTTTTCTAAATGCTTTTAAAGCAAAGCTAGATTTTGGAACAGGAAAGGTATCAAGGGTAATTGTGAGAGGGCGGATAAGTGGAGCTGAGTCTATGAGAAGATCCGCCCTGACGTTATTGCAGTGCAGGCGTGAGGGGCTAGATGGCCGACTCCTGCTCCAATTCCTTCTGTTCTTATGGATTCATCTTAATAATTAATATTTTTATGCAAAGTGCCAGTTGATTTGGATTTGGGGAGAGATCTCTAACATCAGCCTGAGGGGAGCTCAACAAACTCCCCACATTAATTGGTGTTTGAGTCCTCACTATGAGAATCACATTGACCTTCCCCCACTTCTTATTGCACACCATTCCCACCACGGGAGAGCCTGGAATTACTCAGCATCCCAAGGAACCTGTGCATTCTTTGAAACCCCATAGTGCACTGTGACAAGCACAGTCATGTGGAGATAACCTGCACAGCCCCTGATATTGAGCCCGTACGTGGCAGGCAGGGTGATATTTCTGCGCTCCCCAAACCTTTGGGCATGGGCATGAGCTCCTCTCGGGTGAGAAGGTCACAGGCAGGACCTCTCTTTCCCCCAGGTCCAGGAGTGAGGGCCATGAGAGCAGACCATGCCTGCCTGCTCTGAATTTGCTCCCAAGATTAGAGCAGCTACCGGGAGCAACGTTTATAATTGTAGGGAGATCATTGTGATTCTCCACTCAACCAGCACAAGGGGAGCCCAGGAAAGAATCTCACCATTCCCCTTGAGAACGACAAACACGATGCAGCGAACTTATCTTAACATCAAGGAAGGCCTCAGGGAACATCTGACTGAATCTATAATTAATCTCACCACATCCCACGGTGCTCAGAATATAAAGAAACATTTTGTCTGGAGTTAGGAAAATCAAGAAGAAACAAATTCTAGTGGGAGTTATCGCTCAAAGTCAAACCTGCAAATTTTGTGCATATTGTAAGCAGGGCGTTAGGTATGCAAGAAATTGCTGGCAAAATTCAGCAGGACTCGTAACATCTGAAGGAAGAAAGCAGAGGGAACATTTCAACACTGCATTAGAATAACTTTTGTTTCAGATCTCCAGCATATGCACTCTGTTTTATTTTTCAATCATCAATTGTTGTGCATACCACAGTAGTAATAGTTGACTTAATCTCGAAAGGGGGGGGGGAATGAGGGCAGAAGTGCAAGACATGGGTCAGTTTCAGCTGAAGGCCCTGTCCATCAAAGTTTGGGAGGGGTAATGTAAATCCTCGTGCGAGAGAAACGGTGAGCATGCTGAAAGTACTCCACTAGAACTCGTGATCATCTGAACAGATGTGAAGGTTCCAGAGAAAGTAGGAGAATGCAGTCACTGTACGCTGATCACGGGGGTAGAATGTGGCTCACTGGCTAGCACTGCTAGCTCACGGCACCAAGGGCCTAACTTTGATTTCGACCTTGGGTGACTGCATGTGTGGTGTTTGCACATTCTCCCTGGGTCTGTGTGGGTTTCAACACTATTTTTGGCTTTCGTCCCACAGTCCAACATGTGCAGTGACCTTGCTAAACTGCTGCGCAGTATCCTGGGTTGTGGTGGATTGGCTGTGGGAAATGTCAGGTTAGCGGGTTAATACATGGCTGTATAAGTCGAGATGCTGTTTGGCGGGTCAGTGTGCACACAATGTGCAGAATGACCTGTTTCTACACTACATAGCTTCTATGATTTATATTTTGGTATATGTGGCTGGCAATATATCCCAAGATCCTACCTATAACTTCTGCCCCCAGTTGCCTCATCAAACCTTTACCCCTTAAGTTTGTCGAAAATAAATTCCATTAGCAAGTCCTCGACATTTTGGCTCATCTGATCAGGGTCCCGTTGTACTCTGAGTTAATTATCTTCACTGTTCACTAAATCACCAATGTTGGTATTACCTGCAAACCCACGACGCATTCCTACCTTATTCACATCCAAATCATTTATGTTCATTACAAACTCCATTAGATAGTTATGATACTCAGCAAAAAACAGGCATCCAGTGCAAAACAAAAACTCTCCACAAACATTTCCTTCATCTCTTTCCTTCGGGTTAATTACCTCCGACTCTCCCTGTATTTCATGTGATCCAATAAGTGCTACCCAGTTTACCATGAGGAATCTTTTTCAACACCTTACCGAAGACCATATGGACAACACATACTTTCGCCCCTTCATCAATGTACTTAGTCACATCTTCATAAATCGCAATCAAATTAGTGAAATATGATTTCCCAAACAAAAAGCCATATTGACTATCTTTCTCTGCCCATGCCTTTCCAAGAACAAGTTTCTCAGAGTCCACTGGAGCAATGTACCCGCCAATGACATCAGGCAGACCGGTCTACAGTTACTGGCTTTTCCTTCCCAGTTGCTCTTTAAAAATCGCACAATATAAGCCACCCTGCCGTCTTCTGGCAGCTTACCTGTGACTGTCCATAATACAAGTATCTCAGCGAGAGGCTGAACAATTACTTTCCGAGCTTCTCAATGGTTTCTGTGAAACACCTGACTAGGTCAGAGAACATCGAACAGTACAGGCCATTTAGCCCTCGATATTGTGCAGATCTTTCATGCTTCTCTAAAACCAAACTAATCTGCATGCCTTTCATTGTACTAAGTTCCGCCTGCCTATCCAGGAGTGGCTTTAAAGACAGGGAGTTCCAACTCTATTTTGGTTTAATCCCTGCCCTCCCCTTCACCGTTTGATCACGCAGCATTGCCATTTGGTGTGAAGGGCACTGCTGGTAACTGGACATTTGGGTGTTTCTTTTCTTCCTGGTCGTGGAAATGGAATAAAGATTTGTACACCTTGTGTCTTTCACTGTCTCACACCAGCACACGCACAAAAAAGAACAGGAGTGTGAAAAACATAAACAGGGGTGTCAATGGTTCTGTCACCCTGACAGCTGCCTCTGAGAGAACTGGATCAATGTCAAGTACTCTCTCTGGTGATGGGATGCCGGCCTCTGTGGAGTTATTTCAGTAGCATCAAGAATAAAGCACATTCCCGAAACTTGATTCTGTTACGACACGGGGGAATACCCCTGCAAAAAAGAGGAAAAAAAGACAGGGAGTCATTCACCTTAATGCATTTTAAGATGGACAGCTCCTCATCTTCTGTCATAGGCACACTTGTCAAGATATCATTGTTCATTTCCTCAAGTTATCTGCAGCACGTATCCTTCTCCACAGGACATACGAATGAGAAATATTTATTTAGTGTCTCCCCAAATCCCGTGGTTCCACATATTGGTCGCTTTGCTGAACTTTCAGAGGGCCTAGTCTCTCCCAGTTTCTCGTTTGACCTTAATATGTTCGCAGAAACTCTTTGGATCATTGCTTACCAAAATCATATTATGTCGCCATGTTTCCCTCCTCATTTCCCTCTTGAGTATTATCCTACTGCCCTTGTACTTCTCGATGGATTCAGTGGAGCTTTGCTCCCTACACCTACCATATGCTTCTTTCTTTTTGTTGACCAGAACATCCATCCTTTTAGCCATCCAGCATTCTCTACACCTACCAGCCTTACCCTCCTCATGAAAAGAAATATACTGTCGCTAGACTCTTTAATCTCATTTGTGAAGGCCTACCACTTTCATGCTAATAGCTTCTCTCAAGCATCTTTTCAAAGTGCCAGCCTAAAACGTACAAAGTTGTCCTTACTCAAACTTTAACGTTTATGTCAGGACTAATTTCTCCATAAGTATTTTAAAACTAATATTTACTGCATAACAGACTAAAGAGGTAGAATGGCTTCCTCCTGTTCACCTGTGACAGGGTCAAGGGGCTGAATGGCCTCCTTCTGTCCCTCTGTAACAGATTCGAAAAGCTGAATTACCCTGGTACAACAGGCAAGAGAGGCTGATGGCCTTCTCCTATCCTTCTGCAAATGGCACATGGGGACAGAATTGCTTCCGCCTGTTCCTAAGCAGCAATGTAAATACTTTGGATGATTCCTCGAGGTTTTGGAATGATTGGTAAAAGGGCACTTAACAATAGGAATGAAATTACAAAAAGCAATGGGCAATAAATCTTGTTACCCTATTTTATGGTCTCGAGAAAATGCCCACCAGGCATTTTGTGCAGTTGCTCTGTTATTTTATCTCTGTCATATACAATCCTGCAGTGATCTGACACTGCTCCTACATACAGGGAGGAAAGATTTAAAGTATTGAAAATTTATGGTCAGCCAACCTCGTCCATTCCATCCAGATCGAGGAAATGTTCGTTTTATTTTGATACGTAAAGTGATGTAAAAAAGGGTTTAAATTCACGTATTCCTTTGGTGACTGTGATTAATGTCAATATCCAAATAATCTAAGCATTCCAGTGGAGGGTTTCCATCTTTTAACCATAAATCGGCTCCATTCAACGTGTTAACCCATCAGATGAGCGGAAGCATCACCAACAGTACTAACATGACTTCGCAGCTCCACAGAGAGGGGCTGGAGAGATCACAATCTGAGAACGTTAGACTAGGATGTTCCAATAATTGAACAGAATCTGAGAATATTAGACAGAATCTTCCAACAATGGACATAAGTTTATACTGGGATGTTTGGCTTCCTTCTACATATCATTATCGAAGGTCATTATCATGTTGGATCGAATATGCACTTTACATTATTCAATATATTCGTTATGCAGTCAGAGCTTTCTTTCGTGTCTCTGGTAAGTTTCACAGTTTAGTAATTGATTCTATAAATCATGTTTGACTATAACACTGTTCTTTTCATTGACGCTACCATCCTTGCCGTTTTTATTGTTCCTGCTGAGACTCTGAATTCAGATAGTCACTTTGCAAACCAGTTTTAACTGCATCCATGACCTTGATAATTCACTATCTCCTTCGATGCTTCGGGCAGTGTTACTATGGGTCTCTATGTTGACCTACTCAATTTCAGCTGTGAAACATGTTTCATTGTATCACTGCCCTTGATATTTAAATATTGGGAGCATCGAGCACTGTTTTCTATTCTGATTACAAACTCAATTTCCTTCCTTTGCCTCCATCCCATCCCTGACCAATATCTAAGGCTGAAACAGATAAATGACAACTGTAGTGATCCCTTTGGCCTTGATTTAATTCCTGATACCATAAACTGCCCACTCCTAATTGTAATTACTGACGCATGTAGGATATACTTCACTGGCTCATCCCATCTGCTATTTGAACTTTGCGCTATGATAGACAATCTTAATAAAGCCAATAATCAGCTGCTAATGCTCCCAGCTTAAAACCTGCAGATGTAAATCTGCGTCGATTCCATGCGGCTCTTATCTGAACTCTCAAAAAAATTCCCCATCGTTCTGTCATTCCTTTGCGCATTGATATATGTTGTTATTGGGTCTGGCAATGCCTTTACTTTAATACTCTCAAGCATATCCTCACATCTGTCCATGAACTGTTTCTCACTCCCTCTCTGTCCATCATCCTAATCCCTGCAGTTATTCATAATTAAACTGATATTCTTCATATGTGTTCTATCTTAGACAATGATTTTCACATCTATCATCGCCTCAGTCGTACACACACGCATGCATTCTTAAAAAAAAAACTATTGCATCGAGCTGATGCATGGAGATACAGAATCATAAATTTTTGGAGCCCCATTTACCGTTATTTACAATATGGACTACAAATCTTCCCATGCGTAACAGATAGCTATTGCACGTATAGCAGGAATATACTGTCCAAGGTTTTCAATATTCCCCATGCTGGGCGGATAGTCCAGCTTATTAAGAATTACACGACCATAGTGTGCACTGCTCTCCATGCTAAGCTGTCAACTTATCTCAGTTAAGACCGTCTGTGTTTGTTCTGTGAGGCATGGCCTTTATTCAATGTTCTCATTCTTGTGATTGCATCGATCAATGTCTCACACTTCCAATTAGACGTACTCCCCTGTGTCTTCCTCCATTTTTCAACATGTTTTGTTTCTATCTTAATTGTCTCTTTCTATCTTTAACGCGAATCGTTCTGTCCCTCTGTATCGTTCCCTGACCTTGGGTGTTTGGCTTCCGAATGTATCGAATGCTGGCATCGTGAGGCTCAGAAACAAGGACATGAGGTTTGTCAGGCTGTTGTTCATTTCCCGGTGTTGGTCGTGTGGTGCTCCATGTTGTACGTGGTGCGCTGCAGCTTCACTCACGTCTTTGAAGGTTGGTTAGTACCTGTCCCCCGCAAGCCTGTGTTTGTCTTCTCAGCTGACAATGTGGTCAGTAACATGAGGAAGCCCCTGGTGTAGTATTTTAAAGAAACAGGCATTTACCTTGTGACTGACGGGCTTCAGTCTGATTCCTGTTATTGAAAAGTTAGTAGATATGTTGGAGATGATTTGCTGGGGGTTGTGCTGTAGGCTGTCTTAGACATTCAGGGAGACCTGAGGACTTGGTGATCCAATTCTGGATTAAGCATGAAGACTGTAATTACAGCATCTGGGTGTGTACAATTGAACAACAAATGGAGCAGAGACTACAGAGAATGGAAGCTCTGAAATTACAGAGTGAGCATGGGGAAAAGTATCTGCTATATCTGTCTGTGTTTTAATGTAGATATACATAATCTGACTTTCCACTTACACACACTCACACTCACAGTCTCTCTCTCTCTCACACGCACACATACATCCCAATAACCACACCCACAGACATACTCCACCCCCGCCACACTCACACGCACATACATGTAAATCTGCAGTGTGGATTTGGATTTGCAAGCTTGCTTTTGCAGCTGCATTCTATTTTGTTCAAAAAGCACGCAATTTGTCAACAGTCAATGTTGTACGTTATAAACTCCTATGTAGGAAATAAAGCCAATCTGACGCCGGGTTAAGACACAGACAGACTGTAAACAAGACCTCACGCTTAAAATTCATTGTCAGACCGGAGGTGTCACGTACTTTGCATCGATAATGCTTGAAGTTATCTCCAGGCATTGACTTGAAGAAAATTGTTGGATTCTCATCATCAAAGAAAAATCTGCCCCTCCATTCTAAATGCTGAAATGTTTAAGAGCTATATTAGATGTGTTCATGTCATGTGCATGAATTGTATGAGCTCTTGGTGTTTTCCGTATCAATTCTGTGTTAAGGCCTGCCTCTCTTACTAACACCTGATGAAGGAGAAGGGCTCTGAAAGCTAGCATTTTCAAATAAACCTATTCAGTTTTAAACTGGTGTCGTGTGATTTTTGACCTTCTCCAAACCAGTCCAATAACAGCACATCCACATCATGGTTTTTTTTGTTATTGGTTAGCCAATCCTCTCCAAGAAATTAAGTGTTCTTGACCCTCTGTGCTCTTACCTTGCATTTGAATCTTTTATGATGCACTTTATGCAATGCCTATCTGGAAGGGCAGATATAATACATCTCTCGGATCCCTTTTATCCATCATGCTTGTCACATTAAAAGAAACTCAGCTAAATGATTCAAGAACAATTTATCCATCATTAAATCATTTTGTTTGGGATGGATTAAGGGTTGACTTTGATAATCACCTTGCAAACAGAATCTAACAATTTGACTTCAATTCCAATAATTTGCTCACTACTTTTCATTCCCTTCTGAATTGGTTATTCGAAGTTCTTCCCTTTCTATAATCTCCACATTCCCTTTCAATTCCTGTGTAACAGGCACAAGCCGGCAGAAAGTACACCCTCCAATTGCCGTGAAAGAGGCATGAGTGGTTGATTGGATTCATTCTGTTCCTACTTTACACACTCGAGTGCTGAATGGGTTTCTTGGTGTTCCTACATTATAGTCTTGACACGCTGAATGTCGTCCTGCTGTTCCTATATTATGGTCTCAAAGGGCTGAATTTCCTGCTCCTGTTCCTGACCAAGCCACTCAAGACCTGAATGCTTTCTGCTTTTACTTCATGAGAGGACTGGGGACAAATGGAAACTTGCTGCAGAAGTGCACCGTTTCAAGTGGCTGAACTGTCTCCTCATGTTTCTTCATAACAGGCTAGAGAAACTGAACAGTCTCCTCCTATATCCCTGAAATCGCAACGACGGTGTGATTGGACTTCTCCGGTTCCCATAGAACATAAATGTGGATGAATTGCCCCCTCCTGTTCACATAAAAAGAAAAATCTCAAACGGTTTCATGCCAGTCTGCTATTCTTGTGCAATTGACTCAATCGGCTGAACAGCCTTAACCTAATGTGAAAATTTCCAGTAACTTTGTGGCCTCTTCCAGTTCTTGTGTTGCAGCATTTAGAAGGTTGAATAGCCTCATCTTGTTGTTGTGTAACACGATTTAGGTGCGGCATGGTCTATTATGGGTCCTGTGTTGGAGTGTGGACGTACTGATTGGCCTCTTCCTGAAATTCTATATCATGATCCAGACACGAAACATCCCCCTTCTACATCTGCTGTAACAGTTTCCAATAATCTACTTCTGTTGTTCCTGTGTTCCAGGTTCGAGAAGTGAAACGGATTCCTGAATTTGATGTATAATTGCTTTCCATTGCTGAGTCCTAAAACAAGACCATTGTCATTCTTGCAAACATTAAGAGGTATTGGATCAACGTGCTCACCCCTCCCTCCAAGGTTAACGTGATGCTGTGGCTTAGTTTATTGAAGTTCCTCCTTAATAAATAGGTAGATCTGGGGTTAAGAACCCAGCAGCGTCTGCATCTCACATGTGCTGTTCCTTGTTAAACCTCTCTCAAATGCCATGTGGCTGTTCCATCAGGTTGTTGATCCAACTTGTGGTGCAGAAGGAGACGGTTACTTGTTGAACGTGTGTCGTGGAAATTAAATCGACATTACTCAAATGCTAGCAAGAGGAATGCAAAAGCTTTACTGTAACCTCTGCAGGGGACCCAATTCACTTTGCAATATGCTGCATGTAAGGGGCTGAACAACTTGCACATATTATTTTTATACTACATTTCACTTATCCTTATCACACACTCAAGGACAAAAACTGGGAACATTCGGCTGTTGGTATGATTGCGTAGTTTTCCCGGATCCTGTTGAATCTGACTGCTTTCCAAGACTTGCAAGGCGAAGCTGTCAGCTTGCAGAATCGAGCAATGCTAGGCTGTCTACTTAAAATTTTAGCAAAGTGTTAATTTTATCGAAATATTAGATTTAGCAAAGTATTCTCTTTCAGATTTCAGAACAAATGTTAATTTTGCTAATTTTCCATTACATCTCCCCCCTTTTGGTATATTACAGCAATGACAAAAACAACAACAAAAAAAGTATGCAAAGCTAGATAACTATACATCAAAATTACTGAGGTAGCAACAGACTTTTCCTCAGACACCATCTAACAGCTATGTGTTGGTATCATCACTTGCCCTTGTGTGCTCAGTGCACAGCCCATTTTCACACGTCATATTCGTCAACGTCAAGGTATGGTATGGCCCTCGCAATCGGATTCTCCTGTTGCGGGGCCACTGAATGTTTTACCATTTGGAATCCCGCTGCACTCATAAGCAAACGGTGTAGCCAGGTACACAAGCAGGGTCCTATACAAAGCATTATGAGTAGCACCAGTCCTACAAGTAGTAAAATGTGTCGGATCCAATATCCCCAATCCTCCCCAAAGGGAGGGTAGCCATTCGTGCAAATACACGTTTCTCCACTGCCTTTCACCATATAGAAGGGTGTGGTTGGAAGCGTGTCAGCCTTGGGACTGCAGTTGGCCTTGAGTTCGGGGAGTGGCGCGAGGTTTGCCATAATTGCTCCCCTTATCAGGGGCAGGGTAGTCACCGCCGCGGAAGCACAAAGCTCGCATTTCTCGCCAGGCTCTGTAATTCGTTCAGCATTCCACCGTTGGGCAGCGTAGCCAGCAATGGCTGGCGTGTATCAAAGTAGCCAACGTCTAATTTCCTGTGTTGTATTAGGGCCAAAGCACATGCTCTGTTCCCTTCACATCTAGCAATGTTCCTTCGCATCTCCGAACCTATTGGCGTCGCATTTACGCCATCAACCTCCTACAGGGCCAATTCCACTACCGAGTTAGCAGACGACTCCCTCCAGGTTCGGGCGTGACATTAATGCCCTCTTCCCTGCTTGGGGTTAGGTCCATGATTTGGTTTGTGTAGTTGCCTTGCCCCGGTGCTACTATCTTCTGGAGGACCTTCTGCACTGCATCTCGGCACGGGGGTGTGGGGACTGACTAAGCCACTATATTCACCTGCCTATCGATGTCAGAGAAGGTTCTATCCATTTCACCAGACTCCCTCATCGCTCTTCTGAGTCTTGGATATTATCACCAGTGCCCAGGCACCTCCTACCTAGTTCTTGGTCAGGTGTCCCTGTAGCCGTGGCAGCTACTTCTAAGTGCCAGTCGCTGGCGCCACCAGAATCCCTGCATAAATATTTATTATCCACATTATTGTCATCCTGGTTTGTAAACGGCCATGGGTCGCATGTGAAAGTTCTTCTTGCGCCATCAGTTAAGATTACCATCTGCGGCTGTATCCCAGACGCCAGTCATACCAGGGCGCTTGCTAAGGGTGCGAGCTGGGGCATTCCCATAAGCGTACGAGGTTTCTGATTACTACTTGCAGTTAATTGGTTCAGTTCTGCCCGATATCTCCTCAGGCCCAGTTGCACGTTTGAAATGGCTGGCGTGTATCCACGTCGCTCTTTCAGCGATCTTAACAGCTGTCTGTGTCGTGAGGAACACTTTAAACGGTCCCAGCCACCTCGTCGTCTTCAGTTCTTCTTCCTGAAGTCTTTCACCACTATCCAGGCTCCAGGTTCTAGATCGTGCAGCTTCCCTTCTGCTGGTTGGGGTCGTGCTGCTTTCACTTGATTCTGCATTTGAAACAAAAGTGTTATGAGTTTACTACAGTAACACAACATTTCGCCCTCACAGTGGCCTGTTATCTGTCTTACCGTGGGTCTTGCTCTAATTCCTGTATTGGGAGCCTACCAAACAAAATCTCAAACGGGGTAAGATTAGCTCTCCCTCTCCTCCTAGATCTCATATACATTAACATAATTGGAAGTGCCTTCGTCCATGTCACCCGTAGTTCCTCACAGCATTTTATCAATTAATTTTTGAGGGTAGCGTTTTCTCTTCCCACTGCCCCACTGGTCGCTGGCTGATAGGCACAGTGTTGTTTCTGGTTTATTCCTAAATAATTACTAATTTGCTGTCGGGCATTATTGAGAAATGGTGTATCATTCTCACTACTAAGCCTTTGAGGGATGCCCAATCTCGGAAATATTTAAGTTAGCAAAACCTTGGCTACTCCACTGGCATCATGTTTCGACGTGGGGACAGCTTCCACCCATGTGGAAAACATATCAACTTTTACCAGATAATATCCTTTCCCGCGCTGAGTGTTAGTTCAATAAAATCCATCTGTAAAAGTTCGAAGAGTCTTTGGGGTTGTGGGTGTGCTACCTGACTCATCTGTATTCCCCTCCACACATTATTAGTGGCACAGATAACACATCGTTTACAACATTTCTGGGAGTAATGATTAAATCCCTTAGTGTACCATTGTGCCAAAATACTGGGATGCATCCCCCTTTTGACACATGGTCCTTACCGTGTGTCAGTTTGGCATAGAATGGAAATAATTATCGTGGTAGGCAAGGTTTACCATTGGGGCCAGACCATCCCTCTTCCCTCACGCTGCGCCCTGCTTTAGACCACTCATGCTTTTCTTCCAGCGAGGCCCTTGACTGTAACTCCCGTACCTCTGCTGTTGGGGTAAAAAGTTTTGTCATACACATGACAAACTGATCACTTGGCGACTGCTGGGCTGCCGTCCTTGCCGCTGAGCCTGCCCTTGCATTACGTTGAGAAATAAAATCGTTATTTTTCGTGTGGGCTTCATATTTACACACAGCGATTGATTTAGGAAATACGACTGCTTCCACGAGTTCAGAGATCAGGCCACGGTTTGTGATAGGCTTTCCAGTGGAGGTCAAGAAGCCCCTGTGTTTCCACGGAATTCCAAAATTATGTACCACCCCGAATGCGTATCTGCAATCGGTGTAACTGTTCACTGTCTTCCTTTGTCCAACTTACATGCCTCAGTCAAGACAGTCAGCACTGCTGCGAGGGCTGACAGATGAGAAGGGAGTGATCCCGCTTTGACTACCTCGTCGGTAGTCACTACAGCATACTGACAACAATTCTGGCTTGTCTCCTTGCTCCTGAATGCTGACTTATCCACAAAAACCTTCATATGTGGATTCTAAATTGATGAGTCCTGCAAGTCTGGTCTAGGGCTGCAAATTCATTAGTCACAGCGACACAAGCATGTAGGTCTCCGCATGCTTTTGTAGTGAGAAGGCTAGCAGGGCCATGGACGTTATTGTAATGTTAGGCATCTCCAATAACACAGTATTGTATCTGAGCCAATGTGCTTCCGACATGTGTGCTGTCCTTTGCTCGGAAAGCAGTAAGGATACGCATGTGGGACCAGTAGGGTTAATTCACCAGAGCCGACTATGTCCCTGAATGCTACAATAGCCTTTTCAGCTGCAGTCATGGCTCGCAGGTATTTAGGCAATCCTGTTGCTAGGGGTCCAGCTTAGACGAAAAATAAGCTACCAGCCTCAACTTTCCCCCATGATGGTGAAACTGCATATATGTCATGCAGCCACGCTTCTCATCTGCAGTTTGTACAAAAGGTTTGTTTGGATTCGGAATCCCCAGTGTGGGGGTAGTTTGGAGAGTCTTTTTAAAAATTCAACCAAGGCACTCTCGGCCTCTGGGGCCAATGCAACGGACTCATGCTCTGAAAACTTTTCTCATCGGCTATGTCACTTCGGGGAGCCTCAGGGGGTGTGTAATATGGAATAAACATTCGACAGTAGGAGCACATGCCCAAAAAGGACAGCACTTGTTTCTTCTTGTAAGACTTTGGAATTTGCTGGATTGCTTGAACTCTGTCTTGATCAATTTCTTTCCCTTGTTCAGATATTAAGTGACCTAAGAACTTCACCTGTTTTGCACAAATTGTTGCTTTGCGAGACTAGCTTTCTGCCCTTCCTCGCTAGATGGCAGTGCAATGCAAGTGTATCATTCTCACATTGTTCCTCTGTCAGTGCTGCTATCATACTGCAGAAGTGCTGATCCCAGGGTGAAAACTAGAGTCTCCAGACTCCTGCATAAAACCTCATTATGTATGGTGGGGGACTCACAATAATCTTGACAAAGTCGCATGAAGATATAAGATTTCCCTTTGAACGTAAAAGCTAACCAGAATTGACTATCTGGGTGTCCCGGTACACGAACGAAGGCCTTGCTAAATCCACAACAGAGAACCATTTACTGTCCGGTGTAACTTGAGCTACCAAAGTATAGGGGTTTTGAACATTTGGGGCTTGCGGGACAACAGCGTTATTGACAGCCTGCAGGTCTTGAACAATCCTCCATTCGACCGGTTCACCGGAATGTTTGCCTTTTTGATCGGAAAAATGGGGGTTCTCAACGTTGAGTTTTCACAGGGGATTATCATTCCAGCCTTTAGGAGGGATTCAAAGCCTGGAGTAATTCTTTCTATGGCCTCGGGTTTTAACGGTTATTGTGCTCTGCAAGGACGTTACACGGACTTCGGGTTTATTCTTAGGGGTTCAGCCTCGTATGAGCGCCACACCATGTTTGCTTTTTGACCATAACTCAGTAAAAGCTGTTTTCAATCTTGGGTCCGAGACTTCTATCTTAGGGAAACGCCAGTCTACCCTTCTACGCTCTTCAGGACTAGTGGGGACTATCTGGACTGTCCAATCTGCCTGAGTTAACCAATTTAGTTTCTTCCGATATGTCCGCATATCTGCATTGAACCAGGTACCCACATCGTCCCTGAACACCCAACCTTTGTGCCTTTAACACCCATGGTCCTGATTCCTGTCACCTGCCGCTGGATGCCTTTGTCTATGACACGTGAGGAAAAAGAGCCGTGAACATCAAAAAGGAACTGTCTGCTTGCAGTTAGATACTTTAGATAAGTTCACACTGACTGCACATCTGTGAACATTCCAATAAATTCCGCACAATAACAAATGATCTGGTTTAACGAATCTCCTGAACCAATCCTTTTCATATGATTCATCAGGGCCATCGCAGTGTATATGTGCTTTGCAGTGCAGCATGTCCCCAGCAAGAAAATCTGTGTGAATAGGATTAACCTGGTTACTTATTTCCAGGGCGAGTGAATCGCTCACTGAAGTTATTGCTCTTTGGCTTAATCGCCACTCATAGACATACATCAGGGGTCGTGGGTCGTATTTTACAGCCTGCACGTGTAAATATTCCCTTTGAATTACCTGCAAACTATCGGGGTACTGCGTAAATCCAACTCCAGACTCAGTATGAGATCCTGAACCATCAAATTTAAAGGACAGAATTCAGATAACAAAAATGAACGTTGGAATGTTTCCCCAGTATTAGGTTCACAAATTTGGGGTGACAAACATCTCTCTCATATCACGACTTCTGATGCACCCATTGTGTTCTGGAACCTTCCACTCATCTTTATTTTCGTGGTTTCTCTGAACTGGCTTAATTTAATGACTGAATATGTTGCCCCTGTATCAATCGTAAAGGTAACTGGTGTACCTTCCACATATAACATGGAGGTAGGCATCGACTTATTTGCATCATATTTATATTGAATATATAGTCCACAATTCGCAATCTCAATGCTCAATATGGCCTTGGGACTAGTTTCAGTGCCCGTACATTTATCAGAAGAGATTAGCATAAGCGAGCGTTCATTGCCAAGCATAAGGGAAATAAGCTTACCTGTACCTTGTGGGCTGCCCACCTCCACCTCAACATTCCCCTGTCAGTCACCCTGTTGTCCAGCCTCCAGGGCCGATTGGGATTGTCTGTACGGACACTGTCTCGCCCAGTGGTCCATTGCTCCGTAAACAAAGTACCCGCCAGATCTACCTCTGCCAGCGCCTCTTCCATGACTCATTCGTCATCCTCTTCTGCGACCTACACATCTGTCTCTCTCCCTGCAGCACCTCCCTCCAATGTCTGACCATTTGCATCATAGTAAGCTGAGGTTTATGTGCTTGCTGCTCCATCTTTAGTTTCTGCTTATCCTTCCTTTGGGCCAGCATTTTCTTCAGCATGTATCGCATGTTGTCCTATTAAATTCAGCTTTCCAGTGTCCCAGGTAACACATGTGTCTTTTACCTTTTTGGCTATTTCGTTCTTCATTCCATTGATGAAGCTGTTCTTTAGGTGTGCCTCATACGGCGTGATTTCTGCTGCCATTATCTCGTCAGGTGGTCTCAGTCAACGATGGGCATTATGGACTTCAGAGAGGTGCGAAAGGTACTGGGACACGGTCTCACCTTCTTGTTGTTGACACATTGCAATTTTGGTCATGTCCATTCGCACTGGGAATGCCTCCCTACAGGCGGCTGCCAGCGCTGCAACAAAAGCATTTCAGTCTCTGTTCTCTTACGCTTGCAGGTTGGTTGATCTGGCATGGATGGTTACGGCTGACGATTTATCCTTGATTTTTGTGACATCGGCATCAATGTTTGTCCCAGGAGATGTTTCATCTCATGTGACATGGGACGGAACTCGACACAGAACTTTGTTACTTTTTCAGCAAACCTATTACCTCCAACTGCCCAAATGCAGTTTCCAAATCCTTCATGGTCCATGTTCTGTGGACCAGCACCGGGCGCCCTTCTGGACCTGCAACCTCAACCATTGGTGCTTGCAGGACGACCTGTTTAGATGATCGCACGTTAGTACTCTCGCTGTCTGACTTATCGTCCGTTGTGGATTGATCGTGAGCAGGCACTGGAAGTCTTTCAGTCTTGGAGTGGCCTCCCTCATTTTATGCTACTTGCTTCAATTGGTTGCAGATACGATAGGCTATTGGTGATCCAGCAGACCCTAAGGCGGCGGTCACTGACTTGAAACCTTCGGCAGGTGGATCTCATAGGGGGGCTGTCGGTCTCGGAGGGAGTCATCATGGTAAGGATCTGGAACAGACCTAAGACACTGTACAGCTTTTTGCAAGGTTTGTGAATCCCATCCAGGACAAACAGATAATTAGAAACCAGGAGACAACAGCTTCGCTTCACTTGGAGGTCGCCACTGATGATGTTAACTAGCCAGGTAATAAAACGTCTGGATATCAAAACAACAGATTAGCGAGCAAACCTACACCCTAAACTGTACAGCTTCATTAGATTGTTTTCTGCGCACATCTGCATGCGTGCTAGTGTTTATACGCGTATCTGATCTATCTTTTACTTGAGATTTCCTTTCCCTGATATCAGCCTCAGCCTTCCACACGTTATAAGCGCTCCAATTCACAGGTTTTTTTCTTCCCTTCCGTTACTCCTCTCTCACCTCCAACCGTGACCTCAATATTTCCAACTGCCTTCAAATAAAACTCCCATCCGCCGAAAAACCACACTCCTTAATCCACAATTCTAACTGCTTTACATACTCTGGGCCGTAATTATTTAACATGTACTGTACTATTGTTTGACCATTCCAAGTCCTCTCAGAACCCTCTTTTTATTTGCTCTTGCTGGGGCCCATTTTTACGTTACTGGAAAAGTGTTCAGCTGTCTCTCTCTCTCTCTCTCTGTAATGTTATCATTTCCTTTTTGAATTGCTTTCACCTCCGGAGGTTCCTTCTCGCATTGGGCGCATCCGCCTCAATGCCTTGGGTTTCGCAAATGAAGAAACCACCAGTCCGGTACGTCTTTGGCGAGTCCACCTCAGGCAGTGCTGATTCCACGTCTAAAACTATCCTTAAACTTGCTGTCTCTAAAGCACTGTAGAGACAGCAATCCCTTCCCTTGGGTTTTACTCGAATACCATGCAAAAGTTCACTGGAACCTCTTCCTGCTTTATTTATTCTCTTATAATGATTCTCTACGTAGGATTACTTAAGCCACGACTCTTACCCCGGCCCTATTCGATTGAAACCACGGCGGTGGGGTGATCCACAGATTTCCAGTCGTCTCACGCAAAAGGGCCAATTCAGCGCTCGAGATGAAGTGAATGTCCTTCAACGCGCTAGCGCCTACACCTCCTGGGAATACTCAGATTCTTACCGGGCGTGGGGTCCCAGACGAGCCCCCAAGTTTACAGTCGTGGAAATTAAATGGATTCGAATCAAATGCTAGCAAGAGCAAAGAGAAAGCTTTATTGTAACGTCTACAGGAGGCTCAAAACACTTGGCAAGATGCCGTATGTGAGGGGCTGCACAACTTTCACACATTCTTTATATACTACATTTCGCTTATCCTTATCAAGGACAAGAACTGTGAACATTCGGCTGTTGATATGATGCTTATATTTTCCCTGACTATTGCTGAATCTGAGAGTTTTGCAAGACTTGCAAGGCCAAGCTGTCTGCTTGCAAAATCCAGCAAAATTAGGCTGTCTACTTAAAATGTAAGCAAAGTGTTAGATTTAACAAAGTGATCTCTTTCGGATTACACAGTAAATGTTAATTGTGTTAATTATCTATTATACGTGCTTCCTGTGTTTCAAATTAACAGCGCTCCCACTCCTATGAACTGGGCTTATCCCCCCATCAGACAATGTTGTGTTCAGTTGCAGTGATTGTGCACTGGTATTTGTGCACTTCCCTATGCAGCCAGAAATGTAGTAATGTCCTCAGGAGCTCGATTCAAATCCTGTTCATTGGTTCAGTTTTGCGTGGTCGTGTAGCCGAGCAAGGTAAGGCGCTGTTTGTAAGCTTCACTGTGAAAGTAGCTGGGGGCTTGAATCCCATCCCTGCCATTTGTGCTAATTGCGTGTTATGCTGAATCTTCGTGTGAGTGAGCTATGTTTAAATTGACCATGACAAAAATGTAATCTGTTTCTTGCAGAGTGATCTATGATGAGGGACAATGCAGAGCCTTCAGAAAGTCAGCGGCCACACTGCGATTCTGTAATGTGGTAGTTGTCACATTCACCTCACGTGGGAAAAGTCCCGAGGTAGAAACAAGTGTGTGTTGCTCCTTTTTTATGTAGGCAAGTTCTAAGACCGACATAGTGTAGCTCAGTCGTTAACACTGCTGCCTCGCAGCGCTAGAGACCCGCATTCAATTCCCGCCTCAGTTAACTGTCTGTGCGGTGTTTGCACATTCTCCCCGTGTCTGCCAAGTCGTGGTTTTCACTTGGTCTTCCAGTTTTGACACACAGTCCCAAAATTTGCAGAATAGGTGGATTTGCTTTGCTAAATTACCCAGGATGTCCGGGGATGTGCAGGCTAGATGCACTAATCATGGAAAATGTAGGGTAACAGAGATTGTTTGGGCGAGGGCAGTGTTTCGGGTTGTGATGTGATGGTCTCCTGACGCTCAATGTGGGGTCGATGTGTCAAATGGCCAGCTTCCACCCTGTAGAGATTCTATGATTAAAATCTTCACGGCGGAAATACGTTCAGTGGACAATCTCTTGGATAATTCAAATATCCTTTCCTCAGTCTGGAGATTAAATCTGTACACGCTGCTCCAGGTGTGATCGCACTAAGATCCTGTACAGCAGTAGCAACACTTACCTGCCTGGTGTAAGGTTCTCACTCAGGTTAGAGCGGTTTCAGTTGTCTGGGGGAATGCACAGTATTGTTGAAATATTTTGCTCTTGTCTACTCCACAAGCGTCACGGGCGAACTGGTGAAAACGTCAGAATGACACTTGTGAAGAACATGTAGGATGCGGTGAGATAGTGTCAATGTTCAAATATGCCTTCGCCAAACATTTAGCCTGAATCGGGCATTAATTTTCCTCGATCCCACGTCGCTCAGATTCCATAGAATCTGCTAAAGTGGAGATTAGAAACAGCAAGGGTAAGCAAATATTGATGGGAGGTATTTATCAACGTCACTGTTGTGACACAAATGGTGCGTATGTTACATAATAGGAAAATAGAAATGCAAGATTTTGTGTACTGCAGTAATTATGGAGACATTAAAATCGCATCTAAACAATGTGAATCAAAGTTAATGTAAATGCTGGGAAAATGGATTTCATGAGTGTGTGTGAGCTGCTTTCCTCGAACAATATGTTGAACAGTGAATTCGAGATCAGGCTGTTTAGAAGTTGCTGTTGTGTGATCAGCAGAGCTATTTGAAAACGTTGTGGAAAAGGAGCTATCGGGAATAACCAAGTTAATATATTGAATTTTACATGACGTTTGATTACAAATTATTTTCTAAAATTAAATTACGTGTATCTGACTGGAGTCATGTATGCAGGAGAAGCAAGGTGTCAATTTTAAAAGTGCATCAGAAAGATACAGTGGAAGACAGGCACTTCCCCTTGATTAGATTCCCTACAGTGTGGAAACAGGCTCTTCGGACCAACAAGTCCACACCAACCCACCCAGACCCATTCCACTACATCTAACACTACGGACAATTTAGAATGACCAATTCACCTAACCTGCACATATTTTGACTGTGGGAGGAAACCGGAGCACCTGGAGGAAACCTACGCAGACACGGGGAGAATGTGAAAACTCCACACAGACAGTTGCCTGAGGCGGGAATTTTACCAGGGTGCCTGGTGCTGTGAGACAGCAATGATGATCACTGAGCTACCGTGCCGCCCTTCATTTATCGAAACACTACATATATCCTCAAGGCGCATATAGCAAAAGGGTAAGGTGACTCAACCATAAACAAAAGACGAAGTTAAAAATTGTATTATATCAAGGTAAGTCGTTCCGAAAAATGTCAGACATTATGGATTCATTGGAACAAAGGAGGACTAAGAACTTGTTAAGGACATTAAAATGGCATCAAGAATGCAAACTAAAAAGAAACGTAAAGACTGATGCAAAGCTTCGAACAATATTTGAAACGAAAATTAAAGCCACGTGAAATGTTAAGCAATGTGGAACAAATGTGCATAGGATAATTTATTGCTGATAAACCAGAGATTGGAGGGAAACTAATTCGTTATATTGTGTCTGTCTTCATGGTGGAATACATAACATCTCCCAGAAATACAAAGTGACCATGAGACTTGTGTAACTAAAGACTAAAATCATGCAAATTCATATTTGAAAATATAGCCAGGTTAGTGATTGATAAGTCTGACAGACCAAATGTACTTCATAATGAAATTTCAGAGAAAGAAGCAATGCACAGATTGATTGGATTGGGCAACACAGTACTTCTCCTGTGCAATTTGGAAGATTATAAATGCATCCCACGATCCAAGAAGGGAAGAAGAGGATAAGTGGGGAACTATGTACCAAGTAACTTGTCATGCTCAGGAGGGAACCTGTTTAAATCTATTATAACAAGTGTGGTATTGGTTATTTAGAAAGTAATAGCAAACTTCAAGAGAATCCATATATGAAAGGGAAGTTATAATTTTCAGACTTTTTTCTCGAAGGTATCGCTTGGAGAGAAAACAACGGAGAACCAACAGATGTGATATAATTGTATATTCAGGAGGATTTTTTAAAAGAAATGTCACAGCACGTTATTCGAAAGAAACTGAAGAAATTGGTATTGGAGAAACACGTGGAAACAGGAAGATAAAGATTAGGTTTACCTTTATTAAATGGGAATCAGAATGTAGATGACGAGCAGTCATCCAGACTGGAAGCATTAGCTTGCTCTTTCTCCAGTGATGCTGCCTGAACCGCTGTGAGCTACAGCATTTCTTGTTTTCAGTACAGATTCCAGCATCTGCAGTAATTTACTTTTCTTACCTCGCTTACGCCGAGTGTTGCTGAGACTGTGCCTTTAATACTGTGTAAAGTTTCAGTGTCCTGATCTAGGGAAGCATATAATGGCAATATATACTGAATTGACATTCTCCAGATTAATCCAACAGATGGCAAGATTTTCTGGCGAGGGAACTCGGCCTGTGTTACTTAGAGTTTCACCAATTGAAAATCAATCTTAATGAAAACGAGAAACTTCACACAGAAAGGGCTGTTTAAAACAAGGACTTGGAGAAGTGGGAGCAGGCAAGATAGGAGAGTGTCCTAAGATTTTCCACGAGGACATCAAACAGAATAATATTACCAGCGAACAGCGAACATTAGAAACCAAGAGAACAATCAGTGTGTGAAGGAGGAGGCATGGACAGAATTTGAGAAGATGGACTGGGAAGCTATTGAGCAAATTGATATAAGATGTAATCATGGATTGATGGTTTTAGCTGGTCTAAAAATTGGACAAATGATCAGGATGCGTTTTATCCCAGGCTGCTGTTGGAGATAAGGGAGAAAAGGACCTGACCATTTTTTTTTCTATAAAATCTGGTGATAAGAGAGAGAAGCTAGAGGACGGATGCGGTTACACTGTACTGGAAGGGTGGTGCAGAAAGACCAGGGCACTATAGATCAGTAAGTATCAGTTCACTTTTAGGGAAGCTATTGGAGAATATAAGGAAGGACAAAATTGATCTCCAGTTGAGAGGCAATATTTCATCAAGGACAGTAACCATGGCTTTATCGGAGGGAAGTCATGCCTAATGAATTTTATTGGAATTTTTCAAGGAGTTCTTTTAATGGTTTTCTCACCAAGTCCATTGACAAAAACCCCGCATGGGAAACTGATAACTTAATTAAAATCTTATGGTATCAAGGTTAACTTGGCAAGTTATATCCAAAGCGATCTCAGTAGAAGGAGAAGGACGGTGGTGACAGAAGGCTGTTTGTGTGACTGGAGACGAGTAACACAAGGATCAGTGCTGTGTCACTTACTATTTGTGGTACTCTAAAATAATGAAGATGTGAATGTTGAGGGTGGAGAGGGAATGTGGTTAATAAATGTTTGTTTTATAGTGAGGAGGAAGGTTATGTAACAGGAACATGTAGATGGAATTGCCAGATCAATGACAGATGCAATGTAACACTGATAAATATGAGGTGATGCACATCAGAAATAAAAACGCAGACAGGGGAGTACTGAATGAAGGGCAGCAAACTATGAAGTCCTGAGCGGGCTTTTGCACTGATCGCTGAGTGTGGGAACACCTTTTTTTTTGTGGTGGACGTATCGTAGTGTGTGACAGGAATTGGGCCATGTGCCTCAGATATTCCCAATACGCCTCAAACATAGGGTTGTCGGACCTAAACGCAATATTTCCAAACCTGCTGACAGCACTAAACGGTGTCTGATTGTGAGTGGGTGAGGAGTATATCAAACATTTCCAAGGTGACTGAGACAAGTGGAGTGAATGGACAAGTACATGGCACATGAAGACCAATATGTGTAAATGTGATGTTGTATACTTTGGTGGGAACAACAGAACAGTAGCCTGCTATTTGAAAAGGGATTGGTTTCAAAAAAATATTGTTTTCAAGGGACTTCTGCGGATTTTCTTGTTTTCATCTGCAGAGACATTCGAGGTCCATGCACAGCTTTGAGTTCTGGCGGCAGAGATCAGTACTGGGAATGACATTGACACAGTGACTAGTGTACATATACCCACTAAGTTATTAGCTGTAAGATTGGAAATAATCTGGATCCTCTTGTACACTAGTCACTGAAAGCAACATTAAGGCAGATAAATGATGTGTTGACCGTCATTTCAAGGAAATTTGAATACAGGAGTAAGGGTGTCTTACTGCAGCTGCAATTTGGTGAGCACCCATGTCTAACGTTGTGCAACATTATGTGCAGTTTTGATTTCTGTACCTAATAAAGGACAAAACTGACCTTCAGGGAGTGCAGTGAAGGATCTATGAGATATCAGGCGTGTTGTGGGAACATAATTTCTGTGGACTGAGCCTGTATTCCAAGGGGTTTAGGAAACTGAGTGGAGATCTGAGTAAATAATATAAACCTGTCACGGTGAGCCAGTTTCGAAACAAGGATGGTAATTCACCTGGCTGGGACGTCTGAAACAAGAGGGCACATTATGAGGTACAGCCAGGACACTCTGCATTGAGAAGAGAATAAATGTCTGCACCCAGAGACTGTTGAATCTGGGGAATTCTCTCCCACTTCAGCGTGTGAGACGAAACGCACTGAATATACATAGACACTAAATGGGAAGAGATAGCGCAGGACCATGGTTTGAAGAAAAAGGATCAGACATCATTACATTGAATGGGGCTACAAAACGATGGATCGAATGGACTGCTGACTTTGATATTTAATATTTTTCCAATGCTTGATAACATTAAGGGATGCATTCATTTTGAGGGAGAAGTGCATGAGGGAGATGTTCAACCATGAGCTGGAATGGGGGATGCTTAATGTGTTGAATGGCTCAATCGTTTCCCGATCTTTCTGTGTAGTATGTGGGAAAGCTCTGTAAAGGTTGTCACAAGCTGTCAGATGTTAGGAAGGAGGCCTCTACAGGGTCGGTAGGACTGTACTTCCCGTTCCCTTTTCCGATGCAGAGGCTAAAGATCGGTGCAGTACCGGGGTTAAAAAGCAACAACTCCAAAAGTACACAACCCGATGAAGGAGAGCGCTCCGACAGCGGGTGCTTCCAATTAAAACTGTTGGACTATAAGCTGGTGTTGTGTGATTTTTAACTTTGCTCACCCCAGTCTCACATCGGCGTCTCCAAATCATGAATTCCATCTGGGTTTATCCTTTCGAACACGGAGCAATTTGATACAATTGATAGTATAGTTTGGCCGTTTCTATGCAGCTCGACAGCTGTCAAGAAGAACTTCCACGAATTTAACTGTCGTGATGAGTCTGAGGGTGTGGTACATGTTCTGATTGAAATTATTCCCCTCTTGGGGAATAGGACATCGTTGAGTAATTTTCCACATTGCCAGGGAGAAAGAAGAGTTGGAGCTGGAATGAAAAGCTTCCCCAGTGACACTGCTTGTTGTGCAGCACAAGTCTTCAGTCCTATTGCAGGAATGATGTCAGGGCCCGTTGACTTTGTCAGGTTACTGAGTTGTGTTTGTTCTTCACGTCACGTGCAGAAAATCGAATTGATTTAAGACTGGCATCTGTGATGCTGTGGTCATCATGCGGGGGTTAGGAAGATCAATGATTCAACGCTTCTGATTGGGTATGCTGCAGATACTACATCCTTGTCTTTTACACTGAGCTACAGGGCTGTTCCATTATTTTGGATGGGGATATTTGTGAGCCATCTCCTCCAGTGAGTTGTTTAACCGTCCATCACCACTTATGACTGAATGTGGCCAGACTGCTGGTCCGTTGGTCTTGGGGTTATTTCGCACTCTCTGTAAGATGTTAGGCCAACTGTTCGGAATATAAGCAGTACGTTCGATAGTTTTAATGGTTTGCCACCAGGTTTAGGTACACATGGTTCTGTCTCGAATGTTCACCCACACTCATCACCGAACCATAGATCGGCTTAGTGTAATGGCAGACTGAGGGATTACCCCAGAAGAAAATGTTTCAGATTTTGGTTAAATATAATTATGCTTCTGCTGTTGCTGAGGTCTGTAGTACCACATCAGCATCAGGAATTCTCGATACCATGCTTCCTAAACTGAACTAGTTCCATTTTTCTGCTTTTGGCATGTACTCCTCCAACTCTTTCCTATACATGTACCATCCAATTGTCGATTAAATGTTGTCATTGTACTCAGCAATACCAGGTCCTCTGATAGCTGGCTACGTATACATACAACTGTCTGTGAGAAACAACTGCCCCTTAGTTCCCTTTTAAATCTCTTCCCTCTCACCTTAAACCTATCCACTCTGGTTTCAGACACACTTGCTGTGGGGAAAAGACCTTGGCCGTGCATTCTATCTGTGCCCCTCATGATTTTATAAATCTCAATAGGGTCACCTCACATCTTCCTCCACAAATGGAATAAAATCACAGACTTACCATATATCTCAAAATCTCCCACCTCCGCCACATCATTTAAAATATTTTGTGCCCTTTCCAGTTTATAAAATCCTTCCTATAGAAGGGCGACAAGAATTGTACTCAGTGTACCAAATGTGTCCTTACCATTCTCTGGCGCGACCACAACATGATGTCCCAATTCCTATACTCAATGGTGTGTTAGTTGAAGGTAAGCGTGCATAATACCCTCTTCCCTACCCTGTCTACCTGCGACTCCACTTTCAAAGAACTATGTACCTGCAACCTGGGTTTCTCTGTTGAACAACACTGCCCAGGGCCCAACTGTTAACTGTGTAAATCCTGTGCTGGTTTGTCTAACAAAATGCAATATTTCACATTTAACAGAAAGAAGCTCCATCTGCCATTCTTCGGCCCACTGGCCCAGTAGATCAAGATTAGATTACTTGCAGTGTGGAAACAGACCCTTCTGCCCAACATGTCCACACCGACCATCCGAATATTAACCCACCCCAACCCATTTCCCTCTGACTAATACGCCTAACTTATGGGCAAGTTGGCATGGCCAACTAATCTGACCTGCACATCATTGGATTGTTGGAGGAAACTGGAGCACCCGGAGGAAACCCACGCAGACACAGGGAGAACGTGCGAACTCCACACAGACAGTTGCCCAAGGCTGGCATCAAACCTGGGATCCTGGTGCCTTGAGGTAATAGAACTAACCACCGAGCCACCGTTCTTTACCGGAACCTTCTTCACTGCCCACTATAACAAATACTTTTGGGGGTTTCATCGTCAAACTTCCAATGTTCCTACATTCCCATCCAAATCATTTACAAAAAGAATGAAAAGAAGCATCCTGCTCCTTGTGGCACACCGCTTTTCACAGGCGACCAGTAGAAACAACAAATCTCTCCCAGCAACCTCTGCCTCCGAATGTTAAGACAATGTTGGGTCGAATTGGCTGGCTCTCCCAAGTGTTGGGGCTTGCTAACGTCCACGTGGAGGATGTATGCTGATTGCCCTTCATTTACCTTCTTGGTCACCTCTTCAAAAAATGTAAACTATTTTTTGAGACCAGTTCTTCCACACAAAAAGCCATGCTGACTATCTCTAATCTGTCCTTGTTTTTCACAATGCGTGTAAATCCTGTCTCCCATAAGCTCCTATAAACATTTAGCCACCTCTGACTTCAGAGTCACTGGTCTGTAGTTCATGGCAGTTTTTTAAAAAAGTAATGTTGCCACATTAGCTGTCTTCAAATCGCTCAGCACCTCACCCCTGACTGTCAATGATACAAATAAAAAAAAATTGAAAGGACTGCAGATTCTGTAAATCAGTAAGAAGGACAGAAGGTGCTGGGAAAGTTCAACAGGTCTGGCAACACCTGTGCAGAGAACTCGGAATTAACGATCCAATAACCCTTCACCAGAACTCGAAGGAATGATACAAACATCAGACCGTGCTAGCACAGTTTCTTACCCAGCTCCCTGCAATGATTCCGGGATACATTTGAACATGTCCAGTGTTTTTATCGACGGTTATGCATTTTAAGACCGTCAGCTCTTCCGCAACTGTAATATGGTCTCGTTTCAAAGATCACTTATTTTTATTTCCCTGACTTTCCTCTCTTTCATATTTTCCTCTAGGGTAAATACCGGCGTGAAGTCTTTGTGTGGGACCTCACCCTTCGAGCAGAAACAGGTGAAAAGGCAGCAGAGTGGGGGAGGTTGTGTCCTTATGTAGAGTGTGAACCCAGCATGGCCAGACGCTGATGGACTCTGCTGTTGAACAATGAACTGATTTTCTGTGTTTTTCCACTACTACAGGAACGGCCGTAATGTTTTACATTTAATTTTATTTTCTTTATTTTTCTGATTTCGACCTAGATTTTGTATCTTGGAGGTGGGGGAAGGAAGCTTTGTATCTAAGATTGTGTCACATGTGGCGACTTGTAAACTTTTCACTGTCCTCACGTGAGTACATGTGGCAATAGACCTAATAAACCTCATTCATCTCCTGTGGAGCCAAACATTAGATGACTGATTGATTTTTATAGGGCCCTAATGTCCCTCTAATTTCTCTTTTATCGTTAATATATTTGAAGAATCTCGTTCGAATCTCCTTAACCTTATCAGCCAAAGCTACCTCATGTACCCGTTTTGCACTCGTGATTTCCCTAGGAAGTGTTCTCCTACACTCCGTATGCTCAAGGGATACCTTTGATACCACTTGCCTGTACATGACGTATGCCTTATTTTTGCCTTGTCCAAATCCTAAATATCCCCTGACATATCCTGTGCCCTACTCCTGTTAGCATTGCCCCTTACACTGACGGGAACATGTAATTCGAACATCAGCGCTTCAGTAGGAATGAGGCTTCTGGGCTGGGTGGCTGAGGAACAAATGGAAAAGGGTTGGGGCTGAGAAAAAGGTAGCTGAGAATATGATAGACAGGTGAAGGTGTGGTAGAAGGTGATAGGTCAGAGAGCAGAGCGGACCAGAAAAAGGGAAAGATGAAGGACAGGTCAAGGTTGCGGTGCCGAGTTGGAGGCTTCAGATTGTGATAACTTAGAGGGAGAGGAAATGCGGAAAATGATGAAATCTACATTGACCCTGCTCATTTTCAGTGTCCCACGGCGGAATATGAGGGGTCTTCCTTAAGGTTTCGGCTGGTTATTGTTTCTCGATGAAGAAGCCAGGACCTGCATGTCCTTGATGGAATGGGAGGTTGAGTTGAAGTGTTCAACATGGGGCGGTGGTGGTGATTGCTGCGGGTCCCAGAGATGTCGTCTGAAATGATCTGCAAGATGGCGTCCAGTATCCCTGATGCAGAGGAGACCAAATTGGGTGCAAAGGATATTGTAGATGACATTGGCGTAGGCACAGATAAATTTCTGTCAGATGCGAAAGGATCCTTTGTAACCGCAGATGGATATGAGGTAGAAGGTGTGGGCGAAGGTTTGGCAGGTCTTGTGATGGTCGGGGAAAGTGTCAGGAGTGGGATGAGGGCTGGTGGTGGGCGTCAATCTGACGAGGCAGTCGCGGAGGGAATGGCCTCTGATCAGGGTAAGGAGCGAACTATATTCCAAGTTGTGGGGTCTGTTTGTAGGTGGCGTAAATGGCGAAGGATGGTGCGATGTATGCAGAAGTTGATGGAGTCGAAGGTGAAGGGGTTCTGTCCTTGTTGCGTTGGGAGCACTGGGGTTGGATGGCGCATGTGCAGAAAGTGGAAGAGATGCCCTGGACGGCATCATCAAACATGTGTGAAGGGAAATTGTAATCTATGAAGACGGAGGCTAACTGGGTTTGTTCTGAGGTGTAATTAGTCCTCCTGGGAGCAGTTGGGACGGAGATAGAGCAGTTGTGAATAAGGAATCGCAATTCTACAAGAGGCAGGGTAGAAGGAGATGCAGTAACTATGGAGGTCAGTGCACTTGTAGGAAATGTCTGTTGTTGATTGGTAGCCAGAAATGGAGATGGACAGGTCTAGGAAGGGATTAGGTGCCCAAGATGATCCAGGTGAACTTGATGTTGGCTAGAATATATTTGTGAAGGTGATGAGCTGTTCAATCTCCTCGTGGGAGTACGAGGCAACTCCAATACAGTCATCAATGTAGCGGAGGAAAATATGGAGAATGGTGCCGAAGTAGCTGCAGAAGATTTCCCGGAATATTCTGTACCCAATATTTTATAACGGACATTCCCAGGACATTCTATCCCGGACATTATTTGTGAACGGCTGGACGTCAGTGAATTGCACGAATTGTCAGATGCCGAGGGAAAGGATCCCTCCAGGAAGAAGGAGACTGTTCCGAAGTCCCTCAGGTAGTGAAAGGGTTGAGTACGTTTTCTCTGCATTTACATTTCTTCACGACACAGGATCGAATACAACATCGACTAAAAAGCAGAAATTTCGAAACTTCGTTTGTCTTCAAGGAACTGGGAATGAATCCTTCAGGGCAGCAACTTTTTCACCCTACGTATTAGGATCTGGAAAGAAGTGACCTGTGCCTGATCTCGTGTGATCAAGTGTGTGGGAATGTTTGAGGAATCATCTGTTCTTATGGACGTGTCTCTGCGTGTTTGGGGATAGAGGGTTTCTTGTGGTTTGTTACAGTTTGTCAGTAATTCAGAATTTCCCATTTGTTATTGCAGCTCCAATTATTTAAGTAATAATTCCCTTTGATAATCTCACTGGGTCCTCAGTCAGACTAGGAAATTTGCGTCCACTCTGATGAATAATCTACTTGTTTTCCTTCCTCACAGTTAACGCACTGACAATCTACGTCCTGCGTGAGAAAGATTGTGGATTGTCTTCATGTGTGAGACGTTACCTGGTGGCCATGGCAGCGGCAGATCTACTGGTCATTACCTTCGAACTAATACTGAGAAAGATTCCCATTGTTTATGCAGAATTGTTTTATTTTTACACGTCCATCCCCGTGTGTAATGTCCACGCCGTCCTGATTTATGCATCCATTGACTGTTCTGTCTGGTTCACCGTCGCTTTCACCTTTGATCGGTTTGTGGCCATTTGTTGCCAGAAACTGAAAAGTAAATATTGCATTGAGAAAACGGCGGCTGTGGTTCTGGGAGCAGTGACTATACTGAGCTGTTTAAAGAACATTTTCTGGTATTTTATGCTCACAACTCGGTATCTTCTGGTAAGCCGCGACTGGTTTTGTTATACAAAAGATGGTGCTCGTTCCTCCCATGTCTGGGTCACGGTCCAGTCCATCCATTACACTGTAACCCCGACTCTCCCATTTCTCCTGATTCTGCTGCTCAATGGTGTCACTACCACACACATTTTAGTGACCAGCAGAGCCCGCAGGAGACTCCGAGCTGCCACAAATGCGGACGCTCAGTCGGACACAGAAATGAAAAATCGAATTAAATCCATCATTTTACTGTTTTTGATCTCGGCCAATTTCATCCTGCTATGGTCAATATTTATGCTGTGTTCTATGTGGGTCCGGATTCGGGACATTGTGAATACCCCTGTACATCTCCATCCTTATCTGCGGGAATTGGGATTCATGCTGCAGCTCCTCAGTTGCTGCACAAACACCGCGATTTATGTCGTGACACAGAATAAGTTCAGACAGCTCCTGAAGAATGCGCTGAAATATCCATTTACGTAAATTCATCAATCAATCAAATTCAGTCGATAATCAGTCCATTCAGGATTTCCTCATATCAGTTCAGAGTTTCAGAGATGAAGCAGTCTGCCTCTATGTTAACAGACTGACGGTAGCTCTGGTCTGTCCAACATTATCCCACAGTGGGGATACAGGGACACATTAGAATGTTTTTCACAACTTATGGGCAAATGACCAAAGGCAACATACCACTGAGTGTACTCCATCACTTCAATTTGTAAACAGCAAAACTGTTCATTAAAAAGCGCCAAGCAGCAGAGTGAATGGTATTGCTGCTTGCTTTTGCTTTGAAGAAGCTGGGCTGGGGAGAGACAGACTCAACCCCAAGTCCTCGTCCACAGGAAGGGGAGGGAATGGGCCTGAACTCAGCAGTTGGGTTTAAGTCACTCTGTCCTTGCTTTCAACTCTGCATACCCCCACTCTGACCTGGCCTTCTGCACAATTAATCTCTCTGACATTTTCCCTCTCCACCCATATCTCCCTCCCATGCTCACACTGTTCCTCTGTTTCTCTCACTCCGTCTTCCATTTACAGTCTATTTCACTGTCCAACCATTCCCCACTCTCCTGCGCTTTCTGCGTTCTGCACTCATTACCTCCCAAACTCACTCTCTCCAATTCTCTCTTCGTCGAATCCTCTGTTTACCTTCCATTGATGGGGGAACAGAAGAGGGGTGTGGATATTCAGGCCTATGCTGGGGGAGCAAAGATGAATGTGGCGTGTCAGGCTGTTGCTCACAGAAGAGACTGTGTGGATCCCATTGTTGATGATCATTGATCTGAGTGGGAGTGTGATCAAAGACCAGTTCGAGAGAATGACCGAGGGAGGGGTACATGACGAATGCTTTGGGTAGGGAGTGGGAGGGTGAGTGAGCGTAATGGTGAGGGAGAGTCCAGGCGGATGAGCGTGACGGTGTGGACTGTGCAGTAGAGTAGGTGTGACGGTGCTGGAGTGTACGATGAGTGAACATGACGGTAGGAGACTGTGCGGGGTGATTGAGTGGCACTGTGGGGTAGTATGCGGGAGACTGAGTGGGATGGTGGTGAAGTATTCAGGGGGAGTGAACATGATAGTGTGGGCGTTTGTAGGGAAGAGAGCGTGATGCAGTATGAGTGTGTGGGGAGGGAGAGTAATGGCGGGGGAGTGTGCCGGGGAGTGAGTTTGACGATGATGGTACATAATGGTGGGGAATTGTGCGGAGGAGTGAGGGCTATGGTGTTGGCGGAGGAAGGGTAGAGCGTGTCACAGTGGAATAGAGTGTATGGGAAGTAAACGTGATGATGAGGGAGTGTGTGGCTGAGTGAGTGTGATGGTGAGGAGTGTGCATCAAGGTCGGCGTTATGGTAATGAAGTGTACGAGGATTGAGCATAATGTTGGGGAACTGCGCGGGATGAGTGAGCATGGTAATGTGGGCATGTGGGGGAAGAGAGAGCGTAACGTTGAGGGGAGAGTGTGGGGGGGCAGTACGTTGGTCGGTGAGTGTGGGGGGGGTGAGCGTGACGGTGACAAGCTTGTGGGGGAGTCAGATTGACTGTGGGGAAGTGTGCAGGAGTGTGAACATGATGGTTTGTGCGTGTGCGGGGAAGAGAGGGTGACAGTGAAGAAGAGTGTAGAGAGAGTGAGTGTGATGGTGGAGGAATGTGCAGTGAAGTGACTATGATGGTGCAGTAGTATACATGGGAGTGAGTGCGACTGTGATGGAGTTTCTGGGGAATGAGTGTGATTGAAGCAAGTTTGCTGGGGAGATGTTATGACAGTGGAAGAGAGAGCTGAGGAATGGGTGTGATGGCGGGGCTGTGCGAGAGTGAGCGGGACAGTGAGAAGGAGTGCAGGGGAATGTGTGTGATGGTAGAACAGTGTGCAGAGTATTGAGCATTACGGTCTGGCGGTGTCTGGGGAAGTGAGCATGTCGGTGGGGGCGTATGCTTGGTCGTGAGTGTGATTGTGGGGACATGTGCAGGGGAGTAAATGTGACCATGGCGAATTGTGTGGGGGAGTGAATGTGACTGTGGGGAGCATTCAGGGGAGTGAGCATGATGGTGGAAAGTGTGTGAGTGAGTGAGCGTGATGGTGGGCATATGCGTGGGGAGTAGGCTTGTCGGTGAGGCAGTATGTGGTGGAGCGAGAATGACAGTCGGGGAGTGTATGGGGGAGTGAACACGATGGTGGAGGATTAGGGTATGTGAGTGAGATGGTGGGCAAACGTGTGGGGAGTAATTACAATGGTAGTGGAGTGTGTGAGGGTGTGAGTTTGACAGTATGGGATTTTGCAGGGGAGTAAGCATGACGATGTGTGTGTGCAGGTGGAGTGAAAGTGACGTTGGCATTTGTGCATGTGAGCGAGCCTGTCCATGGGGGTGAGTCTAGCAGAGTAAGTGTGACAGTGGGGCAGTGTATGGGTGCATGCATGACATTAGCGGAGAGTGCGACGAAGTGATCTTAATGGTAGGGCAATATGTGAGGGAGTGAGCGTGATGGTCGGGGAGTGTGCGGGTGAGTGAGTGTGATGGTGGGTATGTGTGCAGAGGAGTGAGAGTAAAGGTGGAGAAGTATGCGGGAGGAGAGCATTACAGTGAGGGAGAGGAAGGAGGAATGAGCGTGATGGGTTTGGAAATGTGCAGGGAAGAGATAGTGACGGTGGGGGTGGATACGTGAGAGTGAGTGTACAGTGGGGGAGTGTGTAGGAGTGAGTGTGAAAGTGGGGGCGTGTGCAAGGCAGCGAAGGTGATTGTGGGTGATTGTGAGTGTGACAGTGGGCAAATGTGCGGGGAGGTGAATGAAAGAGTGCAGTAATGTTTGGGAGTGAGTGTGATGGTGGTGTGATTGCGGGAGTGTGTGTGAGACCATGGGACAGAGTGCAGGGAGTGAACATGATGATATTGGAGTATGCAGGGGAGTGAGTGAGATGTTGGTGGAGACTCCTGCTGAGTGAGTGCGACATTGCGGGAGTGTGAGGCAGTGAGCGGAGCAATGGGGTAGTGTGTTGGTGAGAAAGCGTGACAGTGGTGGAGTGTGCGGGTGAGTGAGTGTGATGGTGGGAGCGTATGCTAGTGAGTCAGTGTTGACAGTGTGGGTGTGCATGGAGAGTGAGCGTGATGATGGAACAGTGTTTGGGAAGTGAGTGTGTCGGTGGAAGAATGCATTGGGGAATGTGTGTAATGTTGGCAGAGTTGTGGGGAGTCCGCACGATGATGATAGAGTGCGTTTGATGAAGGGGAATACATGGGTGAGAGTGATGGCGGGGGAGTGCGCGGGGGAGTGGGCACAACAGTCGGGAAGCAAGAGAGAGTGAGTATGATAGTGGGGGATTGTGTGAGGGATTGACTCTGACAGTGTTAGTGTGGGTGGAGCTGTGAACGTGATGGTGAGGGAGTGAGCGGGAAGTAGGCATGATTGTAGAGGAGTGTGTCAGGGAGTCAGGTTCAGGGTGGGATGTGTGTGAGGAGTGAGCATGAAGGTGCGGGAATGTTTGGGGTAGTGACGGTGGGAGTGTGTGCAAGGGCGGGATTCTGATGATGGGAGTTTGTACGGGGAGGGAGAGTGACGTTGTAGAAGTGTGTGGGGGGCGTGAGTGTGATGATGCTAAAGTGTGCAGGTGAGTGAGAGTGAGGGTGGGGAAGAGTGCGGAAAAGTCAATGTGCTGTTGGTGGAGTGTGGGGGGAATGACCGTAAAGCAGAGCAGTGTGCAGGGCAGTGTGTGTGATGGTAGGGGAGTGTACATGGTAATGAATGTTCTGTAGGGGTGTTTGTGGGAGGGGAATGGGCGTAACGGTGAGGCAGTGTGCAGGGGTGTGTGTCTGATTGTGGAGTGAGCATGACCGTGGGGAAGTTTCTGGGACACTGATTGTGATAGTGGGAGTGCGTGCGTAGTGGATTGTGTGTGACAGTGGGGGATCATGGAGAGGAGTAGGTGTGATGGTAGGGGTGTGTGCAGGGAGGTGAAAGTGACTGGTTAGTGTCTGACGGGGAGTGAGCATGATAGCGTCAGTGTGCACGGAGACTTGAGCGTGATGGTGGCTTGTGTGTGGTGGAATGAATGCAACACTGGGGAGTATGAAAATAACAGTGAGAGAGCGTGCGGGGGTGTGAGCATGACATTGTGGTGTATGTGGGGGGATAGAGAGGGACTGTGGGGGAGTGTATGGGAGAGTGAGCGGGAAAGCTGGAGATCAAGTGCGGGAGTGAGCTGGATGGTGGTGGACCGTGCGGGTGAATGAGTATGTGGGGAAGTGGGCATGATGGTGGGGAGTGTATAAGCAAGAATGTATGAGGGCGGGTGAGTGTGTGCAGGAGTCAGTGGGATGGTGCGTGAGTGTGTAGTGGTGTGAGTGTAATGGTGGCGGAGTCTGCCGGGAGTGAGTGCAAAGGAAGTGGTGTGTGGGGGAGGGAGTGTGATTGTAGGAGAGTACGTAGGGGAGTTTGTACAATGGTGCAAAGGTGGATAGGGGAGTGAATGTATGAGGGTGGGTCAGTGTGGTTTTAACAGAGTGTGACACTGGGGCAGTGTGTGGGAGAGTGAACTTCATTGTATGGGAGTGTGTGTGAGAGTGAGCGTGAGGGTTGAAGAGTGTCCGGTTGACTGAGTGTGACGGTGCAGGAGTGTGGGGGCAAATGAAAGTGACACTGGGTGAGATTGCAGGGGAGTGAGTGTGAAGGTGGGGGATTTTGTGCGAAAATGAGCATGTTGATGTGGGTATTTGTCTGGCAGTGAGCATGATGGTAGGGGCGTGTGCGTGGGGGTGCGATGGTAGGGGCGCGTGGGCAAGTGAGCGCTACGGTGGGTTGTGAGAGTGTGAGGGCGGAGGAGAGTGTGGGGAAATGATCATGACGGTGGGCCAGTGTGCAGGGTAGTAAACATGACAGTGTGGAGATTGCGGGGGAGTGAGTTTGATAGTGGGTGAGTGCATAGTGTAGTGAGTGTGACGTGGAGGATATTGTGGGGAAGTTAGCTTAATGTTGGGGCGAGTGAGGCAGATGCTCGGGGAGTGTGCAGCGGAGTGATGGTGATGGTGGCGGACTGTGTCGGGGAGTGAGCATTGTGTTGGGCAGAGTGTGGTGAAATGAGAGTGATGGTGGACGAATGTGTAAATATATGAGGATAACTGTGAAGGCATGTGCAGGGAAGTGAGCATGACGGTGGGGGAGTGTACAGGGGAGTGAACTTGATCGTTGGGGTGTGTGCCAGAAAGAGAGCATGATGGCGGGAGACCACTTGCATGAGTAAGAGAAAAGATTGGGGAGCACGCAGGGAAGTGATCTTGACATTGAGGGATTGTGCAGGTGAGTGACTGCGACTCTGTGTGCATGCACAGGAGAGTGAGTGTTATGGTGGAGCAGTGTGCAGGAGAATGAGTAAGAATGTAGGAGAACGTGTAAGGGGATGAGTTTGGTGCTAAGCAAGTGTGCGGGAGATCGAGCGTGAGGGTGGGAAACTGTGGGGGCGAGTGAGCTTGACAGTGGGGGTTGATGCACCAGAGTGAGCGGCAAATTGGTCGATGAAGCGTGAGATTGAGCGTGACGTTAGGAGATCATGTGGGGTGCCGGTGAGTGAGCACAGTAGTGAGCGTAATATTGGGGGATTGAGTGATGAAATGAGTGTGATGGTGGAGGGGCGTGAGGGCGGTTGTGAATGTGACAGTGCAATGAAGTGAACGCGAATGTAAGCGTGACTGTGACGGAATGAGTGTGAGGGGGTCAAGGTGACAGTGATGAAATGAGTCTGAGAGGTTCAGAGTTACGTTCACTGACTGAGAGAGACGAGGTCAGGGTGACAGTGATGGAGTGAGTGTGAGCTGGTCAGGAAGACGGTGACAGAGTGACTGTGAGGGGGCAAGGTTGACGGTCAAGTGGACAGTGACGGAGTGAGTGCGAGGGGTCAGGGTGACGGTGATGGAGTGTGTGTGAGGCGGTCAGGGTGACTGAGATGGAGGGAGTGTGTGGGTTCACAATTATGGTAACGGAATGTGTGTGAGGAGGTCAGCGTTACAGTGATGGAGTGAGTGTGAGGTGTTCAGGAAGAAATTGGCAGTGTGAGGGGGTCACGGTTACTGTGATGGAGTGAGTGTATGGAGATCAGGGTAGCAGTGACGGAGTGAGTGTGTGGTGTTCACGGTGATGATTACGGAGTGTGTGTGAGGTGTTCTGGGTGACAATGAGGGATTGGGTTTCAGGGGGTCAGGGTGACAGTGACGGAATGAGTGTGAATGGGGTCTGAGTGATGATGATGGAGTGAGTGTGAGTGGGTCAGGGTTCTTATAACTGAGTGCGTTTGATGGCTTCATGGTGACAGTGACGGAGCGAGTGTGAAGTAGCCAGGGTAACAGCGTGAGTCTGAGGTGGTCAGGATGACTTTGAGGGTTTGAGTGGAAGGGGGCCAGGATGGCGGGGCGGACTGGGTGTGATTGAGTTTGTGTGACAGAGTGAATGTGTGGGGTCAGTGTGATGGTGATGAAGAGAGTGTGAGGTGGTCAAGGTTACAGTGATGGAGTGAGTGTGAAGTAGTCGGGGTGACAGTGAGGGATGGAGTGTGAAGGGGTCAGGATGAGGGGAATGGAGTGAGTGTTAGGGGTCAGGGTGACGGAGGGAGTCTGATGGGGACAGGGTGAGTGTAACAGACTGAGTGTATAGAGATCAGGATGAAAGTGATGGAGTGCGTGTGAGGAGGTCAGGTTGGCAGTTCCCGAATGTGTGTGCATCTGATGGGGTCAGGGTGATGGAGACAAGAGTGAGAGTCAGCGAGTGAGGGTGAAAGTGACTGAGTAAGTGTGATCAGTTTAGAGGATGTGTGACAGAATGAGAGAGGCGTTCAGGGTAATGGTAACGGAGTGAGACTGAGGGGTTCAGGGTGACAGTGACGGAGTGAGACTGAGGGCGTCAGTGTCATGGTGATGGAGTGAGTGTGATGGCGTCAGGGCAATGGTGATGTAGTGAGTGTGAGTTTGTCAGAGTGATGGTGATGGAGTGAGATTGAGGGTGTCAACTTTACTGTAATGGACTGAGACTGAAGGGTTCAAGGTGACCATGATGGACTGAGTGTGAGGGATCGGGGTGAAGGTTACAGAGTGAGTGTAAGGGCTCAGGGTGACAGTGGTGGTGTGAGAACGAGGGGGTCAGTATGGCAGTAATAGTGTGAGTGTGAGTGGCTCAGGTTACAGTGTTGGAGTGACTGATGGAGGAGAAAATTGTGATGGAACGGACTCAGTGTGATTGGGTCAGGGTGACAGTGACAGAGAGGGTGTCAGTGTGTGCGTGGACCAGTGAAAGATTGAATGTAAGGCGGTAAGTATGACGGGGGTGGAGTGATAGTATGTGGGTAAAGGCAACGGAGTGAGTGTGAGGGGGTCAGGGTTGCAATAATGATGTGAATTTGATCAGATCAGGTTGAGGGCCATGATTTGAGAGTGAGGCTGGTAAGGGTGATAGTAACAGAGTGTGTATGAGGGGTTCAGGGTGATGGTGACAGAGTAAGTGTGAGAGGGTCAGCCTGACAACAGCAGAGAAAGTGGGAGGCGGTCAGGATGACAGAGTGAGTGTGAGGGGCTCAGGGTTACAGAGAGAATGTGATGGGTGATGGAGACCGTTATGGAGTGAGTGTGAGAATATCAGGGTGACAAAGTGAATATCAGGGTTTCAGGGTGATGGTGAAAGAGTGAATGTTGGTGAGTCAGGGAGACAAAGGTGGAGTGAGTGTGAGGGAGTCAGTGTGTCGGTGATACAGTAAGTGTGAGGGGTCAGTCTGACGGTGATGGAGTGTGTGTGGAGATTAGGTGACGGAGAAGGAGTTATTATTACAAGGTCTAGGTGACTATGATGGTGTTAGTGTGAGTATGTCAGGGTGATGGAGTGAGTTTGAGGGGGTCATTGTAAAGGTGATGGAGTGAGATTGAAGGCGTCAGGGTGACAGTGATGCAGTGAGTGTGAGAGAGTCTTGGTGACAGTGAGCGAGTGTGTGTGAGGGCAAGGAGGTTAGGCTGAGAGTGACGGAGTGAGTGCGAGGGGATCCCGGTGACTAAGGTGGAGTGGTTATGAGGAAATCGGGTTGATGCAGTGAATGTGATGTGGCAAGGATGACAAAGATGGAGTAAGTGTGATATGGCCAGGGTGACGTCAACGGAATGAGTCTGACGGGTCAGGGTAATAGTTCCAGAGTGAGTGTGGGGTTGGGTGTCAGGGTGACAATGACCAAGTGCCTGTGATTGAGTCTGAGTGACAGTGACAGGGTGAGCTTGACGTGACCAGGGTGACATTGACAGAGTGAGTGTCAGGGGTCAGGGTGCTAGTTTCGGAATGAGTGTGAGGGTGTTAGGATGACGAAGAAGGCGTGAACGTGAGGTGGCCCGATTGACAGCGATGGAATGAGTGTAAGGGGGTTCGGGGTGACTTTGGTGGAGTAAGTGTGAGATGGTCAGAGTTACAGAGATGGAGTGAGAGTGTGTGAGTAGCCAGGGTGACATCGACAGAGTTAGTCTGAGGGCCAGGGTGGTAGTTCCAGAGTGAGTGTGATGGGGTCACGGGGATGGCGAGGGAGGATATCTGATTAGGTCAGGTTGATAGAGATGGAGTGAGTGTGAGGGATTCAGGGTTACAGTGATGGAGAGAATTTGAGGGTGCTAGTCTTACTGTGATAGAGTGAGACTGAGGGGTTCAGGGTGACAGTGACGAAGTGAGACTGAGGATGTCAGGGTGGCAGTGATGGAGTGAGTGTGAGGATGTCAGTGTGACAGTGACAAAGTTAGCGTGTAGAGATCAGGTTGCTGGTCACAGAATGAGCGTGAGATGGTCAGGGTGACAAAGCGGCCTGAGTCGAATGGAGTTAGTGTGACGTTGACAACGTGAGTGTCAGGGAATTGAGGGTGACAGTTACTGAGTGAGTCTGGAGGTATAGTGTGATGGAAATGGAGTTAGTGCGAGAGGTCCGGGTGACAGTGAGGGAATGAGTGTGATGGGGACACAGTGACAGTGACTGAGTGTTTATGAGGGCGTCAGGTTGCCTGTGACTGCGTGAGTTTGAGGAGTTCAGAGTGACAGTGACATGGGAGTGTGAGAGGGTCTGAGTGACAGTGACGGGGTGTTTATGAGGATGGTCAGTGTGATGGAGTGAGTGTGAGGGCTGCGGGTGACAGTGACAGAGGAAGTGTGAGGGGATTAGGGTGGTCCTGGGGGAGTGAGTGTGAGGGAGTCAGCGTGACACTGACGTATTGGTTTTGAGGGTTCAGGTTGATAGGGAGGGTCCATGTGTGTGACAGAGTCAGAGTGACGGAGTGAGAGTGAGCGATTCAGATTGACGGTGATGGAGTGAGGGGTGTGATGGGCTCAAGATGACCGTGATTGCGGGAGTCTGATGGTGTCACGGTAACGGGGACATAGTGAGAGTCAGCAAGTGAGCGTGCCAGTAACAGAGTAAGTCTGAGCAGGTTAGATGACGGTGACCAAGTGAGAGATGTGCGTTCAGGGTGACAGTAACTCAGTGAGTGTAAGGGGGTCAGGAGGTTGGTGATGGAGTGACTGTGCGGGGATGTGCATTAGAAGGTCAGGGTGATAACAGCGAAGTGAATGTAAGGGGTTTCAGGGTGACAGAGTGAGTGTGAGTTCATGAGGGTGACGGAGAGAATGTGAGAGGGTCCGGGTGAAAATGACAGAGTGAGTGTGAGTGGATCAGGGTGGTAGAATGAGTGTGAGGGGTCCAGGGTGATTGTGTCAGAGTGTGTGAGAGAGGGTCAGGATGACAGTGGCATAATGAGTGTGAGGGGATCAGAGTTTACAGAACGTCGTTGCTGTGAGGCTGGGCAGCGGAACATTTACAGAGAGAGTGCGAGGGTTTCAGGGTGACTGTGACAGAATGAGTGTGAGATGTTCAGGTTGACAGTGACTGACTATTTGCGAGGGTGTAAGAGGATCGCTGAAGGAGTGACTGTGATGGAGTCAGGGTGACGGTGATTGATTGAGTGAGAGGGGGTCAGTGTGGCAGGGAGGACTGAGTGTGATTGGGTCTGGGTTACAAAGTGAATGTAATGAGGTCAGGGTGACAGTGACGGAGTGAGTGTGCGGGGGTCATGGTGACAGAGATGGAGAAGTGTGAGGTGGCCCAGGGACAGAGTAAGTTTGAGATGGTCAGGATGACATTGAGGGTTTTAGTGTGACGGGGTCAGGGTGGAGGGGTGCAATGTGTGTAATTGGGTTTGGGTGGTAGTGATGGTTTGAGTGTGGGGTGTCAGGATGAAGGAATGATTGCGAGGAGGTCAGAGTGACAGTGAAGAAGTGTGTGTGAGTGGGTCAGGGTGACAGCGAGTGAGCGAATGTGAGGGGGTTGGGTTGCTTGTGTCCGAGTGAATGTGAGGTATCAGGGTGATGGTGATGGAATGAGTGTGGGGGATCAGGGAAACGGTGACAGGGTGAATGTCAGGAGTATACGCTGATTGTGACTCAGTGACTGTGAGGGGGCAGAGTGCCTATGACTGTGACTACAGGGTTACTTTGATGGACTGAATGTGATGGGTTCAGCGTGACAGAGACAGTGAATGTGAGGGAGTGAGTGTGATGGGATCAGTGTGACGGTACCAAGGTGAGTTTCGGAGTGAGCGGTACAGTGACAGAGCGAGGGTAGGGGGAATAGCTTGAAGGTGATGGAGTCAGTGCGAGTGGGTCAGGGTGAGAGTACCTGAGTTTGTGTGATGGATGACAGTGATTAAGAGAGTGTGAAGGGGTCAAGATGCCTGTGACTGAGTTGAAGGGCGGCAGGGTGACAGCGACAGAGTGAGTGTGAGTGTGTTATAGGTTAAGGTGATGGAGTGAATGTGAGAAGGTAAGGATGACAGTGACGGATGAGTGTGAGGAGGTCAGGGTGAGGGGGATGGAGTGAGTGTGAGAGTGTCAAGTGACCCTGAGGGAGTGTGTGTGAGATGATCAGAGTGACAGTGACGGAGTGAGTGTGAGGGGATCAGAGTGATAGAGTGAGTGTGCGTGGCGAAGGATGAAGGAGTGATTGCGAGGAGGTCAGGGTCACAGCAAGGGAGTGTGTGTGGGGGATCAGGGTGACAGTAAGTGAGTGAATATGAGGGGGGGGAGGTTTATTGTGTCCGAGTGAGTGTGAGGTAACAGGGTGATGGCGATGGAATGAGTGTAAGGGGATCAGGGAAACGGTAACAGGGTGAATGTGACGTCTACGCGATGATTGTGACTCAGTGAGTGTGAGGTGTCTGGGTGCCTATGATTGTGACGACAGGTTTACTTTGACGGACTGAGTGTTATTGGGCTCAGCATGACAGAGACAGAGTGAGTGTGAGGGCGTTAGTTTAAAGGTGAGGGAGTGGGCCTGATGGGATCAGAGTGACGATATCAATGTGAGTTTTGGAGTGAGGGTGACAGTGACAGAGCGAGGGTGGGGGAATAGCGTAATGTTGATGGTGTTAGTGCGAGTGGGTCAGGGTGGCAGTACCTGAGTGTGTATGAGGAGGAGAGGATGACAGAGATTGAGTGAGTGTGAAGGAGTCAAGGTGCCTGTGACTGAGTTTGAGAGCGTCAGGGTGACAGTGAAGGAGTGATTCTGACTGTTTCAGTGTAATACTGACGGAGTGAGTGTGAGGGTGTCACAGGTTATGGTGATGGAGTGAATGTGAAGAGGTAAGGATGACAGTGACAAATGGGCGTGAGGATGTCAGGGTGAGGGGGATGGAGTGAGTGGGAAAGTATTATGGTTACCCTGGCGGAGTGTGTGAGAGATGGTCACGGTGACAGTGATGGAGTGAGTGTGAGGGAATCAGGGTGATGGTGATGGAGTTGATTGTGAGAGGCTCAGGTTACAGTGATGTTGTGTTTTTAAGGAGAAAAGCGCAATGGAACCTACTCAGTGTGATTGGGTCAGGGTGACAGTGAGAGAGTGCATGTTACGGTATGCATGGACCAGTGACATTCTGAGTATAAGGCGGTAATTGTGATCGCAGTTGATTGATTATTAGTGGGTCAGTGCAACGGAGTGATTATAGGTAGCAGTGATGGAGTGAATGTAATCAGATCTGGGTGAGGGCGATGGCCTGAGTGTGAGGGTGTCAGGCTAATGGTAACGGTGACAGGTTGCGTGTCAGAGTGCGACAGTTATGGACTGAGAATAAGGGGTCTGAGTGTCTGAGATGTCGGGAGTCTGAGCCTGTCAGGTGACATTGAAGGTCTGAGTGTGATGCATTGAATGTGTGGGTCATTGTGATGGTGGCAGAGTGAATGTGAGGGTCCCAAGGTTACGGTGATGGAGTGAGTGTGAGGGAATCACAGATTACAGTGATGGAGTGAATGAACAGAGGTAAGGGTGACAATGACGGGTGAGTGTGGGGAGATCATGTTGAGAGGTTATGAGTGAGTGTGAGGGAATCCGGATGACCCTGATGGAGTGAGTGTGCGGGTGTCATGCTGCTGGTGAAGGAGAGAGTATGAAGGGGTCAGAGTGACGATGACAGGTTGAGTGTCATGGTGTGAGTGTGACAGTAAAGGAGTGAATGTAAGGGGGTAGGTGTATCGGTGATGAAGTGTGTGCGAGGAGTCAGGTGACCGTCCGTTTGTGAGTGTGAGGTTGTCAGGATGACAGAGTGAGTGTGAGGGAGTCAGGATGACGGTTACTAAGTGAGTGCGAGAGAGTCAGGGAAGAAAGTTAATGCTGGTGTCAGGGCGATTGTGACTGAGTGCATAGTGTGAGTGGGTCAGGGTGCTTATGACTGTGACTAGTCAGGGTTACTCTGACAGACTGAGTGTGATAGGCTCAGTGTGATTGAGGCGGAGTGAGTGTGAAGGTATCAGGGTGACGATGAGAGAGTGGGTTTGATGGAGCCAATGTGATGGTGACAACGGGACAGTCCGGGATTGAGGGTGACAGTGATGGACGGAGTATGTGGGGGTAGTGTGATGGTGATGGAGTTAATGCGAGGGGGTCAGTGTGACAGTGAAGAAGTTAGAGTAAGGGGATCACTGTGATAGTGATGGTGTTAGTGTGAGGGTGTCAGGGCGACAGTGATGGAGTGAGTGTATCGAAATCAGGGTGACAGTGAGAGTGTGAGGGTTTCAGGGTGATGGTGATGGAATGAGTGTTGAGGTGGTCAGGGTGATGGTGATGGAGTGAGTGTGGGGGTGCAGGATGACCATGACCAAGTGAATGTGGGGAGGTCAGGGTGACAGTGATGGAAAGAGTGTGAGTGGATCGGGGTGACAATGATGTGGTGTGTGCCTGCGGTCATTGTGATATTGGGAGACTCAGTGTTAGTTCTCAAGAGTGACAGTGACGGAGTAACTGGGAGAGTTTAATAATGACGATGAAGAAGTGAGTGTGATGTAGTCAGGTTTACTGTGACACAGTGAGTGTTAGGGGTTCAGCGTGACAGTGAGGGTTTGAGGTTGAATGGTCAGGGGAACAGGGTGGGAGTGTGCGTGACCCAGTCAGGGTGACGGTGTGAGATTGAGGGGTTCATTGTGATGGCGACGGTGTGAGTATGAGGGTGTCATGGTGACAATGAGGGTTTGAGTGTAAGGACGTAATGATCACGGGAATGGAGTGAGATTGAGCGTCAGTGATGGTGAGGGAGGGATTCTGATGGGGTCAGGGTGACAATGACAGAGTTGAAGTCAGGGACCTAGAGTGACAGTGACAGGATGAGTGTGAGGAGGTCAGACTGACGGTGACAGAGTGTGAGGGGATCAGATTGAAAGTGACGTAGTGACCGTGACCGGAACATGTTGTCAATGAACGGGTGAGTGTGAGAGAGTTGGTGTGACGATGGCAGAGTGAGTGTGAGGGGGTTAGGGTGACGGTGAGAGAGTAAGTGTGAGGGGGTCAGTATAACGGTGATAGAGTGTGTGTGAGAGTGGGGCAGAGTGACGGTGACTGTGGGAGTATCTGTGCGTCAGTGTGACAATGATGCAGTGAGTGTGACGGAGTCATGGTTATGGTGACTGAGGGATTGTGACCCTGTCAGTAAAACTGTGACTGAGTGAATATGAGAGGATTAGGATGACCGTGAGTGTGTGGCTGTGATGGAGTCAAAGTGCTGGTGACGGGGTGAGTGTGAGGGGGTTCGGCTTACACTGACAGATCGAGTGTGAGAATGTCAGGGAGACAGTGGTGGAATGAGTGTGACGGCATCAGTATTACGGTGACGGGGTGATGGTGAGCGTGTGGGGGTCTTGATGGTGGTGGCAAACTGCATTGAGTGCTCAGGCTGATAGTTACGGAATGAGTGTGATGGGTTTAGGTTGACGATGAAATAGTGAGTGTGGGAGGGTTAGGGTGACGGAGAATACGTCAGAGTGAGGGGGAGACAGCGACAGACACTGGATGAGTGTGAAGGGTTCAGGGTGACGGTGACAGAGTGAGTTTCATGTTGTCAGGTTAACAGTGACGGAATGAGTGATGGCGTCAGGGTAATTGTGCTGGAGTAAGGGTGAGGGTGAGTACGTCAGGGTGACGGTGATCGAGAGAGTCTGGGGGGTCAGGGTGATGGTGACAGTGAGTGTGAGGATTTCAGCGTAATGCTTACGGAGTGAGTGTGAGAGTGCCAGGGTTATGATGTTGGAGTGTGCGTGAGGGTGTCATAGGTTACGGTGATGGAGTGAATAGGAGGACTCAAGGGAGACAGTGACGGATGGGTGTGAGGAGGTCAGAGTGATGGTGATGGTGTGAGTGCGATGGGGTCAGGGTGACGGTGAATGTGAGACCGTCAGTGTGATAATGACCAAGTCAGTGTGAGGACGTCATGGTGACGGAACTGAGTGACCATGAAGGAGCGATTTTGAGGTGGTCAGATTGACAGAAATAAGTGAGCGTGAGGAGGTCAGGAGGAAGGTGGTGGAGTGAGTGTGAGGGTGTCAGGGTGATGCTGATTGAGAGAGTCTGAGGTGGTCATGGTTACAGGGACAAAGTGAGTTTGAGGGTTTATGAGTGATGGTGACCCAGTGAGTGTGAGTGGGCCAGGATGATGATGATGGAGTAAGTGTAATGGGGAAAGGGTGACGGGGACAAAGACTGTGTGCGTACCTCTGCGTGACAGGGACAGAGAAACTGTGAGTGCCTCAGCGTGACGGGGATGGAGTGAGTGTATGTTTCCATCAGGTTGACATTCATACATTGGGTGTGAGTGTTTCAGGGTTATGGTGACTGCGTGAGTGTGACCCTGTCAGGGAAACAATGGCGGAGTGAGTGTGAGGGAGACAGTGTGATGCTGACTGGGTGAGTGTGAAGGTGCCAGGGTGACAGTGACTAAGTGAGTGTGTCGGTGCCAGGGTGACAATGATGGTGATTGCGAGGGTGCCAGGCTGACAGAGACGGAGTGAGTGTAAGAGGGTCAGAGCAATAATAACGGAATGAGTGTGAGGGCATCAAGGTGACAATGATGTAGTGAGTGTGAGAAGTTCAGGGAAACAGTGCCGGAGTGAGTGTGAGGGTGTCAGGGTGACGGTGACGAAGTGTATGTGACGGTATCGGAATAATGTTAATGAGATGATGGTGATGCACTGAGTGTGAAGTGGTCAGGGTGACAGTGAAGGATTGAGTGTGAGGTGGTCGGGGTGGGAGTGAGCATGACGGGCTCAGGTTAATGGTGACCGAATGAATTAGAGGTGTTCCGGGTGATGGTGGCAGAGTGTGTGCGAATGGGTCAGGGATATGGTGATGGAGTGAATGTGAGGGGGTCAGGGTGACGGTGATGGTGTGGGTCTGATGGGTTCAGGGTGACCCTGATGGAGTGAGTGCAATGGAACCAATGCGACAATGTGAGAGGTGGTGGCGATGGTGATGGAGTGAGTGTGAGGTGGGCAGCGTAATGGAGCCGGATTGAGTGTGTCGGCGTCAGGGTAACAAAGATGGAGTGAGTGTGAGGGGGTGAAGGTGACAGGGACAAAGACAGTGTGAGGACTCAGGGTAACGGGGACAGGCAGATTGTGAGGGGCACAGGGTGAGCGTGACAGAGTTACCGTGATCGCCTCAGCATTGCAGGGACAGAATGTGCGTTTGTGCGCCAGGTAAACAGTGACAGAATGACTGCGACGTGGTCAGGGTGACCGGAACAGAGAGAGTGTGAGGGGCTCAGAGTGACGGTGAGTACCTCAGCATATCAGGGTCGGAGTGTATGTATGTTTGTCAGGTTGTAACTGATGCAGTGACAGCGAGGGTTTCAGGGTGATGGTGACTTAGTGATTGTGACCCTTTCTGAGAAACAGTGACGGAGTGAGCGTGAGGGGGTCATCGAAACAATGACGGAGTGAGTGTGAGTGGGTCAGGGAAAGGGTGACTGACTGACCGTGAAGGGTTCAGGGAGCCAATTACGGAGTGAGTATGAGAGGTTCAGGGAAACGGTGACGGAATGAATGTGAGGGGATCCAGGTGTCAGTGACTGAGTGAATGTGAGCGTGTCAGGGTGACTGACAGAGTGAATGTTAGGGTGTCAGCGTGACAGTGATGGAGTGAGTGTGAGGGAGTCAGGCCGGTGGTTACGGAGTGAGTGTGAGAAGATCAGGGTGACGATGATGGAGTCAATGTCAGGCTGTGAGTGTGACAATGATGTCATGAATGTGAATGGCTCGGGGTGACGGTGACAGAGTGACTGTGAGGAGGTCAGGGAGGGAGTGAGTTTGCCTGGGTCAAGTTGACGGTGTCAGGGTTATTGTGATGGAGTCAGTGTGAGCGGGTCAGGGTGATGGTGTGAGAGTGAGTGTGTAGGAGACAGTGCGACAGTGACGGATGAGTGCGAGGCATCAAGGAGATGGTGACAGAATAAGTGTGAGGGGTGATCGGTATCGTGATGGGGGAGTGTGACTGTGACAGGGCGACTATGATTGCAGAGAGTGTGTCAGGGTCAGGGTGCAGCAGAGAGTGGCGGGAGTTGGGCGGAAGTGAAGTCGGAGCGCAGAGGCTGTTTGGGAAGTTGAGTGACTGTTATTTAAGTAGGCATGTTATAAGTCCCAGGTCCTACGGTGGCATAGTGGTTAGCACTGCTGCGTCACAGCGCCAGAGACTCGGGTTCAGGTTCCGCCTTGGGCGACTGTCCATGTGGAGTTTGCACATTCTTCCCGTGTCTGCGTGGGTTTCCTTGAATGCGAAGATGATGCTGTGTGCATGATGTTGGAGGTCAAGTACTGGGCGTATCTGGCTCGTATAACCGTGGAAAGTGTGTACACGTTCAGCTTCTGACAGAGCATATTGCAGCACTGATAAAGAACTCGATGACCTCATGCTCATCCAAGAGAACGAGATCTTTCTGGACAGTACCTTCAGCGAGGTGATTACACCGAGCATACCAGAAGGGAGAAGACGGTGAGGGAGGCAGAGAGGCGACAAGTGCTAGAGATCCTAGTGGAAGTATCTGTTAGGAACAATTTGAATCTTTTGGAAACAGGAGAGGCAGATGACACTGCCAGTCCGCGATGCGGTCAGGTCTGCCAATCAAAAGTTGGCGTTGAGGCAGACCCGAGGAGTCAGACATCATATAGAGCCGTGGCAATAGGGGAATCCATAGTGAGAGAAACTGAACGGGGTTTCTGTGGCAACAGGCGGGATTTGAGGATGGTGTGTTTCCTTCCTGGTGCCAGGATTAAGGATATCGCAAACACAGTGCTCAAGGGCGAATGTGAAGATCCAGAGGTGGTGGTACATGTAAGCACAAATTATGTCGGGAAGAGGAGGAGGGACATTCTACCGCGGGAATTCGGAGAACTCGGAAGAAAGCTGAAACGCAGCACGTCTAGTGTGGTTATCTCTGGTTAGTTTCCAGTTCCTCGGGCTGGAGAGGACAGGAACAGGGAGATAATTGACTTGGATGTGTGGCTGGGGAACTGGTGCAGGAAGCAAGGATTTAAATTCTTGGATCACTGGGGTATATTTTGCGGTAAGGATAAATTATACAAGAGGGGCGGCTTGCAGCTTAATCGATGGGAGACGAGCATTCTGGCAGGCAGGTTTGTCACTGCAATACACTTGCGTTTAAACTAAATAGCGGGGGCGGGGGGACAAACTGAAAGTTTAAGAAGGAAATTGAAGGGCATGTTAGAACAAGAGAAGTCAAGAAAGACAACGGAATCAATGGAGCAGAAAACTCACAAAGAGATCATGCCATAAGGTCAAGTGAAATAGGGATTGATAGGACGGGTGAGGGCAGAGACAAATTAAAAAAATATTATATATGAATGCACAAAACATTAGAAATAAGATGGACGAGCTTGCGGCTCATTTGGAAATTGGCAGTTACGATGTTTTGTGGATAACGGAGATGTGGCTTCAAGTGGACAGGGCCTGGGAAAAGAATATTCAAAGCTATATTCGATTGTAAGGACACACTGACGGGCAAAGGGGATGGGGTGGCCCTGTTGGTCAGGAATGGTATTCAGTCCCTTGTGAAGGAGGACCTAGAAGCAGAGGATGTGGAGTCAGTATGGATAGAGTTGAGAAATTCTAAGGGTAGAAAGACCCTCGTGGGAGTTATCTGCAGGCCCCCAAACGGTAGTCTGATGTAGAGTGTAAGTTGAATAAGGAGCTGAAATTGGCCTGTCGCAAAGATATTACTGCAGTTGTTATGGTGGATTTCAACATGCAGGTAGACTGGGAGAATCAGGATGGTACTGGACCCCAAGAAAGGGAGTTTGTGGAGTGCCTCTGAGCTGGATTCTTAGAACAGCTGGTGCTGCAGCCTAACAGGGAGAAGGCAATTCTGGATCTGGTGTTGTGCAACGAACCGGATTGGATCAGGGACGTCGAAGTGAAGGAGCCATTAGGAGGTAGTGACCATAATATAAGAAGCTTTAATCTGCAAGTTGAAAGGGAGAGAGTATAATCGGAAATGAACTGAAGAATATTTCAATTGAATGAAGGTAACTATGGAGCTATGAGGGAGGAGCTGGCCAAAGTTCAATGGTGCATTACCCTAACAGGGATGGATGGCAGTGGAGCCAGATATTTCCGAGTATAATGCAGAAGATGCAGGATCGGTTCATTCCAAAAATAAAGAACGATCCTAAGAGGAGGCAGGGGTGGCCGTGGCCGAAGAGGGAAGTTAAGAAACATATAAAGTCAGAATAGAAAAAGTATAACATAACAAAGATGAGTGGGACAACGGACGACTGGGAAACTTTTAAAGAACAGCAGAGGATACCTAAGAAGGAAATACGCAGATAAAACATGAGGTACGAAGTTAAACTGGTCAAAAATATAAAGGAGGCCGGTAAAGCTTTTTTCGGTATGTGAATGGAAAAAAAATGGTTCGGACTAAAATTGGGCCCTTGAAGACAGAAACGGGTGAACATATTACAGAGCACAAGGAAATGGCAGAAGAGTTGAATTGGTACTTCAGATCTGTGTTCACTGTGGAAGACACAAGCAATTTCCCAGAGGTAATAGTGGCTGAGGGGCCTGAACTGAAGGGAATTTACATTTGCCAGGAAATGGTGTTAGGTCTGAAGGCTGGTAACTCCCTGGGACGTGATGGTCGACATTCCAAGGTACTGAAGGAGGTGGCTCTCGAAATCGCGGATGCATTGGTGATCATTTTCCAATGTTCTATAGATTCAGGATCAGCTCCTGCAGATTGGGGAGTAGCTAATTTTGTCCCACTTTTCAAGAAAGGAGAGAGAGAGAGAAAGCAGGGAATTATAGACCAGTTAGTCTGACCTCAGTGGTGGGCAAGACGCTGGAGTCAATTATAAAGGATGAAATTATGACACATCTGGATAGCAATAACAGGATAGGTCAGAGTCAGCATGGATTTATGAAGGGGTAATCATGCTTGAATAATCTTCTGGAATTTTTTGAGAATGCAACACTGAAGATGGACAAGGGAGATCCAGTGGATGTAGTGTACGTGGACTTTCTGAAAGACTTTGATAAAGTCCAACATAGGAGGTTAGTGAGCACAATTAGGGTGCATGGTATTGGGGGCAAAATACTGACTTGGATTGAAAATTGATTGGCTGACAGGAAACAAAGATTCGTGATAAACGGCTCCCTTTCAGAATAGCAGGCGGTGACTAGTGGGGTACCGCAGGGATCAGTGGTGGGACAGCAGCTTTTTACAATAGACATTAATAACATAGACAATGGTAGGAAAAGTAATATTCGCAAATTTGCTGATGATAGAAAGCTAGGAGGCAGGGTGAAATGTGAAGAGGTTGTTAGGAGATTACAGGGTGACCTGGACAGGCTAGAGTGGACAGATGCATGGCAAATGCAGTTTAGTGTGGATAAATGTGTGCATATCCACTTTGGTGACAAGAACAGAAGACAGATTACTACCGAAATGGAGTCAAGTTCGGTAAAGGGGCAGTAAAACGAGATCTAGATGTTTTTGTACATCAGTCAATGAAAGCAAGCATGCAGGTACAGCAGGCAATGAAGAAAGCTAATAGCATGCTGGCCTTCATAACAAGAGGAATTGAGTATAGAAGCAAAGAGGTCCTTCTGCAGCTGTACGGGACCCTGGTGAGACGGCACCTGGAATATTGTGTGCAGTTTTGGTCTCCAAATTTGAGGAAAGACATTCTGGCTATTGAGGGAATGCAGCGGAGGTTCACGAGGCCAATTCCAGGAATGGCGGGACTGTCTTACGTTGAAAAATTGGAGCGACTGGGCTTGTATACCCTTGGGCTTAGAAGGCTGAGAGGAGATCTGATTGATACGTGTAAGATTATTAAAGGATTGGACACTCTGGAGATGGGAAGCATGTTTCTGCAGATGGGTGAATCCCGAACCAGAGGACACAGTTTGAAAATAAGGAGTAGTCCATTTAAAACAGAGTTGAGGAAAAACTTCTTCACCCAGAGAGTGGTGGGTGTGTGGATTGCTATGCCCGATAGGGCTGTGGAGGTCAAGTCTCTGGAAACTTTCAAGAAAGAGTTGCATAGAGCTCTTAAGGATAGTCAAAGACCTTCAAGGGTTATGGGGATAAGGCAGGAACAGGATACTGATTGAGGATGACCAGCCATGATCAGAATGAATGGTGGTGCTGGCGTGAAGGGAAGAATGGCTTACTCCTGCAGCTATTGTCTATTGTCGATTGTGACAATGACGGATTGAATGTGTGAGTGCCAGGGTTATGGTGATTGAGCGAGTGGGACGGTGTGATAGATTACGCTGATGGAGTGAATATGAGGACATAAGATGATAATGACGGATGAATACCAGAAGGTCAGAGTGAGGGATACAGGGTGACAGTGACTGAGTGAATGTGAAGGTTCCAGGGTCACAGTGACAGAGTGAGTGAGCGGGGTATCGGGTGATACTGACGGAGTTAGTGTGATTGGGTCTCCGTCATCCTGACACATTGTGAGGGCCTCAGACTAACGGGGGCAGAGAGATTGTGAGGGGCACAGGTTGACAGTGATGGAGTGAGTGTGACTGGATCAGTATTTCGGTGATGGCGTGACGGTGATTTAGTGAGTGTGAGGGGGTCCGGGTGATGGTGACTAAGTGCATTGAGTGGTCTGGCTGATGGTAATGGAGTCAGTGTGAGGCGGTCGGGGTGACGATGATAGAGTAAATGTCTGTGTGTGTGCATGTGTGTGTGTGACAGTGACATAGTGAGTGTGAGGGGGTCAGGGTGACGCTGATGGAGTGACTGTGAGGGGGTCAGGCTGACACTGACAGAGTGTGTGTGCAGGGTTCAGGGTCATGGTGCTGGAGTGAGTGTGATGGCGTCAGGGTGACAGTGATCGAAAGAGTCTGAAGGGCTCAGGGTGACGGTGATTGAGTAAGAATGAGAGTGTCCGGGTAACAGACATGGAGTGACTGTGAGGGGCTCAGGTTGATCGGGGCAGAGAAAGTGCGAGGGGCTGGGGATGACCGTGCCACGGTGAGTGTGCGTGCCTGAGTGTGACGGGGACGAATGCACCTGTGTGTGTCAGGTTCACATTGATGCAGTGGAAATGAGTGATTCAGGGTGACGGAGTGATTGTGACCCTGTCAGGGAAATAGTGACGTAGTGAGTGCGAGGGGGCCAGGGTGACAGTGACTGAGTGAGTGTGAAGGTTTCCGGGTGTCAGTGACTGAGTGAATGTGAGGATGTCAGGGTGAAAGTGACAGAATAGTGTGGGGTGTCTAGATGACAATGATATAGTGAGTGTAAGAGGGTCAGGGTGTGAGTGAATGTGATGGGGTCAGTTTGACGGTGACCAAGTGATTTTGAGGGGTTCTGGGTGACGGTGACAGAGTGTGCCCGATGGGGTCAGGGTGAGTTGAAACGTAAAATTTAGGATCTCAGCCATCTCCTCTGGTTCCACACTTGGTTGGCCCCATTAATCATTAAGGAACCATATTCCATCCGTATTTAATCTTCTGTTGTTAATATACTTGTGTTTTCCTCAGTTTGAACATAAGAGCTTTCTGTGGTCCCTTCTGGGCCTTCCTGATTTCCCACTTAAGTGTTTTACTCCACCTGCAAAGTTCTTCAATGGATTTCCTTAATCCAGCTGGCTATACGTGATACGTGCTCAATTTCTCTTGATCAGAACCTCAATATTTCCAGTCATCCAGGTTTTCTTACTTTCATCAGCATTATCCTTCACACTAACAGGAATATCCTGGCCCTGAACTCTCGTTTTATCTCTCTTTTGAAAGCTTCCCATTTGCCTGACTTCCCTTTACCTGCAAATAGCCTCCACAATCAATTGTTAAATGCTCTTGACTCATACCTTCTGGATTCAGGCAAGGCCAATTTTGATAAATAACTTGTGAACCTGCCATGTTCTTTTCCATCACTATTTTCAAACTAATCCGATTGTGGTGACTTTGCCCAAGTGTTTCCCCACGAACACATCACTCGCTTTTCCTACCTTCTTTCTCAAGAAGAAGTCAGGTTTTCGCCCTTCCTGCAATCCGACCATTGACATTTTGACTGGGAGAGTTTTCTTCAACATGCCTAACAAATCCTTCCCATCCAAGCTGTGAACACTCTGGCAGGACTAGTCTCACTTTGGAAAGTTAAAATGCCCGCCCATTACAACGCTATAATTCTTACAAATATCTGAGGTATCCCGACATATTTGCTGCTCAATTTCCCACTGACTGTTGAGGGCATGTACTGCAGTTATATCAAAGTGATGACCAATTATAATTTCTCATTTCCACAATTACAGCATCACCGGGCGATCCCCAAGAATATCCTAAGTGCTGCAGTGATGTATCACTATCAAAAACTCCACTCACCCTCCTCTCCCACTCCTGTTCTCTCCATCCTGTAGAATCTGTATCCTTGAATATTGAGTTGCCAGTCTGGTCCCTCCCTCAGCTGTGTTTCTGTCAGACCTATGGTGTCCTAGTCCCATGTCCATGCACCAAGTTCATTTGCCTTACCTGTTATGTTGAAATAAAGGAGTTTAATTGATCCATTTTCCTTTATTGGCTGCTGTGTTCTTGCCGGCATTGTCTATTTAAATGGCTCTCTTGAAATTCTGTCCCAGCCTCAACCTTAATACTGCAGCCTGAGACCATCCCCCTCACTGTGGACAACACCCTCACCTTTCATGTCATCTGCAAACCGAGTAATGATACTTTCTGCTTTCACATCCAAGGTACTAATGTACATACAAACAGCAATGGTTCCTGCACAGATCCCTGTGGTACACCCACTGGTGAAAGAATTTCAAACACAAAACCAACCCTCCAACAACTGTGGATTCAATATGCTAACTTGCCTTGGATCCCATTGGTCTGTTGGACCAACCTTCCATGTGGGACATTGTCAAAGGCAATAGTGAACTCCAAGGAACCCACATCATCTGCACTGCCCTCATCAATATTTTTAATCGTGATTTCAAAGAAAACTCAGCTGAATTCATCAGACAGGATCTTACTTTACCACAGCCGTGCTGACTATCCCTAATTGTCCCTCAGAAGCACTGCTGCCTCACAGCGCCAGAGACCCGGGTTCAATTCCCACGTCAGGCAACTGACTGTGTGGAGTTTGCACGTTCTCCCCGTGTCTGCGTGGGTTTCCTCCGGGTGCTCCGGTTTCCTCCCACAGTCCAAAGATGTACGGGTCAGGTGAATTGGACATGCTAAATTGACCGTAGTGTTAGGTAAGGGGTAAATGTAGGGGTATGGGTGCGTTGCGCTTCGGCGGCGCGGTGTGGACTTGTTGGGCCGAAGGGCCTGCTTCCACACTGTAAGTAATCTCATCTAATCTAAACTGTTTCCAGTAAGTTCCCCCCCCCCCCCCGCCCCCGCCACCCCCCCTGTTGTCAGACTATCTGCTGTGTAATTACCTGGCCTAACCCTGCTACCCTTCTTGAACAAAGGAACCACACTAGCTATCCTCCAGTCATTCGGCAGTTCACCTGCGTTCGGCAAAATATTAAATATATCCACCAGGGCCCCAGTAATCTCCTCCCTTACCTCCCATAGCAGCCTGGGATACATTCCATTGGGCACTGGGGATTTCTCGACCTTTATGCCTTTGAAAACATTTAATACCTCCTTATTGATCTTAACATGTTCTCGAACCTCACCATCCCAATTGATAGTCCCGACTACAATGCCTTCCTACTGTGTGAATACAGATGGGAAGTATTCATTGATGACTTCACCTACTTCCTCTGGCTCCATGCACAGATTGTCCCTTTGGTTTCCAACATGCCTCATTCTTGAGCTGGGAATCCTCTAACTATGACGATGTCATAAAATATCTTGTAGCTTTTCCTTAATAGTGTCTGCCAAGGATATTTAATGACCATTGCTTGCCCCTCATTTCTAAGGTCCCCTTAGAAATTGCTTGCCCCTCATTTCTAAGGGTATTGGATTTGAACCAGAGGGGCACCAGTATTCCTTGGTGGTGTTGGTTGGGGGCGGTGGGGATGGAGATGGAGGTGGAGGCAGGGGGTTCGTTGGCTGAACGGCACGCATGAGGCCTGACTGGTAAGGGATATGAGCTCAGAGCATGGATTGGCTCTGGGGACTGCAATATTCCAACCAGAACAGAAATATGGCTGAGAGATATAGGACATAGATACACTGCTGGGCAAGGAACAGCTGCAGCCTACGCTGCAATCCCACCATCTGCTGAGAGTCCTGCTTTCACCTCTGCTATACTGGTCCTCACTGAGACAGCACAGGGGATCCCAGACATCAACCCGGCCTATGCTGTATTAGTGATCTCTGTAATGTCTTCCATTCCTGATTATCCTTCCTCTGTTTGGAATCTCCTCTCGTCCCCACAATGCTCTCTGCCTCTGTCAGGTTCTCTAACCCCTAACACCCTGATCCCTAAACTTCTCCAGTGGATACTAAATTCCATCATTCCTGTTAACCCCGACAATCCTGTCTATCCCTGTAATATCCTCCCACCTATACCACCCTCCATGTCAATGCGATTGTCTTTAACCTCTCCATCCGTACCTAGCTGGGTAAACTACTCCAGCTCCTCCAACCTTCCTTATCTGTAAAGAAATATTCAGTCCATTGAGCTGTCCCGATCTGTGTAATCCCCTCCAGACCTGAAATACCTTCCTGTCTTTGTAACTATGTCAGGCTCTTACCTGAGAATCGCACTATCTGTGAAATCTCCCAAGGACCTCCTGACCTTAGGAACCTTCACCATCTGTTAATATCCTCCATGGCTGTGGATACATCAAGTTCTATCATGGAATTTCGTCTCTACAATCCTAATGATGACAATAATCGCTTCCTCTCTCAATCAGACTCAATCTCTGCATACGCTAGTAGTCCCTACTCCCCTTGCTGTGCATGTAAGTTCCTTCAGTCACTACAAACCTTTATACCTTTAATGTTCTCCCCTTATCACTGCGCTATATATTTCTGTTACCTTCATGAGCTGCCGTAATTGTCACTGTGACTCTCACCATGTTCCATCCCCACATCCTTCCGTTTCCCTGAAAAGTCCTTCTTATTCTTAAAACCCTCCCTCTGTTTCACCTGTTCCAGTCTCCACAACTTTCTCTATCTCTGGAGATAGTATTTCGATAAAGCTGCTCCAATAATCTCAAATCCTCCTGATCTTTCTAATTCCAGTTCGTTGTGAATCTCTCCACATCTCTGTAACATACTATCCTCCAGGGTTGAAAGCCCTCCCTATCTTTCTATACTCCTCCAATCCCTAGAACCGTTCCAGTCTTTGTAACTTTTTTCTGCACCTTGAAACGTCCTGGTTGCTGAACCCACTTCAGGCACTGCACTTTCTCTATTTCTGTTACTTTCCCCTACTCTTAGAAATCCCCCTGTCTGTATGATCCCCTGCAGTCTCTGCAGTGCTCCCTATCTCTCACCACCAACTGCTTCCACAACCCTCTCTACATCTTTTACCACTTCCAGTCCCTTCAGCAACTGCTATAGCTGCAAACTCGCCATTTTCCAAGGCTCTACCCATGCGTTCAATCCCCCTCTCCTGAGGAATGACTCCCTGCATTCGCCATAAGGCAGATGGAATGACAGTGAACAGATATGATGAAACTGTCATTCCGGAGTTGGAGCAGCAGAATGACCATCGCTGGGAAGGGAATATTGAAGGGTTGTTGGAATCAAGGCAGGACAGGCAAAAAGCCAACAAGTTGTGAAGAAAGGATGAGGTTAATGCATTACTGAGACAGTCACGTGAATATGAGGATCAAAATTTGGAGTCTATTTGGGTGGAACTGAGAATAAAAAAACAGCAGCAAGCGCTGGCAGGAATTCTTTTGTAGGCACCAGACAGTAGTGGTAATGTCAATATGGTTGTGGTCAGGACACTGAATATACTTGCAGCAAGGGCAGGACGGTAACTGTATGTGACAGTGGCCTCCACCCCGACTGGATAACTAATGAGTATCAGGGCTGTAATGGATGGAATCCTGGATTATATATGAGATGGTTTTCCATTACATCAGATCAAGGAGTCATTAACAAAATTGTCTATTGTAGATCAAATGCTGTGTAATAATAAATATCTAATTATTCCATTGTAAATGAGTTTGTGAGCAGAGATCCATAATATTATAATGGAGATTCTGAGTTGAAATGTAGGAGCAGAATTAGGCCACTTGGCCTATTGAGTATGCTCTGCCCTTCGAGCAGGTCATGGTTGACCTGATGATCTTCAACATTACTTTTCTGCCTTCTCCACAAAACCCTTGTTTCCCTGATTCTTTAAAATCTGACAATCTCTGCTGTAAATATTCTTAATGACCCAGCCTCGGCATCCCCCAGCAGTCAGGAATTCCCACAGAGTCACTACCCTCTGAGTGAAGGCATTCCTCCTCATCTCCATCCTAAATGGGTGAGCCCTTGCTGGGATTTTCTGCCCCCTGGTTACAGATTCTCACACAATTGAAATGAAAGTTAGTGACAAATATAATTATTGCAAATTAAATTAAAATTGGTTGAATTGGATTTAATGAGCAAGGATATCCAAGGTTGCAGAAGGTTAAATATCAGTTGGTAAAATGTGCAGAGGAATGGCAAATTGAGTTTAATCTGGACAAGTGTGAGATGATGTCAAAGTCAAGATGAAAGTTAGGATATTGAGGGACATTGATATGCAGAAGGATCTTGGTGCAAGCCAGTAACTCCCTGAAAATGGCAACACAATTGTTACAGGTGGGAAAGTGAGCAAATGGAACACTGGCCTTCATCAGTCACAAGGTTGGGTATAGTGATTTGCATCTGATGTTGTAATTGTATAAAACTTTCGTTTGGCCACACTTGGATTACTGTGAGCAGTTTTCATCTCCACAAAATAGGAAGGATGTGGAGTCTTTGGAGAGGGTACACAAGGGGTTTATCAGCATGTTATCTGCGTTATGTTTTTAAGGGTGTGTTAGGTGTTAAGAGGAAATTAAACAAAGTTGGATTGCTTTATGAGAGTATCAGAGGCTGACAGGCGACCAGATACAGGAATATAACGTTAAGACAGGGATAGATAATGTGGATGGGCAGAATCTCTTTTCCAATGTGTAAGTTTCAAATACTAGAGCGCAGAGGTTCAAGGTGAGAAAGAGAACGTTTAAATGAAGTGCGTGAGGCAAGTTTTTTTTTACAGAGAGTGGAAGTTGCCAAGCGAGGTCATAGAAACAAAAATATGAGTAAAGTTTTGAAGTGTCATTTAGACAGAAGCATGAACGGACAGAGAATAGAGGGACATGGACCATGTATATATAGATGGGATGAGTTGAGAATGACATCAAGGTGGGCCGAAGGGCCTATTGATGCACTGTTCTATTTTCTAACTTCCCAGCATTTGTCCGATCAAAGCACTTTAGAATCTTGCATGTTTCATTCAGTTTCCATCTGATTTTGCTCAACTTCAATGAGTTCATCCTCAATCTACTCCACCTCTTATTATAAAATCCCTCCGTTTCCAACATCAGCCGAGTGGACCTTCTCTGGTCTGCCTCTGATACAAGAATATCTTTCCTTCAGGCACACACAGTGTTCATAATATTCTAGGTGTAGTCTGACTTGTACCTTGCATCGTTTTAGTAAGACGTTCCTATAGTTAGACTCCATTCCCTTTGTAATAAATGGGAGGATTTGATTTGCCTTCTCTATTACTTCACGTAAGCTACTTTTTTTTCAGATTGATAAACAAGATCTCCCACAACCCTTTATGTTTCCAGTCTAAAAACAAATACTGTTAGCCTGACAGTAATTCAGGAGCATGCTGAAATGAGTGAAAAACAACACATCAATTTAAAAAACTGGACCTTTAGAAATACATTTTATAAAAGCGAAATTGTTTTTGTGCCTGTTGGATTTTGTCTGTTGGTGTGAATATAAATGGCAGAATACATAAGGGTGTGTTGGGGGGTGTTGGTACGGAGGATAGGGTTTATTTGAATTTTCAGAAGCCTTTGTGCAAGCTTGAATAAGGCCTAGATAATAACTTGGTAGAGAATAGGGCTCCTTAAAGATCAATAAGGTCACCAATGTGTGGAACCAGAGAAGATGGGTGAGGTCTTAAACAAAAAAAATTCTTGTCAGTATTTACTCTGGAGAAAGACATGGAAGCTCTGGAACTTTGAAAAATAATTTGTGATGTCTTGGAAAGAATCCTAAACAGACAAGAGGAAGTGTTGGAATTTTAAAACAAATAAAGGTAGATCAATTCTCAGTAGCTCATTAGGTCGATCCAAGAAACTTGGGGGAAGCTAGGGAAGAAATTGCAGTGTCCCTAACAGAGATATTTATATTATCAACAGACACAGTGAGGTGTCGGAAGACTAGATGGCGGCTAGTGCTGTTCCATCGCTTAAGGGTTGCAGGGAAAATCCAGGAAATTGCAGCCCCGTGAGCCCAGTGATGGGGAAGTTGTTGGAGGAGATTCTGAGAGAAAGTAGCTACGTATATTTGGAAACACAAGGGCGGATTAGAGATAGTCAGCATGGCTTTGTGAGTGGGAAACCGTATTTCACAAACCCGATTGACTCTTCGAGGAGATGGCCAAGAGATTGATGAAGGCAGAGCAGTCTATGTTGTCTGCATGGACTTCAGCAAAGCATTTGACAAGGTTCCAAGAGATGTAGAACATCTGGTCAAGAGAAAAAACGAAGCTTACATAAGGCTGAGGACGCAAGAATCGTTAGACATCTATAGGGTTATATGGGGGCGGCACGATGGCTCAGTGGTTAGCACCGCTGCCTTGTAGCACCAAGGAACCGATTTTGATTCCAGTCCCGGGCAACTGTCTGTGTGGAAGTTATACGTTCTCCCCATGTCTGCGTGGGGATCCTCCAGGTGCTCTAGTTTCCACCCACCATCCAAAGATGCGCAGATTAGGTGAATCATTCATGGTTAATTACGGGGGTGGAGGTCTGCTCACTGAGCTGTCGGTTTGATATCCAGATGTTTCATTTCCTGGCGAGGTAACATCATCAGTGGCTACCTCCAAGTGAAGTGAAGCTGTTGTCTCTTGCTTTCTATTTATATCTTTCCCCTAGATGGGGTTTCTGGGGTTGGTGGTGATATCATTTCCTGTTCGTTTTCTGAGGGGGTGGTAGATGGCATGTAAATCTATGTGTTTGTTTATGGCATTGTGGTTGGACTGCCAGGCCTCTAGGAATTCTCTGGCATGCCTTTGCTTTGCCTGTCCCAGGATAGATGTGTTGTCCCAGTCGAAATGGTGGCATTTTCCATCCCTGTGTAGGGCTTCGAGGGAGAGAGGGTCGTGTCTTTTTGTGGCTAGCTGGTGTTCGTGTTTCCTGATAGCTAACTTTCTTCCTGTTTGTCCTATGTAGAGTTTGTGGCAGTCCGTGCATGGAATTTTGTAGATGACGTTGGTTTTGCCCATGGGATGTACTGGGTGTTTTACTGAGGCCTCCATAAAATCATTGTTGATCAGTTGGAAGAACTCATCAGGCTTACTTAGCTCCTTTAGGGAAGGACATGTGACATTCCAACCTGGTCTGGCCTCCAGGTGAATCCAGACCCGCAGCAATACCACTGACTCTAATCTGTCCTCTGGGTAATTAGCAGTCGGGCAAAGAATGCTGCTCCAATCAGTGTCACCCTCATCCCATGAAAGAATAAATAAAAATGCGTATGTCTCTCCCTACCTCTGCAAATCTCTCGAGCTGCAGCAATCCGTACTGGTTTTCTAACACAGTTCAGACCTGGACCACTTTCTGTAACACACTCACCACCTCCAGCACCTTCACCTCTCCCTGTTCCTATCGTGTCATTAAACTTTGACAAAGATTCCTCTTCCCTCTGCCCGCCCCCCTGCTAGCAGACCCTTTGCAATCCCTTTAACAATTACTGCTTAAACTCTCTCATTCCAGGATTTTATGTACTTTGTGGTAATTGTCTAAGCCTCATAATCTGATATGATCCATTTTGTCCTGAGTGAGGGATGGGTGGGAATTTCTTTCTGAGGTTTTGTCTGTTTCAATGGAATGTCCTTTTGTTGAGTGTTTTACATTGTTCCTTCAAATGTTTTCCACTATCCATTTGCAGACATATGTTTCAGTCTGTTTAGCCGTTTTACTTTGGTCAGTTCTCTTCTCAACTCATGTAATTGACTGTTTTAGTTTCTAGATGTAGCTTGTCCTTTCTGTGATTCACTTTAAAATTTTATATTACTTTAAACTGCACTTTACGCAGTTCATCTTTTCTATTTGGATTTGGAAAGCTCCTTTCACCTGAACCCTCTGTCAGTTTAAAGCCCTGTCCATAAACTGACATGATTGGCCAGGACACTGGTCCCAGCTCAGTTCCAGTGGGACCCCATCCTAAAGGATTTTTTTTTAAATCAGGTAAAGAATGTGGGTGTCTCTGTCTGACCAACCTTTCTTGCCCAGCCCTAGATGCCCTTACGCTGAGCAGCTTGCTCGGCCATTTCAGAGGGTAATTGGGAGGCAAACACTTTGCTGTGACTATGTCGTGCAGACCACGTGAGCATGGGCAGATGTCCTTCTCTGAATGACAAATCTTTGGATTTATTGTACATCAGTAATGGTATTTATAGATTGTCAATTACTATTTTTAACATAATTTATTTCAAATTCCACCATTTGAGATGATATGGTTCAAACCTGCCTCTCCTGAACATTAGCTGAGTTTTGTGATGCGTGCTCGAGGAACAATATCAATAGGCCATTACTTTGGCTGCTCACAGGCTATTTTTCTCTGAACACTGATACCAGTGTATCATGAAGCTAAACCTGATTTTCCTTTATGATTGTTTGATCCTGATACCTTCCTGCACTCTGGTGATATCACTCGGTCTCTCTCCATGTGGTATCCCTCACTGTGTGAGTCTAATTGATGTCTCTGTCAGCGTCTCTCACTCTTGCAGCTACTCCAGATCCTGAGCCAGCAGAATTCTGCACTCCAGACAGACGCAGCAGCACAGGCCAGGGATGGAGACTGGGATTTTCCAGATCTCCGTGGTACACAGTACTATTCTCCATGTGTAACCTTCACTGCATCAGTCTAAGCTCCCATTCTGTCTATTTCTCTGTGTCCTGTAGATACTCAAGAAGTTCCTGACTCAATAGACTTCCCAGCTGCTGGGTGTCCCATCCATCACCACATTGTGTCTTTGGCTGACCAACCATCTTCATAGGGCAGGGAGATCTGGAGCCTTCAATAAATCCTGCACTGAGGTAAGATCACTCTCCGTGTACAGAGCAGAGAGCAGCGAGCGGGCTCCAAACATGGGCAAACAGTGCTGGAAGGGGAGCAGTGTACAGACACACCCCAGGCTCAATCACCACGTCTACTGTAGGTTTTGTTGTTCTGAGACAGTATCGGGAGTGTCACAGTTATCAATCCAGGCCTGTAATGTCTTAGTGAGGACCAAGACAACAGAGGGGAAAGCAGGCTTCCCATAAGTGGGTGGGAATACTGCCTGGGATCTTTCTGTTCTGTGTTCCCTCTCCAACACTCTTCATATACCATGTCCTGTGGACCAGTGTCTTTAATACATTGTAACTCCTACAAAAGTTCCTGTCTCCACCTTCCCTATAGTCCCTCCCCATAGTTGAAATGTACTGCATTTCAAACTATTATCCCTATCTCTGTAACTTTCTTCAGTGTCTACAGCATGCCTTATCTCTATAGTCTCCTCCTCAAATTAATAGAGACAGAGGCATACAGCATGGAAACGGTTCCTTCCATCCAACTAATCCATGCTGACCACTGTTCATGAACGACTCGCATTTGCATGTGTTTGGTCCATATCCCTTCAAACCTTCTCTTCTCCATGTGTCTGCCCAAATGTCTTTTCCATGTTGTAATTTTACTTTTCTCTACCCTTTGCCCAGACGCTCATTCCATACATGCACCATTCTCTGTGTGGAAATGTTCTCCTCTGGTCGCTTTTAAGTATTTACTCTCTCACCTCATATTTCTGCCCTCTTGTTATGGATTCCCCTACCCTGAAGTAGAGACCTTCACTATTCACATTACGTACACCCCTCATGTTTTTATAAACCTTTATAAGGTCACCCCTCAGGCACCTCCGCCCAAGGGAAATAAGAAGGACAATGAAACAAATATCTCTGCCACCGTCCCCGCTGCCTCTTTCCCACAATGCTGTGGGATACACTTGTTCAGGACCTCGGGCGTTCTCTACCTTTGTGTCCTAAGATATCCAGCACCACCTCTTCTGTAATGGGAACTCTTTTCAAGACATAATTGTTTCTCTCCCTTTGTTTCCTAGTCTTTGCCCACAGTATGTTCTGATATGAAATATTCATTTCAGGTCGTGCCCATTTCCTATGGTTCCAGGCATGGATGGCCTTCTTTGAGGAGCTCTGTTGTCTCTCTAGTTGCTTTTTTGTATTTGTATGCTGTTGAATTTCTTTTGATTCTCCTTAACCTTATCTGACAAAGTTATCTCATCGCTCTGTTTTGCTTTCAGCTTCTCCAGCCACTCTGTTTCTGTTAAACCCTCCAGTATCAGTAACATCTTTGGCAGTCTTTGCTCAGTTTGCAGTTTCGGAAAATGCTTCCTGAAGCAGGAGGATCAGAATTCTACACAGTACTGCAACTGGGGACCCAGCAATGTCTTGTACTGCCGCATCATGATGTACCAACTCAGGTCCTCAATGCACTGACCCATGAGGGCTAGTGTGCCTAATCCGCTTTCCCCGCCCTGTCCCCCTGCGATGCCACTTCCAAGGCACACTTTGGTCTCTCTCCATTAGACAATACTGCACAGAGCTCTGCCAATAACTGTGTTAGTCCTCTCTCGTTTATCTTAACAAAATCCAACACCTGAATTCAACTCCATCTTTCATTTCTTGACCCACTGGCTCAGTTGGTTAAATCACCTTTGATAACTTTATTCACTGCCCACTATAACACGTATTTTACTATCCACAAACATTCAAACAATAATTCATATATTCTGGTTTATGTCAATAATACATGTGTGGATCCTGCACCGATCGTCATGGCACACTACTGGTCAGAGGCCTCCAGTCTGCACAACAACCATCTCCCACCATCCTTTTTCTCCGACTATCAAGCCCATTTTGTATTTGTTTGGCTTGCTCTCCCTGATCCCATGTGATCTAACCTTACTAACCAGTTCACCACGCTAAACCTTGTCAAAGGCCTTGCTGAAGTCAGGATAGACAATGTCTACTGCTCTGCCTTCATCCATCTTCTTGGTCACCTCTTCAACAAACTCTATCAAGTTTGAGAGACACCCCTTTGTACGCACAAAGCTATGCTGACTATCTCTAATCACTCATTGCCTTTCCAAATGCATGTAGCTCCTGATCCTTGGAATCACTTCCAACAACATTTGCATCACTGACATGAAGCTAATCGGTGTTTATGTCCCCCCTGGCTTTCTCTCGCAGCCTTTCCTAAATACTGGCAGAACATTAGCCACCCCCAGGCTCCCAGCTCACCACCCGTGGCTGTCAGTGATAGAAATATCTTTGTAAGTTTCTTCTCTAACTTACCACAATATCCTGGGATGTACTTGATTAGTTCCCAGAGAGTTGTCTAATTTTAATGTGTTTGAAAACCTTCAGCGCCTCCTGTTTTCCAATGTGGACTCTGTTGAAAACCTCACTGTTTATTTCCCTGCTTCCCCAGTGTTTTATCCACAGTAAGTTCTGGCGTGAAATTTTTGTTTCGGATCTCGCCATTTCCTGTGGATTCACACACGGACGGCTTCATTGATCTTTAAGGGGTCACATTCTGTTTCGAGTTAATCTTCTATTGTTAATATATTTGTAGAATCTCTTTGGATTTTCCCGAACCTTATCTGCCAAAGCTCTTTCAGATCCCCTTTAGGCCCTCATGATTTCCCTCTTAAGGGCATTACTACACCCACAAGTGTTCTTCAAGGGATTGACTTAATCCAGCTGGATATATAGGACATGTGCCCCCTTTTGTCTTCACCAGACCCTCAATATCCCAAGCGATCCAGTGTTTCCCACTTGTGTCAGCATTGTCCTTAACACTAACAGGAATATTCTGCCACTGAAATCTTAATTTATTTATCTTTTGAAAGAATCCCACTTGCCCGACGTCCCTTTACTTTCAAATAGCCTCCACGAATCAACCTTTGGACAGTCTTGCCTCATACCTTCTGGACTGTGGCAAGGCCAGTTTTGATCTTTAACTTGTGGACCAGGCCTGTCCTTTTCCATTGCTATTTTCAAACTAATAGAATTGTGGTGACTTTGCCAAAGTGCTCCCCGACAAACACTTCAGCCCCTTTTTCTCCCTTGTTTCCAGAAGGGAGGTCAGGTTTCATCCCTTCCTCCAGTCGGACCAGTTACATACTGACTGAGACAGTTTTCTTGAACACACTGAACAAATTTCTTCCATTCAAGCTGTGAACACTCCGGCAATATCAGTCTAGGTTGAGAAAGTTAAAATCCCCGAACATGACAGCCCTATCATTCTTACAGATATCTGAGATCTCCGACTATTTGCTGCGCAATTTCCCGCTGACTGTAGTACAGTCATATCAAACTGATCATCCAGTATAGTTTCTCAGTTCCACTAACACAGCTTCACTGGGCGATCCCCAGGAATATCCTCTCTCAGCGCTACAGCGATGTTTTCACTGATCAAAAACTCCAATCCTCCTCCTCTCTTGCCTCCCCTTCTATTCTTCCTGTAGCATCTGTCCCGGGTACATTGAACTGCCTGTCCTGCCCCTCCCTCAGTTTTTTTTTCTGTAATTCCTGCATTATCCCTGTCCCATGCTCCCATCCATGCCATGCGTTCAACTATATAACCTGTTAGGCCTTTTACATTAAAGTAAATACAGCTTAATTGATGCGTTTTCCCTCATTGCCTGCTGTGCTCTTGCCTGGCTTGTCGATTGAAATGACTGTCTGAAACTTCTGTCCCAGCCTCAATGTTCAGACTGTAGCCTGAGACCATCCCCTCACTGTGTACAACACCCTCACTTTTCATGTCATCTGCAAACCTATTAATGATACCTTCTGCTTCACATCGGAGTGATTAAGGCCCATAAGGAACAGCAATGGTTCCTGCACAGATCCCTCTGGTACAACCGCTGGGCAAAGGCTTCCAATCACAAAACCAACCCTCCACCAATTGTGAATACAATTTGCCAACTTGCCTTGGATCCCATGGGTCCTTCCCTTCTGGACCAGCCTTCCACGTGGGACCTTGTCAAAGGCCTTCATGAATTCCATGTAAATCACAATATCTACACTGCCATCATCAATATCTTCAATCGTAATTTCAAATAAATCTCAGCTAATTTCATCAGACATTATCTTCAACTTCCAAATCCATGCTGACTATCACTAATCGATCCCTGCATTTCCAGTTATTGATTCAACCTGTCCCTCAGCAGTGTTCCCAATAATTTCCCTCCCACTGCTGACAGACTACCTGCTCTGTAATTTCCTGGCCTATCCTTGCTGCCCTTCTTGAATAAAGGAACCACATTAGCGATCCTCCAGTCATTCGGCACTTCACCTGTGGCCAGCAAAGTATTAAATACATCCGCCAGGGCCCCAACAATCTCCTCCATTACCTCCCAAAGCAGCTTGAGATACATCTCATTGGGTACTGGGGATTTCTCCACCTTTATGCCTGTGAAAATATTTAATATCTTCTCCTTATTTATCTTAACATGTTCTGGAATATCAGCATCCCAACTTAAATCCCCGGCTACAATATCTTTCTCCTGTGTGAATACAGATAGGAAGTATTCATTGAAGACCTCACCTGCTTCCTCTGGCTCCATGCACAGATTGTCCCTTTGGTTTCTCACAGGCCTCCCGCTCTCGCTGGGAATCCTCTGACTCTCACGATGCTGATAAAATGGCTGTGGCTTTTCCGCAATCATATCTGCCAAATATATTTCATGACCATTGTTTGTCCCTCATTTTCCACAATCACCTTGCACTCTCTATACTTGTGAAGGGCTTCACCTGATTTTATTGCACTGTATTTTCTTTATCAAACTCACGTTATTACTTGATCAGTATTCCCTGGACTTGTGCCTTTACTCTTCACTCTTCAAGGAGCACACTGGCCCTGCGTTCTCACTGCATCACTTTAAAATACTCCACTTTCCTCCTATGGACCCAACTGCAGGAGTTCCTCCCTGTCTCTGTTTGCCAGATCCTCTCTAATGATCGCAATACTGACAGGAGACTCAGTTGTGAGGGGGACAGACAAGAGACTGTGTATCTGCAGCAGTGACCCCAAGTTGGTGTGCTGCTTCCCGGGTTCCAGGGTCAAGGATGTCTCTGAGCAGTACCTGAACATTCTGAAGGTGGAGGCTGAACGTCCAGAGGTCATTGTGCACATCAATCCACATGACAGTGGTAGACAAAGGGATAGGCCCCTGTCAAATGAGTACAGGGAGTTAGGTAAGAAGTTAAAAAGCAGGATATTGACATTAATGATCTCCAGATTACTCCCAATGCCACTTGCCAGTGAGGATAGAAATAGAAAGATAGGCCGAATGGATGTGTGGCTGAGGTGCTGGTATAGTGGGCTGGGTTTTCAGTTCTTGGGTCATTGGGATCTCTTCTGGGGTAGAGGTGACCTGTACAAAGGAGATGGTTTGCACTTGAAGCAGAGGGGCACCAGTATCCCAGGGAGATGTGCTCGTGTTACCCAGGAGGATTTAAACTAGTTTGGCAGGGAATTGTAACTTTGAGTAAGAGAGGGACTATCAAAACGTCAGGGGAAATACATCAGCCATCAAGAGCAAGTTACCTATTCAGGATATCCAGGGGTACAGTCGAGGGAGGGAAACGACTTCTGCTTTAAAGAGCATTTATTTCAACACACGAGGACTGACTGGTAAGGCAGACGAACTCAGACCATGGATTGGCTCTGGGGACTTGTAGCCGTAATAGAAACATGGCTGAGAGAAGGGCAGGACTGGCAGCTCAGTGTTCCAGGATACAGAAACTACAGGCGTGACAGAAGGACAAGTAAGTGAGGAGGGGAGTTGTCCTTTTGATTAGGAAGGACATAACAACATTGCTTAGAGCCAATACTGCTAGGCAGTCATCATGTGAGGCCATACATTGAAAAGTTAGAAACAAAAATGGGATGGTCAGTCTGCTGGGATGGTGATTCGACCCTCAAGTAGTCAGCAGGTACGAGAGGAGCAAAGATATCGTGGGTTTGCAGGTAACTGTAAAAATAATAGAGTAATATTGGTTGGAGATTTTAACTTCCCCTGGATTGACTGGGTCACACAGTGTGTAAAAGGCCAATACATGAGTGGAATTTGTCAAATATGTCGAAGAAAGTTTCCTAAACCAAGACCTAGTGGGTTCTACGCTTCTCAGGCCGATGCAACACTGGACCTCCTCTCAGAAACCGAGGTCAAGCAAGTGACTGAAGTATCAGTCGGAGAGCATGTTGCGTCCAGTGACCACAACTATCTTAGTTTTAACATAGTTATGGAAAACGATCAGTCAGGTTCACGGATTTAGGTCTTAAACTGGAACTGGGCCAATATTGGGTCCATTCAGCAGGGGTTGATTGGGTGAAGTTAAAAATCACACACCAGATGGTTTTCAGGGGAACTTCGATTATCTGAACGAGATAGGCGGGCACTATATCGTTCGAATAATTATTCAATTAATCGATTCAATGCCTTTCCTCTGGGGCTCGGAGTTTTCAATCCAGTCTGCTCCCTGTTCTGGTGACGAGGCAGCAGCAAGCCATGAGCGAGCCCCCAAGCCCTGCCAGCCCCCAGGAACATCCCCTGTTCGCCTCCAAACACATCCAACACTGCCCCCTCCCGCCCCTCAACCTTGCACCCCCACCTGCCCCAAACCCACCCAACAGCGATCCCGCCACTAAAACCATCCAACACCATCCTCCACCCGCCGCCTGCCTCCACTTCCCAAACAGGTTCGACATCACCCTCAGCCCGTCCCCAAACCCGTCCAACACCGCCCCCCGCCAGCCACACCCACCGTCCAATCCATGTGCACGCCCGTGCCCCCGTAAGTGTTACCCAGATAAGCGGATAGTGAAGAAGCTGTTTGGTATGTTTTCCTTTATTGGACAGAGCATTAATTATAAGAGTTTGGAGGTCAGGTGGCAGCTGTACAGAACACTGGTTAGGGCACTTTTGGAATCTTGCATTCTGGTCTTTTTCCTATTGGATGGATGTTGTGAAACTTGAAAGTGTTCAGAAAAGATTTACAAGGATGTTGCCAGGTTTAGACGATTTGAGCGAAAGAGAGAGGCTGCAACGACTGGGACTGTTTTCCCTGGAGCGTCAGAGGCTGAGGGGTGACATTCTTTAGGTTTCTAAAATCATGAGGGGCATGGATAGGATAAACAGACAATGTCTTTTTCCTGGGGTGGAGGGGTGGTCCTGAATTAGACGGCATAGGTTTAGGGTGAGAGATGAAAGACTTAAAAGGGACCTAAGGGGCAACCTTTTCACGCAGAGTGTGGTGTATGTATGGAATGTACTGCCAGAGGAAGTGGTGGAGGCTGGTACAATTGCTGCATTCAAAAGGCATCTGGATTGGTATATGAATAAAAAGGGTTTAGTGGGATATGGCCCAAGTGCTGGTAGATGGGACGAGATTAAGAAAGGATATCTGGTCGACGTGGACGAGTTGGACCAAAGGGTCCGTTTATGTGCTGTACGTCTCTAGGACTCTCTGGCTCTAAATGTTTTCCACTGTTCATTTACAGATTGACATTTCAGTCTGTTTCCCCTGTTTACCTTGGTCAGTGCTCTCAATATTATGTAATTGGTTTTGTTACTGATGCTCGGTTGTGCTTTATGGTCACTTTAAAATGTCATATTCTCTTTGAATTCCGGTATAATTTCCTGGAGAATATCGGTGTGATATTACTCATTCACTCAGCTTCATCACTCAACGGTCGACCTGAGATAGTTACATCCCTAGTTATTTGCCCAATGTGTTATTCAAAGAAACACTGACAAAAACATTCAAGGAGAATCTCTGATAATATCACACTTGCCAATGTGTCTGTCCCAGATTATACAAAGTTTGAAGTCTCCCAAAATTATCTCACCGCCTTTGCGACAAATTCTAATGAATTCCTGTATAATGAAGGGATGAGCAGCGTAACAACTGTTCTCCTACTTGTGTTTTTGACACGTAGCACACAGAATTTGCATTCAGGATGATTCAGCTGCATAATCTGAAACCAAATGCTTTCTCTGTAATACCTTTGTTATCGATTACTATCAGGGTTCCCATTTTGCTTTTCCATTCTGCCTGAGATCCTGTAAGGTTGTTTACCGTTGAATATTTATGTTCCACCTTTGTTCACCCTTTAATCACGTCTCTCGGCTGACTGAATCTCATTTATTTCGGTGTCACAAGGCTATTACCTTATTGCAGATAGTTTGGCAACTCCAAAAAAAAAAATTACGTTTTCCCACAATTTCCTATCACAATCCTATTCATTGATGTACATTTTTAATTCAACTCTGTCCCTTCCTGTTCCTTTCTGCTTGTCTTCAGCCATATCCCCATGCTGTTCCGAGGCTTCACATTTGGTCTTTGGATTTGTAAAGCTCCTTTCACCTGAACCCTTTCCCTGCATTTTCTCTGTCAGTTTAAAGCCCTGTGCATAAACCTACCTACATGATTAGCCACGACACTCATGCGATGTTGCTGTCACTGGCTGGTCAGCAGTTCATGCCGACCAACAGCTGCCCTAGAGCTTGCCAGACAATTTCAGAGGGCAGTTGAGAGTCAATTCCATTACCCTAGGTCTGGATTCATATGTATGCCATACTGACAGCCTATAACAGATTTCCTTCTTTATAGTATATTAAGTAGTCAGATGGGTATCCCTGACACCGGCATTAAATTCTGGATGAAGAGTCTAGTGAGAGAAACACTCGGCCATTGCCTGGCCCACTGATTCCTCCCTCATCCCTGAGTACTGATCCCAGTGCATCATGAATCAACCCCTTCGTCCTGATTGTGGCTTGATCCTGATACCTTCCTGCACTCTGGTGATATCACTCAGGATCTCTCCATGTGGTATCCCTCACTGTGTGGGTCTAATTGTTGTCGGTGATTGCAGCTTTTGCAGCTACTCTAGATCCTGAGCCAACAGAATTCTCCACTCCAGAGAGACGCAGCAGCACAGGCCAGGGATGGAGACTGCATTTACCAGTTCTCTGTGGGACTCAGTATCATTCTCCATGTGTAACCCTCACTACATCAGTCTGATTTACCATTCTGTCTGTTTCTCTGTCTCCTGTAGGTACTCAGTATATTCCTGACTCAGCAGAATTCCCAACTCCTATCTCGTCTATCATCACAGTGAAGACGGTTGGTCAGCCAGAGCGATGGAGAGTGAGATCTGGAGCCTTCAGTAAATCCTGCAACGAGGTAAGATCACTCACAGTGATCAGAGCAGAGTGTATTTAAGGGTTGGAACTTTGGTCCAGATAACATTGATACAGCATTGAAGGGTGAACACACAGCACGGTGGTCCCAGGCTCAACCCCCACCCTCTTGTGAGAGGATTACTTTCAGCTCTACTGTACTGAGCCTTCCTGAGACAGCATCGAGAGTTCACAGTTAGTCATCCAGGCCTGTGCTGTCTTCGTGAGCATCAGGAAACAGAGGGGAAAGCAGGCCTCCCTCAAGGAGTTAGTATTAAAACATGGGTTTTTTTCTGTTCTCTGCTCCCCCTCTTTCACTGTCGCTTGTCATGTGATAGTGTCATACAGCAAGGAAACATACCTTTCGGCCCAACTCATATACACCAGCGTCTTGAATGCTTGTAATTCCCAGAAAATTTCCTATTTCTGTAACCTCCACCACTCCCATATTCCTGCTGTATATTTGAAACCTACTCCAACGTTGACGTCTCTCCCTATTTGTAAATTGCTCCCGTCTCAGTAGCATGTCCAATCTCAATAATCTTATCGTGCACTCAGTACAATGATCCCTAATTCTGTAGTTTTATACAATACCTACAGTCCACCCTGTCTCTATAAAATCCTCCAGCCTGGACCAAAATACCTTCTGTGTACCTTCTTCAAGCCCCAAGAGAACATGATATGACTGTAACCTTCTGCAGGCCCGATCACACTCCTGCATCCTGGCAGATATCACCACACGACCTCAGTAACCTTCTCCCATCCCTACCGAGCTCCTTATCTGGATAAACACCTCCAGATCCTTTTCCAGCCGCAACAGCACTCCACATCTGTTTGCTCCTCCACTCCCTACAGCTCTCCCAGCCCCTCAAACACTGTGTAATTCTGCAATTTGGGGCAGCACGGTGGCTCAGTGGTGAGCAATGGTGCCTCACAGCGCCAGGGACCCAGGTTTGATTCCAGCGTTGGGCGACTGTGTGGAGTTTGCACATTCTCCCCATGTCTGCGTAGGTTTCCTCTGGGTGCTCCGGTTTCCTCCCACAGTCCCACATCCCAAAGATGAATTGGCTATTATAAGTTGCCCACAGAGTTAGTTGCATTAATCAGAGGGAGATGTGTCTGGATAGGTTATTCTTCGGAGGGTTCGTGTGGATTTGTTCAGCCGAAGTGCCTGTTTCCATACTGTGGGGCATCTAATCTAAACTCTCCCTCTGTGTTCCATATTACTGTCGCTAAAATAATTCCCTTATCCATAAACAGTCCCAAACCCCCCAAACCTTCGAGTCTCTGTGAACTCCCATAGCTCCAATATCTCTCCTTATCTTTGCAACTTCTTCCAGTCCTGAAAGCTTCTGAAAATGCGGAGATCTTACAATCATCCCTTTCTGCGTAATCCTCTCAGGTCCCTGTAGCACTCCCGAGCTCTAGAACCCACTCCAATGCTTGTGACTTTTTCAATCCATTTCCTACAAGATTCGCTATCTCTCTAACATCCTCCTGTCGCTATCACCCATCCTTTCGCTGTAAGCTCCTCTAGTCTGTCCATCCATTTTGTCATCATCATCATCCTCTCCAGCTCTTACCCCCATCTATATAAACGTTACCCTCCCCTACAACCATCCCGAAAGCAGAAACCTCCTCCAATGTGTGCAATACACCCTGTGTTAGTGTCTCCAGGCTCTATTGCTGTTCCTGTTTCTGTAAGCTCTGGCAGACTGTCCAGCTTTCCGGTCCATCTACCTTCCAGAACCTCAGCATCCGAGAGCAGATGTCTTCATTCACTACACTCTTAAGTATCTCTGTTTGTCCCTCAATTCTGTACAACTCTCTCAATCTCTAAATAACACCATTCCAAAAAAATAGTCTGTCTGTGTAAACTGCCCCATCCAACACCGAGAAACCTTACACTTTTTATCACCTGTAGTCCCTTCAGATCACCCTGTATCTTCCCTGACTCCATTGAATACAGCTCATGTTCTAACACCTCTAGCACATATGTTACTCTTCATCTCTGTGATATTCTTCAGTTCCTGCAATTCTCGTTCTTTATCTCCACAGTTTCCAATCATCCCAGTCAATATAAGGTTATCGATCCCTTGCTGATTTGAAAAATGTGGTGCTGCAAAAACACAGCAGGCCAGGCAGCATCCGAGGAATCCTGAAGAAGGGCTTATGCCCGAAACGTCGATTCTCCTGCTCATCGGATGCTGCCTGGCCTGCTTTGTTTTTCCAGCACCACATTTTTCAACTATGGTCTCCAGCATCTGCCTTCCTCACTTTCTCCTATTGATCCCTTGCAGCATGTTTAATACCTGTAGCAGCCTCAAACTCCTCAATGCATCCTGTCGCTGTAACCTCCTCAATTACTCCAGCTCACTGTCTTTTGTAATATCTTCCAGTATCTGCAACCCTCTCGATGTCTGTAACCTCCTCCAGAACAGCACTCCTCATCTCTGTGTAACTGATGAGAATGCTGCAAACCTGCCTTCAGAGCCCTCACTAACTCTCTGACCTCCTGCAGCCCTATAACCCTCAGCATCTCTGGCTCCTCCAATCGCTACAATTCTCCCTGGCTGTGTAAATTCATCCAGCCCCTTCAACCCTCCCTATCTCACTCACTCCTGCAGCTCCAACTATTGTCCATGTCAATGTAGTCCCCAGCACCAATAATCCTGACATCTCTATAAACTCCTGCAGCTCCAACTACCATCCCTACCTGTGTACTCTCCAGTCCCTACAACCGTCCCCATTTCTGTAAATCCTGCAGCTCCAACTACCATCCATATCTGTGTTATCTCCCGTCAGTTCAATCCTCCCTTCTCTGTAAAATCCTTCAGCTCCAACTGCCACCCCTATCTGTGTAATCTCTAGAACCTGTATTCCTCCCTATCAATGTGAATCGTTCCGGACTGATTTCCCTGTACCTTTCCGTGACAACTTTCAGCCTGACAACCTTTCTGATCTCTAACCACCAACAGTTATTTCAAACACCGAACTCTGTAACATCCTCCAGTCTCTACAAACAAGCTTTTTTCTTAAGTTTTCCGAGTGTCTGCATTCACCTTTATCTCCGGTTACAGATCCTCACTCAGGGGAACCAACGTATCAGTACCGAACCTGGAAGAACATAGGAGTCTTTGGCAATCAACAAATTTGCCTTATTTTCTAAATTCTAATGAGATCAAGTTCAACCTTCTCAATATTTTCCTATCAATATCCCTCAATTATGAGGATCAGTCTGGTCACTCTTATCAGGACTGCCTCCAATGCAAGAATATTTTCCCCCTAGATAGGGGACCAAACCTGTTCACAGTATTCTCAGTTTACTGAAGGCCGCTGTAGTTGTTACAAACGTTCCCTTTTTTTATTCTCCATTCCTTTTGGAGTCGATCCCAGCATTCCATTTGCCTTCTCTATGACCTGCTGACCCTATGAAATCTATACACAAGGATTCCCAAGTCAGTCTGTGGTGTAGCTTTCTGCAGTCTTTCTAAAACCAAGAGGTGACAGTAATAATCAGGAAAGTGCTGAAATGTATGGTAAACGATAAGCCAGAAATGATATCTGCACACTTAGAAACCCATGGAATGAGGACCGTCCGTAAGACCATCATATATGGGGTGGAATTAGGCCATTCGGTCCATCGAGTCTGCGACACCATTCGATTCTGGCTGAATTGTTTCTCAACCGCATTCTCTCGACTACTCCCTGTAACCCGTGATCTCCTTACTCGCCAAGAAACTATTTATCTCTGAGTTAAATGCACTGAATTACTCACCTCCACATTCCCCCCTGAGGCAGTGAGTTCCACAGATCCATCACCCTCTTGCTGAATAAATTCCTCCACATCTCCATTCTAAAGGATCGTCCCTTCACTCTGAAGCTGTGCCCTTGGCCCCTAGTCTCTCCTACGAGAGGAAACATCTTCCCCAAGTCCACTCCATCCAGGCCCCTCAGCATTCTGTAAGTTTGAATGAGATTCTGCCACAGCCTCTGAAAATACATCAAGCTCAGATCCAGAGACTTCACCTGCTCCTGGTATGGCACGAATTTCATCCCTGGGATCTTTCTTGGAAACCCATTTCCTGTACCCCTTCACATCTTTTGTCCAGACTCTTAATATATAATGTGTAGAGTGTAGTCCCAATACTGACCCCTGCGGTGCTCTCCTCATCACCAGTTCCCATCGTGAAAAAGACCACTTTCTTCACACTCTCTGCCTTGAGTCAATCAGACAAATCCCCTCCTCATGCTCAGCATGTGGTTCTGCCAGGGAAATTTCCTTTCACACCCACTGCTGGATTATTTTTTTCTGTCTGGCCGTAAACAGCAGAGTTTCACCATTACCTTCCCATCTGTAATTCCCTGGAGAAGATGGTGGTGAGCTGCCTTCCTGACCCTTTGCAGTCCTTTGGGTGTAGGGACAGACACAGTGCTGGGAGGTTGGAGCGTGGCTTGGAGGGCACCTTGGAAATGCTGGTGTTCCCATGCATCGGGAGCTCCTGTCCTTCCAGGGTATAGTGGTCCTGGGTTTGGGAAGTGCTGTTGAAAGAACCTCCCTCAGTGACCTCAATGCTACTTGTAGATCTTGTATTCCTTCAGTCATTCATGAACATGAGCTTTGTTGGCTGAGTCAGCATTTATAGAAAACATACAGCGCAGTACAGGCCCTTTGGCTCTCGATGTGGCGCCGATCCAAGACACCTAAACTACACTAGCCAACTATCCTCCGTATAACTATCTAATGCCCTTTTAAATGCCCATATAGAGGGAGAGTCCACCACTGCTACTGGAAGGGCATTCCATGAACTCACGACTCGCTGAGTAAAGAATCTACCCCTAACTTCTGTCCTATACCTACAACCCCTTAATTTAAAACTATGCCCCCTCGTAATAGCTGACTCCATACGTGGAAAAAGGTTCTCATGGTCAACCCGATCTAAACCCCTAATCATCTTGCACACCTCTATCAAGTCACCCCTAAACCTTCTTTTCTCCAATGAAAACAGCCCCAAGTGCCTCAGCCTTTCCTCATACGATCTTTCTACCATACCAGGAAACATCCTGGTAAACCTCCTCTGCACCCGTCCCAGTGCTTCCACATCCTTCCTATAGTATGGCGACCAAAACTGAACACAATACTCCAGGTGCAGCCGCACCAGAGTCTTATGCAACTGCAACATGTCCTCTGGACTCCGAAACTCAATTCCTCTACCAATAAAAGCCAGTTCGCCATATGCCTACTTCACAGCACTATTTACCTGGCTGGTAACATTCAGAGATCTGTGTACATGAACACCAACATCCCTCGGCTCATCCACCCTACCAAGTATCCGACCATTAGCCCAGTACCCCATCTTCTTGTTACTCTTACCAAAGTGAATCACTTCACACTTCCCTATATTGAACTCCATTTGCCACCTTTCTGTCCAGTTCTGCAGCGTATCTATATCCCGCTGTAACCTGCCACATCCTTCCTCACTGTCAACAACTCCACCGACTTTCGTATCATCTGCAAACTTGCTCACCCAACCTTCTCGCCCCTCCTCCAGGTCATTTATATTAATGACAAACAGCAATGGTCCCAAAACAGTTCCTTGCAGAACACCGCTAGTAACTGCACTCCAAGATGAACCTTGACCATCAACTACTATCCTCTGTTTTCTTCCAGCCAGCCAACTCCTAATCCAAACCTCCAACGCACTCTCAATTCCATACCTCCGTATTTCTTGCAGCAGCCTACCATGGGGAACCTTATCAAACGCCTTAGTAAAATCCATATACACCACATCTACCGCTTTACCCTCGTCCACCTCCTTAGTCACCTTCTCAAAGAATTGTGAGGCACGACCTGCCCTTCACAAAACCATGCTGACTATCCTTGATCACATTATTCCTATCCAGATGTTCATAAATCCTATCCCTTACAATTCTCTAAGACCTTGCCCACACCAGAAGTGAGACTCACCGGCCTATAGTTACTAGGGTTATTCCTACTGCCCTTCTTGAACAAGAGAACCACATTTGCTATCCTCCAGTCTTCTGGTACTATTCCTGTCGACAACGAGGACATAAAAATCAAGGCCAATGGCTCTGCAATCTCCTCCCTTGCTTCCCAGAGAATCCTAGGATAAATGCCATCAGGCCCAGGGGACTTACCTATTTTCACCCTTTCCAGAATTTCCAACACCTCTTCCCTACATACCTCAAAGCTATCCATTCGAATTAATTGTGACTCAATATTCACATCGGCCACAATGTCATGTTCCTGAGTGAATACTGATGAAACATATTCATTCAGTGTCTCCCAATCTCTGCAGCCTCCACACGCAACTTCCCACTACTATCCTTGACTGGACCTATTCCTACCCTAGTCATTCTTTTATTCCTGATAAACCTATAGAAAGCCTTTGGGATTTCCCTAATCCTACCAACCAAGGACTTTTCATGTCCCCTCCTTGCTGCTCTTAGCTCTCTCTTTCGATCCTTCCTGGCTAACTTATAACTCTCAATCGCCCTAATTGAACCATCACACCTCATCTTTACATAGGCCGTCCTCTTCACTTTAACAAGGGATTCCAATTCCTTATTAAACCACAGCTCCCTCACACAACCCTTTCCTCCCTGCCCGACAGGTACATACTTACCAAGGACACTCAATAGTTGCTCCTTGAACAAGCTCCACATATCGATTGCGCCCTTCCCTTGAAGCCTACTTTTCCAAGCCACGCATCCTAAGTCATGCCTCACCGCATCATAATTTCCCTGCCCCCAGCTATAACTCTTGCCCTGCAGTGCACACTTATCCCTCTCCATCACTAGAGTAAAAGTCACCGAATTGTGGTCACTGTCCCCAAAGTGCTCACCAGAGTTGGTTCCAGAGATCGGTGAGCCCATGGCCCGAGCCAGAGAAACAATAGCCAACCTGCTGGACATACAGAACAGACAACAGGACGTTGAACCCATCAACAAAGACGGCATACTTAAACTACTGGACTTGTGCCTCACAACACACTTCACATTCAACAACCAGATATACAAACAAATCAACGGAACACCCATGGGATCACCAATCTCGGGACTCATAGCAGAAGCAGTCATGCAAAGGTTAGAACAAACAGTCTTACCACAAATTCAACCCAAACTCTGGGTCAGATACGTTGATGACACCTTTGTAATAATTAAAAACACGGAAATAGAGAAAACACACCGGATCATCAACTCCACACTCACAGGAATCCGATTCACGAGAGAGGAAGAAAAGGACAACAAACTCCCATTCCTAGACGTGAGGGTACAGAGAACACCAAACGGAGAATTCACCACTCAGGTACACAGGAAAGCCACACACACAGACCAAGTCATGAACTATGAAAGCAACCACCCCAATACACACAAACGAAGTTGCATCAAGACACTGTTCAAAAGGGCCACAACATACTGCAGCACATCAGAACTGCAAAAAAGTGGAAGAGGAACACCTATACAAGGTATTCGCCAAAAACGGATATCGTCGCAATTTCATCAACAGAACGAATTTCATCAAAGACAACAGAACGAGGACATGCTGCAACCCAAAGGACTAGCCACACTACCATACATCAAGAACATCTCTGAAATGACAGCCAGACTACTGCGACCACTAGGACTTATAACAGCACACAAATCAACAGCCACTCTCAGACAACAACTCAGACGAAGGACCCGATACCCAGCATGAGCAAAACTAATGTAGTGTACAAAATCCCATGCAAGGACTGCACTAAACACTATATAGGACAAACAGGAAGACAGCGAACGATCCGCATCCACGAACATCAACTAGCCACGAAACGACACGACCAGCTATCCCTAGTAGCCACACACGCAGACGACAAGCAACATGAATTTGACTGGGACAACACTACCATTATAGGGCAAGCGAAACAAAGAACAGCCAGGAAATTCCGAGAGGCATGGCACTCATCCACAAACTCCATCAACAAACATATCGACCTGGACCCAATATAGCGGGCACTACAGTGGACAGCTGAAACTGACAACCGGAAGCGGCAGGGACAGACCACTATAAATGCCGGAGGAAACACCACAGAAGCGCTTCACAGGAGGCTCTCAATCTCTGAGGTTGCCACCTGGACAGGGGACGAAACGTTTGCAACAAAAACTTCCAGCTCGGCGAACAGAACCACAGCAACTATCTTTGACAAGCAATGCCACACCTCCCCCTCTTTTACCCCCACCTCTGACCCGACTAAAACAATTAAACCCTCGAACCTGCAACAGCCAATCCTGTCCCTGTTCTACCCATGTCTCCGTAATAGCCACAACATCGAAATCCCAGGTACCAACCCACGCTGCAAGTTCACCTACCTTATTTCGTATACTTCTCGCATTGAAGTATACACATTTCAAGCCACTTTCCTGTTTACCGGCATCCTCCTTCGAGATTGCTGCCATGTTCCTAAACTCTCTACACTACATGTCCTGCACCCTAAAGATACAGTCTATGTTCCCATGCCCCTGCAGAGTTAGTTTAAACCGCCCCCCCCCTCCCAAAGAGCACTAGCAAACCTCCCGCCAAGGATACTGGTGCCCCTCAGCTTCAGGTGTAGACCATCCTGTTTATAGAGGTCCTACCTTCCCCAGAAAAAAAAAGCAGTTATCCAGATACCGGAATCCCTCCCTCCTGCACCATCCCTGTAGCCACGCATTTATCTGTTCTCTCTCCCTATTCCTCGACTCTCTATCACGTGGCACGGGTAACAAACCAGAGACAACAACTCTGTTTGTTCTAACTCTGAGCTTCCAACCTAGCTCCCTGAATGTCTGCCTGACATCCTCATCCCTCTTCCTACCTATGTCGTTGGTGCCAATGTGGACCACGACTTCGAGCTGCTTCCCCTCTGGAAAACACGATCAGAGACGTCACACAACCTTGCACTTGGGAGGCAACATACCAAACGTGAGTCTCTCTCGCCCCCACAAAATCGCCTATCTGTGCCCCGAACTATCGAATCCCCAATAACTATTGCTCTGCTCTTCTCCAGCCTTCTGAGCAACGGGGACAAGCTCCGTGCCAGAGGCCTGAACACTATTGCTTACCCTGGTAAGTCGTCCCCCCCCCCCCCACAAGTATCCAACATGGTATACTTGTTCTTGAGGGGAACGGCTGGAAGGGGTCCCTGCACTGGCTGCTTCTTCCCTGTCCCCCTCACTGCAATCTTTGGAGTTACTACTTCCCTAAAGCTCCGATGTATGACCCCCTCTGCCTCCCGAATGATCCTAAGTTCATCCAACTCCAGCTCCAGTTCCCTAAGACGGTCTTGGAGGAGCTGGAGATGGGTGCACTTCCTGCAAGTGTAATCAGCAGGGACAACCATGGCATCCCTCACCTCAAACATGTTGCAAGAGGAACATTGCACTGCCTTCACTGCCATCCCTCTAAATGTAACCTTACAAAAAAAACTAGGTCTAAAGAATAGAACAAGCAAAATGCAGCACTTACCGACTTACCACAACGGGTCTTATTATTAGGTTCGAGGAGAAGGGCGGGTGGGAGGCACTACCTCTGTAGTGCCTCGGTTCCTCTCCTGGCGCTACACCAGCTTCCGGGTCCGCTCTGCGCTTTTTAAAAACAACTTTCAAATTTAAACCGTTAAACAAATGTAACCGAGCCTACAATCAGCCACTGCCAAACAGCCCTTACCTGCTCCGCCGAGGGATTTATTGTTGATTTGGAGTTGTCCCTGAGAAGGTGGTGGTGAGCTGCCTTCCTGATCTACTGCACCTGCCGTTGGAACTGTTGTTATCTGTGTACGCTCCAGCAGGCGCTACAGCACTCCTCACGTCTGTAACTGCATACAGACAATGCAGCTTTTCCTTTCATATCTGACATCCTCCACGATTTATAACTCTTATAGTTCCTCACAATACCTCACCTCCTCCGTTCCCATCTGTTATAGAGATCACTAAAATTTCTTTGATCTTGTTTAAACTTCTGATCACTCAAAATCTCTCACTTTTTAAAATTGTAACCCCTTCAGTTTCTGTTATTCTCCATATAACTGTAATCAATGACAGCACAGGTTCCCTTCTTAAATCTCTATAATTACAGTGGTTGCGTGTGCTAAATTTGGCAATTTTCTTCCTCCTTACACATCTCAGGACTTATAGCCTCGACAATCCCACTATTTGGAATTCTCCCATTCTCTGTACCTCCTCATTTCCTGAGGGTCCTTGAAAACGACCAGTGCCACAAAGGTTTATATTCCTCCCAGTTACAACAAATCTTCTCACTCTGTCACATCCATGTCTGTCACATCCAAGTCTCCAGGACCAGACAACACTTGTTGGATGTCAATTCGCTTTTGTTGAAGTCTGCACATCTCTGTGACCAGTTCAGAAAAAGCCATTTAGACTCTCCAAAGCTCTGTCATGAACAAGCCACGATCTCTCTATTTCCTTTGCCTTCTTCAATGTCTGAAACTCTTACTGTATCTTCCAGTAAACTTCTTTAGTTGCTGCAAGTCTGCCTAGCTCCCCAGATAACCTGTTCCATCCCATATAGCTCCCTCAATCACTCTAATACCCTCTTCTCTGACTAATCCTCCTCTTTTCCGCTATCTTCCAGGCACAGCAGCAATCCAGTGTGGGAGCAGTGCGGAATGGAATGTTATCAATCTCAGCTGAGGCTTGAAGTCTACCATTACCTGGAAATGACAAAAGGAGAGAACCTGAGAGAGAGCAGCACAGATCAGGAGAATGTAAATCAGCAGCGAGGATCGAGGCCGACTGGGACTTGGAGTTGGAGAAACAGCAGAGCAGGAGGGTCTAAATTAGCACCGAGTAACAGAGGAAGTGACCATGTGAGGGAGCAGAGTGGAGTGGGAGCTGGAGGATTACACGTATCTGGGTATCACAGAGATATCTTTCTGTGGCTGAGCCTTGTCTGCACTGGGTTTGAAAGAAGTGCAAGATCCATCACAAAAAAGGCTGTAAGTTTATTGGCTGGTAATAAACGAGTATGTATAAATTGCTATATGCTAGCAAATTTATTTTTTTTTAATTTTGAATGTAAGTTTGAACTCAGAAATAAGAGTAATAAGTGAACATCGGAGGCAATATGATAAAGTAATCTCAGTAAACCACAGCTGGATAATGGACTTACCCCTAATGATATTTCCCTGATGTTAATGTTATACTCATTCAATAATTAATAAGGCGAGGTACCATGTTTAGGACATGGTAGCACATATTTGTCAAATGGAAAATGTGTTCTGTGACATTGAGAATTTGCAGGCCCTCTTGTGTTCTCGATGAACGCAGGGTCTTGGAGCTCAGACAGCAACTGGAGACTCTGTGGTACATCTGTGGCGCTTAGAGTTAGGTGGATAGCATATATAGAGAGAGGATCACCCTGCAGACATAACGGCCTGGAATAAGGAAGGGAATAGGGGACTACACAATCGAAGAGAAACAGTCAGGGAATCCCGGAATAGCCTGATGTCTCCCTCCCAATTCATTTTCCCAATTTGGAAACTGATGAAGGTGCTGCCTGCTCAGGAGAGTGCAGTCAGAGTCATGTCTGTGGCACCACTTGCAGCCTGACTGTACAGGAGGTGAGGGAGAAGGAAGGAGGAGCAATAGGCACAGGAGAGACAGGAAAGTGAAGAAGGTGTCAGTGTGTCTGTAATTCCAAGATGGTGGTGTTAAGAATGTCACGGTATCTGCAGGATATTCGTCTGGGAGACAGTGAGCAGTCAAAGGTCATGTCCATGTTGGTAGGAATGACCTGGATAGGAAGGGTGAAGTGGTCTGGGAATCAGAATTAAGAGGTCTAGGTGGATGGTTAGCAAGCAGGACCTCAAATGTCGTAAGCCATGGAATACTCCCAGTGCCGTGTACAAGTGAGAGCAGAACTCTGAGTTTTAGGTAAATGAGACTGTGACTGGAACGATGATGCAGCAGGAAGGGATTCAGATTCGTGAGACATTGGGACTTGTTCTGGGGAAGGCAGCAACTGTACAAGTTGGATGGGCTAACGTTGCAGATCTGGGAAGGAATTCCTTCTGGGGTGTGTGGGAGGGATTGAAAATAACTTGTCCTGTGTATGGGATCCAAAAAGGAATAGTAGAGGTAATGGGAGATGCAGTTGGTACTAATTTACAACATCAAGTTTAACAGTGGAAGATGGAGTAAGAAAAGAAGCCTTAATCTGAGGTATTCTGCATGGATGTGAATTCTCAGATTCTGGGGAGTTCCAAATGCAGTTTGGTGTGTGGAAATCTGATGTACTGATCACTGAGAGCTGGCTCAAGGATGTCAGGTCTAGGTGTTAAATATTGCCGGGTATAAAGTATTCCAAAATAATAGAAGGGAAGGGAAAGGTTGAAGGTAGAAGTATTGGTTGTGATTAGCGTTAGTTAAGGGGTCCAAGAGAAAGAGGATCCGTCCAATTAATTTGGCTGGAGCTACAGAACAAAAAGTTTACAATTAAACTGTGAGGTACAGTCCGTCAGCCAGCAACCATTGGAAAGGTTGGAGAGAATAAATATGCAGGGTCATTTGAGAGCGATGACAATACGACAGATTAGTTATACTGAGAAACTTAATTTATCCAGATATTGACTGGGTTACTGGCGGTGCAGCGTCATGAGGGGCCAGTATCCCTGGATTACATGGAGGATAGCTCACTTCAGGAGTATGTGTCCAGCCCAAGAGAGCATGTACTGTTGGACATGGTCCTTCGGAAAGAGGTGGGGCAAGTGGATCCAGTGTCAGTAGGGGAACGTTTAGGGGCACAGCGATCATTTTATTGTAACGTTCAGGATGATGATGGAGAATGATATGCAATAATTGAGAGTAATGAACATTAGTTGACTAAGAGCAGCCTTCAATGGTGCAAGAATGAAGCTGGGAACCTTTCAGCAAGGCCATTGAAATGGTAGCTTTAAATAGTGTGAACCAGGTCAGATTGAGCTGGGATTATGGAGATGGGGCTGCAGTGTGACCATGACTGGGAACTGGATAATTAAAGGTTTTCCCCATGTCTACAGGAAGGATAAATAGGCCAACATAGTAAAGTAGCATTGTGTATAAAGGATGGGATCAGTATTATTGTGATGCTAATCATTTCGCACACTCTTCCTCCCTGCCCTCACCCCTCATCCCTGCGTATTGATTCTATCAGATATTGGTAACCTTTGAAAACTTCAGAAAATAGCAGTATAGACAAGATTAATCTGTCCACTGTCTGCATTGGACAAGATGTAACGTTGTGTTTTAAAGTCCTAGTTCTGTCTCCCCGGATACTATAGGACTTCAGCTGCAGATCCCGGCATCTTTTTGAAATGGTTTGCGAGTTTCTGCCTCTACTCCGCTTCCATGTGTGCCTCCCAGATCCCGACCATACTCTGGGTGAAATAACAACTTTCCTCACCATTTTTCTGATATTTCAGCCAATATATTAAATATTCACCACTGGTAAAGCAGTTTACCAACAGGAACAAGATTTTATTTCCCTCTCTACAGCATGCGCACACCAATCACATCTCCTCTCAGCATCCTCCATTCCAATCTTTCCTCAGAACTTCACTTCCACTATCACAGGGTAACGAATCCCCTCTGTACCCTCGCCAGTCCAATTCGATCCTTCCATCTGATGGGGTGACCAGAACTGCACACAGTCCCCAAGCTGTGACTAAGCTCATTATTTATACACTTCATGCATGAGCTTCCTGCTCTGAAAATCTGCACTTTGGCCGACAGCGAAAATGACGCCATTTGCTACATTAACGAGATTATTGATGTTTCCAGTTACCTTCATTTATCCACCCACACAGACTATGCTCTCATTTATTGTACATTCCTCTCTATTGTTAATGACCTCAAATGCCTTGCTTTGCACTTCTCTGGGTTGTTTGCTCCATTCACCTGGACCCCATAGTTTCTGTTTTTAAACAGTCTGCCATTGGAAATCTCGTCAAATCCAAATAAGTCACATGCAGTTCCAAGTTACTGCCTTAGACCGATACAGTCAGATTAATTACACATGGTCTTCCTTGCACAAATCCATACCGACTGTCCTGGAGTCCCTGAGACGTCTTCAGTGACCGTTTATCCACTATCTCAGAATTCCAGCCTCGACCTATTCAGTCAGTCCACATTAAACGAAGTTGTGGTATTAGCCATTCTCCAGGCCTCCAGCACCATTCCTGCATCAAGTGAGGATTGGATGATGTAGGTAGCTATAAGGCAGGGACTTTTCCCCGGCTCCTTTTAACAGTCTGGAATATTGTGTTACCCCTTTTTTAAGGATTTGAATGTCCTTTGTAATTCTCCGCTCCAAGTTTATTGCTCCCAATGTTTCACACTGCATCACCACTTTGATTCAGAGAGGCAGAGGCCTCAATCATCTTATGATTTGGTCAAGTCTCATTTTAGTCAGGTTTTATGGAGGGTTTCCCTCCACAAGGTGAAGTGCATTTTCTCATCATACCATCCCCAATTTGCCTCATTAACTACCCTCCTTGCACACGCGGTTATCTTCTCAACTGACACTAACACGATGATTTTCCCCTTCATCATAACAATTGCCCTCTGCCTGGATATCCCAGAATGCCCCGGCCTCCCTGTTCCAATTGTCATTAGTAAAAAGTCATTACACTCTTAGATTGTCAAACTGAAACTGCCCGAGACATGGGAAGGGGGAAAATCTGGGGCTTCACTCTGAGACCAAGCCGCTGAGGTTCTGGTGAATGGCATGGCACACGAGAGGGACATTATTTTCCTCTAGGACTGGCAGGGGAAGCCATGATACTATACCCTGACAGCTTGGTTGGAGGATGACCCCTGTATCAGTGAGGTGCCAGCCTTCTTGGTGAATGCCCAGCAGTGTTGGAAGGAGGTCAGTGACCTTCTCCACTCCACCATGGACTTTGGGAGCTCGCCCTCACTGACTGTCTGTTACTGCACCCACCTCCCACAAAGGCTCATGTTCGCCCACTCTCACTGAATGCAGCACCTTCTCTCGGTCTGTGCCAGCTGTTACAAACAACTCCACCTCCCTTAATACCGCTTGGTAATTGTCACATTTCGGAAGGAACCGCCCCACACGAGAGAATAAAGAGCCAAGAGGGATAGGGGCTCCCAACATTCTGCTCCTCACCCCCTCACAGGGGTAGGATCCTGACCCTAACAACCAAAAGAGGCTGACTGACTGTGTCCAAACTCCCAGACTGGGATCTGAGACTCTCCTTCATTCAGTGTGCTGGGCACCGTGACTGACTGTGGACAATGATATCAAGCTTCCTGGGTTTGTGTCTGTGCTAAACACCAAGGCAACACAGAAGACGGGTGAGCTTGGTAGCTCTGGCTGAGAGGAAACATTGCTGAGGGCAGGGTAAGACAAGGAAATAATTCTGTGAGCGTTCAGGTCAGTCAAGGTGAGTGTGTACAAACACGGAGTGAACAGCCCAGAGAGCCAGGCCATGAGCTGGATGGGTGTCCCTGCGCACAGTGTCCTTGCAGCAGCATTGAGTATGTACAAACATGGAGTGAGCAGCCCAGAGGGACAGTCCATGAGTTGGGTGTGTTTCCCTGAGCAAAATGTCCTTGCAGCATCATTGCAACGAGAGTTGCCAGTGCACCCTAAGCTGCAGCATTGAAGAATTGGTAGTGATCGGAGATGTGCTGGGAATGCATGGTGAAGCTGGCATGTGCCAGATGTCAGCATTGGTGTGTGTGGAGTACATGCAGCTTCCCCCGAGACGTTGGTGTCCAGGAGACAAATCTGCAGGAGCGAGCGGCGAGATGGATTCACCAGGTACCAGGTCTGACTTTCATGTCAAATTCTCTATATTGAGTTTCCCCACAGTGGGGAAGGATATGAAGCGGCAAGTTGATGAGGGCAGGGATGCACAATAATGTGGCTGTTGACCATCAGTAATCACTCAGTCAGCATCTCGCCACTCCCGCAGCTCAAATCTTGTCTTAAAGAACAGTCCAGTACAGGAACAGGCCCTTCGCCCGCACTGACACATGATGCCTTTCTAAAGTTAAATCAAACGTTTTTGCTCCGACACCCTCTACGTCATTGTGTTCCCTACTTAACTCATATTTGTGCCAAGATCCCTCTTAAACCGTGTTATATTGACTTCTTCCCCTCTATCGGTGCACTCCAGGCACTTTCACATTCTGTCCAAAAGCAAAAAAAAAGCTTACCTATCACATCTCCTAAACTTTTTCCCTTTTATCTAAAACCTAGATAATTGATATTTATACTTTGGGGGGGAAAAGCCTCTAACTGTCCTTCTATCGATGCCTCTGATAATTTTGTAAATATCTATCAGGTCGCCCCATAGCCAATGATGCACAGGTGCAAACAATCCATGTGTGTTCAATTTCTCCTTCTGGCTCATACCCTCCAAACCAGACAACATACTGCTAAAACTTTTCCATACCCTGTCCAACACTTCAACGTCGTGTGGCAACCAATATACATAATATTATAAATGTACCTCGAAATAAGTTTCTCTACAGCTGCAATATGACCTGCTAATTTTCATACTGCATGCTCCGATGCCTGTCTGCAAGTTTGCCATCAGTCTTCTTGATCACCATATCCACCCGTGTTGCCAATTTTATGGAACTGTCGAGCTGTACACCAAAATCCCTTTGGATGTTGATGCAATCAGTAGTTTTTTTCCATCCACTTTATACTTCCCTCCTGCATTAGACCTTCGAAAATGCATCACGTCACAATTGTCCAGATAAAGTTACATCTGTGTTTTCTCTGTCCAAGTCTGCAGCTGACCTATATCCTGTTGTATTCTCTGGCAATCATCCTCACAATCTGCAACTCCGCCAATCAATTTACAGATCTCCAGTCACAAAAACACTGTTCCACCACTACTGTCTTCTATGCCCAAGCATTTCTCTATCCATCTTACTAACTGACCGCTGATCCCCTTTCACTTCACCTTCTGGATGCGCCTGCCATAAGGAACCATATCAAAGGCCGGGCTAAGGTCAAAACGGCCAACATCCGGCCCCATGCTCTCATCAATCAATTTTGTCACTCCCTCAAAATAATCAATAAGGTTTGTGAGACATGATCCTCCCCATGCAACTGTGTTGCCTGTTGCTAGTAAGTCCATACTAGAGTACTGTTGGAGCTGCACTCATTCAGACAAGTGATTATTCCATCATATTCCTGACTTGAACCGTGGAGAGTAGATTAGATTCCTTATAGTGTGGAAACAGGCTCTTCGGCCAAACCAGTCCACGTCAACCCTCCGGAGAGTAACCCACTCATACTCATTTCCCTATGACTAAAACACTTCTCAATTTAATGTGGCCAATTCAACTGGACTGCACATCTTTGGACGGTCGGGGGAAACCCATGCAACACGGGGGAATGTGCACACTCCACACAGTTAGTTACCCAAGGCCAGAATCGAACCCAGGACTTTGGCGCTGCGAGAGAGCAGTGCTAATCACTTGAGGGCTCCCGTAGACTGGGAGGAATGTTGGAACGTGACGGTTACTGTACAGTGGGAGGTACGTCAGGCCGTGATATTTACTGTACATTGGGAGGTATGCCGGGCCGTTGGTTACTGTAAAGTGGGAGGAATGTTGGGCTTTGATGGTTAATGTACCGTAGAAGGTATGTCGGGCCGTGATGGTTAATGTACCGTACAAGGTATGTCGGGCCGTGCTGGTTACTGTTCAGTGGGAGGTATGTCGGGCCGTGACGGTTACTGTACCGTGGGAGGTATGTCGGGACGTGATGGTTACTGGACCGTGGGAGGTATGTCGGGCCCTGATGGTTACTGTACAATGGGAGGTATGTCGGGTAGTGATGGTTACTGTACAGTGGGAGGTATGTCGATCCAGGAAATTGAAAACTGTATGAATTGTACAGAATATGATGCTGCTGCCGCCGCCGATGGGCCATCGTACCTCATGGATGCATCGTCGTTGGTTGCTTAACCTGTTTAAAGTCTGTACCATTCAGTCCATATCATTGTGTGGAGTGTCTGCAAAATGTGAACATAGCCCTTGCTCCCTATAAGGACTGTACAGTTACCATTCTTACTGATATATGAAATGGAGAGGTGTATCTGCAGCAGGCAGAAAGGTTACGATGTGGTCAATTACAGGTTTCCCGATTATTGATTCCCGCAAAACCTGTTGCAGAGCAGTCACAAGATTCAGCAGCAATGCTGAGCACTATGATTAGAATAGATTCCCTAAAGTGTGGGAACAGAACCTTTGGCCCAACCAGTTCACACTAACCCTCCAAAGAGCAACCCAACACGATGACCAATTCACCTGAGCTGCATATATTTGGACTGTGGGATGAAACCCACGCAGACACGGGGAGAATGCATAAACTCCACACAGGCAGTTGCATAAGGCTGGAATCAAACCTGGATCCCTGATGCTGTGAGGCAGCAGTGCTAACCACTGAGCCACCATACTGCCCTATACTGACTATATCCCAAGGAGCTGCCCTCTTCTGCCTGGCTGTGTCCTTTCAGTGGGACAGAACCTACCAGAGAGGATGGTGATGTTGCCTGGGACATAGTCCTGTTCACTGAATCCTGCTTTACAGACAATATTGATTGTTGCTTGATTAGTCTGTGGGAAATATGAAACAGGTCACTTTTTCATTTTGTATAGTGAAGAAGTAATATCACTTTATTTCTTACATATTTTAAAATAAACCAAACATCAATATTTTTTCAGTTGAAAACAATTGAAGTGAACAATAATTGAAATACCAGAGCGCACAGCTAACTATTACACAATTCAGTGACTGTAGTAAACCGCCGATCCATGTTCAGATCAGTGAACACACCATCTTGCAGACAGCAAAGCTGTTGGAAATGACTTTGAGGAAAAGCCTGAATTCAGACACAGTGTTATTGGGCCTCACCACGACCTCCAAAACACTGGCCATCTCCAAAATCTGTCCAGAGAGCTTCCAAATTGGAGTTGGGCAGTTACTCACACAATCCCTCACAATAGACTGGTTACAGACATACCTGAACAATGGGGAGATGTGTGTGGGCAGACTGGTCAATGGACTAGCACATGGCACAGTTCAACGTTTGTAACAATGCCCTGTAAACAGCCATGTCTTGCAAGTATATCGCTTCTTGTGTGCCACCTAAACTCTAATTCTGCACCTTGGACCCGATCCTGAATGAAGGTGTTATAAAGGTGATGGGCTCCTCCAGCACATGGCATCTTACATAGAATCTCTCATGAACCATATCCAGTGTACGTTAGCCCCATAATGTCAGTATCCAAACAGAATTGTGCAGCTCCATTGATGGCCAGTATGTTCCCAGCCCAACGTCCTTGTGTGTGACTTTAGCTGACAATTTCTGTTTACATGTTTGCAGCATTGTTCTAACCATTAACAGCAAAGTCTCTTTACTGAAGGTCCGACATCTTTGCATAATACCAACATTTAGATTATCCAATCTGCACAAAATACACCCATTTATCCAGTTCACTTTTATAACAACAATATGATGAAAACAGTGCCCAACTCATAGTAAGGAGCATTGAAATGATGAATCTCATTCCCACATCCAAGACCACATTATTATTAAGTGGAAGAACTTTGAAAATATGCAATTAGTTTCCTTTGTATTAATGATGTGAACTAATTGTCGACTCTCCTGCTCATCAGATGCTGCCTGAACGGCTGTGCTTTTTGAGAGCCACATTTTTTTACTCTGATCTTCAGCATCTGCAGTCCTCACTTTCTCCTTGGTAATATTCACTCATAATCATTTTTGTGGTAACAATTTCACTGTGAGCTGTCTAAACTTGTTAGTCAGATATGAGTATATTTTGAATTGCTTATGTGGATCTCAGAGCTCAGATAATGTTGTGTGTGAATGTCAATGTCTATGTGATACTCGGTATATAGGCCATGTCTCTAAGGGACTGACAGATTAACCCTTCAGCTGTTCACAACAAGCAAGTTACGGACTGAACCCAACCAGCCTGAGCTCACAAAACCGAAAGCATAGTGTCCAGCATTGGGCATGTTTGGACAATATTTTTCATTTTAATTTATTCATAGAATATGATTGGACCAGTATGTATTGTCTGTCCCTTGTTGGCCTTGAGAAGGTAGTGGTGAGCTGCCGCACTGAACCACTGGAGTCCATGTATTGTAGTTAGACTTACCATTCGGGAGGGATCTTGAAAGAGTGACACTGAAGGAACAGCAATATATTTGCAAATCAGGATGGTGGGTGGCTTGGAACACAACGCGAACATGGTGGGGGTCCCATGTATCTGCGTCCCTTGTCCCTCTTGACGGTCGGGCTTCAGAGGTACGTTGTAAAGAGCCTTGGAAAATTTCTGCAGAGCACCGTGTAGATGGCAGGTATTGCTGCTACTGAGTGTCAGTGGATGAGGGGGTGAAGCTGCACTTACCCAAGGAAATGGGGGGTATTTCATCACATCCATATTGAACATGTGTCTTATCGATGGGGGGCAGGCTTTCGGAGATCTATGAAGTGAGTTATTTCTGCAGGTTCCTAGCCCCTGACTCATTCTTGTGGCCAATTAATTTACATACGTCAAATGTGGTGCTGGTAAAGCATAACAGGTCAGGCCGCATCTGAGGTACAGGAGAGTCGATGTTTTCGCATAAGCCATTCACTGAAATGTGTAATGAAATCATATGGTCAGTTCAGGTCTGGTTAACGGTAATCTCCAGGATATTGCTAGTTGGGTGTTCAGTGATGGTGGTGGCATTGAACGTTCGAGCATATGGTTCAATTTTCTATATTTAGAGGTAATCATTGTCTGGCACATGTGTAATGGAAATGGTACTTGTCACTTTGAAGCACACCCCTGCATATTTTCAGGTGTTGTTGCATTTGGACAAGGACTGCTTCAGTATCTGAGTAAATCACGAATGACACTGAACATTGGCAAACATAAATGGCAAATATTCCTACTTGTGAATTTCCACTGCCGGGATGTTCATTTATGATTGGGCCAAGGGCAGAGATCACTCTTATAGCTTACTGATACTGTCCCTCTCTCTGAGCTAGGAAGCTTGCTTCTAGTTCCACCTGCTCCAGAGGTGTTTAACAACATATCTGAATGGGATAATATTTAATATCTACCACAAGGAGCTGAGTGAGGACTTGGTTAGCTCAATCAGTTAGACGGCTAGATATTAATGCCAACAGTGTGGATCCAATTCCCGAACTGACTGCGGTGACTAAAGGACTGTCTGACTCAACCTCTCCCTTACTTGAGGCATGATGACTGTCCAATTAAACTACCACCAGTGGTCTCTGTCTAACGAGAGAGCAGCCCGATCATGATGTAGGAGCATGGTGCCTGACCTTTCCATTTCTGATCTACAGGCTTACCCAGAAACCCCTCCCCTGGGGAACTGCTGCAGAGTTATCCTAGAGCTGAGATGGTTGCTCTCCACCAACCCCAACCACCGTCATTTGTGTCAGGTATAACTTCAGCCTATGCAGATGAGACCTATTTGCTCCAGTTTTGCCGTTAATCCTGTATATGACACTTGGTCAAATGCAATTATGATAATGTTAAAAGTGCAGTCACTGTCGCCTCGCCTGTAGAATTCAGCTATGTGTTTTCTTGTTGTGCATTTTTAAAACAAGGCTTCAATGAGCCCAAGGGATGAGTGGCCCTGGCAGAGCCCAAACTGAGCTTCAGTCAGCAGGTTGGTGCTGAGGCAGTGCTGTTTGATCGCACTGTAGGTGACATCTTCCATCCCTTTATTAATGTCAGGGATTAGAGCAATGGGGCAATCATTGATTGTCTGATGTTTTGTCTGTGTGTGCACAGGGCACACCTGGATAGTTTCCCACATTGTCAGGTAGGCCCCAGTGCAATATCCCTGCACGAACAGTTTGAATGGAATGTTCTCAGAGCCCACAGCTTTTGCATTGTCCATCCCTCCAGCCACTTGGAGATATCAAACAAAAGTGAATTGAATTAGCTGATAACTGCCAACTGGAGGAGACTAAAATAGATCATCCCACCCATACTTCTGTCTGAACATTGTTGTGAAAATTTCAGCCTTATCATTTCTATTGTTGTGCTGGGCTCTTCCATCACTGAGGAAGGTGATATTTGTGGATCCTTCTCCTCCAGTGAGTTGTTTCTTTGACCACACAATTCACCCCGATTGCATGTGACAGGATTGCAGAGATGAGGTCTGATTTGTTGGTTAGGTCTGTTTGTCACTGGTTGTTGATGCTATTTGGTGAGTCAGTGGTCCTGCAGGGTAACGTCACTTCTTTGTGAGGTGTAGCTGGCGCTGCTCTTGTCAGGCCCTCCTTTATTCTCCACTGAACAAGGGTTTATCCCCTGGTCTGATGGTCAGGGTAAAGTGGAGCATTTGCCAGGCAGTGACAGTGAAAATTGTTCTGGAGTACAATTATGCTGATGTTGGTAATGACTCGAATCACCTCATACAGGCCAGTGCTGAGTTCTAGACCTCTTCGAAATCTGACCTGTTTAGCATAGTGATAGTATCTCTCACATGTGCGTGAATGTATGTGTGTGTCTCCACACACACATAAATGTGGAACTTTGTCTCCAGGAATACTGTGCGTGGTAGTCCCCGTTGCCAATATGGTCATCGAGCAATGTGTCTGCAGCCAGTAGGTTCGTGAAGATGAGGTCAAGTATTTTTCTCCCTCTCAGTCGTTCCCCCCTGCCACGGTGCAGACTCAGTCTCGCAGCTATGTCCTTTTGGACCCGATCATCTCGATCAGCAATGCTGCTGCTGATCCCCTCTTTGCGGGAGTTCAAATAGCCCACGCAGCATACATTCTCCAGCTCTGTCACACACTCAGTGCGTCCTCCAAGTGTTCTTCAATGTGGATGGACACTGATCTATCAGCTGAGGGAAGGGAGTCGGCAGGAGGTTTCCGTGTCAGTGTTTGATCTGACACCGTGAGGCTGAGGGAGGGGAGTCAGCAAGAGGTTTCTGTGTCAGTGTTTAATTTGACACCTTGAGGCTGAGGGAGGGGAGTCAGCAGGAGGTTTCCATGTCAATGTTTAATCTGACACCGTCTGGTTTTGTTGTGTCACATTGTTGCTTGAGCAGTCTATAGGCCACCTCTCCCAAATCTAGCTTTTGCCGCCAGACGTGAGGAAGGAAGGGTTTCCTGGGTCTGCAGGATTTTTTTTATTTGTGTCACTGTCAACCGAACGGCCTGTCCTGTGCTGTATGATACTGACTCTATTTCTCTCGTGATTGGACACTCCAAGGTCTCACTTCTTCAGTTCTTCCCAGTGCCCTCTCTATTCCAAAGATTGCTATAATATTTTCTCTATTAAGACATTGCTCAATTCCATTTTTTAACTATCTACGTGTATATCTATATGTTTCTTTGTCATCTTCTCCAGCCACTACATCCATCTGTGTCTCATTAACCCTCCATATCTCCACAATCTTTATCTCATACCCCAGACCCATCTATCATTGCAAATTCTGCCATCCTTCACTAGCCCTAAACCTTCCAGCTGCTACACTTCTTCCTATATCCTGTGATTGAATTTAAAAATATCTCACTAACCTGTTCTAGCATGCACAGGTCATGCTATCTCTCGGCCATCTCTAGCCGTGCTTTCCTATACCTGTAACATCTCCAGCCTTGCTATCCTATCTCCGTAACATCTCCAGCCTTGCTTTTCAATCCCTGAAACATCTAGAGCCTTGCTTTCCTACCTCTGTAACATCTGCAGCCGTGCTTTCCCATCTCCGAAATATCTCCAGTCTTGCTTTCCTATCTCCGTAATATCTCCAGCCTTCCTTTCCTCTCTCTGTAACATCTACATCCTTGCTTTCCTATCTCTGTAACGTCTCCACCCGTGCTTCACTATCTCTAACATCTTCAGCCTTGCATTCCTAGACACCTCTGTGAATTGGTTATATATCTGCTCCTGCATTTTCATCTTTCTGGGGCTATATAAAATATCCCCAGCAGAGTGTTCTGTCATCGTTTTGATCCTAACCTTGGCCGATGAACCCTCATTTGAAGACACTTCCAAGATATTGTCCCTCCTTACTGCTGTAACTGACTCCTTAATTAATAACACAACACCACCTCCTCTTCAACGCCCTCTCCTGACCTGCCCATATTTTACAGTATAACAGAATACTGAGTTGTTGGCCCTGACCTCCCTCAAACACGTCTCTGTGATGGCAAAAATGTCACACCTCCACATGTCAACTCATTCCTTTACCGCATCAGTCTGTCTGGTAATTCTCCCAGTATTAACGTAAGCTGGAATATACTCTGTACCTTGGAGTTCTTCAGTCATTCACTATTTCTTATCAGGCTGCTCAAACCATGAACCAAAATTGTAGCTGTGGCACTGAATGAACATTTGTTGAACTGTATGTTATTTATTTAAAAAAATGTATTCATCAAGGGCAACTTGCCAGAACTGAGCAGTCAGCTCCAAATACAATGAGTTTTTGATCGTTAATTCCCCGCTCAGTGTACAGAGGCACAGCCCTCAGCAATGGAGAAAGTGAGGACTGCAGTTGATAGAGATCAGAGTCGAAAAGTGTGGAGCTGGAAAAACACAGCAGGTCAGGCAGCATCCGAGGACCAAGCGAGTTGATGTTTTAGGCATAAGCCCTTCATCAGGAAGGCATTGGTGCATTCCTTCTTTTTTCATTCTCTGATTCACAGAACATTGGGAACCTAACTTACTCAGACAGGCAGCACTGGAGATAGCATTGAAATGGAAAGCAGTGAATCAGAGAATGTTGGACAGGGAATAGAAAAGTTGAAGGGAAGTACAGACTGATTGAAGTACAAATATAAGGATAGGTAAATGACCTGGGTCAGATAGGGTATACCCGAGGTTATTCCGGGAAGCGATGGGAGGGATTGGTGTGCCTTTGGCGATGACCTTTGCATCCTCATTGTCCACTGGAGTAGTGCCAGATGATTGGAGGATGGCGAAAGGTTATTCCCTTGTTCAGGAAAGGGAATAGGGATAACCGTGGGAATGATAGAACAGTCAGTCTTACATCGGTGGTGGGCAAAGTATTGGAGACGATTCTGACAGGCAGGATTTACAATTACTGAGAAAACCATAGTTTGATTAGAGGTAGTCAGCATGGCTTTGTCAGGAGCACTTCATCCCTCAGAAACCGTATTGAGTTCTTTGAAGATGTGAAAAAATCACGTTGATGAAGATAGACCAGTAGATGTGGTGAACAAGAATTTTAGCAAGGCGATTGATAAGGTTCCCCATTGTAGGCGCATTCAGAAGGTAAGGGGACATGGGAAGCAGGAAAATGTGGCTGTCTGGATATTGACTTAGCTGGCCCATGCAAGACAGAGGGTGGTAGCAGATGAAAACTATTCAGCCTGGACATCAGTCACCAATGGTGTTCCACAGGGATCCTCTCTGGGACCTGTGCGATTTGTGATTTTTATAAATGACTTTGATGAGGAAGTGGAATGGTGGGTTATTAAGTTTGCTGATGACATGAAGGTTGATGAAGTTGTGGATAGTGTGGAGGGTTGGTATAGGTTCCAAGAGGACATTGACAGGATGTAGTGTGTCAGATACAGTTCAACCTTAAAAATTGTGAAGCGATTTATTTTGGAAGATTGCATGTCCATTCACAATACAAGGTGAAAAGCAGCATTCTTGGCAGTGTGGAGTGACAGAGGGATATTGGGCTCCATGTCCATAGATCTCACAAAGTTGCCACCCAAGTTTGCAGGAATGTTAAGAAAGCATATTGTGTATTGGCTTTCATTAACAGGGGGATTGAGTTTAAGAGCAGTGAAGTCAATGCTTAGCTCTATAAAGCTGTAGTTCAACCACACTTGGAATATTGTGTGAAGTGTTGGTTGCCTCATTATTGGAAACATGTGGAAGTCTCAGAGAGTGTGCAGAGCAGATCTACCAGGATGCTGCCAGGACTGGAGGCCATGTCTGAGGAAGAAAGTTTGAGAGAGCTAGCGCTTTTCTCACTGGAGCGAAGAAGGATGAGAGGTGACATGATAGAGGTGGACATGATGTAGAGAGATATAGATAGAGTAGATAGCCGGAGCCTTTACCCAGGGCAAATTTGGCTATTAACAAGGGGCATAACTTTAAGGTGATTGGAGGAAGGTTTAGAGGAGATGTCAGAGGTAGGTTCTTTATTCAGAGAGTGTTGGGTGGGCGGAATTCACCCCCAGCGGTGGTAGTAGAGTCAGATACATTCGGGATAGTTAAGAAGACTCTTGGATAGTAACATGGAAGTTAGTACGTTGAAGGTTATGAAGGTTAGTCTGATCTAAGAATAGAATAAAACGCCGACAAAACTTTAAGGGCTGAAGGGCTCTTACTATGCTGTACTGCTCTGTGTTCGACGTTTCACGAGATTTGTGGATTCTCATTAGTTGGCGATTGTTTGAGGGAGTGAGGTGTGCGAGGGAGTGAGGTGTGCGAGGGAGTGAGGTGTGTGAGGTCTGAAAGCTGGGGTGGGCGTTAGACCAAGACTTCCAGTTTTGTTGTGCATTGTTACATTCACCGAAGTGCCAGCTCCATATGCGTGGTTACCTTGACCAGACAAAATCCACCAAGTTCAGTTATTAAAACAATTCTTGGCTTGCCGTTTGCTCCTATTTCTTCAGAAACATTCTGTTGGATGAGCTATGAATTAGTATCTGACCAACCACAAACATGTACAATTTTATTTTGATACTGGTGAAAATGAAGGTACATCTATTGGATACAGTTTCAGAGGGTTCACTGTGAGACACAAGATGCTGCAATAGACGGTCAATTGTGAACGTTTTCACACAGTCTCTGGTCCAGGGTGCAGATGTATGGAGTCTAGGGAACATGCCAGATGTCATCATCATAAGTAACTTGTGGAATGATTCTGACACTCCATGTCCATACATCTGCTCCATAGGCTAGGCTTTGACTGAAGATGAATTTGTAAGGCATGGTTCCTGGTCAGTCATTGGTATCTAACTTAGACAGCATTTGTACCTACACTGAGAGCAGTGATAGCCTGTTGGCTTCTTTTTGTAATTTCAAAAATATACTTTATTCATATATTTTTAATCTATACAATTGGACATGTCATCATTCTGTAAACATTCCATTTCTTTGCGTATCGAAACAGGGTAATCATTCCTATTCACAGGTTGGTGCGATTACATTGAGCTGAGGCACCAGCGGAGCCCAAATGACTGCGTGGGCCCCCTGTTCTTCTTAGGCAGGCAGATGTTAGACGGTGGTCTTTCCCCACCGCGCCTTGGCAGCAGCTGCCCCAAGCTTCAGCGCGTCCCTCAACACGTCGTCCTGGACCTTGGAATGTGCCAGTCTGCAACACTCAGTCGGGGTCAACTCCTTCAGCTGGAAGATCAACAGGCTTCGGACCACCCAGAGAGCGTGCTTCACCGAGCTGATGTTCCTCCAGGCACAGTTGATGTTCGTCTCGGTGTGCGTCCCGGGGAACAGACCGTAGAGCACGGAGTCCCGCGTCATGGCGCTGCTCGGGATGAACCTCGACAAACACACTGCATTCCTCTCCAGACTTCCTCTGCATAGGCACATTCCAGAAGGAGGTGTGTGACAGTCTCGTTCCCCCCCCCCCCCCCCGCACCCGCTTCGAGGGCAGCGTGCGGTGCGGCAGAGAGTCTATGCGTGCATAAATGATCTCACAGGCAGAGCCCTTCTCACCACCAGCCAAGCCATGTCTTGGTGCTTGTTGGAAAGTTCTGGCGATGAGGCATTCTGCCAAATGGCTTTGACAGTCTGCTCAGGGAACCGCTCGACAGGATCTGCAGGCAAATGGCTCGACAGGCAAATGGCTGGGCAGGCTCGACAGGAGGGCCGAAGGGTCTCAAGGACACTACGTGCTGACCACTTCCTGATGGACTTGTGGTCAAAGGTGTTTTTCTTCATAAATTTCTCCACGAAGGACAGGTGGTACGGAACGGTCCAACTACTTGGAGCGTTCCGCGGCAGCGAGGCCAGGCCCATCCTTCGCAACACCGGCGACAGGTAGAACCTCAGTACGTAGTGACACTTGGTGTTTGCGTACCGGGGATCCACGCACAGCTTGACGCAGCCACACACAAAGGTAGCCATCGGGGTGAGGGTTGCATTGAGTGTATTTTTTCTCCCCCATTGCACAGGTCTTTTTACATTACATATCTTCGGACCCGGTCCATCTTTGATCTCCACACGAAGTGGAAGATGGCCCGGGTGACTGCGGCGGCACAGGTTCTGTGGATAGGCCAGACCTGTGACACGTATAGCAATACTGAGAGTACCTCACACCTGATGACCAGGTTTTTACCGGCGATGAGAGCGACCGTTGCTCCCATCTGCCCAGTTTCTGTCTCACATTCCTGATCCGCTCCTCCCAGGTCTTGGCGCACGCCCCAGGCCCCCCGAAACAAACACCCAGCACCTTCAGGTGGTCGGTCCTTACGGTGAAGGGGATAGAGGATTGGTCGGCCCAGTTCCCGAAGAGCATGGCTTCGCTCTTGCCTCGGTTTACCTTGGCCCCCGAGGCCCGTTCGAACTGGTCACAGATGCACATGAGTCTGTGCACGGACAGCGGATCCGAGCAGAAAACGGCGACGTCATCCATGTACAGGGAGGCCTTAGCCTGCAGACCCCCGCTGCCAGGAATAGTCACCCCTCTCAGGCTCGCACCCTTCCTGATGGACTCGGCAAATGGCTCTATGCAACACACAAACAAGGCAGGAGAGAGAGGGCAGCCCTGCCTGACTCCAGATCTGACTGGGAAGCTATCTGATTCCCACCCATTGATTGAGACTGCACTGCCTGTTGGCTTCTTTCCTCCTGATCAAGGTGGATTCCAAATGATTCTTTGTGAGAGAATGTTTGAATTACTGCCCTGACCCAGGATGGAAACTCTTTTCACAGATTCATGAGCAGGCCAGCGTCTCACTCAATGCTGTATGCAGCTGTGAGGTCCAGTAGCACTGTACCCGAATTCACCCTTTTGAAATCCACTTTTAATGTTGATCATGATGCAAAGTGATGGGTTTACTGAGCTGAACAATAATCAGGGGTTTACCATGTTTGTGAATTGGGCAATAAGAAGGTATAAGCTACAATTATTCAACTGAAAAATAACTGCATCATCTCTGAAAACAATAAAATTGATTCTATATTGACGGAATTAAAATATAAACACCGAACAACCTTTTATGATACAAAATTAAAGAATGCACATTTGTTTTTTACAATTTGATGATCACAAATACACTTTGAATCTCAGTATTCAAATGCATACATTGTCGCTCTGTCATTTGCAAAATGGTTGACCTCTGATGATTGAATATTCAGAGTGAGCCAGTGATTGTTCAATCAAATAGAATTATAACTCTGACACGTTTAAATATAATCAATCGATTTAATTTCTCACCTAAAATGTGTGAGCTTCAGCTATTTGCCAACAATTCTATTAGTTTTAAAATAATGAGGGAAAAGGATAGACTACGTCTAAAAGTTGAGGTTCTACATTGGAGAAAGGCCAATTTTGATGGTATTAGGCAAGATCTTTCAAAAGCTGATGGCAGCAAATGTTCGCAGTTAAGCAGATGGCTAGAAAATGGGAAGCCTTCAGAAATTAGATAGCCGGAGTCCAGAAACAGTATATTCTTGTCAGGGTGAAAGGAAATGCTGGTAGGTATACAGAGTGCTGAATGACTAAACAAATTGTGGGTCTGGTTAAGAATAAGAAGGAAGGATATGACAGTTACTTGCAGGATAGATCGAGCGAATCCTGAGAAGAGTATAAAGGCAGGAGGAATATACTCAAGTCGGAAATCAGGAAGGCAAAACGGGGATATGAGTTAGCTTTGGCAAATAGAGTTAAAGAGAAACCAAGTTAACGAGGTCTTTGTGGGCGGCACGGTGGCACAGCAGTTAGCACTGCTGCCTTACAGCGCCAGAGACCCGGGTTCAATTCCCGCCTCAGGTGACTGACGTTTGCACGTTCTTCCCATGTCTGCGTGGGTTTCCTCTGGATGCTCCGGTTTCCTCCCACAGTCCAAAGATGTGCAGATCAGCTAAATTGACCAGGCTAAGTGTTAGGTTAGGGGTATGGGTGGGCTGCGCTTCAGTGGGTCAGTGTGGACTCGTTGGGCCGAAGCACTTCTTTCCACACTGTAAGTAATGTAGAAGGATTTTACAAATAAATTGAGAACAAAATGGTAAATCGGGAGAGAATAGCGTCCTCAAAGATCAGCAAGGTGCCTTTGCAAGAGATATTAAACGATTATTTTCTATCAGTGTTTACTCCGAAGAAGGACATGGGAGATGTAGATATATGGAGAAATAGATGGTGACATCTTGAAATGTCCTCATTACAGAGGAAGAAGTGCTGGATGTCTTGAAATGCATAAAGATGGAAAAAATAGGGTCTGATAGATCATATGAAACCTGAAAGGGTTCAGAAAAGATTTACATGCATGTTGCCAAGGTTGGAGGTTGAACAAGCTGGGGCTGTTTTTCCTGGAACGTTGGAAACTGAGGGGTGATCTTATCGAGGTTTATAAAATCATGAGGGGCATGGATAGGGTAAATAGACAAGGTATTTTCCCTGGTGTGGTGGTGTCCAGAACTAGAGGGCATAGGTTTCGGTTGGGATGTAAATGAGATGTAAGAGACACCTTTTTCACTCAAAGGGTTGTACGTGTGTGAAATGAGCTGCCAGAGGAAGTGGTGGAGTTTAGTACAATTGCAACATTTAGATGGCGTCTGGATGGGTATAGGAAGTGTTTAGATGGATATGGGCTGAGTGCTGACAGGTGGGACTAGATTGGGTTGGGATATCTGGTCGGCATGGACAGGTTTGACCGAAGGGTCTGTTTCCATGCTGTACATCTCTTTGACCCTGTGACTGTAAGTTAGAAATGACAATAATTTGACATGCACTATCAAATAAATAAATCGTTTACATTATTAAAGTGTAGCATGCAGCAAGTTGAAAACTTGCTATTTTTAGAATGAACTATAAAGAACAAAGAACATTCCAACACAGGAACAGGCCCTTCGGCCCTCCTAGCCTGTTCCGATCCAGATCCTCCTATTTTTTAAACATGCCACCTATTTTCTAAGGGTCAGTATCCCTCTGCCCCCTGCCCATTTATGTTTCTGTCTAAATACATCTTAGATAACGCTATCGTTCCTGCCTCTACCACCTCCGCTGGCCACACGTTCCAGGCTGTCACCACCCTATGTGTAAAGAACTTCCCACATATATCTTCCCTAAACTTTCCCCTCTCACTTTAAATTCATGAGTAATTGAGTTCCACAATGTGGGGAAAAATCTTCTTGCTGTCCACCCTGTGTCTATCTGTCTTGATTTTGTAGACCTCAACCTTCGTCGTTGTAATGAAAATAGTCCTTATCTACTCAATATTCCTTCATAACTAGCACCGTCTGTCCCAGCCAGCATCCTGGTGAAGCTACTCTATACACTATTCAAAGCATCCCATCCTTTTGTTAATGTGGTGAACAGAACTATATGCAGTATTCGAAATGCGCCAACCCAAAGTCCTATGCAACTGTAACATGACCTGCCAGAGCTTGTATTCAACACCTGATCCAGTGAAGGAAAGCATGCCATACGACTTATTGACCACTTTACTGACCTGCGTTGACATCTTCAGTAAACAGTGAGCCCAAACACCCAGATCTCGCTGTACGACAATTTTCCCCGAGACTTTTACGTTTACTGTATTATTCACTCTTGAACTGGACCTTTCAAAATGCATCACCTCGCATTTGCACAGATTGAACTCCATCTGTCATTTCTGCGCCCATCTGTCCAATTTATCTATATTCTGGTGTATTCTCTGGCAGCCCCCTTCACTATCTTCTATTCCAACAATCTTGGTGTCATCTGCAAACTTCCTAAACAGGCAACTGAGACCTTCTTCCAAATCATTGATATATATCGCAAACAACAGTGGTCCCAGCACGGATCGCCATTGCACACCACTGGTCATAGTTCTCCATTTTGAGAAATCGCCTTCTATTACTATTCTCTGTCTCTGTTGCCCAGCCAGTTCTCTATCAATATAGATAGAACACTCTGGACCCCAATGCGACTTCACCTTCTCCATCAGCCGACCATGGGGAACCTAATAAAACACCTTACTAAAGTCCCTCGGTATCTTCTCCAGCAGCTTCCCTACTGATGTCAGGCTCGCCGGTCTACAATTACCTGGATTATACCCACTATCCTTCTTAAACAAGGGTACAACATTAGTAATTCTCCAGTCCTCCGGGACCTCACCCATGTTCAATCATCCTGCAAAGATATATGTAAAGCCCCAGTTACGTCCACACTCACATCCCTCAGTAACCTGTTGTTGATCCCATCCAGACTTGGGGGCTTGTCTACCTTAATAGCTTTCAGAGTCTCCAAAACTTCCTCCCTCTTTAGGTCGACTTGACGCAGAGTACTCAGAGACTTGTCCCTCACCTCAACATCCGTCATGTCCCTCTCCTTGGTGAATACAGATGCAAAGTACTCGCTAAGTATCTCACCCATTGTCTCTGACTCCATGCATAACTTTCTTCCTTTGTCCTTGTGTGGGCCAAACATTTCTCTAGTTACCCTCTTGCAACTTATATATGAAAAGAAGTCTTTGGGATTTTCCTCAACCCTGTTCGCTACCGATATCTCATGGCCACTTTTATCCCTCTTAAATCCTCGATATTTACTGTGAAATGTAGCTCGTGAAAAGAAAATAAATATTTGTTCGTGCGAGTGGGAACTCAGATCTTTTCAAAGTGTTTTGTGCCAAAACAATGTTTGAAATCCGTCTCAGTGCAAATAAAAAGCAAGAGAAGAAGCCTCTTGGGAAGATTAATTTTCAGACACTTTTCCCCGAAAGTACTTCTGAGGTAGAAAAGAGTGCGGGTTTGTAACAAGGGCACAACAGTAACTATAGGTGGCTTGAACATGCAAATTTGCTCAATTAAACAATTTGACAGTGATATCCTTGAATAAAGATTCATAGAGTGTATGAGAGATTATTTGTGAGAGCAGGACGTCAAGGAAACAACCAGAGAATGGGGTGGCACGGTGGCTCAGTGGTCAGCACAGCACCAGGGTCCCAGGTTCGATTTCAGCCTCGGGGACTGTCTGCATGTAGTTTACACATTCTCCCCATGTCTGCGTGGGTTTCCTCACACAGTCCAAAGATGTGCAGGTCAGGTGAATTCGTCATGCTAAATTGCCCACAGAGTTAGGTACATTACTCAGAGGGAAATGGGACTGGGTGGGTTACTCTTCGGAGGTTCGGTGTGGACTTGTTGGGCCGAAGGGCCTGTTTCCGTACTGGAGGGAATCTAATCTAATTTAGATTCGATATTATGTAACAAGGAAGGATTGGTGGATGTGCTTTGCCTTGGAATAACCACAACATGCTGGAGTTTCACATTCAGATTGAAAGAGTAAAGACTGAGTCATACATGAGAGTTTTAGTTTTAGGCAATGATACATATATTGACCTAAGGAAGGATTTGGCTGTGGTGGTCTGGGGGGAGAGAAGAACAGTTAAAAGCAGGACAGCTGAAGAAATTTGGCAAAAATTTAGGGAGATACGAAAGACCGAAGAGGAATTGCATTACGGAGAAAACTCATCCATATCTTGGTCAGGAAATCAAGGATAACATGAAGGCAAATCCCAGTGCATATCATACTGCACATGTTAGTCACACTGTGGAGGATTGGGCAAGTCAGTGGCGTCGAGGTATTATCAAAGAATTCTTATGTGATAAACCCAGATAATGTTCTGGTGACCTGGTTTCAAATCTGGAATTAAGAGACTGATGGTGGTTATGAATCGATTGCCCAGCAAAAAATCTTACTTGGTTCACTGATGTTCTTTAGGGAAGGAAACTGCCATTCTACCATAGTTTCACAACTCTCAGGCTGAAGACGTTTCTCCTTATCTCCGTTCTAAAGATTTTCTCTTGACTCTCAGGCTATGTCCTTGAGTCCTTTCTCTCCGAACAGTGGAAGCATCTTCCCAACATCTACTCTGAGCAGGCAACCTGCTTCTATTAGATCCCCCTTCATTCTTATAAACTGCAGCAAGTATTGACCCAGAGACCTCATATGTTGAGCTTTTGATTCCTAGGACCATTCTTATGAAGCTCCTTTGAACACGCTCCAGAGTGGTACATCCTTCCTCAGTTATGGGGCCCAAAACGGTGCACAATAAATCAAATGTGGTCTGAACAGAGTCTTAAAGAGCCACAGAAATCCATCCATTCAAGTCATCGCAAAAGAGGTGTCATCACTGTATTTGCCTTTCTGACCGGGCGGGCCATCTGAAATAATAATCTTACGATGGATAATAATAAATTTACCATGGACTTACAAAAATGAACAATAATTAAAGCATGCTGGGAAGTAGAACCCAGCCTTGACCACATTCTCTGTGCTCATCCACATGCTGCAGAATCCAGACAGGCTGCAGCTACCCAGAGACGGTTTGCAAACAAACCTGACAGCTACAGATCCTGTAATGCATATCTGAAGTTGGACCTGAATGGGACAATGGAATGTCGCCTTTGGGCCATTAATGTGACAGCCCCAGTTTGCCTCTGATTGATCAGGGTAATTGATCATTCCATTGGTAGATTCTCCACACCCTCCCAAAAGGCATGAAGATTTGGGAGAGTACGAATCACCATAAAACCACTCCGAGAGTTGTATCTCGAGAATAACCACTGAAAGAGAAGATACCTATAAGACCATCAGAAGAACAAAAGGACTTCACCACGTGGAATCCGGTCAACTTCTGGTGGGGTGGTATGTGATCATCTAAAGTTAAGTTAAATCATAAGATAGATTGTAGTGTTTTTCATCACGTTATAACACGTTTTATTGTTCTAATATTAATTGTATTTAATAAACAAGTAAGAGTTTATAAGAGTTGACACAATTCTTTTGCTGAATATAAAATTTCAAACACACTGTGTGGCAGATACAGCACTTTCCTAACTACTGACACAATCTGGACATTTACCTTGAGACAATCCTGACTGGAACTCGCAACACTGCATTTCAGACTTCTGAATTTTCTCCCTAGTTATAAAATGCTCCATGCCTCTCTTCCTACTAAACTGCATCACCTCGCACTTTCCCAAGTGTACTCTATCTACCACGTCTTTGCCCACTTTCCTACCTTGTCAAAATCCTTCTGCAGCCTCCCTGCCATCTCAATGATACCTGTCCCTCGATCGACCTTTGCATCATCAACAAACCTCGCCGGAGTGCCCTCAGTTCCTTCATCTAGATTGTTAATGTATAATGTAAAAAGTTGTGGTTCCCTTGCGGAACACCAGTTGCCATTGGCTGCTATCCTGAGAAGGACCGTTTTATTCCCACTCTCTACCTTCTGCCAGACATTCAAGCTTCTCTACACACTCGTACCTTGTCTCTGACACCATGGGCCCTTATCTTAATCAGCAGCCTCCTGTGAAGCACCTTGTTAACGTCCTTCTTGAAGTCCAGATACATAGTATCTGTTAGCTCTCGTTGGTCTAACCTGCTTGTTAAATCCTCAAAGCGTTCTAACAAATTCATTAGCATGTCCTCCCCTTGATGAAACAATACTGACTTTGTTCTACTTAATTATTCAGAAATCTCATCCTTCACAGTGGATTCCAGGAACTTAACCCACGATCGAGGTTAGGCTAATCAGTTTGTAATTTTCTGCCTTTTGCCTTATTCACTTTTTATGCAGTATGCCAGGGAGATCCAAGATCGCGGCGACCCCGTAGGTCTGAATCTACAGAGCTCTGCCCAAGACTCAGACAAAGTGGGGTACCCACCCTCACCTCACCTGTTAAATTGTTTAAAATAGTTTTTGCCAATTCTACATCAAACTTTAAAATTTGACGCTTTTTATAATGGCCAAAGGCAAAGGTTCTCGCAGTTTACAACAGGCAGGGACCCCTCCCACCACCCCGTAGCAAGAGAGGCGACTGTGGCCGCCCCGGGGGACTCACCTGCAGAGGCGCGCCTTATCTCAGAACTTGTTAAACTCCGAGACAAGATTGATGCATCCATTGAAGAGACCCAGTTCTGGTGGGAGTCAGTTTTGGTCATGCTGCAGAAACGTGACGGAGAGATCGATAAACTCGAGAAGCGTGTCGAGGTGCAGAGCAATGGATCAGGGCCTCCGAGACCACTGCTGAGTTATCCATGGGTCAGGTCTGGGCTCTGGAACATCGAGTACCGACCTTAGAGGAACATATTGACGACCTCGAAAGTCCAGGTCATTGGAAAAATGTTCGGTTGCTGGGCCTTCTCAAATGGGAGGAGGCAGGTCAGCATGTTGATTTCCTGGAGCCATGGTGCGAATTGAATGGGCCCACCGGGTTACTGTGCGCCGGCCCAGGTTGGACCAGCGCCCCCGCCCAGTCCTAGTTCAACTTCAACATTACAGGGAAAAAAACAGGTGCTGCTGGAGGCGTCCAGAGTCTTGGGGAAGGATTCTCATGCCATGATATACAAGGGCTCCAGGATAATGTTCTTCCAGGACTTCTCTCCAGCTATGTTCCGCAAGAGCAAGGCATTTGATGAGGCGAAGAAGCATCTTAGGGATATAAATATTCAATATTATATGTGCTGCAGTCATGTAGTATCTGGAGATAACTTTGGATCACCGGGAAAAAAAAACAAAATAATTCCCGGATGCTCTCAAATAGACAGCAGGACTTGAACTGTATGGATAATGACTTTATTTTGCCCCCCCTTCTGTTTTTCCTCCTCCTTTCTTCCTCTTTCTCTTCTCCATCTTTCCTTGGTGAGGGGGCGTTGGGTGCAGGTCCCCTTTCTTATACTTTCTATGGACTCTTATTTGGAGCTCGTGGGTTTATTTGATTATTAGGGGACGTTTCTGAGAGTTTTTTTTTTAATTTGGTTGCTTATTACTTGCTGGGATTGTAATTTTGTAATTTTATATATTTTCATCTTTTGTTGTTTTGCTAAGTGTATCTAGATGATGGTGTGTGTGTGTGTTTGGGGGAGAGGGGGGGGGGAGGTTTGCTCCCAACCTTTTAACGTCTGCCTTATAAGATATTGGAATATATTTACTCTTCTTTGTAATGCCTGGGCCGACGGCATGGTTGTGGCTGGGAGATGTTATGACGGGATTATTGGAAGCTAGTAGTGCCCCTTGTGAACAAGGGGGGAAATTCTTCTTTTAAATATGTTTTATGCTATTTGTTTTTAGGAGTAGTTCTCAGTTGTTTTGATTTTGCTGTTTAAAGAATTTTTTTACGTGTGAATCATTTTTGGTTTTTATTCAATGTCTTTTGGGTGGAGTTTTTCCTCCTGGGGTGTCTCGGGCTTGTTTGGACAATCTTGGCTAGCCGTTTGTTTAGGTAGTGCACCGGGAATGTCAAGGAGAGCCACTCGCCAATCAAAAGGAAGAAGATATTACCAAGTCTTAAAACAGAAAGGGTGGATGTAGCCCTTCTACAGGAGATGCATTTACTTGATAAGGAGCACTCAAGGCTGAAATAGGGTGGATTTGGCCAGGTGTTCTTTTCATCTTTCAGCTCAAAAAGTAGGGGAGTAGCCATTCTTCTTCCGACGAATCTTTCCATCCAAATGCTAAGCCAATAAAAGATGAGGGTGGATGGAATAATTTAATTAAAACCCTAATATATGGAGAGGTGTATGGGATTTTGAATCTCTATTGCCCCCCGGCGCACCCTTTTAAATTTGTGATGGAAGCGTTCTCCAAGTTGATGGCTCTCGGGGTGCACCACACAATTATAGGGAGAGATTGTAATTGTATCATCAACCTAGGGCTGGACAGAATACCTAAGATCCCTGCGGGCATATCTATGAGATCTAGGCAGTTGGCGGATCTGAGTAGGGAGTTGGGGCTGGTCGATGTTTTGAGGTGTCTTCGCCCTCACGGTAGAGACTTTACTTTTTCTTCTAAACCCACACAAGTGCCATACTAGAATCGATACGTTTCTGTCCCTTCGGCGCTTTTGAACACAATATTGTTTTGTAAAGTAGGTAATATAACTATTCCCGACCATGCCACAGTATGTATGGAGGTTAAGACCAGTAATGATGAGATAGGTAACCGACATTATCGTATGGACCCTTTCCTATTGAAGGATAGTAAGTTCATAAATTATTTCTCGCAGGAATTTTAAACTTTCTAGGATATCAACTCAGGCACGGCCAGTAACCCATCGGGTGATGTGGGAGACTGCTAAGCCATACGTGCGAGACTTCTACGACCTGGAAAAAACAAAAGGGAGAACAACAGCGTCTGCTTAGACTCGCATGAGGGCGGCTGAGACCCTCCATTACTAGTCTACAGTGGATCACTGCCCTTTGGGTAACTTTGAATACCACACTTACACAAAAAGCAAAGAGGGAGATATTATTTGCGAAGCAGAGATTATTTGAATATGGTGACAAGCCTGGCAGATATCTAGCATACCTTGCCAGAAAGCAAAAGGCTCCCCAAGCCATTACGTCCATTAGAATGAGTGCTGGTACCCTGAGTTGTGATCGTAAAAAGATCAATGCAGCCTTCAGAAAGTTCTGTTTCAAATTGTATAGGTCACAGGGCTGTGGGGATAGAACGAGGAAGATGGAATCTTTTTTAAAAAAAATTCTTGCCCTCCCGGGCCGAACCTCGGAGCAGGTGTTGTTCTTGAATGCCCCCCCAGCAACCCAGGATGTACAGGAAGAGGTGAGGCAGCTCTACAGTGGCAAAACGCCTGGACAAGATGGATTCCAAACTGAGTTCTACAACGGATTTATTGGGGAATTGACTAGGCCACTTATAAATATGTATAATTATTCACATAGTCAGGGATGCCTCTTGCCTTCGCTGAGAGAAGCAAATATTTCTGTCATTCTTAAGAAGGGAAAGGCCCCAGATGACTGCTCTTTGTATAGACCTATATCCTTGTGGAATGTGGATTTTAACGTTCTCACAAAAATGTTGGGCATTAAGACTGGAGAGGGTTTTACTATTCATTATAAAAGAGGGTCAGGCAGTGTTTATAAAGGGTCGCAGATCAACTAATAATATTAGAAGAGTCTTACATATTGTATCAGCTTGCCAGCAGGGAGCGATACTGGGATTAGTTATCTCCATAGAGCCAGAGAAGGCATTTGATTTGGAAGAATGGCCATATCTCTTTTATGCCCTGGAACGGTTTTGTGTTGGAGAGGACTTTACAAAATGGGTTACAGTATTAATTAATGATACCAAGGCGCTGGTTTAAGTTCAGATAGCGTTAGTGTTGGGAGAGATTGTCGACAGGATTGCCCCCTTTCAGCATTATTATTGATTGACCTGTTGGCAGAAGCTATATGAGCCAACCCTAATACAATGGTTCCGAAGGTAAATCGGGTAAACGCAAAATTACTGTCTATGCAGATGATGTCCTCCTTTTCTTAAATGAACCATTGACATTTGTGCCCTGCTAATTCAAGTGGTAACTTATTTGGTATGTTCTCAGGTTATAAAATCAATTTTATGATTTTGGAGGTCATGCTGCTGAGAGGTCTTGCCAGTATATCCAATTTTCCGGATGGATGCCGTTTCCCCTTTCGGTGGTCACGGGGAGGTTTTCTTGAGTTCGGTATTTTTAATACTCCGGCATTCGGTCAGCTATATAAAGCCAATTATACACATTTATTTCAGAAAATAAGATAGGACCTTCAACGCTGGGAAGATCTCCCGATATCCTTGCTTGGTTGAGTAGCTTTGGTCAAAATGAATATCCTCCCTCGCCTTTTATACCCAATGAGAATGCTCCCCTTGATGCTGCCGAGACAGTTGCTGCGTTAACATTATGGTTGGCTCGGCTCCTTTATTTGGAGTCATAGACGGCCCCTTATTAAATAATAAAAGCTACAGCTTCCACAAGTAAGGGGTGAGCTGGATTTTCCGGATTTCAGTAAGTACGAATTGAGCTCTGTATTATCCTATGTCGCTGATTGGGTCTCTTGTGAACCACAATAAATCTGGTTACATATTGAAGCCTCCCAAGCAAAATATCACCTCATCAATCTACTATTTATGGACAAGATGAGTATTATTATGGATCATTGTAAAGATTCCATTTTATTAAATCCAATCAAAGCCTGGAGGATAATGTGACAGGATGAGGGTAATCTACAAAAAACCTCCCTTATACCCCTACAGTGGGAAAATTGGGGTTCCAGCCAGGGCTGAGTGATGCTGTATTCTGAACCTGGGAGTGCAGAGGTATGTGGTTCTGTTCGCCGAGCTGGAAGTTTTTGTTGCAAACGTTTCGTCCCCTGGCTAGGCGACATCATCAGTGCTTGGGAGCCTCCTGCGAAGCGCTTCTTTGATGTTTCCTCCAGTGTTTATAGTGGTCTGTCCCTGCCGCTTCCGGTTGTCAGTTTCAGCTGTCCGCTGTAGTGGTTGGTATATTGGGTCTAGGTCGATGTGTTTGTTGATGGAGTTTGTGAATGAATACCATGCCTCTAGGAATTCCCTGGCTGTTCTCTGTCTGGCTTGCCCTATGATAGTAGTGTTGTCGCAGTCGAATTCATGTTGCTTGTTGTCTGCGTGTGTGGCTACCAAGGATAGCTGGTCGTGTTGTTTCGTGGCTAGTTGATTTTCATGTATGCAGATTGCTAGCTGTCTTTCTGTTTGTCCTATATAGTGTTTAGTGCAGTCCTTGCATGGTATTTTGTACACTACATTCGTCTTGCTCATGTTGGGTATCGGGTCCTTCGTTCTGGCGAGTTGTTGTCTGAGCGTGGCTGTTGGTTTGTGTGCCGTTATGAGTCCGAGGGGTCGCAGTAGTCTGGCTGTCAGTTCCGAGATGCTCCTGATGTATGGTAGTGTGGCTAGTCCTTTTGGTTGTGGTATGTCCTCGTTCCGTGGTCTTTCTCTTAGCCATCTGTTGATGAAGTTGCGCGGGTATCCGTTTTTGGCGAATACCTTGTATAGGTGTTCCTCTTCTTCTTTTTGCAGTTCTGGTGTACTGCAGTGTGTTGTGGCTCTTTTGAATAGTGTCCTGATGCAGCTTCGTTTGTGTGTGTTGGGGTGGTTACATCCATGGTTTAGGACTTGGTCTGTATGTGTGACTTTCCTGTATACCCTTGTAGTGAATTCTCCGTTCGGTGTTCTCTGTACCATCACGTCTAGGAATGGGAGTTAGCTATCCTTTTCTTATTCTCTCGTGAATCGGATTCCTGTGAGTGTGGCGTTGATGATCCGGTGTGTTTTTTCTATTTCCGTGTTTTTAATTATTACAAACGTGTCATCGACATATCTGACCCAGAGTTTGGGTTGAATTTGTGGTAGGACTGTTTGTTCTAACCTTTGCATAACTGCCTCTGCTATGAGTCCCGAGAATGGTGATCCCATGGATTTTCCGTTGATCTGTTCGTATATCTGGTTGTTGAATGTGTAGTGTGTTGTGACCACACCCCCAACTACAACCATAGGGACGCCAAGACAGCAGACTTCCTAGCAGCACTAGAATGCACACTCAGGAACAATGGACTGACAGAAGAGACACAACAAACAGTGAGACAAACTGTCGTACTTATGACAAAAAGGAAAAGACAAACACATAACCTCAACACCAAGGAAAGGGAAGCACTGAAATCACTAAGAAACGATAAGAACATAATCATATTACCAGCAGATAAAGTCAGAATGACGGTCATCCTAGATAAATCTGATTACATCCAAAAAGCACAACAACGACTTGCAAAAACCAACACCTTCCAAAAGAGGGAGTTTGACCCCACCCCACAGATCACCAATAGGATAAATAACACACTAAGGAATCTACAAAAAAACGGACAGATAACCAGTGCTGACCTACAAAGAATGAAACTGGAAAGCAACAACACCCCCAGATTCTATGGACTACCTAAAGTACACAAACCAGACATCCCACTCAGACCCATAGTATCACTGCCAGGGACACCATCATACAAACTGGCCAAAGAACTACAACAGAAACAGAAACACCTGGTCAGCGGATCCAAACACTCTATACAATCAACACAGGAATTCTCGGACATCATCAGAAATATACACATAGACAAAGAAGAAACCATTATATCATTCGACGTGACTGCACTGTTCACTTCGATTTACAAAACCCTAGCCAGAGAAACAATAGCCAACCTACTGGACATATAGAACAGAAAACAGGACGCTGAACCTATCAACAAAGACGGCATACTTAAACTACTGGACTTGTGCCTCATAACACACTTCACATTCAACAACCAGATATACGAACAAATCAACGGAACACCCATGGGATCACCAATCTCGGGACTCATAGCAGAGGCAGTTATGAAAACGTTAGAACAAACAGTCCTACCACAAATTCAACCCAAACTCTGGGTCAGATATGTCGATGACACGTTTGTAATCATTAATAACACGGAAATAGAAAAAAACACACCGGATCATCAACGCCACACTCACAGGAATCCGATTCACGAGAGAAGAAGAAAATGATAGCCAACTCCCATCCCTAGACGTGATGGTACAGAGAACACCGAACGGAGAATTCACTACAAGGGTATACAGGAAAGTCACACACACAGACCAAGTCCTAAACTATAAAAGTAACCACCCCAACACACACAAACGAAGCTGCATCAGGACACTATTCAAAAGGGCCACAACACACTGCAGTACACAAGAACTGCAAAAAGAAGAAGAGGAACACCTATACAAGGTATTCGCCAAAAACGGATACCCGCGCAACTTCATCAACAGATGGCTAAGAGAAAGACCACGGAACGAGGACATACCACAACCAAAAGGACTAGCCACACTACCATACATAAGGAGCATCTCGGAACTGACAACCAGACTACTGCGACCCCTAGGACTCATAACGGCACACAAACCAACAGCCACGCTCAGACTACAACTCACCAGAACGAAGAACCCGATACCCAACATGAGCAAGAAAAATGTAGTGTACAAAATACCATGCAAGGACTGCACTAAACACTATATAGGACAAACAGGAAGACAGCTAACAATCCGCATGCATGAACATCAACTAGCCACGAAACGACACGACCAGCTATCCTTAGTAGCCACACATGCAGACAACAAGCAACATGAATTCGACTGCGACAACACTACTATCATAGGGCACGCCAGACAGAGAACAGCCAGGGATTTCCTAGAGGCATGGCATTCATCCACAAACTCCATCAACAAACACATCGACCTGGACCCAATATACCAACCACGACAGCGGACAGCTGAAACTGACAACCGGAAGCGGCAGGGACAGACCACTATAAACACTGGAGGAAACATCAAAGAAGCGCTTCGCAGGAGGCTCCCAAGCTTTAATGATGTCGCCTAGCCAGGGGACAAAACGTTTGCAACAAAAACTTCCAGCTCGGCGAACAGAACCACAGCAACTTGCACCCGAGCTACAAATCTTCGCACAAACTTTGAACACTTGGGAAGGCACAAGCAATCTCCCTGAGGTAACAGTGGCTGAAAGACCTGAACTTAAGGGAATTTATATTCGCCAGGATTTGGTGTTGGAGAGGCTGTTAGGTCTGAAGGTTGATAAGTCTCCGGGACCTGATGGTCTGCATCCCAGGGTACTGAAGGAGGTGGCTCGGGAAATCGTGGATGCGTTGGTGATTATTTTCCAGAGTTCAATAGATTCGGGGTCGGTTCCTGCGGATTGGAGGGTGGCTAATGTTGTACCACTTTTTAAGAAAGGTGGGCGAGAGAAAGCAGGTAATTATAGACCAGTTAGTCTGACATCAGTGGTGGGAAAGATGCTGGAGTGTATTATAAAGGATGAAATTACTGCACATCTGGATATTAGTAACAGGATAGGACAGAGTCAGCGTGGATTTATGAAGGGGAAATCATGCTTGACTAATCTTCTTGAATTTTTTGAGGATGTAACTATGAAGTTGGACGAGGGAAATCCAGTAGATGTAGTCTATCTGGACTTTCAGAAAGCTTTTGATAAAGTCCCACACAGGAGGTTAGTGAGTAAAATTAGGGTGCATGGTATTCGGGGCAAAGTACTAGATTGGAATGAAAATTGGTTGGTTAATAGGAAACAAAGGGTAGCGATAAACGGCTCCATTTCGGAATGGCAGGCAGTGACCAGTGGGGTACCGCAGGAATCCGTGCTGGGACCACAGCTTTTTACAATATATGTTAATGATATAGAAGATGGAATCAGCAATAACATTAGCAAATTTGCTGATGATACAAAGCTGCGTGGCAGGGTGAAAAGTGATGAGGATGTTAGGAGATTACAGGGTGACCTGAACAAGTTAGGTGAGTGGGCAGATGCATGGCAGATGCAGTTTAATGTGGATAAATGTATGGTTATCCACTTTGGTAGCAAGAACAGGAAGGCAGACTACTACCTCAATGGAATCAATTTATGTAAAGGGGCAGTACAGAGAGATCTGGGTACACCTTCTTGTACACCAGTCAATGAAGGTAAGCATGCAGGTACAGCAGGTAGTGAAGAAGGCTAATAGCATGCTGGCCTTCATAACAAGAGGAATTGAGTGTAGAAGCAAAGAGGTGCTTCTGCAGCTGTACAGGGCCCTGGTGAGACCACACCTGGAGTACTGTGTGCAGTTCTGGTCTCCAAATTTGAGAAAAGACATTCTGGCTATTGAGGGAGTGCAGCGTAGTTTCACGAGGTCAATTCCTGGAATGGCAGGATTACCTTACACTGAAAGACTGAAGCGACTGGGCTTGTATACCCTTGAGTTTCGAAGATTGAGAGGGGATCTAATTGAGACGTATATGATTATGAAAGGATTGGACACTCTGGCAGTAGGAAACATATTTCCACTGATGGGTGAGTGCCGAACCAGAGGACACAGCTTAAAAATACGGGGTAGACCATTTAGGACAGAGCTCAGGAGAACCGTCTTCACCCAGAGAGTGGTGGCTGTGTGGAATGCTCTGCCCCAGAGGGCAGTGGAGGCCCACTCTCGACTCATTTAAGAAGGAGTTGGATAGAGCTCTCAAAGATAGTGGAATCAAGGGTTATGGAGATAAGGCAGGAATAGGATACTGATTAGGAATGATCAGCCGTGATTATATTGAATGGCGGTGCAGGCTCGAAGGGCCGAATGGCCTACTCCTGCACCTATTGTCTATTGTCTATTGTCTTTATTGTCTACAGTTAAAACAGGAGCTCACTCACCATCTCAAGCTGGTTACACACGGATATATGGAGGCTATTAAGCAAACTATTGAACAAGAAGAGGGACAGCCCATTCAATCCTCCTGCCTGTTCCACAGAAAGAAAAAGAGTCTGTCAGTTCATTGAGCTGTTAACAGGAACAGGCAGAGACCAATCAGACCCTTAAACCTGTTCCATGAGACCAGGAGGAAGCTATTCAGCCCCACGAGACACTTATACAGGAACAGGAGGGTGTCATTGATAGTCCAACATGACAAACCAATGAAACAGAGACTGCACTGATAGAGGGTTCTATGGTATTAATCTTGGCTTCACTATTTGTAGAACGTGTGCTACTTTAACACGATTTGCTGGCAATGAGGAGGGAAGCCAAATGTTTTGTGTCAAGTCTCAAGGAGGCATCTTCCATCCCCGAGAAGACACACCCATGTTCTCCATGGAAGTCAGATGTTGCTGGGAAGAGTAGACTCTTTTATAATGAAGGTCTTGTGGCTGCTGTCGGGATTATGGATTACATGACGTTCATTGCAGGATCACACACCAATTGACTGTATTAATATTTGGAGAGTTTATTCAAAAGCCTGATCCTCTCTCTCTTTCTCTCTCTCTTCCTCAATCAAAATAGGGAGTGTGTGCGGTTGAGTAGAATGTTCGGAGAGGCTCTTAAACTATCGTGAATCATGTAACCCGAGTGACAAAAATGCCATGGAATTCAACTCTGTATCAGTGCCTGTTTAGAACATCATGAGTGATTGTCCATCGCCTTAAGGTTCAATTCAATCACCTCTTATTCTCTCACTGAGCTTCACTCACTACCCATGGTGCCATCATCCCAGGGATTAGTCTGGTGAAACTTCAGAGAAAGTCTATCCACAGTACCCCAAATACTGCCTCAAAAACACTCGCAGGGATGATCGCAATAATCCTTTTCTCTCACTTAGACATCGCCATTTCTTTCCTGTGCCACAAAAAGCCATTTCTTCTCTATACACTACGTCTGACATCGAATTCATAAGTCCCTTACATCCGTACGTCAGCATCAATAAAGCTAGCACCAGCGATGCCTATGGAGATATGCAACACTCTCGGGGAGAACTTCAATGAGATTGAATACACCCAAAATAGGGGATGATCACTTACCAGAATAGAAATGAGCTGTAGGAATACGTGAAAGAGGCAGAGGAAGGGAGCTATCTTTACTTTTCATCTACTCTCACAGAATGTATGCAGCCCTGGCGAGGCCAGCATGTTATGTTGATCTTGAACTGAGTGACTGGTTCCACTGTTTCACAGGACAGTAAAGAGTAAAACACATTGCTGGGGGGGTTGTAGTGTTACAATACAGGAGCAATTCTCCTGCTTAATTAAAACTAGAAACAGAGAAACGATTTATCCCATGCAGTAATATGTGTTAATTCTAGAGTCTAAAACTATCAAAAGTAAAAATTAACAACTTTATTTCTTAAAGTATAAAAGAGAATAATAAACGAACGACTGTTTACAACTTCTTCCTCTAAACTATCTTTTACCTTCCCCCTCCACAATACTAGTCCGATAAGATGGCGAATGAAAATTTACAAAGCAAAACTTCTAACCTCAAAACCTGGAAGCTTTCGGTTCTTCTCCATATTCCTGTTTACTTTTCGTCATGGGGATTCTGCTTCACCACTTGCTAATCAATAAAAGTACCCTTAAGAGAGCTATTTTTAAGGCAGTCTTTGCATGCTAGTAGCTTGGTAGTTCATCTCTCAACTGTTCAATTTTCCACCCCGAAACCATTGGATTGTGTCATTGGCCTTTACGATTGTCAATTTACTCAATTCAAACTTGATTAGAGGTGAGCATTTTGGAGTATAATTTAAAGTGTTCTGCTGAATTTGGTTTTGGCTTGAGACAATGAACTAATCTAGTTTTTCACCCAAAGGTTACATCATATCTATTTTTCAGAGCACTTGGTGCTGACAGGTAGTTATTGCTGGCTTTTAATTCACTTAAAGATACAGTACACCCACATGTTCATCACAGAAGTTACACGGAAACCTGACGAGGGAGAAGCATGACACATTGACTTCCCTAAAGGACATGAGGCAAGCAGATGGGTTTTTACAACAAATGATAATGGTTGCTTTTAAATTCCACCAATTTCCTTCATGAGATATTCTGTGGTTCTAAATTATGAGTCAATGGCTTGACTATCATGAACTATCTTCCCGTATGTGCAGAGAACGAGTTAAACATCCTCAAGAGCAATTATTTAGTGATGGACATGCGGTTAGAAGGAACTTAAAACTGTTGCATTCGGATTGTACAAAGTCACAAATCATGGTTTATTCACAAGTTGCACTGAGACTGAGGACGAGATTGAGATATCATGATGGTGGTATTGGACACGATAGGTGGGTGGGGACGACATGGAGATGTATATCTGTGAAGGACAAAATGAATTATCAAGTTTCAGAACAGTCTGGTTCCGTCTCGCATATCAGTGAGTAATTTATAAATAGGAATTTGTTAGTTATAATTTATAAGGAAATGATTTTTGTTTGCAACTGAAGACATTGACTTCCACTTTCCAAAATTTACATATCATGAGCAGAAATTCAGATCAACCCGGTTTAGTAGACAAATATAATGACTCAACAGGAACACCAACTATGGCGAGGATGGGATAGTAACCACCTTGAATAATCCAAAGGATATCCAGGATCCGCGATGTTAATGATATCCAAGGCTGGGAAATCCAGTAAAGATCCGAGTATAAACTCCTGCTCATTGTTGGGACATTCCAGTCTAATATTCTCAGATTCTGATCCATTGTTGGAACATTCCAGTCTAATGTTCTCAGCTCCTGATACATTGTTGTACCATTCCAGTCGAATGTTCTCTGATTCTGATCCATTGTGGAACAATGCAATCCAATGTCATTAGATTTGAACCATTATTGTAACGTTCCAGTCTAATGTTCGCAAATTCCGATCTCTTCACCCCCTCTCTCTCGAGCTGCTGATCCCTGTTAGTGCTGTCAGTGATGCTCCTTCTCATACTATGGGGTAACACATTTACAGAGCCCATTTATCAGTCAATGATGGAAACTCTCCACTGGGATATTTAGGATCCACAGAGATTGACATTAATCACAGACACTGAACAAATAGATCCAGTTAACTTCTTCCATTTCAATATTGATTTTATTAAAAATCAAAACAACGTTTAAAATGTACACATTTGGGATGAGATATATGGGGGTGACTAAAGGAAGGAGTATTGGAGATGGAAGCTTGATTGTATGTAATCATTCACTCTGCCTTGGATATGGGAGTAATGGCAAAGGGTTTTCAGAATATAAACAAGTTTCTCCGTTTATAAATGGAAACATAAAGTCTGTAACTACTGATCAGTGATTATAATGCAAGTAAAATATGGAGGGAACTTTTCTAGTCCATAATTAGACAGGAAAACGTGCATACAACAACATGAGTTATAGCAGACAAATGGCATGGATATGTTAACAGAGAATATGATGTGTCACACATTTCAGATGGTTATTTGAGGATCAGAGAGGGCCGGCGAGGGTCTTGCTGTTAATGTTGTCGATGTCAATCACTGTGATTAAGTACCATTCACTGGATTTCAATTGCAGTGTGATTATGGTACTGTGGACATGGCTGCTGAGACTTGAGGGAGGAACCTGATATTTCCCAGTCATCTGTATTGGAATGTTACTCTTTACAAATCATATGAAGATCAAATTCCAGGATATATCTCCAATGAGGAATGAGGAGAGCCAATATTAACCAAGCAACCAGAAGACATTGGAGCAGAAATTTGGCCATTCAGCGCATTGAGCCTGCTCCACCATTCAATGATTAACTTTTCGACCCCATTCTCCCGCTTTCTATCTGTAACCCTTGATCCACTTTGCATTCAAGGACCTATCTGTCTCACTCTTAAATATACTCAATGACATTGCCTTGACAGTCTTCTGTAGCAGTGAATTCCATAGATTCACCACTCTCTGGCTGATGAGGTTCCTCCTTACCTTTATTCTAAAAGGTCTCCTCTTTACGATGTCCTCTCGTGACCTAGTCTCTCCTACCAATGGAAATTAATTTCCAATATCAACTCTGTCCAGGTAATTCAGTATTCTGTAAGTTTCAATTAGACTTCCCAGTATCTTTCTGAATTCTATTAAATATAGACCCAGAGCCCTCAGAGTTCTTCATATGTTAAGCTTTTCATTCTTGGGACTATTCTCATGAATCTCCTTGAAAAACATACCAGGGCTAGTACATCCTTCCTCAGATATGGGAACAAAACTGTGCACAATCATCTAGATGTGCCCTGACCAAAGCCGTATAGAGCTTCAGAAGTACATCGCTGCATTTATATTCAAGACCTCCTCAAATGAATCCCATAATTGTATTTGTCTTCTTTACTACTGACAACATGCAAGTTTACCTTTGGAGAATCCTGGACTAGAACTTCCTCGTCTTTTTGCACTTCAAGACTTCTGAACTTGCTCGCTATTTAGTAAATAGTCAATGCCTGTATTCTTCCTGGCAAAGTGCATGACGTCACACTTTCCCACGTTGTATTCCATCTGCCACTTCTTTGCGCACTCCCTCAACCAGTGAAAATCCTTCAGCAGGAGAAAGTGAAGACCGCAGATGCTGGAGATCAGAGGCAAAACATGTGGTGCTACAAATGCACAGCCAGTCAGGCAGCATCCGAGGAGCAGGAGATTCGACGTTTCAGGGGGGTGGGTGAAATGGGGCTCAGAGATAAATGAGAGGGGCTGAAGCTGGGAGGACGTTAGCTTGGAAGGCGATACCTAGATGAAGGTGGGTGGTGATAGTGATAGGTCACAGTGGAAGGTGGAGTGGATAGCTGGGAAGTAAGATGGACAGGTAGTTCAGTTAAACAGGGTGGTGCTGAGTTGGAGGGTTAGTTCTGGGAAAAGGTGGTGGGAAGGGAGATGAGGAAACTGGTGAAATTGCCCTTGATACCGTATTGTTAGAGGTTCCCAAGGCGGAAGATGATGAATTTTTCCTCCAGACGACTGTTGGCTAGAATTTGGCAGTGGAGGAGGCCAACAACTTGCATGTCCTTGGTGCAGTGGGAGGGAGAGTTGAAGTATTCAAGCACATGGAAGTGGGGTTGTTGGGTATGTGCGTCTGAGAGTGTTCCCTGAACCGTTCTGCAAGTTGATGTCCTGTCTCTCCAACGGAGGGGAGACCAGGAGCAATGGACAGAGTAGGTGAAGTGTTTGGATGCATAGGATGTTCTTTGCCTCTTGTAGAAATATCCTTTGGGGCCTTGGATGGAGGTGAAGAGGGAGGTGTTGACACAGGTTTCATACCTCTTGTAATGACAAAGAAGGTGTCAGGAGTGGAAGGTGTCTTGGTGGGGGTGGAGTTGGCATGAACCTCACGAGGGAGTTGTGAAGGGAATGGTCTCTACAGACTGCTGATAGGGGTCGGGAGGGAAGTAAAACTCAGGTGGTGAAGTCTGACTCTTCGTGGCGGAAATGTCGGAGGATGATGCGTTGTATCCTGAGGATGATGGAAGGCGAGCAACAGAGGAGTTCTATCCTTGCTGTAGTTGGAAGGGTGGAGTGCAAGGGCGGAGGTATGGGAAGTTGAGGAGATGCGCTAGAGCACCCTCCTGCAGCCGAACCACCTCTTCAATGCTACCTGTCCCTCTATCTAGTTTTGCACTGTTTGAAAACTTAGCTAGAATCCCCCCAGTTTCTTCATGTAAATCATTAATGCACAAAATGAATAGTTGTGGTCCCAACACTGAGCCTTGTGGAACACCACATGTCCCTGCCTGCCATCCTTAGAAGGACCCTTTTATCCCTACTCTCTGCTTTCTGTCAGACAGCCATTCTTTTATCTATGCTAGCAGCTTGCCTCTAACACCATGGGACCTTATCTTTCTCAGTAGCCTTCTGTGTGGCACCTTGACAAAGGATTCTTGAGGAACAAGTAGATAACATCTATTGGTTCTCCTTGGTCTAATCTGCTCGCTACTCACTCAATGTATTCTAGCAGGGTTGTCAGGCCAGATGTCCCCTTGAGGAAACCATGCTGGCTCTGTCCTACTTTACCAAAGACCTCCAGGTATTCAGAAGTCCCATCCTTCAGATGGATTGCAGGATGTTACCCACAACTAAGGTTAGGCTAATCAGTCTGTAATTGTCCATCTTCTGCCTAACTCTCTTATTAAACGGAGTGTCATGTTAGACATTTTCCAGCCATTTGGCCCTTTCCTGATTTTAGTCATTCCTGAAAGATTACCAGTTACGCTTGCACTACCTCTTCAGCTATCTCTTTTACAATGCTGGGATGTAGTCCACCTGATCCAGATTATTTATCCACATTCGTGCCATTCAGTTTTCTAACATGTTCTTCTTGATGATAGCCACCATACTCAGCTCTGCCCTCTCACTCTGTTGATTTTTTGGGAAATTACTCATGTCTTCCACCATGCGAAGTTCCTCATTCGTTTCTTTGTTTCCCACTACTGTCTCTCCAACATCATTTTCCAGTGTCCCATATTCACTTTTACCTCTCTTTTGCACTTTATCTATCTAATGAACCTCTCACAGTCTCCTTTATATTACTGGTTAGCTTACCACTACATTTAATATTCTCCCTCCTTTTTTTTCTTACCTTCTGTTGATCGTTGTAAGTTTCCCAATTCTCTGGTTTCCCACTGCCCTTCACCACATTATATGCTTGTCCTTTTGCTTCGATACAATCCCTGACTTCCCTTGTCAGCCCTAGTTGCCTCATCTTCCCTGCACCATGCCTCTATTCCTCAGCATGAATCTCTGCAGTGTCTCCTGAAATAATCTTGGAATCTCCTTCCATTGCTGTTCCCCTGCCTTTCCTGCTGGACTCCTCTCCGGGTCAATCCTACCCAGCTTCTCCCTTATGCCTCTATAGTTGCCTTTATTCAGCTGAAATACTCTTACCTCTGATTATATCATCTCTCTCTCTCAAATTGCAGAATACATTCAACCATGTTCTGATCACTGCTTCCGAAGTTTCCCTTCACCTTAAGCTCCCTTATCTAGCCTGCGTCATTAGATCCAGTATCATCTGTCCCGAGTGAGCTCTACCACAAGCTTCTGCAAAAAAAAACATCGCCTAGACATTCCTGTAATTTCCTTTCTTGCGATCCACTACCAACCTGATTTTCCCAGTCTGCCTGCATATCAAAATCACCCACGATCACTGTATTTTGCCTTTCCTACACATCTTTTCTATCTCCTGGGGTATCTTCTGCCCCAGCTCCTGACTATGCTTTGGAGCCCTGTACAAGACTCCAACTGTGGTTGTCTTACCTTTGTGGTTCCTCAGTTCCACCCACGCAGAATCTGGACTATCTGACCTTACATCCTTTCTTACTATTGGTTTAATTTCATTTCTTACTAATAATGCATATTCACTCCCTCTGCCCACTTGCCTCTCTTTTCAATAGGAATAATGTCCTTAAATATCCTGATCCCCTTGCAGCCACTTCTCCGTGATGCCTATCACCTCATACCTGCCGATTTCAATTTGTGCCACAAGCTGATTTACCTTATTCCTTGTACAGCATGTATTCAGATATAATATGATCAGTCCTGTATTAACTGTACCTCCTGTCATGCCAGTCATTTGACCGGTTTGCTTGAAGTTTGATTGTTAAACATTTCCAGATGCTCTATCCTATTTGTGTCTGTGCTGGAGATTTTAATAACCTCTCCTGAGTTCTGTACTCTTACCTCGTCTTGTAATTCGGCTTTTCTAATTAAACCCTGTAACTGAACCCCCACCCCGCACACACACACACCTAATCAGTTGAAGTCTATGTTCTATAGTCCTAGTTAGGATTCACTCGGACTCTGGTCCCAGCACGGATCAGATGATGACTGTCCCATCGGAACAGGTCTTTTCTTCCTCCTTATTCAACACAAAACACAGGGGCAAAATAAACTTTTCTGTACATACCAAAATATGAAAACTACAAAGAGACAAGGTTGTTAAAATACACTTACTATGTGGGGCTATATAAATTGAAATGTGAATTACAAAACCATGGAAGTGATGTGCAAACGTTGTCAATCATTATTTGACCCGCAGCTGAGATACTGATTTCCCATCTGTCAGTAATCCCCATCACTGAGATTCTCTCGCCCTGTCTCTCACACAGTGTCGAGAGGGGTTACAAGTTGATGTTGGCCCAGAATATTTAAATTAATCCACCTTCTCTCTGGAGCCAATCTATTGGTCTATTGGATTCTGATCAGCTGTCAGCAACTCAGCTCCGTGATGTCATTGGCGGTAAATGATCTGGGATGACAGCCAGTATCACAGGGTATGGCACCAAACAAAGCGTTTGCAGTCTCTCGGAGTTTCGAAATGAAATTATGTGTATTTCTTCTCATGCTGCCTCCTGATGACTTCACACTCGTCTGACATCCGTTGCTCTCACTCATTCTTTTGTTCCGTTTTCTCGCTACTCTGTTTATCTCACTTCACTTTCTTTCTCTCTGTTTATTCCTCTCTATCCCTCTCAGCCTATCTCCGATCATTCTCTTTATTTTCAAGTGGTCAAGTTGGAGAGCTCGTGGACGCATGGTGGGCTGATTGGCCTCCTCTGTGCTGTATTAATTCTGAATTTCACTGACCCAAAATAAACACTTTAGGTGCCTGGAGAGACAAGCTGATCCACTGAAGGACACATCGCACAATTAACCGTTATCTCTTCCTGTTTTCTGACATGCAAGGATCTCGAAATATCTGTCCAAACAAACAGACTCCTCACATTAACATTAGCACACTTCAGACTGCCAGGTCCTCTGTGTTCAGTACCTCTGCCTGCTTGCAGTTGGTCTTAGCTGGACTGATATTAATCTATAACTCTTCCACAGTCACTGTTCCTGTGGACCTCCTGCTGTCGTTCCCCACGCCCCTTTCCCTGACCCCCACCCTCCCCACTCCCATCCACCGCCGCCACACACTAGTTTAAACCCTCCTAAGGGACAATGACAAACCTGCCTGCCAGGAGATTGCTGCCAGTTCAGGTCTGTCCTGTCCTTCTTGTGTCGGTCCTACCCATCCGGGAATCCCAGTGATTCACATATTGGAGATTGCTGCCAGATCAGGTTCAACCCGTCTGTCTTGTGCGTAGGTCCTACCGTCCCGGGAATCCCAATAATCCACAATTCGGAGATTGCTGCCAGTTCAGGATCATCCCGTCCTTCTTGTGTATATCCTATCGACCCAGAAATCCCAATGATCCACATATCAGAATTGCTGCCTCCCCTACCAGCTCTTTGGCAGTGTAGTTAATTGTGCTATCATCCTATTTCTAATCTCACTCACACGTGACATATTCTAATGTCTCCAAAATTCAAATATCCTTTCAGCACAACTCCATCAAGGCATTTTCTTTGAAGTGGATAGACTTGATAATAAAAAAAATTAAGTGTAATGTCAGGAAACTGAGACCACTGAATCAGTCCAATGACCAGAGGATCTGATAACTATCCCCACCACCAAGCGTATTTGAGAAGGCATACATATTGACCATCTGTTTGCAGATGAACGAGGATAAACAGAAGATTAAAAAATGTCAGAGCAGATGGATGTCATTCAACCTGTTTACTCAGCTTTGCTTTTCAATTAGATTCTACTTATTATGTTCCTTTCAATGGCAGCATCTTTACCCAGCACACCAGCGGGTCAGAAAGTTCCCAGTGTCGTTGTGTGCATAGTCCTGTGAAGGGAGTATCCAGTGCCAGGCAATAGGGTGTGGGGAGTCCCAGGGGTGGCACAACGAAAGACTGCATGTAGTGACAATGGACTGAGGGACTGAAAGGGATGGAATGGGTATTCAGGGACACTGCACTCAGACAAGTGGCCGGGCAAGATTCCTAAACGCCCAGAGGAACCCGTGAACCACGGCTGCTTTTACAAAACCCTGTCACATTTGCTGCATTTCTCCATCGAACAAAAGCAAAAATACTGTAGATGGTAGAAATCTGAAGCAAACACAGAGACGTACTGTGGAGAGAGAAAAGAGTTAATGTTCCTAATCCAGACACAGAAAGAATGTACAATGTACACAGATAGGGCCCAGAGATTGGAATTGAATCCGAGTCCCCAGCACTGTGAGGCAGCATCGCCGTGTCACCATGCAGCCCAATGATGGAAAAATGGGGATAGTATAGTTAGAGGCATGGATACTGTTCTCCGTGATCGGGATTGAAAGTCCTGAAGCTTGGGTTGTCTACCTGGTGCTCGGGTTTGGGATATCTCATCTGGGTTGCAGACTTGGAGCGGGAGGGGAATGATCCAGTGTTCAGGGTCCGTGTAGGTACCAACGACTGGACAAACAAATAATCATAAGAAGAGCGACGTGTAATACAGGATTGAACTACTATATTAGAATGCATGCAGTATAAGGAATAAGGTATACACGCTTGTGACTCATGCACTAATTGGCTGGAACGACAGAGTGGGCTTTACAGTGATATCGCTGCAAGAGGAGCAGGATTGGGAGCTGAATATTCAAGGATATTCATCCTGCCGAAGAATAGGCAGGTGGGCAGAGAGATCGAGTTGTCTCATTATTCAGAATGGAATTGAGTCAATGATCAATAATAAGAAATAAAGTACGGTCAGATGGTGTAGACTCTGTTTCGGTAGAATTGAGGAATCAAAAAGGTGAAAACATGCAGTTGGAGTTATATACAGGGAGCTGGGGTGCAAGATATACCAGGAGGTGGAAAGATCTGCAGGAAAGGTAAAATTATAGTGATCATGTGGAATTTCATTATGCAGGTTGACTGGGAATTCAGGTTGGCAGTGGTTCGCAAGAAAAGGAATTTGTGGAATGTCTATGAGATGGCCTCTTGGAGCAGCTTGTGTCGGCAGAGTAGATGAGGGGAGCTGAAGGTGAAGGAAATCGTCGGAGGCAATGATCATACTATGATTGAATTTACTCGGCAATTTCAGATGGAGAAGTTAGAATCAGAAGCAACGGTATTACCGCTGAATAAAGACAATTACAGAGACATGAGGGAGGAGCTGGATATAATTGACTGGGAGAAGGGCCGAGCAGGAAAGGCAGTGCAACAGCAATGACAGGAGACTTTTGGATTTTTGTTAGAGGCAAGGTAGTGGCATTGTTATAAACTTGGCTGTCTGGCAGAAAGCAGAGAGTGGGGATGAAATGGTCGTTATCATGATGGCAGCCGATGACAAGTGGTGTTCCACAAGGCTCAGTGTTGGAATGGTAACTTTTTACTCATTACGCTAACAATCTAGATGAGGGAATCGAAAGCATTCTGGCTAATTTTGCAGATGATGAAAAGATAGGAAAATGGACAGGTCGTGTTGAGGAGGCGGAGAGGCTGAAGAAGGATTTCAACAAGTGAAGAGATTGGCAAATGCATTCCAGTGTTGGAAAGTGTAAAGTCGTGAACTTTGGCACAAAGAATAGCGGCATGGTCTATTTTCTAAATTGGGAGAAAGTTCAGAAATCTGAAGTGAAAATGGATTTGGGAGTTCTCGTGTAGGGTTCTCTCAAGGTAAGCTTGCAGGTTGTGGCAACATCCAGGGCCAAAGGGACTGTACTGCGCTGTATTTTTCTATGTTCTATGTTTCTATATTTAGGAGTACAATAGCATTTATTATTGATGACATTTATTATGAGAGGAATTGATTATAAAACTGGTTACATACGGCTCTGGTGAGACCATATTTGGAGTATTGTGCGTACTATTGAGTGCGTATCTCAGGAAGGATGCACTGGCCCTGGAGTGTGTTCACAGGATCTTCACGAGAATGGTCGTAGGAATGAAAAGCTGATCGTATGAGGAATGTTTGAGGAGTCTGGATCTATACTCAATAAAGTTTAGAAGAATGAAAAGAATTGTAACGGAAGCATGCAAATACTGAATAACCTGGATAGAGTAGATATTGATAGATGTTTCCATTGGACGAGGACCCGAGAGCTCAGCCTTAGATGAAAGGGAACACCCTTTAGAACAGTGATTAGGAGAAATGTCTTTAACCAGAGAATGGCCATTTTTTGAAATTTATTGCCACAGAAGGCAGTGGGGCCAGGTTATTGATAATATTTGAGAAGGAGATAGATATGTATTGATTATCCAGGGGATCAATGGTTACAAAGAGAAGGTCGGAGAATGGGTCAGAGAAAAGTGTCAGCGATGATTGAATGGTAGTGCAGACTCGGTGGGCTAACTGGCTTCATGGCTGCTCCTTTGTCTTATGCTCCTTTTGCTCCGACTGACCATACTCCGTGAAATTTTCCCAGATCCTCAGTTGAGGATTTTTGCTGCTGGAAGTTACCTCAGAAACCCTGTCAACTAGAAATGTATTGAGCGAATCGCAAAACAGAAAGCACAAAACAGAAAGCAAACGGAACACAAACAAAATTGGCATACCTAATTTATTTTCAGACACAGCGAAGCATGAATGCTAAATGTGAGACAGTCCAGGGCATGAGTCATAAAGTAATCTCACAACTAACAACAGGGCGATTCCAAACTACTCTTTCAAACATACTGCAGCCCAAGTGCACCACCACTTCCCAGACAATGCTGTGAAGAGAGAAAAAAAGAACATAATAAGAATTGGCCATAAAAAGTGAATTTCACCAATCACAGTCTTGATTAGATTACCTTTCCCTTCCGATGTCTCCAGGTCGGAAATGAAGGAAATGGGAGAAATTCAATAACATATGACATCGAAATTCATTGGAGCGATTTTCCCATTAGCCAGAAAACCAAATAACAACGAGTCGAGTCACCGCAGGACTTTTCACAACAGCGACGAAATAACAGTCTCCATTCGGTTCCAGTAAAAACTCAACTTCCCTGGAACATAACGCAACAGTCGAGTTGCTTGCGATTTTCCGCGCGGGAGGCGAACACGCTCATGACAGCACAGACGCTTCCCCACACCACAATTAATTGCCCGGGAAGCAGGCCCATTTTTCTTTTGTTTTAAACATCAATACAGCAGAGATCGAAACAGCATTTTAACAAGCTGCGTTGTTGGAGTTGATCAGCAGAAATGGCAGCGGTGGGATTCGAACCCACGGGCCTATCGAGACTGAAGACTTAATCCAGCGCCTTAGACTGCTTAGCCACGCTACCAACCGGCCACACGAACGATTTTCTTGCATTTCCAATTGTGCTCCTGGATAACAACAGATGCAAAGTCACATGAAAAGGGTTCCATGATCCCTCTCCGACTCGCACAGCTGCTGGGATGTGCCCGTCTATAATATCAATTTCGCAGCAGATAATGATAGCCCATCAATCCAGACAAAAACCAATGGTAAGCTGAGTCTATCTTCTCAGACTCTTTTCAGCTCCAAATGTACCTGTGAGTGCGTGAGAACATATGATCGGTTATGATTTGGTCACATTACCATGAGCTGCTTGACATTACTGCAATTTCGATTCTTGCTTTGCTAAATGATTTCACCGATTGCTCGAAACAGGACGACCTTCACGTTTACACGGAACACGAAAGACACCAGACTACCGAGAAAATGCACAAAGCTGAGCAGGCCGTGTTCCACATCAAACCGTGCAACATAGTTTCAGTCACTGTGTCTGTTTTTCAGAATAAGAGTCCCAAAGAATGTTCTCCACACTAAAACCGGAGGTAGCATTACAATCCAAGAACGACAGATAACATTGTGAGGATGCTCTGACCTCGGAGCCAGTTCGAGATGCCCCTTTCCTTGCCTTTTTGCCTGAACCGTGCAATTTGCTCCAGAGATGTTCACACCTGGACATGAGTCACAGGGATACCAACTGAGTTGGAAACCGATGTGGGAATCGACGAGAAGCGACTCAATAAATTTTGCTAAATTCCATGGTGCTTTTTAGAAATGCAGTTTCTGTTCACCTCAATCTAAAAGGCATTTTCTGAACATAGTAACAGAAGTCAAAAGGTAATTACCTCACCCCACCCCCACTCCAGAAGAGTGCTAACTGCCCTTGAGTGCTTTTTGTTCTCGATGTGAAGAGTTCTCACGCCTGAGTCACCTTCACGTCTCTGGTTGCTGAGTGAATCACAAAGAAGGAATTTCACCAGAGCTGCAACTGCCTCACTTCCCCACTCGCCCTCCCCGTGTACATTTTCCTGCTTGTCAGTGATTTAAAGAAAACCAAATGGATGCGATGTCATTCTGTAGCCTCTCTGTCAATTCCTCCGTTTCAGTTCCGACGTGGCTTAGATCACGTGGCGCACCTTAATACTAGCGACGCTATGAATGCACAGGTCCAGAGGTTCCTCTGAGAGTGCAATTTCTTTCATTGCTGTTGCTGATTGAATGAGCCACTAACGTGCGAACTGCTCCAAAACATGAGTCAGGACCTCTGGTGCCAACTCTCGCACGTTGAATAACGACAGACAGCTTCCAAATGAGGTCTTTCAGAGACGACTTTGGGATACATTTGACAGACAGACAAGTTCAGAAATCCGTGATGCGCTGTGACACCAGCGCATCAGCTTCTTCCCTGTCTTTGAACCAGGGCGCCTGCGCAAGGAATGCAAATGCGGTACTGCGTATCGTGGAAGGATCAGAACGCGGTAACTACACTCTCAAACAGAATGGCATATGATCAGAACCAGGTTGGAGAAAAACTACAATGCTTTGCACAGTAATTAAATAGAATTGCATTAGATTACATTTCACGACGAGGGCAGATTTGTTCAAGCAAATTCGAAGGCAGGTTTGCAGATGGGAAAGCAAGCAAGAAAGTTCAGTTCTTGTCCATGTGAATGGCAGCAGTTGAAAAACAAGGCAGTTTCCGCTCAGTTTCGAACGAGGGACCTTTCGAGAGTTAGGCGAACGTGATGACCACAACACTAAAGAAACAAGCCGCCAGCACCTGTCCTGTCGTTCCGTGGCATCCACCACCTTTCTGTTTCCAATAGCTCGCTGTTGTCCAGCGTAATTTACATCTTGAAAACGTAAATAAAAAGACACCTGAAATTGATGACATAATATAGACAAGGATGTCTTCAATGTTTGGACCGTACGGTGAGGTGGAATAGGGTGGGTCGATTTGCAAATTACTGTTAGCACGTAATGTATTGAGCGAATCGCAAAACAGAAAGTATTTGACACGGAACACAAACAAAACTGGCAAACCAAATGCATTTTCAGACACAGCGAAGCATGAATGCTAAATGTGAGACAGTCCGAGGGCATGAGTCATAAAGTAATGTCACAACTAACAACAGGGCGATTCCAAACTACTCTTTCAAACATACAGGAGCCTTAGTGCACCACCACTTTCCAGACAATGCTGAAAAGAGAGAAAGAAAGAACCTAATAAGAATGGGCCATAAAAAGTGAATTTCACTATTCACAGTCTCGATTAGATTACCTTTCCCTTCCGATTTCTCCAGGATGGAAATGGTGGAAATGGGAGAAATTCAATAACATATGAAACCGAAATTCATTGGAACGATTTTCCCATTCGCAAGAAAACCAAATAATGACGAGTCGAGTCACCGCAGGACTTTGTTTCACAACAGCGATGAATAACAGTCTCCATTCGGTTCCAGTAAAAGCACAACTTGCCTGGAACATAAAGCAGCAGTAGAGCTGCTTGCGATTTTCCGTGCGGGAGGCGAGCACTACCATGACAGCACAGACACTTTGAGACAATCTGTACTCTCCCACACCACAGTTAACTCTCCAGGAATCGTACCCAATTTGTTAAAACCTCAACTTGCCAGGAACGTAAAGCAGCTTGAGCCCGCGATTTACCGTGTGCGAGGCGAAGACGATTATGACAAGATAGACACTGACCCCGTCTCCATAAAGCAAACTGCCAGTCCTGCTTTTTATTTCAACACGGCGCAGCCACAGAAATTGCAGTGGGGGACTCGAGCCTAAGCTTCTTTTGTAATTGATTTCTGAAGCAGGCGTCTCCGGCTCCAAGGCTCCCCTTCATAGGGCTGATTCGGTTCGAATAGTGAAATTTCCTGTGCCTGATCCGCAGGACACTCTGCAGGATTTTCAGACAGCGCAATCCTCGCTGTGACATGTACATGCTGGATAACATTCTGTTGTGTCATGTGTCCCGGCTTTGCCAATATCACCGATGTTTATCTCCATACATCCTGTTGGTCGAACTGTGATTCCAGTCAGAATCGCAAATGTGAAACAAAACACCTCAGCTGTGCTGGCTCTCTACAGAGATAAATGTGCTTCTCTTTTCGTATCATTCTCTTGCCTTCTCCCTGTAACTCTACATATTTTTACATTCAACATGAACATTGAATTAATTTTTCAACAACTCGATTGAAACTGCGTCTTTGTCAATGTCAGACCCTAACCATTCCCTCTGTGAAAACATTTCTCCTCATGTACATTTTTCTTCTTTTACTAATGTCTTAATACTCTGCCGAATCGTTCTCGATCCTTTCAGACGTAGGGAGCATTCCCCCTTCCTTATTCCCTCTGTCTAACCCACTCATGTCTTGGAAAGGTTTAATACGGCCAGCTTTTGGCCTTCTGCTCTCCAAGGAGACCTGTCCCAACTTTCCAAATGACCTTTATTGGTGACATTCCTCATATACCACACCATTCTCATCAACCTGTTCAGCGCTGTTTTCAATCATTTCACGTCCCCACTTCCTAACGTTTCACTCCCAGAACTGTGCGAATATCCAGATGGTGGATTAACTTAGATTGGGACTCTGTGGGTGAACAGCCGCTTACACTTGTCTGACTTCCACTACATGTGGTACTGTGCCATGCCCACTACAATGACACTTCTAACCCCAAAACTCAAAGGGATTTCAAAGGGTGCAACTTAATGATTTGCATCTTTTTTTTATCAAACAGTTGATAGGACGACCCAGCAAAAGTGAAATCAAACAACGAAGGGTCGATGGCGACTTGAAGTAAGACATTCTCACATGCCAGTATTAACACAAGCTGCTAAGCGAAGATCATTCCCTAGACACTCGTACATTGCCAACATCAAACCAGCTGAGATTCGGTCAGGTCCAACTACATCCCAATTTGTTCTCAGATTTCTAAGCATCAAAGTATTTTAAGAATATCGCCTTGTCATTTTGTCTCCTTGTTCACAGAACAGTACTGTTTATCCCGTCTGCTTGGACTAAGTTGTCTCCATCGGCAGAGTATTCAGCTATTTCCCTCCACCGGCAAGCAGTGTGAGGAGAGGCAAGTGTGGTTACACTTTAAAGCTCGCTCTCATCGGCACGGCGAGTTCCATCAAGTGTTGGGAATCAGCAAGTTTGATTGGGAGCTTCCTGCAAATATCATTTATCTGAGTCAACGATAAAGATGTTGAGCTGGTGGGTAAGAACAAATGTACTCCGGACTCTCTAACCTCAGGTAAAGTCATATGAGGACATTTTTGTGCAGCCTGTTTGCTGTTCAAAATCCATCTTCACACAGCAATCCTGCAGAAAGGCTTTTGTAACAGTAACATCGACTTCTTTGCTGCAATCGGGCAGCAGTTAACATCTGAGCCCCAACTTTCCCAGGTAAAGACAATCCGAGTGAAAGTCTCACTCACTGAGAACCATCCCCACGTCCCTGACCTGCGGGTTTCAGACAGTTTAACGCAGAAGACAGGGTAAACAATGAGACTTTATTTCACCATCAGCCACTCTGTCCCAGAGACAGGAAGAGGGACAGCATCAATGCGTGGCGTCACTCACGCGCCTTTCGAAGCTGTTCAGCCCATCGAATCCATAGTGACTCTCTGCCGCTTGTGTATCCCTGTGGTTATTCATAGTTGGTGATGTATGTCCGAATAATGCGGAGCTGTCCCTGTATCGCAATTCTGTCTCCAACAAATTGATCCAATTGCAAGTCACAGCTTTTCATTTCACAGGGAGAACACTGCTGTGTGAAACGGCGTGGGGAATAGTTGCAGGACGTCATGCGCATAGAGCACTCTACAACTGATGTGTCGCACCTTCACCTGTTTATTCCCAGCTCTGGCAAGAGATTTTGCGAATCAGATCAGACCACACGGACAGAGAACAGGGAAAGAGCTTCCAGAACTTCACAAGTGTGTTTCCTCATTTCTGTAAATTTCCCGTGTGTATCAGTATGAAATATTCATTTCAGATACATTGAATGAAAGGAAACGGAAAGTGAAACAACATGCAATGCGTAGAATGGAGATCTATTATAGAGAAACACTGGAGAGGACAGTACACACACTGAAACATGGAATTGTCAACGAGTAGAGGATGTTTTCAATCATTAATTTCATGGTTATGAGTCCAATACGCTCCCGCTGGGCCGCTCTGTTAGCGCTGACCATAGCAGTTTCATGCAGTCTTCAGCTTTTCGTCTGGCGTGTGGCTTGTACCTCAGAAGATGATTTCAAAAGGCCTTCACTATTATTGTGTGACACACTGTGGCGCAGATGTATTTTGGTTGTGTCAATATAACCTGTGACTAACTTGCCACATTCTGTTGGTTTAACTGTGATTTCACTCAGAATCACAAAATATGTCACAGTGTAAAGTGAGGCCATGCAGCCCCCAAACAATTAGGAAATGTCTATGGTGGTCGATTGATTGACTTTATTTGATTGATTGATTGTCACATGAACCTCAGTACAGTGAAAACTTTTGTTTGCGATTGGTAAAGGCAGATCATACTAATCAAGGACATGTAGATCACAGCATAAGTAAAACAGAATTTTGGCCAGATTAAGGCTTTCAGGTTACTCCGCACAGGACGTGCACTCGGCAAAATCCACAGTAACAGGATCAACATCATTAGGGAATCCATTTCTCAGTCTTGTAACGACTTCCAAGAAGTTGCTGTTGCGTGTCTTTAAGCTTTGGTACCTTGTTCTGAACTCGATCTCATCAAAATTATACATTCTGAGTCAAAAATAGAACCAAATGCAAAACTCCAGTGCTCAAGTGTGACTTCTCACACGTACATCACCCATCCGAGGCGATATCACACCCAAAACCAACAAGCCAGAACCGCAACAAAAGCATGATCCATAAATCAGGTGAATTTCCTTGTTTAAAAAATAGGGTTTTTCTGTTGTTTCGGAGGGAAAGCCGCACTGAGTTTTAATAGCAGCTACCTGCCATTCTGACTTCCGGTTCCCCGGAGGCTGTGCTCGCCACGTCCTTTGCGAGCGGACTCCCATCATTGGCAGCTGGACGAACTCAGCTTCAATTGGCAATTAGTGTTATGGGAGAGAAACATGAACGCGCTTTTCAGCACACTATCAAACACGGGGTTGTGGAGCGCGGGAGGGTGTTAGAGGTAGTGGGGGTTTTGGAAATTCTGGAAAGCTGTACAAAAGAGAGATCACGCATCCACAGGACTTAATATTCTTTTGGGAACCTTGTGTAAATAATGCCATCTGAGACAGATGGAAGTGCGAAGAACTGCAGGGAAAGAGAGAATCTCTCCCAGTCATCTGTGTCTGTGTCCTTCTCGAAGTCACAGCGAGGGCTCTGCTGTCTGAATCAGCATGGGATGTTACTGCAGCGAGTCCATTCGCTCAGGCACGTTTCATCTGATGTGTATAAGCTTTATCACATTACCCCAAGCTCAGAGAGTAGATTTCACAGCTCACATCATCCCAGAGTGACAGCGAACAGAAGAAAGCGATTCAGACCGTCATCTGAACACCTCCAGGGGAGAAAACGGATATAGGAGAGCAAACAGTCACGACCAGTGCATGCTCCCAACATTTACAATCTTGGTCTGTGTGACAACAAAAGCAGGAAACTGGAACTGTTTATCTTACTTCTTAAAACAGGCGTGAAAATTTGCAGAGCATAAATACGTATACCTGCTGTGAGTGAAATGATGAACAGCAGAGTACAGTGCACAGAGTATGGTCTGACCTCTGGGTTATGGGCTCAGCACGCTCCAACTGTGACCCTCTGCTCACCGGGTTTGAGCACAAACAAAGGAATGACTCAGTGACAAATTCTGTTGAAACGGATTCTGTGAGGAATTGAAAGCGATGGAATGAAAAGCCCCTTGAGAGCGGGATGTAACATTAACTGTGAAGGGGTATTTTTTCAGACTGGAGGAGAGTGCGCAGTGCTGTTTCCATGGGTCAATATCAGGGTAGATAGATTGAATCAGCGTCGAATTTTATTGTAGGGAGCCATGTCGCTTAGACATACTGCATCTTTTCTTCAACGGTACAAAAGCACGGACCTTTTGTGCAGACGGGACAACTTGAAAATCGGTAATGAGGCAAACTGCACGAATGAGCGAAATAACAAAGCAACCACAGGAACTGGTGTTACATGACGGGGTAAAGCCGATCTGCTAATGTAAAACAGCAAAACAGGAAGGATTCACCCCGTGCTGTATTCTGTTAAAATTCAAGAGGCAAAGAAATATCCCCAAAATCACTATTTAAAGTTAAAAATAAGAACTTTATTTTTTTTAACATTTGACAGAGAAAATCAACTTACAACTACTTACAACTCCTTTCTCTGAACCGGCCTTTAACCTTTTGCTCTACAATACCTTCCCCATCCACGACCCCATTAACATTTACAAAAAGTTTCAAATTTAAATACCAACCAGTTGTCGAATCTTCTCTTTGTATCTTCCTCTGCAGATTTTTTCTCCAGGTCGGTGTTGATGATTTTTTTCTATGTAATCTATTTCTCCAGATAAGCACCTCTTGGAGATTTTACTAACATCCTACATCTGTTGGTCTTTTAGCTGCTCTCTTTGCTGTTCTTTGCCGCTCTGGGTAACTGTTCCAAATAACCGATATTTGTCCCACTAAACGTCGGATCGTTTAATTGGTTTTAACATTGTAAATATACCACATTCTAACTTGATTGGGGCATAATTTAAACTGATTGGCCGAATTCGAATTTGTTTTTTGTATCCATGTAACACAGCTCTTAGTTGTTTCGACCAAATGTTATGTTGTTACCTTGTTCTGGACTCCTTGCTCCTTGTGCTAGCCAGGCATTTCAGCGCCATTAAAAGTACATTACATCCAAAACTTCATAACACTGGCATTTGCCAAACAGTCGATTTCGCTCAACATCGCTCTCTGTCAATATCATGTGCCGAGATTTGAACCATCTCTGGTCTATGTTAAACAAAACTGCCAAATTCACATAACCTCAGATTTAACACGCCCCCTTATGTATGCCTTACAATATTAATTGATTCCTCACTGTGTTACTTCAGCAGACGTTGAGAAGAAATAAAATTGAGAACAACAGTCACCTGCGTGACTGCAAGTTGACCCAATGTTGCTGCAGCCAACCGATTCGGCTGTAAGTGAAATAGTCCACACCTTTCCTGTAACAATAATGTGATAAGTTTTCATGAGCTGAATTAGACCCAACATCATTTCTCAGGACGAAATTTACTGGGATATAGACATGCTAAAATACACTGGGGTTGGGGTGGGGGGCGCGGAAGGTGGAATATGGTTAGGAAGGATATGGTCAGAGTTCCCTTGATACAAAATCGTTAGAGAAGACGGAAATGAGATTTACTGGGAGATAAAGCCACGAGAAAAGAAAAAGAAGCGATTTAATGGGATGGTGGAATATATGTAGAATCACACGACACAAATCAGGAATGACTGAGTTGTATCCTAATGCATGTTTTCTAGCTGATGTGAGGTTGGTATGGTAAATAGGAGGGAAATCCCCTCGTTCATGTGAGTGTATAACTAGAGGTTGGATCTTCAAATCCAGCGAGGAATGACAAAGAAGTTTACATCAGGTACTTTTCATTCTGAGAGTTATTGAAATCGGAGATGGATTTTCAGAATGAAAAAAAAAACATCTTAGAAGACGATTCCAGCATATTTGAAAGGCCACGTGCAGACACACAAGGAGCGAATTTAACAGGGACAGGGATTCTGGGCTGCCTGGATGTGTCACACTCAATAATTGTTTAACATCCATCGGAAATAAATTGCATAACACCGGCAACTGAACATGTTAAGTGTAAGAAGAGCTGGTGGTGTTGAAAGGTGCAGCAGTTGGTTCGACGTGGACTACTACAAATTGTTAATGTACTGAGCTGTTTGTTTTGGCTTTGCATTAAATGGAGGCCGGTTCGCTCAGTCCACTGGGTAACTGGTTTATGGTATAGAGTGAGACTAACAACGTGGGATTAATTGTCGCACTGTCTCAGGTTGCCATAAGGATCATCATCTCCACCGCTCAAGGGATCTGGAATACAATGGTGACTCTAGTGAGTAGGAATGGACCTGTCGATGTCAAGCATCATTATCATTGCCATCTGTTGCCTTGAACATTTGTTCACAATAACCAGGAACGGGACTGAGTCCATTTAATACTCACTGATCTCCTCCCGAAAAATCAAGCGACAAGATTCGTCCTTATTCCTGTTTGAACCCTCTGTCCTGCACAGAGCAAAACTATTTGTCATGACTTTACCAGATTCACTGACAACATTCACTCTACTCAAAGATATTAATCTAATTCCTTTCGAACGGTATAATGAGCTGTGTGAGTTTGCAGCAAACAGAATAATATGAAACGTGTTTAACAGCCTTTCCAAGAATGTAATCAAGAGTGTCAGAGATTTGAAAAAGGTCATCAAGCTAAAATATCACCTGGTTCTCGCTCCACAGATGGATAATCATCCGGGGAGTATGTGCAGTTTTACGGTTAATAATTGATACCTTTCCCAAACACAGAACAATCCCACAAATCGGAAGTTGGAGTTTTAGAATCGATGTTGCTTTATTCGAAATTCTTCTTCAACTACGCTTCAGTCCAGTTCTCCAATAATTCCTGATTAACGTCAGTAACAGCAGCTTTAGACATGTATTGAAATTACAACTGAGGCACGTTTACACGCTGTTAAGTACCAAGCGCTGATCAGTTGCTCCACTGGAGCCGTCGGCAGCAAGCCTCCAAAGTGCTCTACTCGTACCTCTGGGACCCGCCTGTTCTACATTTGCGGTGGTTCTGAAATTTAAGCGAAGGAAGTGGAGTATAAACTGATATGGACCTGTGACTATTCGAGCATCAGGTTCAGTAAAAGGGACACAGAAAAATCATGCGCAAAATAGACTTGATTGAAAACTGGGTTTCCGTGGGTCTCTGCGTTGTTTACAGACAATGGTATATTATCGCTGTCACGGGGCTTCTCATTCGGTCTGCTTCAATTTGGCGCAGAATACGATTCAATGACTCTTCACTAACTTCATTCTGCAAGTTCCTACAGACAACATGAAACATACTGCACTCATCATCAATTTCACCAGGGCGACATCCAAGGACATGATGCAAAGTTTTCATGAATACTGAAGATATAAGAATGTCATGTAAGAGTAAATTGAATTTCAGTTTAAATTGTAAAGTGATAAGAATCCAGAGAAAGATACTGAATTTCCCAAATTCATGTTTATTACCGGGCCAGAACTGTAGCCAGGCAAAGGGGATTCTTTTTCCTGAATCCCCAATATCCACACGGTCGTTTGCTCCATGTGTCCAGTTGGAAACCTGTGTGAAGAAGCATGCAGTCTGACAGAGCGCCTTGGAGAATCCTCCACTGTCTGATCTAAAGCTGCAACAGGAGCTGTGTATTCCAGCTGTGAGAGCAGTGGGTTAAAAGGGAGGACCTTGGCATTCCGTGGTGTAGATTCACAGGGTCCTCATCATGTTATCGTTTAAAACCCTCTGTCAGAAACAGCACAGACAGTGAGGAATAGGAGGGGTCCATTTTGCCCGCCAGATCTACCCCGCCATTTGATGTCACCATGGCCGACCGAATACATCAATGTATTTTCCCAGCATTCACATCAACCTGTCGCCCAAAGGGAAAAAGACATTGAATAAAGCGAAAAACGCTGTGCAACTGTGGGAGGGAAATGTGTTTAGTGTCAGTGAGCTTCTGCAGTAGGTTTTGTGAGTGAGAAACCAATTCTGGGTTGATCATGTTTCAAATGATATGATTCCCATAAAACTCACTAACCAGAAAGTGAGGAATCTTCTCTGGTCAGTAGCAAGGACGAGAACTCCAGACGACGGGAACTAATGATGAATCAGCAGATCAATCATTCATTCAGCTGAAATCTGAACTAAACTCCGATTCTGGTGTAACTGAAACACAAACAAATTGAAACGCAACCTTAATAGTGCAGTAAAAGTCCAACACATCTTTCATTGTGCCACAGAGCTGTGCTAGCCTCCATTTTACTGCACCCAACTTTGCGGTGTTCAAGTCTTTCATCAAACATCTGTTTATCCTCGCCCCACTTTCCAGCGGCTGGTCCTTATCCGTGCATGTTCTTGCTCCTCAAGTGTTCGGCTAAATAGTCCTGATTTATTTTGATGACCCTTAGCTTTACCACACGTTCAAATAGTGAGTTCCAGACAAATAACACTCTCAGGATGTAAACATTCTTCCTAAATCTTCCCTGGACATCCTATCTCTCGCGTTTTATCCATGATCCCTGGTGGGCGGCACGGTGGCACAGTGGTTAGCGCTGCTGCCTCGCAGTGCCAGAGACCCGGGTTCAATTCCCGCCTCAGGCGACTGACTGTGTGGTGTTTGCACGTTCTCCCCGTGTCTGCGTGGGTTTCCTCTCACAGTCACAAAGATGTGCAGTTCAGGTGAACTGGCCATGCTAAATGGCCCATAGTGTTAAGTAAGGGGTAAATGTAGGGGCATGGGTGGGTTGCGTTAATTAATTCCTCTCTCAGCTTTCTCTGCTATCAGATAAAGAGCCCCAGTCCAGCTCATCTATCTTTGCAGTGGCGTGAGTGTAGTGCTTTAAGAGCACAGCAGGTCAGGCAGCATCCGAGGAGCAGGAGAATCGATGTATCAGGAATGAGGCTTTTGAGTCGGGGTTGAGGGAGGGGAATGGGATTGGCGGTCAGGTAGCTGGGAAAGTAAGAGATGGATGAAGATGAGGGAGAATGTGATAGTTCAGAGGGGGGATTGTTGGCTGGATCCAGAGAGCAGTGCCCAGTTAGAGGTTTTGGACTGCGATAATGAGGAATCTATTAAAATACACATTTATCCCATGTGGTTTCAGGGTCCTAAAGTGGAATATGAGACGTTCTTTCTCCAGGCATCGGCTGGTAATGCAATGGCGGTGGCTTGTGCCCGAAACATCGATTCTCTTCTCCTCAGATACTGTCTGACGTGCTGTGCTTTTGCAGCACTGCACTCTCGACTCTTAGCTCCGGCACCTGCAGCCCTCACTTTCACTTATCTTCGCAGGGGGATTGGTCGAGCTCAGGCACCACGTTGGTAAATCTCCTCTGACCACCCTCCAGTGCAAACACACGCTTCCTGAAGGCTGGCAATCAGAACAGAGTAAAGTTATCAAAAGAAAAGCAGAAATATCGGAACAAAACCAGCAGTTCTAGTGCATCTGTGGAGAGATTTTCGAGCCAAACGATCCGCCTTTGGAACGAATGGTATGTGCAGGTGGGGCAGGAACGTGAAAGAAGGTGGACACGGTCTAAAATGATTGAACTCGATGTTGGGTACTGAAGATTGCACGGTGTCTCAGCAGGAAATGACGTGCCTCTCTTCCAACTCATGCTGTGCTATGCGGGAGCTCTGCAGCAGACCAAACTGAAATGGAGGCATGGGAACACATTGGAAGTGGCAGTGACAGGAACCTAGAAGCTCAAGGACTTTTTTGCTTACAGACAGAACAAAGGTGTACACACGTTTGTCACCCGCTCTGTTTTTCCCTCCCCTATCCAGATGATATCACATTGTGAGCTGGAAATGCAGTTTGCTAAATTGAGTGATGGACAGATAAATCACTGGAACCTTACACAGTGATGAGAGACGTCGTAAACGAGAAACATTACACCTTCTGTGATTTCGTGGAATGGTGCCATATGGGGAAGTGCTGAGGATCAAAGAGGATTGGACGAGGTGTACAGAGAGAAATTGTCCTGCATAGTGCCGGTATTCAGTAGTAGGTTAGTAGGGAAAGGGCAGTAGAATGTATATCTTCCTGATCTACCGTCTATAAATAAACACTCACTATGGAGAAAAAGTATGTGATGATTTTCATTTCAACACCGACACTAGGTACAGTTTGCAGAAGTCACGTATTTGCAATGTCACTATCACTCTGTCTCCCCGGGAGCAGTAGTACTCCCACACGCTGATTCAGACAGCACAGTTATTACTGTGACATGTCCCTTCGAGGGTGGAAGTGCAGGTATTAATAACCCGTACTTTGAACGGAGTATCTGTATTGCTCAATAACAATCACTTAACTATCCTAAGTCCTTTTTGAATCACTTGACCCATAGCCTTATAGGTCTTGGCATCACAAATTTACATCTAAATACTTCAGAAAGTTATGTAGATTTCTGCCTCTTCGATCCTTGCATACACTGTGTTCCAGATTTCAATCACCCACTGTTTGAAAACGTTTTTCCACGCATTCACTCTAATCTTTCTGCCTCTGACCTTAAATCGATTGCCTTCCGTGATCGAAATCTCCATCAAAGTGAAGCATATATTTCAGTCAATGCTATCCATATCCCTCAGTACATTTTACATCTTAATCATGCCCCCTTCAATCTCCTCTTCTCGAAGAAAAACAACTCCAGTTTGTCCAATCTCTCTTCTTCAGCCCAGACAATATCCTAGCAAATCTTCCCAGCATCGTTTCCAGTGCTATCACATCCCTGCTATAATGTGAATTGCATAACTACACACAATATTCTCTCCAGAGCCGAATGAACAAATGAAATAAATGATGTGGAAGTCGACAAATACTGGCGTTTTTTTATTTACGTTTATTTTCGCTGGTCCATGTCAGTAAAAGCTGCTGCATGAGGATTGATCTCACAACCGCGGTATCAAAATTAATCAACAGTTTTGAAGGTCCCAATGGTGAGATTTGGGCATGGTCACAGACTGAACGAAGTCAATGTGAAAGTGATTGTAAGGGAAATGGGAGGGGATCTTAAAGGAGGTAAGTGATTGCGGGAGGGAGGGAATTCTCCGAGAATGGATGAGTCTAAATCCTGATATATGACTCGCAGAGATGTGAGAGACATAGGGGTTTGATGGAAAAAATATCATAATCTTTGAGATTGATTTCATGTAAAATCAGCTAATTCTGTGTTTCTTTAGCATGAGTCACAAGGAATAAAATGCAGCGACTCGAATTCGAACTAGCTTCCTGCGGCCACAATGCAGAATATTTATGCAAGCTCGTGAAATACTGAGGCTGGGAGAACTTCTGGTCAAAAGAAGGGCAGATTGATCTCAATTAATTATATTGTTAAGATTCAGAAGCAGCAGCAACCCGCACTGAGGATTGGCTCAGAGAAAGCGTGCTGGAGCCTTAAGTGAGAGGTCGATGTGTTCAAAGCATTCTAAGAGATTTTCTCTAACAAGGCGGTATTTTGTTACTTTGACAGTAAGAACTGCTTTTGCTCACATCGTCTCCACATCAGTCTATTGCTCCAGTGAACACTCCAATACAGCGTACATTGTTTCCATTCCAACATAGAAACACATTCTACTCTCTCTCCACCTGAGATAATCTGAATTAACAATGTCATTCTTTGAGTGGAGATATATAGCAGGGAGTTGTTAGTGCAGCGGTGATCTATTGGGCGAGTAATCTTTAGAGACTCGAGCGTGGCAGCTGCTCTTATTTAAATTCGATGAATAAAATCTGGAAAATAAACCCAATCTCAGGAACAGAGACAATAACTTTATATTGCTGAAAACTCATTCATTCAAGTCCCTTCGAAAGGGAAATCTGCGAACCATAACGAGTCCTGTCAACATGTGACTCCAGACCCACAACAATGCGGTTCATCCATGAATGCCCTCTGACTCAGTTCAAAGAGAATTAAGAATGAACAACAAATGCTCCTCAGACCAATGATAGCCACATTCCGTGGGAGAATAAGGAAGAATAAAAATACATGGGGAACGGGGAAAATGGGAATCGTGTCTGTGTGGACTCGAATTCAATTGATTATCAAATTAAATAGACACAAGGATACAAGCAGCACCAAGAAGTCAGGGCCATGGGTGGTCTGCAGGAAGGGATTCAATTACCCGCTGAGGTGTAAACTCACTTACTCAGTCACAGTGTGCACAGGTCATTCACCATTCCCATATGTGAGAAGTGATCACTCTGGAGACCAACTGACGGAGTCACCAGTAAGTTTACAAATTACAGCAGGAGTTCGATTCTGCTGTTATTGCAGCTGTTATCCCAATCATGTTTGGATGCGTGTTTGCAGTGGAGCTCCACTGTTTTCTGATGTAGACCAATGATTCAGACTTAGTTGTAGGAGACATGATTTAGACGTTTGCTGATGATGCAACAATTAGTCGTGTAGTTGACTATGACTAAGAATGTCAGAGACTGCAGGGATGCATCAATCATGTAGAAAGGAAAAAAGGCGAATGGAATTGAATCCAGACCAATGAGTGTTCACGAAATTGGGGAGAAGAAACAATTACAGTGAGTATTCTGTGTGGTGTAGACAGACAAAGAGATCTTGGAGTGGACATTCATGATCACTTAAAATGAATGGACAGGGAATCAGTTGGACGGAATTGTGTACTGTAGATGCTGGAGATCATAGTCAAGATCGGGTAGTGTTGAAGAAGCACAGCAGGTCAGGCTGCATCCGAGTTTCAGAATAAAATGACGTTTTGGACAAAAGGCCTTCATCAGGATTAAGGCTAATCGCCGTGAGGTTGGAGAGATAAATGGAAGGGGTGGGGCTTGGGAGAATTTAGCTGACAGTGCAATAGGTGGATGGAGGTGGGGATAAGAGTGCTAGGTCGGAGAAGAGGGTGGAGCGGATAGGTAGGAAGGAAGATACACATGTGGGAAAGGTCAGTAGGACGGTGCCAAGCTGGAAGGTTGAAACTAAGGTAAGATGGGGGAGGGGAAATGAGAAAACTGGTGAAATCAACATTGATGCAACGGGATTGAAGTGTCATGAGGCAGAAGATGAGACGTTCTTCCACCAGGCGTCGGGTGGTGAGGGAGTGGCGGTGGAGGAGGCCCAGGACCTGCATGTCCTCGGGAGAGTGGTGGGGGAGTTGAAGTGTTCGGTCAGGGGCGTTGGGGTTGATTGTTGCCGTTGTCCTGGAGATGTTTTCTGAAGCACTCTGCGAGAAGGTGCCCGGTGGCCCCACTGTAGAGGAAACTGCATCGGGAGCGATGAATGCAATAAATGACATGTGTGGAAGTGCAGGTGAAATTTTGATGGATCTGGAAGGCTTCTTTGGGGCATTGGGTGGAGGTGGAGGGTGTGTTGGCTAAGATTTTGCAATTCCTGTGGTGGCAGAGGAAGGTGCTGGGAGGGGAGGGTGGGTCATTGGAGGGCGTGGACTTGAGCAGGTAGTCGTGGAGGGAACCGTCTTGGTGGAAAGTAGATGGGGTGAGGAGGGAAAAATATCTTTGGAGGTCAGTATTATTGATGTTTTTTTTACAAACCCACGGACTCCCACAGCTATCTGGATTACACCTCCTCCCAACCCACCTCCTGCACAAATGCTATCCTGTATTCACAACTCCTCTGCCTCCACCGCATCTGCTCCGAGAGGACCAGTTCCACCACAGAACACACCAGATGACCTCTTTCTTTAATGACCGGAGCTTCCCCTCCCCTGTGGTTGAAGATGCTCTCTAACGCATCTCAGCCATGTCCTGCATCTCCATCCATGAACCCCACACCCACAAACACAACAAGAACAGAACAAGGACAGAGAAAGATCCTCTCCTTCCATTCCACCCATCCTCATATAAATCACATCATCTGCCGACATTTACGCAACCTCAAAATTGACCCCACAACCAGAAATATATTTCCCGTCTCCGAACCTATCCGCTTTCCACAAAGACCTTTCCCTCTGTGAATACCTGTTCATGTCCACACCTTCCAATGGATGACCATTTCCTTCCGGCACCTTCCCCTGTCACAGCAGGAATTGCAAAACCTGCACCCACATGTTCCCCCTCACCTCTGTCCAAGGCTGCAATGGAGCCTTCCACATCCATAAAAGGTTCACCTGCACTTCCACACTTGTCATTTGTTGTATCTGCTGCTCCAGATGCCGTCTCCTCTGAATTGGGGAGACAGGATGTCTTCTGACAGAGCACTTCAGAGAACATCTGTACGACACCTGCAAGATTCATCTCCACTGCCCCATGGTCAAAGATTTGAACTCCCCCTGCCACTCTCCCGAGGACATGCAGGTCCTGGACCACCTCCTTCGCCACTCCCTCACCACCCGACGCCTGGAGGAAGAACGCCTCACCTTCATCCTCGGGAACATTCAGCCCCATGGCATCAATGTGGAATTCATCAGTTTCCTCATTACCTCTCCCTATCTTATCCCAGTTCTAACCTTCCAGCTCAGCACCGTCCTCCTGACCTGGTCCCACCTGTGTATCTTCATTCCCCCATCCGCTCCACTTCCTCTCCGACGTATCACCTTCACTCCCGCCTCCATCCACCTACTGAACTCTCAGCTACCTTCTCCCCAGACCCACCCCCTCCCATTTATCTCTCCACCCCATTGGCTCCCGATCTCATTGCTGATGAATGGCTTTTGCCTGAAACATTATTTTTTCCTCAGCTGCTGCCGGGCATGCTGTGCATCTCCAGCACCACTTTCATCTTGAGGGAAATCATTTGATTGAGATGTTTTTAGGATATTTTCTATTGTTGACCACAGGCTGTGGACGGTAGTAAAATTTTAGCAAACGCAAGTTTAGTGAACAGTTGAAGGACTGAGTGCAAGTCTGGTCACCGCATTAATCAACATTTATTAAATTTTACGACACAAGATGGAGGGCTGAAGTATGCAACTTTGCCCATCAAGACTGCTTCACTATTCAATGAGTTTATCACTGAATTCTTTACAAGTCAGGGTGCTATGGGCCTTGGAGGGAAACTTGCAAATGGTTGCGCTTCGTTGCATCTTCCAACCTTGTCCTTATAATCAATACTGCAGTTGAGCTTTAATGTTCTGTCAAAAATGCCCGGATGACTTATTCCAGTGCATCGTGTAATTGGTGCACTCTCTGAAATTGTGCCTTAGCGGTGAAAGGAATAAATATTCAGGTATTGAATAGGGTACAATCAATTGACTGCATTGTCGTGAATGGTGTCCAGTTCCTTCAGTCTAATAGAAGTTACACCCATCTCGGCAAATGGAGAGAGTTCAGTTCCACATCTCATTTGTGCCTTGCAGACGATATAGGATTCACGGAACAATGAGTTGAGTTTATAATCAAAAATTGTCTACCAACGGACATGTTTTTGTTGTCAAAGTGATTATGTGGAGTCATAGATTCATAGAGATGTAAAGCATGGAAACAGACCCTTCGGTCAAACCCGTCCATGCCTAACAGACATACCTGAACAATCTAATCCCTCCTGCCAGCACCCGGCCCATATCCCTCCAAACCCTTCCTATTCATATACCCATCCAAATGCCTCTTAAAAGTTGCAATTGTACCAGCCTCCACCACATCCTCTGGCAGCTTATTCCATACATGTCCCACCCTCTGCGTGAAAAAGTTGCCCCTTAGGTCTCTTTTATGTCTTTCCCCTCTCACACTAAACCTATGCCCTCTAGTTCTGGATTCCCCAACCCCAGGGAAAACACATTGTCTATTTATTCTATCCATGCCGCTCATAATTTTGTAAACCTCTATAAGGTCACCGCTCAGCCTCTGACGCTACAGGGAAAACAGCCCAGCCTGTTCTGCCTCTCCCTGTAGCTCAAATCCTCCAAATCTGGCAATATCCTTGTAAATCTTTTCTGAACCCTTTCAAGTTTCACAACATCTTTCCGATAGGAAGGAGACCAGAATTGCACGCAATATTCCAACAGTGGCCTAACCAATGTCCTGTACAGCCGCAACATGTCCTCGCAACTCCTGTTCTTAATACTCTGACAAATAAAGGAAAGCATACAAAACGCCTTCTTCACTATCCTATCTACCTGCGAATCCACTTTCAAGGAGCTATGAACCTGCACTCCAAGGTCTCTTTATTCAGCAACACTCCCTTGGAACTTACCATTAAGTGTATCATACTGCTAAGATTTGCTTTCCCAAAATGCAGCAACTCGCTTTTATCCGAATTAAAGCCCATCTGCCACTTCTCAGCTCATTGGCCCATCTGGTCCAGGTCCTGTTGTAATCTGAGGTAACCCTCTTTGCTGTCCACGACACCTCCAATTTTGTGTCATCTGCAAACTTACTAACTGTACCTCTTATGCTTTCATCGAAATCATTTATGCAAATGACAAAACGTAGAGGACCCAGCACCGATCCTTGTGGCACTCCACTGGTCACAGGCCTCCAGTCTGAAAAACAATCCTCCACCACCACCCGCTGTCTTGTATCTTTGAGCCAGTTCTGTATCCAAATGGCCAATTCTCCCTGTATTCCACGAGATCTAACCTTGCTAATCAGTCTCCATGGGGACTCAAGTGGAACGCCTTACTGAAGTCCATATGGATCACATCTCCTGCTCAGCCCTCATCAATCTTCTTTGTTAATTCTTCAAGAAACTCAATCAAGTTTGTGAGACATGATTTCCCACGCACAAAGCCATGTTGACTATCCCAAATCAGTCCTTGCCTTTCCACATACATGTATGTCCTGTCCCTCAGGATTCCCTCCAACAACTTGCCCACCACCGAGGTTAGGCTCATAGCCAGTCTTAATCCCTTTTTCCTAAATATTAGCTACATAGACGATTACACAGGGGAATTCCGTTGCAGTAAAACCATTGAATATCAATGGGATATGATTAGGTTCTCATTTGTCAGAGTTATCATTACTGTATTCCGTCCTTGAGTGGACCAATCTGATTCCAATCACTATCTGATTTTAATTTCCAATTCTCTTCTGTCCTTGACATTTCAACCGTTGCCTCATATAAATGTCTCAACCTGCCTTAATAATATGTAATGACGCTGCAGCGGACAGCAGACATTTACGGGGATGTTGCCAACACTGGAGAAAATGGAGCTTCGTGGAATTATTTTTTAGCCTGGGATTATTCTCCTGGAAACAAAGGAGGCGGAGGGGAACTCTATAATCACATAATTACATTTGTAAACGTTCAATATTCGTGGGACCTTGACAGGGTAGATACGGGCAGGTGGTTTACCCTCTGGTATGAAGAGCACGAGAGGACATGAATTCAGAATTAGTTATTGCCTATTTAGTTCAGAAATGTGTAGTAATTTCTTAGCTCAGAGGCCAGTGAATCGGTGGAACTCTTTATCGAAACTGTTGTTGAGGCTGAGTTGTTGTGTATTTTCAAACTGCGCCAGACACATATTTAACCAGAAAGACGATGAAGCTCTGTCGAGGTAAGGCAGGAGAATGGAGTTGAGGATTATCAGATCAGCCATGAGTTCGTTGAATAGTAGAGCAGACTCGATGGGCTGAATGGCCGACTTCCAATCCTACATCATTTGGCCTAACGCAGTATTTTATTGATAAGTTTTGAATTCTGAGGTGATGGGAAGAAGTGATAGAAAAGGCTTCTCAAACTGATCTGACAGATCAGGAACTAGGCTTATAAGCTCATGAACAAGAAATGTGCTGTGGCCTGAACATAACAAATGGCACTGGGCACACCATAGGTGAGTATGTGCAGAAGGTGTGATTGTTAACAAAATTGGCGGATCTAATGTTGTTGGCAAGTTGGTGATCATGCTGAATGATGGACCACGGTATGATTTACAGAGCAATAGTTTGTGAAAGAATGAAAGGTTTGTTTCATTGGAGAAGTTTTCTGCAGTTCCAATTCCAATTGACTGTTTGAAATACTGATCAGGCCTTAGTGTAGAGTATTACATCAAAATACTCATTCACAATCCCAATGGATAAACTATTGTTCTCGATCTCTCCTTATTTGTTTCTCTTTCATTCGATGTAAATTCAGAAAAAGTCAAGATGGGATGAAAGGATGAAAGAAATGTTGCACTCCAATGCAATGATCGGAAGTGAATTGGATTTCTATCATTGGAACGTTTAATGTTTTATTCAATTTTGCTCCGAATTTACTTCAGCTTAAAGGAAATACTGATGAGAGAAACAGAAGTTTTTAGTTCAAAACGATATATTAGTTTTGATGCTCAGTTACTTTGGCAGAGTTCAGTGGGTATCAAATGAATCCAGCACCATGGCGATCGTCCTCCCATCTACAAGGCATGTGATTAAAGCAGGTAATCTATCTTCAAGAGACGGCTCACTTCCTGTTCATTATGGAAGATCTTTTCTTGACAATATACCAAACCTGCTCTGTTACATTTATAATGCTTCATGTGGAATATTAATTGGAATCTTTCAAAACTCTGAGATTTCTTTTTGCTGAATCTTATTCAGCTGCATACGTTTCTGATATTTCTTTACATCTAAAGTCATCCAAATGAGGCATTGTTTCCTCGCACCTTCCATCCCCCACACCCCACTTTTACACGTTTACGTGGCCACAGGCCGTCTCTCTCCTGGTGAAACTCACTGCTTGTGTGTCTCTAAATGTGCCTTCCCAAATATTTTGGAAACGGATTCTCTGAGTGACAGAAATTCTGTTCCCATCACGTTTTGCCCTACATCAATAGTGTTGAAAGCGTATCGTCCAGATATTTACCAACTTGAAAGAGAGAATTTACCACCTATTTCCTCTCTCCAAACCTCACATACTCTGGGAAACTTAGATTCGGTTTTTTTTGGTTCAGTTTCAAATTTTCCAAAACACAAATAAATAAAATGCCATCCCCACTAAACGCCATCAGCATCGTCTCTAATGCCTTAGCAGCCCATGAAACGCTGGCAGTGTCTTCTCTGATAGAATCACAGATTCCCGACAATGCAGAAAGTACAATTCAGCCAATGGAGTCTGTAGGGACACTCTGAACAGCATTTCAACCAGACCGAGCTCCGGTCTCTATCCACGCACGCCTCTGGCTTGTTATTTCAAGTAAACCGACTGGAATAAAACCTGGCATCGTGTGACTGCTGAACTTATCACTGCGTTACCCCATGGCTAATTCACTTAACTTACTGAATTCACTCCCTGGACACATCAGCACAATTTAACATGGCCAATCCACCTAACATCCAGACTTAAAAGCAGAGCGAACCATTGAGCAAATGTACCATCACATTCCACACTATCTGTAGCATGTGTAATGGCTTTACACACTGGTAACTCAGCCTAGTGAAAACACTCTGCGCCCATCAACCCGAATTCAATGCATCCAAACGCAGTTCTCTGGTGTACAACCTCATTAGTGCTGCAGGAAATGTTTCTGCACTCAGATCTGAATGGGTTTACTCTGTTTTCTTCCTCAGATTCCTGCTTTAAATAAACATATCAGTCAGGAACAACTCTATATAATGGTTTTCATTGCAACACAAACACAAAGTGCCGTTTGCAGCAGTTACGTGCTTGCACTGTCACTGACACTCTCTCTCCCCAGGAGCTGCAGTCCTTCCCCAGCTGATACTGACAGCACTGTCCTTCCTGTGACATGTCCCATCGAGAATGGACGGCCAGGCATTAATAACATTCGCTGGGGAACAGAGCGACAGGTTTAAAACCTTTACGATGCCCCCAGCGGAGAATTGAGCCCTGTGACAGGCGGGGACACTAACCACGGTACTGTGGAGGACAACAACATCAATAGAGGCCCTTCAGCCTGTTGTGGACGCACTTGTCCAACACAACTGCTTAACGACCTGAATCAAGTTTTCCATCGTTTAGCCCATCGTCTTATATGTCTTGCCATTTCAAATTCACATCTGATTTTTTTCAGGTGAGAAGGGTTTCCGCCGCTCTGACCCTTTTCGCACATCTACTCAAACCTTTCTGCCTTTTCCCGAAATCTCTTGGCCCCGGTGTTCGATCCCTCCATCAATCACAAACGCTTCTTTCACTCTATGCTTTGCATATGCCTCATTATTTTGTACATCTCAGTCGTGTCTTTTCCAACCTTCTCTGCTCTGCGATAAACAACCTCAGTCTGTCCAACCTTTCCTCATCACTGAAACTCTTCAGCCCAGACAATTTCCCTGGGAATCTCTCCTGCAACGTTCCAAGTGCGATCACATCCATGCTCTACTGTGAATTGCAGAACTGCACACAGTAATCTAGCTGGAGTCGAATAAACATTTCTTTTTCCTATTCCGTTGCAGTCTGAGGGTGTCACTGGCTCGGCAGTATTTATTGCTATCCCAATTGAACAGCAGGCAGTTGAGATTCAACCATATTGCAATGAGTCTGGAGTCATATGGAGGCCCGACCAGATAAGAATGGCAGTTTCCTTCCTCAAAGGACGTCACTGAACCTGATGGTCTTGTTTTTTTCAACAATTGACCATGGATTTATAGGAGTTATTAGATTCGTAATTCCAGATGTTTATTGAATCCCAATTCTAACACCTGGCATGGTTGGAGTAAAACCCGGATCCCTGGTTCATTTGCTTGGTGTCTGAATTAACAGTCCAGTGGTACTAGAGCTCGGCCATTGCAGAAAACCCGTGAAACTAATCTTTCCCAATGAAGTCGCTTTTGTTCGATATTGTCCTCTGTCATCTTCCTGAGCTTAACTGCTAATAATCGCGAGTCTATGTCAGCAAAAGCTTCTACCTGAGGATTGGCCTCACAACAGCGGTAGCCAAATTGATCAACTGTTCTGCAGGTCCCGATCGTGGGGTTGGGGCACGTTCACCCAGCAACAGTGACCGCAGCAGCACAGACTGAATTTTATCAATGTGAGTATCAGAATTAGATTCTGCAGAGCCTGAATGAAATAGGAAATTACTCCACAACTACATGATGAAAGAGCAGCGCTCCGAAAGCTAGTCTTTCAATTAAACCTGTAAGACTATAACCTGGTGTTGTGTGACTAATAACTTTGTACACCATAGTCCAACACCGGCATCTCCAAATTGATGAAATAGGGTATGGGACGGAAAGTTCGGTTAGTGATCGTAGGAGGGAAGAAATCTCTGAGAACCCGTGGATTTGAATACTGATATATGAAACACAGAGATGTGAGCAAGCAGAATTTGAAGGAAAGAAAATCATCACCTTGGAAAAAATACCATGTTAAAACAACTGATTCCTTTGTGTTTCACAAAAGCTGGGGCAGATAGAGCAATTACTGCCGTGACTCAGACGCGAGCTGAGGTTGCTGCGGGCACAACGCAGAGTACTAACCACTATACGATCACGGCATCCCACACGCAAGTACGCTAACAGCCCGCAATAAGTACAGTAGCAGAGGAAATGTTAGGTAGATTACCAAATTCACAATATCAGTGTTTAGCGAACAGTGTCAGATATATGGGAACTAAGAATGGGCTGACCGTTTACATTGATGCCCCCGGAGGCTATGGTGATTCCATCATTAACATGCTGAAGGTTGAGATAAATAGATTTCTCCGAAACATCAAAGACTCCAGGGACTGTGCAGGTTTTGTTGAAATGTGTGCTTCAATAGTAATGCAGTTTTACATCGGCTACTTCACCAGATTCCCTACACAAGGCAGTAACCACTGCTGCCACATAGTCTCAACTCCCAGCCCCAGAATCAGAGGAACTGAGTGGCGCAGTCACGAAGATCCAACCGGAAATCGGGATGGGAATGAGTTCGCAGAGCTTCTCGATGGCTCCAGTGACACAACCGATGAATGCATGGTACTGCTATGACAGTTTAGAGGCGCATGCAATTCCGAGATTGGGAGTGCTCCTGGTCAAAGGCAGTGCAGAAGGGAAAATTTGTTCCCGTTTTTAGTGACATAGCAATCTACAGTGCATCTTTCTGAGACAGCTGAGTGCCACAACTGGAGCGTGGGCGGCTGGTTTGAAATTTGATTTTGCTTCACTATCACCCACTACCCTGGAATGAATTCCTTTCACCAATTTTCTTTCCAATTGTTTGGTATCTCCCTGCAGTCTGCGGCCTTCTTCCTAATGGTTAATTGCATGACTAACGATCATGCACACTGCTAAATCACGGCCACTACAAGTAAACATGAATCATTGATCTACATGAGAAAACAGTGGAACTTACAGCAGGCATCCTTCGTAGGTTTGCGGGCGACACCAGAATTGTAGACAGTGAGGAAGATTATCTAATATTCAAAAGGATCTTAATCCAATGAGTCCTTGGACTGAAAAATGTAACATGGAGTTCGATCTGTCTAAACGGAAGGTATTACATTTTGTTACAACAAAAAGAGTAGGGCTGATATAGTTAGTGATAAGGTCTTTTATGTAGTGTTGGAGAACACGGAAGCTAGGGGTGCAGGTACATAATTCCTTGCAGTTTGCATCACATACAGACCAGATGGTTGAAAGGCATTTGGCATACTTCTCCTTTGTGTATAGGAGTTGGGACGTTATGTTGAAGTTTGCAGGACATTGAGGAGACCTCTTCTGGAACATTATGTCCAGTTCTGGTCGCCCAGTTGTGGGAATGATATTATTCAGCTGGAGCAGGTTCAGAAAAGGTTGCCGTGTGAGGAAGGTTTGAGTTATAATGAAAGGCTGGATAGGCTGAGACTATTTTCCGATTCGAGATTGGGTTCTGTAAACCCACAACAGGAAAGAGAGCATGCGAGGAGCAGGAGAATCAACTTTTCGCGCAAGTGTCGTTCATCAGGTTCTTCCCAGAAACGTCGATTCTCCAGCTCCTCAGATGCTGCCTGACCTGCTGTTCTTTCCCAGCACAACACTGTCGACTCTGATCTCTCATCTACAGTTCTCACTTTCTCCTAGTTGAGACTGTTTTCCCTCTAGAATAGTGGTTTGAGCGGCGATCTGATAGACGTTTATGACTTATTGAGAGGTAAGTCAGAGTTAACGACAGTTGACTTTTCCAAGGAGGGGGATTTCAAGACGAAACGGCCTATATTTCAGAGGAAAAGAGAGAATTTTTCTTTGAAAAATAGACATGCGAGGCACTTTTCTTGAGAGGGTGTTTTACGTGTGCAATTAACTTGCTGAGGAAGTGATGGATGAGGGTACGTTTGCAACATTTAAAGCACAAATGTGTCCATACATGAATGGCAAAGTGGAATTTTTAAAATAAAATCTATTCATTCAAGCCTAGTACATCAGTTGTTTCCCAGAGGACAGTTAAAAGTCAATCACGACATTACGCATCTTGAATCTCATGTGGGACAGAACACATGACTGTGGCAGTTTGCCTCCCGAACTGCATTAGTGAATCTAATGGGATTTTCCACACAACTGATTCAGGTCATCACGAGACTCTTTAATCCAAGGTATTTATTGAATTCAAACTCCACCATCTATCATGCCAGGACCTGAAACCTTTGTCCCCAAAATATTACTTGGGATTATAGATTAACGATGGAGTAATAAAACTGCAAGGACATTATTTCCACTCCGCGGATACAGGAGGAGGCAGACAGGAATAGATTAGTTTGGCAGAATGTTCAGCATGGATTGGTTGGGCCTGTTTTCATGCTGTATGACTCTCTGACTGACGCTATGGAGCAGGCTGTTGGTTGGGATTAACAGCAGCATTGACAGCATAATCGATCACCTGATGAGATATGTAATCCTGCTGGAGTCTCCGGAGGTTGTTTTGCTCAGTGATCCCTTCCCACACACGGGACTGGTGAACGGTCTCTCCCCAGTGTTACTGATTAACTGAGTTTCCATTTCAGTGGTTAATTGAATCCCTTCCAACAGTTCCCACATTTCCCTGCTTTCTCTGTGGTATCGGCGTAATTTTTTCTACCCAGGGTGAACAATCCTTTTATATTGTGTCCACACACATACAAATCCTGTTGTCCATGTTGTGAATGTGTTTTCCTTGTTTCTCATTCACCCACAGGGTGTGCGTATCACTGGTCAGGACAACAATTATTCTTCGCACCTTGTTCATTGCTGCCTGGCTGCACTACACACCCGGGTGCGATCCCAGCCTCGGTTGTCTGTCTGTGGGCAGTCTGCACATTCTCTCTGTGTTTGAGTTTTTATTCCTCCCTCTGAGCAAAGATATGCCGGTTACAGGGACCAGCAATGGGAAATTCAGGCTTATGGGATAGAAAATCCCGTGGGGTCTGGTGGGGTGCGCTTCGGTGGGACCGTGTGGACTGGAAGTCGACAAGTTTGCATCCCCACACGATGGGGATTATTGAATTAAGGGTCAGCTAATGTTGTTCTGGTCGTGGAGACTCTCGTAGATAGGACTGGTTAAAGATGGTAGAATCCCCTGAAAAAAGGACAAGAATGAATGGGATTTCAAGAAATTAAAGTCATGATCTCTGTTCCTGACGTCAGGCTAGTATTCCAGGTTTTATTCATCGAACTTAAACATCACCGTTTCTGTGTCCCAGTCGCCAAGGATGACAAGTTTAAAATATCACCCCAACACCACCTTCTCCAGGTTGAAGTCTTTACTGTGTGGAAGAAACTGATACTGAACTGACGCAAGCAAATGCAGCTGCCACTGCCAGTGTCAGAAACAGATCCAAGTAGCAAAATCATCTTTTAAACCCACCACTGCAAACTAAGGGCTCAACACGCTCCAGTTGTGCCACTCAGCTGTCTTAGCAAGATACACTGTAAATCGCTATGATAGTATAAACCGGGACAACCATTCCCTTGAGCAGGAACACACTCAACCGAGGAATTTCTTGCGCCTCTATACCATCATAGAAGGACCGCACGCTCACCTGTTGCATCACTGGAGACAGAGAGTAACTCCGCGAACTCATTTCCATCCCCATTTCCGGATCTGTGCGGCTGTGCAGCGGTTTCGATGATTCTGAGGCTGGGTAGGGTTTATGTGTAATTATCTGCAACACTGGTTATGGCCTTGAGGACGCTGGTGAAGTTGTCGATGTTAAGCTAAAATGCTATAGAAGCATGCATTTAAACAATATCCTGTCCTGTCCCCCGAGTCTTTGATGCTTGTCGAAACCTATCAATCTCAGTTTTCAACATTCTCATTCAAGGGATCTCCACAGCCTCTGAGGACACCGAAGTTAAAGATTCAACTCATTCCCAGTTCCCACATGTCTGCCACTGTTCGTTGAGTACTGATATTGCACAGTTGGTGTTCTTCTGAACATATCCTCTGCTCGAATACTTATTGCAGCTTGCAAGTATCCTGTTCTGTGGTCGTGGTTGTCTGTATTTTGCACTGTGACTACAGCAACCTCTATTCGAATCCAAATCACAGCACTAAATGTTCTCTCCGTTGTACTTTTTGACACACTCGGTAAGAAATTAATTGCTTTACCTTCAAATTCCGCTCTCTCACATCTCTGTGTTTCATATATCAGAATTCAAACACGCCCGTTGTCGGAGATTCCTCTCCTTCCCACGATCATTAAACCTCCTTTCTGTACCTCTTCCCATTTCTCTGAGGCAATGAACAATCTATCGCTCTCTTTTACATTGATGCTGTTCTGTCTGTGCTGCTGCTGCGGTCACTGTTGTTGGGTGAATGTGCCCCAACTTCACCATCAGGGCCTCCAAACAAGTCGATCCATTTGGATACCGCGGTTGTGAAATCAATCCCATGTAGCAGCTTTTACTGACATAAGCCAGAGACAATTGGAGCGTCAGGCCCATGGAAAAGACCCAGGGCAGTTTTGGGGAAATAAGTTTTTATTGGAAAAGACCAGCTTTTGTGGCTTTCTGCGTTGGTCTCGCTGTAATTTCATAGGACTGATAATCCTGAAACCGAGGTTATAGTTTGGGTACTCGGGCTTGAGTCCCACCATGCCAGATTGTAAAATTCGGATTCAGAAAATATCTGCAATGAAGAATCTAATGACTACTACAGATCCATTGACAATTGTTGAAAACTAAACATCTGGTTTACTGATGTCATTTCAGGATGGAATCTGCTATCCTTACTTGGTCTGGCCTGCATGTGACTTCAGACTCATAGCAATATGGTTGAGTCTCAACTGCACTCTGGGCAATTCGGAATGGGTAATAAATTCTGCTGAGCCAGAATCGTCCTCATATTAATACAGAAATTTTTAAAACAAATGCTCATTAGGCGCAAGCAAGAGTGCTGTGTGCAGTTTTGCAAATCACATTATAGTAGGGATGTCATCACACTGAGAACATTGCAGGAGATATTTACCGGGATACTGTTTGGGATGAAGAGTTTCAGTTGTGAAGAAAGACAGGACAGAGTGGCCTGTTTGTCGCATTGCAAAGGAGATGTAGAGAAGTCATGAATGAGTTCGGGCATGGACAGATTTGACTGAACGAGGTTCCCATCGATGGAGGGATCGATCAGCAGGGGCCAAGATTTAAGGAGAAAGGCAGAAAGGTTTGAGAAGATGTGCAAAAAGTTTTATCAGCCAGTGTGGGAGGGGGGTTGGAATTTAGAATACACTGCCTGCATTGTTCAGAGCGGCAAAAACCCTTATAACCTGAATAACTATTCAGATGTGAACTTGTGATGCCAAGACATATAAAGACGTAGGATAAGCATTGAGAAATGCGATTCAGTTCATTAGGCACGTTTTTGACACGTGTGGCCACAATTGGCTGAATGGCCTCCTTTGACACTCCTGTCCTCGGTAGTATAATGGTTTGTGTCCCCGCCTGTCGCAGGGCTCAATTCTCTGCTGGGAACAGTGTAAATGTTTTAAAACTGTCACTCCATTCCCAAGTTCGGGCATTGATACCTGTCCTTCCATTCTCGATGGTGCATGTCATAGGAAGGACAGTGCTGCCTGAATCAGTGTGGGGAAAGGCTACAGCTCTCAGTGCGGCAGAGTGTCAGTGAAAGTGCAAACACGTGACTTCAGCAAACTGTACATTGTATCTGTGTTGGAATGATAAGCATTTGACAGACTTGTACTGGATTGAAGTGTTTACTGGAAGCAGGACGGTGAGGAAAAAACAGCGCAAAAACATTTAAATATGATTGCAGAAACATTTCCCTCAGCACGAATTAAATTGTAATGGACAGATTAGCGTTTCGATACATTGAATTTGGGTTGATTTGCTTTGATGAGGCTGAGTTACCAGGGTATAAACCATTAAAAAATGATACAGCAATTGCTCACTATGATGCAACATTGTGTCAGTAATCCACACTGCTGTCGGTCGGAGGGTTAGGCTGATTGGCGAAGTTAAATTTCCCTCTCGTGTCCAGGGAGTGAATTAACTAAGTTAGGTGAATTAGCAATGGGTAACGCGGAGACAAGGTCAAAAGTCACAGACGCCAGCTTATAGTCCAACAGGTTGATTTGAAATAATAAGGGGAGGGCTCACACTTCCTCAGGTGAAATATACGGGAATAGGGAGGGGAGCTAGGTCTGGGTGAGATGACCTTCAGAGAGTCGACAACGGCTCGATTGACTGAAATGCTCTTTCTACACTGTAGGATTCTGTGATTCTATCGGAGAGGATAATGATGGTGTTTACTGGGGTGTAAAGCCATTACAGAAGATGCTGGCGAGGTGTACTGAGGATGAAATTTTATTCACTTGTGTTCTTGGAAAATTGAGAACAGTTATCGCTGAACCAAGGAAGACTTAATGGGTTTTTTTTCCGCTTATGAAATGTTTGGACAGAGTAAATAGGGGGAAAATTCCCTCTTACAAGTAAGTAAACATCTAGATGTCAGGCATTCAATACCTTTGATAAAACCTTTGAAGTACAAAGAAATGATGAGAACAGAATCGCTGTCACTCCGAGAATCTGTTTTTCAAAATATTTGAAAAGGCACATTTGGTGACATACAAGGAATAAATTTCACAAGGAGGGAGACAGCGCGTGGCTAGGTAAAGGAGTAGGGGTGGGGTGTAGTCGGTCGGAAGTTGCGGGGAAACAATGTCTAAATTGGTTGACTTTAGATGTAAAGACATTTCGTGAAGATGTGCAGCTGAATAAGATTCGATTCCAAAACTCTAAATTTTGAAAGGTTTGGCATAATATTCCACTTAAAGCATTGTAAATGAAACTGAGCGGATTTCTTTTATTGTGATGGGGAGATATTACATAATGAATAGGAAGTGACCAGTTGCTTGGAGATCGACTTCTTGCTTTAATCACATGCGTTAAAGATGTGAGGACAAACACCATGATGTTTGGTCCATTTAATACTCAGTGAAATCTGCCAAAGTAACGAGCAACAAAACTGCACTTTAACCCTCTGCTTTTCTAAGAAGTATTCTCCTTAAGGTGAAGTAAAGTCGGAGCAACTTTGAGTACAACATTAATCGTTCCAATGAGATAAATCTAATTCACTTGCGATATTCCAATGAACATTGTCAAGTTGCAGCAAAATTAAAATGAAACGAACAAACAGCGTTTCTTGCGGTTTAATCCAATTCAGGTTCAGCCATATCAGAAAGGCCATTGAGCCACAACATCGCCTTTATTTCCCTCTCCATGACTGCTTCTCCACGTGAGAGAGAAAGTGACTGAAGAAGTTATGAGTCAAATGAAGGTGAGAATATGACGTAAAAGTCTTGTTCTCTGTTTGATTCTGACACAGTTCTGACTCAGAATGTATTACTGACAGCTATTCATTCTGACCAGTCTGGCTATTTATTGGAATTTGCTGTCATTATAATTCTGGTGAAAGCAGAAACATAATGGTGTGGATTCGATTCCCCTCTGGAAATTTCTCATCCATGGCTTTCACTGCATGAAACCTGATGAGGTCACATGCCAACGCTCGACAAAATGTGCTGAGGAGACCGACCGATTATGGTGGTGGGTTATTATACTGTTGTTCTCAACATTCACGGATTCGAGTCACACTCTGGTTGCTCACTTCACAAACCGCTCCATCAGTTTTCCTTTGCACCTCACACCTCTGGTATACACTGGATCGTGAATCTTGTTCTTGCCCTTTCCTGCACGGGAGATTGACGAGCAATAGACACCACATTAAAGTCGAAATGAAGACCGAGAGCAGTCATTCTATTCAGTGGTACATTAAATTGTTGTAATGAGAAAGAGCACATTTTTCTTTCCGCCCCACGTTCCATCTTGTCTTTCTATGAAGTTAGATTGAAAGAAAGAGAAACAGATAACAAGAGATCGGGAGCACAGTGGGTTGTTCATGAGTATATTAACCAAACACTTCGCACAATGATCTGATCAGTATTTCAAACAGTCACTCGGAATCGGAACCGCACAAAGCTTCTCCAATGAAACGAACCTTCCATTCTTCCACAAATTTCTGCGGTGTGTGAATCATACAACGATCCATCATCCAGCGTGATCACTGACTTGCCAACTGTATAAGGTCTACCAACTTTCTTCAGCAATCACAGCTTCTGGACACAGCCACCCGTGCTGTGCCCAGTGTCATTTGTTGCACCCAGGCCACAGCAAACATTTCTTCTTCCTGAGTTTATGAGGCTTGTTCCTGATCTGCCTGATCGGTTTAATAAACGTTTCCTTTCACTTCAGCCCATCCTCTCACAATTCTGAACTTATGAATAAAATAAGGCGTTAGACCAAATGTTAAACAAGGCGGAAGTATGCCACTCAGCCCATCGAGTCTGCCCCACCATTCAACGAACTCATGGTTGATCTGATAATCTTCAACTCGATTCTTCTCACTTACCTCGACAAGGTTCCATCATTTTTCTGATTAACTATCGGGCACAGTTTGAAAATACCCAACAACTCAATCTCAACAGTGGTTGCCACAAAACTGCCACAGACTCTCTGACCCCTGAGCAAAGAAATTACTCATCATTTCTGAATTAAACAGGCAATATCTAATTCTGTGTTCATACCGATTGGTGCTCTCCTCACAGCATAGTGCAAGCCACCTGCCCGTATCTACCCTGTCAAGATCCCAGGAATATTGAATGTTTATAAATGTTATTATGTGATTATAGAGCTCCCCTCCACCTCCTTTGTTTCAAGGAGAATAATCCCAGCCTAACCAATCATTCCGCGAATCTCCATTTTATACAGAGTTAGCAACATGTTTGTAAATCTCTGCTGGTCCTTACAGCGTCCTTACGAAGTTATAAGACAGGTAGAGAAATTTCGGCGAGGAAACGGGTTGAAATTTCAGGTGCAGATGGGAATTGGAACTTGAAATCAGAAAGTGATTGGAATTGGATTGATCCACAGAAGGACCAAATGCAGCAATGATAACTCTGACAAATGAGAATCTAATCATATTCGATTGACATTCACTGGCTTCATTGTAACGGAATTCCTCCGTGTAATCGTCCTGGGAGCTCGTGTTTAGTAGAAATGGAACCTGACCGCCCACATAAAGAAGTTGACTACAATAGCATGTCCGTTAGTCGACTTTGTTTGATTATTAACTCAATTCTCGTCTCCGTGAAGCCTACATCGTCCGCGACGCACAAATTAGATTTTTAACAAAACTCTCTCATTTGCCTAGATGAGTGCAGCTTCAATACCACTGAAGGAACTGGACACCCTCCACGACAATGCAGTCACTTAACTGCACATTCTTCAATACCTGAATATTTATTCCCTTAATTGCTAAGGCACAATTGCAGCAGAGTGCACCACCTAAAAGATTCACTGGAGTACGTCATCCAGGTTTTGTTGACAGAACCTTCAATGTTCAAAAACTTTACCGACTATAATACAAGGTTGAAGATGCACTGAAATGTCACCGTTTGCAAATTACCCTCCAAGGCACATACCAGCATGACTTGGAGAGGCAACAGTGGTAAATTCATTGCGTGATGAGCGGTCTTGATGGTCAAAGCGTTATACTTCAACCCTCCACCTTTTATCATACAATGTTTAAAGAATTGACTATTGCATTGACCAGAATTGCGCACATTCCTTTGGTTATTTCCTAAATTGGCGCTTGCTAAAGATCGAATATCATCCTCAGCCTGTGGTCAACAATAGAAAATATCCAAAAACCCTCTCAAACAACTGATCTCCCTGTCGAACAATCTTCAGATTTTTGTGAATGTTCAGTCCAAGATCTCTTTGTTCCTGTGCACCACTCAGAATCCCCACTGTTATTGTTTCAACTCCCCAAATTCATTACCACTTATTGGTCTGGATTCAATTATATTCACCATTTTTCCTTTCTACCTGATTGTTACATCCCTGTGGTCCCTGAAATTATTCATCATAGTCAACTGTACAACCAATTGTTGTATCTTCTGTAAACTTCTAAACCATGACTCCGACAACTAAATTTGAATTATCGATCTACATCAGGAAACAGTGGTACTCCACTGGAAACAAGCATCCAAATATGGTTCATTTTTGGATGGGATGAATACCTGAAATAACAGCAGAATCGGACCCTTGCTGTCATTTGTAAATCTGATGATGACTCTGCAGGTTTGTCTCCTGACTGATTCCTTCTCACATATGGGAGTGGTGAATGACATGTCCAAGTTGTGACTGAGCAAGTGAGTTTACACTTCAGCGGTAATTGAATCCCTTCCTGCAGACCCCGCCCCCATGGACCTGACTTCATTGAGGCGTGGGTATCCTTGTTCTGTTTAGTTTGGATAAGCAGTTGAATTTGAGTCCACGCTGAGACGACTCCCAATTATCCCCGTCATCCATGTGTCTTTTTTATCCTTCCTTACTCTCCCACGGAGTGTGACCATCATAGTCTGAACAGCACTTGTTGTTCATGGTTAACTCTCCTTGACATGAGTCAGAGGAAATTTATGGGTGAACTGTACTATTGTGGGTCTGGAGTTATATGTTGGCACGTCTCGTTAAGGACGGCAGAATTCCCTTTGTAAGGGAAATGAATGAATGGGTTTTCAGCAAATTAAAACTTTTTGTCACTCTTTCTCTGAGCGGGTTTATATTCCAGATTTTATTCATCAAATCTAATTACTACCAGCTGCCATGCTCCATTCTCTAAGGGTTGCTGACCCAAATATCGCCATTAGATTTGCAGATGACACGAAGATTGGTGGAGTAGCAGAATGCATAGGGGACTGTCAAAGAATGAAGGAGAATATTGATAGACAGGAGAGTTGAGCGGAGAATTGGCAGATGGAGTTGAGTCCAGGAAAATGTGAGGTAATGTATATTGGGAATTCTAATTCTCTAGCCAAGTATACTGTGAACGGAACAACCTTGGGTAAAATTGATGAGCAGAGCAATCTGGGAGTTCAGATCCTTTCTACCCTGAATGTAGCTGCACAGGTGGATCGAGTGGACAAGAAGGCATCTGGCGTGCTTGCCTTCACCGGACGGGGCATTGAGTATAAGAGCTGGCAGGTCATGCTAAAATTATACAGGATTTTGGTAAAACCGCATTTAGAATGCTGTGTACTGTTCTGGTCGCCAAATTACCAAAACGATGTGCACGTTTATGAAAGAGTGCAAAGAAAGTTTATGAGGATGTTGCCTGGTATGGAAGGTGCTAGCTCTGAAGAGAAGTTGAGTAGGTAATGTTTGTTTTCATTAAAGAAAAGGAGATTGAAGGGGACCTGATTGACGTCTACAAAATCATGAAGGTTATAGCCAGGGTAGATAGAGATAAGCCTTTTCCCAAGGTGAGGGATTAAACAATGAGATGTCATGCGTTCAAGGTGAGAGGTGAAAAGTTTAAGAGAGTTCGACGTAGGGATCAGTTTACACAGAGGGTGGTAGGTACTTGGATCTTGTTGCCAGCAGAAGTAGTAGAGGCAAGCATGGTAGATTCGACATACAAAGGGTTTGTTCTTGGGCTGCAAATTTTCCGTGTTCTCTGTTCTTCTCTGTTAACTACACCATCAACTTCATGCTACATTGCTACATCTCAGAGAATGACATTGTCAATTCCAATTATCACAGAGGGAATGAGAATATGAAATGTGGCTGTGTCGGAATGAAAGTGATGTACGCTGGTCTGGAGTGTTTACTGGGAGCAAAAGGCTGATGTGGAGACGATGTGATCAAAAACAGCTCTTACTGTCAACGTAACGAAACAACGCATTGTTAAGGAAAATTTCAGAGAATGCTTTCAAATAATCGACCTCTCGCTTAAGGTTCCAGCACGCTTCAGCTGAGCCAATCTGCAGTGCGTGGTAATGCTGCTGTTGTATTTCAACAATCTAATAAACGGAGACAAATATGTTCTTCCTCCCCGCGTTTGACCAGGAACACTCCCTGCTTTGGTATTTCATGCGCCTCTGTACCATTATATAAGAACCACGTCCTCACCTTCAAACCAATCATTCAATTTCGATACCGTGGTTGTGAGATCATTTCTCATGTAGCAGCTTTTACAACATGGACCATAGATTATTGGAACATCCGGCTCAGGAAAAGGACACAGAGTAGCAGTGAGGAAAAGAAATTTTATTTGGAAGCACCTCTTTCTGTGGACTTCTACATCATTTATTTCACTTGCTCATTTGGCTCTATCTCGTCTATTGTGTGCAGTTCTGTAATTCGCATGATACCCCGGATATAATAGCACTGGAAATGATGCAGGAGAGATTTACCAGGATATTGTCTGGGTAGAAGAGTTTTAGTTATTAAGAAAAATTGGATAGTCTGAAATGTTTTTCGTAGAGCAGAAGAAATTGAGAGGAGACATGATTGAGATGTACAAAATAATCAGGAATATGGATAGTGTAGACTGAAATAAACGTTTCTCTTTGATGGTGAGATTGATCACGGGGGGAGGGGAAGGTGGCATAGACTTAAGGATAGAAGAGGGAAGATTTGAGTGAATGCGCAGACAAATATTTTGAAATAGTGGTTGGTTGAAATCTGGAACTCAGCGCATGCAAAGGTTGGAGAGGCAGAAATCCTCATAACTTTCAGAAGTATTCAGATGCGAATTTTGTGATGCCAAGACAGGCGAGGCTATAGGCCAAGTGATTTTAAAAAGTGTTCGGATAGATAAGCGAATGTTAATTTCCAGTAATACCAAATAGGCTTCATTTTGCATAAAATTCCTCGGTAGTACCACCGCCTGTCGCTGCGTGAGATCCGGTTCAATTCGCTTCCAGGATGAATGCTTGCATATTGGGAGGGCTCAGTGGGTAGACCTGCACCTTTCCACGCCAGAAACCCGCATTCGATTCCAGACTTGTTTGACTGACTGTGTGGAATTTGCACTTTCATGCTCTCTCTCTCTCCCTTGTGAGTTTCCTCTGGCTGCTCCGATTCCTTCCCACAGTGCAAAGGTGTGCAATTCAGGTCAATGGAAGCAAAATCTGAATGGACTGTAAGTGTTGTAAATCAGAGTCAAAAGTCAGAATTGCAGCTTGGGAAAACAGAATTACCGTTTCAGGTCAACAGACCCTTCTTCGGAACTGTTTTTAATTTGCAATGTTAACTCTGATTTCTCTCCACTGATGCTGCCTGACTCGCTGAACTTTAGGAGCAATTTCTATTTTCGTAGGTGGATCATAAATGCAGATTTAGAAAGATAGAGTTGGGGTGTGTGAATCTCTTCCACGGCACAGTGCAGACTCAACTGGTCAAATGGGTTCTGTCTGCATTGTGTCTAATTCCATTAACTCTGTATCTATAAGTCTTTGACCTTTTTTTTAGTCTTTGTTATTCACATCTCTCCTGTCATGTGAAGTGCAGAACATGACAATCGACGTTTCGGCCATAAGCCACCACCAAATCGTTACCACATGACTCCTGGAAGATGAACGCCTCATATCCTGTCTTGGGACCCTGCAACCACACGGAAAAATCGTGGATTTCAACGGCTTCCTCATTTCCCCTCGCCCCACATTATTACAGTCTGAAGCATCAAACTCAGCACCATCCTCCGGACCCATACATCTCTCCCCGCCTGACATATCACCTCCTCCCCTGCCTCGTTCCACCATTTGCTTTCCCAGCTACCTTGCACCCAACCCCAACCCCCTCCCATTTATCTCTCAGTCCCCACCCACAAGACTCATTCCTGATGAAAGACTTATGCCAGAAACGTCGATTCTCCAGCATCCCGAATGCTGCCTGACCTGCTGTACTTTTCCAGTACGGCACTATCGCCATGGCGAAGATAGGCGAGCTCTGCTCAGGCTCTTTATCTGGGAGCGGAGAAGGCTGAGTGAGGAAGTGATTAAGGTGCACATTAATGGGATCGGTATGTGTGATAGGAATAAACTTCTTATGGGAAGAGTTAACAACCAGGGATATCCGTTAAACACATGGGAGAGGGTGCTCAGACGAGATTCAGGAAGAACGCTTTCAGTCTTAGAGTGTTCTTTATTTGGAATTCACGGTGTGACCGTGTGGTAAAGGTATGAGTCAGCAAAACATTTCAGGAGTATTTAGTCGAATACTTGAAAAGCTAGAGCACACATGGAAAAAGACCAGGTACTGGAAAGTGGGGTGAAGCTAAACAGGTGTCTGATGAAAGAACCGAACACTGTACAGAAAATACAGAGCATGAAAGCATGGGAAGGGGAAAGATATGGAAACTACTGGCGATCTGTTACAAGGGGTCTGTGGAATGTTACACTCGTCAAAATGTTACTGGGGCAGTATGGAGCCAGTGTGGCAGGATAGGATAAGAATAGTGGAATGTTCTTACACCAATTAGCAGAGTCAGACTGGGCTGAACAGTTAAAATGGCAGGCTGAGATAAAAACAATTAGTAAAGTCAGCCTCGCCAACTCAATATCATCATGGTAGTTTGGGACAAGTCGTGACAATACATACTAAGGACATGACTTTAAATAATTAATTGATAGTTCAGTCAGCCTGCTTGAGACGCTTGTAGACGGAAAGATATGACATTAAATATCTAATCAGTAGTTAGTAGAGTCAGCTTAGAACAGAGAAACATTGTGATAGACGGGGTAGCTAAGTATCTAATCATGACAGGTTTGTCTGGGATGGAAGTTCATTGTGGCACAGCTGGCAGTAGAATACCTAATAGTGACCGTCGAATAATATTAAGTAGAATTATGAAAAACCATAGTAGCAGAAGTAGAATGATAATGGGAACGAACAGTATTGGTTTATTGTATCGCGGAAGTGAGGTAATTCTGACTAACACAGTTGGGCATTCTGATAAGCTAAAAAACATGATTAAAGAAAAGGTAAGAACTGATGGAGTTTAATTCAGATATATGCGAGGTGCTGCCCTTTGGGAAAGCAAATCTTAGCAGGACTTAATGGTAAGGTCCGAGGGAGTGTTGCTGAACAAAGAAACCGTGGAGTGCAGGTTCATAGCTCCTTGAAAGTGGAGTCGCAGGTAGATAAGATAGTGAAGAAGGCGTTTGGTATGCTTTCCTTTTTTGGCCAGAGTGTTGAGTACAGGAGTTGGGAGGTCATGTTGCGGCTGTACAGGACATTGTTTCGACTACTGTTGGAATACTGCGTGCAATTCTGGTCTCCTTCCTATCGGAAAGATGTTGAGAAACTTGGAAGGGTTCAGAAAGATTTACAAGAATGTTTCCAGGGTTGGAGGATTTGAGCTATCGGAAGAGGCTGAACAGGCTGGGGCTGTTTTCCCTGGAGCATCGAAGGCTGAGGGGTGACCTTATAGCGGTTTACAAAATTATGAGGAGCACGGACATTATAAATAGACAAAGTCTTTTCCCTGGGTCGGGGAGTTCAGAACTAGAGGGCATCGTTTTAGTTTGAGAGGGGAATGATTTAAAAAGAGACCTAAGGGACAACTTCTTCACACAGAGGGTGGTACGTGAATGGAATGAGTTGCCAGATGGTGTAGTGGAGGCTGGTACAATTGTAACATTTAAGAGGCATGTGGATAGGAAAGGTTTGGAGGAATATGGGCCAGTTGCTGGCAGGTGGGACTAGATTGCGTTAGGATATCTGGTCGGCATGGACAAGTTGGACAGCAGGCTCTGTTTCCATGCTGCATATCACAATGACTCTATGACTCTATGCCATGGACCCTGAGGTTCGGGGGGATTCAAGAATTTGTTTTCTGAGTGTCACGGTTTTTGTTTGCAAATAAAATATTTACTCCTTGAAAAACTCTCTGCATCTCCTGGTGATTGTTGACATTTTCTCCACGACAACCGCAACTTTGGGTGCAGTTAAATTGTGGTGACTGCAGCTCTGTGGCGCAATGAAAAGCGTGTTAGATTGCTACAAATTTGGTACCTTTGCTATTCAAAGTTTGTGGGTTTGAACCTCATCAGAATTGGAGTTTAGTTCAGTTTTCAGCTGAATCATTGATTGTTGTGCTCATTCATCGCCAATTCCTGTCGTCTGGAGTTCTCGTCCCTGCTACTGACCAGAGGAAATTCCTTACCTTCTTGGTTGTGAGTTTTTACGGAGTCATGATCAGACCAGAATCAGATGCTCACCCGCAAAACCTGCAAACTTCTTTCAGAAACCCACTGTCTGTAAACACATTTCCCTCTCAAAGTTGCACAGAAATTGTCGATTGCTTAAATGTCTTTATCCCGTTGTATGACGGGTTGGTGTGGATGAGCTGGGGAAAGACATTGACGTGTTTGGTCGGCCATGATGATATCAAACGGCGGGTACGACACGTGTTTGGAATAGCCTCCTCCTGTTCCTCTCTTCCTGTGCTGTTTCTTACAGAAGGTTTTCAAAATTAACATGATGAGAGCAATGTGAATCGACACTACGGAATATCAAGGTGCTCCCCTTTACCCACCGCTCTCACAGCCAGAACAGACAGCTCCTATTGCGGCTTTAGATTAGACAGTGAAGGATTCTCTCAGGCGCTCTGTCAGACTGCATGCTCCTTCACACAGGTTTCCAACTGGGCAAATGGAACAAGCAAACGTGTGGATATTGGGATTCAGGAACAGATTTCCATTCTGCTGGGCTGCAGTTCTGGTCACATGAATATCTGACATGCTAAGACTTTCTGTGCATCGTACCTACTTTACGATTTAAACTGTAATTGAATTTGTATTATTGCATAACATTCTAACATCTTCAATATTCATGCAAACTATGCAACGTATTCTTGGATGTAGAAATGGTGAAGATTATTAATGAATGCAATATGTTTCATGTTACCTGTATGAACTTTCAGAAGGAAGTTGGTGAAGTTTCATTGATTCGAATTCTGTGCCAATTGAAGCTGATCGAAGGAAAACCCCCGACAGCGGCAATGTAATATTGTCTGTAAACAACGCAGGAACCAAGGGAAATCCATTTTTCGATGTAGTCTATTTTTCACATTTTTTGTGGCCCTTTTGTGTCCTTTTCGTGAACCTGATGTTTCAATAATCATGGATTCATGACAGCTTCACTTTGTTCACCTTAGGTTTAATTTCAGAACAAGACAGTTGAGGGAAAAGAAGCAGGGTGAGTGACTGAGGTACCAGTGAGCAACACATCATCACCAAAGATCCCACAGTGTTGTGGTTCAGTGGTTAGTACTGCTGCCTCAACAGAGTTCAAAGTTCGATTCCAGCCTCGGTGGACTGTCTGTATCGAGTTTGCACATTCTCCCCGTATCTGCGTGGCTTTTCTACGGGTGTTCCAGTTTCCTCCCACAGTCCAAAGATTGTGCAGGTCAGGTGAGTTTGTCATTCTAGATTGCCCATAGTGCATTTGTCAGAGGGGAAATGGTTCTAGTTGGGTTTCTCTTCGGAAGCTTGGAGTGGACTTTTGGGTCCGAAGGGTCTGTTTCCATACTGTAGAGAATCTAATAATCACAACAAAAGTAGAGCAGTTGTGTTAAAGTTCCCAAGGTACGTGTAGGTCACGTGACAGGTTCACTGTCTGCGGCTCCAGTCGTTCAATTGGTCAGCGCCGAATACTTAAAGGTGCATAACATGCCAAGGTTGTATGTTCATTGCTAATGTAAAGATGCTGTTACTGACATTGACCAGGGATTATTGAAGCATCAGACTGAAGCGCAGTTGTAAACAATGTTGAGTAAAGTAGCACTTATTTGAAAACACCAGTTTCTGAGGTGGGGAAATGTTTTGCCTTTGTTAAAGATGCCAATTATTAACAGAATATCTGCAAATATTCCCCAGGTGAATATCCATCGGTGGATAGAGAAACAGAGGTTAAGTTTCAGCTTGATGACCTTCCTCAAATCGCTGACCCAGCACTGGATTACATCCTGGGAAAGTCTGTATAAATCGTTTAATATCATTCAATTTCCTGTAAGCTGCACAGCTCATTAAATCAATCGAAAGTATTAGATTTATCTATTTGTGGAGTTTGACTGCTGTCATTAAACCTGGTAAAGGATCTGGGCAAGTAGTTTTGCTGTTGGGAGGAACATAGGGTCGAACTGGAATAAGGTTGAGTCTTGACGGAGGATTTCTCAAGCGGAGATAAAAGAGTATTAAATGGACTGACTCCCCTTTCGGTTGATTATGACCAAATGTTCAAGACAACACATGGCAATGATAATGATGTTTTACATCGACAGGCCAAATCTTGCTCACTAGTTGCACCACAGTGTTACAGATCAGGTGAGTGGGGGAGATGATGATCCCTGTGGAAACCTGAGACAGTGAGAAAATTAATCCCACGCTGTTGGTCTCACTTTTCTCATAAACTAGTTAATCAGCGGACTGAGATGACAGACTTCCATTCAATGCAGAGCTAAATCAAACAGCTCAGTGCATTTACGGTATATAATATTTCAAGTTGAATGAGTTGCTGCACCTTCCAACTCCACCAGCTCTTTTCATCCTTAACATTTTCAGTTGCAGGTGTAATGCAATTTCTTTCCTATGAATGTTAACCAATTCGATAATATTTCCATTTTTCACCCCCATCCAGGCAGCCCAGAATTACTGTCACTGTTTAATTCTCCCCATGTCTGCGTGGGTTTCCTCCGGGTGCTCAGGTTTCCTCCCACAGTCCAAAAATGTGCCGGTTAGGTGAATTCGCTGTGTTAAATTGCCCGTAGTGTTAGGAGCAGGGGTACATGTAGCGGAATGGTTCTGGGTGGATTGCGCTTCGGCGGGTCAGTGTGGACTTGTTGGGCCGAAGGGCCTATTTCCAAACTGTAAGTAATCTAATCTAATCCAATCTAATTCACTCCTTGTCTGCCTGCACGCGCTTTTCAAATATTCTTGAATCAGCTCCTAAAATGATTCTATTTCTGAAAATTCATCTCCGAATTCAATAACTCTCAGAATAAAAAATGCCTACACTAAATTTCTTGATTGTGCCCCGATGGGTTTGAAGTTCTAACCTCTAGTTTCCACTAACCTAAACGAGGAAATTTCCCTCGTGTTTACTCTAAACAACTTCACATCAGCTGGATAACCTCTTTTCGCACACAACTAAGTCTTTCCTGATTTTCCCGAATTATTCCTTATCTATGCCACCATCACTTTAAACCCCCTCTTTTCGTTTCTAGTGGCTTTATCTCCAAGTAAACTTCATTTCCATCGTTTGTAACGACATGATATCATGGCCGTTTCATTCCTAACGTCTTTGTAGTCCAGTAAACACTGCCCGTGTCTTTCATTGTGTCTTTATATCGCTGTATATTTCAACGTGAGAAAGGAGGCTGGGTCCAATTCAATGCATGAAAACTCACCACTAAGCTATGCAATCTTATTACGGACACAGGAAAGGTGGAAGCAATTTCAATTACTGCCGAATAGATTGGTTGCAACAGAATCGGGTCTAATCCCAGTCGTATACATGACTGTTCTTATAGATATTTGTTCTCTACGTGTGCCAGACATACATAAAGGGGCGTATGAAATGCTGAAGTTGTGAGATCAGAGCAGTTTTCATTGACATAGACCATTCAGTGTTCGATTCTCAGTCTTAGGAATTAGACAGTGAGCGATTGTGAGCAAAATTTGAGCAGGGAGGTTTACCCCATGACGTTACACCAATTTGTGTGGTTACATTGTTGTTTACCTCATTTGTGTGTTTTGCCTCATTGAGGATTTTGAAGTTATCCCCTCTATACAAAAGTACCGCGCTTTTGCACCATGATACAAAAGATGCAGTACAATAACACCCAACGCTCTTTCAGTCTACTTGTACAGATATTGACTCCTGGAAACAGCACTGTGCGCTCTCCCCGAGTCTGGAAAATAATTTGCTACATTCCCACTCTTATGGCTCTTTTCATTACATCGGCTTCTGTTCTTCACAGAATCCGATTCAGCAGATCTTGTCACTGAGTCATTTCTTTGTATGTGTTCAGATCATGTGAGCGGAATATCACAGTCCATAACCCAGAAGCCAGACCATACTCAGGGAACCGTACTCTGCTCTTGATCATTTCATGAACACTAGGAAGAAATATCTAAGCTCTTCAAACTTTACTAACCTGTTTTTCAGAAGCAAGATAAACAGTTCCAGGATTCTGCTTTTGTTGACACACGGACCAAGATTGTAAATGCTGGAACCAGTTGAGTCTGTCCGCTCTCCCACATCCATTTTCTCCCCAGGAGGTGTTAAGCTGATGGTCTGAATCGGATTCTTCTGAAAAGAAGAATCTTTTTATCCATTGATTTCTGGTGTATGGGCCCACCAAACTCCCGCTGGGCCTCTGTGTTAGCGCTGATCACAGCAGTTTCCCGCAGTCTTCAGCTTTTTTGTAGCAAGTACCTTCGAGGATGACATCAAAAGATATTCGCTGTTACATGTGTGATACTCTACCAATGGAGACAGCTCTATCAATGGAGGCAGCTCAGTCCGCTGGGATGGGATAATTTCTGCAGTGTGTCCTGCGGATCAGATACAGTGCACTTTATCATTCAGATCATACAGAGTGAGAGTGCTCGAAAAGGCCAAGCGAGTTTTCCCCACAGGAGTTTATTGTAGGTGGAACAATACCAGAGGCACCACCCTAACCCAGGAAAGACCTGTCTCAGAAGTCCATTTGGTAAGTTTAATTTTCAGACTCTGGTCACCATGCTCCACGAGCCCTGCAGCCTCTGGGCAATAAGCACAATGAAGTTGGTGGTGGATCCCAAAATGAGAGCATAATTCCTCATTAATATCTCCAATAAAATGGGGGTGGGGGGCATTGTCAGAAGGTAGACAAAATCAAATACCAAAGCAGATCATAATCTCCTTGAGTAAAATATTTACAACAGTTTTGGCAGTAGCGTTGGAAGTGCGGTAATCTTCAACCCATCAAGGAAAAGAAAATCAGCAATGACCAAAACATAATTATAATGCTGACACCTTTGCAACTCAATGAAGTCTTTAAACATCTTTTGCAGTTGGCATTAGGTGGTCAGAGGTCGACTCACCCTTGTCAGAGAACATAGAACATAGAAAGTACAGCACAGAACAGGCCCTTTCACCCACGATGTTTAATCCTAATGTAAAATATAGTAACAACCGACACACCCCTCAATTCACTGCTATCCATGTGCAAGTCTAGAAGTCATTTAAATGTCCCCAATAACTCTGCTTCCACCACTACCACTGGTAAATCATTCCATGCATTCACAGCTCTCTGTGTAACAAAAAACTACTTCTGACATCTCCTTTATACTTTCCTCCTAATATCTTCAAACTATGAGTTCTCATATCAGTCAATCTTGCCCTGGGGAAAATTCTCTAGCTATTGACTCTATCTATTCCTCCCATTATTTTGTAGACATCTATCAGGTCTCCTCTCTTCCTCCTTCTCTCCAGAGACATGTCCGAGCCTATTCAACCTTTTTTTCATAAGGCAAGCCCTCCAGTCCAAGCAGCATCCTTCCTTGCACCCTCTCCCAAGCCTCTGTATCTTTCTTATAGTAGGGCGACCAGAACTGGACACAATATTTCAAGTATTGCCTCACCAGGGACTCGTAGAGCTGCAGCAAAACCTCATGGCTCTTAAACTCTATCCCCCTGTTAATGAAAGCCAAAACACCACAGGCATTCTTAACAACCTTATCCACTTGTATGACAACTTTGAGGGATCTATGTACTTGCACATTCAAATCGCTCTGTTCCTCCACACTGCCAAGAATCCTGTCTTTAATCCTATATTCAGCATTCGAGTTCCACCTTCCAACATGCATCACTTCGCATTTATCCAGGTTGAACTCAATTGGCCATTTCTCAGCCCAGCTCTGCATTCTGTCTATTTCGCGCTGCAGCCTGCAGTAGCCCTTTATACTATTGCCGACACCTCCAAACTTTGTGTCATCTGCAAATTTACTAACCCTCCCCTCAAACTTCTTCTCCAAGTCATTTATAAAAACTACAAAGAGCAGAGGCCCAAGTACAGAACCCAGGGAGACCCCACTCAACACTGTCGTCTAGGCAGAATACTCTTCATCTACAGCAACTCTCTGCCTTCTGTCAGCCAGCCAATTCTCTGTATATCTATTTAATGCCTGGAAACAGAGTGTTGATGGAGGGTTGTCTGTTCATGTCTGATTAATGGTCGGTGATAGGGGGTGGTGCAGGGCTGTGTGTGTTTTTCTGTATTTATCTGCTTAATGACAGGAGACAGACTGGTGGTGGTCAATGGTTGTGTGTGTGTATTTCTGTGTATATCTGCTCAATGGAAGGATAAAAGGGCTGTGGTTGAGGGTTGTGTGTGTGTGTGTGTTTCTGTGTATATCTGTTTAATGGCAGGAGATAGGGTTGTCTTGGAGGGGTGTGCGTGTGATTCTATGTATGTCTATTTAAGGGCTGGAGACAGGGTGTTGGTGTGTGTATTTCTGTGTCTACCTGTTCAGTGCAGGAGACAAGGTGGTCATGGAGGATTGTGTGTGTGTTCCTGCATATATCTGCTCAATTGCAGGAGGCATATTGTTCATGGAATGTTGTGCTTGTGTGTGTGTTTCTGCGTATATCTATTTAATTGCAGGAGATAGGCTGGTGGTGGAGGATTGTGTATGCATGTGCGTTTTTGTGTATATCTGTTTAAGAGCAGTAGGCAGTGTGTTCGTGGAAGTTTGTGCGTGTATATTTCCGTGTATAACTGTTTGATGACAGGTGACAGGAGACAGGGTGGCCAAGGAGGTTTGAGTGAGTGTGCGTGTGTGTTTCTGTGCATACGTGCTTAATGGCACGAGACAGTTTGGTGTGTGTATGTTATTGTGTATATCTGTCCAATGCAGGAGGCAAGGTGTTCATGGAGTGTTGTGCATGTGGGTGTTTCTGCGTATATCCTTTTAATGGCAGGAGACAGGGTGGTGGTGGAGGATATATGTCTGTGTTTCTGCGTCTAAGTGCTTATTGGTCGGAGACACAATTAGTGGTGGAGGTTTGTGTGTGTGTGTTTCTGCGCATATCTGTTAAATGGCAGGAGACAGTGTGGTGGTGGCGGAGGGGTGTGTGTGTGTTTACGTGTATATTTGTTTAATGCCAGGAGACAGAGTGTTGGTGGAGGGTTGTCTGTGTGTGTTTTTTTTCTCTCTCCGTCTGTCTGTTTAATGCTGGTGTTAGGGTGGTGGTACAGGGATGTGTATGTTTTTCTGTAAGTATCTTCCTAATGATAGGAGACAGACTGGTGATGGTGGAGGGCTGTGTGTGTCTGTTTCTGTGTAGATCTGATTAATTGCAGGAAACAGTGTGGCGGTGGAGCGTTTTTTATATATGTGTGTTTCTCTGTACATCTGTTTAAGGGCAGGAGACAGGGTGATGGTAGAGGGATGTGTGCGTGTTTCTGTGTATATCTGTTTTAAGGGCTGGAGAGAGTGTGGTGGTGGAGCGTTGTGCGTGTGTGTTTCTGTGTCTATCTGATAAACGGCAGGAAACGAGGTGGTGGTGGAGGGATGTGTATGTGTGTGTGTTTGTGTGTTTGTGTATATACCTGCTTAAAGGCAGGAGACAGGTGGTGGAGGAGAGTATAGTGTCTCTATTCCTGTATCTATGTGCTTACTGGCAGGAGACAGGGTGATATGAAGGGTTGTGTATGCATGTTCGTTTTTGCGTATATCCGTTTAAGATCAGTAGGCAGGGTGTTCATAGAACATAGATCAATACAGCGCAGTACAGGCCCTTCGGCTCTCAATGTTGTGTCGAACTGTCATTCCAATCTGAAGCCTATCTAACCTACGCTATTCCATGTACGTCCATATGCTTGTCAAATGACGACTTAAATTTACTTAAAGTTGGCGAATCTACTACCATTGCAGGCAAAGCATTCCATGCCCTTACTACTCTCTGATTAAAGAAACTACCTCTGACATCTGTCCTATATCTGTCACCTCTTAATTTAAAGCTATGCCCCCTCGTGCTCGCCATCACCATACTTGGAAAAAGGCTCTCCCTGTCCACCCTATCTAACCCTCTGATTATCTTATATGTCTCTATTGAGTCACGTCTCAAACTTCTTCTCTCCAACGAAAACAGCCTCAAGTCCCTCAGACTTCCCTCGAAGACCTTCTCTCCATACCAGGCAAGATCTTAGTAAATCTCTTCTGCACCCTTTCCAAAGCTTTCACATACTTCTTATAATGTGGTGACCAGAACTGTACACAATACTCCAAGTGCGGCTGCACTAGAGATTTGTACAGATGTAGCATAACCTCATGGTTCCAGAACTCGATCCCTCTACTGATGCCTTCTTAACAACACAGTCAACCTGGGAGGCAACTTTCAAGAATTTGTGTACCTGGACCCCAAGATCTCTCTGCTCATCTACATTACCAAGAATCTTATCATAAGCCCAGTACTTTGAATTCCTGTTCCTCCGACCAAAGTGCATCACCTCACACTTGTCCACATTAAACTACATTTGCCACCTCTCAGCGCAGCTCTGCAGCTTATCTATGTTTCTCTGTAGCCTACAAAACATCTTTCGTCACTATCCACAACTCCACCGACCTTGGAGTTGTCTGCAAACTTACGAACCCACCCTTCTCCTCCCTCATCCAGGTCGTTTATAAAAATGATGAACAGCAGTGGACCTAACATCGACCCTTGTGGCACATCACTAGTAACTGCACTCCAGGATGAACATTTCCCATCAACCACCATCCTCTGTCTTCTTTCAGCAATCCAATTACTGATCCAAAATGCTATATCTCCCACAATCCCATTCCTCCGCATTTTGAACAATAGCCTATTGTGGGGAACCTTATAAAATGCGTTGCTGATATCCATATACACCACATCAACAGGTTTGCTCTCATCTACCTGTTTGGTCACCTTCTCAAAGAACTCAATACGGTTGGTGAGGCACGACATAACCTTCACAAAACCGTGCTGACTATCCATTATCAAATTATTATTTTCTAGATGATTGTAAATCCTATCTCTTCTAACCTTTTCCAACACTTTCCCAACAACTGAAGTAAGGCTCACTGGTCTATAATTACCAGGATTGTCTCTACTCCCCTGCTTGAATAGGGGAACCACATTTGCTATCCTCCAGTCTTCTAGCACTATTCCTGTAGACAATGACGATTTAAAGATCAATGCTAAAGGTTCGGCAACCTCCTCCCTGGCTTTCCAGAGGATCCCAGGCTAAATCCCATCCGGCCCTGTGGACTTATCTATTTTCACACTCTGCAGGATTTCTAATACCTCTTCCTTGTGAATCTCAATCCCACCTAGTCTAGCAGCCTGTATCTCAGTATTCTCCTCGACAACATTGTCGTTTTCTAGAGTGAATACTGTCGAAAAATATTCATTTAGTGCTTCCTCTATCTCCTCCGCGTCCTCACACAACTTCCCATTAATATCCTTGATTGGCCCTAATCTTACTCTTGTCATCCTTTTATTCCTTAAATACCTATAGAAAGCCTTATGGTTTACCCTGACCCTATCGGCCAACAACTTCTCATGTCTCCTCCTGGCTCTTCTGAGCTTTCTCTTTAGGTCTTTCCTGGCTCCCTTGTAACCCTCAAATGCCCTAACTGAGCTTTCACATCTCATCCTAACATAAGCCTCCCTGTTCCTCTTGGCCAGAGATTCCACTTCCTTTGTAAACCACGGCTCCTGCGCTCTACAGCTTCCTCCATGCCTGACAGGTACATATTTATCTAGGATACTCAGGAGTTTATCCTTGAATAAGCTCCACATTTCTAATGTGCCCATTCCCTGCAGGTTCCTTCCCCATCCTATACTTCCTAAATCTTGCCTGATCGCATCGTAACTGCCGTTCCCTCAGATGTAAATTTCGTGGAAGTTTGTGTGTGTGTGTATTTCCGTGTATAACTGTTTGATGACAGGAGAAAGTGTGGTCAAGGAGATTTGAATGACTGAGTGTGTGTGTGTGTGTGTCCCCGTATATATGTGCTTACTGGCCCGAGACAGTTTGGTGTGTGTATGTTTTTGTGTATATCTGTCCAATGGCAGGAAGCAGGGTGTTCATGGAGGTGTGTGTGTGTGTGTGTGTGTGTGTGTGTGTGTGTGTGTGTGTGTGTGTGTGTGTGTGTGTGTGTGTGTGTGTGTGTGTGTGTGTGTGTGTGTGTGTGTGTTTCTGCATATATCTTTTTCATGGCAGGAGACAGGGTGGTGGTAGGGAGTAGGTTGCCTGTGTTTCTGTGTCTATGTGCTTAGGAGATAGGGTAGGAGATAGGGTGGTGGTGGATGGGTGTGTGTGAGTGTGTTTCTGTGTATATCTGTTTAATGTCAGGAGACAGAGTGTTGGTGGGGGGGATGTTTGTGTGTGTTTTATTTTCTGTGTATGTATGTTTAATGGTATGTGGTAGGTGGTGGTGCAGGGTTGTGTGTGTTTTTCTGTCTATATCTCCTTAATTACAGGAGACAGACTGGTGGTGGTGAAGGGTTGTGTGTGTGTTTCTGTGTAAAATCTATTAATTTCAGGAAACATTGAGGTGGTGGAGGAGTGTGCGTGTGTTTCCATTAATATCTATTTAATGGCAGGAGGCAGGGTGGTCGTGGAGGTTTGTGTGTGTGCCTGTTTCTGTGTATATCTGATTAACGGCAGGAAACAGGGTGGTCGTCGAGGGATGTGTGTGTGTTTCTGTGGATATCTGTTGAATGGCAGGAGGCAGGGTGGTCGTGGAGGGGTGTGCGTTGGTTTCGGTGTCTATCTGTTTATTGTCAGGAGGCAGGGTAGTCATATTGTGTTGTGTGCGTGTGTGTTAATGTGCATATCTATTTCAGGGCTTGAGACAGGGTGGTGGTGGAGGGTGCTCTTTGCGTGTTTCTGTGTATAACTGTTTAATGGCAGGTGGCTTGTTGGTGGTGGAGGTTGTGTGCGTTTCTGCGTATATGTGCTTAATGACAGGAGACATGATGGTGTGTGTGTGTTTCTCTGTATACCTGTTCAATGGCAGGAGGAAGGATGGTCATTGAGGGTTGTGTGTGTTTCTGCGTATCTCTATTCAATGGCAGGAGACACGGTGGTATTGGAGGGTAGAGTGTCTGTGTTTCTGTGTCTGTGTGCTTAGTGGCAGGTGACAGGGTGGTGGTGGAGGGTTGTGTAAGTTTCTGTGTATATCTTTTTAAGGTCAGTAGACAGGGTGTTCGTAGATGGTTGTATGTGTGTTTCTGTGTATATATGTTTAATTGCAGGAGACAGGCTGATGGTGAAGGGTGGTATGTGTTAGTTTCTGAGTATATCTGTTTTATGGCAGGAGACGTGGTGGAGCTTGAGGGTTGTGCTTGTGTTTCTGTGTATATCTGCTTAATGGCAGGCAACAAGATGTTGGTCGCGGGTTTTGTGTGTGTTTGTGTGTGTGTGCGTTTCTGTGTATATCTGTTTAATGGCAGAACACAATGTGGTGGTTAACGGTTGTGTGTTTGTGCATTTCTACGTATATCTGTTTAATTGCAGGGGATAGGGTTGTGGTGGATGGTTGTGTGTGTTTCTGTGCATGTCTGTTCAATGGCAGGAGACAGGGTGATGGTGTCGAGATGAGTTTGTGTTTCTGTTTATATCTGTTTAATCGCCGGAGAGAGTGTGATGGTGGAGGATTGTGTGTGTGTGTGTGTGTTTATGTGTATATCTGATTAATGGCAGCAAACAGGTTGGTGGTGGTGGGTTCTGTATATGTGTGTGGTTCTGTGTATATCTGTTTCAGGGCAGGAGACATGATGGTGGTCGAGGGTTGTGTGTGTGTACTTCTGTGTATATCTGCTAAATGGCAGCAGAACAGGATGGTGGTGGATGGACGCGTGTGTGTTTGTGTGTATATATGTATATTTGTGTGTATATCAGCAGACAGGGTGGTGGTCGAGGATTGTGTGTGTGTGTTTCTGTGTATATCTGTTTCGTGGCAGGAGAAATGGTGGTGGTGAAGTGTAGAGTGCGTGTTTGTGTGTATATCTACTTAATGGCAGGGAATAAGGTGGTGGTGAAGGGTTGTATGTGTGTTTCTGCATTTATCTGTTTAATGGCTGCTGACAGGGAGGTAGTGGGGGTTGTGTGTGTGAGTGTTTCTGTATATATCTGTTGAATTGCAGGAGACAGGGTGGTAGTGGAGGGTTGTGTATGTGCGTTTCTGTATATATCTATTTCATTACAGGAGACAGGTTGGTAGTGGAGGGTTGAGTGTTTCTGTATATATCTATTGAATTGCAGGAGACAGAGTGGCAGTGGAGGGTTGTGTGTGTGCTTCTGTGTACATCTGATCATTGGCAGAAAACAACTTGCTTGCGTACTGGTGTGTGTGTAGTTCTGTGTATCCCTGTTTAATGGCAGGAGACAGGATGGTAAGTGGAGGTTTGTGTGTGTGTGTGTTTCTGTGTATAATTGATTTATGGCAGCAAACATGGTGGTGGGGAGGATTTTCTCTGTGTGTGTTTCTGTGTATACCTGTTTAATTGCAGGAGACAGGTTGGTGGTGGAGGATGGTATATGTTTGTTTCTGATTATATCTGTTTCATGGCAGGAGACGGTTGATGGTTGTGCGTGTGTATCTGTTTCATGGCAGAAAACAATGTGGTGGTGCACGGTTGTGTGTTTGTGTATCTCTATGTATATCTGTTTAATGACAGGAGACAGGGCGGTGGTGGAGGCTTGTCTGGATGTTTCTGTAAATATCTGTTTAATTGCAGGAGACAGGGTGGTTTTGGAGGTTGGTGAGTGTGTGTTTCTGTATATAACTGTTTAATGAATGCAGACAGGGTGGTCGTGAAGGGTTAGATTAGATTACATTACAGTGAGGAAACAGGCCCAACAAGTCCACACCGACCCGCTGAAGCGAAACCCACCCATACTCCTACATTTACCCCTTACCTAACACTACGGGCAATTTAGTATGCACATCTTTGGACTGTGGGAGGAAACCGGAGCACCCGGAGGAATCCCACGCAGACACGGGGAGAACGTGCAAACTCCACACAGTCAGTCGCCTGAGGTGGGAATTGAACCCGAGTCTCTGGCGCTGTGAGGCAGCAGTGCTAACCACGTAAAACATATGTCTTTATGTTTCTGTATATATCTGTTTAATTGCCGGAGACAGAGTGGTGGAGGAGGGTGGTGTGTGTGTGTGTTTGTGTGTCAATATGTTTAATTGCAGGAGACTGTGTGGTGTTGGAGGAATGAATGTGCGTGTTTCTGTGCATATATTTATAATGATGGGAGACTGGGTGGTGGTGGTGGAGGGTTGTTTGTATGTTTCTGTAAATATCTGTTTAATTGCTTAATGACAGGAAACAAATTGCTGTTCAAAGGTTGTGTGTGCGTGTGTTTCTGTGTATGTCTGTTCAATGGCAGGAGACAGGTGTTGGTGTCGAGATGTGTGTGTGTGTTTCTGTTTATATCTGATTAATCAACGGAGAGTGTGTGATTGGGGAGGATTGTGTGTGTGTATGTGTATGTTTATGTGCATATCTGATTAATGGCAGCAAACAGGGTGGTGGTGTATGTGTGTGTGCTTCTGTGTATATGTTTTAGGGCAGAAGACAGGGTGATGGTCGAGGGTTGTGTGTGTGTATTTCAATGTATATCTGCTCAATGGCACGAGAACAGTGTGGTGGTGGAGGGTTGTGTGTGTGTGTGTGTGTGTTTCTGTGTATATCTGTTTAATGCCAGGAGACAGAGTGTTGGTGTAGGATTGTCTGTGCGTTTTTTTTTTTTCTGTGTCATGCTGTTTAATGATAGTTGATAAGGTGGTGGTGCAGGGTTGTGTGTGTTTTTCTGTATATATCTGCTTAATGACAGGAGACAGAATGGTGTTCGTGGAGGGTTGTGTGTATGTGTGTTTCTGTGTATATCTGTTTAATGGCAAGAGACAGGGTGGTGCTGAAGATATGCGTGTATGCTTCTGTGTATATCTGTTTAACAGCAGGAGACAGGGTGGTGCTGAAGATATGCGATTATATTTCTGTGTATATCTGTTAATTTGCAGGAGACAGGGTATTGGAGGAGGACGGTATGTGTGTGTTTCTGTGTAAATATATTTAATTTCAGGATACAGGGTGGTGGTGGAGGATTGTGTGTGTGTGTGTTTCTGTGTATATTTATTTAAGAGCAGGAGACAGGGTGATGATGGAGGATTGTGTGCATGTTTCTGTGTATATCTGTATAATGGCAGGAGACAGGGTTATCATGGAGGGTTGTGTGTGTGTGTTTCTGTGCATTTCTGTTTAATGGCAAGAGACAGGGTGGTGATGGAGGATTATGTGTATTTCTGTGTGCACCTGTTTAATAGCAGGACACAGGTTGTTCGTGGAGTGTTGTGTGCGTGTGTTTCTGTATACATCTATTTAAGGGCTGGAGACAGGGTGGTGGTGGAGGGTAGTGTGCGTTCGTGTTTCCGTGTATAACTGTTTAATGACAGGAGACAGTGGTGGAGGAGGGATATGTGTGTGTTTATGTGTTTAACCGTTTAATGACAGGAGACAGGGTGGTGCTGGAAATATATGTGTATGTTTCTGTATGTATCGGTTTAATTGCAGGACACGGTGGTGGAGGAGGAGGCTGGTGTGTGTGTTTCTGCGTAAGTCTATTTAATGGCAAGACACAGTGTGGTAGTGGAGGGTAGAATATCTGTGTTTCTGTGTCTATGTGCTTACTTGCAGGAGACAGGATGCTGGTAGAGGGTTGTGAGTGTTTCTTTCTGTGTATATCTGTTTAATGGCAGGAGACAGGGAGTTGGTCGAGGGTTGTGTGTGTGCATTTCTGTGAATATCCGCTCAATGGCAGGAGACAGGGTGGTGATGGAGGGTTGTGTGTGTGTGTATTCCTGTGTATATCTATTTAATTGCTGAGGACAGGGTGGTGGTGGAGAGATGTGTGTGTGTTTCAGTGCATATCTGTTTAATGACAGGTGACAAGGTAGTGGTAGGGCGATGTATGGGTTTGTGTTTCTGTGTATATCTGTTTAATTGCAGGAGACAGGTTGGTGATGGAGGGTTGGGTATGTGTGTGTTTCAGTGCATATCTGTTTAATGATAGGGGACAGGGTGGTGGTGGAAGGTGGTGTGTGCGTGTTTCTGTGTATATCTGTATAATCGTCGTAGACAGGGTGGTGATGGAGGGTTGTGTGTGTTTGTGTTCCTGTGTATATCTGTTTAATGAAAGGAGACAGGGTAGTCATGGAGGGTTGCTGTATGTTTCTGTAAATTTCTGTTTAATAGCAGCAGATGGCGTGGTGGTGGAGGATGGTGAGTGTGTATAACTGTTTAATAGCCGGAGACAGGGTGGTGCTGGAGTTTTGTGTGTGTAATTCTGTATATATCTGTTTAATTACAGGAGACAGGTGAAAGGTTGCGTGTGTGTTTCTGTGTATATCTGCTTAATGACAGGAGACAAATTGGGTGTCAAGGATTGTGTGTGCGTGTGTGTGTGTGTTCCTGTGTATATCTGTTTAATAGCAGAAAACAATGTGGTGGTGGAGGGATGTGTGTGTGTTTCTGTGTATTTATCTTTATTGACAGGATACAGGGTGTTAGCGGAGGGTTGTGTGTGTGTGTTTCTGTGTATATCTGCTTAATAGCGGGAGACAGTGTGGTGGTGGAGGGTTGTGATGTATGTTTCAATGTATATCTGATGAATGGCAGGAAACAGGGTGTGGTGGAGGGTTTTGTGTGTGTGTTTCTGTGTATATCTGTTTAATGGAAGGAGACAGCGGGATGGTGGAGGGTTGTGTGTGTGTTTCTGCATTTATCGCCCTGTTACTGTCGCCCACCAGTAAAGCGATGGAAGGGGTCATCTACAATGCTAACAAGCAGCACCTGCTCAGCAATAACCTTCTCAGCGATGCCGAGTTTGCGCTCTGCCAGGGCCACTCAGCTCTTGACCTCATTGCAGCCCTGGTACAACCATGGACAAAAGAGCTGAATTCCAGGGGTGAGGTGAGGTGACAGGTCTTGACTTCAGAGCCGCATTCCTGCCATCCAAGAGGCTGAGCAAAATCAGAATCATTGAGTATTGGGGGTGAATTCTCCTCTGGTGTCATACCTGGGAAGTAGGAAGATGGATATGGTTGTTGGAGGGCAGTCATTTCAGCTCCAGAACATCTCTGACGAGTTCTTCAGGGTACTGTCCTGGTTCCACTCAACTTCAACCATTTCATCCACGACCTTCCCTCCATTATAAGGTCAGAATATGCATTCATTGCTGAACATCTCTAAACTTCAGCACTATCTGTAACTTTTGAGATACTGAAGCAAACTCTGTTTAAATGCAGCAAGGGCTGATCAATATACAAGCTTGTGACAAGACATATTTGGACAACCACTATTCAAGACCATCTGAAATAAGAGACAATCTAACAACCATCCCTTGACATAAATTTCCATCACTAAATTGCCCTCTGTTAAAACCCTGAGGAGTACCGTTAACCAGAAACTCAACAGGACATACCACACAAACAAAGTGTGTCTACAAGAGCAGGTCAGAGGCGAGGAATACTGTGGCGAACAACTCATCTCCTGACTCCCTAAGATCTGTTCCCCATCTCCAAGTCACAAGCCAAAATCGCGATGGTATGCTCCCCGCTTGGCTGGAATGGTGGGGTTTCAACAACACAAGAAGCTTCACCCCATCCAGGAATATGCTAGCAGTTTGATTGGCACCACATCCACATGCTTTCCCTCCCTCCACCGTCAATGCTCAGTCACAGCAGTATGTACGATCTAAAGATGCATTGCAAAGATTCACCAAAGGTCCTTAGGCAGCAACGTATAAACCTACAACCACTTTGACCTTGAAGGACAAGGCCTGCAGATCCATAGTAGTTATTTCTCATCTGGTAATCCCATAACAGGCATTAGTTGCATTTAAGACAGGTTATAATTAACTAATACTTTGGAAAATTCAGTGCTACTTATTCAAATAAAGTACCTTCTGATAACGAGTGGACCACTGTGATATTTCTGTAGTGCTGTTCCCATGCCGAAATAACATGCATATAACTGGAACCTGCCTTATTTAACCCTAAATCATCTGTTTCCATCTTGTATCTTGCACATTAAATGATAACAGATGATTTATGTGCAATGGTACTATAACGTCTAGGCTAGAAATCCTAAATATAAATTTCCAAAATATTCAGTGATGGTTTCTCAATAGACTGCTTTACGCCCCACTGCGAAAGAGTGCCATGGACTGTTGAAACCAGACCTATAATTCCTCACCTAAAAACTAGTAATTTATGATAGTCAAGTGATATTTGAACTTCACTTGGAAACATAAAGAACCAAAAGGCCTAAATCAGATTGTTTAACTTAAACTGAAAATATACTTGAGGCGAATTGCTGTACAACTTGCCCGTAAATTTGAGATTAATTTATGACATGAAGTGGTGGGGAAATACATTGTGTCAAGTGGATCGGAAGGTTTCAGTTATGATTTTCTGTAGGTCTTTACAAAATGCGGGGTGAGTCCCTACTTGAGGTCACAACCTGAAATTTTGGTGTCATGAGCTCCAAAGTAGCAATGGTCAAACCCTTCCCTATCCAGACATCTGAATTTTAGCAATTTACAAGCATTAAAATGGTGTCACGGTGGGAACATGTTTGAGAAACTCTGATCGACTGCATCTTTTAAATAATTGACATTGAATTATGTTGGGGATATTTCAAATTCTTCATTGTTTTTAATCCTTTTAGACTTGGAAGTGTTGTGGTATCCTTAATTCCATGAACTCCCACTTCATTCAGGCCCCTGTTTTAGTTTTGTAAAATGAGAGACATGTTTATGCAACCCTTACTATGTGAGCTAAATGCCACAGTTCCAACATGGAAAGTGTGAAAGATGGCAATCCTCTTGTTGCTCAGTGAACTGCAGTCTTACATCTGCCTTGTCAAGTCTCTGCAGGCAGATCAGCAAAGAGCATAATCTCGTCGACATTTAAGGAAAGTTCAGTAATACAGATGAAAGACTAAACTTTTCCCTCTTTGCCAAACATGCTGGTTGGTTGGAGATGAAGTACTCTGTCCTTACTCTCACGACAGATTCGTGTGTTTTTCAGGTTGGGTGTGAAGTGGGATAGTACATCACAGTGGTGTGAATTTGGAATATTGATTTAATTCACCCTCTTCTATTTCCTTTACCTCGTTCCAAGAAAAGATTTGTCAAAAGACAAACATAATTTTACTTTGCTTGTGAGTTTACCATCGAGGAACATTTCTTCATTCTGTATCCCAATGCTGCTGACATGCTCACTCTTTTTCAGAGTGATGTGTAAGCTGTGGTTGGACCATTAGGAAGGTAGTGCTTGAGATTCTCCTACTATCCAAGTCAGAAAGAGAGATGGAGCTGGTGTTCGCTTTACTGAGCTCTGTTGCTATTTGAAGTTAACGAACCATGACAAAAGGAGTTGTGTTGAGCCAGAAGGTGTAGGGAGGTTGGATATAAATTGTTGTATGGAATACTTGGAATTTTTGTTTAAAATGTGAGGCTTTCTTGAGCCGCACATTTATCAAAAGATAAAGCAATTTTGGGGTAATACTCAGCTGGTTCTTTTTTACGTTTTCCTCTTTTTTTTGTAGAGTCTGGTCTCCTGTCCATTGCTTCTTTTCTGTCTTTACGTCTCATCCCTGGGCTTCTCTAAGTGTCTATTTTCTCAACCAGCATCCCGAATTCCAGCTTTACATCTACAACCAGCTGGGCAACCTCTGTTTCTCACTGATCAAGCATGGTCTGTTTCATCACATGCATGTGGATGATGTGAGGGTCGGTGGAAGAATCAAGGGAAAGGAATTGTGTTGAGAAATGTGCATTCTTTTGTCTTAGTTGAGGCTTCACGTAGGTGCAGCAAGCTGTTGGTAGGCAATATACTGCAGACTTTATAATTAATCTGCAACGTACTTTAAAAGGGGCATTACTGTGAAAGCAAGAAGTTGAAGCTACGCAAGCCATCGTGAGCTGCACGTGCTTACAGGATACTATTAAAGGTTGACTTGTTAAATGTTGAGTTGGATTTATAAAAATAGTCTGTCAGAGTTAGCAAACCACTAATCTTGATAAATGTAGCATCAAGAAATCTAAAATTTGATTTACAAGCTTGAATCTTCCAAGAGCAATGCCCTTTTACGAGTGCAATGTGTGTTTGGTGAACATTTGAGGTATTCTGATCAATGTGAAATCTTAATTGGCATGTAACTGTCACAGTGGACATGAGAACCTCCAACTACATGCAGCTACATTTGTTAAAGCCCCTATCAGTTTAAGAGGGCTTTCAGATTTTAAGATCTTTGTTTAAAATTGAAAGTACAACAACAAATATAATTCAGGGCTCAGTGCTGCATTTAGTGGCATGCTGGACAAGCTCACGAGCATTTTGGATAATTTTAGCAATGGCAGGAATTCTGTGTTGATTTCTTATTTGAATTTAATCTTGCTTCAGAGCTACTTCATTTCCCCTTTTTTATATTTTGTTTTAAACTGCATTCAAAATGAAGTTTTTTTTTACTTTTATGCTTTTCTGCAGCTCCTTTGTAGATTCCCACAAAAAAGCCAATTATATCTCCCCCTTTTTGCTTTGGGATCAGTATTTTTGCAAGTTGACCTTTGGTATTTCTATCTGTAACTGGGTTGTTAATCTTCCATTTTCTTCCTGTTCGGAGAAAAGGACATGGCATTGATGGAAGGGTAACTTAACTGAGATTGTAACTGGATGAGCCACATAAATCCTCTGGCTGCATGAGCAGCTTAGCTGCTGGCTATTCTGCAATGAATAGCTGTCTAAAGCCTGAGAGGCACTTTTTGGGAGTGTGATGGAACAGTCTCTATGTGCTTGGTTGAGTACTGCTCCAACAGCAAGGAAAAAGCTTGACATTGTCCTGAGCAAAACAGCTCACTTGGTTGACACCCCACCCATTGAGTTCTTCCTCAATGGCCAACAATTGCAGCAGAGTGTACAATACATAAGATGCACTATAGCAACTTACCAAGACTGTTTCGACAGCCCCTTCCAAATCCATGACATGTGCCATCTTAAGACAATGGCAGCTACTGCTCCCTTACTAATTACCACCACCCAGTTCCGCTCCAAGCTGCATAATGTTTTGAATTTGAATCATATCACTAAACCTGCAACACATCCTGACTGCACAGTGGGTGTACCTTCAAGAAGGCAGCATACTACCACTTAAGAGCAATTGGGAATGAGCAACAAATGCTAGTTACATTGGCAACCGTCCTATTCCATCTTCAGTAAAAGCAAGTAACACCAATATAACCTGTGGTTACAGTGCACCTGTTTACTCAATCTGCAGACATTGTACTATGAACTTTACCTGTTTTAAATAGTATTTTTGTTAGAATGCTACATTTAACTGAACATTTATTCATTAATTTATCATGAGGGGGAACAGCTTTGTGATTTTGCAGCAATGTCATGGTATTTCATGATAATCCAGTTTAAGTGAACATCTCTTTGTCTATACAATGTGATGTGAAATTTTAGATATAATGGCATTGACTATATGGCAGGCTGTACTACATTTCCGAATAAAATTCACCCAGAATTACTGGAATTACTTTAAATTCTGCATGATTTTTCAATATGAATTATGTTTGTTGTGGGAATGTTGCAATATTGGAAAACTAATAGAAACTAGCACCCTCCCTCATGGTGAATTAAATACCACTGGAACTTTGTAATAAGTGTGCTAATGTAAATCTTGAAAGAGGCTGTTAATAAAATTAAGATTTTCTTTTGTGATCCATAGAGTCATAGAGATTTTCAGCATGGAATAAGACCCTTCAGTCCAATCCGTCCATGCTGACCAGATATCCCAACGCAATCTAGTCCCACCTGCCAGGACCTGGCCCATATCCCTCTAAACCCTTCCTATTCATATACACATCCAAATGCCTCTTAAATGATGCAATTGTACCAGCCTCCACCACATCCTCTGGCAATTCATTTCATACACGTACCATCCTCTGTGTGAAAATGTTGCCCCTTAGATCTCTTTCATATCTTTCCCCTCTCACCCTAAACCTCTGCCCTCTAGTTCTGGACTCCCTGACACCAGGGAAAATACTTTGTCTATTTATCATATCCATGCCCCTAATAATTTTGTAAACCTCTATAAAGTCACACCTCAGCCTCCGACGCTTCAGGGAAAACAGCCGCAGCATGTTCAGCCTCTCCCTGTAGCTCAGAACCTCCAACCCCGGCAACATCCTTGTAATCTTTCCTGAACCCTTTCAAGTTTCACAACATCTTTCTGATAGGAAGGCGACAAGAATTGCACGCAATATTCCAACAGCAGCCTAACCAATGTCCTGTACAGCTGCAACATGACGTCCCGACTCCTGTACTCAATACTCTGACCAATAAAGGAAAACATACAAATGCCTTCTTCAGTATCCTATATACCTACGACTCCACTTTCAAGGAGTTATGAACCTGCACTCCAATGTCTCTTTGTTCAGCAACACTTCCTAGGACCTTACCATTAAGTGTATAAGTCCTGCTAAGAATTGCTTTCCCAAAATGCAGCACCTCGCATTTATCTGAACTAAACTCCATCTGCCACTTCTCAGCTCACTGGCCCATCTGGTCCAGATCATGTTGTAATCTGAGGTAACCGTCTTTGCTCCCAACTACACCTCCAATTTTGGTGTCATCTGCTAACTTACTAACTGTACCTCTTATGCTCGCAACCAAATCACTTATGTAAATGACAAAAACTAGATGAGCCAGCACCGATCCATGTGGCACACCACTTGTCACAGGCCTCCAGTCTGAAAAACAACCCTCCACCACCACCCTCTGTCTTCTACATTTGAGCCAGTTGTGTATCCAAATGGCTAGTTCTCCCTGTATTCCATGAGATCTAACCTTGCTAATCAGTCTCCCATGGGGAACCTGGTCGAACGCCTTACTGAGGTCCATATAGATCACATCTACTGCTCTGCCCTCATCAATTTTCTTTTTTACTTCTTTAAAAAAATCAATCAATTTGTAAGGCATGATTTCCCACGCACAAAGCCATGATAACTGTCCCGAATCAGTCCTTGCCTTTCCAAATACATGTACATCCTTTCCCTCAGGATTCCCTCCAACAACTAGCCCACCACCGAGGTCAGGCTCACTAGTCTCTAGTTGCCTTGCTTGTCTTTACCGCCCTTCTTACACAGTGCCAACCTCCACTCTTCCGGCACCTCACATGTGACTATCGATTATACAAATATCTCCGCAACAGGCGCAGCAATCACTTCCCTAACTTCCCACAGAGTTCTCAGGTACACCTGATCAGGTCCTGAGGATTTATCCGCCTTTTACCATTTCAAGACATCCAGCACTTCCTCCTCTGTAATCTGGACATTTTGCAAGATGTCACCATCTATTTCCCTGCAGTCTATGTCTTCCATATCCTTTTCCTCCATTTAGTATCTCCTCCATTTTCTGTGGCTGCACATAAAGTCCGCCTTGCTGATCTTTGAGGGGCCGTATTCTCTCCCTAGTTACCCTTTTGTCCTTAATATATTTGTAAAAACCCTTTGGATTATCCTTAATTCTATTTGCCAAAGCTATTTCATGTCCGCGTTTTGCCCTCCTGATTTCACTCTTAAGTATATTCCTACTTTCCTTATACTCTTCTAAGGATTCACTCGATCTATCCTGTCTATACATGACATATGCTTCCTTCTTTGTCTGAACCAAACCCTCAATTTCTTTAGTCATCCAGCATTCCCTATACCTCCCAGCCTTCCCTTTCACCCTGACAGGAATATACTTTCTCTGGATTCTTATTATCTCATTTCTGAAGGCTCCCCATTTTCCAGCCATCCCTTTACCTGCGAGCATCGGCCCCCAATCAGCTTTCGAAAGTTCTTGCCTGACACCGTCAAAATTAGTCTTTCTCGAATTTAGAACTTCAACATTTAGATCTGGTCTATCGTTTCCCATCACATTTTAAAACAATAGAATTATGGTCGCTGGCCCCAAAGTGCTTCTCCACTGACACCTTAGTTACCTGCCCTACCTTATTTCCCAAGAGTAGGTCAAGTGTTGCACCTTCTCCAGTAGGTACATCCACATACTGAATCAGAAAATTGTCTTGTACCCACTTAAGGAATCCCTCTCCATCTAAACCTTTAACACTATGGCAGTCCCAGTTGATGTTTGGAAAGTTAAAATCCCCAACAATAACTACCCTATTATTCTTAGACATAGCTGAGATCTTCTTACAAGTTTGTTTCTCAATTTCCCTCTGACTATTGGGAGGGGCCTATAATACAATCCCAATAAGGTGACCATCCTTTCTTATTTCTCAGTTCCACAGTAATAACTTCCCTGGAAGTATTTCCGGGAATATCCTCCCTCAGCACATCTGTAATGCTATCCCTTATCAAAAATGCCACTCCCCCTCCTCTTTTGCCTCCCTTTCTATCCTTCCTGTAGCATTTGTATCCTGGAACATTAAGCTGCCAGTCCTGCCCATCCCTGAGCAATGTTTCTGTAATTGCTATGATATCCCAGTCCCATGTTCCTAACCATGCACTGCGTTCATCTGCCTTTCCTGTTAGCCCCCTTGCATTGAAATAAATGCAGTTTAACTTATTAGTCGTACCTTGTCCCTGCCTGCCCTGACTTTCTGACTCACTTCTGTTCTCACCTGTACACGTCTCAGATCGATCTCTTTCCTCACTAACTCCCTGGGTCCCCACCCCCCCTCCCCCCACCACCACTTTACTAGTTTAAATCCTCACAAGCAGTTCTAGAAAATTTCCCTGCCAGTATATTAGTCCCCTTCCAATATGGTGCAATCTGTCCTTCTTGTGTAGGTCACTTCTACCCCAAAAGAGATTTCAATGATCCAAAAATGTGAATCTTTCTCCCATAAGCTAGCTCCTTCGCCATGTATTCATCTGCTCTATCCTCCTATTACTCCCCGCACTAGCTTGAAGCACTGGGAGTAATCCAGATATTACTACCCTTGAGGACGACCGTTTAAATTTCGATCCACATCTCTGTAATCTCCCTTCAGAGTCTCAACCTTTTTCCTTCCAATATCGTTGGTTCCAATGTGAACAATGACATCCTACTGGTCCCTCTTCACCGTGAGAACATTCTGCACACTCTCTGAGACACCCTTGAACCTGGCACCAGGAAAACAACACACCATTCTGCTTTTTCTCTGCTGGTTTCAGAAATGCCTGTCTGTACTTCTGACGACAGAATCCCCTAACACAATTGATCTCTTGGAAGCCGACGTCCCCCTCGTTGCATTAGATCCAGTCTCAATACCAGAAACTTGACTGTTTGTCCTACGTTTCCCTGAGAATCCATCATCTCCTACATTTTCCAAAACAGTATACCTGTTGAAAGGTGTATATACACAAAAAGACTCCTGCTCTAGCTGCCAACCTCTCTTACCCTTACTGGAGTTAACCCATCTATGTGACTGTATCTGAGACTTCCCCCCTTTCTATAACTACCATCCATCACATACTGTTGCTGTTTCAAATTCCTCATCGCTTCTATCTGTCTCTCCAACCGATCCACTCGATCTGATAAGATTCGCATCCAACAGCATTTGTGGCAGATATAATCCGCAGTAACCCTTAAACTCTCTTTAAACTCCCACATCTGACAAGAAGTACATATCACTGCACATGGAGGGGATGACTACAGTTTTTGGTAGGGATCAGGAAGGGAGAATTTGATTGCAGTTTTGTGTCGGAATCATTCTGGAATTTGGTGATGACAGTGTTGGGTAGGGAACTGTGAGGGAGTGGTTGATTGCAGTCTTGTGCAGGGATCAGTCAGGAAGGTGCGGATTACATTATTGGCTTAGGGTCAGTCAGGGAGAAGGCGATTTCTTTGTGTGGTAGAAATCAGTCAGGGAGGAGCCGATTACTGTCTTGTTTCTGGATTAATCAGGGAGGGGGGGTGAGTACAGTTTTGCGTAGGGATCAGCTAGGAGGGGGTGAGTCCTAGCTGATCCCTTGTGTAGGGATTAGTCGGGTAGGGGGTGTTTACAGCATGGGATATGGATGAGTCAGGGACCGGGTGAGTGCAGTGATGGATAGGGATCAGTCAATAAGGGGGAGATTGCAGTGTTGGGTAGGGATCAGTAATGGAAGGACTGAGTGCAATGTTGTGTAGACATCATTTGGAGATGGTGAGATTTAAGTGTTAATGGGGGATCTGTAAGGGAGAGGGAGATTACAGTGAATAGGTACAGGGTAATTGCAGTGTGGGGTAGTGATCAGTCAGGGAGGGGGTGATGGCAATGTTGGGTAGTGATCTGTCAGGAAGGGGTTGATTACCGTGTTCTGTCAGGGATCGGTCAGACAGGGGGTGAGTGCAGTGTTCGGCAGGGATCAGTCATAGAGGGGCAGATTGCAGTGTTGTGTAGGGATCAGTCAGGGATGGGGGAGATTGCAGTGTTGTGTAGGGATCAGTCAGGAAAGGGGGATTGCAGGGTTGGGTAGCGGATCAGTCAGGGCGGTAGTGATTGCGGTGTTGGGTAGGGATCAGTCAGGTAGGGGTGATTGCAGTGTTGGGTAGGGATCAGTGAGGGATGGGGAGATTGCACTGTGGGGTAGTGTTCAGTCAGGGAGGGGGAGATTGCAGTGTTCAGTAGGGATCAGACAGGGAGGAAGAGATTGCAGTGTGGTGTAGTGATCAGTCAGGGAGGGGAGATTGCAGAATGGGGTAGTCATCAGTTGAGGGAGATGGAGATTGCAGTGTTGGATAGGGATCAATCAGGGAGGGGGAGATTACATTGTTGAATCGGGATCAGTCAGGGAGGGTTAATTGCAGTGGTGGGTAGGGATCAGTCAGTCTCGGGGTGAGTGCAGTGTTGGGTAGGGATCAGTCAGTGAAGGGAAGATTGCAGTGTTGGGTAGGGATCAGTAAGGGAGGGGAAGATTGCAGTGTTGTGCAGGAATCGTTTAAGGACGGGGAGATTGCAATTTTGTATAGGGATCAGTCATGGAGGGAGTGCGTGCAGTGTTGGGTAAGGATCTTTCCGGGAGGGAGAGATTGCATTGTTGGGTAGTGATAAGTCAGGGAATGGGAGATTGCTGTGTTGGGTAGGGATCAGTCATGAAGCGGATGATTACAGTTTTTGGTAAGGACCAGGTAGGGAGCATTTGATAGAAGTTATGTGTCGGGTTCAGTCGGGAATTTGGTGATGACAGTGTTGGATAGGGATCTGTGAGGGAGTGGTTGATTACAGTCTTGTGCAGGGATCAGTCAGGAAGTTGCAGATTACATTGTTGGCTTGGGGTCAGTCAGGGAGAAGGATATGTCTTTGTGTGGTAGATATCAGTCAGGGAGGAGCCGATTACTGTTTTGGTTCCGGATTAATCAGGGAGGTGGGTGAGTACTGTGTTGCGTAGGGATCAGTCAGGGAGGGGGTGAGTACAGTGTTGCGTAGGGATCAGTCGGGGAGCTGGAGATTGCAGTGTTGGGTTGGGATCAGTCAGGGAGCGGGAGATTGTAGCGTTGGGTAGGGATCAGTTAGGGAGCGGGAGACTGCAATGTTGGGTTGGGATCAGACAGGGAGCGGGTAATTGCAATGTTGGGTAGGGATTATTTGGAGATGGTGAGATTAAACTGTTGATGGGTGTTCGGTAAGGGAGAGGGAGATTACAGTGAATAGGGAGAGAGTGATTGCAGTGTGGGGTAGTGATCTGTCAGGGAGGGGAGATTGCAGTGTTGGGTAGGGAACAGTCAGGGAGGGCTAGATCGCACAGTTGGATAGGGATCAGTCACAGAGGGGATGATTACAGTTTTTGGTAGAGATCAGGAAGGGAGGATTTGATTGGAGTTTCGTGTCGAGAACAGTCGGGAATTTGGTGATGACAGTGTTGGGTAGTGATCTCTGAGGGACGGGTTTATTTCAGTGTTGTGCAGGGATCAGTCAGTAAAGTGCAGATTGCATTGTTGGCTTGGGGTCAGTCAGGGAGAAGGAGATTTCATTGTGTGGTAGATATCAGTCAGGGAGGAGCCGATTACTGTGTTGGTTCCGGACTAATCAGGGAGGGGGGTGAGTACATTGTTGCGTGGGGATCAGTCAGGGAGGGGAGATTGCAGTGTTGTGTAGGGATCATTTGGAGATGGTGAGATTTAAGTGTTGATGGGGGATGAGTAAGGGAGAGGGAGATTACAGTGAATAGGGTTTTTACAGTGATTGCCGTGTGGGGTTGTGATCAGTCAGCGAGGGGATGAGTGCAGTGTGTGGTAGGGATCAGTCAGGGAGGGGGTGAGTGCAGTGTGGGGTAGGGATTAGTCAGGGAGGGGGTGAGTGCAGTGTGGGGTAGGGATCAGTCAGGGAGGGGGAGATTGCAGTGTTGCGTAGGGATCAGTCAGGGAGGGGGTGAGTGCAGTGTTGGGTAGGGATCAGTCAGGGAGGGGGAGATTGCAGTGTTGGGTACGGATCAGTCAGGGAGGGGAAGATTGCAGTGTTGGGTAGGAATCAGTTAACGATGGGGAGATTGCAATTTTGTATAGGGATCAGTCAGGGAGGGGGTGCGTTCTGTGTTGCGTAAGGATCAGTCCGGGAGGGGGAGATTGCATTGTTGGGTAGTTGTAAGTCAGGGAATGGGAGATTGCTGTGTTGGGTAGGGATCAGTCATGAAGCGGATGATTACAGTTTTTGGTAAAGATCAGGTAGGGTGCATTTGTTAGAAGTTATGTGTCGGGTTCAGTCGGGAATTTGGTAATGACAGTGTTGGATAGGAATCTGTGAGGGAGTGGTTGATTGCAGTCTTGTGCAGGGATCAGTCAGGAAGTTGCAGAATACATTGTTGGTTTAGGGTCAGTCAGGGAGAAGAATATGTCTTTGTGTGGTAGATATCAGACAGGGAGGAGCCGATTAATGTTTTGGTTCCGGATTAATCAGGGAGGTGGGTGAGTACAGTGTTGCGTGGGGATCAGTCAGGGAGGGGGGTGAGTACAGTGTTGCGTTGGGATCAGTCAGGGAGCGGGGTGAACATAGTGTTGCGCAGGGATCAGTAAGTATCTGGAGATTGCAGTGTTGGGTAGGGATCAGTCAGGGAGGGGGTGATTGCAGTGTTGGGGTGGGATCAGTCAGGGAGGGGGTGAGTGCAGTGTTGGGTAGGGATCACTCAGGGAGAGGGAGAGTGCAGTGTTGTGTGGGGATCAGTCAGGGAGGGGGTGAGTGCAGTGTTGTGTAGGGGTCAGTCAGGGAGGGGGTGAGTGCAGTGTTGGATAGGGATCAGTCAGGGTGGGGGAGATTGCAGTGTTGGGGTGGGATCAGTCACGGAGGGGGTGAGTGCAGTGTTGGTTTGGGATCAGTCAGGGAGGGGGTGAGTGCAGTGTTGGGTAGGGATCAGTCAGGGAGGGGGTGAGTGCAGTGTTGGGTAGGAATCAGTCAGGGAGGGGGTGAGTGCAATGTTGGGTAGGGATCAGTCAGGGAGGGGGTGAGTGCAGTGTTGGGTAGGGATCAGTTAGGGAGGGGGTGAGTGCAGTGTTGGGTAGGAATCAGTCAGGGAGCGGGTGAGTGCAGTGTTGGGTAGGGATCAGTCAGGCAGAGGGTGATTGCAGTGTTGTGTAGGGATCAGTCAGGGAGGGGGTGAGTGCAGTGTTGGGTAGGGATCAGTCAGGGAGGGGGTGAGTGCAGTGTTGGGCAGGGATCAGTCAGGGAGGGGGAGAGTGCAGTGTTGGGTAGGGGTCAGTCAGGGAGGGGGGTGAGTGCAGTGTTGGGTAGGGATCAGTCAGGGAGGGGGTGAGTGCAGTGTTGGGTAGGGGTCAGTCAGGGAGGGGGGTGAGTGCAGTGTTGTGTAGGGATCAGTCAGGGAGGGGGTGAGTGCAGTGTTGGGTAGGGATCAGTCAGGGAGGGGGAGAGTGCAGTGTTGGGTAGGGATCAGTCAGGGAGGGGGTGAGTGCAGTGTTGTGAAGGGATCGGTCAGGAAGGGGGTGATTGCAGTGTTGTGTAGGGATCAGTCAGGGAGTGGGTGAGTGCAGTGTTGGGTAGGGATCTGTCAGGGAGGGGGTGAGTGCAGTGTTGGGTAGGAATCAGTCAGGGAGGGGGTGAGTGCAGTGTTGGGTAGGGATCAGTCAGGGAGGGGGTGAGTGCAGTGTTGGGTAGGGATCTGTCAGGGAGGGGGTGAGCGCAGTGTTGGGTAGGGATCAGTCAGGAAGGGGGCGATTGCAATGTTGTGTAGGGATCAGTCAGGGAGGGGGTGAGTGCAGTGTTGGGTAGGGATCTGTCAGGGAGGGGGTGAGCGCAGTGTTGGGTAGGGATCAGTCAGGGAGGGGGTGAGTGCAGTGTTGGGTAGGGATCAGTCAGGGAGGGGGAGAGTGCAGTGTTGGGTAGGGATCAGTCAGGGAGGGGGAGATTGCAGTGTTGGGTAGGGGTCAGTCAGGGAGGGGGTGATTGCAGTGTTGTGTAGGGATCAGTCAGGGAGGGGGTGAGTGCAATGTTGTGTAGGGATCAGTCAGGGAGGCGGTGAGTGCAGTGTTGGGTAGGGATCAGTCAGGGAGGGGGTGAGCGCAGTGTTGGGTAGGGATCAGTCAGGGAGGGGGAGAGTGCAGTGTTGGGTAGGGATCAGTCAGGGAGGGGGTGAGTGCAGTGTTGGGTAGGGATCAGTCAGGGAGGGGGTGAGTGCAGTGTTGGATAGGGATCAGTCAGGGAGGGGGAGATTTCAGTGTTGGGTAGGGGTCAGTCAGGGAGGGGGTGAGTGCAGTGTTGGGTAGGGATCAGTCAGGGAGGGGGAGAGTGCAGTGTTGGGTAGGGGTCAGTCAGGGAGGGGGTGTTTGCAGTGTTGGGTAGGGATCAGTCAGGGAGGGGGTGAGCGCAGTGTTGGGTAGGGATCAGACAGGGAGGGGTTGATTGCAATGTTGGGTAGGGATCAGTCAGGGAGTTGGAGATTGCAATGTTGGGTAGGGATCAGTCAGGGAGGGGGAGATTGCAATGTTGGGTAGGGATCAGTCAGGGAGGGGGAGATTGCAATGTTGGGTAGGGATTATTTGGAGATGGTGAGATTTAACTGTTGATGGGTGTTCGGTAAGGGAGAGGGAGATTACAGTCAATAGGGATAGGGCGATTCCAGTGTGGGGTAGTGATCTGTCAGGGAGGGGAGATTGCAGTGTTGTGTAGAGAACAGTCAGGAAGGGGGTGATTGCAGAGTTGGGTAGGGAACAGTCAGGGAGGGCTAGATCGCACAGTTGGATAGGGATCAGTCAGAGAGGGGATGATTACAGTTTTTGGGAGAGATCAGGAAGGGATGATTTGATTGGAGTTTCGTGCCGAGAACAGTCGGGAATTTGGTGATGACAGTGTTGGGTAGCGATCTCTGAGGGACGGGTTGATTGCAGTGTTGTGCAGGGATCAGTCAGTAAAGTGCAGATTGCATTGTTGGCTTGGGGTCAGTCAGGGAGAAGGAGATTTCATTGTGTGGTAGATATCAGTCAGGGAGGAGCCGATTACTGAATTGGTTCCGGATTAATCAGGGAGGGGGTGAGTACAGTGTTGCGTGGGGATCAATCAAAAAGGGGGAGATTGCAGTGTTTGATAGGGATCAATGAGGGAGGGGGTGAGTGCAGTGTGGGGTAGCGATCGGTCAGGGAGGGGGTGAGTACAGTGTTCTGTAGCGATCGGTCAGGGAGGGGGTGAGTTTACTGTTGCGTGGGGATCAGTCAGGAAGCGGGTGATTGCAGTGTTGGGCAGGGATCAGTCAGAGAGGGGGTGAGTGCTGTGTTGGGCAGGGATCAGTCATTGAGAGTGAGATTGCAGTTTTGGGTAATGATCAGTCAGGGAGGGGGAGATTACAGTGTTAATAGACACAGGTGAGGTGCCAGAAGAGGGAAGTTGCTAAACGTGGTGCCACTATTTCACAAAGGTGGTAAAGAAAAGCCAGGGAACTACAGACTGGTTCACCTGACGTCAGTCGTGGGCATGTAGAAGGATGGATACATGAGGGACAGGATTTAGAAAGGCAATGGTTATTTGGGGATAGTCAGCATTGCTTTGTGTGTGGGAAATCATGTTTCAAGATATTGATTTTTTTGAAGTAGTGACAAAAAGGATTGATGAGTGCAGAGCGGTCAATGTGAGCGATATGGACTTCAATAAGGTGTTCGCAACGTTTCCACATGGGAGATTGGTAAGCAATGTTAAATCTCATGGAATACAGCCATTTGGATACAGAACTGGCTCGAACGTAGAAGACAGATGGGGTTGTGGAGGGTTGCTTCTCAGACTGGAGGCCTGTGACCAGTCTTGTGCCGCAAGGATCTGTGCTGCATCCCTTACTTTCCATTAATTATATCAATGATTAACGTACAGTTAGTACGTTTGCAGATAACACGAAAATTGGAGGTGTAGTGGACAGTGAAGAATGTTACTTCACATTACAACGGGATCATGAACTGATGGGCCAAAGCGCTGAGGGGTGCCAGATGAAGTTTAATTTAGATAAATGGGAGGTGCTGAATTTGGAAAAGCAAGTCTTTGCAGGACTGATACACTTAATGTTAATGTCCCAGGGCGTATTTCTGAACAAATGGACCTTGGAGTGCAGGTTTATTGTTCCTTGAAAGGAGAATTGTCTGTCGATAAGATTGTGAAGAAGGTGTTTGGTATGCTTGCGTTTACTGATCAGATCATTGAATGGAGGAGTTGAGAGGTCATGTTCTGGCTATACAGGACATTGGATAAGCCATTATTGGAATATTGCATGCAATTCTTGTCTCCTCCCTATCGGAAGCATATTGTGTAAATTGAAAGGGTTCAGAAAAGATTTACAAAGATGCTGACAGGATTGGAGGACTGAGCTACAGGGAGAGGTTAAATGGGCTGGGCCTGTTTTCCCTGGAATGTCTGAGGCTGAGGGGTAAGCCATATGGAGGTCTATAAAACCATGAGAGGCATGGATATGATTAACAGACACGGCCTTTTCCCTGGGGTGGGATAGTCCAGAACTGGAGGGCCTAGTTTGAGGGTGAGAGGGGAAAGATATAAAAGGAACGTAAGGGACAACGTTTTGATGTGGAGGGTGTTGCGTGTATAGAATGAACTGCCAGATGAAGTGGTGAAGACTGGCACAATAACTGTATTTAGAACATATAACATACAACAGTCCATCACAGAACAGGCCCTTTCAGCCCACGATGTTTTGCCGACCACTGATCCTCATGTCTGCACCTTCAAATTTCTGTGCACATATGCATGTCCATTAAATTTCCCCAAATATCTTGCTTCCACAACTGCTTCTGGCAACGCATTCCATGCTCTCACAACTCTCTGTGTAAAGAACCCGCCTCTGACATACCCTCTCTACTTTCCTCCAACCAGCTTAAAACTATGACCCCTCGTGCTAGTCATTTCTGCCCTGGGAAATATTCTGCCTATCAACTCTATCTATGCCGCTCATTATCTTGAATACCTCAATTAGGTCCCCTTTTACTCCTCATTTTCTCCAAGGAAAAAAGTCCGAGCTCAGTCAATCTCTCCTCATAAGATAAGCCCTCCAGTCCAGGCAGCATCCTGGCAAACCTCCTCTGAACCCTCTCCAACGCATGCACATCTTTCCTATAATAGGGCGACCAGAAATGGACGCAGTATTCCAAGTGCAGTCTAACCAAAGTTTTATAGAGCTGCAACAAGATCTCACGACTCTTAAACTCAACACCCCTGTTAATGAAAGCCAAAATGCCATATGCTTTCTTAACAACCCTGTCCACATGGGTGGCCATTTTAAGGGATCTATGTACCTGTACACCAAGATCCCTCTGTTCCTCCACACTGCCAAGACTCATATCCTTAATCCTAGTCTCAGCTTTCAAATTCGACCTTCCAAAATGTATCACCTCGCATTTATCCAGGTTGATCTCCATCTGCCACCTCTCATCCCATCTCTGCATCCTGTTAATGTCCTGCTACAGCCTACAACAGCCCTCTATACTGTCAACGACACCTCCAACCTTTGTGCCGTCTGCAAACTTGCTGACCCATCCTTCAATCCCCTCATCGAAGTCATTAATAAAAATTACAAACAGTAAAGGCCCAAGGACAGAGCCCTGTGAAACACCACTCACCACTGACTTCCAGGCAGAACATTTTCCTTCTACAACCACTCGCTGTCTTCTGTTGGCCAGCCAATTCTGTATCCAGACAGCTACGTTCCCCTGAATCCCATTCCTCCTGACATTCTGAATGAGCCTACCATGGGGAACATTATCAAATGCCTTGCTGAAGTCCATATACACCACATCAAGAGCTCGACCCTCTTCAACTTATCTAGTCACATCCTCAAAGAGCTCGATAAGGTTTGTGAGGCATGACCTGCCCCTCACAAAGCCGTGTTGACTGCAGTTAATCAAGCCATGCTCTTCCAGTTGGTCATAAATCCTATCCCTCAGAATCCTTTCTAACACCTTGCAGACGACAGACGTGAGACTTACTGGTCTGTCATTGCCGGTGATTTCCCTATTTCCTTTCTTGAAGAGAGGAATTACATTTGCCTCTTTCCAGTCCTCAGGTACGACTCCAGTGGAGAGCGAGGATGCAAAGATCTTCGCAAGTGGCGAAGCAATTGCATTTCTCGTTTCCCAAAGCAGCCGAGGACAAATCTGGTCCGGGCCTGGCGACTTGTCAATCTTAATGTTTGACAAAATGTTCAGCACATCAGCTTCCTCTCTCTCTATTCATTCCAGCATGCACACCTGCTCTTCAAAGGTTTCATTCACTATAAAGTTCGTTGCTTTCGTAAAAACAGAAGCAAAAAAAGAAAACACTCATTTAGGGCTTCCCCTACCTCCTCAGACTCCACACACAAATTCCCTATGCTATCCCTGATCGGCCCCACTCTTTCTTTGACTATTCTCTTATTCCTCACATAAGTGTAAAATGCCTTTGTGTTCTCTCTAGTCCGTTCTGCCAAGCCTTTTTCTTGCCCCCTCCTGCCTCTCCTCAGACCATTTTCGAGCTCCTTCCTCGCCTGCCTGTAATCCTCTAGAGTTGAGCTTGACCCTACCTCCACCTTATGTAAGCTACCTTCTTCCTTTTGACGAGAACTCCTCTGTTCTCGTCATCCAAGGTCCCTTTATCTCACCCCTTCTTGCCTGTCTCAGAGGGACATATTTATTCATTACTGGCAACAACTGTTCCTTAAACAGTCTCCAAATGTCTATCGTGCCTTTACCATGGAACAATTGCTCCCAATCCATGCTTCCTAACTCATGTCTAATCGCATCACAGTTTCCTCTTCCCCAATTAAATATCCTCCCATTTTGCATAATCCTCTCGTTCTCCATAGCTATGTAGAAAGTGAGGCAGTTGTGGTCACTATCACCAAAATGCTCTCCCACCACAAGATCTCATACCTGCCCCGGCTCGTTTCTGAGCACCAAGTCTGGAATGGCCTCTCCCCTGTCAATTTAAAAGGCATCTGGATGGGTATACAAACAGGAAGGGTTGAAAGGGATTTGGACCAAGTGTTGGCAAATGTGACAAGATTATATTACGATATGTGGGTGGCGTGGATGAGTTGGACCGAAGGGTCTGTTTCTGTGTTGTTCGACTCTATGACTGCAAATGTTTTCCACTGTCCATTACCAACCATACACTTCACTGTTTCCCCTATTTACCTTGGTCAGTTCTCCCCTCAAACACATGTCAATGGCTTTGGTTGTGATTGTAGGGTGTGCTTTATGTTCATTTTAAAAATCCATCATCTCGCTGAATTCCACTTCACTACAATTTCCCAGAGGATATCTCAGTGTGACATTACTCCTTCACTCAGCTTCATCACCCAACGGTCGATCTGAGATAGCCATGTCCCTGGCCATTTGCACAATGTGTTATTCAAAGAAACAATGACAGAAACATTCAAAGAAGAATTCGGAGAACATCACTTTTGCCAATGTGACCGTCCCAGATTATACAAAGACTGAAGTCTCCCAAAACTATCACACTGCCTTTGCATTACACAGGAATTCATTCGAATGTGTAACAGGGCTGAGCAATGAAATGCTGTTTGGCAGCCTAAACACTGTTCTCCTGCTTGTGTTTTTGACACATGTTATCCAGAATCTGCATTCAGGCTGATTCAGCTGCATCATCTGAGGCCAAATGCTTTCTCTGTACTGCCTTTGTTCCCCATTACTGTCAGGGTTACCCATCCTGCACTCCCTGAGACCCCTCAATAAGGTGTACAATAGAATATTCATATTCCACCTTTTGTTCACAGTTTCACCACTACATCTAATTTATTTCTGTGCGACAGTCCATCCACCTTATTGCAGAGACTTTATCCAGTTCAAAAAAGAACATTACGTTTGACTCTTTCCACAATTTCTTGTCACAGTCCAATTCACTGATGTACAGTTTAAGTTAAACTCTGTCTCTCTCTGTTCCTTTCTGCTTGTCTTCAGCTACATTGCCATTTTCTCTTTGGATTTGGAAAGCTCCTTTCACCTGAATCCTGGCCCTGCATCCTCTCTGTCAGTTTAAAGTCCTGTCCATAAGTCTACCGTCATGATTGACCAGGACACTGCTCCCAGTAATGTTATGTTTAATTCACTCATGGGATGTTGCTGTCTCTGGCTGGCCAGTGTGCATTTCCTAGCCCGAGCTGCCCTTGAGCTGAGTGCCTTGCTGGATCATTTCAGGGTGCAGTTGAGAGTCAACCCCATTGCTCTTCTGGATTCATATGTGGGCTAGACGGGCTGTCTGTGACAGATTTCCTTCCTGAAAGGATATTAGGCAGTGAGATGGGTAATTTGAACTCTGGCATTAAAGTCTGGGAGAGAATAGCACAAGGCCATCACCTGTCCCACTCGTAGCTCAACTGACAGTGAGTACTGATACCCGTACACCATGAATCACAACCCTTTCATCATGTCCATTGTGTGATCCTGATACCTTCCAGCACTCTGGTGATATCACTCAGTCTCTCTCCATGTGATATGCCTCACTGTGTGCGTCTAATTGCTGCCTCTGTCAGTGTCTCTCACTCTTGCAGCTACTCCAGCTCCTGAGCCAACAGAATTCTCCACTCCAGAGGGACGCAAAATCACATGCCAGGGATGGAGACTGGGATTTTTCCAGATCTCTGTGGGACTCAGTGCCACCCTCCATGTGTAACCCTCACTGCATCAGTCTAATTTCACATTCTGTCTATTTCTCTGTCTCCTGCATGTAATCAGGTTGTTAATATCTCAGCCGAATTCCTAACTCCTGTCTCGTCCATAACCGCATCAAAGACGTTTGGTCAGCCAGAGAGAGATGGAGAGAGAGATCTGGAGCCTTCAGTAAATCCTGCAGCCGATAAGATCACTCACAGTAAACAGCACAGGGTGGGGTTAGTAGCTTTCTGTATTCATACATGGAAGACAGGACATAGATACACAGCTGGGCAGGGAACAGCAACATTCTAGGCTTCATTCCCACCATCATGTGAGGGTCCTGCTTTCACCTCCGCTGTACTTGGCCTCCCTGAGACATCTCTCTCTCTGTCCCTCTCTCTGACTCACTGTCTCTTTTTCTCTCTCCCCTCTCTCACTCCCTCACTCTCTATCTCTCACCGCCTCACTTTCATTCTTTCTCGCAACCCCTCTCCCACCCTCTCTCTCTATCGCTCTTCCCCTCATTCACTCTCTGTCTCACCCTCTCTCTCACTCTTGCTCCCACCCCCTCACTCACTCTCCACCTCATCCCTCTCTCTTACCTGACTGTCTCTCTCTCTGCCTCGCGTGCCTCTCCCTCATGTCCCTCTCTTTCTGCCTCGCCCTGTACCTCCCCTACCTCGCTCTCCCCCTTTCTATCTTACTCTCTTTCTCTTTCTCTCTCGTCCTCTTATCGCGTTCTCTCTCTCGATCTCTCAGACTCTCTCTATCATTTCCGTCCCGTCACTCACTCCACGTGCACCTTTCTCTCTCACGCTCGCCCCCTCTCTCGCCGGTCTCTTTTGCTTGCACCTCGCTTTCCCCCTCTCTCACCCCTCACTCTCTCTCTCCCCTCTCTATCACATTCTCCCTCTCTCTGCCCCCTCACCCCTCTCTCTCACCCCTCTCCCCCTTCTCTCCCCCTCTCTCTCCCCGTCTCTCGACCCCCTCACTCGACTCCAACTCTCGACCCCAACTCTGGACCACCTCACTCGATTCCCTCACTCGACCCCCTCTCTCGACTCCCTCTCTCAACCATCCCCTCAACCGCCCTCTCCCGATCCCCCTCTTTCGAACCCCCTCATTTTACTCTCTCTCGACCACCTCTCTCGACCCCCTCTCACGGCACCCCTCTCATGACCCACCTCTCTCGACACCGCTCTCTCTCCCCCACTCTCCCCTCTCTCTCCAACTCTCCCCCCCTCTCTCCTCCTCTCTCTACCCCTCTCGAACCCCCTACTCGACTACACTCTCTCGAAACCCCTCACTCGACCCACCCCACTCAACCTCTCTCTCGACAGCCCTAACTCAACCCCCTCTCTCAACCTCACTTTCTCTCTGCCCTCTCTCTCTCGCCTCTCTCCCCTCTCACACCCCTCTCCCTCGTCTCCTTCTCTCTCCCCCTCTCTCTACCCTCTCTCCCCCTCACTCCCCTTCTCTCTCCCTCCACTTTTCTCCCCTCTCTCCCCCTCTCTCGACACCCCTCACTCGACCCCCCTCATTCAAACCCCCTCACTGCACCTCCCTCACTCGACCCCCATCTCTCCCCCTCTCCTTCCCCGCTCTTTCTCCCCACCCGCTTTCTGTCCCCCTCTCTTCTCAATCCCTCTCCCCTTCCTCACCCTCCCCCTCACTCCCTCCTGTCTCTCCCCCTCTCTCCTCAGTCTCTCTCCACCCTCTCTCTCCCCCTCTCTTTCTCCCCTCTCTCTCCCCATACTCTCTCCCCATTTCTATCCCCGTTTATCACCCTCTTTCTCACCCCTTTCTCTCCCCCTCTCTCCCAATCTCTCTACCTCTATCGCCTCTCTCTCACACCCCTCTCTCCTCCCACTCTCTCCCCTCCCTGCGCCCCCTATCTATACCCTCTCTCTCGCCCCTTCTCTCTCGCTCCCTCTGTCTCCCCGTCTCCCCCTCTCTCTTGCCTCACTCTCTCTCCTCTCTCCCTCCCCCATCGCTCACCCCCACTCCTCACCCCCACTCTCTAACCCCCTCTCTGTCCCATCTCTCTCTCTTCACGAGGTCTCTCCACTTACTCTGTCACCTCACTCTCCCCCCCTCTCTCTCACCCACGCTCTCTCACTCCCTCCCTCTCACTCTTCCCATCTCTCCCCCACTCACTCTCCTCTCTCTCCCCACTCTCTCCCCTCGTTCTCTCTCTCTCCCCCTCCCACTCCCCGTGTCTCTACCCTTCTCTCTCCCCTGCCTCTCTCCCCATCTCTCTCCCCTTCTCTCTCCTCCCACCATTTCCTCCCTCACACCCTCTCTAGTTCCATACTCTCTCTCCCCTCTCCCCCTCTCTCCCTGTCTCTCTCCACATCTCCCTCCCCATCTCTCTACACGCGCTCTCTCTCCCCAGTCTCTCCCCCTCTCTCCCACCCTCTCTCTCCCCTCTCTCTCCCTCTCTGTCCACCCCACTCTCTCCACCCCACTCTCGCCCCCCACTTTCTCCCCCACTCTCTCACCCCCGCTCTCAATCCCCGCTCTCCCCCCTGTCTCTCTCACCCCACTCACTCTCCCCCTCACTCTTCACACTCTCTCTTTCCCCTCTTTATCCCTCCACTCTCTGCCAGCTCTCTCTAACCCCTCTATCTCTACCGCCCATCTCTTTTCCCTCTCTCTCTACCAGTTCTCTCTTCCCTCTCTCTTCCCCCTCTCTCCACGATTCTCTCTCTATCTCCCCCCTCTCTCTCCTCCCTCTCTCCCCTCTCACTCTCTCTCTCCCCCCGTCCCTTGCCCCCCTCTCTCTCGCCTCCCTCTCTCCTCTCTCTCTCCCTCTCTCTTGCTCCTTCACCCTTGCCTCATCTCCCTCCCCTATTTCGCCCTCTCTCTCGACCCTCTCGCTCGGCCCCCCTCTCTGCCCTCTCTTTCCCTTCACTCTGTCACCTCAAACTCCCTCCCTCTTTCACACCCTCCATCTCTCACTCCCTGCCTCTCTCCCTCCTTCCTGCTTTCACACTACCACCCACTACCCTATTTCTCCCCCACTCACTCCCCTCTCTCTCTCCCCCCTCTCACCCCCACACTCCCCCACTCCATTTCTCCACCTCCACACCTCTCTCTCTCGCACCCTCTCTCTCCCCCTCTCTCACCTATCTTTCTCACCCTCTCTCCCCTCCCCATCTCTCTTCCCGTTTCTATCTCTCGCTACATCCTCTCTTTCTTCCCCTTCTCTCCACCCCTCCTCTCACCCCTCTCTCCCTCTCTCCCCTCTCTCTCCCCCTCCTCTCTCCCCACTTCTCTCCCCTCCTCTATCTACTGGCTCTCTCTCACCCCCTCTCTCCACGCCTCCCTCTCTCTCTCTCTCCACTCTCTCTCTTCACTAACTCTCTCCCTCACTCTGTCACCTAACTCTCTCCCCCTCTCCCTCCCCCACTTACTCCCCCACTCTCCCCCACTCTCTCCCACACACCCTCTCCCCACTCTCTCATCCTCTCTCACCCCCACTCTCTCTCCCCCCTCTCCCCTTCCTCCATCCACTTTTTGCCCCCTCCCTCTGTCCCCTTCCTATGTTCCCCTCTCTCTCCCACTCTCCCCTCTCTCTCCCCGCACTATCCCCTCTCACTCCCCCTCTCTCTCCCTCCCCTTCTGTCCCCCTCCCTCTCTCTCTCTACAACCTCTCTCACTACACCCTCTCTCAAACCCTCTCTGTACCCCTCTCTTTTCCCCGCTCACCCCCTCTCTCTACCCATCAATTTCTCTCCCTCTCTCTCTTCAGTAACTCTCTCCCCCACTCTGTAACCTAAATCTCTCCCCTCTCTCTCCCTCTCTCACTCCCTCACTCTCTCCCCCTCACTCTCTCCTCTCTCTCCCCACTGTCTCCCCTCTCTCTGCCCCCTCTCTCCACCCTCTCTCTCCCCTGCCTCTCTCTCACTCACTCTCCCCCTCTCTCTCCCCACTCTCTCCACCAATCTCACTCCCCATTTCTCTCCCCTCTTTGCTCTGCCCCTTCCCCTACCCCCACTCTTCACCTCCCTCACCCCCGTCTCACCACCTCTCTCACCCCTCTCTCTCATCGACTCTCTCACACCCGCTCTCACACTCTCTATCTCACACCCTCTCTCTACCCCCTCACTCTCCCTCCTCTCTTTCCCCTCTCCCTCACCCCCTCTCTCACCCCCTCTCTCTCAAACCCTCTCTCTCCCCGTGCTCTCTCCACCTCTCACCCCCTCTTTCACACACCTTCGCTCTCACACCCTCTGTCTCCCGCCTCTCTCCCCCCTCATGCCAACCTCTCTCGGTTCCTCTCTCTCCCCAAACTCTCTCTCCCCTCTCTCTCCCCATCTCTCCTCGTCTCTCACCCTCTCTCTCTCCCCCTGTCACCCTCTCCCTCTCACCTCCCTCACCCCCTCTCTCACACCCTCTCTCACATCCTCTGTCTCCCCCTCCTCTCTCCTTCTCTCTCCCCCTCACGCCAACCTCTCTCTCCCCCTCTGTCCCCAAACTATCTCTCCCCCTTTCTCTCCTCTCTCTCTCCCCGTCTCTCCCCAATCTATCCCCCTCTCTCTCACCCCCTCTCTCACCTCTCTCTCTCTCACCCCCTCTCTCTCTTCACTCACTCTCCCCCACTCTGTCACCTAAATTTCTCCCCTCTCGCTCCCTTCCTCACTCCCTCCCTCTCCCCCTCTCACTCTCTCCTCTCTCTCCCCCACTGTCTCTACCCACTCTCTCCCCCACTCTTCCCCTACTCTCACCTCATCTCTCTCCCGTCCCTCTCTCTCTCTCCCCGCTCTCCTGCTCCCCTCCCCCTCACTCCCTCTCTCTCTAACCCCCTCTCTCTTTCCCTTTCTCTCTACCACATTCTCTCACTTCCTCTCTCTACCTGCTCTCTCCACGCCTCACTCTACCTCCTCTCTCTCTCTCTCTCTCTCGCTCTCTCTTCACTAACTCTCTCCCCCACCTCTGTCACCGAATTCTGTTCACTCTCTCTCGCCCACTCTCAGCCGGTCCCTCTTTCAATCCCTCACTCGACCTCTCACTTTCCCCCTCTCTCTCCCCCCCTCTCTCTCTCTCCAGTCTCTCCACCTCTCTCTCTCCATCACTCTCCCCCTCCAGTCTCCACCTCCCGTCTCCCGCTCTCTCCCCCTCTCTTTCCCCATCTATCTACAGCACTCTGTCCACCTCTCTCTACCACCTCTAGCCCGCCCTCTTCCTCCCCCGTACTCCCTCTCTGTACCCCCGCTCTCTGTCCCACGCTCTCTCTGTCCCCTCTCGCTCTCTGTCCCCTCTCTCTCTCTCTCTGTCCCCCCTCTATCCCCTCTCTCGCCCTCTCTGCCCCTCATCCCCTCTGTCCCCCCTCTCTCTGTCCTCCCCTCTGTCTCTGTACCCTCCCTCTCTGTCGCCCTTTCTGAACACCCTCTCTCTGTCCCCCACTCTCTTTCCCTCCTCTGCTCCGCCCCTCTCTCTTTTCCCCACTTTCTCTGTCCCCAACTCTCTGCCCCCACTCTCTGACCTCTTCTATCTCCCCACTCTTCCCCTGCTCTCTGTATCCCCTCCCTGTCCGCCTCTCTTTGTCACCCTCTCTCTCTGTCCTCCCACTCTCTGTCCCCAATCTCTCTGTCCCCCCTCTCTGTTCCCCCTCTCTCTGTCCCGTCCCCTCTGTCCCTCCTCTCTGTACCCCCTCTCCCTGACCCCCTCTCTCTGTCCCCCCACTATGTCCCCCAATCTCTATCCTCCTAGTCTCTGACCCCTTCTATCGCCCTGCGCTCTCTGTCCCCCTCTGTCTGTCTCCCGCTCTCTGTCCCCTCTCACTGTCCCCCTCGCTTTGTCCCCCTCTCTCTACCCATCTCTCTGTCCCACTCTCTGTCCTCCCTCTCTGTCCCCACTCTATCTGTCCCCCTCTCTCTGTCGCCGTCTCTCTGTCCCCCTTCTCTGTCCCCCTCTCTATGTCACCCTTCTCACTGTGCTCCCTCTCTCTGCCCCCTCTCTATCCACTCTCTCCCCCTCCCCCTCACTCCCTCTCTCTACCCATATTTCTATTCCCCCTTTCTTTCTACCCCCACTCTCTCTCTCTCCCTCTCTATACATCCTCTTTGTCTCTTCACTAACTGTCTCCCCCAACTCTGTCACCGAACTCTGACTCCGCTTCTCCCTCTCTCAGCCGGTCCCTCTTTCACTCCCTCACTCGACCTCTCACTCTCACCCTCTGTCTCCCCTCTCTCTTCCCCAGTCTCTCCAGCTCTCTCTCTCACCCTCACTCTCCCCCTCCCATCCCAACCTCCCGTCTCCCGCTCTCTCAACCTGTCTCTCCCCATCTCCTTACCGCTGTCTGGACCCCTCTCTCTACCCCCACTCGCCCGCCCTCTTCCACCTCCTCTCTCTGTCCCCTCTCGCTCTCTGTCCCCTCTCTCTCTCTGTCCCCCCTCTATCTCCTCTCTCGCTCTCTCAGCCCCCCATCCCCCCTCTCTCTGTCCCACGTCTGTCCCCCCTCTCTCTGTCCTCCCCTCTCTCTCTGTACCCTCTCTCTCTGTCCCCCTCTCTGAACACCTTCTCCCTGTCCCGCACTCTCTCTCCGTCCTCTGCTCTGCCCCTCTCTCTGTCCCCCCTTTCTCTGTCCCTCTCTCTGTCTCCACACTCTGAACCCCCACTCTCTGTCCCTCAACTCTCTGTCCCCACTCTCTGACCTCTTCTTTCCCCCCCCCCCCCTCTTTCTGTCCCCGGTCTTTGTACGCCCTCTCTGCCCCCCTCTCTTTGTCACCCCCTCTCTCTGTCCACCCTCTTTCTGTGCCCAATCTCTTAGACCCCTCTCTCTGGCCCGTCCCCTCTGTCCCTCCTCTCTGTACCCCCTCTCTCTGTCCCCTTTCTCTGTCCCTCCCTCTGCACCGATCTTCCTTCTGTTCCCTCCTCTGTCCCCTCTCTCTAACCCCCTCTCTCTATCACCCACTATGTTCCCCACTCTCTATCCCCCCACTCTCTAAACCCCTCTCTCTATCCCCCACTATGTTCCCCACTCTCTATCCCCCCACTCTCTGACCCCTTCTATCTCCCTGCGCTCTCTGTCCCCCTCTCTGTGTCCCATTCTCTGTCCTCCCTCTCTGTCCCCACTCTATCTGTCCCCCTCTCTCACTGTCTCTGTATCTCTGTCCCCCTCTCTCTGTCCACCCTCTCCCTGTCCACCATCTTTCTGTCTCCCCTCTCTTTGTCCGCCACTCTCTGCCCCCTTTCTGCCACCTCTCTCTGTCCACCCATCTCTCTGTCACCCCCTCTCTCTGTCCCCATCTCTCTGCCCCGTCTCTCTCTAACCCACTGTCTCTGTCCCCGCTCTCTCTGTCCACCACTCTCTGTCACCTCTCTCTGTCCCCCTCGCATTGTCGCCCCCTCTCTACCGCCTCTTTCTGTCCACTCCACGATCCCCCCTCTGTCGCCCCTCTCCCTGTCCCCATCACTCTGTCCCCCCTCTCTCTACCCCCGCCCCCTCTTTCTGTCCCACATCTCTCTGTACTCCCCCTCTCTCTGTCCCCCTCTCCCTCCCTCTCTCTCTGTCGCCCCTCTCTCTGTCCCCCCTCTCCCTCTGTCCCCCTCTCTGTCCACTACTCTGTCCACACTCTCTGTCCTCTCTCTCTCTCCCCACCTCTCTCTGTCCCCCCACTCTATGACCCCCTTCTCACTCTCCACGCTCTCTGTCCCCCTCTCTCTGTCCCCCGCTCTCTGTCCCCTCTGTCTGTTCCCCTCTCTTTGTTCCCCTCTCTTTGTCCCTCTCTCTGTACCCCTCCTCTCTCTGTCCCCACTTCTCTGCCCCCCTCTCTGTCCCCCTCTCTGCCCCCCTCTATTTGTGCGCCCTCTCTCTGTCCCCCTCTCTCTGTCCCCCTCTCTCTCTGTCCCCTTCTCCCTGTCCCCATTCTCTCTGCACTCCCCCCCCCCCCCCCGCTGTCCAACCCTCTTTATGTCCCCCTTCTCTCTCTGTCCCCCTCTCTCTCTGTCCCCACTGTCCTACTTCCTTTGTCTCTGGCCACCTCTCTATATCCCCCCCCCCCGTCCTCCCTCTCTCTGTCCCACCTCTGTCTGTCCCCCCTCTCTATCCTCCCTCTCTCTGTCCCTCTCTCTCAGTCCCCCTCTCTCTGTCCCCGCGCTCTCTGTGTCCCCCTCTCTCTGTTAACCCTCTCCCTGTCCCCCTCTCTATACCCTTGTCTGTACCCCTCCTGTCTCCTTACCTCCTCTCTGCCCCCTCTCTCTGTCCCCCCTTTGTCGCGCATCTCTCTGTACCACCTCTCCCTCTATCCCCCTCTCTCTGTCTCCCCTCTCTGTCCTCTCTCTGTTTCCCCTCTGTCTCCCCACTCTCTGTATCCCTCTCCCTCAGTTACCCCTCTCTCTGTTCCCCTCTCTCTGTCCCGATCATCTCTATCCCCACTCTCTCTGTCCCCTCTCTCTGCCCCGCACCTCCCTCTGTCCCCTCTGCCTCTGACCCGCCCATCTCTCTGTTCCCCTTTCTTTGTCCTCCCTCTCTCTGTCCTCCCTCTCTCTGTGACCCCTCGCTCTGTCCCCCTCTCTGTACCTTCCACTCTGTCCACCGTCTCTCTGTCCACCCTCTCCTCCGCCCCACTCTCAACCCATCCCGCCCCCTCTCTCTGTCCCCTCTCTCTCTGTCCCGCCTCAGACACCCCTCTCTCTGTCCCCTCTCTCTGTCACCCTTTTTCTGTCCTCATCCCCTCTCTCTCTGTTGCCCTTCTCTCTGCCCCCCTCTCTGCCCCCCCGCTCTCACCCCCTTCTGTCCACCCCATCTCTGCCCCTCTCTCTGTCCCCGCCGTCGCCACTCTCTGTCCCCGATCACCTTGTCACCTTCTCACTGCCCCCGACCTACTCTTTCTGTCTCACGTCTCTCTGTACTCCCTCTCTCTCTGTCCCCCCTCACAGTCCCCCCGTCCCCTACTCTGTACACTCTCTCTGTCCCCCTCTCTTTCTTTCTCCACATCTCTCTGTCCCCGTCCCCTCTCTGTCCGCCTCTCTATCACCCTTCTCTTTCCATCACCCTCTTTCTGTCCCCCTCTCTCTGTCCTCCCTCTCTCTGCCGCCCTTACTCTGTCCCCCTCTCTGTATCTTCCACTCTGTCCACCCTCTGAAACCCCTCTCTGTCCCCCTCTCTCTACCCCATCTATCTCTGTCCCCGTCTCTCTGTCACCCCTCGCTTTTCCCCTCCTCTCTGTCCACCCCATCTCTGCCCCCTCTCTCTGTCCCCCCGTCGCCACTCTCTGTCCACGATCACTCTGTCCCCTTCTCACTGTCCCCGACCGCCTCTTTCTGTCTCACGTGTCTCTGTTCCCCACTCTCTCTGTTCCCCCCCTATCCTCTACTCTGTCCACTCTCTCTGTCCCCTCTCTCTCTCTCTTTCTCCACCCCTTTCTGCCCCCCTCTCTCGCCCTTCTCTCTCCGCCCCCCTCACTTTCCCCCTCTCTCTGTCCCCCTCTCTTTGTACCCCCTCTCTCTCTGTCCCACTCTTTCTGTCCCCTCTCTGTGTCCCCCTCTCTCTGCCCCCCCCCACTCTCTGTCCCCTCTTTCTCTCTCTGTCCGCTCTCTCTCTGTCCCCCTCTCTCTCTGTGCCCCACTCTCTCTGTCCCCTGTTTCACTCTCTCTACACCCTGTCTCTCTCTATCCCCATCTCCGTCCCCCTCTCTCTGTCCCTCCCTCTCTGTTCCCCCTCTCTCTGTGTGTCCCCCTCTCTGAACCCCCTCTCTCTGTCCCTCACTCTCTGTCACCCCCTCTAATCCGCACCTCTCTCTGTCCCCCCTCTGTCCCCACTTTCTCTGCCCCCCTCTCTGCCCCCCATTCTGTCCCCACACTCCGTACCCCCACTCTCTGTCCGCAACTCTCTGACCCCAACTCTCTGATCCCCTCTCCGTTTGTCACCCTCTCTCTGTCCCCCTCTCTCTGTCCCACCTCTCTTTCCCGCCCCTCTGCCTTTCCCTCCCATCTGTCTGTTCCCCTTTCTTTGTCCCCCTCTCTCTGCCCCCTCTCTCTGCCCCCCTCTCTCTGTGCCCCCTCTCTCTGTCCCCCTTCTCTCTCTCCCCCTCTCTCTGCCCCCTCTTTGACCCCTCTCTCTGTCCTCCTCACTCTGCCCCCCTCTCTGTTCCCCTTTCCTTGTACACCACTCTCTGCCCTCTCTCTCTGTCCTCTCTGTCTCTGTCCCCATTCTCTGACCCCCTCTCTCTGTTCCCCTCTCTCTTTCCCCTCTCTCTGCCCCCATTCTATCCCCCTCCCTCTTCCCCCCACTCTCTGACCCTCTCACTCTGTTCCCTCTCTCTCTGACACCCTCTCTCTCTATCCCCGCTCTCGCTCTCTCTGCCCCCATTATCTGTCCCCCTCTGTCCCCCCTCTCTCTGTCCCTTACTCTGCTACGCCCTCTCTCTGTACCCCACTTTGTCCTGTCTCTCTCTGTCCCCCACTCTGTCCTCCCACTCTGTCTCCCACTCTCGCTCCTCACTGTCTGACCCCTTCTATTCCCTCCTCTCTCTGATCTCCATCTCTGTCCCCCTCTCTCTCTCCCCATCCCCCTCTCTTTCCCCCCTCTCTCTCTGCCATCTCTCTGACCTCCTCTCTCTACCCCTCTCTGTCCCCCCTCTGTGTCCCCCTCTCTCTGTACCCCCCTCTGTCCTCCACTCTCTGTTCCCGCTCTCCATGTCCTCCCTCTCCCTGTCTCCCATCTCTCTGTCCCCCTCTCTCTGTCTCCCTCTCTCTGTCCCCATCTCTCTGTCCCCCTCTCTCTGTCCCCAGTCTCTGCCCCATCTCTATGCCCCATCTCTCTCTCCTCCCTCTCTGCCCCCTCTCTTTGGTCCTCCTCTCACTTTCCCATCTCTCAGTCCCCCCTCTTCCCCCTCTCTGTCCCCACTCTCTGTCCACCCCTCTCTATCCCTCACACTCTGCCCCCCCCATGTGCCCCCCTCCCTGTCTCCCATCTCTCTGTCCCCGTCTCTCTCTCTCCACCCCGTACCCCCTCTGTCTGTCCCTCTCTCTCTGCCCCCCTCTGTCCCCCCTCTCGATGCCCCCTCCCTGTTTCCCATCTCTCTGCCCCCTCTCTGCCCCCTCTCTTTGGACCTCCTCTCACTCTCCCATCTCTCTGTCCCCCCTCTTCACCCCCTCTGTCCCCACTCTCTGTCCACCCCTCTCTGTTCCGCCACTCTGTCACCACTCTCTCTCTGTCCTCTGTCTCTCTTCCCCCCCTCCATCTGGCCCCCCTCTCTCTGCCCCCCCGTATCCATCTTCCTCTCTCTATCCCGCCCCTCTGTCACCCCTCTCTCTCTGTCCCCCCTCTCTGTGCCCCTCTCTCTGTCCCCTTCTATCTGTTCCCTTCTCTCTCTGTCAACCTCTCTGTCCCCCTCTCTCTCTATCTGTCACCCTTTCTCTCTGTGCCCCCTCTCTCTGCCCCCCTGCCCCGTCTCTCTGTCCACCCATCTTTCTGTCCCCCTCTCTCTGTCCACCCCTCTCTCTGTCCCCCTCTCTCTGTTCCCATCCCTCTCTGTCCCCGTCCTTATCTGTCCCCGCTCTTGCCCCCTCTCTGTTTCCTCCCTCTCACTGTCCCCCGTCTCTGTCTCCCTCTCTCTGTCACCCCTCGCTGTCGCCCTCTCTCTGTTCCCCTCCATCTGACCCCATCTCACTCTGTACCCCCTCTCTCTGTTCCCCTCCTTCTGTCCCCCCTGTCTCTGTCCCCGCTCTCTGTCTCCCCATCTTTGTCCCCCTCTTTCTCTGCCCCCTCTTTCTGTCCCCTCTCTCTGTCCCCTCTCTCTGCCCTCTCTCTGCCCTCCCTCTCTCGGTCCCCTCTCTCTGTCCCCTTCTCTCTGCCCCCTTCTCTCTGCCCCCTCTCTCTGCCCCCTCTCTCTGTCGCCCCTCTCTCTGTCCACCCATCTCTCTGTCACCCCCCTCTCCGTCATCCTCTCTCTCTGCCCCCCTTTTTTCTGCCCCCATCTCTCTGTCCCCGACTCTGCTCTGCCCCTCTCTATGTCCCCCCGTGTCCCCTCTCTCTGTCCCCCTCTCTCTGTCCCCCTCTCTCTGTCCCCCTCCCTCTGTTCCTGCCTCAGGCGACTGACTGTGTGGAGTTTGCACGTTCTCCCCGTGTCTGCGTGGGTTTCCTCCGGGTGCTCCGGTTTCCTCCCACAGTCCAAAGATGTGCAGGTCAGGTGAATTGGCTGTGCTAAATTGCCTGTAGTGTTAGGTATAGGGATAAATTTAGGGGTATGTGTGGGTTGCGCTTCGGCGGGTCGGTGTGGACTTGATGGGCCGAAAGGCCTGTTTCCACACTGTAATCTAATCTCATCCCTCGCTGTACCTGCTGCTTCTCTGCCCACCCCTCTCTCTGTTCCCTCTCTCTGCCCCTCTCTCTCTATCCACCCTCTCTGTCGCTCCTCTCTGTCCCCATCTATGTGACCCCCCACTCCTCCCTCTCTCTGCCCCCGATCTCTGTCCCCTCTCTCTGTCCCCCACTCTGCTCTGACCCTCTCTATGTGAACCCCGTATCCCCCCTCTCTCTGTCTCCCACTGTCTGTCCCCACACTCCCTGTCCCCTCTCTGCCTCCTCTCCTTGTCACCCCTCTATCTGTCCCCCTCTCTCTATCCCCCTCTCCCTGCCCCCTCGCTCTGTCCCCCTCTCTGCCGCCCTTTCCCTGCCCCCTCTATCCACCCATTTCTCTATCATCCCCCTCTCTGTCCCCTCTCTCTCTCCCCCTCTCTCTGTCCCCCCTCTCCGTCACCCTCTCTTTCTGTCTGTCACCTCTCTCTCTGTCCCGCACTCTGCTCTGCTCCTCTCTGTGTCCCCCCGTGTCCCAATCTCTCTCTCCCCCTCTCTCTGTCTCCCTCTCTCTGTCCCCCACTCCTCTCTGCCCCTCTCTATATCCCCCGTGTCACCCTCTCACTGTCCCCCCTCTCTCTGCCCCCCTCCGTCGTCCCCATCCCTCTCTGTCCCCGCTGCTTCTCTGCCCACCCCTCTCTCTCTGCCCCCCTCTCTCTGGACGCCTCTCTCTCTATCCACACTCTCTGTCCCTCCGCTCTGTCCCCTCTCTCTGTCCCTCCTCTCTGCCCCCTCTCTCTGTCCTCCCCTCTGTCCCCCCTCTCTGTCCCCCTCTCTCTATCGCCTCTCGATCTCTCTGCCCCCTCATTCTCTTCCCCCCTCTCTGTCGCTATCTCTTTGTTTCCCCTCTCTCTGTCCCCCTCTCTCTTCACCCCCCCCCCCACTCTGTCCCCCTCTCTCTCTATCCTCTCTCTATATCTCTGCCCCCCTCTCTCGGTCCCCCCCTCTCTGTCCTCTCTCGCTCTGTCCACTCTCTCTCTGCCCCCCCTCTCTCTATCCGTCCCCTCTCTCTGTCCCCCCTCTTTCTGCCCCCCTCTGTCCTCCTCTCTCTGTCACCCTCTCTCTGTCCTCCTCTCTCTGTCCCCCCTCTCTCTGTCCCCTTCTCTTTCTATTCCCTCTCTATATCTCTGCCTACTCTCTCTGTGCCCCTCCCTCTGCCCCCCTCTCTCTGTTCCCCCTCTCTCTATCCCCGCTCTATCTCTCTGTCTCCCCTCTCTGTCTCCCCTCGCTCTGTCCCCCAACTCTCTGTACCCCCTCTCTGTCCCCCGTCTCTCTGTCCCCCTCTTACTGTCTCCCCTTCCTGTCCCTCTCTATCTGTCCTCCCACTCTGTCCCCCTACTTTCTTTCCCCCGACTCGCAGGTGACCCCTTCTATCTCCCCCGTCTCTCTATCCCCCGCTCGCTGTTGCCTACATCTGCCCCCCTCTTTTTGTCCACTCTCTCTCTGTGAGCCCCTCTCTCTGTCCCCCTCACTGTCCCCCTCTCTCTGCACCACTCTTTTTTCCCCATCTCTCTGTACCCCTCTGTCTGCCCCCCCCTCTGTCCCCTCTCTCTCTTACTCCCCTCTGTTTGTCTCCTCTCTCTATCACCCTCTCCGTCCCTCCTCTCTCTGACGCCCTCTCTCTCTGTCACCCCTCTCTTTCTATCCTTCCCCCCTCTGTCCTCCCCTCTGTAGCTTCCCTCTCTGCCCCCCACCGTCCACCCTCTCTGTCCCCCCCTCTGTCCCCCCGTCTTCACTCTCTCCATCCCCTACTCTCTGTCCCCCTCTCTCTGTCCCCCTTTATCTCCACCTTTCTCTGTCCCCCTCTCTCTGTCCCCCCCCTCTGTCCCCCTCTCTCTGTCTCCCTCTCTCTGTCCCGCACTCTGCTCTGCTCCTCTCTATGCCCCCCCCGTGTCCTCCTCTCTCTCTCCCCCTCTCTCTCTCCCCCTCTCTCTGTCCCCCTCTCTCTGTCCCCCCTCTCTGTCCCCCTCTTTCTGTCTCCCTCTCTCTGGCCCCCACTCTGCACTGCCCCTCTCTATGTCCCACGTGTCACCCTCTCACTGTCCCCCTCTCTCTGCCCCCCTCCCTCGTCCCCATCCCTCTCTGTCCCCGCTGCTTCTCTGCCCACCCCTCTCTCTCTGCCCCCCTCTCTCTGGACCCCTCTCTCTATATCCACACTCTCTGTCCCTCCTCTCTGTCCCCCTCTCTCTCTCCTCCCTCTCTCTGCCCCCGGTCTCTGTCCCCTCTCTCTGCCCCCTCTCTCTGTCCCCCCCTCTATCCACCTCTATCTCTCTGTCCTCCTCTCTCTGTCCCCCTCTCTCTATCGCCTCTCTATCTCACCCCCTCTCTGTCCTCCTCTCTCTGTCCCCCTCTCTCTGTCCCCTTCTCTTTCTATCCCCTCTCTATATCTCTGCCCACTCTCTCTGTGCCCCTCGCTATCCCCTCTCTATCTCTCTGTCTCCCCTCTCTCTGTCTCCCCTCGCTCTGTCCCCCAACTTTCTGTACCCCCCCGTTCTGTTCCCGTCTCTCTGCCCCCCCTCACTGTCTCCCCTCCCTGTCCCTCTCTCTCTGTACACCCCGCTCTGTTCCCCCTCTCTCTGTTCCCCAACTCTGTCTTCCCACTCTGTCCCCCTACTCTCTGTCCCCCGACTCGCAGGTGACCCTTTCTATCTCCCCCCTCTCTATCCCCCGCTCTCTGTTGCCCACCTCTGCCCCCCTTTTTGTCCGCTCTCTCTCTGTGAGCCCCTCTCTCTGCACCCCTCTTTTCCCCATCTCTCGGTACCCCTCTGTCTGCCCTCCCGTCCCCTCTCTCTTTCTCCCCTCTCTGTCCCCTCTCTCTATCACCCTCTCTGTCCCTCCTCTCTCTGACGCCCTCTCTCTCTGTCACCCCTCTCTTTCTATTCTTCCCCCTCTGTCCTCCCCTCTGTCGCTTCCCTCTCTGTCCCCCACCTCTGCCTCCTCCGTCCACCCTCTCTCTTCCCCCCTCTGTACCCCCGTCTTCCCTCTCTCCATCCCCCACTCTCTGTCACCCTCTCTGACCCCCTTTATCTTCCCCTCTCTCTGTCCCCTGCTCTCTGTTCCCCTTCACTCTGACACCTTCTATCTCCCCCACTCTCTGTACCCCTCTCTCTGTCCCGCACTCTCTGTCCCCCTGCTCTCTGTCCCTCTCCCTCTGCCCCCCTCTCTCTGTCCCCCTCTCTCTCTGTACACCTCTCTCTGTCCCCCTCTCTGTCCCCCTCTCTGTTCCCCCACTCTCTGACCGCTCTCCCATTATGTCTTCCCCTATTTCTCACTGTCTCTCTCCCTCATCTTATCTCTCCCTTGCCCCCCTCTTTCTCTCTCTCCCTGGTCCTTCACTCTTTCTCCACGTTCTCTCACTCTCGAGCCCTTACCTCGGTCTCTCTTTCTCCCCACCTCCCTCTGTTTCTCTCCGACTAAATCTCTCTCCCTCCTGCCCCTCCCTCTCTCTCTCTCTGACACACTTTGTCTCCCTGACGCGTCCCTCTCACTCTGATCAAGAGACTGAGGGGTGGGGATGGTTGGCGTGGCTGCATGTGGTTGGAGGGGTGGTTGTGAGATGATAGAGATGTGTGGGAGGTGGGACGAGGGTTAAAATGGGGTAGAGACGGAATTGCGGGAGGGAGACAGACGACAGGAGAGAGAGAGAGTGAGGGGGAGGGGGAGAGGAAACAGTGGAGGCAGGAGGAGAAACCACGGTTAGGGATGTGTGTGTGAGAAAGAGGGGTGGACGAGGGAGAGTGAAAGGGAGAAGTGGTGAGAAAGAGAGAGAGAGTGCGTTGAGAGAGTGGGAGAGAAATGAGGAGGTCACGCTGGAATGGAGGGACAGAGGGAGTTAAAGCCAGCTCCTGAGCTCAGGGCGCGGTCCCCTCCCCTTCCCTGAGGACTTGGGGCTGTGTCTGTCTCTCTCCAGCTCAGCTTCTCCAACACAAAGACACACAATAACATCGGTCACTCTGCTGTTCGGCACGCTTTAATGAACATTTTTATTGTTTACAAATAGAAGTGATGGATACAGTCAGTGGGATGGTGCCTTTTCTCACTGGCCCCTGAGTTGTGAGAAACATTGAAATGTGTCCCTGTAACCCCCCTGGGGGATAAGGATGGATAAACCAGCCCTACCCTCAGTCTGTTACCACAGTGACAGGCTGCTCCATCACTGAAACACTGAACTGAAATGAGAAAATCCTGGATGGATTGATTAATTGGTGAATTTGAGTGATGGATGGATTTGGGTGAAGGGATATTTCAGCACATTCTTCAGCTGCTGCCTGAACTTAGTCTGAGTCACGGCATAAATCGCGGTGTTTGTGCAACAACTGAGGAGCTGCAACATGAAACCCAATTCCAGCACTAAGGCATCGAGATAAACAGACTTATACCCAATATCATACATCCGGGCCCATATAGAATACAGCATAAACGTTGACCATAACAGGATGAAATTGGCCGAGATCACAAACAGTAAAATGATGGATTTTTTCGGTTTCTCATTTCAGTGTCAGACTCAGCGTCCCCATTGGTGTGAGCGCGGAGTCTCCTGCGGGCTCTGCTGGTCACTAAAATGTGCCTGACGGTGAGAACATTGAGCAGCAGAATCAGGAGAAATGGGACACACGGGGTTAGAATGTGGTGGAGGAACTCGATTGTGACCCAGACACTGGAGAATTGAACAGCGTCTGTTACATCACAAAACCAGGGCTGGTTCACCAGCCGATACTGAGCCGTGAACATAAAATACCAGGAAATGTTCTTTAAAAAGCTCAGCACAGTCACTGCTCCCAGAACCACAGCCGCCGTTTTCTCACTGCAATATTTACTTTTCAGCTTCTGGCAACAAATGGCCACAAACCGATCAAAGGTGAAAGTGACGGTGAACCAGACAGAGCAGTGAGTGGCTGGATAAAGCAGGACGGCGTGGATATTACACACGGGGACGGAGTCCTTCAGGAAATCAAACTGTTCCTGATAAACAATGGGAATGTGTCTCAGTATCAGGTCGAGGATAATGACCAGGAGATCTGCCGCTGTCATGGCCCCCAGGTAATGTCTGACACATGGAGACAATCCACAGTCTTTATAAAGCAGGACGTAGATGGTCACTACGTTAACTGTGAGGAAGGAAAACAAACCCATTATCCATCAGCCTGGAGGCAAAGGGACCCGTTTGATCGGGGACCCAGTGAGATTTTCAAATGTGTCCCTGTATTCAGGGATTTATTAAACTAATTGGAGCTGGAATAACAAATGGAAAGGTCGGAATTACTGACAAAAATGTGACATAAATCGCAGGAAACCCTTCCTCCCCAAACACATAGAGACACATCCATAAGGACAGATGGTTGCTAGAACATTCCCATACACTCGATCACTCGAGAGCAGACACAGGCCACTCCTTCGCAGTTCCTAGTACTGAAGGTGGAAACGTTGCTGTCCTGAAGGATTGTCTCCCAGTTTCCTGAAGACAAACGGAGTTTGGGAATTTCTGTATTTTGGTCTAAATTGTGGTCGATCCTGTGTCGTGAAGAAATGTAAACGCAGAGAAAACATATTCACCTCTTTAACTGCCAAAGGGGCCTTCGGAACACTGTCTCCTTCTCCCTGGAACTTTATCTCTTCCCTCGGGATCTTATCGTTTGTTCAATTCACTGACGTCTGGCCGTTCACAAACAATGTCAGGGACAGAACGTTCCAGGGAATGTCCGTTATCGAATGTTGGGGACAGAACGTTCCGGGAAATGTTAGTTATAGAGTGTTGGGGACAGAACGTTCCGGAACTCCTTAACCTGTCAATGACCTTTCCCCCCTATCCACCCCACCAACATGATGTACTGTGCCTGGGCACACTGTAACATTAATGGGGTGAGAGATGGAGGGTCCAACCACAGGAATGGGATCTAAAGGCATTGTCAGATCAGCTGAAATGGTTAGATATACCACATTCTCAATCCACCTCACAGAACCATCCCAGACACCATACACCCAGGCGAGATATCTGTTCACCATAAACACGGTGTAGACCCGGGCAGTGTCCTGCTCAGTATAACCAAGCAATCTGTCCAGATTCATCCATTGCACTGGTCAATACAATCCAGCAATCTGTCCAGAGTGGAACACTGCACAGATCAGATCTACAAAACCAGACCATATATCTGTCCAGCGTGGTGAGCTGTGCAGAACACAGCAGTGCATTGATCTATAAACCCGGATTAGATATATGTCCAGCACCAGGAGCTGTGCAGACCACAGCAGGGCACGAATGTGTGAACCTGAAACAAATATCCATCCAGCATAAGGAGCTACACAAACCACAACATTACCTTATCCCAGCATGTAGGACTGTGTACACCACCCCAGTGCATTGATCTGTAAACCAGGAGCAGTTACCCTTCCAGAATGTAGAGCTGTGTACCCCACCCTAGTGCAATGCTCAGTTACAATGTGTGAAATCACTGCTCAGCGTGGGAAAACTTGCAGCCCATGTTGGAAGTGACAGGATGTGCAGCTCCCATCCATTTACAGCTCAATATCTCCATTGTGCCATGACAAGGGGGTGCTGTGGATGTGAACATCACTGCCAGAGAGAAATGGCGGTAGAATCAGTTTAAATATCACCACATGGGAGGGGTTTGGGGTATAGACAGAGAGAGGGAGGCTGAGAGACAGTGTCATGGAAGGATTTCCCAGGTTTCAGAATGCTGAAATGTAGACACTTCGATAGCATTCTGTAATATGAGCCTGTCTTCCCAGGAAAGATGGGAAAAAGGGATATTGGTGTGAGGTCAGATGATGGAGAGTTTTGGATGAGCATTTGTTCTACAGCTTTGTAAATGGGAGTCCTTCATGGCTGGAAGGACTCACCATCGCCTGGGTGCCCCTGGATATTCCATGATCCATGACACTGGTGTCATCTTTAAAAGGCCTCTCTCTGTCTATACCCCAAACCCCTCCCATGTGGTGATATTTAAACTGATTCTACCGCCATTTCTCTCTGGCAGTGATGTTCACATCCACAGCACCCCCTTGTCATGGATACAGCCCTGTGGACTCTATTGAGACCCCTCACCATGACCCCCTCCCCATCTACACTCACACTAACAGCAGGACCACCAACTCCCACCCTCCCTCTCTTTCTCCCATTCCAGGAGGAACAGACTGGAATAGGACAGTAAGGGCCAAGCCGGGTGGTGGAGTGCCTGATATCCGTTCCCCCACCCCCACCCCCCCCCCCCCCGCCTCCGCCATGTGGGGAGGACCCTGGTAGGAGGCGGAGAGGAACGGGACACCTCGTGTGGAGATTCTGAAACATCCACGTCCCACCGCCTGGGTAAGGAGCAATGTTCAGTGAAGGGCAATTCTCACTTTAAACCCACTGGCAGCTCCGTTTCACCCCGGCACAACTTAGAAGCTGCGGCCTTGATACCATCTCCTTTTTGTGTTGAGCTGGTACAAATGGTATCCCCCACAGTCTCGGTGGGCAGGAGGGTGGGCTCACAACACATCGTCACCACCACCTCCCAGGAAGGGAGCACTGTGACTCCATCCTACACCTCTCCCTTTAAACAGCTTAGAAACGGAAACTAATCTGTGATAGTTACTGCTCTACTCACTTGTCCTGATATCTTCAATAATCTGTGCTCATACACAACCAACGCTGTCTGTTCCTTCACTCCCTTTATAATGGTGCGGCCTGTATTAAACTGTCTTTCATTGTCTTTCCTACCAAAGTGTATCACCTCAGACTGCTCTTCACTGATCCCCATCTGCCATCAACCTGAACACTACACCAACGTGTAATTGTCCTGTTACACTTCCACACTCTCCTCCATAGACTTCAGAGTTCTTCTAGATTTGGTGCCATCTACAAACATTGAGATTGTCATGGCGTCACAGTCGCAATGAAGCAACTGAAATCCTGCCCCACTCACTAGTGTGGGCAAGTGAAATACTGATATATTCCCATGGACAGAGTCGAATAATGACATGCTGTCAATGGAGCAACAAAAACCCTGACACATACGAGACAGAGTGGATGAAATATTGACAAACCACATAGCAAGAGAAATCCGGGTAGACTCCACTTATCTATATTCATCAGGGTATAATGTGATGAAGTTGAAACTGTGTACTGTGCCTTTAAGAGAAGGTGAATGCTGTTCTGAACTGTGAGCTTACAAGCACCTATAATATGAGAGGATGGCAGACCCAGAAACAGTATATTGCTATAGAGCTGGAGTCGGGTAATAAACAGTTAAGAGAAAGAGGGTCCCAGAGTTGAGAATAGTTGATGTAAAATCTTCACTTACAGAGTGAAAAAATAAATTGATGTTTTTATTTAAACAGTGGAATTTGGGAGTTCTCTGCCACTCATTTTTTAACAGTTTACGAGGTGAATTGAGCATTTCTTTATGTTTCATTTAAGTTACCAGATGAGCTTCACGACATGCCCTTACCATTCCCGTGTGTGTATCTGTGTGTCTCCATGTGGGGCAGGTCTGGCAGTCTCTGTGGTGCTTAAAGCGATGCAATGCCACCCTCTGCTGGCCTCCACACGCCACTGCACAGGCATTGGCAGAGGGTGAAAACCAACAGGGATTCATTGGGTGGGGGGGGGGGGGGAGGCGGGTGGAGAGGGCAGCTGCTCACAGCACAATCCAAACGGTTGTCTTATCCACGTACGGATCTAAATGTCCTTTAAACGTTGTAACTGTCCCTGCTTTCACCACTTCCTCTGGACGTTCACCTCACACACAAGCCAGCTTCTGTCTAGAATATTTACGTCTCATGACTTTTGTAAATAATTTTCCTCGCACCTTAAAATATCCCTCAGTTTCCCAACTCTGTGGAAAAGACATGAGCCCTTCAGCTTAACTGTACCAGTCATTATTTTATCAACCCCTTTAAAGTTACCCCTTAATCTGATACTCTCCAGTGAAAAACGTCCCAGCATACCCAGCCTCTGTTCAATCCCTCCATTCCCAGCAACATCCAAGTTAATCTCTTCTGAACCCTCTCCAGCTTCAAAATATCAAGGTCATTAATATCAAAGTGAGCACTCAAGGTATTTTCTAAGGGTTTGGGAGTCCAAAGCTAGAGGACATAGGGTTAAGGTGCGAGGGGAATCATTATAAAGTGACCTAAGGGGCAGCTGTTTCACCCAGAGGGTTGTGTGCCGATGGCATGAGCGGGCAGGATGACCAAACTGGACACAGTATTCCAGTAGGGGTCTCACAAATGTCCTGTACAACCACAACATGACTTCCCAATTCCGATACTCAAAGGTCTGACCAATGAAGACAAGTGTGTTAAACACCTTCGCAACCACACTATCTATATGAGATGCAAAGTTTAAAGAATTATACCTGACGGCCTAGGTCTTTGTTCTACAACATTGCCAAAGGCCCTACATTTAATTGTATAGGTCCTGCTCTTGTTTGATTTGCCAAACCCAATACCTCGCATTATTCCAAAGTAGACTCCATCTGCCACTCCTCAGCCCAGTGTGTGATATTACCACCTCCTCACCTTCCCCGTTTAATTTTACAATACCCTCCCCATCACCAGGAGGCCTGCACACCCCAGCCTTGATTTTCACAAAGAGCCTGAGCTTGTTTTGCCTTGTGTGGTTAGGGGAAGGAGGAGCAGATTGCAGACACAGTCAGTGGGGTGGGGAGGCTGGACAGTAATCAGCTGCCTGGTATCATTTCATGGTTTTAGGAAGAGGGCAGTCACACATCAGAATTGGGTAATACTGATCGGTGCTTTGTGGGTAGAAATTATGGTCTTTCTCTTTCTCTGGTGTTCAATAATATGGTTTGGGATATCTGGTCGGCATGGACGGGTTGGACCGAAGGGTCTGTACATGCTGTACATCTCTATGACTCTATGACTCTACGACCGTTCATTGGGCAGACTCTGTCTGCAGGATTTCTTTCCCGAGTATTCCAGACTACAGATAATAGCGATTAAAGATGTTCATAGATAATTTCAATAGCATAGCACGTACCCTCAATATCCTACCGTTGAGACAAATATCTTGCATTTGTTTAACAACACAAAGTGTTTTGTGTAGTTCAATAATGGTAACCTGATTATAATAAATCCAGTCCGAGCTGAAAGCGGACACTAAAATATGACCCAAAATCTGGGTATGGTAGTAGTGGGTAGTGTCCCTGCCTTTGTGCCAGTGGTCTGGATTTGATTCCAATTCCTGAACTTATGTGGTAGTGTACCTAGCTCTGGACTAGAAGGTCTGGATTCAAGTCCTGCCTGTTGCAGAGGTATGTCACAGCAAGTCAAAACAGGCTGATGAAGATACACACAGGAGAATACTGTTACAGCTTTATGGTATTGCTGAGTGATGCTAGTGCCCCTATCTCGGGGAAAAAGGTCCAGGTGTAAAGCCCACGGAAGTGTCTCATAATACACCTGAACAAACTGATTAAAATGGATTTAGAATTGTGACCACATGGAGAAAGAAGAGGTGTTAGTATTGAATTTCAGAATTTAGGCCCGGGATAACTGAAAGCACAGCTATTCGTGATTGGAGTTACATTTTCCAGTAGTAAACGTTTATAAAATCAAAATGCTCATGGATATGATGAGTAGTCAGGGCTTTTCCCCAGGTTAGGGACATACAAAACGAGAGGGCATTGCTTGAAAGTGAGAGTGGAAAGGTTTTGATTAGGTCTAAGGGGCACCTTATCATGCAGAGTGTAGTGTGCATATGGAATGAGCTGCCCGAGGAAATGGTGGAGGCTGGTACAACCACAGCATGTAAAAGGCATCTGGATGCTGACAGACCTGCTGAGCTTTTCCAGCAATTTCTGTATTTCTTTAAAACTACATTCATTTTACCACAGGTATTCAGAATAAATTAAACATTTTATTTTTTTTTAATGACGCAGCGTTATGTAAACATATTTCAAATCGTCCGAGACCATTTTCTGTTCAGGGTCTGGCTCTGTGTATGATAGCAGCAATGATGCACCTACATGGAACAGAGAATGTGATGGAGGCATAGTTTGGACAATGTACAAGGAGACCTCACATGGTCCAGTTTGGGAGAGGATGACATTTCTGTGTGATTCAGTTCAGTGAGGATGAAGATGTAATCTGCCCGAGAAGGAATGACCTGTTGCACTCTCTCTCCTTCATTATTCCTCATCACAGCAATGTGTGCGAACTAAAACAAAAAAGCTCTATAGTCATCGTTACCACTCATGTTTTTATAGAATACCTGCAGTGTTCAAACAGGCCGTTCGGCTCAACACGTCCATACCAACCTTCCCAGACCCGTTACCCAACATTTACCCCTGACTAATGCATCCAACCTAGAAACCCCTGAACACTACGGACAATTTAGCATGACCAATCCACCGAACCTACGCAGTGTGAGGAAACTGGAGCTAACATTAGGCGCTCACGCACACATGGGTAGAATGTGCAAACTCCACACAGATAGTCACCCGAGGCTGGAATCGAACCGAAGTCCCTGGTGCTGTGAGGCAGCAGTGTTAACCACTGAGCCACTTTGCCACATTTTGGGAGATCCCTGACCCGAATTCATTGGAACGCCTCACTGCCTAATGCAAAGGGAATTCAGCCAAATCCAATTGTTCCAGGTTAAATCCCATTGCTAGCAGCTTGTGTGAGTGGAATAACTTCAGAAGCAGAATCACATTTTGAACAATCTCTCAATTTTTCCTTTTTGTCATGATTTACACTAATATCTGGACAAAGTTCTTTCAAGTAAAAATTGCAGAGATTTTGTTTATTGGTGTGTGTGTGTGTGTTTCTGTGTATGTGTTTGTCAGTGTTTTTAGGAAGAGAAATATTGTTTATTTTATTTACAATACCCAAACACTTTGCAGTTCTTCTTTCCATAATAGTTTCAGGAACATTGCTCTGGATCATAAATGTGTTGTTTTAGCAGATTAAAGAAATTAGCCTGACTTGTTCCGAAAACTGACCCTGACCCAGTCTTAGACCGACATTATCTTCCATATCACAAACTTAGTTACATTTAACATTTGTTGTGAGCAGTGGAGGAGTGGGACTAGAAAAGGAAACAATGACCCAAAAAGCCGGGGAACTATAGACCGGTGAGCCTGATGTCAGTGGTGGGTACGTTGTTGGAGGGGATTCTGAGGGATAGCATTTACATACATTTGGGAAGGCAAGGGCTGATCCGGGTAGTCAACGTGGCTTACTGCATGGGAAATCATGTCTCATTAATTTGGTTAAGTTTTTTGAAGAGGTGACAAAGAACATTGATGAAGCCAGTTTGGTTGACATTGTCTATATGGACTTCAGCAAGGTGTTCTTTTAAAGAACAAAGAGTAAAGAAAATTGCCAGCCTAGGAACAAGACCTTTGCCCTCCAAGCCTGAGCCGATCCAAGTGCACTGTCTACATCTGTCGGTCAATTCATAAGCATTTGTATCCCTCTGCTCCCCACCTACTCATGCATCTGTCCAGGCGCATCTTAAATGAATCTACCGTGCTTGCCTCTACAACCTCTGCTAGCAACGCGTTCCAAACGCCCACCACCCTCTGTGTGAAGTATTTACCGTGTGTATCCCCCTTAAACTTTCCACCTCTCACTTCTAAAGCACGACCTCTCGTTATTGAATCCTTCACTCTGGGAAAAAGCTTGTCTCTATCCACCCTGTCTATTCCCTTCATGATTTTGCAAACCTCAATCAGGTCCCCCCTCAATCTCCTTTTTTCTACTGAAAATAAACCTAACCGACTCAGCCACTCTTCATAGCTAGTATTTCATTCTGATTGGTAGACAGATTAGTAAGTTTCAGATACAGAAGAAGCTAGTCATAATTGGCTTGAAGGAAGAGGGATATTTTTCAGACTGGAGGCTTGCGAGCAGCAGTATGCTGTAAGAATCAGTACTGAGTTCACTGCATTTCATCATTTATGTAAAGGATTTAGATTGAATTTTGAGGCCATAGTCAGTAAGTTTACAGATGACATCAGAAAGATGGTGTCGTAGATTATCTCAGAGTACAACGAGACCATAATTAGATGGGACAAAGGGATAAGGAGTGACAGATGAAGTTAATTTAGATAAATACGAGGTTTAGCATTTTGGGAAGCCAAAGCAAGGCACAAATTATACACTTAATGGTAAGGTCCTGGGGCGTGTTGTGGAACAAAGGGACGTAGGGCTACAGGTACGTTGTTCTTTGAAAGTTGAGTCGCAGGTAGACATGGGGACAGAACACATTTGGCACATTTGCCTTAATCAGTCAGAGCATTGAGGATAGGAATTGGGGTGGTATGTTGCATCTGCACAGGATGTTGGTGAGGCCATTTTAAGAATACTGCGTACAACTCGTTTTTCTGCAGAAATGACTTACACGGATGTTCCAGGGCTGGAGGGTTTGAACTTTAGGGAGAGGCTGATTAGGTTGAGGTGTTTCTACCTGGAGTGTGAAAGACTGAGGGGTGACATTATAGAGGTTTATAAAATCATCAGGGGCATGGATATTCTGAACAGCCACGCTCTGATCCCCAGGATAGGGGAGTCCAGAGCAGGAGAGCATCGGTTGAAGGCGAGAGGACGAATGATTTAGAAGAGACCTGAAGGTAAATGTTTCACACAGAGAGTGCTGTGTGTATGGAAAGTGCTGTCAGAGGAAGTGGTAAAGGCTGTTACAATCCACATTGAAAAAGTATCTGCGAGGAGGGATATTGGCCAAATGCTGGCAAATGGGACTTGATCAGATTTGATATCTGATCGGAGTGAACTTATTGGACTCAAGGGTCTGTTTCCATTCTGCATGACTCTCTGATTTTATAAGAGGGATGATGAAAAATTCTGAAAGGACCTTTCAAGTCAGAATTCTGTTCACTGGAAGTTTATCGTGCCTCTATGTTCATATTGATTGAAAGCTGCGTTAGTTAAATATTTGACAGAGAAGTGAGTCACGGATAATGGGATACAGAGAGGAGAGCGGGGCTGAAACCACGAACTGATCAGCCACAATCTTAGTGCCTGGTGGAGAAGGCTCAAAGTCTCTGATGACCCACTCCTGTTCCTCAATTCCATGTTCCTGTGTTCCATTCAGCCCCGCAAACCTGCTAGACAGGAGCAGTTGGAGGCTACTTACTCCTATAACTGGTTCACAGCAACAGAGGAGAACATTCGGCCCTTCAAGACTGTCCCACACGCTTTGAGGTGATTTGGGAAATGTAATTGGAAAACCCAGGTTGGGGATGAAAGAAGCCCCTCATCTCTCTTTACAGAGCTTCCCCTCTCTGCAACTTTTGCTCTATTTCTTGCTCATGCTATAAAACCAGATTCACTGTGAATTCAGCCCCCATACCTCACCCAGAGATGTCTCACAAAACCATCTGGTGTCCCTAACTGCAACATTCAATAACAGACATTCATGAAAATAAAATCCACTGACTTTCCAGTAACAGAATGGGAGTACATCAGAAACAAGGGCAGGTCGTTCACTCCCCAAGCCTGCCTTGCCCTTCACTAAGATCATGACTGATCTGCATTCGGTCTGAAATCCTCTGTAATGCCCAATTCCTCATAGCCCTCACCTCTCTGACAGGTCAATATCCACCTACCTACTCTTCAAATACTTTCAGTCATCTAGCTCCCCAAAACTATTGAGAAGAGAAATCCTGACATTCAAAACCACTTGTTTGAAGAAAGCACTTGCTCCTCCAATATCATTGGCCTATTGATATGAACAAAAGAGATTGACACAAGGGTTCAGGTAAAAATGACTAGCCCTGATATCAAGGTAGTGGTTGCCTTCTGTTGACATCAAGGAGCCTAACAAAACGGGACTTAATGGGAATCAGAGTAAATTCTCCAGTGTTTGGAATCAAACATGGCACAAAGGAAGATGTTCATCATCTCAGTCCTGAGTCAGCTCTGTGGGAGATCCTCAGGGTAGCTTCCTCTTCACAAACAGCTTCAGCTGCTTCATCAATGTCTCATCGCCCCCACCCTCACCCCCACCCTCCCCACCATAAGATCAGAAGTGGGGATGGTCACTGAAGATTCTACAATGTTCAGAACATTTTATCCCCCGTCAGCTCCTGAACTGGTCGGTGTCCATGTGCAGCAAGACCCACACTCCATTGAGACGAGTGCTGTTAACGTGACTGTAACATTCATCTAACAGCACTGTCCACTGCCACAGGAAAACAAGAGTTCATTCAGCATCTAACGCTGGTTTCACAGGTATATGAGGAAACCATTCAGCCCATTGACATGATTCATTGCCTCCAGCGTATTACTCAGGACGTGAAGGAGTCTAGTGTGATGGACCTCACTAGAGCCACTCGAAAATGTTTGAAGGCATTAACCTAGACTCTCATGTTCAAAGTTTGGGAGATTTGTAGCTCGGGTACTCGTTGTTGTGGTTCCGTTCGCCGAGCAGGGAATTTGTGTTGCAGACGTTTCGTCCCTGTCTCGGTGACAAACTCAGTGCTTGGGACCCTCCTGTGATGCGCTTCTGTAATGTCTACTCTGGCATTTATAGTGATTTGTATCTGCCGCTTCCGGTTGTCAGTTCCAGCTGTCCGCTGCAGTGGCTGGTATATTGGGACCTGGTCGATGTGCTTATTGACTGAATCTGTGGATGAGTGCCATGCCTCTAGGAATACCCTGGCTGTTCTCTGTTTGGCTTGTCCTATAATAGTAGTGTTTTCCCAGTCGAACTCATGTTGCTTGTCATCTGCGGATCCGTATCCATGAACACCAACTTACCAGGAAACGACACGACCAGCTATCCTTAGTAGCCACACACGCAGATGACAAGCAACATGAGTTCGACTGGGAAAACACTACTATTATAGGACAAGCCAAACAGAGAACAGCCAGGGAATTCCTAGAGTCATGGCACTTATCCACAGATTCAGTCAATAAGCACATCGACCAGGTACCAATATACCAGCCACTGCAGTGGACAGCTGGAACTGACAACCGGAAGCAGCAGATACAAATCACTATAAATGCCAGAGGAAACATCACAGAAGCGCTTCACAGGAGGCTCCTAAGCACTGAGGATGTCACCTCGACAGGGGACGAAACGTCTGCAACACAAATCCCCAGCTCGGCGAACAGAACTACAACATAGACTCTAATGTTTTCTTATTTTAAAGGAAATGTAAAATGTCTGTTACAGATGCAATGTGACTGGCCAAGCTAATCGGTGGTAAGCAAAACACCATTTATTTAAACAGGAAAGATGAAATGAAACCAAAGAAAGAGGAATTTAGAATAATGTAATTCTATTGGACAACTAAACAGAATAATAGACCTCGGAGCTATTACTCATGAACTAGTCCAACATAGGAAATTCCCATAAACACAACCCTTGAAAAAAGGAAAATTCAGGAATTGAAAATAGCATCAAGAGAAAAAAAACAGAGAGAGTAGCAGCGAGGAGACATTCCCTGAAGCGTCCAACTCTGTGGAGACGCTGATAGTTTTTGATGTTACTGAGAAACCAAAACCCAGTGATCTTAATTTGTGAGAGCTGGCCACACCCGTTCAGGTGCATTAAAATAAACCTAAGGCCTCGCTCGCTGTTTACTCAAGTGGTCTTAACTAGCCAGCTTGGTAACAATCGTTCAATCTCTCTCTTAAAAGAAATCAGGACAAAAAAAAACCTCTGAAAGCTACAGCATCATCACACTTGTCAGCACATCGAGCTGTTAAACAGGAACCAGGGGTAACCCAAACAGGCCCTTGGCCCTATCCAATCTGATGAGGAAGAAGCCAGTCAGTCCCTTGAGCCACTTATACAGTAACAGTAGGAGGCCATTCCCACCTCAATGCACCGACACAGGGGCAGAATGAGGTAATTGATACTGATTCCTGATGAATGTCTGATGCCCGAAACGTCGATTCTCCTGCTCCTCGGATGCTGCCTGACCTGTTGTGCTTTTCCAGCAATCGACTCTCTGCTCTGACCTCCAGCATCGGCAGTCTCAAGTGTCTCCAGATTGATGCCCTAACATGATGAACAAGTGGAGCAGAGGCTACACAGATAGACTGCTCCACATTGTTCCTCGTGCCTCCGTTGCTTATGATACTCACGTGGGACTTTAACGTGGTTTTATGGTGGTGAGCAGGGAAGCCATATGTCTTGTGTGAAGTCTCAAGAAGGCACATTTCATCTCCCAGAAGACAGCCTGGTGTTTTCTATGTAGGGCGGAAGTGGGTGGGAATGACTACCTGTTTCAGATGGAAGGTATTGTGATTGGTGTTGGGGATTGTGAGCAAGCTGACGTTCAGTACGGGTTCACACGCCGACTGCACAATAACATGGGGAGAGTTAATTTAGGCATATAAACTATTAGGAAAGTCACGTTAGACTGATGAATGGACTCTCTATGTTCAAATAATGGTGATCACGTTCATGTTGACCTTGTCTAGTGCACGTCCTGTTCCGTGTAACCTGTATGCCTTACTCTGTCCAAGTCTATTTCCACCCTATGATATATATGGCTATGCTTACTATGATCTGCCTCCGCTACTCATAAATAAAACGTTTCCCTGTACTGAGGTACACGTGACAATAAATCAAAACAATCAATCCTAGGTAAAGTATGGAATTTCTCACCCGATCAATGTCTCTTTTGGAAATAAGTGATCGCTGCCACTCCTCATGTTTCAGCATCACCATTTCTTCGTCTCTCACAGCTCTATAGATTAAATACTCAGCTCCTTCACTCTCTACTCATGTTACCATCACCTGTGTCTGTGGTAAGGAGATCCATCCTTACAAAGGAGATCAACTCTGTAGAGAGTGCCCCTAATGCTCTCTCAGCAAGGCTCTACAACAGCAGGAAGATGGCTTTACTTATGTACTCGAATCATCATACAATGAAGCACAGCATACCATTGACTGCACCCATTACTTACACTGGGTTTGATTCAGAGCAGTCGGCATAGACTTGTGAGTGGGAGATCATGCTTCCCAAATTTGTTAGAGTTTCTTCATGAAGTGAGCAGGAAGGTTTACGAGGACAGAGCGGTAAACATAGTCTCTATGGATTTCAGCAAAGCGTTTGTTAAGGTTCCACATGGCAGGCTGTTCTGGAAGGTTACGTCACGTGAAATGCTGGGGGGGACTGGCCAATTGAATACACAGTTGGCTTGATGGTAGTAGGCAGAGGGTTTCGTGGAAGGATGCTTGTCAGACTGGAGGCTGGGTCCATTGCTGTTTGTTATCTATGATTATCTATGACTGCAGATACATAGACATGTGATAAAACTTTTCAATGATCTATGAATCGAACAAGCAAGACATTCTAATGTATCAAACTGCTTCGAGGTCTTAAAGGATAAACCCAGACAGAACACCCGGCCCCAGCCTTAGTATCGGAAAAAGGAAACGGGAAACACAGTCCTGTTGACCCTGTAGAGACCTCCGTCCTAACATCTGAGAGCTTGTGACAGCATTTACAGAGCTTTCCTGCAGACTGCACAGAAACATCAGGAATGGATTGAACCATACAACACATTGAGCTTCCACATTGTCGTTCATGTTCAAACATCTCCGCAATGCACTTATCCCAGACAATGAATATATCCGTTAATGTGAGTAACCTTGGGAAGCTATAAAATAGGAATTGCAGTAGTCCCTTTGGTCCATCGAGTTTTCTACCCAATCCAAGAAAATGATGGCTTGCCCTTTATTTCACATCGTTCTCCTGCTCTCCCACCATCCCTTTACTGTCTCTAAATCCTTATTTGTATTGAGTGCGTTGGCTTGGTGGTTCCAGCGCGTTCCCCAGGTTCACCAGTCTCTAAGGGCAGACATTTATTGTCATCTCAATGCAGAATGGCCTGTCCGTATCTCATACTGTGGCCGCTTCTTTTAGACACCACAGCCTGGGGAATCATCATCCCAGCTTCCAATCTGTCTCGCCCTGTCAGAGTTTTATATATCTCACTGAGATCTCCACCCCATTTTCCTAAAGCCCATGGAATACAGGCCCAGTCACTCCAAATTCTGCTCCCACAACAAGCCTGTCATCACAAAGATCAGTCTGGTCATTCTTCACTGCTCTCCCTCAATGTCAGGTTTGTCCTTTGTTAGGTACAGAGACCAAAACTTCACACAATACTGCACATTGTTCGAGATGGGGTCTCACTAAGGTCCTGTACAGCTTCAGTAAGACACCCTTACTCCTGGACTCAAATTCCCCAGAAATGAAGGTCAACACCTCATTTACCTTCCTAACTGCTTTCTGCTCCTGCAATATTGTTTTCAGTGACTAGTCTACAGGGAGGTCCAGATCCTTTGCAATGTTACAGCTCCCCACTTGATGGGTCTATGTCCACTGGGCAGCGTGCCAATGCCATTCCCAGTATTGCCTTCTGGGTTCAGAACTCACTGCGCTGCAGGGACCTCGGAGGGCTGCACAGAAGGAAACAACAAAAAGGAGCACACGTCCCTTTGTAGATCAACACGTTTCAAACAATCCCTTTTCAAATGATCGGCTTCCAACTATTGTTCCCACCAAAGGACACACCGTCACCTCTTACTACATTGCTCTCCATCTGCCACGAATTTGCCCATTCACTCCACTTGTCTTAGTCACCTTGAAGCTTTTTTGCAACCTCCTCACCCACTCACAATCCAACATCCTTTAGTTCTGTCAGCATGTTGGGATATATTGTATTTGATTCCCGCAACCAAATGTTTAATGGGTATTGTGAACAGCTGGGACCCGAGCACCTATCCCTGTGATACCTCAGCAACATTCCTCTGTTATTTTTTTAAAATGATATTTATTTCCTGAATTTGAGTGTGACTGACTGGGCCATCATTTCTTGACTGTCCCTGGTTGCCCCTTGAGAGGGTGGTGGTGAGCTGCCTTGTTGAACCGCTGCAGTCCGCTGTGGATTCAGTGACAGTGACCCTATTGAATACCAAGGGGCAGTGTTTAGATTGTATATTAGTGGTGATGGTCACGATCTGGCATTTGTATGGCATGAATATTACTTGCCACTTGTCAGCCTGAATACTGTCCAAATCTTGTCGCATTTGGGCATGGATTGCTTCAATATCTGAGGAGCCACTAATGTTACTGAACATGGTGCAATCATTGGCGACCACCCCCCCTTCTGACCTTAAAATGGGGAGAAGCTAATTGATGAAGCAGCTGAAGATGTTTGGGCCTCGGCCACTGCCCGAGGGACTCCTACAGACTTGTCCTGTTGCTGGCTTGACTGACCTTTATCAACCATGACCATCTTCCTACGTGTCAGGTATGATTCTAACCAGCGGGGAGTTTGTCCCTGATACCCATTGATTCCCGTTTTACTAACACCCCTTGATGCCACACTTGGTCAAAGGCTGCCTTCTTTTAAAGTGCTGTCACTCTCACCCACCTCTGAAATTCAGCACTTTTGTCCATGTTTGAACGAAGGTAATGAGATCATGAGCTGAGTGGCCCTGGTGGAGCCCACACTGAACGTCATTGAGCAGATTATTGCTGATCAGGTGCTTCTTGAAAGCACTGACACCTTCCATCACTTTACTGCTGATCGAAAGTAGACTGATGGGGTGGTAATTGGTTGGATTAGATTTGTTCTGCTTTCTTACGTATGATGATACTTGGATAATTTTCCATGTAATCGGGGAAATGTTGTTGTAACGATATTGGAACAGTTTAGCGAGGTCAGTGACAAGTTCTGCAGTGCACATTTTCAGTACTATTTCCAGAATGTTGTCAGGGTATGTACCCTTTACAGTATTCAGTGTCTCTAACTGTTTCTGGATATCGCGTGGACTGAATCGAATTGGCTGATGACTGGTAACTGAATTGCTGAGGATCACTGGAGGAGGCTGAGGTGGATCATCCACTCAGCATTTTTGACTGAAGATGTCCTTTTGACTGAAGAATGCAGCAACCTTATCTTTTGCACTGAAGTGCTGGGCTATTCCATCATTAAGGAAGGAGATACTTGTGGAATCTCCTCCTCCAATGACTTGTTTAATTGTCCATAACTATTCTTGACTAGAAGTGGATGGACTGCAGATCTTAGATTTGACCCGTTGGTTGTGGGATCACTAAGCTCTGTCTATCACTTCCTGCTTATGCTGTTTGGCACACACATAGTCCCGTTTGGTGGCTTCACCAGGCTGACACCTTATTGTCAGGTATGCCTGGTGCTGCTCCTGCCATCATGCACACTCCATTGAACCAAGGTTGACCCTCTTGGCTTGATGGTAATTGCTGTGAGGGGGATATGCCAGGCCATGAGGTTGCACTGGAGTACAATTCTGCTGCTATTGTTGACTCACAGCACCTTATGGACACCCAGACTTGAGCTGCTAGCTGTGTTTGAAGTTGGTCTTATTGAGCACAGTAATACTACAACTAATAATGATGGGGGTTATTCTCAATGTGAAGATGGGACTTTGTCTTCACAATTACTATGCGGTGGTCGCTGTTACCGATCCAGGCATGGCTAGATAATTCTGCACCTGGAAGATTAGTAAGGATGTGGTCAAGTATGTATTTTACTCTTGTTGGTTCCTTCATGACCTGCTGTAGACCCAGCCTAGACCTTATATCCTTTAGGACCCGACCAGCTCAATCAGTAATTCTGCAGTTGAGCTACTCTTGGTGGTAGACATTTAAATCCCGCAGCCAGAGTACATTTTGCATCCTAGCCACCCTCAGTGTTGATCAGCATGGAGGAGTACTGATTCATCAGTTGAGAGAGGCTGGTACATGGTAATCAGCAGGAGATTTCCTTTCCCGTGTGTAAACTAACATCATAAGACTTCGTGGGATACGGAGTCACTGTTGAGGATTCCCAGAGCAATTCTGTTCCAACTGTATCCCATTGTGTAGCCACAATTGCTGTGTCTGTCCTGCTGGTGAGACAGGATATATCTGGGGAAGGAGATCGGGTGTCTGGGACATACTCATACTCACAGAATCATATCTTACAGACAATGTCAGGCTGTTGCTTGACGAGTCTGTTTATTTCTAATCACTGTTTCCTGCCAGCTGTTCCATTCCAGAAACATGGCCATATATTAGCCCCAATCCACTCAGATTTGATTTTGCAAACTGGGCTTGGAGCTTTACCAATTTTCTTTCTGAAAACCAACATGTTTTACCTCCATTGCTTCTCTTTCATTTGTCTCCCAGTCTGTTTCTCAAACATAATTCCCATTTCATAAATCTATGTTAGTTGTCTATGACCATTATTTTCAGTCTCAATAATTTATCCTAAACCATTTAATTACTATGTTCTATGTTCCATGTACTATATCGTTTCCCACACCAGACTTGGATTTCCTGGTATTTTTAGAAAGTTTTGTGAGGACAGTACTGAAGTAGTGGCTTCATAATTTGCCATTTCCAACCTCCATTCTCTAGTTTCAGTTTGTAAGGAAGCTGCACTTGTTTTCTCATATTTCTCACATTAACATGATTTAACATGTGTTACAGTTCACTCTTATAACCCTTGTGAATAAACTTTTCAGAACCTCATCAATTCCTGCCTTAAACTGCTCAATAATTGACGTTCCACACCAAACACTCACAGGAGCATAGACTCTGTGCCAACAGAAATATAGCACGATCTATATTAGTCCCACTTTCCTACAGCAGGCCGATAGCCGGGACTCCTATGACACTTCCAAGTGTTCGTCCAAGTACTTTTTTAACGATTGTGAAGTTACACGTGATAATTCCCCTCTCAGAAAGTAATCCCAAAACCCAACACCCTCTACGTGAAAAAAATATTTAAATCCTCTCTGAACCACAAATTCTTCACTTTAAAAGTGTGCTCCTTTGTTCTTGACCCTCTGACTAAAAGGAACAGCTGCTGTCTATCCACCCTGTCCGTGTCGCTCATAATCTTATCCTTCTGAATCACGGACCCCTTAGCTTTCTCTGCTTCAAAGTAAAAAAAAATCGAGTTTATCCAGCCTCTCCATAACTGATATGCTCCAGCCAAGGCTGGTGAATCACCTATGCACCCTCTCCAGTGCAATCACATCCTTCCTGGAATGTTGCTCCCACAACTACACACAGTACTCCATTTTGGCCGAACCAAAGCACGGTATTGCTCTTATAATCTATACCCTGATTAGGAAACACTACACCCAAGGTCCAATTCTTAACTTGTTCATTAACCTGCCCAGTCACATTCAGGGATGTGTGAAGAAGTACACTCTGAGGTCAGCAGTGTGCTGCCATTCATTGAGTCCTCCCCTACCTGGTTCCATCTCCCAAAGTGCATCACCACATAATTATCAGGGTTACATTCCATCTGCCGTTGTTCTGCCCATCTGACCATTCCATCTGCATCTTCCTGTAACTTAAGGCCTTCCTCCTCACGGCTAACCACCCAGCCAATCTTTATGTCAAACGTGCACTTACTTATCACACCTCACTCACTCTCCACCTAGCCCCCTTCACATTCCCATCATTTTTTTATGAATAACACAAAGAATAAGGGACAGAGCACTGATCCCTGTGGTACACCAGGGGACACTTGTCTCCAGTCACACAAACAGCCTGCTCTAAATACCCTCTGCCTCCTGCCAATAAATAACAACCAGATTATTAAGACCCCTCGGAATCCTAGTAGCACACAAACCCACCAACACTCTCAAACAAAAACTAACTAACTTAAAAGACCCAGTACTTCCCATGAACTAAACCAATGTCATCTACAACATTCCATGCAAGGACTGCCACAAACACTACATAGGACAAACAGGAAGAAAGTTAACCTCCAGGATGCACGAACACCAGCTCGCCACAAAAAGTCACGACCCTCTCTCCCTCGTAGCCCTGCACACGGATGAAAACAGCCACCATTTCGACTGGGACAGCACATCTATCCTGGGACAGGCGAAGCAAAGGTATGCCAGAGCATTCCTAGAGGTCTGGAACTCCAACCACAACGCCTTGAACAAACACATAGATCAAGATGCCATCTATCAACCCCTCAGAAAACGAACAGGAAATGACGTCACCACAAACCCCAGGAACCCCATCCAGGAGAAAGATATAAATAGAAAGCAGGAGACAACAGCTTCGCTTCACTGGGAGATTGCCAATGATGATGTTACCTAGCCAGGTAAGGAAACGTCTAGATATCAAACCTACAGCTCAGCGAGCAAACCTCCACCCTAAATATCAACCTGAGCTGCAAACCTTGGGAAAAAAATGGTACTATTTAATTTGGTCAGTATAATGGAAAGACAAATTATTATCGAAATGGCGAGAAAGTTCAAAGTGTTTAGGTGCAGAGGGATCTGGATGTCTGTTTGCATGTCACAGAAAACCTGCTTGCGGGTACTGCAAGTAATGAGAAATGCAAGCATAATTTTAGTGTTTATTTATAAAAGGATAGAGTAGGGAGTGTTGGTGTAGCTATGCAAGTCATTTGTGAAGACGGAACTGGAGTACAGTTTGGGTGTCCTGCAGGATGAGGTATTTCCATTGGAGGCAATTCAGAAGAGCTTCATTAGATTGATTCTATATTTGAAGTGTTTGTCTTATGAAGAGAAATTGAGCAGTTTAGGCCTATTCTCTCGAGTTTATAAGAATGAAAGGAGATCTCATTGAGGTCTGAAAAATGCTAAAAGTCATTGAAAGTGTAGATGTGGAGTGGATTTTTTTCATGTGGCGCAATCTACAACAAGAGACGAGAGTTTTAGGATGGAGAGATGGCAAGAAAGTGGAACAGAAGCCGCGGTGTCATCAGCCTCATCGAGGGGTTGGATTCCTCACAGATGCTCCTTGTTCTTATTCAACTCTTCGACTGTGTTGCACAGGAATTGGGGAGGACTGGGTATCATACAGGAAGCAGGCACTCAGGATAAATCAGTCTCAATCAGTTAGACAGAACGTAACCAGTCGGGTCACACAGTGACCAGCGCTGGGTTCTCAACTATCTGCAGTCTATATTAATGATCAGGAGGATGGAACAGATATACAGATGCTGAGTTTGGGGATGTTGCTGTGGTAAGCAAGAGATTAAATTATCAAGAGAGGGTGGAGAGCCCGCAAATAGATTCAGAGAGGAAAAGGCAAGAGATAATAGAATTTAACATGATATAACCTGTCATTTCGTTTACCAGAATAACGGAAAGCAATATGTTACTGAAATGGAGAAGGATTTTAGGATTTATTGATACTGCGTACTAGGGGGTTCACTCAGATCCGTTCAGACATGGGAGGTTTTGCTCTATCCCTGATTGTCAGCTCCCAGACACTCCGAGTGACCCTATTGCTCTCCGTGCACATGGAATACTTTGGTGTGGTTGTTTGGTGGTGGGGGTGGTGTTTTGAAACGTGCATCATTGGGCCAGCCTTTATCCAAGATCTATTCATTTCTTTCTATGTGGAGACCCGAAGACTATGGGAATGGCTGACAGCTTTTTATTGAAGAGGCCGTGACTGCTGCCAGGACAGGGGGTATTCACCAACATGATGTACTGTGCATGGACACACTGTAACATTAATAGAGAGAGAGCTCCTTCAGTTCCTCTACCTCTCCCCATTGACATGGGTACTCTGCAGATGCCATGTACACCATCAGGAATCCCACTATACTGGATACACCCGACAGCTCCCTGCTGAGGGAGAAACAATCTATTTACCTCATCCACCATATATATCCTCCATCACCGAATGGTGACATTTATGCTGAGATACTGGGAAATGATGGATATGTCACCCAGTCCTGCCTGGAAAGTTCTGGATCATAGAGGCCGAATGAAACAGTGACCCTAACAGCCACTGGCAGCACCGTCCTCCCCCTGGTGTGAAGCTGCAGGTCCCCTCACACTCTGCTCCTGTGTTAAGTGAAGCTTGGGAAGCTGTTCCTGGAAAACCCGAGGTTAATACAGCAGATCCCGTTTCCCACACACACTCACTGCGTGGATTCAGAGCTTCCCATCTCTGCAGCGATTGCTCCATTTGTTGTTCATGCTGCAGACCCAGATGCTGTAGCTACAGTCCCCATGCTCCATCCAGAGTTGGGTTTCCAAATCCTCAGGTCTCCCTGAATGTCTGAGGCAGCTCACAGCACAACCTCCAGCAAACCATCCCCAGCCCCTCCACTAAATTTTCAATTACAGGAATCAGTCTAAAACACCTCGGCTGCAAATGTTGTAGACCAGTCCATATCCCCCCAAAATATTTTATGAAGGCCGCTTAGACCCAAACCTTTCCTTATTTTGAATATATATGTGAAGTATGCGTTCCAGATATGTTGTGACTGGTCACGCGACATTAAGCAAAATATAATCTATTCAAATGCTTTAGTTAAAATACAATCAAAAATAATATTTTTGGATATCGTATATGTTGGAACACTTGCACAAACCTTAGGTACCGTACCTTCTTGGTTTACACCTCTTGGCACAAAGATATATTCAAATACAGATCCTTACAGCAATTTTCCAATCCAGGGGAAACAACGTCAACAGAGATCTCAGAGAGAAACGCAGCTGGGGATCATGTATTGGAACTTCCAACCCTTTTGGGATCCCCAGCAGCTTCTGAATGCTGCAGCTAAAAAACAAAACGGGGAAACCTTGTCTGGGCGAGCTGGCCACTGCCCTTCCATTGTTACCACCGTTTTAATGAAACCTAAAGACTTTCTCAGTTATTTGCTTAAACTATTTTCAAACAGCAGTTCTGCACCTCTGCATTCAAAACCTCGTTTCAAAAAAAAAACAAGAGAAAATAACCTTTTTACAGTGATAGTATCCTCACGACTCCACCTTTAATAAAACAATCAATCAATATACAACAGTGGGTTCATTTAGACCACCTAGTCTTCCACTGTTAGTAGTCTGCAAAGCATATGTATATATATATTACATTGACTCTGATCATACAATTGTTCACAAATAGTTTCGATTTCAGTCATTTTACTCCTTCCACAGAATGACTTTGTGTTTCTTCATCCAAATCTCCCCAAAGTGTCAAAACTTAGGATTTCTCGCCCTGTAACCTGTATAATTTCAAATTGAATGGCAGAAATAATAAGCTCAATCGAAACAGACTGGTAAACTGCTCCCTAACTTCTCCAAAAACATTAAGGGGTCACAATCAGTTAAAAAGATTTGGCTCATGTATATTATTCGCAATTTAATAGCTGAAATGATGGAACGCCAACATCAAGCTCAAGGCCTCCTTCCCCAACGTGTAATAAATCTGTTGGTGTTTCCACTGTACACTCCAACCACACGTTACATAATGGACCACTTCTCATCTCTCCAATAATCCTTCTGAAAGACATAGTTCCTCATGTCTCAGCATAAAAGAATTACATGCTTCTGTACCTCTTAATGCTGTAACCTCTTTACCTGCTACTCCTGGCCTATGCCAGTAAACCTTACTCTCACAGGGAAATGTTTTAAGAAGATCTCACACATTCTTCTCAATCTCTCACAGAAACCAAACTTTGATCTCTGAACGCAATCATCAGCAGCAGCCATTTCAGCTTCTAATCTTGCCGTTTTAATTCTGTGCTCTTCCACACGAGTTCACACGGCTGCAGGAAGTGAATTGTTGAACTTCTCCAAAATAAGAATCCCTCTAACAGTGTCATAGGTTTGCTCTGTTTTTAATACCTTTACCCACCTTTAAAAATTACTTTGTTTGATCCTTTCAAACTCAATGTGCGTTTAATCAGGGACCCTTTTTTAGATTCCTGAAACGCTGTCTGTCAGCTTCTGGCACAAGCTCACATGCACTTCAGATGGCTTTCTTCACCTCCTCATACTGGCCGGATACCTCCTCTGATAGGGACGCAAATACCTACCAGCTTTGTTTGGATAAACTAAATCCACATGGTCACTGGTCACTGCCTTTGTTTAGCCACTTTCTCAAATGAAATTCAAAAGGCTTCCCCATCCGTCACATCAAATTTAGATAATGCCTGGATGTATTTAAACAGAACCCCATGAGGCCATTGGCTACTATAGGGTTGCTCAACCTCATTATCCTCCTCATCCCGCCGACCATCTACCTTCATCACCGCCTTCTATGTCAACTTTCCTCTCTAATTGCTAACTGTTTAAGTTGAAACTCTCTGCTTTTCTTCTGTCCCTTTCTCTCTTTCTTCTTTATTTCCCTTTCTCTTATTTCTACTTTTCATCATCATTCAAACTGTTTCAATTCCTTCTCATGTTCAAAGTCCCTCATTTGAAATTGAATTATTGACATTTCCAAAGACTCTGATGGCGGTTCAATAAAATGTAATTGCTGAGCTATAGCTGTAATTATCTCTCATTTTCTCACAGATAAACGCAACCCCAACTCCAGCTTGTCTGCCAATTCTTACAGCTTTGCCTTCATTATCTTTTGTAAAACCCCCAAATTCACTTCTTCCACTCCCAGTGAACTCTTAGTGACTGAAAGAATCTTTATTCACAAAACACTGTTTAAATCAACCGAATTCAACAAAAGACACTAACAACTACCATACATGACCTTTGAACCCAATAGTCTCCCAGTGCATAATCTTCAGTGTCTGCATAAGCTTATTCTAAATTCTCTGGTTACCTCCCACAATACAAAGATGCGCATGTCAGATGAATTGGGCATGCTAAATTCTTCATAGTTTTCAGAGATGTGTGGGTTAGATCCTTAGTCGGGGTAAATGTGCAATATTAGGGTAGAGGGATTGTCATGGGTAGGTTACTCCTTGGAGGGTCGTTGTGGACTTGTTGAATCGAATGGCCTGTTCGCACACTGTAGGGATTGTAATTCTAAACCCAATTTGGTATTATCATTTAGAACCAGACAAGAGTCGCCAGTTTGCTGTGGACCACACAGATTGCCTCAAACTATTTTAAGAAGGTAGCTTGGATGCCAAACTTTTCTTATTTTATAGGCAGATGTGAAGTGGTTGTTCCAGATGTGATGCTGCTAGTCAAACCACTCACCGTTAAGTAAAACTCAATATATTTAAACACTCAAAGTTTGTGAGAAGATCTGTAGCTCGGGTGCTCATTGTTGTGGTTCTGTTCACCGAGCTGGGAATTTGCAACACAAATTCCCAGCTTGGCGAACAGAACCATAACATAATTAAACACTCTAATGAAAGTCAATACACAATGTAGAGGAATTTAGAATAATTTAACTATTGGAAACCTTAACTGAATAATGGATACAGTATCTTCTACAAATGAACTGTTCCAATATACTAACAACCCATAAACAAACCCCTTGGCAAAAAGGAACATTCAGACATACATTCTTGCATACAGTTCTCCAATCCAGGAGGAAACAGCATCAAGTCAGGTTTCAGAGTGAGTAGCAGCTGGGGATAAGTTACTAGGCCGTTGTTACGACTATTTATTAAAAACACTAAAAGCGTCGTAAGATATTTACTTGAGGCGTTTTCAGCAGGCAGGTTGGCATTCAAGATCTCTTATTTAAAGAAAGGAGAAAATAATCTTCTTTTAAGTGACAGCATTTTCACAGAATTTAGATGCCTGGTCCTTTACCCTAGGGGCTTCCTCGTGTTACTGATCGCAAGGTCACCTGAGAGGGACAAATACAGGTACAGACCAAGTTACAAGGATGTGTCTCATAACCTCTGAAACACGCCTGTCCATGGACCATCACGTGGGACATACAGGCCCGTGAACAACAGCCTGACATACACCATTTCACTGTTTCTGAGCTTCACAATGCCAGCGCTTGATACACTAGGGAGCCAAAAGCTAAGCCAAGGGAAATATACAGAGGGACAGAAAGATTCACATTGAAAACAGAAACAGACAGTTAATTAACTGAAAACTGTTGTGGAAGTATGGGGAAACAGACAGGGCAGTGGGACTAACTGGAGAAGTGAGATCTTCGAGAATAAAATTACAAGAATGAGAACATTGAATAAAGGCATCGTCAGATCAGCTAAAATGGTTTGTTACATCTTATTCTGAATCTGCTTCACAGAACACCACAAATAGCATAAACTGGGACAAGATGACAGTCCAGCATGGAGAGCTGTGCAAACCATGCTAGTGTGTTGCTCAGTAAACTGCACTATCTGCCCAGCATGGAGAGTATTGCAAACTTTATTATCATATGCAAACTATACTCGCATCAGTTTACTGTCTACTGCTGCGTGTGTTTGTGCGTGCGTGTTAATCAGAAACTGAGAGACAGTGCGTGTTTGTGCGTGATTGGCATGGTTGAATGTGAAACTCATTGTTTAAGAAGGAACGCACATGGAGGAACCTATTTTAAAAACGAACAACTAGCCGGCTTTTTGTTAATCAACAGAGAGAGAACGAGAGAAGTTTCATGGACAGATGAGGTAAAGTGTTTGAGAATGTCAAAATAAAGGCATTGCCAGACACAATAGCAATATACATCGGCATACACATGAATGACAGATGGATGGGAGTTTGGTGTGAGTTCGAATCAGATTTGCTTCGGCATGGTTGAAGCCGGGAGTGTCAGCAGCAGATTATTGGCTTCATTGAGACTGTCCTTCATAGCTCAAGGCTCAAACAGCAGGTGGAATAAACCAGTGAGATATATTCTGGAGTGGTGAGAATTTCAAGTTAGAAATGGTCAGGGTATGGTGTCAGGAATCAGCTCATGGTCAAAGGGATCACCCACAGTTGTGACTTGTCTGCTCCAGTCGCAGATATTGGCCAGGGATGAGATGGAAACAGTGGAAGGAAGTGGAGTTTGTATCCAGAACAGTAGATAGTGACCTCAATGCTGTTAATATTTAAATAACAAAGGCAATTATACAATAAACTGCGGTTCTCCGCTGAAACTGAGTAGGTCAACATAGAGACCCATGAGTAACACTGCCAGAGCAGAGAGGGAGACAGTATTTGAATACATTCCTTGATGTAGTTAGTAGTGGTCTGTAGAGTGAATATATGGATTGAGAGTTTCAACAGGAAAATAATATTGACAAGAAATGTAGACTATGTGAAAGAACAGTAATACAGACATAACCGGTTTGTAGAAAAAAGAAAATCTGGACAGTGACACTTACCAGGAACACCAACGATAGCCAGGAAAGGATAATAATAATATTGAATAATGAACAAAGCGTAATAGATCCGCAATGACAATGACAACCAATAAAATGCATAAAGATACCAAACATAATTGGATATATTCCTGTCTATTGTTGGAACATGCCAGTCTAATGTTCCCATATTCTGATACATTTTTGGAACATTCCAGTCTAATGTCCTCTGGTTCTGATCAATTGCTGGAACATTCCAGTCTAATGTTCTCAGATACTAGTCTCTCCTCCCCCTCTCTCTGGGGTTGCTGATCACTGTCAGTGCTGTCGGTGATGCTCCCGCTCATGTTATGGGATAACACATTGAACGGCGACCATTTATCATTGGGCTAATTAGAATCCATAGAGATTGGCATTAAGCATAGTCACTGAACAAACACTGGGAAACTGAGCAATGCCTATGACAACGGATGAATGGGCACTGCACAACAATCAACAGACAGGAGAGTTCCCTCCCAGTTGGGGAACACTTCAGTGGTCCTGGACCTTCAACCTCGGACCTTCTGGTGACCATCCTCCAAGGCGGACTTCAGGGCAGGCAACAGTGGCCGAGCAGAGGCTGATAACTAATTTCGGTACCCATAGGGAGGGCCTCACCCGGGACCTTGGGCTCATGTCACATTACAGGTGACAACCATTGCGCTTTACACACACACACACACACTCACACACAGGAACTCCTATACACACACATACATACGGACACACGTGCACAGACACTCACACAGACACTCACACACACCCTTACAGACACACACTCTCACACCAGCATCCGCTCAGAGATGTAAAACCACTCTACACTCATGCACACACATATACACTCTCTCTCACTGATACTCAAAACACCACCACCCCAGACACGCACACACACACCCATACTCACACATGCACCCTCTCATAGACTTAAGACACTCTACATCACTACACACATATACACTCCCACGCACACTCGCAACTTCTAACCCAGACAAACACACACAAACAGACAAAAACGCACATGCACACATATACTTTGTGGGGTGAATTTGTACTTGCAGAGTTACGTTGTACTTTGCTCAAAAACTGCATGAATTCGTGTAAACCGCTAAGCTCAAAAACTGCATGAATTCATGTAAACTCTGTTATCTCACTTTTCAGATTGGAATCAATCTAAACATCATGGTACAGAAAGAGAAAACAGGGGGTTAACACCTTCAACATATTGTCTAGCTAACACTCATTGTTACAGCTAACCTGAGAATGCAACTTTAAAAACAAAAGGATTTGTGATTTACACATGAAAGAAATTAAACTGTCATGGTATTCAAACAGATGAAAGACTCAACAGACAATCAAGGTATTTTTCAATGTATAATTTCAGTTTCATCACACTGTAAATTTTTGCTATAAATTCCGTGCCTTAGAAGTGTGTCCTCCACTATCAACTGATGAAGGAGCGGCACCCCGGAAGCTACTGTGCTTCCAATTAAACCTGTTGGACTATAACCTGGTGTTGTGTGATTTTTAACTTTGTACACCCCAGTCCAACAACGGCATCTCCAAATCATGACTGAATTAAGAGGCTCAGTTAACCAGTTCCACACATCACTTTTCATTTCACTGTGAATGGGAATATCCACTGAGTTTGGATGGAATGGATGAGGGTTGCTGAGGGATGGACCATAAATCTTTAAATCTTTTAAATCTTTATAAAAACGTGTATATGAGAGTATTAATAGGACACTGCAGGGGTCTATATATGTTCCACTCTGTTTATGAAAGGAGACAGTTATAAAATATCAGATCGGTTGCATGAAAAAAAAAAGTCGGGTGGGCAAGTTTCTAGATACCTGAACCCAAAGTATAATACTTATTGATCAGTGTGAGGCTATTCCTGCGTTTTAAGTGCCCTGTTATCAAACCCTTTCATAACCTTGAGTCAGAGCATTGAGACTGCTGCTCAGCAATAGGCCGAAGCAATTCTGTCCCTATGGGCCTCTTACAGAGGGATAAGAGAAGGCCATTCAACCCATATTAGTCTGTTGCTACTTGAAAAGGTGGAAATCTAGAATATTGGCACATATTGCCAACATTATTTAAGGAAAAAACAGGTAACCATAGATCGGTGAGCCTGACGTCAATGGTAACTAAATTGTTGGAGGGGCTTTTGAGGGAAAGGATGTATATGCATTCGGAAAGACAAGGACTGAAGAGGGCTTTGTACATTGGAGATCACGTCTCACTGACTCGGTGTAATTTTTTGAGGAAGTGATGAAGATAATTGATGAAAGCAGGTCAGTGGATTTTTTAAATGGAATCAGTAAGAAAACCAAAATGTTCTACCTGGTAGACTGGTTAACAAGGTTCGGCTGCCAGCCAACCTTGAAAGACATGTGTCGCTGCAGCTGTATAAGGTGTTATTGAGAGGGCACCTGGAGTACATTTTGTTGTTTGTGTTTCTGTAACTAGGAAGGGATGGACCTCCATCAGATACAGTTTAATGGCTGCTCATAATCCACGGGTTGCTGTGTCATTTAATATCTCAGATCTGTTACATAAGGACAGGAGGAGGCCATGCAGCCTTTCGAACCTGTTACAGAGGGTGAGGAAGTGTTTATTTACCTTTTAAGTCTGTTACGCATAAATATTAGTTTTAAATTAGTTTTGGAATAGGAAAGACCTGATGTAAACATTAAAGTTCTAACTTTGATTAAGGTCAATTTTGAAAGTGTTAGGCGAGCCCTGTGAAAGGCTAATTGAAATACCCTATTTGTAGGTAAAGGATGGTTGGAAAATGCAAGGCCATCAAAATTTGGTTTTAGAGAGTCCAGAGCCAACGTGTTCCCATTAGTGAGAGTGGCAAGGCTGGTGGGTACAGGGAGTGCTGGATGGCTAGATATATTGATGCTCTGGTCAAGGTAAGGAAGGAGGCATATATCAGGTAAACAGAGCTGAGATCAAGTGAATCCCGAGAGTTGTATAAGGGCAGCAAGTGTATAGTTAATGGGGAATCGGGCCAGAAAAATGTGGACATGAGATGGCTTTTGAAATAGGGTTAACAAGGCATTGAAGAAATTCTAAAAAATCCTTTAATAGCAAACTAGGGTGAGAATAGGGCACGTTAAAGGTCTTTAGGGCTACCGATGTGTGGAACCACAGGAGATTGGAGGGATATGAAATAAGTATTTCTCCTCAGTATTTAATTTGGAGGAGGTTACAAGAGCGAGAGAATGAAGAAATATATAGTGATACCTTGAAAAGTGTCTATATTTCAAGGAAGTGTTGGATATTTTAAAACACAAAAATATGAACAAATCCCTGGGACCTGATCAGTTGTATCCCAAACGTTTGTGGGAAGCTCGGAAAGAGGTTGGTCAGCATTTTGCTGATATGTTCATATCATTGTTTTCCACAGGTGAGGTGTCAAAAGACTGGAGGACTGCTAACATCGTGTTATTATTTAAGAAGGTAACAAAAAACAGATAACCATAGATCGGTGAGCCTGAAGTCAATGGTGTCTAAATTGTTGGAGGGAAGTTTGAGGGAAAGGAGGTATATGCATTTGGAAAGAAAAGAACTGAAGAGTGCTTTGTACATTGGAGATCACGTCCCACTGATTCGGTGTAACGTTTTGAGGAAGTGATGAAGATGATTGATGACGGCAGGACAATGGATGTTGTCTTTATGGAATTCAGTAAGAAAACCAAAATGTTCTACATGGTAGACTGGTTAGCAAGGTTAGACTGCCTTGAACCCAGTGAGAGCTCGTCATTTAGATTCAAAATTTTCTTGAATATTGGAGACAGGGCGAGGATCGTGGACATTTGTTCATTAAATTTGGAGACCTGTGACCAGTTGCGTGCCACAAAGATCAAGAGTGGGTCCACAGCCTTTTGTCACTTACACAAATCATTTGCGTTTGTGTATATGAAGTATGGTCAGTACATTTGTCGATAATAACAAATTTGGTGGTGCAGTCGACAGTGAAGAATGATCTCTCAGACGATAATGGGACTTTGCTTAGATGAACCGAGGAGTGGTGGATGGAGTTTATTTTAGTTTAATATGAGGTGTTGCATTTTGGCAAGACACATCAAGGCAAGACATGTAGGTAGGGTCCTGTCGAAAGCTGCCAATGAAGGAGAACTCCATAGAAATGATCGAATCCCTACAATGATGAAAGAGCCTATTCGGCCCATCGAGGCCATACCGAACCTCTAAACAGTATCCCACTGGACAAACCCCTCCCCTATCCCTCTGAGCCTGCATTTCCCAAGGTTAATACACCTCGCCTACACATCCCTGGGTACTTTACGCAATTTTGCATGGCCAATCAACCCTTATCTGTATATCTTTATACTGTCGGAGGAAAACATAACATCCGGAGGAGAGTCGTGCAGACACGGGGAGAATGTGCAAACACCACACAGGCAGTCATTCAAGGATGGAATTAAATCCAGATCGCTGCGCTGTGAAGCAGCAATGCTAGTCACTGAGCTACTGTGTCACCTTGTGTTGCAAGTTCTTCGTTCCTTGAAAGTGCCATCACAGGTAGACAGCGCAGTGAAGAAGGCACTTGGTGATCTTCCCTTTATTGGTGCGTGCTTTGCGTCTAAACATTTGCGTGACATGTTGCATTGTTTGGCTGCTTTTGTAATATTGCCTTTAATGCTGGTCACCCTGCTGTCGGAAAGATGTTGTCAAACTTGAAAGGGTGCAGAAGAGATTTAAAATAATGTTGCAGGTGTAGGAGGGTTAGAGTTACAGGGAGATTTTGAATTGGCTGGGACTATTTTCAAGTGTTGAGGCTGAGAGGTGACCTTAAAGACGTTTATAAAATCATAGGGGCATAGGTAAGGTAAACAGTAAATGCCTTTTCCCCAGGATTGGCGAGTCCAAAATTAGAAGACAAAGGTTTAAGGTGAGGAGGAAAAGATTTAAACAGGGACATTTTCACACAGAGACTGCTGTGTGTATGGATTGAACAGCCAAAAGAGGCAGTGGAGGCAGGTACAGTTACACCATTTAAAAGATACTTGGATGGATACATGCATGGTAAGTGCTTAGAGGGAGATGTGCCAAGTGCTGGCAAGGGGGACGAGATTTATTTAGGATATTTGGTCGGTATGGATGATCAGACCAAAAGGTCTTTTTTCCGTGCTGTAGATCTCTGAGACTTTATTGCCTCTTGTGTGTATAACACAGGAACAGGAGGACGCTATTCAGCTTCTGAATTCTGTCAGACAGCTTGTTTGCTCAATTGCTGAGACTAAAATACAAAAATGCATCATTCAGATTTTCATGTCTGTTTTACAGAAACAGGAGAAAGGCTTTAAGTCCAGAGAAGCTGTAAAAAATATGAAGAGGCCATTCAGGTCCTCAACTCCATTCCACAGGAGCAGCAGGTGAGCACAGAGCTTTTGGAGCCTGTTACTCAGTAGCAGGAGGAGGACATCTATTTTCACAAACCTTGGATCAGGAGGCAGTCACACAGCTGCTCAAGATTGGGACACAGGAACAGGAGGCAGTCATTCAACTGCTTCATACTGGGACACAGGGACAGGAGGGAGTCACTCAATGCTCGAAACTGGGGAACAGGGAAATCTGGAGGTTTGTGAGGCCACAGGATCATGTTACACAAGAACAGAAGGAGGTGACTCACTCCCACCAGTATGGTACACTGGGTGAGAAGGAGAGTTTGCTTGTTACTAACAGGAATATATGAATAAGTTGCATTAGTGATCCATTCAATGCTGCCCCACCATTCACTAAGACGATGTGCAGCCCACACCAATACTTGATGTATAATCCTGGGCTAAACGTCCAGCATGGGGAGCTGTGCAGACCACACTGGTTCATTCATATATAAACCCAGGCTGTTACATTGCTCGGTAACACTATGTTAGATCACTGCCCACTGTGGGGAAACTTGCAGCCAAATGCTCGAAGTGACAGGATGTGCAGCTCCCATCCATTTACAGTTCCATGTCTCAACCGTGTCTTGACAAGGGGTGCTTTCGACATGAAAATCACTGCGAGAAGGAGATGTAAATGGAAACAATTTAAATACCAATTGTTCTGATTCAGGCCAGTATCACTCCAGTATTTAAAGATGAAATAACTGAGATAATATCCGATGAGGTTTTGTGGATGGTGCAAACAAGTAAGACGAGGACCGTGATGTTATAGTGGTTGCACTATAAGCCTTCAAATCATCAATGGGAATTGGAGGAACAAATATGCAGGGAGGCTGGGGAGACCTGCAGGAGCAATAGGGTTGTCATAATAGGTTATTTTAATTTTCCTAACATAGACCGCGCTCTCCAGAGGGTTAAGGACTTAGATGGAATGAAATTTGTCAAGTGTGTTCAGGAAAGTTTCCACAAGCAGTATATAGAGGGTCCTACTCACGAAGGGACAAACTCGACCTACAGTTTGCAAATGGATCAGAATAGGTGACGGAGGTAAAGTGGAGAAGCAATTTCGGAAAAGTGACGAAAGTTGTATTAATTTTAAAATTGTTATGGGAGGGACAAAATTGGTCGACAGATTCAAGTTCTAAATTGGGGCAAGGCGAACTTTATTGGAATTTGGCAGGGACTTGCAGGTAAAAGGATCTCGGGCATGTGGGAGGCAGGTAAAAGTGAGATAACCCGAATTCAAGGTTTATATGTTCCTTTGAAGGTGAAGGCAAAGTGAGTCTGGGAAAGAGAACCCTGAATGACAAGAGATAGTGTGGCTCTGACCAGTGAAAAAGGAGGCGTAGCTCAGGTGCAGGCAGCTGGAATCAAGGGAATCCCTGGAAGTACACAGGGGATGCAGGAGTTTACTGAAGAAGAACATCACCAAAGCGAAAAGTGGGCATGAGGTAGCCTTGGCTGAGAAGATTAAGTTGAATGCAAAGATGTTGTTTCAGTATAGTAAAGAAAAAGAACAACTCGAGAGAGAATAGGACGACTTAAAATCCAAAATGGGCATGCGTATGTAAAACTGCAAGAGATGGGCGAGGTCTCAATTTACCCTTTTTTCCATGAAGAAATTCATGAAGACCTATGACCTTTGGGGGGGGGGGGATGTTGGGGGGTTAGTTGTCATATCTTGGTACAGTCCATATCACAGTGGACGTGCTGTTGGACATATTAGAATGTATAAAGTCAGATAAATCTCTTTGTTTTGACCAGATATATCCAGGAAGGGAGTGAAGAAGGTTCAGGGGCCAAAGTACCGGAAGACTGGGCAGTAGAAAATGTTGTGCCCTTATGCAAGAAAGTCTGCAAAGAAAAGCCTGTGAAATATAGACCAGTAAGCTTTACGTCTGTTTTCGGTAAACGACTTGAGAAGTTTCTGAGAGATAAGATTACATGCATTTGGATAACAGAGTTTTACTTGGAGCAGTCAGCATAGATTTGTGCATGGCAGATCATGCCTTGCAAATTTTGTTAACGTTTTTGGAGGAAGTGACCAAGAAGGTTGACGAGGGCAGGGTGGTGGACATAGTCTAAATGGATTTCAGTAAGGCCTTTGATAAGGTTCCACATGGTAGGCTGCTCTAAAAGGTTAGATCGCATGTAATACCAGGTGCACTGGCAAATTGGCGACACAGTTGGCTTAATGTTAGCAAGCAAATGGCTATGGTGGAGGTATGCTTGTCAGACTGGAGGCCTGTGACTAGTGGAGTGCCTCAGGGGTCGGTGCTGGGCCCATTGCTGTTTGTTATCTATATCAATGATTTGGACCAGAGTGCATAACGCAAGGTTATTAAGTTTGCAGATGACACTAAATTAGGAGACATCGTTTACAGTGAGGAACGTTATCAGAAATTGCAACAGTACCTTGACCAGCTTGGGAAGTGGGCTGAGAAATAGCAAATGGAGTTTAATATAGATAAGTGTGACGTCTTGCATTTTGGAAAGTCAAATTCAGGTGGGAGTTTAATAATGAATGAGAGGGCAATAAGGGGTGTAGTGGAACAAAAGGATGTTGGAGATCAGGTGCAAGGTTGTCTGAAATTTGAGTCACAGATACACAGGACAGTGAAGAAGGCTGTTGACACACTGGCCTACATCAGGGCATTGAGGTGAGAAGGTGGGACGTTATGTTGCAGTTGTGCAGGATGTTGGTAAGGTTGCAGTTGGAGTATTGTGTTCAGTTTTGTTCACCTTGCTCTAGAAATGATATTATTGAACGAGAAAGAGTATGGAAGAAATTTACAAAGATGTTTCCTGGACTAAAGGTTCTAAGTTATAGGCAGGATTTGGATAGGTTAGAACTTATTTCTTTACAGCGTATGAAACTGAGGGGGTTCTTATAGAACTGCAACTATTATAAAATCATGAGATGCGTTCATAGGGGTGAATACTTCAATTATTTTCCCAAGTTTGGGAAATCGAGGATTAGAGGACATCCACTAATGTTTGGAAAGGAAAAAAATGTATAAAAAGGAATCGGAGGGGCAACGTTTTTACACAGAGTGTGGTTCGCATATGGACTGAACTGCCAGTGGAAGGGATTGAGGTTGGTACAATAACAATATTGAAAAGGCATTTGGCCAAATACACAGATAGGAAAGGATTAGAGGATACAGAGCAAGGGCATGGGAAGTGGGCTGAGAAATAACAAATGGAGTTTGAAAAATAAAATCTAGGTATGAGTTTAGTGATGAATGAGAGGGCCTCAAGGAGTGTAATGGAAAAAAAGGAAGTTGGAGATCAGGCGCATGGTTTTCTGAAATTTGAGTCACAGATACACAGGACAGTGAAGAAAGCTGTTGGCACACTGGCCTTCATCAGGGCATTGGGTATAGAAGTTGAGACGCTATGTTGCAGTTGTACAGGATGTTGGTAAGGCTGCAACTGGAGTTCTGTGTACAGTTTTGTTCACCTTGCTCTAGAAAGGATATTATTGAACTAGAAAGATTGCAAAAGAAATTTACAAAGATGTTTCCAGGACTAAAGGTTCTACGTTATAGGGAGAGGTTGGATAGGATAGAACCTATTTCTTTACAGCGTTGGAAAAGTGGGGAAGGGGGCGTCTTACAGAAGTGTAGATCTTATCAAATCATGAGAGGCGTGCATTGGGGTGAATATTTCATATTCTTTCCTCGGGTTGGGGAATCAAGGACGAGAGGGCATCCGTTAATGTTTGGAGAGCAGAAAAATAAAAAAAAGAACCTGAGAGTCAACGTTTTACACAGACTGTGGAACGCATATGGACTGATCTGCCAGTGGAAGTGATTGAAGTGCGTACAATAACAACATTGAAAAGGCATTTGGACCAATACATGGAAAGAAAAGGATTAGAGGGATACAGAGCAAGGGCAGAGAAATGGGGTGAGTGTGGATGGACATTTTAGTTGGCATGGACCAGCTGCGCCGAATGACCTGTTCCCGTGCAGTATGGCTGTAAATGAATGTGTTTTGGGGTTGGGACAGAGAGGGGGAAACTGACAAAAAATGTCGTGGAAGGGCATGTTCACAGGTTGCAGAATGCTGAAATGAAGCCATTTCGATAGTATCATGCAACACGGATCAGTATTATGGAGAATTATGAGTGAATGGGATTTTGTTGTGAGTTCAGGCGATGGACAGTTTTGGTTGACCACTTGTTCTGCAGCTTTGTAATTCGGAGTGAGGACAGCAGAGTCTTCACCTCATTGGGCTGAATCTAACAAAAAATAATCTTAGAGTCATTTTCATTGAGTGTGACAGAGGAAATGTCTGCACGAGGCTGAGCTAGTTTCCTGGTGCTATCTTATCAAATTCACTGCATTAACTATCCATCCCACTCTATGGTAACCCTCTCATTCAATGCCAGCCCGATTCTCCCACCCATCATGGCTGGAGGCACTCACAGTCGTCTGGATGCCCCTTGATGGTGTCATCTTTAAAAGTCCAATGGGCACAATGTTGAGCTTTCTCAGTTTGGAACTGCCCGCACAATTTACCCTGAGCATGGCAGATAAGGGTCAATTACACCACGGTTTATTGACAGGGGCACGGGGGTCCTGGTGGATTGGCAATTAGAGGAGGGGACCATTCTCTTCCCAGAGGGATCACACTACCAGACCCACGGAGCCTGGTCTGAGCTCATCACCCACCTCAGTGCAGTATCTTCGGTCACATGTTACAAAGCTGTGCCTCAAAACTGAAACTCCACTATCCAACATGGAGCACAGGACAGGAAATTGAGAAGTCAAAGAAAACGCAAGCTATGCTTTCTGAATATTGTTTCTAGGCTTTTTAATTTTGGAAGCTGATGCTCTTGGGTAAGCAACATTCATGGCCAGAGAAAGATATAGGATAGTTATTCACATTAAAATTGGACAATTAAAACTGGATGTCAGGGTTTAAATACCAACAGTTTAAATACCAACAAATGGGAGGGATTTTGTAAATAGACAGTGGTCAGAGACTCAGAGTCAGTATTATGGAAGAGTGTTTTTGCAGGTTTCAGAATGCTGAAGTGAAGACATATCGATGGCATCTAGTAGCATAGGCTGGTATTTCCGGGACCGATTAATTAATGTGATATTGTTGTGAGGTCAGACTGAATCATTGATTCTCGGAGATGTACAGCACGAAACAGATCCTTCAGTTCAACTCGTCCATGCTGATGAGATATCCCAAAATAAGCTAGTACCATTTGCCAGCATTTGGCCCACATCGTTGTGAACCTTTCCTCTTCATGTACTCATGCAAGTGCCTTTTAAATGTTGTAATCATAACAGCCTCCACCACCACCTCTGGCAGCTCATTCCACACATGCACCATTCTCTGTGGAAAAAGTTGTTCCTTAGGTCATTTTTAAATCGTTCCCCTCTCACCTGAAATACATGCCCTCGAGTTTTGGGGTAAAAATCTTGGCTATTCACCCTATACATTCCCCTCTCGCTCCAGGAAAAATCAGCCCAACCTACTCATCCTTTCCCTATAGCTAAAATTCTGGAAACATACTTGTAAATCTGTTCTGACTCCCTTCAAGTTTCAAAGTATCTTTCCAATAGGAGGGAAACGAGAATTAAATGCAGTACTCTAAAAGTGGCTAAAATAATGTGCTGTACTGCAACAACGTGACCTCCCAAATGATATCGTCAAACCACTGACCAATAAAGGCAAACATACCAAATACCTTTTTCACTGTCTTATATACCTGCGATTCTCCTTTCAAGGAATAATGAACCTGCATTCCAAGGTGGCTTTGTTTATCAACACCCCTCCAACCAGGACCATTCAATTATTCGTCCTGCCCTGACTTGCATTCCCAAAGTGCAGCATCTCACATTTATCTAGATTAAATACCATCTGCTACTCTTCAGCCCATCAGCCCATCTGATGAAGATCCTATTGTACTCTGAGGTAAACCTTCTTTGCTGGCCACGCTACCATCAATTTTTCTGTCATCTGCAAACGTACCAACCATCACTGCTATGTTCATATCCAAACGATTTCTATAAATAGTGAAAAGCAGTGGACCAGCAGCGATCCTTGTAGCACACCACTGAATACAGCCCTTCTGTTCGTAAAGCAATCCACCACCACCACCCTCTGTCTCCTACCTTGGAACTAATTCGTTATCCACATGGCTAGTTCTCCCTGCATTACATGTGAACGAATTTTGTTAACGGGTCTACCATGCGGAAAGTTAGCAACATGAAGTCCATGTCAACAATGTACACCTCTCTGCCTCAATGAATCCTCTTAGTCACTCCTTCAAAAAAGCTCAGTCAATTTAGTGAGACGCAATTTTACGCGCCTCGAGCCATATTGCCTATCCCTTATCGGTCCTTGCCTTTCAAAATACATACAAACCTGTGCCTCAGAATCCTCTCCAACAATTTGCCCACCACTGACGTCAGCTTGCCCAACATTTCCTTATCATCCTTCTTAAATGTTGTAAGTAATTGAACAAAGTTGGAAAGCCTCCTAACTTCCAGCACCTCACCTGTGACAATTGACGATACAAATATCTCAGCAAGGTGCACAGGAATCACTTCCCTAGCTTCCCGCAGACTTCTCGGGTACACCTGATCAGGTCGCGGGGATTTCTCTCCCTTTACAGGCTTTACGAACTCCAGCATCTCCTCCTCTGTGATACAGACACTTTTCAAGATGTCATGATTCATTTCCGAAGTTCTTTAACTTGTATATCCTTCTGCACAGTCAATACTGATGCAAAATGTTTGTTTACTACCGCCTCTATCTCCTGCTGTTCTGCACATCGGCAGCCTTGCTGATCTTTAAGTGACCCAACACTCTCCCGAGTTACTCTTTTGTTCTTAATGTATGTGTAGAGTCCCTTTAGATTCTCCTTAACACTATTTGCCAAAACTCATCTCCCATTTATGGCCTCCGGATTTCCCTCTTAAGAGTACTCGAACTGGCTTTAGATTCTTCTGGACACTCACTTTAAATCTGGAATATAGAGGCTGATGCCGATGATGAATCCATTTCGGATTGTTGGAAAAAACCCATCTGGTTCACTGATATCCTTGAAGGAAACAAACAACCATCCTTATCTGGTCTGGGTTACATGTGACTCCAGACCGACAACAATGTGATTGATTCTTAACTACCCTCTAGGCAATTAGTGATCGGGGATAAATGCAGGCCAAACCAGTGGTATCCTAATCCCGTGAATGAATACATTAAAAACCCTTCGTTCCTGCTGACTCCACCTGACATATGTTTTCCTCTTATCCGTGACCAGACTCTCGATTTCTTCAATCCTCCAGCATTCTTTACACTTGCCAGCCTTACCCTTCACCCGAACAGTGACATACTGCCTCTGTGCTCTTGACATCGAATTTTTGAAGGCTTTCCTCTTCTCAAATATTCCCTTATCTGCGAATATCTGTCAAAATCCACTTTTGAAGGCGTTGACTAATTTCACCAAAATTGGCCCTTCCGATTTAGAATATTAACTTTTAAATCGTAATTCCTTTTCCATTTCTATTTCAAAACTAAGAGAATTATGATTACATGTCCCAAAGTGCTTTCCCCACCGATATCTCGGTCTCCTGCCCTACCTTATTTCCCAAGAGTATGTCACATTTCGCTCCTTCTCTGTGATGAGGAGCTTTGGAAAAGCAGCTGCAGCTTTGTATCTGTTAGTGTGGTCAGTCGAGTCTTCGATTCGTTGGGCTGAATCTAACAGTAATTTTTCTCAGTGCCATTTTCATTGAGTGTGACATTGGGATTGTCTGCACCAAGCAGACTTAGTTTCCTGGTGATGTCTTATCGAATTCACCTCATTAACTACGAACCTACCCCGTGATGACCCTCTCATTCAATGCCAATCCGATTCTCCCACTCATCATGGCTGGAGGTACTCACCATCGCCCGGATATACTTGGATATTCCGTGATCCCTGGCATTGATGCCATCTTATAAAGGCCAATGGGCACATGGCTGAGCTTTCTCAGGTTGGAGCTGCCCTGCACAGTTTACCTGGGGCATAGCAGATATGGGGCAATTGGACCACGTTTTGTCGACAGGGGCACGGAAGTTCTGGTGGATGGGCTAATACATAGGGTAACCCTTCTCTTCCCAGAGTGGGCATCACTACCAGACACACCGAGCAAGATCTGAGCTCACTACCCAGCTCAGTGCTGTATCTGTGATCTGAAGAAATGTCCATCAATACAGGACAAGCATCAATATCCTTCCTCACTCTGTAGGGATAAGGGTCACCGTATGCTCTCTGCTCCCTCACATTCACTGTATATCTGTTATAATACCGACCCCTTGACAAGGCTCATGCACCATCACTCTCACTACTGCATGCAGCACCTTCACACTCTTTACAATTCTTCCAGGTTTGGTATCTGCGAACATTGAAATTGTCCTGCAGTCACAATCCACACAAAAATGGTGAGCAATCACTGTTGTGAGCAAGTGCAATACTAACACAATCCCTAAAGATAGACTGAAATGCTGATGCACACCAAACAGAGCGAGTGAAATATTGACAATGTTGTCATGGAGCAAGGGAAATACCGACAGACACTCCATGTCTGTAATAGTTCCATGTAATAGTGAATGTCTCTATATCTCTGTATTAGTGTGCGTCTGTGTGTATCAGCGTGGGGCGAGTCTGACAGTCTCTGTGGTGTTTAAAGTGATATAATATCCTCCTGACACGAGCTCTGAGGAAGGGTTCTTTCATTTCTGTCCATTCTGTTGCAGTCAGTCTCTGCTTATCTCTGGACATCACTGTACAGGTAGAAATGGAGAGTGAAATCATCAGGGATTCAGTTTACGAGGGACAAAGGGAGGGAAGTAAGTCAAAGCACCAACCAAACTGAGAACACAATCAACATACATAGACGCACATACATACACACACGCGCTCACAGACATACGCACACAAATCTGCAGATCTTTAGGGTAGCTTCCTCAGCCCAGGAAGCTCCAGTTTATCATCATCAAATCCGTACAGTGTGGAAGAAGGCTATTCAGCCCATTGAGTCCAAATGAACAGAAGTGAGGATATTCACTGAAGTTTACATAATGTTCAGAAAAACTAGTCAATGTCCATGTGCAACAAGAACTGGACACCATTCAATATCGTACTGTATAAGTCTGGGTAACATTCACGCAACCGCACTGATAGACATTGCACTTTTCGGCAATAAAAGGTGCTGCTCAATCAGCACCTCAATCTGGCTTCACAAGAAGATGAGGAAGTCATTCGGCGCCTCAAACTTTTGGACAAGACGCATGATAGCGCATTTAGTACCTCCTACCAATTCCACGGGAAGAGAAGGAATCTGCTCACTCCCACACGTTTCTCACATTGAATCCGAAAGAGACAATTTCACACACGGAGTAACTTACAGAGGAAGACGAAGAGGTCATTCAGCTTCTCAAGTCACTAACATAGGGACAGGAAAGTCTGAGAGATGCTCTAACATCACAAACAAATGGAGCAGGAACTCAACAGATCAACTGCTCCAAATTGATCTACGTGGCTTAATTATTCATAGTAGATGAATAAGTGTCCGTCCATAATCATCAAATTTCAACTTCGTTATTCTTTCACAAAGCCATAGATTAAACACATAGTTACTGCACTCTCTCCGCGTGGTACCATCATGCCAGCGTTTAGTCTATTGAAACTCCTTTGCACTGTCTCAATGACAAAGAGATCATTATTTATAAAGCAGTTCAAATCTGTACACAATGCACCAAATACTCCCTTCAACAAAAAAACCACCATTGGGAAACATATAGTAACTCTGAGACTTCAGTCAATTTGTATGAAAAGCCGCATATCATTTAATTCCTGCCACGTGGGCGGCACGGTGGCACAGTGGTTCGCGCTGCTGCCTCACAGCGCCAGAGACCCCGCCTCAGGCGACTGACTGGGTGGAGTTTGCACGTTCTCCCCGTGTCTGCGTGGGTTTCCTCCGGGTGCTCCGGTTTCCTCCCACAGTCCAAAGATGTGCAGGTTTGGTGAATTGGGATGTAGCTCATCAGATGCTCATCAGATGGCAAATACCTTGTGTAGGTGTTCCTCGTCCTCTTTTTGCAGTTCTGCTGTGCTGCAGTGTGTTGTGGCCCTTTTGAATAGTGTCTTGATGCAACTTCGTTTGTGTGTGTTGGGGTGGTTGCTTTCATAGTTTAGGACTTTGTCTGTGTGTGTGGCTTTCCTGTAAACCTTTGTGGTGAATTCTCAAGGTATTCGCCAAAAACGGATACCCTCGCAATTTCGTCAACAGATGCCTAAGGCAAAGACAACGGAAGGAGGACATGCAGCAACCCAAAGGACTAGCCACACTACCATACATCAGGAGCATTTCCGAACAGACAGCCAGACTACTGCGACCACTAGGACTCATAACAGTACACAAACCAACAGCCACTCTCAGACAACAACTCACCAGAACGAAGGACCCGATACCCAACATGCGCAAAACCAATGTAGTATACAAATTCCCATGCAAGGACTGCACAAAACACTACATAGGACAAACAGGAAGACAGCTAACGATACGTATCCATGAACACCAACCAGCCACGCAACGACACGACCAGCTATCCTTAGTAGCCACACACGCAGATGACAAGCAACATGAATTCGACTGGGACAACACTACCATTTTCGGGCAAGCCAAACAGAGAACAGCCAGGGAATTCCTAGAGGCATGGCACTCATCCACAGACTCTATCAACAAACACATCTACCTGGACCCAATATACCGGCCCCTACAGAGGACAGCTGGAACTGAAAGCGGAAGCGGCAGAGACAGGCCACTATAAATGCCGGAGGAAACATCACAGAAGCGCTTCACAGGAGGCTCCCAAGCACTGAGGATGTCACCAAGACTGTTAAATTTTTCAACAGAATTAATATATTCCAAGTTCCACTTCCTTTTGTTGTATTTTGTCAGCGGTGTTTGAACAAATTGTGTTTTGCTTAATGTTGAATATTTTGACCAAGCGAATCGTATTCGAAACACAGCACCTCACATTTACCTTTAAAATATTGCAAAAAGAACATTCGGTCCGAGGGGATGTATGTATTTTGAGGGGATTAGATTAGATTAGATTACGTTACAGTAAGGAAACAGGCCCTTCGGCCCAACAAGTCCACACCGACCCGCCGAAGCGCAACCCACCCATACCCCTACATTTACCCCTTACCTAACACTACGGACAATTTAGCATGGCCAATTCACCTAACCTGCACATCTTTGGACTGTGGGAGGAAACCGGAGCACCCGGAGGAAACCCACGCAGACACGGGGAGAACGTGCAAACTCCACCCAGTCAGTCGCCTGAGGCGGGAATTGAACCCGGGTCTCAGGCGCTGTGAGGCAGCAGTGCTAACCACTTGCTTTGGTCCATAACAAGAGCGACAGAGATCCCGGTTTTACTTGGGTAATTACTTAATGGACAACATGTTGCATAAATATGGGATTAAACAGTAGAATGGGCCGAGCTGGAGGAATGATAGTTATGTATGGAGTTATGTCGGATACTCATTCCACCTCACAGATCTAGCCCGGACACAAATAAGCCAATATGCAATATCTGTTTATCATGAAGCACTGTGAAGACCAGGCTAGTGTACCGCTCAGCAATCCGTCCAGGATCGAACACTGTTCAGGGATCACCAGTCCACTACATTTCTGTCGATAAGTGCACTGATCTATAAACCTGGGCTAAATAATCTGCGCAGCACAGGGCGCTGTACATTGATCTGTAAATGCGGACTGGGTATCTGTCCAGCATGGGGAGCTGTGCAGTGAATAGCAGTGAAGTTATCTGTTAATCTGAAGCAGTTACCTTCCCAGCATATACAGCTGTGTACAACAACCACCGTATTGTTGAGTAACACTGCGTTAGATCACTGTCCAGTGTGGGGAGACTTGCGGGCGGCTCATGCTGGAAGTGACAGGCTGTGCAGCTCCCATCCATTTATACTGTGCCTTGACAAGGGGGTGCTGTGGGTGTGAAAATCACTGCCAGAGAGAGGACATGGATCCGTTGAAATACCACCAAATGGGAGGAGTTTGGTTAAAAAAGACGGGGAGTTTGAGAGACAATTTCAAAGAAGGATCTGATCGTAGGTTTAAAAATTTTGAAATGAAAACATTTTGCAAAAAAGACGACTGTTTCCAGGAATGATTGGTGAACAGGATATTGATAAAATGTTGGAGAGTTAAGATGATGGAGAGTTTTGGATGAGCATTTGTTCTGCAGCTTTTTAACTGGGAGCAGGGTCAGCAGAGTCTTTGACTCATTGGGCTGAATCAAACAATAATTTGGGTCAGTGCTAGTTTCATTGAGTGTGACAGAGGGATTGTCTGCACGAGGCCGAGCTAATTTCCTGCTGTTATCTTATCGAACTCACCTCATTAAGTACCCACCCCCACCCCAAGGTGTCCCTCTCATTCAATACCAGCCCGATTATCCCACACATCATGACTGCAGGTACTCGCCATTGCAAGGATGCCCCTGGATATTCCGTGATTCCCTGGTTCAATCTTTAAACGGCCAATGGTCACACAGTTAAGCTTTCTCAGCTTGGTGTTGCACAGCACAGTTTACCCTGAGCATGGCAGATAAGTGGAAATTACACCACGGTTTGTAGACAAGGTCACGGACGTCCTGATGGATGGGCTAGTACAGAGGAGGGCCATTCTCTTCCCAGAGGGGACCACACCACCAGACCCACCGAGGATGGTCTGAGCTCACCACCCAGCTCAGTGCAGTATCTGCAGTCTGAAGAAATGTTCAGCAATACAGGACAAGTATCAATAACCTTCCCCGCTCTGTCAGGATAAGGGTCACCGTGTTCTCTCTGCTCCCTCACACTCACTGCATATCTGTTACAGCGCCTTCTCCAGAATGAGACTCCATCACTCTCAGTACTGCATGCAGCATCTTCTCTCTCTATTACCTATGCAACACCCCCACATTGTTATAAAATGACCTGTTGAGTGCTGTTTCCAGAATTATCTAAATGAAGTCGTTTGTACAATGTTCCAAATTTTTCCCAAGTTCAGGAAAATGTTTGTTCCCCAGTGTGCAACACATCAGGGGAACGATCAGAGTTTTATATTTTTAAATCACTCAGAATGAAAGTGCGTCCTGAGGCCATTAAGCCTCTCAAATATACTCCAAAATTCAGACAAAGGGAGCACCTAATCTCTTGAAGACACACTCTCTTCTTGAAGATAGGCGCCACATTAGATGGTCTCCAGTTTCGCTGGAACACTCCTGTAATCCGGAGAGTTGTGGAATATTTCACACAGTACCAACAGATCTCTGTAACCACTTCTATTAAAACCAGCTATGAATAGCTGATGACCTGTTTACCATTGGTCATATCTGTTTGAGAAAAGCGTTTTTCGTTTTGTTAGAGACTTTTGCAAGAAATTTCATCTGACTACAATTTTGGTTATATTATTGAATCTCTTTGTGCCTTGCCCTGTGAGGAACGATGTAAAATGCTGTTTTAAATTCTCTGCCTGTTCTCTGAAACCAATTCCCCAGCCACATGCTCCAGGTTCCCACATATACTTTCCTGCTTTTTTTCCAAAGGTCTCACAAACACATCATGAACGCTTTTTAAAATCGATATGGAAAAGCTCTTGTGGTTAGATTCTTTTTGATATTTCTTGTCAGTTTTGGAATATTATTCTTTGTATCTTGCTTTCTACAATTTGCTTCTGCTTCCAAACATACACATTCCAATGCTGGCCGACACGAGTGTTCCCGAATCTGAGTTCTATAGTTTGTGATTGATTAGCAGAGCGTTTGTGCATCATGGGTGGCTCATCTTCACATTTTCATATCATCTTCTTTCCGACCAGTGTCAATCATTGCTGAGCATTATGTAATATCTGCTTACATTTCTACCCCACACATCTACTGATCATCACCTGGGTCCATTTTCACATTTCGATTTAAAACAGATATAAGGCATAAATCTGCAATTGAAATACCTGGCTCATTTCAATCACTTGGGGAACCTGCGTATGTGGCTGAACATATCATCAGCTGAGGGTGACTCCATCCTCACAGTTTCTCTGGCTCTGTGATTTCTGTTTGATGATGCCACATTCCAGTAGAAAGATTCCTGCGTGATCACCTTTTCTGTCAACTGTGGAATCCGCTAAATTGGGTGGACTGAGCCTTCAGCTGTAACTGCCCCATCTCCCTCACTTCTGCCCTCACTCCATCCCCTCCTTCCCAGAACAATGATAGATCTCCCCTTGTCCTCACTTCCTACTGCACTAGAATCCACATTCACAGAATCATCCTCCACCACTTCCACCACCTCCAGCAGGACAGCACCATCAAACATATCTTCCCCTCCCGTCCACTGTCAGTATTTCACAGGGACAATCCCCTCTGTGACACCCTACATCACCTCGAACACCTCCCCACTCCCCCATGACACCTTTCCATGTGATTTCAGAAGCTGCAACACTTGCTCATTCACCTCTTCCCTCCTCACTGATCACGGCACCAATCACACCTTCCAGGTGGAGCAGCATTTCGCTTGTACGCTTTCAATCCATTCTCCTGTCTTTGCTGCTCAAAATGCAGTCTCCTTTACATTAGCAGACGAAACAAAAACTGCTTTGAGCAACATCTCCATTCTGTCTGTAGGAATGGCGCTGACTTGCTGAAACCACCACCCCACCCCCACCCCATTTCGATAATCCACCTTGCTTACAAGCTAATGAGAACTCTTTGAGGAGGTAACAAGTAGGTTAGACCAAGGAAAGCCAATGGTTGTTATCGATGTGGACTTCCAGAAGGCCTGTGATAAGGTTCTGCACAGGAGACTGCGGAGTAAATTAAGGACCCATGGTGTTAGCGGTCAGGTATTAACATGGATAAATGGTTGGCTGTCTAGGAGGAGGCAGAGTGAGGATACAATGGTCCTTCAGGATGGCAGCCGGTGACTAGTATTGTTCCACAAGTGTCAGTGCTGGGACCACAACATTTCACTTTATTGGTTAATGATCTGGATGGCAGAACTGAGGGCATTCTGGCTACGTTTGCAGATGATGAAAAAATAGGTGGAGGGGCAGGTAGTATTGAGGAATCAGGGAGCCTACTGAAAAAATTCAACAGTTTAGGAGAGTGGGAAAAAGAGTTGCAGATGAAATATAATGTGGGAGAATGTGAGGTCATGCACTTTGGTATGAAGAATACAGGCATGGTCTATTTGCTAAATGGGATGAAAATTTAGAAATCTGAAGTGCAAAGGGACTTGTGATTCCAAGTCCAGGATTCGCCGAAGGGAAACTTGCCGGTTAAGTCAGTAGTTAAAAGTCTAATACGAAGTTGCCATTCATCTCGAGAAGACTAGAGTATAAAGGTGGAGATTCTAAGGCTTTCTACAGCTCTGGTCAAACCACATTTTCAGCATTTTGTGCCTCAAAGCTCAGGAAGGATGTATTGGCATTGGTGCGTGACACGAGGTGGTTCACGAGAATGATCCCAGAAATGAAAAGCTTAACAAAAGAGGAATGTTTGATGACTCTGGGTTTATACAGGATGGAGATTAGAAGGATGAGGGGTTTCTGATTGAAACTGACAGAATACAGGATAGCCTGGACACAGAGGGCATTGGGAGGACGTTTGCACTGGCAGGAGATACAAGGACCTGAGGGCACAGGCTTAGAGCAAAGGGAAGACCCTTTCGAATGGAGATAAGATGGAACTTCTTTAGTCAGAGAGTGGTGAAACTGTGGAATTCCTTACCACCGAAGGCTCTGGAAAGCAGATCGTTGAGTATATTTAAAACAGAGACAGATAAGTTCTTGATTGCCAAGGCGATCAAAGGTTACGGAGGGATAACAGAGAAATGAAGTTGAAAATCTATCAGTCATGATCGAATGGTAGAGCAGGGTCGATGGACCGAATGGCTTTATTTCTGCACATATAGCCTTGTGGCCTTATAATATCTCGGTCCCGGGTGGCACGTTTGCTCAGTGATTAGCACTGCTGCCTCACAGCAACAGGGACCTGGGTTTGATTACAGCTTCGGATGACTGCCTGCGTGGAGTTTGCACATTCTCTCCGTGTCTGCGTGGATTTCCTCTGGTTGCTCCAGTTTCCTCTCACAGTTCAAAGTTGTGCAGATTAGGTGAACTGGCCATGCTAAGTTGCCCTTTGTGTTCAGAGATGAGGTGGTTAAGTGCAATAGTCAAGGGTCAATGCACCATTGGGTGGAGAATGCGTTTGGTTTGCATACACTTTAGAGGGTCAGTATGGGCCTGTTTCCACACTGTAGGGATTCTAAGAAAATGCAGGCTGCTGCAATGTTCCAATGAAGTACAACCCAAGCTCAAGTAACGCCGCATTTTTCACCTTAGTATGTTGCAGCCTGTGGGAGTTAATATTGTAACTTCACAGCCTGATCCCATTATGGCTGTTCTCCATTTTCATACAGTCTCCCTCCTGGGATTCCTACGACTGTGTTTTGTTTTCTAATATTTACACATTAATTTATACCCACTTTACATCTGTATCTCTTTCACCACAATTTAAAGCACATTTGTCTTTTACACTGGGCCTCCAAACACTCTTTCCCACCTCTGCCAAGGTACTAAAATGCTCACTTGCCAATCCTTTACACTTCTGAAGAAGCTTTACACTGAACTTGAAACATTAACACTGTTTCTCTGTCTCTGCAAATGTTGACAGACACACTGAGCTTCTTCAAAAACGAAAAGTCACAGAACATATTTTCAATATAGCATAGATCATTGGATACATGAAATCTGAAACAAAAATAAAAAATTGTGCAGAAACTGGGAGCTTTGAAGAACAATCTCAGGCGCCGAACGATTAACTCAGCTTCCACTCCACAGATGCTGCCAGACCTGTTCAGTATTTCAAATATGTTTCTCAAAGCTGCTCACACGCCCTTTCCAACATGGAGCGCCACACATCGGGAAGTGAACAATAACGCAAGGTGTACAAATTCATTTGTTCTGAAACTACATAAGGCTGGCATCACTGACACTACAGAGCTCTTAATCATGGTCAGGGAGCGAAACAGAGGGAAACACAATCACTTTAAATAGAAGATGACATTACCGGAGGGGAAAAGATTCAGATGAAATCGTTACATGGTTTTGAGGAATGTGATAAATTGCATCATGACATCATTAAGAGACCCTAACCGGATGAAAAAAAAAAAGACGTGTTCCTACATCAGAAACGAGGGTGAGTCACTGTGTATAGGGGTGACAGGTGAACGGGTCCCGGTATGAAATGGGGAAAGTCAGCAGAATTGTATTGCAGATATTGCAGCTCAAACTGGGCAGTCATGTGATGCTGAAATCATAACAGCAGCAGCAGCAGTAGAATTATATTCAACTGCAAACTGTAACTTTTCCCCCAGGATAATCCAGCAGTCTACCATTACCAAGAAGCTGATCTATGGTTCACTGACGAGCGTGGGTGAACATGCGAGGGTCAGAACCATGTGTAACAAAACCTGATGACAACCCATTAAAGCTACTGCACTTACTGCTTACTTAAACAAACAGCAGAACTAACATCTGATAGGGGGAGCAATAATCCCAAGGCTGTGACCACTTCCTTTAAAACCAACTCAGAATTGCTGCTGACCTGTCTCCCCTTACTCTTATCTGCTTTTTAGAAACCTTGTCCCTATCATTAGGCATGGTTCAAAAAATTCCTTCCTATTATCATTTTGCCTGTATCATTGATATACTTACAGTGCTGTCCCCTGTGAGGAATGATGTAAAATACTGATGTAAATTATCTGCCTGTTCCCTTGAGCCAATTTCCCAGTCAACCCTCCAAATGTGCTCAATATACCTTCCTGACTTCATTTCTACCAAAGGTCACACAAGCATCTTGAACTGGTTTTATATACACAGGAAAGTTTATGATGCTTGTTATTATCTTTCCTGCCAATTTGCTTACGTCAAATCTTTTCTTCCTTTTCATCGTTTTCTAGATTCATACAGTCATATCGCATACGAACAGACCCTTTGCTCCAACTTGTCCATGCTGGCCAGGTTTTTCAAGCTACAATAGTCCCATCTGATTGCATTTGGTCCACATGCCTCGAAACGTTTCCCATTCATATGTTTGTCCAAATGTCTTTGAAATGTTGGAGCTGTACTTGCTTCTACCACTCTTCGTCTGGTAGCTCATTCCATACACACATCGCCCTCTGAGTGAAAATGTTGCCCCGTCGTCCGTTTTAAATCTTCCCCATTTCACCTTAAAGCTATATCCTCTATGTGTTAAGTCTCCTATCCTGTCGAAAAAGACCTTGGCTATTCACCCTATCATGCCTCTCATGATTTTATAAACTTCCATAATGTCACCCGTCAACCTCCTGCACTCCAACTGTTACCACTTTCAAAAACAAGCATTTAAAGATAAGCCCTGCAAACTTTGAAACAATATTCAATATGATAAATAAACAACACTCAGCCCAAACTTCATACTGTGATTTGTTTTTCTCCATGTTATAAATACTGATGCAGCGTGGAACTCTTACTGGTGCCAATTGTCTAAAGGGGGTGATGATCTCTACAGTGAAAACGCATCTCTGCCTAGATCTATGTCAGAAAATGAATTCTTATACCACACGGGCAGCGTGCCTTTGGCACACTGAAATGAAGACTCAGTATACTTTTTGAAATTTGGATCACAGTGTGAATTCAGTACATAAGGCGGGAGGTGTTTCCACTAGCGGGTGAAACTTGGAGAAGCCTCAAGGTTAGAGGGAGAAGATTCAACACTGAATTGAGAAGGAATTTCTTTACCCAGGGGATTGTTAATCTGTGGAATTCTTTGCCCAGTGAAGTAATTAACACCACTTCAGTAAACGTTTTTAAAGCTAAGATTTTCTTTAAGAATAAAGGAAAGAAGGGATACAGTGAATTGACGTGTAAGTGGATCTGAGTCCATGGAAAGATCAGCCATGATCTTATTGAATGGTGGATCAGGCTCGAAGGGGCGGATGGCGTACCCCTGCTCCTCGTTCTGATCTGCTGTGTATGTATGCATGGGTCACATCTTCAGTGATTGCAGGGCAAGATTCCATGGGGTTGTGGGGGGGAGGTTTTGGGAGTGAAGGCAGAATGCACAGTGTTTCCCAGAGGGAATGGTCTCTGCGGAAGGCGGACAAGGGATGCAAGTGGAATATGTGTATGGTGATGGCGTTTCACTGGAGCTGGTGAAAGTAAAACATATATTTCAATGTTCACTTGAAGCACCACAGCACATAAGGCTACAGTCTAAGTTCTGGAAAATGGGGTGAGAGTGAATAGATGCTTGATGCATGGCATCGGCGAGTTGTGAAAAAAGACCTCTTTTAGTGCTGTAAAAGTTCCACTCTCTATGAGAAACTACCTGCACCAACCATGTTAACGCTATGGCCACAACAGCAGGTCAGAGTCCGGGATTTCTACAGCGAGTAACACACTTCTTTATTCCCTGAAGCCGATCTGTCAGATAACATGCCATTACACGCCACCTATGGTTAGTGACCAGTACTCTCCATTAACATCTATTCACTCTCTGAACCAGATCGTTAACCACTCCTTTGTCCAACTGTTCTTCTCTTTCTTTGGGTTCTTTGCCCATCTATTGTTTATTACTTTACAAGACAGATGAAAGAAACATGATGGGATATTCCCTGCTTGCCTGGGAATGTTGTTGGGAAAACATGGCGCACGAGAAGCACAGCAGATAAGGCAGCATCCGAGTAGCAAGAGACATTTCAGGCATGACCTTCTTGAGGACTCCTGAGTGCAATTCTAACAATATGGCAAAGCTCAGCAACATCCAGAACAGAGCAGCCGAATTCATCAGAACCACGTTACTGACACAGCATCGACAAAGATACATTTCCTTCACCTGCAAACACTCAGACAGGCAGTCTGTATAATCAGCAAGATACACTGCAGAAATTCACCAAAGCTCCTTTAACAGTACCTTTCAAACTCACAACCACTTGCATCTAAAAAGAAAGGTTAGCAGATAGATAGGAAAACCCCAGAAACTACTTACCATCCTGATCTGGAAATATTTTGCCATTCCTCCAATGTCACTGGGTCAAAATTCTGGATTTCCCTTCTTTATGTTTTGGGTCTACCAACAGTAAATTGACAGCAGTTGTTCAAGAAGAAAGCCCATCGTCACCTTGTCCAGTAAAATTAGCAACGGGAAATAAATGCTGACCTCGTCTGGAATATTCAGATCCAATGCAGAATGAAATTTTCTGTTTTTGTGTTTTTAAAAGTTCTCTCTTACTGGGCTATTTCTGTTTTAATTTCAGAAATATTAAAGATGAGAATTTGCAGTTGGAAAACTGAAATGAAGCATCGCATCAGAATCTGGAATTGATGGAATTGCTCTATTTGATTTCGCCTGAATCTCATCGACCTTTGAGAATAAAAGGAGAAAGCAACATTCACATTTGAGTGAATCCATTCACTTAGTCTGTCTGTGAGCGGGGCTTCATCCAATCATCTGGCTTTTCAAAATATAAATGGACGGACACTGGAGATAAACTGGAAATGTGGTGACTGAGGAAAGGGTTCAATTTGTCGTCTGCTCTGAAAATTCATCAGTGCAGCCACACTGGGAAAAAAATATTTTCACCTGTTTGGGGTGTGGAAAAGGATTTGCTCAGTTATCTAACCTGCTATTACACCAGTGGGTTCACATTGAGGAGAGACCACTGAATTGTCCAGAGTTCGCCAAATGCTTTAAAGTTATCAGGAACTGATGCACCATCAATATGTTCAGACTGATGAGAAACAATTCAAGTGTTCTCAAAGTGGGAGTGCGATCAGGCCAACATCTGATCTTACTTTACATCTGAGTACTCACTGGAGAGAGGCCGATCACCTACTCTAACTGTGGGAAAGGATACAATCAGTTATTCAGTCTGCTGAGACACCAGAGAGATCACACAGAGGAGAGACCATCATCTGCTGTGTGTGGGAGGAAATTAATTGATTCCAGCAAACTGCTGAAGTACAAACATTTTCACAATGGAGACAGCATTCACCTGCTCTGAATGTTGGGAAGGACCTCTCACTAATCAAACTTACTGAGACACCAGAGAATCCCCATTGGCATTCCGAATTTGGGAAAAAGATGCACTTAATCAATCTATACTGCCGATACACAATGGGTTCACAGTGACAAGAAACTGTTTCAATGCCAGGGTGTTGGAAGTGCTTTGTAAGTTCCCAGGAACTGCAGTCCCATCAACGTATTGACGCTGATGATAAATCATTCACATGCTCTCACTGTGGAACTGGGTTCCCACTGCACACTGCCTCAATTTAGCTGCTGTATCTCCCACAACAGTGACTACACTTCACAACGACTTCAATTGCTATGAAGCACATTCACGAATCCTGAATGTGTGAAAATACATTTATAAATACAAATCAAGCCTTAGCAATGAATAAAAGACCCAAGAACATGGCAGTAAATGAATATCTACCAGTCTCATCTCATGGGAGAAAAGTCATGGTTGAAAATTAAACTGTGTATTTGATGTGATTGATACTTGAACAATTTAACACTCGTTCAATTAAAGAGATAGTTCACATTTAATAAATCATTCACATGCTCTCACTGTGGGACTGGGTTCCCACTGCACACTGGCTCAATTTAGCTGCTGTATCTCCCACAACAGTGACTACACTTCACAACGACTTCAATTGCTATGAAGCACATTCACGAACCACTGCTGACAGAATAAACACAGTTCAGTTCTGGATGCAATAACAGCAGAATACAATCGCATGCGACCTCACTGGAATGTGTGTTTCATCATAGTCTTACCAGTCTATAGTGACTGCTCTCTTCAAAAGAGAGAAAAGCGACTCATGGTGATTTGACCAGAGGACCCCAGTCTTCAGGAGAGGGAAGAATTTGAGAGGAGAGACCTTCATGGTAACCTCAAACTGGTAATGGGAATTGAACCCATGCTGTTGCCATTACGCTGCTCTATAAACTAACAATAAAGCCAACTCAGCTAAACCAATTCCCCCTCACTGGGGTATCACATATGGGGATGAATAATTGAATCCCTTGCTACACACAGTTCAGGTGAACGGCCTCTCCCAACAATGTGCTTGTTGGTGTTTCATCAAATCATTGCTATTTGTAAAGCTCTTCTCACAGTCAGAACATTTAAATATTTTCTCATTGATGTGAACAAAGACATAGCTGCTGAGATTGGAGAACAGAGTGACCCCCTTCCCACACAAGGAACAGGTAAAATATGTGAATGTACTGGTGTTCAATGAGTACAGGTGATGAAGTGAATTCTTTCCCACACTCAGTGCAAGTGTACAGTCTCTCTCTAGAAGCTTTGCTATGTAATAAATCCCTTCTTACACACAGAGCAGATGATTGATCTTCAGTGTCCACTCAACAGTTGATATTAGGCTGAACTGTGAAGTTTACTCCTTCCCAAACAGAACAGACAAAGCTTTTCTCCCGATGATAACGATGTTTGTGTGACATTGAGGTGAATCACCAAGTGAAAACCTTCCCACACATGGAACAGCTGAACGGCTTCTCCCCTATTTGAACAGGGTGGTGTTAAATTATGACCATTGAGTTTAAGACCTTTACAGATCCTAACTTTTTTTTTACTACAGTCAGGGGAAATGTCTCTTTTCAGTGTAAAGCTACTGGTGTTACATGAACCTGGATGACAGAGTAAATACCTTCCACAAATAGAGCAGGTGAACGGTCTCTCCTCAGCTTGTCTGTGTTGACGAGTCTCCAGATGGTCTGGGACTTTGCAATCCTTCTCACAATCCAGATTTTTCAATGGTGCTGATCTCCTCACATATCTCCAAGTTGGATGATCTGTTAAATCCGTTCCCATAAACACAACATATTTATGGTGTGTGTGTGTGTGTGTGTGTGTGTGTGTGTGTGTGTGTGTGTGTGTGTGTGTGTGTGTGTGTGTGTGTGTGTGTGTGTGTGTGTGTGTGTGTGTGTGTGTGTGTGTGTGTGTGTGTGTGTGTGTGTGTGTGTGTATCTGTGTTGGTGCTTTACGACTCACAATGTTGTTTGAAATCTTTGCTCACAGACATACCAGATAAACATGTTCTCTTTATGTCCAAATGAACTTAGTGACTCTGTTGGATTTTTATACCATGTTTGATTTGACTCACTCCTCTTCAATTCTTTCAATCTATTTTTTTGTGAAATAATTTTCAAATATTATCTCGGTCCATACAGTGTAAAATCTCAGAACAAACAAATCCAATTTCAGAAAGACATCCTTCCTCTATTCTACATCTCCTCCCAAACAAATGATTCAATCATATTGAAAGATGCAAAAAGCCCCATCAAAAGCAAAAAGGAACCTTCCTGAATAAACCAGGTTGTTGTTCCCAACATCTTTGAGACATTGTGCGTCCTGAGGTGTAAATCTGTTGTGGGATGTATCTCGCCAACTGGTGAATAGCACAGCCCTCTATCCAGAAGGATGTTACACAAGAGATGATACCCTTTGTTGCTTCTGTATTTCCACGGTGAAGAAAGTGAATAGTGAAGGTTGTTGGCAATGAAGAGTGCTGTTTTGTCTCAGATTTTGACAAGCATCTTGTGTTGTTGATGCAGCATTCAAGGAGGCAAATGGAGAGGATTCCGTATCACACCTGACTTTCATCTTGTAAAGAAGTCAGTCAGGAGTTGAGTCAAGCGCTGCAAGTCTCTTAGCCTCTGTCCAGATCTTGTATCAACAGTTATATGTTCAGTCCTGTTCAGTTTCTCATCAATATTACATCCTGGAATGCTGCTCATGGAGGATTCAACAATGATATTGCTGTTGAATGTCAACAAGGGATACTCAGATTTTCCCTTTTTGAAGATAGTCTTTGCCAGGCATGGATGTGATACAGCTGTTACTTGCGACTTGTGCAGATTTCTGATGCCGGCCAGGTCTTGCTACATGTGGGTATGCGATTTTTGAGAATATTTTCAGCTCATATTGAGGTTCAGGTTGTAAGATTGTTCTGAATGAGAACAAGGAGAAAGTGAGGGCTGCAGATGGTGGGGATCAGAGCATAATGCTGGGGATCAGAGCTTAAAAATGTGTTGCTGGAAAAGCGCAGCAGGTCAGGCAGCATCAAAGGAGAAGGAGAATCGAATTTTTTTTTGCCCGAAATGTCGATTCTCCTTCTCCTTTGATGCTGCCTGACCTGCTGCGCTTTTCCAGCAACACATTTTTAAGCTCAATGAGAACAAGCCAACCAGCTCAGAAAGCAAACTTACAACCTGAACATATGGATATGCGCTATATCAGTATCTGAGCAGTTGAAAAGGATGTTGAATATTGTCCAATCGTCAACCAACATCCCTACTTCTGAAGGAAAAATGATTGGCGAAGCAGCTGAAGATGGTCCGGCCAAAGATTCGACCCTGAGGAACTCCCGTCTAACTAAGAAGGCCTGGATTCTCAAGCCCCACCTGCTTCACAAATGGGACATGACACGTCTGAACAGGTTGGTTAAAAATGTCACCTGCAGAAAAATCCAGAGATTCAGATAGATTGTTTTTTGTTTCAAAGATCACCTGAGGGTGAAGCTGTTATAAAGCTTTGCCAAGGACACTGCGGCACCCGGGCAATGGGTTCTGAAGAAGATGCACACAGGACTGTAATGGTTCACTCTGTTTCTCTGTCCACATCTCCTGCCAGACCCGACTGATCACTTTCTGATTTACTCTCAGATTTTCAGCGTCTGCATGAGTCACCCTCAGGCCCCACCCCGTACTATGACATCACTAGCCCGCTTGCGCATGCGCCCAGATCCCCGAAAAAGATGGCGGGCTGTTCACCTCGGAGATACGAAACATTTACCGCAAGTTATTTTTCAGGTTAAAATCTACACTTTCCTTCTCGCTGGAATGGTTTATAAACGCTCTCCAGCTCCTGCAGCCTTTCCGTGTATAAAATCACGACTCTGCCCATATCCCACGGAGATGAAGCCAGTACTGCCAATGACCGGCCATCGCTTGTCACAAGTATAGAGGCCATTCACCACCGCGGCGCATGCTGGGTAGTTAATCCCGCCATTGATTTCAGGTATGACAGAAGATTGATTTTGTTCATTAATAACTTTCTCTTTTCTGCATTACAATCTTTTGTTTTCCAAATAATCTTTGCAAAAACAAAATTGACGTTTAGAAAAACATATTAAAATTAACCTTCTCATTAAAGTACGAGATCTCTCAAATCATTTTCTAAATTCCCATCCTGAATTGATGGTGGTGGATTTTGGAAACTCCTTTAACAGGTGAATGTTTACCACTCAAACCAAGACATATATTTGTTTATTCTGAATGTCTCTCAACACGTGTCTTTTGTCATCTCATTTTACAGAGAAATGGAAGTAATGAAAACTGAAGTGTTTCTCTGATTCCAGTTCTGTAATATCTTCTCAGCTGCAAGGTCCATGTGAAGAGTTTACATTGAAGGACAATGAAGTTGGTTCAGAGGTGAATAGTATTGAGCATTCATCTATAATTCGATAGTGAACTTGCTTTACTGTGGTTCATTGGTCAGCCCCTGGTGTGATCCCTTTACTGTGGATCTGAATCCATTTCCATCCATTGCTCTGTTTCATCCCTGTCATCCATGACAATCTTTTTGTCATTGTCCAACCTGCACGACCTTTAATAATGTGGATTTTAACCTGATGTGATAGTTTATTGTGATTCCTTCCAGTCATGTTCAAACGAGGGTTTAATGACTATAGGTCCCTAAGCTACGTACTGTTAATTTATTCCACTCGTATATGCGGCCTCCCTCACAAACATCACTCGGACTCTCCAAAGCTCCTGCTTGCTTTTATTCTTCACGCTCCCTCTTACACCTTGTATTCCCTTCCCTGTTCTTACCGATCCACCTCCCCCACAACTGCTTTCTCTCTCTTTCATCCCTGAGAGACCCGAGTCTTTTCTTGGTCGAGATCCTGCCTTGATGCATAATTTTTAAAGAGTTACGTAGAAGATGTAACAATACAGCACAGGAACGGGCGCACGATGTTGTGTTGAACATGCCGCTCAAAACCCTTTGTGCAGTCAGACTGAAACCAAACGGTGTTAGCCTGACAGTAAGTCGGGAATATGCTGGACTGTATTATAAAGGATATGACAATAAATGATAACTGGATGCTTAGAAACAATTGGAGATGCATGGTTTTATAGGAGCAGAATATTTTTAAAGCTGTTGGATTCTATATTTTGTTGTGAGCATAAGTGGCAGAATAGATAAGGGTGTGGAGGCTATTGGTGGTAGGGAGATATTTGAAATTTCAGAGGCATTTTGATAAGTTTCAACAGGGGCTAAAGTATAGCGATGGAGAGAATAGGGCCCCTCAAGGGTCAATGAGCCTGTCTCTGTGGCATCACAGTTGATGGGGGAGATCCGAAAAAGAAAATTGCGTTCGGATTTACTGTGGGGAATCCAGGAGAAAACAGCACGTGGAGCGTGCTGCTACACCAACGCTCCACCTACCCCCTTCCCACGGCCACCTTCTGCCCCAAGTGTAACAGAGTCTGTGGAAGGCCATATCAGTCTGAACAGCCACCGACGAACTCCCCCTGAGAGTGGGAGATAGTTAGCCTCGTCTGTGATCCATCACCAATGAGATGATGAGAAAGGAAAGTTGAATCTCCCCTCAATTATCCCAGCGTCGTTGTTACAAATTCCAATAATTCCCTGTTAATGCAGTGTCTCACAATGTAATGCCGTAAAGGAGACTTAACACGGCCCTTCCACTTCTGTGTTCTGACCCTTATTACCCAGAATTTGATCTATGACTGATTGATAATCTAAGGCTACATATTTTCTTCATTCCATTGTTATCCCGAACGATGAGAGTTCCCCATCCTCCTTCCCATTCTGCCTGACACTCCACAATATTGTAGCCGTGAAAATTAATGCCCGAACCTTTTGTTCACCCTGTGACCATGTCTTCACGATGGTGATTAGATAGAAATCACAAGTCACACGTGCATATCCCTTATTGCAAATACTTCGTGCATCCAAATTTAGAAACAGTAATTTACTATTCATCACAATTTCCTGTCATAAACATATTTGTTGATGTTCAATTTTAGTTCAACTCACTTCCTTCCTGTTTCTTTCTGTTTCTCATCAGCCAGGTCCCCATGTTTCAATATTTCAACCTTTCCCCATGGAATTGGGATTTTCTTTCAGCTGAGCTCTGTCCTTCCTCATGTGTGTCAGTTTAAAACATTCTACATAATCCTGGTCATATGATTGACCAGGGCACTGGTCCCACCACTGTACTATCCCAATAGAATAGCTGACTCCTCCCTGAGAACTGGTAGCAGTTCCCACTGCATCAGACCCACTACTTCTGACACCATTGTTTGATTCTGAAAACCTGCTGCACTCCGGTGATATCACTCAGTATCTCTCCATGTGATATCCCTCACTGTGTGGCTCTAATTAGTGCCTTTGTCAGCGCCTCTGACTCTTGCAGCTGGTTCGAGATTCTGAGTCAATAGAATTCTCCACTCCAGAGAGATGCAGCAGCTCAGGCCAAGGACGGAGACTGGGATTTTCCAGGTCTCTGTTGGACTCAGTGCTACTATACATGAGTCATCCTCACTGCCTCAGCTTAATTTCCCATTCTGTCTGTTTCTCTGTCTCCTGTAGGTAATCAGGATGTTCCTGACTTAGCCGAATTCCGAATTATTGTCCATTACCACATTGAAGACAATTGGTCAGCCAGAGAGAGATGGAAAGGGAGATCTGGAGCCTTCAGTCAATCCTGCAGCCGGTAAGATCACTCACAGTAAACAGCACAGGGAGGAGTTAGTGACCTTCTGTATTCAGACCCGGAGGACAGGGCATAGATACAGAACTGGGCAAGGAACAGCAACATTCTAGACTTCATTCCCACCATATTGTGAGGGTCCTGCTTTCACTTCTGTTGATCTGGGACAGCATAAGAGGTCCCAGGTATCAATCCTGGCCCATGTTGTATTAGTGATCTCTTGTAATGTCCTCCAGTCCCAATAATCCTTCCTCTGTTTGGAATCTCCTCTAATCCACACAATTCTCTCTGTCTCTGTCAGGTTCACCCATCCCTAACACCCTAATCTCTATTTTTTCCAGTAGATGCTAAATTCCTTCATCGCTGTAAACTCCTCCTAACAATACCACCCTCCATGTCAATGTATTTGTCTTGAACCTCGACATCCGTCCTTATCTGGGTAAACTTCTCCAGCTCCTAAAACCCTTCCTTATCTGTGAGAAAATCATAAGCTCCTTATCGTTCTCCAATTCTTGCTAATCTATTTAAACTTCACCCTCAGCCCTGACCCCACACCAATCCTCTCGAACACAGGAACCTCTTTCAGTTTGTGCAACCATCTCCATCTGTGTAACTGTCTCCAACCCAGTAACCTGGCATTCTCCATTATTTTCCTCCTATGTCGCCTCCAGAGCCTAGAAGCCTTCTTATATCTGTAAATGTCTTCAGTCACTACAACCTTCCTTATCTTTAGATTAGATTACTTTACAGTGTGGAAACAGGCCCTTCGGCCCAAAAAGTCCACACCGACCCGCCAAAGCGCAACCCACCCATACCCCTTACCTGACACTACGAACAATTTAATATGGCCAATTCACCTGACCTGCACATCTTTGGACTGTGGGAGGAAACCGGAGCACCAGGAGGGAACCCACGCAGACACGGGGAGAATGTGCAGACTCCACACAGTCAGTCGCCTGAGGCGGGAATTGAACCAGGGTCTCTGGCGCTGTGAGGCAGCAGTGCTAACCACTGTGCCGCCGTGCCACCCACAAAATCTCTGTTAGTATATACAATACTCGCCTACTGAAATACCCGCTGCCAGTGCCTCTCAGTCTGCCTGCCTCTCCCTACATCCATCCCTATCCCTATCTCCAGAATCTAACCCAGCTCCCTCTATCCTTGTAAATTCCTTCAATCCCCAAACCCCTTTGTCTCACTGACGTTCTTGAGCAGATGTAACTCTGTTGAACTTGAACATCCTCGAGCCACTGTACGCCTTCCTATCTCTGTGAACTCTACCCATCCGTTCACCCCCCCCCCCAACCCCACTACTTAGGAAGGACGCCCTGTATTCGCCATAAGGCAGATTGAATGACAGTTGAACAGATATGATGGAACTGTCATTCCGGAGATGTAGCTGCAGAATGACCATCGAAGGGTTGTTGGGATCGAGGCAGGCGAGGGAAAAAGCCAACAAGTTGTGAGGAAAGGATGAGGTTAATGCATTAATGAGACACTCATATGGTACTGAAGATCAAAATTTGGAGTCTTATTTGAGTGGAGCTGAGAATAAGCAAGCGGCAGCAACCGTTCGCAGGAATTCTTTTATAAGCACCAGGCAGTGATGGTAATGTCAGTATGGTTACAGTCAGGACACTGAATTTACTTGTAGCAAGGGATGTACAGTAACAGTGTGTGACAGTGGCCTCCATCCCGACTGGATAACTAATGAGTATCAGGGCTGTAGTGGATGGAATCCTGGATTGTATACGAGATGGTTTTCTATAACATCACATCAAGGAGCCATCAACAAAATAGTCTATTGCAGATCAAATGCTGTGAAATAATAAATACCTAATATTCACAATCCACATGAGTTTTGGGAGCAAAGACCTATAATGTTATACAGGATATATTGAGTTTGATTTCAGAACATGAGACCTAAGAGCGGAATTGGGCCATTTGGCCCATTGAGGATGCTCTGCCCTTCAATTAGATCATGGCTGATCTAATGATCCTAAATTCTACTTTTCTGCCTTTTTCACAAAACACTTGCTTCCCTGATTCATTACAATCTGACCATCTCTGGTGTAAATATTCTTAATGACCCAGCCTCGACAGCCCCCTCCAGTCAGGAATTCCCACAGAGTCACTACCCTCTGAGTGAAAATATTCCTCCTCATCTTCATCTTAAATGGGTGAGCCCTTGCTGGAATTTTCTGCCCCCTGGTTACAGAATCTCACACCATTGAAAGAAAAGGAAGTGACAAAGATAATTATTCTGGATGATATGAAAATCGGTGGAGTTGGGGTTAACGAGCAAGGAGATCCAAGGTTGCAGGAAGTTACAGATCTGTTGGAAAGATGTGCAGAAAAATGACAAATAGAGTTTAAGCTGGAAAAGTCTGAGGTCATGTCTAATTCAAGAAGAAAGTTAGGATACTGAGGGATATTGATATACAGAAGGATCTTGGTGCAAGTCAGTAACTCCCAGAAAATGACAACAGAAGTGTTTCAGATGGGAACGAAAGCAAATGGAAAACTGGCCTTCATCAGTCACAACGTTGTGTATAGTGCTTTGCATCTGATGATGTGATTGTATAAAACTTCTGTTTGGCCACATTTGGAGTACTGTGTGCAGTTCTCATCTCCACACATTAAGAAGGATGGGGAGGCTTTGGGGAGGGTGCAAAAGGGGTTTATCAGCACGTTGCCTGTGTTAGGATTTTAAGGGTAATTCAGGTGTAAGAGGAAATTAAACAAAGTTGGATTGCTTTGTGAGAGTATCAGAGGCTGACAGGTGACCAGATACAGCTCTGACTTTCCAATGTATGTAAATGACACCCTCCCCTACAACCCTTCCCTTGACCAAACTGCAGGAGCTTACTGCAGGAGCTCCTTTTTTTTTTCTGTGAAAGTCTCCAACCAAAATTGCTGTCCTTATCTCTCGGAAAATCTGTCAGACTCCACACTCTCCATACCCAAATCCTCACCAGAACCTTAGCCTTCCTATATCTATAAACATCTTCGGTCTGACTACCCTGCATATATATGTTTGTTCTTTCAATTTGTACAAACCACTTTATCGCTGTAATCTGCTCCTAAAACACTCCCTGTCTGTGTGAACCACTCCATCCTCCCAACATCCTTATGCCTGTAAACTGGTCCATCCCTCCCAATCTCCCCGTCTCCATGAATGGAGGCTCTACAGCTCTCCACATATCTGTAACCTCCTGTGGCTCTACTGTCCGCCTTCCTGGTGAAACCAAGTCCAATTCCCAGAACCCTCAGAACCTGGGTCATCTGCTCCAGATCATACCATTGCTGTTTCTGTTACCCCTGACATTCCTAGCAACTCTTTCCATTTGTGTCTCTTCCTCCAGATCTCATCCTCCCCAGCTTTCTGAAACATCTGCGTGCATTGTAACCTTCCAGTATAGAACACAGAACAGTAGAGCGCAGTGAAAACCCTTCGGTCCTCGATGATGCGCCGACCTTTTATACTAGTCTGAGATCAAACTATGATCTACAGACCCTACATTTTACTATCATCCATGTGCCTATCGAAGAATTACTCAAATATCCTCGTGTCACTGACTCTACGATCACCGTTAGCAGCGCATTCCATGCACCCACCACTCTTTGTGTAACGAACCTGCCTCTGACAACTCCCCTGAATCTTCCTCTAATCACATTTGAATATTTCTCTAGCTGTCCATTCTATCTAAGACTCTCATCGTCTCGTACAACTCTTATTAAGTTATTTTTCATCCTCAATGAGAAAAGCCCTACCTCCCTCAGCCTTTCTTCAGAAGTCATGTCCTCCAGTCCAGGCAGCATGCTGATAAATCGCCTCTGTTCCCTCTCTGAAGCTTCCACATCTTTCTAATAATAAGGCTACCTGAACTGAACATGATATTTCAAGTGTTGTCTAACCAGGGGTCTATAGAGCTGCAGCACAACCTTGTGGCTCTTAAACTCTTAAAGAAAGCCAACACACCAAACACCTTCTCAACACCCCTATCAATTTGGTTGACAACTTATATGGACATGAACCCCAAGATCCCGCTGTTCCTCCACACTGCCAATAATCCTGTTTTTAACCTTGTAAAGGTTTTCTGTGAAATCCTGCAATCTTTAACACTCCCAATCTTGATAACTTCATCCAGTCCCTACAGCACTTCTAAACTGTGAAATCTCTTCACGTCCCTACAATCCTCCTTGGCTCTGTAACCTCCTTTATGAGCATCAATCCCCAAAATTCCGAAGTCTCCATTTTGCCACTAAAATATTCCTAATATCTGCATTACTCTCCCGTCCTGATATCTCTCTCTGTCAGTAACCCCCAACACCACCCAGTGGCCATCTGGGTAACCTTGCAGAGGAAGGAAGAGTTGAAGAGTCCGTGCCATGTTACAGATTTAGGAAGGGCTGCAGTACCTGGAGTATGGTACTAATGTAGGAAGGGATATGGGTCATTTAGGTGGTTAGAGGGAATGAGGTTCATAAAACCTGCAGGATGGGACCAAGTTACAATGGGTTGTGGAACCTGAAGGATGTTCGAGTTTGAAGGACGGATTTTATTTTTGATTGGACCACTGTGCAATTTTCATGACATAATTTTGGAGATATTTATCAGAATGGCTGAACACAGCTTCAGGTTCCGAGGTGGGAGATGTGAATTCTGATCTGAATCTATTTACCCTTTCTGTCTGTGTGTCTGACACTGACTAGATGCTACTCATGTGACCTCCAGATCTGCATGACTGTACAGAGCTCACCTCAACAAAGCCTTCGATTGGAATGATCCTGATTATTTTTCATTATATTTCAGCGGCAGTTTCACGACATGCAGCAATTGGGGAGTTTTGATTTTGAGAAAATGAAACCTTTATCATTGCAAAATGGGAAGCCTTAAAAAATGAGATAACGAGAGTCCAGAGACAGTATACAGTATTCCTGCTGGCATGAAATAACAGCTTGTAGGTCCAGGGAATTTTGGATGACTAGACAAATTGATGTTTTGGTTAAGAAAAAGAATGAGGCATATGTCAAGTCGGTATAGGATAAATCCAGTGAATCCTTAGAAGAGTTTAAAGGTAGAAGGAGTATACTTAAGAGCGAAAAACAGACAGAGGAAGCTTTGGAAAATAGGGTTAAGGAGAATCCGAAAGGATTTTACAAAAAGGTAGAAACTTTGTCCATTCTTAAAAAAAAACATAATTTATTATTTCCCACAATTTCCTGTCACAAACCTATTCACAGATGTACAGTTTTAGTTAAACTCTGTCCCATCCTTTTCCTTACTTTATGTCTTCAGACACATGCCCGTGCTGTTCTGATGCTTCATATTTTTTCTTTGTATTTGGAAAGCTCCTTTCACCTGAACCCTGTCCCTGCATCCTCTCTGTCAGTTTAAAGCCCTGTCCATAAACCTACCGACATGATTGACCAGGACACTGGCCTATCTGCCCTTGAGCTGAGTAGCTTGCTCAGCCATTTCAGAGGGTAATTGAGCAGCAAATTCTTTTCTGTGGGTATGTTTTGCAGACCACGTTAGAATGGAGAGATGTCCTTCTCGAAAGAATAAGTGATTGGGTTTTTGTCCATCAACAATGGTTTCATACTTATGTATTGTTAATTACTATTTTAAAAATTATTGCTTTCAAATTCCACCATTTCAGGTGGAGGGATTCAAATCTGCTTCCCCTGATCATTAACTGATGTTTTGAATACATGCGCTAGCAATAATACGACTACGCGATTACATTGCCTGCTCACTGGTTGCTCATCCCCGACAGTTATACCAGAGCATCGTGAAGCAGAAACCGTTCTTCTGACACAATTGCTTGAACCTAATACCTTCCAGTACTCTGGTGATGTCACTCAGTGGTATCCCTCATTGTGTGGGTCTAATTGCTGCCTCTGTCAGCGCCCTTCATTCTCTATTGCAGCTACGCCAGATCCTAGCCAACAGAATTCTCCACTCTAGAGAGACGAGGCAGCAAGTGCCAGGGATAGAGATTGGGATTTTCCAGATCTCTGTGGGACTCAGTGTCATTTTCCATGCGTCACACTCACTGCATCAGGCTAATTTCCCATACTGTCTATCTCTCTGTCTCCTGTAGGCACTCAGGAAAGTCCTGACCCAATAGACTTCTCAGCTGCTGTGTGTCTTGTCCATCCCCACATTGGCGATAGTTGGTCAGCCAGAGAGACAAAGGGCAGGGAGATCTGGAGCCTTCAATAAATCCTGCAGTGAGGTAAGATAACTCACAGTGCACAGAGCAGAAAGCAATCAGAGGGCTCCAAACGCCGGCTAACAAGACATCATATAGATATATTGCTGGACCGGATGCAGAGTGCAAACTTATTATCAAGTACTAAGGCTTACGACTCTGCAACGCTGTATCTACGGCATGTCTTGTGGACCAGTGTCTTCAATATTTTTTAACTCCTATAACAATCCCTATCTCTGTAACCTCCTCCCTTCCCGATAGTCCCTCCACATAGTTGAAATGAACTGCATTCCAGACTACCATCCTAGTCACTGTAAAATGCTTCAGTGTCGATCACAAGCCTTATCTCGGTAGTCTCCTCCTCCAATAACTGGAGACAGAGTCATACAGCACGGAAACAGTTCCTTCGATTCAATGAGTCCATGCTGACCAGAGTCTCTGAACGAGTCGCGTTTCCCTGCATTTGACCCAAATCCCGTCAAAACTTCTCCTCTCCATGTACCTGCCCAAAGGTCTTTTACATGTTGTAATTGTACTTTTCTCTACCACTTCCCCTGGAAGCTCATTCCTTACCTGCACCATCCTCCATGTGGAAAATATTCTCCTCCAATTCCTTTTTAGTCTTTCCTCTTTCACCTCATATTTATGCCCTCTGGAACACATAACATGGCAGCGCAGTACAGGCCCTTCGGCTGTCAATGATGCGCCAACCTGTGGAACCAATCTGAAGCCCATCTAACCAACACTATTCCAATAAAAGCAATTTTGTCTAATGACCATTTAAATGTCCTTAAAGTTGGCGAGTCCACTACTGTTGCAGGCAGTGCATTCAATGTCCCTTTTACTCTGAGTAAAGAACCTACGTCTGGTGTCTACTCAAATCTATCATCCCTCAATTTAAATCTATCTCCCCTCGTGCTAGGCATTGACATCCGAGGGAAAAGGTCTCACTGTCCAACCTCTGATTATATTATTGTCTCAGTTAATAGGCCTGAACATGTCTTCTCTTGAACGAAAACAGCTTCAGGTTCCTCAGCCTTCCTCAGAAGACACTCCCTCCATACCAGGTGACATCCTAGTAAATCTTCTCTGAACCTTTTGCAAAGCTTACACATCCTTCCTGTAACGCAGTGACCTAAACTATACACAACACTCCAACTGTGGTCAACCAATTTTTTGTCCAGCTGCAGCATGATCTCATGGTTCCGAAACTCAATCCCTCCTCCAATAAAAGCTCACACACTGAATGCCTCCTTAACAACCCTATCAGCCTGGGTGGCAACTTGCAACGATCTATGTACATGTACACAGAGATCTCTCTGTTCATCTACACTACCAAGATTCATACCACTAGCCCAGTACTCTGTGTTCCTGTTACTCTTTCCAAAATGAACGACCTCCCACTTTTCCACATTAAACTCCAATTGTGAACTCTTAGTCCAGCTCTGCAACTTATCTATGACTCTCTGCAACCGACAGCATTCTTCGTTACTATTTACAACTCTAATGACCTTAGTGTCAAACGCATATTTGCTCACCCATCCTTCAATGCCCTCATTCAGGTCATTTATGTAAATGACAAGCAACATTGGATGCAAACCAGATTCTGGCGGTACCAACTAGTAACTGAACTTCAGGATGAGTATTTCCCATCAAACACTACTCTCTGTCTTATTTCAGTGCGCTAATTTCTGATCCAAACTGCTAAGTCACCCTCAATCCTCTGCCTCCGTATTGTCTGCAATAGCCTACCGTGGGGAACGTTAACAACTGACTTACTGGAATACACATACACATCAACTGCTTTACCCTCATCCACCTTCGTAAAGAACTCAATAAGGCTTTGAGGCATGACCGACCCTTCACAAAACTGTGTTGACTATCCCTAATCAACTTATTCATCTCCAAATGATTATGAACCCTATCTCTTATTAGGCTTTCCAACACTTTACCCAGAATTGAAGTAAGTCCCATAGGTCTATAATTGCCAGGGTTGTCTCCACTCCTCTTTTTTGACAAGGGGCAACAATTGCAATCCTCCAGCCTTATGGCATTATCCCCGTAGACAATGACAACATAAAGATCAAAGCCAAAGGCTCGGCAATCTCCTTCCTGGCTTCCCAGAGTATCCGAGGATAAATTCCATCCAGTCCAGGGGACTTACCTATTTTCATACTTGCCAGAATTGTTAACACCTCCTCCTCTGCACTTCAATCCCATCAAGTTATGGACTCGCCTACCGTGGGTTAGTTAACTTACCTGTACCCCTCATGGTTTTCTAAACCTTTATAAGGTCACCCCTCAGCCACCTACGCCCAGTAGAAATGCGAAGGACAAATATTTCTGCTCGTGTCCCTGCCACCACTTTGTCACAATTTTCTGGGATACACTTATTCAGGACCTGGAGCTTTCTTTAACTTTGTGTTCCAAGACCTCCAGCACCATCTCTTCTGTAATGGGGACTCTTTGCAAGCCATGACCGTTTCTTACCCTTTGTTTCCTAGTCTTTGTCCACAATACATTCTGACATAGTATATTCACTTAGGATCCCTCTCATCTTCTGTGGTTCCGCATATGGATGGTCTCACTCATCTTTGAGGGGCCCTATTGTCTCTCCAGTTGCTCTTTTGTACGTGTGTGCTGTAGGATCTCTTTGGGTTCTCCTTAACCTTATCTGCCAAAGCTGTCTCATTTCCCTGTTTTGCTTTCCAGCTTATCCAGCCTCTCTCTTTCTGTCAAACTCTCCACTATCAATAACATTCGTCAATCTTTGCTCCATTTACATTTTCAGGAAATGCTTCCTAAATCAGGCTGATCAGAATTCTACGCAGTACTCCAAAGCTGTGCTGTCTATCCGTAATCAATCCTTGTCTTTGCAAACGCATGTAACTCCTGTCCAGTAGAATCACTTCCAACAACGTATGCACCACTGACATCAAGCTAATTGATGTTGATGTCCCTGGCTTTCCCTCACATTCTTTCCTATACACTGGCACAACATTAGCCCCCTCCAGGCTCCCAGCTCACCAACCGTGGCTATCAGTGATAGGAAAAATCTCTTTATGGGACCCCACATTTCTTTCTGAGCTTCCCACAATTTCTAGGGACATCCTTGATTAGTTCCCAGGGATTTGTCTACCTTATGTGCATTTTAAAACCTCTTCTACCACCTATTATTTTATGTGGAGTCTTTTGAAAACATCACTGTTTATATCTCTGACTTCCCTAGTCTTTCTCCACAGCAAGTTCAAATGTGAAATTTTCATTTGGTATCTCACACATCTCTTCTGGTTCACACTTGGATAGCCATTATTTACCTTGTGGACCAGGCCTGTCCTTTGCTATCGTTGTTTTCAAACTAATAGAATTGTGGTCATTTTGCCAAAGTGTTGCCCTACTAACACTTCATTTCCTTTCCCTACCTTGTTTCCCAAGGGGAGGTCAGATTTTACCCCTTTCTCCCGTCGGGCCATTTGCATTCCGAATGAGACAGTTTTCTTGAACATGCGTGACAAATCCCTCCTATCCAAGCTGTGAACACTTTGGCAGTCCCGTCGAGGTTTGGAAAGTTAAAATCCCCGACCATTCCAACCCTATCATTCTTACAGATATCTGAGATCCCCTGACATATTTGCTGTTCAATTTCCCGCTGACTGTTGGGGGCCTGTAATACAATCATATTACAGGCATAGATAGAGTCTTGCATACCTCAATTAGGTCCCCTCCCCTCCTCCTTTTCTCCAATGAAAAATGTCCGAGCTCAGTCAACCTCTCTTCATACGATAAGCCCTCCATTCCAGGCAGCCTCCTGGTAAACCTTCTCTGAACCCTCTCCAAAGCATTCACATCTTTCCTACAGCAGGGCGACCAGATCTGGACGCAGTATTCCAAGTGCGGTCTAACAAAGTTTTATAGAGCTGCAACAAGATCTCACGACTCTTAAACTCAATCCCCCTGTTAATGAAAGCCAAAACACCATATGTTTTCTTAGCAACCCTGTCCACTTGGTTGCCCATTTTAAGGGATCTATATATCTGCACACCAAGATTCCGCGGATCCTCCACAATGCCAAGAATGCTATCCTTAATCCTGTTCTCAGCTTTCAAATTCGACCTTCCAAAATGCATCACCTCGCATTTATCCAGGTTGAACTCCATCTGCCACCTCTCAGCCCATCTCTGCATGCTGTCAATGTCCCGTTGCAGCCTACAACAGCCCTCGATACTGTCAACGACACTCCAACCTTTGTGTTCTCTGCAAACTTGCTGACCATTCTTCAATCCCCTCATCCAAGTCATTAATAAAAATTACAAACAGTAGAGGCCCAAGGACAGATCCCTGTGGAACACCTCTCACCACTGACTCCCAGGCAAAATATTTTCCTTCTACTACCACTCGCTGTCTTCTGTAGGCCAGCCAATTCTGTATCTAGACAGCTAAGTTCCCCGATGTCCCATTCCTCCTGACCATTTGAATGAACCTTTCGTGGGGAACCTTATCAAATGCCTTTTGAAGTCCATATACACCACATCCACAGCTCGACCCTCATCATGACCTGCCCCTCACAAAGCCGTGTTGACTGCATTTAATCAAGCTATGCTCTTCCAGATGGTCATAAACGCTATCCCTCAGAATACTTTCTCACACCTTGCAGACAACAGACGTGAGACTGACTGGTCTGTAATTGAGGGGGATTTCTCTATTTCCTTTCTTAACAGAGGAATTACATTTGCCTCTCTCCAGTCCTCAGGTACGACTCCAGTGGAGAGCGAGGATGCAAAGATCTTCGCAAGCGGCGAAGCAATCACATTTCTCGTTTCCCAAAGCAGCCGAAGACAAATCTGATCCTGGCCTGGCGACTTGTCAATCTTAATGTTGCTCTTCGGAGGGTCTTTATGGACTTGTTGGGCCGAAGGGCCTGATTCCACACTGTAAGCTGTAATATGCTTTAAAAAACAGTGTTTCTGTCATCATTTTGATTCAAACCTCGACCCACAAAGCCGCATTTGAAGACCCTTCCAAGATATTGTCCATCCTTTCAGCAGTAACTGACTTGTTAATTAATAATGCAACACCACCTCATCTTTAACACCCTGCCCTGTCCTGTCTATAGTTCCAGTAGAACACAGTATTGAGTTGTTAGCCCTGACCTCCCTCAAATGCGCCTCTGTGATGATAAAAATGTCACATCTCTACATGTCAACTCATTCCCTTATCACATCTGTCAGCCTGACTGATAATACTCCCAGTATTAACGTCAGCTGGAATATAATACCTGGAATACCCTGTACCTCGGAGTTCTTCAGTAATTTCCTGTTTGTTATCAAGTGCTCAAACCATGAACCACAACTCTAAGTCTGGCACTGAATGAATATCTGTGGAATTGTAATTTCTTTTTTTTAAAAAATGTATTCATCAAGTACAACTTTCCAGAACTGAGCAGTCAGCTCCACATACAATGAGTTTATGATGGTTAATTCCCCAGTCAGTGTGCAGTGGGGACAGCCCTCAGTAATGGAGAAAGTGAGGACTGCAGTTGATGGAGATCAGAGTCAAAAAGTGTGGTGCTGGATAAGTGCAGCAGGTCAGGCAGCATCCGAGGGGCAGGAGAGTCGATATTTTGGTCATAAACTCTTCATCAGGAAGGCACTGTTGCATTCCTTTATTTTTTCATTTCAGGATTCACAGAATGTTGGGAACTGGACTTACTCAGGAAGGCAGCACTGTATATTGCACTGAAATAGAAATCAGTCAATCAGTTGGTTGGACAGGATGTAAACAAGTTGAAGGGCAGTATACACTGATTGAATGAATTACAAAAATAAGGATAGGTAAATCCCCTGGGCCAGATGGGGTTACCCTGGGTTACTCCAGGAAGAGAGGGGAGAGATTGGCGTGCCTTTGCGTCCTCAATGTCCACTGGAGCTGTGCCAGCCAGATGATTCGAGGGTGACAAATGTTATTCCCTTGTTCAGGAAATGGAATAGTCAATCATACATCAGTGGTGGGCAAAGTATTGCAGACTTTTCTGAGAGATAGTATTTACAATTACTTAGAAAACGATAGTTTGATTAGAGATAGTCAGTATGGCATTGTGAGGGGCAGGCCATCCTTCAGAAACCTTATTTAATTCTTTGAAGATGTTAAAAACATGTAGATGAAAGTAGACCAGTAGATGTGGTCGACAAGAATTTTACCAAGGTGTTTGGTCAGGTTCCCCATTGTTGGCTCATTCAGAAGGTACGGAAGCATGGGGCGCAGGGAAATTTGGCTCTGGATACAAGCGTGGCTGGCCCATAGAAGACAGAAGATGGTAGCAGATGGAAAGTATACAGTCAGGAGCTCAGTGAGCAGTGGTGTTCCACAGGGATCGGCTCTGGGACGTGTGCTGTTCGTGATTTTTATAAATGACTTTGATGAGGAAGTGGACGAGTAGGTTAGTAAGTTTGCCGATGAAGCGAAGGTTGGTGGGGTTGAGGATAGTATTGAGGGCTATTGTAGGTTGCAACAGGATATTGACGGGATGCAGAGTTCAACTGATAAGTAGCAGATAGAATTAAACTTAAAAAGTGTGAAGCAATTTATTTTGGAAGGTTGCATTTGCATAAAGTATACAGGGTTAAAGGCAGAAGTCTTGGCAGTGTAGAATGACAGAGGGATCTTGGGGTCATTGTCCGTAGATCTCTCAAAGTTGCCACCCAAGTTGATAGGGTTGTTCAGAAGGAATACGGTGTGTTGTCTTTCATTATCAGGGGATTTGAGTTTATGAGCAGCGAGGTTATTTCTTAGCTCTATAAAGCTGTGGTTCAACCACACTTGGAATATCGTGTTCAGTTCTGGTTGCCTCATTATAGGAAACACGTGGAATCCTCAGAGAGAGTGCAGAAGAGACTTACCAGGGTGCTGCCTGGACTGGAGGGCATGTCTTACAAAAAAAAATTGAGCGGCTTGGGCTTTTCCCCAGCGGTGGTAGTAGAGTCAGATACGTTAGGGATATTTAAGAAGACTCTTGGATAGGCACACTAAAGTTAGTGCATTGAAGGTTATGTAGTTTAGTCTGACCTTAGAGTGGGATAAAAGGCTGGCAAAACATTGAGGGCTGAAGTGCCTGCACTGTGCTGTACTGTTCTATGTTCCAAGTTTCACTCAGCTTGTGGATTCTCATCAGTTGGTGAATGTGTGAGGAAGTGAGGTGTGTGAGGCCAGGAAGCTGGGGAGGGGAGTTAGACTAAGGCTTCCGGTTTTGATGTGCTTTGTTACATTCACTTGAGTGTTAGCAGAATATGTGTGGTTACCAAGACCAGACAAAATCCACCAAGTTCAGTTATTAAAACGATTTTTGGCTTGCCATTTGCTCCTGGTTTCTTCAGGTACATTCTGTTGGGTGACCTATGAATTAGTATCTGGCCATCCACAGACATGTGTAATTTTATTTTGATACTGTTGAATTGAAGGTACATATATTGAACATAGATTCAGAGGGTTCAATGTGAGACTCAGAATGTTGCAATAGACTGTCAATAGCGAACATTTTCACACCTTGTCTGGCCCAGGGGGCAGATGTATGGAATTTGGGGGACATACCAGATGTCATCAACATAAGTAACTTGTGCGGTGTGATTCTGACACTCCATTTCCATACATCTGCCCTATGGGCCAGATTCTGACTGAGGATGGATTTGTAACACTTGGTTCCTGTTCAGTTATTGGTATCTAGTTTAGACAGCATTTGTACCTACACTGAGAGCAGTGATAGCCTGTTGGTTAGTTTCCTCCTGCTCAAGGTGGATTCCAAATGATTCTCTGTGAGGGAATGTTTGAATGAGCTCCCTGGCCCAGGTTGGAAATTCTCTTCACAGATTCAGGGCCATACCAGTGTCTCACTGAATGCTACATGCAGCTGTGAGGTCCAGTAGCATTGTACCCAAATTCACCCTTTTGGAATCCATTTTTAATGTCGGTCATGATGTATAGTGATGAGTTTACTGACTTGAACAAAGATCAGGAGTTTGCCATGTTTGTGAATTGGGTAATAATAAGGTATAAGCTACAGTTATTCAACTTAACAGTAACTGCATCATCTCTGCAAACAATAAAATTGATTCTATATTGATGGAACTAAAATTTAAACACCGAATAACCTTTTATGATACAAAAGTAAAGAATGCACATTTTGTTTTGTTTCGAAAAAGAACATGTTGTCTGACTATTTTGGCGATCACAATTACACTTGGAATGTCAGTATTCAAATGCATACATTGTAGCTCCATCATTTGCAAAATGGTTGACCTCTGACTGATTGAATATTCAGAGTGAGCAAATGATTGAACAATCAAACATAATGATAATTCTTACACATTTAAATATGATCACTCGATTTAGCTTCTCACCTGAAATATGTGAGTTTCAGCTACTTGCCAACAATTCTATTAGTTTTAGAATAATGATGGAAAAGGATAGACTAGATCTAAAAGTTGATGTTATAAGTTGGAGAATGGCAATTTTGACGGTGTTAGGCAAAATCTTTCAAAGGCTCATGGCGGCAAATGTTCGCAGGTAAGCGAACAGCTAGAAAATGGGAAGCCTTCTGAAATTAGATAGCTGAAGTCCAGAGACATTATATTCTTGTGAAATGAAAAGAAAAGCTGGTAGGTATAGAGAGTGCTCAATGACTAAAGAAATTGAGGGTCTGGTTAAGAATAAGGAGGAAGGATATGACAGGTGCAGGCAGAATAGACCGAGTGAATTCTTAGAAGAGTATAAAGGCAGTAGGATTATACTAAGGAGGGGAATCAGGAAGGCAAAAAAGGGGACATGAGATAATTTTGGCAAACAGAGTTAAGGAGAATCCAAAAGGATTTTACAAATACATTGAGAACAAAAGGTTAAACAGGGAGAGAATAGAGCCCTCAAAGATCAGCGAGGTGCCTTTGTGTGGAGCTGCAGGAGATGGGAGAGATACTAAACGAGTATTTTGCATCAATATTTACTCAGGAGAAGGACATGGGAGATGTATATATACGGAGAAATAGATAGTGATATCTTGAAAAATGTCCATATTACAGAGGAAGAAGTATTGAATGTCTTGAAACGCATGTCTTGGAAAAATCCCCAGGAGCTGATCGATCAGATGAAACTTGAAAGGGTTCAGAAAAGAGTTACGTGCACGTTGCCAAGGTTGGAGGGTTTGAGCTATAGCTGGATGTTGAACAGGCTGGGGCTGTTTTCCCTGGAACGTTGGAGACTGAGGGGTGACCTTATAGAGGTTTATAAAATCATGAGGGACATAGATAGGATAAATAGACAAGGTATTTTCCCCGGGATGGGGGAGTCCAGAACTGGAGGGCATAGGTTTCGGGTGGGAAGGGAAAATGTTAAAGAGATGTAAGGGTTTTTTTTTCACACAGAGTGTTGTACGTGTGTGGAATGAGCTGCCAGAGGACGTGTTGGCGGTTAGTACAATTGGAACATTTAGATGGCGCCTGGATGATAATATGAATAGAACGTGTTCAGAGGGATATGGGCTGAGTGCTGGCAGGTGGGACGAGATTGAGTTAGGATATCTGAGCTGAAAGATGTGTTGCTGGAAAAGCACAGCAGGTCAGGCAGCATCCAAAGATCAGGAGAATCAACGTTTTGGGCATGAGCCCTTCTTCAGGAATGAGTTGGTATATCTGGTAGGCATGGACAAGTTGGACAGAACGTTCTGTTTCCATGCTGTATATCTCTTTGACCCTGTGACTGTAATTTAGAAATGACAATAATTTGACATGCACTATCAAATAAATAAATCGTTCATATTATTCAATTGTAGCATACAATAAGTTGAAAACTTGCTATTTTTAGAATGAATGATAAAGATCAAAGAACATTCCAACACAGGAGTAGACACTTCGGCCCTCCTAGCATGTGCTAATCCAGATCCTCCTATTTTCTAAACCTGCCACCTATTTTCTGATGGGTCTGTATCCTCCACTCCCTGCCCATTCATGTTTCTGTCTAGATACATCTTAGATAATACTATCGTTCCTGCCCCTACCACCCCCTCTAGCCACACGTTCCAGGCTTTCACCGCTCATTGTATAAAGAACTTCCCACATATATCTGCCCCAACCCTTTCCCCATTCACTTTGGACTCATGACCCCGAATAATTGAGTTCCACAATCTGGGAAAAAGCTTCTTGCTATCCACCTTGTGTATATCGGTCCTGATTTTGTAGACCTCAACCTTCGACTTTGTAAGTCAATTTTCCCCAGGACTTTTCCGTTTACTGTATAGTTCGCTCTTGAACTGGATCTTTCAAAATGCATCACCTCGCATTTGCACAGATTGAACTCCATCTGCCATTTCAGCGTCCATAACTCCAATCTATCTATATTCTGCTGTATTCTCTGATAGTGCCCTTCACTATCTACTACTCCAACAATCTTGGTGTCATCTGCAAACTTTCTAATCAGGCAACCATTACCTTCTTCCAAATCATTGATATATAACACAAACAACAGTGGTTCCAGCACATATCGCTGTTGCACACCACTGGTCATAGGTCACCATTTTGAGAAATCCCCTTCCGCTATTAATCTCTCTCTCCTGTTGATCAGCCAGTTCTCTGTCCATCTAGATAGAACACCCAGGACCCCATACGACTTCACCGTCTCCATCAGCCGACCATGGGGAACCTAATAAAACGCCTTACTCAAGTCCCTCAGTATCTTCTCCAGCAACTTCCCTACCACTGATGTAAGGCTCGCCGGTCTACAATAACCTGGATTATCCCCACTATCCTTCTTAAACAAGGGGAAAATATTAGCAATTCGCCAATCTTCCGAGATCTCTCCCATGTTCAATCATCCTGCAAAGATATATGTTAAAGCCCCAGTTATTTCCACACTCACATCCCTTAGTAACCTGTGGTTGATCCCATCCGGACTTGGGGACTTGTCTACCTTAATACCTTTTAGAGTATCCAAAACATCCTCCCTCTTTTTGTCGACTTGACCCTGAGATCTATCCCTAACCTCAACATACTCATGCCGCTCTCCTTGGTGAATACAGATGCAAAGTACTCGCTAAGAATCTCACCCATTTTCTCTGACTCCATGCATAATTTTCTTCCTTTGTCCTTGTGTGGGCCAAACATTTCTCTATTTACCCACTTGCTCCTTATATATGAAAAGAAGTCTTTGGAATTTTCCTCAACGCTGTTTGCTAACGATATCTCATGACCATTTTTAGCCCTCTTAAATCCTCGATATTTACCCTGAAATGTAGCTAGTGAAAAGAAAATAAACATTTGTTCGTGCGAGTGGGAACTCAGAGCTTTTCAAAGTGTTTTGTGACAAAACATATTTGAAATCCGTCTCAGTGCAAATGAAAAGCAAGAGAAGAAACCTCTTGGGAAGAGTAATTTTCAGCCACTCTCTCCCCGCCCCCCCCCCCCCCAAGTATTTCTGATGTAGAAAAGAGTTGGGGGTTGTAACAAGGGCACAACAGTAACTATGGGTGGTTTGAACATGCAAATTGGCTCAATTAATCAAACTGAAAGTGATATCCTTGAATAAAGATTCATAGAGTGAATGAGAGATTATTTCTAAGAGCAGGACGTTATGGAACCAACCAGAGAATGGGACGGCACGGTGGCTCAGTGGTTAGTACAGCACCAGGGTCCCAGGTTCGATTCCAGCTTCGGTGGACTGTCTGCATGTAGTTTGCACATTCTCCCCCTGTCTGCGTGGGTTTCCTCTCACAGTCCAAAGATGTGCAGGTCAGGTGAATTGGCCATACTAAATTGCCCATAGAGTTAGGTACATTACTCAGAGGGAAATGGGACTGGGTAGGTTCCTCTTCGGTGTGGACTTGTTGGGCCGAAGGGCCTGTTTCCATACTGCAGGACATCTAATCAAATTTAGATTTGATATTATATAACAAGGAAGGATTGGTGGATGAGCTTTGCCTTGGAATAACCACAACATGCTGGAGTTTCACATTCAGATTGAAAGAGTGAAGACTGAGTCATACATGAGAGTTTTAGTGTTAGGCAATGATCATTATACTGGCCTAAGGAAGGATTTGGCTGTGGTGGTCTGGTGGTAGAAAAGAACAGTCAAAGGCAGGACAGCTGAAGAAATTTGGCAAATAATTAGGAAGATACTAAAGATCGAAGAGGAATTGCATTACGGAGAAAAATCATCCATATATTCATAAGGAAGTCAAGGAGAACGTGAAGGCAAATCCCAGTGCATGACACACTGCACACGTTAGTCACACTGTGGAGGATTGGGCAAGTCATTGACCTCGTGGTATTATCATTAAATTCTTATGTGATAAACCCCAGATAATGTTCGAGTGACTTGGGTTCAAATCCTGCCACAGCAAATGGCGGAGCTTGACATCAAATTTGGAATTAAGAGACTGATGGTGGTTACGAATCGATTCCCATAAAAACTCACCTGGTTCACTGATGTCCTTTTGGGAAGAAAACTGCCAATCTACCATAGGTTCACCACTCTCAGGCTGAAGACGTTCCTCATTATCTCCGTTCTAAAGATGTTCTCTTGACTCTCAGGCTATGTCCTTGAGTCCCTTCTCTCCAAACAGTGGAAGCAACTTCCCAACGTCTACTCTGACCAGGCAACCAGTATTTTGTATGCTTCTATTAGACCCCTTACCCCTTAAAAACTGCAGCGAGTGTAGACCCAGAGACCTCATATGTTGAGCTTGTCATTCCTCGGACCATTCTTATGAAGCTCCTCTGAACACGCTCTGGGGGTGATACATCCTTCCTGAGTTATGGGCCCAAAACGATACACAATACACCAAGTATGGTCTGACCAGAGTCTTATTGAGCCGCGGAAATCCATCCATTCAATTGATCGCAAAATAAATATTATCACTGTATTAGCCTTTCTGACCAGATGAGCCACCTGAAATAATAACCTTACAAAGGACAATAATAAATTTACCATGGAGTTACAAAACTGAGCAATGATTTAAGCATGTTGGGAAGTAGAACCCAACCCTGACCAAAGTCGCTGTGCTCATCCACATGCTGCAGAATCCAGATAGGCTGCAGTTACCCAGAGATGGTTTGCAAACAAACCTGACAGCTACAGACCCTGTAATACACACCTGAAGTTGGACCTGAATGGGATAATGGAATGCCGCCCTTGGGCCATCAATGTGACAACTCCTGGTTGAGTCTGATTGATCAGGGTAAATGAACCGGATCATTTCATTGGCAGATGCTCCACACCCTCCCAAAAGGCGTGAAGACTTGGGAGGATAAGAATCACTGTAAAACCGCTTAGAGAGTGGTAACTCGAGAATAACCACTGAAAGAGAAGACACCTACAAGACCATCAGAAGAACAAGAAGACCTCCACCAGGTGGAATCCGGTCAACGTCTGATGGGGTGGTATGTGATCATCCAAAGTTAAGTTAAACCATAAGATAGATTGCAGTGTTTTTTTATTACATTATAATATGTTTTATTGCTCTAATATTAATTGTATTCAATAAACAAATATCATTGTTCATAAGAGTTGACTCAGTTCTTTTGCTGAACATACGATTTCAAACACACTGTGCGGCAGATACAGCACCTTTCTTCCTACTGACACAACCTGCACATTTACCTTGAGACAATCCTGACTGGAACTCGCAACACTCTGCATTTCAGACTTCTGAATTTTCTCCCGAGTTATAAAATAGTCCATGCCTCTCTTCTTCCTACTAAAGTGCATCACCTCGCACTTGCCATGTCTTTGCCCATTCTCCTACCCTGTCTAAATCCTTCTGCACCCTCCCTGCCATCTCAACGATACCTGTCCCTCTATCTACCTTTGCATCATCTAAACATCTCGCTGGATTGCCCTCAGATCCTTCATCTAGATTGTTATTGTACAAAGTATAAAGTTGTGATTCCCTTGCAGAACTCCAGTTGTCATTGGATGCTATCCTGAGAAGGACCCTTTTATTCCCACTCTCTACCTTCTGCCAGACAGTCAAGCTTCTCTACACACTAGTACCTTGTCTCTGACACCATGGGCCCTTATCTTACTCAGCAGCCTCCTGTGCGTCACCTTATCAATGTCCTTCTTGAAGTCCAGACACATAGTATCCATTAGCTCTCCTTGGTCTAACCTGCTTGTTACATCCTCAAAGCGTTCTAACAGATTCATTCGCATGACCTCCCCTTGATGAAACCATACTGACTTCGCCCTACTTTACCATGCACTGGCAGTAATTCAGAAATCTCATCCTTCGCAATGGATTCCAGAAACTTACCCACGACCGAGGTCAGGCTAATCAGTTTGTAATTTTCTGTCTTTTGCCTTATTCCCCTTTTAAACAGGGTGTCAGCGAGATCCAAGATGGCGGCGACACAATAGGTCTGATTCTACAGATCTCTACCCAAGACTCAGGCAAAGTGGGATACCCACACTCACCTCACCTGCTAAATGGCTAAAAGTTTTTGCCCATCATCCTTGGCCATTCCACATCAAACTTTCGTAGTCTGATGCTTTTTAAAATGACCAGTGGTAAAGGCTCTCGCAGTTCACAACAGCCAGGGACTTCTCCCTCACTACCCCTTAGCAACAGAGACAGGGGCGTGACCTGCAGGGGCGATCCTAGTCTCGGAGTTTCTTCAACTCTGAGAGAAGATTGATGAGTGCACTGAAGAGAGCAGTCCAGGTGGGAATCGATCTCGGTCATGCTGGAGAAACATGACGGAGAGATCGAGAAACTCAGGCAGGGTGGGGCCGGGCAATGGGCCGCAGCCTCCGAGACCACTGTTGAGTCATCCATGGGTCAGGTCTGGGCTCAGGAACATCGAGTCCCGACCTTAGATGAACATATTGATGACCTCGAAAATCGAGGTCATCGGAAAAATATTCGGTTTCTGAGCCTTCCCGAACGGGAGGAGGAAATGCAGCTTGTTGATTTCCTGGAGCAATGGCTCCCATAGCTGCTGAAACTGGAGTCGGAGCTGGGCTGGTTGCCAGTTGAGCGGGCCCATCGGGTTTCTGTGCGCCGGCTCAGGTCGGTCCAGCGCCCCCGCCCAGTCCTAGTTGAACTTCAATATTAGAGGGAAAAACAGATGCTGCTCGAGTCCACCAGAGTACTGGGGAAGGATCCCAATGCCAAGATATATAGGGGCTCCAGGATAATGTTGTTCTCTGCCTGTGGTCCGCAAGAGGAAGGCATTTGATGAGGCAAAGAAGCGTCTGAGGGATTTAAATAATCGATATTTTATGCGATATCCGGCAATGCTATGCTGCAGTCATGGAGGATCTGTAGATGACTTCAGACACCGAAAAAAAAGTATAAGAATTCCTGGATGCTCTCAAATAGAGTGCAGAATTTGAACTATATGGATAATGACTGTATTTTTCCAACTTTTCTTCTTTTTTTTCCTCGTCCTTTCTTCCTTTTTTCTCTTCTCTATCTTTCCGTGGTGCTGGGGGAGGGGGAATGCTAATTCCTTATCCTTTCTATGGACTCGTGCGGTTTATTTGATTATTGGGGGACGTTTCTGAGTGTTTTTTTTATTTGTTTGATTATTACTTGCTGGGATTGTAATTTTATATATTTTCATTTTGTGTTGTTTTGCTAAGTGTATCGAGGTGTTGGTGTGGGGACTCGCCCACCTTTAACTTCTGTCTTATAAAATGTTGGAATTTATTTACTCTGCTTTGTAATGCCTGGGCCGAGGGCATGTCTCTGGCTGGGAGATGTTATGGTGGGATTATTGGAAGCTAGTAGTGCCCCTTGTGAACAAGGGGGAAAGTCTCCTTTTTAATATGTTTTATGTTATTTGTTTTTAGGAGTGCCTCTTAGTTGTTTTGATTTAGATGTTTTAAAGAGTGTTTTATGTGTGTATCATTTTTCGTTTTTATCCAATGTCTTTGGGTGGGGATCTCCCTCCTGGGGGTTCCCGGGCTTGCTTGGACTACCATGGCTAGTCATTCGTTTAGGTGGTGCACCTGGAATGTCAAGGGGAGCCTCTCACCAATAAAAGGGAAAATTATATTAATGAGTCTTAAAAAAAGAAAGGGTGGATGTCGCCCTTGTATAGGAGACACATTTACTTGATAAGGAGCATTGGAAGTTGCAACAGGCTGGGATTGGTGAGGTGTTCTTTTCATCTTCCAGCTCAATAAGTTGGGGAGTTGTCAATCTTACTGGGAAGAATCTTCTCTTCCAAATGCTAAGCCAGATAAAAGAAGAGTCTGGATGATATATATTAATTAAAGCCATAATATATGGAGTGGAATAGGCGATTTTGAACCTCTATTCCCCGCCGGTGCACTATTTAAATTTGTAATGGAAGTGATCTCCAAGTTGGTGGCTCTGAGGGTGCGCCACACAATTATAGGGGGAGATTTTAATTGTATTATCGACACAGGGGTGGACAGAATACCTAAGAGCTCTGCGGGCATATCTATGAGACCTAGGCAGTTGGCGAATCTGAGGAGGGAGTTGGGGCTGGTGGATGTGTGGAGGTGTCTTCACCCTCGCGGTAGAGATTTTACTTTTTATTATAACCCACACAAGTGCCATACCAGAATCGATATGTTTCTGTCCCCTCGATCCTTTTGAACTCAATATTGTTTTGTAAAGTAGGTAAAATAACTATTTCCGAACGTGCCGCTGTATATATGGAGGTTAAGACTAGTGATGACGAGATAGCTTCCCGACATTGGCGTATGGACCCTTTCTAATTGAAGGATAGTCAATTCAAAAAATATTTCTCGCAGGAATTTAAAACCTTCTGGGATATCAACTCAAACAGCCAGTAACCCGTCGGTGATGTGGGAGACTGCTCAGGCAGCGTGTGGGGCTTAGTTATCTCATATTCTGCGACCCAAAAAAAGACAGAAGAGAGAACAGCATCTGCTCCAGGCTCGCCTGAAAGCGGCTGAGACAGCGTATGTGGCTAGACCCTCCATTACTAAACTACAGTTGATCACAGCTCTTAGGGCAACTTTGAATCCCACACTTACTCAAACAGCAAAGAGGGAGATATTATTTGCGAAGCAGAGATTATTTGAATACGGTGACAAGCCTGGCAGGTATCTAACATATCTTGCCATAAAGAAAAAGGTTCCCCAAGCCATTACCTCTATTAGAAAGAGCGCTGGTACTCTGACTTGTGATCGTGAAATGAGCAATGCAGCCTTTAGAAAGTTCTATTTCAAATTGTATAGGGCAAAGGGCTGTGATGATAGAACGAGGAAGATAGAGTATTTTTTAAAAAAAATCTGGCCCTCCCGGGCCTAACCTTTGAACAGGTGTTGTTCTTGAATGCCGCCCCCGGCAACCCAGGAAGTGCAGGACAAGGTAAGGCAGCTCCAGGGGGGAAAAGCACCTGGACCAGATGGATTCCAGGCTGAGTTCTATAAAGAATTTATTAAGGAATTGGCCGGGCCACTTATAAATATGTATAATTACTCACATAGTCAGGGATGCCTCTCGCCTTCTCTGAGAGAAGCAATTAATTCTCTCATTCTTAAAAAGGGAAAGGCCCCAGATGACTGCTCTCCGTATAGACCTATATCCTTGTTTAATGTGGATTTTAAAGTTCTCACAAAAATGTTGGCATTAAGACTGGAGAGGGTTTTACCATTCATTATAAAAGAGGACCAGACGGAGTTTATGCAAAGTCGCAAAGCAACTAATAACATTAGAAAAGTCTTAAATATGCTTTAAGCCAGATACTGGGATTGGTTATCTCCCTAGAAGCAGAGAAGACATTCAATCGGGTAGAATGGCCATATCTCTTTTATGCACTGAAACAGTTTCGTGTTGGAAAGGTCTTTACTAAATGGGTAACAGTATTAATTAATGATCCCAAAGCAGCGGTTTAAGTTCGGATAGCGTTAGCGTTAGACGACGTTGTCATTAGGGATGCCCTCTCTCACCATTATTATTTACGCCAGTGATTGAGTTGTTCATGGAAGCTACATGAGCATACCATAATATAATGGCTCTGGAGTTTGGATCGGGAAAACACAAAATTACTCTCTATGCAGATGATGACCTCCTTTCCTTAAATGATCCATTGACATCTGTGCCCCGCTTAATGCAAGTGGTTAACTTATTTTGGCATGTTCTCAGGTTATAAAATCACTTTTATGAAATCGGAGGCCATTCTGCTGGGAGGTCTTGCCAGTATATCCAATTTTTCGGATGGATCCCGTTTTGCCTTTCGGTGGTCACTGGGAGGTTTTGTTTACTTAGGTATTTTTAATACTTCAGCGTTTGCTCAGCTATATAAAGTCAAATATACACATTTATTGGAGAAATTATGATAGGTCCTTCAACGCTGGGAAGATCTCCCGCTTATCCTAGCTAGATAGAATAGCTTTGGTCAACATCCCAATATCCCACCTGACCTTTTATACCCTATGAGAATGCTCCCGTTGATGCTGCTGAGACAGGCGCTGCGTAAGCTTTATGGTTGGCTCGGCTCCTTTACTTGGAGTCAGAGACGGCCCCTTATTAAATTAGAAAAACTGCAGCTTCCACAAGTAAGGGGTGGGCTGGATTTTCAGGATTTCAGGAGGTACCAATTGAGCTCTCTATTACCTTAAGTAGCTGATTGGGTCTCTTGTGACCCACAAACAATCTGGTTAGATATGAGGCCTCCCAAGCAAAATATCCTCTCATCAATCTACTACTTATGGACAAGATGACAGTTGTTACGATCATTGTAAAAATCCTACTTTATTAAATATAATTAAAACCTGTAGGATAATGCGACAGGATGAGGGCAACCTACAAAAATCCTCCCCCATACCCCTATAGTGGGAACGTTGGGATTCCAGCCAGGGCTGACTGATGCTGTGTTCAGAACTTGGGAATCCAGAGGTATCTCCAGTTTGGGAGACCTGTTCGATGGGGAGGTCATGATGTCCTTCAAACAGCTCCTTCAGAAATTTGGGCTGTCCAGTCAATATATTTTTCAATAATTTCAAATATGATACTTTATACAAAAGAAGACCATACTGATAATTAATCCATATAAATCAGACAGGGAAAGGAGAATGCTTCGGCCGATGGGTCCGCCCGCGGTCAGTACTCTCTACTACAAACTATTTAATAAGGTATCAAACGACATGGAACGGTTATATAAATCCTAGAATTAAGTAATGGGGAATGGAAATCTCTTTAGAGGTGTGAGAAGACATCTGGGAAAACGCCAGGAAGATGTCTATCTGTAACAGAACTCAGGCTATCCAATTCAAGATACTTGATTGGGCTCAAATGGCACCTGAGTGACTTGCAAAGTTCCAGGCAGGAGCTTCTCCAATGTGTCCTACATGCAAAACAGAAGTTAGTACTCTCACGCATTGTCTGAGGACATGCTGTAAGATCCGCATGTGTTGGGACAGAGTAGCGAATGCCTTGGCAAAGATTTTGGGTATGGAGATTGGGTGGGACCCAGTGCCTCTACTTTTGGGCTCCCCAAATTTCCCTTCTTTGGATGTATACGGGAGGAAATTATTCATTATCCTTGCCTTTTGTCCGGGGAAAAACATTTTAGTGAATTGGATATCCGAAGGTCCCCTAGGACTTTCAATTTGGCCCAGGATAGTCATGGAATATATCCCCCTTAACTTCCTTACACATATGGTGAACCAAAAGACGGAGTTACTTTATAGAACATGGCAGCCCTTTTTGAACTACATTGACACAGATATATTGGCCACAGTATTCAGAACCTTTTCTTCGCCGTGGGGATGGTTCTGGCTGCTTCGGGGACCCCAGGGAGGAGGAATCCTGTATCAATGCGGGTTCTGTTATGACTTAATATAATCTTTTAAACATATGTATCCAATTATTTATTTACTTATTTATTTTCTTTACTCCTTTTGTTGATTTTTAGTATTATAGGATATCCAATTTTATGGTTTGCTAGTTTGGAGAATAGATTAGTAGTTTGTTTTTAAATTCTATATTGGGGGTGTTATTATATTGTAAAGCAGAATATACTAGTTTGTACTATTTTTATAATTTTGGAAAAAATATAGAAAATCTTCTTTTTATTAAAAAAAAGGATATCATGTTCGCAATTTTGTCATCTTCTGGGACCCTTCCTCATTCCAAAGATTTCTGGAAGATGACCATTAATGTCTCCATCCAGCTTATTTACCCATTTAGTTTTTCGAGCAACTTCTCCTAATCAGCTCTGCCTCCTCACTCTCTTGAATTTTTGGTGATATTATTCATGTCTTCCGCCGTGAAATCTGACATGAAATAATTATTCAGTTTCTCATCTATTATTTGTTCCACCCTACTATCTCTCCAGCGTCATTTTCCACTGCCCCAATATCCACTTCTTCTTTTTTTGTTTTGCCCTTTATAAATCTAAAGAGACTTTTGCAGCCGTCCGTTATATCACTGGATAGCTTATCGTCATATTTAATCTTCACTGTCCTTGTTTCTTATTTTGTTCGTCTTTATAAGCCTCCCAATCCTCTGGTTTCCCATTATCATTTGCCATGTTATCTGCTTTCTCTTTTGCTTTTACGCTAGCCATGCATTCCCCAGTCATCCATGGATGCCTCATCCTCCCTGTACAATGCATCTATTACCTCGGGATGAATCTCTGCTGTGACTCCTAAACTGCTCCGAGAAACTCCTGCCATTACTGTTCCACTGTCTTTCCTTCTAGGCTCCTCTCCCAGTCAATTCCACCCAGCTCCTCCCTCATATCTTTGTCGGTGCCTTTATAAAGCTGTAATATTAACTCCGATTCTGCTTTCTCCCTCTCAAATTGAAGTTTAGGTTCAATCATATTAGGATCACTGCCTCCAAAGGATTCCTTCACCTTAAGCTTCCTTATCAAGCCTGCCTCATTGCACAACACTAAATACAGTACGGCCCGTTCCCTTGTTGTCTGAACCATAAGCTGCTCCAAAAAGTCATCTCGTAGACATTCCACAAATTTCTTTCCTTGCAAACCACCACCAGTCTGATTTTTCCAATCCACCTGCATATTGAAATCCCTCCACTCACTGTAACTTTGCTTTTCCTATATATCTTTTCTATGTCCTGATCTATCATGCGCCCCAGCCCCTGACCACGATTCAAAGGCCATTACATTTCTCCAACTATGGTTTTACAACTTTGCGGCTCCTCAATTCTACTCACACACATTCCACACCATCTGACCCTACTTCGAGAAATGGCAACTGAGTGCTGGGACTGCGAAACACTTTAGCTTTGTCTCAAATTTATAGTTTAGACATGGAGTAAAAAATATTTCATTTTAAATTACTTTGAAATGTTGCCACAGTGTGATTTTTTGGCCAAATAGTCTGTCGGTATTACGGAAGAATACAAACTGTTGAAACTGTTAGAGAAGGAAGATATGAAGAGGACACGACTCTATAAAGAGATATAGGTTGGAACAAGTGACCAGGCAAGTATTGGTTTATGGAACATACTAGGAAAAATGTGTCTGTGCTCAAAGATACTGGCGTGTTGAATGGAAACGTAATGTATTATTTCAGTGGAGAGATTGGCTTTCGGCACAGAGGAACCAGGCACCTGGGTTACAAAATAAGAACTTTACGTGTACATGAAACTTTTAGGGAGGTAAGATAAATGTTGAAACTTTCTGAAACATAATACATTTAAACGTAGGGGCGATTTTTTACAGATCTATAAGGTAGCGGTGTAACCACATCGAGAGAGCAATGGCCACAATGATATGAAATCCAATCCATACAAGATTCACTCAGCTGACACCTGGGAGGAGCGTTTATTTATGGAGAAAATCTTGAATTGACCGGACCTGGATCTGCTGGGCTTTAGGCGAACAACATGTGATTTTGGTTAACCCCAGAATATTCCAAGTAGTCTTTCAAGTTGCATTGTGAAACAATATTTCAGCTTGTGTGAGAGATTACCATGAGTGGATGGATTATAAAACTGAAGAATGTCTCTGTTAAGATGATGGTGATTTGGTGTAATCATCTCATTATGTTGTGTCTTTGTGGAATTCTCTTCCCAGATAGCGATGGAGAATAAGTCCTTGAATATTCCTAAGGCAGAGGCAGGCAGATTCTTGACGAAGAGTGACGCACTAACGTTGTAAAGGCAAAGGAGGAATGTGTGATTGAGGCCACAATCACATCATCCACGACCTTATCGCATGACGGAGCTGTTTTTATTCCTTACTCCTGATGCTAGTTTCTACATTTCTGTTGTCTTTAGATACTGAAAAAATTATGACACGATTGTCATGAACATGAAGACTATTCCTTTAAGATTATTGGGCATGGCTTTCCATATGTGACTTTTAAATGGCACTCAAAAGCGCTCAGGAAAGATTCATGATGTTGTAGAGAGGTCAGGAGCATAGGACAAACGGAAAGCCTCGCTTGAAACTGCGTTAGAAATCAGATTGGGTCGAATGGATAACTTTAATACAGCAGATTCCTTTCAGTTGCTCTTGTGAGGTGCGTTTCATGACCAAGGCCAGCATTCTGTTGCATGTGTTAAATTTCTGATCAGAATATGGTGATTGACCCCAGGGGTTCTTGTGGTGCAGGAACACTAACAGGTATGTTACACACAGAGAAACGGGGTTCTTAAAAACTTGATTGTGAAGGGAGAATGATATAGCTTCAAATCCTGTGTGCCCTTGGAGATCATATTCCTCACTATTTGATGGTCACAAGCTATGGAAATAATGAGACCACATTCTCTGTTTCCAAAAATTAAAGTGACAGTCATACAGCATACAAACCGGCCCTTCAGCCCAATGCAACGACATCAGCCAGAAACCACCAAACTGCATTTTCCAACTTACCTGAAGATCTATAACCTACTATTCCCTGGTATTTTGCGTTTAAATGCCGAGTTACTGTGCATCTGTGACCTGAGCTTTTATTCTTTCAATTTATGCACGAAATGGTTTCACGGAAATAGATCACACTTCAACGACAACGACTAACTCATTTGATCAATAAGATGTCCTCATTGTTCAATAATTATTAGGAAATCGAATTGTCTTTTTAGTTCATTTGGGATTTTAATGGAGCTAGACCAGCATTAATTTCCGTTGAGACGTTCCAGTCCTGTTGGTGTTGGTCCATTCAAATGGCTGTTGAGAAGGAGTGCCAGATGTGCATCTTATGTACTGGTTTAACTGGGAGTAAATATTACTGCTGATGGATGGAGTGTTATACAAGCCGCTCGCAGGAAAACTAACTCTTTGTCAATGCGAATATATGAGAAGGAATTTATTATTCTTCAGAGAAATAACAAACTTACACGAGAAGTCTATATAATAATGAAGCAAAGTCTGTTTCTATGTTATTGGTGCCCTTCAAATAATAGTGTCGAACAGCTGAAATAATGCTGATGCTGTCGTTGGACGATTGTTATACTGAGCATGTGAATTAACATGGATGTTTTAAGAGATGTATGGGCTGTCCTAGGTTGAGTAAGTGCTGATACTCCATGGGATGATGCTGGTTTGTAATCTCACCACTTACTGAGCACAGTTCGATGGAACAAACCAACAAGTCTCATTGGTTGCAGCTTTAGGATACATCAGAGCTTTCATGGCTGCCACCACATGAAATCTTGTATTGAAGAGAAGACCCATCGAGTCTGCACCATCCAATGCCCATACAAGTGTTTTATAAAGTTTGTGAGGTTTCCTTTCTTATCCGCCCTCTCAGGCAATGCATTATGGACACAAACATCGCCTGGGTTCAAAACAGATTCCACAAATCCTCTCTTCGTTTTAAACGTGATCCTCCTTATTTTTGACTCTTTGACTAAAGGGAACAGCTGCTGTCTGTTCACTCTGCTCATACCTCTCATGCTCTTATACACCTCTGTCAGGTTCAGTTTCCTCCCACAGTGTACACAGGTTCAGTAGATAGACCATGCTAAATTACCCATCATGTGCAGCTAGGTGTGTTAGCTGTGGGAGACGCAGGGACAGATTAGGAGTCGGGTAAGCCATGGGAAATGCAAGAATGGGGTATGAGGTGGGTCTGGGTGCAATGCTCTGCAAAGGGTCAGTGTGGACTTGATGCACCAATGTCCCATACAATAACAAAAAAAGGTTAAATCAAACAAAGAAAGATGCTGGGGTTCTGAACCAAAAGGAAACAGAGTGCTGGGGAAATGGAGTAGGTTTGGCAGCCTCTGTCGAGAGAAAAAGGAGTTAGAATTTTGAGTCCACTCGCCATGCATCAGTCATGAAAGCAGCTGGGAAATAGTGTAATATGTGTTGGTGGATTGAGTTGGATATATGGAGAAATAGAGACAGAAAAAGAACAAAGGAACTGTGGATAATCAGCAGGTATGGTAATAAATTGAGAGATAATTTTCACTTATTTTTCAGCTTTTCCCATATCCCTAGTATCATACCCATGTAGATATATATATCCAAGTCCCTGTCTCAAGGGAGTTCTGTCACCTCTATCTCTCCATGCTGGGTGTGGTCATTTTCTTTTCTTTATTAATGAGACATGGGTGTTGTTGGCTGGGACAGCATTTATTTCTCTTTCCGAATTGATTTCAGAAAGTGCTGGAGAACTGCATCTCTGAACCACTGCACTTCTACGTGTTGTAGACTGACAGTGCTCAGGTCTGTCTGGTTTCACTTCTTTGAGACCTTGTAGTGTATAACTGAATATCAGACTTGGCCATTGCAAAGAGCATTTGAGAGTCTACCACTGCTGACGTCGGGAATCACATGTATGCCAGACCAGTGAACATAGCAAATTCCCTTCCCTGAAGGACACTAGTGTGCCAGATGTTCTTAGTTCTGACAACCATCAATATTTCATTAGATAGTTTATTCTAAATATTTTATTGAATTCAAATTTCGCCATCTGCTGTAGCGGGATTGAAGTCCGGGTTTAGGTCATCACCTGGGAAAGGTATACCATTGGGAAATATTTGTGAAGATCCCAGAATTTATAGTCTAGAGAAAATGCTGTTAGACCATCACCTTCCCTAGCATCTCCACCATCAATAGCAGTGTTGCTGTAATCGTGACTGAGGTACAGAAAATTGTGCAGTTACATTGTCAACTATTTCCATGGAGAGCAGAACTACTCATATTTCAGGGACTGCGCTGAAATGTAACAGTTTATCAGCCAGGAATAGAAACAGGGGAGAGGTAGGCATCTTTAACACTGAGTTGGTGTGCCATATATGTACGTATTGACTTGCTCCAGACATTGGAATGTCAGTCTAAGTTCTCTGGATGGTTTTCTTGGATTTGTGTTGTCAGCTGCTGCATTCATTCAGGGAGACTAAAGGGCCTGGTGTGCCTAATGTGTGCAAGGTATGGGGATGTATTTTATAGTGTATCTGGGTCTGTGGAGACTGCGTAGGGAGGAGCAGAGTACTGCACTATCCTTTCTATGATTTCCACAACTATTTCCCAATGGTATACCTTTCCCAGGTGCCAAGAGCGAAGCCAGTTTATTTGAACAATGAGGAGGTCACAGAGCTGTGCATTCTCACACCAGGGAGAGGGCTGCACTCAAAATGCCCATCAACCATTTTGATCCTGGAACTTCACAGGCAGGAATGGGGACATATCCAATTTGCCTGAGCCCCATCCTCTCACGTATTCACGAGGTGACAGAGGCTATCTATGTCCGGTGATGTGAATACATTTGTTCTGTCCAAACAGAAGAAGCAACAGAAAATCTTCAAGGAAATACTAGAGAACAGGGTGACTGCGAAAGCGAGGAACTTCGGGAAGTTTGGAATTAGTAAAGCTGAAGTCCTGGAAAAACTCATTGTGTTGAAGGTTGGTAAGCTGCTGGAACAGGGGATTGATGAACTTAGAGGGCTACAATGATAGGGTTGGAGAATTGAGCTTGCTGGATTACTCTTTTCGGAGCTGGTGCAGACAGAATGGGTCAATAGCGTCCTTCTCTCCTGCCTTATCCTTAATTGTATGAGGGTGGTTAAAGCTCTTTCGATTCTGTAAAGGATCCTGCAGATTGGAAAGCGACTATTACGACCTTACATATATACAATAGGACGGAGGGTGAAAACAGAAAACCAACTGGGGGATAAGCTTATGTCATTAGTGAGGAAACTATGAACATTTTTTGTAATTAATCATAAATAGATCATTGGAGATCAATGATATGATTGCGCAGCGCCAACCAAGATTCAGGACAGGAAAACTATCTTTGAAAAACATACTGGAGTTTATGAAGGGTATTGGTTGTGACATCGACGAGTGAGAACTAGGGTGAACGGTGTATTTGAATTTTCAGAAGAAGGTTGATACGGTTGCACACAGGTGAGTGAAAAAAGTTACAGTCCTTGGGTAAGTGGGAGATATCCTACATGGATTGAGAATTGGATGATGGAGAGAACACAGAGACGAGGGGCGCTTGGAACACCGCTATTTGTAACACAAAGAAGTGATTTGAATGTGAACAACACATACAGTCCTTTACATGTTGTATTTATTAGAAGTTGAGAGGTTGGGAAGTGGTTTTTGCAATAAAGGACTTGGATGCCTTTGATCGTAAGTCATGAACAGAATTCATGCAGGGCATCCATTAACAGTAGAGGAAATGAAATGCCAGCCTTCATTCCAAAATGAATCATTTGTAGGAGCTGTGAAGTGTTGTTGAAGCAGCATTTGGGCTATTGTGGACAGACTCTCTCTCTTTTATAAATCTTGTCATAGAGGCAGCGCAAAGCTATTTTATCACAATAATCTCTGGGATGATGGTAACATGAAGAGGGTGTGAAATAATGAATGCTTAATTTGTTGCATGGTGACAGAATAGAGTTGACTGCATTGAAACCTGAAGATCATGGACGAACACACATTCTGTCCATTGAAAGACATTGGTGACATGAGAAATTGCAGTTTTCCCATGATACGTGCTTCTTGGTAGTTTATGTAGCTCTGTGGAGCTCCCATGTTGGTTGAGCGAGAGCTTCAGGCTTTGACTGCACTCTCACCACCACAATATGCAGTTGGTGTATGACCCTGCAATGAGCGTCACATTGTTCACAAATCTGTCAGCAGCTACAATGATTTACTTCTGAAAGAGTTAGCCATTCGCAATAGCTTCTGTCCTCCATAGAGAACACAAGTCTACCTTCTCAGAGATGGAAGATGCTTCTTTGAGACTTCACATGAAACATTTGTCTTCGCTCTTCACTGTCAGCAAACCACGTTGATGTATCAATTGTGTACCATTAGCAATGGAGCCAGGAGGAACAACATGGAGCAGTCTATCCGTGCAGTCTCTGCTTCATTGGTTGGCATGTTGGGGCGTCGATAACATCCTCCTATTTCTGTACAAGGGGATTGAGGGCCAAAATGGCCGCCTCCTGGTGTCAGGGGAGAAGCTCAAAGGCCTGATTGGGCAATGCCTGGTTCCTGTTTAACAGCTCAATGTGTTTGACTGGGCTCCTTCTCTTCCTGTGTGATAGACAGGAGGGATTGAATGGGCTATCCCTATTCTTACCCAATAGTGTTTATAGGCTGAATGAGCTCCTCACATTCCTGTGAAGTGAGCTTGAAGTGCTCAATGAACTCTTCCATTTACTGTGGTAATGCACTGTGCCCAGCATTACTGTTGCATGAATGTTACCGACAGTTTAATAGCACAAGCCTGAATGCTGCCCCAGTCTTGCTGCACATGGCCACAGAGCTACAGAGTTGAGGGAGGACACGTTATTTTGAACATTGTTTGATCTCCATTGACCTTCCCCACTTCTGAGCTTATGATGGGGGGAAAGACATTGAGGAGCACCTGAGGATGCTTGGGCTGTGGATCTCCTGCAGAGATGTTCCGTGACTGATGTGATGGATGTTCAAGAACCACAGCCATCTTCTTTGTGTTGAATCACTCCAACCATAGAACATAGACCAGTACAGCACAGAACAGGCCCTTCAGCCCACGATGTTGTGCCAACCATTGATCCTCATGTAAGGTAAATCTAATGTACGAACCCTCAAATTTCTATGACCATATGCATGTCCAGCAGTCTCTTAAATATCCCCAAGGACCTCGCTTCCACAGTTGCTGCTGCCAACACATTCCATGCTCTCACAATTTTCTGCGTAAAGAACCCGCCTCTGACATCCCCTCTATACATTCCGCCAAACAGCTTAAAACTGTGACCCCTCATGTTAACAATTTCTGCCCTGGGAAAAAGTCTCCGGCTATCAACTCTATCTATGCCTCTCATTATCTTGTACACCTCAATTAGGTCCCCTCTCTTCCTTCTTTTTTCCAATGAAGAATGTCCGAGCTCAGTCAACCTCTCTTCGTAAGATAAGCCGTCCATTCCAGGCAGCATGCTGGTAAATCTCCTCTGAACCCTCTCTAAAGCATCCATATCTTTCCTATAATAGGGCGACCAGAACTGGACACAGTATTCCACGTTCGGTCTAACCAAAGTTTTATAGACCTGCAACAAGACCTCACAGCTCTTAAACTCAATCCCCCTGTTAAGGAAAACCAAAACACCATATGCTTTCTTAACAACCCTGTCCACTTGGGTGGCAATTTTAAGGGATCCATGTACCTGCACACCAAGATCCCTCTGTTCCTCCACACTGCCAAGAATGTTGTCATTAATCCTGTACTCAGCTTTCAAGGTTGACCTTCCAAAATGCATCACATCGCATTTATCCAGGTTGAACTCCATCTGCCGCCTCTCAGGCCATCTCTGCATCCTGTCAATGTCACGCTGCAGCCTACAACAGTCCTCTATACTGGAAACGACACCTCAAATCTTTGTGTTGTCTGCAAATTTGCTAACCCATCCTTCAATCTCCTCATCCAAGTCATTAATAAAAAATAAAAAGAGTAAAGTCCCAAGAACAGAGCCCTGTGGAACATCACTCACCACTGACTTCCAGGCAGAACACTTTCCTTCCAATACCACTCGCTGTCTTCTTTTGACCAGCCAATTCTGTATCCAGACAGCTAAATTTCCCTGTATCCCATTCCTCCTGACGTTCTGAACGAGCCTACTATGGGGAATCTTATCAAGTGCCTTGCTGAAGTCCACATACACCACATCCACCGCTCGACCCTCATAACTTAAAACACAGCTTAGAAATACGGGGTAGACCACTTAGGACAGAGCTCAGGAGAAACCTCTTCACCCAGAGAGTGGTGGCTGTGTGGAATGCTCTGCCCCAGAGGGCAGTGGAGGCCCACTCTCTGGATTCATTTAAGAAAGAGTTGGTTAGAGCTCTCAAAGATAGTGGAATCAAGGGTTATGGAGATAAGGCAGGAACAGGATACTGATTAGGAATGATCAGCCATGATAATGTTGAATGGCGGTGCAGGCTCGAAGGGCTGAATGGCTTACTCCTGCACCTATTGTCTATTGTCTAATCTTGAGACCGAGGCAAATGTTTCCAACTTGTCTAGTAACATAGAACATAGAACATAGAAGAATACAGCGCAGTACAGGCCCTTCGGCCCTCGATGTTGCGCCGATCCAAGCCCACCTAATCTACACTAGCCCACTATCCTCCATATGCCTACCCAATGCCCGCTTAAATGCCCATAATGAGGGAGGGTCCACCACTGCTCCTGGCAGTGCATTCCATGTACTCACGACTCGCTGATTAAAGAACCTACCCCTAACATCTGTCCTATACCTTCCTCCCCTTAATTTAAAGCTATACCCTTTTGTAATAGCTGACTCCATACGTGGAAAAAGATTAACACTGTCAACCCTATCTACACCCCTAATCATCTTATACACCTCTATCAAGTCACCCCTAAACCTTCTTTTCTCCAATGAAAACAACCCCAAGTGCCTCAACCTTTCCTCATACGATCTTTCTACCATACCAGGCAACATCCAGGTAAACTTCCTCTGCACCCGTTCCAGTGCCTCCACATCCTTCCTATAGTATGGCGACCAAAACTGCACACAATACTCCAGATGCGGCCGCACCAGAGTCTTATACAACTGCAATTGCAACATCTTCAAATAACTCAATAAAATTTGTGAGGCATGACCTGCCCCTCAAAAAGTCGTGCTGACTGCATTTAATGAAGCCATGCTCTTCCAGATGGTCATAAATCCTATTCCTCAGAATCCTTTCGTGCACCTTGCAGACGACAGAAGTGAGACTGACTGTCCTGTGATTGCCGGGGATTTCCCTATTTCCTTTCTTGAAGAGAGGAATTACATTTGCCTCGCTCCAGTCCTCAGGTACGACTCCAGTGTAGAGCGAGGATGCAAAGATCTTCGCAAGCGGCGAAGCAATCACTTTTATCACTTCCCAAAGCAGCCGCGGACATATCTGGTCTGGCACTAGCGACTTGTCAATCTTAATATTTGTCAGAATATTCAGCACATCAGCTTCCTCAATCTCTATCCGTTCCAGCATGCTTTCCTGCTCCTCAATGGTTTAATTCACTACATGGTCCTTTTCTTTAGTAAAGACAGAAGCAAAAAACGCATTAAGACCTTACCCTACCTCCTCAGACTCTATACACAAGTTCTCTATCCTATCCCTGATCGACCGTACTCTTTCATTGATCATTTTCTTATTCCTCACATATGTGTAAAATGCCTTTGGATTCTCCCTAGTACTTCCTGCAAAGCCACTCCTGGCACTCCTCAGATCATTTGTGTGTTCCTTCCTCGCCTGCCTGTAATCGCCTCGAGCTGAGCAAGACCCTTACTTCCTCCACCTTACGTTAGCTGCCTTCTTTCTTTTGACCAGAAGCTCCTCCGCTCTCGTCATCCAAGGTTCCTTTATCTCACCACTTCTTGCCTGTCTCAGAGGAACACATTTATGCATCACTCGCAACAACTGTTCTTTAAACAGTCTCCACATGTCTATAGTGCCATTTCCATGGAACAATTGCTCCCAGTCCGTACTTCCCAACTCACGTCTGGTAGCATCATAGTTTCCTTTTCCCCAATTAAATATCCTCACATTGTGCCTGCTTCTCTCCTTCTCCATAGCTATGTGGAATGTGAGGCAGTTGTGTTTACTATCACCAAAATGCTCTCCTACAGCAAGATATGACACCTGCCCGACTCATTGCCAAGCACCAAATCCAAAATGGTTTCTCCCCTCGTCGGCCTGTCAACGTACTGAGTTAGGAAAACCTCCTGAACACACCTTACAAAAAAAAGTTCTTTCCAAACTATCTGCTTGAAGGAGCTTCCAATCAATATTGGGAAAGTTAAAGTCACCCATTACAACAACCCTACTACATTCACACTTTTCCAGAATCTGCCAACCTCTGCTTTCTTCAATCTCCCTGTTCCTATTGGGGGTGGGGGGTGGGGGGGGGGGCTGTAGTAAACCCCTGAGGTGACTGCTGCCTTACTGTCCCCAATTTCCACCCATACTGACTCAATAGGCAGATTCTCCATGACAATGGCAACCTCTGTAGCTGTGATACCCTCTCTAATTAGCAGTGCTACACCCCCTCCCTATTTTTTTTTAATGTTCTAAATCCTGGAATATCCAGCAACCATTCCTGTGCCTGAGAAACCCACGTCTCTGTTATGGCCACAACATCATAGCACCAGGTACTGATCCATGCTCACAGTGGCACAGTGGTTAGTACTGCTGCCTTACAGCGCCAGAGACCCGGGTTCAATTCCCACCTCAGGCGACGGACTGTGTGCAGTTTGCACGTTCTCCCCGTGTCTGCGTGGGTTTCCTCCGGGTGCTCCGGCTTCCTCCCACAATCCAAAAGATGTGCAGGTTAGTTGAATTGGCCATGCTAAATTGCCTGTCGTGTTAGGTAAGGGGTAAATGGATGGGTTACGCTTCGGTGTGGACTTGTTGGGCCGAAGGGCCTGTTTCCACACTGTAATCTAAACTAAACTAATCACTTTTATTCCTGATACTACTTGCATTAAAGCAAACACACTTTAACCGATTCCTTGGTTCTTTCCCAGGAAATTCCTTCCCACTGGCTAATGCTACCTCTTGCCATTGCCTCATCTCCATTACTTCTCACCTCTGGTATATAGCACAGATTCCCACAACCCTGCAATACAATTTAAACCCTCCTGAACCACTCGAGCAAACCTTGACCCAGGACATTGGTCCCCTTCCAGTTCAGGTGCAACCCGTCCTTCATGTACAAGTCCCACCTTCCCCAGAAGGCATCCCAATTATATACATATCTGAAGCCCTCCCTCCAACACCAGCTGTGCAGCCATGTGTTAAGCTGTGCCCTCTCCCCTGTTCCTCGCCTCGCTATCTCGTGGCACCGGTAGTAAACCTGAGAACACTACTCTGTTCGTACTGCTCTGCAGCTTCCACCCTGACTCCCTGAAATCACTTTTTTATATCCTCAATCCTTTTCCTGGCTATATCATTGGTGGCAATATGTAACACGATGTCTGGCTATTCGCCCTCCCCTTTCAGCATCTTATACATCCGATTGGAGACGTGCCAGATCCTGGCATCAGGGAGGCAACATACCTTCCGGGAATCCCGATCCTGTCAATTCTCCTAACAATCGAGTCTCCTACCACTAGCACTTTTCTCTTCTGCCCCCTTCCCTTCTGGGCCACAGGGCCTTCCTAACATATATGGTCACTTACTTTCCTTCCCGGCAGCTCCTCTGGTCCGCGTCACTTCCGCTGCTGCTCCCACTCCGACTGTGGAGGAAAACCATTGCTGGTCACTACCGGTAAGTAATTCTAAAATCTCCCTTGCCTTAGCTGTAGCCTTCCTGGTTCACCTTACCTTCGCTGTTGCTTCCCCTCAAAAAAAGGTGGGGAGATTCCTCCTAATCTCCATTATGTTCCATTTACTTCAGATTCCTTGATACCATCATCAGTCAAATACTGCCTTGTTATCTGGGTCAGTCACTCTTACCTAGTGTTCATATATTTTATTGATGTCAAAAGTCACAGTGTATGTGTGCGGTGTGTTTCCTTCTCACAGAGGGGAGTGACCATCGGGAATTCTATATCCCAGAGAGGTTGGGGTGTTAGAACATTGAGATAGTTGGAAGTTAGGGATGGATGGATGTTTGACACGGCAGGTCCTGCAGGAGGTGGGGCCTACAGCAGATCAGCCATGATCCTATTGAATCTAAAGGCAGGCTGTAGGAGCTGAATAACCTACTCCTGCTTCTTATGTTCTTGCATTCTGTTATTGGAAGTTTCATCATTGTTATTTACCTGGATGTTTTGTGAAGGAATGTTGTAATCAAAGAGACCAAAGGATTTTGTGAGCAATATCTGGGAACAGTATGGAGGCTGTAATCACTGTGAATCTGGGTCAACAACATGACTAATAAATAGAGACAGGGTACTTCTGAAAAGAGAGAGGCGGGGACTGTTTCACAGTAAAACCCACAGTAACACCTCACTACCGAGGTTAGAGAGTCATTCCTGAAGAAGGGTTCATGGCCGAAACATCGATTCTCCTGATCCTTGGATAATGCCTGACCTGCTGTGTTTTTTCAGCAACACATTTTCAGCTCTGATCTCCAGCATCTGCTGTCCTCACTTTCTCCTCGAAGATTTTAACCTACTGCGAATCCTCTTGTAAGGATGCCTTCCTTGAAGAAGCTCTCTTCCTCCCTCTACAAGGATTTCAGTGAGTCCCTCTCTCACTGCACACCCCAGGTCATTCCTGAAGAAGGGCTCATGCCTGAAACATCGATTCTCCTGCTCCTTGGATGCTGCCTGACCTGCTGCGCTTTTCCGGCAACACATTTTCAACACACGCTCTTTTCCCAAGAATGATTTCACACCAAATCATACTTGACTGTATTCAGGGGCTGAATGGTCTCATCGATTTCTGTGCACCAGGTAGTATGAGTAAGTGATCTCCAACTGCTCGTGTGTAGCCGATTGAGGGGCGCAATGCAATGGGGCAAAGTAGGACTGAGGAACAGGAGTCGGTCCCTGCCCCACCAGGCACTAAGGTTGTGGGTGATCAGAGTGTGGTCTGCAGTTCATTATCCTTAAGTCACTTTCCCGTCAAATATTTAACTAACACACCTTTGAATAAATGCAAACACACAGGTACCACTAACCTGGGGGAGGAGAAATTAACACTCAAATGGCCTTTTGAGAATTTCTCCTTATCCCTGTTCCTAACGAGGTTAGAGAGTCAATGCTTCTTTTTCTATTGCCTCTCCTCTAGACGTCAGTCTAACTAAGTGTGTAATTTGCTAAATGTTATCCATCTCAGACTGGGTCAGGTTCAGTGTTAGGACAGACAGACAGGTTTATTAAATTTGTTAAAATAACTAACCTAAAACCAAAGCAAATTTTAGTCGAAATACGATGGTTTCATAAATGATATAGAGTTTGAACATTGACAATATGTACATCAACATTTATTTTTCTATAAATTTGAGGCACAGAAATATGAAAACAAAGACACACGCATACACGCGCAAACACACACACACACGTCTGAAGGCAAACAGAAAAAAAAATGAAACTCTGCAGAATATTAGTTCGAAAGAACTTTGTCCAAATAACAGTTAATTTCATAACAATAGCAAAATTGAGAGAGTTTCAATTGTTATTTTGCCTCTGAAGTTATTCTTCCACACAGAAGCTTCTAGCACTGGGGTTTCTTCCCGGAACAGTTGGATTTGGTTGAATTCCCTTTGCTGCAGGCAATGGAGAGATTCCAATGAATCCTTAGCAGGAACCCTCAAAGAGTTCTAAAGTTGGCTGATTGGTTTTCAGCTTGCATATGTTGCTGTAGAGAAGTACAAGTAGAGACGGAGCAATGGCCGATGCTTCTACGACGGGTTGCATTTGCTCCCTCTCTGATCTGAAACATGGAATAATGTGACCCAAACACCAACCTGGACTAGGTAAGGTCTGGTTGAACATTCTCCTGATTGAATTACTCCATCCCTGTTATAATGTGAAGGTATATTTATATATGTCTGCATAATTTTTGTACAATATGTTAAAATCTTCATAGTACCTGAGTATGCTGTTTTCTAAAATTAAATCCTTAGTTTTATTCTCTAATCCTCAGCTATGCCCCAATACACTCTCCTCAGGGTCTTATATGGTTCAATATGAACAGTTCTTATTCTCAGGCCTGAAGTACTCTGACCTTGTAATGGCCATGTGGACATGGACGCGGGATCGGCAAAGGTTATTTTCCAAGGCTGGAGGAGTCCAAACCAGGGGGCAAAGTTTTTAAGTGAGCGGGGAAAATTAAAAAAAACCTGCATGGTAACTTTTTCATACAGAGTGTAGTGTGTGTATGGAGCGAGCTGGCAGCGAAAGTGGTGGAGGCTGGTACAATTACAACATTAAAGAGGCAATGGATGGGGATATAAATAAGAAAATTTTAGGGAGTTATGAGTTAATGTTGGCAAATAATTTTACATCAGATTAGAATATCTGGTCGTTGCAAATGAGCTGGACTGAAGTTTCTGCTTCCGTGCTGTATGACACTATGATTCTATCAGGCCTTCATTCTAGCAAGGAGTAAAGTGAAGGATCTGTGAAAAGCTTCTAAAACAATTGCATATCTTTTCTTTCAATTTCAGGGTTCATTACGACATACAATACATTCGATATAGTCTCAGCATTGTCATGTACAGATACAGTAAAATATCCCGATGATTAAATCAGATAGCCTTTGTATGAAACAGCATCATTCAATACACTTCCCTAATCTGCTGACTAGGATTATATGGCTCATGTACAGAGACACAAACATCCCTCTGTACCAATGCGTTCTGCAATGTTCTCTCCATTTAAGTAGGTTACTGTTATTTTATCTGTTCTGAGCACTGACTTCCCTTAGCCCTTGTTATACTGTTTTCTGCCAAAACTTTGCTCACTAATTTCCCCTGTCGGTATCCCATTGCAGAGTCTCCATATGCTCTGAAATGACTGTCTTGGTAAATAAACTAATTGAGCTCCAATCCAATCAGTCACCTCATCCAAGTCATTGGTATAGATTGTAAATTGTTGCTAATGTCACACTGATCCCTGAGGCATTCCACCAAGTTACAACTTTACAACCTGAATATAAAAATTTATCCTGAATGTTTATTCCCTGATAGTTTACCAGGTTTCCCCTGTTGCTGGGCAGCAAGCTAGAAAGGTAGGATGGCCTCATCCTACACTGTGTAATGTACTTAGCGGGCTGAATGACTTCAATCTATTCCCGTGTAAATCCTTAGAGGGCAAAATGGTGTCCGCCTGTCTCATTATAACGATATTGACTGGCTGAATGGGACCTTTATTTACCTCTGTAACAGTATTGAGTGGTTGAGAGAACAACCTATGGGTTAGTGGCAGCAGCTGACCATTCAGCCCCTTGAGCCTGCTGCACCATTCGGAATGTGCATTGTTGATGTGATTGTTACTAAACATCACTTTCCTGTCTGTTCCCAATAAACATGGATTCTCTAGTTCATCAAAGTTCTATGGAACTCAAACTTGAGTGTTTTCAGTAACCCAGTCTTCACTGCTCCCTCGGGATGAGAACATCACAGATCGTACAACCCTAAAGAGAAAGGAGCATCCCTGTCTCAGTCTGAAATGGAACGGTCCATATTCTCAAAATGTGTTCCCCTCAAACCAATCACCACTCTTTCGATATATATGGAGTCAACAATTAGAAACAGATATCGAAGACTCAGCGCCTCAAACCTGTCCACATTCCCATTAAATCTCCTAAACCAAATGCTTATCAAATTCACTCTCCACTGATCTCGCGGAAAGACAATTCCAGGAAAGATCATATGAGCAATGAACACTGGAGCAGAATGAGGCCATTCAGCCATCATTTCTGCCATGACATTTGATCACGGCTAAAATATTTCTGAACCCATTCTCCTGCCTTCTCTGACGAACCAATGATAACTTATTAATTAAAAAATGTATATATCTCTGTATGAAAGACTGTGTGTGCCTGTATGTTAGGCTTTGTCTGTGTGTTTGTGTGTAAATGTCCATATATACGTGCGTATCTCTGTGGGCCTGTGTTACGTGTGTTAGTGCTGAAAATGTGTTGCTAGAAAACACAGCAGGTCAGGCAGCATCCCAGGAACAGGAGAATCGACGTTTCGGGCATAAGCCCTTCTTCAGGAATACAAAGGGAGGAAGAGAGCTTCTTCAAGGAAGACATCCTTGCAAAAGGATTCGCAGTAGGTTAAAATCTTCGAGGTGAAAGTGAGGACTGCAGATGCTGGAGATCGGAGCTGAAAATGTGTTTCTGGAAAGCACAGCAGGTCAGGCAGCATCCCAGGAGCAGGAGAATCGACCTTTCAGGCATAAGCCCTGAAGAAGGGTTTATGCCCGAATCGTCGATCCTCCTGCTCCTGGGATGCTGCCTGACCTGCTGTGCTTTCCAGCAACACATTTTCAGCTCTGATCTCCAGCATCTGCAGTCCTCACTTCCTCCTTATGTGTGTTAGTGTCAGTATCTCAGTTTGTGTGTGTACCTCTGTCTGCATCTCTGTGCAAAGTGGTTTTTGAAGTAAATAAATTGAACTTGGAATCAAAGTCTTCTTCCTCCTCTCTCCCCGTCTGTCCCTGTTGTTCATAGAGTTCATAAAATCGCTACAGTGTGGAAACAGGCCATTCGACCCAACAGGTCCACACTGACCCTTCGAAGAGTACCCATGACCAATGCCCCTAACCTATACATCACTCGGCACTATGGACAATTTAGCATGTCCAATTTACCTGACATCCACATTGTTGGACTGTGGGTGGAAACCAGAGCACCCAGTGGAAACCCACGCAGACACGGTGAGAATGTGAAACTCCACACAGACAGTCGCCTGAGGGTGGACACGAGCCCGAGTGCCTGGTGCTGTGAGGCAGCAGTGCTCGCCTCTGAGTTTTGTGATTAGATTCATACACTACCTCCCTCTGCTGGACTACCCACACCATCGGTGGCACATTTTTTTTAACTCTGAGAAGATAATAAATCATTTGTTGTGAATCTGTCAAATTGCATGTCCGTTTGATTTTTCAAATAATATCTTTGGAAGCACAGAGCAGTTTTATCTGATAATAAACAATGTTGTTCCTGTGTCATTACCAATATTACTGGACCTTGTTTGGGACTTTTCAATACTTTCTCACATAATTTTTAAGCATTGCAAGTCACAGAATGAGAAATCAATTCATCTAATCTCCTGACAAAATGGTTCACTCGGAGGCGAGCATTTCTGTTCTGATAGGCCTAAGTATATTTGCAACCCTCCACCTACCAGCATTGTGTGTGTGTGGAAGGGGTGGAGGGGGTTGCGGGAAAGGTGTACGTGTTGATGGTGCTGTCAGTTTGGATGGTGCTGTGAGCTGCTGCCCTCTCTCCCTCCCAGACTGAATCCTCGAAGGTTTTCACCCTCTGCCACTGTCAATGCAGTAGGGTGAGGAGGCTAGCTTTTTGGAGAGATTGTGTCGTTTTAAACACCACAGAGACTGTCAGACCTCCACCCACGCATAGATACCCACAGAGTCAAATACAGACGCACAGGTAAATAGGTGGGGTGGGGAAAATGGATATCGGGCACTCCACCACCCAGCTTCACTTTTTGTGTCCTATTCCAAACTGTTTGTCCTGGAATAGGAGACGGTGAAGGATGGAGTGAGGGTGGGATTGGGTGACCGTGCTGTTAGTGCTGATGGTAGCGTGTCTAGAGGAAATCAGTTAACAGTGTTGTATCCATCCAGTGCTATTAGTGAGGGAGATATAGTAGAGAGGAAAGAAAAAGAGAGAGAGAGAGAGATGGTGCTGCATGCTGGGTTGTGTGTCCAGACCATGCTCACTGTGTCTAGTGGTGTGGCCCCCGCTGGGAAGAGAATGGTCCCCCTCAGTACTAGCCCATCCACCAGAACCACCTTGCCCCTGTCAACAAACCATGGTGTAATTGCCCCTTATCTGCCATGATCAGGATAAATTCTGCAGGGCAGTGCTAACCTGAGAAAGCTTAACAATGTACCCATGTGCCTTTTAAAGATGGCACCAGTGCCAAAGGTCACAGAATACCAAGGGACATGCGGAAGATGGTGATTACCTCCAATTTTGATGGGTGTGAGAATCGGGCTGGTATTGAATGAGAGGGACACCATAGGGTGGGGTGGGTCGTTAATGAAGTGACGCCAATAAGATAGCACGAGGAACCTAGCTCGGCCTCGTGCAGACAATCCCTCTGTCACGCTCAATGAAAATGGCAATGAGACAATTTATTGTTCAATTCAAACCAATGAGCCAAAGACTCTGCTGACCCCAATCCCAGTTACAACGATGCAGCTGCTTGACCAATGCTCTCCATCACAGAGAAGGAGCAAAACGTCACCTTACCCTTGGGAATTATGACAGTGGGGAGGGGGTGGTTTTGATATCAGTGTGGGAGCACTTTATGGCAAGTCATCATAATTCTATTCGTTTTAAAATAGAGATGGAAAAGGATGAACCAAGTGTAAAACTTAAAGTTCTAAATTGTTGAAAACCAGTTTTGATGGCATTAACTAAGAATTTTCCAAATAAGATTGGGACAGATATTCTCAGAAAAGGGGGTCAGTTGGGAAGTGGGAAGCCTTCAAGAATGAGATGTCAGGAGTACAGAGATGTTATGGCCCTGTTAGGGTGAAGGGTAAGGCTGGTACGTGTAAGGAATGCTGGAGGATTGGAGAAGTTGAGGTTATGGTCACGGAAAAAAAGGGAAGCATATGTCAGGTATAGACAGCAGGAATTGAGGGTTGTTTTCTTAATTCATTCACGGGATGAGGGCGTCCCTGGCTAGGCAAGTATCTATGACCCATCCCTAATTGTCCAGAGGGCAGTTGGCAGTCAACCACATTGCTGTGTGTCTGGAGTCACGTGTCGGCCAGACCAGGTAAGAATGGCAGTTTGTTTCCTTCAAGCGTGTCAGTGAACCAGATCGATTTTTCCATCAATCGGAATGGTCATCAATAGCCTCTTAATTCCTGATTTAACGTGAATCACGAGTCGGAAGGCAACAAGAGTATACTTGCGGGAAATTTGGAGCATAAAAAGGGGACATGTGTTAGCTTTGGCAAATAGAATTAAGAAGACTCCAAAGGAATTCTACAAATACGTCAAGGACAAAAGAGTAACTGTGGAGAGAATAGGGCATCCTTTAAGATCAGCAAGGCTGCCTATGTGCAGAATCACAGGAAATGGGGAGGTACTAAACGAATATTTTGTATCAGTATTTACTGTGCAGGAGGATATGGAAGCTAGAGAAATTGGGAAAAAAGTAGTGACATCTTGGAATGTGTCTGCATTACAGAGGAGCTGCTGGAGGTCTTAAAACATGCAAAGGCAGGAAAATATCCTGGCTTTTATTAGATATACACTCGAACTCTGTGGGAAGCTAGGGAAGTGATTGCTGGGCACCTTGCTATCATCAGTAGCCATAGGTAAATTGTCAGAAGACTGGAGGTTGGCTAACGTGGTGCCACTACTTAAAAGATTTAACAAGGGTAATAAGGAAAAGGTAGTGTGCCTGACGTCAGTGGTGGGTAAGTTGTTGAAGGGGATTATGAGTCATTGGATTTTCACGTATTTTGCAAGATTACGACTGATTAGGGATAGTCAACATAACTTTGTGCAAACAATATTGTGTCTCACTGACGTGACTGAGATTTGTTTGAAGAAGCGACTAAAAAGGTTCAGGTAGAGAGGTGTACATTGTCGATATGGACTTCAATAAGGAATTGAATAACATTGTGTATGGTCATCTGTTTAACAAGGTTGGTTCAGATGAAAGCCATTTGTATACAAAACTGCCTCAAAGGTAGGAGGCAGAGGGTGGTGGTAGAGGGTTGCAATATCCTGGCAAAGATTTGCAATGCTCCCCATGCTGTGCAGATAGTCCAGTTTATGGAGTAATCCTCAAGCACGGCCTGCACAGCTCTCCATCTTAGTCGTTGCCTTACCCCAGTTTATAGTGTCTGGGCTGGTTCTGTGAAGCAGATTCAGATTTTGAGGCAATGGACCATTCTAGCGGATCTGGCAATGTCTCAATTCAATGTTTGCTTTCTTGGGATTGGACACACCATTGTCTCACTTATCCCGTTATTCCAATCCCCCCATCTCCTTATCCACATTTTCAGCAAGTTATCAGTTAATTAATTATTTGTGTTGTTTTTCTGTATCTTTCCCTGGCCTTGTCTTTTGACTCCTTCCTAAATCGATTGCTGGCATGGTGAAGCTCAGAACCATTGAAATGGCGTGTGTCAGGCTGGTGCTCTATTCCCGATGTGTCCCATGTGGTACTCCATGGACAGGGGTGTTCCAGCATCTCTGACTCACGTGTTAGAAACTTGGTATGCTCCTGCTCATGGAATGCCTCTGCTTGTCTCTCTCAGTTGATCGTGCGGTCAGTGACACGAGGAAAGTCCTGGAGTATAATTGTAAAGGAACAGGCATCTAACTTGTAGTTGAGTGGCTTCTGACTGCCCCTGTTATTGAAAAGGTAGTGGAGGAGCTAGAGATGAGTTGCTGGTCGTTGAACTGTAAGCTGCGTCAGACGTACAGGGGAATCCTGAGGATTTGCTGACCCAACTCTGGAGGGATCATGGGGACTGCAATTACAGCATTTGTGTCTGTAACATGAACAACAAATGGAGCAAAGGCTGCAGAGAAGGGAAGCTCTGAAAACACGGCATGTGTGTGTGGGAAAATGATTTGCTCTATTGTCTGTGTTCTCGCCTGGACAAGCACACACTCTTACTCTCCCCGTTACATACACTGATGCACACTCTCCCTATCTCTTCCACAAACACACTCACACTCCCCCTCTCTCACATGCGAACTCCACTCTGTCACACGCACGCATGCACACACAGTCTCTCTCTCTCCCTCCCGCTCTCACACACACTCTCCCTCTCACATACACACGATGTCTCTCTCTCTCCCTCTCTCCTTCACACAGACACGCCAATCTCTCACACATACTCACACACACAGCCACAAACGTATGCATATATAAATCTGCAGGGTGAATTTGCATTTGCCAATTTACAGATGCATTTTATTTTGTTCCAAAAAGATACAAATTGTAGACAGTCAGTCAATGTGATATTTTGTAAACTCCTACTTTGTAAATAAAACCAGTCTGCCTCCAGGTGGAAACACAGACAGCATCCAAACAAGGTCTCAGGATTAGAATACATTGTCTGACCGCAAGTGTTAGTTCATTTACATCGATAATACTTAAAGGTATCTCCAGGCAGTGACTTGAAATAAATTCTGCGATTTGCATCTTCATTCTAACTGATTAAGTATTTAACAGCCATCTTAGGTGTGTGGACAGTTCATGTGCATAAGTTGTACAATCCTTTGATCTTTTCATTGTAACTCCTGTGTTTAAGGTCTTCCTCTCTCTTACACTTGATGAATGAGCAGCGCAATAAAACGTTGTGTTTACAAATAAACCCATTGGGCTCTAACTTGGTGTCGTTTGATTTTTGACCTTGTTCAACCCAGTCCAAAACCAATGGCTCCATATTATGGATTTTACTGGTCAGCTAATCCTCTCCCCGAGCAAGTAAATTGTTCCTAACCCCATGTGTTCTTTTCCTGCATATTAATCTTTTTCAAGACACTTTACGCACTGATGTCTGATATTCGAGATATAATACATCGATATGATCTCCATTATCCACCTTGCTTATTAATTTTTTTTAAGGAAAGTTAGTCAAATCATTCAAACGTGATTTATCCTTCATAAAACTATGTTGACTGTGCTGGATTGTGACTTGACTTTGGAAATCTCCTGTTATTAATTCCTTCATAACGGATTCCAACAATTTGTCTTCGATCACAATAGTTTTCTCACTAATTGTCATTCCCGACTGAAGCTGGTTAATCGAAGTCCTTCCATTTCTATAACTTCGATATTGCCTTTCACAATTCCTGTGCAACAGGCACAAGACTGTAAAAGATCTGCTCCAATTGCTGTGTAAGAGACATGAGTGGCTGATTGTACTCATTCTATTCCTGCTTTACACACTCGCTGGGCTGAATGTTCTCCTGGTTTTCTACGTTATAGTCTTGATGGCTTGCATGTCCTGCTTCTGTTCCTGACCAAGCCGCTCAAGATCTCAATGTCCACCTCCTGTTGCTCAATGACAGGTTTGGGGACTTATGGAATCTTCCTGCTCAAATGTCACTTTTCAAGGGCTGAACTATGCAGGCAAGTTGTGTTGCCCACACTGGGTAGCTCAGTGGTTAGCACTGCTGCCTCACTGCACCAGAGATCCTAGTTCAATTTCAGTCTTCAATTTCCTTCCACACTCCCAATATGTGCAGGTTAGTTGGATTGACCTCACTAATTTACCCATAATGTCCAGGGATGTGGAGGCAAGGAGCATCAGTCATGGAAAATGCCAAATTATAACGATTGTGCGGAGTGGGTGGCGGTGATTGAATGGGATGGTCTTCGGAGGATCAATGTGGAGTCGATAGGCCAAATGGCCTGCTTCCACATTGAAGGGGTTTTATGATTAACACCTTCATTGCAGAAATCAGTTGAAGGAACAATCTTTGAGTTCATTCCAACATCCTTTCCGAAGTGAGGAGAATAAATCTGTGTGCACTACTCCAGATGTGATCTCACTAAGATCCTGTACAGCAGCAGCAACACTTTACCAGCCTGCTGTAAGGTTCCCACCCAGAATAGAGCAGGCTCAGCTGTCTGAGAATACACAGCATTGTTGAAAGGTCATTGTCCTCCTCTACTCCACCAGCATGATTGGCGACCTGGTAATAATGTCACAATAAGCTTGAGAAGAACAGGTAAGGTGTGGCGAGATGATATCAATGTTGAGATATCGCCAAACATCTTGCCTGAATCTACCATTAACCTCGCGAGAGCTCACGTCACTCAGATTCCACAGAATTTGGTAAGATGGAGCTTAGCAACAGCAAGAAGATGCAAACAATGATGAGAGTTATATATCAAAATTGTGATACAATTGTTGGGTATGTTACAAAACCGGAAATTGAAATATACACGTTAGTGGGTACTGCAGTAATAATGGATAGCTCCAAGTTACATCTAAAGAGTGTTAACCCAAGTGAATGTTAATGCTGGGAAAATGGATTACATGAGAGTCTATGAGATGGGTTGCTTTAACGATATAATGAGCACCGAACTCGAGATACGACTGTTCTGGAATTGATGGTGTATGATCAGAAGAGCTAATTGAAGAGTTTGTTGTAAAGGAGCTTTTGCGAATAGTGATCTTAATATTTTGAATGTAAATGACATCTGAATACAAAGCAGTTTTTTTCTTATATTACTGGTACATACCCGAGTCATGCAAGCCTTTAAGATACGTGGATAAATTTGGCTTCCGTGAATTTGAAAAGTACATTAAATGATTTAATGAAAGACGGGAAATCTCTGTTATTTATACAAACACTGTAAGGTCAGAGTTGGCCATGCTGAATTGCCCACAGTGTTAGGTGCATTAGTCAGAAGGATTGAGTCTGGGTGGGTTGCTCTTCGGAAGGTCGGTGTGAATTGTTGGGCCGAAGGGCCAGTTTCCACACTGTAAGTAATCTAATCTTTAAAAAAAAACTTAAAATAAATGGCATAAAGAATGGCAAAGACCAGTGGGAAACTAGAAGATTGGGAAACTTCAATGGTCAAAAGAGAGCAACAAAAAAGCTATGAAGAAACATTAGATAGATTATGAGAGTAAACTACGTCAGAATATAAAAGCAGATAGCAAAAGATTCCATAAATACATAAAATGAAAATAGTGGCTAAGCTAAGCATTGGTCATTTAGAGGGTGAGAAGGGGGATTCAGTAATGGGATGTGAGGAAATAACCGAGGAATTGAACAGATATTTAGTCGGTCTTCACAGTGAAGGACACTAATAGCATGCCAATAGTTGTCAAAGGGAGGAAGGTAGGTGAGGACCTGGAAACAACCATTCCCATGAGAAAGATAGTGTTGGGCAAGTTAATGGATCTAAAGGTAGGTAAGTCTCCTGGCCCTGATGGAATGTATACCAGGTTACTAACAGAAGTGGTGGGAGAAATAGCAAATGCATATGTGGAATTTTTTCTAAATTCACTGGACTCTGGACTCTGATGCAGTTCCAGAAGATCGCAAAACAGGAAACCAGACACCACTGTTTAAATAGGGAAATAGGAAAAAAGTGGTCAAAAAGTAGCCTAACATGTGTAGTTGCGAAATGCTTCAATCTGTAAGTAGGACACAAATAGCACGAACCTAGATAGAAATTGTCCCATTTGACAGATACAGCATCAGTTCGTCAAAGGCAGATCATGCTTAACTAATTTATTGGAAATGTATGAAGACATTATGACCAGGGGGAACTCAGTAGATGTGGTGTACCGAGATTTACAACAGGAATTCGACACAGTGCCGCCAAATAAAAAAGCTGCTGCAAAAGGTAATGGTGCGTCACATTACGGGTAATGTATTAACATGCATAGAGGATTGGTTAACTAACAGGAAACAACGAGTGGGAATAAATGAGTGTTTTTCTGGTTGTGGTGTGCCTCTGGGATCAGTCCTAGGACCGCAATTATTCACAGCTTACATGGACGATTTGGAGTTGGGGACCACTGTAGTGTCTCAATGATTGCGGATGATATGAAAATGAGTGGCAGAGCAAAGTGTGCAGAGGACTGATAAACTTTACAACGGGACATAAATAGTTTAAGTGAGTGGGCAAAGGTCTGGCAGATGGAGTACAATTATAATTAATGTGAAGTCATCCATTTTGGTAGGAATACTAGTAAAAAAGACTATTATTTACATCGTAAAAAATTCAGCATGCGTCTGTGCAGAGGGACCTGGATGTCCTTGTGCATGAATCACAGAAGTTGGCCTGCAGGGGCAACAAAAGGTTATCAAGGCGAATGGAATTGTGTCCTTCATTGCTATAGTGATTGAGTTTAAAAACAGGGAGGTTATGTTGCAGCTGTACAGGGTGCAGGTGAGTCCACACCTGCAATACTGTGAGGAGTTTTGGTCTCTCTACTTGAGAAAGGATGAGCTGGCACTACAATGGATGCAGAGGAGGTTCCCTCGGTTGGTTCCGGAGTTGAGGCAGTTGGCTTATGAGGAGAGACTGAGTGGACTGGAATTATATACTGATTGGAATTTGAAATAATGAGAGGGATCTCATACAAACATATGTGACTCTGAAGGGAATAGATACAATAGAAATAGGGAGGATGTTTCCAGTAGCAGGTGAAACTAGGACAAGATGGCTAAGTCACAAAATTAGGTGGAGCAGATTTAGGACTGAATTGAGAAGGAACTTCTTGACTAAGAAGGTTGTGAATCTGTGAAGTTCCCTGCCCAGTGAAATAGTTGATGTTTTGTCATTGAATGTTTTTGAAGCTCAGGTAGATTTTTTTTTGTGCAGTAAAGGAACAAAGGATTATGGTGAGCGGGCGGGTAAGTGGAGCTGAGGCCATGAAATGATCAGCCATGACCTTTGTAATGCTCCGAGTTCTTCTGTAACGGGTCAACATGAAATGGGAATCATACTTGATCAACTGACTGGTTGATACATATGGAGAAGCAATGCATGCAGAGCATTTGGATTTTTAGAAAGATCTTGGTACAAACTGTGGCCTAGTGTGCAAAGCCAAATGTTACAGGGTTGGGGCTAAAATATGAACACGGTTTTATAATAAGAGAGCTGACAGGAAACAGTGAACAGAAATCAAACAATATGTTTTGAAGTGGAAGGATCATGGCTTGTCGCAGGGATCGGTGCTTGGGCCTTTGCTGTTCCCAATCCGTGTCAAACACTTAATTGAGGGAATCAAATGCAATACTCCCAAGTCTGCTGCAAGCACTAAATGAGGTAGGATTGTGAATGGCAGAGGAGAATGTAAAAAACTCCAATGTGATTGAGACGAGTGGAGTGAATGAGCAAATACGTGGCAGATGGAGAGCAATGGAGGTGGATGTGACGGTTTGTACTTTGGTGGGAATAGTAGAACAGCAACCTAGCATTTGAAAAGGGATGAGTTGAACCATGTTGATCTTTAAAGGGATTTATGTTCTGTTTTTGTTTCCTCTGTGCAAACCTCCGAGGCCCATGCAAGGCAGTGAGTTCTGAACCCAGAAACCAATTCTGAGAATGGTATTGGCACGCTGAGCAGTGTACACTGACCCACAGTGTGCAGGTAGCTGTAACATTGAAAAAGGATCTGGATCTCCTTGTACACCAGTCACTGACAGCAATAGTGCAGGAAAGAAAGCAGTTAGGAAGATAAATGCTGTGTTGACCTTCATCTCAGGGGGATTTGAATCCAGGAGTAAGGGTGTCTTACTAAAGCTGTACGGGGCCTCGGTGAAGGAGGCCCAGGACCTCCATGTCCTCGGCAGAGTGGGAGGGGGAGTTGAAATGTTTGGCCACAGGGCGGTGTGGTTGACTGGTGCGGGTGTCCCAGAGATGTTCCCTAAAGCGCTCTGCTAGGAGGCGTCCAGTCTCCCCAATGTAGAGGAGACCGCATCGGGAGCAATGGATACAATAAATGATATTGGTGGATGTGCAGGTGAAACTTTGATGGATGTGGAAGGCTCCTGAAAGGCATTGGATGGAGGTGAGGGAGGAGGTGTGGGCGCAGGTTTTGCAATTCCTGCAGTGGTAGGGGAAGGTGCCAGGTCGGGAGGTTGGGTTGTTGCGGGGTGTGGACCTGACCAGGAGTCATGGAGCGACGATCTTTGCGGAAGGCGGAAAAGGGTGGGAAGGGAAATATATCCCTGGTGGTGGGGTCTGTTTGAAGGTGGCGGAAATGTCGGCGGATGATTTGGTTTATGCTAAGGTTGGTAGGGTGGAAGGTGAGCACCACGGGGGTTCTGTCCTTGTTACGGTTGGAGGGGTGGGGTCTGAGCGTGGAGATGCAGATGTGGACGAGATGCGTTGGAGGGCATCTTTAACCACGAGGGAAGAGAAATTGCAGTCTCTGAAGAAGGAGGCCAACTGCTGCGTTCACAGAACAGCACCACTCTAATCCAGATTATAACTATTCCTCTTTTTGGGAACTGGACATAGCTGAGTAATTTTCCACATTACCAGAGAGATGTCAGAGTTGTCAGTTTAGGGGAAATGGTATACTGAGAGATTATCCCAGTCAAAAAGTTACAGATTGTGTTTGAATATGATGCTGGTTCTGCTGCTGCTGCTGTGGTCAACAGCACCACATCAGTGTCAGGAATTCTGTATTTAAGAAAGTTCAGAGAGTTACATCATCGAAAGTATTTACAGAGGAGTTTTGACTTGGAAATGAATTGAGTGCAACGAAGAATTAGTGCTGAAAGAGGGATTTGCAGGTCATGGACTCTTAGAGTCATACAATATGCAAACACACACTTCAGCCCAACTCATCCATGCTCACCAGGTTTCCTAAACTGAATTAGTTCTATTTTTCTGCTTTTGGCACATACCCCTCCAAACCGTTCCTATTCATATACACATCAGATTGTCTTTCAATTGTTGTAATTGCACTCACCAATACCACTTCCTCTGACAGCTTGCTACATATAAACACCACTCACTGTGAGAAACAGCTTCCCTTAGATCTATTTTAAATATCTTCCCTCTCACCTTAAACTTATCCTCTCTGGTTTTGGACACCACCACCCTGGGGAAAAGGTCTTGTCTATTTATCCTATTCATGCCAGTCATGATTTTATAAAGGTCACCACTCAGCTTCCTATACAAAAAGGAACAAAATCCCTGCCTCTCCATATATCTCAAAACCTCCTGACTCCGTCACGTCATTTTAAATACTTTTGTCCCCTTTCCAGGTTATAGCATCCTTCCTGTAGCAGGGTGACAAGAATTGAACTTAGTACTCCAAATGTGGCCTTAACATTCTCTTGTACAGCGCAACATGATGTTCCATTTCATTTAGTCAGTGGTCTGACTGATGAAGATAAGTGTGCCTAATGCATTCTTCACTGCCCTGTCTACCTGCGACTCCACTTTCAAGGAACTGTGTACCTGCATCCTGGGTCTCTCTGTCCGAATACACTTCAGAATATCCTACCGCTAACTATATAAATCTTGCCCTAATTTGTCAAAGAAAATGCAACACCTCGCATTTATCTGCATGAAGCTCTGCCTGCCAATCCTCAGCACACTTTCCCAGTTGATCACGATCTCATTGTTCGCTAAGATAACCTTCTTCACTGTCCACTATTAACACCGATTTTGGGGGTTTTGTCTACGAACTTACTATCCATGGTTCCTATATTCTCATCCAAACCATTTACAAAAACAATGAACAGCAGCAGGCTGGTCCTTGTGGCACACCACTGGTCACAGTCCTCCAATTTGAACAAGACATCTCTCCCAGCACCACCTACTACCTAGTGTCAAGCCAATTTTATATCTAATTGTCTAGCGCTCCCTGATCCCCTGTGATGTTACCTTATTAACCAGGCTACCATGAGGAACCTATTTGGGCCTCACTAAGGTCCACGTAGACAACGTTTGCTGCTTTACCTTTATCTATCTTCACAATCACCTCTTCAAAAACTGAAATCTCGTTTGTGAGACATGGATTCCTAGATACAAATATCCCTAATCAGTTCTTGCCTTTCCAAATGCATGTAAATCCTACCTCGTATAATCTCCTACCAACACTTACCCACGCTTGACATCAAACTCACTGGTGTGTAGTTCCCTGGGATTTCCTTGCAGCTTTGTTACACATAATGTAACCACATTTGCTGGCTTCCTGTCCTCCAGCACCTCAACTGTGGCTGTCAATGATACACAAAAGAAAGTCAACAGAACTGCACATTTCGTAAGCCAGAAACTAAGACAGAAATGTGCTGGCAATGCTCAGCAGGTCTACTGGCATGTGTGCAGAGAAATCAGAGTTAATTGTTACAACGCGGGGTAAACTCCTCCGCCCCCACAATCCCCCCAACCCCCGCGCTAATTTAAACTTGCAGCACAGTAAAGATTTAACCCGTGCTGTAATCTAAAAATTCGGAAGGCCAAGAACCATCGTAAAGGTCACTATTTAAAGTAAAAATCAACAACTTTAAAAAAAAAATCTACGAGAGAATAGTTAACTAACATCTATTTGCAACTTCTTTCTCTGACCTATCTTTTACATTCTCTTCTACAATACTGGTCCGATAACCTTCCCCCCTCCCCCCATCCAGCTGTCGAATCTTCTCGCTGTATCCTCCTCTGTATTCTTTTCTTCTCCTTAGAGTTTCTGTTTCACACGTCATTGATAAATAAAGGGGCATGTTGGAGAGCTATTCTCCGGGTAGTCTGCAGATGGCGGTGGTGTGGCAGGTCTCCCCCAACGTTTCATTTTTTTGGCTTTATACCCCAAAGCAAAGGGTCATTTCATTCTTTTTAATTTTATCAAAATGCAAAAATCGAATTCCAGAGTAGTTTAGTTTCTTGGGACATAATTTAAACTGATTGATAGAATTTAATTTTATTGTTGTCTCATAGCATTCCAGGTACTGCCAGCTGATGGACCAAATGTTACTTTGTAAATTTTCCAGAACACACTGTGCTTGTAAATCCTTCAACTCTCTTAAAAGTACAGTTCCCTTTACACGTTCATAACACCTACCCTCTCAAAAGAACCATCATAATGAAAACACGGTCTCATTTGTTTTTCTAATTTTTAAAACACATTACCATAGCATACAAGTAACTTAAATCTAAGTTCACCTTAACTTCTTCCCATATACCTATATTTAATATTGGTAAATATAAATCTCGTTTAAAGTTTATCAGTTAAATATGTGAGAATGCATCTGCGATTACATTCTTACGACACACTGCATGTACAATTTTAAAATTAAAAGTCTGTAACATCAGACTCCAATGAAATAGTCTTTAAAGCATTCAAAGAATGTAAGCAGGTTGGGGTCCACGTACACGACTGTCTCCAACACGCTGTTTGTGAATACACATTAAAATGTCATAAGGTTAGTATCAATCTCAATAGTTCTTTCCCAATCGTGGACTATTTTCTCTGGTGGATGTCGAGCTTCTTTGAAAAATACAATCCCATCTCATCGTCCTGTAGCAGTATAGCTCCAACTCCTATGTCACTAGCGTCGATGGCAACTTTGAAAGCTTTCAAAACGTTTGGTGTAGCTGAAACTAATTTGGTGGCCAATTTTTCTTTTTATTGGTCGAATGCCTCCTGGCATTGGTCTGTCCACTAAAACTTTGTGTTCTTCTTCAGCAAATCGGTTAACGGTTCCACTGCACTGCTGAAGTTTGGAACAGACTTCCGATAGAATCCATTGACTCTTAAGAAGCAAAGCACCTTTTTCTTCGAGGTTGATCGTGGAAATTCCTCGGAAGCTTTTGTCTTTGCGTTCCATGGGATCAACCTTCCATGACCGACATTTTGTCCCAAGAACATCACGTCTGCTTTTGCGATTTCAGTTTTGTTTAACTTTACCACCAGTTTTGTTTCTCGTATTCATTCAAAGAGCTCTGCCAACTGTACCAAGCGATCTTTCCAGGACTTACTAAAGACCAATACATCGTCCAAATGGTCTGCACAGTTTATTAACCAGGTCAGAACTCTGGTCCTGAGTCTTTGGAATGTGTTGGATGCGTTCTTCATTCCATATGACATCACTTTGAATTGATACAGTCCATTTGGCGTTACAATTCAGAAACTGTCTCTGATAAAGGTACTTGCTATTAACCACGCATTATGTCCAACTTGGTGATGTAAGTGACTTGTCCAACTTTCTCGAAACAGTCCTCCAATGTCAGTGTTGGATATAAGTCTGATTTTGTAACAGTATTGATCTTCCAATAATCCAAGCAAAATCATTGAGTCCCATCCGGTTTGGGAAAGAAGATGATCGGCGAGCTCCACTTGCTCTGGCTTGGTTCGATGATGTCCTCATTGAGCATAGCCTCCACCTCCTTCTGGACCCGTCTGGCATTGAGAGGATTAAGCTGATAGAGCTGTTGTGTTATCGGAACAGTATTCCATACGTCTACTTCAGGTACAATGGCATTAGCTCTCCCCAATTATTCTTAAATCTGTCCACATATTGCAATAACAAACTTTTCAACTGCGTCCTATGCTCCCGAGACAGAGAGTTTACTATCCTATCCTTCTGTTCCTTCTACACTTTTAGGCACATCAAAATTCACAACATTTGGAACTGATTTCTAACTTTGTAGGGCAGTAACTAACACTTGTTACTCCAATTCTTTCTCTCCTCTACTTTTCAGTATGGTGCACTCATTTATAAGCCACATAAAGGGGTCTTCGAATGTAGGAATTGGCAACAGAGGTGCTACTTTCATTACTGCCTGTGGCCTACCTATTATTTGGTATGTATGACACGTTTGTCAAAATGTAACCGCATCTTTGTGCATTCCAGGTCAATAAAAATGTTTTTGTCCCTTAGCCTGAGTCTTTCGTACCCCTAGTTGACCTCCCACAGGTAGTTCACGTGCTACCCGTAACACTTCTTGTCTCTATGCCACCGGCAACACAATCTGGTGCATTTCAGCACATTCCCCTCTGCACTAACCTGCCGTAGTCTCCATTTCCATCTTAGGATTCTATATTTCTGAAAATAACCCTCAGGAATATCTCTGCCTCTCTTTCAGAGTACACATCCACATATATATCTTTTATCATCTTGCCTGTCTTTTGCAAATTCCTTCGCCTTTCAGGACTAAACATCTCTGTCTGTTCAGGTTTTCACTGCACCATTACCTCAAACAGGATATCAGCTAACTGAACCTTAACTCCTTCACCTTGTCTTTAGTTTGTGCTTCATGTTGTGACTTATGATAATGGGATCTAGTTACTGGACAGTCTGGGAAAATACTATGATAGTTCTGTTTTAACTACTCAGTTTCTTGGTCTTCCTTTGGCTCCTGCACAACAAGAGGTGTCGCTCCCAACTTGGACCCTGCTAAATCATTCCCCAGAACAAACTGGATTCCGAGAAATGACACTCTGTCAGTCACTCCCACGGTTACTTCCCCAGACTTGAGAAGGCACTCCAACATGATCTTATGTAGAGGAAAGCTAAATTTCTGTCCATCTACCCCACAAATTACGACACTCTCGGGTAACAGCTCAGAAAGACTGCAAAATTGCTAATCTTTTGCTAATAGAAACTGGTTGGATCCTGCATCTCTCAAAATTATAACTTCTTCTTCTCCCCCGTTGTTTCTGAGTAAACTTTACACACAGAGGCGAATTCTTTATGGAGATTAGGTACAAACTCCATTCCCAGCCTCTGCCTAGGCTGTGCACTATCTTGCAGCTCCTCGGCTTTTGTTGGGGCTTCCTTTAATACATTTAATACAATTACTAATGCCACTGGCTTAGTTTCTTTTACCACATCTTCTCCCATAGTGCCTTTCTTAACAACCTGCACTGTGACCTTACGTATCCCACCTTATGGCAGTGATACAACTTTTCCCAGTGTCTTTCTAAAACCACCGGCACTCTAAATTTCTGTGTCCCACTCTAATGCAGTGAAAGCACCTGAGGCCTCTCATCTACTTTACATCCTCTTGGGAATCGTCTTTAACCTGTGCTAAACTCTTATTCTCTATAGTTTCTTTCATAGTGTAGCATCTCCGATTCTCCCAAATTCGATCCTTGACAGTAGGAAATTCTGGCTGGAAGCTTCTCGTACGCAGCAACCTGTATTCATCTGCTAAGTCTCCTGCCGTTAATTTCTGAACTTTCTGTTCCTCCACGTGAATTCTTATCATATCTGGAAGTGATTGTTTCAAGTCCTTCAGCGGAATAATCTCCATTAGAGCCTCATAGGTCATATCTATCTTTAAAGCAAGCATCCATCTGTCAAAATGCCTGTGTTTGATTATTTCAAACTCAAAATAATACAGACCTGATTACTTCTTTATGTTTCTCTATTGCTGACTATATGATTCTGGTACCAATTCGTGAACACTTAAAATACCTTGTTTGACGTCTTGAGAATCTCTTGACCCCTCATCTGACAGAGGAGAAAATACCTCACTCGCCCTGCCTACCAGTTTAGTCCGAAATAGCGTTACCCATAAATCGTTAGATCACTCCAGATACCTAGCCAATTCTTCAAGTGAGATAAAGAAGGCTTCAGCATCCTTCTCATTAAAATGTTGCAGAGTATTGACATAGTTGCAGAGAACACTACCTTCTCTTTTAATCTCCATCTTTTTAATGTGACTTACGCTGACTCAATCACAACTTCTCAAGTTCAAATTATCTCTCTTTTTGGTCAGCTAAGAACCTTCTCCTTCTCTCTTTTTTTCTCTCTCTCTCTGTCTTCTGTCTTGCTTTCTGTTTCTTCCCTCTCTCTTTTTCTCTCCCTTTGTTTATCTTTAAACTGCATTTTCCTCGATTGGAATTTAAGTGTTTTCTCTCACTCTACTGCACTTGTCTGTGTTTCTGACATACCTTAGTGTTTGGGAAATGCCCGGAAAATTTCAGATTTACTTTTATCCTTGGTTATATCCAAATCTAACTTCTTTGCTAATTCTAAAAGTTTGGCCTTTATCTTTCCTTCCAAGATTTCGTGGCAAATTGGAGAATCATCTTCAAACCCCTCTTAACATTTTTAGCAGCCATTTAAACAAACACAAGTCATCGAAATTAAACAAGTTGTATCACTGACGTTTTATTTAAAGATCTCGGTCACGAACGTGCAAATGTTTGAATATATTTTGTTTTCTTTTCATCCCTCAAATCTATTTAAATCTCAGACTGGAACTGCCTAAACCTGTTCATATCGGGGACGAAAGCCCCCAAGCTGTTACGACACAGGGTTAACCCCTCTTCTAATTTAAACCAGCCACACAGAAAACGTTCACCTCATTTCATAATCTGTTAAATTTCGAGAGGCAAAGATACATTTACAGAGGTCACTATTTAAAGTAAAATTAACAATTTGTTATTTAAGTACAACAGAGAATAATAAAACAAACAACTATTTAGAGCTCCCTTCGGTCAAACGTATCTTTTACCTCCCACTCTACAATGCTGTTCAGATAAAACAAAAAAAGATTATGGATTACAAAAAAAAATCATGTTTCAAAGCCAGTCAGTTTTGTCGATTCTCCTTTGTAGACTTTCCTCTGTAGAGTTTTCTTGGCTTCGATGATCTGCTGTGTAAACCTTTTATAGACAGGTACCTTTCAGGAAGTCCTTCAGCTCGCAGTCTATCTTTCTGGATGGAAATGTGTTGCTGGGAAAGCGCAGCAGGTCAGGCAGCATCCAGGAAACAGGAGAATCGACGTTTCGGGCATAAGCCCTTCTTCAGGAATGAGGAAACTTTGTCCAGCAGGCTAAGATAAAAGGTAGGGAGGAGGAACTTGGGGGAGGGGCGTCGGGAATGTGATAGGTGGAAAGAGGTCAAGGTGAGGGTGATAGGTCAGACTGGGGTGGGGGCGGAGAGGTCGGGAAGAAGATTGCAGGTTAGGAAGGCGGTGCTGAATTTGATGGATTTGACTGAGACAGGGTAGGGGGAGGGGAAATGAGGAAACTGGTGAAATCCGAGTTCATTCCTTGTGGTTGAAGGGTTCCTAGCCGGAAGATGAGGCGTTCTTCCTCCAACCGTCGTTTTGTTGTGGTCTGACGATGGAGGAGTCCAAAGACTTGCATATCCTTGGTGGAGTGGGAGGGGGAATTGAAATGTTGAGCTACAGGGTGGTTGGGTTGGTTGGTCCGGGTGTCCCAGAGGTGTTCTCTGAAACGCTCCGCAAGTAGCCGGCCTGTCTCACCAATATAGAGGTGTTGCTTTTCCAGCAACACATTTCCAGCTCTGATCTCCAGCATCTGCAGACCTCACTTTCTCCTCATATCTTTCTGGATGTCCTTGGTAGTTCTCCCCCTAAATGTTCAAAATGTCCAGTTTTATACCTCGAAACACTGGACCATTTCATTGCTTTTGATGTCATCAAATATTTCAAACTCAATTTGATTTCAGTGTGTTGGGGCAAAGTTTAAACTGGTCGAATCTGAATTGGATTTCGTTTTGTGGCAACTCAGCTATTGATTTCACAGTCAAATGTTACATTTAACTTCTGTCAGAACACTTTGTGCCAGCTTCCAGTCTCTCTTAAATGTAACATATATCTCTACACCTTCATAACAATAACTTTTATCTGCACTACATAGCTTTGCATAAATTTGATCAACTTAGTAATTTCACATCATACTCTTTTCTGTTCCAAAAATACCAATTTTCTCTCATCCTTCTTTTACCTAAATCCTTCTTTCCAGTTCTCATTCAAATTACTTACAATGTTACTGGTATTCTTCGACAAAGAATTACATTGTGTGTATGTGTATATGTGTGTGTGTCTGTATATAAGTATGTGCTTGCATGAGTGTGTGAATGTGTGTCTATGTGTGTATGCATGTGTGTGCGTATGTGTATATGTGTGTGTATGTGTGTGTGCATTTCGTGAATAATTCTCTGTAACTGGGCTGAGAAGAAAGAATGAGAAGTAATCACATTCCCATACGAAAGAGTAAATGTGCAACGTTTCCAAGCTTTCTGATATCAAAAAAGATGTAAAAACCTCCTTTATTCATGGATTGGGAAAGTGAAAAAATGATGTTCATGGACCGAACAGTAGTAATGTAATGAACCTTTACTGGGATCATTGAACGAACCAAATATTTAGTTTTCTTTTGAGAGTTTAAATTCAGCTTTTGTTTTCAATTCTATGTTGCATACATTTTTATCAATATGCAATCAACATCGATGACAAAACCAGAAGTTGCTGAAAATGCTCAGTAGTTCTGTCATTGTGTCTTGTGAGAAAGCAGATACAACATAAAGGAATGGGTCTGGGTTGTTTGTGTTTTGCCAATAGTGGTCAGCGATGTGCTGGTTAGGTGCATTAGTTAGGGGTAAATGCAGAGTAACAGAGTTGGGGAATGGGTCAGAATGAGTTACTCTTCAATGGGTCAGCGTGGACGTGTTGTTTTAAATGGCCGGTTTCCCCACCGTAGGGATTCTATGATTCTATGATTTCTTCATAAAAAGGGTGGTCGGTGCCTGGATCCAGAATGTCTCCGAGCATGCTCAGTGCATATTGAAGTGGGAGGGTAAACAGACAGCCGTCGTGGTTCACATTGACACCAATGACATCGGTAAGAAGAGTGAAAGGTTGGAAGGTCCTGCAAAGGAAGTTCAGGGAGTTAGGAGTGAGTGTAAAAGCAGGATCTCCAGGATTGTATTCTTGGGATTACTCCCCAAGCACCTGGAAATGAGACAAGGAAGAGGAAGATAGTCGAGTTGAATATGTGGCAAAGAGCTAGTTGGGAAGGAGGGTTTCTGATTTTTGGATGATTCAGATCGCGTACAAAAAAGGAAAGTGTGAACTTTAACTGGAACGGCCCCAACATCCTGGAAAGGAGGTGTGATCGTGCAGATTTAAGCTAATGATACAGGAAGATGGGAACCAAAGCAGCGGGTCAGAAAATGAGCAGAAAGTAAAGGCTTGTCAAATAAACAGGCAGAGCCATTTTAATGACCATGCTGAGGGAAGGAATCATAACAATTTTAAAAACATGAGTTGAAAGTTGAAGTATATGATAGGCTCACTATTATCAGGGATCAGTAAATAAGGATGGAGAGCCTGTGAACGCAAGTATTAAAAGAGAAAGATAAATCAATAGAACTTATGCTAAAAAACGTTTTGAATTAAATTTGTGCAGTATTTGGAATAAAATGAATGAGCTGACAGCGCAAACAGAGATAAGAAATGGCATGGTGGGCATGACTGAAATGTGGTTACTTGAATGTCAGGACTGGGGTGTTAAATGTCCAAGGCTGCTCAGTATTCAGACAAGAAGGAACAGCAGGTAGAGTGCCTGTATTGGTTAAGAATTATGTCAAGGCTTATGTCAATATTAACAAATTATATTAGCACGTGGGACAAAACTGGTGAATCAGTCTGGTTTGAAATAAAACACATGAAAGGAAACCCATTGGTATGAGCATTTCCAGCCCAAAAAACCACTCTCCCCCCTCATAAATTACTTTCAAAGTAAGGAATAGCATGAACCAGGGAATAACGATGGCTTCAGACAAGGGCACAAGAGTGATTATGGGAATATGAGCATGCATATTGACTGGAGTAATCAATTTGGAAAGGGGAGCCTCAAAGAACAATGTGTCGAATATATGACGGATTATTTCTTTGATTAACATGTAATGGAACCAACCTGAGAACTGGCTTTGGTATTACGTAATGAGGAAAGAGTGATAAATCATATTGTAGTACAGGATCATCTTAGAAAGAGTGACCAAACCATGCTGGATTTTCACATTCAGACTGTAACAGTGAAGACAGAGTCACATAGAAGAGGTTTAGCGTTGGTCAATGATAATTATATTGGCCTGAGGAAGGGCTCGGCCTGATGGGACATGTCAAAAAGATTAAAGTGCAGGACATTTGAAGAACAGTGGCAACTACTTAGAGAGATAGTCAAAAACCCCTCAAATAAAGTGCAATCTTGAGTGGAAGAGGAATTGTAAAAACAATCCATGTCTTAACACGGAAAGTTAACAATAACATGGAGGTTCTTGCCTGGTGGTATTATCGCTTACTGGTAATCCAGATAAAGTTCTGGGGAACTCAGATTCAAATGCCGCCATGGCAGATGGTGGAATTTAAATCCAGTATGAATCTGCAATAAGAGTCTATTGATGATAATGAATCCATTGCTCATTGTTGGAAACACCCATATGTTTCATGCATGTTCTTTAGGGACGGAAACCACCATCCTTACCTGGTCTGACCTGTATGTGACTACCAACCCATACAAACTTGGTTGACGCTTAATTGCCCTCTAGGGACAGACAATGAGTGATGTCTAACCAGCGACACGCTCATCCTTTAATGAATTAAAGAAAAATACTTTACTTGTCAGCAAATGGTTACTAAAAACAAAATCAAAGTGGCTACAAAGGAAAATGAGTAGAAAACATAAGAAATAATAAAGAACACTTCTCCGAGTAGACAAAAAGTAACAGAATGCTGAAAGTAAATATTGGCCATTGAGAGGATGAAAATGGCGAGGTAATAATGAGAAACTCAGAAATGGCAGAGGTAAAACCAACATTTCCTATTTTCACAGTGCAAGTTAATTTCTTCCCAAAATATAAAACAACTGCAAAGGATCATGATGGGAGTGGGATGACGAGGAAGAAGATATTAAATGCATTGATGCGATTTTAGGCAGGTCAGACCCTCGGGCTGCAGTCTATCGTATTAAAGGAGGTAACAGCAGCGAAAGTGGATGTGTTAGTTAGGATATTCAAAAAATCTTTGGATTCTGGAACGGTATGAAGTATTGGGAAAGTAATAATGTGGTACACGTATTCAAAACAGGAGATAGGCAAATAATCACAAACTTAAGACCAGTGACTTTAACCTCTGTAGTGGGGACGTTTCTTCAGTCAACCATAAAGTAGGAAAGAACTGAATACTTGGAAAAACAAAGATGAATTAACCATGTCAGCACGGTTTCAAGGTGGGCAGGTTGTGCTTGACATATCTGCTGGGGTTCTTTGAGAATGTAACCGACAAGCTGGATAATGGGGATGCAGCAAATGTACATCTAAACTTCAGAAGGCATTTGACAATGTGCTGCATAAAGGACTGATCTAGAAGGTTAGATCCAAGGGTTGAAGGGTAGAGTATTGAATTGGATGGAGGATTGGCTGACGAACAGAAAGCAGAGCATCAGGATAAATGGTCTTTCTCTGGCGAACAGAAACTAGTGAGGGTTCAGTTTTCAAACCTCAATTGTTTACAATCTGCCCAAATGACCTGGAGGGAGAGACGGAGTGTAGCAACTAAATTCACAGATGTTATTCAACTAGGTTGTTAAACAGGCTGTAATGAGGAGCTAAGAGTTTACAGGTGAATAATGATAGGCTTAGAAAATGGGGCAGATTTCTGTATCTGGCAGACGGTGTTTAATGTGGATAACTACACAGTTGAATTTCCTATCGCCACTCATAACTTCTATTGGTCCATCTACAGTTCTTTGGATTTTATTCACTGTTGGTGGCTGGGGTTACAGGGGTCGAGGGGTCTGGTTGAGGGAGATGCAGGTTGCTCTGTATGTAGGGAACATGACGTCAGTGTGGAGAAAATACCTTGTTGATTATGACAGCAGGCCTGGCAACCAGATGGCCTATCCATGTTCTTACCTCCTGATGTTTAATTGCCTGGAGTAATCCACATCGAAATGTTGCAGTCAGACAGTCAGTCCGTAATTAACATGCCCATTCCGTAATGAAGGGACAAATGACCATTTAGATCAGAAGTAACGACTTGGCAATTCATTTGAGATTTCATGACTATTTGCTGCAACTGCAGGCTGGAACTGGGTGATGGGACAACAAAACACTCAGCATTGTTTCAACTTAATAGTTTAAACATTGAGTAAAAATATTACCTTATCAATTCTGTTCGAAAGTGTCCCCAATCTATATGTTATGGAAAATTTTTTGAATGTATTGTGGGAGAATACAAACATCGGAAAGTTTAGAAAAGGAAAATGTGAAGTGGATATAAGTCTTTTAAAAAGGTCTAGGCATGTCAAGGGAACGGGCAAATATTGATTTTTGGATCATAGTTTGGAAAATGTGTCTGTCGTTGATCACATTGGCGAGTTGAATGGAAAAACAGTGTATTATTTCAATGAACAGATTGCGAAACTGCGGCACGAGGAACAGGGAACCTGGATCACAAAACCTCTGCTTCAACATCACATTTTTCAGGAGGCAATATAAATCGTGAAATATTTTAAAACCAAACACATTTAGAAATATAAAAGTTTTTCTACAGTTTACAGATTAATGGTGAGTCCACTTTCACTTTAAAAGTGTGTCTCCTTATTATTGGGCCTCGGAGTAAGGGGAAGACCTGCTCTCTGTTCACCCTGGATCCCTCATGCTGTTAAACACCTCCATCAGGAACACCTCTCAACCTTCATTGCTTAAAAGTGAAATCAGGTAAATGTGGCCTTTCTTAAGTTTGAGTACACTGTTGCTTGTTACTTCAGAAAGTTATCACATTTATCAGTGTTAAATTTCATCAGCGATTGATCTGTCCACCTGAACAACCGGTTTATACCCTCCTGTACTCTCACACGCTCCTCCTCACTGTTAACCACCAGTTCATCTTTGTGTCATCCACAACATAATTTATCACCCCCCCCCCCCCCAAACCCCATCCTTCCCATTTTGATCATCATCGTTTATGAAGTTCACAACTAAGCCTTGATTTTATCCTGTTCTTCAGATGTTGTTCACAGGGAAAGCATTGAGAATTTCATTCTCTTGCTTTTCCTAATTTGGTGAATTTGCAGCATGATGCAGTTGGGTTTTATTTTACGAGGGAGCCACGAATTTTATTTTGGTCTTGGAGCTGAATTCTCCTTTTATACTATGCGCCTCTGTATGTTTTATTAATTTAGCTTGTACGTAATTAGTACTGAATTAGATTGTGGTGACTTTCACTGCAACATTTGTGTTCTACGTGGTCCTGGATAATTTTCATTGTATCGTTCCCTGCAATAGGCAGAGCTGAAGAAACTTTCTGTCTACAAAGGACAATAGACTTTAGGTACATGACTAGGCCATTCCGCCCTTTGAGCCTGCACTACCATTCATTATGATCATGGCGGATCATCGTCAATCAGTATCTTGATCCTGCCTTATCTCCATAACCGTTGATTCCATTATCCTTGAGAGTTCTATCCAACTCTTTCTTAAACGAATCCAGAGACTGGGCTTCCACTGCCCTCTTGGGCAGAGCATTCCACACAACCACCACTCTCTGGGTGAAGAGGTTTCTCCTCATCTCTGTCCTAAATGGCCTACTCCTTATTTTTAAGCTGTGTCCTTTGGTTCGGGACTCACCCATCAGCGGAAACATGTTTCCTGCCTTCACAATGTCCAATCCTTTCATAATCTTAAACGTCGCAATCAGATCCCCTCTGAGTCTTATAAACTCAAGGGTATACAAGCTCAGTCTCTCCAGTCTTTCAACATAAGGTAGTGCCACCAGTCCAGGAATTAACATCGTGATCCTACGCTGCACTCCCTCAATAGGCAGAGTGTCTTTCCCCAAATTTGGAGACCAGAACTGCACACAGTATTCCAGGTGCAGTCTCACCAGGGCCCTGTACAGCTGCAGAAGAACCTCTTTGCTTCTATACTCAATCCCTCTTGTTATGAAGGCCAGCATGCTAATAGCTTTCTTCACGACCTGCTGTACCTGCATGCTTGCCTTCATTGTCTGGTATACAAGAACACCCAGATCTCTTTGTACTGCCCCTTTACCTAATTTGACTCCATTTAGGTAGTAATCTGCCTTCCTGTTCTTGCCACCAAAGTGGACAACCATACATTTATCCACTTTGAACTGCATCTGCCATGCATCCATCCACTCACCTAACCTGTCCAGGTCACCCTGTAATCTCCTAACATCCTCTTCACATTTCACCCTGCCACCCAGCTTTGTATCATCAGCAAATTTGCTAATGTTACTATTAATATCATCTTCTATATCATTAATATTAATTGCAAAAAGCTGCGGTCCCAGCAATGATCCCTGCGGTAAACCACTGGTCACCGCCTGCCATTCCGAAAGGGAGACAGACACAAATTCATAATCTTTTTTGAAAGAGCTGGAGTGATGAGATTCAAACAAATTCTATATATAGACTCAAAGCATGAGTTCACGTCATAACGGCAAGTCCACCTTGAATTGGAAATGCTTTATTAAAACATGCACCAGTTTTCTTCATATTGTAAAAACAGTTTCAAAAAATGTTCTTAGAACGGCATGGATCTTACAGCTGCTCCTGGGATTGTAGGCGGTTAAATATTTAATGTAGTCGTTTTTGCATTTGATATTATAGTTTATTAATTTAACATTTTTTTTTCTATTTTGTTTTATTTATGATCAAAAGCAAACTCACGAATTTCTTTCAAACAAATACTTTTAAAAATAACTTCTTAAGGGTGGTTTACAAAAAAAGGAAAAAGTCCATTTATGTTTTAAAAGGTTTCTTTTATCACACTGCGAGCTTTTTTTTTGTTTTGTAAAATTAATCAGTTTCTCTTTTTTTTAAATAAGGAGTTATACCTTTGTTCCGTAAAGTCCTACACATTTTCAGTCTCCAGAGAAGACGATTTTCTTTTCTGAGTTTATTGAAGAGGAATATTTTTATTCATTTAATTAGCTAAATGGTTGATTTTGTTGAATTTTTCTATGTTTGATACGCATATGTATATATTTTTCAATTTTAATATTACTGACTAAGCAATGAAAGTTAACATAAGGTGTCATAAAAATGTGCTGCTTTTGGCATAATATTATTAAGGTCACATATAAGGGACAGAGAGGATGGCTGGAAGATTTAGAAAGTTGACAGTGAGAATCTTTTTCCACGTATGGACTCAGCTATTACAAGGGGGCATAGCTTTAAATTAAGGGGGGGTGTAGGTATAGGACAGATGTGAGGGGTAGGTTCTTTACTCAGCGAGTCGTGAGTTCATGGAATGCCCTGCCATTAGCAGTAGTGAACTCTCCCTCATTATGGGCATTTAAGCGGGCATTAGATAGGCATATGGAGGATAGTGGGCTAGTGTAGGTTAGGTGGGCTTGGATCGGCGTAACATCGAGGGCCGAAGGGCCTGTACTGCGCGGTATTCTTCTATGTTCTATGTTCTAAAGTAATGTTATTCAGCAAATCAGTCATATAGATGTGTGAGTGTCAGGAAAGTTAAGAAGGTAGTTCAAAATTCTCCGGTGGCTATTCCTCTATCAAAATGATTTTCAGCTTTACGAACAGCAGAAGAAAAATTGTCATTCTGAGGAAAATGGAAGAGCAATCAACTATTGGACACTTGGAATTATTCTTATGTTTAGCAGCGTTTGAGAAGGGTTTGTAGAATTATTGCTTCAGTGGGCTTTTCTATCAGGGGCATCAACAGGAGATTCTGGGGCAGTGACCGTTAATTTATGATGGTTTGTTGCTTTCCCTTTGCGAGGATTAAGAACGTTTCGAAACATTTCAAGCACGTTGTTAAAGGTGAGATTGAGTAGCCAAACATTATTGTAGATACTGGCAGGAATGACATTTTTTCGGGAAAGGTGAAAGCATTATAGATTGAACTTAAGAGGTGAGGTAGAGTATTTTTAAAAAAACTTTAAAGCAATACTTTCTGATTTACTCCCAATGCCAAACTCAGCTGGGAAGGAACAAAGGGTTAAAGGAGAAAAATCAACGGTTGAAGAGCTGTGTTGTTGAGGGATTTAGATTTTTAGGAAATTGGAATCTATTTTAGGATAGAAAAGACCTGTTTAGAATGGATTGGTCCAATCTAAGCTGTAAATCAACGAATACTTTAGCAGGGAGATTTGGTCATTTTATGTAGGGAGACGTTATATTGATAGAGACGGCAAGGGGGATATTCCAAGTAGTAGTGCAAATTGTAGGATGGTTAGAGAAGTTTATGAATATGAAGAGAGCATGTCAATTAGAAAAGAAAAAAAAAACGAGAGAGTCAAGAGTATATTGTAATTCTGAAGCACGAAATTGCATTTATTTCAATGCAAGGAAGGGTTGGTCGGTGAAGAATTTGTCAAATATTTTCACGAAAACATGCCTCATCAATATGCGGATGATTCTAACAGAGAAGGAGCAAAACCATGCCTTCTTTTGTGCAATAGGCAGGGCAAGTGTCTGAAGTAAACGAGGGAATATTTTGGGTATTGTAATTACAACTCTATTAGTTTCATAATGGTTAAGGAAAAGAATAAGGCTTTCATTATTTTTTTTAATTGGAGAACCATAAATATTAATAGCATGGGACAAGGCCTTACCAAGTTTGATTGGAGTAGACTGTTAGTAGGTAAAACGATGTCTGACAAGTGAGAGGCATTCAACAGTCTGACGACCGGAGTTGAGAGGCATTATGTTACAGTTAGAGTGAAGTGTAATGCTGATAAGATTAACCAGCAATGGTCAAGTACAGTTATTGAGCTTATATTCAAGATTCAAAGAAAACCTTACTTTAGATATGGACAACTATATTCAATATAATATCTTAGTCAATATAAAGAGTGTGGGGCATTATTGCGAGAGAAATCAGGAAAGCAAGAAGGAGATATGAGATAACATGGGCAGATAAGTTTAAGGATAATCCAAATACATTGTGCAACCACATTAACAGCAAGAGGGTAAGGCCTCTCAAAGACCATGAAGTATATATCGATGTTTTGAACCCAGGAGATGGGGATTAAAATCATCCCATTCCTGGTGCATCAGACAGCAGCAAACACACACTATTGCCTGCAACTCACATTCATCCAGGTTGAACTCTATCTGCTATTTATCAGTCTATTGACCCATTTCATCAAAATCCTTTTGTATTCTTAGAAACCCTTCTTGACCGTCCACTATGCCACCATAGAACATAGAACATAGAACAATACAGAACAGAACAGGCCCTTCGGCCCACGATGTTGTGCCGAACATTTGTCCTAGCTTAAGCACCCATCCATGTACCTATCCAATTGCCGCTTAAAGGTCACCAAAGATTCTGACTCTACCACTCCCACAGGCAGCGCATTCCATGCCCCCACCACTCTCTGGGTAAAGAACCCACCCCTGACATCTCCCCTATACCTTCCACCCTTCACCTTAAATTTATGTCCCCTTGTAACACTCTGTTGTACCCGGGGGAAAAGTTTCTGACTGTCTACTCTATCTATTCCTCTGATCATCTTATAAACCTCTATCAAGTCACCCCTCATCCTTCGCCGTTGTAGGGGGTAGTGTAATTTTTAAACGGTTAGCTGCATTTTAGTCTTTTCTACCTTATAGTAAACACAAGCAGACACTCGAAACTGGTGCCGGCCCTCCCCCATGTTTTTATGAATGAAACAATTGTAACAGCTTTCCTCGATAGTTGAGAGACTGCCCTTAACCACAGTTGTACAACATCATCCATATAAGGAAAGAACGGGGAACTCGAACACTGATTGGCCAAGTGAATAACAAAATAATCGCAGGCACCAGAACCCAAATAAGGAAAACAGTGGGGAACCCTAGCACTCATTGGTCAAGACAGCAGTAGGAGACCCAGCCCAAATTTACGTGTATATAATGTGTGGAGATTATTATGCATATGTGTGTACCCATGGGGCATTGCACCCGACTTTGCAAAGTTGAATGAAAAGTTTTGGACAGACTCCTCCGTGTCTTTGTTCCTGGGAAGGGAAATAAAAGTGCCGGAGATGGGGCCGGACAGCCGCATATCTCGCACAATTGGGGGCTCCTCCGGGATGAAATAATTATTGCCGGGGGGGGCAGTCTCTTCGGCTCACAGATCTAGCCTGATCACAACAAAGACGCGTCTAGTATATATTTATACTTCTCACTGATCAGCTTGGTCTGTCGGCCGTCGGCCAAGAGAGGATGTGACCCGGCTCATTTAAAAATAATTTTGAATCCTGGAAAAGGAACACACGGACGAGTGCTGGGACGACCGGTTAGTGACTATACACGGGGGTACACACATTTAAAAAGGCCAGACAACTCCGTGCACGGATCAAGGTAAGAGATTTTTTTTTGTTCTTCCTTGTTGGCCGCGTGGTTTTGACGGTCATCTGTGAAAACGCTTTAGGCATTTAAGACCAGGACCGAAGATAAGCCACGGGAAATTGTGGTTTTGACGGTCATCTGTGAAAACGTTTTAGGCGTTTCAGACCAGGACCGAAGATAGACCATGGGAAATCAGACTTCTAGATTTACTAAGGAGAAGTCAGGGAAGACTGCAAATGGGAAAGAAATACCCCCCGATAGTCCATTAGGTCGGAAGTTAAGTCTATGGACGGACAGTAGTAGAAAAAAGGACTTAAAGAAAGAGACCATGATAAAATATTGTTGTTTTACATGGACCAAAGAACCTATCCGCGCCCCTTCGGTAGTTTGGCCCGAGTATGGGTCTGATGAAGACTGGGTGTGTCAAATCCTAAATGTATATGTTAACAGAAAACAACCGTTTAACCCAGAAGAGAGCAAATACGCCGCCGCCTGGTTGGCGGGCGACGGCGAGAGTCCCACACGTCTCTATCCTCTGATTCCCCAAACAGACCCGAGGAAGCCCCAGAAGTCTTGGGACATCCTCACCGACGGTTTGCCACCGTCTGCCCCGCCCCCGTATAAACCACCCGCGCACGACCAGGCGCACGACCAGGCGTCCAGCACGGACCTCCCTCCTGCGACGGATAAATCCGATTCCCAGCAGGCTATGACCAGTGAGGCAGGGACTGCTGGGGGGGGGGGGGGGGCACAGGAGGGGGCGCAGAACCCACCCCAGGCACTAGGAAATCAGTCCGACTCGAGATGCGGAAAGGCCGAGAAGAGGAATTGAGAGCTGGGAGGAGTGACAATATTGAACAGCTGAACCCCTTACGAGAGGTGCCGTTTGGGAACGAACGGACCGGGTTCGTAGTACAACCTTTAAATTCTGGGGATATCCGGCAACTCCGGAACGAACTACCCCGTCTACTGGATGACCCCATCAGTGTGGGAATACAACTGGATCAATTTCTGGGGCCCAGTATATACACATGGGCTGAACCGCAGGCCATGATGAGAATACTATTTAATTACGATGAAATTGTTATGATCCGGAATAGTGCAATGGCCATTTGGGATAGGGAGCATCAGGACGGCCCTCAGCGTGGAGAGCAGAAGTACCCCTTAGAAAACCCCCGGTGGGATCATAACGACGCGGGGGGAACGGGCCAATATGACAGATCTCAGAAGCCTTATAATCAGGGGGATCCGAACCTGTGTGCCCAAACAGCGGAATTTAGCGAAAGCATTCGAAGTCAGACAGAAAAAGGATGAATCCCCGAGTGAGTTTTTAGACCGTTTGCGGGAGTCCATGCGAAAGTATTCAGGTTTAGACCCCGATGGGGAAATAGGCAAGGGCATGCTTAAGGTGCACTTTGTGAGTAAGTCATGGCCTGACATTCAGAAGAAATTACAGAAAGTGGAGGATTGGGCTGAAAAAGATGTTGCAGAATTATTATGGGAAGCACAGAAGGTGTACATTCAGAGGGATGTAATAAGGGAGAAACAGAAGACAAAAATGATGGTGGCAGCTGTACGGGAAGCTTGTAAGTCCACCGGAATGGGGGAGGGAGGTTATGGGGTGGAAAGAGGAATGTCGAAGAAAAGTTGGAGAGGGAGAGAAGCGAGATGGGGCAGAAGTGAGAGAGGAGGATCTTATGGATTTGAGCGGCCTCAGATGCCGGATGTTACCATTGCAGGAAACTGGGACACTTCAAAAGGGATTGTCCCGAGTTTAAAAGGGAAAGAGAAGGGATGTATGAAATGGAGCGTGAACAAATGGATTAGGGAAGTCAGGGGAGGATCGGAACACGGGCCTACCAAGAACCCCTGGTAAATTTACGGGTGGGCCCATTTAGACAAGATGTTACCTTCTTAGTTGACACAGGCGCCGGCAGGTCCTCAATCCCCCTCCATCCTAGGGGGGTTAGCTTCCAAGCTAAAACATTAAACATTTCAGGAGTTAAGGGTGGGGTTTTTAGTGCGAAAATATTCGAACCACAACCCTTGCGGCTGGAGGAGGAGGAGCTCCAGGTGGAACTCCTTCACCTCCCCCATCTTCCCTATGGGTTGTTGGGACGGGATTTGATAGTCCGTTTCGGATTACGAATAGAAGTGGGAGAAGAGGAAGAATTAGCCGTTACCATGTCATACCTTAGTGAGTCCCGATTGACAGAGATAGACCCTAGGGTTTGGGTCGCCAAAGGGAACCGGGGGGGACTCGCAATTCGACCTGTGGAGGTAAAATTAAAGCCCCAGAGCCCCGACGTCAGAGTGCGCCAATACCCCATCTCTTGGGAAGGGAGGCAGGGCCTGAAGACAGTTATGGAAGACCTAATAAAAGATGGTTTGGTAGAGCCCTGTATGTCACGATACAATTCCCCCATCCTGCCGGTCCGGAGGTCAGACGGGAGCTAACGAATGGTCCAAGACCTAAGAGAAGTAAATAAAATTGTCCAAGTACGGTACCCCGTGGTACCGAACCAATGCACTATTCTGGGGCGAATACACCCGGACCACGGCTGGTTTAGTGTTATAGACTTAAAGGATGCCTTCTGGGCGTGTCCCCTGGACAAGGACAGTAGGGATGTTTTTGCTTTTGAATGGGAGGATCCTGATACTGGCAGAAAACAGCAGTACAGGTGGACCGTGCTCCCCCAAGGATTCACTGAGTCCCCGACTCTGTTCGGGCAGATTCTGGAACAATTATTGGAGGGACTAACCTTGTCCCCGGCCCTTAAGCTTATACAATACGTGGACGATCTCCTTTTATCCGGACCCGCGGAGGAGGATGTCCTACTTGGGACTAATGCCCTGTTCAATTACCTAGCTGAGAAGGGGTTAAGAGTGAGTCAGAAGAAGCTCCAATATGTCGAGAAAGAGGTTAAGTACCTGGGACACTTGATAAGCCAGGGACAGAAACGAATAAGTCCGGAAAGAGTGCGGGCAATAATCGAACTGGGCCTCCCAACGACCAAGAGGGAGTTGCGGAAGTTCTTGGGACTCTTAGGCTATTGTCGGTTATGGATAGATGACTATGCCCCCCTTACTAAAGACTTGTACCTAAAACTCATTGAGGAGGCACCCAATAGAATAAAATGGGAGGAGGAGGAGAAAAAGTTAATTGGAATCCTAAAAGAAAAATTGATGACCGCACCTGTTTTAAGCTTGCCGGATTTTAGTAAGACATTTCGTCTCTTTGTGAACTCCAGAAAGGGAACCGCTCTTGGAGTATTGACCCAGGATTGGGGGGGAGAAAGGAAGCCCGTGGCTTTCCTGTCAAAAATTCTGGATCCAGTCTCCCGAGGGTGGCCGGAGTGTGTCCAAGCGGTGGCAGCCACGGCAAAGCTGGTAGAGGAAAGCAGGAAGTTGACTTTTGGGGCCCCCTTGACAGTCACTACTCCCCACCAGGTTAGAGCCATCCTGAATCAGAAGGCCGGGAGGTGGCTGACTGACTCGAGAATTCTGAAATATGAAGCCATATTGTTCGACCGAGAAGACCTCCGAATAGAAGTCGGGGGCTGCCAGAACCCGGCGGACTTTCTTTGGAAAGGGGAAGGGGAGGAGGAACTGGAACACTGCTGTTCAGACATAATAGAGTACCAGAGTAAAGTGAGAGAAGATCTGAGGGACACCCCCTTACATGCAGGAAGGCGGTGGTACATTGACGGGTCGTCTCGAGTGATAGATGGGAAAAGACACAACGGTTATGCAGTCATTAGTGAGACTGGTTGGGAATTAGTGGAAAGTGGACGGCTCCCGAATGCCTGGTCCGCACAAATGTGCGAATTGTACGCCTTGCACCGGGCTTTGCGGAATTTAAAGGGAATAGCCGGGACAATCTACACTGATTCTAAGTATGCCTTTGGGGTAGTACACACCTTTGGGAAGATCTGGAAGGAAAGGGGAATGATAAATAGCAGAGGAAAGGAGTTGGTCCACGAGGAACTAGTAGCCATGATCTTGGAGGATTTGTTGCTGCCACAAGAGATTGCTGTGGTACATGTGAAAGGGCACCAGAATGATGATAAAATAGAGACCCTGGGGAATCAAATGGCAGATGAACAGGCAAAATTGGCCGGGATGGGGAAGGAAGTAATAAACTGCCTGGTAAGGATTCCCCAGATATCCGAAATTGCCGAAGTGCCCACGTTTACTGACAAAGAAGAAACTCTTCTTGCGTCTCTGGGGGGTACAAAGGATAGGGAAGGGAAGTGGACCTTACCCGATGGCCGCCAGCTACAAAATCGACCGTTGACGCGGGACATTATTGCCCGTCTACACCAAGGGGGTCATTGGGGCGCCCAGGCACTGTGTGATGCCTTCCTGCGCCGATATGCTCACCCTGGTCTGTACACGGTAGCCAAGCAGGTCACAGGGGATTGCATCACATGTCGAAAGATTAACAAAAGGGGGCTGCGGCAGCATGCAAGACAAGGGGGTAGGAGTCCGGCCTATAGGCCGTTTGAGTATGTCCAGGTAGATTACACTGAGCTCCCCCCCATGGGTCGCCTGAAGTATCTATTAGTAATAGTAGATCACCTGACAGGATGGGTGGAAGCTTTCCCCACTGCCACGGCAACGGCAACTCAGGTTAGCAAAATTCTACTCGAACAAATCATCCCACGATTTGGGCTACCCGCGCCATTGACTCTGACCAGGGGAGCCACTTCACCTCGACCGTCCTCCAGAATGTAGTGCAAGCAATGGGGATTGACTGGGATTTGCACACCCCCTGGCACCCCCCCTCCTCGGGCAAGGTCGAAAGAATGAACCAGACCATCAAAAAGCAGCTAACCAAACTCACTAGTGAAATCGGCCTGCCTTGGACCAAATGCCTACCCCTTGCCCTATTGCAAATTCGCACCCAGCCAAGGCGGGATTTGGGCGTCTCCCCTTTCGAAATGCTGTTTGGCCTCCCGTTCCATGGTCCGAAGGGCGAACCTCCTGTATTCGAGTCTCGGGATTTGTTTGTGCAAAAATATGTGGTGGCTCTGGGGTCTGCTCTATCTCGTTTACGCCAACAGGGACTTTTGGCACAGACGCCGCCCCTCGAGTTTGCGGTGCACACCGTCAAGCCGGGTCAGTGGGTCCTAATTAAAAACTGGAAGCAACGTACCCTCGAACCAACTTGGGATGGTCCATTCCTGGTACTTTTGACGACCGAAACGGCTGTCCGTACGGCCGAAAAGGGCTGGACACATAACACTCGAGTCAAGGGACCAGTGCCACAACCGACGGAGGACGAACGAACCTCTCTGACAAAGGCATCTAAGGAACAGAGACCCTGACAACAAACTAATCGGACTTTGGCGAGTCTAAAGGAACTGTGCCCTCTGGCTACAGGTGTCGCGACAAAATGTGGTCAATCGTATTGTTAACATGCTATGCCATTATCCTTGGGCTGGGTCATAGTGTGCGTGTTACCCAATTTGGCCTCCGGAAAAAACAAGTAGAGGACCGTGAGTGGTTCTCCATCTCCGTGCTTGCCAACAAGCCAACACAGACATTTAGCTTCGACCTATGTGGGTTGGTGCCCTGCAGGACTAAAAGTGAACTGAATCAAACTAAACGGAACCTAGAGAGAGAAATGGGATTCCAGGGTCAGGCGTTAGTATTACAATTGCATGGTAGGGAAGGCATACATAGGCCTCCAGCCCCCGGGGTCCAGGCTATGGTGTCAGTTGTCCGTGATCCCATCTCTCCTGGACAGGATTGTGGGCAGAATCAGTGCAATCCGCTCTATCTGACCATAAAGAACTTGGGAAACAATGGGGCGAGCCTTAATAGAACAATCCTGGGTATTAGAGTTGGGGGCCAGGCAGGACAGGAGGGGGTGCAGCTGTGCTGCACGTAATCACGGTCATTGAAGCTGAGTCTGGGGGCTCATCCGCCACCGATGAGCAGGGAAAGATTAGAATAATTGAGGTGACGGATTTGGAAAAGACCTTTGAAATAGAAACGGGATACGGGGAGGCGAATGCCTGGATGGAATGGGTCAAACATACTGTGAGGAGCATGAAAAAGAGTGATTGCTACGCATGCACGGGTGCCCGCCCTAACCCTCAGGTGGTCCCATTCCCGCTGGGATGGGAGAAACACCCACGAGCCTTGGACTGCATGATAAGGCTGTACCAGGACCGAGAGGCCTGGAACGACTCCACTTGTCGACCCTTGAGTTTGAAGTTTTCCCCCGTCAGGTCTGAGGGGGCGCCCCGCCCGCCATCATTCTCAGGGGTAACGGGTACGCACCAGGCCTGCGTCTCTCGGACGGGACTACAGTGGGACAACGATGTGGGGACATTTGACAAGTGCAGCGGGTCAATTCGGCTGGTCAATGAAACTACCGGGGGCGGGAATTACTCCCACATTCAAGTGCCTAGGGCAGACCTCTGGTGGTACTGTGGTGGGAGGGTTCTGCGACCGACCCTGCCCCGAAAATGGACGGGCACTTGTGCAATCGTTCAATTGGCCATCCCATTCACCGTGGCATTCGAAAAACAAGAGCAACCCCGTTCCAGTGGAAGAACTGAGAGAGCTTTGGAGACCTCTTTCGATGATAACATATATTTAGATGCCATAGGGGTCCCCAGGGGTGTTCCTGACGAATACAAGGCTAGGAACCAGATAGCGGCGGGTTTTGAGTCGTCACTGTTCTGGTGGGTGACCATCAATAAGAACGTGGATTGGATTAATTATATTTACTACAATCAGGAGAGGTTCATTAATTATACCCGGGATGCAGTGAAAGGAATAGCAGAACAACTGGACGCCACTAGTAGGATGGCGTGGGAAAATAGGTTGGCCTTAGACATGATGTTGGCAGAGAAGGGGGGTGTTTGTGTCATGATAGGCACTCAGTGCTGCACTTCTATCCCCAACAACACAGCCCCTGATGGGTCCATCACCCGCGCCCTGGATGGACTCACCACATTGGCGGACGAACTGGCCGAAAACTCGGGCATCGACTCTGGCCTCACGGACTGGTTGGAAGCTTAGTTCGGTAAATGGACGGGGGTGGTCGTTCCCTTTCTTGTCTCATGTATAGTGGTGGCAGGTGTACTCACTGCCCTTGGGTGTTGTGTTATTCCCTGCGTCCGGGGATTAACTCAACGACTGATCGAAACCGCCCTTACTAAGAGGGTCGTTCCCTATGGGCAGGTTGAACGAATGAATCTCGAGATGGAACAACGTGAATCCCTCTTGGGCGGGGGTAGTATTAGAGACGGGCAGTTTGATGAACAAGCTCGGGAGTTATTAAACGCCCTGGAGAAGAAACTTATGGTTTAAAAATTACAGACCGTAAGAAAAGACACGGGGGATTTGTAGGGGGTAGTGTAATTTTTAAACGGTTAGCTGCATTTTAGTCTTTTCTACCTTATAGTAAACACAAGCAGACACTCGAAACTGGTGCCGGCCCTCCCCCATGTTTTTATGAATGAAACAATTGTAACAGCTTTCCTCGATAGTTGAGAGACCGCCCTTAACCACAGTTGTACAACATCATCCATATAAGGAAAGAACGGGGAACTCGAACACTGATGGGCCAAGTGAATAACAAAATAATCGCAGGCACCAGAACCCAAATAAGGAAAACAGTGGGGAACCCTAGCACTCATTGGTCAAGACAGCAGTAGGAGACCCAGCCCAAATTTACGTGTATATAATGTGTGGAGATTATTATGCATATGTGTGTACTCACGGGGCATTGCACCCGACTTTGCAAAGTTGAATGAAAAGTTTTGGACAGACTCCTCCGTGTCTTTGTTCCTGGGAAGGGAAATAAAAGTGCCGGAGATGGGGCCGGACAGCCGCATATCTCGCACACCGTTCCAACGAGAAAAGGCCGAGCACTCTCAACCTATCCTCGTACGACCTATTCTCCATTCCAGGCAACATCCTGGTAAATCTTCTCTGCACCCTCTCCAAAGCTTCCACATCTTTGCTAAAGTAAGGCGACCAGAACTGCACACAGTACTCCAAATGTGGCCTAGCCAAAGTCCTGTACAGCTGTAACATCACTTCACGACTCTTGAATTCAATCCCTCTGCTAATGAACGCTAATACACCATAGGCCTTCTTACAAGCTCTATCCACCTCAGTGGCAACTTTCAAAGACCTATGAACATAGACCCCAAGATCCCTCTGTTCCTCCACCTCACTGAGAACCCTATCGTTAACCCTGTATTCTGCATTCTTATTTGTCTTTCCAAAATGGACAACCTCACACTTGACAGGGTTGAACTCCATCTGCCACTCCTCAGCCCAGCTCTGCATCATATCCAAGTCCATTTGCAGCCGACAAGAGCCCTCCTCACTATCCACAACTCCACCAATCTTCGTATCATCTGCAAATTTACTGACCCACCCTTCGACTCCCTCATCCAAGTCATTAATAAAAATTACGAACAGCAGAGGACCCAGAACTGATCCCTGCGGAACTCCACTTGTAACTGGGCTCCAGGCTGAATATTTACCATCTACCACCACTCTCTGACTTCGACCAGTTAGCCAATTTTCTATCCAATTGGCCACATTTCCCTCTATCCCATGCCTCCTGACTTTCCGCATAAGCCTACCATGGGAAACCTTATTAAATGCCTTACTAAAATCCATGTATACTACATCCACTGCTCTACCCTCATCCACATGCTTCGTCACCTCCTCAAAGAATTCAATCAGACTTGTAAGGCAAGACCTTCTTACAAGCTCTATCCACCTGAGTGGCAACTTTCAAAGACCTATGAACATAGACCCCAAGATCCCTCTGTTCCTCCACCTCACTAAGAACCCTATCGTTAACCCTGTATTCCGCATTCTTATTTGTCTTTCCAAAATGGACAACCTCACACTTGACAGGGTTGAAGGCCTATGGTTTATTAGCGTTCATTAGCAGAGGGATTGAATTCAAGAGTCGTGAATCCGTGCTGGCTGTCCCTAATCAAGCAGTGCCTTTCCAGATACTCATAAATCCTATCCCTCAGTACCCTTTCCATTACTTTACCTACCACCGAAGTAAGACTAACTGGCCTGTAATTCCCAGGGTTATCCCTATTCCCTTTTTTTGAACAGGGGCACAACATTCACCACTCTCCAGTCCCCTGGTACCACCCCCGTTGACAGTGAAGATGAAAAGATCATTGCCAACGGTACTGCAATTTCCTCTATTGCTTCTCACATAATCCTAGGATATATCCCATCAGGCCCGGGGGACTTGTCTATCCTCAAGTTGTTCAAAATATCCAACACATCTTCCTTCCTAACACGTATCTCCTCTAGCATACCAGTCCGTTTCACACTCTTCTCTTCAACAATACGGTTCCTCTCATTTGTAAATACTGAAGAAAAGTACTTATTCAAGACCTCTCCTATCTCTTCCGACTCAATACACAGTCTCCCACTACGGTCCTTGATCGGACCTACCCTCGTACTCCTCATTCTCATGTTTCTCACATACGCATAAAAAGCCTTTGGGTTATCCTTGATCCTATCCGCCAAAGATTTTTCATGCCCTCTCTTGGCTTTCCTAATCCCTTTCTTCAGGTCCCTTCTGGCTATCCTGTATCCCTCCACTGCTCTGTCTGAACCCTGTTTCCTCAACCTTATGTAAGCCTCCTTCTTCCTCTTTACAAGACATTCAACCTCCCTCGTCAACCAAGGTTCCCTCACATGACCATTTCATTCCTGCCTGACCGGTACATACATATCAAGGACACGTCGTATCTGTTCCTTAAAAAAGTTCCACATTTCCACGACATCCTTCCCCGACAGCCTATGCTCCCAACTTATGCTCCTCAGATCCTGTCTTACAGCATCGTAATTACCCTTCCCCAATTGTAAAACCTACCCTGTTGCACGCACCTATCTCTCTCCATAACCACGGTGAAAGTCACAGAATTGTGGTCACCATCACCAAAATGTTCACCCACTAACAAGCCCATCATTTGTCCCGGTTCATTTCCGAGTACCAAATCCAAAATGGCCTCCCCTCTGGTCGGACAATCTGCATACTGTGTTAGAAAAGCTTCCTGGACACACTGCACAAACACCGCCCCATCCAATCTACTAGATCTAAAGAGCTTCCAATCAATATTTGGGAAGTTGAAATCGCCCATGACTACTACCCTGTGGCTTCTGCACCTTTCCAAAATCTGTTTTCCAATCTGTTTCTCCACATCTCTGCTGCTATTGGGGGGCCTGTAGTAAACACCCAACAAGGTGACTGCACCTTTCCTATTTCTGACTTCAGCCCATACTACCTCTAAAGGCAGATCCCCTCGAACTGCCTTTCTGCAGCTGTTATCCCATTTCTAATTAGCAACGCCAACCCCCCTCCTTTTTTACCACCCTCTCTAATCCTACTGAAACATCTGTAACCAGGAACCTCCAACAACCATTCCTGTCCCTCTTCTATCCACGTTTCCGTGATGGACACAACATCGTAGTCCCAGGTACCTATCCACGCCTTAAGTTCACCGACCTTATTTCTGATACTCCTTGCGTTGAAGTATACGCACTTGAACCCATCTCTGTGTCCGCAAGTATTCCCTGTCAGTGCTACCTTCTTCACAGCCTCCCCACACACTTGGACATCCTGACAAACAGCTAGCCTACTTGCTGGACTACAAGTCCGGATCCCATCCCCCTACCAGTTTTGGTGTCATCCACAAACTTATGACCCATGCCTTTGATATTCTCACGCAAAACATTTACATAAATGACAAACAATGAAGACCCAGAACCAACCTTTGTGGAATACTGCTGGGCACAGGCATCCAGTCCAAAAAGCAACTGCCCACAATTACTCTCTATCTCCTGCTATTGCAACAATTGAAATTGCTGGAGAGAAACCCAGCAGTTCAGGCAGCATCGGAGCAGAGAAAAATCGAATTTACTCTTTTTGAGTCCAACATGACTTGTTCAGAACAGGTTCATCTAAGATTGATACGTTAACTCTGTTTCTCTGCCCAGAATCTGAGTCATCTGTTGCATTTCGCCCTCATTTTGCATTTGTATTTCAGATTTCCACTATCTCTAATATTTTGTTTTTTCTTGAAAGGTCTGGATGTTGGTCCCGGTTATATTTGGACAATATGCTCCATTCCTGTTCCCATCACTTGTGCCAGTGACACATGTATTACACTGTAGTCTGTTTCTTCTTTACGTTCTGAAAATAAATGCGCAGACCTCATCAACGTGATTTTGATGTAAAGGGCCTTTTAGAGACAGCTGCACTTGATGCAAAAATAGGAATATTTAATTAATTATGACATTGTGCGTTTTATGTCTAAACATATCTCTGAACATTTTCAATACGTTTCTCTGAATAATCTCAGCAAAGATGGTTGCCATCTCTGTACCAGCTTGTTTTGAGCTGTATCCTCATTTTTACTCTGCTGTAACTCACAGTAACCCAACACATTTTGTTATCTGTGTCTGTTTTTATTTCTGAATATCCCGTCCAGATAACAACCTGTATAACCTGTGATTACACAGTCTGTAAATAAGATATAATTCTGCACATCACATTTAAAATTGTCCTGTTCTATTCACATTGTTGTTTAGCATTCCATGTAACAAAGGTCATCTGTTATCTTGCTCTGCATTGCATTTCATTCCATTTGTCAGAAACAGTATGGCTGAATACCGGTGACTGGGAAATATTACTGTACACCCCTCAGGTCTCCTCAGTCACTGGCCGCAGCTCTTTCGGTCTCATAGCCATTATCATATTCATTCTGTCACTGACTCATTAATTCATGACTGTTAATTATCAAAGTTATTGTACATTGTTATGGACCAGGCCCGACCCCTCAAAACATTCTTAAGCACGTTGCGCAGACCTTAATGTTGCCATTTGCTGAAGTTAAGTGTATACTGGATATTCCCAGAGTGAGTTAGCTGGTCCGACTGCCGACTTTAAAAAAAAAACAGCATTTATTTACAAAAATAAGGAGTGAAACACAACTAAATGAAAATACTGTACCTGAATAATTAATCCTATCAATTCTGACAGGCAATCTATAATTAATGCTGCTGATCCAAATTACTTATTAATCCCAATAAAGAAACCCCTGAGCACAAAGAGTAGAAATTACTCAAAAATAAGCTTATAGGTTACGAAGTCAGAGGGCTGAAGGAGGGGACAGCATCCAGTTTCAACAGTGACCCTGACTCAACTAACCATCGAACTGAACTGACCCATGCAGCTGGAGAGCTGGCCACATCCCCTTGATTACACCAGTGGTTTTTAAACACATGAAAGCCTTCATTCCGAGACATTATCTGTTAGGTAAAAACGAAAGGACCCAAATAAAGCATTCAATATTGAGACATGTTGGAACATTGGATCATTTAGAACCTCTCTGAAAACAATTCAAAGATAACATAACCTTGTAAAGAGACCGCCTATGTGACTGCTCCCCAGATATACAATTGAATATCCAAAGATGGCTTCGGTTTTCAAAACACCAAAAGTAAAGGTTCATACTTTAAAATTCGCATGTACAATCATTTACTATAAACATACAAATGTGCACAACTCCATCCGGATTCAGTGTGTGGTACTCCCATCATTAAGTGGCTCCATTTGTCACTCAAGTCTCAACAATGCATTGGCAATCATGTTTTCAAGACCTGCCCTGAGCACAATTTTCTAATTGAATGGCTGTAACAACAGGCTCCAGCTAAACAGTTCAGCACTTTTGTCCTTAAATGTCTCCAAACAAATTCTCAGATACGTTGCTGGTAGTATAAACACTGAAATATTGTAGTGTCAGCACAAAGCTCACAATGTCTTTCTCAACTGGTGAATATTTCTGCCAATGAATGTTCAACCTCCCTGGAGAAATACCCAGTTGGTCTTTCTCTCTTGTCATCATCTTCCTGCAAGAGCCCAGCACCAATATCCACATCACTCGCAATTAAAGCCATCTTGAATGGTTTTGCATAATCAGGTGTGGCTGATCTCGGGACAGTTGTTAACACATATTTCATGTCAAATGCCTTCTGACAGTCCTCTGCCCACTGAAAAGTCTTGCCTTTCTTTAACAATTCAGTGAGTGGAGCATCCACACTGCGAAAATGAGGCACAAACATTCGATGAAATCCATTCAGTCCCACGAACTGCTCCTTTTGTCGACGGTATGGGAAATTCCCAAATTACCTAAATGTTTACATCTCATGGACTGTTTATCTATGTCCAATAGCACGGCCAAGGAAGATTGGCAAATTCACTTTTCGCTATGTTTACCACCAAGCCTGCCTTCCGAATTCGGTAGAACAAGTCTGATATATGCTGTAAGTGTTCCTTCCATGAGTCACTAAAAATCACCAGGTCAATCAATGTACAGCACATGTCGGATATTCTGGCAAATTATTGGTTAGTCCCCGAAATGTGTCGGTATGTTTTTCATACAAAATGCAAGTTGCTTGTCCCTCATTTTCAACACAGTTTTCCAATCATGGAACTGGGTATACATCAATGTTTTTAACTGCATTTACGTTACGATAATCGTTGCGTACCATTTGGCTTTAGTACCATGCCTATGGGTGATTTCCAGTCACTGTAAGACATGTTGATTATGTCATTTTAGAGCATGCGTTAAATCGCCTTTGAACCTGTGCCAACTTTAAAGAATTATCCCTGTAAGGATGTTGCTTAAACGTAACAGCACCTCTTATAGCTACATTATGCACAATTAGGTTAGTACTTCCAAGTTAATATCTGCATATATCCCCATGTGATAGTAATAACTCTTTCTGGTCATTTCAATTTTTCTCAGGAAGGTAACTTAATAATTTATCCCAGTTTTAGACAATTACGTTATTGTCCACTTTAATTTGAGGAATGTTCGATTCAGAATCCTTTGAACTTGGTTCTTACTTCTGTGCCATAATCATTAATACCTTGTCCTCTTGCAATCCTTTCCTGTCAAAGTACATTTTGAGCCTATTCACATGACATACACTGTGAGATTTCTTTCTGTCTGGAGTCCTTATCAAGTAGTTACCCTCACTGAATATCCTTTGCATTTGATAAGGTACACAAAACCTTGCTTTTCAAGATTCACCTATCCCTAGAAGTAACAGTAATACCTTATCCCCGATAGTAAAATTGCAAATTTTTAATTTCCTGTCTGCTTCCTGTTTCATTGCATGCTGCAATACTTTTAAATGCTGTCTAGCCAATTCCCCAGCGCTATTAATCATTCCCTAAAATTTCAGACCGAGTCCAACTGTGTGGCGTTTGAATTCTGATTTACGATTTTCTGCTGAATCAATTTTAATGTCCTCTCACTTAATATCCAGAAACTACTTTGAATCGACTGAATTTGCTCGGGGTTCATTTGGTGCATCCAATTTCACATAAAACACAAATGGGATTCCCTTATCCTAATTATCAAGATAACCTTCAACATAAACCCTCAGCATGGTCTTTAATGTTTAATGTCACCTTTCTAGCGGTCCCTGCAATTTTGGATAGTACGCAGTCGACTTGAATTGCTTTCTTCCGATGACATTATAGTGAGTAATTTGGATGTGAAGTTTGAACCTTGATCTCACTGTAACTGTATTGGTAGACCGTATCTCTTTAAAAAGGTTAATTCCTCCGCAATTCTTCTGGCTGTGATATTGCGTCTCGGGATAGCCTCTGGAAATATAGTTGATGCATTCATTCTTGTTAAGAAATACTGGTGCCCATTTTTTTTGTTTGAGGTCGGGGACCTAGCCGATCAATTAAGACTATTGGAAAAGGTTCCTCAAATGCTGGAATAGTTTTAAAATGGTGCAGGTTTTATTATCGCTTGTCTTTTTCCAATTACCTGACATGTATGACAAGCCTGGCAAAATTCAATTACATTCTGTTGCAGTCCAGACCAGTAAAAATGTCTCTGTATTTCAGCCTATGTTTTTCTCATTCCTGAGTGACCTCTGGGTGGTAGCTCATGTAACTTATGCATTACCTCCTTTCTGTCTTCTATTGGAAATAAGATCTGATGAACTTCTGCCCATTTCTCATCTCCTTGAATATGTGATATTCTCCATTTCCTTATTTGGACATCATTTTAGGGTAATAACACTTAGGGATACATTCAAAATTCTTAACGTATATGCTTTTTGATACAACTGTTGTAACCTTTTTAACTTCCTGTTGTAACTCAATTTGTTTAGATGAGCTAAAAATGTTTGCATGTTGCCCTATTTGTTCCTGTTTTGTCTCAACTATCTGATGGAAAAAAGTGTCTGTTAATGCCACTTCAGCTTCCTTATCTTTACATTTTTGATCTCTCCTGTTTCTCCTGGTGACATTATGACCTTGATACCTCACAATCAGGAAAGTTTCTCGGATAAGACCCCTGCATTGCTCCAGTTGCCTGCGTCTCCATTGGCTTTTCAACCAGCGTAGGCAATATTCCTACCGGTGAATCAGTTACATTTTTTGCAAGGATAAATTGTATTCCTGGAGCTGAGAGTTTGTCCATATGCTTACCACAATGTCTCCACACATTTCTGTACACTCCATCATCGCTTTACATAATTTTGCGCTTTTTGTCTCAAGGTGAATTCCCATTAGCAGTACCTTTTCTGGAAATAGTCCTTCAGGAGTACATTTCTCCTTATCGTTCAGCATCACAGACTGAGGGGATTCTGTGTCCCTTATTACTGCATCTTCTTCACAACCCCTATGTCAATAAACTTTCTCTTTGCAGGTATATTTTCTTAGCAGATGTGCCACTTCTACCTTAACAAACCTCTGATCAGCCTATACACTCTGATGCAGTTTTCTAGCTTCCACTGTGCTTGTTGTTACCTCTCCAACAAAACTCCCAGGCTTATCTCGTTTGCCTGCATCTGTGTTTTTTTTTTCTTAACCCACCAACACAATAATTTCATGTGACTTAATTTGTTGCAATGAAAACACCGGAGCTTTTTAACTTCTTTGTTTCCTTCAAATGTTTCCTTTTTACCCTATGCAAGTTATCCTTATGACCTTCGTTGAGATCTATCTTTCCCTTTCTACGTGAGGATTTCCCTTTGCCCTAATTTCTATCCCTCATGTATTGAAATTGATTCTGGAAGCCAACCCGTGTTGTATGGACCAATTCATAATCATCAGCCACTTCACCTGCCAGCCTTGCCCTTTTAACTCTCATCTCTTCCAAATGAGATTGCATTATATCAGGTAGTGAATTTTTGAACTCCAGCAAATTCATTGTCTCTCGAACAGCATCGTAGCTTTGCTCTCTTTTTAAAGCTCTGATCCATCTACCAAAATTACTTTGTTTGATCCTTTCAAACTGTATATGAGTTTGACGAGGATCCCTCCTTAGATTCCTGAAACGTTGTCTGTAGGCTTCTGGCACAAGATCATATGCACTTCCTCTACCTCCTTTTATTCCCCAGATCCCTCCTCTGATAGTGTTGCGAATACTTCACGAGCTCTACCTACAAAGTTTTGTTTGGATCAACAATACCCACATGGCCACTGTCCACTGCAATTTTCAGCCACTTTTTCAAATTCAATGAAAAAGTTTTCCATATCCTACTTATCAAATTTAGTCAAGGCGTGAATATACTTAAAACGTTTCTCATTAGGCTTTTCACTGCCATGTCTTTGCTCATCCTTACGTTTTTCCTCACTAACCTTACCTTCAGCCTTCATCTCCATTGTTTTCAGCTGAATTTCCATTCTCAATGTCCATCTCTGAAGTTCAAATGCGCTCTCTTTTTGTTTCTCTCCTGCTAAAGCCATTTTTTTTTCTCTTTCCAGGATTAAACCTATTCGTTCTCTTTTAATTTTAGTCGTAACTCAAACTGCTTCATTTCTGTTTCTAATTAAAGCTGCTTTATTTGCGATTGAAGTTTAGTCATTTCTACAGATCCCAATGTAGTTTCCCGCAAACTGGTATGCTGAGCTACTGCTGCAATCATCCCATATTTCCTAACATTAGGAGGTAGCTTCAACTCCAGCTTGTCTACTAATTCCCGCAGCTGGGACTTATGTGCATTTTGTAATACTCCCCAGATCAATTCTCCCACCTCCAAAACATCCTTTGTGACTGCAAGAGCTATTGCTCTCTGAAGCTCTGTTTACTCACAAAATCAACACATAAAAAAGAGACACTAACACCTGCCACTCGCTGTCGAAATTCCGCAAACCACCCCCAATCTGTTATAGACCAGACCTGACCTTTCAGAACATTTTTAAGCAGGTAGCCTAGACCATAACTTTGCAATTTGTTGAAGATTAGTGTATAGTGGATATTCCCAGAGTGAATTAGCTGGTCAGACTGCCGGGTTTTAAACAAACCGACTTTATTTACCAAATTAAGGAATGAAGCACATGAACTGAACATAGAATACCCAACTAACTTATCTTATCCAACTGATCGGCTATCCCAACTTTAGGATGTTGTTCCAAAATAGTTGCAACAATCCCAATAAACAAACGGTTTATCACAAACAGTAAATCTGAATCAAAAGCTTACAGGTTATGAGATTGGAAGGGCAGAAGGAGGGGGAGAGCGTCCAAATTCAACAGTGACACTGACTCAACTCACCCCCAAACTTAACCGATCTCCCCAGCGACAGAGGTGACCACATCGTCATGATTAAACAAGTTTTGATTTAAAGTCTTGAAAGTGTTCTGCCTGAGGCATTACCAATTAGCTGTAAATAAATGAACCTTTCAAAATTCAAACATATTGGAATTTTGGGTCGTTTAGAACCTCTCTGAAGAAGAAAACTCAAGGATAACATAACCTTGTAAAAGGACCGGCTTTGTGACAACATCTGCCACATTTGGCTTCGGACTGAATTCAAACAATGTAAGTCTTTCTGCTTGGAGCCAATAAGTGTGTTAAGGTGTTTGTCAGTTGAGTGTTGAAGATTTTAAAAATTGCCTTATTAGATCAATTAAAAGAATGCCCAGGCAAATACACATTTCCTGTGTATTGGAGTGCAAATAGATCCACTGTAAATATATTAGCTGGTGCCTGTTCTAGTCGAGGAGCGATCAGCACGGTAACAACATCGAGATTAAGGTGTTTGAGGGTGGCGGTGGGGAGCTTTAGGCGGTTACAGTATTGCAAACGGACAATGCAGCAGAATCATCTAGCCTGCTATAACTTCACGAGAGCAATGGGTGATGGGACACGTGACTAATAGCCAGTGATGTCAACATTCAATCCAGTCCAGCTGTTAATTGTGAACGGAATCTACCACACTGAAAGGAGTTAACTGGATTTGTTCGCTCAGTGACTGTAATTGATGTCAGTCTCCATGGATCCTAATGATGTCACTGGATGGTTTCCCTCTCCTATTAGTAAGGGGCTATTTGCAATGCGTTGTCCCTTTTCTAGCAGCAGAGACATCACCTCCACCACTAACAGGGATCAGCAGCTGCACAGACAGGAAGAGGAGAAGTAAACATCTGAGAATAGTTTGGAATGTTCAAGTAATGGATCAGAATCTGCTAACATTAGACTGGAATGCTGCAACAATGGTCAGGAGTTTGTACGGGGGACTGTTCTATCTTTCCTGGCATTAGTCGACATTATCAGATCGGATATACGGTGTACTGATGATCATCCAGTCTGGTTACTATCCCATGCTCGCTATTGTTGATGTTCCTAGTAAGTCTCTCCATATCTATCCATTTACTCAATCCATAAACCATGGCAAACTTCATTGCTATTTCTGTTATCTATATTTAGCAAAGATGGAAACTGTTGTCTTCAGCTTCAAATGCAAATTCCATTCATTATCCACAAATTTCAGAATTGCCCCCACTTCCTCCCTCAAAAACACCTGAGAACAAGACTGTTCACAATCCGAAGTGCATGTTTGCCCTGAATTCAGTTATGTCATGGTATTCAGTCCATCACCAAACCTATCCACTGCCAGCTCGATAATACCCCTAGTCACCATCTTCGCATCAATGCTGAAGCTTAATAAATCATTACTTATGCCTTTATGGTTCCAGCTCTCCTCGAAGCACGATTTCAGTTGCAAATATTTTGATCGAAACCTTGTTCTTGTCTCTAAAGTAACTTCATGACAGGGACACTATGTCAAGGTACTAATGATGCAAAAAATGTAATTCAGAGGCACAGGTTATTACACAGAAAGGCACTGTTTCGCATCATATCACAAATGATGTTAAAACGAAAATTCAAGTGAGAGGAATTGGAAATAAAAGCAAGTTTCACTACTAAACATAACATCACCAGCATTTTATCTATAAGTTTATCTATTTCACTAATGTCGTTTGGAAAAGGAATCTCGCATTATTATCTGGTATGGCTCAAGACGGACATCAAACCCACAGTACGTGCTTGGCTTCGTACTACCTTCGGGAATAACCTCACCGTAAAGGGTATTTAGTCAGGTCAACAAATACTGCCCCTGTTAGCAATGCAGACGTCCCATGTAATAACAACAGTAAAGTTTAAATAAAACAAAGAATGATGCAAGAGATCAGAATCAAAAAGAACGAGAAAGTACCAGAGAAACTTAACAAGTTTAGCAGCCTGAGGTTGAGAGAAAAACAGAATTGGCATTTTCAGTTCAATGACCAGACATCAGAACTGAACGCAGCTGGGAAATCGTGTGATTGATGTTGGTGACAGGGATATCTGTTGTGAAGGAGAGAAGGACTAAGTGGAATGGATAGAGAAAGGGAAAGGCAGAGGGAATGAAGCAAACAAAGGGATTGTTGATGATCAGCTCGGATGGAAATAAACGAGATTAACCTTATTTATTTTTCTCCTGTTCGCATGTTACTGAATATTCTGACCATGTAAGGTATACATCAAAGTCACTGTTTAAAGTGAGTTATGTCCTTTTGTATCTCTTCCCATTTTCCTTTATTCATTAATGGGATACTGGACCTGTATTATTTCCCTTTCCCCATTTACCTTGAGAAGGTGTTGGTTAGCTGCCTTGCTGACTAGTGCAGTCCGTGGGCTGTAAGCAGACAGTGCTGAGGTCCACCCGGTTTCATTTCTTTGAGACTTTGTAGCGACTGATATAACTGAGCGGCTGGCTTGGCCATTTCAAACTGCATATGAGAGTTAACACCATTGCTGTGCGTCTGGAGACACATGCAAGCCTGACCAGATGAAGATGGCAGATCTCCTTCACTGAAGGGCATGGCGGTGCCAGGTAGGGCAATTGTCAATGTTTTCATTGTTCTACTTGATTCTTAATTCCTGATATTTTATTGAATTCAAACTTCAACATTTGCCAAGGTGGAATTGAAATCCAGGGTCTCGGTCATTACCTGGGTGCCTTAATTAATATTCCAGAAACCATACAGTTAGACCATTGACTCCTCAGCATCTCTAACCATCTTCAATGACAATAGTGATGTTGCTGTTGGTGTGGCTTTGCTTCATAAGGCAAAGAAATGATTTGGCAAAACGTACCATCCTTCTCATTTTGTATTTATGAGCAGGTAAGATGATGGAAGTGCTCTTGGTGAAAAGGAGCTGGATGTCCTTGGTCATGAGTCACTGACATAATTCATACGGAGCAGTAAGTAATCAGCACACGAAATGTGTGGTGCCCTTCATTGCAAAATGATGGAAGTGTAAGAGTGAAAACACACTTCCTGCAATTGTAGAGTGTTCTTGAGACAGTACTTGGGGCACTGTGAACAGAGTTTCTCTCCTCTATGAGGAATGATATCCTTGCCACAATAAGACAGTGTAAAGGAGTTTCACCAGATTAATCTGTGCGGTTACGGTACCGTGAGGAGGGTGTGCGGGAAATGACTGTTTAATCTGTCTTTACAAAAAAAATTAAAACTGATTGCATTAAGACTTGAGCGTTATGGACTAACAGTCATGATTTCCAAAATAAAATATTGATAGCATGAAACTATAACATGCTTTTCCCGATAGACTTTTTCACATTTGGACAAGTATATAGATAGAAAATATTGAGAATGATATGGGCCAAGTGCAGAGAAATGAGGTTAGCATGGAAAGACATCTTGGTCAACATGAACCAGTTTGGGCTAAAGGGCCTGTCTCTGTGCTGTAGGAGTCTATAGCTCTTTCACAGTTTGCATAGTTGTGTAGAGCCCCCATACAGGTTGCGAGAGAGCTCCAGGTTCTGAATGAAGTCTTACCTCCTCAAAGTGCAGTTGGTGTGCGACCTTGCACTGAACATCATGTTGTTCACAAATCTGTCAGCAGTCACACTCTGATAGACTTAACCATTCCCACAAGATTGTGACCTCCGTACAAAACACTCGCATGTCTTCTCTGTCTCAAAGATAGTCCCCTTTTGTAGAAAAGCTGTTCCTTGGCTCAAAGAGATTGTCCTTGATTCTTTTTCAGAAGGACAATAAAACGGGGCCTGACTTCGGTCAGTCTGGTTTGTTACAGACATGAAAAGGATTTTCAGAGGCCTTTTATTTATATGAAAACAGATGAGACTTCAGGCCAAAGTTGTCATGCTTTAGAAGTGACCTGTATAATGTAAGGAGTGTGGTCAGCTCTTTTTAGCTGAACCAGCTGAGCTGAGCTGAGCAGAGCAGTTTTCAGTTGAGGCTTGAGCTGGGAAGTTCAACAGGGAGCTGTGTGGAAAAGCTCTCTTTTTTTGCTCTTCAACTTCAACCTGTAAGCACGTGTTCCATTTATACTGGTTTTTAAAGGGAGTTTGCTTATTGGGACTGTTGCGTATATTCGGAACAGCATAATTAATTCTAGTTGAATAGGTTGAGTTCTGTCGGGGTTCTTCATTCTGTTCTTTGTGTTTCATTGCGTAATTTTGTGATTAAAGTTTTTGTTTTTTTTTAAATCTAGTAGATAACATAGGTATCTTACTCTGTTTTTGTTTTCATTTTACACTTCCCGAAACAAGATGCAAAGTTATGCGCTGGGCTGCCTGCTTTAGAATGTTTTGAGTGGGTCAAGCTAAGTCCATAACAGGTTGGGCGCTCTTTGCGGAATTTTAAACAGTGAGTGTGAAGTGCTTGCGTCTTTATTTCGGGTGTTGGTTTTGTTGGGTAGACAAAGCTTGAGATAGTAATGGCTTTTTCAGTCGCCAAACATTTTCTGGATATGGATGCAGTGACTTTGGAAGGTTTGCAAAAAAAGTGAATATGACCAAGTTCCAAGAATTAGCACAGAGGCTGGAATTGGAACTGCCTGCTTCTGTGAGGAAAAGAGACATAGTTACAGCAGTAGCTCGTCAATTAAACTTGCTGCAGAAACCATCAGAATCTACAGAGGTAGCAAAAATTCAATTGCAAATTAACTAGCTCGTGTTTGAGGCGGGAGATAAGGAAAGGGCAGCAGAAATGAAACAGTTTGAGGTTCGATTAAAAACAGAAGAGAGGGGAAAAGTGAGCAGCAGATGAGAGAGAAAAGAGACAACAGCAGCAGAGGAGAAAGAAAGAGAGCTTTTGAACAGCAAAAGCTGACACATAAAAATGGAACGTCAGCATAAAAGGCTGGACATAACGCCAGAGGATAGGGTTAGTGGGGAAGAGAGTGAGGGTGAACAAGTCCCTGGTAGTAAGAAGCCCAGTGAGAAACAGTTTAAGTATGTTCAAGCATTGCCTACATTTGAAGAGAAGAATGTACAAGTATTTTGCAACTCATTTGAAAGGGTGACGAAGCAAATGCAGTGGCCAGAGGCAATGTGGGTTTTGTTGATTCAAACGAAACGTTTAGGTAGTGCTAGTGAGATATCCGCATCCCTGTCAGAGGTGGAATCTGGGGAGTATAAGGAAATAAAAGTGCTATTTTAACTGCATATGAGCTTGTACAAGAAGGTTATAGGCAACATTTCAGAGATCTAAGAGGGACTCTGGTCATACTTACACTTGCTTTGAAAGGATCAAATAGAGTAATTTCGATAGATGGATAAAGGCTTTAAAAATCAAGCAAACCTATGATAACCTGCGAGAGATAAATATTTTGGTGGAATTCAAAATTCACTGCCTGACGTAGTGCAAACTTGTAGAAGAGCAGAGAGTTAAAACAACAAGGTTAGCTGCTGAAGTGGCTGATGAGTATGAACTGGTCCATAAATTCGTTTTGGCTTCCAGAATAAATTTCCGGTCACGAGGGATAGAAATTGGAGCAAAGAGATATCCCCACGTGGATTGGAAGAGGCAGATCTCAGTGAAGATCATAAGCATAATTTACGATAAGTTAAAAAAAGAAACCCTTGAGGGGGGAAAAAGAAGTTTAAAATTTCCGGTGTTTTCATTTTTTAATAAAGTGGGCCACACGAACTCACAGTGTTGGTGGGCTAGGAGAAAGCCAGATGTAGGAAAACCAAACAAGTATGGTAGTTTTTTTTGGACTAGTAAAAATACCACAATGGAAATTAGACAACTGAAGCAGAATGTGCAAGATGATCAGAAGTTGATTATGGGGGACGTGGCAGATCTGCTTAAAAATATACATACAAGGGTAAAGTTTATTCACGTAGGCCAGGAGTAATAGGTAAGGAGGTTCCAACATTAAGGAACACCGGATCTTCTCAGTGTGCCATGCTGAGGGATGAGGAAATAAGAACTCCTGAGAGACTACTGCCAGAGAAGGTACTGATAACAGGAATTCATGGTGAGTCAAAAAGTGCTCAATTGTGCAAAGTAAGGCTAGGGAATCCAGAGAAGAGTGGAGAATGTCTGGTAGGAGTACTGGACCCCAAACTCTCAGCTCCACGTATACAATTTGTCCTTGCAAATGATATAGCTGATTCACCAGTAGGCGTGGTGCCTACTCTAATTGAGAAGTCAGTGGAGACGCAGGCAACTGAAGACATGGAGAATATTTATCCAGGAATTTTCAAGATCAGCAGAGTGCAGGTTTATGCAGTAGACAGCAAAAACACAGATAAGGAAGGTGACAGAGAGTTATCCGGAACCTTCTTTGATCAGGTAGGTAGAACAGAGGAAGAGCAAGTAGGAAAACATACAAGTATTCTTAGCTCTGCTAAGCTGATTGATCTACAGCAGAAAAATGAGGAGTCAAAACAGTTATATTAAAATGCATTTACCAAGACAGAAAACGAATGAATTCCTGTTTGTTATTACTTAACAAATGACGTCTGAATGAGGAAATGGACACCATCACACATTCAAGCAAATCAGACAGGGACAGAAATTCATCAAATTGTTTTGCCAGTAGGATATAGAAAGGAGGTGCTGGGAGTGGTGCACGAGCTACCACTTGGAGGTCAGAATATAGATGTAAAGAAATGTTGAAGCAGTTTCACAGCGTGTTGGTGAGACTGTACCTGGAGTATTGTGCACAGTTTTGGTGACCGAATCTGAGAAAGAATATACTGACCACAGAGGAAGTGCAAAGGACATTCTCCAGATTAATCCCTCAGATAGCGAGATTGAGTGATGAGGAAACTCGGCGTGTGTTCTCTAGTGTTTCAAAGAATGAGAGATGCATCACAGTGAAATTTAGAAAATTTACAAAACATATGACAAGTTGGAAGTTAACAGGATGTTTCTCCAGCTGTCTCATCCACATTTAAGGCAAATAATGGCAACATAAGGGACAGGCCATTTAAGACTGCAATAAGGAGGAAATTCTGCACTTGTCGGGGACTAACTAACCCAGGGACATGGAAACATGTTGGCAAGGCAAGATTAGGGAGAATTCCCGGATATTCTAGAAGAGTGTCCAGCAGAACAGAATAACCAGGGAACAGGTCTGACTCATTAGTGACTTGCCAAGTTGCATCCAAATCAACTTTAGTGGTAGGCGACAGAGGTGGGTGGTAGTAGGCTGTTTATATGACTGTAGGCTAGTGTCTAATGGTGAACCCCAGGGATCAGTGCTGCGTCCCTTATTATTTGTGATTCGGAGGTGCTGGTTTTGGACTGGGGTGGGCAAATCTAACACCATTTTAGAGTCCAACAGGTTTATTCAGCAGTACTAGCTTTTGAAGTGCTGCTTCTTCATCAAAGCGCACAATCACTGATGAAGAAGCAGCGCTTCGAAAGCTAGTGCCTCCAAATAAACCTTTTGGACTATAACCTGATATCTTGTGATTTTTAACCTTATGAATTGTGATATTCATAAATTATGCAGCTGTGAATATGGACGAGGGGTGGGGAGTGTGATAAGTAAATTTGTGTTTGATACGCAGATTGGCCGGGTGATTGGTAGTGAGGAGGAAGAAAAGATATGCACCCGATGTGGCCTTCTATGCATTGGGGAGACAGGCCACCTACTGGCAGAACATTTCAGAGACAACCTCTGGGAGACCCGCACCAACCAACCCAACCACCCCGTGGCTGAACACTTTAACTCCCCCTCCCACTCCACCAAGGACATGCAGATCCTTGGCCTCCTCCATCGCCAGACCATGGCAACACGACGTCTGTAGGAAGAGCGCCTCATCTTCCGCCTAGGAACCCTCCAACCACAAGGGATCAATGCAGATTTCCCCTCCCCTCACATTTTCTCAGTCCCAAGCCTCGGAGTCAGCACCACCTTCTTGACCTGCAATCTTCTTCCCGACCTCTCCGTCCCAACCCCCGCTCCGGCCTATCACCCTCACCTTAACCTCCTTCCATCTATCGCATTCCCAACGCCCCTTCCCCAAGTCCCTCCTTCCAATCTTTTACCTTAGCCTGCTTGGCAAACATTCCTCATTCCTGAAGAAGGGCTTATGCCCGAAACGTCGATTCTCCTGCTCCTTTGATGCTGCCTGACCTGTTGCGCGTTTCCAGCCACACATTTCTTAGCTCTGATCTCCCGCATCTGCAGTCCTCACTTTCTCCTAGTGAGGAGGAAGGCCTTATGTTCCAGGAAGATACAGATTGAATGGTCAGATGGGTTGATCAATGGCAGATGGAATGTAACCCTGTTAAATATGTGGTGATGCACTTTGGAAGAAGGAACCAGACAGAGGAGAACTCAATGAATGGCAGCACACTAGGAAGCTCAGAGGGTGCTTTTCCACACATCCCTGAATGTGACTGCACCGGTTAATACACAATTTGAGAAAGCATAGGGGAGCGTAAACACAGCCTTAATACAAAGTGGCATAGATTATAAGAGCTATGCAGAACTTTGGTGAGGCCAAGATGGAAAACTGTGTGTAGTTCTCAGAACCACATTACAGGAAAGATGTGATTGCACTGGTGGGGGTGCAGAGCAGATTGCCTAGTATGTTCCCTGGGATGGACCATATCAGCTATGGACAGAGGCTGGGTAAGCTCGGGTTGTTTTATTTGGAGGAGATAAGGCTGAGGGGTCCGTGATTCAGAAGGAAAGGATGACGAGGGACATGGACACGATGGATAGACAGCAGTTGTTCCTTTTTGTCAAAAGGCCTCACTTTTAAAGTGAAGGGTTTGAGGTTTAGTGAGGATTTGAGGACTGTTTTTCACCCAGAGTGTGTTGGGGTCTGGAATGCGATTCTTGAGAGGGGAGTTGTCATGGTAACCTCGAAACCATTGGAAAATACACGGTTGTGCACTTGAAATGCTATAAGATTCACAGCTACGGGTCTTGTGTTGGAAAGTGGGACTAATGTAGACTGTGCTGTATTACTGATGATACAGAGTCTACGTTTCTGTAGTTGTATGGCTGTGGAAGGCCAATTACTGAGTAGCTTAAGATAAGAATTGTAAGATTTCTGAAGAATATCTTATCAAAGTTTACATGAGTGAACTTGTAATATCTTCAGAAAATATGTCAATAACAAAATTAAGAGAAAAAGGTGCAGCTTTCTTACAGTCTGATACCAGATAATTGAAGATAGGGAAATAGCAGAAATCTGGAGCAAATACTTCAGTTGTCTTCACAGAAGGAAAAAAAAAACAAAAAATAAAACTTCCCAGCAATATTAGGGAACTTTAGTCTGGTGAAAAAAGGGAATAGAATGTAATTAGCAACTAAACAGTTTTAGAGAAAGTATTGGACTGAAATTAATGGGTATTAACAAAGTCAACAGAGATTTATGAAATGGTAATCATATTTGAAAAATTGGCTTTTAGCAAAATTATGGACAAGGTATTAATGCAATACGATTTGAATCTCAGAAAGGGTTTTGGTAAAGCCCCAAGCCTATTGTGCAAATTCGAATTCTGTGGGACTGGGGCTAACATATGGTCATGGTTTTCGAAGGGCAGAGCTAGCAGGAAACACTGAGTTGGAATAAAACCATGTTTTTTTTAATGAAAGACTTGGAAGATACAGCAAGGATCGGGATTTGGGTTCCAACTATTCCTAATACACATCATATGTTTAGTTGAGGGGCTCAAATGCAATATTCCGAAGTCTGCTAACAGCACTAAACGATGTCAACTTGTGAGTGGGTGAGGAAGATGTAAACAAACTCCAAGGTGATTGAGAAAAGTGGAATGACTGGGCAAATATCTATCAGATGGGGAGCAATGGCAGAGATGAGATGTTGTGCACTTTGATGGGAACAATAGAATGGCAGCCTCTCATTTGAAAAGGGAGTGGTTGAAAAATGTTGCTCTATAAATTAACTTAAGCTGCATTTTTGTTTATTTCTGCGCAGCCTCCGAGTCCATGTAGGGCAGTGAGTTCTAAAACCAGAAGTCAATACTGGGAATGGCATTGGCACGCTTACCAGTGTCTATAGACTCAGCGATGGGGAGCCGTAACATGGAAAAGAATCTGGATCTCCCTGTACACCAGTCACTGATAGCAATATTGCAGGAGCAGAAAACAATGAGGCAGATGAATGGCATATTCACCTCCATTTCAGGAGGATTGGAATAGAGGGAAAAGGGTCATTTACTGCAGGTGTACAGGGCCTTAGGGGGACCCCATCTCGAACATTGTGCAGTATTATGTGCAGTTTTGGTCCCCTTATTTAATAAAGGACAAACCTGACATTGAGGGAGAGAAGCGAAGGATGACCAGACTGATCACTGGGATTACAGGCTTGTTGTGGGAGCAGAGTTTGGGGCAACTGGGCCTATATTCCATGGGGTTTAGGAAAATGAGTGGCGATCTCATTGAAATATATAAAACCCTGACAGTGTGAGACAGATTGGAAGCAGGGATGGTAATTCCCCAGGCTGGGATGTCGAAAACAAAGGGCCACAGTTCTAGCTTCATGCAGGTCACTCTGCGTTGAGATGAGAATTAATGTCTGCACTGAGAGATGGTACACTGGGGGATCTCTCTCCCAGATGAGGTTGTGGAAGCCAAGGCGCTAAATATACATAAGGATTTCTGGAAACTAAAGGAATAGGGAGAGAGTAGGAGTGAGGTGTGAAAGTAGACGATCAGCTATCATTCTAGATTGTTCTCCAATAAAGCGGTAGCTGTGTTCCTGTGCAACACTGTGTTGCAGAAAATCGTGCAATATTAATAATGGGATTTATGGAAAAAAGACCGTATAGGGCGAACCTCCCAAAATATCAGTAAAAAACAAAAATTACATTTAGTCTTACACACACATTTGCACTGTCTAAATAAATCTTTAATTCACATATTGCAATGAAACCGTGTTGTCAACGTAACACTTTCACACAACAGACACTAACCACAAGAGCGTACCTTTCACCACACTCTTCACCAGAAATTGCGCAAGCTGACTGACCACGTGATGCAGAATTCCATTTCTCCTGAAGAATCTCCCACCACAGCCCCCCTACACCTCCCCCCCACCATTTGAAATAAAGTTCCTCCTAAATGTAGACTATAATTCCCAGTTTCAGGCTCAGTTTCAAGGCTTCCAGAGCGGATTGTATTCCTGTTTTAGCTGAACACATTGATTGTACATTTTGCAGACAGAGGATCCTGAGGCTGCATTTTGCTGTCCAGCTGGTGCCCGCGTAACAGTGAATGGGAATTGACTTTATAGAGAATGGAGCAGATTGACACAATTGAGTGCCTTGCTGGGCCGTTTCAGAGACCATTGAAGAGTTTATCACATGTCTGTGTGTCTGGAGTAACTTTTAGGGCAGACCAGGAAAGCACGGGAGACTCACTTCCTGAAAGTACATTGGGGAAGGAGGTTGATGTTTACAATCAACATTGGACACTAGATCACTATTACTGACACCAGATTTTAGGCCTCGATATTTTATTAATTTTTTTTTTAACTTCCACCAGCTGCCAGAGCTTTAGCCTGTTCTGGATTCGTAATCCAGTGACATATCCACAATAGCAACACCTCCACATGAGGACCTATCAGACGCCACACTGAGCTGGTTATTTCTGTGCTGCTTGACAGCTCTGTCAAATCGAACTCCCACCAATGTGACTGTCGTGATGGGGCTGAAGGGGTAGTAAATGGTCAGATGGCAGTTATTTCCATCTTCGGAGATTGGACATAGTTGGGTAATTTGCCAGATTGCCATGGAGATGTCAAAGTTGGAGCTGGAATGAAACAGCTTCCCCAGGGGCACGGCTTGTTGTGCAGCACAAGTCTTCAGTCCTATTGCAGGAATGATGTCAGGGCCCATTGTCTTTGTCGTAACTATTGTGTTCATCTGTTTCTTCATGTCACGTGCAGCGAAACAAATTGGTTGAAGATTGGCATTTATGATTCTGTGGGCATCATGAGGAGGGTGAGGTGGATTATCAACTCAACACATCTGGCTGAGCGTAGTGCAGGTTTGACTTTTTCACTGACGTACAGAGCTGTTCCGATATTTAGGATGAGGATATTTGTGGAGTCCTCTCCTCCAGTAAATTGTTTAATAGCCCATCGATGTTTATGCTTGGATGTGTGAGGATGACAGAGCTTAGATCTGATCTGTTATTCTTGGGATCATTTCCCCCTCTCCATCAGACGTTAATTCTGCTGTTTGGAATGTAACCAGTCAAGTGTGGTAGCTTTAATGTGTTGTCATCAGGTTTAGGTGTACATGATTCCGACCCTGGCATGTTCACCCACACTCGTCTCTGAACAATGGATCGGCTTGATGGTATGGTAGACTGATAGATTATCCTGAGTAAAATGTTACAGATTGTCCTTGAATACAATTCTGTTTCTGCTGCTACTGTGGTCTACAGCATCAGATTATAACCAAGTTTAATCTACAAAGTCTACAATTTAACTCAACTGACTGTCCCCCAGTTCACAATGAGACCCATTCACCCATCAGCCCAGTATTCAGTGACCTCACTGGGTTTGTGATGCGGAAATACTTCCATTTTCATATTCTCATTCTGCTGAAAGTCTCTCATTGTTGTCACGCCTCCAATTTGTTACTTTAACTAAATCCATATCAGGTATTAGTCTGTATCTTTTCCTTTCCATAATTCCATCTTCTGTGTTTGAAGTGAATGTGTTTCCTTCTGATTTTCTCCCTGACCATGATTAAGAGCTCTGTAGTGTCAGTGATGCCAGTCTTATGCAGTTTCAGAGTCAAGGAACTTGTCACCGTGCGTTCTCATTCAGTTCCCAATGTACGGCGCTCCATGTTGGACTGGATGTTTGAGCATCTTTCACAAACTTCTTTGGAAATTGTTCGAAAACAGAAATTGCTGAAAATGTTGCAGCATCTACTGGAGTGAATGCAGTTACACTTTCAGTCCAGTGAGCCTCTACAAAGCTCCCAGTTTCTCCAGCATTTTTGTATTTTATTTCCATTGTCCATAGTTATTTGTTTAATTGAAACTTTGTGCAGCACCTATTCATTTCTGGAGAACCTCAGCAGGTCTGGCAGCATCAGTAGAGACAGAGAATCAGAGTTAGCGTTTCAAGTCGAATGTGACACTTCTTCAGAACTTATAACGATTGGAAATGGGCTTACCAATCCCTTGCCAGAGGCGGGGGATGGATGACAGGGGAAAGAGGGTGTGGCAAAGATAAATGGGGTTTTACCAGTGGTGAACGATTAAGTGATGTAAAACGGGTTTAAATTAAGATGTGAATGGGGGAAAGGGGATCTCTCTACTCAGTACAAGATAAAGAAGTCACAACCACACACGGTCATTGGGAGTAGAGTAGGGAGAATGTTGACTATGTGGTATTTTCAAGATCTAGCCACTAATACGTTTTCTTTGTCGAGATCATCACCGCCCTTCGACAAAGGAATTCAGATGCTTGACTTCTTATTGGCACGGGTTAGCGTTTCATGCTGTCTTAGTATTGTAATGTGGAGAAAAGAAAATAATAGTATAAAGTTTGGGCTGGGTATTGTTCAACTGTCTTATTAATATTGCTTCAAATTTGCAGTGATTTTTTTTATGCTTGTTCTTGAAGTTAGTATTGGATGGAGTGCAGAAGGTTGAGGGGTGACATTATAGAAGTTTCTGAAATCATGAGGGGTATTAATAGGGTGAATAGCCAAGGTCTTTTCCACAGGATGGGGGAGTTCAGCCCTAGAAGGCATAGGTTTAAGTTGAAAGAGGGAAAATTTACAAGGGACGCAGGGGCAACGTTTTGACACATAGGGTGGTGTGAGTATGGAATGAGCTGCCAGAGGAAGAGTGATGGATGCGATGCATGCAAAGCTAAAACATTTAAAACTCATTTGGACAAACATTTGAATGGGAAACATTTAGAGGCGTATGGGGCCATATGAAAGCAGGTGGGACGAGCTTAATTTGGAAAACCTGGCCAGCATGGACTTTTAGAAAAGATTCAGGCAGAGGCAGTGTGGTTTTGTGAAAGGAAAATTATACTTTGTCCTGTAAAATCATGCAAAGTATTTCTGGAGATGCCTGAAAATGTAACAAGTGGACTTGATAAAGGGGATCTGGTAGATACCAGGCTTTCCAGAGATTATCCACAAGGTATTACAGCATAAGAGTTCTTACACAAAACAGAAGCTCGTACGATGATGGATAATGTATTAACATGGGATGATGATTGATTAACACATAGAAATCGGAGAGTCAGGATTAATGGATCTTCATGATAAAGGTATATCTGCTGGAGTACACAAATATCAGTCCAATGGCATCAGTTATTCACAATCTATACTGATAGCCTGATGGCGGGAGCTGAGTGCAATATACATCCGAGTTTGTGGATGACCCTGAGAATCAAAAGGCATGCTGTTATTTAATGGAGACGACTTCCAAAAAAGGAGCAGTACAAAGAGATTGGAGTCTTCTTGTGTATGAAACACAAAATCAGCATGCTGATGCAGCAAGTAACTAGGTTGGTTCATTCGGCAGCTTCCTGAGATGAAAGGTTTGAATTATTGAGAATCTCTAAAACAGTGAGGCGATCATTCATTGGCGTTTAAATGAATGAGGAATGATGTTGCTGAAAAATACAAGACACAGAAGCGGCTTAAGGAGGTAAATGTTGAGAAGTTGTTTCCTCTCCTTAGGGGCGTCTCGAACTCGATGACACAGATACCGAATATGGAGAACATCGATGTCAATCTGAGATGCAGAGTGATGTCTTTTCTCAGAAGATAATGAATGTCTGGAATTCCCTAACCCAGAGAGGTATGGGGAGATACAAGGAGTCGGCAAGAAAGTGGAGTTGAGCCCTGGAGTAGATCAGCCATGTCCTTATTAAATGAGAGGGCTGGATTGAGGGGCCGAATGGCCGACTCCTGTTCCTATTTATTAATTCTACACGTTATGCTTTTGGAAAGTAACTGGTTATTTTCCTGGAAATCCTGTTGTACATGTTGCATTCAGGGAGAGCAGAGGATTTATTTGAGTTAACCCTGGGTGGGGTATGGGGGCTGTATTCACAGCGAATCTGGGTCTGGGACATGACTTACAGCTGGAGCAGAAGTTACAGAGAGGGGAAGCCTGCAAACAGGGATTGGAGGTAGGGGTCACTTCCAGACCCAGCCTGGATTTTCCAAGTGCATTTCCAAAACTACACCGAACCATTGGAGTGGCGTCGATCTGCTCCTGTGTTGCAGGTCCTAAGGGCTGATTAGAACATCCGAACACAGGGCTGAGAGACACGAGTGGGCCATTCGGCCCTTTGACACTACCCTACTAGTAAATAAGGTCGTGGCACATCTCATTGAGGTCCCAGCTGCACGTTTCTCTCCATGCACCATTATCCCTGATTCACCTGCCTATGGACAATCAGCCGAAGCCATCCTCGATATAATATAATATAGACATATGTAAATAATATAACTAACAGAGGAGCATGGTGAATCTGTGGTGAGCACTGCTGCCTCATATCACCAAGGAGTTGGGTTCAATTCCAATCCTGGGCATCCCTCTATGTGGAGTTTGAACATTCTCCCTGTGCCTGAGTGGGTTTCCTCCCAATGGTCCAGCGTCGTCTCACAGTCCAAAGATGTGCAGCTTAGAGTGGTTTGGCCATGCTATAGTGCCCAGAGATGTGTAGGTTAGGTGGGTTAGTAATGGGAAATATAGGGTTATATGCAGGGGATGTCTGGATTGGATGCTGTTCAGTGGGTAGGTGTGGATTCAGTGGGCAGAATATCCTGCTTCTTCACTGTAGTGGTTCTATGACAATGATAACAAGTTTTGACTATACAAACACAGCGTGTATCTACTTGATCCACTCTCCTCAAGGTTTTGTATGTTTCAATAGGATCAGCTCTCATTCCATGTCTAACCTGTTAAAGACACCATAATATAAGTCCTTCATCCCTGGAATACGTGAAGTAAAACAACTCTCAACTGCTTCCAATGTAATTATATCCTTTCTCAGGTAAGGAGACGAACAAAATCTTACACACAGATGAGTTAAGTTTTTGTTTTCTCAGTGTTGTGAGTCTTTGTAACACTCTTCCACGCCGAACGTTGGAAGCAGAGAATATCCAATATTTTTGAGGCGCATACAGAGGCTTCACAAATAACAACGAAGTCAAGGATTATTGAGGAATGGGCAGGAATGTGCAGTGTGTGGAAAATTCTGACAGTGGTACAAATTACACTGGTCCATAACATCCAGGAATATTATGCAAAACGAAATGATAAAATAGATAAAAATTAAAAATGGAACAATGATAGAATACAGTATCAAAGGACCAAGGGGCTGCTCTGCCATTAGAGAGAGATCACTCGTGGTAGTTTGTCCTGAGGGTCACCGCATGTCGGGAGATGGGGTGAGGTTGAGAGAGCGTCCCCTCCACGGTAATCTCTGTCATTGTGAGGAACTGAACCTGTGCTGTTGGCCTCCTTCTGCATCACAAATCAGACGTCCAGCCAACTGAGTGGGAGACAGTATAACTGTTACAAACAGAAACAGTCACAGACAAAGGAAAAGAGAAACTTTCATAATAAGGTAAAGGTGCAGTTCAGAAAATAGACAAGATAACGGCTAAGGATGAAAACGTTCTCTGCTAGAAATTGTATATTATAACGAAGCAAGTGATTAGAAGCGGTCTTTGGCTGAAAACAATAAGATGAGACAGGTGAAATAACAAGAATTATTAATTGAAATTGAATATCTATAACCAAAAAAAGTGTATATTTTTTATTCTTCTGTGTAAAATGTGCTTATCATTACATAAAAGTATAAAGCTGATGGAATATATTATGAGGGGAGTCCGTCTGTATGGGAAATGCCCTCGAACACGTGCTTGAAGAAAACCAGGGTAAATGTGCCTGAGTGTCATCCACTCAGTGACAGAAACCCTGGGAGTTGAATGAATAAAACCTCCTGTAACATGGAGCTAAGAGAACCAACAGACCAGTTGCGATCTCATTATATGCTAGAGCAGGTTTGAAGGGCTGAATGGCCTCATGATTGATTTGAATTGTCTGTGTATTTCAAAACATGCATCGCTATTCCTTAGGCATTTACATTTTCCTGAAAATGGGAATTATTTGAAAGATTGCCTGGAACATTCCATAATCGGCATTCTCTCGAACATTCTATTGCCATGTGGGCGTATTGCAAAGGCAAGAGAGGAAGAGAGGAAGAGAGAGAGAGAGAGGAGAGAGAGAGAGATAGGGAAGGTGCGCTATGCTGCAGTGATAATAGTAGAGCATTGGCCTTGTTTTGGGGTGGGTGCAATAACGGATGTACAATGAGTGTGAGGGAGCAGAGAGAATACGGTGACCCTTTTTTTGACAGAGCGGGGAAGGTTATTGATGCTTGTCCTGTATTGCTGGACACTTCTTCAGACTGCAGATACTGCACTGAGCTGGGTGGTGAGCTCACACCATGTTTGGTGGGACGGGTAGTATGGCAACCTCTGAGAAGAGAATGGTGCTCATCTGTACTAGCCCATCCACATATCCCTGTCGACAAATTATGGTGTATTTGCCTCTTATCTGCCATGCTGGGGCTAAATTGTGAAGGGCAGCTCCGAACTGAGAAAGCTCAAAAGTGTGCCCATTGGCCTTTTAAAGGTGGCACCAGGGCCAGGGATCATGGAATAATCAGGGATATCCGGGCGATGGTTAGTATATCCAGCCATGATGGGTGGGAGAATCGAGCTGGTATTGAATGAGAGGGACACCATGGGGTCGGGTGGGTAGGTAATGAGGTGAGTTTGATAAGATAGCTCGAGGAAACGAGCTCAACATCGTGCAGACAATCCCTCTGTCACATTCAATAGAAATCTCACTGATATAAATTGTTGTTACATTCAGCCCAACGAGTCATAGACTCTGCTGTGCCCACTCAGTTACAAAGCTGCAAAACAAATGCTCATCCAAACATCCATCATCGGAACTCACACCATTTCCATGAAATTGTCTCTCAATCTTCCTTTCTCGTTTTCCCAAAATCCTTTTGTGTGTTGGAATTGAAACTGATTCCCTCACCATCTCTCTCTGGCAGGGGTTTTCACATCCACAGCACCCCCTTGTCATGGTGCAATGGAGATGTGGAGATGTAAATGGATGGGAGCTTCACATCCTGTCACTTCCAGCATGGGCTGCAAGTTCCCCATACTGGGCAGGGATCTAACACAGTGTTACTGAGTAATGTGTTGAGGTGGTGTCCACTGCTCTACATGCTGGGAGGGTAACTGCTCAGGTTTACAGATCAATTCACTGCTCTTCACTGCACAGCTCCCCATGCTGAATAGGTTCTTTGTTCACGTTTATAGAGCAATATATTTGTGTGGGCTGCATATCACCCCATGCTGACTGAAAGTTTCACCCGGGTTTCTGAATCAATGCACCGGTGTGATCTGCACTGCTCCCTATGTTGGACAGATAGCTACTGGACCGGTGAGACCTGCAGAGTGCTCCATCCCGGACAGATTGCTGGATTGTACTGAGCCTGGTCTGTACAGTGCTCCATCCTGGAGAAATTGCTGGATTGTACTAAGCCTGGTCTATACTATGCTCCATCCTGGACAGATTGCTGGATTGTACTGAGCCTGGTCTGCACAGTGCACCATGCTGAACAGATATCTCATCTGGGCTTACACGTGTCTGGGCTGGCTCTGTGAGGTGGATTTTATATGCAATATAATTCCTGATAGAGCTATCACTCCTCCACCTCGGTGCATTCCGCTGTCAAACCACGTATTTCTGCAACATGTTGTCCATTAAGTAATTCACCAATTAAAACGTCAAAATCTTTCCTGTTTGTTATGGATCCGAGCAGACCGCCCCTCTCAATACATGACGAAAGTAGTCTCGACCCGAACGTTTTCTTATTTTAAAGGTAAATGTGTGGTGCTGTGTTTGAGATACAATTCGTTTGGTCAAAAAATTTGACTTTAAGCAAAAAAACAATCTATTCAAACACTGTAGACAGAATATAACAACAACAACAAGAGGAAATTGGAAAAACATAATTCTACTGAAAAACCTAAAAGAATTATAGGTTATTTTACTACTAAACAATAACTGCTCCAATATAGTAACATCCCATAAACATGCATTTGTCACAAAACAAATTCAGGAAACACATTGTCTCACATGTAGCTCTCCAATCTAGGAGGAAAGAACATAAAAAGCCAATTCTGAGAGAAATCTCAGAGAGAGTGTGTAACAGCCAGGAAAGATTTCCACCCTTCCAAACTTGCTGAGACCCCAGCAATAACTGGTGAAAAGTAAAACTCAGAATTCTGGTCCCGTGAGAGTTTGACCATCACTCCACAGGACCAGGCCTCAGCTGCAAGGACCACAAGGAACGGACTGTATATACACCGTTTATGCCATTGTAGGAGCCTCTTAAAAATGCCTAAACTCACCTAAGCCGTTAAATTATAGTAAGGTAAACGTCAAAGTTAAATATAAATAAATAAAACGAAAGGATGCAGCAGGCCTGGTGATCAGACACAGACGGCCTTGGGAGCCCAGCAATTCCCATTCTGCCAATACATAGTAGGATCATTGAGCTAGTGAATAGAAAGCATCATATCTCTGCCTCACCTCTAACTTTACAATTGGACATGTGCTATTAGTCCAATATTCAGCGATGTCAACATCCCAACCAGACCAATTATTGTTGTGACATATGAGGGTTGTAGTGAAAAGGGTTTATTGGAACTGTTTGTGACTGTGATTGTTGTCAGCCTCCATGGATCCTAACTGTGTCATTAGAGGGCTTCGCTCTTCTATTAGTAAGGGCCTTCATTCAACCTGTTATGCCATCGTATCAGCGACAGCGTCATCCTCAAGACGATTGGGCTCAGCAGCTGCAGGGGCAGGGAAAGGAAGAGAATCTTAGAACAACAGACTAGAATGTGCCAACAATGGCTCAGAATCTGAGAGCATTCGACTGGAATGTTACAACAGTAGACAGGAGTTTATCTGATGGTCGTCAGTATCTTTCTCAGAATTGACCATGGTTAGAGTTGCAGATACGAGCCATATTGATGAATATTCAAGCAGGTTACTATCCCATCCTCGCTATTGTTGGTGTTCCTGGTAAGCCTATCTCTGCCAATTCGATAAACGATGGTGAAGGTTATTGCAATTTCTGTTATTTATATTTAACAAATACATAATCTGCTATCTTCACTTTCATACACAAACTCCACTTCATTTCCATCAATTTCAGGCTCCTCACTCATAAACATCTCCACCTATTTCATAATAGGGACCTCATATCAGAGTAATAATGTCACTGGCCGTGTAATTTAAAGGCACAAGTTATGACTTTAAATGCATTGTTTCAAATCCTTGCACATCCGATGATAGAAGTTAAACTCGAATGGCAACAATTGGAATGAAATCACATTTTACAAACGACAGCCATAAACAATTAGGATTTATTTTATTATTTCACTGATAGTCTTTGGTAAAGGAACTAAGTGTGACAAAAAAGATTGGCTCCATATTGTCTTGTTAAATGGTCTCGCAGTTAACGGCAATTAGTGACGGATAACAAATGCTGCCCTTACCAGTGATGCTGACATTCTGTGAAACAACAGCATTAAAGGTGAAATAAACCAAGGAACTATGGATGATGGAGATCCTAAATAAAATTCTCTCGCGTCTGAAAATGTTGGAGAATCTCAGCAAATATGGCAGCCTCTGTCAAGAGAAAAGAGATAAAGTTTAGAACCGAGTGACCCTGTATCACAACTGAAAGCAACTGGGAAATAATATTATTTATATCAGTGATGGTCGGATGAGTGAGGGGGAGGTTAGTTGAATGGATGTAGATATGTCCAGCGAGAAACAGCGAGAGAGAGACAAAAATGAAAAGCAAACACACAGACTGCTGATAATGAATCAGAAGGAAACTAAAATGGGAGCTTATTCTAAATTTCCCCTTTTACCATATTCCTGAATATCATGCCAATTTAGATGTGTCCCTGTTTACATTGAGTTATATTCCCTCTGTCTTTCTCCTCTGAGTGTGATGATCAACTCCATAGGCAATACTGGTGCTGCCCTTATAGTTGCACAGATACAAAGAAACGGAATGTTACATTGTCAACTGATTTTTTTTGAAGAAGGGAACTGTAACTGTAGGACTGTGCAGAGATGTAACTGTTTTTTCTGCTAAGAACAGAAACATTTTCAACACTGAATGGTGCACCGTGTGTGTGGGGATTTGACTTCTCCTGTCATTACAGAATAAAGGGAGGTTCTGTGGACGCTTTTCTCGAGTTTGTTTTATCAGCTGCCGCGTCCATTCAGAGGGACCCAATGATATGGTGACCCCACTCTGGACTAGGTATGGGCACTGCATTTACAGTTCTGGGTCCATTGTAAACAAATGGAGTCGAACTACACAGAAGGGAATCTGCGTACACAAGGAGGGGCAGGGCACTTCATGATCCTCCCAGGGATTTCCAGCAACATTTGTCTAAGCTGGACTCATTCCAAGTGTAAAATGTGAAACCAGCTTCTTTCAGAAATGCGGTGATCACTGAGCTGTTTCCCCTCCTACAGTATAGCCTGTAAACCCACAGCAGGGAAAGGACTGTGCTAACACTCACCATGAAGTGAACTGGATTGATTCTGGATCTTTCCAGGTAAGAGTGGGTGACATATACATCACCATGAAGTGTATTGGGTTGACTCTGGAACGTTCCAAGCACGAGTGAGTAACATATCTGGAGTGCAGTCCTCCGATATAACACTAGCTGACGGAAGAGGTGGAAAACATTGGTTCTGTCTCCACGGAGGAAGGTGTAGAAACTAACTTCCAGAAATACTAGGGAAGAGGGGCCCTGGTGAAAATGAGGGAATGCACGAAATTAGAATTAATGAAGAGTATGTCTTTGAAAATCTATTCGAATTGAAGCTTGGTATGTTGCTGGATCTGATGAGCTACATCCCAGAGTATTGAGGAGGTGGCAACAGAGCTACTGAAAGAATTACTGATTATTCTTCAAAGCTGGTTAGATTCTGGAGGAATCCTGCAGACTGGAAAGCGGCTATTGTTCCCCTAAATATTTAAAACAGGACGGAGAGGGCAAACAGAAAACTAAATAGCTTGATGTCAGCTGTGAGAAAAAACATTGTAACCTTTTATAAGGAATGTGACAACTCGACACTTTGAAAATAATGATATGATTACATTCGGCCTGGATTCAGGAAAGGGAAATGATCTTTCATAAACCTGCTGTAGTTGTGGAAATTGTCCGTTGTGATATCGACGATTGACAACCAGTGGGCGTGGAGTTTTTAAATGTTTCGAAAAATGTTTGATATGGTTGAATACTGGTGAGTGGGGAATGTTAGAGTCCATGGGTAGGTAGGAAACGAACACACAGAATGGATCAAAAATTGGATAATGGACGAAATGAAGAGAGTAGTGTTTTTCTCTGGGTGGAAGTCTTGTGGGGTATCAGAAGGATCAGTGCTTGGGCAATAGCTATTCGCAAGATATAACATGATTCAGATGGGAACAATAAATGTAATGATTCTCATTTAAGTTTATTAAATGGCCAGAGGTTGGGAAGTGCTATTGTTGAAAAGGGCTTGGATGTCCTTGGTTATAAGTCACTAACAGAATTCGGATGGGACAGAAGTAATTATAACTGAAAATGATATCTGTTCTTCCATGCAAAATACTTGAAGTACCACAGCAAATATACCTTACTCAATGGTTGTGTTTTGTTGAAAGAGTATTTGGAGTATTGTGTACTGACAGAGTCTGTTTTATAAATAATGATCTCCACGTCACCGAGACAGTGCAAAGGAGTATCACCATATTGAACCCTGGCATGATGGCATCATCAGGAGAGAGTGCAGTAAGTATGTGTTTAACCTGTAGCACTGTGAGAGAATACGAAGTTGAAACTTGATGGTTATAGACGGATATTCATTATGTCCCAAACAGCCATTGATCAGGTGGGAAATTTCATACTTTCCATAGGATGTTCGATTCCCAATAGTTTACGTGCCTGTGCAGAGACCTCATTTTGATTAACAGAGAGGTACAGGCTCTGAATGAACTCTGAACACTGTAATGCACGGTTTCTGTGTGACCCTCCACTCAACGTTGTTTTGATCGCAATACTGTTAGCATCCACAATACCTTCATTCTGAAACAGTTAGCTATTCTTCAATAGCTTCTGACTTTCAGATAGGATGCAGGTCTGCTCTCTCAGCGATGGAGGATGCCTTTGAAACTGGTTTCGAAAATCGTTTCAGTTACACTGCCAGAAAACGATGCTAACATAACACAGATGTACTATGAGAAATGAAGCCACGAAGAATACCATGAAACAGTCCATATGTGCAGCCCCTGCTCCGTTTGTTTGTTATGTTGGAGCATCTCTGACACATTCCTCTTCCTGTGTTAGTGAATTGAGAAGCTGGATGATCGTTTCCTGTTCCTTTGTAAGTGACTCCAGGTGTGAAATGGTCACTTTCTGACCACTTTAAGTGATGTGCGTGCGTGAGCAGATTCCTTGTCTACCTGTGTAACGGCAGAAGAGACTGAATGGGCTGTCCCTCTTCTTGTCCAGTAGTTTTGATGGGCTGAATAACTTTCCCAAATTCCTGTGAAGCCAGATTGAGGTATTGAGTGAACTCCTCCGTTTGCTGTGGAAATGTGCAGCGCTGTTTCATGAATATTACCGACAGTTTAACAGACAGGAAAGGCTTGAACGTTGTCTCAGTCTTGTTGCACATGGATACAGACTGCATCAGGAGGTCAGGGATGACGAAACTTTCTCAATATCGTGTAACATACAGTAAGTATCTCCACTTCTAATTGATGTGGACTCAATGGGATGCTTCCTCACAGCAGGGATTGCTTGCTGACAAACTGGGTTTGCCTGGGCTGAGGAAGCTACCCTGAGGATTTCCTACAGAGATGTTCCACGGCTGAGATGAGAAACATGTTCCATTGTGCTGTGAATGACTCAAAACACTGGAGAGTTTGCAATGGATTCTGATGAAGTGCAATTTTACTCAGGCTCCTTGATGTCATCTTCAATTAAATACTGCCTTGATATCAGGGCCAGTCACTCTTTGGTAGGCCCTTGTATTCTATCGCTCATATTGATAGGCCATGGTGTAGGAGCAGGCAGTGAAGTCTTCAAACAGAGGGTAGTGAATGTCAGGAATTCTCTATTCCAGAGAGTCAAGGAAGCTACAGCAGTAAGTGACCTCCAACTGTTCCTGTCTAGCAGGTTGGAGGGTCTGAATGGAACATCAGAACAAGAGCAGGGTTAGATCGTTAAACACTATTAATCTTCTCCACCAGGCTCTAAGATTGTGGCTGATCAGGTTATATTCTCAGCCCCACTTTCCTGTCTGTATTCCATTATCTGTGACTCACTTCTCTATCAAATATTTAACTAATTCAGCTATGGATAAATGTGAACAAAGAAGCACCACATACCTCTGGAAGAGAGACTTCCCACTCAGAAGGTCCTTTTAGAATTTGTCCTCATCTCTCTTACAGTGTCATGCAGCACGGAGACCTGTCCACATAACTCAGACATCCCAATCTGATCTCGTCCCATTTGCCAGCATTAGGCTCATATTCCTTTAACTGCTTCCTATTAATATGCATATCCATATGCCTATTAAATGTTGTAACTGTACCAGCCTCCATCACTTTCTCTGAGAGCTCATTCCATACACACAGCACAATCTTCATGAAAATATTGTCCCTTTACTATCTTTCTCCTCTCACCTTTAGCCTTTGTCCGATAGTTTAGGAGTCTCCTATCCTGGAAAAAGAAGACCTTGGTTGTTCAGATTATCCATTTTCTTCATGATTTTATAAACCTCTATAATGTCACGTCTCAGCCTCCGATGCTCCAGAGTAAACAAGCCGCAGTCTTGCCAGCCCCTCCCTGCAGCTCATCACTCCATGTCCGACAATATCCTTGTAAATCTTCTCTGCAACCTCTCAAGTTGAACAGCATCCTACCTGTAGCAGAGAGAACTGAATTAAACACAATATTCTAAATCTGGCCTCACCAACATCCTGCCCAGTCGCAGCATGATCTCCCAGCTCATATACTCAATGAACTGATCAATAAGGCAAGCATGCCAAACCCCACCTTCACCACCCTGTCTATCTTCAACTCCACTTTCAAGGATCAATGCACCTGCACACTTTTGTTCAACAACATTCCCCAGGACCTCACCATTAATTGTATATATCTGCCATGTTTTACCTTACCAAAATGCAACACTTCAAATTTATCTAAATTTAACTCCATCTGTCACTCCTTGGTCCATTAGCCCATCTGATCGAGGTCCCACTGTACACTGACGTAAATCTTGCTGGCCACTGCACCTCCAATTTTAATGTCATCTGACGTTGGAGGGTGTCGCTCTTTCCTTTTCTAGTCCCACTCCTCCACTGCTCACAACAAATTTTAAATGTAATCAGGTTCGTGATATGGCTGATGATAAAGGTCTCTAACTGGGTCAGTGACAGGAACAAGTCAAGCAGATTTCTTTAGTCAGCCACAAGTAACTAATAGATCTAATGGAGGAGCATGGTGGATGTGTGGTTAGCACTGCTGCCTCACATCACTAAGGAGCCGTGTTCTATTCCAACCTCGGGCAACCTTCTATGTGGAGTATGAACATTCTCGACACGTTTGTGTGGGTTTCCTCCCACAAGGATGTGGCGCTTAGAGTGGATTGGCCATACTAGATTTCCCATAGTGCCCAGGGATGTGTCGGTTAGAGGGGTTTGTCATGGGAAATACAGAGGTACATGGATAGAGTCGGGGGACAGGACTGGGTGGAATGCTGTTCAGTGAGTCAGTGTGGACTCGATGAGTAGAATGTCTTGTTTCCACACTGTCGACGATCAATAACAATGGCAATAATTTTGGACTATACAAAAACCCAATGGGTATTCACCTGATGCACTCTCCTCAAGGTTTTGTATAAGATCAACTCTCATTCCAAGAGTAACCTGTTAAAGCTTCCATAATATCGGCCCTTCACCCCAGGAATACGTGAAGTGAAACTTCTCTGAAAAGCTTCCAATGTAATTATCTCCTTGCTCAGTTAAGGAGACACAAAAGCTCACACACAGATGAGATTAAGTTGTTTTCTCAGTGTTGTGAGTCTTTGGAACTCTCTTCCCCACTGAGTATTGGAGACAGAGATGTTGAATATTTTTGAGGCACAGACAGAAGGTTCATAAATAACAACGGAATCTAGGATTATCGGGGAATGGGCAGGAATGCAGAGTGTGGGGAAAATGATCACACTGCTCCAGAACATCCAGGAATATAATGTAAAACGAAATGATGATATAGATAAAAGTTTAAAATGTTAACAGTGATAGAATAATGTTCCAAAGGACCATGGGGCTCTTTTGCCATTGGAGAGACCACTCGTGATGGTTTAACCTGAAGGTCACCACACCTCAGGTGATGGGGTGAGGTTGAGAGAGCGTCCCCTTCAAGGGAACATCTGTCAGTGTGGGGAATTGTTGGCCTCCCTCTTCATCACAAACCAGCCATCCAGCCAACTAAGTGGGAGACTGTGTAACTGTTACAGACAGAAACAGTCAGAGACAAAGCGCAAGAGAAACTTTCATAACAAGGAAAAAGGTACAATTCAGATAACGGTCAAGATAACGGCTGAGGACAAAAATGTTATCAACTGGAAATTGTATTTTATAAAGAGACCAGTGTTCAGAACCTGTCTTTGGGTGAATACAATGAGATGAGATAAGTGAAATAACCAGAGTACTAATTGTGATTGGATATCGGTAACCATAAAATAAGTGTATATTTTTGATTGTCCTATGTAAAATGTGATTACCATTACCTAAATGTATAAAGCTGATGGAATATTTTGTTAGGAGAACCCGTTCCCTTGGGAAATACCCTCAAACAGGTGCTTGAAGAAAACCGAGATAAAAGTGCCTGAGTATCTCCTGCTCAGTGACACGAACCCAGGGGGTTGAATGACTGAAAATTCCTGTACATGGAGCTAAGAAAATTATCAGATCAGCCACGATCTTATTAAAAGATGGAGCACGTTTGAAGGGCTGAATGGCCTCACGATGGATTTGAATTGCATATGACTTGGGAAAAAAACGTATATCTCGACTCCTTACCTTTTTATGGTACAAACTGGGGCATTGACAGTAGCCTGAAAATGGGAATTATTTGGAACATTGTCTGGAACATTCCATGATCGGCATTATTCAGAACATTCTATCATCGTGTGGGGGTGTGGTAAAAGTGAGAGAGAGAGGGGGAGAGAGAGAGAGGTGTGAGAGTGGTGAAGCATGAGCTTTGTTCAGGGGTGGGTGCTGTAACAGATACACAATGAGTGTGAGGGAGCAGAGAGAATACAGTGACCCTTATCCTGACAGAGCGGGGAAGGTGGCAATGCTTGTCCTGTATTGCTGGATATTTGTTCAGACCGCAGACACTGCACTGAGCTGGGTGGTGAGCTCAGACCATGCTCGGTGGGTCTGGTGGTGTGGGCCACTCTGGGAAGAGAATGGCCCACCTCTGTACTAGCCCATCCACCAGGAACTCCATGCTCCTGTCAGCAAACCGTAGTGTAATTGCTCTTTATCTGCCATGCTCAGGATAAACTGTGCAGGACAACTCTGAACTGAGAAAGCTCAACCGTGTGCCGATTGGCCTTTTAAAGTTGGCACCAGTGCCCGAGATCACAGAATATCCAGGGGCATCCGGGCAATATTTAATACCTCCAGCCATGAGGGGTGGGAGAATCGGCTGGCATTGAATGAGAGAGAAACCATGGTGTGGGGTAGGTATTAATGAGGTGAGTTTGATAAGATAGCACAAGCAAACTAGCTCAGCCTCGTGAGACGATCCCTCTGTCACACTCAATGAAAATGGCACTGAGACAAATTATTGTTAGATTCAGCCCAATGAGGCGAAGAATCTGCTGACTTCGCTCCTAGTCACAAAGCTGCTGGACAAATGTTCATCCAAAGCTCCATCATTTGGACTCACAAAGGCCAGGGAAATAGACAGGACAGTTTTACTCACCTTAAATATCCCGTTCGCAATTCCTTCCTGGGAATACCGGCACGGTGGCACAATGGTTAGCACTGCTGCCTTACAGTGCCAGAGACCTGGGTTCAATTCCCGCCTCAGGCGACTGATTGTGTGGCGTTTGCACATTCTCCGTGGGTTTCGTCCGGGTGCTCCGGTTTCCTTCCACAGTCCAAAGATGTGCAGGTCAGGTGAATTGGCCATGCTAAATTGTCTGTAGTTTTAGATAAAGGGTAAATGTAGGTGTATGGGTGGTTTGCACTTCGGCCGGTAGGTGTTGACTTGTTGGGCCGAAGGGCCTGTTTCCACACTGGAAGGTAATCTAATATTTGCTCACGTTGAAAGATTTTGTGGAAATATCTTCATTTCAGCATTCTGAACCCTGTGATTTTCCATGAAATTGTCTCTATCTCCCTTTCTCTTTTTCCCAAAATCTTTTTGTTTGTTGGTATTTAAACTGATTCCCCCGCCATCTCTCTCTGGCAGTGAGTTTCACACCCACAGCACCCTTTTATCATGGCACAATGGAGATAGGGAGCTGTAAATGGATGGGAGCTGGGCATTCTGTCACTTCCAGCATTGGCTGCAATTTTCCCCACGCAGCTCAGTGATGTAATACAGTGTTACTGAGAAATGTACTGGGGTGGTGAACACAGTTCTACATGCTGGGAGGGTCACTGCTCCAGGTTTACACATCAATGCACTGGGTGGTGGACACAGCTCCACGTGTTGGGAGGGTCACTGTTCCTGGTTTACAGATCAAAAAACTGGGTGGTGGACACAGCTCTACATGCAGGGATGGTAACTGCTCCTGGTTTGGAGATCAATGCACTGCTGTGGTCTGCATACCCTTCCGCTCTGGCTGGATTGTGGGTTGTACTGTACATTACACCAGCCTGGTCTGCACAGTTCTCCCTGCTGATCACATATCTCGTCTGGGTTTATAGATCAATGCACTGCTGAGGTCTGCGCAGTCATCCACCCTGGAACGATTGCAATGTTGTGTTCAGCAGTACACGAGCCTGGTCTACATAGTGCTCATGCTCAACAGATTTCTCCTCTGGGTTTGTGGTGTCTGACCTAGTTCTGCGAGGTGGTTTCGGAATGTGATACAACTAATCATTTCAGCTGATCTGGCAATGCCTTTATCATTGTTCTCATTCATGTGATTGATCCTCCAAATTTTGACTTCTTCGGCCAGTCCCATTCTTTCAACTACCTCCATAGTTCGGCAACATGTGAGTAATTGTCCAGTTTTAATGTGAGTAAAACTGTTCTGTCTATTTCCCTGGTCTTTGGCATTGCTCACCCTGGAGCATCGGGATTCACTGCTATTAACCTCAGTAAGGTCACTCCTCAGACACAACGCTCCAGGGAATATAGCACAGTCCATTCATACTTTCTGCGTAACTCAACATCACTCGCCCCCGCCTGCACCGTCAACATAATTGTAAATTATTGCTTCACCATTTCAAATTGAGCAACATCTTTCCTATAGCGGTGAGAACAGAATTAAAGGCAATGTTACAGAAGTGGCTGAACTTAGTGTGCAGGCGAAAGTGAGTATTGCAGATGCGGGAGATTAGAGTCGAGAGTGTGGTGCTGAAAAAGCGCAGCAGGTCAGGCAGCATCGGATGAACAGAGAACCGATGTTTCTGGCAAAAGACCGATTCCTGATGAAGGGCTTTTGCCCGAAATGTCCAAATTTCCTGCTCCTTGGATGCCGCCTGACCTGCTGTTCTTTTTCAGCACCACACTCTGAACCCAGCGTATATCCCAGATGGCCTCCTTTTGCCAAGATAGCACTTTCCCCTCCCACGTGGTGGACTGTGCCCTCCAACACATCTTATCTGCTTCCCGCACCTCTGCCTTCGAATTCCGCACCTTGCAATGCAACAAGGAAAGAACGCCCCTGTTCCTCACTTTCCACCACACCAAACATCCAGATATCCTCCCCCCTTTGCCCCACCTACAAACAGACCCCACGAGCAGAGATATGTTTCTCTTCCCACCCCGACTTGCGTTCCATAAAGAACATTCCCGGCGCGGCTCCCTTGTTAGATGCATGCCAACCACTAACCCACCATCCACTCCTGGCATCTTCCCCTGCCACCGTAAGAATGGGTAAACTCCCATCCTCACCTGGGTCCAAGAGACCAATGTATCCCTCCACATCCTTCGGAGTTTTACCTGCACTTCCACACACGTCGCCTAGAGTATCAATTGTTCCCAATGTCTCCTCTACATTGGGGAGACAGCACGCCAACCTATGGAACACTTCAGAGAATATCTCTGGTACACCCGCACCAACCAAACCCACCACCGCGTTGCTGAACACTTTAACTCCCCCTTCCACTCCGTCAAGGACATGCAGTTCCTGGGGTTCCTCCGCCACTCAACTTCTGCCTTGGGACCCTGCAACCATATAGGATCAATGTGGATTTCACCAGTTTTCTCATTTCCGCTCCACCACCTTATCCCAGATTCAATCTTCCAACTCAGCACCTCCCTTATGACGTGTCCGACCTGTCCATCTTCCTTCCCATCTGTCTACTCCACCCTCCTCTCCGACATATCACCTCTAACCACAAATTCATCTACTTATCATATTCTCATCTACCTTCCTCCAAGCCCACCCTCGTCCCATTTATCTCTCAGCACTTAGGCCACAAGTCTCATTTCTGATGAAGGGCTTAAACAAGATATTTCGATGCTCCTCTGACGCTGCCTGACTTTCTGTGCTTTTCCAGCACCACATTCTCGATCTGATCTCCAGCGTCTGCAATCCTCACTTTCTCCCTTGTGTTAATGTATCCAGAAATTTCCCCTCCAGGCATCTTTTGCAGGTGGTCTGTTATTTTATCCCTGTCCCCTTTATACACAGAGTGGGACACATACAGCCCGGCAGTGCTGTGGCAATACTCCCACATACAAGGAAAAAATTAAAAAGATTGTAAGATTTATAGTCCATCCGTCAGTAACCCTCATCCATTCCATCCAGACTGAGTCAATATTCCCTTTTATTGTGATATGAGATTTAAGTAAGGAAGGGACTAACCGAACCTGTTTGTTCAGTGACTGTGAATAATGTCACTCTACATGTTTTGTAATTATCCCAGTGGAAGGTATCTTCTAATGATAAATGGGCTCCATTCAATGTGTTTTGCCAGTATGAGCGGGAGCATCACCGACAGCACTAACAGGGAACGGCAGCTTCAGAGAGAGCGGGAGGAGAGATCAGAATTCGAGAACATTAGACTGGAATGTTTCAACAATTGATCAGAATCTGAGAATATTGGGCTGGATTGTTATAACAATGGACAGAAGTTTATCCGGTTATGTTTGGTCTCTTTCGACACATTATGATTGTTTACCATTATCATCGCGGATCAATTATGCTCTTCTCCTTATTCAATGTATTTATTATCCTCTCCTATCTATCATTGGTGTCCTTGGTAAGTCTCACCGTTCAGGGTTTTTTTCTGTAAACCAGTTATGACTGCATTACTGTTCTTTCATTTAGTCTTCACTTCTTGCCACTATTATTGTTCATGCTGAGACTTCGAATCCAGATATTCACTCTGCAGACCATTATTAACTGCATCAGGGAACGTGTTCATTTACTGTCTCCCTCCTTGCTTCTGTCAGTGTTACTCATGGGTCTCTACGTTGACCTAATCACTTGAACCATTGATTCTCATCCTTTTTATTTTAATATTGGAAGCGTGGTCGTCATTGTTCTCTATTATCTTTATAAACTCCATGTTGTTGTGCCGAGCTGGGAATTTGTATTGTAGAGGTTTCGTCCCCTGTCTAGGTGACATCCTCAGTGATTGGGAGCCTCCTGTGAAGCGCTCCCATGTGTTGTTTCCTCCAGCATTTATAGTGGCTTGTCTCTGCCGCTTCTGGTTGTCAGTTCCAGCTGTCCACTGCAGTGGACGGTATATTGGGTCCAGGTCGATGTGTTTGTTGATAGAATCTGTGGATGAGTGCTATGTCTCTAGGAATTCCCGGGCTGTTCTCTGTTTGGCTTGTCCTATAATAGTAGTATTGTCCCAGTCGAACTCAGGTTGCCTCTCATCCACGTGTGTGCCTACTAAGGATAGCTGGTGGTGTCGTTTCGTGGCGAGTTGGTGTTCATGGATACGGATCGTTAGCTGTCTTTCTGTTTGTCCTATGTAGCGTTTTGTGCAGTCCTTGCATGGGATTTTGTACACTACGTTGGTTTTGCACATGCTGGGTATCGCGTCCTTCGTCCTGGTGAGTTGTTGTCTGAGAGTGGCTGTTGGTTTGCGTGCTGTTATGAGTCCTAGTGGTCATAGTAGTCTGGCTGTCAGTTCGGAAATGTTCTTGATGTATGGACGTGTGGCTGGTCCTTTGGGTTGTGGCATATCCTCATTCCGTTGTCTTTCCCTTAGGCATCTGTTGATGAAATTGCGGGGGTACTGTTTTTGGTGAATACACTGTAGATGTGCTCTTCTTCCACATTTACAGTTCTGGTGTGCTGCAGTGTGTTGTGTTTTGAACAGTGTCTTGATGCAACTTCTTTTGTGTGTGTTGGGATGGTTGCTTTCGTAGTTCAGGACTTGGTCTATGTGTGTGTGGCTTTCCTGTGAATTCTCCGTTCGGTGTTCTCTGTACCATCACATCTAGGAATGGGAGTTGGTTGTCCTTTTCTTCCTCTCTAGTGAACCTGATTCCTGTGAGTGTGGTGTTGATGATCCGGTGTGTGTGTTCTATTTCTGTATTTTTAATGATTACAAATGTGTCATCCACATACCTGACCCAGAGTTTGGGTTGAATTTGAATTTGTTTGTTATAACCTTTGCATTACAGCTTCTGCTGAGTCCAGGAATGGGTGAGCCCATGGGTGTGCCGCTGATTTGTTCATATATTTGGTTGTTGAATGTGAAGTGTGTTGTGAGGCACAGGTCCAGTAGTTTGAGTATGCAGTCTTTGTTGATAGATTCCCCGTCTTGTTGTCTGTTCTGTATGTCTAGCAGGTTTGCTATTGTTTCTCTGGCTAGGATTTTGTCGATTGAGGTGAACGGTGCTGTTACATCGAATGAGATCATAGTTTCTTCCTTGTCTATGTGTATATTTGTGATGATGTCTAAGACTTCCTGTGTTGACTGTATAGAGTGTCTGGATCCACTGATCAGGTATTTCAGTTTCTGTTGTAGTTCTATAGCCAGTTTCAGTGATAGTGTCCCTGGTAGCGATACGATGGTCTGAGTGGGGTATCTGATTTGTGCACTTTAGGTAGCCCATAGAATCTGGGGGTGGTGTTGCTTTCAGGTTTCATTCTCTGTAGGTCAAACCTGGTGCCTGAGGGAAAGCCAGCGGAATGAGGACATGCCACAATCCAAAGGACTAGCCACGTTACCATACATCAAGAGCATTTCTGAACTGACAGCTAGACTACTACGACCACTAGGACTCATAACAGCACACAAACCAACAGCCACTCTCAGACAACAACTCACCAGAACGAAGGACCCGATACCCAGCATAAGCAAAACCAACGTAGTGTACAAAATCGCATGCAAGGACTGCATAATCCACAACATAGGACAAACAGAAAGACAGCTAACGATCCGTATTCTGGATCACCAACCAGCCACGAAACGACACGACCAGCTATCCTTAGTAGCCACACATGCAGATGACAAGCAAGATGAGTTCGACTGGGACAGCACTATTATTATAGGACAAGCCAAACAGAGAACAGCCAGGGAATTCTTAGAGGCATGGTACTCATCCACAATTTCTATCAGCAAACACATCGACGTGGACCAAATATACCGTCCACTGCAGCGGACAGCTGGTACTGTCTCCCATCAGTTTGAATTGGCCCAATGTCTACTCTTGCCTGTCGTTTGTTTCTTATGCATTAAAAGAAACTTTTACTACCATTTCTAATATTACTGGCTAGCCTACCTTCATATTTGACCCTCTCCTTCCTTATTTCTCTCTTTGTTATCCTCTGTTTGTTTTTGCAGCCTTCCCAATCTTCTGATTTCCCAGTTCTCTTGCCCCCTATATAGGCTCTCTCTTTTTCTTTGATAGATTTCCTGACTTCCTTTGTCGGCCATGGCTGTCTAATCCCTCCCCGGATAATCTTTCTATTCTTGGGGATGAACCTCTGTACGGTGTCCTCAATTTTACCCACAAACTCCTGCCATATTTGCTCTGCTGTCTTCCCTGCTAGGCTCTGCTTCCAGTCTATTTTCGTCAGTTCGTCTCTCATGCCGTCATAATGACCTTTATTTAACTGTAATACCATTACATCCGATTTTGCCTTCTCTCTTTCAAACTGCAGACTGAACTCTACCATATTATGATCGCTGCTTCCTAAGTGTTCCCTTCCTTTAAGATTTTTTATAAAGTCTGGTTCATTATATAGCACGAGGTCCAGAATAGCCTGCTCCCTTGTGGGCTCCATGACAAGCTGTTCCAAAAAGCCATTCTGTAAGCATTCCATGAATTCCCTTTCTTTGGATCCACTGGCAACATTATTTACCCAGTCCGCCTGCATATTGAAGTCTCCCATGATCACTGTGACCTTGCCTTTCTGACATGCCTCCTGTATTTCCCGGTACATGTTGCACCCCTGGTCCTGACCACTGTTAAGAGGTCTGTACATAACTCCCACAATGGTTTTTTTGCCTTTGTGGTTCCTCAATTCCACCCACACAGACTCCACATCATCCGACGCTATGTCATTCAGAGCCATAGATTTAATTTTGTTCTTAACTAACAAGGCAACCTCGCCCCCTCTGCCCACCTCCCTGTCTTTTCGATAAGTTGAAAACCCTTGGATGTTTAACTGCCAGTCCTGACCCCCCCCCCCTTCAACCATGTCTTTGTGACGCCTACCACATCATATTCATTCACGATGATCTGTGCCATTAGTTCATCTGCTTTGTTATGAATGCTACGAGCATTCAGGTAAAGTGCCTTAATGCTAACTTTCTTATCATTAGAGATATTGGAAGTCATAAGATGTCGTAAATTATCCTTCCTTTTTGCTGCATCCCAGACTGTCTCAAGTTTAAATCTGCCTGCACATATGCTATCCTGCCGCATATCTTTCCATTTAACTCCATACTCCCTGTCGCTTTCACTTTCCCTTCCCTCCAACTCAGAAGATTAAATTCTTAGTGACCACCCTATTTATCTTCTTCGCTAGAACATTGGTACCTGATCGGTTCAGATGGCTTCCGTCCCAACGGTACAGATCCCCCCGGTTCCAAAACTGATGCCAATGCCCCATGAAGTGGAATCCCTCTTTCCCACACCAATCCCTTAGCCACGTGTTTACTTCCATAATTTTCTTATCCCTTTGCCAATTGGCCCGTGGCTCGGGCAGTAATCCGGAGATTATGACCCTTGAGGACCTGTACTTCAATTTCCTTCCTAGTGCTCGATAATACTCAAACAGGTCCTCCACCCGAGCTTTGCCTATGTTGTTAGTCCCAACGTGGACCACAACAACTGAATCCTCCCCCTCCCGCTCCAATATCCTTTCAAGCCGGTCAGAGATGTCCTGAACCCTGGCAACATGTGAGACTCCCGATCCGGCTTGCAAAGGATACTATCTGTCCCCCTAATTATAGAATCCCCTATAACAACTACTTGTCTTTTTGCTCCCCCCCCTCTTGAATGGCCTTCTGCACCATGGTGCCGTGGTCAGCTGGCTCATCCTGTCCAGAGCGTTTTTCCTCATCCGTTCAGGAAGCAAGAATCTCATACCTTTTGGACAAGGTCAAGGGCTGAGGCTCCTGCACTCCTGAACTCAGGTTCCCTCTACCTGCCTCACTTACAGTCACATTCTGATGTCCCTGATCACTAACTGAATGTGAATTACTTAATCTCCCAGGTGTGACTGCTTCCGGAAACAAAGTGTCCAGGTAACTCTCTACCTCCCGGATGCGCCAAAGTGTTTGAAGCTCAGATTCCAGATCATCAACTCTGATCCGGAGTTCTTCCAGCAACCAACACTTGCTGCAGATGTGGTCACTGCCGTTCACAATGGGATCAGCCAGCTCCCACATCATACAGCTACAGCACACCACCTGACCAGTCATCTCTGCTTAGTTAATTAGTTTATTACTTTGTTCAGGTTTGAGTTGAAATACTTTCTGATACCTCTCTGCTATAATCTTTTTCTAAAAACCAATTAATAGATAAACAAAAGAAAAGTAAGATGTATTGAGACAGAAAGATGATGATGGAATTGATTGTGTAATTGGCTACTTGTCGAAAAAACTGAATATCCACCAGAAAAAATACAAAATCTCCATTATTGAAAAAGAATGATGAAGTTTCGTACTGTCCTGACAATATTTTAATGTTTATATGACAAACAAATTGTCGGGGTTGGTTGTAGACAACAACAACAAACCTCTCGCATTTTTGGAATATTTAAAGACCAGAATATGAGACTATTTCATTGGAGTCTTATAGTACCGACTTTAAACGTACAAAATGTACATGCTGTGGGTTCTAAAAATGTGATAGAAGATGTATTATTGCGAATTTAAAGGAAAAAGTGTAGATAAGATTTGACTTTTTCCAGTGTATGGAATTAATATGAATGGTATTACTGAGATTAATGACTTTTGTATTTCATAATTACGGGATTAAGAATTATAGGAAACGAAATGAAGCTATCTTTTTATACTGATGATTCATTTTATTTCTGAAGGGGGGAGGTGTTATGAAGCCGAAAGCATGTCTGGTCACTTTAAGACAGAACGGGTTTTGCTGAATAGAAAGTACAGCCAGAGATGCCAACTAAAAACAAATGACCCTGGGACATCAGCAGCTGAAGAGTGAACACAATGGAGAAGATGGAGATTGTGTGGTCGTGAGATTACAATGTTTAATATGTGGGTTGTTGGAACAGCATATTTTTACAGAGTTGGAGTCAGATAGTAAGTAGTTAAGAAAAGAGGAGCTTGTATTTGTGAATAGTTGTTGTTTAGTGTTCACTATTAAAGTTAAGAAACTAACTTGTTAATTTTTGTTTAAATAGTGGACTGTAGGAGATCTGTGTGGCTCATATTTTAACAGATTACGATGTGAGGTGTTTGGTATTAATAACAGAGTCGTTTGACTCCACCTTGTAAATGTCCATCCACGCTAAACCCATTTTCCATATCCTTCTAGTCCTTTCCTATCCACATATTTATCCAAATTCTTTTGAAATGTTGTTAATGTATCCCCCCAACCATGTTACAATAAATCTACTGGCAGCTCATCCACGTACCATCCTCTGTGTAAAGAAGTGGCCCCTCAGGTTCCCTTTAATTCCTTCCCCTCTCACCTTAAACTGATCCCCTCTAATCCTCAAATCTCTAAACCTTGGAAAAAGACTAAGAACATTCACCCTATCCATAACCCTCATGATCTCATACAGCTCTATAAGGTAACCCCCCCCCCCCCCCTCCCCCAGTCTCCTACACGCTAAAGAAAAGGTCCCAGCTTGTCCAACCTCTCCCTATAACGCAGACCATTGGGTTCTGGAAACGTCCTTGCAAATGTCTACTGCACTCTTCCTAATTTCATAACACCCTACCCATAACAAGGTGACAAAAACTGAACACAATACTCCAAGTGCTGAATTACCAAAGTCATGTGTAACTGCAACATAAGTTCCCAACTTATATACTCAATGTTCTGCCTGATGAAGGCCAGTGTGCCAAAAGCCTTCTTCATTGGCCTGTCTACCTGTGACTCCACTCTCAGGGAACCGTGCACCTGAATCTTCCCACTACACCCCTCAAGGCCCTCCCATTCACTGTGAAACTCCTACCTTGATTTGAGTTTCAAAAATGGGGCACTCTCTACAGAGTTGATCACCTTTGTAAGGAATAATCTCCTTACCACAGATACAGGTGATGGTAACATGAGAATAGAGTGGAGAATCTGAGTATTTAATCTGTAGAGCTGTGAGAGACGAAGAAATGGTGATGCTGAAACATAAGGAGTGGCAGCGATCACTTATTTCCAAAAGAGACATTGATATGGTGAGAAATTCCATATCTTACCGAGGATTAATTGGTGTGATTTATTGTCAGGTGTACCCCCCGTACAGGGACACACATTATTTATGAGCAGTGGAGGCAGATCATAATAAGCATGGCCAGACATCATAGGGTGGAAATAGACTTGGACAGAGTAAAGCATACAGGTTACATTGCACTCGACAAGATCAACATGAACAAGATCAGCATTATCTGAACATAGAGAATTCATTCATCAGTCTAACGTGGCTTTCCTAATAGTTTATATGCCTTAATTAACTCTTCCCACGTTAATATGCAGTCGGCGTGTGAACCCGAACTGAACGCCAACTTGCTCACAATCCTCAACAGCAGCCACAATACATTCGATCTGAAACAGGCAGCCATTCCCAACAGCTTCTGCCCTACATATAGAACACCAGGCTGGGTTCTCGGAAATGGAAGATGCCTTCTTGAGACTTCACACTAGTCATTTGGCTTCCCTCCTCACCGCGAGAAAACCACGTTAAAGTCCCACGTGTGTATCATGAGCAACGGAGCCAGGAGGAACAACATGGAGCAGTCTGTCTGTGCAGCCTCTGCTCCACTTGTTCATCATGTTAGAGCATCAGTCTGGAGACAGTGAGGACTGCAGATGCTGGAGGTCAGAGTAGAGAGTGGTTTGCTGGAAAAGCGCAGCAGGTCAGGCAGCATCCGAGGAGCAGGAGAATCAACATTTTGGGAATACGCCGTTCATCAGGAATCAGCATAAATTACCTCATTCTGTCCCTGTGTAAGTGCGTTCAGGGGTGAATGGCCTCCTCCTGACCCTGTATAAGTGGCTCAAGGGGCTGAATGGCTTCCATTTGTTCCTGTGGCAGTGACTCAAGGGGCTGACTGGCTTCTTCCTCGTCCGATTGGACAGGGCCAAGGGCGTGATTGGGTTACCCTTGATTCCTGTTTGACAGCTCGATGTGCTGACAAGTGTAATGATGCTGCAGCTTTAAGAGGTTATTTTGATCTGGTTTCTTTTAAGAGAGAGATTAAACGAGTGTTACCAAGCTGGCTAGTTAAGACCACTAGAGCAGACAGCTAGGGAAGCCTTAGATTGATTTTAATGCAACCTGAATGGGTGTGGCCAGCTCTCACAGATTAGGATTTCTGGGTTTTGGTGTCTCAGTAACATCAGAAACTGTTGGGGTCTCCACAGAGTTGGAAGCTTCAGTGAATGCTTCCTTGCTGCTCCTCTCTCTGAATTTTCTCTTGATGTTGTTTTTAATTCCTGGATTGGGGAAATGTTTGTGACAATCAGTGTCTGAATATTCTTTTCTGCCAGGGGCTGCGATTTTCCTATATTGGAACAGTTCATCAGTTCTAGTTCCTAGATCTATTGTTCTGTTAACTTGTCCAATAGAATTAAGTTATTCTAAATTCTCCTTTCTTTGGTTTCATTTTATCTTTCGTGTTTAAGTAGATGGTATTTTGCTTCACACCGAGTAGTTTGACCAGTCACATTGCATCTGGAACAGACACTTTACATTTCCTTTAAAATAAGAAAGCATTAGAGTCTAGGCTACCGCCTTCAAATATTTTCATGGGCCTCTGGTGTGGTCCATCACACTAGACTCCCTCTCTTCTTGAGTAATAGGCTGGAGTCACTGAATGGGCTGTCCCTGTTCTTCTCCAATAGTGTCAATGGGCTGAATGACTTCCTCATATTCCTGTGAAACCAGCGTGAGGTGCTGAATGAACTCTTATTTTACTGTGGCAATGTGCAGTGCCCGCCAGTGGTGTTACATGAATGTTACAGGTCCTTTAACAGCACAACCCTCAATGGAGTCCGTGTCTTGCTGCACATGGACACAACCCTGTCCAGGAGCTGAGGGGAGGGGGAAGTATCAAATTAGTCTGAACATTGTGGAATCTTCAGTGACCATTCCCACTTCTGATCTTATGGTGGGGTGGGTAGGGACGGGGAGACATTTATGAAGCAGCTGAAGATGTTTGTGAAGAGGAAGCTACCTTGAGGATCTCCCACAGTGGTGACCCAGGACTGAGATGATGAACATCTTCCTTTGTCCATGTTTGACTCCAAACACTGGAGAGTTTACTCTGATTCCCATTAAGTCCAGTTTTATTAAGCTCCTTGATGTCAACAGAAGGCAACCACTGCCTTGACATCAGGGCCAGTCATTTTTACCTGAACCCTTGTGTCAACATTTTTGTTCATATCAATAGGCCATGGTATAGGAGCAGCAAGTGTTTCTTCAAACAGATGGGATTGAATGTCAGGAATTCTCTTCTCAAGAGTGCTCGGGGAGCTAGATGTCTGAAAATATTTGAAGAGGAGGTCGATGGATATTGACCTGTCACAAAGTTGAGGGCTATGAAGAATTGGGTATGAAAAATGATTTGAGACCAAGAGCATATCAGCCATGATCTTAGTGAAGGACAAGGCAGGCTTGGGGAGTCAACGACGTGCCCCCGTTTCTGATGTTCTCCCATTCTGTTATTGGAAAGTTAGTGGGTTTTATTTTCATGAATGTTCTGTTATTGAATTTTGCAGTCAGGGAGACCAGAGGATTTTGTGAGCCATCTCTGGGTGAGGTATGGGGGCTGTATTCGCAGTGAATCTGGGTCCACAACATGATCAACACATGGAACACAAGTTGCAGAGAGGGGAAGCGCTGTAAAGAAAGATGAGGGGCTTCTTTCATACCCAACCTGGGTTTTCCAATTACATTTCCGAAATCACCTCAAAGCATGTGGGACAGTGTTGAAGGGCTGAATGGTGTCCTCTGTTTCTGTGCAACAGATTATAGGAGTAAGTAGCCTCGAACTGCTCCTGTCTAGCAGGTTTGAGGGCTGAATGGAATTCAGAAACTAAGGACTGAGGAACAGAAATAGGTCATTAGATACATTGAGCCTTCTCCACCAGACACTAAGATTGTGGCTGATCAGGTTGTGATATCAGCCCCACTTTCCTCTCTGTATCCCATTATCCGTGACATACTTCTCTGTCAAATATTTAACTAATGCAGCTTTCAATCAATGTGAACATAGAGGCACGATAAACTTCCAGAGAACAGAATTCCAACTTGAAAGGTCCTTTCAGAATTTTTTGTCATCCCTCTTCTACTATCAGAGAGTCCTGCAGAACGGGAACAGACCCGTTATTCCAATCTGTTCACTCCGATCAAATATCAAATCTGATCTAGTCCCATTTGCCAGCATTCGGCCAATATCCCTCCTCTTTCAGATCCTTTTTAAATGTGCGATTGTAACCGCCTTCACCACTTCCTCTGACAGCACCTTCCGTACAGACACCACTCTCTGTGTGAAACATTTACCTTCAGCTCCCTTCTAAATCAATCGCCCTCTCCCCTTCAACCTATGCCCTCTTGTTCTGGACTCCCCTATCCTGGGGAGCAGAACGTGGCTGTTCAGAATATCCATGCCCCTGATGATTTTATAAACATCTGTAATGTCACCTCTCAACCTCTGACACTCCAGGGAAATCAACTCAACCTAATAAACTTCTTCCCTGAAGCTCAAACCTCCAGTCCTGCAACCGAGTTGTACACAGTATTCTTAAAGTGGCCTCACCAATATCCTGTACAGATGCAACATGCCACCCCAACTCCGATACTCAATGCTCTGACTGATTAAGGCAAATGTGCCAAATATGTTCTGCACCACTCTGTCTACCTGCGACTCCTCTTTCAAGGAACAACGTACCTGCAGCCCAAGGTCCCTTTGTGCCACAACATGCCCCAGGACATTCCCATTAATATCTGCCCTGATTTGCCTACGCAAAATGCAAAACCTCGTTTTTATCCAAAATAAACGTCATCTGTCAAACCTTGCCCCTTTGTCCCATCTAATTGTAGTGTCGTCGAACTCTGAGATAATCTACTACACCACATTTTTGATGTAATTTGTAAATTTACTAACTATGGGCCGAATACTCACATCCAAGTCCTTTACATAAATGATGAAATGCAGTGAACTCAGTACTGATTCTTACAGCACACTGCTGCTCACAAGCCTCCAGTCTGAAAAATACCCGTCTTCCTTCAAGCCAATTGTGACCAGCTTCCTCTGTGTCCCATGTGACGGAAACTTACTAATCTGTCTACCAATTGGAATGTTATAAACACCTTGCTGACGTCAATATAGACAATGTCTACCAAACTTCCTTCATCAATCTTCTTTTTTCACCTCTTCATAAAACTCAATTAAATTAATGAGACATGATTTCCCATGCAGAAAGCCATGCTGTCTCCCCCGATCAACCCTTACCTTCCCAAATGTATGTAAATCCTGTCCCTCAGAATCCCCTCCAACAACTTACCCACCACTGACATCAGGCTCACCTGTCTATAGTTCCCCGGCTTTTGGGGTCACTGTTTCCCACTGCTCCACAACAAATGTTAAATGTAACCAGGTCAGTGATATGGTCTCAGACTGTGTCAGGGTCAGTTTTAGCAGTCAGGCTACTTTCTTTAATCTGCTAAAATTGCACGTTTATGATGCAAAGCAATATTACTCAAACTATGGTGGAAAGGTGCATGGCAAACTGTTTGGATATTGCAAAATAAAATCGATATTTTCCTTTCTAAAAACACTGGTACACACACACACACACACACACACACACACACACACACACACACACACACACACACACACACACACACACACACACACACACACACACACACACACACACACACACACACACACACACACACACACACACACACACACACACGTGTTGGGTCGGCTAGAGATTATTAAGGTGGACAAATCCCCAAGACCTGGTGGGATCTATCCCAGGTTGCTGAGAATGTTGATTAAAGCGTGCTGAAAATGTTGATTAAAGCGTGCCGAGCAGCAGAGTGACCGATGTTATTCTGTGTCTTTGTGTTGGAGAAGCTGAGCTGGAGAGAGACAGACTCAGCCCCAAGTCCTGGTTCTCAGGGAAGGGGAGGGCACAGCGCCCTGAGCTCAGGGGCTGGATTTAACTCCCTCTATTTCTCCTCCCACTCCAACCCGGCTTCCCCATTTCCTCTCCCCCACTCTTACTGCACATTTCTCTCCCTCTCTCTCTGCGCACTCATTCTTTCTCACCACATTTCCCTTTCACTCTCCCTCATTCCCCTCTCTCATACACACACCCCCAACCCTGCCTCCACTCTTCCCTCTCCCCCTCCCATTGACTCTCACTCTCACTGTCCTGCCATCGCTGTCTCCCTCCCACAATTCAGTCTCGATCCCAATTTCCATTCCTCCCACCACTCACTCCAACACCCACACATACAGCCTCACCACCAACAACCCCCCCCCCCCCCCCCCACTCCCAGTCTCTGGGTCAGAAGGAGAGGGAAGGATCAGGAGACAGAGTGTGTCAGAGAGAGAGGGAGGGAGGTGTAGGAGGGAGACAGATTCAGTCAGAGATGCTAGAAATGGGGAAAAGTGTTGTTTTCGCAGATATAGAAAAAGCATACAGAACAGGGGTATAGCAAGAGACCTATTAAGCCTGCAGGTTTCTAGGGAAGTATATCTTTACCTTTTCGTGTATAATTGTGGTTAATTAAACACTAACTTTGGTGTATAATTATTATTGCAAATAAGTTCTTTTTAAAATTGTGTTTTCAGCAAAACGGCTGAGATAACCGAAATGCTTGGGCTATACAGCATGATTCAAAATTGATGAAATGTACAGAGAATGGAATGTACAAGGAGAATTGAAACAAATTGTTAAAACCATATCTTGATGTAATATTCGACAAAATAATCTTTGTGTCAGCATTTACAGAGACGAAGGTTGCCAGCTTGGGGAAGGGGGAATTAATAAGGGTGGAGCACAGCTAAGCAGTGGTATGGCACAGTAAGAGAGATTGGGCAATTAGGAGTCTGGAGAGGTACCTCACTTAGCTCAAAAAGTTTAAATGTACACTAACCTAAGATCTAATTTGATCATTTGCTTCTGCAATTGATGCCCTTACTTGCAAGTTCGTAATAAATTGTCTTGTTTCCAGTTTTGGTGGTCTCGTCTAAATTTATGAAGTTTGTTTCTAACAGATTTGGGTGCTCATCCTCGGATCCCAAGCTCTGGTCGCTCAGCATTTTTGGGGAACAATACAGAGAAGTTGCACCTCGCCGATTTGGGCGTTCTCTAGTTTCTCCCATTGCCGCGGCGGCTCAGGCGAGTGAGATCCGGACTGAGAGCCCCTGGAAACAAGACGTGCAGACGCGGCGGGTTCGGTCGCGTAACTCTTGTGCACAAGACCAGGGTAAGAAAAGGTGTTAAAGGAAATATCCGGGGTAGGCAGCGTTTTTTTTTTGTTGTCAGTCTTTGCCACGGACAAGGCGCACTGAGATGCGGCGGGCTGGTCGGGTAAATCTTCTGGGCATCAGACCCGGGTAAAGGTAAATTTCGGGCGGCCGGGATTCACAGCAGTATTTGCTGTTTCGCTGCGGTACGAGGTGCACTGAGACGTGGTGGTTCGTCCGGGTAACCCTTGTGTACATAAGACCCGGGTAAAGGTAAATTTCGGGTGACCTAGATTGACAATGGTATTCGCTGTCTGGTATTGCCGCAGGACAGGGCACGCTGATACAACCAGGTTACTCTTGTGCACAGACCAAGGTATGAAAATTGACCTTTAACTATTGCCTTGGTGGTCGGTTCCGTACGAGGAGTACGGGGAATTGGCAACATATAAAATAAGGTATTGAATTGGCTAGATTAATCTGACGAGTAAGGTGTCTACCTGATTCGAACACCCAGCCTTAGACCGGTTGTTAAGAGGGGAAATCCCCCACTCAAAGGTCAAGACCCTGAAGTGGGTGTGGAAGAAGGTGGCACGGGACCTCAGTGAGGTTAATTAAATTACATAAAGAAACAGTCGAGTATTAGTTGTTTAAGTGTCGAAGGAGACATGAGAGGGACGTCCGAGGACCACCTCCCAGCAGACAGTCCTTTAGGAAAAATGTTAAGAGATTGGAAGTACAATCCTCGGACGCGAGGAAAGGATAAAAAAATGATAACATGTCAATTGAAAACAGCCTTACAGTCAGGAGGAACTTCGTGTCAGAAGGGCTCGTAGCTGAAAGGCTCCTGAGGGTACACAAAGCAACTAACTTATAGCCAGCCATCCAAAAAAATATTCAAACCCGAGTGGAGTCCTTATGGGAAGCTCAAAGTATCTCTGAGATAGGGTGTCTGTGTGTGTTTGTGTGTGTGTGTGAGAGAGAGACAGAAAAGAGCTGTACAGCTTGTAGAAAGTTTAACCCTTTGTGATTCTGTTTGAATGCACATTTGTTTGTTGGTGATTGAATGTTTGTGATTCGTCCATTATTCATGCATTAGAAGTTTTTTTTTAACGACCTACAGCATTGTAGTTGAGCGGTGGCTGGTCGGGATTACTTGGGAGAACTAGTTTTGGATTTGAATCGGGGGACTAAAACCGGGCAGTTGTGGTGGATTTCAAGGTTGGGAGCTGTATGCATTTCACATTTTTAATATTAAACACTGAATAAATGAATTTATAATATATAAATGTATGCTTACAGGTATATTTGGGAACGGGCTTTGAACTTGGACAGGCATAAATTGATAAATTATATTTGAGATTACAGGGAGCAATATTGCAATATTTCTTTAAAAAAAACAAGGTCTAAGCAAAACATTGGGTGATGAGGAATGGCCATGAGGAGGCCCTAAAGTTGTTCAGTAGGTTAAAACGGCTCAGCAATTGATCTGGCAACGTAACATGAGAAGCAGAAACAGAAGGCAAAAATAATGATACCCACGGTTGATGAGGAAATAAAGAAAATGACAAAACTAAAAGGAGAAGGAAATCGAAATGGTGGCGGGCAGCATGTTGAAAATAAAGGGAGGAGAACGGATCGGGGATTAAAGTGGAAATCCCCACAGGCGGGATGTTATTACTGTGGAAAGACAGGTCACTTTAAGAGAGAGTTTCCACATCCGAAAAAGGAAGTAAAGGCAGTGCCGTTTATGAACCATGATGAAAAATAGGGGTGTCAGGAGTTCCTGCCCCCGAGAACCCACCAGGAACCCTTGGGCGGCACGGTGGCACAGTGGTTAGTACTGTTGCCTCAAAGCGCCTGAGACCCGGGTTCAATTCCCACCTCAGGTGACTGACTGTGTGGAGTTTGCACGTTCTCCCCATGTCTGCATGGGTTTGCTCGGTGTGCTCCACTTTCCTTCCACAGTCAGATGTGCAGGTCAGGTGAATTGGCCATGCTAAATTGCCCGTAATGTTAGGGAAGCTGTAAATGTAGGGGTGTGGGTGGGTGGGTGGCGGGTCGGTGTGGACTTGTTGGTCCGAAGGGCCTGTTTCCACACTGTAATGTAATCTAATCCTAAATGTAAAGGTGGGACCTTACAAAGAGGACGCAGTTTTCCTAGTCAATACGGGGACAGCAAGGGAGTGGGAACGAAAACGTTAATTGGATCATGGCAACAGTTTTGTGATGAGAGGCATGAAGAATCAGTTTTGCGTTCATGACGAGATATTGCTACCAAATTGGGGATTGAATTAACTGCAAAAGGTGCTGTGGAACCGGTTGAGTTTCTTAAAAATGAATGTGTTCGAGCAAAACAATGACAGAAACAGAACGAGAAGTCACAAATGACTGGTAAACAAACAGAACTGCGCGATTGCAGTTTTTAAAATGTTTTAGTCACTTGTGTTTCCATCCTGAATTATATAATATATAATTAATAACTAATATTTATAATAAATCAGTTGTGTTAGCCTGAATCAATATTAATTGGCAGGATTCCTTCATACATTCTCAGTGACCTGTCATGTTGATTCATGGTTAATTTAAAACATGACTGCAATATTTCATTGTTAATTAAAGAATGGAAAGCTCCATTACTGACCAGAGTGTGTGCAGGCAGTGGCAGCAAAAGCCTTATTGGTAGAGGAGAGTCGGAACCTTACTTTAGGGTGAGCCTTAATAGTCAGCACCCCACACCAGGTACGGACCATACTAAATCAGAAAGCAGGACAATGGCTCACAGACTCTCTGATCTTGAAATATGAGACAATCTTAATAGAACAGGATGACCTTGTGTCAGTCACAGACAGTTGCTTGAATCCAGCTGCATTTCTGTGGCGGAGAGAGGGGGGGGGGGGGGGGCTTGGTATTCCAGAACATGACTGCCTTGATATTACTGAATATCAGACTAAAGTGCGAATGAACTTGAGGGACGTACCGTTGCATGCGGGAGCTCGGTTGTTTATCGACGGGTCCTCCCGGATGATTGAGGGTAAAATGCATAATGGATATGCTGTAGTAGACAGGATAGAGTGAAGCGTTATCGAGGCTGAAAGACTGCCTAACGGCTGGTCAGCCCAAACTTCTGAAATCTATGCCCTAGAAAGAGCTCTCAGAACCTTAGAAAACAAAAAGGAACGGTATGTACAGACTCCAAATATGCGTTTGGAGTGGTACATAACTTCAGAACAAAAAAGGCAAGAAAGCGGACTGATAAATAGACCTTTCTTGGGTGGAAGAGGGAAATTACCAACTGTAGAGTTCAATGATAAGTTTTAAAGAACTATAGTGTGGCGCTCGGCTCTACTTTGTGTGCCCTTAGGAAGAAGGGTCTGTTGACCCAGACACCTCCACTCGAGTTTGCAGCACACCGTATACGACCGGGTGATTGGGTCCTGATTAAGACCTGGAAAGATACCAAACTACGCCCGAGCTGGGAGGGGCCATTCCTAACCCTCCTAACTCCCGAGACAGAAATACGAACGGCCGAGAAAGGGTTAAAGTTTTTGTGAACGACCCATTGGCGGAGTGGCACGCTCATCCTCCAGACAAGCCTCTGAAAGTTAAGCTGAGAAAGAAGGAATGAACTAAGACAAAAGACTCTTTTAACGGTTGATGATATATATTGTTATTGATATATATTGTTATTGATTGTAAGGGCTGCGTGGACTCACCTCTCCCTGGCGCCTAAAAGATAAAGACAGATCGACAGGACTGTAGACAGGGGTCAGAGGTGGGCGGGTACTGGTATAGTATTGTAACGTTAGTAGTACTAACTATAAGACCATAAGACATAGGAGCGGAAGTAAGGCCATTCAGCCCATTGAGTCCACTCCGCCATTCAATCATGGCTGATCGGCATTTCAACTCCACTTACCCGCATTCTCCCTGTAACTGTTCAAGGAGGTGGAAAAAAATCACTTTACTACACTATGCCAAAATTATGCTGAACAAGAGGGACTTGCCGACTGTTGGGTCTGTGCAGAAGTCCCACACCATGGCGAATCTGGGATCACCTCCTCGGTAATACCGCTCACCAGAAGAGAAGTGTATGATGTACAACAATTTGACTCCGGCTCAAATGATACAAAGTGGAAATCTGACAGGGGTAAATATAACTTTACAGGATGGTTCCCTAGACGATCCCCGAAAAACCCAGGGAATTATCGGTGGCCTTATAATTTCCCCACCCAAAGGAGCAGTGGATACCACCTGTTTCTGTAATCAGAATGATGCCACAACCTTGCAATTAGGAAAATCAACTTGTGTCTACACCAGCCAAGCCTCTGCCACGACCGTTCCCCGAATATTAAACGGAACATATTTGGTATGCGGCCTAAAGGCCGATCCATTTATTCCCGGGAAAAATATGTTCGAGTGACCGAATTTATAGGAATAAATGCATGTTTTGATGTTGATGAATCACTGCCTCAAAACCAGAAAGGCTGGAGTGGCTGCTGTTACGTCGCTTATATAGTCCCTCATCTCCGATTAGAAAAACATGAACACAACCTGAGAAAGGAGGGGGGGAATAAGACGTAAGGCCCGAGAGGTCTCTGACCGTCTGTTATGTACACTATTCCCAAACTACGGCACTGCAGGGGCAGGGGTAGAAATACATAAACTGGCGGCTGAGCTTGAGAAATTAATTAATGATACCATCGATGTAATGGGAGAAACTCAGTCTCAAATATAGGCCATAGCCACCGAAATGATTTCCACACGACTAACAGCCTTACAGAATCTCATGGCTCTAGACTATCTCTTGGCAGAAAAAGGGGAAACCTGTGCATTAATTGGTAAGGAATGTTGCACCTTCATTCCAGACGCCACTTCCCTAGTGGAAGATAAGGCAGAAATAGTAAAGAAAAAGATAAAGAATATAAAAGAAATTGAGAATAAACTTCGAAAAGATGAGAGATGGGAATGGGGTGATTGGGGACTGACCGGTTGGGGAAAATGGTTAGCTAATTTAGGCATTTATGTATTACTGATAATAGTTGGTCTAATAGTAGGATTTAACGCGTTAAAGAGAGAGTAATAGATTACTCAGAGTTTGAAAAAAAGACAGACATAAGAGAGCAGAAACGGCAAGATTGTGAACCTCTATACTTCAGGGTGAAAAGAGGGCATAAAATAAAAAGAAATTGCAAAAACAACAAATGGTAAAATAAAAGAAATGGGGGAGTCGTTAGAAATGGGGAAAAGTGTTGTTTTTGCAGATATAGAAGGAGCATACAGAACAGGGGTACAGCAAGAGAACTATTAAGCCTGCAGGTATTTAGGGAAGTATATCTCTACCTTTTCGTGTATAATTGTGTTTAATGAAAGACTAACTTTGGTATGTAATTATTATAGCAAATAAGTTCTTATTAAAATTGTGTTTTCAGCAAAAGGGCTGAGATAACCGAAATGCTTGGGCTATACAACATGATACAAAATTGATGAAATGTACAGAGAATGGAATGTACAAGGAGAATTGAAACAAATTGTTAAAACCATATCTTGATGTAATATTCGACAAAATAATCTTTGTGTCAGCATTTACAGAGACGAAGGTTGCCAGCTTGGGGAAGGGGGAATTAATAAGGGTGGGGCACAGCTAAGCAGTGGTATGGCACAGTAAGAGAGATTGGGCAATTAGGAGTCTGGAGAGGTGACCTCACTCAGCTCAAAAAGTTTAAATGTACACTACCTAAGATCTAATTTGATCATTTGCTTCTGCAATTGATGCCCTTACTTGCAAGTTCGTAATAAATTGTCTTGTTTCCAGTTTTGGTGATCTCGTCTAAATTTATGAAGTTTGTTTCTAACAGATTTGGGTGCTCATCCTCGGATCCCAAGCTCTGGTCGCTCAGTATTTTTGGGGAACAATACAGAGAAGTTGCACCTCGCCGATTTGGGCGTTCTCTAGTTTCCCCCATTGCCGCGGCGGCTCAGGCGAGTGAGATCCGGACTGAGAGCCCCTGGAAACAAGACGTGCAGACGCGGCGGGTTCGGTCGCGTAACTCTTGTGCACAAGACCAGGGTAAGAAAAGGTGTTAAAGGAAATATCCGGGGTAGGCAGCGTTTTTTTTGTTGTCAGTCTTTGCCACGGACAAGGCGCACTGAGATGCGGCGGGCTGGTCGGGTAAATCTTCTGGGCATCAGACCCGGGTAAAGGTAAATTTCGGGCGGCCGGGATTCACAGCAGTATTCGCTGTTTCGCTGCGGTACGAGGTGCACTGAGACGTGGTGGTTCGTCCGGGTAACCCTTGTGTACATAAGACCCGGGTAAAGGTAAATTTCGGGTGACCTAGATTGACAATGGTTTTCGCTGTCTGGTATTGCCGCAGGACGGGGCACGCTGATACAACCAGGTTACTCTTGTGCACAGACCAAGGTATGAAAATTGACCTTTAACTATTGCCTTGGTGGTCGGTTCCGTACGAGGAGTATGGGGAATTGGCAACATATAAAATAAGGTATTGAATTGGCTAGATTAATCTGACGAGTAAGGTGTCTACCTGATTCGAACACCCAGCCTTAGACCGGTTGTTAAGAGGGGAAATCCCCCACTCAAAGGTCAAGACCCTGAAGTGGGTGTGGAAGAAGGTGGCACGGGACCTCAGTGAGGTTAATTAAATTACATAAAGAAACAGTCGAGTATTAGTTGTTTAAGTGTCGAAGGAGACATGAGAGGGACGTCCGAGGACCACCTCTCAGCAGACAGTCCTTTAGGAAAAATGTTAAGAGATTGGAAGTACAATCCTCGGACGCGATAAATCCACTGGAATCTCCCTGTATCCCCTGATTCTGGAATAATCCAATCGATGCCTTGAAAATCTCTGCAGCCAGTTGTCTTATAAATGTTTGATCCAGACCATTAGGTCCTGTCTGTACTTAGTCCTATTAGTTGATCAATACTTTGTCCCTTGTGACAAAGACTGTTATAACAATTTTCCTCCCATGATTAACTTGCTTATTTGCTATCTTTCGGATGATAACGGTATCCTCCTTCAGGAAGACCAATGTAAAATATCGGCTTAAATTAGCTGATGTTTCCCTGTGCCCATCATCAATTCCAGAGTGAAAACCTCCAAGGATACGATGCTGACTTTAGATACTCAATTTTTATATACCGTTTCCAACTCTTGCCATTCATTTTTTTTCTTGTCAATTTAATTACATGATCGGTTTTCTTCCTTTTTAGTCATCCGCTGCTCTGTCATTCTTTTCCTTGTGGGTACTGCCCTTGACTGCCTTTGTTACCCACGGGTGGTTCACCTTTCTCTTAGAGTTCTCCTTTTTGCCTCAAATTAACTTTTGCTAAGCATTATGTAAAAAGCTCATCATATTACAGTGACCGAGCATGTGATTTTTTTAACATTGGATGCTTCAATGTTCTCATTGGGTTTTGCTGTTTCAAAGAAGAGCTGAGATCATCTGGAAAGGAGGTGGCAGCTGATTCACTGTTAATTTCCAAAATTAGTTTGAATACTTGCAAAAATAAATTATTTGCATTACTGTGAGAGCAGGGGTCTAACCAATTAGCTATTTTAAAAAGGCAGCACATTTGTGATGGGTTGAATAGCGGCCTCTGATTTCAAAAGCGCAATGTGATACAAGTTATTAGATTAGATTGCATTACAGTGTGGAAACAGGCCCTTCGGCCCAACAAGTCCACACCGACCCGCCGAAGCGAAACCCACCCATACCCCTATATTTACCCCTTACCTAACACTATGGGCAATTTAGCATGGCCAATTCACCTGACCCTGCACATCTTTGGTTGTGGGAGGAAACCGGAGCACCCGGAGGAAACCCACGCAGACAGGGGGAGAATGTGCAAACTCCACACAGTCAGTCGCCTGAGCCAGGAAGTGAACCCGGGTCTCAGGCGCTGTGAGGCAGCAGTGCTAACCACTGTGCCACCGTGCCGCCCAGATTATCTTCTAATCTGTGCTGTTATAATTCTTTCTGATTGAGATGACTGTGTTCGCGTGTGTGCAGGTTGGAGCAGGATCTCTGACTGCCACAAACTGATCTGGTGGAACAGATCCTGTGTCAGTGACCGTGCTGTTGGACCAACAAAGGCAACAACATTCAGATTTAATGAAGCAACTGCAAACCAGGGCTGGACTTTGCAGGTAAGGCTTTTACACTGCTCCAATCTGATTGATACAATTAAACATCACGGTTTAATAACCTGAGGTTTGTTGCTTGTTGCACAGTTATTGCTGGTTTTGCTGCCATCTATGATCAGGAAAGGCAGGGTGAATGCACTCAGTCTTTTAAGAAATAAAGGTGGCGGGTGGCGGCTCTGCGGTTAGCACTGTTGCCTCACCGCACGAGGGACCCAGGTTCAATTCCAGCCTCGGGCGACTTTCGGTGTTGAGTTTGCACATTCGCCCATATCTGCATTGGTTTCCTCCAGGTGCTGGTTTCCTCCCACAATCCAAAGAAGTGCAGGTTAGGTGAATTGGTCACGCTAAACTGCCCATAGTGCCCAGCGATGCCCAGGTTCGGTGCATTAATCAGGGGTAAGTGTTGAGGAATAGGTTTGGTTGGGATACTGTTTGGAGGGTTGTTGTGGATTTGTTGGGCTGAAGGGCCTGTTTACACAACGTAGGAATTCCATGCCCTGAGTAATTTTGGGGATCTAACAGAATCCTGGTATTCAGAGGGTTCTCTGTTAGTTAGAAATATTGTGCACTCAGCTTATGTTACCTTCTGGAGCAATTTGAGGTAGACTACTCTGTGCAATTTCTCAGAACAGATTATCTGGAACTAATCAGGGAACAGCGATTTTAGACCTGATAATATGATTGATTATTGACCTCGAAAGAAGCGGCCCTTTTAGTAAGATTCAATGCAGCATGATAGAATTTAGCTTTAGGACGTGGGATTTGGTTCTTAATCTAGTATCTAAACTTAAAGGCAGTCACAAGGGGATAAAGTAGTAGTTAGCTAAACTGGAATGGGACTATCGTTAGAATGTTAAAGCAGAAGAATATATTCAGTTATTTTATAATTCTCAACAACATATATTGACTTGTAAAAGAAATGCATGATGAACAGCGGTGCATTGGTGAGTGAATTATTAGTGACATCAAATTGAAAGAAAAGATGTACAAAACTGCAAAGATGATGGTAGACCAGAAGGATTAACAATTTCAAACTATCGAAGGATGAATAAAAAAAAGAGATAGAAGATATTTTGTCCCTTGTCAGAGAGACTGTTCTCACATGTTTCATCCCATTAATACTTTGCTTATTTCCCATATTTAGGATGGTAGCAGTATCTTCCGGATTAATAAGATAATTGGGCAAATGTATCCATTAGTAACTCCACCTAAAACAAAGTACACTTGTGATGCTGTGGTTGTGTCTCTAACTTTGAGCCAGAAGGCCTGGATCAGTCCCACCTGCTCCAGAGGTGTCATCATGCATCGAAATAGGTTGGTTAGGAAAGCAATATGAGACAAACTTCAGTAGTTGAATGGACAGTCTTGATGGTCTCTGGAAATTCCAAACTTGACGGTTTTGTATCCTCACCTGAGAACTGATCTCAATTAATATTTCTCATTTAAACTGAATTGCCTTTTCTTGTTGAATATAATTGAAGTTTGTCCTGTTTGCACGCCCCCTTGTGCAAAACCTGTTACAATCTGTCAAAGAACAAGACTGAAAACTCAAATTAGCTGATAGCTTGTTCAAGGGCTTAAACCAGTGACCTTTTCCACTGGGACAGTAGGCGCTGAATAATTGATCCCATTACCCATTGAACTGAGACAGGAGGTGGTGAGCTTGCTGAAATGTCTTTCACTGAAACATTTTTGAATTAAAATAAATTACTATGGCTGCGGTACAATTGAATTTAGAGACTTAGTGGGGAGTATCGACTGCCTTTCTTTGTTTGTTTCATCGCAGAAGGAATGAGAGCAGCCCAATGCCAGCCGGACCTGCGGAGAAACTGCCAGATATTAAAATGCGTAACTCTGCTTCATTAGCCAGTCTGACTGAGTCATCCAGACTGAAACATCATGACTGGAGGTGGGCTTTTTGTGTTCACTGTGGATACTATTACAGAGTACAAAATTAATGCATAACATATTTCTTGAGTTGTTATAGTTCTGTTTGCCGAGCTGGAAATTTGTGATGCAGATGTTCCGTCCCCTGTCTAGGTGACATCCTCAGTGCTTGGGAGCCTCCTGTAAAGCGCTTCTGTGTCGTTTTCTCTGGAATTTATAGTGGTTTGTCTCTGCCACTTCCGCTTGTCGGAACGCCGGAGGAAACGACACAGAAGCGCTTCACAGGAGGCTCCCAAGCACTGAGGGTGTCCCCTCGACAGGGGATGAAACGTCTGCAACACAAATTCCTAACTCGGTGAACAGAACCACAACAACGAGCACCCAAGCTACAAATCTTCTCAGAAACTTTGCATATTTCTTGAGTACTGAAAACAACAAATACTGAAGATCACAGGAGGGAGCCGATGGCCGAGTGGTATTATTTCTAGACTGTTTATCCAAAGATCCTGGTCGCATTCTGGAGAACCAGATTTGAATTGTGCCACAGTAAATGGTGGAATTTGAATTCAGTGAATATCTGGAATTAAGAATCTCATCACCATGAATCCTTTGCCGAATTTCGGAAAACCCATCTGGTTCACAAACATGCTTGAGGTAAGAAGCTACCATCCTTACCTAGTTTGTTCTACATGTGACTCCAGACACACAGCAATGAGTTTGACTCTTATCTGCCCATTGGGCAATTCCGGATGGGCAATGAATGCTGCAGAGCCAATGACACACTCATCCCATGAACCTGTTTTAAAAAATCGATGGCGAGAGCAAGCTAACATTTTGAGTCCAGATGACTTCGTCAGAGCTCTAATCGAGTCATCGAGACTCACCATTAGCATCTCCATGGATGCTGTCTGACCTGCTGTCAGTTCCAGCATTTGTTGTTTTCAGTACAGATTCCACCATCTGCAGTAATTTCCTTCTATATTTCTTCATTATTTTGTTTATTAAATACCTACTAAATTGCAGTTCACTACCTTACCTACAGAGTGCTGTGGCCCTGGTCTCAAAAGCCTCCACTGACTTGTTCAATTGCACCATAGTTTAGGACAATTGCAAAATGCCACTGTGGCTGAAAAGAATAGAATCATAGTCATACAACATGGAAATGAACCCTTCGGTCCAACTCGTCCATGCCAACCAAATTTCCCAAGCTATTTCCAAAATATGCTCATGCACTTTTCCCACATTCCTCAACCTTTCCTATTCATGCACCCCTCCAAATGTCTTTTAAATTTTGTAACTGTACTTACACTTACCACTTCCTCTGGTCATTCATCCCGTGTCCCAACCAATCTCTTTGTGAAAAAGTTGGCAACTGATAGTTTCACTGTTGACTACGTTGTGTGAATTGCCGGAGATTATTGTTCGTTCAGGACCACCACTTTCTGAGCACGGCTCAGGGCCTCAAGAGATTCCTAAATGTGGCTTGGGCCTCCTTGTGGGTTACCACATGCTGCTCAAGTTCTTGTGTTTGCGCAGGGCAGCTGTCTATGGGTGGGGCGATGTGGAAGGAAGGAGGAGGCGTTAAGGAATTAGTTAATTTCTGAAATGTGGGTGTCACTGGCTGTGCGAACATTTATTGCCTCATTATAATGCCCTTGAGAAGGTGGTTGTGAGCTCCCTTTTTGAATCACTAGGGAGGAAGGAATAACATAGAGGCTAGAAATCACCCGCCAACCACGTCCAACACAGCACCCTCCTCCAACCCCATCCAACACCGCTCCCTCCGACAACCCCGTCCAAGACCGCACCCTTCCCCAACCGCATCCAACACCGCCCACTCCCCCAACCCCTTCCAACACTGTCCCCTACCACATCCCTATACAACATCGCCCCCTTCTCCAGCCCCGTCCAACACCGCCCCCTCCCCAACCCCGTCGGACAGAGGCCCACTCCCCAACCACATCCAACACCGCCACTCCCCAACCCCGTCCAACACCGCCCACTCCCCCAATTCCGTCCAACACCGCTCCCTCCCCTAACCCCGTCCAAAACTGCTCCCTCCCCCAACTCCGTCCAACAGCACCCGTTCCCCAACACCGCGCCCCCTTCGCCAACTCCGTCCAACACCGCGCCCTCCCACAATCCCGTCCGACACCGTTTGCTTCCACAAACCCGCCCAAGGCGGCACCCTCACCACAAGCCCGTCGGACACCGCTTCCCCAACCCCGTCGGACACCGCCCCACTCCCCAACCGCAGACACAGCCAACCCAGTCCAACACCTCCACCTCTCTAACCCTATCCAACACCGCTCCCTCCCCAACACAGTCCAATACCGCTCCCTCCGCTAATCCGTCCAACACCGACCCCACCCCCAACCCCGTCCAACACAGCCCCCTCCCCGCAACCCTGTCCAAGAACCCCCCTCCCCAACCCCAACCAACACCGCCCTCTCCCCAAACCCGTCCAACTCCACTCCCTCCCACAACCCCATCCAACACCATGCCCTCTCCGCAACCCTGTCCAAAAACCCCCCTTCCCCAGTATCATCCAACACCTCCACCTCCCTCAACCCTGTCCAACACAGCCCTGTCCAACACCACACCCTCTACCAACCCCTCCCCCAACCCCGACCAATATCGCCCCGTGCCAAACACAATCCCACACCGCTCCCTCCCCCAAGCCCGTCCAACACTGCACGCTCCCCTCAAACTTGTGCAACACAGACCCCTCCCCAACTCAGTCCAACAGCGCCCTCTTCCCCAACCCAGTTCAACACTGCCCCCTCCCCTAACCCCGCCCAAATCCGCCCCCTCCCCCAACACCGCCCAAAACCGCTCCCTCCCGCCAAACCCGTCCAACACCGCCCCCTCATCACATCCCCATCCAACACCGCCAACTCTCCCCAACCCATCCAACACTGACGCCTCCCCAATCCTGTCCAACACGGTACCCTCCCCAACACCGTCCACACCCACAACACCGTCTAACACCACCCCCTTCCCCAACACCGACACCAACACCGTCCAATCCCGTCCCTGCCCACAACACCGTCAGACATCGACCCCTCCTCCCAACCCCGTCCAACACCGCCCCCTCCCGCAACCCCGTCCGACACCGCCCCCCTCCCGCCTCGACAATCCATCCAACACCGCCCTCCCCAACCCCGTCCAACACCACCCCTACCCCCAACACCGACCCATTCACCGCAACCCCGTCCAACACAGCCCTATCCCCCAACCCCGTCCAACACCGCTCCCTCCCCAAACCCCATTCCACACCGTTCCCTCCCACATCCCTGTCCACAATCGCCCCCTCCCCAACACCGATCCCTCCTCCCAACCACGTCCAGCACCGCTCCCTCCCCAACTGCGTCCAACACCGCCGCCCTCCCCCAACCCCGTCCAACACCGCCCCCGCCCCAACCCCGTCCGAAACCGCCCCCCTCCCGCCTCCCCAACCCCGTCCAACACCGCCCCCTCCCCAACCCCGTCCAACACCGCTCCCTCCCCAACCCCATCCAACACCGTTCCCTGCCACAACCCCGTCCAACACCGCCCACTCCACCAACCTCATCCAACACCGCCCCCTACCACATCCCTGTACAACATCGCCTCCCTCCCCAACACCGATCCCACCTCACAACCCCATCCAACACCGCTCCCTCCCCCAACCCCATCCAACAACGTTCCCTCCCATATCCCCGTTCAAGACCGCCAACTTCCCCCCCAAACCCGTCCAGCACCGCCCACTCCACCAAACCCATCCAACACCGCCCACAACCACATCCCTGTACAACATCGCCTTCCTCCCCAACACCGTTCCCACCTCACAACCCCGTCCAACACCGCTCCCTCACCCAACCGCGTCCAACACCGCCCCCCTCCCCCAACCCCGTCCAACACCGCCCCCTTTCCCCACCCTGTCCGAAACCGCCCCCCTCCCGCCTCCCAACCCCCTCCAACACCGCCAACCCCAACCCCGTCCAACACCGCCCACTCACCCAAACCTGCCCAACACCGACCCGTTCACCGTAACCCTGTCCAACACCGCTCCCTCCTCCCAAACCCGACCAAAACAGCCCCATACTCCCAACCCCATCCATCAATGCCTCCTCCCCAACCCCGTCCAACACCTCCCCTCCTCCAAAGCAGTCCAACACCGCCCCTCCCCAATCCCATCCAACACCGCCCTCTACCCCAACCCGTCAAACACTCACCCCTCCACAACACAGTCCAACACCGCCACCACCCCCAAACCCAGTCCTACACAGCCCCCTCCCTCAACCCCGTCCAACACCGCCTCTGCCCCAACCCCATATAACACCACCCTCTGCAACCCAGTCCAAGACCGCTTCCTGTCCAACACCGCCACCGCCTCCCAACCCCATCCAACACCACCCCACCCCCAACCCCGTCCAACACAGCCCTCTAACCCTTCCCGTCCAACACTGCTCCCTCATCAAACCCATCCAACACCGATCCCGCCTCACAACCCCGTCGAGGACCGCCCCCTTCCCCAACCTCATCCAACACCGCCCTGTCCACCCCAACCCCGTCGAACAACGCCCACTACCACAACCCCGTCCAACAGAAGCCCCGCCCCCTACCCCGTCCAACACTGCTCCCTCCCCAACCCCGTCCAACAACGCTCCCTCCTCCCTAACCTGTCCAATACAGCCCCATTCCCCCAACCACATCCATCAACGCTCCCTTCGCAACCCCGTCTAAAACTGCTCCCATCCCTCAACCCTGTCCAACACCGTCCCCTCCTCCCAAACCCGTCCAACGCCTCGCCTGCTCCAATCTCGTCCAACACCGCCCCCTCCCCAACCCCATCCAACATAGACCCCCTCCACAACACAGTCCAACACCACCAGCTCCCCAACCCCATTCAATACAGCCCCCTCTCAACAAATCTATCCAACACTGCCCCCACACCCAACCCCGTCCAACACTGCCCCCTCCCAAACCCATCTAACACCACCCCCTTCCCAACCCCGTCCAACACCGCCCCCTACCACAAACCCAACCAACACCACCTCCTCCCCAACACCATCCAACACCGCCCCCTCCCCAAACCTTGCCGACGCCCTCGCCTCCCGACAACCACGTCCAACACCGCCGCTGCCTTCAACCCAGTCCAACACTGAACACTCCCCAACTCAGTCCAACACCACTCCCTCCCCAAACCCCGTCCAAAACTGCCCCCTCCCGAACCCCGTCCAACAACGCCCCCGCCCCAACACAGTCCAACACCGCCACCTCCCCCAACCCCATCCAACACAGCCCCATCTCCCAACCCCGTCTAACACAGCCCCATCCCACAGCCGCGTCCAACACCGCCACCTCCCCCAACCCTGTCCAACACTGCCCCCTCCCCAACCCCGTCCAACAACGCCCCCTCCCCAACACAGTCCAACACTGCCACCTCCGCAAACCCCGCCCAACACCACCCCCTGCCCTCAACCCCGTCCAACACTGACTCCTCCCCAAATCAGTCCAACACCACCCTCTCCCCAACCCAGTTCAACACTGCTCCCTCCCCAACCCCGTCCAACACCGCCCCCTCCCAAACACAGCCCAACACCATCCACTCAGCCAACCCAGACAAACAACTCCACATCCCCAACCCTATCCAACACCGCCCCCTCCCCAACACAGTCCAGCACCGACAGCTCCCCCAATCCCGTCCATCACCGCCCCCTCCCCAATATCGTCCAACACGGCACCCTCCCCCAAACCCCATCCAACACCGCACCCTCCACCAACCCCGTCCAATATCGCCTCCTCCCCAACACAGTCCAATACCGCCACCTCCCCAACACAGTCCAACACTGCTCCCTCCACCAACCCCGTCCAACATCGCCCCCTCCCCAACACAGTCCAACACTGCCACCTCCGCAAACCCCGTCCAACACCGCCCCTGCCCTCAACCCAGTCCAACACTGACCCCTCCCCAAATCAGTCAAAGACCACCCTCACCCCAACCCAGTCCAATAATGCCCCCTCCCCAACCACATCCAACACCGCCCCCTTCCCAACAGAGCCCAACACCGCCCACTCAGCCAACCAAGTCCAACACCTCCATTTCCCCAACCCTAACCAACACCGACCCCTCCCCCAAACCCTATCCAACACCGCACCCTCCCCAAACCCTATCCAACACCGCACCCTCCCCCAACACAGTCCACTACTGCCCCCTCCCCAACAATGCTGCCTCCCCCAACCCCGTCCAACACCGCCCCATGTCCCCAACCCCGTCCAACACCGCCCCTTCCCCAAACCAGTCCAAAACCGCGCCCTGCCACAACCCTGTCCAATACTGCACCATCACCCAACCATGTCCAAAACTGGCTCCTCCCCAACCCCGTCCAACACCGCCCCTTCCCCAAACCAGTCCAAAACCGCGCCCTACGACAACCACGTCCAATACTGCACCATCACCCAACCATGTCCAACACTGGCCCCTCCCCAACCCCGTCCAACACCGACCCTTCCCAAAACAGTCCAACACTGCCCCTTCCCCCAACCACGTCCAATACCGCCCCCTCCCGCAACCCCATCCAACACCGCTCCCTCCCCATCCCCATCCAACACCGCCCCGCCCCATCCCCGTCCAAAACCGCTCTCTCTCCACAACCCAGTCCAACAGCTCCCCCTCCTCCCAACCCCATCCAACACCGCCCCCTCCCCAACACAGTCCAACATCGCCCCATCCCCAACACAGTCCAACACCGCCACCTCCCTCCAACCCCGTCCAACACAGCCCCCTCCTCAACATCGTCCAACACAGCCGTCGCCCTCAACCCCGTCCACCACCGACCCTGCCCCAACACAGTCCAACAACGCCCCCTCCTCCCAACCCTGTCCAACACAGCACCCTCCCACCCCGTCCGACACCAACCCCCCTCCCCGACCCCGTCCAACACCGCTCCCTCCCCCAACCCCGTCCAACACCGCCCCCTCCCCCCAAACCCGTCCAACACTGCCCCCACCTGCAACCCCGTCCAACACCGCACCCTCCCCAAACCCATTCAACACCACTCCATCCCCCAACCCCGTCCAACACAGCCCCTTCCCCAACCCCGTCCAAAACCACTCCCTCCCCCAACCCTTTCCAACCCCCGCCCCTCCCCACAACCCCGTCCAACACCGCTCCCTCCCCAACCCCGTCCAACACCACTCCTACCCAAAACAGTCCAACACCGCCCCATTCCCCCAACACCGTCCAATACCGCCCCCTCCCTCAACCCAGTCCAACACCGCCCTCTCCCCAACCCAGTCCAACACTGCCTCTTCCCCAACCCCGTCCAACACCGCCCACTTCCCAACACAGCATAACACCGCAGACACAGCCAACCCAGTCCAACACCTCCACCTCCCCAACCCTATCCAACACCGGCCCCTCCCCAACAAAGTCCAAAACCGCCCCTCCCCTAATCCGTCCAACACCGACCCCACCCCCAACCCCGCCCAACACAGCCACCTCCCTGCAACCCTGTCCAAGAACCCCATCCCCCAACCCCAACCAACACAGCCCCCTCCCTGAACCCCGTCCAACTCCACATCTTCCCCCAACCACATCCAACACTGCACCCTCTCCACAACGCTGTCCAAAAACCCCTCTTCCCCAGTACCATCCAACACCAACCCCTCCCTCAACCCTGTCCAACACAGCCACCATCCCAACCCCGTCCAACACCGCTCCCTCCAACAACCCCTTCCAACTCCGCCCCCTCCCCCAACCCCGACCAACATCGCCCCATCCCCAACACAATCCAACACCACACCCTCCCCCAAGCCCGTCCAACACCGCACGCTCCCCTGAACCCCGTCCCACACCGACCCCTCCCCAAGTCAGTCCAACAGCGCCCTCTTCCCGAACCCAGTCCAACACTGCCCCCTACCCCAACATCTTCCAAATCCACCCCCTCCCCCAACATCGACCCCCCAAACCCTACCAACACCGTCCCTGCCCCCAACCACGTCAAACATCGCCTCCTCCTCCCAACCCCGTCCAACACTAGCCACTCCACCAACCACGTCCGACACTGCACTCCCTCCCCAACCCCGTGCAACACCGCCCCTTCCCAAACCCGTCCATCACCGCCCCTCCCACAACTCCATCCAACACCCCACTTCGCCTGCCCGCAACCCAGTCCAACACTGACCCCTCCCCAAATCAGTCCAAACCACCCACTCCCCCAACCCAGTCCAACATCGCCCCCTCCCCAACAAAGTCCAATACCGACCCCTACCTCAATCCCGTCCAACATCGCCCCTTCCCCCAATACCGTCCAACACGGCACCGTCCCTAAACCCCATCCAACACCGCACCCTCCCCAACCCCGTCCAACATTGCCCCCTCCCACAACCCCGAACAAAACCGCACATTCCCCCTACACCATCCAACACCGCACCCTCCCCCAACAATGCTGTCTCCCCCAACCCCGTCGAACACCGCCCCCTTCCCCAACACCGTCCAATACCGCCCCCTCCACCAACCCTGTCCAACATCGCCCCCTCCCCAACACAGTCCAACAAAGCACCCTCCCCAACCCCGCCCAACACCGTCATCTCCCCAAACCTGTCCAACACCGCCCCCTGCCCTCAACCCAGTCCAACACTGACCCCTCCCCAACCCCGTCCAACACTTCCCTTCCCCAACACAGCCCAACACCGCCCACTCAGCCAACCCAGTCCAACACCTCCATATCCCCAACCCTATCCAACACCGCCCCCTCCCCAACACAGTCCAACACCGACCCCTCCCCAAAACCCCATCCAACACCACACCCTCCCCAACCCGGTCCAACACCGCCCCTTCCCCCAACAATGCTGCCTCCCCAACCCCGTCCAACACCACCCTATGTCCCCAACCCCGTCCAACACCGCCCCTTCCCCAACCCAGTCCAACACCGCGCCCTACCACAACTCAGTCCAACACTGCACCATCACCCAACCACGTCCAACACTTCCCCCTCCCCAACCCCGTCCAACACCGACCCTTCCCAAAACAGTCCAACACTGCCCCTTCCCCCAACCCCCGTCCAACACCGCCCCCCCGCAACCCCGTCCTACACCACCCCTCCCACAACCCCGTCCAAAACCGCTCCTTCCCCACAACCCAGTCAAACACCGCCCCCTTCTTCCAAAACCGTCCAACACCGCCCCCTCCCCAACACAGTCCAACATCGCCCCATCCCCAACACAGTCCAACACCACCACCTCCACCCAACCCCCTTCAATACAGCCCCCGCAACAACCCCGTCCAACACAGCCCTCTCCCTCAACCCCGTCCAACACCGCCCCTGCCCCAACACAGTCCAACCCCGGCCCCTCCTCCCAATCCTGCCCAACACCGAACCCTCCCCCACCCCGTCCGACACCGCCCCCACTTCCCGAACCCGTCCAACACCGCTCCCTCCCCCAACCCCGTCCAACACTGCCCCCTCCCCAAACCCGTCCAACAGCACTCCCTCCTCCCAACACCGTCCAACACAGCCCCCTCCCAAATCCTGTCCAACACCATTCCCTCACCAACCCCAACCAACACTGCCTGCTCCCCCAACACTTTCCAACCCCGGCCCCCCCACAACCCCGTCCAACACCACTCCCTCCTCCCAACCCCGTCCAACACAGTCCCCTCCCCAACCCCGTCCAACACCACTCCGTCCCCAAACCCCATCCAACACTGCCCGCTCCCCAACACTTTCCAACCCCCCCCCCACAACCCCGTCCAACACCGCTCCCTCCCCAACCACGTCCAACACAACCCCTACCCAAAACAGTCCAACACCGCCCACTTCCCACAAAAGCGTCCAATACCGCCCCTCCCTCAACTCTGTCCAACACCGCCCCCACCCCAACACCATCCAACACCGCCCCCTCCACCAACCCCGTCCAACACTGCTTCTTCCTCCCAAACCCGTCTAATCCAGCCCCATATTCCCAACCCCATGCATCAACGCCACCTCACCAAACCCGTCCAACACCGACCCCTCCCCAACCCCATCCAACATCGACCCCCTCCACAACACAGTCCAACACCGCCACCTCCCCAACACCATCCAATACAGCCCTCTCCCTCAACCCCGTCCAACACCGCCCCCGCCCCAATGCAATCCAACGCAACACCCTCCCCAACCCCATCCGACACCGCCCGCTCCCCCAACCCCGTCCAACACCGCCCCCTCCCCAACCCCGTCCAACACCGCACCCTCACCCAACCCCGTCCAACACCGCCCCCTCCCCACAAACCCATCCAACACCACCCCCACCCCCAAACCCCATCCAAAACAGCCCTCTCCCCAACACGTCCAACACCGCTCCCTCCCCCAACCCCATCCAACACCGCCCCCTCCCCAACCCCGTCCGACACCGCCCAACTACCTCCTCCCCAACCTCATCCAACACTGCCCTCCCCAACCCCGTCAAACATCGCCCCTCCCCAACCCCATCCACCACCGACCCCATCCACCACAACCCCGTCCAGCACCGCCCACTACTCCAACCCCGTCCAACAGCGCCCCCTCCCCCAAACCCGTCCATAACCGCCCCCTCTCCAACCACGACCAACACCGCCCTCTCCCCCAACCCCGTCCAACACCGCCCCTACCACATCCCTGTACAACATCGCCCCCCCCCAACACCGCTACTCCTCCCAACCGCATCCAACACGGTCCTCTCCCTAATCCCGTCCAACAACGTCTCTCCCCAACCCCATCCAACACCGCCCACTCCCCCAACCCCATCCAACATTGCCCCCTACCACAACCCTGTTCAACATCGCCCCCACCTCGTCCTACACCATCCCCTCTCCCAACACCGTCCATCACCGCCCCCTCCTCCCAACCCTATCCAACACGAGAGGGTTCCCAATCCTGTTCATCACTCCATCAGCCCTGTCCAACATCGCCCCCTCCCCATCCCCGTCCAACACCGCCCCGCCCCATCCCTGTCCAACCCCGCCCCCTCACACAATACCGTCCAACATCGCCCCCCTCCTAACCCCGTCCAACACAGCCCCCTCTCCCCAACTCCGTCCAATGCTGCCCCCTCCCCAATACCGCCCAACACTGTTCCCTCCCCCAACCCTGTCCAACACTGCCCTCTCCCCAACACTGCCCCTCCCCCAACCCCGTCCAACACTGCCACTTCCCCCAACCCCATGCAACACCATCTCCTCCACCAACACCGCCCCTTCCCCAACACCTTCCAAACCGCCCCCTCCCCAAACCCGTCCGACACCGCCCCATCCCCTCCCCAACCCCATCCAACACTGCCCTCCCCACCCCCGTCCAACTCTGTCCCCTCCCCCAACCCGGTCCAACACCGTCTCATCCTCCCCAACCCCGTCCAACACCACCAACTACCCCAATCCCGTCCAACAGCGGCCCCACCCCTACCCCGTCCAACACAGAGCCGTCCTTCGACCCGGTCCAACACCGCTCCCTCCTCCCAAACCCGTCCAATACAGCCCCATTCGCCCAACCCCGTCCAACACCGCCCCCTACCCTCAACACCATCCAACACCGTCCTCGCCCCCAACCCCGTCCAACACCGCCCCTACCACATCCCTGTACAACATCGCCCCCCAACACCACCACACCTGTCAACCCAGTCCAACACGGCTCTCTCCCCAATCCCGTTCAACATCGCCCCCTCCCCATCCCAGTCCAACACCGCCCACTCCCCCAACCCCGTCCAACACTGCCCCCTACCACATCCATGTTCAACATCGCCCCCCACCTCGTCCTACATCGACCCCTCTCCTAACCCCGTCCAACACCGCCCCCTCTCCCCAAATCCGTCCTATACTGCCCCCTCCCCAATACCATCCAACACTGTCCCCTCCCCCAAACCAGTCCAACACCGCCCCACCCCCCAACACTGCCCCACCCCAAACCTGTCCAACACTGCACTCTCCCCAACACTGCCCCTCCCCCCAAACCCGTCAAACACTGCCACTTTCCCCAACCCCGTCCAACGCTGGCAATTCCCCAACCCCATGCAACACCAACTCCTCCATCAACACCGCCCCTTCCCCAACAACGTCCAACACCGCCCCCTCCCCAAACCCGTCCGAAACCGCCCCATCCCCTCCCCAACCACATCCAACACTGCCCTCCCCAAACCCGTCCGAAACCGCCCCATCCCCTCCCCAACCACATCCAACACTGCCCTCCCCAAACCCGTCCAACACCACCCCCTCCCCAATCTGTCCAACACCGACCCGTCCACCCCAACCCCGTCCCACACCGCCAACTGCCACAATCCCGTCCACCAGCGGCCCCTACCCCTACCCCATCCAACACAGACCCCTCCCTCAACCCCGTCCAACACCGCTCCCTCCTCCCAAACGTGTCTAATACAGCCCTATCCCCCGACCCCGTCCAACACCGCCCCCTACCCTCAACACCGTCCAAAATTGTCCCCGCCCCCAACCCCGTCCAACACCTCCCCTCCTCCTACCCCGTCCAACACCGCCCCCCTCTCCAACCCCGTCCAACACTGCCCACTCCCCCAACCCCGTCCAACACTGCCCCTCCACCCAGCCCAACACCGCCCCCTCCCCAACCCCGTCCAACACCGCCCCCTCCTCAACCTCGCCCGACACTGGCCCTTCCCCAAACCCGGCCAACATCACCCCCTTCGCCAATCCTGTCCAACACCACCCCCTCCCACAACCCCGTCAAACACCGCCCCTCCCCCACGCCCATCCAACACCCCCACCCCGACCCCTCTGTCTCTCACCACCACCCTCTCTAAACTCCTCCCTCTCTCATCTCCTCCCTTTCTCACCTGTCCTCTTTCACCCCCGCCCTCTCTCACCCCCTCTCTCACCACCATCTTTCTCATCCTCCTCTCTATCACCATCTCTCTCTCTCACCCCTCTCTAACACCCCCCTCTCTCTTTCACCTTTTCAACCTCTCATTCTCTCTCTCGCCCACCCCCTCTCTCACACCCCCTTTCTCTCTCACCCCCTCTCTCTCACCCCCTCTTTCTCTCACCCTGCTCTATCTCTCATCCCCTCTCTACCCCCTTCTCCGCACTTCTCCCCCTCTCTCCCACCCCGTATCTTTCTCATTCACTCTCTCTCTCAACCCTCTCACCACCCCTCTCTCTCACCCCCTCTCTCTCACACCCTCCTTCTTTCAACTCCTCCCTCTCTCATACCTCCTCTCTCACCCCCCACTCTCTCTCCCCCTCTCTCTCACACCCACTCTCTCAAACCCACTCACACCACTATCTCTCACCTCCCCTCTCTCTCACTCCCTCTCTCTCACCTCTCTAACTCTCTCATCCGTCTAACTCTCACACCCCTCTCTCTGACCTGTAACTCTCTCACACTCTCTCTCTGACACCTCTCTGCCCTCTCCCCCTCCCCCTCTCTCACCCTCTCTCCCCGTCTCTCACCCCCTCTCTCAACCTCGCCCTCTCTCACCCCCTTATCTAACTCCTCCTCTCTCTCACCCCCTCTCTCATCCCCTCTCTTTCACTCCTTTCTCTCACCGCTCTCTCTGTCACCATCTCTCTCTCTCAGCCCCCTTTCTCTCTCACACACTCTCTCTCACACACACACCCTCACTCTCGCTGTCTCACCCCCCTCTCTCTCACCCCCCTCTCTCACCCCCCCTCTCACCCCCTTTCTCTCAACCCTCTCTCTTACCCTGTCACTGTCTCTCTCACACTCTTTCTCACATGCACACAACCTCACTCTCTCTGTCTCACTCCCCTCTCTCTCTCACCCCTTATTGCACTCCTCTCTCTCCCCTCACTCTCACACCCTCTTTCTCACCCTCTCACTGTCTCTCTCTCTCTCACACCTCTCTCTCTCAGCCACTTTCTCTCTCACGCCCCTTTCTCTCTCTCACCCCACTCTCTCTCATCTCTCCCCTCTCTCTCACACTCTCTCTCTCACACACTGTCTCTCTCAACCCCTCACTCTCTCTCTGTCACCCCCTCTCTCTCTCACCCCCTCTCTCTCAACCCTCTTTCTCTCACCTCTCTCTCTCACCCGTCTCTCACACACCCTCTCTCTCACCTCTCACTGTCTATCTCTCTCTTTCACCCCCTCTCTCTCACCCCCGCACCTTCTCACACCCCTCACCCCTCCTTTCTCACCCTCTCTCTCATTCACCCACTATCCCCTCACTCTCACCGCCTCTAACTCTCACCGCTCTCTCTCACCCCCCCTCTCTGCCACCCCTCTCTCTCTCTGCCCCTCTCTCAGCCCCTTTCTCTCTCACACCCGTCTCTCTCACCCCCATCTCTCACTCCCCTCTCTCACACCTCTCTCTCTTTCACCCTCTCCCTCACCCCCCCTCACTCACACCCCTCACTCTCACACCCTCTCACACTCCCTCTCTCAAACCCGCTCTCTCACACACCCTCTCTACCCCTTCTCCACACTCTCTCCCCCTCTCTCCCACCCCCTCTCTTTCTCATTCCCTCTCTCTCTCACCCCTCTCTCTCACACCCCTCTCTCTTTCCTCTCCTCTCTCACCCCTCTCTCTCACTCCCTCTCTCTGAATCCCCTCTCTCACCCCCCTCACACACCCTCTATCACACCCCTCTCTCTCCTCACTCCATCTATCCCCCTCTCCAACACGTCTTTTACACACCTCTCTCTGCCCCCTCTCTCACCACCCTCTCTCCTACCCCCCTCTCATTGCCCCCTCTCTCTCACCTCCCCTCTCTCACCCCTCTATCTCACCCCCTCTCTCAACTCCCCTCTCTCTGAATCCCCTCTCTCACCTCCGCTTTAACACACCCTCTATCACACGCCCTCTCTCTCCTCACTTCCTCTATCCCCCTCTCCAACACCTCTGTTTAACACACCTCTCCCTGCCCCTCTCTCTCACCACCCTCTCTCTCACCCCGTCTCTCTCTCACCCCTCTCATCGATCCTCTCTCTCTCTCTCTCACACCCCCTCTCTCTCGTCCTCTCTCTCTCACCCCCTCCCTCCACCGGGCTCTCTCTCTCCCACCCCTCTCTCTCACTCCGTCACCCTCTCCGCCCACACTCTCTCTCTCACCCCTTCTCTCTCTCACCCTTTCACCCTCTCACCCCCGCTCACACCCTCGCTCTCTTGCCCTCTCTCTCTCATACACTCCCCTCCCTCTCACACCCTCTCTCTCTCACCCACCAACCCCTCTCTCGCTAACCCCTCTTTCGCTCCAACTCCCTTCTCTCTCACCCTTCTCTCTCTCATATCTCCCATCTCTCTCTCAACTTCCCTCTCTCTTACGCACTCTCTCACCCCTCACGCGCTCTCCCTTACCCTCCTCTCTCTCCTACCCCCTCTTTCTCAACCCCCTTTCTCTCACCCTCCCTCTCTCTCTCCCTCTCTCTCACACACTGTCTCTCACCCCGCTCCTAAATCCCCACCCATTCTCTAACCTCCTTTCACACCCCCTCTCTCGCACCCCCTCTCTCATCCCCTCTCTCTCTCACCCCCTCTAACTCTCACCTCTCTCTCTCTCATCCCCCTCTCTGTCATCCCCTCTCTCTCGCTGCCCCGCTCTCTATCTCGCGGCCCCTCTCTCTCAGCCCCTTTCTCTCTCACCCCCCTCTCTCCAACCCCCCTCTCTCTCCCCTCTCTCTCACCGTCTCTCTCTCTCTCACACCCCCTCGCTCACACCCCTCTCTCTCTCACACCCCTCTCTCTCTCTCATCTCTCCCCCTCTCTCTCTCATCTCGCCCCTCTCTTTCACACCTTCTCTCTCTCACACTCTCTCTCTCACCCCCTCACGCTCTCACTGTCATCCCCTCTCTCTCACACCCCTGTCTCTCAACCCCCTTTCTCTCACCTCTCTCTCTCACTCCTCTCTCTCAGCCCTCTCTCTCACACCCGTACCTTCTCACCTCCCTGCACCCATCCTCTCTCACCCCCCTCTCTTTCTCAACCCCCTCTCTCTCACCGCCCTCTCTCTCACCCCTCTCTCACGACCCCTTTCTCACCCTCTCTCTCTCACCCCCCTCTCTCTCATCCACTCGCTCTCTCTGCCCCTCTCTCTTATCCCCCCTCTCACTCACCCCTCACACTCCCTCCCTCTCTCTCGCCCCTCTCTCTCTCACGCCCCTCTCTCTCACCGCGCATCTCTCTCACCCATTTTCTCACCCCCTCTCTCTCACCCCCACTCTCTCGCCCTGTCTCTCTCTCTCTCGCACCCCTCCCTCCACCGGGCTCTCTCTCTCCCACGCCTCTCTCCCTCTCACCCCCTCACCCTCTATCCCCCTCACACACACACTCTCTCTCTCACCCTCTCTAACTCTCACCCCTCTCTCTCATCCCTCGCTCTCTCTGCCCCTCTCTCTTATCCCCCCTCTATTCCACCTCCTCTCGTTCTCATTCCCTCTCTCGTTCACCCCTCTCTCTCACCACCCCACTCTCTCACCCCCTCTCTCTCTCACCCCCTCCGTGTCACGCTCTCTCTCTCTCTCACCCCCTCCCTCCACCGGGCTCTCTCTCTCTCCCCTCTCTCTCTCACCCCTCACCTTTTCTCCCCCCACACACTCTCTCTGTCACCCCTTCACCCTCTCTCCCCCACTCACACCCCTCTCTCTTGCCCCTCTCTCTCTCACATACTCCCCTCTCTCTCACCCCCTCCCTCCACCGGGCTCTCTCTCACCCACCCCTCTCTCTCTCACTCCCTCACCCCTCTTCCCCCTCACACTCTCTCTCTCACCCCTTCTTTCTCTCTCTCCCCTTCACCCTCTCTCCCCCGCACACACCCTCGCTCTTTTTCCCCTCTCTGTCACCCACTCCCCTCCCTCTCACACCCTCTCTCTCACCCGACCAACCCCTTTCTCGCTAACCCCTCTCTCGCTCCAACTCCCCTCTCTCTCTCTCACCCCTCTCTCTCTCATCCCTCCCATCTCTCTCTCAACCTGCCTCTCTGTCACGCACTCTCTCTCACCCCTCACGCTCCCTTCCTCACCCACTCTCTCTCCTACCCCCTCTCTCAACCCCCTTTTTCTCACCCTCCCTCTCACTCTCCCCTCTCTCTCATGCACTCTCTCTCATCCCCGCTCCTAAATTCCCACCCATTCTCACCCCTCCTCTCACACCCCCTCTCTCTCACACCCCTCTCTCATCCTCTCTCTCTCACCCCCTCTAACTCTCACCTCTCTCTCTCTCTCAACCCCCTCTCTGTCATCCCCTCTCTCTCACTGCCCCGCTCTCTCTCTCGCGGCCCCTCTCTCTCAGCCCCTTTCTCTCTCACCCCCTCTCTCTCACCCCCTCTCTCTCCCCTCTCTCTCACACCGTCTCTCTCTCTCACACCCCCTCGGTCACACCCCTCTCTGTCTCATCCCGCTTTCTCTCTCATCTCTACCCCTCTGTCCCATCTCGCCCCTCTCTTTCACACCTCTCTCTCACTCTCTCTCACCCTCTCACGCTCTCTCTGTCACCCCCTCTCTCACACACCCCCTCTCTCTCAATCCCCTTTCTCTCACCTCTCTCTCCCACTCCTCTCTCTCAAACCCTCTCTCTCACACCCGCTCCTTCTCAACCCCCTGCACCCATCCTCTCTCACCTTGTCTCTCATTCGCCCCACCATCCCCTCTCTCTCATCCCCTCTAACTCTCACGCCTCTCTCTCTCAACCCCTCGCTCTCTCTGCCGGTCTCCCTTATCCCCCTCTCTCCCACCCCCTCTCTTTCTCATTCCCTCTCACTCTCACCCCTCTCTCTCACCACCCCTCTCTCTCACCACCCTCTCTCTCACACCCCCTCTCTATCGCCCACCCTCTCTCTCACACCCCTCTCTCTCACCTCCCCTCTCTCACCCCCTCTCTCACACACCTTCTATCACACCCGCTCTCCCCCTCACCACCTCTGTCCCTCTCTCCAACACCTCTCTTTCACACACCTCTCTCTGCCCCTCTCTCACTCACCCCCTCTCTCTCACCCCGTCACCTCTCTCACCCCTCTCATCGCCCCTCTCTCTCGCTCTCAGTCCTCTCTCTCACCTCCTCTCATTCTCACTCTCTCTCTCTATCTCCCCTTTCTCATACCCTCTCTCTCTCTCTCATTCCCTCTCTCTCCCACGCCCCCTCTCTCTCCCGCTCTCTCCCACCCCCTCTAATTCTCATTCCCACTCTCTCTCACCGTGCCTCTCTCTCACTACCCTCTCTCTCACGCACCTCTCTCTCTCACTCCCCCCTCACACCTTTCTCTTCCTCAACCCCCTCTCTCTCACCGCCACTCTCTCTCACCCCTCTCTCACTACCCCTTTCTCACCCCCTCTCTCTCTTATCCCCTCGCTCTCTCTGCCCCTCTCTCTTATCCACCCTCTCTCTCACCCCTCACACTCCCTCCCTCTCTCTCACCCCTCTCTCTCACGCCCCTCTCTCTCACCACGCCTCTCTCTCACCCACTCTCTCACCCCCTCTCTCTCACCCCCACACTCTCGCCCTGTCTCTCTCTCTCTCACCCCTCCCTCCACCGGGCTCTCTCTCTCCCACCCCTCTCTCACCCCCTCACCCTCTCTCCCCCTCTCACACTCTCTCTCACCCTCTCTAACTCTCACCCCTCTCTCTCATCCCTCGCTCTCTCTGCCTCTCTCTCTTATCCCCCCTCTCTTCCACCCCCTCTCTTTCTCAATCACTCTCTCTCTCTCACCCCTCTCTCTCACCACCCCACTCTATCATCCCTCTCTCACTCTCAGCCCCGTCTCTCTCACTCCCCCTCTCTCACCCCCTCTCTCTATCACCCCCTCTCTCGAGCGCTCTCTCTCTCACCCCCTCCCTCCACCGGGCTCTCTCTCATCTCTCTCTCACCTCCTCACCTTATCTCCCCCTCACCCACTCTCTCTCTCACCCCTTCTCCCTCTCTCCCCACTCACACCCCTGTCTCTTGCCCCTCTCTCTCATATACTCCCCTCTCTCTCACACCCTCTCTCTCTCACACCCCCTCTCTCTAACCCCTCTCTCGCTAACCCCTCTCTCGCTCCAACTCCCTCTCTCTCTCTCACCCCGCTCTCTCTCATCTCTCCCATCTCTCTCTCACCCTCCCTCTCTCTCACACCCTCTCTCTCTCACTCCTCTCTCTCACACCCTCTCTCTCACCCCCTCACTGTCTCTCCCTCACACACCCCTCTCTCTCTCACCCCGCTCTCTCTCTCATCACTCCCCTCTCTCTATCATCTCGCCCCTCTCTCTCACACCCTCTCTCTCTCACATTCTCACTCTCACGCCCACAATCTCTCTCTCTGTCACCCCCTCTCTCTCAACCCTCTCTCTCAACCCCCTTTCTCTCACGTCTCTCTCTCTCACTCCTCTCTCACACAGCTCTCTCTCACCCCCGCTCCTTCTCACCCTCCCGCACCCCTCCTCACTCACCCTCTCTCTCTTTCACACCATATTTTCTCTCTCACCCCCTCTAACTCTCACCCTCTCTCTCTCATCCCCTCACTCTCTCTGCCATCTCTCTTATCCCCCCTTCATCCTACCCCCTCTCTTTCTCATTCCCTTTCTCTCTCACCCTTCTCTCTCACCACCCCTCTCTCTCACCCCCTTCTCTCACACCCCACTCTCTCACACCACTCTCTCTCAACCCCCTCTCTCTCATACCCCTCTCTCTCACCTCCCCTCTCTCACCCCTCTCTCTCACCCCCTCTCTACTCCCGTCTCTCAACTCCCCTCTCTCTGAACCCACTCTCTCACCCCCTCTCTCACACGCCCTCTATCTCACCCCCTCTTCCCCTCACCTCGTCTATCCCCCTCTCCAACACCTCTCTTTCATACTCCTCTCTCTGCCCCCTCTCTCACCCCCTCTCTCTCACCCCGTCTCTCTCTCACCCCCTCTCTCACCTCCTCTCATTCTCACTCCGTCTCTCTATAACCTCTCAGTCTCACACCCCTTTCTCTCATCCCCCTCTCTCTCACGCCCCCTCTCTCTCCCTCCCCTCTCCCGCCCCCTCTATTTCTCATCCCCTCTCTCTCTCACCGCCCCTCTCTCTCACTCCCCCCTCACCCCTCTCTCTTTCTCACCCCGCTCTCTCTCACCGCCCCTCTCTCTCACCCCCCTCACTACCCCTTTCTGACCCCCTCTCTCTCATCCCCTCCCTCTCTCTACACCCTCTCTTACCCCTCACTCTCTCACTCACCCTTCACACTCCCTCCCTCTCTCTCACCCTCTCTCTGTCACGCCGTCTCTCTCGCCCTCTCTCTCTCTCTCACCCCCTCCCTCCACCGGGCTCTCACTCTCTCCCACCCTTCTCTCTCTCTCTCACCGCCTCACCGTCTCTCCCCCTCACACACTCTCTGTCTTGCACCTCTCTCTCTCACATACTCCCCTCTCTCTCATACCCTCTCTCTCTCCCCTCCTGTCTCTAACCCCTCTCTCGCTCCAACTTCCCCCTCTCTCTCTCACATTCTCTCTCTCATCTCTCCCATCTCTCTCTCACCCTCCCTCTCTCTCTCTCACTCTCTGTCTCTCCCCCTCACTCTCTCTCCCTCACCCCCTTTATCTCTTACCCTCTCTCTCTCAACCCCCTTTCTCTCACCCTGCCTCTCTCACCCCTCTCTCTCACCCCCTCTCTTTCTCCCTCCCTCTCTCTATCACCTCTCTCTCTCACACCCCCCTCTCTCATCCCCCTCTCTCTCACGCCCCCCTCTCTACCTCCCCTCTCCCGCCCCTCTATTTCTCATTCCCTCTCTCTCTCACCGCCCCTCTCTCTCACACACCCCTCTCTCTCACTCCCCCCTCACCCCCCTCTCTTTCTCACCCTGCTCTCTCACCGCCCCTCTCTCTCACCCCCCTCACTACCCCTTTCGACCCCCCTCTCTCATCCCCTCGCTCTCTCTGCCCCCCTCTTATCCCCTCTCTCTCACTCACCCTTCACTCTCCCTCCCTCTCTCTCACCCTCTCTCTCTGTCACGCCGTCTCTCTCGCCCTCTCTCTCTCTCTCACCCCCTCCCTCCACCGGGCTCTCTCTCTCTCCCACCCCTCTCTCTCTCTCACCCCCTTACCCTCTCTCCCCCTCACACACTCTCTCTCTTGCACCTCTCTCTCTCACATTCTCCCCTCTCTCTCACACCCTCTCTCTCTCACTCCTCACTCGCTAACCCCTCTCTCGCTCCAACTCCCCCCTCTCTCTCTCACATTCTTTCTCTCATCTCTCCCATCTCTCTCTCACCCTCCCTCTCTCTCTCACACTCTCTCTCTCTCCCTCACTCTCTCTCCCTCACCCCCCTCTCTCTAACACCTTCCTCTCTCAACCCCCTTTCTCTCACCCTCCCTCTCTCTCACACCCCTCCTCTCACACCCTCTCTCTCACTCCCGCACCGTCTCACCCATCCACTCCCAGATCTCCTCTCTCACCCCCCTCTCTCACCCCCTCTCTCATCCCCTGTCTCTCTCATCCCCCTCTGTGTTACCCCCCTCTCTCTCTGCCCCTCTCTTTCTCTCTCACCCCTCTCTCTCTGCCCCTCTCTTTCTCTCTCAGCCCTCTCTCTCAGCCCCTTTCTCTCTCAGCCCCTTTCTCTCTCAGCCCCTTCTCTCTCACCCCCTCTCTCTCTCCCCTCTCTCTCACCCCTCTCTCTCACACACTTCCCTTGCTCACACACTCTCACACTGCTCTCTCACACACACCCCTCTCTCACACCCCTCTCTATCTCACCCCGCTCTCTCTCGTCTCGCCCCTCTCTCTCACAGCCTCTCTCTGACACTCTCTCTCACCCCGCTCTCTCATCACTCCCATCTCTCTCTCACCCTCCCTCTCTCTCTTACACTGTATCTCTCACTCCCTCACTCTCTCTCCCTTACCCCCTCTCTCTCTTGCCCCCTCTCTCCAAACACCTTTCGCTTACCCTCCCTCTCTCTCCCCCTCTGTCTCACACACTCTCTCTCACTCCCGCTCCTTCTCACCCCACCCACTCTCACCCCTCCTCTCTCACCCCTTCTATCACACCCCCTCTCTCATCTCCTCTCTGTCACCCCCTCTCTCTCTCTGCCCCTCTCTCTCTCAGCCCCTCTCTCTCTCAGCCCCTCTCTCTCAGCCCCTTTTTCTCTCAGCCCCTTTCTCTCTCACCCGCTTCTCTCTCACCCTCTCTCTCTCTCTCCCCTCTCTCTCACACCCTCTCTCTCTCACACACCCCACTCACTCACACCCCGTTTCTCTCACACCGCTCTCTCACACACCCCTCTCTCACACACCGCCCTCTCTCACCCCGCTCCCTCTCTCTCCCACACCCTCTCTCTCACAATATCTCTCTCACCCCCTCACTCTCTCTGTCACCCCCTCTCTCTCTCAGCCTCTCTCTCTCAACACCCTTTCTCTCACCCTCCCTCTCTCTCACACCCCCTCTCTCACGACCTCTCTCTCAACCTCTCACTGTCTCTCTCTCTCTCACCCTCTCTCTCTTTCACGCCAACCCCTCTCTCTCACCCCCTCTAACTCTCACCCCTCTCTCTCACACACCTCTCTCTGTCATCCCTCTCTCTCTCTCTGTCCCCTCTCTCTCAAACCTCTCTCTCTCAGCCCCTCTCTCTCACCCCCCTCTTTCTCACCCCCTCTCTCACCTCTCTCTCTCACCCCACTCTCTCTCAAGCCACCTCTCTCACACACCCTCTCTACCCCTTCGCCTAACTCTCTCCCCATCTCTCCCAACCCCTCTCTTTCTCATTCTCTCTCTCTCCCCTCTCTCTCACACCCTCTCTCTCACACCCGTTCCTTCTCACCCGACCCACTCTCACCCCTCCTCTCTCACCCCTCTCTCTCACCCCCTCGAACACTCACCTCTCTCTCTCATCCCCCTCTCTGTCACCCTGTTTCTCTCTGCCCCTCTCTCTCAGCCCCTCTCTCTCAGACCTTTTTTCTCTCAGCCCCTTTCTCTCTCGCCCCCCTCTCTCTCACCCCGTCTCTCTCCCCTTTCTCTCACACCCTCTCTCTCTCACACCCCCCTCTCTCACACCTCGTTTCTCTCACACCGCTCTTTCACACACCCCTCTCACACCCCGTTCTCTCTCACCCGCTCCCTCTCTCATCTCTCCCCTCTCTCTCTCATCTCGCCCCTCTCTCTCACACCCTCTCTCTCTCTCACACTCTCTCTCTCGCCCCCTCACTCTTTCTCTGTCACGCCCTCTCTCTCAACCCCTCTCTCTCAACCCGCTTTCTCCCACCTCTCTCTCTCACCTCTCTCACCCTCTCACTGTCTCTCTCTCTCAACCCCTCTCTCACCGCCGCTCCTTCTCACCGCCCTCACCCGTCCTCTCTCGCCCTCTCTCTCTTTCACCCCCTATCCCCTCTCTCTGCCACCCCCTCTCTCTCTCAGCCCCTTTCTCTCTCACCCCCTATCCCCTCTCTCTGCCACCCCCTCTCTCTCTCAGCCCCTTTCTCTCTCACCCCCTCTCTCTCATCCCCCGCTCTCTCTCCCCCTCACACCCTTTCTCACTCACACCCCTCTCTCTCACCCTCCCTGTTTCTCACCCCCCTCTCACCCCTCTCTCTCATCCCACTCTCTCTAAAACCCCCTCTCCCTCACACCCTCTCTATCCCTTCTCCCCACTCTCTCCCCCCTCTCCCACACCATCTCTTTCTCATTCCCTCTCTCTCACCCCTCTCTTTCACACCCCACTCTCTCACACCACTCTCTCTCAACCCCCTCTCTCTCACACCGCCTCTCTATCACCCTCCCTCTCTCTCACACCCCTCTCTCTCACCTCTGTCTCTCACCTCCCCTCTCTCACCTCTGTCTCTCACCCCCTCTCTCACACACCCTCTATCACATCCCCTCCTCCCTCACGCCCTCTCTCTCTCATCCCCTCTCTCTCACTGCCCTCTCTCTCATCTCCCTCTCTCATTCACCACTCACACTGCCTCCCTCTCTCTCATCCCGCTTTCTCACGCCCCTCTCTCTCACCGCACCTCTCTCTCTCACCCCCCCTCTCGCCCTCTCTCTCTCACACCCCCTCCCTCAACCAGGCTCTCTCTCCCACCCCTCTCTTTCTCTCACCCCCTCACCCTCTCTCCCCCTCACACACTCTCTCTTTCACCCCTTCTCTCACTCACCCCTTCACCCTCTCTTCCCTGCTCACACCCTCTCTCTGTCTTGCCCCTCTCTCTCACCCCCCCATATCTCACAGCCTCTCTATCTCTCACCCCCTCTCTAACCCCTCTCTCGCTCCAACTATCCTCTCTCTCTCTCACCCTGCACTCTCTCATCTCTCATATCGCTCTCTCATCCTCCCTCTCTCTCACACACACTCTCTCTCTCCCCCCTCTCTCTTACCCCCTCTCTCTCAACCCCCTGTCTCTCCCCCTCCCCTCTCTCTCTCCCCCCTCTATCACACCCTCTCACTCACCCTCTCACTGTCTCTCCCTCTCTCACACCCTCCCTCTCACTCCCGCTCCTTCTCACCTCACCCACTCTCACCCCTCCTCTCTCACCCCCTCTCTCTCCCCCTCTCATCCCCTCTCTCTCACCTCTTCTAACTCTCACCTCTCTCTCGCATCCCCCTCTCTGTCACCCCCTCTCTCTCTGCCCCTCTCCCTCTCAGCCCCTCTCTCTCTCAGCCCCTTTCTCTCTCACCCCCTTTCTCTCTCACCCCTCTCTCTCACACCCTCTCTCTCTCTCTCACACCCCCCTTGCTCACACCCCGTTTCTCTTACACCGCTCTCTCACACACCCCACTCTCTCACACCCCTCTCTATTGCCCACACTCACCCCCTCTCACACACCCCACTCTCTCTCACCCTCTCTATTTCTCACTCCCTCTCTCTCACCCCGCTCTCTCAACCCCCTCTCCCTCACGCCCCCTCTCTTCCCCTTCTCCCCCCTCTCGCACCCCTCTCTCTCTCACCACCCCTCACACCCCTCTCTCTCATCCCCCTTCTCTCAACCCCACTCGCTCTCACCCTCTCTCCCAACCCCCCTCTCTCACCACCATCTCTCACGGCCCCATCTCTCATACCCTTCCAACACCCCCTCTCTCACACCCCTCTCTCACCCCCTTTCTCATACACCCACCATCAGCCCCCCTCCCCACCTCATCCCACTCTCTCCCCACCTCTCCCCCTCCAACCCGCCTCTTTCTCCCACCTCTCTTTGCCCCCTCTCTCTCTCAACCCCCTCTCTCACCCCATCTCTCTCACCCCCCATCGCCCTCTCTCTCTCAACCCCCTCTCTCTCACCCCTCTATTTCTCATTCCCCCCTCTCTCACTCCCCCTCTCTCTCACGCCTCCTCTCTCCCCCCTCCCCCTTTTCTCTCCCCCCACCCCCTCTCTTTCTCATTCTCTCTCTCACACCTCTCTCTCACTCCCCCTCTCTCTCACCCCTCATTCTTGCTCACCGCCTCTCTCCCTCTGCCCCTCTCTCTCACCCCCCCTCTCACTACCCCTTTCTCACGCCCTGTCTCTCTTACCCTCCCCTCATTCCCCTCTCTCTAACTGCCCCTCTCTCTCATCCCCCCTCACTCCGTCTCTCTCTCACCCCCTCTTTCTCTCACACCCATCTCTCTCTCACCCCTTCACACTGTTTGCCCCGCTCACACCCTCTCTCTCTTGCCCCTCTCTCTCTCACACAGCCCCTCTCACTCTCACCCCCTTTCTCTCACCCCTCTCTCGCTCCAACCCCTCTCTCTCTGCCCCTTTCTCTCTCTCTCTCTATCTCAGCCACTCTTTCTCTCTTTGCCCCTCTCTCTTTCTCACCCCCCCTCTCTCACCCCTCCCTTTCTACCTCCCTCTCTCTCTCACTCCCTCTGTCTCACACCCCCTCTCTCCCCCCCTCTCCCACCCCGTCTCTTTCTCATTCCCTTTCTCTCTCACCCGTCTCTCTCACTGCCCCTCTCTCTCAACCCCACTCTCTCTCACTCCCCCTCTCTCACCCCTCTCTTTCTCGCCCTCTCTCACTCACCCCCCTCTCTCACTCCCACCTCACTCCCTGTCTCTCACCCCGCTCTCTCTCTCTCACGCCCCTCTATCTCACCGCGCCTCTCTCTCACCCTCGTCTCTCTCACTCCTCACTCCCTCACCCCCTCTCTCAACCGGGCTCTCTCTCTCCCACCTACTCTCTCACCCCCTCAATCGCGCTCCCCCACACCCTCTCTCTCTCTCTCACCCTCTCCCTCTCTCACCCATTTACCCTCTCTCCCCCGCTCACACCCTCTCTCTCTTGCCACTCTCCCTCACACCCCCTCTCACTCTCACATCCTCTCTCTCACCCCTCTCTCGCTCCAACCTCCCTCTCTCTCTCACCCTGCTCTCTCTCATTTCTCCCTTCTCTCTCACCCTCCCTCTCTCTCACACACTCTCTCTCATAAACACACCATCACTCTCTCTGTCTCACCCCTCTCTGTCTCATCCCCCTCTCTCTCACCCCCCTTTCTCTCACCCCCTCTCTCTCCCCTCACTCTCACACCCCTCTCTCTCACCCCGCTCACTCTCTCATCTCTCCCCTCTCTCCCTCACACACGCTCTCTCTCTCACACACACACTCTCTCTCTCCCCCTCACTCTCTCTCACACCCACGTCTCTCTCTTACCCCCTCTCTCTCAACATCCTTTCTCTCCCCTCTCTCTCTCCCATCTCTCTCACACTCTCTCTCGCCCTCTCACTGCCTCTTTCTCTCACTCCCTCTCTCTCTTCCCTCACTCTCACACCCTCTCTCTCACTCTCACTCTCTCACCCTCTCTCTCTGTCAGCCCCCTTTCTCTCTCACACCTCTCTCTCTCTCCCCCTGCTCTCTCTCATCTCTCCCCTCTCTCTCACATCCTCTCTCACTCTCTCTCTCACCCCCTCACTCTCCCTCTCACACCTCTTTCTCTCTCTCAGCCCCCTCAACCCCCATTCTCACATTCTCTCTCACCCCTCTCGCTCTCACCCCCTCTCTCATCCTCTCTAATTCTCACTCCTCTCTCTCTCACCACCCCTCTGTCACACCGTCTCTCTCAGCCCCTCTCTCTTTCAGCCGCCTCTCTCTCAGCCCCTTTCTCTCTCACACCTTCTCTCTCACACCCTCTCTCTCCCCTCTCTCTCACACCGTCTCTCTCTCACACACACCCCTCTCTCTCACCCCTTTCTCTCATACCCCTCTCTCACCTCTTCTCTCACCCCTCTCTCTCACCCCACTCTCTCTCACACCCTCTCTTTCTCACTCCCTCTCTCTCACCCCGCTCTCTCTCAACCCCCTCTCTCCCACGACCCTCTCTCTCCCACTCTCTCCCACCCCCTCTCTTTCTTATTCCCTCTCTCTCTCACACCCCCTCTCTCACATCCCTCTCTCTCACACCCCTTTCTCTCACCCCCTCTCTCACAACCCTCTCTCACAACCCTCTCTCACATCCCTCTCTCTCACAACCCTCTCTCTCACCCCCTCTCTCACACCCCTGTCTCACCCCGCCTCACCCCCTCTCTCTCACCCCACAAAAACCCCTCTCTCTCACCACAATCTCTCACACCCCTCCAACACCCGCTCTCTCACCCCCCTCTTTCACCCCCTCTCTCACACATCCTCTGTCACACCCCCTCTCTCCCCCTCACCCCCATCACCCCGCCTCTCACCCTCGCCAACCCCCCTCTTCCTCCCACCTCTCTCTGCCTCTCTCTCTTACACACCCATCGCACCTCTCTCTCACCCTCCTCTCTCTCACGCCCACTCTCTCCCCCCTCTCTCCCCCTCTCTCCCACCCCCTCTTTCTCATTCCGTCTCTCTCTCTCACCTCTCCCTCTCACGGCCCGTCTCTCTCAACACCGCCCTGACTCCCAACTCCCCCTCTCTCACCCCCTCTCTCTCACCCACTCTCTCTCCCATCCCCCTTTCTCTCACTGCCCCTCTCTCTCACACCCCCTCACTCCCCCCACTCCCTCTCTCTCACCTCTTTTCTCTCTCACTCCCCCCTCTCTAACTCCCTTTCTCTCACTCTCTCTCAGACCACCTCTCTCCATCGGGCTCTCTCTCTCTCACCCCTCTCTCTCCCCTCACCCTCTCTCCCCCTCACACCCTCTCTCTCTCACCCCCCTCTCACCCCTCACTCGCTCTCACTCCCCTATCTCTCTCATCCCTCTCTCTTCTTATCTCTCCCCCTCTCTTTCACCCTCCCTCTCTCTCACACATCCTCTCTCTCTCACACACACACCCTCACTGTCCTTCTCTCACCCCCTCTCTCACCCCCTCTCTCTCACCACACACTCTCTCTTCACCCCCTCTCTCTCTCACCCCACCCATCCCCTATCTCTCACCACCTCTAATTCTCACCCCCTCTCTCTCTCACCCCACCCATCCCCTATCTCTCACCACCTCTAATTCTCACCCCTCTCTCTCTCACCCCCCCTCTGTCGCCCCCTCTCTCAACTCCCTCTCTCTCAGCCCCTCTCTCTCTCAGCCCATTTATCTCTCACACCCCTCTCTCACCCCTCTCTCTCACCCCACTCTCTCTCGCCCCCTTTCTTTCTTACACCTTCTGTCTCTCACCCTCTCTCTCTCTCAACCCCCTCTCTCTCAAGCCTCGTCTCTCCCCCCTCTTCCCCTCTCTCACAGTCCCTCTCTTTCTCATTTCCTCCCTCTCTTGCCCCTCGCTCACTGCCCCTCTCTCTCACACCCCTCCACACCCTATCCCTCACCCCCTCACGCAACATCTTTCACCCCATCCCCCTCTCACACCCTCTTTCCCCGCCTCTCCCCTCTCTAACTCCCCTCTTTCTCCCACCTCTCTCTGAGCATCTCTCTCACCCCTTCTCTCTCAACCACACTTTCTCTCACCCCCTCTCCCTCTCTCACCCCTGCACTCTCTCTCACCCCTCTCTCTCTTACCGCCCTCTCTCACCCCTTCTCTCACCCCCTTTCTCTCTCACCCCCATTGTCTCTCTCTCTCACCCGCTGTCTGTCTCTCTCCTTTCTCTCTCACCCGTCTCTCTCTCACCCCACTCTCTCTCACCCCACTCTCTCTCTCCTACCCACTCAGTCTCCCACACCTTCTCTCTCACACCCACACTCTCTCACACCCACTCCCACTCACACCCCCTCTCTTTCACACCCCCACTCTCTCAACCCCTCTCTCTCACCCTCCTCTCTCCCCTTCTCTCCCCCCTATCCACCACTCTCTACTCCCTCACTCCCCCACTCTCCCCCTCTCGCCCCTTCTCTCTCTCCCCTTCTCTCTCTCCCTTCTCTTTCCCCCTCTCTCTGTCCCCTGTCTCTTCCCCGTGCTCTCTCACCCCCCTCTTATCCAGCTCTCTCTCTCACCCCTCTCTCTCACCCTCTCTCTCACCCACCCTCTCTTTCCCACCCCCTCTGTCACACACCCCTTCTCTCTCACCCCCTTCTCTCTCACACCCCTTCTCTCTCACACCCATTCTCTCTCACACCCCCACTCTCTCTCACCCGCTCTCTCTCACCCCCTGTCTCTCACCCCCCCTCTCTCTCACCCCTCTCTTTCTCAACCCCCCTCTCTCTCACACCCCCTCTCTCTATCACTCACCCTCCCTCTCTCACCCCCATTCTCTTTCTCTTATCCCCATCTCTCTCTCAACCTTCTCTCTCTCCACCCTCTCTCTCTCAACCCCGCTCTCTCCTCCTTTCCCTCGCACCTCTCTCACTCAAACACCTCTCTCTCAAACCCCTCTCTCTCACCCACTCTCTCTGTCACTCCATCTCACCAACCCCTCGTTCAACCCCCCTCACTCTCTCACCCCCTCACTTTCTCATCCCCTCACTCTCTCTCCCCCTCACTCTCTCACCCCCCTCCCTTCTCTCACACCCCTCTTTCTCTCTCTCAACCCCTCTCTCTCTCACCACTCTCTCTCTCACCCCCTCTCTCTCATCGCTCTCTCTCGCACCCCCTCTTTCTCTCTCACCCCCTCTTTCTCTCTCACTCCCTCTCTCACCCCACTCTCTCTCACCCCCCTCTCTTTCACCACCCCCTCTCTCAACCCCCTCAATCTCTCATCCCCTCACTTTCCCACTCCCTCATCCAACCTCTCTCAACCCCTCTCTCTCTCACACCCATCTCTCTCTCACCCTCTCTCTCTCTGTCACACCCTCTCTCTCCCACCCCAATTTCTTTCATATCCCTCTCTCATTCACACACACACACTCTCACACACCCTCGCTCTCGCACTCCCTCCCTCTCTCCCACCATCTGTCTGTCTCTTTCTCATCCCCTCTCTCTCCCCATCACTATCTCACCCTCTCTCGCCCCCTCTCTCTCCCCTCTCTCTCTGCCCCTCAATCTCCCCCTCTTTCTGTCCCTCTCTCTCCCCCTCTATCTCCCCCTCTCTCTCCCCCTGCCCCCCTCTCTGACCCCACTCCCGCCTGCTCTCCCTCTCCCTCCCCCTCTCTTGCCCACTCTTTCCCCTCCTTTCTCCCCTCCTGTCTCGCCCCCTCTCTCGCCTCCTCTCTCTCCATCCCCTGCCTCTGCCCCTCTCTCTCCCCACTCCCGCCCCCCTCTTGCCCCTTCTCTTGCCCCCCTCTCTCGCCCCCACTCCCGCCCCCTCTCCTTCTCCCTCCCCCTCTCCTTCCCACTCTCCAACCACCTCTCTCGACCCCTCTATCGCCCCCTCTCTCTCCCCCTTTCTCCCCTCCTCTCTCGCCCCCCTCTCTCGCTCCCCTCTCTTGCTCCCTCTCTGTCGCCCCCCTCACCACCCTTTCTCTCGCCCCCCTCTCTAACCCCCTCTCTCTCGCCCCTCTCTCTCGCCCCCTCTCCAGACCCCTCTCTCTCGCCCCTCTCTCTCTCCCCCCCTCTCACACTGTCTGTTTCTGTCTCTCTCTCAAAACTCCTTCCCTCTCTCGCTACCTCTGTCTCTCTCTCGCCTTCTCTCTCTCTCTTGCTCAGTCTCTCTCTTTCCCGATTTCTCTGTGCTCTCTCTCTCGCATCCTCTCGCACACTCTCACTCTCTCACCCTCTTCTCACACACTCTCTCTCTCCCTGCCTCTCTCCCTCTCTCTTGCCTCCCTCTCTCTCTCACCTCACTTCTCTCTCGCTCGTGATCTCTCTCTGTCGCTCGTGCTCCCTCTGTCTGTCTGTCTGTCTCTCTCCCTCTCTCTCAGTCCTATCTACCTCTCTTACCTCTTCTCTCTCACTCTTGCTATATCTCTCTCTGTCTGTCTGTTGCTCTCTCTCTCAGTCCTCCCCCTCACCTCCTCTCTCTCTCAACCCATCTCTCTCAACCCCTCTCTCGCCTCTCTCTGTAACCCTCTCTCTCTCTCACACCCCCCTCTCTCTCACCCACTGCTCTCTCAACCCCTCTCTCTCACCCCTCTCTCTCTCACCTCTCTCTTTCTCACCCCTTCTCTCTTTCACTCCCCCTCTCTGTCTCTCACCCCTTCTCTCTCTCATCCCCTTCTCTCTCTCATCCCTCTCTCTCTCAACCCCTCTCTCTCAACCCCTCTCTCTCTTCCCTCTCTCTTTCACCCCTCTCTCTCAACCCCGTTCTCTCTCACCCCCTCTCTCTTACCCTCTATCTCTCTCACCCCCTCCTCTCAGCACCCCCTTGCTCAACCCCGCACACTCTCTCACCCCCTTACTCTCTCACCCCTCACTCTCTCACCCCCCCTCTCTCTCCCTTCTCTCTCACCCCCTCTTTCTCTCACAACCCCTCTCTCTCACCACACTCTCTCTCACCCACTTTCTCTCCCCCCTCTATCTCTCTCACACCCCTCTTTCTCTCTCACCCTCTCTCTCATCACCCCCTCTCTCACTCCCTCAGTCTCTCACCCCCTCACTCTCTCACCCCTCACTCTCTCAACCCCGCTCTCTCACCCTCTCTCTGTCACTCCCTCTCTCTCCCACCCCATCTCTATCTCTCACTCCCACCTCTCTCTCACCCCCTCACCCAGCTCTCTCTCTCTCTCTCACCTCTCTTTCTCCCACCCACTCTCTCTTCCACTCCCTCTCTCTCCCACACCTCTCTCTCTCAAACACTCTCTCTCTCACCCCCACCCCCTTCTCTCTCACCCCTCTCTCTCACTCCCTCTCTCTCTCACCCCCGCTCTCTCTCACCACCCGTTCTCTCACCCCCTAACTCTATCATCCCCTCACTCTCTCTCACCCTCACTCTCTTAACACTCTCTCACCCCACTCTCTCTCACAACCCCTTCTCTCACCACCCCCTCTCTCCGCTCTCTCTCGCCCTCCCCTCTCACTCGCCCTCCCCTCTCTCTTCCTCCCGTCAGTCTCCCTCCCCTCTCACTCTCCCTCCCCTCTCATTCACCCTCCCCTCTCACTCTCCCTCCCCTCTCACTCTCACTCTCCTCACTCTCTCTCCCCTCTCTCGCCCTCCCCCTCGCCCTCCCCACTCTTGCCATCCCCTCTCTCTCACTCCCGTCTCTCTCCATCCCCTCTCACTCTCCCTCCCCACTCACTCACCCTACTCTCTCACTCTCCCTCCCTTCTCTCTCCCTCCCCCTCGCCCTCCCCTCTCTCGACCACCCCTCTCTCCGCCTCCCCTCTCTCTCCCTCCCCTCTCTCTGCTTCCGTTCTCACTCACCCTCCCCTCTCACTCACCCTCCCCTCTCACTCTCCCTCCCCTCTCTCTCCCTTCCCCCTCTCTCCCTCTCCTTTCTCTCGCCTTCCACCCTCTCGCCCTCCCCTCTCTCTTGCCCTCCATTCTCTCTCTCGCCCTATCCTCTCTGTCGCCCTCCCCTCTCTCGCCCTACCCTGTCTCTCCCCCTCCCCCTCTCGCCTTCCCCACTCTCGCCCTCCCCCCCTCCCTTCCGTCTCTATCCCTCTCCACTCTCTCGCCCTCCCCTCTCTCTCGCCCTCCACTCTCTCTCGCCCTACCCTCTCTCTCACCCTTCCCTCTCTCGCCCTACCCTGTCTCTCGCCCTCTCCTCTCTCTCACCCTCCCCTCTCTCTCTCGCCCTCCCATCTCTCGCCCTTCTGCTTTTCACCCTCCCCACTCTCACCCACCCCTCTCTCCCTCCCCTCTCTCACCCACCCCACTCTCGCCTTCTCCTCTCTCTCCCACCCCACTCTTGGTCTCCCCTCTCTCTCTCCCTCCCCTCTTTCACCCTCCCCCTCTCGCCCTCCCCTCTCTCACCCTCCCCTCTCTGTCTCTCCTCTCTCTCCCTCCCGTCTCTCTCCCTCCCCTCTCACTCTCCCTCCCGTCTCTCTCGCCATCCCCTCTCTTTCCCTCCTGTCTCTCTCCCTTCCCTTTCATGCTCCCTCCCCTCTCTTTCGCCCTCCTCTTTCTCTCTCGCCCTCCCATTTCTCGATCTCCCCTCTCTTGCTCTCCTTTCTCTTGCCCTCCCGTCTCACTCTCCCTCCCCTCTCACTCTCATCTATCTCTCCCCCACCCCTCTCTCGCCCTCCCCTCTCTCTCCCACCCTCTCTCTCTCCCACCCTCTCTCTCTGCCACCCTCTCTGTCCCCCCTCTCTCTCCCCGCCCCTGTCTCTCTCCCCCTCTTTCTCTCCCCCTCTGTCTTCTCCCATATCTCTACCACCTCTCTCTATGCCCCTCTCTCTTCACCCTCTCTCTAACCCCCTCTCTCTACCCTCTCTCTCTACCCCCTCTTCCCCCTCCCCTCTCTCACGCCCTCCTCCCCTTCCTCTCTCCTCTCTCCCCTCCTCTCTTCCCTCCTCTCTCTTCCTTCCTCTCTGTCCCCCCATCTCCCCTCCTCTCTCTTCACTCCTCTCTCTCCCCTCCTCTCTCTTCGCTCCTCTCTGTTCCCTCCTCCCTCCCCTCCTCTTGTCCCCTCCTCTCTCTCCTCCTCTCTCTCCCACCCTCTCTCTCTCACCCTCTCTCTCTCCCACTCTCTCTCTACCCTTTCTCTCTTTTCCCTCTCTGTCTCTATCTGCTCTCTTCCTTCTCTCTCTCCGCGCTCTCTCCCTCCTCTCTCTCCCTCTCGCTCCTTTCCCTCTTTCTCTCCCCCACTCTCTCTCCCCGCACTCTCTCTCCCCCACTCTCTCTCCTCCCAATCTCTTCCCCTCTCTCTCCCTCTCTCTTCACCCTCTGTCTTCCCACCCTATCTCGTCCTCCCCTCTCTCGCTCCTCTCTCTCTCCCCCCGCCCCTCTCACTTGCCCCTCTCTCTCATTATCACCTCCCCGTCTCTCTCTTTCCCTCACCCTATCTCTCTCTTCCCCCCTCTCTCCCTGCTCCTTCACTCTCTCTCCACCTTCTCTCACTCTCGATACGCCTCCCTCAGTGTCTCTCTGTCCCTACCTCCCATCGTTTCTCTTTGACTGAATCTCTCTCTCCCGCCCTCCCTCTATCTGACACACTCTGTCTCCCTGGTTCTTTCCTCTCCCTCTGACCCAGAGACTGGGGGGATTGGTGGTGTTGAGGCTGCGTGTGGTGTGGTGGGGTTGGGATACGGGAGGTGAGAGGAGGGAAAATGGGGTAGAGATGGAATTGTGGGAGGGAGACAGAGATGGCATGAGAGAGAGAGGGGGAGGGGGACAGGGAAGAGTGGATGCAGGTGGAGGTGTGTGTGAGAGAGAGAGGGGGATGAGGGAGAGTTGAAGGGAGAGGTGGTGAGAAAGAGAGTGTCCAGAACGAAAGAGAGAGGGAAATAATTGAGGAGAACGAGTGGGGGAGAGGAAATGGACAGGCCAGGCTGCAGTGGGGGACAGAGGAAGTTAAACCCAGCTCCTGAGCTCAGGGCCCGGTGCCCTCCCCTTCCCTGAGGACCAGGACTTGGGGCTGAGTCTGTCTCTCTCCAGCTCAGCTTCTCCGACACAAAGACACAGAACAACATCGGTCACTCTGCTGCTCGGCACGCTTTAATCAACATTTTTATTGTTTACAAATGGAAGTGATGGATACAGTCAGTGGGATGGTGCCTTTTCCCACTGGCCCCGAGTTGTGAGAAATATTGAAATGTTTCCCTGTAACCCCCCTGTGGGATAAGGATGGACAAACTAGCGCTACCCTCAGTCTGTGACCATAGCGACAGGCTGCTCCATCGCTGAAACAATGAAGTGAAATGAGAAAATCCCGGATGGATTGATTAATGATGGAATTTGATTGATGGATGGATTTGGGTGAAGGGATATTTCAGCACCTTCTTCAGCTGCTGCCTGAACTTAGTCTGGGTCACGGCATAAATCGCAGTGTTGGTGCAGCAACTGAGGAGCTGCAGCATGAAGCCCAATTCCTGCACAAAGTCATGGAGAATCACAGGGGAATACACAATATACCACATCCGCTTCCATACAGAATACAGCATTAACGTTGACCATAACAGGATGAAATTGGCCGAGATCACAAACAGTAAAATGATGGATTTTTTACGGTTTCTCATTTCAGTGTCAGACTGAGCGTCCCCATTGGTGTGAGCGCGGAGTCTCCTGCGGGCTCTGCTGGTCACTACAATGTGTCTGACGGTGAGAACATTGAGCAGCAGAATCAGGAGAAATGGGACACACGGGGTTAGAATGTGGTGGAGGAACTCGATTGTGACCCAGACAATGGAGTAATAAAGAGCGATTGTTACATCACAAAACCAGGGGGCGTTCATCAGCCAATACCGAGCCGTGAGCATAAAATACCAGGAAATGTTCTTTAAACAGCTCAGCACAGTCACTGCTCCCAGAACCACAGCCGCCGTTTTCTCACTGCAATATTTACTTTTCAGCTTCTGGCAACAAATTGCCACAAACCGATCAAAGGTGAAAGTGACGGTGAACCAGACAGAGCAGTCAGTGGCTGCATAAAGCAGGGCAGCATGGATATTACACACGGGGACGGCGTCCATCAGGAAATATAACTGTTCCCGATAAACAATGGGAATGTGTCTCAGTATCAGGTCGAGGATAATGACCAGGAGATCCGCCGCTGCCATGGCCCCCAGGTAACGTCTGACACATGGAGACAATCCACAATCTTTATAAAGCAGGACGTAGATGGTCACGACGTTAACTGTGAGGAAGGAAAACAAACCCATTATCCATCAGCCTGGAGGCAAAGGGACCCGTTTGATTGGGGACCCAGTGAGATGTTCAAATGTGTCACTGTATTCCGGGATTTATTAAAATAATTGGCGCTGGAATAACAAATGGAACGGTCGGAATTACTGACAAAAATGTGACATAAACCACAAGAAACCCTCCCTCCCCAAACACACAGAGACACATCCTTAAGTACAGATTGTTTCTAGAACATTCCCACACACTCGATCACTCGAGAGCAGACACAGGTCACTCCTTCTTAGTTCATAATACGGAGGGTGGGAACATTGCCGTCCTGAAGGATTCTCTCCCAGTTTCTTGAAGACAAACAGAGTTTTAGAATTTCTGTATTTTGGTCTAACTTGTAGTTGATCCTGTGACGTGAAGAAATGTAAACGCAGGGAAAACGTATTCACCCCTTTAACTTCGGAACAGTGTCTCCTTCTCCCTGGAACGGGATCTCTTCCCTCAGGATCTTATCGTTTGTTAAATTCACTGACGTCCGGCCGTTCACAAACAATGTCAGGGACAGAACGTTCCGGAGAATGTCAGTTATAGAATGTCGGGGACAGAACGTTCGGGGAATTGGCGGTTATAGAATGGCGGGTGAGAACGTTCTGGGGAACTCCTTGGCCTGTCCATGACCTTTCTCCCCCATTTACCCCACCCTCCTCTCTGACCTATCACCTCTCCCCCACCTCCAACTCCCGATCACATTCCCAGTTCCCTTTCCCCCAGCCCCAGCCCCAGCCCCCTCCCATTTATCTCTCAGCCCCCCGGCCCACAAGCCTCATTCCTGATGAAGGGTTTATGCCTGAAACGTTCATTCCCCCGCTCCTCGGATGCTGCCTGGCCTACTGTGCTTTTCCAGCACCACACTGCCAGTCAGGAAGCAGTCCGACACGATCATACTCACAGGATCAGGCCTGATGGGTAATTTAGATTAGATTAGATTACTTACAGTGTGGAAACAGGCTCTTCAGCCCAAACAAGTCCACACCGACCCACTGAAGCAAAACCCTCCCAGACCAATTCCCCTACACGTAACCCTACAGGCAATTTCCCATGGCCAATTCACCTAACCTGCATATTTTTGGACTGTGGGAGGAAACCGAAGCACCCGGAGGAAAGCCACGCAGACACGGGGATAATGTACAAACTCCACACAGTCAGTCACCTGAGGCTGGAATTGAACCTGGGTCTCTGGCGCTGTGAGGCAGCAGTGCTAACCACTGTGCCACTGTGCCCCCGTGCCACCCATAATGTTTCATGAAGCCCCATCACCATCCCTGCGTATATCCTGTCCCACCAGCAGGACAGACCCACCAGCGGTGGAGACCCCTTGGATACAGTCAGGGAAGGAGTTACCCTGCAATTCCCCAACATTGATTCCAGAACCCAGGAAATCTCATGGTAACAGATCATGGTCAAGGAAACCGCCTGAGGATGGTTATCTCGTGCCCCCACCACCCCTCCTCTCGGTGATAACACAGTTCCCCTCGATGTTGGAAACAAATGAGAGGAAGGACTGAGGGTGATAAGGAGACAGAATATCATCTGTGTGTGGGACTTCAATGTGCATCACCAAGAGTGTCCCCACAGGCCCTCCACTGACTCAGCATGGACCCAGGCTTCAATACACAACAGCCAGACTGGGGGAAACTTTCTCACCAAACTCCTTGTCCCAAAAGGATCTGTCCCTGACAGTATCTGTAGGAGCAGCCAGCACACAGTCCTGGTGGAGGGAAAGTCTCAGCCTCATAATAGACATACTCAAGATTAGTCTGTTGCTAGAAAAGCACAGCAGGTCAGGCAGCATCCGAGGAGCAGGAAAATCACCATTTCGGGCAGCAGACCTTCATCACGAATGAGGCTGAGAGCCTCCGGGATGGAGAGATAAATCATATTAGGCGTACTGCTCACTGTGTGATGTGGCACTCCCTCCTGTGAAGTAAGATATACTTCTAAAGGACCGAGCACATGGAAACTGGCCAACCATGAGGCACTGTGGGCTAGCAGCAGCTGCAGCATCAATGGCCTTCCCTCCATCATAAAGTCAGAAGTGGGCGATTCACTGATGGTTTCAAAATATTCAGCACCATTCACAACTGCACCGATACTGAAGCAGGCTATTCAGCCCATCAACAGTTTTAAACAGGAACAGAATGAGGCCATTCGGCCATTCGAATCTTTTACTCAGCGATTGGAGCAGATCTTTTAACCACTCATACCTGTTACACAGGAAATGGAAGGGAATATTCGGCATTTCAAAGCTGCTACACAGGAATACGGGGAGCTGTGTAGACCAAAGCAGTGCGTTGATCTATAAACCCAGACTGGGTGTCTGTCCAGGACGGGGAGCTGTGCAGAACACGGCAGTGCATTGATCTATAAACCCGGATTAGATATCTATAAACCCGGATTAGATATCTATACAGCACCGGGAGCTGTGCAGAACACAGCAGTGCACTAATGTGTGAACCTGAAAGAAATATCAATTCAGCATGGGGAGTTGCACAGACTACACCATTGCATTATCTATGAACCTCAACCAGTTAGTCTGACCAGCACAGAGACCTGTGCAGTGATCACCGGTGAATTAATCTGTAAACCAGGAGCAGTTGCACTCCGAGCATGTCGGACTCTGTACACCACCCCAGTCCATTGATCTGTAAACCAGGAGCAGTCACCCTCCCAGTATGTAGGACTGTGTAGACCACCCCAGTGCATTGATCTGTAAACCAGGAGCAGTTACCCTCCCAGTATGTAGGACTGTGTCGACCACCCCAGTGCATTGATCTGTAAACCAGGAGCAGTTACCCTCTCAGCATGTAGGACCGTAGGTAAAAACAATGACTGCAGATGCTGGAAACCAGATTCTGGATTAGTACTCTGGAAGAGCACAGCAGTTCAGGCAGCATCCAAGGAGCAGCGAAATCCCCAGTGCATGGATCTGTAAACCAGGACCAGTTACCCTCCCAACATGTAGGACTGTGTACATCAACCGAGTGCATTGATCTGTAACCCAGGAGCAGATACCCTTCCAACATGTAGAGCTGTGTACAGCACCCCAGTGCATTGATCTCTAACCCAGGAGCAGTTACCCTCTCAACATGTAGAGCTGTGTACAGCACCCCAGTGCATTGATCTGTAAACCAGGAGTAGTTACTCTCCCAGCATGTAGGACGGTGTACCCCACCCCAGTGCATTGATCTACAAACCATGAGCAGTTACCCTCCCAGCATTTGGACAGTGTACACCACCCCACTGCATTAATCTGGAAACCCAGTGCAGTTACCCTCCCAGCATTTAGGGCTGTGTACACCACCCCAGGGCACTGATCTGTAAACCAGGAGCAGTTACCCTCCCAGCATGTTGAGCTGTGTACACTACCCCACTGTATTGATCTGTAAACTAGGAGCAGTTACCCTCCCAGCATGTAGTGCTGTGTACACCACCCCAGGGCCCTGATGTAAACCAGGAGCAGTTACACTCCAAGCATGTAGGAGTGTGTATACCACCCCAGCGGATTGCTCTGTATCACTGTGCTAGAGCCCTACCCAGCGTGGGGAATCTTGCAGCCCATGCTGGAAGTGACGGAATGTGCAGCTCCCATCCACTTACAGCTCCATATCTGCATTGTGCCATGGCAAAGGGGTGCTGTGCGTGTGAACATCACTGCCAGAGAGAGATGGCGGTGGAATCAGTTTAAATATCACCAGATGGGAAGGGTTTGGAGTATCGACAGAGAGGGAGAGACTGAGAGACATAGCAATGGAAGATTGTATTCCCAGGTTTCAGAATGCTGAAATGTCGACACTCGATAGCATCCTGAAACACGAGCCAGTCTTCCCAGGAGGGATGGGAAAAAGGGATATTGGTCTAAGGTCAGATAATGGAGAGTTTTGGATGAGCATTTGTTCTACAGCTTTGTAAATGAGAGTGGTTTCAGCAGAATCTATGACTCATTGGGCTGATTCTAACAGTAATTTGTCTCAGTGCCATTTTCATTGAGTGTGACAGAGCGATTGTCTGTACGAGGCTGAGCTAGTTTCCTGGTGCTATCTTATTGAACTCATCTCATTAACTACCCAGTCCACCTCATTGTGTCCCTCCCATTCAATACTAGCCCGATTCTCACACCCATCATGGCTGGAGGTACACACCATCACCCGGGTACCCCTGGATATTCCGTGATCCCTGACACTGGGGTTATCTTTGAAAGGCCAATGGGCACACGGTTGAGCTATCTCAGTTCGGAGCTGCCCTACACAGTTTACCCCGAGCATTGGGGATAAGGAGGAATACACCACTGTTTGTCGACAGGGGCACGGAGGTCCTGGTTGATGGACTAGTACAGAGGGGGGGGGGGGCATTCTCTTCCCAGAGGGGCCACACCGGCAGACCCACCGAGCATGGCATGAGCTCACCACCGAGCTCAGTGCAGTGTCTGCAGTCTGAAGAAATGTCCAGCAATACAGCACAAGCATCAATAACCTACCCCGCTCTGTCAGGATAAGGCTCACTGTATTCGCCCTGCTCCCTCACACTCACTGGAGATCTGTGAGAGCATCGACCCCCGAACAAGGCTCATGCTCCACCACTCGCACTGCAGCGCCTTCTGTCTGTCTGTCTGTCTGTCTATCTGTCTCTCTCTCTCTGTCTGTCTCAGTCTGTCTCTCTTTCTCTCTCTCTCTTTGTCACCCCGTCCACTTTACCCCCCACATCAATTACACTGCATGGATACAACGCTGTCGACAGACTCCCTCTGAAAACCTTACCATTTGCCATTCTCCCATTCGCCACCCACTCCCTCACTCCTTCCCTCCCTTTCTCCCATTCCAGGAGAAACAGCCTGGAATAGGACAGGAATGACCAAGCCGTGTGGTGGAGTGCCTGATATCTGTTCCCTCGCCCTCCTCCCCCGCCATGTGGGGAGGAACCTGGTATGAGCTGGAGAGGACTGGGACGCCTCGTGTGGAGATTCTGAAACATCCACGTCCCACCGACCGAGTAAGGTGCAATGTTCAGTGAAGGGCAATTCTCACTTTAAACCCACTGGCATCTCCGTTTCCCCCCGGCACAACTTAGAAGCCGTGGCCCTGATGCCATCTCCCTTTTGTGTCGAGCTGGTACAAATGGAATCCCCACGGTCTCGGTGGGCAGGAGGATGGGCTCACAACACATCGTCACTACCACCTCCCAGGAAGCGAGCACGGAGGCTCCCTCCTACACCTCCCCCTGTAAATAGCTCAGAAACTGAAACTAATCTGGTATAGTGTATAATCTGCTCTCCCCACTTGTCCTGAAACCTTCAATAATCTGTGCTCATATACACCCAGGGCCCTCTGTTCCTGCATGCCCTTTATAATGGTACGGCCTGTTTTAAACTGTATTCATCTTTCCTACCAAAGTGCATCACCTCACACTGCTCTTAATTGCTCCCCATCTGCCATAAACCCGAACACTGCACCAACGTGTCACTGTCCTGTTAGAGTTCCACACTGTCCTCCATAGACTTTGCAATTCTTCCAGGTTTGGTGTTATCGACAAACATTGAGATTGTCATAGCGTCACAGTCCCCAGGAAACAACTGAAATCCTAGCACACTCACGAGTGTGAGCAAGTGAAATACTGATATGTTCCCACGGATGGAGTCGAATAATGACATGATGTCAATGGAGCAAAAAAAATCCTGACACATAGAGACAGAGTAGATGAAATATTGACAAACGACAGAGCAAAAGAAATACGGATCAGCTCCACTTTTCCATATTCATCAGGTTATAATGTAATGAAGTTGAAAGTGTGTACTGTACGTTTAAGAGAGGGTGAATGCTGTTCTGAACTGAGAGCTTACAAGCACCTGTGATATGAGAGGATGGCAGACCCAGAAACAGTATATTGCTATAGAGCTGGAGTCGGGTAATAAGCAGTTAAGAGAAAGACGGTCCCAGAGTTGTGAATAGTTGATGTAAAATGTTCACTTTCAGAGTGAAAAAATAAATTGATGTTTTTATTTAAACAGTGAAATTTGGCAGATCTGTCATTCATATTTTAACAGTTTACGAGGTGAATTGAACATTTCTTTATGTTTAATTTAAGATTCCAGATGAGCTTCATGCCGTGTCCCAACCATTCCATTGTGTGTATCTGTGTATCTCTGTGTGGGGCAGGTCTGGCAGTCTCTGTGGTGTTTAAAGTGATGCAATGCCACCTCTCCTGGCCTCCCCACGCCACTGCACAGGCATTGGCAGAGGGTGAAAACCTACAGGGATTCATTCAGAGAGGGGAACATCAGTACATGTCTTATGCATGTACTGATCTAAATATCCTTTAAACATTGTCACTGTCCCTGCTTTCACCACTTGCTCTGCAAGTTCATTCCATACAGAAGCCAGCTTCTGTCGAACATAATTACCTCTCATGACTTTTGTAAATCTTTTTTCTTCACACCTTAAAATATCCCTCAGCTTTGAATCCCCAATTCTAGGGAAAAGACATCAGCCCTTCAGCTTACCTGTACCCCTCATGATTTTGTAAACTTCTGTACCCCTTAATCTCATTCTCTCCAGTGAAAAAAGTCCCAGCCTATCCAGCTTCTCCTTATCGCTCACTCCCTCCATTCCCAACAACATCCAGGTTAATCTTTTCTCAATCCTCTCCGGCTTAATAATATCAAGATCAATAATATTTGGGTGAATAGTCAAGGTATTTTCTAAGGGTAGGGGAGACCAAAACTCGAGTGCATAGGTTTAATGTGAGAGTGGAAAGATTTAAAAGTGACCTAAGGGGCAGCTTTTTCACCCAGAGGGTGGTGTGCCTATGGAATGAGCAGGGCAGAGCAGGGCACCAGACTGGGCACACCAGAACGGGTCTCACCAATGTTCTGTACAACCACAACATGACGTCCCAATTCTGATACTCAAGGGTTTGACCTCTGAAGACAAGTGTGTTAAAAACCATCTTAACTACACTATCTATATGAGATGCAAATTTTAAAGTATTATACCTGACGGCCGAGGTCTCTGTTCTACAACACTGCCAAAAGCCTACTTTTAATTGTATAGGTCCTGCTCTTGTTTGATTTACCAAATCCAATACCTCGCATTATTCCAAACTAAACTCCATCTGCCATCCTTGAGCCCAATGAGTGACATTACTGCAACATCCCCCTCCCCTTCAATTTAAATTTCCCTGCCCCTCTCCAGGATGCCAGCACATTCCGGCCTTGATTTTCAAAAAGATCCTGAGCTTGGGTAGCCTTGTGTGGTTAGGGGGAGGAGGGACAGATTGCAGATACAATCAATGGGGAGGAGAGGCTGGACAGTAATCAGCGGCCTGGTTTCTTTTAATGGTTTTAGGAAGAGGGTAGTCGCACGTGAGAGTCGGGTAATACCGATCGGTGCTTTGGGGCCAGAAATTACCCTCTTTCTCCGTCTCTGGTGTTCAGTAATGAAAATCAATTCGAGACCCTTCTTTGGGCAGAGTGTGTGTGCTGGATTGATTTCCCTAATATTGTAGACTACAGATAATAGCAATTAAAGATGGCCATAGTTAATTTTGATGGCACAGCATGTGCACTCAACATCCTGCAGTTGAGACAAATATTTTGCATTTGTTTAACAATGCAAAGTGTAGTTCAGTAATGGTAACCTGACTATAATAAATCCACACTGAGCTGAAAGCTGGCACTTCAAATATGACCTAAACGCTGGGTATGGTAATGTAGAGGGTAGTGTCCCTGCCTCTGGACCAGAACTCTGGATTTGATTCCAATTTGGTAGTGCTCCTAGCTCTGGAATAGAAGGTCGGGATTCAAGTCCTGCCTGTTGCAGAGGTAAGTCACAGCATATCATAACAGGCAGATGAGCCTGGGTATGAAAGAGGCCCCTTATCTCTCTTTACAGAGCTTTCCCTCTCTGCAACTTGTGCTTCATTTGTTGGTCATATTGTAGACCCAGATTCACTGTCAATACAGCCCCCATACCTCACCCAGCGATGGCTCACAAAATCCTCTGCTCTCCCTGACTGCAATATATAATAACAAAACATTCATAAAAATAACACCCACTAACTTTGCAATAACAGAATGTGAGAACAACAGAAGCAGGGACAGATCGTTCACTCCCCAAGCCTGCCTTGTCCTTCACTAAGATCATGACTGATCTGCTCTTGATCTCAAATCCTTTTTCATACCCAATTCTTCATAGCCCTCAACTCTCTGACAGGTCAATATCCATCTAACTCCTCTTCAAACACTTTCAGTCATCATACATCAACACTCTTGAGAAGTGAAATCCTGACATTCAATACCACCTGTTTGAAGAAAACACTCACTGCTCCTATATCATGGTTTATTGATATGAACAAAAGAGGTTGACACAAGGGTTCAGGAAATAATGACTGGCCCTGATATCAAGGCAGTGGTTGACTTCTGTTGACATCAAGGAGCTTAACAAAACTGGACTTAATGGGAATCAGAGTAAACTCTCCAGTGTTTGGAGTCAAACATGGCACAAAGGAAGATGTTCATCATCTCAGTCCTGGGTCACCTCTGTGGGAGATCCTCAGGGTAGCTTCCTTTTCACAAACATCTTCAGCTGCTTCATCAATGTCTTCCCTCCCCACCCTCCCCACCATAAGATCAGAAGTGGGGATAGTCACTGAAGATTCCACAATGTTCAGAACATTTTGCACCCCCTCAGCTCCTGAACTGGTCTGTGTCCATGTGAAGCAATACCTAGACTCCATTGAGGCATGTGATGTTAAAGGGCCTGTAACATTCATGTAACAGCACTGGCGGGCACTGCACATTGCCACAGTAAAACAAGAGTTCATTCAGCACCTCACGCTGGTTTCACAGGAATATGAGGAAGTCATTCAGCCCATTGTCACTATTGGAGAAGAACAGGGACAGCCCATTCAGTGCCTCCAGCCTTGTACTCAGGAAGATAAGGAGTCTAATATGATGGACTACACCAGAGCCCCTCGAAGATATTTGAAGGCAGTAGCCTAGGCTCTAATGTTTTCTTATTTTAAAGGAAATGCAAAGTGTCTGTTCCAGATGCAATGTGACAGGTCAAACTACTTGGTGTGAAGCAAAACACCATCTATTTCAACACGAAAGATGAAACAAAACCAAAGAAAGAGGAATTTAGGATAACGTAATTTATTGGACAGCTTAACAGAATAATAGATCTAGGAACTATTACGAATGAACTATTCCAACATAGGAATCACGCATAAACACAGCCCTTGGCAAAAAGGAAAATACAGACACAGAATGTCACAAATATTTCTCCAATCCAGGAATTCAAAACAGCATCAAGAGAAAATTCAGAGAGAGTAGCAGTCAGGAGACATTCATTGAACAGTGCGAGGCCATTCCCATCCCAATGCACTTTCACGGGGGCAGAATGAGGTAATTTATGCTGATTCCTGATGAATGTCTTATGCCCAAAATGTGGATTCGCCTGCTCCTCTGAAGCTGCCTGACCTTCTGTGCCTTTTCAGCAAACCACTCTCCACTCTGATCTCCAGCATCGTCAGTCCTCACTGTCTCCTAATTGATGCTCCAACATGATGAAAAGTGGAGCAGAAGCTGCACAGCCAGACTGCTCCACGTTGTTCCTATTGGCTCCATTGCTTATGATACATACGTGGGACTTTAATATGGTTTTCAAGTCGTGAGTAGAGAAGCCATATATCTTGAGTGAAGTCTCAAGAAGGCATCTTTCATCTCTGAGAAGACAACCTGGTGGTCTCTAAGTAGGACGGAAGCTGATGGGAAAAACTACCTGTTTCAGATGGAAGGTATTGTGGCTGCTGTTGGGGATTGTTAACAATCTGATGTTCAGTACGGGTTCACACGCCGACAGCACAATAACGTGGGGAGAGTTAATTAAGGCATATAAATTATTAAGAAAGTCACGTTAGACTGATGAATGGACTCTCTAAGTTCAAATAATGGTGATCTTGTTGATGTTTGTCTTGTCTAGTGCATGTCCTGTGCAGTGTAACCTGTATGCCTTACTCTGTTCAAGTCTATTTCCACCCTATAATCTGTCTGGCCATGCTTACTATGATCTGCCTCCACTGCTCATAAATAAAGTGTTTCCCTGTACTGAGGTATACGTGACAATAAATCAAACCAATCAATCCTGGGTAAAGTATGGAATTTCTCTCCCTGTCAATGTCTGATTTGGAAATAAGTGATCGCTACCACTCCTCGTGCTTCAGCGTCACCATTTCTTCATCTCTCATAGTTCTAGAGATTAAACACTCAGCTTATTCACTCTATCCTCATGTTACCATCATCTGTGTCTGTGGTAAGGAGATCATTCCTTACAAAGCAGATCAAATCTGTACAGAGTGCCCCTAATGCTCTCTCAGCAATGCTCTTCAACAGCAGGAATATGGCTTGACTTATGTACTTGAATCCTCATATAATAAAGAACAGCATACCATTGACTGCACCCATGAATTACACAGAGTTTGATTTGGAGCAGTCAACATAGTGTTGTGAGTGGGGGATCATGCTTCCCAAATTTGTTAGAGTTCTTTGATGAAGTGACCAAGAAGGTTGACGAGGGCAGAGCGGTAAATATAGTGTCGATTGATTTCAGTAAGGTCTTTGATAAGTTTACACATGGGAAGATGCTCTGTCAGGTTACATCGTGTGGAAGGCTGGGGAAACAGGCCAATTGGATACACAGTTCGCTTGATGGTAGGAAGCAAAGGGTTTTATGGAATGATGCTTGTCAAACTGGAGGCTGGGTCCATAGCTGTTTGTTATCTATGATTTGGTTAAGAATGTACAAGGCATGATTAGTAAATTTGCAGATGACACTAAAATAAGCTGTAGCGTGATCAGTGAGGAAGTTTATCAGAAATTACAGCAGGACCTTAATCAGGTGGGGAAGTGGGCCTAGAAATGGCAAATGGAATTTAATATAGATGTGGGAGGTCTTGCGTTTTGGAAACTCAAATCAAGGTATGAGTTTCATGGTGAATGGGAGGGCCTTACGGGGTGTAGTGGGCAGAGAGATCTTGGCGTTCAGGTGCACGGTTCTCTGAGAGTGGAGTCACAGGCAGTCAGGGCAGTGCAAAAGTCATTTCGCACACTGACCTTCATCAGGCAGGACATTGAGTTTAGAAGTTGGGAACATTGATTGCAGTTACACAGGACTTTGGTAAGGCCGCACTGGAGTATTGTGTTCAGTTTTGTCACCTTTGTTATAGGGAGGATGTTATTTAAGAGTACAGAAGAAATTTTCAAGGACATTGCCAGGACTCAATGGTCTGAAATATAGGGAGACGTTGGACAAGGTAGGACCTTTTCTTTACAGTGCAGGAAACTGAGAGGGACATTATGGAGCTGTATAAGATCATGAGGGGTATGGATAGGGTGAATGCTCTCCGTCTTTTTCCACAGTTTAGAGAATCGTGGACTAGAGGGGATCAATTTTAGGTTAAAGGGGAAAGAATAAAAGGGAATCTGAGGGGCCACTTCTTCACACAGAGGGCTGGTACGTGTATGAGCTGCCAGCAGATGTTGTTGAGGGGGTACATTAACAACATTTCAAAAGCATTTAGATAAATATGTGGATAGGAAAGGACTAGAAGGATATGGGTCAACTGCAGGGAAATGGGGTTAGCGTGGAAGGACATTTAAAAGGTGGATTCTGGATCAGTGGTGCTGGAAGAGCACAGCAATTCAGGCAGCATCCGAGGAGCTTCGAAATCGACGTTTCGGGCAAAAGTTCCTGATGAAGGGCTTTTGCCCGAAAAGTCGATTTCGAAGCTCCTCGGATGCTGCCTGAATTGCTGTGCTCTTCCAGCACCACTGATCCAGAATCTGGTTTCCAGCATCTGCAGTCATTGTTTTTACCTCATTTACAAGGTGGAGTCGAACTCCTCTGTTTATTAAAACCAAACACCCAGAAAAGTTTGCCTCACTTCGTCATCTTTTAAAATATGAGTGACACAGATCTCCTACCTTCTACTATTAAGAAAAATTGACAAGTTTATTTCTACATTTTAATAGTGAACACTAAAGATCAATTATTCCCAAATCCAAGCTCCTCTTTTCTTAACTACTTACTATCCTGACTCCAACTCTATAAAATTATGCTATTCCAACAACCCACAATATTAAACATGACAATCTCAAGACCACACAGTCTCTATCTTCCCCGCTGTGTTCACTCTTCCAACTGCTGATCTCCTTGAGTCAGTTTTTTTTTACTGAAAGTAGGGTTGACATGAACATTTATCATTGATAGAGAGTGTTTGAGATGGCCAGTTCGCACTCCTGCTCTACAGCACTTACTTTGCTGTTGGATGGCAGTGGCTCTCCCTCTAGTGTTCAAAAACCTGTGTTTACATACTTCCCATGTTACAATACATCTCATACTTTCCAGTTGTCCAAACAATAATATCGATTTCCGTTGGTTTCTGGTCTGCTAAGCATTATTTAAACTCTTTTGTTGTATTTGAATTGTTGTCAAAACAGCAACCAAAACCCAGGTATCCATTTCCCAGCTAATAGTGACATTTGGAACAGTCTGACCTTTAGCTGGCACCTGTGGCTATATTTTCTTTTCAGCAAAACCCGTTCTGTTTTAAAGTGACCAGACGTCGGCTTTCGGCTTCATAACACCTCCCTTCTTCAGAATTAAAATGAACTATCAGAACGAAAAGATGGCTTCATTTCTTTTCGTTTAATTCTTAATCCCATTATTATGAAATACAAAAGTATTAATCTCAGTTATACCATTCATATTAATTATGCACGCATATATAACACTGGAATAAGGCAAAGTTTAGCAACACATTTTCCTTTAAATCCGTGATAACACATCTGCTATCACATTTATACGACCCACAGAATGTACATGTTGTAAGTTTAAACTCTGTAACATAAGACCTCAATGAAACAGTCCCATATTCTGGTCTTTAAAATTCCAAAAAATGCGAGAGGATTGTCGTTGTTATCCACATCCATCTCCAACAATTTGTTTGTCATAAAACATTAAAATATTGTCAAGTTAGTACGAAACTTAAACTTGTATGAAACTCAGTCTTTCTTGTTCAATAATGGAGATTTTGCATTTTGTCTGGTGGATATTGAGTTTTTTCAATAAGCAGCCAATTTACCATTCAATTCCATCATCATCTTTCTGCGTCAGTACATTTCCGACTCCTATATCCCTCGTATCAAACACAATGTTCAAAGGGTTTCAAAATATTTGGTGCAGTTAAAACTGGTGCGGTGATTAATTCTGTTTCAAAATTCTTAAATGCCTCCCTGCATTATTCTGTCCATCACAATTCTGTGTTCTCGTTAGTAAATCCATCAGGGGTGCCAATACGATGCTGAAGTTTGGAACAAAGGTCCGATAGCATCCACTCAGTTCCAAAAACCGAACCACCTCTTTCTTCGAGGATAGTTGTGGAAATTCCTTGTGTTACATGGGGTCAATCTTCCTTGGCCAATGTAATGTCCCAGGAACGGCCCATCTGCCTTCGTGAATTCTGTTTTCTTAAATTTATTACCTAGTTTGCTTCTTGTAATCGTTCAACATGCTCTGCCAGCTGTAACATGTGAGCTTTCAATCACTTGCTAAAGATCACTACATCATACAGATAAACTGCACAATTTGTTCATCTGGCCATAACTCTGTTCCTGAGTCTGAAATGTGCCTGGAGCATTATTCATCCACATGACATATTCTGGATCAGTGGTGCTGGAAGAGCACAGCAATTCAGGCAGCATCCGAGGACAGGCCTGTCCTCGGATGCTGCCTGAATTGCTGTGCTCTTCCAGCACCACTGATCCAGAATCTGGTTTCCAGCATCTGCAGTCATTGTTTTTACCTCATCCACATGACATACTCTAACTTCTTTTGTCATATCCGTTATCTTTAACAGATAGTTTAACTGACTCAACATTTTTTTTTAATTTGAAAGGGGCCACTAAACCTGGCTTTGAAGGGATTACCTACAACTGGTGACAATCCTAATACGTTATCCTCACGGGAAATCGTTAAAGTTTCAGAGTTCTTATCTGCCACCTGTTTCATTCTACACTGTGCCCTCTTCAAGTGCTGTTTAGCTAACTCACCTACTCCATCTAATTTCTCCCTCACCTCAGATACATAATCCAAGTGTGAGATTTCCGACTTCGGTCCTGTCAATTTATATTTAATTAATTTCATAGAACCTCCTACTTCATGTACGAATATTTACTCAAAAGAAAGTAAACTGAGTAGATTTATTTGGAGCATCTCTAATGGCAATCAATATAATGAGACGCCTTTATTCCAATCATTCGGGTAATTCTGACAGTACGCTGTTAATATTGTCTTCAGTGTCTAATGCCAACTTTCCAAGGTTCCCTGTAATTTGGTATGGGACGCACTTGATTTAAACTGCTGTATGCTGAAGCTATCCATGACTTCTTTAAACAGTTGAGCGGTAAAATGAGACCCTTGGTCTGACTGAATCACACTGCGTAGCCCACAGTGAGTAAAGAAAGCTACCAACTCCTCCACCTCCCCTTTTGCCCTAACACTCCATAATGGAATAATCCCTGGAAATCTGGTAGACACATACATTATGGTAAGCAGATATTGGTTTCCATTTTTATTTTAGAAAAGGGAGCTCCACAGTTAATCATAATCCATGTGAAAGGCTCTTCGAATGCAGGAATTGGCAACAAAGGTGCTGGTTTTATTACTGTCTGAGGCATATCTACCATTTGGCATGTATGACATGTACAACAAAAATTAACCAGGTCCGTGTGCATTCCAGGCCACTAGAAATGCTTCTGTACCTTAGCCTGAGTCTGTACACCTAGCTGACCGCCTGCAGTTAGTTTATCTGCTACCCGTAACACTGTATGCTACCGGTAACACAGTCTGTTGCACCTCAGTCCATTTCCCTTCTGCACAAATCTGTCGTGGTCTCCATTTAAGTTTTAGGATTCTATCTCTAATAACGTTCGACAATATATTCTGATTCCGATTCCTTTTGTGTGTGTGTGTGTGTGAGAGAGAGAGAGAGTGTGTGTACAATATATACAAATTTCCTGCATTGTTACATCAAACAGGGCGTGAGTTCACTGAACATCAACTCCTTTGTTTATTTCTTTCGTTTTCCCTACCTGCTGTAACTTATGAAAGTGGATCTTGTTGCTACACAGTCTGGAAAAATCCCTGGGTATTTTTATTTTAATTTCCCAGTTCCCTCGTCTTCCTTTGACTTCTCCACCGCAAGGGGTGCCTCTCCCACCTTGGATCTTGCCAAATCATTCCCAAGAATAAACTGTATTCCTGGAACGGACACCCTGTCACTCACTCACCGGGTTAGTTCCCCAACCTTGATTTGGCACTCCAACTTGATGTTACACAAGGGAATGGTTAGTTTCTGCCCCCATTCCACAGATGATCACGCTCTTGAGTAACATGCCAGGAAGACTGAAAATACTTCCATCTCTTACTACTGGAGACCGAGGGAAAGTGAGGACTGCAGATGCTGGAGATTAGAATTGGAAAGTGTGGGGCTGGAAAAGCACAGCAGGTTGGCAGCATCCGAGGGGCTGGAGAGTTGACATTTCAGGCATAAATCCTTCATCAGGAAAGTGGGGTTAAGTGAGGGGGAAGGGGGTTGAGAATTAATTAGGAGAGTGGAGGTGGAGCTGGGTGTAAGGGAGCTTGGAAGGTGCTAGGTAGATGCAGGTGAGTTGTGATGGTGATAGGTCGGAGAGGACGGTGAAGTGGATAGGTGGTAGGACAGCTGGAACTCTCAAACTATACAGCACCAACATCAACTTCACCAATTTCCAAGTCTCAACTCCCCCAACCTCATCCCAGATCCAACCATTCAAATTAGCATCGCCCTCTTGAACTGTCTCAATTGTCCATCTTCCTTCCCACCTACCCACTCGACCCTCCCCTCTGATATATCACTATCACTCCCACCTACATCTTCCTATCGCCCTCTCAGTGACCCTCCCATCAGCCCAGCTCCTACCCTCCTATTTATCGTTCAACTCCCTTGCCCCCCCCCCCCCCCCCCCCCACCCGCCACATTCGTGACGATGGGTTTATGTCTGATATGTCGATTGTCCTGCTCTTCGGATGCTGACTAATCTGCTGTGCGTTTCCGGCTCCTCACCTCCCAACTATTAGAAACTGAACATATTCCGCATCTTGCAAATTTTTAACTTCTTGTCCTCCCCCACACCCCATTTCTTCTTAGTAAGGTTTATATACAGAGGCGAATTCTTGATAGAGATCAGGCACTGACTCCACACACAGCCCCTGTCTAGGCTGTGCACTCTCCCGCAGCTCCTCGGCTCTACTTGGGGGTCTCCTTTACCAGGTTCACTAATACCACTGGCTTAAATTCTTTTACCACAACTTTTCCCAAAGTGTCTTCCTGCAACGCCCAACACTGTGTGTCCCAGCTTACTGCAATGAAAACACCTTTTTCCAGTGCCCTTCTTAAACTGTAATTTTATGTGTTCCACTCCATTATAGTGAGAACACCTGAGGCCTTTCACTTCCTTTCAACCCCTTTGGGCTTTTATTTTTCACCTGTGGTAAACTATTGCCAGTGTGCCTTTCCCTATGTTTTGGAGTGTAGGATCTCCCTTCTCCCAATTTCTATACCTCACAGGATTAAAATCCTCCCAGAAGCTAAATTTCATCTCATGCACCAATGCATATTTACCTGCCATTTCTGCTGTGCTTCTCACTTCTTGAACTTCCTGTTCATTCACATGAATTCTTACCGTCTCTAGAAATGAGTCTTTAAACTCGTCCAGCAGAATAATCTCCTATCGGGTCTCACAGGTCTTATTTTAAGGCCTGCACCCATTTATCAAAATGACTGTGGTTAATTCTTTCAAACACAATATAAGTCTGACCTGGTTCCGTTTCTATATTTCTGAGCAGCTGTCTATATTCTTCTAGTACCAATTCATAAGCATTCAAAATAGCCTGTTTGACATCTGCACAATCTCTTGCTCGCTCATGTGACAGCACTGCACATACCTCTCAAGCTGTACCCACCAGCTTAGTCTGAATTAGCATTATCCATAAGTTCACTGGACATGCCATCTGCCGAGCCAATTTTGCAAATGAAATAAAAAAAGGTTTTGGCATTTTTCTCAGCGAAATATGGCAATGTATTAACATAGTTGTTTACATCCCTTCGTTCTCCCTTCATCTTCATCCTGCTAATTTAACTTTCTTATCTAATTCCAAACTTCTGAATTTCAAATTCTCCCTCTCTTCCTTTTTCCTCTCTTTCTCTTTATCTATCTTCGCTCTCTATTTCTGTCTCTCTCTTTATCTTCTAACTCCAGTTGCCCCACTTGCAACTTAAGTTTTTTCTAACTCGACTGCAGTTTCCTGCTTCTCTGATACACCAAAGTGCTTGACCAACTCCATTATGATTACAGCTTTCCTTATGTCCCTGGTGAAACCCAATTCTAATCTACATGTTAATTCTAAAAGTATGCCCTTCCTTTGTCTTTCTACAATTTCTTTGCAAATTTGTGAATCATCTTCAAACCTCTGAACCTCTTTCGTAATGTTAAAAGTAATTTCTTTTAATTTAACCAACCACAAGGAAACAAAATTAAATGAATTTTGTCACCTGTTTTATTTGAAGATCTCGGTCACTAACTGCCAAGTGATGGAATCTGTTGGAATCTTTTGCACCCCAAATCTGTCCAAATCCCATACGACAAGCCCTCAAACCGTTATGATGTCGATGTCTAACCCCTCTGTTAATTAAAACCACACACCCAGAAAAGCTCACCTCGCCTCGTAATCAGTTAAAACATGAGTGTCAGAGAAGTCCCGAATTCCACTATTAAGAGAAAAATAACCAGTTATAAGTATCCAAGTTAGCTCGCTGAGCTTGAAAGTTGATTTCAGATGTTTTCTCACCATGATTAGGTAACGTCATCAGTGAGAGTCTCTGGTGACGCACTGGTGGTATGTCCCGCCTCTCTACTTATCGGTCTTGGTTTCTTAAGGTGCGTGAAGTCATTTCCAGTCGTTTTTTCAAGGGAAGTTGGAGAGGATCTAAATTGATGTGTTTATTGATGTACTTCTGGCTGGAATGTCATGCCTCTAAGATCTTCCGTGCTTGGCTTTGTCCTAGGAAGTGTGTGTTGTCACAGACAACATGGTGTCCTTCTTTGTCTGTAAGTATGGAAAGTAGTGATAGTGGGTCATGTCTTTTGGTGGCCAGTTGGTGTTCATGTATCCTGCTAGCACGACAACAGGACAGTTTTAAATGGAGGAAAAATGATTTTATATACACTGTTTAATCAGTGTGTGTTCAGATAATTAACATTTTTCATTTGTGTACAACACATTCTGAATGAACAACAGAGACCACGGTTAACGAAAGATGATGCACATGATGTGTAAAATTTATAAAGCATTAAACAATTATTTGATCCTCATCTGAAGTGACACCTTCCCTATCTTACAACGTTCCCCTTTTCTGGGATTTCCAACTCTAGTCTCTCATTCTTATCAGAATGTGTCTTAAAAATTCTTCCTTCTGGTGTCCCAACTTATTTCAGTTAATCCCTTTCTACCAGGAATTAAATGTGTAGACCTGCTGGGTTCTTTCCAAAACTAGTGTCTGTCATATTATTGGAGAGAAAAGTTCTGGCATCAGACCCAACATTTGAACGTTGTACGTGCACTGTACAAAGGACCACAACACACAGGAATTGCCAAAACATTGAGGGAAGTACATCTACTTCTTTCTATAATGTAGTTTTCTCATTTTCCACATCTCCATATCTATATCTTCTCTCTCGTTCTCCCTTTGTATCTAGTTAAGAAATCCACCAATTATTCTTCGTGGCCAATCTCTCAAAACTCCTTCTTTCATTTTATATCTAATGCTCTCTTCAAGATGTAACGTGGTTATAATTAAGTAATGTAACTACAAAGACATGCGGGAGGATCTGGCCAGAGTAAATTGGAAGGGGAGCTGAGCAGGAAAGACCATGGAGCAGCAATAGCAGGAGTTTGTGGACATAATTCGGAAGATAATACCAGAAATTCAACCCCAAGAAGATGAAACATACTCATGGGAGGACAAGGCCGCCATGAGTGATAAGGCATCAAACCAAAAGAGAAAACATACAATGTGGTGAAGATGATTGGGAATCCAGAGAATTCATTGGCTCTGAAACTACATAAGGCTGGCATCACGGACACTGCAGAACTCTTAATCATCTGCAGACCTCACTTTCTCCTCTTAATCATTGTCAGGGATAGAAACAGAGGAAACACATTCACTTTAAACACAGAAGATGGCATTTCTCAAGGAATAAGATTCAGGTGAATTAAACGTTTGCATTAAGATCAGTTAAATGCTTTTGCGGAATATGTCAGATTGAAAGCAAGATCCGGGGAGATAGACCCTCGGCAGAATGAGAGTTTGAAAATTGAAGTATTTCCACATCAGAAACCAGGTTCGGCCACTGAGTGCAGGGCTGATGGGTGAATGGGTCTCAGTGAGAATTGGGAACAGACAGCAGAATTGTACTGCAGATATTGCAGCTCGAAACTGTGTATTCATGTAGTGCTGTAGACCACAGCAGCAGGAGAAGCAGACCTGCATGCAACCACAACCTGAAACTTTTTGCCCGGGATAACACCTCAGTCTGTCATTACCATCAACACCATCTATGGCTCAGTGACGAGTGTGGGTGAACATATCAGAATCAGAATCAAATGAATCTTAACCTGATGTTAACTCATTAAAGCTACCGTACTTGACCAACAGATCTGATCGAAGCATTGTAGTCCTGCCACATTCAGTTATAAAATAGTGATGGACGATTAAACAAATGACTGGAGGAGAGGGCTCCACAAACATCCCCATCCTAAATAATGGAACAGACCTGCACATCAGTGTAAAAGAGATGGATGTTTCATCTGCACCATCTTCTGCCAGAGGTGTTGAGTCGATGATACCCTCATCATGCCCACAAAATCACAGATGCTTGTCTTCAACTAATTCGATTTGCTGCATTTGAGATGAAGAAACTGCTGGACACAATATATACGACAAAGATAATGGCCCCTGACACCATTCCTGCAATAGGATTGAAAACTTGTGCTACACAACAAGCCGTGTCCCTGGGGAAGCTGTTTCATTCCAGCTCCAACTCTGACATCTCCCTGGCAATGTGGAAAATTACTCAGCCATGTCCCGTCCCCTAAAACGGGAATAATTACAATCTGATCAATTACCGCCCCCTCAGTCCCATAACTACAGTCAAATTGGTGGGAGTTATTTTTGACAGAGCTGTCAAGCAGCACAGAAATAACCTGCTCAGTTTCTGTTTCTGATAGGTCCACATGTGGAAATGGTGTTGTGGAAATGTCACTGGATTACTAATCCAGACCAGGCTAAAGCTCTGGCAACTGGTGGAAGTTAAAAACAATTAATAAAATATCGAGGTCTAAAATCTGGAGTCAGTAATAGTGATCTTGAATCCAATATCGATTGTAAACAGAATTTCCTTCTCCAATGTACTTTTAGGAAGTGAATCTCCCGTGATTTCTTGGGCTGACCAAAAAGTGACTCCAAAGACCCTGACATGTGATAAACATTTCAATGGTCTCTGAAACGGCCGAGCAAGGGCACTCATTTTTATCAAACTACTCCGAAGTCTGAAAGGATGGACCCGGACAGAACACCTGGCCTCAGCATCAGTGTCAGAAAAGGGAATGGGAACACAGTCCTGTCGACTCTGCAGAGACCTCCTTCCTAATATCTGAGAGCTTGTGACATTTACAGAGCTATCCCACAGACTACACAGAAACATTGGGAAAAGAGTAGGTCATACAACACATTGAGTGCCCTCATTCTAGTTCATGGAAAAAATCTCCTCAATGCACTTACCCCACACGACATACATATCCGTTAATGTGAGTAATCTTGGGAAACTATAAAATAGGAAGTGCAGAAGTACGTTTGGTCCACCGCGTTTGCTACCAAATTCAATGTAATGATGGTTGGCCCTTCATTTCCACACCGTACTCCTGCCCTCCCACCATCCCTTTACTGTATCTAAATCCTTATCTATAATCAGTGTCTTGGTTTCCAGGTGCGAGATATTTCACCAATCAGTGAGTGCAGACATTTATTCTCATCTCAGTGCAGAATGGCCTGTCTGTACCTAATAATGTCGCTCATTGTTTTAGACGTCCCAGCCAGGGGAATTATCATCCCTGCTTCCAATCTGTCTCACCCTGTCAGAGTTTTGTATATTTCACTGAGATCTCCACTCATTTTCCTAAACCCCATGGAATACTGGCCCAGTCACCCTAAACTCTGCTCCCACGACAAGCCCGTCATCCCAGCTATCATTTTGGTCATCCTTCACTGCTCTCCCTCAATGTCAGGTTTGTCCTTTATTAGGTACGGAGATCAAAACTGCCCACAATACTGCACAATGTTTGAGAATGATGTCTCACCAAGGCCATGTACAGCTGCAGTAAGACACCCTTTCTCCTGGACTCAATTCCCCCTGAAATGAAGGTCAGCACACCATTTATCTTCTTAACTGCTTTTATTCATGCAATATTGGTGCTTTTTTACAACCTCCTGACCCAATCACAATCCCACATCCGTTAGTGCTGTCAGGAGGCTGAGATATATTGTATCTGATTCCCGCAAACAAATGTTTAAAGGACATTGTGAACAGCTGGGCCCCAAGCACTGATCCCCGTGACATCTCAGTAAACTTCCTCTGTTAATTTCTATTTATTTACTTCGTGAATCTGGGTGGGCCAGCATTTATTGCCTGTCCCTCGTCGCCCTTGAGAAGATGATGGTGAGCTGCCTTGTTGAACGCGGCAGTCCACCTGCTGTGATTGACCTCCAATGTCATTAGGGAGGGAATTCCAGGATTCTGACCCAGCGACTGTGAAGGAGCGGTGATATATTTCCAAGTTAGGATAGTGAATGGCTTGGAGGGGAACCTAAAGATGATGGCATTTCCATACATCTGCAGCCCTTGTCCTTCTAGATAGACGTGGTCGTGAGTTGGGAAGATGGTCTCTGAGGATCTTTCGTGAATAATTTCATTGCAGCATGTAGATAGTAAAACACTGCTGCTGCAGAGCATTAAAGCATTGTGGATGAGGGGACAGTCAGACTGGTTACTTTGTCCTGGGTGGTATAAAGCTTCTTGAGTGTTGATGGGGCTGCACTCATTTTGGCAAATTGGTAGTCCTGACTTATGCATTGTAGATGATGGACAGACGTTTGGAAGTCAGGATGTGAGTTACTCGCCACAGTATTCCTAGCTTCTGACCTGCTCTTGTAGTTACTGTGTTTATGTGGCGAGACCAGTGAGTTTCTGAGGAATGATTACCCACCAGGACTTGGATACTGGGGGATTCAGTGATAGTACCACCATTGAATGCCAAGGGGCAGGTTACATTGTATTTTATTGGTGATGGTCACTGTCTGGCTTTTGTGTGGCCTGAATATTACTTCCCACTTGTTAGCCCAGGTGCTATACAGATGTTGTCGCATTTGAACATGGACTGCTTCAATATCTGAGGAGCCACAAATTTTGCAGAACACTGTACAATCATTGGCGAACATCCCCACTTCTGAACTTAAAATGGAGGGAAAGTCATTGATGAAGCAGCCCTGAAGAAGTTTTTGGCCACTGCTCAAGGGACTCCGACAGACTTGGAACTGAGTTGACTGACCTTCATCAACCATGACCATCTTCCGACGTGTCAGGTATGATTCTAACCAGCGGGGAGTTTGCCCCGAATACCCATTGATTCCAGTGTTGCTAAAGCCCCTTGATACCACACTTGATCGAAGGCAGTCTTGTTTTTAAGGGCTGTCACTCTCATTCCACATCTGGAATTCAGCTCTTTTGTCCATGTTTGAACCACGGTAATGAGGTCAGGAGCTGAGTGGCCCTGGTGGGGCCCAAACTGGGCGTCATTGACCAGGGTATTGCTGAGCAGGTGCTGCTTAAAAGCAATGAGACCTTCCACCAGTTTACTGATGATCGAGAGTATACTGATGGAGTGGTAATTGGCCGGATTGGATTTGTTCTGCTTTTTAGATACAGGAGATATTTGGGGTAATTTTCCACATAACTGGGGAAATGTCATTGTTGTAACTGTGTTGAAACAGTTTGGCTAGGGGAGTGGCAAGTTATGGAGTACAAGTTTTCAGTACTATTGCCAGAATGTTGTCAGAGTATGGACCCTTTAGAGTATCCAGTATTTCCAACCGTTTCTGGATATCGCGTGGACTGAATCGAATTGGTTGATGACTGGGAACTGAATCGCTGCGGACAACTGGAGGAGGCTGAGATGGATCATCCAGTCAGCACTTCTGACTGAAGATTGTTGCGAATGCATTAGCCTTATCTTCTACACTGAAGTGCTGGGCTCTTCCATCAAGGATGAAGGGGTTATTTGTGGAATCTCTTTATCCAGTGAATTGTTTAATTGTCCCCAATGTTTCTCGACTAGATGTGGAAGGTCAGAAGAGCTTAGATCTGATCTGTTGCTTGTGGGATCACTTAGCTCTGTTTATCACTTACTTCTTATGCTGTTTGGCGCACAAGTAGTCCTGTTTGGAGCCTTCAACAGGCTGACACCTCATTTTCATGTTTGCCTGGTGCTGCTCCTGCCATCCTGCACACTCCATTGAACCAAGGTTGATGCTCTGGATTGATGGTAATTGTTGTGAGGGGAATATGCCAGGTCATGAGGTTTGTGCGGGTGTACAATTCTGCTCCTATAGATGGACCACAGCACCTTATGGACACTCAGACTTGAGCTGCTAGATCTGTTCGAAGTCTGTCTTATTTAGCACCATGATTGTACCACCCAAAATGGTGGAGGCTATTCTCAATGTGCAGGTGTGACTTTGTCTCCACAATGACTGTGCGGTGGCCACTCTTACCAATACTGTCATGGACAGATACTTCTGCAACTGGCAGATAAGTAAGCTATGGTCTGTATGTATTTTCCTCTTGTTGGTTCCTTCACCACCTGCCGCAGAACCAGGCTAGCAGTTATACCCTTTAGGACACGGCCAGCTCGATCAGTAATGTTGTAGCTGAGATACTCTTGGAGGTGTGCATTGAAATCCTCTACCCAGAGTACATCTTGCATTCGTGCTACCCTCAGTGCTTCCTCCAAGTGTTGGTAAGGATGGTGGAGTACTGATTCATCAGTTGAAAGAGGGTGGAACATGACAATCAGCAGAAGGTTTCCTTTCCATGTGTAAACTAATGCCATGAGACTTCATATGATACGAAGTCACTGTTGAGGACTCCAAGAGCAATTCCCTTCCAACTGTATCCCAATGTGCCGCCACTTCTGCTGTGTCCGTCCTGCTGATGAGACAGAAGATATCTGGGGAAGGTGATGGGGAGTCTGGGACATAGTCTGAAATTTATCATCCACTCAGCAATTCTGACTGAAGATTGTTGCGAATGAATCAGCCTTATCTTCTCCACTGAAGTGTTGGGCTCTTCCATCATGGAGGAAGGGGTTATTTATGGAATCTCTTCCTCCAGTTAATTGTTTAATTATCCCCAAACTTTCTTGACTAGATGTGGAAGGACTTATACCTTACAGAATCATACCTTACAGATAATGTCAGGCTGTTGCTTGACGAGTCTGTTTATTACTATTCACTGTTTCCTGCCAGCTGTCTCATTCTAGAAACATGGCCATCTATTCGCCCCAATCCATTAAGATTTGATTTTGCAAAATGGGCTTGGAGCTTTACCAAAATTTTTCTAAAAATCAGAACGTTTTACATCCATTGCTTCTCTTTCATTTGTCTCACAGTCTGTTTCTCAAACATAATTCCCATTTCATAAATCTATGTTAGTGTTGTCTATGACCATTACTTTCAGCGTCAATAATTTCTCTTTAACCATTTACTTACTATGTTCTATGTTCCATGTACTCTATCATTTTCCCACACCAGACTTGGTTTTCCTAATATTGTTTGAAATTTCTGTGAAGACAGAACGGAAGTAGTGGCTTCATAGTTCTGCCATTTCCCTGTTCCCCATTCTCCATTCTCTGGTTTCAAACTGTCAGGAAACTGCACTTGTTTTCTCATATTTTTCACGTTGACATAATTTAACAAGTTATTACAGTTCACTCTTATAATCCTTGCGAATATACTCTTCAGAAACTCATCAATTCCTGCCTTAAACTGCTCAGTAATTGACCTTCCACACCATACACTCACAGGAACATAGACTCTGTGCCAACAGAAATACAGCACGATCTATATTAGTCCCACTTTCCTACAGCAGGACCATAGCCTGGAATATTATGACACTTCCAAGTGCTCGTCCGAGTACTTTTTAATGATTGTGAGGTTACCCGTGATAATTCCCCTCTCAGGAAGTAATCCCAGAACACAACACTGAGTCGCTGCAAAAAAGTTTAAATCCTCTCTGAACCTCAAACTTTTCACTTTAAAAGTGTGCTCCTTTGTTCTTGACCTTTTGACGAAAAGGAACAGCTGCCGTCTATCCACCCTGTCCGTATCGCTCATAATCTGATCCTTCTGAATCACGACCCCTCAGCTTTCTCTGCTACAAAGTAAACAACCCGAACTTATCCAGCCTCTCTCCATAGCTGATATGCTCCATTCCAAGGGAACATCCTGGTGAATCTCCTCTGCACCCTCTCCAGTACAATGTGGCTCCCAGAGCTACATACAGTACTCCATTTTGGTTTAACCAAAGCCCTGTATTGCTCTTATAATCTACGCCCTGATTAGGAAACGCAACACCCAAGGTCCAATTCTTAACTAGTCCATTAACCTGTCCAGTCACATTCAGGGATGTGTGGGGAAGCACACTCTGACGTTCCGAGTGTGCTGCCATTCATTGAGTCCTCCCCTGCCTGGTTCCTTCTCCCAAAGTGTATCACGTCGTATTGATCAGGGTTACATTCTATCTGCCATTGATCTGCCAAACTGACCATTCAATCTGCATCTTCCTGTAACTTGAGGCCTTCCTCCTCACTGATAACCACCCAGCCAATCTTTATGTAAAACATACATTTACTTATCACACCTCCCCCACTCTCCACCTGTCCCCCTCCACATTCACATCTTTTCTTGATGAATAACACAAACAATAAGGGACACAGCACTGATCCCTGTGGTACACCAGGAGACACTGGTCTCCAGTCACACAAATAGCCTTCTCCCGCCACCCCCTGTCTCCTGCTACTAAGACAATTTTTTATGTAACTTGTCAAGTTATCCTTCATATTGTGAGATTTAAATTTATTTTTCAGTTTCACAGGTGGAAATTTGCCAAAGGCCTTCCTACAAAAATAAACAATCGACCTCCTCAACCTAATTCAATCAAATCCATTGGATGTGACTGCCTTCTGATAAAGTCATGATAATTATCCCTGATCAAACCTTGCGACTCTGATTGGAGTTCGATTTTTTCCTTCCCTATTTTCTCCTGTAGTTTCCTTAACAGTGATCTAATACTCGCTCGTCTATAGTTCCCTGGTCTATCTCTCCCACACTTGCTGTGAAGAGGAATCGTATTAGCAGTTCTCCAGTTCTCTGGCACCTCACCTATGGTCAGATTCTAATTAAAATATTCAGTCAGGGTCTTTCCTCCCTTGACCCTAATAGCCGCCTTTGATACAACTCATTCAGACATGGAGATTGGTCCAAATTTATTCAGAACAAAGCCTCAAATCCTTTCTCGTATTTTACATCTATCTGTTCAAGAGCTTCCCCATCCATCTTCTTGAATTCTGTACCTGTCTCCTCCTTCTCCGAAGTAAAATAGATGTGAAGGTCTCATGTAACAATCCATCAATGTTCTCCAGCTTGACACACAGATTGCCCCTTTGGTTTCTAATGGACACTAACAGTTTGCTGATTATTCTGTTCTACTTGCCCGTGTAGAACATCATGGGATTCTCCCTGATCTCGCCTACTTGTATTTCTCCATGTCTTTCTGTTATTCAGTCCGCTCTATGTTTCTAAGTTTCACTACAATCACCTCTCATGTTCTGAAACTCGAGATCACAGACTGAGTTTCCACATCAGACAATCTTGCCATTTTCGGGATTAATCTGGATAATACCTTTTGCAGTTCCTCTGTCGTCAATATATTCTTTCTTAGATTGGGACTCCGCACGGTACACAATACTCTAAGTGTAGTCTCATGAACACTCGATACAACTGGTGCACGACATCCTCTATATTCCAATTACATTCACATGAATGTAAACCTAATTTTTACTTTCCCATTTGTATATGTTCTTTCGAATATCTCTCGCTTTAACTTTTCCTATGAGCTTACTGTGTGAGTTTTTTAAAAGATCTCATGAATATCCAACTATACGTTTTACATTGGTTCTTCATTGCCAATGTCCACAAGAATCATCTTCAAACCATTCCAAAAAAATGTTTGCCACTTCTGGGTTTCCTTTCATTGGTACATTCTCACACTCCCCAATTATGTTATTACCTTCTAAATATCCAGTAGCATGTTCTTTGTAATCGAGTCCAACAGACACCCGACTGCGGATGACAAGTTAACTGGTCTGTAGTTCACCATTTCCCAAATTCATCCTTTCTTAAACTGTTGGATAATATTTATAACCTTTGCCTAAGTGACTTTAGGGAATGTGTCGGAAAATAAGTGAAAATCCGCGATGCAATCAACATGTCTATTGCTCCTTCCTCTGAAATTCTTGTATGAAGTACATCCGATCTGTCAGATTTATAAATACTCAATCCAGCTTTCTTTTCAAGGATGACCTCAACATTGATAAGACTGTTCTTAGGCTTTACTTACACAAGACCCGTGGTCACTTGGTATTTCTGGAAGAATTTCTGGACATATTTCCATGAAGATAGACAAAAAGAAACTTTCTTTTCCCTGCGATTTCTCTGTTCTCTGCAATAAATATCCTGAACGCGCACCAACTGTTCCACATTTGACCTTGTTTTTATTTTTGTTTCATACATTGATAGACGAGTTTGGGCAGTCTTTATGTTTTTCTTTCATTTGCACGCTTTTTCTCTTTTTGATTTTCTTCTCAGTTTCTTGGTCATCCTTTGCTGGGTCCTACATTTCTCTGAATTCACTGGCTCACTGCAACACTTGGCATTTTTCTAAGCTGCCTCCTTTCATCTAATAGACAAATGAAGGTGGGATTGAAAGTGGCAGTCGGAGAGGAGGGTGAAACAGATTGATAGGAAGGAAGATGGACACATAGGAACATTCAAGAGGGCGGTGCTGACTTGGAAGGTTGGAGTGGGAAAAGGTGGGATTAGGGGAAATGGGAAATGGGGAAATATACTATGCTCCCCTGTGGTTTTAGGGTCCCAAGGCAGAAGAGGAGGATTTCTTCCTCCAGGCTACTGGTGGCTCGTTTTTGGCGATGGAGCAGGCCCAGGACCCTCATGTTCTTGGCAGAGTGGGAAGGGGAGTTTAAGTGCTCAGTCACAAGGCGATGGAGTTGTTCAATGTGGCTGTCCCAGAGATGTTCTCTGAAATGATCCACAAGTTGACCCCCTGCCTCACCAATAAGAGAAGACCAATGGATGCAGTAGATGAGGCGTTCTGTCTCCCTTCATCACCTATCACTTTCAACCCCACTTTCACCTACCTATCACAATCCCAGCTACCTCCCCACTGCCGCACCCCCTTCACATTTATCTCTTAGCCGCCTTGGCTCACAAGCTTCATTCCTGATGAAGGGCTTATGCCCAAAACATCGATTTATCTGCTCTTAGTATGCTGCCTGACTGTGCTTTTCCAGCACCACACTCTTCGACTCTGATCTCCAGCATCTGTCGTCCCCACTTTCTCCTCATACCTTCATGGCTTGCATGATTCAGATTTATAACGGTTACTTCAAATAAAACAAAAACTGCCGTGTACTCAAACAGCATAAAAGAAAACCAATACTTTGTGGTCACAGTTCCCAAAAGGTCTTTTCCAGCAAAATTTTCAATTAGCTCTTCTGATCACTCAACACCAATTCCTAAATAACATGATCTCGAGCTCAGTGCTCGACATGATGTTCTTGTAAACCACCTCACACGTGGTCACGAATTGCATTTTTCCCAGCATTAGCATTAATTGGGTTTACACAGTTTAGATATAATTTAAACAGTATATTATTACTGCAGTACCCACAAATGTGTTTTTCTCATTTCCTGTTTTATAATATGTCCACCATTTGTACTGCGGCTTTCACTTTGAAATATAATTCCCATCAACGTTTGCTCCTCCTTGCTGTTTTTGCGCTCCACCTACTAGATTCTGTGGAATCTGAGCGACGTGGGCTCTGGGGAGGTTAATGACAAAAATCATCTCGCCACATCATTTATGATGTTCTCAAACTTTAATTTCTCCAGATCTCCCGTTATGCTGATGGAGTAGAGAAGGACAATGATCTTCCAACAAGGCTTTGTATTCCTCCATAGAGCTGAGACAGCTCTAACCTGGGTGGGAACTTTACAGCAGGTTGGTAAAGTATTGCTGCTGCTGTACAGAGGAGAAAGTGAGGACTGCAGATGCTGGAGATCAGAGCTGAAAATGCGTTGCTGGAAAAGCGCAGCAGGTCAGGCAGCATCCAAGGAACAGGAGAATCGACGTTTCGGGCATTTGCCCGAAGAAGGGCTTCCTGATTCCTGAAGAAGGGCTAATGCCCGAAACGTCGCTTATCCTGTTCCTTGGATGCTGCCTGACCTGCTGCGCTTTTCCAGCAACACATTTTCAGCTGCTGTACAGAATGTTAGTGAGATCACATCTGGGGTAGTGTGAACAGATTTAGTCTCTTCAATGAAGAAAGGATGTTGTTATATTGGAAGCAGCTCAGCGATGGTCCCCTCAGCTGATTCCTGCAATGAAGGTGCGAGCTTATAACGAAAGGACAATCAGGTTGACCCAGTAGCCATTGGAGTTTACAAAGATTAAAGATGATCTTATTTGAACATAGATGACAGAAGGAGTCAACAAGTGAAGTGAATTACACAGATAGTGGAGGAATCCATTCCGTTCTCCAGCCTGTTACACAGGAACAACAGGAGGATATTCAGGCCTTCGAACCTGTTACACCAAAACAGGAAGAGGCTATTCAGATCCTGGAGCCTGATATACATTTACAGAAGGAAGCCAATCAGCCACTCGACCCTATAACACCAGACCCAGAGTAGGCCATACTGCACCAGTATCCTGTTACACAGCAACAGGATCAGTCCATTCAGCCCTCCTCAAGTCTGTAACATAGGAACTGGAAGAGGTCACACAGTGATTGGAGATTGTTACACTTGGATAACAGGAGGCCATTCAGACCCACCGAGCCTATTGCAAGGGAATTTAATAAGGAAAAAAAAACTATCTGAGACTTATTTCATGAGAAAGGAAGAGGTAATTTAGACACGTGTCTGTTGTATGGGAACAAGAGAAGACCAATCATTCTCTCGGTCCCATCTGCAGGATACATGAGAAGACCGTTCAGTATCTCCACCTATTATGGAGGAGTATGAGAAGACTCATCAGCCCCACAAAATGTTAGACATCAACAGGAAGATTCCATAATCTCCCAATCCTCCAAAGCATCAACAGGAGGAGGTCATTCTGGCCTTGGAGATGACCATATGGAAACACCAGAAAGACGTCAGCCCATCGATTTTGTACATCAGTAGGATGATGAGTCCATTCAGCCACACATGGCTCTTACTCAGCAATTGGAGTAGATCTCTTAAAGCCTTTTGTCCATTTAACAGGAATTCAAAGAAAACGTAAAGGTTTTCGAAAGGGAAGAACTTATAATAATAGTATACATTAGGGGCTAAAGTTTAACAATAAACTGTTGCAATTTCAGGAAAATTTTTAGAGTCCATTGTTCAGGACATTTGCAAAGTTAAACCACAATTCGTCAGAATCAACATGGTTTTACGAAGGCTAAATCGTGTTTGAATTGTTTGCTTGAGTTATTTGAAGATGTCACAAACAAGGTGGATAGTGGGAATCTTGGAGATAGAACATATCTTATCTTCCTGAAAGCATCGGATATGTCACTTCTCCAAAGAGTAAGTGGTAAGATCAGACAACATGGGTTGAGGAGTAATTGATTAGCTTGGATGGAGGATTGGTTAACTAACAAAATGTAGTCAGATGGAATAAAGGTGTCATTTTCTTTTGGCAAATGCAATTTGTGCTGTGACATTGATTTAAGTACTCATGCCTCAACCATTTGTGATTGATGGTATTACTGTACTCAGTTGACAGGATAGATAATACGATACCACATTTTCACATTTTCAGATGACACTAACATCGGTGGGAAATTACTTCGGAATGATGTTGCAAGAGATTTTAAAACTATATGGATAGGTTGGATGAATGGGCCATCATTTGGCAAGGAAAATTAAAGTGAATAAGTATGAGGCTATTCAAGCTGGCCAGTATAATAGAAAGACAAATTATTATCTCAATGGAGAGAAAGTTCAAAGTGCTTAGGTGCAGAGGGATCTGGGTGTCTACTTGCATATCACAGAAAACCTGCCTGCGGGTACTGCAAGTAATGAGAAATGCAAGCATAATTTCAGCGTTTATTTATGAAAGGATAGAGTAGAAAGGTAGGGAGTGTTGGTGTAGATATGCAAGTCATTTTTGAGGCTGCAACTGGAGTACAGTTTGGGTGTCCTGCAGAATGAGGTATTTCCATTGGAGGCAATTCAGAAGAGCTTCATTAGATTGAATCCATATTTGAAGTGTTTGTCTTATGAAGAGAAATTGATCAGTTTAGGCCTATACTCTCGAGTTCGTAAGAATTAAAGGAGATCTCATTAAGGTCTATAAAATGCTAAAAGTAATTGAATGTGTAGACGTGGAGTGGATTTTTTTTCATTTGGCGCAATCTACAACAAGAGACCAGGGTTTTGGATGGAGAGATGGCAGGAAAGTGGAACAGAGGCCGCGTTGACATCCGCCTCATTGAGGGGTTGGATTCCTCACAGATGCTCCTTGTTCTTATTCAACTCTTCGACTGTGTTGCACAGGAATGGGGGAGGACTTGGTATCATACAGGAAGCAGGCTCTCAGGATAAATCAGTTAGTGAGAACATAACCAGTAGGTTCACACAGTGACCAGCACTGGGTTTTCAACTATTTACCGTCGATATTAATGATCAGGAGGATGGAACAGGGAGACAGATGCTGCGTTTGGTGATGTCGCTGTGATAAACAAGAGATTAAATTATCAAGAGTGGTTGGAGAGTCTGCAGATAGATTCAGAGAGGTAAAGACAATAGATAATAGTTTGGCAGGTGGAATTTAACATGATATAATCTGTCATTTCAGTTACAGGAATAATGGAAGGCAGTATGTGACTGAAATGGAGAGGGATTACAGGACTTAATGATACTGTGTACTAGGGGGTTCACTCAGATCCATTCAGACATGGGACGTTTTGCTCCATCCCTGATTGTGAGCTCCCAGACACTCCAAGTGACCCCATTCCTCTCTCTACATATGGAATATTTAGATGTGGCTAATTGGTGGTGGGGATGGTGTTTTGAAACGTGCATCAAGGGGGCGGCCTTTATCCAAGATATATTCATTTCTTTCTACGTGGAGACCCGATGACGAGGGGAATGGCTGACTGCTTCTGAATGAAGAGGCCATGACTGCTGCCAGGACAGTGGGTATTCACCAACATGATGTACTTTGATGGGCACACTGTAACATTAATAGAGAGAGAGAGAGAGCTCCTTCAGTTCCTCTACCTCTCCCCATTAACATGGGTACTCTGCAGATGCCATGTACACCATCCGGAATCCCACTATACTGGATAAACCCGACAGCTCCCTGCTGAGGGAGAAACAATTTTCTCATCCACCATATATATCTTCCATCACCGAATGGTGTCATTGATATTGAGATACTGGGAAATGATGGATATGTCAGCTAGTCCTGCCTGGACAGTTCTGGATCATAGAAGCTGAAAGAGACAGAGACCCTAACAGACACTGGCAGCACCATCCTCTCCCTGGTGTGAAGCTGCAGATCGTGTTGAAGGAGGTGACACCGGTCTGTGACCAGCTCCTTGTTTAATCAGTGTTCCCTTACACTCTGCTCCTGGGTTCAGTGTAGCTTGGGAAGCTGTTCCTGGAAAACCCGAGGTGAATACAGCAGATCCCTTTCCCCACACACAATCACTGCATTGTTTCAGAGGTTCCCCTCTCTGTCGCCTCTGCTCCATTTGTTGTTCATGTTACAGATCCAGATGCTGTAACTACAGTCCTCATGCTCCATCCCGAGTTGGGTCACCAAATCCTCAGGTCTCCCTGAATGTCTGAGGCAGCTCACAGCACAACCTCCAGCAAACCATCTCCAGCTCCTCCACTAAATTTTTAATTACAGGAGTCAGTCACAATCCCTTTGGCTACAAGTGTCGTGGACCAGACCAGATCCCCGTAAAATGTTTTAAGAAGACCGTTTAGACCCAAACCTTTCCTTATTTTAAATATAGATGGGAAGTGTGCGTTCCAGATATGTTGTGACTCGTCATACCACTCTACATTAAGCAAAATATAATCTATTAAAACGCTTTAGTTAAAAATACAATCAAAGAAAAGAACATTTCAGGATGGCTTATATGTTGGAACAGTTTCACAAACAATAGATACCGTACCTTCTTGGTTTACACCGCTTGGCACAAAGATATATTCAAATACAGTTCGTTTCATGCAGTTTTCCAATCCAGGAGGAAACAACATCAACAGAGATCTCAGAGAAAAACAGCTGGGGATCATGTATTGAAACTTCCAACCCTTTTGCGATCCCCAGCAGCTTCTGAATGCTGCAGCTAAAAACAAAACGAGGAAACATGGTCTGGGAGAGCTGGCCACTGCCCTTCCATTGTTACAACCGTTTTAATGAAACCTAAAGGCTTTCTCAGTTATTTACTTAAACTGTTTTCAGACAGCAGTTCTGCACCTCTGCCTTTAAAAGCTGTCTTCAAAAAAATCCCAAGAGAAAATAATCTTTTTACAGTGACAGTATCCTCATGACTCCATCTTTAATAAAATCATTCATCAATATGCAAAGGTGGATCCATTTTAGACCTCCTAATCTTCCACTATTAGTAGACTGAAATGCATATACTTTATATTGACTCTGAACATACAAATATTCACAACTTGATTCGATTTCAATCATTTTACTCCTAACACACAATGCCTTTGTCTTTCTCCATCCAAGTCTTCACAACGTGTGAAAACCTAGGTTTTCTCGTCCTGTCACCTGGATAGTTTCAAATTGAATGGCAGCAATAATAAGCTCAATCGAAACAGACTGGTATTTTTCTCCCTAAACTTCTCCAAAAACTTTAAGGGGTCATGATCAGTGAGAAAGATTTTTCTCATGTATGTTATTGGCAATTTAAATGCTGAAATGTTGTAAATCCGACACCAAGCTCAAGGCCTCCTTCCCCATTGTGGAATAAATCTGTTGATGTTTCCACCGGACACTCCAACCACACGTTACATAATGGAGCAATTCTCATCTCTCGAATAGTCCTTCTGAATGACATAGCTTCTCATGTCTCAGCATAATAGAATTACATACTTCTGTACCTCTTAATGCTCTAACCTCTTTACCTACTACCCCTGGTCTATGCCAGTAAACCTTACTCTCACAGGTATGTGTTTTAAGAAGATCTCGCACATTTTTCTGTATCTCTCATAGAAACCAAACTTTGATTTCTGAACTCAATCATCATCAGCCATTTCAGCTTCTAATCTTGCCGTTTTAATTCTCTGCTCTTCCACACGAGTTCTCACGACTGCAGGAAGTGAATTGTTGAACTCGTCCAAAATGAGAATCTCCTAAGAATGTCATAGGTTTGATCTGTTTTTAATACCCTTATCCACCTTTCAAAATTACTTTGTTTGATCCTTTCCAACTCAATGTGCGTTTAACCAGGGACATTTTTTTCGATTCCTGAAACGCTGTCTGTCAGCTTCTGGCACAAGCTCATATACACTTTAGATGGCTTTCTTCACCACCCCATACTGGCCAGATACTGCCTCCGATGGGGATGCAAATACCTATCAGTTTTGTTTAGATCAACTAAATCCACATGGTCACTGGTCACTGCATTTGTTTAGCCACTTTCTCGAATGATTTCAAAAGGCTTCCCCATCCTTCTCATCAAATTTAGATAATACCTGGATGCATTTAAACAGAAGCCCATTAGGCCATTGATTACAATAGGTTAGCACGACCTCACTATCCTCCTCATCCCGCCGACCGTCTACCGACATCTCCGACTTCTATTTCAACTTTCCTCTCTAACTGCTAACTTTGAAGTTGAAACTCTCTGATTTTCTTCTGTCTTTCTTCTTCATTTCCTTTTCTTTTATTTCTACTTTTCATCATAATTCAAACCGTTTCAATTCCTTCTCATATTCAAAGTATCTCATTTGAAATTGCATTACAGCCATTTCCAAAGAGTCTGATGGCGGTTTCACTAAAAGTAATTGCTGAGCTATAGCTGCATTTATCTCTCATTTTCTCATAGAGGAACGCAACCCCAACTCCAGCTTGTCTGCAATTCCTACAGCTTTGCCTTCATTACCTTTTGTAAAACCCCCAACTTCACTTCTTCCACAACCAGAGACCTCTTAATGACTGAAAGAATCTTTATACGCAAAACACTGTTTTAACCAACCGAATTCAACATCCGGAAAAAAAGACACTAACAACTACCATACGCGACCTTTGAACCCAATAGCCTCCTGGTGCATACTCTCCAGTGTCTGCATGAGATTATTCTGGATGTTTTGGTTTCCGCCCACAATCCAAAGATGTGCATGTCAGGTGAATTGGCCATGCTAAATTTTTCATAGTTTTCAGGGATGTGTGGGTTAGTTGCCTTCGTCGGGATAAATGTGTAATAATAGGGTAGAGGAATGGGTCTGGGTAGGTTCCTCCTCGGAGGGTCGGTGTGGACTTGTTGGGTGGAATGGCTTGTTTGCAAATTCTAAACCCAATTTGGTATTATAGATTTAGAACTGGACAAGAGTCCCCAGTTTACTATAGACCAACCAGACTGCCTCAAACTATTTTAAGAGGGTAGCTTTGATGCCAACGTTTTCTTCTTTTAAAGGTAGATGTGGGTTGGGTGTTCCAGATGTGATGCTACGAGTCAAACCACTCACCATTAAGCAAAACACAATATATTTAAACACTCTAATGAAAATCCATTCAAAATGAAGCGGAATTTAGAATAACTTAACTATTGCAAATCTTAACCGAATAATGGATACAGTACATTCTCCAAATGAACTGTTCCAACATACTAAAATCACCTAAACACACTGCTTGGCAAAAAGGAACATTCAGACATGCATTCTTGCATACAGTTCTCCAATCCAGTAGGAAACAGCATCAAGTGAGGTTCCAGAGAGAATAGCAGCTAGGGATAACTTACTAAAACTTACAATCCTTCTGTGACCCCACACACCTAGTGATTGTTATAGCTACAATAAAAAAACACTTCGAAAGCCTGGTCTGTGCGAGCTGGCCATTGTTACTACTATTTATTAAAGAACCTAACAGCCCCGTAAGTTATTAACTTGAGCCTATTTCAGTAGGCCTTTAAAACCTCCCACTAAAAAAAAGGAGAATATAATCTTTTATTAAAAATATGACAGCATTGTCAGGCAATTTAGATGCCTGGTCCTTTATTCAATGGGTTTCCTCGTGTTACTGATCGCAAGGTCACCTGAGAAGGACAGCCACAGGTACAGACCAAGTTACAAGGATGTGTCTCATAACTTCTGAAACACGCCTGTCCATGGACCATCACATGGGACATACCAGGAAGTGAACAACAGCTTGACACACCCCATTTCATTATTTCTGAGTTACACAATGCCAGCAATCGATACATTGCCAAAAGCCAAGGCCAGGGAAAGATACAAAGGGACAGAGAGATTCACATTAAAGACAGAAACAGACAGTTAATTAACTGAGAAGATGCTATGGAATTATGGGGAAAAAGGCAGGGCAGTGGGACTAACTGGAGAAGTGAGATCTTCGTGAGTAAAATTACAAGAATGAGAACATTAAATAAAGGCATTGTCAGATCAGCTGGAATGGTTTGTTACATCAAATTCTCAATCTGCTTCACACAACACCACAAACAACATAAACTGGGACAAGATGACAGCCCAGCATGGAGAGCTGTGCAGAGCATGCTAGTGTGTTGCTCAGTAAACTGCACTATTTGCCCAGCATGTAGAGCATTGTAAACTTTACTGTCATATGCTAACTGTAATCGCATCAGATTACTGCCTACAATGGGAAGGTTTGCTCTCTCTGCGTGTGTGTGTGTTCATCAGAGACTGAGAGAGAGTGCGTGTATGTGTGTGTAACTATTTTAAGTACGAAAAATTGACAGGGTTTTTTTTAATCGACGGAGAGAACATGAGAGGTTTCATGGACAGATGAGATAAAGAGTTTGAGAATGTTAAAATAAAGGCATTGCCAGACACAATAGCAATATACATCTGCATGCGCATGAATGACAGCTGGATGGGAGTTTGCTGTGAGTTCGAAACAGATTTGCTTCGGAAGGTTTGAAGCCGGGAGTGTCAGCAGCAGATTATTGGCTTTCTTAAGATTGTATTTCATACACAAGATTCAAACAGCAGATAGAATAAGCCAGTGAGATATATTCTGGAGTGGTGAGTATTTCAAGTTAGAAATCGTCAGGGCATGGTGTCACGAATGAGCTCATGGTCAAAGGGATCTCCCACAGTTATGACTCGTCTGCTTCAGCCGCAGATATTCGCCAGGCACGGAATGGAAACAGTGCAAGGAAGTGGAGTTTGTAACCAGAATAGTAGACAGTGACCTCCATGCTCTTAATATTAAACAACAAAGGCAATGATACAACACATTGTGGTACTCTGCTGAAACTGAATATGTCAACATAGAGACACATGAGTAACACTGCCAGAGCAGAGAGGGAGGTAGTGATTGAACACATTCCTTGATGTAGTTAGTAGTAGTCTGTAGAGTAATATCTGGATTCAGAGTTTTAACAGGAACAATACTAGTGGCAAGAAATGTATACTATATGAGAGGACAGTAATACAATCATAACTAGTTTATAGAAAAAAAATCTGGACAGTGACACGTAGCAATGCCAACAATAGCCAGGAAGGGATAATAAAAATATTGAATAGTGAGAAGAGTGCAATAGTTCTGAGATGATAATGACAACCAATAAAATGCAGAAAGATACCAAACATAATCAGATAAGCTCCTGTCTATTGTTGGAACATTTCGGTCTAATGTTCTCAGATTCTGATCCATTTTTGGAACATTCCAGTCTAATGTTCTCAGATTCTGATCTCCCCCCACCCCCCACCCCCACCCCCATGGATATGCTGCTCCCTGTCAGTGCTGTCGGCAATGTTCCCACACATGTTATGGGATAACATATTGAATGGCGCCCATTTAGCATTAAAAGATGGAAACCCTCCACTGGCATAATTAGAATCCATGAAGACTGGCATTAATCACAGTCACTGAACAAATAGGCTCAGTTAACCAGTTCCATACATAAGTTTTCATGTCATTATAAAAGGGAACATTTACTGTTTATGGATGGAGTATATGAGGGTAGCTGAGGGATGAACCATAAATCTTGCAATATTTTTAATCTTTTTTTCCTTGTATGTGAGAGTATTAACACAACACTGCAGGGGTCTACATTCGTTCCACTCTGCTTATGAAAAGAGGCAGTTATAAAATAATAGATCGGCTACATAAAAGAGTCGGGTAGGCAAGTTTCTAGATAGCTTCACCCAAATTATGATACTTATTGACCAGTGCGAGGCTGCTCCTGGTTTCAAGTGCCCTGTCATCAAATCTTTTCATAACCTTGACACAGAGCACTGAGGCTGCTGCTCAGGAACAGGCCAAAGCATTCTGTTCCTATGGGCCTCTTACAGATGGATAGGAGAAGGCCATTTAGCCAATATTAGCCTGTTGCTACTCGAAAAGGTGGAAAGCTGGAATGTTGGCACATTTTACCAACAGAATCATTCAAAACAAAGAGATGTGTCACTGCAGCTGTATGAGGTGTTACTGAGTGGGCACCTGGAGTGCATTGTGCTTTTTGTATTTCTGTAACTAAGAACGGATGGATCTCCATCAGATACAGTTTGCCCGCTGCTCGTAATCCAGAGTTTGCTGTGTCATTTAATGTCTCGTGTCTGTTATGCAGGGACAGGAGGAGGCCATGCAACCTCACGAGTCTATTACAGAGGGACAGGAGGAGGCCATGCAGCCTCTCCAGTCTATTACAGAGAAATAGGGGAGGCCATTCAGCCTCGCGAGCCTGTTACAGAGGGGCAGGAAGTGTTTATTTAACATTCCAAGTCTGTTACGCATAAATATTATTTTTTATATGTGTTATTGAATGGGAAAGACGTGATGTAAACGTTGAAGTTCTAACTTTGGATAAGGCCAATTTTGAACCCCTGTGAAAGGCTGATTGGGATACCCTATTCACAGGTAAAGGGATGGTTGGAAAATGCAAGGCCATCAAAACTTGGGTTCAGAGAGCCCAGAGTCAACGTATTCCTATTAGTGAGAGAGGCAAGGCTGGTGGGTCAGGGAGTGCTGCATGGCTGGATATATTGATGCTCTGGTCAAGGTAAGGAAGGAGGCATATGTCAGGTAAAGAGAGCTGAGATCAAGTGAATCCCGAGAGGAGTATAATTGTATAGTCAACGGGGAAATCGGGCCAGAAAAATATGGACATGAGATGGCTTCAGAAATAGGGTTAACGAGGCATTGAAGAAATTCTACAAATCATTTAATGGAAAAAGATTAACTAGGGAGAGAATAGGGCCCCTTAAAGATCAGTAAGGCTACCTATGTGTGGAACCACAGGAGATGGGAGGGATATGAAACAAATATTTCTCCTCAGTATTTAATGTGGAGGAGGTTACAACAGCGAGAGAATTAAGACATATACAGTGATATCTTGAAAAGTGTTTATATGATAAGGAGGTGTTGGACATTTTAAAACACACAAAGGTGAACAAATCCCTGGGACTGATCAGTTGTATCCCAGACGTTTGTGGGAAGCAAGAAAGAGATTGCTCTGCACTTTGCTGATAGATTTGTATCAGTGATTTCCACAGGCGAGGTGTCAAAAGACTGGAGGGCTGTTAACATAGTGTCATTATTTAAGAAAGTAAGGAAAAAAACTGGTAACTGTAGACCGGTGAGACTGACATAAATGGTGACTAAACTGTTGGAGGGGAGTTTGAGGGAAAGGATGTAAATGCATTTGAAAGAAAAGGACTGAAGAGGACTTTGTACATTGGAGATCACGTCAAACTGACTCGTTAGATTTTTTTTTGAGCAAGTGATGTAGATGATTGATGAAGGCAGGACAGTGGATGCTGTCTTTATGGAATTCAGTATGAAAACCAAAGTGTTCCACATGGTAGACTGGTTAGCAAGGTTAGACCGCTGTAGTGGCCGCTGTAGTAGCCACACACGCAGTCGACAAGCAACATGAATTCGATTGGGACAACACTACCACGATAGGGCAAGCGAAACAAAGAACAGCCATGGAATTCCTAGAAGCATGGCACTCATCCACAAACTCCATCAACAAACACATCGACCTGGAGCCAATATACCGGCCACTACAGCGGACAGCTGAAACTGACAACCGGAAGCGGCAGGGACAGGCCACTATAAATGCCGGAAGAAACACCACAGAAGCTCTTCGCAGGAGGCTCCCAAGCACTGAGGATGTCACCTCGGCAGGGGACGAAACGTATGCAACAAAAATTGCCAGCTCGGCGAACAGAACCACAACAAGTTAGAGGTGGATGATAATGTTCTCGTGGTTGCACTTTAAGCCTCCAAATCATCAATGGGAATTAGAGGAAGAAATATGCAGGGATACTGGGGAGACTTGCAGGAACAACAGGGTTGTTATAATAGGTGATTGTAATTTTGCTAACATAGACAGGGACTTCCAGATGGTTAAGAACTTAGATGGAACGTAATTTCTTAAGTGTGTTCAGGAAAGATTCCATAAGCAATATATCGAGTATCCTACTTGGGAAGGAACAAACTCAACCTATTATTGGGAAATAGGGCATGATAAGTGAAGGAGATAAATTGGGGGAGCATTACGGGAAAAGTGTTTCGAGTTGTATTAATTTTAAAATGGTTATGGGAGGGACAAAATTGTTCCACAGGTTCACGTTCTAAATCGGGGCAAGGCGTTGTGGTTGGAATTAGACAGGGGATTACAGGGGAGGATTGGAGTAGTTTGTTTCGAGGTAAAAGGATCTCGGGCAAGTGGGAGGGCTGTAAAAGTGAGATAGCTCGAGTTCAAGGTTTCCATTTTCCTGTGAGGGTGAAGGTAAAGTGAGACTCGAAGATAGAACATAGAACATAGAACATAGAAAAAATACAGCGCAGTACAGGCCCTTTGGCCCTCGATGTTGCGCCGATCCAAGCCCACCTAATCTACACTATCCTACTGTCCACCATATGCCTATCCAATGACCGTCTAAATGCCCATAAAGAGGGAGAGTCCACCACTGCTACTGGCAGTGCATTCCATGAACTCACGACTCGCTGAGTAAAGAATCTACCCCTAACATCTGTCCTATACCTATCAACCCTTAATTTAAAGCTATGCCCCCTCGTCATAGCTGACTCCGTACGTGGAAAAATTTCTCATGGTCAACCCTATCTAAACCCCTAATCATCTTGCACACCTCCATCAAGTCACCCCTAAGCCTTCTTTTCTCCAATGAAAACAGCCCCAAGTGCTTCAGCTGTTCCTCATACGATCTTCCTACCATACCAGGCAACATCCTGGCAAACCTCCTCTGCCCCCGTTCCAGTGCCTCCACATCCTTCCTATGGTATGGCGACCAAAGCTGCACACAATACTCCAGATGCGGCCGCACCAGAGTCTTATACAACTGCAACATGACCTCAGGACTCCTGAACTCAATTCCTCTACCAATAAAAGCCAATATGTCATATGCCTTCTTCACTGCACTATTTACCTGGGTGGCAACTTTCAGAGATCTGTGTACATGGACACCAAGATCCCTCTGCTCATCCACACTATCAAGTATCCGACCATTAGCCCAGTACCCCATCTTTTTGTTACTCTTACCAAAGTGAATCATCTCACACTTACCGACATTGAACCCTGGATGTCAAGAGATTTTTGGCTCTGACCAGAAATAAAAGGAGGCGTGGCTCAGTTTCAGGCAGCTCTTATCAAGGGAATCCACGGAGGTATTCAGGGGATACAGGAGCTTACTAAAGAAGGAAATCAGCAAGGCGAAAGGAGGGTATGAGATAGCCTTGGCTGAGAAGATTAGAACGAATCCAAATTCAGTATAGTGAAGAAAAAATAACAACTAGAGAGAGAATATGATGCTTTAAAATCCAACATAAGCATGCATGTGTAAAACCTCTAGAGATGGCTGAAGTCCCCAAGTTCCCCTCTGTGTTTACCATGAAGAAAGACATGAAGACGTGTGACCTTTAGGAAGTTAGTTGTCATATATTGGTACAGTCCAAATCACAGTAGAGGTGCTGTTGGACATATTAGAATGCACAAAGTCAGACAAATCTCTTAGTCCTGACCAGGTATATCCAAGAGCACTGCAAGAGGCGAGAGAAAACGTTTCGGGGCCAAGGTCCCGGAAGACTGGGCGGCAGCAAATGTTGTGCATTTATTCAAGAATGACTGCAAAGAAAAGCCTGGGAAATATAGACCAGTAAGCTTCACACCTATTTTTGCTAAACCACTTGAGAAGCTTCTGAGAGATAAGATGTGCATGTATTTGGAAAGACAGACTTTGACTTGGAGCAGTCAGGATGGCTTTGTGCGTGGCGGATCATGCCTTACAAATTTTGTTAGAGATTTTTGAAGAAGTAACCAGGAGGGTTGAGAGGACAGGATGGTAGACATATTGTATATGGATTTCAGTAAGGCCTTTGATAAGGTTCCACATAGTAGACCGCTCTAGAAGGTTAGATCGCATGGAATCCAAGGTGAACTGGCAAATTGGCGACACAATTGGCTTGACATTAGGAAGCAAATGGCTATGGTGGAGGTATGTTTGTCGGACTGGAAGCCTGTGACAATTGGAGTGCCTCAGGAGTCGGTGCTGGGCCCATTGCTATTTGTTATCGATATCAATGATTTGGATGAGAGTGCACAACGCAAGTTTAGTAAGTTTGCAGATGACACTAAAATTGGAGGCATCGTTTACAGTGAGGAACGTTATCAGAAATTGCAGCAGTACCTTGACCAGCTGGGGAATTGGGCTGAGAATTAGCAAATGGAGTTTAATACAGATAAGTGTGATGTCTTGCATTTTGGAAAGTCAAATCCAGGTAGGATTTTAACGATGAATGAGAGGGCCTTAAAGAGAGTAGTGGAACAAATGTGGATCAGGTGCACGGTTGTCTGAAATTTGAGTCACAGATACACAGGACAGTGAAGATGGCTGTTGGCACACAGGCCTTCATCAGCACATTGAGTATAGAAGTTGGGAAATTATGTTGCAGTTGTACAGGATGGTGGTAAGGCTGCAGCTGGAGTATTGTGCTCAGGTTTGTTCACCTTGCTCTCGAAAAGATATTATTGAACAAGAAAGAATGTAGAAGAAATTTATAAAGATGTTTCCTGGGCGAAAGGGTTTGAGTTATAGGGAGAAGTTGGACAGGTTAGAACTTATTTCTTTACAGAGTAGGAAACTGAGGGAGTTCTTATGGAAGTATAGATTTTATCAAATCATGAGAGGCGTGCGTAGGGGTGAATACTTCAACTTTTTTTTGCAAGGTTGGGGAATCGAAGACTAGAGGACATCCATTAATGTTTGGAGAGGAAAATAATAAAAAGGAACCTGAGGGTAAACTTTTTTCCACAGAGTGTGGTACACATATGGACTGAGCTGCCAGTGGAATTGGTTGAAGTGGGTACAATAACAACATTGAAAAGGCATTTGGACAAATATACAGATAGAAAAGGATTATATGGATACAGAGCAAAGGCAGGGAAATGGCACATTTGCAGATAGGTGGCAATTTCACCGTGGTTTGTTGACGGAGCACGATGGGCGTATTGGATGGGCTAGTATAGAGGGAGAACATTCCAATCCCAGAGGGAGCCACACCACTAGGCCCACCGAGCATGATCTGAGTTCACCGCCCAGCTCAGTGCAGTATCTGAGGTCTGAAGAAATATCCAGCAATACAGGACAAGCATCAATAACCTTCCCCGCTCTATCAGGATAATGGTCACCGTATTCTCTCTGCTCCCTCACATTCACTGTATATCTGTTATAGCACCTACCCCCGAACAAGGCTCATGGTCCCCCACTCTCACTACTGCATGCAATACTTACTCTCTCTCTCTCTGTCTCTATCTCTCACCTTTGCAAAACATCCCACAGAGTTATAGACTATTCTGGAGAATGCCGATTATGGAATGTTCCAGATAATGTTCCAAATAATTCCCAGTTTCAGGAAAATGGCAGTGTTCCAGTGTGTAACACATAAGAGGAAGGAGTAGAGATGTACTTTTTTTTAAATCACACACAATTCAAACCATGCTGAGGCCATTCAGCCCTTCAAATGTGCTTTAGCATTTAATAAGGTCTCTGCTGATCTGATGTTTTTCTCAGCTCCATGTTACAGGAACTTTCAGTTATTCAAACCCCTGGGTTCCTGTCACTGACCAGACAGCACTCAGGCACTTTTAATCCGATATTTTTCAAGCATCTGTTTGAGGGCATTTCCCACGGGGACGGACACTCCTAACTATATATTCCAACATCTTTATACTTTTATGCAACGGTCAGCATGCTTTACACAGACCAAACGAAAATCTAAACTTATTTTATGGTTATAGATATCCAATCACACTTAGTAATTCTGGTTATTTCACTTGACTCACCTTAATGATATTAAACCAAAAACAGCTTCTAAACACGTCTTGTTATAAAATACAATTTCGAGGAGGGAACGTTTTTACCCTCAGCCGTTATCTTGACCGTTATCTGAATTGTACCACTTTCCTTGTTATGAATGTTTCTCTTACCCTATGTCTGTGACTGTTTCTGTCTGTAGCAGTTACACGGTCTCCCACTCAGTTGGACAGATCGCTGGTTTGTGATGCAGAGGGAGCCCAACATCGCAGGTTCAGTTCCTCACACTGACGGAGGTTACCATGAACGAGACGCTCTCTCAATCTAACCCCATCACTCGAGGTATGGTGACCCTCATAGTAAACCACCATGAGTGGCCTCTCTAATAAGCTTCATTTGGGACTCTATTCTATCAATGTTAGCATTTTAATTTAAAAAATATTTTTATTAATAAAGAGATTTTTAACATTATAATAAACCAATAATAACACAACTCAAATAACTGAAAAAAATGACATCCAATTGCATGTACATACAAAACAAGTTAAAACACTACTCAGACAGAAGAAAAACAAAACTAAGCAATAAATAATGAATAAATAATACAGCTCAGCATAACATAATGACAGTTCTCGTTCATCAAGAGCATTACCTGATAGATATTTTTATGTTTATAATTCTTCATCTCTGGATATTAGATTCATTAGGTAATATCGCCATGGCTATATAAAAGCCCTTCTTAGAGTGGCAGATAAGACTGTATTGTGGTAATCCAAAAAAGGGCTTCCATGTCTCATATAAATCTCGGGTTCAGACATCCAACACAACAGAATATTTTTCCTAGCATGGAAAGTAAGGATTTTTTTCCCATGTGCATCTGTGTAAAGAACCCTGGGCAGGCCCATGAAAGAAGAACCAGGTCCATATCCAATTCAGTCCCCAAGACCCACTCTATCACAACTGACACGGTGCTCCAACATAGATGAAGCCTGCAACAGGACCACAAGCAATGAGTAAGAGTGCCTGTAGTCATTCTGCATTTAGGACATGTTGAAGACAATCCCACTTTGCATTTTGAGAGACAATCTGGAGGCAGATAGACCCTATGAAGAATTTTCAACTGCATGGAATGGATCCTATTACAGATGAAATCCTTCGAGCATTTTCACAAATGTCCTCCCATGTCTCCGAGGTGTTCTGAACCCCCAACTTTCTCTCGCAGACATCACAAAGCTGCACAGTCTCGTCTGAGGGAATAGTCGCCAACTAATGATAAAGGGTACAGACAGAGAGTGTATTCTAAGCAATAATCACCCACTTCTCTTTATCGGATCTGTAAGAGTCTGTTAAAAGTGTGTTTTTTTTTTAAATCAAAACTCTGATCTAAAAGCAAAAACAGAAGTGGTCTCTACTAGGTAGTCCATACTTACGAGTTATTTGATCAAATGTTGTCATTGTTTCTCGCTCAAATAACACGTGGTGGCTCAGTAGTTAGCACTGCGGCCTCACAGCACCAGGATCCAAAAATGTGCAGGTTAGATGAATTGGATATTGATAAATCACCCATAGTGTTCAGGGATGTGTAGGTTGGAGCATTAGTCAGGGTAAATATAGGAAGGTAGGGGAATGGATCTGGGTGTGTCGAAGTCGACTTGTTGGGCCCAAGGTCTTGTATCCATACTGTAGGGATTCTATTAATTCAAAATCACTCAAGTTCGGCACGCCCCTGGCCGCCCACATGGAATCCATTATCCCCGGTTGACAACCCGGTATACCAAATACAGGAGAAAGTGAGGACTGTAGATGCTGGAGATCAGAGCTGGAAAATGTGTTGCTGGAAAAGCGCAGCAAGTCAGGCAGCATCCAAGGAGCAGGAGAATTGATGTTTTGGGCATAAGCCCTTCTTCATGAATCCATTCCTGAAGAAGGGCTTATGGCTGAAACGTCGATTCTCCTGCTCCTTGGATGCTGCCTGACCTACCAATTACAGGGGTAAGAAACATAGTTTTGGCTGAATTGCCCTTTATCTGACGCATTGTCATTCATGCTTTAACAGTATTGATAATTATTGGGTTATAACAATACTCCATAAATGTTGTTATTTTGTTTAAGACCAGCAGACTAATAAGAGTTCACTTTGTCTGAGAGGGTTCAATATCTAACCGTATTGACACCGAGTCCTCAGTGGCCCAGACACTAACATAGGATAATAAAGAGCTTAGTTGATAGCTTTTAATCTGTGAGATCTACTCCCCACTATCGGTGGGGTAGTTGCAGTTTCGTTAGCTTGATAAAGAGTCGCTTATGGTGCCAAATAAAAGAGCTAAACCAACCATTAAGTCTCCTAAATATCTGTCTGGGAAACATCAAAGGAAGCATTCACACGGGGTATAGCAAATAAAGAAGGACATTCATTTTAAGAACAGCTATCCGACCTCGCCAGGATATTGGAAGTGCCTCCCATCTTTGAAGGTCTTGTTAATTTTGTCAAACAAGTGGACATAGTTCACGGTAAATAAATGATGAAAGACAGATGCAATGAATATACTGAAATAGGGAAACCACCCCCGTGACCATTTAAAAGGAAACCAGGATTTGCCTTCAACATCAGGTATTTCCCTGAGAGCTCCCATAGGGATGGCCACAAACTTTGTAAAATTAGTCTTATATTGAGAAAAGGCGACAAGCGAATTAATGCATTGCATCACGTGAGCTGCCGAAACTGTGGGATTTGACAAAAACATAAGACGCTCATCTCCTGCAACATAATCTTATGTTACTTCTGGGGCAGGTATGTTGGGTAATATTCCCAATTGTGCCGGATGCCACCGTATCTAAGATTGTTGCAGGGATGAGGAAGAGATCAACCCTCGTGTGGCATTTGTGCGGGTTAAAGAAGAAAATAAAATCCCTACTTGCGAGGTAGATCTGCCTCCAGACATCCACCAGCTCTAGGTCTGCACACAAACCCACTAATTGCTTACATTATAACGAGGGTATTGGGGGATATTTGGACATTCTGTCCACCGTGGGTCCATAAGACAGTTGAACTCTCTTTCTACGATAATGTGCCACGATGCAAGATAACTTAATTTGGAAAATGCATCTACCAGGATTTTAAGAAGGTGCACCAGGGAGCAATAAATATTCAAAATACTGTATTATTTCTCATAGTACAAGACTTTGGGGATGATGATCCTTCCGTGAGTGTCTAATACAATACAGTAATTTAAATGGAAGATTCTTCTTCACTAGTATGGCTTCTCCCCTACTCCTTGTATTAAAAGACGAGAAATAAACCCGATCATACCCGCCCTGCTGTAACGTCACATGTTCCTTGTCATCAAGGTGCATCTCCTGCAATAGGGCAACATCCACCCTCTCCTTTGTGCAGACTAGAAAGTACATTTTTCCTCTTGACTGGCGGATGGTGCCCCTTAGTGTTCCAGGTACAACATTTAAGCACATCATTATCCATAACACACTGTAGCAACATTTCAACTCTCGAGTTTCACATCGAATTACACATCGCTGATCATTAATGAAAAAAAGACTCATTGAGCCTAAAAACTGCACAAAATAAACCTACTACAACTAACAAGCTCTCCAAACTTTCCAAAGCTAAACACACAAAAAAAAACAAAGAATGAAATAAAATCCAAAACGCCAATGACACTCGATTGGGGAATTTACTCCCCAGTGCCCACTGGGGACGCTTACATATCTCAAAACATTTTCTTGTGCCCTCTACCAGTATGGAATCCAGGGCAATTAACAACAAAAATCAGGCTTGAACTACCCTTCGATTGGCGCTAAGTCAGCACAACTACCTTTGTAACTCCCTCCAGCTTGCACTGCACCCCAGGCACAAGCAAACAAAGAAAAAAAAGTGTGGTAATACTAATGAAGAAGTTAAAATGAGTACTCTACCCATTCCCAGCTATAATTTAAGACTTGTTAATAGCAGAAAAATCTAACAAAATTTCTTTAAGAGAGAAACATGATTATCTAAATATCCAGCTTACTTTAAAATGTCCACAAAGTTTTCGCTTTCTCTGGAGAGTCAGACGAGTTCGTGGATCCATTGAGAGCGATATGGAGCACCGCTGGGTATCGTAAGGAATACTGAATCCAGAGTTCCCTTACTCTTCTCTTCATATCATCAAAAGATTTTCTTTCCTGAATCACCGTCGCTGAAAAGTCCTGAAAGAACATAATCCTGGAGCCCTCGTGAATTAAAGCCATCGGATCTTTCCCCTGGGTACTGGAAGATTCCATCAGTCTTTGTTTGTCCCCATAACTATGTAACCGAACAAGGACAGGATGAAGGCGTTGGTCTGAGTCTGACTTCCGCACCGTAACCCGATGAACTTCCTCACTCTTCACCCGTCCCTCTTCAGTTTTGACGTGAAGGAATCGCCGCACCCAGTTATTGAAAAAACTCACCGGCTGACCACCTTCTGTCCGCTCCAGCAAAGCGATGACGTGCATATTCTTCATCCTACCCCTGATCTCGTGGTCGTCATCTTGTTCAGTTAAGGTGCAGACCTGTTTTCAAGGGCGAGGACCCTCTCCCGAGAGGAATTGATCACGGTCTGTCGCTACATTTCGGCCTTGGCATCGTCTGTTCTGTTTCCAAGGCTGTCAAGTTGCTGCTCATGTTTTTGGAGCACGGCTGAGAGCGGCTCTAGCCACGGCTGAACTGTTCTTCAAACATTGCTTCAACCATTTCACATAGCTTGGTGAACTCAGTGACCAAGGCCTGGTGAGTAACTGGGTCCATCGAATGAGCAGATTGGGTTGCAGCTATGGCCTCAGGCATGCTCTATGCTTCTGACGGGTGCACCGTGTGTTGAGACTTACTTGATCCTTTCCCCATGTTTTGTCCTTTCCCTTTGACAAATGGGATTAGTAAAGATTCTATCGTTCTTTTAGTGTTGAATTTTAAGTAAATTACTGGGATGGCGTGGGTTAGAGAATCACTTTGCTCGTGTGTTGATGCAGACCTTCTAGATCGCCACCATCTTGGATTCCCCTTAACATTATATCGATATTATCATTTCATTTTGCATTATATTCCTGGAGGTTCTGAAGCCGTGTTATTTGATACCACTGTCTACATTTTCGCCTCACACTGCACATTGCTGCCCATAACTCGATAATCCTTGACTCTGTTGTTATTTATGAATCTTCCATCTGTGCCTCAAAAATTTTCAATATCTCTGCCTACAATGCTCTGTGGGGAAGAGTGTTCCAAAGACTCACAGCACTTTGAGAAAACAATTATAAACATTATAATCTGAGTGTGGGATTAGTTTTATGTGTCTCCTTATCTGAGAACGGATATAATTACTTTATAAGCAGTTCAGAGATATTTCATTTCACGTTTTCCAGGAGTGAAGCGCTTATATTATGAAGGCTTTAACAGGTTACTCTTGGAATGAGAATGAAACATACAAGACCTTGATAAGAGTGGATTAGATATGTACCCACTGGGTGTTTGTATAGTCCAAATTTATTGTCATTGTCATAGAACCTCTACAGTGTGGAGGCAGGGCATTCCATCCATTAAGTCCACACTGATCCACAAACAGCATCCCACCTGGACGTGCCCCCCTCCCAATCTTATCCATGTAACCCTGCATTTCCCATAACTAACCCACCTAACCCTCGCATCCCTGGGCACTATGGACAATCCACTTTAAACTGCACATCTTTGGACTGTGGCAGGAAACGGGATCACTGGGAGGAAACACACGCAGGCATGGGGAGAATGTTCAAACTTCACATAGAGGGTCGCCCGAGGTTGGAATTGAACTCAGCTCCTTGGTGATGGGAGGCAGCAGTGCTACCCACAGATCCAACATACTCCTCCGTTAGTTCTGTTAGTAACTTGTGACCGACTAAAGAAATCTGCCTGACTTGTTCTTATCACTGAACCTGACCCAGTCTGAGACCTTTATCATCGGCCATATCACGAACCTGGTTACATTTAAAATTTGTTGTGAACAGTGGAGGAGTGGGACTAGGAAAGGAAAGAGTGACACCCTCCATCCTCAGTCACAACTGGAGTGAGAAGAAATTCACAAAATGTGAATTCATTAAAGTGGGAATTCTCTTTCCCATAAGTTTGGGATGGCTGAATCTTTATATTATATCGAAGCTGGCTTCGTCTGATCTTCCATAGACAGGTGAATCAGGAATAATGGTGCATGGAGAGAAAAGTGCAGCTGGGACCACAATGAGATGAGCCACGACTTTATTTACTGGTGGAGTAGTGTCAAGGGGCCGAATGGCCCACTCGTGTCCCGCAGCCCGACGTTCTGATGTTCCATTCAGCCCTTCGGACCTACTACACAGGGGCAGATCAAGGCCACTCTGATGGTTAGGTGCAGTTTTGGAAATGTACTTGGAAAATCCAGGCTGTGTCAGGAAGTGCCACTTACCCCAATCCCTTTTTCCAGGCTTCCCCTCTCTGTAACGTTTGCTCCAGATGTGGGTCATTAGATTAGATTAGATTTGATTATTTACAGTGTGGAAACAGGCCCTTCGGCCCAACAAGTCCACACCGACCCGCCGAAGCGCAATCCACCCATACTCCTACATTTACCCCTTTACCTAACACCATGGTGCAATTTACCATGGCCAATTCACCTGATCTGCACATCTTTGGACTGTGGGAGGAAACCACAGCACCCGGAGGAAACCCACGCAGACACGGGGAGAATGTGCAAACTCCACACAGTCAGTCGCCTGAGTCGGGAATTGAACCCGGATCTCTGACGCTGTGAAACATCAGAGATGCCGCCCACAACCACTGTGGCACAGTGCCGCCCACTGACATGTTACAGACCCAGATTTCCTGTGAATACGGCCCCCATACCCCAACCAGCGTTAACTCAAACAAATCCTCTGCTCACCCGAATGTAGCATTACACAACACAACTTCCGGGAAAATAACCAGTTAGTTTGCAAAAGCATAACATGTGAAATTCATAATAGGAACAAGAGTAGGCTATTCGGCCCCTCAAGCTTGCCCTATCATTTAATACGAACATGGCTGATCTAATTCAGGTCTAACTTCACTTTCTTGCCTATTACATGTATCCCTCCACACCTCTCTGGGTTAGGGAATTCCAGACTTTCTGAGAGAAGACATCACTTTGCATCTCAGATATAAATCGATGTTCCATATTCGGTATCTATGTCCTCGAGTTCGAGACTCCACTCAGGAATGATAACAACTTCTCAACATCTACATTCTCAAGTCCCTTCTGAGTCTTGTACTTTTCAGCAGAATCACTCCTCATTCATTTAAACCCCAATGAATAATCGCCTCACCATTTTAGAAATTCTCAATAACACAACCCTTTCATCCATGGAAGCTGGCTAATGAACCAACCTAGTTACTTGCTGCATCAGCATGCTGACTTTATGTTTCGTACACAGGAACACTCCAATCCCTTTGTAGTGTTCTTTTTCTGGAAATCCTCTCCATTAAATAATAGCCTGCCTTTTTATTCTCAGTGTCATCCTCAAACCCAGATGTATATTGCACTCAGCTCCCTCCTTCAGACTATCAGTATAGAGGTAAAGACCTGATGCCATCAGACTGATAGCTGTGGTCCTCCAGCAGATATACCTTTATCATGAAGATCCATTAATCCTGACTCTCCGATTTCTATATGTTAAGCAATCATCATCGCATGTTAAGACATTCTCCATCATCCTACGAGCTTCTGTCTTGTGTAAGAACATTTATTTTGTAATACCTTGTGGAAAAACTCTGGAAAGCCTGGTGTCTAACAGATCCCCTTTATCAAGTCCGTTTGCTACATTCTCAGGCATCTCCAGAAATACTTTGCATGATTTTACAGGGCAAAGTATAATTTCCCTTTCACAAAACCACTCTGAACCTGCGTGAAGCTTTTCTAAATTTCCATGTTCGCCAGGTTTTCCAAACTAAACAAATCCCATCTGCTTTCATTTGGTCCATATGCCTCTAAATGTTTCCCACTCATATGTTTGTCCAAATGAGTTTAAAATGTTGTAGCTGTACTGAAATCTACCACTCTTCCTCTGGCAGCTCATTCCATACCCAACCACCCTCTGTGTAAAAACACTGTCCCTACGTCCCTTGTAAATTTTCCCACTTTCACCTGAAACCTATACCTTCTATGGCTGAACTCCCCCATCCTGTGGAAAAGATCTTGGCTATTCACCCTATCCATAATTCTCATGATTTTAGAAACTTCTATAATGTCATCCCTCAACCTTCTGCACTCCATCCAATACTAACTTCAAGATCAAGCATTTAAAGATAAATATTACAAATTTGAAATTATAGTAAACATGACAGATAAACAATACTCAGCCCAAACTTCATACTGTGATTTGTTTTTTCTCCCTATTACAATACTAAGGCAGCATGAAATGCTTACTAGAGCCAATAAGAAGTCAAGCACCTGATATCCTTTGTCTAAAGGAGGTGATTATCTCGACAGTGAAAACGTACTTATGGCCAGATCTTTATAATGCCACATAGTCAACATTCTCCCGCCTGGCCTTCCGATGACCTTGTGTGTTTGTGTCTTCTTTATTTTGCACTCAGTCGAGAGAACCCCTTTCCCCATTCACACCTTAATTTAAACCCATTTTATATCATCTTCTCGTTCACAACTGCTAAAAGCTGGTTTATCTTTGCCACGCCCTCTTTTCCCTGTCACCTATCTCCCACTCTGGCAAGGATATTAAAAAGCCAAGTTTCCAATGCTTTTCAGTTGTGAAGAAGTGTCACACTAGGCTTGAAATGCTAACGCTGTTTCTCTGTTTCTGCAGATGCTGACAGACCTGCTGAGTTTCTCCAGAAATGAATAGGCACAGAACAAATTTTCACAAAACAAATAACTATGGATACTGGCAATAAAAATAACAAAATTCTTGAGAAACTGTGAGCTTTGTAGAGGGTAACTCGACCTGAAAATTTAACACTGCATTCATTCCAGAAGATGCTGCAACATCTTCAGCAATTTCTGTTTTTGGACAATTTCCAAAGAAGTTTGTCAAAGATGGTCAAACATCCTGTCCAACATGGAGTGCTGTACACTGGGAACTGAACAATAATGCATAGTGCACAAGTTCCTTGGCTCTGAAGCAACATAAGTCTGGCATCACTGACACTACAGAGCTCTTGATCATGGTCAGGGAGAAAAACAGAGGGAAACACGTTCACTTCAAATACAGAAGTTGACATTATGGAAGAGAAATGATTCAGATCATTACTTTAAATGGATTGAATTAAAGTAACAAATTAGATGTGTGACACCAGGGAGAGGCCCTCAACAGAATGAGAATATGAAAATACAAGTGTTACCGCATCAGAAACCAGGTTAGGTAGAGAATACAGGGCTGATGGGTGAATGGGTCTCGGTGTGAACTGGGGGACAGTCAGTAGAAGTGAATTGTAGATATTGCAGCTCAAACTGGGTTATCATTTGATGTTGCAGACCACAGAAGCAAAAACATAATTGTATTCAACGACAATCTGTAACATTTTCCCGACTATAATTCATCAGTCTACCATTAGCATCATGCCGATCCATGGTTCAGTGATGAGTGTGGGTGAACATGCCAGGGTCGGAATCACGTGGACTTAAACCTATTGACAACCCATTAAAGCTACTACACTTAACTGGTGAAATTCCGACCAGCAGAACTCACGTCTGATGGAGAGGGGAAAAAATCCCAAGACTAACAAATCAGGTCTAAGCTCTGTCGTCCTGCCAAAGCCAAACATAAATGTCGATGGACTATTAAACAATTTACTGGAAGAGAGGAATCTTCAAATATTCTCATCCTAAATATCGGAACAGATATGTAGGTCAGTGAAAAAATTCAAGGATGTGGTGTCTGTACTATCCTCAACCAGACGTGTTGAGTGGATGATCCATGATTCCCACAGAATCACAGATTCCAATTTTCAAGCAATTCGATTTGTTGTACGGTCATGAAGAAACAGCTGAACATTATAGATACGACAAAGGAAATGGGCCCTGACCGCATTCCTGCAATAGGACTGAAGACTTGTGCTGCAGAGGAAGCCGTGCCCATGGGGAAGATGTTTCATTCCAGTTCCAACTCTGACATCTCCCTGGCAATGAGGAAAATTACTCAACTATGTCCAGCCCCTGAATAGGAGAATAATTACAATCTGACCAATAACCACACCCTCAGTCCCATCTCGACAGTCAAATTGTTGGGAATACTTTTTGATAGAGCTGTCAAGTAGCACCGAAATAATCAGGTCAGTGTGGTTTCCAATAGGTCCCCATGTGGAGATGGTGCTGTAGTGGACATATCATTGGATTACGAATCCAGATCAGGCCAATGCTCTGGCAGCTGGTGGAAGTTAAAAATAATTAATAAAATATCGAGACCTAAAATCTGGTGTCAGTAATACTGCTCTTGTGTCCAATGTTGATTGTAAACATCGATCTCCTTCACCAATATACTTTCAGGAAGTGAATCTCCCGTGCTTTCTTGGTCTGGCCTAAAAGTGACTCCAGACGCACAGACATGTGATAAACCCTTCAATGGTCTCTGAATTGACCAAGTGAGACACTGAATTGTATCAAAATACTCTGAGGTCTTAAAGGATAAAACCTGACAGAACACCCGGCATCAACCTCGTTATCAGAAAAGAGAATGGGAAACACAGCCCTGTTGACCCTGCGTAGACATCTTTCCTAACATCTGAGAGCTTGTGACAACATTTGCAGAGCTTTCCGACAGACTGCACAGAAACATCGGGAGAGGAGGAGGTCATTCAGCACATTGAGCTTTTCCCATGCTATTTCATGGCCGAACATCTCCTCAATGCAGTTTTCCCCACACAATGTTCATATCACAAAATATGTTTAAACATTACAAAATATAGTGTCTTCGGCCCATCAATATATAGGGAGTTCTCTTGTTTATTAAGTATGATTTGACTGCAATGTGATTCGTGAACCATTGTCTATAAAGTGAACTATCATCCCTGCTTCCAATCTGTCACACCTGTCAGAGTTTTGTTATATCTCACTGAGATCTCCACCCATTTTCCTAAAGCCCATGGAATACAGGCCCAATCACCCCAAACTGCTCCAACAATTAACTTGTCATCCCAGAGATCAGTCTGGTTATCCTTCACTGCTCTCCCTCAATGTCAGGTTTGCCCTTTATTAGGTAAGGACACCAGACCTGCACACAACACTGCACAATGTTCGAGATGGGGGTCCCACTAAGGCCCTGTACAGCTGCAGTAAATGGCCCTTACTCCTGTATTCTAAATCCCCCTGAAATGAAGGTGAATACACCATTTATCTGCCTACCCGCTTTCTGCTCCTGCAATATTGCTTTCATTGGCCGGTTTACAGGGAGATCCAGATTCTTTTCAATATTACAGCTCCCCACTTGCTGGGTCTATGTACACTGTATACAGCGTGTCAATGCCATTCCCAGTATTGACTTCCGTGTTCATAACTCACTGTCCTACATGGACTCGGAAGGCTGCGCAGAAATAAATAAAAATGCAGATTAAGTTCATTTATAGATCAACATTTTTCAACCAATCCCTTTTCAAATGATAGACTGCCATTCAATTGATCCCATCAAAGTACACAACCTCTCACCTCTGCCATTGCTCTCCATCTGCCAGGTATTTGCCCTGTCACTCCACTTGTCCCAATCACCTTGGAGCGTTTTTTACATCCTCCTTATCCACTCACAAGCTGGCATCATTTATTGCTGTAAGCAAACTTGGAAATATTGCGATTGAGCCCCTGAACCAAAGATATGATGTGTATTGGGAATAGTTTGATGCCAAATCTCGATCCTTGTTATATCCTCCAAGCTTTCCATTCAAAAAACATGGTTTTGTTCCTACTCACTGTTTCCTGTCAGCTCTCCCATTCTAAAACCATGACCATATATTAGCCCATAGGATTCGAATTTGCACAATTAGCTTGGGGCTTTATCAAAACTCTTTCTGAAATACCAATCGTATTGTGTTGATACCTTCTCTATAATTTTGCTAAAAGCTATTTTCTCAAATATGATTCCCATTTCACAAGTCTCTGTTGACTTTGTCTATGCCCAGTAATTTCAGTCCAATAATTTCTCTAAAACGTTTTAGTTGCTAATTTCATTCTATTCCCTTTTTCTCACCAGACTAAAGTTCCCTAGTATTGCGAGGAAATTTTATTTTTGTTTTTCTTTCTTCTGTGAAGGCAGAACTGAAGTACTTGCTCCACTGATCTGCTATTTCTCTGTCTTAAATTACCTGGTATCAGACTGTAAGAAAGCTACCCCTTTTTCTCTTAATTTTGCCATTGATGTATTTTCAGACGATATTACAAATTCACTCATATACACTTTAATAAGATATTCTTCAGAATCCCATCAATTCCTGTCTTAAGCTACTGAATGATTGACCTTCCATAGCCATACATTCGCAGATGCACAGACTCTGTACTATCAGAAATACAGCACGGTTGACAATAGCCCCTCTTTCCAACACAAAACCCGGCACTGTGAAATTTATGGCATTTCAAGTGCACAACCATGCATTTTCTAATGGTTTTGAGGTTACCATGACAATTCCCCTCTCACGAATTGCATCCCAGACTCCAAAACACACTTTGGGTGAAAACCAGTCCTCAACTTCTCACTAATCCACAAACCCTTCACTTTAAAAGTGTGTCCCTTTGATTAAAACGACCAGCTGCTGTCTATCCACCGCGTCCATGTCCCTCATATAATCTCCTGATTCGCGTCCCCCTTAGCCTTCTCTGCTCCAAACTAAATAACCCGAGATAATCCTGCCTCTCTCCATAGCTGATATGCTCTATCCCAGGGAACATCCTGGTGAATCTCCTCTGCACTCCCTCCAGTGCAACAACATCCTTCTTGCAATGGAGCTACCAGAACTACACACAGTATTCCATCTTGGTTAACAAAAGTTTCGCATAGATCTTATAATCTATGCTTCGATGTGTGAAGGCTAAGTTTACGCTCCCGTACGCTTTCTCAAATTGTGTGTTACCCTGTCCAGCCACATTCAGGGATGTGTGGCAAAGCATCCTCTGAGCTTCCTAGTGTGCTGCCATTCATTGAGTATTCCCCTGCCTGGTTCCTTCTTCCAAAGTGCAAGACCTCATATTTATCAGGGTTACATTCCATCAGCCATTGATGTGACCATATGACCCTTCCATCTGTATTATCTTGTAACATAAGGCCTTCCTCCTCACTGACAACTACCCGGCCAATCCTTGTATCAAACACAAACTTACTTATCACCTCGCCCCACCCTCGTCCATATTCACAGCTGCATCGTTTATGATAAAGTTTAAAATCACAAAACATCAGCAGGTTTATTCAGAGGCACGAACTTTCGAAGCGCTGCTTCTTCATCAGGTGGTTGTGCACCTTGATTAAGCGCTTCGAAAGCTCGTGCCACCGAATTAACCTTTTGGAGAATAACCTGGTGTTATGCACTTTTTAACTTTGTCCACCCCAGTCCAACACCAACACCTCTGAATCACAAATATTAAGAGACACAGCACTGATCCCCGTGGTACACCATTGGACACTGGCCTCCAATCACACAAACATCCTTCTACCACCACCCTCTGTCGCCTACCACTAAAGTTGATTTGGTTGCAACTTGGCAAGTCACTAATGAGTCCTACATGTTCCCTGGTTATTCTGTTCCGCTGGACACTCTTGTAGAATATCTGGAGATTCTCACTAATCTTGCCTGCCAGTAGGTTTCCATGCCCCTGTGTTAGTTCGTCCCGTCCAAGTGAAGAATTTCCTCCTTGTTGCAGACTAAACTGGCCTGTCACAGATCCTGCCATTGTTTGCCTTTTATGTGGAATAGACAGCGAGGGAAGTGTTCTGTTCGCTTCCAACTTGTCATATGTTTTGTGAATTTTCGAAATTTCACTCTGACCCAGCTTTGAAACTCTAGAGAACACAGGCCGAGTTTCCTCATCAGGCAATCTCACCATCTGAGGGATGATCTGGAGAATGTTCATTGCACTTCCTCTGTGGTCAGTATATTCTTTCTGAGATTCGGTCACCAAAACTGTGCACAATACTCCAGGTATAGTCCCATCAACACGCTGTGAAACTGCTTCAACATGTCTTGATATCAATGTTCTGAATCTCTAAAATGAAGACAAACCAAACCTTAACTTTGCACTTACATATATTCCTCCAAATACCCTTCACATGCATTGCATTTACAGACTCAGTGAGATCTTATAGAAACCCTTCCGAAAATCCAATATCTGCAACTTCTACTGGTTCCCCATTATCTATGCTGTAAGAAACAACTTCAAAAAATTCCGAAATTTATCAAGTATAATTTCTCTACCAGAAATAAATGCTGATTCTCTCCGTTGTTGCTGTTAATTTCTAAATTTCAAAAATGTAATCCTGTGTAATAGATTCCAACAGTTTCCCTACAGATGTCTATTAATTGGTCTGCAGTTCTCCACACTATGTCCTCTTCCATTTGTAGCTGTTTGGGTCCCTTCCATTCATCTATAGTTTATCCACAATAGTTTCCGGCCTCTGCAGAACGTACATGAAAACAAAACGCAGTCATCGACAGTGTAATTAATACTACTATTGGTGATTTATTTATGACATTTTGATAGGCAGTACATCTGTTTCGTCAGACTAAGCAATGTTCAATCCAGCTACATGTTCAAGTACTACCTTGCTACTGATATGAATTGACTTTATGCCTTTAGCTCCCGAAGGCCGATATGGTCACTGGGTGATTTTCTGGATATTCCTCCATGAAGACAGATGCAAAGTAACTGGTTATTTTCTTGACCGTTTCCCTGTTCTCCACCATAACCTCTCATCTCCCGATTATAAATTTCCACATTTGACCTTGCTTTTATTTTTTTTTTCCTTTGAAATATAGATCGTAGATTGATGCAGTCTTTGTGTTCCTGTTTGATAGCAGGCACGTTCTCTTTTTGATTTCATTATCAGTTTCATGGCCTTCCTTGTCTGGACGTTAATTTCTGAGAATTCTCAGGTTTCCACAATATCTGGAATTCTTCTGAAGTCACTTCCAATGATTAATAAATTTTCTAATTTATGATGTTAACCATCACTGAGTCACTTTCTCACTTACTGGTGTTTGTAACTGAAATAAATAGACGTATTTTTCAGAATTTGTGAAACCTCCTGGTCCTGACCAGATATATTCAGGAACACTGCGGGAGGATAGAGAAGTAATTGCGGGAGCCCTGGTTGGTTCTTTTCCATCATCGCTGGCCAACGAGTCAGGTTCCAGATGACTGGAGGGTAGCGAATGCTGTGCCCTTATTCAAGAAAGACTACAAAGGTAAACCTGGGAACGAAAGACCAGAAAACCTAAAATCTAGTGGGTAAGTTACTTGATAAGATTCGGAGAGATTGATATAAATGCATGTGGAAAGACAGGATGTGATTCGGAGTATGATTAGAATGGTGCTGGAAAAGCAGAGCAGGTCAGGCAGCATCCAAGGAGCAGGAAAATCGATGTCTCGGGCAAACGCCCGTCATCAAATTCAGCACGGCTTTGTGCTTGGGAGATCATGACTCGTAAATTTGTTGGAGTTCTTTAATGAAGTGACCAGCAACGTTGAGGAGGACAGGGTGGTATACGTAGTTTATATGGTCTTCAATAAGGTTCCACATGTTCCACTGTTCTTGAAGGTTATATCACATGGAATTGAGTGGGAGCTGGCAAATTAGGTACAAAATTGGCTTGATGGTAGGAAGCAGAGGATTATACTGGAATAATGCTGGTCAGACTGGAGGCCTATGACTAGTGGAATGCCTCAGGGGTTGGTGCTGGGACCACTGCATATAACATATATCTATGATTTAGAGAATGACATGAGAATGTACAGGCAGGATTTGTAAGTTTGAAGACGACACTGAAATAGGCGGCATCATGGAGAGTGAGGAAAGTTATCATAAGTTTCAGAAATTACAGGAGTACTTTGAAGTCGGCTGAGAATTGCCAAATGGATATTAATATTGATCAGTGTCAGTTCTTGCATTTTAGAAAGTCAAATCAAGGTTGGACTTTCATGGTGAATAGTTGGTTCTTAAGGAGTGTCGTGGAACAGAGGGACCTTGTAATTCAGGTGCATGGTACTCTGGACGTTGATTCAGAGGTAGACAGGGCGGTGAAGAAAGTTTTTGGCACACTGGCCTTAATCAGTATCGAAATTAGGGAGTTATGTTGCAGTTATACAGGACGGCTGCTGAGGGCATATTGGTAGTGTTATGTTCAGTTTGGTTCACTTTGCTATAGGAAGGATGTTATTAAACTGGAAAGAATGCAGAAAAAATGTATAAGGGTGTTGCCAAGGACTCAATGGACTGAGTTATAGGGAGAGGTTGGACAAGCTAGGACTTTTTACTTTTGTGTCTGTAAGACTGAGGGAGGATCATATTGAAGTCTATAAGATCATGACAGGCATGGATAGAATGAATGTATCCAGTCTTTTTTTCCCGAGGTTTGGGCAGTCATAAACTAGAGAGTATCAGTTTAAAGTCAGAGGAGAAAGAATAAAAGGGAACCTGAGGAACAAACTTTTTACACACAGGGGCTGGTACGCATATGAAATGAGCTGCCAGGGGAAGTCATTGACGCGGATACATTAACAACCTTGAAAATGCATTTGGACAATTACAGGATAGGAAAAGATTATAAGATTACGGGGCAATGACAGGGAAATGGGGTTAGCGTGGATTGACATTTTGGTCAGAATGGACCAGTTTGGGCTGAAGGGCCTGTCTCCGTGCTGTCGGACTCTATGACTCTAACAACCATATCTTGCCTCCCACTGAATGTTATATTGTAATTTCCAAATTCACTGGAACTATCTTGACCCTCTAACCTTCAGTCTTCCATGATGTTTAACTAGAAAGTTCAAGCATTCTATATTGTACGCAGACGCCTACAAATGCACCTTCGTAATGTCATTATTCCTTAAAAGCTGCTTCAGTACAAGGTTATTAATTCGTCATTCTGATCACACAATACCAAATTCAAAATAACCTGCGCTCTAGTTTTCTTCACAACATACTCTTCAACCCACTTCATATACACTTATGGAATTTATTTTTCACAACATGAGCAGTCACTTAGTTAATGCAGTTTAGATGCAACTTGAGACCATCCAATAAGAGTGCAGTAACCACAATACTTGCATATCTAATTTCCAGAGCATATGATGCTGAGATTTTCTGTTATCGTTTTGGTTTTGATACATAACACAACAATATTTGCTTCTCCTTGCTATCTGTAAGCTTTACCTAAACTGATTCTGTGGAAGCTGAGGGACTGGTCTTTGTCATTATGAGTGATAGGCCTGGACAAGACATTCAGTGGGGCTCACCTCGACGCTGAGATGATCTGAAGAAATGTCCTGCAATACAGGATAAGCATCAATATCCTCCCCGCTCTGTCAGGATAAGAGTTACCGTATACTCTCTGCTCGCTCACACTCACTGTACACCTGTTTCAGCACCGATCCCCGAACAAGGCTCATGCTCCCTCACACTCACTGTATATCTGTTATAGCACCGACCCCCGAACTAGGCTCATGCTCTATCTCCAAATAAGGCTCAGGCACGACCACTCTCACTATTGAATTCAGGAACTTTCTTCCTCACTTTCTCTGTCACCTACGCAATACCCTCCACACTAATAATACTATATGGATTCAAAACTGCCGACTGACTCATTCCAGGCACGTCACAATTCCTCCCAACTACACCGACACTTACATCAGGGTCACCCATTCCCACTCTCCCTCCCACCCTCCCTTTCTCCCATTCCAGGAGGAAGAGCCTGGAATAGGACAGAAAGGCAAAGCCGGGTGTTGGAGTGCCCGATATCCATTCCCTTACCCCCTCCCCTTGCCATGTGGGTAGGAAACTGATCCGAGCCAGAAAGGACAGGGACACCTCGTGTGGAGATTCTGAAACATCCACGTCCCACCGACCGATTATGGAGCAATGTTCAGTGAAAGACAATTCTCACTTTAAACCCACTGGCAGTTCCAACGACAGTCCTTTCACTTCCAAACAAAAGACACAGATACCTTCCTGCACAGAGACACAGACTCAGAAATACACAGAAATATTGGCAAAAACCCCAATATACGAACGTGCACAATACTTACAAGGAGATAGGCATACACACGGGTATAAACACACAGAGACATATACAGTCACATAGAAATAGACACAAACACAGTTAAGAAACACACAGGCTGATACACAGACAGACAGACATAGACACACAAACACACAGATAACAAGCATATGGACACACACGTATATATACACACACATACACACACACAGACACGCACACACATACACACACACACACACACACACGTATACAGACGCACACACACAAAGATACACAGCCATAGAGAACAGACACTAGTGTCATTAAGACGCAAATCGATATGCTTTGTATTTGTAAAGGGATCAAGGATTCTAGTAAGAAGGCAGAAGAATGAGGTTGAGGTACATATAAGAATAATTGAACGAAATTTTAGACTCGAGGGGCCGAATAGCCTCATTCTGCTCCTTGATTTAATGTTCTTGTGATGTAATGCTATCAGTTATTCTCTTTCTGAGACAGCAGCAGAGGCTGGGTTTGATACATATTTGATTGGAAAGGGACAGCAGGAATGTGGCACAGGTTTGAAGTCCAGAATGCTTTATCTTTATTCCTAATTATTGTGTCCTTATGTCTGAAAAGAGGTGGTGATTTGATGTTAGGTTAACACGGGTTAAAATAACGTGTCCCACAATGAAATAAGGATGTCCCTTTCACTTTCGTGTTGTGCTATCTGTGGTGTCCTCATCCTCAGGGAGCAGTGAAAACTCGGTTATTGAAGATATTCAACGCTGAGCTTGACTGATCTTTGCTGGACAGGAGAGTCAATGTTTATTGGGAACAGACAGGAGACTGATGGTCAGACAAACTAGGATGAGTTATGAGCATTCTGAATGGTGCAGTTAAAAGGCCAATTGCTGCCCCTACCCCATGCGCTGAACCCTCAATTCATCCCTCGAGGCTTATACAGAGATGTACTACTGCCCCTACCCCATGTGTTGTTCCCTCAATCCACCCTTCGATGCTGTTACAAGGTAGGGGACCACCCTTTCAGTCAGGCAGGATCGTTACAATGAGACGGGAGAAGACCATTCTGCCCCTCGAAGAGGTTGCACAGGAATAGAGAATAAAGTAATTCAGCGCGTTGAGTACATTGCACAGCCCAGGAGGAGACCATTCAACCCACCTTAGGTGCTACACAGGAACGGGGAAGCTGTCGCTAACAGGACATAGAGAGTATAGATAAATGTTTATTTTCAGGTTGCAAAGCTCTAACTAGTGTAGTGCTCTAGAGATCACTGTGGGATCATCAATGACAAATAATCTGTATCAAAGATCTGGAGGAAGGGAACTGAATGGCATGAAGCTCAATTAGCGCATCGCCAAGATGATCGCTCAAGTTGTCGTCAAGTGGAAGTATTGAGTCTGCAATGTGGTACAGATAGGGAAGGTTAGTGAGCAAACCTTCAGCAGAAAGAACATAAGGTGAGTTGTCTACAGTGGCAGGAAGGATAAAACAATGGTGAACAATTGAAATGAAGAGAGGTTGCAGAACTCTGTGATACAGGCCCTATCCATGTTCCTGGGAAATGAATCATATGAAGTCAGTCTGCAGATGCAGCAAGTGATTTGGAAGGTAAGTGGAATGATGCTGTTTCTGGCAAAGGTTATCACGTTTAATGAGGAATGTTTTACTGCATCTGAACGGGGCATTGCTGAGACCACATCGGATACACTGTGTGCAGTTTTGATCGCCTAAACTTAAAAATAATAATTCTTTCAGAATATTTTCATAGATGTTTTCCTTCACACATTCCTGGAAGGAAGGCCTTTTGTTATGGGTGATTATAAGTTTTGATCTGAGATGAGAAATCTTCTTGAAACATACTTGACTTTCTGAAAGGTGTTTCAGCTGGATGCATGTTTGCTCTTGTTAAGGAGTTTAAAGCTAGAGAACAATTTTAAGAATTGATATCAAAACATATTTTCTAGACATCGACCGATATTTACAAATTACACAGGCGCATATAAACATGTCATCAGATGATAAATCAAGGACTTTTTTTTCTAATGAAAGGCACTGTGTACAACAACAGCGATGATGCACCTTCAAATCATCCATTATCATCCGATCCAGAGAATGCTCCAGGAAAGCACACATGGTGTTCAGTTGACATTATTGTATGGTTCAACACAGAGAGGGAGAAACATGTTCCCTGCCTGAGAAGCAGCAGCTGATTGATCTCTCTCTCTTACTTTGTCCACCGGATAGCAAAATGTGAGACCATAAAATCCCTGATTTATCTTCACCACTTGTGAAGGATTCCTAGTGAGGACTCATTGGAATCTCTCCACTCCTGGAAGCAAAGAGAGTTCAGCCAAATCCAACTGTTCAACTAATAAATCCCATTACCAACAGCTTGTGTGAGCAGAATAATTTCAAAGGCAGAAGAACATTTGGGACACTCTATCGTTTACCATTTGTTGTGAGTTCAACTTCCTGTATCTCACGTTTTTCTCAAACATGATCCAGTCTGAGTCCTATACAATTGGTCATAACACTAAACTGGCTAAATTTAACATTTATTGCAGCCAGTGGAGGAGTGGGACTGGAAAAGGACACAGTGACCCTCCAACATTTGTCAGAACACGAATGAGAAATTCTTATTGGACTGTTCAAGTGGGAATTCCCTTTACCAAACGTTTGTGGTGCCTGGATGTTTGCATTTGTTCAAAGTTGTGCTGTATTCAAACATTTGACAGACAAGTGCATGTAGGAAAATTGTATGCAGACAGAAAAGTGCTGATGAAACCACAATCAGAGCAGCTAAGATCTTAGTGCCTTGTGGAGCAGTGACAATGTGTCTAATCACCCACTCCTGCTCCTCAGTCCTATGTTCCTATGTTCAATTCAGCCCCTCAAACCTCCTGCACTGGTGCTGACGGGGGCATCTTGCTCCAAATACCTGAGACACAGTAACACAGGATCTCATTCATTCCTTCCAGGCTGTTACACATAATCTGGTGTGAGATGGAAAATGTTACTTCAAAACCCAGGCTGGGTTCGAAAGACAACTCTGGTCTCTTTATAGAGTGTCTCCTCTCTGCAACTTGTGCTTCATTTGTTGGTCATGATATAGACCCAGATTCACTGTGAATTCAGCCCCCAAACCTCACTAAGTGATGACTCATAAAGTACTTTGCTCTCTCTGTATGGAACGTTCAATAACAGAATGTGCAGGAAAATTACAACCATTAACTTTGTAATTACAGAATATGAGAAAATAAGGAACAGGATCAGGTCGTTCGGATAATCAAGCCATTGTATACGATCATGACCGATCTACTGTCCGTATTAGCTCATCTTTAATGTCCAATTCTTCACACCCTCTCAGCTCTCTGGAAGATGAAAAATCCATCTACGACCTTTTTAAATACTTTCAGTGATGTAGCTCCCCTAGCTCTCGAGACAAGATAATTCCTGACATTCACTACCCTCTGTGAGAGAAAAAACACTCCCTACACAGACACTGTCACCTATTGATATGAACAAGAGGGGAACACAGGGGCTCAGCAAAGAGTGAATAGCCTTGACATCAAGGCAGTATTTGACTGAGAATGTCATCGGAAGCGCCATCTTAATTGAGCTTAATAGGAATCAGGTGTCCCCTCCCCACTGGCTGGGGTCTTTCAGAGTACAAAGGAAGATACCTGGGTTGGGGGCCAAACAATCTTCTCGGTCCCGGGACATCTCTTGAGGAGATCCTCAGGGTAGTTTCATCAGCACAAACATCTTCAGCTGCTTCATCAATGTCTTTCCCCATCATAAGACCGGAGGTGCGGATGGTCACTGCGGGTTACACAATGTTCAGAACATTTTGTCTCCCATCAGCTCCTGATGGATCCTGTGTCCGTGTTCAGTAAGACTCGGACAGCATTCAGGCTTGTGCTGTTAAAGTGTTGGTAACATTCATGTAACAGTGCTATCAGACACAGTTAAAAGAGGAGCTCATTCAACATCTCAAGCTGGTTACATACAGAAATGTGGAAGCCATTCAGCCCAACGAAACTACTGAACAAAAAGAGGGATAGCCCATTCATTACTCCTGCTTGTTCCACAGGAAGAGAAGACGTCTGGTCAGTACATTGAGCTGTTAAACAGGATCAGATAGAGCCCAATCAGACCCTTGATCCTGTTCCATGGGACTTGGAGGAGGCCATTCAGCCCCATGAGATGGTAATACATGAATAGGAGGGTGTCACTGATGCTCCAACACAACAAACCAATGGAGCAGAGACTGCACTCATGGATGGCTGTACGAGGTTCCTCGTGGGTTCATTTCTGATGGAACGTCTGCTACTTTAAAGTGGTTTGCTGGCAGTGAGAATGGAAGCCAGATGTTTTGTATCAAGTCTCAAAGCGGCGTCTTCCATCTCTGAGTAGACAGACCCATGTTCTCCATGGAGGTCAGAAGATGATGGGAATAGTTAACTGTTTTAGAATGAAGGTATTATGGCTGCTGTCAGGATTTTGGATAACGTGATGTTCAGTGTAGGATCACACACCAAATGCACTATATTCAAAGGCTGACCCTCTCTCTCTCTCTCTCTCTCTCTCTCTCTCTCTCTCTCTCTATCGATATAGGGAGTGGGGTGGGGTGAGGGGAACGTCCTCAGAGGCTCTTGTAACTCGAGTAAAAATAAGCCATGGATTTTATCGCCGTATCAATGTCTGTTTAGAACATAATGAGAGACTGGCCATTCCCCTTAAGTTTCAATGCAATCATCTTTTATTCTCTCACAGCTCTAAAGATTAATCTTCATTCACCCCTCATTGTACCACCATCCCCGGGATTAGTCTGGTGAAAAATCTTTGCACTCTCTCTGTGGTAGGGCGATTATTTGTTATAAAGGAAATAAAATCTGTCCAAAATTTCCCAAGACTGTCTCACCAACACTCTCAGGTTTGATCACAATAATTCCTTTTCCTCACTGAGACATATCCGTTTCTTTCCTATGGCGTAAAAAACCTTTCCTTCTCGTTACACTGTGACTGACGTGGAATTTAAAAGCTCCTTACATCTATATATGAGCATCAACAAAGCCAGCACCAGAGATGCTCCGGGAGATGAACATCACACTCAGGGAAAGACTAAGAAAGAATGCACTTGACATAAGGAATGGTCACCCATCTGGATGGAAATGAGCTGTAGGAATATGGGAAACAGGCAGAGGAAGGGAGCTATCTTTCCTTTTGTTCTTCCCTCATAGGTCAGGCCAGCATGTTATGCCTATCGTGAACTGAGTGGTTGGTTCAGCCACTCCACAGGACAGTAAAAAGTAATACACATTGCTGTGGGTTTGCAGTCACAGAGAGACCTGATCAGGGAAGGATGACCCATTGCCTTCACTAAAAGACATGAGGCAAGCAGATGGACGTTTTATACTTAACGATGATGGTTTCACTTCAATGCCACCAATTTCCTTCCTATTAATAGATTATTATTCTGTGGCTCTAGATCATGAGTTAATGACTTTATCTTGCCGTAAGACAGTTTCTGTGCAGAGAACAAGTTAAACATTTCAAGCGCAATTATTTTGTGATTGACATGTGGTTAGAAGGGGCTTGAAACAGATGATTCCGGATTTAACAGAGGCTCAAATGATGTTTTACTCAGACGGTATCCTGTGGCTGAGGAGGAGTCGGGGTATCATGATGTTGGTATTGGACAGAATTAGCCAATGGGGAGGATATGGAGATATAGATCAGTGCAGGGCGAGAAGGATTATGGAGTGTTAGAGTTTCTCCTAGCATATTGGTGAGTCATTTGAAAGTAGTAATTTGCTCATTATAATTTCTAAGGATTGGAATTTTTCATTGGAGCTGAAAACGATGGCTTCTACCTTTCCTAATTTATATAACATGAACAACAATTCAGTTTAATCTGCTTTAATAGATAGTTAGAATGACTTACCAGGAACACCAACTATAGCGAGGATGGGATAGTAACCAGCTTGAATAACAATAAGTACATCATAGATCCCCAATACTAATGATATCCAAGGTTGGGAATGCCAGTAAAGACTACTGGATAAACTCCTGTCCATGTTGGATCATTCCAGTCTAATGTTCTCAGATTCTGATATCTCCTCCCTGTCTCTCTGGAGCTGCTGATCTATGTACTGTCGACGATGCTCCCACTCACACTATTGGATAACACATTGAACTGAATCCCTAATTAATAAAAGAGGCAATCTCTCCAGTGACACATTTAGGATCCACGGAGACTGACATTAATCACAGTCACTGAACAAATAGCTGCAGCCAACGCCTTCCATTCAATACTATTTTATTAAAATTCAAAATAATGATTAACATTTACACAGTCTGGATTGGATATTTGAGGGTGACTGAGGGAACGAATATTGAGTCTGGTAGATTAATTGTGTGTAACCATTCAGTCTGCATTGGATATGGAAATAATGCCAGAGGTTTATCGGAACAATAACATGCTTCTATGCTTATAAATGGAAAATTGACCCTGTAACTACTGCTGAGGCATGACAATATCAGTAAGAAATTGAGAGAACTTTTATAGGCTATGATCTGGAGAGAATATATACCTAAGACAGCATGGGGTTATATCAGATATGTGGGGTAACAGAGAATTGTACCGAAGAGATAATGGAAGCTACAGATGTTCGAGAATTAAGTGTAGATAAAGCATGATATGGAGAAGGCACAGTCGGTCAGACAGCATCCGAGGAGCAAGAGAGTCAATGTTTCAGGCAGGGCCCTTCTTCAGAACTGCGAAGGAGTGAACGGGCTGACAAATAAATGGGTGGTGAGGGTGAGGTTGGGGGAAAGGTTGGTGATAGGTGAGCGAAGCTAAGAGGTGATAGTGATAGGTCAGTGGGGAGTTGGAACGGATCGGTGGGAAGGAAGATGGACAGGTAGGTTCTCACGAGAGGGCGGATCTGAGTCGGAGGGTTGGATCTGGGATCTGGGTCGTCGAGGGGAGATTTGCAAATTAGTGAGTTCAATGCTCATGTCGTGTGAGTGTCGGCTCCCGAAGATGAGGTGTACCTGGTGACATCCCGGTATATCTCTACTGAACCCTCTTCATCTTAATAAACTCCTTCCAATAACAGAACTGCACACAGGACCGCAGAAGAGGCTTCATCAATGGCCTGCACTATCTCAGCATGACGTCTCAACTTCTAACCACAAAAGTCTGATCAAAGAAGCAACCTTAAACACCTTGTCTATAAGTGCCACAAACTTCTGTGAATTCAATCTGCATCTGTGGATCCCTCTTTTCGACAACACCACCAACGCACCACTATTAATTGTACAAGCCCCCCCTCCCCCGCTTTTTATTTTACCAAAATGCAATACCTCACATTTATCCAAGTTAAACTCGAACTGCCACACATTAGCCCAGTGAATGATATCACTGCCCCCTTACCCTCCTGCGTCAGGTTTAAAAGACCCTCCCCTCTCCAGAAGGCCGACAAACACAGACCTTGAGTTTCCCAAAGACCAAGAGCTTGATTTGCTTTGTGCAAGCAGAAGGAGGAGAGGGTAAGAAGAGGCTAAAAAGTAAACCGATGCCTTGTATCATTTAATAATTTCAGGAATGTGAGAGGTTGGAAATAGTGGCTCGTGCTTTTTGGCCAGAAATTGTGCTCTTTCCTCATCTCTGGTGTTCAGTATTGATATCTATTCGAGATCCCTCACAGTGCAGAGTGTTTCTGCAAGATTTCTTGCCCTAATATTGCAGATTACAGATAATAGCGATGTAAGCTGGAAATCATATCCAAGCAATTAAAGAAGTCCATTGTTCATCTCGATGGCAGAGCACATGCACTCATCATCCTATAGTTTAGGCTAATATCTTTTATTAGTTTAATAATGAGAAGTGTTGTTGTGTTTTTCAGTAATGTTAATCAGAATTTAATAAATCCATATAAAGCTGAAAACTGGCACTTAAAATATGACTCAAATTCTGGGCATGGTTTAAGCCTTGTGTCGTGGGTCACACACCTGCCTCTGGGTCAGAGCTCTGGATTCGATTCCCATCCATGAACTTGTGGTAGTGTCACTATCTCTGGAACAGATGATCTCGATTCTCTTGGGGTGATTCAGAGTATGTTCAAAGAAAGTTGATGAACAAACACACAGGAGAATCATGTTGCAGCTTTAGGGGCTATTGTTAATTGGTGGTAGTGCCCCGACATCTGAGCCTAAAGGTTCACATCCCACAGAGATGTTTCATTATATGTCTGAGCACGTGAATTAAAATGATTTTTGAAATGTGACTTGATGGTTTCCATGCAACGACTGCACAAAACACTACATAGGATAAACAGGGAGACAGCTAATGATCCGTATCCATGAATACCAACTCGCCACGAAACGACACGACCAGCTATCCTCAGTAGCCACACACGCAGATGACAAGCAATATGAGTTCGACTGGGACCACACTACTCTTCTAGGACAAGCCAAACAGAGAACAGCCAGGCAATTCCTAGACGGATGGCACTTATCCATAGATTCTATCAACAAACAGACCAACTTGGACCCAATATACCGGCCACTGAAGCGGACAACTTGACCCGACAACCAGAAGCGGCAGAGACTAACCGCTATAAATGCCGGAGGAAACATCACAGAAACGCTTTACAGGAGGCCCCAAGCACTGAGGATGTCACCTAGACGGGGAAGAAACGTCTGCAACACAAATTCCCAGCTCGGTGAACAGAACCACAACAAGTATACACAGAAGCACAGACAAACCAGCCTCCACCACCACGTAGTCTCCTGCCAGTAAACAATTGTACACAGAAACACACACACACAACCCTACACCACAAAGTTGTTTCTTGCTATTGATCAGATATACACAGAAACACACACATAATCCCCCTCTACTACTCTGTTTCCTGCCATTAAACAGAAATACACAGCAGTGGATACACACAACCCTCGAACAACACGCTGTCTCCTGCAATTCAAAAGATATATAAATAAAACACACATGCACACAACCATCCATCGCCACCCTGTTGCCTGTCATTAAACAGGGATACACAGAAACCCTTACACAAACCTGCACCAATACCAGTCTCCTGTTATTAAACAGTTATAGACAGAAACACACGCACACAATCTTCCACCACCACCCTGTCTCCTGCCATTAAACAAATATTTGCAGATACACGCACACCCAACCGTCCATCAGCACGCTGTCTCCTTCAATTAAATAGATATACATGGAAACACATACACACAACCCTCCACCAAACCAGGTTTCCTGCCATTAATCAGATATACACTGAAACACACAACACAACCCTCCACCACCACGTTGTCTCCCGCTATTAAGCAGATATACACAGAAACACACACACGCGCTCACACAACCCTCCACTAACACCCTGCCTACGGCCAATAAAGAGATATATGCAGAAACACACACAAAACTCTAAACCACCTTTCTGTCTCCTGCCATGAAACAACTATAGCAGAAACACACACAAAAAACACTCCATGACCACCTTATCTCCTTCAATTAAACAGATATACACAGAAACACACACACACACACACACACACACACACACACAATCATCCACGACCACACTGCCTCCTGCCATTAAACAGATATAAACAGAAACACACACACACATTCACACACACAATGGTCCACCATCACACACCCTCTGGCAATTAAACAGGTATAAACAGAAACACACAAACATCTCGCCACCATCCCCCTGTCTCCTTCCAGTAAACAGACATACACAGAAACACACACACTCAAGCCTTCACCACCATATTGTTTTCTGCCATTAAACAGATATACACAGGAACGCATACACAACCCTCCACGACCACCCTGTCTCTTCCAATTAAACAGATACATACAGAAATACACACACAAAATTCCACCACCACCATGTCTCCTGTCATTAAACAGATATATGCAGAAACACACAAATACCCAAACCTCCATCAGCACGCTTTCTCCTTCAATTAAATAGATATACACAGAAACACACACACACACGCAAGTCTCCACCAAAACCATGTTTCCTGCCATTAATCAGATACACCACAAGGCATGAATGCAGATTTATCCAGCTTTCTCATTTCCCCTTCCTCCACCTTATCTCATTCCCAACCCTCGGACTCAGCACGACCTTCTTGACTGCAATCTTCTTCCCGACCTCTCCGGCCTATCACCCTCACCTAAACCTCCTTCCACCTATCGCATTCCCCACGACCCTCCCCGAAGTCTCTTCTCCCTACCTTTTATCTCAGCCTGCTTGGCAAACACCCCTAATTCCTGAAGAAGGGCTTATGCCCGAAACGTCGATTCTCCTGCTTCGCAGCTGCTGCCTGACCTGCTACGCTTTTCCAGCAACACATTTTTCAGCTATACATTGAAATACAGAACACAACCCTCCACCACCACGTTGTCTTCTGCTATTGAACAGATATACACAGAAACATACACACGCGCGCGCACACACACACAAACCTCCACTAACACCCTGCCTACGGTCAATAAACAAATATACTGGGAAACACACACAAAAACTCTGAACCACCTTCCTGTCTCCTGCCATGAAACAAATGTAACAGAAACACACACACAAAACACTCCATGACCACCTTATCTCCTTCAATTAAACAGATTTACACAGAAACACCCACAAACACAACCCTCCACCAACGCCCTGCCTCCCAGAAACACATACACACCAATCTGCACCAATACCTGTATCCTGTTATTAAACTGATTTTGACAGAAACACAAGCACACAACCTTCCACCACCACCCTGTCTCCTGCCATAAATCAAATATGCAGAAACACACACACACGCACAACCCTTCACTAACACCCTGCCACCTGTCAATAAAGAGATAAATACAGAAACACACACAAAACTAAACACCTCCGTCTCCTTCCATTACACAGATACACACACACACACGTCCACCATCACACACTCTCCGTTGATTAAGCAGGTATAAATAGAAACACACACCCATTTCGACACCATCACCCTGTCTCCTGCCATTAAACAGACACACACAGAAACGCACACACAACTCTCCACCACCATATTGTTTTCTGCCATTAAACAGATATACACAGGAACGCACACACACGCACGCACAACCCTTGACACCAGATTTGATATTTGTCATTAAGCAGATATACACAGAAACACACACACAATCCTCCACGACCACCCTGTTTCTTGCAATTAAACAGATACATAGAGAAACACACACAAAAACTCCAGCACCACCCTGTCTCCGGCCATTAAACAATTATACACAGAAACACACACTCACCATTCTCCACCACCACGATGTCTCCTGCTTTAAACAGAATTTACAGAAACATACAGACAACCCACCACCACCACCCTGTCTCCTGTCATTAAACAGATATACACAGGAACACAAACACACACAACCATCCATCACCACCCTGTCTTCTATGATGAAACAGATATACACAGAAACACGCACACACCACGCTGCAGCACCACCCTGACCACGTCATTAAACAGATATGCGCTGAAACACACACACACACCCAACCGTCCATCACGAACCTATCTCCTGCAATTAAACAGATATACACAGAAGCACGCACATATTCCCTCCACCACCACCCTGTCTCCTGCCATTAAACAAATATATGCAGAAACACACACTCAGCCCTCCACCATCACGCTGTCACCTTCCATTAAACAGATATACACAGAAACATACACACACAAAACCCTCCACCACACCCTGTTTCCTGCCATTAATCAGATATACACTGAAACACACAGCACAACCCTCCACCATCACGTTGTCTCCCGCTATTAAGCAGATATACACAGAAACACACGCACACGCGCACACACAACCCTCCACTAACACCCTGCCTACGGCCAATAAAGAGATATATGCAGAAACACACACAAAACTCTAAACCACCTTTCTGTCTCCTGCCATGAAACAACTATAGCAGAAACACACACAAAAACCACTCCATGACCACCTTATCTCCTTCAATTAAACAGATATACACAGAAACACACACACACACACAATCATCCACGACCACACTGCCTCCTGCCATTAAATAGATATAAACAGAAACACACACACACATTCACACACACAATGGTCCACCATCACACACCCTCTGGCAATTAAACAGGTATAAACAGAAACACACAAACATCTCGTCACCATCCCCCTGTCTCCTGCCAGTAAACAGACATACACAGAAACACACACACACAAGCCTTCACCACCATATTGTTTTCTGCCATTAAACAGATATACACAGAAACACACACACAAACCTCCACTACCTTCCTGTCTCCTGAAATTCAATAAATATATACAGAAACACACACACTCAACCCTCCACTACCACCCTGTCACCCGCCATTAAACTGATGTATGCAGAAGCACACACACACACAACCCTCCACCACCACCTTCTTTCATACCATTAAGTAGATATACACACAAACACGTACACTACACTCCACCAACACCTTTGTCCTGCCACTAAACAGATTTACACAGAAACACACACACATACAGAACCCTCCACCACCACCCTGTTTGCTGCCATTAATCAGATATACATATAAACACACGCACAACCCTCCACCATCACACACTCTCCGGCGATTAAACAGATATAAACAGAAACACAAACACATCTCAACACCATCACCCTGTCTCCTGCCTTTAAACAGACATGCACAGAAACACACACACACACAACCCTCCACCACAACCCTATCTCCTGCCATTAAACAGATATACATAGAAATACACAAACACACAACTGTTAACCACCACATTGTTTTCTGCCATTAAACAGCTATACACAGAAACACACGCACAGACACAAAACCCCCGAACAACAGCTTGTTGCCTGCCATTAAGCAGATATACACAGACACACACGCACAACCTTCAAACGCCACCATGTCTCCTGCCATGAAACAGATATAATCAGAAACAAACACAGACCATCCTCCACCACCATCCTGTCTCCTGCAATTAAACAGATATACACAGAAACATACACACACACCACCCAAGACCACCACCCTATCTCCTGCCAGTAAACAGATATACACAGAAACACACATACAACCTTCCACGAACACCCTGCCTACTGACCTTAAACAGATATTCACAGAAACACACATACATGCACAACCCTCCACCACCACCCTTTCTCCTGCTAGTAAGCACATAGACACAGAAACACAGGCACTCTACCCTCCAACAACACCCTGTCTCCTGCCATTGAATAGATAGACGCAGAAACACACACACAACCCTCCATGACCACCCTATCTCCTGCCCTTAAACAGGTATATACACAGAAACACACACACACCACCATGTCTCCTGCCATTAAGCACATATTCACAGAAACTCAAACACAACCCTCCACCACCAACATGCCACCTGCCAGTAAACAGTTTTTCACAGAAACATACACACAGCACCCTCCACCACCACTCTGTCTAGCCCTTAAATAGATATAAACAGAAACACACACGCACACAACCCACCACAACCGAGCTGCCTCCTGACATTAAACAGATAGACACAAAAGCCAACTCACAGCCCTCCACCACCACTGTCTCCTGCCATTAAACAGATATACACACAAACACACACGCACATCCCTCGACCACCACACTGTTTCCTGCCGTTAATCAGATATACACAGAAACACACACACAACCCTCCACGACCACCCTGTCTCCTACCCAAAAACAGATATACACAGAAACACACGCATAACCCTCCACCAACGCCCTGTTTCCTGCAATTAATCGAATATACACGGAAACACACATGCACACAACCCTCCATGTCCACCAGTCTGTTTCCTGTCATTAAGCAGATACATACAGAAAAACACATGCAACCCTGCACCACCATCCTATCACCTACCATTAAACAGACATACACAGAAAATAAAACACACACACAGGCACCACCCGCCCCCATCACCACCACGCTGTCTCCTGTCATTAAACAGATATACACAGAAACAAACACTCATACACGCACACATGCACACAGCCCTCAACCATCGCCCTGTCTCCTACCAGTAGGCACACAGACACGGAATCACAGACACTCTACCCTCCACCACCGCCCTGTCTCCTACCAGTACGCACAAAGACACAGAAACACAAACAATCTACCCTCCACCATCATCCTGTCTCCTGCCATGAAATAGATATATGCAGAAACTCACATACACACACACACACACACAAGCACACACAACACTCCATGAACACCCTGCCTCCTGCCATTGGACAACAGACAAAAACACACACACACACCAAACTGTCTCGTGCCATCAACCACATATACACAGAAACATTCACACACACACTCACTCACTCAAAACTCCTTGACCACCCTGACTCCTGTCATCAAACAGTTATACACGGAACTACACACACACAACCTTCCACGAAATTTACAGCTGGGGGAACTGCAGTTACGATGCAATTAGGCAAGATTTAGGAAGCATAGGATGGGGAAGGAACCTGCAGGGGATGGGCATATTAGGAATGTGGAGCTTATTCAAGGAAAAGCTCCTGAATGTCCTAAATAAGTATGCACCTGTCAGCAGGGAGGACGCTGGAGAGCGCGGGAGCCGTGGTTTATGAAGGAAGTGGAATCTCTGGTCAAGAGGAAGAGGGAGGCTTATGTTAGGATGAGATGTGAAGGCTCGGTTAGGGCGCTTGAAACTTATAAGATAGGCAGGAAAGACCGAATGCGAGAGCTCAGAAGAGCCAGGAGAAGACATGAGAAGTTGTTGGCGGATAAGTTCAGGGTAAACCCTAAGGCTTTCTATAGGCATTTAAGGAATAAAAGAATGACAAGAGTAAGGTTAGGGCCAATCAAGGATATTAATGAGAAGTTGTGTCAGGAGTCAAAGGACATAGGGGAAGCACTAAATGAATATCTTTCACCGGTATTCACTCTAGAAAACGACAATGTTGTCGAGAAGAATACTGAGATCCTGGCAACTAGACTAGGTGGGATTGAGGTTCACAAGGAAGAGGTATTAGAAATCCTGCAGAGTGTGAAAATAAATAAGTCCCGTGGGCCGGATGGGATTTATCCTAGGATCCTCTGCGAAGCCAGGGAGGAGATTGCCGAGCCTTTGGCATTGATATTTAAATCGTTATTGTCTACAGAAATAGTGCTAGAAGACTGGAGGATAGCAAATGTAGTTCCCCGTTCATGAATGGGAGTAGAGACAATCCTGGTAATTGTAGACCAGTGAGGAGAAAGTGAGGACTGCAGATGCTGGAGATCAGAGCTAAACATGTGTTGCTGGAAAAGCACAGCAGGTCAGGCAGCATCCGAGGAACAGGAGAATCGACGTTTCGGGCATAAGTCCTTCTTCAGGATTCCTTAAGAAGGACTTATGCCCGCAACGTCGATTCTACTGTTGATTGGATGCTGCCTGACCTGCTGTGATTTTCCAGCAACATATTTTCAGCAATTGTAGACCAGTGAACCTTACTTCAGTTGTTTGTAAAGTGTTGGAAATGGTTAGAAGAGATAAGATTTATAACCATCTGGAAAAGAATATTTTGATTATGGATAGTCAGCACGGTTTTGTGAAGGTTAGGTCGTGCCTCACAAACCGTATTGAGTTCTTTGAGAAGTTGACCAAACAGGTAGTTGAGAGTAAACCGGTTGATGTGGTGTATATGGATTTCAGCAACGCGTTTGATAAGATTCTATAAATAGGCTACTGTACAAAATGCGGAGGAATGGGATTGTGGGAGTTATAGTAGTTTGGATCAGTAATTGGCTTGCTGAAAGAAGACAGAGGGTGGTATTTGATGGGAAATGTTCATCCTGGAGTCCAGTTACTAGTGGTGTGCTGCAAGGATCGGTCTTGCGTCCACTGTTGTTCGTCATTTTTATAAACGACCTGGATGAGGGCGTAGAAGGGTGGTTTCGTAAATTTGCCGACGATACTAAGGTCGGTGGAGTTGTGGATAGTGACGAAAGATATTGTAGTTTACAGAGAGACGTAGCTAAGCTGCAGAGCTGGGCTGAGTGGTGGCAAATGAAGTTTAATGCGGACAAGTGTGAGGTGATTCACTTTGGTCAGAGTAACCGGAACGCAAAGTACTGGGCTAATGGTAAGATGCTTTGTAGTGTAGATGAGCAGAGAGATCTCGGTGTCCAGGTACAAGATCTTTGAAAGTTGCCACCCAGGTTGACTGTGTTGTTAAGAAGGCATACAATGTTTTAGCTTTTATTAATAGGGATCGAGTTCCGGAACCATGAGGTTATGCTTCAGCTGTACAAAACTCTGGTGCGGCCGCACTTGTAGTATTGTGTACAGTTCTGGTCACCGCATTATCAGAAGGATGTGGGAGCTTTGGAAAGGGTGCAGAGGAGATTTACTAGGATGTTTCCTGATATGGAGGAAAGGTCTTACGACGAAAGTCTGAGGGCCTTGAGGCTGTTTTCGTTGGAGAGAAGAAGGTTGAGAGGTGACTTAAGAGAGACATATAAGACAATCAGAGGGTTAGAGAGAGTGGATCGGGAGAGCCTTTTTACAAGTATGTTGACGGCGACCACGAGGGGGCATAGCTTTAAATTGAGTGGTGACAGATATAGGACAGATGTCAGAGGTGGTTTCTTTACTCGGAGAGTAATAAGGATATGGAATGCTTTGCCTGCAACGGTAGTAGATTCCACAACTTTAAGTTCATTTAAGTCGTCATTGGACAAGTATATGGACATACATGGAATAATATAGGTTAGATGGGCATCAGATTGGTATGACAGGGTGACGCAACATCGAGGACCGAAGGGCCTGTACTGTGCTGTAATGATATATGTTCTATGAACACCATGCCTACTGACCTTAACCAGATATACGCTCAAGTATACACAACCCTCCATTACCACCGTGTCCACTGCCAGTAAGCACATAGACACAGAAATACAGACACTATAACCTCCACCACCACCCTGTCTCCTGCCATTAAGCAGATATATACACAAACACACTTCCCTCGACCACCACCCTCTTTCCTGCCGTTAATCAGATATACACAGAAACACACATGCACAACTCTCTACTACCACACTGTCTCCAGCCCTTAAAACAGATACATACAGAAACACGCCCACAAATCTCTACCACTACCCCGTCTACTGCCCTTAAACAGATATACACCGAAACACACATACATGCAGAACGCTCCACCGCCACCCGGTTTCCTGCAATTAATCAGATATACATAGAAACAGATACACACACAACCCTCCATCAACACCAGTCTGCCTCCTGTCATTGAGCAGATAAATACAGAAAAACATACACATCCCTTCACCACCACCCCAACAGACAGACTCAGAAAAAAAACAGACAGACAATGACACACACACACCAAACTGTCTCGTGCTATTAAGCACATATGCACAGAAACACACACGCACACTCACTCAAACCTCCTTCACCACCCTGTCTCCTGTCATCAAACACTTATACACGGAAGCACACACACACAACCTTCCACGAACACCCTGCCTACTGCCCTCAAACAAATATACACAAAAACGCACATACATGCACAACCCTCCACCACCACCCTGTCTCCTGCCATTAAATAGATATACGCAGAAACACACACACATGCACAATATTCCATGAACAACGTGCCTCCTGACATTAAGCAGATATATGCAGGAACACACAGACAACCCTCCATGACCACCCTGTCTCCTGCCATTGAACAGATATACACAGAAACACACACACACAGCCCTCCACAAACACCCTGTTCTCCTGCCATTGAGCAGGTATACACAGAAATACACATGCACAACCCTCTACAACACCCTGTCTCCAGCCCTTTAATAGATATACACAGTTTCACACACACCCCTCCACGATAACCCTACATCCTACCATTAAACAGAGATACACAGAAACACACACACACACACACACAAAACCCTCCACCACCACCCTATTCTCCTTCCATTGAGCAGATATGCACAGAAATACACACACAACCTTCGACCACCACCAGTCAGTCTCCTGTCATTAAACAGATATGTGCAGAAACACACACAACCCTTCACCAGCACCCGATCACCGATCATTAATCAGACATACGCAGACAACCCTCCATCAACACTATGTTTCCAGTCATTAAACCGGTATATACAGAATTGGCTGGCTGACAGAAACCAGAGAGTGGCTGTAGATGGAATGTATTCTACCTGGATGACAGAGTTAAGTGGAATCTCGCAGGGCTCTGTACTTGGGCCTCTGCTCTTTGTAGTATTTATAAATGACTTGGATGAGGAGGTTGAGGGGTGGGTTTGTAAATTTGCAGATGACACAAAGTTTGGAGGTGTCGTTGATAGTATAGAGGGCTATGCAGGCTGCAGCGCGACATAGAATGCAGAGCTGGGCTGAGAAATGGCAGATTGAATTCAACTTGGATAAATGCGAAGTGATGCATTTTGAATGGTGGAACTCGAATGCGGAATATAGGATTAAAGACAGGATTCTTGGCAGTGTGGAGCAACAGAGGGATCTTGGTGTGCAAGTACATATATTCCTCAAAGTTGCCACGCAAGTGGATAGGGTTGTTAAGAAAGCATATGATGTTTTGGCCTTCATTAACAGGGAGATAGAGTTTAAGAGCCGTGAGGTTTTGCTACAGCTCTACAAGTCACTGGAGATGCAATACTTGGAATATTGTGTCCAGTTCTGGTCGTCCTACATAGGAAAGATACAGAGGCTTGGGAGAGGGTGCAAAGAAGGTTACCAGGATGCTGCTTGGACTGGAGGGCTTGCTTTATGTAGAATGGTTGAATAGGCTCGGATGTTTCTCTGGAGAGAAGGAGGAAGAGAGGAGACCAGATGGAGGTGAGCAAAATAATGGGAGGAACAGATAGAGTCAATAGTCAGAGAATTTTCCCCACGGCAGGAATGACTGGTAATAGAACTCATAGTTTGAAAATATTTGGAGGAAGGTATAAAGGAGATGTCAGAGGTAGTTTTTTTTTACACAGAGAGGTGTGAATGCACGGTATGCTTTATCACTGGTAGTGGTGGAAGCAGAGTCAATTGGGACATTTAAGCGACTGCTGGACATGCACATGCATAGCAGTGAATTGAGGGGTAGGTAGGTTGTTACTATATTTTACATTAGGATTAAATCTCGGCACAAAATCGTGGGTCAAAGGGCCTGTTCTGCACTATACGTTCTATGTTCTATATTTTCTGACAAGTGTGAGTCGACCTCTGAAAAACTGATGCCAACTGCAAAAGATGTTTAAAACTTCATTGAGTTGCAAAGTTGTCAGCACTATAAGTATGGCTTGGTCATGATTTTTTTTCCATGGTGGGTTGAAGCTTACCCCACTTCCAACGCTACTGCTAAAATTGTTGCAAATATTTTACTCAAGGTGATTATTACCTGCTTTGGCATTTGCTTTTGTCTTCATTCAGACAATGCCCCCCATTTTATTGGAGATATTAATGAGGAATTATGCTCTCATTTTGAGATCCACCACCAACTGCATTGTGCTTATTGCCCACAGGCTGCAGGGCTCGTGGAGCATGGTGACTAGAGTCTGAAAACTAAACTTGTCAAATGGACTTCTGAGATAGGTCTTTCCTGGGTTAGGGTGGTGACTCTGGTATTTTCCAGAGGAACTCCTGTGGGGAAAACTCGCCTGTCCCCAGCCGCAATCATCCGAGGTCGAGCTGTTCTCTCGCCTTGGAATGATGCCTCCTCCCCTATTCCTTTCAAACACATGACTGAGCATATGTCCTCCTGTGTTCTTTCTTTGACCAAAGTTTTGGGAGATCTTTACTCCAAGGTCTGTGCTGCTCCCCTCGCTCAACAATATCCCAACTGTTGAATATCCCAACTCTTTATTCTCATCATGATTTGGACAAGCTGCACCCTCCAATCTCAACGGCAAGGGCACTTCCATGTCCTCATCACCAGCCTGACTGCTGTTAAGGTCGCCAGGCATTCCGCCTGGGTTCACTGTCATCATTCTAAGGTCATTAGATGAGCCCCTTCCGGGGTGGGGTGGATTCTGGTGGTGGTGATGATGGAGGTGGAGACAATGGGGACCTGGAAGACGAAACGGAATCAGTTGGGAACAAACCAGACTACTATGATATAGCTGCATGCTTCGAATCTTAATTCTTCTTCTGTTTTACATACCCTAATTTTTAATGCAAAACGGCCATTATAATGAAGATCGAACTTATGTGGACTCTTTGTCGCCAGCATTAGTGCTGAAGAAGGGGCTGTTTACACGTGTGATCCTGAGCAACCAGAAACTGTTTACCGTTTAAGCTGAAAAGATGTCCTTATGTGCCCGGGAAACTGATTCCTTTGATGCATGGAATGTTACCAAGAATGATTGCCGTAATGGACAACTGCACCACGAAGATCGGACAGTTCCTTTCCAGAACAAGTCTCAATGGTCTTTACCCTGTCGAGGTGTTTTGTGCCAGTTTGATTTCAGTTGTCCTTTCGATATTCTTCGTAAGCATTGCCTCTACTCAAAGAGGCCTAAATCAGCACCTCGCAAAAGAGAAAGGGGAATATGTCGCCCATCACTAACAATTTGCTTTTGCAAAGTCATCATAAAATATTCAGCCAGCATGAAGTGGTCTATTACGCCCTCACATCAGCAAAGGGCTCCTTGATCCCTATCCTCCTCCTGAATCTCAACAACGAAGTAAGGAATATCTGTTCGGCATTTATTGGATATAATCTTTCCTTTGATTATTACTTATCCCCACCTGCTAGCCTGTGGAATTCCTATAATAAGTCCTGGGAAGCCTATCCAATTTGTTACAACTGTACAGGATAGGGATGCACTTAATGAATGTGACTATGTTTATTCCATGGGCCTTGGTCCAATGTTCCAACTGCCACTGCTTCCCTGAGGCGCCTCGCATCCCATGCATATGCCTACTGGAGGAATGTGTCTCTGTTATTGTGGATATTCAGACTCTTTGTGGTGTTTAATGACACACACCTTACTATGAGACCCCTAATGGTACCTCCATCTTCTCAGTTGTGGGAGAGAAGGAACCAGTCAGGGACAATCATCATATCTCTTTCTGAAAGACCAACCACTTTTTATTGAACAGCTTTCACCCTAAGAGCCCGGTGCGACCATATTTTGCAGCTACGGACTACCCATACTTTCAGGGTAGTCGCAAAGACAGGCCTGCCTCATATTGTGAAGCCCCCTCCATTATCTAAACTAAACCTGGATATTATTTTTGTCAGACAAGACAAAGTTACTGTCTTCATTGTTCTTAATAAAATAGGTAATCCATGTGCTGTAGCTGTAGCGGCAGTTTTCATAACTACCTGGGAATGGGACTGGGGTTTCCCTACTAAACGTTCAGTTTCACCTGTATTCTGCGTGCATTTGAGGGGTGGTATGGCTTTGGGTAACAATAAAGACCAGTTTCTGGCTTACACATTTCTCAGTACCTTTTCCTGAGGAGAATCTGTGGAATTATTAGCCATGAAAATTGAAACTATCTTATTTGTGGTCCAACCCGCTTGGGCAAGGAGATCGCTTGGACTTAGCAGGAGGTAAGGACATGCTCTTAGAATTACGTCTATCTCCTCAGCAAAACCGGTATGCCCTCGACTACCTACACTGCAAAGAGGGTCGGGCTCTTCTATAGTAAAGGGCAAGTGTATGATGGGGATTACTGACCTCATAGAGAACATTACCAAGCAGGTGGGTAACATCTGCACCTTCGACAATCAAATGATAGAAACCACTGCATGGCGAGATGATGTGGGCTGCTCTATCCACGAGTGTCCCCCGAGAGCAATATGAAGTGGGATGGTATAGCCCAGAGTGTGCCCTTGACAATGACATGGTGTGGGCTGTTGTAACCCGGAGTGTCCCCCTGACAGTGACACAGTTTGAGCTGATGTAGCCCAGAGTGTCCCCCTGACAGTGACGTGGTGTGGGCTGGTGTAAGCCGGAGTGTCACTGTGTCACTGACTTAAATGGAGTGTCATTGAATCATAGAGTGATCGAGCATGGAAACTGGCCCTTTGGCCCAAACTGGTCCGTGCTGACCATGCTGCCCACTCAACTAATTCCAATTGCCCACATTTGAACCATATCGCTCTCAACCCTTCCCATCTATGTAGCAATTCATTTTTCCATGTTGCTATTGTACCTGCCTCAACCACTTTTTCTGACAGCCCATTCCATTTCAAAAACATTCTCTGCATAATGAAGTTGCCCCTCAGGTCATTCGTAAATCTTTCCCCTCTTAAAACTATGCCCTGTAATTTTCAGTCCATAATCTCTGTGAAAATGACTCGACGCATTCATCCTATCTATGGCCCGCATGATATTAAGCATCTCCATTAAAAAAAACCCCTCATTCTCCTACATTCCAAGGGATGATATCCGAACCTGGTCCACCCCTCCTTATAATGCGGGCCTATTAGTCCTGACAACATCCTTGTCAAACTTCTTTGCACTCTTTTCAGGTTAATAGGATGACCAAAACTGTACGCAATATTCCATGTGTGACCTCACCAACGACTGACAGAATGGTAGCATATTGTCCCAACTCCTATATTCAATGCTTTGAACGATGAAGGCCAGCATGGTAAATGCCTTCTTTACCGCCCTGTCTACCCGTGATGCCTCTTCCAGTGAAATATGGACTTGTGGTCCTAGGCCCCTCTGTTCCAGAACACTCCTTAGAACCTAACCATTTACTGTATTAGCCCTATCTTTGTTTTACTTTCCAAAGTGTAACACCTCCGACTTATCTGTATTTAATTGCAGTTGCCAATCCTCAGACCACTTCCCCATCAGATTAAAATCCCTCTATGATTTCTGATAACGTTCATTGCTATCAACAATACCTCCTAATTTTGTATCATCCGTAAATGTAGTAACCTTCTTGGGAGTTATTGGAGTATGTTGTACAGTTTTGGGCCCCTTATCTCAGAACAGATGTACTGGCCTTGGAACGTGTTCAGGGGGGTTTCACGAGAATGGTCCCAGGAATGAAAAGCTTGACATTTGAGGAAACTTTGAGGACTCTGGATCTGTACTCAATGCATGTTAGAAGGATAAGGGGAGATCTAATTGAAATATGCCGAATACTGAATAGTCTGGACAGAATAGATGTTTCCATTGGTAGAACAGACTTGGACCCGAGGGCACAGTCTTAGAGTAAAAGGAATAGCTTTTAGAACGGAGATAAAGAGAAACTTCTTCAGCCAGAGAGTGGTGGAACCATAGAATTTAATGCCACAGAAGGCTGTGGAAGCCAGGTTAATGAATATATATAAGACTGAGATGGACAGGTTCTTGATTGTCAAGGGGATCAATGGTTAGGGCGAGAAAGCAGAAGAATGTGGTTAAGAAACTTACCAGCCATGATTGAATAGTGGAGCAGACTCGATGGGCTGAATATTTCAATTTCTGTTCCTATGTCTTATGGCCCTCATCATGCCTTGTATATTCACATTCAGAACATCTATGTAAAAAAGAAATAACAAAGGTCTCAGCACCGACACCTGTGGCACACCATTAGTTATAGAACTCCGGTCTGAGAAACAATCTTTAACCATCACCCTCTGCTTCCTACCATCGAGCCAATTTTGAATCCAATTAGCTAGCTCTCTCTGGTGCCCATGTCACCTAAACTCACTGACTAACCTGCCTTATGGGACCTTGTCAATCGTCTTACTAAAGTCCGTATACAGATCATCCATTGTCCTACCCTTATCTATTCTCGCGGTTATCTCTTTGAAACAATTTAAAAGATTTGTTAGACATGATTTCCTGCACAAAAATCCATGCTGACTATTTCTAATCAGACCTTGAATTTCCAAATGATGGTTCATCCTGTCTCTCATTATCGTCTCCAACAACTTGCCTAACACTGATGTTACGCACACTAACTAAGAGCTCCCTGGCTTGTCTTTGCTACCTTTCTTAAACAATAGAACCACTCCAGTGGCAAACGATGAAGCAAAAATCTGTGCAAGAGCCACTGCAATTTTTTCCCTAGCCTCCCATAACATCCGAGGATGGACATGTTCTTGCCCAGGGGATTTATTCACCTTATTGTGCTTTAAGGTAGCAAATGCCTCCACTTTGATAATATGCATGCAGACCAAAACATTCCCACTTGCTTTCCTTATTTCCTTAGTAAGCATCATTTGCTCCTGATTAAACATGGAGAAGAAATATTAATTTACAATTCCCCACACCTCCTGGTGATTCCACACAAGGACAGCCATGCTCATCAGTAAGGGGACCTATTCTATCCTGAGTCACGCTTCTACTCTTAATATGGCTAGAGCATCTCTTGGGATTATCTTTCACCTTTTCTCAGAGATCCATGTCATGTCCTTTTTTGGGGGGATTCTGATTCCCCTCTTAAGGGTGCTCCTACACTTTGTGTAGTCATCTAAGGATTGACTTAAGCCCGATATCTTAAACCCAATGTATGCCTTCTTTAATGTCCTTATCAGATCCTCAATATCCCTCGCCATCCAAGGATCAGATTCCCCCTCAACCACCGTCTATCTAAAATAATCCCAATTTGTTCAATCTCTCTTCATGGCTGGCACTCTGTATACCAGACAACATCCTGGTGAACCTCCTCTGCACCCTCTCCAAAGCATCCGCATCGTTTTGCTCGTGTTGTGACCAGACTGTATGCAGTATTCCAAATGAGGCTAAACTAAAGTCTTATACAACTGTAACATGACCTGCAAAATCTTATATTCAGTACCCGGTCCAATGAAGGAAGCCATGCCGTACACTTTATTGAACACTCTACTGATCTGCATTGCCACCTTCAGGGAACAATAGACCTGAACACCTAGATGTCTCTGCACATCGATTTTCCCCAATACTTTTCTATTTATTGTATAGTTCGCTCTTGAATTGGATCGTACAAAATGCATCGCCTCACATTTGTCCAAATTGAACTCCATCTGTCATTTCTCTGTCCATCTCCCCAATCTATCTATATTCTGCTGTATTCTCGGACAGTTCCCTTCACTGTCTGCTACTCCACCAATCTTAGTGTCACCTGAAAACTTGCTAATGAAACAAGCTACACCTTCCTCCAAATCATTTATGTATACCACAAAAAAAAGTCCCAGCAAGGGCCCCTGTGGGACACCACTGTCACAGATCTCCATTTTGAGAAGCTCCCTTCCATCATTACTTTGTGTCTCCTGTTGCCCAACCAGTTCTCTATCCATCTAGCTAGAACACCCATGCAACTTCACCTTTTTCATCAGCTGACCATGGGGAAATTTATCGAATACCTTACCAAAGTCCATCTATATGATATCTATATCCCTTTCCTCATTAATCAACATTGTCACCTCTTCAAATAATTCTATTAAGTTTGTAAGCCATTACCATACCTGCAGAAACCCATGCTACCTAGCACTGAGAAGTCATTGCATTCTAACTATGTATATATCCTATCCCTCAGTATCTTCTCCAGTAGCTTCCCTACCACTGACGTCAGGCTCACAGGTCTGTAATTTCCTGGATTATTCCTTAAACAAGGAGACACCATTAGCAATCGTCCATTCCCCAGGTACCTCCCCGTGTTCAAGGACGCTGCAACAATATCTGTTAAAGCCTCAGCTATTTCCTTTCTCGCTTCCCTCAGTAACCTTGGATAGATCCCATCCAGACCTGGGGACTTATCCTTCTTGATGTCTTTTGGAAATCACACCACTTCGTCCCTCCTTACGCAGACTTGACCAAGAGTTATCAAAGATCTTTTCCTAACCTCAACATCCACCAAGCCCCTTTCCTTGGTGTACAAAGTGAAAAATCACACAACACCAGGTTATAGTCCAACAGGTTTAATTGGAAGCACTAGCTTTCGGAGCGACACTCCTTCATCAGGTGATTGTGGAGGGCTCGATCGTAACACAGAATTTATAGCAAAAATTTGCAGTGTGATGTAACTGAAATTATACATTGAAGAATTGATTGTCTGTTAAGCCTTTCATCTGTTAGAATACAGTGACAGTTTCACTTCTTTCATGTGTAAATCCCAAAACGATTATTTTTAAAGTTGTATTCTCGGGTTAGCTGTTAACAATAGTGATAGCTAGACAATATGCTGAAGGTGTTAGCCCCCTGTACTCTCTGTCTATGACCTGATGTTTAGATTGATTCCAATCTAAAAAGTGAAATAACAGAGTTTTAATAAATTCATGCAGTTTTTGAGCTCAGAGTTCGACATGAATCTATGTGGTTTTTGAGCAAAGTGCAATGTAACTCTGAAAGTACCAAAAAAATTCACCACGCACAATATATATGTGTGCATGTGGGTCTTTGTCTGTCTGTCTGTGTGTCTGTCTGGGGTGGAGGTTGTGAGTGTGAGAAAGTGTGTGTGTGTGTGTGCGTGTAGTGAGTGCAGAGTGTCTTAAGTCTGTGAGGGGGTGCATATGTGGGAGTCTGTGTGTCTATAAGGGTGTGTGTGGGTGTCTGTGTGCGCGTCTGTGTGTATCTGTGTCCGTGTGCATGTGAGTGTGTGTGTGTGTAGGAATATCTGTGTATGTGAGTGTAGTGCAATGGTGATCATCTGTAATGTGACATGAACCCAAGGTTCCGGTTGAGGCCCTCCCTATGGGTACCGAACTTAGCTATCAGCCTTTGCTCAGCCACCTTCCTCTACTGCCTGTCCCGAAGTCCACCTTGGAGGATGGTCACCCGAAGGTCCGAGGCTGAATGTCCTGGATTTGGGCCAACCGCGGACAGGTGGGACTAAATTAGTTTGGAATTGGAATAGTCAGCATGGACTGGTCGGACCGAAGCGTCTGTTTCTGTCCTGTATGACTCTATAACTCATTCACTAGCTGTAATTCCACTTCCTTGAAAACTCGGATGGAACTCATTTGGTGCAGTAACTTGCCAACCTTCAATTCAATTAGTGTTTGAGTAAGTTCACTTTATTAATTCTAATCATGTTCTTATTTTCACCAGTCAATCTGTCCCATATTATATGTAGAAGATTTTCAGTACCTTCCATTATGGAGACAGCACGAAGGTATTAACCTCAGCAGCAGGCAGAGATGGATTCCGTCACTGTGTGAATACATTGGAACACTGCAATTGGGAGATAATGGACTGTGACACCCATTCCTGCTCAGAAAGTTCCCGAATCAAGACAGTTCAATGAAACTGTCACTTCCTGGTCACTGACAGCACAGTCCTCTCCCTCGTGTGAGGTTACAGGTTATACTGAAACTCATTTTAGTATCAAACTGACTTCACACGTTGCACCTGGCATAAGTCCAGGTCGAGGTAAGAAAAAGTTTGTGATCAAAATATGTGTAGCGAGAAGCGTTGCCAGAAGAGAATTGTAATTGAAAAGGTGTGGATGATAGTTTATTCAGAAACAGTGTTGAGGCAGAAGTGAAGACTGGGAATATTGTGAAGGTGGGAGTCGACAGGTTTTGAGGTAGACGGAATATTGAGATATAAATCAGTTCAGGATAAAATGGAGTAATCGTCGTGATGAACACTTTCGTTTCTCCTCAGATGCTTGTACGCCAGGGATATGAAATTCATGGTATAGAAATGCAGATTGTGATTGAAAGCGAAGACAATAGTTTGGATCTTTGCCAAATATACACTACAGAGAAAACGATGACATTCACAACGGGTTAGAAAATTAGTAATTGGGCAGAGATCGACTCACCAGGAATCCCAACAATAGCGAGGATGGGATAGTAATCTGCCTGAATAGTCATCATTATATAGCGTCGATCGAGATGTTGTTACAACACTGAAGTCTCCTCCACCACAACAACTTCCAATATAAAAACTGCTTCTGGGCACAACTGCCCTGAACATAAACAAGAAATGCGTATTTCCCTGGATTTTACTCTCAGAGCACTAACCAGTTAATTGTTTACCGTTTACACAATGCACTTCTATAATCTGTTTGTAAAGATGCAAACATCTTATTGCACAATTTGTATGCCTTTTCTTTTTGAGATTTTCTTGTAGCCATAAGCGCAAAAGTAAGTGTTCTGTTTAAATTTGACCTGGTTGCTGGGATTAAAGGGTCAGACACAGTACGTATTTTTCATGGGTTAAGAAACAGAAAGGAATAGAAGACACTGGCTGTGGAGACTGACGAGGAGTAAAGTGACATCCCCGCCAGTCCTCAATATCTTCTTGACAGACAGAATAAAATAAAATGCAGTGAAAGAAACATAATATATTCAGAAGAAGGAATGGCAAGTGACAACGTAAACAAAACCGTATCATTTCAAATGGAATGGCTGAACAGTGATGGTGTGTGTGTCTGTGTGTGTATCTGTGTGTGTGTGGGATGTGTGTGTCTATGTGTGTATGAAAGATAAGATCGTGCATATGTGTGCAACATATTCAGAATGAACAAGAGAGACAGGCTTAACAAACATGATGCATGTGATGTACAAAATTTATAAAATATTAATATGTTATTTAATCTTCAGCTGAGATGTTATGTTCCCCTACTCTCAACATACCGTCTGCCTCCTGCGCCTTTCTGTCATTCCCTGATCTAATCTCCCATTCTTATCAGATGGATGTTATAAATTCCTGCTTCTGGTGTTCCAACTTGTTTCAGTTTATCCACTTTCTACCAGGAAACATATGCTGGGTTCTGTCAACAGTTGGTGTCGTTCATATTGATGGAGATAAAAGTTCTGGCATCAAATCCAGGATTTCACCAGATTAATCTGTTGCACATATACTGTACAAAGGACCACAGCACACAGGAATTGTCAAACCAAATACGGAAGCACATCTAATTTTATCAACCATGCAGACTTCCCTATTTTTACATCTTCACGTCTATATTCTCTCTGTCACTGTCTTTCCATCTCGTTAATAAATCCTCCAATCGTTCTTCGTGTTCAATGTCTCAAACCTCCCTCCTTCAGTTTACATCTAATGCTCACTTTTGGAAGAGATGGCTTATAATTGAGTAATGTAACAAAAAGGACATGAGGGTGGCATTGGCCAGAGTTAATCGGAAGGGGAGCTGAGCACGGGAATATAGTGAAGCAGCAATGACAGGAGTTTCTGGAGATAATTCAGCAGCACATCAGAAATTAATCCCAAGTAAAAAGATAGATATTCAGCGAAAGACAAGGCAGCCGTGCATGATAACGAACTCAGGGACAGCATAAAAATAAAAGAAAGTGCGCACAATGTGGTGAAAATTATTCGGAATCTAGACGATTACGAAGCCTATAACTTCCAGCACGAATAACTAAGAACAGCAAATGGGAGAAGATGGTGAAATCTGATATTACGCTTGTTAATCATGTAATAGAACATTAAAATAGATTTTTAGACATATAACAAGGAAGACAGGGTGTAAAGAACAAACAAATGAATGTTGGAAAATTAAGCTTGAATAGTAATGGGAAGCAATGGAATGGCAGAGGAATTGAATACATTGCAACAATCTTCACGGTGAAAGACATCAGCAAAATGTCAGAACTTCAAGACAGTAAGAGAGAAGAGGTGAGTTTCGTGACCACGTAAGGAGCGGAGCTGGGGAAGATTAAGTTGGATCAATCAGCGAGACCTGTTTGATAACACCCCACAGTTATAAAGAGATGCCGAAGGTGATTGTGGAGGCATTGCTGGTGATTTTTCAGGAAGGTTTGGAGTGAGGGAGGCCTGGTAAATGTAAGGAGAGAGGACACAGAAGATTAGAAATTACAAATGATCAGGCAAGTTGAAACTGTTGTGTAGAAGGACTTAATGGATCCTTTCGTTTATGAATAGATGTGTGGAGTCTCGGAACAAGGAAGTTGTGAAGTATATTGGACGTGGTGTGATTAAGCTACAACAGAACAAGTGTTACATTTACATGCTATTGCGAACAGCAGAGTTGAAAGTACGGTTAAAATAAAGGAAATCATTTCGAAGCAGACAGGAGCATTCGTGACAAAGAGACTGTTTCTTGACCCTGTAGTGAGAATGCTGAGATAAGCTTGTCAGTAAATAGACTAAAATAAAATGTATAAAAAGCATAATAAAATCTGTTGCTGCGGATATAGCAATACATATGAAGCTGAAAAAGCACAGCTGGTCAGACAGCATCGTTGGAACAGGAAAGTCAACGTTTCAGGCTGAAATACTTCATCAGGATTGGGCCGGGGGAAGGGGAGCCGGGAAGTAAATAGAGGGAGGGGTGTGGAGCTGAGGGAAGCGTAGATGGGATGACGATAGGGGATGCAAGTAGGGGGATAATGTGATTGGTCAGTGGGAAGGGTGCAGCGGATAGGCGAAGAGGAAGATTGACTGCTGAGGTCAGGTCACGGGAAGGGGAACATGGAATAAGGCTGTGGGAGGAGAGATTTTAAATGCAGTGAAGTCAGTATTGAAAGCAGTGAACTGTAAGCTCTCAAGCAGAAAGATCATGTTGTGTTCCCTAGTTACTATTTGGCCTCACTCTGACAGTGGAGGAGGCTAAGGATGGACCTGTCGCTGGATGAGCAAGAGGGGTGGGTGGGTGTGAGCGAGTAATTGAAATGAATGGCAACTGGAATGTAGAGTTGGTTAAAGCGTGCAGAGAGCAGATGCTCCATCAATATGTCCCTGAATCTCCCTTTGGTCTCCATGATAGAGAGGAGACCACATCGGGAGTTGGAAACGTGCTTCGTGGGGCAGGATCAGGCTCTGTATGGAGCACCAGTGCTCTGAACACAACAACCAACCCGTTGCCTTCCATTTTAATTCGTCCTCCAACTCGTCCGGGGATATGCCCATCCTTGGCCTGTCCACTGTCAGAGAAACACCATCTGAGAGTTTACCTTTGGAACTGATAGCCCACTGACCTCAATATTGACAGGAGGAACATCAAAATCCCTCCACACGCAGCCTTATCTCATGTCCCTTCTCCTTGACCAGACCCACCTGTTCATCTTCTCACTCACATATCTGCTCCAACCTTCCCACTGACCAATCACAGTAACCTCGTACCTGCATGTATGCAGCACCATCATGCTTACACCTCGTCCTTCCATATCCCATCGCTCCATTTCTGGGCTCCCGTCTCCCTCGCCAGTCCTGACAAAGGGTCCAAGATCAAAATATTGCCTTTTTGCTCCTCTGATTCTGTCTGGTCTGCTGTGTTTATCCAGCTCCAAGTTTATTAACTCTGGCCTCTCGCACCTGTAGTACTTACTCTCTCCACGTTGTGGAACTATGTAGTCTACATGTAAGAAGAAATACATTTGGACATTTGAAATGATCGCTAACTCTTTCCTCATTTCTTAACAACCCAACACACCTTCCAAAAGAAGCAGCATTTCACTTGTAATCTTTCAATCCAGTCTCCTGTCATTGCTGCTCACAATTCAGTCTCCTTTAAATTGGGGAGACAAAACAGAGACTGCATTAAGGAACACTCCCACTCTGTCTGTAGGAAGAGCCCTGACTGTCTCATTGTTTCCCATTTCAATAACCTACCTTGCTCTAATGCTAACATTTCAGTCCTGGGCTACTGCAATGTTCCAATGAAGCACAACCCAGGCTCGAGTAACACCTCACATTTCACTTTGGTTCGTTACAGCCTGTAGGAGTTAGTATTCAATTCCATAACTTCACAGCATGACGCCTTTATGGCTGTTCTCAAATCTTCATACATTCCTTCTCTTGGTCTCCCAATGAACTTGCCCTGTTTGTCAATCGTTTGTCTTGCACTCAATTAAGGAACCCAATTCCCCCCTTTACAATCTAATGTATACTCATTTCCATAACTATCTTAAAACAAAGACAGTTGTGGTCACTGGACCCAAAATGCTCTCCGATTGACACTTCAGTCACTGGGCCGACCTCTTTTTCTGAGGGGAGGTCTTGTGCTGCATCCGCCTGAGTCGCACAGAGCCCACTACATCTTGATTTAGGAAACTTTCTTAGTCATGTTTGACAAATTCCACCACGTATGGTCCTTTTACACTCTGGGTGACCCAGTAAATCCATGGGAAGTTAAAATTTCCATCCAATACTACTCTATTATTTTTATAGGAACCTGCAATCTCACTGCGCATTTTCTCCTCTCGTACCCGCTAGCTATTTGGGGGTCTATAACACCATCCCAGCAGACTGACAATTTCCTTTTTGTTTCTAACTTATAAAAATATGGCCTCATTTGAGGACCGCTTAACAATATTGTCTGTCAGCACTGTTTTTACATTCTCCCTAATCAAAAGGACACCCCCACCTCCTCACTTACTTGTCCTTCTGTCACGACTGTAGCTTCTGTATCCTGGAACACTGCGCTGCCAGTCCTGCCCTTCTCTCAGCCATGTTTCTGTTATGGCTATAATATCCTAGTCCCCAGAGCTAATCCATGGTCTGAACTTGTCTGCCTTACCAGTCAGGCCTCGTGCATTGAAATTAATGTCCTTTAAACCAGTAGTCTTTTCCCTCCCGAAACTGTGCCCTGGATAGGAAACTTTCTCTCGATGGCTGATATATTTTCCCCTGATTAGTTGATGGGCCCTCTCTTATTCAGAGTCTCAACTCCCTGCCAAAATAGTTTAAATCCTGCTAGGTAACACCAGCAAATCTCTTTCCAGTGATACTGTGCACCTCTGCTTCCAGTGCAAACCACCCACCTGGTACAGGTCACCTCTACCCCAGAAGAGATCCCAATGACCTAAGAACTGGAAACCCTGCCCCCTATACCAGATCCTCAGCCACACATCCATCTGGCCGATATTTCTTTTTCTATCCTCACTGGCGTGTGGACTGGGAGTAATCTGGAGATCATTAACGTCAATATCCTTTTTTTTTTAACTTCTTACCTAACTCCCTGTACTCATTTCACAGGGGCCTATCCCTTTGTCTACCTCTGTCATGAGGACCTATGTGCACAAATACCTCTGGCTATTCACCCTCCCCTTCAGAATATTCAGTAACCACGCAGCGACATCCTTGACCCTGGTACCCGGGAGGCAGCACACCATCCTGGGGTCACTTCTGCAGCCACACAGTCTCCTGTCTGTCCCCCTCACAACTGAGTCACCTATCAGTATTGCGATCATTAGAGATGATCGAGCAAACAGAGACAAGGAGGAACTCCCTGCAATTGGGTGCATATTAGGAAAGTGAAGTATTTTAAAGTGATGTAGTGAAAACGCAGGGCCAGTGTGTTCCTTGAAGAGTGAATAGTAAGGGCAGCAAGTCCAGGGAATACTGATCAAGTGATATCGTGAGTCCGATAAGGAAAGTACAGTGCAATAAAATCAGGTGAAGACCTTCACAAGTATAGAGAGTGCAAGGGGATTGTGAAAAATGAGGGACAAACAATAGTCATGAAATATATTTGGCAGATATGATTGTGGAAAAGCGACAGGTACTTTATCAGCATCGTGAGAGTAAGAGGATTCCCAGTGAAAGAGGGAGGCCTGTGAGAAACCAAAGGGACAATCTGTGCATTGAGCCAGAACAAGTAGGTGATGTCTTCAATGAATACTTCTCATCTGTATTCACACAGGAAAAAGACATTGTAGATGGGGATTTCAGTTGGTATTGTGAGGTTCGAGAATATGTTAAGATCAATAACGAGGAGGTATTAAATAGTTTCACAGGCATAAAGGTGGAGAAATCCCCAGGACCCAATGAAATGTATCCCAGGATGCTAAGATAAGGGAGGAGACTTCTGGGGCCCTGGTCGATATATTTAATACTTTGCTGGACACAGGTGAAGTGCCGAATGACTGGAGGATCGCTAATGTGGTTCCTTTATTCAAGAAGAGCAGCAGGGATAGGCCTGGTAATTACAGAGCAGGTAGTCTGACAGCAGTGGGAACAATTGGGAACAATTCTGAGGGACAGGTTTGATCAATAACTGGAAAGGCAGGGACCGATTCGTGATAGTCAGCATGGATTTGGAAGAGGAAGATAATGTCTGATTAAATCAGCTGAGATTTCTTTGAAATTATGATTGAAGATATTGATGAGGCCCCTGCAGATGATGTGTGTTCCATGGAATTCATTAAGGCCTCTGACAAGGATCCACGTGGAAGGCTGGACCAAAAGAGAAGAGCCCATGGCATCAAAGGCAAGTTGCCAAATTAGATCCAAAATTGGTGGAGGGTTGGTTTTGTGATTGAAAGCCTTTGCCCAGCGGGTGTACCACAGGGATCTGTGCAGGAACCATTGCTGTTCCTTATGGGCATTATTCACTCGGATGTGAAAGCAGAAGGTATCATTAGTAGGTTTGCAGATGACATGAAAGGTGAGGCCGTTGTCCACAGTGAGGGGAATGGTCTCAGGCTGCAGTCTGAAGGTTGAGGCTGCGATAGCATTTAAAGAGAGTCATTTCAATCGATGAGCCAGACACGAGCACAACAGGCAATGAGGGAAAACTGATCAATTAAGCTGCATTTACTTTAATGTAAAAGGCCTAACAGGTTATACAGATGAACGCACAGCATGGATGGGAGCATGGGACAGGGATATCACTGGAATTACAGAAACACAGCTGAGGGAGGGGCAGGACAGGTAGCTCAATGCTCCCGGGACAGATGCTACAGGAAGGATTGAAGGGGAGGCAAGACAACAAGGGGATCGGTGTTTTTGATCAGTGCAAACATCACTGCAGCACTGAGAGAGGACATTCCCGGGGATCGCCCAGTGAAGCTGTATTCGTAGAATGAAGAAATACGGCTGGATGATCAGTTTGATATGACGGTACTACAGGTCCGCAGTAGTCAGCGGGAAATTGAGCAGCAAATATGTCGGAGATCTCGGATATCTGTAAGAATGATAGGGTTGTAATGGTCGGGAATTTAACTTTCTAAACCTAGACTGGGACTGCCATAATGTTCGCAGCTTGGATGGAAGGGATTTGTTCAGTGTGTTCAAGAAAACTGTCTCAGTCAGTGTGTAACTGGTCCGACTGGAGAACGGGATGAAACAACACCTCCCTTCGGAAACAAGGTAGAGAAAGGGGCTAAAGTGTTTGTGGGGGAACACTTTGGCAAAGTCACCACAATTCTATTAGTTTGAAAATAGCGATGGAAAAGGACAGGACTGGTCCACAAGTTAAAGATCGAAACTGGCCTTGCCCCAGTCCAGAAGGTATTAGGTAAAACTGTCAAAAAGTTGATTCGTGGAGGCAATTTGCAAGTAAAGGGACGTCGGGCAAGTGGGATTCTTTTAAAAGAGAGATTAATTAAGATTTCAGGGGCAGCATATTCCTGTTGCTGTGAAGGACAATGCTGACGCAAGTGGGAAACACTGGATGCTCTCTGCTCTATGCATGTTGAGTGATCTTACCTCACTGCAGGATTTATTGAAAGCTCCAGATCTCCCTGCTCTTTGTCTCTCTGGCTGACTAACCACTTTCAATGTGGTGATGGATGAGACACCCGGCAGCTGGGAAATCTATTGAGTCAGGAACATCCTGAGTACCTACAGGAGACAGAGAAACAGACAGAATGGGAGCTTAGACTGATGCAGTGAGGGTTACGCATGGAGAATAGTACTGTTTCCCACAGAGATCTGGAAAACCCCAGTGTCCATCCCTGGCCTGTGCTGCTGCGTCTCTCTGGAGTGCAGAATTCTGCGGGCTCAGGATCTGGAGTAGCTGCAAGAGTGAGAGACGCTGACAGTGGCAGCATTAGACCCACACTGTAAGAGATAACACATGGAGAGAGACTGAGTGATATCACCAGAGTGCTGGAAGGTATCAGGATCAAACAATCATGAAGGAAAACAGGTTTAGCTTCATGATACACTGGTATCAGTGTTCAGGGATAAATAGCCTGTGAGCAGACAAAGTAACGGCCTAGTGATGTTGTTGCTAGAGCATGTATCCCAAACCTCAGCTAAAGTCCAGGAGAGGCAGGTTTGAACCACATCATCTGAAATGGTGGAATTTGAAATAAATTAGTTTAAAAATAGTAATTGAAAATCTATCAATCCAAACACTGATGTACAATAAATCCAAACACTTGCCATTCAGAGAAGGACATCTGCCCATCCTCACGTGGTCTGCACGACATACCCACAGCAAAGTGTTTGCTTCCGAATTACCCTCTGAAATGGCCGAGCAAGTTATTCAGCGTAAGGGCAGCTAGGGCTGGGCAAGAAAGGCTGGTCAGCCAGAGATACCCGCATCCAATACCTGTTTTTTTTTAAATCAATTAGGATGGTCCCAGTGGAACTGAGCTGGGACCAGTATCTTGGCCAATCATGTCGGTAGGTTTATTGACAGAGCTTTAAACTGACAGACGGTTCAGGTGAAAGGAGGTTTCCAAATCCAAATAGAAAAGATGACGCATGTGAACAGCACGGATTGTAGCTGAAGACAAGCAGAAAGGAACAGGAAGGCACACATTTTAATTTTACTGTACATTAGTGAATCGATTTGTGACAGGAAATTTTGGGAAAGAGTAATTATTTTTTTTTGGAATGGACAAAGTCTCTGCAACAAGGTAGACTAATTTGTGACACAGAGATACAAGAGATTTAGGCACCAGGGAGACGTGGTTACCGGGCGAACAAAATTTGGAACATAAATATTCAATGTTTCACAACCATGAGGAAATTCAGTCAAAATGGGCAACACTAACAATAATGGATAACAAAGCCATTACAGAGAAAGCATTTGGCCGCAGATCATGAAGTAGATCAGTCTGCATGTAAATTCTGGCTACTACTTTCCAAGGACACAAGCAGCAGAACAGTTTCAGCCACCGAACAGCATTTCATTGCTCATCACTGCATTAAAGAGGAACTCATTGGAATTTTCAATAAAGGCATTGTGATAATTTAGTGAAACTGCAATATTCATATAATCTTGATAATCATACTAACAAGAGTGATATTCGGAGAGGAGATTATAGAATTTCTTCAGTGCTTCTTTGAATAACACATTGTGCAACTAGTTCCTCACTGGCTAGGAATGTAAATATCTCAGAGCGACCGTTGTATCATGAAACTTAGTGAGTAATGTCACCTGGGGAGATCCCCTGGGAAATTGAGTAAAGTGTTGTTTGAAGAAATATAAAGTTTTAAACTGAATCACAGAAAGGACAAGTCACATCTAGAAACAAAAACAGCCACTGACATGAGTTTGGGAGGAGAACTGACCAAGGTAAACAGGCTAAACAGACTGAAACGTGTGTCTGTAAATGGATAACGGAAAAAAAACATTTGAAGGAATAGTGTAAAACACTGAACAAAAGAACGTTCCATTGAAACAGACAAAACCTCAGCAAGAAATTCCCACCCATCCCTCACTCAGAACAAAATGGATCATGTCATATTATCAGGCTTAGACGATTACCACAAATTACTTAAATCCTGAAATGAGAGAGTTTAAGCAGTAAGTGTTAAAGGAATTGCAAAGGGTCTGCTATCAGCGGGGAGGGCAATGGAAAGAGGAATCACTGTCAGGGTTTAATGACATGATATGAACAGGGAGAGGTGAAGGTGCTGGAGGTGGTGAGAGTGTTACAGAGAGTGGTCCGGGCCTGAACGGTGTTACAAAGCCAGTCTGAATGGCTGCAGCTGGATGGGTTTGCAGAGGTAGGGAAGGACAGATGTATTTTTATTTATTAATTCATGCGATGAGGGTGTTACTGATTGGACCGGCATTCTTTGCCCCACTGGTATTTATCCAGAGTATAGCACAGAGTCAGCCATATTGCTGTGGGTCTGGATTCACATGTTGGCAAGACCATGTCAGAATGTCGGATGTTCTTCCCTAAATGAGCTAAGTGAACCTGATGAGTTCTTCCGACTGATCAACAACGCTTTTATGGAGGCCACAACAGTGTCTTGTATTAAGGTAACCATCCGAAACACCAGCTTCACCAGCCTGTCTAACTGTGTCGCCACTTTCAACGAACTGTGTAACTGCATCCCTGGGTCACTGACTGGCAACATTACTCAGGGCCCGAACATTAACTGTACAAGTCCCACCCTGGTTTGTTTCACCAAAATGGAACACTTCACATTTATCTAAATAAACTCCATGTGCTATTCTTCAGCCCACAATCCCAGCAGTACTGTCCATCTTGTTGTTTCATAGATAACCTTCTTCACTGTCCACTCTGCCACCAATTTCAGTGTTCCCCCAAAAAACTTACTTACCAGGAAACCAATATTCCCATCCAAACCATTTATCCAAATGACAAACAACAGGGGACCCACTCCACTGCTGGTCACATGCCTCCAGTCAGGAAAACATTATGTCTGCCATCACCCTCTGTCTCTTACCATCAATCCAATTTTGCATCCAGTTCCCTCGCTCCTCCTGAATGCCGTATCCTTTGACATTGATCTGGGCTTTTTACCCAGTTTACCACGTGGAACTTAGAACACAGAACAGTACAGTACAACACCCTTCGGCTATGATGCCATGCCAACCATTTATCAGTCTGTAAGATCGAACTAACCTACATACCCTTCATTTTACTGCCATCCATGTGCCTTTCCAAGAGTCTATTAAATGTTCCTCTTGTATCTGACTCTCCTACCACCGCTGGTAGTGCATTCCAACCATGCAACACTCTTTGTGTAAAGAATCTATCTCTGAAAATTCTCCTTACCCATCCACCTTAAAATTATTTATGCCCACATACAAGAGCCATTTATGCCATGGTGTGAAAAAGTCTCTCACTATTCACTCTATCTGTGTCTCACGTCATCTTTCTCACTTCTACCAAGTCGCCCCTCACCCTTCTTCACTTCAATGACAAAAGACTTACCTCCCTCAACCTTTCTTCATAAGACATGCTCTCCAGCACAGGCAGCATTCTGGTAATTCTCCAATTTACCCTCCCTAAAGCGTCGACTGCATTCCTGTAATGAGGGGACTAGACCTGAACACAATATTCCATGTGAAGTCTAACCATGGCTCTATCGAGCTGCAGCATAACCTCACAGCTTGAAAACCCAATCCCACAGCAATTGAAAGCCAACACAACATATTCCTTCATAAAAACCCTATCAGCTTGGGTGGCAACTTTGAGAGACCCAAGATCTCTTTGTTCCACAACACTACCAAGTATTCTGCCTTTAACACTGCAGTCTGCATTCACGTTCGACCTTCCAAAATGAATCATTTCAGACTTTTCCAGATTGAACTCCATCTGCCAATTCTTAGCCCAGCTCCTCATCCTATCAATATCCTGCTTTAATCGACAACCGACCTCCACACTATCCACCGCTCCAGCAACCTCCATCTCATTGGCAAAATTACTAATCCATTCTTCCACAACCACATCCAAGTCCGTTTATAAATAAATCACAAAGAGCAGAGTTCCTGCAACCGATCCCTGCAGAACACCACTGGTCACCAAGCTCCATGCTGTATGCTTCCCATTTATCATCACACTCTGTCTTCTATGGGCCAGGAAATCTATATCCAGACAGACAGGTTTCCCTGTATCCCATGACTCTGTATTTTTTGAATGAGCCATAAAGGTGTTTTGTCACACTCTCGAATGATCCAATAAGATTTGTGAGGGAGAGACCTGTCCCTTACAAAGCCATGCTGACTATCTCTAATCAAACTATGTTTTTTCTACGGAGTCATGAATCCACTCTCTCAGAGTCCTCTCCAATAATCTGCACACCACAGACATAAGAAAGCGAGGTCTGTAATTCCCAGGATTGTCCGTATTCCCTTTCTTGAACAAGGGAGTAACATTTGCCACCCTCAAATCATCTGGTAAGACTTCGGTGGACAGTGTGGATGCAAAGGTCATTTCCAAAGGTGCAGCGATCCATTCCCTCGCTTCGTGCAGTAACTTTGGGCACATCCCGTCTGGTCCAATAGACTTATCTATCTTTATGTTTTATACAATTCTCAGCACATCCTCCTTCTTAACGTCAACCTGTTCACATATATCAGTCCTTTTCACGCTGTCCTCACAAATAACAAGGTCCCTCTCAGTAGTGAATGCCGAAGCACAGTATGCATGAAGGACCTCCCCTACCACCTATGACTCCAGGCACAAGTTCCCTCCACTATCCCTAATCGGCCGTACCCTAACTCTGACCATTCTCTTGTTCCTCACATAAGTGGAGTATACCTTACGGTTTTTCTTAATCCTTCCCAACAAAGCTTTTTCATGTCCAGCTGTCCGAAGTCCATTCTTCAGTTCCTTCCTGGCTACCTTCAGTGAAGACCCAGAATGTGGAAACAGGCCATTTGGCCCAACAACTCCATCGGTGAGGGAATACGTTTGGGCGGGATGCTCATCAGAGAGTCCATATGGACCCTCTGAATAACATCCCTCCCAAAACTATTCCCCCACCTATTACTCTCCATTTATCCTAACTAACGTGTCAATCCTGCACATCCCTGAACACTGTGGGTAATTTACAATTTGCAAGGTGTGTGAAGGTTTGAAGCCCAGGTTGAGATTTAGGATGTAAGTTTGCTCGCTGAGCAGTAGGTTTGATATCCAGACATTTCGTTACCTGGCTAGGTAACATCATCAGTGGCGACCTCCAAGTGAAGCGAAGCTGTTGTCTCCTGCTTTCTATTTATATCTTTCTCCTGGATCGGGTTCCTGGAGTTTGTGGTGATGTCATTTCCTGTTCGTTTTCTGAGGGGTTGATCGATGGCAGCTGGATCTATGTGTTTGTTTATGGCGTTGTGGTTGGAGTGCCAGGCCTCCAGGAATTCTCTGGCATGCCTTTGCTTAGCCTGTCGCAGGATAGATGTGTTTTCCCAGTCGTAATGGTGGCTTTTTTCATCCTTGGCTAACTTTCTTCCTGTTTGTCCGATGTAGTGTTTGTCTCAGTGAGGACCACTACAGCAGAGGAGAAAGCAGGACCCTCACAAGATGGTGGGATTGAAGCTTTGAATGTATCTGCTCCTTGCCCAGCATTGCATCTATGTCCTATATCTGTCAGCCATGTTTCTGTTATGGCTGGAATGTCCTTGTCCCCAGTGCCAAACCATGCTCGGAGCTCATCTGCCTTACCAGTCAGGCCTCATGCATTGCCAGTCAGCCATCCTCCCCCCATCCTATCACCAACGAAGGGATACTGATGTCCTTCTGGTTCAAGTCCAACCCGCCCCCCGCCCCTTTGACAGGTCACCTCTACCCCAGAGGAGATCTCAAAGAACTGAAAACCCTGCCCCCGACATCTGCTCCTCAGTCACACATCCATCTGGCCTATCTTTTTATTTCTATCCTCACTGGCACGTGGCACTGGGAGTAATCTGGAGATCACTACCCTTGAGGTCCTGCTTTTCAACTTCTTACCTAATGCCCGATACGCATTTCACAGGACCCCATCCCTTTGTCTACCTCTCTCATGTGGACCGATGTGCACAATGACGTCTGGCTGTTCACCCTCCCCTTCAGAATGTTCCGTAACCGCTCAAAGACATCCTCGACCCTCGCATCTGAAAGGCAGCACACCATCTGGGGTCACTGCTGCAGCCACACAGTCTCCTGTCTGCCCCACTCACAAGTGAGTCTCCTATAATGAGACAGGATGTGGCAAACAGAGACTGGGCTGAACTACCTGCAGTTAGGGCTATATTTGGAAAGTGGAGCATGTGAAAGTGATACAGTGAGAATCCATGGCCAGTATGTTAGTAAAGTGGGAATGACAAAGGCAGCAAGTCCAGTGAATACTGATCAAGTGATATCGTGATTTTGATAGACAAAATGCAGTTCAATAAAAGCAGGTGAAGCTCTTCACGAGTATAGAAAGGGTAAGGGGTCCTTAAAAATGAGGGGCAGGGCAAGCAATGGCCATGAAATATACTTGACAGACAGTATTAAGGAAAAGTTACAAGATATTTTATAACTACAGTCAGAGTCAGAGGATTCCCAGCTAAAGAGTGCAACCTGTTACAAACGAAAGGGATAATCTGGGCATGGAGCCAGAGGGGGTAGGTGAAGCCTTAAATGAATACTTCCCATCTATATTCAGATAGGAGAAAGACATTGTAGTCGCGGATTTCTGTTGAGATGGTGAGGTTCGGGAATATGTTAAGATCAATAAGGAGGAGGTATTAAATATTTTCACAGGCATAAAGTTGGAGAACATCCCAGTGCCCAATGAAATGTATCCCCGGCTGCTATGGGAGGTAAAAAAAAGGAGATTGCTGGGGCCCTGGTGGACATATTTAATACTTTGCTGTCCACAGGTGAAGTGCCGAATGACTGGAGGATCACTAATGTGGTACCTTTGTTCAAGAAGGGAAGCAGGGATAGGTCAGGTAATTACAGAGCAGGTACTCTGACATCAGTGGAAGGGACATTATTGGAAACAATTCTGAGCGACAGGATGAATCAATAAATGGAAAGGCAGGAAACAATTAGGGATAGTCAGCACGGATTTGGTACAGGAAGATCCCGTCTGATGAATTCAGTTGAGTTTTCTTTGAAATCATGATGAGGGCTGTGCAGATGATGTGGGTTCCTTGGAGTTCACAATGGCCTTTGATAAGGTCGCACATGGAAGGCTGGTCCAACACACCAGTGGCATCCAAGGCAAGTTGCCAATTTGGATCCACAAATGTTGGAGGGTTGTTTTTGTATTTGAAATTCTTTCACCAGTGGGTTTACCACACGGATCTGTGCAGGAACCATTGCTATTTGTTTGTACATTAATACCTTGGATGTGAAAGCAGAAGGAATCATTATTAGAAAGAAAGTGAAACAGATAACAAGAGATCGGGAGCACAAGTTTATCCAGTGGGGTTGTTCATGAGTATTTTAACCAAACATTTCACACAATGATCTGATCAGTATTTCAAACAGTCACTCGGAATTGGAACAGCAGAAAACTTCTCCAATGAAACGAACCTTTCATCCTTCCACCAATTTCTGCTGTGTGTGACTCATACAACGATTCATCATCCAGCGTGATCACTGACTTGCCAACTGTATAAGGTCCACCAACTTTCTTCAGCAATCACAGCTTCTGTACACAGCCACCTGTACTGTGCCCAGTGTTATTTGTTGCACCCAGGCCACAGCACATTTCTTCTTCCTGAGTTTATGAGCCTTGTTCTTGATCTGTCTGATCTGTTTAATAAACGTCTCCTATCACTTCAGCCCATCTCCTCACAATTCTAAACTTATGAATAAAATAGGGCGTCAGACCAAATGTTAAACAAAGTGGAAGTATGCCACTCAGCCCATCGAGTCTGCCCCACCATTCAAATAACTCATGGTTGATCTGATAATCTTCAACTCGATTCTGCTCACTTACCTCGACAAAGTTTCATCATCTTTCTGATTAACTATCTGGCACAGTTTGAAAATACCCAACAACTCAACCTCAGCAGTGGGTGCCGCAAAAATGCCACAGACATTCTGACCCCGAGCAAAGAAATTACTCATCATTTCTGAATTAAATAGGCAATATCTAATTCTGTGTTCATGTCGATTGGTGCTCTCCTCACACCTGCTTGTATCTACCCTGTCAAGATCCATGAATTTTGAACGTTTATAAATGTTATTATGTGATTATAGAGCTCCCCTCCACCTCTTTTGTTTCAAGGATAATATTCCCAGCCGAACCAATCATTCCACGAAGCTCCAATTTATACAGAGTTAGCAACACATTTGTAGATCTCTGCTGTCCGTTACAGCGTCCTTACATATTATTAAGACAGGTGGAGAAATTTCGGCGAGGAAACGGGTTGAAATTTCAGGCGCAGATGGGAATTGAAACTTGAAATCAGAAAGCGATTGGAATCGGATTGATCCACAGAAGGACCAAATACAGCGAAGGTGACTCTGACAAATGAGAATCTAATCATATTCGATTGAAATTCAATGGCTTCATTGTAACTGAATTACTCCGTGTGATCGTCCTGGGAGCTAGTATTTCGGAGAAATGGAACCTGACCGCCCATATAAAGAAGTTGACTACAAAAACATGTCCGTCGGTCGACTTTGTTTGATTATTAACTCAGCTCTTGTCTCCGTGAAGCCTACATCGTCCGCAACGCACAAATTAGATGTTTAACAGAACCCTCTCCATTTGCCTAGGTGGGTGCAGCTTTAATACCACTGAAGGAACTGGGCACCCTCCACGACAATGCAGTCACTTAACTGTACATTCTTCAATACCTGAATATTTATTCCCTTAACTGCTAAGGTACAATTGCAGCAGAGTGCACCACCTAGAAGATTCACTGGAGTAACTCATCCAGGTTTTGTTGACAGAACCTTCAATGTACAAAAACTTTACTGACTATAATACAAGGTTGAAGATGCACTGAAACGTCACCGTTTGCAAATTACCCTCTAAGGAACCTACCAGCATGACTTGGAGAGGAACCCGTGGTAAATTCAATGAGTGGTGAAGCGGTCTTGATGGGCAAGGAGTTATACTTCAGCCCTCCCTCTTTTATCATACAATGTTTTTAAAATTGACTATTGCATTGACCAGACTTGTACACATTCCTTTAGTTGTTTCCTAAACTTGCGCTTGCTAAAGATCGAATATCATCCTCAGCCCGTGGTCAACAATAGAAAATAGCCAAAAACCCTTTCGAACAACTGATCTCCCTGTCCAACAATCTTCAGAGATCTGTGAATGTCCACTCCAAGATCTCTTTGTTCCAGTACACCACTCAGAATCCTCACTGTTATTGTTTCAACTCCCCAAATTCATTACCACTCATCGGTCTGGATTCAATTACATTCTCCATTTTCCCTTTCTACCTGATTGTTACATCCCTGTGGTCCCTGAAATTATTCATCATTGTCAACTATACAACCAATTGTTATATCTTCTGTAAACTTCTTAACCATGACTCCTACAACTAAGTTTGAATTATCGATCTTCATCAGGAAACAGTGGTACTCCACTAGAAACAGGCATCCAAACATGGTTCATTTTTAGATGAGATGAATACCTGAAAATAACAGCAGAACCGGACCCTTGCTGTCATTTGTAAACCTGATGGTGACTCTGCAGGTTGGTCTCCTGACTGATTCCTTCTCACATGTGGGAGTGGTGAATGACCTGTCCAAGTTGTGACTGAGCAAGTGAGTTTACACTTCAGTGGGTAATTGAATCCCTTCCTGCAGACCCCGCCCCGATGGACCTGACTTCATTGCGGCGTGGGTATCCTTGTGTCTGTTTAGTTTAGATAAGCAGTTGAATTTGAGTCCACGCTGAGACGACTCCCAATTATCCCCGTCATCCATGTATCTTTTTTTATCCTTCCTTATTCTCCCACGGAGTGTGGCTATCATAGTCTGAACAGCACTTGCTGTTCATCCTTAACTCTTCTTGACCTGAGTCAGTGGGAATTTATGGGTGAAGCGTACTATTGTGCGGCTCGTTAAGGACGGCAGATTTCCCTTTTGAAGGGAAATGAATGAATGGGTTTTCAGCAAATTAAAACTTTTTGTCACTCTTCCTCTGAGCGGGTTTATATTCCAGATTTTATTCATCAAATCTAATTACTACCAGCTGCCAGGCTCCATTCTCCATTTCTGTCCCAAATATCTCCATTACATTTGCAGATGACACGAAGATTGGTGGAGTAGCAGAAATCATAGGGGAGTGTCAAAGAATGAGGGAGAATATAAATAGACAGGAGAGTTGAGCGGAGAATTGGCAGATGGAGTTGAATCCAGGCAAATGTGAAGTAATGCATTTTGGGAAGTCTAATTCTAGAGCCAAGTGTACTGTAAACGGAACAGTCTTGGGTAAAGTTGATGAGCAGAGCGATCTGGGAGTTCAGATCCTTTGTACCCTGAATGTAGCTGCACAGGTGGATTGAGTGGACAAAAAGGCATATGGAGTGCTTGTCTTCACCGGACGGGGCATTGAGTATAAGAGCTGGCATGCTAAAATTGTACAAGATTTTGGTTCAACCGCATTTAGAATGCTGTGTACTGTTCTGGTCGCCAAATTACCAAAACGGTGTGCACGGTTATGTAAGAGTGCAGAGAAAGTTTATGCGGATGTTGCCTGGTATGGAAGGTGCTAGCTCTGAAGAGAGGTTGAGTAGGTAATGTCTGTTTTTATTAACGAAAACGAGATTGAGTGGGACCTGATTGACGTCTACAAAATCATGAAGGGTATAGCCAGGGTGGATAGAGATAAGCTTTTTCCCAAGGTGAGGTATTCAATAATGAGATGCCACACGTTCAAGATGAGAAGTGAAAAGTTTACGAGAGTTCGACGTTGGAAGTATTTTACACAGAGGGTGGTAGGTACTTGGATAGTGTTGCCAGCAGAGGTAGTAGAGGCAAGCACGGTAGATTCATTTCAGGTGTGTCTGGACAGATGCATGAGTAGATGGGGTGCAGAAGGATACAGTTTGTTTTGAATTTAGTGATAGGTTTCGACAGTGGATCAGCTCAGGCTTCGACGAGCAAAGGGTCTGTTCTTGGCCTGTAAATTTTCTGTGTTCTCTGTTCCTCTGTGATCACTACACGACCAACCGCATGCTACATTGCTCCATCTCAGAGAATGACATTGTCAATTCCAATTATCACAGAGGGAATGAGAATATGACATATGGCTGTGTCGGAATGAAAGTGATGTACGCTGGATTGGAGTGTTTACTGGGAGCAAAAGGCTGATTTGGAGACGATGTGATCAAAAACAGCTCTTACTGTCAAAGTAACAAAACAGTGCATTGTTAAGGAAAATTTCAAAGAATGCTTTCAATTTATCGACCTCTCACTTAAGACTCCAGCAGGCTTCAGCGGAGCCAATTTGCAGTGCGGGTTAATGCTGCTGTTGTTTCTTAATAATCTAATAAACGGAGACAAATATGCCCTTCCTCCCCCCGTTTGACCAGGAACACTCCCAGCTTTGGCATTTCATGCGTCTCTGTTCCATCATATAAGAACCATGTCCACACTTTCAAACCAATCATTCCATTTCGATACCGTGGTTGTGAGATCATTTCTCATGTTGCAGCTTTTACAACAAGGACCATAGATTATTGGAACATCAGGCTCAGCAAAAGGACACAGGGTAGCAGTGAGGAAAAGAAAATTTATTTGAAAGTACCTCTTTCTGTGGACTTCTACATCATTTATTGTACTTGCTCATTTGGCTCTATCTTGTCTATTGTGTGCAGTTCTGCAATTCGAATGATACCACGGATATGATAGCACTGGAAATGATGCAGGACAGATTTACCAGGATATTTAGTTATGAAGAAAAATTGGATAGTCTGGAGATGTTTTTCTTACAGCAGAAGAAATTGAGAGGATACATGTTTGAGATGTACAAAATAATCAGGAATATGGATGGTGTAGACTGAAATAAACGTTTCTCTTTGATGGTGAGATCGATCACGGGGGGAGGGGAGGGTGGCATAGACTTAAGGATAGAAGAGGAAAGATTTGAGTGAACGTGCAGACAAATGTTTTGAATCAGCGGCTGGTTGAAATCTGGAAATCAGTGCATGCAAACGTTGGAGAGGCAGAAATCCTGAAAACTTTCAGAAGTATTCAGATGTGAAATTTGTGATGCCAAGACAGACGAGGCTTTCGGCCAAGTGATTTAAAAAAGTGTTCGGATAGTTAAGCGAATGTTCATTTCCAGTAATACGAAATAGGTTTCTTTTGACATAAAACTCCTGGATAGTACCACCGCTGTGTGAGATCAGGTTCAATTCTCTTCCAGGATGAATGCTTGCATATTAAGAGGGCTCAGTTAGTAGAACTGCACCTTTCCACGCCAGAAACCCGCCTTCGATTCCAGGCATGTGTGACTGACTGTGTGGAATTTGCACTCTCATGCTCTCTCTCTCCCTTGTGGGTTTTCTCTGGCTTCTCCGATTCCTTCCCACAGTGCAAAGGTGTGCAATTCAGGTCAATGGCAAACCAAATGTGAATGGACTGTAAGTGTTGTAAATCAGAGACAAAAGTCAGAATTGTAGCTCGGGGAGAACAGAATGACCATTTCGGGTCAACAGACCCTTCCTCGGACCTGTTTTTAATTCGCAATGTTAACACTGATTTCTCTCCACTGATGCTGCCTGACTCGCTGAGCTTTTGGAGTAATTTCTATTTTTGTAGGTGGATCATAAATGCGGGTTGAGAAAGATAGAGTGGGTGTGTGTGTGAATCTCTTCCACGGCTCAGTACATACTCATTTGGCCAAATGGTTTCTGTCTGCACTGTATCTAATTCCATTAACTCTAAATCTATACGTTTTTGTCCTTTTTTTAAGTCTTTGGTTTTCACATCTCTCCTGTCATGTGAATTGCAGAGCAGGACAATCGACGTTTCGGGCATAAGCCACCACCAAACCGTTACCACCTGACGCCTTGAAGATGAACGCCTCATATTTTGCCTTGGGACCCTGCAACCACACGGGATAAATGTGGATTTCAACGGCTTCCTCATTTCCCCTCCCCCAACATTATCACAGTCTGAAGCATCCAACTCAGCACCACCCTCCGGACCCATTCATCTCTCCCCCTCTGACTTATCACCTTCTCTCCGCCTCCATCCACCATTCGCTTTCCCAGCTACCTTGCACCCAACCCCAACCCCCTCCCATTTATCTCTCAGTCCCTACCCATAAGACTGATTCCTGGTGAAAGACTTAAGTCAGAAACATCGATTCTCCCGCTCCTCGGATGCTGCCTAACCTGCTGTACTTTTCCAGCACGACAGTATCGCCATGGCGAAGATAGACGAGCTCAGCTCACGCTCTTTATCCTAGAGCGGAGAAGGCAGAGTGAGGAAGTGATTAACGTGCACATTAAGGGGATAGATATGTGTGATAGGAATAAACTTGTTATGGGAAGAGTTAACAACCAGGGATCTCCGTTAAACACAAGGGAGAGGAGGTTCAGACGAGATATAGGAAGAACGTTTTCACTCTGAGAGTGTTGTTTGTTTGGAATTCACGTTTTGAACGTGTGGTAAACCTATGAGTCATCAAAATATTTCAGGAGTATTTAGCCGAAATCTTGAGAAGCTAGAGCACACATGAATAAAGACCAGGTACTGGAAAGTGGGGTGAAGATAAACAGATGACTGATGAAAGATCCAAACACTGTACAGAAAATACAGAGCATGATAGCATGTGAATGCTAAAGGCATGAAAACTACAGGCGATCTGTTACAGAGGGTCTGTGGAATGCTACACTTGTCGAGAGGTTGCTGGACAGGATGGGGCCAGCGTGGCAGGTTGGGATAAGAATAGTGGAATGGTCCGACACAAGTTAGCAGTCAGACTGGGCTGAAAGGTTACTATGGCAGGCTGAGATAATAGCAATTAGAAAAGTCAGACTCGTCTACTAAATATCATCATGGCAGATTGGGACAAGTCGTGGCAATAAGTACTTAGGACATGACTTTAAATAATAAATTGATAGTCGTGTCCGCCTGTTTGAGACGCTTGTAGCAAGATACGACATTAAATATCTAATCAGTGGTTAGTAGAGTCAGCTTGGGACAGGAAACATTGTGATAAATGGGGTAGCTAAATATCTAATCATGACAGGTTAGTCTGGTATGGACGTTCATTGTAGCACAGGTGGCAGTAGAATACCAAATACTGACAGTAGAATAATATTAAATAGAATTCGGAATAACATGTAGTGACAGAAGTAGAACGACAATGGGAACTAGAGTGAGGTAATTCTGACTTACACAGTTGGGCATTCTGATAAACTGACAAACATGACTAAAGAAAAGGATGAGTTTAATTCAGATCAATGCCAGATGCTGCATTTTGAGAAAGCATATCTTAGCAGGACTTAAGCACTTAATGATAACGTCCTGGGGAGTGTTGCTGAACAAAGAGACCCTCGAGTGCAGGTTCATAGCTCCTTGAAAGTGGAGTCACAGGTAGATAGGAGAGTGAAGAAGGCGTTTGGTATGCTTTCCTTTATTGGTTAGAGTATTGAGTACAGGAGTTGGGAGGAAATATTGCGGCTGTACAGGACATTGGTTAGGCCACTGTTGGTTACTGCGTGTAATTCTGGTCTCCTTCCTATCGGAAAGATCTTGTGAAACTTGAAAGGGTTCAGAAAAGATTTACAAGGATGTTGCCAGGGTTGGAGGATTTGAGCTATAGGGAGAGACTGAACAGGCTTGGGCTGTTTTCGCTGGAGCGTCGAAGGCTGAGGGATGACATTATAGAGGTTTACAAGATTACGAGGAGCATGGTGATGATAAATAGACAAAGTTTTTTCCATGGGGTCTGGGAGTCCAGAACTAGAAGGCATAGGTTTAGGGTGAGAGCGGAAAGATATAAAAGAAACCTGAGGGACAACCTCTTCACGCAGAGGATGGTACATGTATGGAATGAGCTGCCAGAGCATGTGGTGGAGGCTGTTACAATTGCATCATTTAAGAGGCATTTGGATGGGTATATGATAGGAAGGGTATGGAGGGATATGGGCCGTTTGCTGGCAGGTAGGACTAGATTGCGTTGACAGAAGGGTCTGTTTCGATGCTGTACATCTCAATGACTCTATGACTTTATGCCATGGACCCTGAGGTTCGGTTGCATTCAAGAATTTGCTTTCTGAATGTCCCAGTTTTGTTTGCAAATAATAGATCTGCTCATTGAAAAACTCTCCGCATCTCCTGTTGATTGTCGACATTTTCTCCACGACAACCACAATTTGGGTGCAGTAAAATTGTGGCGAGCTTAGCTCTGTGGCGCAATGAAAAGGGTGTTAGATTTCTATAAGTTTGGAAACTTTGCTATGCAATGTTTGTGGGTTTGAACCACACAAGAATTGGAGTTTACTTCAATTTTCAGCTGAATCATTGATTGTTGTGCTGATTCATCGACAATTCCTGTCGTCTGGAGTTCTCATCCCAGCTACTGACCAGAGGAAGTTCCTTAGCTTCTTGCTGGTCAGTTTTGACGGAATTATATCGCTTGAAACATGAACAGACCTGAATCAGATGCTCACGAGCAAAATCTGAAAATTTCGTGCAAAAACCCATTGTCTCGAAACACATTTCCCTCCTAAAGTTACACAGAAATTTTCGATTGCTAAAACGTCTTTGTCCCGTTGTGCGACAGGTTGTTGAAGATGAGCTGGGGAAAGGCATTGACGTCTTTGGTCAACCCTGAAGATATCAAACGGCGGGTAGGACAGCTGTTTAGAATAGCCTCCTCCAGTTTCTCTCTTTCTGTGCTGTTTGTTACAGAGGGTTTTCAACAGTAACCTGATGAGGGTTTTCAACAGTAACCTGAATCTACACTACGGAATATCACTACAGCTCTCACAGCCAGAATAGAGAGCTCCTAATGCAGCTTTAGATCAGACAATGAAGGATTCATTCAGGCACTCTGTCAGACTGCATGCTCCTTCACACAGGTTTCCAACTGGGTACATGGAGGAAGTAAACGTGTGGATATTGGGATTCAGGGACAGTTTTCCCCTCTGCTGGGCTGCAGTTCAGGTCACATGAATTTCTGACATGCTGAGACTTTCTGTGCATTCTTCCTACTTTACACTTTAAGCTGTACTTGAATTTATTCTTGCATAATATTCTTAAATCTTCAATATTCATGGAACCCGTGCAACGTGTTCTTGGACGTAGGAATGGTGAATGTTATTGATGAAGGCAATATGTTTCATGTTACCTGTATGAACTTTCAGAAGGAAGTTGGTGAAGTTTCATTGATTCGAATTCTGTGCCGATTGAAGCTGATCGAAGGAAAAGCCCTGCGACAGCGGCAAGGTAACATTGTTTGTAAACAACGCAGGAACCAACAGAGACCCATTTTTCAATGCAGTCTATTTTTCACGTTTTTTGGGTTCCATTTGTATCCTTTTCGTGAACCTGATGCTTCAATTATCACAGGTTCATGTCAGTTTCAATTGACTGCATTAGCTTTAATTTCAGAACCAGACGGTTCGGGGAAATGAGGCAGGGTGAGTGACTGAGGTGTCAGAGGGGCAGCACATCACCACCAAAGATCACACAATGTTGTGGTTCAGTGGTTAGTACTGCTGCCTGAACAGGGTGCAAAGTTCGATTCCAGCCTCGGTGGACTGTCTGTGTCGAGTTTGCACATTCTCTCCGTGTCTGCGGGGGTTTCCTCCGGGTGTTCCAGTTTCCTCCCACAGTCCAAAGATTGTGCAAGTCAGGTGAGTTGGCCATTCTAAATTGCCCATAGTGCATTTGTCAGAGGGGAAATGGTTCTGATTGGGTTACTCTTCGGAGAGTTGGTGTGGACTTGTTGGGCCGAAGGGTCTGTTTGCATACTGTAGGGAATCTAATCATCACGGCAAAAGTAGAATAGTTGAGTTAAAGTTCCCAAGGTAAGCGTAGGTCATGTGACCGGTTCACTGTCAGCCCCGCTCCAGTCGCGCAATTGTTCAGCGCCTAGCACTTAAAGGTGCATGAAAGGTTGTAAGTTCAATGCACATATAAAGATGATGCTACTGACATTGACCAGGGATTATTGAAGCATCAGACTGAAACGCAATTGAAAACAATGTTGAATAAAGTAGCATGTATTTGAAAACTCCAGTTTCTGACGTGGAGAAATGTTTTGTCTTCAGGAAACACGCCAATTATTTACCAAAAGTCTGCAAATATTCCCCAGGTGAAAAACTCTTTGTGGACAGAGAAACAGAGGTGAAGTTTGAGCTTGATGACATTCCTCAGATCATTGACCCAGCGCTGGATTACATCCTGGGAAAGTCTGTTTAACTCGTTTCATATCATTCCATTTCCTGCAAGCTGCCCAGCTCATTAAACCAATCGAAGGTATTCGATTTAATTCTTTGTGGAGTTTGAATGTTGTCAGTAAACCTGGTAAGTAGTTTTGCTTTTGGGAGGAACAGAGTGTCAAACTGGAATAAGTTTTTGTCTTGTCGCAGGATTTTTCAAACTGAGATCAAAAGTTTTAAATGGACTCACTCCCCTTTCGGGTGATTGTCGCCAGACTTTCAAGGTAACCGATGGTAATGATAATGATGCTTTACATCGACATGCCAAATCTTGCTCACTAGAGGCACCACAGTATTACAGATCATGTGATCGGGGGAGATCACGATCGCTGTGGAAGCCTGAGAGACAGTGAGAGAATTAATCCCACACTGTTGTTCTTACTTTTCTCAAAAGCCATTTAGTCAGTGGACTGAGCTAAACGACTTCAATTTAACGCAGAGCTAAACGAAACAGATCAGTGCAAATACATTACATAATATTTCAGGTAGAATGAGCTGCTGCATCTTCCAACTCCACAAGCGCTTTTTATACTTAACATTTTCAGTTGCAGGTGCTATGCAATTTCTTTCCTATGAATGTTAACCACTTCGAGAGTGTTTCCCTTTTGCACCCCATCCAGGCAGCCCAGAATCCCTGTCGCTGTTAAATTCATTTCTGGTGTGCCTGCTCGCGCTTTTCAAATATTCTGAAATCAGCTCCGAAAATGTTTTATTTCTGAAAATTCATCTCCGAATTCAATAGCTCTCAGAATAAAAAATGCCTACTCCAAACTTCTTTATCGTGCCCCACTGGGTTTGAAGTTCGAACCTCTAGTTTCGAACTAAAACGAGGGAATTTCCCTCGTGTTTACTCTTAACAACTTCACATCAGCTGGATAACTTCTCTTCGGACACAACGAAGTCTTTCCTGATTTCTCCCGCCTTATTCTTTATCTATCCCACCATTCCATTATACCCCCTCTTTTCTTTGCGAGTGGCTTTATCTCCCAGTAAACCTCATTTCCATTGTTTCTATCGACATGGTATCAAGTGAACTCTGGCCGTGTCATTCCGAATATCCAGTAAATTTCAACCTGAGAAACGATCTGGGTCCAATTCAATGCATGAAAACTCACCATTAAGCTATGCAATCTTATAACCGACTCAGGAAAGATGTAAGCAATTTCAGTTACAGCTGAAACAGCAACGAGTAAAATCCCAGACACGTACATGGCTGTTGTTCTTATAGTTATTTCATCTCTACGTGTGCAGAAGTAACACAGTGAGGGATCAATTGCTATTGCCAGACATACATAAGGGGGTGGGTATGAAATGCTGAAGTTGTGAGATCAGAGCAGTTTGTATTGACATACACCATTCACTGTTCGAATCTCAGACTCAGGAATTAGACAGAGAGCGATTTTGAGCGAAATCTTACCCCATGACGTAACACAAGTTTGTGTGGTTACTCTGTTGTTTACCTCATTTGTGTGTTTTGCCTCATCGTGGATTTTGATGTTGACCCCTCTGTACAAAGGTTTCGAACTTTTGCACGATTGAACAAAAGATGCAGCACATTCACACCCGACGCTGATTCAGTCTACTTGTACAGCTACTGACACCTGGGAACAGCACTATGCACTCTCCTCGAGTTTGCAAAATGATACATTCCCATTCTTATGGCTCTTTTCATTCCATCGGCTCCACTTCTTCACGGAATCCAATTCAGCAGATCTTGTCACTGAGTCATTTCTTTGTATGTGTTCAGATCATGTGAGCAGAATATCACAGTCCATAACCTAGAAGTCAGACCATACTCAGTGAACTGTACTCTGCTCTTGATCATTTCATGAACACCAGGTAGAAATATCTATGCTCTTCAAAATTTACTCACCTGTTTTTCAGAAGCAAGATAAACAGTTCCAGGTTTCTGCTTTTGTTGTCACACGGACCAAGATTGTAAATGCTAGAACCAGTTGAGACTGTCCGCTCACCCACTCATTTTCAACCCAGGAGGTCATAGTCATAGAGTCATAGACATGTACAGCATGGAAACAGACCATTCGGTCCAACCCGTCCATGCCGACCAGGTATTCCAACCTAATCTAGTACCACCTGCCAGCACCCGGCCCATATCCCTCCAAACACTTGTGTTGCAATTGTGCCAGCCTGCACCACATCCTCTGGCAGCTTATCCCATGCACGTACCACCCTCTGCGTGTAAAAGTTGCCCCTTAAGTCTCTTTTATATCTTTCCCCTCTCAGCCTAAACCTATGCCCTCTAGTTCTGGACTCCCCAACCACAGGGAAAAGACATTGCCTATTTATCCTAACCATGCCCCTCATAATTTTGTAAACCTCTATAAGGTCACCCCTCAGCCTCTGACGCTCCAGGGAAAACAGCCCCAGCCTGTTAAGCCTCTCCCTGTAGCTCAGATCCTCCAACCCTGGCAACATCCTTGTAAATCTTTTCTGAACCCTTTCAAGTTTCACAACATCTTTCCGATAGGAAGGAGACCAGAATTGCACGCAATATTCCAACAGTGGCCTAACCAATCTCCTGTACAGCCACAACATGACCTCGCAACTGCTGTACTGAATACTCTGACCAATAAAGGAAAGCAGACCAAACGCCTTCTTCACTATCCTATCTCCCAGCGACTCCACTTACAAGGAGCTATGAACCTGCACTCGAAGGTCTCTTTGTTCAGTAACACTCCCTAGGACCTTACCATTAAGTGCTTAAGTCCTGCTAAGATTTGCTTTCTCAAAATGCAGCACCTCGCATTTGTCTGAATTAAACTCCATCTGCCACTTCTCAGCCCATTGGCCCATCTGGTCAAGATCGTGTTGTAATCTGAGGTAACCCTCTTCGCTTTCCACTACACCTCCAATTTTGGTGTCATCTGCAAACTTACTAACTGTACCTCTTATGCTCTCATCCAAATCATTTACGTAAATGACAAAACGTAGAGGGCCCAGCACTGATCCTTGTGGCACTCCACTGGTCACAGGCCTCCAGTCTGAAAAACAACCCTCCACCACCACTCTCTGTCTTCTACCTTTGAGCCAGTTCTGTATCCAAATGGCTACTTCTCCCTGTATTCCATGAGATCTCACCTTGCTAATCAGTCTCCCATGGGAAACCTTGTCGAACACCTTACTGAAGTCCATGTGGATCAATCGGTGTTAAGATGATGGTCTGAATCGGGTTCTTCTAAAAAGAATAATCTTTTTATCCATTAATTTCTGGTTTATGTGCCCACCTGTCTCCGGCTGGGCATCTGTGTTAGCGCTGACCACAGCAGTTTCCCGCAGTCTTCAGCTTTTTGTAGCATGCACCTTCGAGTATGACATCAAAAGATTTTCACAGTTACTGTGTGATACTCTCCCAATGGAGGCAGCTCTAGTTAGATGAACGTGAGGGAGAAGATGATAGGTCAGAAGGAGCAGTGATCAAATGGGTGCAGAGGGCGGTGCCAAATTGGAGGCGTGGGACTTGGGGGAAGGGAAATGGGGAAACTGTTCAAATCCACACTAATCCTGCCAAGCGACAGAGTTCCAACACTGAATATATAGCCTTCCTCCTCCAGGCATTGGGTGGTTATGGTTTGGCAGTAAAGGAGGCCCAGGACCTGTACGTCTTTGACGGAGTGGGAGGGCAAGTTGAATTGTTCAGTCACGGGATGGTGAAGTTGGTTGGTGCGGGTGTCCTAGAGATGTTCTCTGAAATGATCTGCAAGAAGCTGCCCTGTCTCTCTGATGTAGAGGAGACCCCACTGGGTGCAACGGATGCCGTAGATGACATTTGAAGCGGGAGAGGTGAATTTCTAACGGATGTGGAAGGATCCCTACGGGCCTTAGATGGAGATAAGTGTGGTGGTGCGGGCGCTGGCTTTAGCCTTCCTGCGGTGGCAGGGAAAGATGCCAGTAGTGGGGTGTGGGCTTATTGCGATTATAGACCTGACGAGGAGGGAATGGTCTTCTTCGGAATGCTGATCGGAATGGGACGGCAAATATATATCTGATGGTAGGGTCTGTTTGGAGATGGCAGAAGTGGTGGAGTATGATACGCTTTATGCGGAGGTTGGTGGGGTGAAAGTTGAGGATCATGCAGTTCTGTCCTTGTTGTGGGAGCGGTCGGGATCACGGCGGCGGTGCATGAAGTGGAGGAGATGCACTGGTGTGCATCGTCAACCACGCGGTAAGGGACTTTGCGATTATGGAAGAAGGGGACCAAACTGGGACTTTTTGAGGTGGAATTGGTCATCCTAGGAAAAGATATGGTGGAGGCTGAGGAATTGGGAAAAAGGCATGGCGTTTTTACACGAGGTGTGTGTAATATTGGTAGCTGTGGAAGTCGGTGGGCTTGCAGTATATGTCTGTAAATAGTCGTTCGCTGGCGCGCTGATGGGCAGGCGAGGGAAGTTGCCAAGATGATCTAGGTAAATTTGAGGTCGTGGTGAAAGGTGTTGGTAACGTTGGTAAACTGTTCAACCTCGTCGTGGAAGCACGAAGTTACGCCCAATACATTCATCAATGTAGCAGAGGAACAAGTGGAGAGAGGTGCCAGTGTAACTGCGAAAGTGGACAATTCCACACATCTGACAAACAGGCAGGCATCGCTAAGTCATATGCGGGTGCCCATGACTGCCCCTTTGATTTGGAGGAAGGGGTAGGATTGAAAGGAGAAGTTGCTGAGGTTGAGGACCAGTTCAGCCATTTTGATGAAGGTGTCGGTTGAAGGGTTCTGGATGGAATGGGGTGAGATGAAGGAACTGATGGCCTGGAGACTTTCGTCAGGGCAGATGAATGTGTACAGGGACTGGATGTCCAAGGTGAAGATGACGCGTTGGGGCCAAGGAAACAAAAATCTTGCAAGATGTGAAGTGCAATAGTGGGGTCACGAATGGAGGTGGGGATTTCCTGTACTGAGGAGACAGGAAGGTGTTGAGGTAGGAAGAGATGAATCGATTCGGACAGGCACAGGCTGAGACAACAGGTTTTAGGAAGGAGGTAGAATCAGGCAGTGCAGGGTTCTTGGACAGTGAGGTTGGAGGCTGTGGATGGGAAATTCCCCAGAGGTGTTGAGATTGTGATGGTCTAGGAGACGATGGGAGATGAGGCTGTCATCGGGGCAGTAGGAAAATGTGTCAGCGAGTTTGCGCAGGCTTCAGCAGTGTGCCTCAGGCCGACTCACAAGCCTCATTCCTGATGAATGGCTTATGCCTGAAATGTCGATTCTCCTGCTCGTCAGATGCTGCCAGACCTGCTGTGTTTTTCCAGCATGACAGTGTCGACTCATTCATTATTCCGGTTTCATTTCACACTGCCAGGTCCGTTTTCCTCCAGAAAGCACTGTTCTCATAACCTGCTGCAACATTTGCCAGTCTCAGACAAAAACAGAAATTGTTGTAAAACCTCAGCAGAGCTGGCAGCATCTGTGCAGATGAAACAAAGTTAACATTTCACATCCACTGAGTCCGTCCCCCCACAGATGCTGCCAGACTTTCTGAACATTTCCAGCAACCTCTGTTTTTATTTGATTTTCAACATCGGCAGTTCTTTCGTTTCTTTCTTATTTTCAACCAACATGATTTGGCTAAAGATTATGTTAAATGTTTTGAATATGACTGCGATAGAACGGCCAGATTCCACCAGCCCGCTCCTGCTACTTGGTTCACGTGACCAATGCCTTTCCACTTGGTCGCCGCGCCCTACAGCTGCATTTCATATAAATTGACAAATTCATGGTACTCTCTCGGATTGGTAATCAGGAGCGAGATTGTTTGAATTGTTGAAAAAGTAAGATAAACTGAGAAAATACAGGCTATTAAATGGGGAAATGAAAAGGAAAGAGAGAATAGTGAATGTTAGTGTTCTGACAAAATTTAAATGTCATTGCTGAAGATTCAGAAAATGCTATCATTCACAAACAGAGCACAGTGTGGAATGTAACTTTTGATACAAGCAATGCAAGCAGATTGCAAAATCTTAGTCTGAAAGTCTTGTTGCAACTGTTTAGTTTTAATGAACGCACACATGGGTTTCAGTGCTGTATGGTCTCCTAAACTGCAGAAGGAAATCCTTGCCTTCGAGGATACGTGGGGAATGTTCACTGATTCATCCCAGGGCTGTCCTCTGCAAGCATATGAGTACAATTATTCAATGCTCCATGGAGTTTGGAATAAGAGGTGAAGGGAAAGTCTCCATTTACAAATTAATAATTCAGTAGAACTCAATACTAGTACACATGAAGTGATGGAAAAAGTGGGCAAGAACACGGAAATACGATACACAATTTCTACGATAATTACTGCGTGGAAAGTATTGAATTCCGATCTACGGTGGCCTTTGGTAGTGATATTTACTGTCCAGAACTAGTCTGCACTGGAATATATATAGCCCTACTGTGATGTATTTGAACTTCAGTTACCTTTAGAAATAGCTGAGACTCACTCAGGACATGGAGATTTCGAGAAATCATATTTAAAAAGCAAAGAGTTCGTCGCGTAACTGTGAAATCTTTAGGTCACCCTCAGTGTAATCCTTGACCTCGTCCTCCACCAAAGACATGTGAAGAGTTCACAAAGGGCACAAATGCTGCTTCCTGGATAGCAAGACATTAGGAATCCCTGGGACGGGGTTTACTGAGACATAAAAGCATCAGAAAGGATATAAATTGTTTAATCGTTATGATACAGAGAATGAAGGAGCTTATTCACGAGATGTGGAAATGCTGGACAAGAAAAACGCAAACTTAAACGGAAACAAAAGAGAGTTTCACATAATGAGAGGTTTGAAGTGACGAAATCGGGGAAGCTCCCTATTTCGAGTGATTCTACCAATTCAGTTAGAGCTTCAAAACGACTAGTGAATGATTAAGAAAAGATTGAATGAGAGTTTCTTCCACTCAATAAAGTTATTGAAATCCTGAATGACTTTCTGGAAATAAAACGTAGATTTCTTATTTCATAGTGTTTTAAAATACGCACGAACTAACATACAAGGAGGGAATTTACCATTGAAATAAAGGAAACGTGTGGGTGTGGATTAATTTCGAATTTGTTTTTATTTTCAGACACAAAGGCATTTCATGAATACGCACAGCGGAATAAGACTGAGTATAAAAAGTTCATGAACTTAAAAGGTGTAGCGTATTATTCAAGGTGAAGCATTGAAAATTGGGCTGATGTTCTAACATAACTGCAGATAGAAATTACATCCAAATGAGTAGCAATTGAATCATCACTTGGAGACGCAACGCCTACTTTAAAGATTTGAACACATTCACATGATGTTAGGTGTATTTCATGCTTTCTTATCTCCACCAAAAACTAGACTCTGTCTTTTTTTGTGTTTTTCAACCTCTGTACGTTTCTGCAGCACACCATTTCAGCTGAAAGGTGCTCAGACTAAAATTGAATGCAATATTCAGACAGTCCTATGCGACCAATCTTTTTTTATTATTATTACAATGATCTTTGCGAGTTTGCAACAAACTGCATAACATAAAACCAGTTCACCATCTATTTTCCCCGAACTTAACGCAGTGCACATGGGAAACGTCATCCATCTGCTGAAAAATCACCTTCGGCTCTCTCTGCGCACATGTCTCTTCACGTTTTAAATATTTGCAGTGTGTTTGTTGATCAAGGAGTCATTATCCAGAAAAGGTCGTTATTCAATCCACAAAAACTGATACTTTCCCATAAACTTGGCTTTGCTCAATATCACCTACTATCCGCACCCCTCAACAAGACGACAAATTGAAGCTGCTCCATGTGAGGCTCAGACCTAAACCTTTGGCACAGCACAGCCCACTATACTGGCACAGAGATACCATGCACTGGTGACCTGCAGCACTTTGAGCGACACCTTATTGCTTACCGCCACATTCCTGGTTGTACCTTAACGGTTGGGAAACCGAGTTTCTCTGATTCCATGGCTGGTAACTGCGATTACGCGATCATCTTCACCAATGGTTTTGACCCCGTGTGAGGCAAGTGGTGAGCTACTCATTGCAAAGATGGTTAGATTGTTAAAATGTACAACTTCAACTTTTGCATTCACTAACACATGAGCCTTTTATTTTGTTTTTCAAATGTAGAAATCTTAAAATCTTCATCTTGATTAGACTCAATGACAGGTCTCCATTGTGTTTCTGGCATCAAATTCCAAAGTCGAAACCCTTCTGAATTCTTCCACCACAGTCCGCTGTTTGGGAAGTGTTCCTGTTTTCGGAAATGCACTTCCCCGTGTGTTAACTGCTGCTCCCAGTATGCGCTCTGGCACTGCACTCATTTTCCTTCTGACACTTGCTCACTGTGTTGCTGAGATCATTCAGTGACTTGGTGTCGTACAGCCAGGAAAATGATACAGCTCAAGGTTTTTGCATTTTTGAATTCAATTGTCAGTTTAGCCTTATTTAGGATTTTCAAATTGTCAGTTCTCTGCACAAGTTCGTGTCAAAAATATCTGAGCGGAAGTAAAGTGTTCCGAATAATGACATTGAGCACTATGCACTCACCTCCAGTCTGGAAAACAATTCCTCACAGACAATTTTATACCTTCTGCTGTCACGGGCTCTTCATTCTGTTGACTTCAAATCGCCACAGAATTCAACAGACCTTGTTACACAGTCATTTCTTCATTTTTGTTCAGATCATTGCGAACAGGTTGTCACAGTGGGAGTGCGCTTGCCCCACAACCCAGAGGTCAGACCATACATTTGGAATTGTATTGCGCTAATTCTCATTTCACCAACACCAGGGAGAAATATCTTCTGCTCTGCATAATTTACCCAATTCACTTACTCATGCAGTCAGATGGGCTATGGTACTGGCACGAGGTGGCTGAGAGGTTAAAATGGTGGATTGCTAACCTATGGTACTCAGCACGCGTGGGTTCGAATCCCACTCTCGTCGCTGTTATCGATGATTTTCAGTGTTGCTACTTTTGCATGACCACAGCTGGCTTATTGAAATTGGATCTCCAATGGTCAGTTTCTATGCATTACGCCATTATAAAATCTCAAAGAATAATTTGAGCCTGTTGCCTAAACTGCATTGAAATGTGGATTGAATTGAAATAATGAAAAGGAACGCGTTTCTCTTTTCCAAGTCAAGTTGCTGTGAACTTTTATTGTATGAAAGAGATTCAGGAAAATGAAATAACGAGAGATGTGAAGTGCATATTTATGCAATGCGATTCTTAATAAGTGTTTTGTCAGATGAAATCTGGAGCAGGTTGGGTAGAAGTGATTCATCTTGGTGAGAAGAGCACAGAGAGACAGCACAAAATAATGGTGATATTTCATAAAGGGCAGGGGATGGGTGTAGGGGCACCGAGAACTGGCTGCAAATGCAAAGTCGAGAATTGCCGATGTGGGTGCCGTGCATGGGCATGGACAGACTTACACACTGGTCTCGCCCTTTCCCCTTGGTCTCGCCAGTGATGAATGCCGAACATAAGATACAGATAAAGGCAAGATGTGGGAAGCAAGCACCCTCTCGTTATGCACACACTGGATGCATCACATTGAACAATGAACAACTGGAGAAGTCAGCATGTTAACTGCAGGGAATGAACCCAAACTGTGTATCAACCGCAGATTAATGAAGCATAAGCATGAAAAAATGATTTCAATTGCCTTTATACGCATGTCATTAACAGATGTTTCGTTCTAATACGCGTGTGGCTGAAAGAAGAAGACACCACGTTTCAAGGTGGATGACAACAGTACCAATTTTGTCTTGAAATTGAGATCTATTTGATCACTTCACACAGTGAACAAGTTCAATTTAAATAATACAAATCACATTCCCTCACCTGGAATAAAAGTGTGATTTCATTACAAATATTGTCCTTGCTAAGTTATACTTACTCAACATGAAAAATAGGATGCAATTTTTATTGAACATACGTCAATTAGCACCATTATCTTACTTCGGATTGACTGCAAAATGCAGATGCTAACTAACGCTTAAGAAAAAAAGTCTTTTGGAAATAACGATTCGGTGGTGATTAAGAATAAGATTAGGTTCTCATGATGTGGATATTCCACCAATGTTTCCAGTGGTGGAAATGGTCATTGGACAGTCTTTCTATGATGGTATAGAGGTGTGTGAGCTGCCAGGGATGAGAGCTCCCACCTCATCTGCGTCTGTTGACATGGACCAGGGAGCTTTGTGACATCAGTCTGGGAGTTCCAAGCACACCTGGAGCAGCTTTTATTGACATGAAACCGCAGGGAGCATTGGGACATCAGACTGGTAGATCCAACCTCATCTGGATCGCTTCTATTGACATGGAGCAGGGAGCATTGGGACATCAAACTGGGAGCTACAACGTCAACGAGAGCAGCTTCGATTGACATAGAGCAGCAAGGAGCAATGGAACGTCAGGTTGGGAGCTCCAACCTCACCTGGAGCAGCTTGCATTTACATGGAAGAGGAGGGAGTATTGGAACATTAGGCTAGGGGAAAGGATATTCAACTATTTTAATCTGAAGTAAATTAGGTTTCAACACCTCAGATGTTAATTGATTTATGAAGAATCTCTCCCGGGAACGTAATTAATTCGATAGATATTAAAGACAAGTCCTGTAAATGTTCAACTCAGGAAAATGCATTGCTACAGAGAGAAATGTGAGTGATGTTTCAAGTCTTTGACTTTTCTTTTGTGGTCGACTCTGCACCTTTTGTGGTCGACTCTGCACCGGATTAAATCACCGGACGTACTTTTTCACTCATTTCATGTTATTCAGTTTCCTGCACATACAGAAAGGTCATCAACGTAATCTAAAGCTGAAAATTAATGGGAATATGCAATATTGTGATTAGGCTGGAGTTTACCTCTAATTATGGTGGAAACACAGCACAGTAAGTTGTAATTTCCTCGATCAGCAGTGACCTCACTAATTGGCTGATCAGATTGTGAATGGTAGTTTTTTTAAGGACAATTTGAGGTGAAACAATAATGTTGATTATCTTTGTTCTTTGTTCACGTTATGACTGTTACTGCTATTGCTCATGTCCTTGTTTGCACCACAGCTCTGCAGCATGTAAAACCTCAGCTGTGCAGCTGGCCAGTGGTACAACCATTCGTCTAGCTGGCTACTGATCAGGTGGTTGTAGCTTCGACTTTTACTTGGCGCAGTCGCATTGTGGAGATTCATCACACATCCAAACTAATCTTTCTTGCAACCCTGAGGTGGATTATATTTGACATTTTCATCTCCACGAACGGAAATTCTTTCACTGTCTTCTATCAGTTCAACATTACCAAGAACAATCAGAGTTAAAAATTACACAGCACCAGGTTGTATAGAACAGGCGTATTTGGAAACACCAGTGTTCCATGCGGTGCTTCTTCATATGGTAGTTGTCAACTGCGGGACTCTAATCTTGTTTTGTGTGATTTTTAAATTTGGCCACCCCAGTCCAACACCAACACCTCCAAGTCATGGGTAACATCGACACCACGAACGGACGGTTAAAGGCCAGATGATCTTCCAAAAGATCACGCACGTTGACACACACATCAAGTTTCTGCAGAAAGAACCCACCTGATGAAGGAGCGGCTCTCTGAAAGATAGTGTTTCCAAATAAACCGGCTGGACTATGCCCTGATGTTGTGTAATTTTTTAAAACTTTGTCTACCCAACTCAAACGCTGGCACTTCCATATCATAGATAACATCAGTCATGTCCCAGCGCTGTCAGAGAAGGCAATCCTGGAAAAGCCCCACACATTGCTCATAGGTATGCTTCGGTTTCACTCAATCGCTGCATCTCCTGTGTATGAAAAGCACAGAAAAGAAATAGCTGAGACTCAGTTTTGACTGTCTTTTGAAACTCTTTGGAAGTGGAATCAGATGAGAATGAAGGATGAACTGTCCGACTGTGCAGAGAGAGGGAAGGCACTTTTCCCTTCTTTCAAGGGCTGGGGTATTGACTAATCTAAGGCATTAAACAGCTTCCTGGTAGAGCTGCTCTCTCTGCCTCAGGAAAAAGAAGTCCTGTTTAAAGAAGTCAAGAAGTTAAAAATCGCACAACACCAGGTCATAGTCCAACAGGTTTAATTGGAAGAATTAGCTTTTGGAGAGCTGCTCCTTCATCAGGTGGTTGCAGACTACACAGTTGGAACATACAGAATTTATTGCAAAAGGTTACAGTGTGACGTAACTGAAATTATACATTGAAAAATAACTTGATTGTTGGTTACGTCTTCCATCTGTTAGAATGACTACGTTAGGTTCACTTCTTTCTTATGTAAATTGCGAAACTTTCTTTTCATAGTTACATTCTCAGGTGAACTTTAACAATTAATGTCAACCCAGATAATATGTTGAAGGTGTTAGTCCCTGTGTGCTCTGTCCGTGCCATAATGTTTAGACTGTCGCTAATCTAAAAATAAAACAACACGCTGCAGGCAAGGATGCTTTGAGACATGGTACATTGGCGAAACCGAAAAGAGGCTACAGAACGGATGAATGGCGACTGCAAATCAATCAATAGGCAGGTGTGCCCCTTCCAAGTTGGGGAACACTTCAGTGGTCCAGGACATTCGACCTCGGACATTCGGGTGACCATCCTCCAAGGCAGACTTCGGAACAAGCAGCAGCTGAAAGTGCCCGAGCAGAGGCTGATAGCTAAGTTCGGTACCCATGGTGATGGCCTCAAGCGGGACCTTGGCTCATGTCAAAGTACAGGTGATCCCATTACCCTATCTACACAAACAGACCCTCCTACACACACATACACACACACACACACGTTTGTGGGGTGAATTTGTACTTACAGATTTACATTGTACTTTGCTCAAAAACTGTATGAATCCATCAAAGGCTGTGTTAATTCATTTTATAAAATTAGAATCAGTCTAAACATTATGGAACAGACAGCATCACATGGGGGCTGACACCAATTGTTAAAGTTCACCTGAGAATGTAACTTTAAAATAAAAAGTTTTGTGCTTTACATATGAAAGAAGTGAAGCTAACATTGTCTTTCTAACAGATGGGAGACTTAGCAAACAATCAAGGTATTTTTCAATGTACAATTTCAGTTACATCACACTGTAAACTTGTGCTATAAATTCTGTGTCTTACAATTGTGTACTCCACAACCACCTGATGAATGGGCAGCGGTCCGAAAGCTAGTATTTCCAATTTAGTCTGTTGGAATATAACCTGGTGTTGTGTGATTTTCAAATTTGCACACCCCAGTGCAAAACCTGCATCTCCAAGTCATTCAATCGAGGCACTCTGGTCACAGAGCCAACCTTTCTGCATTCAACTTATTAAATTCCAGAAAAAACCTGAATGTTTCAGGAATGATCATTTTTGTAGTACTGAGCCTGAGCAGGCAAAGGCAACTGCTGTCAGCGTTTAATCCCATTTGAATTCACCTCCGACATGAAATTCTCACTGACTCTGACAGAATTGCAATCTTTGCTGTTTAGTAATGTCAGGAATTCTTGTTCAATTTATGACTTTCATAAGGAACAGCAAATATTTTTCCCTGACTGGAAGTCAACATTGGGAAATAGCAGTGAGAGAGCTGAATTTCAACACTTTTGCAACGAGGAAGACAGATGCAATGCTTGCAAATTTTCTTGGTGACTTTGTTTTTGCCATATTGATTCAGTTGAAAAATGACAGTTATTGAGTTTTTAAAAGTATGGCGAGAGGCTTTTCAGCCTATTGCATCATTATCAATCACCAAACATCTGGCTTGTAAACACAGTTTCCAGCACGTGACTCATCGCCTGGTGTGGTCTAACATTTCATGTCTTCATTTAAATTGTTATTCAATTTCTTAAGGGCTTAAGTGGAACAGAAACACCTCTGTGAACGAACAGTTCTGAGAGAGAAACTCTTTCTCAGAGCCGTTTGTCAGTTTTCCTCATGATGCTGTGGAAAATGTTTCTGCACTCACATCTGAATTGGTTTACCCTGTTTCTTCTTCAGCTTCCGTAGTCTTTTTATTAAATGATTTAGATTTCAGTGCAGGCACAAGGTGCAGGTTGCAGAAGTCACGTGTTTGCACTTTCACTGACACTCTGTCTCGCGGGAGCTGCAGTCCTTCCCCATGCTGATTCAGACAGCACTGTCCTTCCTGTGATATATCCCATGGAGAATGGAAGGACGGGCATTAATAACCCGCACTTCGGAACGTTGCGACAGTTTTAAAACGTTTGCACTGCCCCAGCGAGGAATTAAGCTCCTATCTCCCGCATAACAAACGGTGACACTAACCACTTTACTACCGAGGACAACAGTTTCAAAGGAGACCCTTCAGCCCGTTGTGGCTCCATTTGTCAAAAACAGCTGCTTAATGACTCGAATCGTTTAGCCAATAGCCTTATAGTTATTGGCAGAACATATTCACATCTGAATATTTCTTCAGCTTATAAGGGTTCCTGTCTCTCTGACCCTGATGGACACAGTGTTGCAAATTCCAACACCCGCTGGCCTATAACGCTTTTCCACACATTGACTTAAACCTTTCTGTCTTTCTCATTAAATTTCTGGTTCCCTGTGATCGATCTCTCCGTCGATGGGAAACGCTACTTTCAGTCTACCTTAGACATACCCCTCATTATTTTGTACATCTGAACCATGCCTTCTCACAAATGCCTCTGCACCGTGACAAATAACCCCAGTCTGTCCTGTCTCTCTTCATGACTGAATCTCTTCAGCCTAGACACTATACGAGTGAATCTGGCCTGCACCTTTACCCAGTGTGATCACATCCCTGGACTCATATGAATTGCAGACAATTGTCTAGGTAGAGCCGAATTAACCAATTTTTTTCCATTCTGCACCAGCATGCGGTGTGGCTCAGCAGTATATCTTGCGTTGAGGTCTGGAGTCACATGGAGGCCAGACCAGTTGAGGACGGCAGATTTCTTCCCTCAAGGCCTTCAGTGAAACAGATGGGTTTTTCGGACAACGGATTGAGCGTATTCTTAATTGGAAGTATTTCTTGCATTTATATTCTACCGTCATCGTGGTGTGGTGAGAATCGAACCCGTCTCCTCAGAACGTGACCTGGACTTTTGTGTTAACAATCCAGCGATAATACAACCAGGCTATCGCAGAAAGCCGTCATGGCTGATCTTTTCCAATAGAGTCTCTTTTCCCCAATTATTCTCTGTGTCCACTTATTGAGCCTCACGCTCCAATAATCTCTGGTCCATGTCAGTAAAAGCTGCTCAAAGAGAATTGATCGCACAGCCACGATATCCAAACGGATCGATTGGTTTGAAGGTGCCAATGAAGAGACTGGGGCACGGTCATCCAGCAACAGTGAGTGCAACGGCACAGACTGGACGGTATCAATGTGAAAGTATATGTTAGATTGTGCAATGTCTGAGCCAAATGGGACGAGGGACGGAAAAGAGAGGGCGAGTGGGAGGAAGAGACATCTTCCAGAACTTTTGGGTTTAAATGCTGATACATGAAACACTGAAATATCAGAGAAAGAAATTCGATGGAAAACAAATGATCACCTCGGAGAACATTATCATGTAAAAATGAGTTATTTCTTACCGTGTTTCATCAAAAGTAAAACTTTGAGAGAACTGACCGCTATGATGTGGATTCGATACGAAGTCGTGGCAATCACAACGCAGAAAATGAAACACTAAATGGTTACAGCACTCCACAGACCACGCTTGCCAACTGCAGCCAGTATGGTAGCAGAGGAAATGTCAGGAAGAATATACAATAGCAGGACTTAACGACAGGCATGTGGGAACTCAGAATGGGCTGAATCTTTAACGTCCCCAGAGTCTGTGGAGATTCCATGAATGAGAGTATTGGAGAATGGGATTAATGAAACTCTCCAAACTCATGGGACAGTGCAGGATATTGTTCAAATGTATGCTTCAATCGCATTATAGTTTAACATCGGCCACTTCATCACTTTGCCCACACAAGGCAACAACTACTGCTGCACGCAGTCACACTTAATTCCAGTTCCAGACCCGGAATCAGGGAAACTGTCTTAAGCAGCCACGAAGATCCAATTGGAGGTTGGGATGGGATGACGGGAGAGCGGCGCATGTATTTCCGAGGTTGGGATTGCTCCTTGTCAAAAACGGGGCGGAAGGGAATACTTGCCCCCATTTATAATATTCTAGCCATAAGCAGTACATGTTGTTGATGCAGCCAACTGTGCTATCTAAAGCGTGTTGAACCTTTAACTTTGGGGTGACAATGTTCGAAATTTCATTTTCCTATTTGGATCAGTGTTCTTGACATTTGCAGTAGCAGCTGCTTATGCTTGCATCAGCTCAGGATCAGCTTCTTGTTCCCAATAACTACTGCAACCTGGAGAAGGTGGTGTTGTGGTTATATAATGAACTAGTCATCCTTGGGGACTCACACACGGAACTGGTAATGTTAAAGTTCGACGAATAAAACCTGGAATGAAAATCTGACCTCAGGAACAGAGAACATGACTTTAATTTCCTGCAATCCCATTCATGCATGACCCTTATGCAGAGGATGCTACCATCTTTACCCAATCCTACCTACTTGTGACTCCAGGTGCAGAACAACATAGCTCACCCGTATTCCGAAAATGCTGACACTATAGGTAGCCTGGACATTCGGCCCATTCCAGTCGACATCATCCCTCCGATGCACATCCTATCAGACTCACACTTCATACCTATTCTGTTCCCCTTCATTTCCCATGGAAGATCCCAGTAACCCGCACACCTTCAGACTGTGGGAGGAAACTCACACAAGCAAAGAGAGAATGTGCAAATTGCAAACTGTCACACAAGACTGGACTCAAATCCATGTCGCTCGTGCAGCGAGGCAGCAGCGAATCAGGATGAACAACAAATGCTGCCCTGACCAGCGAAATCCACACCCAGTGGGTATATCAGGAAGAATAACATCACATTCAAAACATGGACAACGGGACTTATGTCTGCGTAGACATGATTTGAACCAATCGTTCACCCTGGGTATTTACAAAGACACCAACATCACAGAGAAACCAGGGCAATGCGGAATTCAAATACCTGTTGCAGTGGAAACTCATTTACTCAGTCAAACTGGGGACAGACTGTTCAACAGCCCCGTGTGTGGGAAGAGCTCAATGAGTAATAAAAACTCCAGAGTAATCAGCAAAATTACATATTCCAGAAGGAGATCAATTAAACTGTCAATGCTGCTGTTAATCCAACCAGCTGCCGGTTTCATAGCGTCAAAGTCATAGGCTCACGCAGCATGGAAACAGGCCATTCACTCCTACCAGCTCATACTGTACATAATGCCAAACTAAACGAGTCGCATCTGACTGCTCCTGTAATTGCTGAGGGTTAATAAAGCCCTTATAATATTATTACTCCATTGTTAATATGAATGTCCAGATATAATTCTGTTGACACCGGTTCAAATCCTGGCATGGCAGATGCTGGAATTTTATTTCAATAAACACCTAGAGTTGAAGAGTCTAATGATGATGTTGAATCAGTTGTTGTAGATCTGATTCACTAATGCCTGATAGGGAAGGAAACTGCCATACCTATCTGGTCTGGCTGGCATATCACTCCAGTTCCATAATATCGTCGTTGATTCTGAACTGCCCATGGGCAATAAATAATGAACGAGGTATGAATGAATAGCTTTCTTCTAATCCCACGGAAACTTTCCAATTCATTTATCAATCCAAATATCAGGTAAATATTGTAAATGTACTTTCATTCATCACTAACTCAGGAAGTGAATTACACACATAAACCATCCTCCTTTTTAAAAAGCCTCTCATGTCTTATTTTAAATATTTTTTTTTCACCTAAAACATTTACCCTCTCATCTTGAAGTCCCCCTTCTTGGAGAAAAGACAGTTAAAGCTAACTCTACCTGAACTTATAAATTTATAATTTATAAATTTATAAATTTCTATCAAGTCGCCTTTCAATCTCCAGTGCTTGAGTGAAAATATTCTCAGCCTATCCAGCCTTTCGTTATAACTCAAACCTTCCCCACTACCAATATGCTGGTACACCTCTTCTAAATCTACTCCAGCTGAATAATTTCCTTGCTATTACTGGGCGACAAGAACTGGACGCAGTACTCCAGAAGAGGCCTCACACAATGTCCTATTCAACTTCAACATAACGTAACAACTCCTATACTCCTGTGCAACGCAAGCAGGATGAATTTTTTTAGCCATTCTGTGTATATGTGAAGCAAACTAAAAAGAAATATTTAACTGCATCCCTGGCCTTCGTTTTCCACAACACTATGCAACGCCCTATCATTAATTGTATAAGCCCTACTCTTATTTGATGTAGCAAAATGCAATACCTTCCATTTATCCAGATTGAACTCCATGTGAAATATTTCAGCCCAAAGACGCATTGGATTAAGATCCTACTGGAAACTGAGATCACCTTCTTTACAGTCTGCAATTCTGTTGTCCTCTACAAGCTTATGAACCATGGCTTCTATGAGTTGCATTGTTTTCTCATATAGGTCAATGATTAATACTTATTTGTCGTGGCCATCATTTAGCAGTTTGCAAATCAGGTAACAATTAGTCATGTCGTTAACCATGTGGAAGAACGCCATAGACTGCAGGGAGATTGTAAACAATTGGCAAGAAAATGTGCTGAAAGGAATTTAGTCCAATGAAGTGGGTGATAATGAATTTGGGGACGCGCAATGAGAAAAGTGTGAATACTGAGTGGTTTAACGTAATAAAAGAGAAATTGGAGTAGACATTCACGAATGTTTGACGGTGATTTGACAAGGGATCAAGTGGTCTCGATGGGTTGGAGATACTTTCTGTTCTTGACAGCAGGTGGGAATATAAGAGCAGGCAAATGATGCTGGAACTTTAGCAACGGCCTATTCAAGATCAATTGACATGGGAATCAGATGAACGGAAGTGCGTACTGCAGGTGCTGGAAATCAGAAAAAAGATTCGAGTGGTGCTGAAGAAGCACAGCCAGTCAGGCAGCATCCTAGTTGCAGAAAAAATAACGGTTCAGGCAAAAGTCCTTCATCAGGAATAAAGCTGGGAGCCTCGAGTGTGGAGAGATAAACGGGACTACTGGGTCTGGGAAGAATTTAGCTGAGAGTGCAAGAGGTGGATAGAGATGGGTTAAAGGTGATAGGTCGGAGAAGAGGGTGGAGCGGATAGGTGGAAAGGAAGATAGATAGGTGGGACAGGTCAGTAGGATGGTGCCAAGTTATAAAGTTGGAACTCAGATAAGGTGACCGTGGGGAGATGAGGAAACTGGTGAAGACCACGTTGATGCCCTGGGGTTGTGGGTCCCGAGGTGGAAGATCTGGGGTCTGGTGGTGAGGGAATGGTGGTGGAGGAGACCCAGGAACTGCATGTCCTTGAGAGAGTCGTGGGGGGGATAATTGATGTTTTTGGTCATGGGGCGTTGGAGTTGAATGTTGCGGGTGCCCTGGAAATGTTCCCTGTAGCACTCTCCGAGAATGTGTCTGTTGGACCCAATGTAGAGGAGACCGCATCGCGAGCAACAGTTGCAATAAATGACATGTGTGGAAGTGCACATGCACATTTGATGGATGTGGAAGGCTCATTGGAACCTTGGAAGGATGTGAGAGGGAAGATGTGGGTGCAGGTTTTGCAATTCCTGTGGTAGCAGGGGTAAGTGCCGCGAGGGGAGGGTGGGTCATTGGAGGGCGTGTACTTGACTAGGTAGTCGTGGAGGAAACAATCTTTGTGAAAAATGGATGGGGTGGGGAGGGAAATATAAATTTCCCTGTCACTGCAGGAATTGCAAAACCTGCGCCCACATCTACCTCCTCACCTCTGTCCAAGGCTTTAATGGAGGCTTCCAGATCCATCAAAGTTTCTCCTGCACTTCCACACATCTCATTTCTTGTATACATTTCTCCCGATGCGGTCTCCTCTAAGTTGGAGAGAGGAGATGTGTTCTCACACAACACTTTAGAGAATATCTCCAGGATACCCGCAAGGATCAACCCCAGTGCCCAATGGCCAAACATTTCAACTCCCCCTCCCACTCTCCCGAGGACATGCAGGTCCTGGGCCTCCTGTATCGCCACTGCCTCACGACCCGATGCCTGCAGGAAGAAAGCCTCATCATCCGCCTCGGGAACCTTCAACCCCATGGCATCAATTTGGACTTCACCCGTTGCCTCATTCCCCTCCCCCTATCTTAACCCAGTTCCAACCTTCCAATTCAACACCGTCCGCCTGACTTGTCCCACCTGTGTATCTTCATTCCCACCTATCCACTCCACCTACTTCTCTGACATATCATGTTCACCCCCAGCCTGCATCCACTTACAGCACTCTCAGCTACCTTCTCCCCAGCCCTACCCCCTTCCCATTTATCTCTCCATCCCATGTGCTCCCAGTCTCATTCCTGATGAAGGGCTTTTGCCTGAAACGTCCATTTTTCCTGCTCCGCAGATGTTGCCGGACCTGCTGTGCTTCTCCAACACCACTCTAATCTTGAGGGGAGTCAGTTGATTGAGAGGATTTTCGGATATTTTCTATTGTTGACCACAGTCTGTGGGTGATAGCAGAACTTTAGCAACCACCAGTTTAGGGAACAGCTAAAGGACTGAGCACAAGTCTGGTCACCGCATAAATCAACATTTTTCTTAAAATTGTAAGATAAAAGATGGAAGGCTGAAGTATGCAACTTTGCCCATCAAGACCGTTTAATAAATGAGTTTATCACTGATTCCTTTCAAAGTCAGGGTGCTATTGGCCTTGGAGGGTAACTTGAAAATGGTTGCATTTCGTTGCATCATCCAACCTTGTCCTTATAGTCAGTACAGCTGTTGAGCTTTGAAGGTTCTGTGAAAAATGCCCGAATGACTTACTCCAGTGCATCTTATAGTTGGTGCACTCTACTGCAATTCTGCCTTAGCGGTGAAGGGAATGAATATTGCAGGTGTTGAAGAGGGTACACTCAACTGACTGCATTGTCGTGGACGGTGTACAGTTCCTTAAGTGTTATTGAAGTTGCACCATCGAGGCAAATGGAGAAAGTTATATTCCTCGTCTCATTTGTGCCTTGCAAACGATGTCGGATTCAAGGAGCAATGAGTTGAGTTTATAATCAAAAAATGTCTCAAGAACATGTTGTTGTTGTCAAAGTGTTTATGTAGCCAGTTTCTATACGTTTTTTCCCCGAAATAATAGTTCTGTGGTCGATTACACGGGGTAATTTGTTTACAGCAAAGTTATTGAATGTCAATGAGATATGATTAAATTCTCATTTGTCAGAGTGATCATTACTCTATTTCGTCTTTGTGTGGACCAATCTGATTCGCTGTCTGATTTCAAGATCCAATTCCCATCTGTGCTTGAAATTTCAACCGTTTCTTCGCATAAATGTCTCCACCTGCCTATATATATATATATATATATATATATATATGTAAGGACGCTGCAGGGGACAGCAGAGATTTACGGACAAGTTGTCAACACTGGAGAAAATGGAGCTTCGTGGAATTATTGGTTAGGCTGGGATTATTCTCCTTGAAATAAAGAAGACGGAGGGGAGCTCTATAATTACATAATAACATTTATAAACGTTCAATATTCATGGTAAATTGACAGGGTAGTTACGGGCAGGTGGTTCACCCTCTGGTATGAGGAGAGCACCAGAGGACATGAACTCAGAATTAGATATTGCCTATTTAATTCAGAAATGAGGAGTAATTTCTTTGCTCGGGGCAAGTGAATCGGTGGAACTCCTTGCCGAAACTGTTGTTGAGGCTGAGTTGTTGTGTATTTTCAAACTGTGCCAGACAGAAATTTAACCAGAACGACGATGAAGCTTTGTCGAGGCAATGCTGGATAATGGAGTTAGGATTATCAGATCAGCCATTAGTTCGTTGAATGGTGGAGCAGACTCGATGGGCTGAATGGTCGACTTCCAATCCTACATCATTTGGTCTAACGCCTTATTTTATTGATACCTTTAGAATTCTGATGGGATGGGATGAAGTGATAGAAAAGGTTTCTGAAACTGATCAGACAGATCAGCATCTAGGCTCATAAGTTCATGAACAAGAAATGTGCTGTGGCCTGGAGACAACAAATGGCACTGGGCATGTGCAGAAGTTGTGTTTGCTAAAGAAAATTGGTGAATCTAAAATTGGTGCCAACTTGGTGATCATGCTGGATGGTGGATCGCGGTAAGATTCACACAGCAAAAGGTTGTGAAAGAATGAAAGATTCGTTTCATTGGAAAAGTTTTCTGCGGTTCCAACTCAATTCACTGTTTAAAATATTGATCAGAACTTTGTGTGGAGTATTACATTAAAATTCACAATCCCACTGGATAAACTATTGCACCCGATCTTTCCTTACCACTTTCATTCGATGTAAATTCATAGAAAGTCAAGATGGAATAAAAGGAAGAATGAAAGGTTTGCACTCCTTTTCATTATCCCAATTCACCTTACAACAGAATCAAATTGGCTTGTTTCGACTTTGATGTCGTATCAATTTATCACAAATCTCCGGTGCAATGAAGGGCAAGATCAAGATTCTCCACCCAAAGTACACTAAAGATGCGAGGCACAAAGGGAAACCACAGCTCCGTTTAATAGAAGTAACAGCCAGAGTAGGATTCAAATCCACACATGCGCAATGGAAGAGCAACCCGTCGCCTTAACCTCTGGGCCACTTCAGCCCATTGCAAAGGCGCTCAGATGTCACCCCGTCAAGATGACGTATGGTGCACCTAGGGAATAAGAAATTCCCTGAGCGGAATCGAATCCACGCTATTATGTTTCTGTATTCAGCAGAATAATAATACCAGCAAAACCCAAGGAATTGACCTCGTCCTTGGAAAGAATACCTTGTCCTTGATTTATTTCGAGTCGGAACTGTCTCAGAATGAACCAGCAAACATGAAATTCCCGTCACATTCACACGCACATTTAGTCTTGAAACATAATTTCTTCAGACAGTTTCTCTCTCACGTGAAGAAGTATATATGGAGAGAGAAGTGAAGGTGATGTTTTAGCTCGATGGTCTTTCTCATATGGCTGAACCTGAACTGGGTAAAATTCCCGGAAATGCAATTTTATTCGTTTTATTTTATTAATTTTGATGCAACTTCACTCTGTTCATTGCAATGATCGGAAGTGAATTGGATTTATATGATTGGAACGCTTAATGTTGTATTCAATTTTGCTCCGAATTTATTTCAGCTTAAACAAAATACTGATGAGAAAAGCAGAAGGTTAAACTACAAAACAAGATTCCAGTTTTGATGCTCAGTTACGTTGGCAGATTTCAGTGGGTATCAAATGAACCCAACATCATGGCGAATGACCTCCCATCTTTAAGGCATGAAATTAAAGCAGAAAGTCGATCTCCAAGAGACGGGTCACTTCCTATTCATTATGGAATATCTTTCCTTGACAATATACAAAATCTGCTCATTTCCATTTATAATGATTCATGTGGAATATTAATAGAAATCTTTCAAAACTCTGAGTTTTGTCTTGCTGAATCTTACTCAGCTGCATACGTTTCCGATATTTCTTTACATCTAAAGTCGTCCAAATTAGACATTGTTTCCTCGCACCTTCCAACCTCCACACCCCACTTTTACACTTTTACCTGGCCACAGGCTGTCTCTCTCCTTGTGTGTCTCTAAATGTGCCTTTCCAAATATTTTGGAAATGGATTCTCTGAATGAGAGAAATTCTGCTCCCATTATTTCTTTGTCCTACATCGATGGTTTTGAAACCTTGACGTTCAGAAATGTATGAACTTGAAAGAGTGAATTTACCACCTATTTACTCTCTCCAAAACTCAAATACACTGGAAAACCTCCATTCGGTTTTACTTGGTTTAGTTTCAAATTTTCCAAAACACAAATAAATAAAATTCCATCCCCACTAAACGCCGTCAGCATCGCCTCCAATATCTTAGCTTCCCAGTAAACGCTGGCAGTGTCCTCTCTGATAGAATCACAGATTCTCTACAATGCAGAAAAAACAGTTCAGCCAATCGAGTCTGGAGGGACACTCTGAACAGCATCTCAACCAGACCTAGCTCCCGTCTCTATCCCCACAGGCCTCTGTCTTGTGATTTCAAATACACCTGCTGGAATAAAACCTGGCGTTGTGTGACCTTATCACTGCGTTACCCATGGCTAATTCACTTAACTTACTGAATTCACTCCCTGGACACATCAGCGCAATATAATATGGTAAATCCACTTAACCTACAGACTTACCGGCTTTCCGAACCACTGAGCAAATGTACCATCACATTGAACACTATCTGTATCATGTGTAATGGCTTTATACACTGGTAACGCCGCCGAGTGAAAGCACGTTGTGCCCACCAACCCGAATTCAATGCATCCAAACGCGGTTCTACGCTGTGCAACCTCATTAGTGCTGCTGGAAATGTTTCTGCACTCAGATCTGAATGGGTTTGCTTTGTCTTCTTCCTCAGATTCCTGCTTTAAATAAACATGACAGTGAGGAACAACTCTATATAATGGTTTTCATTGCAACACAAGCACAATGTGTAGTTTGCAGAAGTTACGTGTTTGCACTTTCACTGACACTCTCTCTCCCCAGGAGCTGCAGTCCTTCCCCAGCTGATTCAGACAGCACTGTCCTTGCTGTGACATATCCAATCGAGAATGGAAGGTCAGGCATTAATAACCTTCAGTGGTGAACAGAGCGACAGATTTAAAACATTTTTGATGTCCCAGCGGAGAATTAATTCCTGTGACAGGAGGGGACACTAACCACGATACTGTGAAGGACAATAACATCGAAGGAGGCCCTTTAGCCTGTTGTTGCCGCACTTGTCCAACACAATTGCTTAACGACCTGAATCAAGTTTTCCATCGTTTAGCCCATAGTCTTATATGTTTTGGCATCACAAATTAACATCTCAATTTTTTTTAAGTTTAGAACGATTTCCGCCTCTCTGACCCTTTCCGCAAATCTACTCAAACCTTTCTGCCTTTTCCCGAAGTCTCCTGGCCCCAGGGTTCGAACTCTCCATCAATAAGAAACGCTTATTTAAGTCTATCCTATCCATATCCCTCAGTATTTTGTACACCTCAGTCATGTCTTCTCCAATCTCCTCTACTCGGCGATTAACAACCCCAGTCTGTCCAATCTCTCTTCACAAATGAAACTCTTCAGCCCAGACAATATCCCAGTGAATCTCTCCTGCAATATTCCCAGTGTGATCACATCCATGCATTATTCTGAATTGCAGAACTGCACACATTAGTCCAGCTAGAGCCGAATGAACTTTTTTTTACGATTCTGATACAGTATGAGGGCGTCGCTGGCTCCGCACTATTTATTGCTATCCCTAATTACACAGTGGGCAGTTGAGGCTCAACCATATTTTAGTGAGTCTGGAGTCACATGGAGGCCTGAGCAGGTAAGAATGGCAGTTTCATTCCTTAAAGGACTTCAGATGGTTTGTTTTTTCAACAATTGAACATGGATATATAGGAGTTATTAGATTCGTAATTCCAGATATTTATTGAATCCCAATTCTATCACCTAGCATGGTGGGAGTCAAACCCGGGTGCCTGGTGTCTGAATTAACAGTTCAGTGCTGAGTGGTAATAGCGCTCAGACATTGCAGAAAAGCAATGAAAGTGATCTTATCCATTGAAGTCGTTTTTCCCCGATACTGTCCTGTGCCATTTTCCTGAGCGTGACCCCCGCCAATAACATCTGGTCTATGTCGGTAAAAGCTGCTACATGTGTAGTGATCTCACAACAGTGGTAACCAAATGGATCAATAGGTCTGCAGGTCCCGATGGTCGGGTTGGGGCACGTTCACTCAGCAACAGTGACTGCAGCCACACAGACTGATCGTTATCAATGTGAGAGTCTGTATTAGATTCTTCAATGCCTTAGTGAAATAGGAAATGACTCCACAAACACACGATGAAAGAGCAGCGCTCCGAAAGCTAGTGCTTCAGTTAAACCTGGATGACGTTAACCTGGTGTTGGGTGATTTTAAACTTTGTACTCCATAATCCAACACCGGCATCTCCAAATTAATGAACTGGGGGTATGGGATGGAAAGTTCGGTTAGTGATCGTAGGAGGGAAGAAATTTCTGAGAACGGGTGGATTTGAATTCTGACATATGAAACACCGTGATGTGAGCGGCCAGAGCTTGAAGGAAAAAAAAACCCATCAACTTGAAGAAAATCACCACGTTAAAACAACTGCTGCCTTTGTGTTTCACAAATGACTGGAACACATAGAGCAATTAATGCCATGACTCGGATTCGAACCAAGGTTACTGCGGCCACAACGCAGAGTACTAACCATTATACGATCACAGCACCCCACAGACAAACACGCTAACCGATAGCAGTAAGTACAGTATCATAAGAAATGTTAGGCAGAACACCAAATGCACAATATCAGGGTTTAGCGAATAGTGGCAGAAATGTGGGAACTCAGAATGGGCTGACCCTTTAACATCAGTGCCCACATTCCATCATTAATGTGCTGAAGGCTGAGATAAATAGATTTCTCCAAAACAGTTCAGATATTGTTATCTGCACATCCACCAATATCATTTATTGTATCCGTTGCTCCCAGTGTGGTCTCCTGTACATTGGGGAGACTGGACGCCTACTAGCAGAACGCTTTAGGGAACATCTCTGGGACAACCGCACCAATCAAGCACACCGCCCTGTGGCCCAACATTTCAACTCTCCCTCCCACTCTGCCGAAGTGCTGGAGGTCCTGGTCCTCCTTCACCGCCGCTCCCTCACCACCAAACGCCTGGAGAGAGATCGCCTCATCTTCCATCTCGGAATATTTAAAACCCAGGGCATCAATGTGGACTTCAACAGTTTCCTCATTTGCCCTTTCCCCAACTCACCCCAGTTCTAAACTTCCAGGTCCGCACTGTCTCCATGACTTGCCCTGACTTGTCCTACCTGCCTATCTTCTTTTCCATCTATCCACTCCACCCTCCCCCACGACCTATCACCTTCATCCCCTCCCCCACTCAACTATTGTACTCTATGCTACTTTCTCCCCACCCCCACCTTCCTCTCACTTATCTCTCTACCCTTCAGGCTCTCTGCCTGTATTCCCGATGAAGGGCTTTTGCCCGAAACGTCGATTTTACTTCTCCTCGGATGCTGCCTGAACTTCTGTGCTCTTCCAGCACCACTAATCCAGAATCTGGTTTCCAGCATCTGCAGTCATTGTTTTTACCAGGCTTTTGTTGAAATGCATGCTTCAATAGCAATGCAGTTTAACATCGGCTACTTCACGAGTTTCCCCACACAAGGTAGTAACCACTGCTGCCACATAGTCCCGTTCCCAGCCCCAGAATCAGAGAAACTGAGTGGCGCAGTCACGAAGAACCAACTTGAAATCGAGATGGGAATGAGGTCGCAAGCTCGATGGCTCAAGTGACGCAACCGGGGAATGCACGGTATTTCTATGATGGTTTAGAGGCGCAAGCAATTCCGAGGTTGGACGTGCTTCTGGTCAAAGGCGGAGCAGAAGGGAAAATTTGTTCCCGTTTATAATAACAGCAATCTACAGTGCATCTTGCTGAGACAGCTGAGTGCCACAACTGGAGCGTGGGCAGCTGGTTTGAAGTTTAATTTTCCTTCACCATCACCCACTTCCCTGGAATGAATTGCTTTCACAATTTTCATTTCCAATTGTTTGATATCTCCCTGCAGTCTGCGGCTTTCTTCCTCATGATTAATTGCGTGACTAACTGTTGTATGATCTGCACATTGATAAATGACGGCCACTACAAGTAAATATGAATCATTGATCTATATGAGAAAACAGTGGAACTCACTGCAGGCATGCTTCGTAGTTTTGCAGGCGACACCAGAATTGTAGATAGTGGGGAAGATTATCTAAGTTTCAAAAGGATCTTAATCCAATGAGTCGTTGAACTTAATAATGTAACATGGAGTTCACTCTATATAAATGGAAGGTATTGCATTTTGGTACAACAAAAAGAGTATGGCTTTGCGTATGTTGGAGAACACGGAAGCTCGGGATGCCGGTACATAATTCGTTGTAATTTACATTAACAACAGACAAAATGGTTCAAAGGTATTTAACATACTTCCTTTCATTGCTCATTCCTTTGTGTATAGTAGTTGGGATGTTATGTTGAAGTTTTGCAGGACATTGATGAGGCATCTTCTGGAATATTATGTCCAGTTCTGGTCGCCCAGTTGTAGGACTGATATTATTCAGCTGGAGCAGGTTCAGAAAAGGTATACACGTTTGTTGCCTGTGGAAGGTTTGAGTTATAATGAAAGGCTGGATAGGCTGAGACTATTTTCAGATTCGAGATTGGGGTGCTGGAAAACCACATCAGGTAAGACAAAATCCGAGGAACAGGAGAATCATTTTTTTTTCGCGCAAGTGTCGTTCACCAGACTCTTTCCCGAAACGTCGATTCTCCTGCTCCTCAGATGCTGCCTGACTTGCTGTTCTTTCCCAGCACAACATTCTCGATTCTGATCTCTCATCTGCAGTTCTCATTTTCTCCTAGTTGAGACTGTTTTCACTGTAGGTTCGTGGTTTGAGCGGCGACCTGACAGAAGTTTATGAATTATTGAGAGGCAATTTAGAGTTACTGATAGCTGCCTTCTCCCAGGAGGGGGATTTCAAGACGAGAGGGCATATGTTTAAGATGAAAGGACAGAGATTTTTTTTAAAAAAAGACATGTGAGGCATTTTTTTAGGGAAGTTGTTTCCGTGTGCAATTAACTTGCTGAGGAAGTGATGGATGAGGGTACGTTTGCAACATTTAAAGGACAATTGATTCTAAACATGAATGGGAAAGTGGGATTTTTGAAATAAATTTATTCATGCCCAGTACGTCAGTTATTTCCCAGAGGGCATTTAAGAGTCAACCACGATATTATCCATCTGGAGTCTCGTGGGAGAGAGCAGATGACGATGGCAGGTTGCTTTCCGAACTGGCATGAGTGAATCAGATGGAGTTTCCACACAACTGATTCAGGTCATCGCGAGACTCTTCAATTCCAGGTGCTTATTGAATTCAAACTCCACCATCTGTCATGCCAGGACCTGAACCCTTTGTCCCCAAAATATTACCTGGGTTTTTGGATTAACACCACAGTAATAAAACTACAAGGGCATTATAACCACTCAGCGGGAACAGCAAGAGGCAGATGGGACTAAATTAGTTTGGCAGTATGTTCAGCATGGATTGGTTGGACTGACTGGCCTTTTTCATGCTGTATGACTCTATGATTGACGCTATGGAACAAATAGCTGGTTGGGATTAACAGCAGCATTGACAGCATAATCGAACACCTGATGGGATATGTAATCCTGCTGGAGTCTCCGGAGGTTGTTTTGCTCAGTGATCCCTTCCCACACACGGGACTCGTGAACGGCCTCTCCCAAGTGTTACTGATTAAATGAGGTTTCATTTCTGTGGTTAATTGAATCCCTTCCAGCAGTTCCCACATTTCCCTGCTTTCTCTGTGGTATCAGCTTCCGTTTTTTTCCTACACAGGGTGAACGATCCTTTCACATTGTGTCCACACAGATACAAATCCCGTTTTCCATGTTGTTTCTGTGTTTTCATTCTTTCTCATTCACCCACAGGGTTTGAGTATGACTGGTCAGGACAACATTTATTCTTCGCCCCTCGTTCGTTGCTGTCTGGCTACACCACAAACACGGATGTGATCCCAGCCTCGGGTGTCTGTCTGTGGGCAGTCTGCACATTCTCTGCGTGTTTGTAGTTTTATTTCTCCCTCTGACCAAAGATGTGCCAGTTACAGGGATCAACAGTGGGAAATGCTTGCTTATGGGATAGGGGATACCACGGGGTCTGGTGGGATGCGCTTCGGGTGGATGTGTGGACTGGAAGGGCCGACTAGCCTGCTTCCCCACACGGTGGGGATTCCTGAATTAAGGGTCAGCTCATGTTTTCTTCTGGTCATGGAGTCTCTCGTAGGCAGACTGGGTGAAGATGGTAGAATCCCCTGCATAAGGACATGAATGAATGGGATTGCAGGAAATTTAAGTCATGATCTCTGTTCTTGAGGTCAGGCTAGCATTTCAGGTTTTATTCGTCGAACTTAAACATCACCCAGTTCCAGTCGCCATGGATGACTAGTTTAAAATATCACCCCATCACCACATTCTCCAGGTTGAAGTCTTGACTGTGTGGAAGAAACTGATACTGAGCTGATGCGAGCAAATGTAGCTGCTACCGCCAGTGTCGGAAACACAAATCCAAATAGCAAAATCATCTTTCAAACCCACCACTGCAAAGTTAAGGGCTCAACACGCTCCACTTATGCCACTCAGCTATCTTAAAAGATGCACTGTAAATCGCTATAATAGTATAAACGGGGACAACCATTCCCTTGAGAAGGAGCACACTCAACCGAGGACTTTCTTGCGCCTCTATACCATCACAGAAGGACAGGACGCTCATCTATTGCGTCACTCTGTTACTCTCAGAGCCAGAGAGTAACTCTGCACACTCGTTCCCATCCCCATTTCCAGTTGGATCTGGGCGGCTGAGCCGATGTTAAGCTAAAATGCTATTGAAACACACATTTCAATAATATCCTGTACTGTACCCCGAGTCTTTGATGTTTTGTCGAAATCGATCAATCTCTTTTTTCGACATTCTCATTCAAGGGATCTCCACAGCCTCTGAGGACATCGAACTGAAAGATTCAGCTCATTCTCAGTTCCGACATGTCACTGAGTACTGATATTGTACATTTGCTGTTCTTCCGAACATTCCCTCTGCTAGTATACTTATTGCTGCTTGCAAGCATCCTGTTCTGTGGTAACTGTGATCGTGGTTGTCGATATTTTGCATTGTGACCACAGCAACCTCGATTTGAAACCAAATCACGGCACTAAGTGTTCTCTCCGTTTTCCTTTTTCTGACTAATGCTAAGAAATTAATTGTTTTACCTTCAAATTCCGCTCTCTTACATCTCTGCGTTTCATATATCAGGATTCAAACACACCCGTTGTTGGAGATTTCTCTCCTTCCCACGATCATTAAACCTCCATTCCGTCCCTCCCCCTCCCCCCCCCCCCCCATTTCTCTGAGGCAATGCACAATCTACCACTCTCTTTCACATTCATACTGTTCTGTCTGTGCTGCTGCTGCGATCACGGCTGTTGGGTGAACGTGGCCCAATCCCACCATCGGGACCTTCAAACAAGTCGATCCATTTGGATACCGCGGTTGTGAAATCAATCCCCATGTAGCAGCTTTTACTGACATAGGCCAGAGACAATTGGAGCGTCAGGCTCATGGAAAATACCCAGGGCAGTTTTGGTGAAAAGACATTTTATTGGAAAAGATCAGCTTTTATGGCTTTCTGCGTTGGTCTTGTGATAATTTCATAGGACTGATAATCCAGAGACCGAGGTATTCTGGGTATTCGGGCTCGAAACCCACCATGCCATGATTGTCAAATTTGGATTCTGAAAATATCTGCAAGTAAGAATCTAATGATTACTATAGCTCCATTGACAATTGTTGAAAACAAAATCTATTTCACTGATGTCCTTTCAGGATGGAATTTTCTATCCTTACTTGGTCTGGGCTGCATGTGACTTCAGACTCAGAGCAATATGGTTGAGTCTGAATTGCCCTCTGGGCAATTCGGAATAAGTAATAAATTCTGCTTAACCAGACTCGTCCTCATACTAATGCAGAAATGTTAAAACAAATGCTCATTAGGCTCAAGCAAGAGTGTTGTGTGCAGTTTTGCAAGTCACGTTATAGCAAGGATGTGATCACACCGAGAAAATTGCAGGAGATATTTAGCAGAATACTGTTTGGGCTGAAGAGGTTCAGTTGTGAAGAAAGTCAGGGCAGAGTGGAGTGTTTGTCGCAGTGCAAAGGAGATGTAGACAAGACATGATTGAGTTAGGGTATGGACAGGTTTGATTGAACGAGTTTCCCATTGATGGAGGGATCGATCAGCAGGGGCCAGAGATTTATGGAGAAAGACAGAAAGCTTTGAGAAGCTGTGCGAAAAAAACTTTATCAGCCAGTGGGTGGTTGGAACTTGGAATACACTGTCTGCGTTTTTCAGAGTGGCAGAAAAGCTTATAACCTGAATAAATATGCAAATGTGAACTTTTGATGCCAAGACATATACGGCTATGGGGTAAGCATTCCGAAATGGAATTCAGTTCATGAGGCAGTTGTTTTTGACAAGTGTGGCCACATTTGATTGAAGGGCCTCATTTGACACTCTTGTCCTTGGTAGTATAATGGTTAGTGGCCCCGCCTGTCACGGGGCTCAATTTTCCACTGGGGACAGTGTAAACGTTTTAAAAATGTCGTTCCATTCCCAAGTGCGGGTATTGATACCTGTCCTTCCATTCTCGATGGGGCATATCACACGAAGGGCAGTGCTGCCTGAATAAAGGTGGGGAAGGACTGCAGCTCTCAGGTTGGCGGAGTGTCAGTGAAAGTGCAAACACGTGACTTCTGCAAATGTGACTGTGTTGGAATGAAATGCATTTGACAGACTTGTTCCGGATTGAAGTGTTTACTAGAAGCAGGAAGCTTAAGAAGAAACAACATAAACGCATTCAAATATGAGTACAGAAACATTTCCCACAGCACGAATTAAATTGTAAAGGACAGAGTAGCGTTTCGATACATTTGTTTTGATGAGTTTCACCAGGGTATATAACCATTAAAAAATGATACAGCATTTGCTCAGTATGATGGAACATTGTCTCAGTAATTCGCACTACTGTTCAGAGGGAGGGTTAGGTTCATTGGCAAAGTTAAATTGCCCTCTCCTGTCCAGTGAGTGAATTAAGTAAGTTAGGAGAATGAGCCATGGGTAACGCGGGGATAAGGTCAGAAGTGACAGGACGTCTGGTTATACTCCTACAGGTTTATTTCACATCATGGGGGGGGGGGGGGGGTGTGGGGGTTCCCCTTCTTCAGATGAAATATAAGGAAATAGTGAGGGGAGCTAGGTCTGGGTGAGATACTCTTCAGAGAGTCAACACCAGCTCGATTGACTGAAATGCTCTTTCTGCACTGTATGATTCTGTGATTCTATGAAATGATAATGACGGTGTTTACTGCGGTGTAAAGCCATTAGAGAATATGCTGTTGGGGGTGTACTGAGGATGAGATTTTATTCACTTGTCTTCTTGGAAAATTGAGAACAGTTATCCCTGAACCAAGGAAGACTTAATGGGTTTCTTTCAGGTTATGAAATGTTTGGTCAGAGTAAATAGGTGGAAAATTCCCTCTTTGAAGTAAGTAAACATCTAGATGTCAGGCATTCAGTACGTTTGATAAACTCTTTGAAGGACAAAGTAATGATGAGAACAGAATCGCAGTCACTCCGAGAATCTGTTTTTCAAAATATTTGGAAAGGCACATTTGGTGACATACAAGGAATAAATTTCACAAGGAGAGCGACAGCGTGTGGCTAGGTAAAGGTGCAGAGGTGGGGTGAAGTCGGTCGGTAGTTGCAGGGAAACAATGTCTAAGTTGGTTGACTTTAAATGGAAAGAAATGTATTTAATGTGTGCAGCTGAATAAGATTCTGTTCCAAAACTCTGCATTTTGAAAGATTTGGCATAATTTTCCACCTAAAGCATTGTAAATGGAACTGAGTGGATTTTTATTTATTGTGAAGGGAAGATATTACATAATTAATAGGAAGTGACCAGTTGCTTGGAGATCGACTTCCTGCTTTCATCACATGCGTTAAGGATGTGAGAACAAACACCATGATGTTTGGTCCATTTAATACTCAGTGAAATCTGCCAAAGCAACGAGCAACAAAATTGGTAGGTTTTCTTTTGCACTTTAACCCTCTGTTTTTCTAAGCAGTATTTTCCTTAAGCTGAAATAAAGTCAGAGCAAATTTGAATACAACATTAATCGTTCCAATGAGATATATCTAATTCACTTCTGATTATGACAATGAACATTGTTTGGTTTCAGCAAAATTAAAATGAAACAAACAAATCAGCATTTCTTGCGATTTAATCCAATTCAGGTTCAGCCATATGAGAAAGGCCATTGAGTGACAACATCGCCTTTAGTTCACTCACCATGACTGCTTTTTCACGTGAGAGAGAAAGTGACTGAAAGAAGTTATGAGTCAAATGTACGTGTAAATATGACGGAAAATTCTTGTCCTGTTTCATTCTGACTTAGTTCTGACTCAGAATGTATTACTAACAGCTATTCATTCGGACCAGTATGGCTATTTATTGGAATTTGCTGTTATTATAATTCTAGTAAAAGCAGAAACACAATGGTGTGGATTCGATTCCGCTCTGGAACTTTCTCATCCATGACTTTCACCACGTGTAACCTGATGAGGTCACATGTCACCCCACTACAAAATGTGCTGAAGAGACCGAGCGATTATGGTGGTGGGTTATTATACCGCTGTGCTCCACATTCACGGGTTCGAGTCACACTCTGGTTGCTAACTTTACCCACCGCTATAGCAGTTTTTCTTTGCACATCACATTCTGGTATGCACTGGATCGAGAATCTTGTTCTTGCCCTTTACTGCACGGGAGATTCACAAATAATCGACACCACATTAAAGTTGAAATGAAGAATGAGAGCAGTAATTCTATTCAATTGTAGATTAAATTGGTGTAATGAGAAAGAACGCATTTTTCTTTCCGCCTTACATTCAATCTTGTCTTTCTACAAATTTACATCGAAAGAATGAGAAAAAAATAACAAGCGATCGGAAACACAGGTTTATCCAGTGGGGTTGTTCATGAGTATTTTAACCTAATACTTCACACAATGATCTGAATAGTATTTCAAACATTCACTCGGAATTGGCACCGCAGAAAACCTCTCCAATGAGACGAACCTTTCATTCTTTCACAAATTTCTGCTGTGTGAGAATTATACAACGATCCATCATCCAGCGTGTTCACTGACTTGCCAACTGTATAAGATGTGGCAACTTCCTTCAGCAACCACAGCTTCTGTACACAGCCACCTGTGCTGAGTCCAGTGTCATTTGTTGCTCCCAGATCACAGCACATTTCTTCTTGCTGAGTTTACGAGCCTTGTTCCTAATCTGTCTGATCTGTTTAATAAACTTTTTCTGTCACTTCATCCCATCCCCTCACAATTCTGAACTTATGAATAAAATAAGGCGTTGGACCAAATGTTAAACCAAGTGGAAGTATGCTATTCAGCCCAAGTAGTCTGCTCAACTATTCAACAAACTCATGGATGATCTGATTTGGAAATGCCGGTGTTGGACTGGGGTGTACAAAGTTAAAAATCACAGAACACCAGGTTATAGTCCAACAGGTTTAATTGGAAGCGCACTAGCTTTCGGAGCGATGCTCCTTGATCAGGTGATAGTCACCTGAGTATCACTTGATGAACAAGCGTCGCTCCGAAAGTTAGTGTGCTTCCATTTAAACCTGTTGGACTATAACCTGGTGTTGTGTGATTTTTAACATTGTTAATCTGATAATCTTGAATTCAATTCTGCTCACTTAGCTCGACAAAGTTTCATCATCTTTCTGATTAACTTTCTGGCACAGTTTGAATATACCCAACCACACAGTCTCAACAGCGGTTACTGGAAAATGCCACAGATTCTTTGACCCCTGAGCAAATAAATTACTCCTCATTTCTGAATTAAATGGGCAATATCTAATTCTGAGATTATGTCCTTTGGTGCTCTCCTCAGAGCATAGGGCAAGCCACCTGCCCGTATCTGCCCTGTCAAGATCCCACGAATATTGAACGTTTATAATTGTTATTATGTGATTATAAAGTTCCCCTCCTCCTCCTTTGTTTCAAGGATAATAATCCCAGCCTAACCAATCATTCCACGAAGTTCTACTGTATACAGAATTAGCAACGTGTTTGTACATCTGCGCTGTCCCTTACATGTAATGAAGGCAGGTGGAGAGGCGAGGAAAAGGGTTGAAATTTCAGGCGCAGATGGGAATTGGAACTTGAAATCAGAAAGCGATTAGAATCGTATTGACCCACAGAAGAACCAAATACAGCGAAGATAACTCTGACAAATGAGAATCTAATCATATTCTATTGACATTCAATGGCTTCAATGTAACTGAATTACTCCGTGTAATCATCCTGGGAACTAGTATTTAGGAGAAATGAAACCTGACCACCCATATAAATAAGTTGACGACAAAAACTTGTCCGCGGGTCGACTTTGATTATTAACTCAACTCTTGTCTCCGTGAAGCCGACATCATCCACAACGCACAAATTTGATGTTTAACAAAACTCTCTCCATTTGCCGAGGTGGGTGCAGCTTCAATACCACTGAAGGAACTGGACATCCTCCACGACAATGCAGTCACTTTACGGTATATTGTTCAACACCTGAATATTTATTCCTTTAACTGCTAAGGCACAATTGCAGCAGAGTGCACCACATAGAAGATTCACTGGAGTAAGTCATCCAGGCCGTGTTGACAGAACGTTCAAAGCTCAAAAACTGTACTGACTATAAGGACAAGATTGAAGATGCACTGAACCTTCACCATTTGCAAATTACCCTCCAAGGCACATACCAGCATGACTTGCAGGGGAATCAGTGATAAATTCATTGAGTGGTGAAGTAGGTTGATGGGCAAAGATTTATACTTCAGCCCTCTATCTTTCATCTTTCATTTTTTAAAAATGTAGAATATTGCATGGACCAGACTTGTGCTCATTCCTTTAGTTGTTTCCTAAACTGGCGGTTGCTAAAGATCGAATATCATCCACAGTCTGTGGTCAACAATAGAAAATACCCAAAAACCCCTCGAACAACTGATGTCCCTGTCCAACAATATTCAGGGATCTGTGAATGTCCACTCCAAGATCTCTTTGTTCCTATACACCACTCAGAATGCTCATTGTTATTGTTACAACTCCCCAAATTCACTACCACTCATTGGTCTGGATTCAATTCCATTCACCATTTTTCCTTTCCACCTGATGGATAAATCCCTGCGGTCCCTGACATTATTCATTATAGTCAACTACACAACTATGTATCGTTAGTAAACTTCTAAGTCATGACTCCTAATAAAAAAGTTTGATTTATTGATCTACATCAGGAAACAGTGGTACTTCACTGGGAAAAATCTTCCAAACATGGTTCCTTGCTGCATGGGATGAACAACTGCCATGTTCCAATCTCCAAGGGTTGCTAACTCAGTATCTCGCCACTACATTTGCAGATGACACAAAGATTGGAGGAGAAGCCAGAAATCATAGGGGACTGTCAAAGAATGAAGGGAAATATAGATAGACAGAAGGGTTGAGTGGAGAATTGGCAAATGGTGTTCCATTCAAGAAAATGTGAGGTGATGATTTTGGGAAGTCTAATTCCAGAGCCAAGTATACAGTAAACGGAACCGCCTTGGGTAAACTTGATGAGAAGAGAGATCTGGGAGTTCAGGTTCTTTGTACGCTCAAGGTGACTGCACAGGTGGATAGAGTGGTCAAGAAGGCATATGGCATTCTTGTCTTCACCGGATAGGGCATTGAGTATAAGAGCAGGCAAATCCTGCTAAAATTGTACAGGAGTTTGGTTCGGCCGGGTTTAGAATACTCTGTACAGTTCTGGTATCCAAATTACCAAAATTATGTGGACGTTTAGGAGAGAATGCGGAGAAGGTTTACGCAGATGTTGCCTGGTATGGAAGATGCAAGCTCTGAAGAGAGGTTGAGTAGGTTACTTCTGATTTCATTAGAAAAAACGAGATTGCTGGGACCTGATTGAGGTCTACAATATAATGAAGGGTACAGACAGGGTGGCTAAAGATAAGCTTTTTTCCAAGATAAGTAATTCAATAATGAGAGGTCACGTGTTCAATGAGAGCGATAGACATGGAAAGTATTTTACACAAAGGTTGGCAGGTGCTGGAATGCGTTGCCAGCAGAGGTCGTAGAGGCAGGCATGGTAGATTCATTTCAGGTGCGCCTGGACAGATGCATGAGTAAGTGAGGAGCAGAGGGATACGGATGCTTAGAAATTGGGCGACATGTTTAGATAGTTGATTTGGACTGGCTGAGGCTTGGCCGTCCAAAGGGCCTGTTCCTGGGCTGCACATTTTCTGTATTCTTTGTTCTTCTTTGTTCACTACACTACCAACTGTGGGTTACAGGTGAAGTAGTGTTACTTCTGCAATCATAATTACTTATGCAAGGTAAATGAACTCACACCAGTGTACAATTGTTTCAAGCAAGAGCTGAGTCAACAAGAATGAAACCTATGTGAAGGAAATATATAATTGTTTTCATATTAGCTAAAATGTGCATAAAGAATGAAACGTGCCTGCAAACAATGGTAGATGGTACAGACAAATAGATAAGGTGCTGTGACGGCGTAGGTTAAGCCAGATATGCTTGTACAATCAGTAGTTAAAAGCATTTGTTTCCCATTTCTGCAAAGAACAAACAAAAAATAAACCCAATTAAAAGGTCTTAAGGTTCAATATGGTTGGGTAAGGGAGGAAATGTCACAAGTGGTGGAAATAGATCGCAGTGAAGGAGGATATACCTAACAGTTGACCACAGCCAGGATGTGGTGACAAGGCCAAGTAAAAGCTGCACTTTGTTATGCACAAGGCCGGATAAGGCAAGAGATAAACAATAGTAATGGGCAGCGGGTTTGGAGTAGTGAATCCTATGTACTTGCTAAACTCTGCGAGTCTATTTCAGGCACCACGCTTGCAAGTGTATAATAAACATACTGATTGCTTCATATCTTGTCTCGCATGAAATTATTGAAGTTTGTGGGTTTAGTTTCTCACAATTGGGGGATGGTTCGCGATATTCTTCCATCGCCGGGGGGAGTGGCTGGCCCTGGACACTGGAAGAGGCCTCCCATTCACAATTGTGGAGCGGTGTCTTGTCCCAGTTTTGTCCGCTCCCTTGGGCTGCTGGCACGAATCCCACAAGAGAGACATCTGAATCAGACAGTGAAAGAAGGTCGATAAAAAATATGGAAAAAAAAGGGGCCAGGCAACTCTGTGCACAGACCAACGTCAGAAAACTGACTTTTAAGTATTAACTTGGTGGCCGGGAAAAGGGGTATTTAATCGCTGAGGGATTGATGAGCGGCACGAGAAATAGGGGGTAGGCAGAGTAAGTCAAACTGTCACGGAGTAAAGGAAGAAAAAGTCCCTGGTAACATTCCTCCTGAAAGTCCGTTGGGGAGGATGTTGAGGGAATGGACAAGTAACACCTGTACAAGGGGAAAAGATAAAAAGAAAATGATTGAATATTGTTGTTTATTATGGACCAAAGAACCAATCCTTCATCCAGCTGTCTTCTGGCCAAAGTATGATTCGGATGAGGATTGGGTATGTCAGTATTTAGATTTGTATATGAATAAAAAACAACCATTTAGTCAAGAAGAGGCGGACTATGCGTCCTGTTGGACGGGCAGTTTGGGAATGATGGTAGTAAAGACAAAGGATTCCCCCTCTGTCCTACCCAGTCCCTGAGATCCTTTTGCCTGTTTGCACTCCCGTACCATAAAATCAGATTAGGTGAAAATGGGGAAGGAGGAGAGACAGACAGACAGGGACAGGGAACGGATGACCCACAAGAGGAGAATGAAGGGACGGTGGACGGGGATGTTGTTGTTCCTGACCATCAAACCTCAACAAAAGGAAAGGTAGATAAAGTAGATGTAGAGCAGGCCTCTGGAATATCTAAACCAAAGCGAAAGGGGGATGAACAAAAGCAAAAAAAGGGGAAGAATATAAAGACTTATCCCCTTCGGGATGTACCAATAGGGGACAAAGAGATTGGGTTTGTAAGTGCCCCCTCACCAGTGGGGAGTTCAGAACATTTAAAAAGGAGGTGAAAGTCCTAGTTGAGGATCCGGTAGGGCTGTCTGAACAAATTGATCAATTCTTGGGGCCCAGTCTGTATACGTGGACTGAGAAAACGTCTATTTTGAATGTACCTTTTACTGGGGAAGAAAGGGGACTTATACCAGGAGCAGCCATTAAAATATGGGACAGGGAAGTTCCCATTGGGGATGGGGATACGGGTCAGGGAGAGACGGAGTTTCCACTCAGAGGCAGCCAGTGGGAAAATCAAAACCCGGAGCATAGGGAAGAAAATAGGGAATTGAAAGACCTGATTCTAAAAGGAATAAGAGAGGCAGTTCCAAAGTCGCAGAATTTGACTAAAGCCTTTGAAGTTAGACAGAAGAAAGGTGAGACTCCCTCAGCTTTCTTGCAAAGATTAAGAGACTCAATGCGGAAATATTCTGGAATGAACCCTGAACACCCATTGGCACAGGGTTTTTTCAAAGTATGTTTTGTGACAAAGGCATGGCCAGACACAGAGAAAGATACTGAAGATCGAAGGGAGGAGTGAAACACCATTAGATGAATTGTTAAGAGAGGCACAGAAAGTATTTGTAAAGAGAGAGATGAGAGACAAAAACAAAAGGCAAAAATGATGGTAACTGCGGTTGATGAGGTAGTTAAGAAAATAATGGAACCAATAGTGAGCAACCGGAGTGGCGGGTGGCAGCATGTAGGACAGAGAGGAAAAGGAGAGGGAGAGGAAAAGGGGGAACATTTGATAGAGGGTTCGGGCGACAGGGGCAGAGATGGAAGTCTCCACAGGCAGGATGCAGTTATTGCAGAAACTCGGGCATTTTAAGCGGGAGTGTCCTGATCTACAAATGGAAGAAAGGGCAATGCCGCTTATGAATTTTGATGAAGAATAGGGGTGTCAGGGGTTGCTGCCTCCGGGGAGCCACCAGGAACTCTTAATAAACTTGAAGGTGGGACCCTGTGGTGAAGAGGTAGTCTTCCTAGTAGATACGGGGGTAGCACGGTCATCGCTGAATTTTAAACCAAGTAAAGTAGAAATATCGACACGGTCAATTACTGTTTCCGGCGTAAAAGTGGAAGGAGTTATTGTTCCAGTATTTGAACCTATGATGATAGAAGGTCCGAAGGATACAGTCACAGTGGAACTGCTGTATTTCCCTGATATAGGAAGGAACTAACTCGGGAGAGACGTAATTATCCTCTTAGGACTGGAGATTTGATTTCAGGAAAAATAATTAGTATAATTAGAAAAATAATACAATGGCAATATTTACAGAAGATGTGTAGAGAGAGATAGGCCCTATTATATGGGCTTGAGAAGGGAATCGTGGAAAAGTACAACTCCGTCCCCTAGTAATAAGTTTAAAAAGGAAAGGAGACGTTGTTTATGAGCGACAATATCCCATTTCCATAGGAGGTAAACGAAGGCTGCAGCCAGTAATTGAGGGGTAGAGATGGACTGTTGGAGCCATGTATGTCTCCTCATAATATCCTAATTCTACCAGTGGAAAATCTGATGGAACTTCTCGATTGGTGCAGGATTTGAGAACATTGAATCGAATAGCCACCAGGAACTCTTAATAAACTTGAAGGTGGGATCCTGTGGGGAAGAGGTAGTCTTCCTAGTAGATACGGGGGTAGCACGGTCAGGCACTATAGAACAGGTCAGGCACCCAATGGTTCCAAACCCCTATACATTATTAAATTCGATCCCTCATGACCACAAATGGTTTAGTGTGATAGATTTAAAGGATACCTTTTGGGCTTGTCCCTTGGTGGAGGAAAGTAGGATTTCTTTTTTGCCTTTGAATGGGAAGATCCCAAGACAGGACGGAAACAGCAATACAGCAATACTGGTGGACCATGCCCCCCCAGGGGTTTACGCAATCCCCGAATTTATTTGGACAGATGGTAGAACAAATATTGTAGAAATTCAGATGCCCCAAAGGAACTGCGCTGTTGCAGTATGCAGACGAAGTCTTTGTAACTGAAAAGAGAAGAGAACGTGTAGTAGAAGCCACTAAAAAAAATTGAATTTCCTTGGTCAGCAGGGACTGCGAGAATCTAAAAACAAAATACAATATGTGGAGCGAGAAGTGAAATACTTGGGACATTTAGTTAGGAAAGCGAAAGATAAGCCTGGAACAGTTAGAGGGAACAGTGGGGATTCTGCTGCCAAGAACTAAACGGGAATTACGTAATTTTTTGGGTTTAACAGGATATTGCAGATTGTGGATTGATCCTTATGCTCAAAAGACGAATACATAAAATCGCAAACAATGAGAGAAGGAGCCAAAGTGTCTGATTTGGGAAGAAGAGGAAAAATAACTATTTCAGAATTCAGAAGAGATCTGATCCATGCCCACGTGTTAGCCTTACCTTCTCTAGGTAAACTTTTCCAGCTCTTTGCTACTGTAGATAAGGGAGCGGCTTTGGGAGTATTAACCCAAAAGTGGAGAGGAATGAAACAGCCAGTAGCATATCTTTCGAAGCTATTGGATCCAGTATCCCGGGAGTGGCCTGAGTGTGTGCAGGCCGTGGCTGCCACTGCACTGTTGATGGAGGAAAGCCGAAACTTTACATTTGGTGGAGCTCTAATAGTAAGCAACCCACAGCAAGTGAGATCGATCCTAAACCAAAAAGCTGGGCGATGGTTGACAGATTCGCGTGTTCTGAAATATGAGGCAATATTAATAGAAAATGATGATCTAGTGTTGGTCACTGACAATTGTTTACTTCCAGCTGCCTTTCTTTGGAATGGAAAAGGAGAATCTCCTCAGAATCCAGAACACAACTGCCTTGACATTATAGAATACCAAACTAAGGACCGCATGGACCTGAGTGATGTTACCTTCATGCAGAAGCCTGACGTTTTATAAACGGATCATCCCGGGTGACTGAAGGCAAAGATATAATGGGTATGCAGTTGTAGAAGGGACGAAATGTAGTGTGGTAGACGCATCAAGGGAGCCAAATGGGCATTAGAAAATAAAGAGGGAGCAGTATACATTAACTGTAAATATGCATTTGGTGCTGTGCACATTTTTGGAAAGATATGGCTGGAAAGAGGACTGATCAGTTGCTGGGGGAAGGAATTAGCACATGAGGAGTTGATTAAACGGGTCTTGGAGTCCGTATTACTCCCATGAGTAGTAACGATAGTGCATGTAAATGGTCATCAAAAAGGAAATGAACCAGAAGTTAGGGGGAATAGATTAGCCGATGAAGTGGCTAGGGAAGCAGGCCTGGACCCACAAGGAGTGGTGATTCATTCCCTAATACCTACTGTCCCCGATCCTCGGGATGCTCCTATATTTACTGAAAGAGAGGAAAAATAGTTGAACGATTTAGGGGCTGCAAAGACTGCAGACGGGCATTGGATGTTACCTGATGGAAGGGAAATGTTAAACAAATGGTGATGCGAGAGATTAAGGCTGTCCTACACCAAGGCAGCCATTGGGGAGTACAAGCAATGTGTGATTTAGTTCTTAGGGAATATGGATGTAAAGGAATATATACCATTGTTAAACACATATGTGAGGTATGTGTAATATGCCGAAAGGTAAATACATAAGTCTTGAGAAAGCAGAACCCGGGAGGAAAAGACACGGGATTGAGACCCTTCCAGAGTATACAAAAAGATTATACTGAACTACCCAGAGTAGGAAGACGAAAATATATGCTGGTAATAATAGATCATCTATGTAGTTCGGTTGAGGCATACCCCCGAGCTACCGCCACTGCGAGTGGCATGTCTACAACAATATTAGAGCACAAAATTCTCTGATACGGGCGAGTGAACCATATAGATTCCGACCAAGGAACTCATTTTGCCTCTAAAGTGTTACAGGAGATAATGAAATGGTTGGGCATTTCCTGGGTATTCCATGCTCCATAGCACCCATCATCATCTGGAAGGGTTTTGAGAATGAACCAAACACTCAAACGACAGCTCTCTAAATTGATAATAGAAACTAGACTCCCTTGGACCAAATGTTTACCTGTAGCTCTCTTGCGAGTAAGAACAGCCCCAAGGAAAGATTTGGGACTACCCCCCTCTTTGGATTACATTATCTGGGAACGAATGGAGAATTGCCAATTCTCGAAACTCAAGATTTTTTTCTTAAACAAGTATATACTGGGCTTGTCCTCCTCTTTGTCTTTCCTCAGGAAACAGGGTTTATTGGCACAGACTCCGCCTCTTCAATTCACCGTTCGTCCCATCCGGCCTGGAGATTGAATCTTAGTAAAATCATGGACAGAGACTAAATTGCAGCCAGACTGGGAAGGGCCGTATGACCGAAATGCTAATAAGGACGGCAGAGACAGGCTGGACTCATTACACTCGGATAAAAGGGCCAGTAGAATCTCCAGTCGAAGACGAAATCTGGATAGCCGAATCAACGCAATAACCGCTGAAACTCAGTCTAAACAGAGTTTGGGTAACTGATTATACTGTGGCGACGCAAGCGTGGGATTATTTCTGTAGGGTTATATATATTCAGTCTTTTCGTGCTTCAGAACGATTTTTAGAATGTTGGGGATGCTGAGAGTTATGATGTTAGCCCTCTTAGTTTTGGAATTTTGGAATCAGGTTAATTGACCATGCAGAATTGCCCGTAGTGTGAGGTATGGGGTAAATGTAGGGGTATGGGTGGGTTACGCTTCGGCGGGTCGGTGTGGACTTAGAACATAGAACATAGAAGAATACAGCGCAGTACAGGCCCTTTGGCCCTCGATGTTGCGCCGATCCAAGCCCACCTAACCTATACTAACCCACTATCCTCCATATACCTATCCAATGCCCGCTTAAATGCCCATAAAGAGGGAGAGTCCACCACTGCTGCTGGCAGGGCATTCCATGAACTTACGACTCGCTGAGTGAAGAACCTACCCCGAACTTCAGTCCTATATCTACCCCCCCTTAATTTAAAGCTATGCCCCCTTGTAATACCCGACTCCATACGCGGGAAAAGGTTCACACTGTCAACCCTATCTAACCCCCTAATCATCTTGTACACTTCAATCAAGTCACCCCTAAACCTTCTTTTCTCTAATGAAAACAGCCCCAAGTGTCTCAGTCTTTCCTCATACGATCTTCCTTCCATACCAGGCAACATCCTGGTAAACCTCCTCTGCACCCGTTCCAGTGCCTCCACATCCTTCCTATAGTATGGCGACCAAAACTGCACACAATATTCCAGATGCGGCCGCACCAGAGTCTTATACAACTGCATCATGACCTCAGGACTCCGGAACTCAATTCCTCTACCAATAAAAGCCAGTACGCCATATGCCTTCCTCACCGCACTATTTACCTGGGTGGCAACTTTCAGAGATCTGTGTACATGGACACCAACATCCCTCTGCTCATCCACACTACCAAGTATCCGACCATTAGCCCAGTAACCCATCTTTTTGTTATTCTTCCCAAAGTGAATCACCTCACACTTAGCTACATTGAATTCCATTTGCCACCTTTCTGCCCAGCTCTGCAGCTTCTCTATATCCTGCTGTAACCTGCCACATCCTTCCTCACTGTCAACAACTCCTCCGACTTTCGTATCATCCGCAAACTTGCTCACCCAACCTTCTAACCCCTCTTCCAGGTCATTTATAAAAATGACAAACAGCAATGGTCCCAAAACAGATCCTTGCGGAACACCGCTAGTGACGGCACTCCATGAAGAAACTTTGCCATCAACTACTACCCTCTGTCTTCTTCCATCCAGCCAATTCCTAATCCAAACCTCCAACTCACCCTCAATGCCATATCTCCGTATTTTCTGCAGTAGCCTACCATGGGGAACCTTATCAAACGCCTTACTAAAATCCATATATACCACATCTACCGCTTTCCCCTCATCAACCTCCTTCGTCACCTTTTCAAAGAATTCAATAAGGTTTGTGAGGCACGACCTGCCCTTCACAAAACCATGCTGACTATCCTTGATCACATTATTCCTATCCAGATGTGCATAAATCCTATCCCTTACAATTCTCTCTAAGACTTTGCCCACAACAGAAGTGAGACTCACCGGCCTATAGTTACTAGGGTTATCCCTACTCCCCTTTTTGAACAAGGGAACCACATTTGCTATCCTCCAGTCTTCTGGCACTACTCCTGTAGACAAAGAGGACATAAAAATCAAGGCCAATGGCTCTGCAATCTCCTCCCTTGCTTCCCAGAGAATCCTAGGATAAATGCCATCAGGCCCAGGGGACTTATCTATTTTCACCTTTTCCAGGATTTCCAACACCTCTTCTCTACATACCTCAAAGCCATCCATTCTACTTATTTGTGACTCAGTATTCACATCGACAACAATGCCCTGTTCCTGAGTAAATACTGAAGAAAAGTATTCATTCAGTGTCTCCCCAATCTCTTCCGCCTCCACACGCAACTTCCCACTACTATCCTTGACTGGACCTATTCCTACCCTAGTCATTCTTTTATTCCTAACATACCTATAGAAAGCCTTAGGGTTTTCCCTAATCCTACCGACTAAGGACCTTTCATGTCCCCTCCTTGCTGCTCTTAGCTCTCTCTTCAGGTCCTTCCTGGCTACCCTATAACTCTCAATCGCCCCAATTGAACCTTCACGTCTCATCTTGAGATAGGCCGCCCTCTTCCATTTAACAAGGGATTCCAATTCCTTATTAAACCACGGCTCCCTCGCACGACCCTTTCCTCCCTGCCTGACAGGTACATAATTATCAAGGACACTCAATAGTTGCTCCTTGAACAAGCTCCACATATCATTTACACTTGTTGTTCCGAAGGGCCTGTTTCCACACTGTAATGTAATGTAATCTAATCTAATCATTTTCATATGTGTTATTAACGGTTCCTGAGTCTGATAATCCACAAGTAATAGACGCTGATGCATGCAGCTTTGTATATTGTGGGAATGTAGATAATCAGAGACAGTACCGCAGCTCAGAAACACATCTTAATTCCTATGGGGATAGCCTTGGGAATGGTACTTGGTATAATGATCTCGTCACAGTACACTGAGCCCCCTTCCTACCAGCTCGCGATTGTCCCGATAAAAAGTGTAACACATTATATCTAATGATAAAGAAACTCACATGGCACGAATCATACCTGAGGGTGGAGGGGGCGCGGCGCGGGAGATGGGTGCGGCATCTATCAGGTACAATTAAATGAAACATTTGGGATAGAAATGAAAACAAACGGGAATGATTTCTCGGGCTGTTGCTTTCGAATTAGCATAGGACAGGGAAAACGAGCAGAACTACTGGATAATAAGGTACAAGCTTTCACCCCTCCTGATGACCTTAAAGTAGACAAAATTATAGAGGTAAAGGACTTAAAACAGACCATTGAAATAGAAACTGGTTACGGGGATGCAAATGCCTGTGTAAAATGGGTAAAGTATGCCGCATAAAGTCTGAACAAGAGCAATTGCTCTGCATGTGCCTCCGGTAGACCAGTAACTGAGCAGGTTCCCTTTCCGCTCGGGTGGAAGCGAGACAGGAAGGGCATGAAATGTATGATAGTTCTGCATCAGGATAAGACGGCATGGAATGATAGGAATTGTACCTCCCTATCTCTAATGTTCCCTCCATTGGAGAAGAAAGATTCAAAAGCCCCCCTACGCTTTCAGCCAGAGTCCGAAATCACACGTCGTGTGTGCTAAGACGGGGTACAAATCGGTCAAGAGATTTGGGGGAGCTGAAATTATGTACAGAGATTAAGAATGTCACCGAAACGGACAAGAGAGGGAACTACTCAGCACGAAATGTTCTGCAAGCATTTACTGTGGTACTGTGGAGGCAAAATATTGAGACCCACCCGATCTCTGGATTGGAGAGGAACATTTGCAATTGTACAATTGGCAATTCAATTTACCATGGCAGTTGCGAAGGAAACGATAGTAGGGATAAAGGGAAGGAGGAAGAGATCACTGTTAGACACTTCTTTCGATGGCAGGATTTATCTTGATTCGGTAGGAGTCTCTAGGGAGGTACCCGATGAATTCAAGGCTCGTAACCAGATTGCAGCAGGCTTTGAGTCAGCTCTCTTTTGGTGGGTAACAATTAATAAAAATGTAGATTGGAAAAGTTACGTTTTCTATAATCAACAGCGACTTATAAATTATGCAAGAGATGCGGTTAAAGGAATATCAGAACAGCTTGATGCGACAAGCCGGATGGTATGGGAAAACAGAATGGCCCTTGAAATGATTTTAGAAGTGTGTGTGTGTGTGTGTGTAATGTTAATGGGAAGGTATTGTACCTTTATTCCTAATAACACTGCGCCTGACGGTTCAATTCCTCAGGCCTTAAGGGGATTGCCTAAGTTAGCAGTGGAATGGGCTGAGAATTCAGGGTACACACATCTCTCACGGGATGGCTTGAATCATGGTTTGGAAAATGGAAAGGGGTGGTGGTTTCCATCCTTGCTTCCCTGACAGTAGTAGTCGGGACATTGGTAGCCAATGGCTGTTGTATCATACCTTGTATACGAGGATTCACCAAAAGACTGACTGACACAGCCTTAATGAAACAGATGTCCCTAAAAGGGAGTCAGGCAGAGGAACATTACAGATTAAAAATGAGGGGATGAGTGTGACCAAGATGGATGAAATCTCCGGAAAGATGTTTGCGAATTTTGGGGGCGATGCTTAAAATGAAAATGCATAAAATAATGAATGGTAATTAAAGGAAAAGGGTGACATTGTGAGATTTAAGCAAAGTGCTTCTGCAATCATAATTAGTTATGAACTCACACCAGTGTATAATTGTTTCAACCAACAACTGAGTCAACAAGAATGAAAACTAATATGAAGGAAATATATAATTGTTTTTGTATTAGCTAAAATGTGCATACAAGAATGAAACGTGCCTGCAACAATGGTAGATGTTACAGACAACTAGATAAGGTATTGTGAGGATGTAGGTCAAGCCAATATGCTTGTACGATCAGTAGTTATAAACATCTGTTTTCCACTTTTGGAAAAACACAAAAACAAACCCCAATTAAAAGGTCATAAGGATCAATATGGTTGGGGAAAGGGAGGAAATGTCACACATGGGGGAAATAGTAGTGAAGGAGGATATACCTCACAATAAACCACAGTATGATGCGGTGAAATGCCCAAGTAAAACGTGTACTTTGTTATGCACAACGCCAGATAAGGCAAGAGATAAACAATAGTAATGGGCACTGGGTTTGGAGTAGTGAATCCTACATAAGATACGTACTTGCTAAACTCTGGGTGTCTATTTCAGGCACCGTGTTTGCAAATGTGCAAACATACTTATTGCTTCAAATCTTGTCTCGCACTGAAATTATTGAAGTGGGTGAGCTTCGTTTCTCATATCTGTGACATCTCCAGCTTTGCTTAGCTCACTCTGTAATACCTCCAACCTTGCTTCCTTATCTCTGAAACATCACCAGCCTTCGTGTCCTCTCTCTGTAACATCTCCAGCCTTGTTTTCCAATCTATGTATCATACCGAACCATGCTTTACACTCTCGATGACATCTGTAGATGTGATTTCCTATCCCAAGAGCCTGTCCAGCCTTGCTTTCCTTTCTCTGTAACATATACAGCCCAGTATTTCTGTCTCTAACATCTCCAGCAGTGCGTTACTATCACTATAACATTCCCAGCCTTGCTTTACAATCTCTGTAAAATTTACAGCCTTGCTTTCGTATCTCTGTAACGACGCCAGCTTTGCTTTCCTTTCTCTGCAACATCTCCAGCCTTGCTCACTTTTCTCTGTAACATCTCCAGCCTTGCTGTCCTATGTCTGTAACATCTCCAGCCTTGGTCTCCTTTCCCTGTAACATCTCCAACCTTATTTCCCTCTCTTTTTAACATCTCCAGCCTTGCTTTCTTTTCTCTGTAACATAGCCAGCCTTCCTTTCCTCAGTCTGCAACATCGTCGGCATTGTTTTCCTGTCAAAAGTGATGCCTTGCTTTTCTGTCTCTGTAACATCACCAGCGTTGCATTCCTAACACTATAACATTTCCAGCTTTGCTTTCCTATCTCTGTAAAATTTCCAGTCTTGCGTTCTTATCTCTGTAACATCTCCAACCTTGCTTTCCTCTCTCTATAACATCTGCAGCCTTGTTTTCATACCTATTCAACATCTCCAGCCTTGCATTTCTATCTCTGTATCATCTCCAGACGTACATCCCAATCTCTGTAACAACTCCAGCATTGCATTCCTATCATTATTACATTTCCAGTCTTGCTTTCCTATCTCTGCAAAATTGCCAGCCTTGCTTTCTTATATCTGTGACATCTCCAGCCTTGATTTCTTATCACTGTAATATCTGCAACCTTGCTTTAATCTCTCTATTAACATCTCCATCCTTGCTTTCCTCTCTCTGTAACCTCTCTAACCTTGCTTTCCAATATCTGAAATATCTCCAGCGTTGCTTTCCTACCTCTGTGATATCTTCAGCATTGCATTCCTATCTCTGGAGCCTGCCCAGCCTTGCTTTCCTGTCTATGTAACATGACCAGCCTTACTTCACGATCTCTGTAACATTTCCGGCATTTCGTTCCCCTCACTATAATATTTCCAGCCTTCCTTTCCTATTCCAGTCAAATTTCCAGCCTTGCTTTTTTATCCTTGCAACATCTCCAATTTTGCTTTCCTTTCTCTGTGACATCTCCAGCCATGTTTTATTTTCTCTCTGACATCTCCAGCCTTGCTTAGCTCTCTCTGTAACATCTCCAATCTTGCTTTCACATCTCTGAAAGATCACCAGACTTCCTGTCCTCTCTCTGGAAAATCTCCACCCTTGCTTTCCGATATATGTATCATATCGAACCATGCTTTCATATCTCGGTGAAATCTGTAGATGTGTTTTCCTATCCCTGGAACCTGTCCATCCTTGCTTTCCGATCACTGTAACATATCGAGCCTAGTATTTCTGTCTCTAATATCTCTTGCAGTGCGTTTCTATCACTATATTTCCAGCCTTGCTTTCCAATCTCGTTAAAATTTACAACCTTGCTTTCGTATCTCTGTAACGTCTCCAGCCTTGATTTCAGTCTCTGTACCTACTCCAGCGTTGCATTCCTATCTCCGCAAAATCTCCAGTCGTGTTTTCTTATTTATCTCAAATCTCCAGCCACATTTTCCTATCTCTGTAATATCTGTAGCCTCGGATTCCAGTCTCTGTAAAAGCTCCAGCCTTTCATTCCTATCTCTGTAACATCTCCACCCTTGTTTTCTTATTTTTCTAACATCTCCAGCGTTGTTTTCCTATCTCTATAACATCGCCAGCCTTGCTTTCCTTTCACTATAACACCTCAAGCCTCACTTTCTTATCTGTGCAACATCCCCAAACTTTCTGTCCTCTCTCTGTAACATCACAAGCCTTGCTTTCCTTTCCCTGTAACATTTCCAGCCTTGCTCTTCTTTCCGTGTAACATCTCTCGCTGTCTTTTCTTTTCTCTTTAACATATCCAGCTTCCTTTCCTCAGTCTGCAACATCGCCAGCATTGTGTTCCTATCACTGGTGATGCCTTGGTTACCTGTCTGTGTAACATCTCTAGCATTGCATTCCTAACACTACAACCTTTCCAGCTTTGCTTTCCTATCTGTAATTTTACCGGCCTTGCTTTTTTATCTCTGTAAAATCTCCAGCCTTGCTTTCCTCTCTCTGTAACATCTCCAGCCATTCATCCCTATCTCTGTACCATGTTGAGAATTGCATTCCTCTCACTATAACAATCCCAGCCTTGCTTTCCTCCCTCTGTAAAATTTCCATCCTTGCTCTCTTATCTTTGCAACATCTCAGCCTTGCTTTCCTTTCTCTGTAACCTCTCAACCCTTGCTTTCCTATCTCTGTAACATCTCCAGCCTTGCATTCTGATCTCTGTGTTATCTTCAGCCTTGCCTTCCTATCTCTGTAACATCTCCAGCCCTGTATCGCAACCTCATTAACAACTCCAGCATTGCAATCCTATCATTATTACATTTACAGCCTTGCTTTCCTATCACTGTAAAATTGGCAGCCCAGCTTTCTTACCTCTGTAACAGCTCCAGCCTTGCTTTCCTATCACTATAATGTCTGCAGCCTTGCTTTTATCTTTCTTTTAACATCTCTAGCCTTGCTTTCCTGTTTCTGCAACATCTCCAGCCTTGCATTCCGCTTGCTGTAACATCTCCAAATTTGCTTTCCTATCTCTATAACAACTTCATCCTTGCTTTCCTACCTCTGGGATTTCGTTAGCCTTGCATTTCTTTCTCTCGAGCATGTCCAGACGTGCTTTCCTATCTCGGTAACATGGCCAGCCTTGCTTCACTCTCTCTCTATCATTTGCGGCATTGCATTCCTCTCACTGCAACATGTCCAGCCTTTCATTCCTATTCCTGTCAAATTTCCAGCATTGCATTCTTATCCTTGCAACATCTCCAATTTTGCTTCCCTCTGCTTTATTTTCTCTGTGACATCTCCAGCCTTGCTTAGCTGTCTCTGTAACATCTCCATTCTTGCTTTCTTATCTCTGAAACATCACCAGCCTTCCTGTCCTCTCTCTGTAACATCTCCAGCCTTGCCTTCCGATCGATGTATAATATCGAACCATGCTTTCCTATCTCGGTGATATCTGTAAATGTGCTTTCGTGTCCCAAGAGAATGTCAAGCATTGATTTCCTCTCTCTTTTACATCTCCACCCTTGTTTTATTTTCTCTGTAACATATCCAGCCTTCCATTCCTCAGTCTGCAGCATTGTCAGCACTGCATTCCTATCACTGGTGATGCTTTGCTTTCTTGTCACTGTAACGTCTCTAGCATTGCATTCCTAACACAATAACCTTTCCAACTTTGCTTTCCAATCTGTATTTTTTCCAGAATTGCTTTTCTATCTCTGTAATAGCTCCAGCCTTCCTTTCCTATCTCTGTAACATCACCAGCCTTTCATCCCAATCTCTGTAACATGTCCAGAATTGCATTCCTCTCACTATAACATTTCCAGCCTTGCTCTCTTATCATTGTAACATCCCAGCCTTGCTTTCGTCTCTCTGTAATCACTGAAGCCTTGCTTTCCTATTTCTGTAACATGGCCAGAATTGCATTCCTCTCACTATAACATCTCCAGCCTTGCTTTCCTACCTGTGTAAAATTTCCCGCCATGGTCTCTTATACTTGTAACATCTCAGCCTTGCTTTCCTCTTTGTAACCACTCCAGCCTTGCTTTTCTATCTCTGTACTATCTCCAGCCTTGAATTCCTATTTCTGTGTTATCTTCAGCCTTGTGTTCCTATCTCTCGAGACTTCCAGCCTTGCTTTCCTATCTCTGTACCATGGTCAGCTTTGCTTTCCTATCTCTGTAACATCTCCAGACTTGGATCCCTATCTCTGCAACATGTCCAGAATTGTATTCCTATCACCATAACATTTCTAGCCTTGCTGTCCTATCTCTGTAACATTTCCAGCCTTGCTTTCCTTTCCGTGTAACATCTCTAGACTTTTATCTCTCTTTTACATCTCCAGCCTTGCTTTCCATTCCATGAACCAAATCCAGTCTTCCTTTCCTCAGTCTGCAACATCGTCAGTATTGCGTTCCTATCACTGGTGGTGCCTTGCTTTCCTGTCTCTGTAACAGCTCCAGCATTGCATTCCTAACACTACCATTTCCATCTTTGCTTTCCTATCTCTGTAATTTTACCAGCGTGCTCTGTTATCTCTTTTACATCTCCAGCCTTGGTTTCCTATCTCTGTAACATAACTGGAAATGTGTTGCTGGAAAAGCGCAGCAGGCCAGGCAGCATCCAAGGAGCAGGAGAATCGACGTCTCGGGCATGAGCCCTTCTTCAGGAAAGAGCAAAGTGTGCCAAGCAGGACTGCTGGCGCACTTTCCTCATTCCTGATGAAGGGTTCATGTCGGAAACATCGAATTTCCTGCTCCTTGGATGCTGACTGAGCTGCTGCGCTTTTCCAGCAACACATTTTCAGTTCTGATCTCCAGGATCTGCAGTCCTCACTTTCTCCTGTCTCTGTTACATCTCCAGCCTTGCATTCCTCTCACTATAACATCCCCAGCCTTGCTTTTCTACCTCTGCAAAATTTCCAGCCATGGTTTCTTATCTTTGTCACATCTCAGCCTTGTTTTTTTCTCTCTGCAACCCCTCCAGTCTTGCTTTCCTCTCTGTAACATCTCGAACCTTGCATTCGTAACTCTGTGTTATCTTCAGCCTTGTATTCCTGTTTGTGGAGCCTGTCCAGCCTTGCTTTCCTCTCTCTCTGTAACATCGCCAGCCTTGCTTTTCTACCTCTGCAAAATTTCCAGCCATGGTCTCTTATCTTTGTAACATCTCAGCCTTGCTTTCCTCTCTCTGCAACCTCTCCAGCCTTACCTTCCTCTCTGCACCATCTCGAGCCTTGCATTCGTATCTCTGTCTTATCTTCAGCCTTGTATCCCTGTCTGTGGAGCCTGTCCAGCAATGCTTTCCTATCTCTGTAACATGGCCAGCCTTGCGTTCTAATCATGATAACATTTCCAGCCTTTCTTTGTTATTTCTGTAAAATTTAAAGCCTTGCCTTGTTTTCTTTGCAACATCACCAGCCTTCTTTTCTCTGTAACATCTCCAGCCATGCTTACCTCTCTCAGTAACATCTCCTGCCTTGCATTCCTATCTCCTTAACATCTCCAGCCTTGCTTTCCTATCTCTGTAATTTTACCAACCTTGCGTTGTTATCTCTGTAACATTTCCAGCCTTGCTTTCGTATCACTGTAACATCTCCAGTCTTGCATCCTTACCTCTGTAACATGCCCAGAATTGCATTCCTCTCACGATAACATCTCCAGCCTTGCTTTCCTATCTCTGTAAGATTTACAGCTTGTTTTCCAGTCTCTGTAACATCGCCAGCCTCGCTTCCCGATCTCTGCGTAATCTTCAGCCTTGTATTCCTATCTCTAGAACCAGTCCAGCATTGCTTTCCTATCTCTGTAACATGGCCAGCCTTGCTTTCCTATCTCTGTACCATCCCCAGCATTGCATTCCGATCACTGTAACATTTCCAGCCTTTCATTCTTATTTCTGTAAAGTTTTCAGTCTTGCTTTCTTATCTTGCAACATCACCAGCCTTCCTTTCCTATCACTGTAACATCACCGGCATTGCATTCCTATCCCGATAACCTTTCCAACATTGTTTTCCTATCTCTGCAACATCTCCAGCCTTGTTTTCTTATCTTTGCATCGTCTCCAAATTTGCTTCCCTCTCTCTGTAACATCTCCAGCCTTGCTTTATTTTCTCTGCGACATCTCCAGCCCTGCTTAGCTTTCTCTGTATCATCTCCAATCTTGCTTTCTTATCTTTGAAACATCACCAGCCTTACTGTCCTCTCTCTGTAACATCTCTAGCCTTAATTTCCGATCTATGTATCATATCGAACCATGCGTTCCTCTCTCGGTGACATCTTTGGAAGTACTTTCCTATCCCTAGAGCCTGTCCAGCCTTGCTTTCCTATCTCTGCAACATGTCCAGCTGAGTATTTATGTCTCTAATATCTTCCGCAGTGCGTTCCGATCACTATAATATTTCCAGCTTTGCTTTCCAATCTCGGTAAAATTAACAACCTTGCTTTCGTATCTCTGTAACGTCTCCAGCCTTGCTTTTCCGTCTCTGTACCTACTCCAGCCTTGCTTTCCTATCTCCTCAACATCTCCAGCCATGTTTTCCTATTTCTATCAGATCTCCAGCCAAGTTTTCCTGTCTCTGGAAAATCTGTAGCCTCCGTTTCCAGAATCTGTAATAGCTTCAGCCTTGCATTCCTATCTCTGTAATATCTTAAGCCTTGCTTTCCCCTCTCTCTTACATCTCCAACCTTGTTTTCCTGTCTGTGCAACATCCCCAGCCATGTTACCTCTCTCTGTAACATCTCTACCCTTGTTTTCTTATTTCTCTAACATCTCCAGCCTTGCTTCCAGATATCTGTAACATCTCCAGCCTTGCTCTCTTTTCTCTGAAAATCATGATAACCTTACTTTCTTATCTGTGCAACATCACCAGCCTTTCTGTACTCTCTCTGTAACATCATGAGCCTTGCTTTCCTCTCTCTGTAATGTTTCCAGGTTTGATCTCCTTTCCGTGTAACATCTCTAGCCTTGCTTTTCTCTCTCATTTACATCTCCAGCCTTGCTTTCTTTTCTGTGTAACATATTCAGCCTTCCTTTCCTCACTCTGCAACATGGCCAGCATTGCTTTACTATCACTCGTGATGCCTTGCTTGCCTGTCTCTGTAACATTTCTAGCATTCCATTCCTAACACTAAAGCCTTTCCAGCTTTGCTTTCCTATCTCTGTAACTTTTCCAGCCTTGCTTTGTTATTTCTGTAACCTCTCCAGAATTGCTATCCTATTCCTGTAACATCTCCAGCCTTCCATCCCTACCTCTGTAACATGTCCAGAATTGCAGTCCTCTCACTATAACATTTCCTGCCTTGCTTTCCTACCTCTGTAAATGTTGCAGCCTTGCTCTCTTATCTTTGTAACATCTCAGCCTTGTTTTCCTCTCTCTGTAACCTCTCAAGACTTGCATTCCGATCTCGGCGTCATCTTCAGCCTTGTATTCCTATCTTGGAGCATGTCCAGCCATGCCTTCCTATCTCCGTAATATCTCCGGCCAACCATCCCAATCTCTGTAACATCTCTAGCATTGCATTCCTATCATTATTACATTTCCAACCTTCCTTTACTATCTCTGTAAAATTATCAGCCTTGCTTTGTTTCTCTGTAACATCTGCAGCGTTGCTTTCCTATCACTGTCATATCTGCAGCCTTGCTTTTAACTCTCTTTTAACATTTCCAGTCTTGCTTTCCTGTTTCTGCAACCTCTCCAACCTTGCTTTCCTATCTCTGCAGCATATCCAGCCCTGCTTTCCTACCTCTGTGATATCTTCAGCCTTGCATTCCGATCGTTAGAGCCTGTCCAGCTTTGCTTTCACGTCTCTGTAACATGGCTAGCCTTGCTTCACTATCTCTGTCGCACCTCCGGCATTGTGTTCCTCTCACTATAACATTTCCAGCCATTCTTTCCAATTCCTGTCAAATTTCCAGCCTTTCTTTATTATCCTTGCAACATCTCCAATTTTGCTTTCCTTTCTCTGTAACATCTCCAGCCTTGCTTTACTTTCTCTGAGACATCTCCAGCCTTGCTTTGCTCTCTCTGTAACATCTCCAATCTTGCTTTCTTATCTCGGAAACATCACCAGCCTTCTTCTCCTCTTTCAGCCTTGCTTTCCGAACTATATATCATATTGAACTATGCCTTCCTATCTCGGTGACATCTGTAGATGTGCTTTCCTATCCCTAGAGCCTGTCCAGTCTTGATTTTCTATCCCAGTAACATGTCCAGCCTAGTATTTATGTCTCTATTATCTCCCACAGTGCGTTCCTATCACTATATTTCCAGCCTTGCTTTCCAATCTCTGTAATTTGCAGCCTTGCTTTCGTATCTCTGTAACATCTCCAGCCTTGCTTTTCAGTGTCTGTACGTACTCCAGCCTTGTACTCCTATCTCCGCAACATCTCAGCCATGTTTTCTTTTCTCTCTCAGATCTCCAGCCAAGTTTTCCTATCTCTGTAACATCTGTAACCACAGTTTACAGTCTCTGTAATAGCTCCAGCCTTGCATTCCTATCTCTGTAATATCTTAGGCCTTGCTTTCCCCTCTCTGTTAAATCTCCAGCATTGCTTTCCTATCTATGCAACATCCCCAGCCATATTACCTCTCTCTGTAACATCTCCACCCTTGTTTTCTTAATTGTCTAACGTCTCCAGCCTTGCTCTCCTTTCTCTGTAACATATCCAACCTTACATTCTTATCTGTGCAACATCACCAGCCTTTCTGTCCTCTGTCTGGAACATCATGAATCTTGCTTTCCTTTCTCTGGAACGTTTCCAGCCTGACTGTACTTTCCGTGCAACATCTCTAGCCTTGCTTTCCTCTCTCTTTTACATCTCCAGCCTTGCTGTCTTCTCTCTTGAACATATCCAGCCTTCCTTTCCTCAGTCTGCAACATCGTCAGCATTGTGTTCCTATCACTAGTGATGACTTGCTTTCCTGTCTCTGTAACATCACTAGCATTGCATTCCTAATATTATAACCTTTCCAGCTTTGCTTTCCTATCTCTGTAATTTTACCAGCCTTCCTTTCCTATCTCTGTAACATCTCCAGCATCGCGTTCCGATCACTATAGCTTTTCCAGCCTTTCTTTGTTATTTCTGTAAAATTTCCAATTTTGCTTTCTTATCTTTTCATCATCAGAGATTTCCTGTTATCTCTGTAGCATCTCCGGCCTTGCTGTCTTATCTTTGCAACATCACCAGCCTTCCTTTCCTTTCTCTGTAACATCGCCAGCGTTGCATTACTATCACGATAACATTTCCAGCGTTGCGTTCCTTTCTCTGTAACATCCCCAGCCATGCTTACCTCTCTCATTAACGTCGCCAACCTTGCTTTCCGGTATCTGTATCATCTCCAGCATTGATTTCTAATTTCTGTGACATCTCCAGACGTGTTTTCCTTTCCCTAGAGCCTGTCCAGCCGTACTTTCCTATCTCTGTAATATGTCCAGCCTTGTTTCTCTATCTCTAACCTCTCCAGGAGTGCGTTCCTATCACTATAACATTTCCAGCATTGCTTTCCTATCCCTGTAAAATTTACAGCCTTGCTTTCGAATCTCTGTAATATCTCCTGCCTTGCCTTCCTATGTCTTTAACGTGGCTAGCCTTGCTTTCCTTTCTCAGTAATTTCGCCAGCATTGCATTCCTATCACTATAACATTTAAAACCTTGCTTTCCTATCTCTGTAATACCTCCAGCCTTGCTTTCTTATCTTTGCAACGTCTCCAAATTTGCTTTCCTTTCTCTGTTAAATCTCAAGCCTGATTTTCCTGTCTCTGCAAATTCTGCAGATGTGCTTTCCTCTCTGTGTAACAACTCCAGGCTTGTATTTTTGATTCTGTAACAACTCAAGCCTCGCTCTCCCTTCTCTGTAACATCTCCAGCCTTGCATCCCTTTCTCTGTCACATCTCGAGCATTGCAGTCGTATCACTATAACATTTCCAGCCTTTTTTCCCATCTCTGTAGAATTTCCAGCCTTGCTTTCTTATCTCTGTAACATCTCCAGCCTTGTTTTCCACTCTCTGCAAAAATAAACAGTTTGCTGCCTAATCTCAGTAACATTTCCAGCCCTGTTTTCCTCTCCCTGTAACATCCACAGCCTCGCATTCCTATCTCTGTACCATCTATAGCCTTCCATCCCTATCTTTGTAACATCTCCAGCAATGCAATGCTATCACATTTGCAGCCTTGCTTTCCTATCCCTGCAACATCTCCAGCCTTGCTTTCCTGTCTCTGTGATATCTCCAGCCTTGTATTCCTATCTCGAGAGCCTGTCCAGCATTGCCTTCCTATCTCTGTAACATGGCCAGGCTTGCTTCCCTATCTCAGCAATATCTGCAGCATTGCTTTCCCATCACTATAACATTTCCATCCTTTCATTCCTAATACTGTAAATTGCTAAACTTGCTTTCAAACTTTGCAAAATCTCCAATTTAATTTTCCTTTTTCTGTAACATCTCCGGCCTTGTCTTCCTATCTCTGTAATACATCTAGCCTTGCTTATCTCTCTCTGAAATAACTCCAAACTTGCTTTCTTGTCTCTGCAACATCATCAGCCTTCCAGTCCTCTTTCTGTAATATCTCCAGTCTTGCTTTCTTTTATTTGCAAGGGATCTAGCCTTACTTTACTCTCTCTGTAACATCGCCAGTCTTGCTTTCTTATCACTGCAACATATCCAGCTTTCCTTTTCTCTGTCTATCACATCACCAGCACTGCATTCCTAGCACAGGAGATGCCTTTCTTTCCTGTCTATGTAACATCTCCAGCCTTGCTTTCCAATTTCTGTACCCGCTACAGCCTTGCTTTCCTCTCGGTGTAACAAATCCAGTCTCGTTTTCCAGTCCCTGTAACATCTCCAGCCTTGCATTCCTATCACTATAACATTTCCAGACTTGCTTTCCTCTCTCTGTAAGATTTCAAGCCTTAATTTCTTATATCTGTAACTTCTCCAGCCTTCCTTTCCTATATCTATGACAATGCCAGACTTGCTTTTCTATCCCTAATAATATCTTCAGCCTTGGATTCCTATCTCTGTAACATCTCCAGCCTTGCTTGCCTATTTCTGTCACATCTCCCGCCTTGCTTTCTTATCTCTGTTACATCTCCAGCCTTGCTTTCCTATATCTGTGATGTCTCCAGCCTTGTATTCCTATCTCTAGAACCTGTCCAGCATTGCTTTACTATCTTTGCAACATGACCAGCCTTGTTTACCTATCTCAGCAAAATCGCCAGCATTGTGTTCCAAATCGAAATTTTTACAGCCTTCCTTTCTTATTTCTGTAACATCTCCAGCCTCACTTTCCTTTCTCTGTAACATCTCCAGCCTTGCACTGCTATCGCTGTAAAATCTCCAGCCTTGCTTTACGACCACTGTATCATCTCCAGCCTTGCTTTCTTATCTCTGTAACATATCCAGCCTTCCTTTCCTCAGTCTGTAACATCGCCAGCATTGCATCTCTATCTCTGTAACATCTCTACAAATGCATTCCTATCATTGTAACATTTACAGACTTGTTTTACTACATCTGTAAAATTTCCAGTCTTGCTCTCTCATCTTTGGAACATCTCAGCCTTCGTTCCCTCTCTCCGTAACATCCCCAGCCTTGCTTTCCTATCTCTGCAACATATCCAGCCTTGATTTCCTATTTCTGTGATATCCCCAGCCTTGTATTCCTATGTCTGGAGCCTATGCAGCATTGCTTTCTTTTCTCAATAATATGACCAGCCATGTTTTGCTGTCTCTGCAACATCTCCAGCCTTGCATTGCTATCTCTGTAACATCTGCAGCCCTGTTTTCCAAACTCTATAACATCTCAAAATTGCTTTCACAACTCTGTGACATCTCCAGTCTTGCTTTCATATCTCTGTCTCATCTCCAGAAGTGCATTCCGATCTCTGTTACATCTCCAGTATTGAATTCCTATCACGATAACGTTTCAAGCCTAGCTTTCCTTTTTCTGTAAAATTTCCAGCTTTGTTTTTGTATCGCGGTAACATCTCCAGCCTTGCTTTCCTATCTCTGTAACAACTCCAGCCTTGCTTTACTATCCTGGTAATATTTACAGACTTGCATTTCTGTCTCTCTTCACATCTCCAGCCTTGCTTTGCTGTTTCTGTCATATTTCCAGCCTCGTTTTCCTGTCTATGTAACATTTGCACCCTTTCTTTCCTATCTCTGTAACACCTTCAGCCTTGCTTTCTCATGATTGCAGCATCTCCAGCCTTGCTTTCCTCTCTCTGTAACACGTCAAGCCTTGCTTTCCTATCTCTGCAACATCTCCAGCCTTGCATTCCACTCTCTGTAGCCACTCCAGCCTTGCTTTCCTTTCTCTGTATCATCTCCAGCCGTGCATTCCTATCTCTGTTTCACCTCCAGCATTGCATTCCTATCACGATAACATTTCCAGCCTTGCATTCCTTTTTCTGTAGCATCTCGAGCCTTGCTTTCCAATCTCTGTAACAAATCCCGCCTTGCTTTACTATCCTGGTAATATCAGCAGCCTTGCATTTCTGTCTCTTTTAACATCTCCAGCCTTGCTTTGCTGTTTCTTTCATATTTCCCGCCTCACTTTCCTGTCTATGTAACATCTCCAGCCTTGCTTTCTTATCTCTGTATCATTTCTAGCCTTGCTTTCCTCTCTCTGCAACACGTCCCGCCTTGCTTTCCAGTCTCGGCAACATGTCCAGCTTTGCATTCCACTCGCTGAAGCCACTCCAGCCTTGCTTTCCTATCTCTGTAACATCTCCAGCCTTGAATTCCTGTCTCTGTAACATCTCCAGCCTTACTTTCCATTTTGTGTACCCTCCCCAACATTGCTATCCTCTCTCTGTCATGTTTGCGACCATGTTTTCGTCTCGATGTAACATCCCCAGTTTCGATTTTACTGTCTCTGCAACATCTCCAGCTGTGCTCTCCTTCCTCTGTTGCATCTCCAGCCTTGCTTTCCTATCTCTGTAACATCACCAGCCTTACATTCTTTTACATGCAAGATTTGTAGCATTGCTTTCCCTTCCCTTTAACATCCCCAGCTTTGCTTTCTTGTCTCTTCAACAACATTGGCCGTGCTTTCCTCTCTCTGTAACATCCCGAGCCTTGTTTTCTTATTTCTCGAAGATCTTCAGCCTTGCTTTCCTATCTCTGTAACATCTCCAGTCTTGCTTTCCACTCACTGCAACATCCCCAGCCGTGCTTTCCTCTCTCTGTAACATCTGCAGCCTTGTTTACTTATTATACTAATATCTCCAGCTTTGGTTTTGTATCTCTGTAACATCTCCAGCATGGTTTTCCTTGCTCGGTAAAATTTCCAGTCTGCACTTTCGTCTGTAACATCTCCAGCCAAGCTTTCCTACAACCGGAAAATCTCCAGCCTTGCTTTGCAGTCTCTGCAACATCTGAAGCCTTGCCTTCCTCTCTCTGTCACCACTCCAAACTTGCTTTCCTATCTCTGTAAACATTCCAGCCTTACTTCCCTCTCTTTGTAACGTCTGCAGCCTTGTTTTCCTCTCAACATCTCCACTTTCAATTTTATTGTCTCTGCAACATCTCCAACCTTATTTCCTCTCTCCTTAACTTCTACAGCCTTGTTTTATTACCATTGTAACATTTCCAGCCTTGCTTTCCTCTCTCTGCAACATCGCGAGCCTTACTTTCTTATCTCCGCAACATCTCCAGCTTTCCAGTCCTCTCTCTGAAACATCGCCAGACTTGCTTTCCAGAATGGAAAGTAAGACTGGAGATGTTTACAGATATAGGAAAGCAAGACTGGAGATGTGAGAGAAATAACTAAACACTGCTGATAATGTTGCATAGATAGGAAAGCAAGGCTGGAGATGTTACAATGGTAAGAAAACAAGGCTGTAGATGTTAAAGAGAGAGGAAACAAGGCTGGAGATATTGCAGAGACAGGAATGCATGGCTGGAGATGGTGCAGAGACAGTAAAATTGAAAGTGGAAATGTTGAGAGGAAAGCACGGCTGAAGACGTTGCAGAGAGAGAAGAGCAAGGCTGGGGGGGTGGTAAATAGAATGGATACGAGCCTGGAGATGTTACCGAGATAGGAACGAACGGCTGGAGGTGTTATAGAAAAGGAAAACGAGGCTGCACATGTTGCAGAGATAGGAAAGCAAGGCTGGACAGGCTCCAGATTTAGAAAAGCACAGCTAGAAATGTCACAGAGATGGGACAGCAAGTTTAGGGATGATGCACAGATTGGAAAGCAATGCTGGGGATGTTAGAGAGGACAGGAAGGTTGGTGATGTTGCAGGCAAAGGAAAGCAAGATTGAGGATGTTGCAAAGATGAGACTGGAAATTTTGCAGAAATAGGAAAGATAGACTAGAAATATTATAGTGATTGGTATGCAATGTTGGAGATGTTACAGAGATAGGGACGCAAGGCTGGAGGTGTTACAGAACTAGGAAAGCAAGGCTGCAGAGTCTCTATAGAGAGGAATACAAGGTTGGAGATACCACAGAGAAAGGAAAGCAAGGCTGGAGATGTTACGAGACAGGAAAGCACGACTGCAGATGTTGCAGAGATTGGAAACCAAGGGTTAAGAGGTTACAGAGAGATGGAAGCAAGACCTAGATGTTAGAGAAATAAGAAAATAAGACTGTAGATGTTAGAGAGAGTAAAGCAAGGCTGGAGATATGACAGCAAGTTTGGATATGATATAGAGTACGGAAAGCACGGCTGGAAACGTTACAAAGATAGCAATGCAAGGCTGGAGATTTTGCAGAGAAAGGGAAAGAAAGCTGGTCATGTTACAGAGAAAAGAAACCAATTTTGCATAGGCTACAGACATGAGAATACAAGACTGGAGGCATCACAGAAATAGGAAGGCAAGTCTGGAGATGTTTCAGAGATAGGAAAGCAAGTCTGGAGATGTTACGGAGATAAGAAAGCAAGGCTGTAAATTTTTCAGTTAGGAATGCAATGCTGGAGATGTTGCAGAGATAGGTAAACAAGGTTGGTCATGTTACAGCGATAGGAAAGCAATGGTGGACAGGTTCTAGAGGTAGGAATACAAGGCGGGAGATATCACAGAGATAGGAAAGCAAGGCTGGTGATGTTTCAGAGATAGAAATGTGTTGCTGAAAAGCGCAGCAGGTCAGGCAGCATCCAGGGAACAGGAGAATCGACGTGTCTGGCATAAGCCCTTCTTCAGGAATGAGGAAAGTTTGTCCAGCAGGCTAAGATAAAAGGTAGGGAGGAGGGACTTGGGGGAGGGGCGTCGGAAATGTGATAGGTGGAAAGAGGTCAAGGTGAGGGTGAAAGGTCAGACTGGGGTGGGGGCAGAGAGGTCGGGAAGAAGATGTTTCAGAGATAGGAAAGCAAGGCTGGAGATGTTGCAGAAATAGGAAAGTAAAGCTGGTGGCTTTACAGAGAGAGGAAGGCAAGTCTGAGATGTTAGAGAAAGAAGAAAACAAGGCTGGAGATGTTCCCTAGAGAGGAAAGCTAGACTTGAAACGTTACACAAACAGAAAACCAAGGTTGAAGATGTTAAAAGAGACAGAACGGCAAGGCTGCAGACCTTACGGGGATAGGAAAGCAAGTTTGGCGTTGTTAATGAGATTGGAAAGCAAGGCCGGATATGTTACAGATAAAAGAAATAAAGGCTTGAAGTCTTACAGCGAGAGGAAAGCAAGGCTGGAAATGTTCTAGTGATATGAATGCAATGCTGGAGATGTTAGACAGATAGGCATGTAAGGCTGGAAATATTACAGAGGTAGGAATGCAAGGCTGGAGAACTTACAGGGAGTGGAAAGCGAGGCTGAATTTGAAACACCGAGATGAAAGCAAGGCTGCAGCGAGTACAGAAAATGGAAAGCAAGGCTGGAGATGTAACAGAGACAGTAAAGCAAGACATCTCCAGTGATAGGAAGGAAGTGCTGGTGATGTTACAGAAGGAAGAAAGGAAGGCTGGATATGTTGCAGAGAAAGGAAATCAAGGCTGGGAATGTTTCAGAGAAAGGAAAGCAAGGCTGGACCCCTTGCAGATATAATAAAGCATGACTGGAGATGTAACAGAGAGAGGTAAGCAAGACTGGAGGTGTTACAGAGAGAGGAAGGCAAGGCTGGAGTTGTTACAGCGAAAGGAAAGCAAAATTGGAGATGTTGCAAAGTTAAGAAAGCAAGGTTAGAAATTTTACAGTATTAGGAATGAAAGGATGGAAATATTATAGTGATAGGAACGCACTGCTGGAGATGTTGCTGAGATAGGGCAGCAAGCCTGGCCATGTTATAGAGATAGGAAAGCAATGCTGGACAGGCTCTAGAGATTGGACTACAACGCTGGAGATATCACAGAGACATGAAAGCAAGGCTGGAGATGTTGCAGGGAAGAGAAAGCAAGGCTGGTGACGAGACAGAGAGAGCAAGGCAAGGCTGAGATATGAGAGAAATAAGATAACAAGGCTGGAGATGTTCCAGAGCGTGTAAGGCTCGGCTGAAGATGTTACAGAAACAGAAAAAAAATACAGGGCTGCAGATATGATAGGGATAGCAAAGGAAGTCTGGAGTTGTTGCGGTGGTAGTAAAGCAAGGCTGGAGATGTTACAGAGACAAGGAAGCAAGACTGGAAATTTTACAGATACAGGAAAACAAGGCTGCAAATGTTATCGTGATAGCAATGCAATGCTGGAGAAGTTAGAAAGATAGAGATGGAAGGCTGAAGATGGTACAGAGATATGAATGCGAGGCTGGAGATGTTACAGGGATAGGAAAGCGAGGCTGGAGATGTCACAGAGATTAAACAGCAATCTGTTTATTTTTTTCAGAGATAGGAAAGCAAGGCTGGAGTTGCTACAGAGATACAAAAGCAAGGCAAGGAAAGCCAGGAAATCCTACAGAGATGGGGAATCACGTCTGGAAATGTTATAGTGATAGGAATGCAAAGCTCGAGATGTGACAGAGAAAGGGATGCAACGCTACAGATGTTGCAAAGATAGGAATGCAAGGCTGGATATGTTACAGAGATAGGAAAGAAAGGCTGGCCAAGTTACAGAGATAAGAAAGCAAGGCTGGACAGTCTGTAGAAATAGACATACAAGGCTGAAGATAATACAGAGATAGGAATGCAAGGCTGGAGATATTTCAGATATTAGAAAGCAAGGCTGTAAATTTTACAGGGATAGGAAAGCAATGCTGGAAATGTTATAGTGATAGGAACTCACTTCTGGAGATGTTAGAGATAGAGAAACAAGGCTGGACATGTTACAGAGATTGGAAAGCACGGCTGATCAGACTCTATGGATAGGAAAGCACTTCTCGCGATGTCACAGTAATAAGAAATCAATGTTGGAGATGATACAGATATCGGAAAACAAGGTTAGAGATGTTACAGAGAGAGGCAAGCATGACTGCAGATGTTACAGAGAAAAGAAAGCAAGTCTGAAGATGTTGCAGAGAAAGAAAAGCAATATTGGAGACGTTGCAAAGATAAGAATGCAAGGCTGGAGATGTTACAGAGATAGGAAAGCAAGGCTGGACAGCCTCCGAGATTGGATTACAAGGCTGAAGATAACACAGAGATAGGAAAGCAAGGCTGGGGATGTTACAGAATTAGGAATGCACGCTTGGAGATGATACTGAGAGAGGTAAGCGTGGCTGGAGATGTTACAGAGAAAAGAAGGCTGCTGATGTTGCAAAGATAAGAAAGCAAGGCTGGAAATTTTACAGAAATAAGAAAGAAAGGCTGGAGATGTTATCGTGATCAGAACGCAAGGCTGGAGATGTTACAGAGATAGGAAAGCAAGGCTGGACAGGCTCTAGAGATAGGAACACAAGGCTGAAAATAACACAGAGATTGGAATGCAAGGCTGGAGATGTTACAGAGATAGGAAAGCAAGGCTTGAGAGGTTGCAGAGAGAGGAAAGCAAGATCGAGATGTTACAATGATAAGAGAGCAAGGCTGGAAATTTTACAGAGGTAGGAAAACAAGGCTGGAAAAGTTATACTGAGAGGAATGCAATTCTGGACATGTTACAGAGATAGGGATGCAAGGCTGGAGATGTTCCCGAAGGGCAAAGCAAGGCTGGTGATTTTGCAGAGATAACAAAGCAAGGCTGGTAAAATGACAGAGAAAGCAAGGCAAAGCTGGAAATGTTATTGTGTTAGGAATGCAATGCTAGAGATGTTACAGAGATAGGAAAGGAAAGCATCACCAACACAATGCAGACAATGTTGCAGAGTGAGGAAAGGAAGGCTGATATGTTACAAAGAAATGAAAGCAAGGATGGAGATGTAAAAGAGACAGGAAAGCAAGGCTAGAGATGTTACACGGAGAGAAGAGCAAGGCTGGAAATGTTACAGAGAAAGGAAAGCAAGTCTCCTGATGTTACAGAGAGAGAGCAGAAAGGCTGGTGATGTTGCACAGATAAGAAAGTAAGGCTGGAGATGGTAGACCATACGACATAGGTATAGGAGTGGAAGTAAGGCCATTCGGCCCATCGACTCCTGGTGTTACAGAGAAAGCAGAGCAAGACTGGAGATATTACAGAAATAGGAAAGCAAAGTTGGAGATGTTAGAGAAATAAGAAAACAAGGGTGGAGATGCTACAAAGAGAAGTAACGTGGCTGGGGATGTTGCATAGACAGGAAATCAAGGCTGGAGATTTAACAGAGAGGGGAAAGCAAAGCTTAAGATGTTCCAGAGATAGTAATGCAAGGCTGGAGCTATTACAGAGACTGGAAACTGAGGCGACAGATGTTACAGAGATAGGAAAACTTGGCTGGAGATCTGAGAGAAATAAGTAAACGCGGATGGAGATGTTTACGGTGATACTAAATCAAGGCTGTAAATTTTACTGAGACTGGAAAGCAAGGCTGGAAATACTATAGTGATGGCAATGTACTGCGGGATATATGAGAGACAGTAATACTCGGCTGGATGTGTTACAGAGATAGGAAAGCAAGGGTGGACAGGCTCTAGGGATAGGAAAGCACATCTACAGATGTCACCGAAATAGGAAAGCATGGTTCGATATTATACATAAATCGGAAAGCAAGGTTGAAGATATTGCAGAAAAAGGATAGCAAAAGTTTGAGATAAGAATAAGAAGCAAGGATAAGAAAGCAACGCTGGAAATATGACAGGAATAGGAAAGAAAGGCTGGAAATGTTATAATGAGAGGAACACAATGTCAGCGATGTTACAGAGAGAGTGACGCAAGCCTGGCCATGTTACAGAGACAGGAAAGCAAGATTGGACAGGATCTAAAGATAGGAATGTAAGGCTGAAGAAATCACAGAGGTAGGAAACCAAGGCTGGAGATGTTAAAACAGAGATAAGAGCAAGGCTGCAGATATTGCAGTGATAGGAAAGCAAGTCTGGAGATGTTACAGAGACAGGAAAGCAAGGCTGGACAGGCAGTAGAGAAAGGAATACAAGGCTGAAGATAACACAAAGATTGGAATGCATGGCTGGAGATGTTACAGAGATAGGAAACTAAGTCGTGAGAGGTTACAGAGAGAGGAAAGCAAGGCTGAGATATTACAATGATAAGAGAGCAAGGGTGGAAATTTTACAGAGGTAGGAAAACTAATCTGGAAATGTTATAGTGAGAGGAATGCAATTCTGGACATGTTACACATTGATGCTAGACTGGAGATGTTACAGAGATAGAAAAGCAAGGCCGGTGATGTTACAGAGAAAGGAATGCAAGGCTGGTGATGTTGCATAGGTATGAAAACAAGGCTGCAGATGTCACAGAGAGAGGAAAGTAAGGGTGGATATGTTACAGAGATAACAACGCAAGATTGAAAATTTTACAGAGATAGGAAAGCAAAGCTGGAAATTTTATAATGTTAGGAATGCAATGCTGGTGATGTTACAGAGACAGGAAAGCAAGGCATCAACTTTGACAGGAACGCAAGGCTGACGATGTTGCAGACTGAGGAAAGGATGGCTGGATATGTTATAGAGAAACGAAAGTAAGGCTGCCGATGCTAAAAAGAGAGGAAAGAAAGGTTGAAGATGTTACAGGGAAAGGAGACCAAGGCTGGAGATGTTACAGACATAGGAAAGCAAGGCTGGAGATGTTGCAGATATAAAAAAGCAAATCTGTAGATGTTGCAGGGAAAGGGAAGCAAGGCTGGGGATATTACAGAGATATGAAAGCAAAGCTGTAAATTTTACAGAGATTGTAAAGCAAGGCTGGAAATGTTATGGTAATAGGAACGCACTGCTGGAGATGGCAGAGACAGAAAACACTAGGCTGGATATGTTACAGAGATAGGAAAGCGAGGCTGGACAGGCTCTTGGGATAGGAAAGCACACCTACAGATGTCACGGAGAGAGGAAAGGCTGGTTCGATATGATACATAGATTGAAAAACAAGGCTGGAGATGTTACAGAGAGAGGACAGAAGGCTGGTGATGTTTCAGAGATAAGAACGCAGCATTGGAGATGTTACAGAGAGAGCTAAGCAAAGCTGGAGATGTCACATATATGAGAAACGAATCTCACCCACTTCAATAATTTCAGTCCGAAACAACATCTGAAGCAATCAGTATGTTTATTATCCGCTTGCAGACGCGGTGCATGGAATAGACACCCAGAGTTTAGCAAGTACGTATCTTATGTAGGATTCACTACTCCAATTACTATTGTTTATCTCTTGACTTATCTGGCGTTGTGCATAACAAAGTACACGTTTTACTTGGGCATTTCACCGCATCATACTGTGGTTTATTGTGAGGTATATCCTCCCCACTACTATCGATTTCCTCCACGTGTGACATTTCCTCCCTTTCCCCAACCACATTGATCCTTATGACCTTTTAATTGGGGTATGTTTATTTTGTTTTTGCAGAAGTGGGAAACAGATATTTTTAACTACTGCTTGTACAAGCATATCTGGCTTAACCTCCATCCTCACAATACCTTATCTAGTTGTCTATAACATCTACCATTGTTTGCAGGCACGTTTCATTCTTGTATGCACACTTTAGCTAATACAGAAACAATTATATATTTCCTTCATATTAGTTTTCATTCTTGTTGACTCAGCTGTTGGTTGAAACAAGTATACACTGGTGTGAGTTCATTTACCTTGCATAATTAATTTTGATTGCAGAAGCACTTTGCTTATATCTCACAACTTCACCCTTTTCCTTTAATTACCATTTATTATCTTCTGACTTTTTCTTTTAAGCATCGCCTCCAAAATTCGCAAACATCGTTCCGGAGATTTCATCCATCTTAGTCTCACTCATCCCCTCATTTTTAATCTATAATGTTCCTCTGCCTGACTCCCTTTTAGGGACATCTGTTTCATTAAGGATGTCTCAAACAGTCTTTTCGTGAATCCTCGTATACAGGGTATGATACAACAGTCATTGGCTACTAATGTCCCGGCTACTACTATCAGGGAAGTAAGGATGGAAACCACCACCCCCTTCCATTTTCCAAACTATGATTCAAGCCATTCCGTGAGAGATGTGTGTACTCCCGAATTCTCAGCCCGTTCCTCAGCTAACATAGTTAGCAGTACTTGAACCATCAGGCGCAGTGTTATTAGGAATAAAGGTTCAATAGCTTCCTCCTAACATTACAAACACACACACACCCTTTTCCCGCTAAAGTCATTTCAAGGGCCATTCTGTTTTCCTATACCATCCTACTTGTCACATCAAGCTGTTCTGATATTCCTTTAACCGCATATTTTGTATAATTTATAAATTGCTGTTGATGATAGAAAATGTAATTATCAAGTCTACATTTTAATTAATTGTTACCCAACAAAACAGAGCTGACTCAAAGCCTGCTGCAATCTGGTTACGAGCCTTGAACTCATCAGGTACCTCCGTAGAGACTCCTACCGAATCGAGATAAATCCTGTCATCAAAAAAGTGTCTAACAGTGATCTCTTACTCGTTCCCTTTTCCCCTACTATCTTTTCCTTCGCAACTGCCAGGGTAAATGGATTTGCCAATTGTACAATTGCACATATCCCTCTCCAATCCGTAGGTAGGGTGGGTCTCAATATTTTGCCTCCACATTACCACCATAGATCCGCTACCTAGTGCTGAGTAGTTCCCTCTCTTGTCCGTTTCCGTGGCATTCTTAACCTCTATACATACTTTCAGCTCCCCCAGTTCTCTAGACCGATTTGTACCTCGTCCATGCACACACGATGTGTGATTTTTGACTCCGGCTGAAATCTTAGGGGGCCCTTTGAAGCTTTCTTCACCAAGGAAGGGAACATCAGAGAAAGGGAGGTACAATTCCTACCATTCCATGCAGTCTTATCCTGATACAGGACTATAATACATTTCATGCCCTTCCTGTCTCCCCGTAACCAGTTTCTCTTTCGATGGTCTATTTTAAGTCCTTTACCTGCATATATTTTTCTACTTTAAGGTCATCTGGAGGGCTGAAAGGTTATACTTTATTATCCAGTAGTTCTGCTCGTTTTCCCTGTCCTACACTAATTCGAAAACAACAGCCCGAGAAATCATTCCCGTTTGTTTTCATTTCTATCGCAAATATTTCATTTAATTGTACCTGATAGATGCCTCACCCACCTCGCGCGCCCCCTCCAACCACACCCCCTCCCCCCCGCCCCCAGAATTTATTCATGCTATGTGGCCTTCTTCATCGTTAGGTATGTTGGGTTACACTTTTTATCAGGACAATCGCGAACTGGTCGGAAGGGGGCCCCGAATACTGTGACAAGACCATTAATCCAACTACCATCCCCAAGGCTACCCCATAGGAATTAAGATGTATCTCTGAGCTGCTGTACTGTCTCTGATTATCTACATCCCCACAATTGACTAAGCTACATGCATCAGCGTCTATTACTTGTGGATTATCAGACTCAGGAACCGTTAATAACGAAAATGATATTTGACAACATTCCAAAACTAAGAGGGCTAGCAGCATACCTCTAAGCATTCCCAGTATTCTAAAAATCGTGCTGAAGCACGAAAATACTTAATATATAATCCGACAGAAATAATCCCGCGCTCGCCGTCGCCACTGTACAATCAGTTACTCAAAGTCTCTTTAGTCTGAATTTAGGCGGTTATTGCGTTGATTCGGCTGCCCAGATTTCTTCCTCGACTGGAGATTCCACTGCCCTTTGATCCGAGTGTAGTGAGTCCAGCCTTTCTCCGCCGTCCTTATTGCCATTTCGGTCATCAAAAGAGCCTGGTACAGCCCTTCCCAGTCCGGCTGCAATTTAGTCTCCGTCCATGATTTTACTAAGACCCAATAGCCCGGCCGGATGGGATTAATGGCAAATTCAAGGGGCAGAGTCTCTACCAATAAACCCTGTTTCCTTCGGAAAGACAATAGGAGGACAAGCCCAGTATATATTTCTTTAAGAACATGTATTTTGTTTCGAGAATTGGCAATTATCCATTCGTTACCAGATGAGGTAATCCAAATAAGATTTCTTATGGGGATAGTCCCAAATCTTTCCTTGGGGCTGTTCATGGTCGCAAGAGAGCTACAGGTAAACATTTGGTCCAAGGGAGTCTGGTTTCTATCATCGATTTAGAGGGCTGTCGTTTGAGTATTTGGTTCATTCTCAAAAACCGTCCTGATGATGGCGGGTGCCATGGAGCATGGAAGGCCAAGGAAATTCCCAATCCTTTTATTATGCCCAGTAACACTTTAGAGGTAAAATGAGTTCCTTGGTCGGAATCTATATGGTTCACTCGCCCATATCGGGGAATTATGTGCTCTAATATTGCTATAGACACCCCACTCGCAGTGGCGGTAGCGAGGGGTATGTCTCAACCCAACCAGATAGATGATCTACTATTACCAGCATATATTTTCATCTTCCTACTCTGTGTGCTTCAGTATAATCTATTGTATACTCTGGAAGGGTCTCAATCCCGTGTCTTTTCCTCCCTGGTTCTGTTTGCTCAAGACTTTCTTATTTACCTTTCTGCATATTACACATCCCTCACATATTTGTTTAACAATTGTATATATTCCTTTACATCCATATTCCCTAAGAACTAAATCACATATTGCTTGTACTCCCCAATGGCTGCCTTGGTGCAGGACAGCCTTAATCTCTCGCATCACCATTTGTTTAACATTTCCCTTCCATCAAGTAACATCCAATGCCCGTCTGCAGTCTTTGCAGCCCCTAAATCGTTCAACTATTTTTCCTCTCTTTCAGTAAATATAGGAGCTTCCCGAGGATCAGGGACAGTAGGTATTAGGGAATGAATCAGCACTCCATGTGGGTCCAGGTCTGCTTCCCTAGCCACTTCATCGGCTAATCTATTCCCCCTAACTTCTGGTTCATTTCCTTTCTGATGACCATTTACATGCACTATCGTTATTTCTCAGGGGAGTAATAGGGACTGCAAGACCCGTTTAATTAACTCCTCATGTACTAATTCCTTCCCCCGGCTATTGATCAGTCCTGTTTCCATCCATATCTTTCCAAAAGTGTGCACAACATCAAATGCATATTTACAGTCAGTGTATACTGCTCTCTCTTTATGTTCTAATACCCTAAGGGCTCTTTCCAATGCATAGAGTTCGCAGGTCTGAGCTGACCACCCATTCGTCAATATTCCTGCCTCCACCACACTACCGTTTGTCCCTTCTGTAACTGCATACCCATTATGTCTTTGCCCTTCAGTCACCCGGGATGATCCGTCTATAAAACGTCAGGCTCCTGCATGAAGTGGAACATCGCTCAGGTCCATGTGGTCCTTAGTTTGGTATTCAATAATGTCAAGGCAGTTGTGCTCTGGATTCTGAGGAGATTCTCCTTCCCCTTTCCAAAGAAAGGCAGCTGGACTTAAACAATTGTCCGTGACCAACACTAGATCATCCTTTTCTGTTAATATTGCCTCATATTTCAGAACCCGTGAGTCTGTCAATAATCGCCCAGCTTTTTGATTTCGGAACGTTCTCACTTGTTTTGGTTGCTTAGTATTAGGTCTCCCCCAAATGTAAGCTTCCTGCTTTCCTCCACCAACAGTGCAGTGGCAGCCACGGCCTGCACACACTCAGGCCACCCCCGGGATACTGGTTCCAATAGCTTCGAAAGATATGCTACTGGCTGTTTCATTCCTCTCCACCTCTGGATTAATACTTCCAAAGCTGCTCCCTTATCTAATGTAGCAAAGAGGTGGAAAGGTTTATCTCGAAAAGGTAAGACTAACATGGGGGCGTGGATCAGATCTCTTTTGCATTCCTCAATAGTTCTTTTTCATCATCTTCCCAACTCAGACTCTTTGGTTCCTCGTCTAATAGTTTGAGATATAATTTATTCGTCTTTTGAGCATAAAAAGCAATCCACAATCTGCAATATCCCGTTAAACCCCCCAAAATACGTAATTCCCGTTTAGTTCTGGGCAGGGGTATCCCCACTATGCCCTCGATCTGTTCCACGCTTATCTTTCGATTTCCCTCAATAACTAAATGTCCCAAGTATTTCAGTTCTCGCTCCACATATTGTAATTTGTTTTTATATACTTGCAGTCCCTGCTGACCCAGGAAACTCAATAATTTGTTAATGGCTTCTACTTCTCTTTCTCTTCTTTTTCTGTTACTAAGAGGTCATCTACATACTGCAACAGGTTAGTTCCATTGGGGCTGCTAAATTTCTCCAATATTTGTATTAACATCTGTCCAAATACATTCGGGGATTCCGTAAACCCCTGGGGAAGCACGATCCACCGGTATTGCTGTTTACGTTCTGTCTTGGGATCTTCCCATTCAAATGCAAACACATTCCTATTTTCCTCCGCCAAGGGACAAGCCCAAAACACATCCTTTAAATCTATCACACTAAAACATTTTTGGTCATGAGGGATCTTACTTAATAACGTACAGGGATTTGGCACCACTGGGTGCCTGATCTGTTCTATTTGATTCAATGTTATCAAATCCTGCACCAAATGATAAGTTCCATCGGATTTTCGCACTGGTAGAATTAGGATATTATAAGGAGACATTCATGGTTTCAACAGTACATCTCTAGTCCCCCAGGGACTGGCTGCACTCCTCGTTTACATTCTGTGAAACTGGGTTTACTGTACCTCATACACATCGTCCCCTTTCCTTTTCAAACTTATTTCTAGTGGAGGGTTCTGTATTTTACCACGATTCCCTTTTCTCGCCCATACAACATTGCCATTTGTACAACTTATTCTTTTTCCTGAATTCCAATCTCCAGTCCTAAGAGGGTAATTAAATCTCTCCCTAGTAAGTTACTTCCTCTATCAGGGATATACACAGTTCCCCTGTAACCCTATACTTCGGACTTTCTTTCATCATAGGTTCAAATACTGGTACAATCAATCCTTCTCCTTTTATGCAGGAAACAGTAATTGACCGTGTTGACATTCCTACTTTCTTTGGTTTAAAATACAGTGATGACCGTGCTGCCCCCGTATCTACTAGGAAGACTACCTCTTCCCTATAAGGTCCCACCTTCAAGTTTATCAAGGGTTCCTGGTGGGTCCCCGGGAGCAGGAACCCCTGACAACCCTATTCTCCATCAAACTTCATCAGCGGAATTGCCCTTTCTCCCCTGTTTAGGGAGGAAAACTCCTGCTAAAAATATCCCATCATTCCGCAATAATAGCATCCTGCCTGTGGAGACTTCCGTCTCTGCCCCTGTCACCCGAACCCTCTATCAAATGCTCCCCCTTTTCTTCTCCCTCTCCCTATTCCTCTCTGTCCTACATGCTGCGACCTGCCGCTCTGAATGCTCACTATTGGTTCCATTCTTTTTTTTAATTACTTCATCAACCATAGCTACCATCATTTTTTGCCTTCTGTTTTTGTTTCCCATCCTCCGTCTTTACAAACACTTTCTGTGCCTCACTTAACAATTCGTCTAATGGTGTTTCACTCCACCCTTCTATCTTCTGTATCTTGCTCTGTGTCTGGCCATGCCTTTGTCACAACATGTACTTTCAAAAGACCATGTGCCACTGGGTCCTCTGGGTTCATAGCAGAGTATTTCCGCCTTGAGTGTCTTAATCTTTGCAAGAAAGCTGAGGGAGTCTCACCTTTCTCCTGTCTAACTTCAAAGGCTTTAGTCAAATTCTGCGATTTGGAGCTGCTTCTCTTATTTCTTTTTGAAACAGGTTTTTCAATTCCCTCATTTCTTCTCTGAGCCTGGTTTTGATTTTCCTACTGGGGCTCTCTGAGGGGAAACTTCTTCTCTCTCTGTCCAGCATCCCCATCCCCAATGGGATGTTCCCTATAGCATATTTCAATGGTTGCTCCACGTATAAGTCCCCTTTATTCCAAAGTAATTAGCATATTCAAAATAGACTTTAACTCAGTAACTACTGTCAGGTAATTGGCAAATAATGCAAGTTGCAAATGTGAAAATTATTTTACTCAGTAAGTTCTGAGCATCTGGAACTGCCTGAATGGCAGCTGGACGCAGATTCAGCAAACACATTTAGAATTTTACTTTTTAAGGAAACATGTAGAGAGCTATGGACAAATAGGAGGGGGTTCGGGATAGAATGGCAGCATCTCCAGAGGGACAGCCACAATTGGTTCAATAGCCCCCAGCACCTGTGCTCTGTGATGATGCCCCATTCACTATCATTGGGTGTATGAATAGGAAAGGTTTAGAGGGTTATGGGCGAACAGCTGGCAAATGGGGCTCCATTGATTTAGTATCCCCAGTTGGCAGGGGCGTTTTGGACAAAAGGGTCTATTTCTTTGCTATACACCTCTATTATATTAATAAATTAAAATATGATCTCTTCTATTGAGAGGTAGCAGAAGATGAGATAATTTCCTTGGAGCTGAAACGTTTAAGCAGTGATTTCAACCAGGAATAGATTTGTTTCCAGGCTATTTAATTTACAAAGTCAGAGGGAGAAATCATAACGTTGTCACAATTTTCATTAACTATTCAACATTTTGAAATCATGCAAGGTTGAAATGTGAAGATCATTTTACTCAGTAAAGTCTGAGTATCGGGAACGGTTCTGCATCTTCTGATTGTTGTTTCTGATTTACAGCATCCACAGTTCGTCCACAGATTCAGCAGTCATTCTTAAACAGGTTTGGAATGTAAGTTTTGAAGTACCGATTTGAACAGCTATGAACAAATGGAAGGGGAGTTTGGATAGATTTGAAGCATCTCCAGAGGGAGAGAGTACAGCCCCAAAGTGCTGAATAGCCGCCAGTCCTGTCATCTGCGATACTGCCCCATTCATTGTGAATGATGAAGCTCATCCCAGGGCTGAGAGAGGGAGGATCACACCACTCACCTCACAATAGGGCCCGGCTGATTGACGGCAGCGCCAGACCAATAGGAGGTGAGTTAGTGTGGATAACACGTGACCATGAGCTTTGCAGGCATATTGTCACTGTGAGGGGGAACTCAGTGAATGTGAAGGGAGTGGGAGAGACAGCAGACACTGTGTAGAAATGGCGTTATTGTAAACTGGGAGGGTTTATAAACTCATGGTGCAGGTTACTGGACCTGAATTAGAAACGCCAGGTAAATTAGAACCAAATGAACTGTGAATGCTGTAAATCAGAAACAACAATCAGAAGATACTGAAAAAGGTCAACAGGTCTGGCGGCATCTGTGAAGAGAAATCAATGATAACGTTTCAGATCCAGTGAAACTTCTTCAGAAATGATGGTATGAAAATGTCGGTTTCTATGCAAAAGGTATATTATATACAGCGAGAAGAACATTTGGATCAAGGAGAAAAGATTTGGCTGGGAGGGTGAATATCTCTTAATGGAGACTGTTAGTGGCTAACCATAGGTATTGTGTAATGGCGAGTTATGTAATCACAAGACCTGGTGTGTGAGTTAGGGTCATAAGACATGAGGGATTTCAGGCCAGGTAACTAGTAAACTCAGTGTTAAGTCCGGAGTGCTGCAGCGTTCCCAAGCGCAAAACGAAGTGTTCTTCCAGCTTATGCTGATCTCCGCTAGAAGACTGCAGTACGCTTGAGTCAGATGTTAGAGAGAGAACAGGGTAGGGTGTTAAAGTGGCTGCAACTAGAAGCTCGGGGTTACTTGCAGACAGAGTACAGATCGTCTGACGTCATTTCTGTCAACTCCAAGATGCCGCCATCAAACATTCCCCTTCCATCCCTTGTCCACATTTTGCAGGGACAGTTCCCTCTCGGACACCCTGGTACACTCTTCATTCACTCCAAACAGGACCCACCGCCAATCCAGCACATTCCCCTATAACCGCCCAAGGTATAACACGTGCCTATTGACTTTGGTCTTCCTCAGTATCCAAAAGCCACAACACACATTCTAGTTGTCTGTCTTTTTAGCACACCACTCTGTTCTCTGGCAAACATCTCTGTTTCAGGCTTGCTGCAGCATTCCAGGGAAGCTCAGCACAAGCTGGAAACGCAGCACCTAATATTGTGCTTGGGGTCTGTGCAACCTTAAAGACTTAATATCATGTTGAATTATATTAGGCCTTTCTCCTAGCCCCTTACCCAACAAACCAGGTCTTGATATTACATAGCCTGCCATTGCACACTACATATTGAATATTTGCAGGGCTTAAAACCTTTACACCATTTTTCCGTTTGATATTAGATGGATATGCTTGATGTGTATTAGCTACACCTAGGTCACAGGAATGGCTAATGTAGAAAAAAAATCATGCAACAAAAAAAAAACGTGATTCCTTGAACTGTCCCGGTAAATCAAATTAAACACCATTTGCCTTTCTTCAGCCCCTTCTCCCAATTGATCAAAATCCCTTTCCAAACATAGATAATCTTTGTTACGATCCACTTTAACATTTTTATGTCATGCAAACGAACCATACTTTGTGTATTCTTATCCCCAAATCATCTATATACATGGCAAATAAAAATGGACACAACACCGAGTGCAGTGGAACACTGCTGGTTACAGACTTCCAGTCTGAAAAGCAACCCTCCACTATTGCTCTGTCTCCTGCTTTTCAGCTAATTTTCTATCCAGTTGGGAAGCTGTCACTGAATCCCATGTGATCGAACTTTACAAATTCGTTTCTCATGCATAACCTTTTCAAAGGCTTTACTAAAGTCAAAATAAACAATGTCTAATGCCCTGCCTTCATTGATTTTCTTGGTGACTAACTTCAAAAACTCAATCAGGTTTGTGAGACACCCTCTTACATAACCATACTGAATATCCCCAATCATTCCTTAGCTCTCCAAAAATATGCATATCCTAATCTTCAGAATACCTCCAACAGCTTCCACACCTCTGAAGTCAGGCTCAGAGATCTACATTTCCCAGGCTTCTCCTTATATCCTCTCTTTAACAAAGGTGCAACATGAGCCACTCTCCAGTCATCAGGCAGCTCACCCGTTGTTGTCAGTTGTACAGATATTTCTCTATGGTGCCCACAATTTCTGGTTTACAGCATCTGCAGTTATTGTTTTTACCTCGTTGATTTTAACCCTACTGCGAATCCTCTTGCAAGGATACCTGCCTTGAAGAAGTTTTCCTCCTCTCTCTACAAGAATCTCAGGGAGTCTCTCTCCCGCTGAAACTCCCAGGTCATTTCCTCTGCGCTGAAGCTCTTCAACCATGTCCTGAAACAAACCCGCTACCACAGCCACGTTTACTTCCTCAATGCCTGTCTCCGTAACCACCTCATCCCACACGGACTCCGGACCACCTTTAAACCAGCAGAGTTCGGACCCGAACAGGACAAACAGTACAGACTACAGATTCAAAAACACCAGCAACAGTTCTCCTTCAAGATCCTCCGCTCCACGCTTGCAGCAATGCGCCGGCACCTATCCTCTCTACAGTCAGCCTTGCTTCAGCTGAGGGCCACACTCTCTCAGAATTGCAAAGGGCCCACTCTGGACGACATCCTCAGGAGAATCCATATTCTCAACAAACAGTATTTCAATTCCATCTCAAACATCAAAACCTGTAAGTACAACAAACTTTTATCTACCCACCTCCATAACCAGCGCTCCTCGAACATTCCAGAAGATTCCCCTGGCTTCAGAAACACCATTAGCCGTGCGGCTGATGAAGCTCCCACCCCCACGCTGATTGATAATGTCACTTCTGCCCCCATCATGGCCACTCCCACAGCCACTTCTGGCCCTCACATCATCGCCGATGCCACACGCTCAGTGACTTCCGCCACCCCTACTGCCGTGTCTGCCACCACTTCCGCCCCCATCAGCGCCACTCACCTGCATTCTGCTGACACGCCCCCCACAGACCCCACTGTCACTATCCCCACCCCCCAGAACCCCGAGGGGAACAATACCCCTGCTCATGACTCTACCCCCATTCCCCCCACCATCACACCCACTCCAGGTACTGGCTCGACCCCACTCCCAGCTCTATACCCACACCAGCTCCCAGCCCTGCCAAGTTTTCACCATCCCTCCAGACCTCCCTCTCACTGAGGACGAACGATCAGTCCTCAGCAAAGGACTCACGTTCGTCCCCCTCTGCCCACGCATCAATGAATTTAATACACGCCGTGACATCGAACAATTCTTCCGTCGCCTCCGCCTCCGAGGTTACTTTCACAATCAGGATTTCCGCCCATCTTCCGAGGACCACTTCGCCCACCTCCAACACACTGCATCCACCTGAACACCCCGTGCTGGCCGATGACCTGCCCTCGAACTCTTCATTTCAAACTGCCGCCGGGACATTAACCGCCTCAACCTGTCGACCCCCTCCCCCACTCCAACCTCTCACCCTCACAACGCGCAGCCCTCCAATCCCTCTGCTTCAATCCTGACATCACCATCAAGCCAGGGGACAAAGGGGGTGCAGTGGTAGTCTGGCACACTGACCTCTACATCGCTGAAGCCAAACGCCAACTCGAGGACACCTCTTCCTACCACCCCCTTGACCATGACCCCACCCCCCATCACCAAACTATCATCTCCCAGACCATACAGAACCTCATCACCTCAGGAGATCTGCCACACACAGCTTCCAACCTCATAGTCCGGGAACCGCGCACTGCCCGTTTCTACCTCCTTCCCAAGATCCACAAGCCTGACCACCCTGGCCGAACCATTGTCTCAGCATTCTCCTGCCACACTAAACTCATCTCTACCAACATCGACACTGTCCTAACCCCCCCTAGTCCAGGAACTCCCCACATACATTCGAGACACCACCCACGCCCTCCACCTCCTCCAAGACTTCCGTTTCCCCGGCGCCCAACACCTCATCTTCACCATGGATATCCAATCCCTCTACACCTCCATCCTCCACCGACACTCTTATTCGTTTAGCCGAACTGGTCCTCACCCTTAACAATTTCTCCTTTGAATCCTCCCACTTCCTCCAGACCAAAGGGGTAGCCATGGGCACACGTATGGGCCCCAGCTATGCCTGTCTCTTTGTTGGCTACGTAGAGCAGTTGATCTTCCGTAATTACACCGGCACCAATCCCCACCTTTTCCTCCGCTACATTGATGACTGCATTGGCGCCACCTCGTGCCTCGGCGAGGAGGTTGAGCAATTCATCAACTTCACCAACACATTCCACCCTGACCTTAAATTTACCTGGACCATCTCTGACACCTCCCTCCCCTTCCTGGACATCTCCATCTCCATCAGTGACGACCGACTTGACACTGACATTTTCTACAAACCCACCGACTCCCACAGCTTCCTGGATTACACCTTTTCCCACCCTACCTCTTGCAAAAATGCCATCCCGTATTCCCAATTCCTCCGCCTCCGCCGTATCTGCTCCCAGGAGGAGCAGTTCCACCATAGAACACACCAGATGGCCTCCTTCTTTAGAGACCGCAATTTCCCTTCCCATGTGTTTAAAGATGCCCTCCAACGCATCTTGTCCACATCACGCACCTCCGCCCTCAGACCCAACCCCTCCAACCGCAACAAGGACAGAACACCCCTGGTGCTCACCTTCCATCCTACCAACCTTCGCATAAACCAATCATCCGCCGCCATTTTCGCCACCTCCAAACAGACCCCATCACCAGGGATATATTTCCCTTCCCACCCCTCTCCTCCTTCCGCAAAGATCGTTCCCTCCGTGACTACCTGGTCAGGTCCACGCCCCCTTAGGACCCACCCTCCTATCCTGGCACTTTCCCCTGCCACCGCAGGAACTGTAAAACCTGTGCCCACACCTCCTCCCTCACCTCCATCTAAGGCCCTAAAGGAGCCTTCCACATCCATCAAAGTTTTACCTGCACATCCACTCATATCACTTATTGTATCCATTGTTCCCGATGCGGTCTCCTCTACATTGGGGAGACTGGGTGCCTCCTAGCAGACCGCTTTATAGAACATCTCCGAGACACCCGCACCAATCAACCAAACGCACTGTGGCTCAACATTTCAACTCCCCCTCCCACTCTGCCGAGGATATGGAGGTACTGGGCCTCCTCCACCGCCGCTCCCTCACCACCAGACGCATAGAAGAAGAACGCCTCATCTTCCGCCTCGGAACACTTCAACCCCAGGGCATCAATATGGATTTCAACAGCTTCCTCATTTCCCCTTCCACCACCTCATCCTAGTTTATAACCTCCAGCAACACGATCCCCTTGACTTGTCCGGACTTGTCCGACCTGCCCAGCTCCTTTTCCACTATACACTCCACCCTCTCCTTCCTGACCTATCACCTTCATCTCCTCCCCCACTGACCTATTGTACTCTATGCTACTCTATCTCCACCCCCACCCTCCTCTAGCTTATCTCTCCACGCTTCAGGCTCTCTGCCTTTATTCCTGATGAAGGGCTTTTGCCCGAAACGTCGATTTCGAAGTTTTTCGGATGCTGCCTAAATTGCTGTGCTCTTCCAGCACCACTGATCCAGAATGCCCCCAATTTCATCCCACCCAAACTGTTCCCGTATTATCACTTTAGTTCCTTTCCCGATCTTATGTGCCAAGAAAATGTCAGGTTTTGCTCGATTTCTGACAGAAATATTGCATATTGATAAAGAATATTGTCTTGATCTCATTTCAGAAACTCTGAACCAATCAAACCTTTCACACTATGGTAGTCTTAGTCAATGCTTGAAAAAAAAACGAATCAACCACTATTACAACATTATTCTGACTTTATATCAGAGATCTCTCTGTCTATTTGTTCCTTGAGTTCTCTTTAAATATTGCAGCATCGATAGTGCCATTCAACTAAGGTGATTTTTTTTATTACTTTGAAAAGACAATTTCTTTTGAAAAAAAAAGGTCTCAACCACAATTAAAAAAAAGATCTTTTTTTGTTTATTCGCTCCGAGAATGTAGGTATTTTCCCAGACGGCAGTTGAGAGTCAGCCACATTGCTGTGTGTCTCGAGTCATATGTTGGCTAGACCAGGTGAGGTTGATCGTTTCCTTCCCTAAAGGACATTAGTGAACCAAATGTTTTTTCTTCTAACAATCGACAATCGTTTCATGATCATCATTAGACTTTTCATTCTAGATTTTATTGAATTCAGATGAGACCATCAGCCATGTTGGGATTCTAACCCTAATCCTCGGAACATTGCACATACTACTCGTCTGTCAAGAATACCATTCGGCCATTGCCTCCCTTTTTACTAAGGTTCAAAACAAAATGGTCAGTCATTTTACGTGTACAATTTGAGATTACGCACTGAAACGTCCATGTATCACAGACATGTAATCCCTGAAACTGGAGGGGGGAATTAGAGTTTGGGAGGGATGTGAGATTTGAGGGGCATTACAGAGAAAGGGACGGCTGTGACGCTCGAGGGGATCATTGTCCAATCATCGCTGGTGTACCTGGACTGCAGCATTTCAGGAAGGCAGTTTCCACCACCTTTCTCCAAGTCAAATAAAATGGCCAATAAATACTGGTCTGTGCAGCAAAGGCAACCCACAGCGAATAAAACGACAGCAGTGAACTCTCTCACTTGACTGGCTATGAAGTTAGAAAACTCTCTGGAAATGGAGCTGGGAGAAAATTGACACAAATTGACGTTTCACAAATGCTCTCAGAAAGACCTCAATCTCAGAACTACTTCTAGCCGGGGATCATCTCAGTGGGTATCAATCTCTTAAAACATCAATCTTATTCTGCTTTGGTTTGATCCGTCTACAGTAGTGAGTAAAGTGATTTTTTAAAAATATGTCTCACGGTTTCTTGATTACATTTTTAAGATTTAAGACATAGGCATTAAGTTAGTCTCGGGCAGTATTTTGTAGATCAGTAAGATTGTGTCGTTTTCTCGATTTGTAGATTGTTAACGCGGAGAGATGGTCTGTTTCGAGTGACATGTTGCTCCTGTCGGATGTGTGAGATTAAGGAAAGTTTCAATGATCCTGATGATTATATCTGAAGGAGGTATGATTGCAAGTCGTATCAGATTTCGTGGATTGGTTGGGGAGGGAATAAATGATTTGGAGACACCAGTATTAGACTGGGGTAGATAGAGTTAAAAATCAGACAACACCAGGATATAGTTCAACAGATTTATTTGGAAGCAGTAGCTTTCGTTGCGCTGTTTCTTCATCAGATGATTGTGGAGTGATTTCAAGCAGTTAGGAATTGACAAGAGCCCTGGGTGTCATAGTTGGCAGTCTCAGGATGGTAGGATACTACAGATACGGTCAGGTAGATGGGATACCTCCAAGAAAGGTACAAGGGCTAGGCAGGTAATGCAGGAGTCTCCTGTGCCTGTCCCCACCTCAAAAAAGTATTCTGGTTTGGCAGATGTAGTGGTTAATAGACGTACAGGGAAATGTAGCACTAGCAGCCAAGCTACTGGTGCTGAAACTGGCTCTACTCTAATGTGAGGTATATCAGGATCCAGATAATCAATTGTGATTGGGGACTCTCTAACAAGGGACACAGACTGCCGTTTCTGCAGCTGACAGTGAGACATCAGAATGTGGTGGTGCCTCTCTCATGTCAGGATCAAGGATGCCTCAGATTGGGAGCAAATTATATTCAAAGCGGAGAATCATCAGTGGGAGGGCATTGCAAAATGGATCCAATGACAGAGGAAGGGGGTCCTGATGAGAGAATAACAGGAAATTGTGTAGGAGATTTAAATAAAACAGGTTCTCAAGAATAGTAATATCTAGATTACTCCCGGAACAACATGCTATTGAGAGTAGGAATAGCAGGATGGAGGAGATAAATGTGTGGTGAAGGAGCTGTTGCAGGGGAGAAGGAATGACATATTTGGATCATGGGAATTTCTTCTGGGCTGTATCTGACCGACATAGCAAGGACAGATTGCACCTGCATTGAAAGGGGACTAAAGTCCAGGCAGGGAGATTTGCTAGTGCTGCTCAGGAGGCATTAAACCAGTGATGGAGTAGGGGAAAACCCAAAGAGACAGAGAGAAATGACTTACATGTGAGGCTGGTACTTTTCAGAGGTCAGACAAGCAAGAGCAAGCCACAAAATGAGGTCGACAGACCAGTTACACTGCTTTTATTTCAGTGCAAGAGTCTTGACCAGTCAGGCAGATGAGCGCATTTTATGGTTTTGAACATGGCACTGGGATATTATCCCAACTACAAAGGCCTGACTCAGGGGTGGATAGGACTAGCAGCTCAATGTTCCAAGATATATTTTTTATAGCAAGGATAGAAAGGGAGAACAGAGCAGGGGAAGTGGCGTTTTTGCTTAGGGATAACATTACGGCTGGAATTCGGGAAGATATTCCTGGGAGCCAATCCAGGTACGTTATCTGATTGGAACGGAGAAATTTAAAAAAAGTGATGATCTCCTAATTGTGATTGTGCGATCGACACCACCCCCATTTCCTCACCCCCCCCCCCCCCCCCGCCACCCCCAACCCCTCCAACAGTCAGCGGGGAATTGACAAACAAATTTACCGGAAAATCTCAGTTATCTGAAAGAATAATGTGGTTGTAATGATAGGGAGTTTTAATTTTCCAAACTAAGCCTCGGAATCCTGTTGAGGACTTGGAAAGTAAGGTGTTTGTTCAGTGTATACTAGAAAAATTTTGGTTCATATTGTAGGATATACCTACTAGAGAAGGAACAAAACTTAACCTTGTTTTTTTTTCATTTATTCACAGGATGAGGACGTCACTGGCTGGGTCAGCATTTATTGTCCATCCATAATTAACCAGAAGGCAGTTAAGAGACTGCCATGTTGCTATAGGTCAGGAGTCACATGTAAGCCAGATCAGATAAGGATGGCAAATTCCTTCCTTCAGCGACATTAGAGAATGACTTACATACATAACTTGGATGTGAATATATGTGGTATGATTAGTCGGTTACAGATTATATCAAAATTGGAGGGGTAGTGGACTGTGATGGAAGTTAGTTCAGATACAACAGTATATTGATCAGATGGGCCAATGGACTGTGAAATGGATGACGGAAATCAATTTAGATAAATGTAAGCTGCTGCATTTTAGAAAGGCAAACCCGAGTAGGATTTATGCAATCAATGGTAAGGTCCTGGCGAGTTCTGCTGAACAAAACGTCCATGATGTGCAGGTTCATTTTTTCTTGAAAGTAGAGTTGCAGGTAGGCAGGGGATTCAATGCAGCATTTGGTACCATTAGGTGTATTGGTCAATACATTGAATACAAAAGTTGTGACGTCATATTGTGGCTGAAAAGAACATTGATTAAGACACTTCTGGAATTCAATGTTAAGTTCGAATTTCCCAGTTCTCGGAAGGATGGTGTGAAATGTGAAAGGGATCAGACAAGACATTGACAGGGTTGGAGGATTTGTGCGACAAGGAAAGGCTGAATAACCTGGGTCTATTTTCTCCGGAGAGTCAAAGACTGACAGGTGACCTAATGGAGATTTATAAATTCATGAGGGGCATGGAAAAGGTGAACAGCCGGGGTATTTTCTCCCCAGGGTGGGGGTGTCCAAACACGAGCAAATGGGTTAAAGTTGAGAGGGAAAATATTTAAAAGGGATTTCAGGGGCATCCCTTTCAAACTGAGTTTGGTCTATGTATGGAGTGAGCTGCCAGATCAAGTAGTGGAGGCTGATACAATTACAACATTTAAAAGGCATCCGATTGGGTTTATGAATATGAAGGGGTTCGAGGGATATGGACCAATAGCTGGCAAATGGTACTCCATTTGCTTAGGATTTCTAGTTGGCTTGGACAATTTGTGCTGTACTTCTGTATGACACTAATAAATTAAAATAATCTGCATTCCTCTTTAATGGAGAGCCAGCAGAAGCTCAGATAATTGTTCTTAGAGCTGAGAAGGTGAATCAGTGATTTCGACCAGGTGCAGATTTGTTTCCAGGATATTTAATTTGCAAACAGAGAGGAATTGTCAACACTGATACAATTTTTAGAAACTACTTTCAGATAATTGACAAATAATGCAGGGTGAAAATGTGAAGATTATTTTACTCAGTAAGTTCTGAGCATCTGGAACAGTCTGAATGGCAGCTGGAGACAGATTCAGCAGTTATTCGCAAACAGATTTGGAATTCACATTTTTAAGGAACGATTTGGAGGGCTATGGGCAAATGACAGGGGAATTGCGACAGATTTTCAGCAACTCCAGACGGAGAGAAAACAGCCCCCATGGGTTGTATAGCCCCCAACCCCTGTGCTCTGTCCTATTTCCCCATTTCAATGGTGTGGCCCTGCAGTCAATGAGAGAGAGCAGCAGCATGGCACGTGACCATGATCTGGCCAGGCGCAGAGTCACTGTGATGGGGCATTCAGTGAGTGTGAAGGGAGTGGGCGAGACTGCAGAGACAGTGACGGACACTGCTACGCATGATTTACAAACTCCCGGTAAATTAAAACTAAAAGAACTGTGAATGCTGTAATCAGAAACAACAACCAGGAGGTTCTGGAAAAGGTCAGCAGTTCTAGCAACATATGTGAAGAGAAATCAAAGATAAAGTTTCAGATCTCGGTGATCCTGAGCTGATGCTACCAGAAAATAAATATTGGTTTTTCTGCAGAACGTAGGGTGGGGTGGGGGCGGATATAAGGAATAAAGGATAGGCGGGGACAGAGCGATAAGAATGGTTGTGTAAAGGAATGGATAATGATGTGGCGGGGAGGGTGAATAGCTGTTAATGGAGATTGTTAGTGGCTAACCCTAGATAGTGTATAATGGAAGGCTGCGATAAGAAGATGTGGTGTGTGGGTAGTGGCCTAGGACAAGGGGTTGTCAACCTACTGTTAGGCACTAACTGTCTCCATTGTAAACTGTTCCCCACCTACATCACTCCAAGATTGGAGCTGCCGAGGACACAATCTTCTGCGATATCCTCCCTAACCGATCTGACCTCCTTTAAGATGAATTTTAAATCGTTCTCTTTAATTAACATTTCCATCATTCATGAAGCACTTTAGGAGAATCGTCAATGTCGAAAGCTACATACAATGCAATTAGTTGTTGTTATTTTCTGACAATGGGAGAAACAGGAATGATCCTTCTCTCTTCTACCTGATGAACAGGAGTAAAGCAGAAGCACTGTGCGTGCAACAGCCCATGAATGGGCCACGGGTGATTGATGTCAGCGCGGGACCAATAAGAGGACAGGGCGCTGGATCAGAGCGCCAAACAATCGGAGTGAATGAGGGGCGGGGCTATACTTGACAACATGGTCAGCCTCGCGAGCAGCACAATATTGTGGTGAAAAAGGCATTGCGAATGTGAATGTGCAGAACACTCGAAAGGTAAGAAATGAACAGCAGGAAGAGGGAGGGAAATGGTGTTGGTATGTGCTCAGAAGTTTTACAGCAATTTAGAGCACATTGGAAAACACAAATTTGAAAATCCAAGGCCTGTGTTTGCCTCAGATGGCAATAGGCCCGAGTGAGCTCCGGAATCTTTATTGGAGGGGAGTGATCCTCGGCTGTCAAGTTTGTGAGCAACAAGCTGCAGCAGGACGGATGCGCAGCCTTCCCTGACAGGGAGTGATAGCGCAGGATTTACACAATGTGCCAGAGTCAGGATGTTTTCAAAGTCCAAGAGCGTGATGCTGAAAAGCACAGCAGGTCAGGCAGCAGCTGATCGTTGGGAAGGAAAATGGACTGGAAAGACATGTCAAGAGGGCGGTGCCAAGTTGGAAATTTGTGTCGAAGATGAAGTGGGGGGATGGGAAATGTGGAAACTGTTCAAATCTACATTGATCCCATGTCATTGGAGGCTACCAAGGGCGGAAGATGACGCATTCTTCTTCCAGGCATCATATGCTTTGGATTTGGGTGTGGAGGAGGCCCAGGAGCTAAATGTCCTTGGTGATGTGCGAGGGGATGTTAGAGTCTTCGGACGCAAGGTGTTGGCTTGCTTAGTGCATTACTGTTACTTTCACAGAACTGCTATAAATGAGTCTTCCATTGCTGCTCAGCCTCTGAGCATTTGCTGCAATCGTAACGGATTACATTTTCAACAATATCTGTAACGATCAATAATTCGTTTTTCCAAAAAAAGTGGATTTTCCTTCCATTTCTGACTGTCAAATTCTGCACCATTTTCATTTACTGTAATTCATTTTGCACTCCCTTAAACATCAGCTGTGTTTCTCCCTCCACAGATACCAATGATCAATGCTACGGTTGCTTTGGAGAATGTGATGTTTGACTTCCTTGTACTGCTGCAGTTACTGTGGTGAAGGTGTTCCCAAAATTTCGTTCGGTCAGAGATGTTACAGATTATCCACTCAGAAGAGGAGACAACATGTGTGCAAATCAAAACAGTTTGTACTTTTTCTATTTGGATTAGGCTGTCACCCTCAGCTCATCTCTGGAATTCAGCTGTTTGACCGTTTTTTGAATCACGTCTGCAAAACGCTCAGGAATTGAATGGCCCTGGCAGAACCTAAACTGGGCATCACTGAGCAGGTTATTGCTGAGCTGCTTCTGCTTGAGATCACTGTTGGCGACACCTTCCATTACTTTTCTACTGATCGAGTGTGGACTGATAGATGGAAATTAGCTGGGTTGGCTGTTTCCTGTGTTTCTGCATTGAACATACCCAGGCAGCGTTCTACATTGTCATCGATGCCAGTGCTGGAGCGGTACTCGGGTTTGTGGTTGGAAAGTTCTGGAGCACAAGCCATCAGAACCGTAGCCCGAATGTTGGCAGGGCTCATACACCTTACACTCTTTGTCCATTTCTAGATATTATTTGAACTGAAATGATCGGTTGAGTATCTGTGATGCTGGGAACCAGTGGAAAAGGCTGAGATGGAAAATTGCTGCAATAGCTGTCGTCTTAGCTTTTGCATTAATGTGTGAGGCCCCTCCATCAGTAAGGGTGGGGATATTCTGTCATGCTTCCTCCAATGAGTTGTTAAATTGTCCATCACCATTCATGACTGAGTGTCGCAGAATTGCAGAGCTCAGATTTAATCCATTGGTTGTGGGATCGCTCAGGTCTATTTCTTGTCGGTTGTGCTGATTGGCATGCTGGTTTGGTAGGTCGTTTAGGTATGATACAAGATTACAGTGGTGCTGGAAAAGCACAGCGCGTCAGGCAGCATCTGAGGAGCAGGAAAATGGAAGTTTTTGGCAGGATTCTTTCATCCTGTTGAAATGATCCTGCCCAGAACATTGATTTTCCTGCTCCTCAGATGCTGCCTGACCCGCTGTGCTTTTCCAGCATACTCTAATTTTGTCTCTGATCTGCATCACCTGCAGTCCTCACTTTCACCTACATCCTTTAGGTATGCCTGACGGTCCTCCTGGCATACCATCCTGCACTTTGCACTGAAACAGGATTGATCCACAATTTTGATGGTAATGGTTAAGTGGGGAGTATGCCAGGCCATGAGATTTCAAGTTGTGCTGGATTGCAATTCTGCTATTGTTGTTCCACAGTGCCTTAGAGATGCCCCGTTTTGAGGCCCGCCATCTGATCGAAATATATCCCATTCAGCAAAGTGTTTGTGTCTGTGAACACACTGGAGACTACACTCCACTTGAATGCAAGGCATTGTATCCAAAGAACTGTGTGATGGTCGTTTTTACTGATGCTGTTATGGATAGATTTATCTGTAGCTGGTTATTCATAACAACGTTTTTCCCTCGTCTTGGCTCTCTCACCACCTGCTGCAGGCCAAGTTGCGCAGCTACGTTCTTTACGAACCAACCAGCTGAGTCACTATTCCTGTTGCTGAGTTACTGTTAGTGGTGCATATTGAAAACCTATACCCAGAGTACAGTTGGCTCCATTTACACTCTCAGTGCTTCCTCCAAGTGTTGCTCAACATGAAGGAGTACTGATTCATCAGCCGAGGGAGGACGGTATATGGTAATCAGCAGGAACCATGAGACATCCTGCCGTCTTCTGTTAATGCTGAGTACTCCCTGGGCAAGTCCTTCCTGTCTCTACACCACTGTGCCACCACCTCTGTATGGTCTGTCCTGCTGGAGGGATAGGACATATCTAGGAATGATTATAGTAGGTTCTCGTTATTGTCAGTAATTTATGATTCCGTGAGTAAGACTATGTCAAGCTGTCCACATATTCGCGCTAGCGCCAGAAGTTAGTGAAGAGAAATTTGCAGGGTCGAGAGGGCTGATTCTGTGGTTGTATTTTCTGGTGCCTTGGTAGATGTCATGTGGTCCATCCAGATTATTTTCTTTGCTGAGACTTTACAGTTATGAAGACAATGAGTAGCTTGCTGGGCCACTGCTACATTGGCAGTCATCTTTCCCGGGAGGGCATTAGGGATTGATTCTGCCATTGGCAATTGTTCAATGGAGATCAGTCGATTCTTAATTCCAGTTGTATTTTTAATTGAATTCAGATTCCACCATCGAATCAGGACTTCAGTTGTACATTTTAATATTCTGGATCGAAGTTCAATGCATCAGGTTTGTTCACTCATTTTAAATCTCACTAACCCAGGATTTGTTTATTTGTTAAACACTGTCCATCATCCTATCTTCTCCATTCTCCCCAACAAGTGAGGAGCACATGCGGTTTCTCTGAGACAGTCCGATCAGCTGCCTCTGCTGCTTCCATCCCTTCCACTAGCCTACCAAGCCAAACTGCCTCACGTGATGCTCATCGTTTTAGTCTTAACCTAACAGCTTTCTCCATTTTCTTGTCAAGCTTAATTAGAGTTCATCTTGACCCTTTCTCCTCGCCTCATTAAACTACAGACACTACAACTTTGCCCTCTCCCCATCATCATCAGTCTCCCTCACCACATCACAGGTACTGTTCTTTGTTCTGTCTGTCTGTTTTTTTCTAGTTATGTCCTTCTCACCCATTCTGCTAAATCTAATATTTGACCTCACTATCGTTATAAACTCTTGCTCCATCTCCACTCTCCGTTTCCTTTAGTCCTTGTATTTGGTGTCCCTCCAGGATGTATCATTAGTCCCTCCTGTTTCACACCTGCATACTTCCAGGACGTGACATCGTTCAAAATATCGTGTTGGGTTTCACATGTATTTTAACAATGCACAGCTGTACCGCCTCATCATGCTCACAAGGTGGCATAATGGCACTGTGCTAAGCACTGCTGCCTCACAGCACCAGGGTCCCAGGTTCGATTCCGGCCTTGGGTGACCCTCGCTGAGGAATTTGTACATTCTCCTCGTGTCTGGGTGTTCCGGTTTCTTCCCACTGTCCAAAGATGTGCAGCTCAGGTGAGTTAGCCATGTTAAATTACCTGTAGTGTTAGGTACATTAGTCAGATGGAAATCGGTCTGGTTGGGTTAGTCTTCGGAGCGTCGGTGTACACTGGTTGGGACGAAGGGAGTGTTTTTACACTGTATGTAATCTAATCTATTCGAATCTCTCTCCATTGCTGCACTGTTACAGTTATCAAATGCTTATCACGCTTTTTCTACCCGATTCAGTGTAAATTCTTCCAATGAAACGTTGCAATGTTTGAACCCAATGCGTTCAGTTGCTATTACAAATTAATTTCGCTTACAGCTGAGCCCGTCCCTCTCACTGGGATCTCTCTGAGGCAGAACTACACTCTGCACAGTATTGCTCGCAATTCTGACCCCAAAGTAAGCGTCTGATCAGACATCTACACAATCACAAACACCAGGAATTACAATCTCTTAAATGTTGCTTATCTCCTCCTCACCCCAGCTCCGTTGCTACGGAAACCCCCTACCCGTGTCTGTGTTGCCGTAAGCCTGATGAATCCGAAACAGAACCACTGATTCCGTGAATCATGTAGAATCTGGTTCTGGACACCCCCATGTTTGGAAACATCTTATGAGTATTTACCCTGTCAAACCCCTTAAGAATCGCATATGTTTCAATCCGATCACCTCTCATTCGCCCAAAATCCAGGGAGAAGATTCACAATTTCAACAGCCATTGCTTAAATGATAATCCCTCCAAATCAGGGATTATACCAGTCAATGTTCTCTGAAATGCCTCAAGTGAAGTGATGCATTTCATTAAATAAACGGACCAAAACGTCTTACATTACTCCAGATGCGGTCTCATACGCATTTCGGACAGTTGCCCTAAGTATATACTCCAAACACTTATACTGCAAATCCCTTTAAATAAGGAGCAACATTCTTATTCCCCTTCTTGATGACCTGTTGTAACTGCATGCTAGCTTTCTGTGTTTTCTGCGCAATTACCTGTAGCTTTCTACAGTTTAAACTATTTAAATAGTACGCTGTTCTTTTATTATCTCCGCCAAAATGAACAACTTCACAATTTTCCAAGTTATATTCCATTTTTGAACTTGTTGCTCACTTCTCCTGTGAATATCTCTCTGTATTATAATCCTTTTGGAAAATTAATGTTATGCTTTTCTTGGAGATTTCCCACCTTATTCTTCTAAACATTTCCTGGGAGTTCTGGACAGTGAGCAGCATGCACAGTTGTTATTCTTTCGGGATACTCTATGGAATGACTACAATGGCATTGCTGACCATTCTTCAGAATGGCGATAACCTGCCTATCAAGCTGCATTCGCCTTTCACACCCAATGTCTTATTCATGAGGTACAGCAGCAGCTCGGAAGGAATGAAATGAAGTAAATCCTGCTCACTGCATCTCAACCAACTCTTGGAATATTCTGTCCCATGTGTCAAAAATCTGTTCTGTTCAGTCGCATGAAGTCCCAAGGTGCAAACTCATAGAAACCAACACAGTATTTCCCCTGTATTGACTGCTGATGTCCACAAGGGGTAATGTCTCCAGTCATTCTGTGGCAGGAGGAGGGGATGGTTTGAGTTTCCAATCTTAACTGACAATGGCGGTTTTTATAAACTTGTATTACAGGATATTACAGGTGGACATTCAGATGATAATCGCAATAATTGCAACGCCAAACTCTAACAGAATTACTCTATTCATCAGTACCTGGATATTTGCATTGTATATGAGTATTGTTTTCCAGTTCGTTCTCATTTGCTGCATAAAAGTTTTCCTTTGAATCGAACCACTTTCAAAATAGATCTCCCCGAAATCTTCAATATCTGTCCTGTAATCCTTTTATGATGAGCTGATGAGTGTTAAGTTTATCAACTTGATGTATATCTTTTGTAAACGCCTATCTCACAGCTCCCCTCAATTTCCTTTGCTACAAGGAGAGCAATTTCAGTTTCTCCAAACCCCTGATTCCCCAATGTCTGTTTTCTATCTATAAGATCACAACAAGATTGCGTTGGACAATTCTCCACTTGTCTGCATCAGTGCAGCTCCCAACAATATGAAAGAAAGTGAACATCCTCCAGGACAAAGCACTGTGCCTGAGTGGTGTCCCATCCACCACCTTCCGCATTCCCTCTCCCGACCCCCGAGGAACTGTGGCATCACTTTGTAAAAGGTAAAGACAGCATTGCCTTAGCAGACCATAAGGCTGCACTCTCATTAGGGAGAGATGTCTGGTGGTATTTTAACCTGAAGGTTATACCAGCCCAGGCAAGGGAGAGGTTGAGAAGAAGAGTCAATTTCTTGCAGATGGATATACTTGATGCGTATCATCAAAACCCATGTTTTTGCAACTAAAATTAACCATTCTTTGAACCATCCTGGTAAATCTCCTATACACTCTGTCTGGGATCCTGCCAAATTTACCAACGTGAAAGTGATCTCTGGATGGACAGACCCAGCTGCTCCGTATTTTTGTGGGTAATGCCATCACTGTCTGTTAGGATGGGAGACACAGGAATCCCGAAAACATTTAATATGTATTTATGTGTACACTGGCGACGCCATGACAGAAAACACTTTGGACCAACTACTGGAAAGTAGATTTGGCTAGGTTAGTAGTATTTTTCTTTGTCATAGACAAAATAGACCACACAGTCCTTTTTGTCTTGTAGACCACTGAGATGATTGACAGAGAAATATGACAAGTCACATTTGAAATCAGGTCAGAGAGGTGATATTAGATAAGATGACAAATGATTGTTTGACGATTTTGGGAGCAAAGTGAGACGGAGGGGTTCAGGAGGAAATTCTAGAGCCTGTGGAGAGGGTACAGGAATCTGATAGTGCCATCGTCACATCCGAAGTAAAAAGAGGGTATTCTCAAGGTTAGAATTGCACATATAGCAGGGCTTGGTGAGAGGCGAAGAGATTAGAGATCGGGAGGATAGTGAGGCTGGAAGAGATTAGCGTTCGGGAGAACTGTGAGGTTCGAGAAAGTCACAGAGATAGAGATGGTTGTGACAAAAGAGCTAGTGTGGGTTTTGAGCCTGCAGATGAATTAGAGATAAGGAGGAGTTCTGAGACTGGATGAGGTGACTGTGATAGATTTGTGAAGATAGAGGAATTCACAGATAATGAGAGTTAGTCGTAGAGGTATACAGAACCAAATTAGATCCGGTCATGCAACCAATCCACGTCAACAATCACTTCAAACTGAACTATTCCCACGTGCCTCCGCTTTGTCCAAACCCATTCAAGTAACGTCGCTGCCCAAAGGCCGTTCTAAAAGAATCCAATTACCCTACTCTATACCCACCTATGACTAATTCACCTAACCTACACATCACTGAACCTGGAAGAAACTCACGCAGAGACGGGAAGAATGTGAAAACCCCACAGAGACAGTCGCCCACGTCTGGAATCGAATTTAGGACCCTGCCGCTCTGGCAGCAATGCTAACCATTGAGCCACTATGCAACCCTACAATTGTAATTGTATTCACAACTACCACTTCCTCTGGAAGCTTATTTCATGAATCACTATCTGTACAAAAATAAAAAAAATAAAATCCCGAACGTCTTCTTAAAGCCTTTCTCCTCTCACCTTAAAAAGTATTTACCCAGTCTTGAATTGTGCACCCTCGTGGATGAGGTGACAGTGATGGAGTTGTGAAGATAGAGGAATTCACAGACAGCGAGAGCTAGTCATAAAGATATACAGCACCAAAACAGACCCGGTAATCCAACCAATCCATGGAAAGGAAACCGGTTATTGACATTATCGGTCCCCCTCTTGATATTATAGACCTCTAATACGATCACCCCTCAGACTCCTTCGCTCCAGTGAAAGTAGTTCCAATCTATCCAGCCTCTGCTTATAATTCAAATCATCCATTCCCATCAACAACCTGGCAAATCTCGTCTGAACCAGCTCCAATTTAATAATATCCTTCATGTAACAGCGCAACCAGAATTGGAAATAGAATTTCAGAAGAAGCCTCACCAACATTCTGTATAACCGCATCAAAGCGATTTCCTACACTCAAAGATCTCAAAAATGGAGGTATGTGTTTCAACAGCGTTTTAACTACCCTGTCTACATGTGACGCAATCTTAAAAGACCTGAACCCTCTGGTGTCTCTGTTCTCTATCACTAATCAAGGCTCGACTGCCCTCGTTTCCTTTATCAGGACGTAAAAGTTTGCATTTCTTCAAATCCAAAAATCCAAAAGATCCTGAGATTACAAAGACAGTAGAAGTAGCTTAAGAGGGAACTCAAGACGGCAAAAAGGGGACATAAGATAGCTTTGTCAAATAGGTAAGGATAATCCAAAGGAATTTCTTTTATATAAATGTCTTAAGAACAAAACGGTAACTAGAGACAGAACTGGATCCCTCAAAGAGCAACGAGGCAGCCTATATGTGGAGCTACAGGAGATGGGGTAGATACTAACCGAATATTTGACATCAGTGCTTACTGTGAAGAAGGAGATGGAAGGTATGGATTTGTGGAAATAGAGGGTGACAATTTTAAAATATTCAACTTATAGAGGAGGAAATGCTGGGTGTGTTGTAATGCATAAAGTTTGGTAACTTCTCAGAACATGATCGGGTGTACCCTTGAATTCTGGAGGAAGTTGGGAATGCGATTGCTGGGCTCCTTGCTGAGATATTTGCCTCATTGATAGCCAAAGGTGAGATGTCAGAAGACGAGTAGTTGGTTAAGAAAGGTGATAAGGACAAGCTATGGAACTATCAAACGGTGAACCAGATGTAGGTGCCGCGCAAGTTGTGTGAGTGAATCGTGAGGGAGAGGATTTACAGTATTTGGAAAGGGAAGGACTGATGAGTGATAGTCAGCATAGCTTTGTGTGTGGGAAATCGTGTCTCACAAACATGAGGTTCTTTGGAGAAGTAACTAAGAGGATTGATGATGGCCAATTTGTGGACATAATCAATATGGACTTCAGTAAGACGATCGACAAGGTTCCCAATAGGAGACTGGTTAGCATGGTTAGACCTCATTGAATACAGGGAGATTTAGCGATTTGAATACAGTGCTGGCTCAAAGTTAGAAGTTAAAGGATGTTGATGGAGTGTTGCTTTTCAGATTTGAGATCTGAGACCAGTGAAGTGCCACAAGGATCGGTGCTGGGTCCACTACTTTTCATCGTACTTATAAATGATTTGGATATGAACATAGGAGGTATACTTAGTAAGTTTGCAGAGGACACCAAAATTGGAGGTATCGTGGACAGTGAAGAAGGTTACCTCAGATTGCAATGGCATCTTAATTGGATGGACCAATGGGCTGAACAGTGATAGCTGAAGTTCAATTCAGGTAAATGAGAGGTGCTTTATTTTGGAAAAGCAATCTTAGCTGGACTCATACATAGAATATAGAACAACACAGCGCATTACAGGCCCTTCGGCCCTCGATGTTGCACAGACTTGTCATACCAAACTGAAGCCCATCTAACCTGCACTATTCCAAGTTCGTCCATATGCTTGTCCAATGATGACTTCAATGTACTTAAAGTTGGCGAATCTACTACCGTTGCAGGCAAAGAATTCCATACCCTTACTTCTCTCTGCGTGATGAAACTACCTTTGATATCTGTCCTATATCTATCATCCCTCGATTTAAAGATATGCCCCCTCCTACTCGCCGTCACCATATTTGAAAAGAAAAGCTCTGTCCACCCTATCTCAGCCTCTGATTATCTTATATTTATATTTAATGGAAACTTCCTAGGTGTTGTTGCTGAACAAATAGACCTTGCAGTGCAGGTTCATATTTCTTTTAAAGTGGAGTCGCAGGTAGATGGAATAGCCAAGAAGTTGTTTGGTCTGCTTCCCTTTATTGGTCAGATCATTGAGTATAGTCGTTGGAAGGTCATGTTGCAATGGTTAGGATATGTTTGGAAAATTGTGTTCAATTCTGTTCTCGGCCTATCGGAAGGATGTTGTGAAACTTGAAAGGGTTCAAAAAAATTACAAGAATGTTGGCATGGTTAGAGGGTTTTAGCTGTAGGAAGAGTCCGCATAGGCTGGGACGTTTTTCCCTGAGCATCAGAGGCTGAGAGGTGACCTCATAGAGGTGTATAAAGTCATGAGGGGCTTGCATAGCATTATCAGAAAAGTTATTTTTCCTGGGGTAGGGGAGTAGAGAAATAGAGGATGTAGGTTTGGGTGAGAGGGGAAAGATATAAAAGGGAACTAAGAAACAACTTTTTCACGCGGAGGGCGGTGGGTGTAAGGAATGAGCTGCCAGAGGAAGTGGTGGGGACTCGTACAATTAGAGCATTTTAAAGGCACCTGGATACTTATTTGAAACAGTTTAGAAGGGTGCTGGAAAAATGGACTAGATTAGGTGAGGATATCTGCTCGGCATGGACAAACTTGACAGTAGGTTCCATTACGTGCTGTTCATCTCTGTGACTCACAGCTCAGTGGGTTTCAGTCTCTTAAAAGATAAAGCTTCGTCTTTTTTATTTTAGTAAAGCTATAACATTCAGTGCGGTGAGGGTTTATTTCTTTAAATAAACATCTTATGATTAAATCTCTAAATTATAAATTATTAGTTCTAATCTATTCTAGAGTAATATTTTGTGAAGCAGTAAGGCTGCCTTTTTCTGGGTCTGTGGATGTTAGGGTGCAGAGACGGCCATTCATAGAGTGATGTGTCTTTCTGTTGGACGTGGGAGATTATGGAGAATTTTAATGAGCTGATGATTGTCTGCAGGAAGTGAGCAGGCAAATCAAATAGGATTTCATGGATCAGAGGGAGCGGTCATTAAATCTATGATGAATTTATGGAAATCGGGGGTTTGGTAGCTGGCAGTTTCAGAAAGGTAGGAAAACTTCACATCCAGTCAGGTAGATGGGTAAACTCTCTGAAGGGTAGGAGTAGAGCGCAGTTAGTGCAGGATTCGCCTATGGCTATCTCCGTCTCAAACATGTATACTGTTTCAAAAAACATCGGGGTCACAGACTCTCGGGAGAATGTAGCACTGACAGCCAAGTTACTGGTACTGAAACTGACCCTAGTGCAATGAGAGGTATATAAGGTTCCCAGTAATCGATGGTGATAGGGGACTGTCTCGTCAGGAGCATTGACTGCCGTTTATGGAGCTGAGATTGAAACATCAGAATGGGGTGGTGCCTTAGAACCACAGAGGGTGCAAAATATTGTGAAAAGAGAAGAATAGTCCATAGGAGATCATTGTACATTGATACCAAAAACACAGGAAGGAAAAAAGGATGAAGTTCTGATGAGAAAATATAGCAAATTATCCTGGAAGTCAAAAAAGTAGATCCATGTGCGTAGTAATATCTGGATTGTTGCCAGTGCCACATACTAGTGAGAACAGGAATATTATGATAGAGACGATGAACGTGTGGCGAAGGACTTTGTGCAAGGGAGAAGTTCCCCGCTTTTGGATCATTGGAATCTCTGCAGTGGTAGAATTGACCTGCATAAGAAGGACGGATTGTATCTGAATTGGAATGGAGGATTTGCTGATGCTTCTCTGGAGGCATTAAACCAGTGAGGGAGTGGGGTTAAATCCAAAGACATATTGAGAAAAGAGAGAATTATGAGGCTGATACTGTCCATAAATCAAACAGTCAAGGCAGGCAAGGGCAAATCACAGAATGAAGTACGACTGACCATTTACACTGCATTTATTTCAATGCAAGAGGCCTGACAGGGAAGGCAACTGAGCTCATGGCATGGTTTTAATTATGGGACTGCGATATCATGTGCATAACAGAAACGTGGCTCAGGAATGGATAGGACTGGCAGCGTAATATACCCTGGAATATTACGCTGCCAGTCCTATCCATTCCTGAGCCACGTTTCTGTTATGCCCATGATATCGCAGAGGAAGGATAGAAAGGGGGAATCAGAGACGAAGCTCAGTGGCGTTTTTGATTAGGGATAGCATTATGGTTGTACTTAGGGAGGATATTCATGACAGTACGTCCAGTGAAGTCATTTGGATGGAAGTGGGAAATAAGAAAGTGATGATCACTTTAGAACGTAGAACATAGAAAGGTACAGTAGAGAACAGACTCTTCGGCCCACGATGTTGTGCCGAGACTTAATGCTAATGTAAAATATAGTAACTTAACCTACGCATCCCTCAACTCACTGCTATTCATGTGAGCTTAAATGTCCCCAATCACTTCGCTTTCACCTCCTTAGCTGGCAACGCATTGCATGCATTTACAACTGTCTGCCTAAAGAACTTACATCTGATGTCTCCTTTACACGTTCCTCCTAATATCATCAAACTGTGACTTCTCGTATCTGTCAATCCTGCCCTGCGGAAACGTCTTTGGCTGTTGACTCTATCTATTGTTCTCACTACTTTGCACACTCGATTAGGTCTTCTCTCTTCGTCTGTCTCTCCAGAGAGAAAGGTCTGAGCTTATTAAACTTTCTTCATAAGGCAAGCCCTCAAGTCCAGGCAGCATCCTGGTAAACCTTCTTTGCACCCTCTCTAAAGCCTCTGTATCTTTCCTACAGTTGAGCGACAAGAAATGGACACAATATTCCATGTGTGGTCTCACTAGGGACTTGTAGAGCTGCCGCAAAACCTCGTGGCTGATAAACTCGATACCCATGTTAATGAAAGCCAAAATACCATATGCTTTCTTAACAATCCAATCCACTTGGGTAGCAACTCTGAGGTATCTATGTACTTGCACACCCAGATCCCTCTGTTCCTCCACACTGACAAGAATTCTGTCTTTAATCCTATATTCAGCATTCGAGCTAGACCTTCCAAAATGTATCACTTCGCATTTATCCAGGTTGAACTCCATCTGCCATTTCTCAGCCCAGCTCTGCATCCTGTCTATGTCGCGCTGCAGCCTGCAGTATCTCTTGATACTATTGGCGACACCTCCAACCTTTATGTTATCTGCAAATTTACTAATCGACTCCTCAACTTCTTCATTCAAGTCATTTATAAAAACTACAAAGATCTGAAGCACAAGAACAGAGCCCTGCGGGACCCCACTCAACACTTACCTACAGGCCGAATACTTTCCATCTACAACCATGTTCTACCTTCTGTCCGCCAGCCAATTCTGAATCCAAATAGCAAAATCTTCCTGTATCCCATACTTGCTGACTTTTTTGAATGAGCCTACCATGAGGAACCCTGTCAAATGCCTTGCTGAAATGCATATACAGTGCATACACTGCTCGACCTACATCGACCTGTCTTGTCACTTCCTCTAAGAGCATAATAATATTTGTGAGGCATGACTTGCTCCTCACAAAGCCCCGCCGGCTGCCTTTAATCTCACTATGCTTTGCCAAATAGTAATAAATCCTGTCACTCAGAATTATTTGCACATCTTTGCTGACCACAGATGTGAGACTGACCGGTCTGTAATTGCCAAGGATTTCTCTATTACTCTTCTTGCAAAGTGGAACAACATTTGCCTCCTTCCCATCGTCCGGTACGACTCCCATGGAGAGTGGGGAGGCACAAATCCTGGCCAGCAGCTTAGCAACTGCCTTTCTCGCTTCCCGGAGCAGACTTTGCTAAATCTGGTCTGGCCCTGGGTGTTATCAATCTTAATGTTTTCAAAACATTTCTCGCACATTATCTTCATCAACCCTGATCTGGTAAAGATTGTATCCCAGCTCCTCTTGATTTTCATTTACAACAAGTTATTGTTCATTGTTGAAAACCTAATCAACAAAAAAACTCTTTTCGGGCTTCCCCTGTCTGCTCAGACTCCACGCATAAGTTTCCATCACTATCCCTGATCGGCCCTACCTTCTCCCTAATCATTCTGTTATTCCTCACGTAGGCGTGAAATGCCTTTGGATCCTACCTAATACTTCTTGTCAAGCCTCCTTCGTGCCCCCTCCTGGTGCTCCTCAATCCATTTTTGAGCTCCTTTTCAAGCAAGCCTGTAATCTATAAACATTGTAGCCACAACATTGTAGCTCCAAGTCCAGATCCATGCTCTAAGTTCATTACTCTCATGCCGAACATGCCTTGCATTAAAGCAGACACACTTTAACTGATTCCTTTGCTTCATCGCCTAAGAAATCTTCCGATAGATTCAATATATCCTGTCACTGTCCTGTCTGCAACTGACCACCTCTCAGACATGTGGCTCCGATTCCCACGCCCCTGCCAAACTAATTTAAACCCTCGCGAATCGCACGAGCAAATCTCCCACCCAAGACATCTGTATCCATCCAGTTCAGATGCAACCCTTCCTTCATGTACAGTTCCCACCTTCCCCAGATTTTATCCCAATGGTCTACGTATCTGTAGTCATCCCTCCTGCACCAACCGTCCAGCCACGTGTTAAGCTGCATTCGCTGATTGTTCCTCATCTCACTATCTCGTGGCACCGGTAGCAAACCTGTGATCCCTACTCTACTCGTCCTGTTCTTCAGCTTCCAACCTCACTATCTGTAGTCACTTTTAAGATCATCAGTCCCTTTCCTGGCTATATCATTGGTGCCAAAATGTACCACGATTTCTGGCTGCTCACCCTCCCCCTTCAGAATCTTGTAAACTCTATCGGTGACATTCCTGACCTTGGCACCAAGAAGGCAACATACCTTCCGGGAGTCCCGTTCCTGACCACAAATTCTACTGTCAATCCGTCTAAGTATTGAGTCCCATACCAGTAACGTTTTCCTATTACCCACACATTCCCCTTCTGAACACAGTGCGATTTTCAGTGCCAGAGACCTGACAACTATGGCTTTTTCCTGATAGGCTGTCCCCACCAGCAGTATCCAAAATGATATACTTTAATGGCTGACTCGTGGTTCCTGCCTACCAGCGTGATGTACTGAGTAGTCTCCTTATCTTCCTGTGTATTAGCAGACGAACAGGAGGATAGAAGAAAACCAGTAGCTAGGCGGCATCAGGAGGTGGAGAAGTCAACATTTTAGGTCTAACCGTTCTTCCTGACTGAGGGTGAGAGTTGGGGGATCTGCAGATAAAGAGAGAAGGAAATGTTTGTGGTGGGAAGAACAGCAGGTTGCTGAAGTAGGGATCGGTGGACACAAGTGATAGATGCAATATGGTTGGTCGATGAGAGAGAATCCGGTTGGTAAATGAAAAGTAGGGTCATTAGGCGGAATGGAAGGGAGGAGGTGGACTTGTAATGGTGTAGTTGCATGGCTGAAAATGCCATTTTAAATTGCAGAACTCATTGTTGTGTACTTCGACCTATAGGCTGCCCAGGCGGACAATGAAGTGTTGTTCCTCCAATTTGCGATCTGATTCACCGTGGCAACACAGGAGCCCAGTTTCATGGCCAGAGTATCCTATTGGAAGATCTGGAAATTCTTTTTTGTATTCAGTGATGACACGGAGGTGAGTGAGAAAGGGATTGGAAAGGGGGATTGAAATGGGTCGTGAGAAGATCGTATCAGGAGCGCAGGATGCAGTAAAGTAGGATAGAAGAGAGGCAGGTGAAAATCTGTCTCACCTGGATAGACACAGAGAGCTCTGTAAGGAGGTGAGGGGAGTGGTGTGCTAACAGGTGATGCATCTATTCCAGTTGCAGGGGATGTTTCGGGTGGGGGAAACTGGAGGAATGGATGAGGAGTGTGGCAAAGTGATTAGCGAAGCGAACGGCCCTTGTGGAATATGTGCAAGGTGGTAAGATCCAACCTAATGTACTGTAGCTGGTGCTCAGGATGTGGTCTTCTCGACATCGGGGAGACCAAACATAAACGAGGGAAATGTTTTGTTGCACATCTCAGCTGGGCCCATTAGCGCTGACCTGACCTCCCAGTCACTGCCTGTTTCAATTCTCCCTCCCAATCCCTTTCCAACACTGCCTTCCTTGGCCTCCTCCATTGCCACAACGAACCAAACTGCAAATTGGAGGAACAACACTACATCTTCCCCCGGGAAGCCTACAGGCTGGAGGAATCAACAGTGAGTTCTCCAACTTTAAACAGTCTCCCTTCCAATCCCCCGACTACTTTCCCAGCCCATTCCATTACTTCCATTGCTCTGATCAAACCTTTTTTCCAGCCACCAACCAGATTCAGTCCTCCCGTCGACAAGCCTGATGGTACACACGATCTGTCTTCAGCCATCCACACCTCACCACACTGCCTTCTCCTCCCTCACTCGCCTCTTTATCTGTAACTCCCATTCTACCACCCCCAGTCTTGAAGAATCATTATATGCAAGGCGTTGACTTCTTCACCTCCTGCTGCTGTCTGGCTTGTTGTCTTCTTCCAGTCTTCTGCCTGTTTCCTTTGGATTTAACATTTGCAGTTTAAAAACAAATGTCTTCATGTGTTAGGCAGCAGATAGTGAAAGGGTTGTGCTTCTTCTTATCCAATAGTTTCGATGTGTAGGGCTTTCTCACATTCCTGTGAAACCAGCTTGAGATGCTGCATGCGCTTCTCTTTATTTTCTGTGGAAATGTGCAGGGTCTAACGGTACTGTTACATGCATGTTTGCTACACGTTAACAGCACACGTTTGAATGTCGTCCAGGTTTTGACACATTAGCACCTGTGTGGTGATAAATTGTTCTGAACATTGTGTGATAGTCACTGAACATGCTCAACTCTGATTGTACGATGTAGCGAAAGACATTGACGAAGCAACTGAAGATGTTTGTGCCAAACAAGCCACTCTGAGGATCGCCCACAGCGATATCCAGGGACTGAGAGGATTGACCTCCACCAGCCACATTGTGTTCTGAATTACCCAAACAGTTTATACCTCACTCCCATTATCTTCATTTTTTGTTCAGGTTCCTTGACACCTTGCTCAGTCAAATCCTGGTGTGACGTTATTGCCAGTCATTCTTACACAGTGCTCAAAGCTTTTTTCATGTCAATACACCAAGGTATATGTGTGGGGAACATTTCCTTCTCTCAGAAGTTATTAAATAATGTGGTCTCCCTATCCCAGACAGTTACAGGAGCTATATCACTGAAATGTTTGGTGGGATGGGGGAAGAGGGTGTCAATGGTTTTTGACGCGTCAGAGAGTTGAGGGCGACAATGAACTGGGATGGAAGAGAAATCGAGGCCTATAGCAGACCAGCCCTGACGTCTCTGAAAATGAAGGCAGGGTTGAAGGGCGAAAGGGTCTCCTGTTACTCCAGTGTACCACATATGCTAGTCTATTTGTGGACTCTTTCTGTTCTTGTCTAACAGACTTGAGGAGCTGAATGGATGATCTTGTTTCTGTATCTCTAGGTAGTGGTGCTGCATGGCCTAATCTGGGTACAGTGTTACACGCTTGAGGCGCTGATTGGCCTGTGAATGTGATTGCACATCAAACTTCAGGGGTGAACGGCCTCATCCTGTTCTAGTGTAGCTGAATTCCGTATAGACTAAGTCTATGATGCTCGGAGAAAGTGAGGACTGCAGATGCTGGAGGTCAGACTCGAAACGTGTGGTACTAGAAAAGCACAGCCTGTCAAGAAGCATCTGAGAAGCAGGAGAATCGTCATTTCAGGTATTCACACTTCATCAAAATGTCTGAACATCGATTCTCCTGATCCTCGTATGCTATCCGACGTGCTGTGCTTTACCAGCGCTGCACTTTTTGACTTCTACCAATCAACTTTACTGTTTACTTCATCAAATAACTTGAACAAACTTGTCAGGCATGTTCTCCCATGCGCAAAGCCATGATAACGATTCCTAATCAAATCCTGTCTTCCCAAATGCATATATCTCTTATCCCTCATAATCTTCTCAAGTAGCGTACCTACCACCGATGTTAAGCTTAACAGTCTAGGGTTCCCAGGCTGTTTTTTTTTTCCTTTTACAGTCCTTCATGAAAAAGGGAACAACATTTGTTACCCTGCATTCACCACGGACCTCACATTAATTAATAGTGATGCAAAAATATCGGCCAAATCCCTTGCAAATTCTTGTCTATCTACTTGCAGTGTGTATCTTGCATTTATCTGATCAAGGCCAGGGGATTTATCTAACTTCATGCATTTCAACATCCTCTACTGTGATATGGACTGTCGCCAATGTAGTACCACGAACATCCTCAAGTTTCGAAGTCTTCATGTTTATCTGCATGGTCAACAGGGGAGAAATATGCATTGAGGACTTCGTCTATCTCCTGCAGTTCTGCAAATATATAACCTCCTTGATCCTTGAGAGGTCGGATTCTCTCTATTTGGAGATGGTGGTGTTGGACTGGGGTGTACAAGATTAAAAATGACACAACATCGGATTATAGTCCAAGAGGTTTAATTGGAAGCACACCAGCTTTCGAGCGTCGCTCCTTCATAGTGGAGGACTCAATCCTGAGACAAAGAATGTATAGCAAAACAAATTAGTGTGATGCAACTGAAATTATACATTTAAAAAATATCTTGTTTGTCTGTTGAGTCTTTCATCTGTTTGAATATCACGATAGTTTCACTTCTTTCATGTCTAAATCAAAAAACCTTTTTAAAGGTGCATTCTCAGGTTAGCTGTTACAATGTGTGATAGCTAGACCAGTATGTTGAAGATGTTCGCCCCCTTGTGTCCTCTGTCTATGTCATGGTGTTTAGATTGATTCTAATCTAAAAAGTGAGATAACAGAGGATTACATGAATTCATGCAGTTTTTGAGCAAAGTGTAATGTAACTCTGTAAGTACAAATTCACCCCACAACATTTGTGTGCATGTAGGTCTTTGTATGCCGGGTTGGACGTTGTGATTGTGACAGAGAGTGTATATGTGTGTGTAGTGAGTGTAGAGTGGTCTACGTCTCTGAGAGAGTGCCTGTGTGAATGTGGGAGTGTGTGGGTGTGTCTATAAGGGTGTGTGTGGGTGTATGTGTACGTGTCTGTGCATGTGTGTGTATGTGTGTGCGTGTGTGTGTGTGTGTGTGTGTGATAGAGAGAGAGAGAGAGACAGAGAGAGAATGTGTGTGTGTGTGTCCCAGTTGAGGCCCTCTCTTTTCGTATCAAACTTAGCTATCAGCCTCTGCTCGGGCACTTATTCACTGTAAATCACCACACACACACACACGCACGCACACACACACACACGCAGAGATACACTCTCTCTCACACTTACAACCCCTAGCCCAGACACACATGCACACACGCGCAAACACAAACAAAGACCCACATGCACACATATATTTTGCGGGGTGAATTTGTACTTGCAGAGGTACGCTATACTTTGCTCAAAAACTGCATGAATTCATGTAATCCTCTGTTATCTCACTTTTTAGATTAGAATCAATCTAAACATCATGGCAAAGACAGAGAATACAGGGGGCTAATACCGTCAACATATTGTCTAGCTATCATCTATTTTTACAGCTAACCTGAGAATGTAACTTTTAAGAAAAGGTTGTGTGATTTACCATGAAAGAAGTAAAACTATCATGGTATTCAAACAGATGAAAGCCTCACCAGAATATCAAGATATTGTTCAATGTATAATTTCAGAGTACTGTAAATGTTTGCTATAAATTCTGTGTCTTAGTATTGAGTCCTCCACTATCACCTGATGAAGGAGCGATGCTCTGAAAACTGGTGTGGTTCCAATAGAACCTGTTGGACGATATCCTCTTGTTATGTGAATTTAACCTTCTACTCTCTCTAGTTATTTTTTTTTCATTAATATACTTAACATACCTATTTGGATCCCCCAATCTTCTCACCCAATACTACTTTGTTCCCCCTTACCGCCCTCCTGATTTCCATCTTCAGTGAACTCCAGTATCTCCTGTACATTTCCCCTTTATCTCAACTGCCTGTACTTGAGCCATGCCTTCTTTATTCTGATGAAAGCCTCGATTTTTCCTGTCACCCATGGTTTCCTATTCTTCCCAACATTTCCGTTCGCCCTCACGGGAACATATAGACCCTGAACTCTCGCTATCTCACTTTTAAATGCCTCCGACTCGCGCGAGTGCCCTTTGCCTGCAAACAAACACTTCAATCAACCCCTACAACCTCCTATCTAATTCCGTCTAAGTTAACCTTGCATGAATTTAAAACTTAAACATATGGACCCATTTTGTCCCTCTCAATGACGATTTAAAAATTTAGTAGAACTACGCTCGTTTGTCCTCCAATCTAAAAACTGGAAATTAGTCTGATTTTGTCACTGTATTGACGTTTCGATAATCCACCCAGATTCGTTGAGTCTTTTTCAGTCTGAGAACTAAGCTCTTTGCCGAACTCTGTTCTTTCAGGCTTGGTCCAATGGTGCCCTCATCGCGCAGACCTCTGCCTCCATCTGAATCTGTCCAGATTTGAAAGTAATATACTGATAGTGGTCTTGTTTTATCAGAGCAGTATTCCCGATGTCTACTTCATATATGGCAGCATTAGTCTTAACCTTCTGACTCTTACATATGTCCTTCTCATGCAGTAAGAGATCTTTCAACCGCGTTTTATCCTCATGAGGCATATACTTGACTAACCTATCCTACTCCTGAAGGACCCCTTCGTGTTTTAATCGATTTTGAGACAAATCAAAAACCACATCATATTGATTTAATTCCTCACTGTGCGGAGAAGCAACTCATACCTGTTTCTCCAGTTCGTTTTCTCATCTAGTTCTCGGGTGGGGACCTACACAATCAACAATCACCCGTGTGAAAGGTTCTTCAAATCTGGGAATGGGCAACAAAGGTGCTGGTCTTTGACTCTGGCTTACCTAGCATTTGGCATGTATGACACGTACGTAAAAGATAATCACATCCTTATGCATTCCAGGGCAATAAAAATGTTTTTGTAACGTAACCGTAGTCTTTCATGCACGTTGGTGATCTCCTACAGGTAGTGTTTGTGCTATCAGTAACACCTCCTGTCTGTATCCGACCGGTAAAATAATCTCGTGCACATTTCTATTTTACACTGAACTGATGTTGTCTCCATTAATGTCTTAGAATTTTATTTTTCAGGTAATAACTCTCCAGAATATTCTCTGCCAACTTTCTGAAGTACACATCCTAAAAAATAATTTTGATTGTCTCGTCGTGCTGTTGCAAAGTCCTTAGCCTTTCAGGACTAAAAACTTCTGTCTGATCCTCTGCCTGTTCTCGTCTTTGCTGCACCGTTATGTCAACAGGATATTCGCTGACTGAACTTCAACTCCTTCATCATTCAGCTAGTTTTGAGAAGATTTGTAGCTCAGGTTGAGGTTCTGGATGTAGATTAGCTCACTGAGCTGGAAGGTTCATTTCCAAATGTTTCGTCACCCTATTAGGTAAACTTTTCTTTGGGCCTCCTGGCGAAGCACTTTTGATAATTCCTGTTATCTATTCATAAATAGAATAAATTTAAAACACATAAATAGAAAGGCAGAATTATCGAAAGTGCTGCGCCCAGAGTGCCACTGAAAATATTACCGAGTAGGATGAGGAAACGTCTGGGAATGGATCGTCCAGCTCAGCGAGCAAACCTCATTCATGTCCTTTATCTTTCTCTTCACGTTTCGCTTCGGGCTGTGACTTATGATAGTGGGACCAGTTACTACACTGTCTGGTAAGATACCAGGATATTTCTATTTTACCTCATCAGTTTCGTACTCTTCCTTGGGATTCTCCACAGCAAAGGTTTGATTCTCCCACCTTGGATTCTGCCAAATCATTCCAAAGAACGAACTGAATTCCTGGAACTGACACTCTGTCAATGATTCGTACTGTAACTTGCACAGTCTCGAGTTGGCACTCCAACCTAATCTTACATTGGGAGGGCTAAATATCTGTCCATCTATCCCACAAATTGCCACACTATCGTGCAACAGATCAGAAAGAGCGCAAATTCACTCATCCTTTACTATCAGCGTTAGATCCTTTGCCTCTCAAAATCATAACGTCTTCTCATTTCCCACCGTTCTTTAGAATAAACTTTATATTTGTATAGATCAGGCCCTAACTTCATACGCAGTGCATTGTTGATAATTCCTGATATCTACTTTCAAATAGAATAAAGAGAAAAACTTACAAATATAAAGGAAGAATTACAACAGTGCTTTGCCCGGAGTCCCACTGAGAATGTTACCTACTAGGGTGAGGCTGTGCACTCTCCTGCAGTTCCTCGGCTCTTCTTGGGGTCTCCTTCACTACCTTACTAATGCCACTGTCTTATGTTGTGTTTTCCACATCTTTTCTCACAGCGCCTTTCTCCCCACACTGTGACTATACGTATCTGACGTTACCACAGTGGAAAAACCTGAGACCATTCCAAACTCTTAGTCTTAGTTTTTTTTTATCCTGTGATAAATCTTTACCAGTATTCTCTACATTTTGTTCGCAGTGAGGGAGCTCCTTTTCTCCTCACGTCTTTCCATCACACGATGAAATGCAGCCCAAGAAATTGACTTGTGCATTACACTATATTGTCTGCCAATTCTGCTGTCGTTTTCATTTCATGAATTTTCTGTTCCTCCACTGAAATTATTTCTATCTCTGCAAGTGGGATTGTAAACCGGTCCAACGTATAATCGTTCGAACAGCCTCGAAGGTTCTTATGTATTTTTAAAACACGCACCCATCCATCAAATTGGCTATGTTTAATTCCTTCCAACTCAACATAAGTCTGACTTGGTTCCTACTTTATGTTCCTCAATCGCAGTCTATATGCTTTTGTTGCCAGTTCAGAACACTTCAAAGAACCTGATTGACCTCCTCGTAATGCCTTCACCGTTCATCTGGCGGCGCCACAAAAAACCTCACACGTTCGGCCTACAAGTTTATTCTGAACTAGCAATACTCATAAATCCTCTGACCGCTCCATAAACCTAGCCAATTTTTCAAGTGCAATAAGTAAGGTTTCAATGTATTTCTCATCGAAATGTGGCAGAGTTTTGACGTATTTGTATACATGACGACCATCCTTTAATCTTCAACCGGTTAACTTGACTTTGCTGACTAAGTTGCAACTTCTCAAGTTCGAGTTCTCTTTCTCGTTATTTCTCCCTTTCTTCTCTCTCTCTGCCCAACTAAGAGCCAATTCTCTCCCCGTCTTTTTCCTCCCTCTGTCTCTTTTTTCTCTATCTCTCTCCCTCTCTTTCTCTTTGTTGATCTTCTAACTCAATTTTCCTCAATTGTAATTTATGTTTTTGTTCTAGCTCTACTGCACGTGTCTCTTTCTCTGACACACATAATTGTTTGTCTAACTTACTTACAATTTCAACTTTACTTGGTCTTTAGTTGAACACAAATCGAACTTCTTAGTTAAATCTAAAAATATGTTATTTTTCTTTATTTCTAAACTTTCTGGAATAATTTGAGAACCATCTTCAAATTCTTGAACTGCTTTCACAATTTTAAGAGGCATTTCTCTCACTTTTAATTGAAGCAACCACAAGTCAAAAAATTAAACAATTGCTCTCACTTAAATTTTATTGAAAGATCCAGGGCACTAACTTGCAAGTGTTCAAATCTCGCAATACTTTTCAGGTCTACCAGAGAACAAATAATTACTCCATCTAACGTTCTTTTAGGGAAATTATGAACCCTATTGTCCCTGCACGTGTCCCCTCTCACCCTGCATATTTATTCCATTAATTCCAGATGTCCATTGGGGACCTACAGTACAAACCCGATAACGTCACCATCCCCTATTTATTTCGTAGCTCCACCCACAAAGACTCACCGGATGAACCTTGGCTTATTTTATCCCTGATCACTGCTGTGATGGTCACCTTAACCAAACATGCAACACCTCCTCCTCTCCTTCCTAGACGTCTGGCCCTCCTTAAGCACCTGTACGCTGGTTCATTAAGTTGTCAGTCCTATCTCTCCCTTAGCCATGTTCCTGTAATGGCCATGATATCCCGATCTAATGGATCTGTCCACGCTCTGAGTTTACCGGCCTTACCTGTCAGCCTTTGAAACCGAACCAATTTAATCCAACAGGCATTCCTTGCTCACTGTTCTGTTCCAGCCTGACCTGTATGTCCAAATTACTATTTTTTGATTCCTATGTCTCCTTCTTGGCTCGGATTTGCTTCCCAGCTGTTCAGGATCCCACTTCTCCTACCAATTATAGTTTTAACCCTCCTTTGCAGCAGTGCCAAACCTCGGTGCGATGATATGGCCCCTCCCTCCAATCCAGGTACAAACCGTCCGTCTTGAATAGGTCAGCTCTGCCGCAGAGGAGATCCCAGTGATCTAAAAATCTGTATCTCTGCACACTGCACTGATTCTTCAGCTACGCATTGATCTGCCATATCCTCCTGTTCATGTCCTCACTAGCACGTGATACTGGAAATAATCTTGTACTATCATTATCATGGTCCTTTTTTTTAACGATTTCCCTCGCTCTCTGCAGTAACTCCACAGGACCTCATCGATATTTCTATCTATGTCATTTATACCAAATGTACAATGGGGTCTGGTTGCTCACGCCCAACACCCACACCCACACCCTCCGAGGACGTTGTGCAGCCAATTGTAGATAACGTGTACCCTGGCACCTGGGAGGCAACACACCATGATGGATTCCCATTTGGGGCCACAACGTTTCCTGTCTGCCCCCCTAACTATAGAGTCACCTATCTCTAAGCAGAACCCCTTACTTTTACACTTTCCTGCCGTGCCCCAGAGCTAGTTGTAGTGCAAACCGACCTTGCTACCGCTGCTTTCTCCTGAATAGTCATCCTCCTAACATTATCTGAAACAAATTTACTTGTTTATGAGGGGAATGGTCACAAGGGATTCCTTCACTCTGCCTTCTTCCTTTGCCATTCAGGGTGGTCACCCAGCTACTCTCTGCTTGGAACACGACAAGTAGCAAGGAACACCTGGTGGATTAAATTGCATCTATTTCAATGCAAGAGAGCTGACAGGAAAGGCTGATGAATGCAGGGCATAAATTGGTATGTGGAACTGGGGTACCACAGTCATTACAAAAGGAGGGACGTGGCTGTGATCACCTCACTAAATCTCTTATCTATGAAGTCATCACCATCTCGAATGATCCTGAATGCATCCAGCTCCACCTCCCGAAAACGTTCTCCCAGGAGCTGCAGATGGGTGAACCTCAAATGCATATAGTCATCAGGGATAATGGCAGTCTCCCTGAGTTCCTACATTCAACAGGAAGAACACACAACTGCTCTAATTGCCGTCTGAACTCCTGTAAGACGGAAGTTTAAAGGACTTTACGTGAGCTAACCTGTACTTTTGGCTGAGCTGCCGCTGTCTGAAATCTCTTGAACCAAACCCTTACTTCTGACAATGTTACAAAAAATGTAGCAAAAGCATATCACTTCATCCCTCTACAATGCCACTCCTCCACTCGTCCATTTAGATTTGGTTTGGGAAGGAGGGAGACACTGTAGTGATGTAGTGTTTGGACATTCAGCACTCTTCAACAACAGGCCCAGGATGTTCTTCTGCACACTGCATGTCACTAGTTGGCCTTGGGGGGTGTTTGCCTGATGTCTTCCATACCAATCTGCATCATCATAGTCCTCTGCTGGTCCTTTCTGGCTATTAGTATTGCATTTATGAATTCCTTGAATCCGTTGATTGCATTCCAAACTGTGCCTCACTCCAGATGGAGAGAGGTTGATGTTCCAGTGAACACAGGGTATTGGAAAGAGAATATCAAAGGCATAGGAGCAATAGCATTCACACCCCTCACTGGGCCTGACTTTCCTTTCAATAACATTGTATTTATTCTGACAATCCCCTTTTCCACTTCCCTGCAATTTTACCCGGTATCGTTGTTTAAAAAATATGTCTCTCTCAGCCTTGATGATATTTAATGATTCCATAATTCCATAAGAAATAGGAGTAGAAGTAAAGGCATTCGGCCAATCGAATCCACTCCGTTATTTAATCATTGCTGATGGGCATTTCAAAGCCATCTACTCGCACTGTCCCCGTATCCCTTCAGCCCTTGTGAGATTAAACATTATATTAAACTCTACCTTGAAGACATTTACTGTCCCGGCCTCCGCTGCGCTCTGTGGCCATGAATTCTCCAGGCCCACCACTCTCTGGCTGAAGAAATGTCTCCTAATTTCCGTTATAAATTGCCCCCCTATAATTCTCAGGCTGTGCCCACGAGTCCTGGTAACGTCACCTGACGGAATCAATTTCCAGTGTCCACCCTTTCTAATACTTGCATTATCATATAAGCTTCCATTAGATTTCCCCTCCAACGAATGCAACTCCCGGACCTTCAGCCGTTCATCATGTGTCAGGCCGAACATTCCAGGGACCATCCGTGTGAATCTCCGCTAGACACGCTCCAGTGCCAGTATGTCCTTCCTGAGGGGGTCCAAAACTGGTCACAATATTTTAAATGCTGCCTAGCCAGAGCTTTATAAAGTATCTGTCGCAATTCACTGCTTTTACATTCCAACCCTCTCGAAATAAATGACACATTACATTTGCTTTCTTAACCACGGACTCAACCTGCAAGTCATCCTATCGAGAATCCTATACAAGCACTGTTAAATACCTTTGTAGTTTGGATTTGGAGATGCCGGTGTTGGACTGGGGTGCACAAAGTTAAAAATCACACAGCACCAGGATATAGTCCAACAGATTTAATTGGAAGCGCACTAGCTTTTGGAGCGATGATCCTCCCTGTGTTAGGGCTCAATCCTAACACAGAATTGACAGCAAAAATTTACAGTGTGAAGTAACTGAAATCACGCATTGAAAAATTGATTGTCTGTTAAGCCTTTTGTCTGTTAGAATGCAGTGATAGTTTCACTGCTTACATGTGTAAATCACAAAATCTTTTATAATAAAAGTTGCATTCTCAGGTTAGCTGTTAGCAATGGTGATAGCTAGACAATATGTTGAAGGTGTTGGACCCCTGTGTTCTCTGTCTATGCCATGATGTTTAGATTGATCCTAATCAAAAAGGTGTGATAGCGGAATTTTACATAAATTTATGCAGTTTTTGAGCTCAGAGTTCTACATGATTGCATGCAGTTTTTGAGCAAAGTACAATGCAACCATGCAAGTACAAATTCACCCCACAAAATATATGTGTGCATGTGGGTCTTTGTGTGTGTCTGTCTAGGTTGGGGGTTGTGAGTGTGAGAAAGTGTATGTGTGTGTGTAGTGATGCAGAGTGTCTTAAGTCTGTGAGGGGGCGCATGTGTGAGTGTGGCAGTGTGTGTGTTTGTAAGGGTGCGTGTGTGTGTCTGTGTGCGCGTCTGTGTGTATGCATGTCCGTGTGTATGTGTATATAGGATTGCCTGTGTGTGTGTGACAGTGTGTGTGTAGGAGTATCCGTGTGTGTATATAGTGCAATGGTGGTCACCTGTAATGTGACATCAACCCAATGTCCCAGTTGAGGCCCTCCCTATGGGTAGCTCACGTCGAACACCATGGCCCTCACTTTACTCAGCAGCCTCCAATCAGGCACCTTACCAATCGCGTTTTGGAAGTCTAGTTAGGGAACATCCACAGGGTTTCTATGGTCTAAGTTACTTATTATTTCTTCAAGGAATTCTAACAGATTTGTCAGGCACGACTTCCCCTTACTAAATCCATGCTGACTTGTTCTAATTCGCCCCTGTATTTCCAATAATTTTGAAATCTCATCCTTAACGATGGATTCTAGATTTTTTATCGCCAGCCAAAACTAGTCTAATCGGCCTATAATTTTCCATCTTTAGTCTTGATCCTTTCTTGAACAAGAGGGTAACAACAGCGATTTTCCAACCACCTGGGACTTTCCCTGAATTCAGTGATTTTTGAAAGATTAAAAACAACGCCTCCGCTATTTCTTCCGCCACATCTCTCAGAACTCTAGGACGTAGCCCATCCAGGCCAGCAGAGTTTTCAGTTTTAGACCTTTCAGCTTATAAGTACTTTCTCCTTTGCAATGGCCACCATAATGAACATTGCCCCTTGACTCTCCTTGATTGTTGGGATATTACTCATGTCTTCCACTGCGAAGACTAACATAAAGTATTTATAAAGTTCTTCAGGTATTCCCTTTTCTCCCATCACTAGCCTTCCTGCATCAATTTGGAGAGGCCAATCTCAACTTTTCACTCTCGTTTGTTTCTTATGTAGTGAAAGAATATTTAGATTTAATTTCGAATATTACTGGCTAACCTACCTTCATATTTGATCCTCTACTTCCTTATTTCTGCCTTTGTTATCCTCTATTTGCTTTTGTAGCCTTCATAATCTTCTGATTTCCCAGTGCTCTCGTCCACTTTATAGTTTCGCTCTTTTTCTGTGGTACTTTTCCTGAGTACCTTCGTCAGCCATGATTGTCTAATCCCAACCCAGGTAGTCTTTCTTTTCTTTGGGATTCAAACTGAACAGCCTTCAGAATTTTCTCAATTGTTTCCTGACCACTAACGACAGAATTGATAGTCTTTATTCCGATGGCGTATTTCTCACACTCTAAAAATTGAACCTGCATTAGATGTATCCTGTCCTACCAAATCCCCTCAGTGACCAGAGGCAAAACGAAAAGGAAAAAAAATCAAGAAACTGCAATCTCCTCACTCATCTCCTACATCGTCCGAATATTCAGCTCATCCAGATCTGTGGATTTGCCCACTCTTTATCCCGCATAAACTTCCAATTCTTCCTCAGCTTTTGCATCAGTCTGTTCGATGATCGCACTGTCATTCTCCCTTAATTCAGTCACGGCTTCTCCAAAGTGAAGACGGATATGAATTGCGTGTTTAACATATTTTCGATCTCCGTGCACATGCTGCCTCATTGGTCCTTAATACAACCAATTCTTTCACGTGTTATCCTCTTCCCCTTCACAAGCCGATGCAATATCGTTGGATTGTTGCTAATTTTACCTGTTAATGTTTTATCACATCACTTCTTTGCTTTTCTACTCACTTTCTTCCGTTCAGTCCCACACTTTCTGTACTCTTCTTGTACCTCCACTGATCTGCTCACATTATACGTGCTTTCAGCTTCATTTATATCTTTTATTCCATTTTGAAAATTTGTCGACATTCTAGGGTCTCTGTGCTGTTTTTCCAAACTTTCAGCTTCAATGTAACATGTTGGGCCGGCACTGACATCATTTCCATTTAAATCATGTGATCCCATCTCACGCTGTTCTGCTGCAATGTTAAAAAGATATAACTGCACTTTCGCTAGCCCCTGTCATTTAAAAAAAAAATAAAATCTGCCTCCGCAATCCAAAAACATCCTATTTCTCAGCCCTTTTGTTTTGACTTTTCCTGGACAAATTGAAAATATATGAGACATGGTTACTGGTCCTAAAATGGTTTCCAGATCCTGCCTAGAATAACTGACTGGCTTCACTCCCCACAATGAGGTCCCAGTATTCCACCATCCCTTGTTGAGGCTTCTGCATTTTAATATAAGAAACTCTCTGCAATAAATTTCAAACCATCTGGCTACTCTGAAAAAAGATATCACGGCCCCAATAAATGTTGGGATTTTAACTATCTCAGTATAACCATCATATTACTGTTTTACACACCTCAATAATTTGTGTTTATATCTGCTCCTGTATTTTCATTCATCTGGTGAGTAATAATATATCCCCAGCAGTTGTCTGTGATCGTTTTAATCCTAAACTCCAACCACAAAGCCTCGCTTGAAGATTCTTCCAAGATATCATCCCTCCTTAAATCAGTAACTCACTCCATGATTAATAAACAAATCCACCTCCAGTTTTACCCCTTTTCTTTCCTGGCTTTGGTTCCTGTACAATAGAATACTGAGTAACCAGTCCTGCTCTCCCTCAGCCACATTTCTGTGATGGCAAAAATGTCACATCTCCACATCGCAAAGAACAAAGAACAAAGAAGAACAAAGAAAACTTACAGCCCAGGGACAGGCCCTTCGGTTCTCCAAGCCTGAGCCGATCCAAATGTATTGTCCAAACCTGTCGGTCAATCCCTAAGCTTCTGTATATCTCTGCTCCCCACCTAATCATGCATTTGTCCAGACGCATCTTAAATGAATCTACCATGCCTGACTCTGCCATCTCTGCGGGCAACGCGTTCAAAAAGCCCACCACACTCTGTGTGAATAACTTACCGCTTGAAAACCCCTTAAACTTTCTACCTCTCATCTTGAAAGCGTGACTTCTAGTTATTGAATCCTTCACCCTAGGAAAAAGCATGTCTCTATCCATCCTATCTTTGTTCGTCATGATTTTGTAAACCTTAATCAGGTACCCCCTCAATCCTTTTTTTCTAATGAAAATAACCTAACCTACTCAACCTTTCTTAATAGATATACCAGGCAACATCCTCGTAAACCTTCTCTGCACCCTCTCCAAGTCGTCCACGTTATTTTGGTAATATGGTGAGAAGAACTGTACACAGTATTTAAATGCGGCCGAACCAATGTATTGTACATTTTAACATAACGTGCCAGCTCTTATACTCAACATCACGTCCGAAGAAGGCGAGCATACCATATGACTTCTTGATCACTCTATCTGCTTGTGCAGCCACCTTCAGGGTAAAAATGTTGCCTTCACTGTTAAGATCATTATCTACCAAATAGAAATGGATCATATCCCTCCGTACCTTCTCCACCAACTTTCCCACAACTGACATCAGGCACACAGGTCTGTAGTTACCTGGAATATCCTGAGAACACTTCTTGAACAGGGGAACAACATTAAAAATGCTCCAGTCCTCTGGATCTTCACCTGTGTTTAAAGAGGCGACAAAGATCTCTGTCACAGCCCCTGCTATTTCCTATCTCACATCCAAAGGCAACCTGGGATTGATTCCATCCAGTCCTGGGGATTTGTCCACCTTATTATCAGTTAGCGTACCAACACATCCTTTCTCCTTATGTCCCTCATGATGTCAGTACTTTTCAGAATTTGTAATGTTGCCTTCTTCAACAACCCTCCCAGACAATGCATTCTGGCTACATACCATCCTCTTTGTTGAAAGCAGATTCCACAAATACTTTCACAATGTCTTGTTTTTCACTTTAATCCTGTGTCCCCTAGTTTTCAACTCATTTACTAAGTGGAACAGTTACTGTCTGTTCACTCTATCCGTACCTCTCACGATCTCTGTCAGGTTCATTCTTCAACCTTCTCTGTTCAAAAAGCAAATCTAGCTTAACTTCATGGTTGAGTACTCTCTATCTGTTTTTTTTTCTTCCAAAGTGCAGCATTCACATATTCCAGCGGTAAGTTCTTTTTGGATCATTGATCTGGCCATGGGAACAATCTGTTTGCACCATCCTGTAACCTAACACGGCCCTCCTCACTGTGCATGACCCGGCTAACATTGTGTCATCCACGGCATTGTTTATAATCCTACAACACCCCCTCCATCGCGCACATTCTAACCATCAACATTTATGAATATCAGAAACAAAACTTGATTTTCTTCCTGTTCTACACAAGCTGTTACAGAGGATGAAGTCAGAATTCCATTCTCCCTTATATTTCTCCATTCCGGAATTTGTAGCGTGTTGCCGTTGAGGTCTTTTGTGAGGGAGCCACAAATAGTATTTTGCACATGGAGCAGAATTCTGCCTTTATACTCTGCTCCGCGTTGGCACAGTGGTAAGCACTGCTGCCTCACAGCACCAGAGACCAGCGTTCAATTCACCATCTCAGGCTACCGTCTGTGTGGAATTTGCACATTCTCCACGTGTCTGCTTGGTTTTCCTCCGGGTGATCCGGTTTTCCCCCACGGTCCAAAAATGTACAGGTTAGGCGAATTGGCCATGCTAAATTGCCCGTAGTGTTAGGTGAAGAGATAAAATGTTGGGGAATGGGTCTTAGTGGGTTGCTCTTCGGATGGTCGTTATGCACTTGTTGGGATGAACGGCCTGTCTCCACACTGGAAGTAATCTAATCTAATGTATTGTGCATAAGACTAGTACATCATTACTTTTAGACAAGCTTTTGGCACTGTGCATTGTAACATTTCTGTTTTATGCGCACCTGCAGCTTATTCTTTATGTCATTCACTGCAATAGTCAGATCTGAAGATCTTTTTTCATCTGCAGGATGGACACAGACTCTTTTGTTAAGTTTGCTTGAAAGAGCTAGAGCGATGAGAATAAAGGTTGCATTAAATTCTACAGTTAAACACTCTGTAGAAGATCAATTTTCTCGTTCTCATCCCTAGGTTGATTTGGAAGCAAATTAATAGAAGAAACAACCACCGTTCTGAATATTGTGTTAAAAAGTGACGTCATGTTGAAATAATGCATTTAGGAGAAAAGAAAATGTTGTGTGCACTTGACAGACAAACAGAAATGCAGAGTGAATGCATAATATGAACAAGAATCTAGTGTTAATTGTAAAAGTAGGATAAATCTTTTCTTAGGTTTTAAAGGAAACAAGACCCCAGATTTCATGAACAGTGCTTTTTGATTGTCCATCAATCTCACTTTTCCAAATCCAGGCTTTTCTTTGCCACTGATGTTTTTACAGCCACACTTCCTATTCGCCTTCCGACACTTTCCTTTAACACTTACTTCCCTTGCATCGCGCCTTTAGCTGCTACAGACGCTTCCAAAGACCATTTCCCTTAACACTCCCTGCACTGTATGTCATTCCAATTCCCCTATTGCTCCCACTTTCCCTGACTTTATCACTTTCGCTTTTTGTTCTCAACTAGCTGCTGAAAGTTGCTGATTTCTGTGCTACTGCATGTCCTCGGTGAATGATGAGTTTGGAATGATCAATTTTCAACAGCTACAGACAATAATACGTTTCCAACTACTGCTGCACCGTGAACTGAAGATTTTGGTCAATACTGATACAAAGTGGAGCTTCTTTCCGCCCCTCTTTCACAAAGCTTAACCAGAGAGTCTTATTACTTATAGGACAGAAATCTTCAGACAGAATTAAAAGTCCGTGCCCAATTTACTTTTGAAAATTTTGAGGACATCACTAAATAAACAGTTCTCTCATCTTTTGCTCTTAATTCTTTCAATGGATCTCCCAGTGTAATTTGAGGTGAGATAAGAGTAAACTCCCTTTCCATCGAAGCAGGACTTGACGGATGGTAGCATCAAGAACCCTGACCAAATTATGACAAATCCGAATTAGAGAATATTCTGCCTTAGTCATGGGAATAGTGAAAAAAAAACAACTTTAGCAAGTTATCTTCCAAGTTACATGTCATTCCGTCTCGTGTCTAATTTGTTGTTAATTCACTATCAGTTGTTAGAAACATGTTGAAATTTCTCTAAAAACATGTTCAAATGTGTGTATGTGCATCACTTGGAGAGAAGAGATTCATTCGGACAGCTCTCTGAATTGGCCATGTTAAGTTGCTCATCTGCAGCTACTGGAGTTGGCTATGGGAGGAACAGGGATAGGGGAGGCGGCAGGATAGCCATAGGAGACACATGGATAGGGTAGCAAGTGGTTCTGGGTGCAGTGCTCTTCAGAGGTCAGTGTAGGCTCGATGGGCCGAATATCTCACTGTTACAATTTAGGATTCCACGTCAAAATTACAACAAAGGCGGCAGTTACTGAGACCATCATCTCTGCACCATCTCGGAATGAGTTATTTCTTGACTGTTGTTGTTCTGTTTTCTCACATGGCCCTGCGCATTGTGTTCTCTGTGTCTGTGATTTTAATTCCGAATATCCTATGCATATATGCTCAACCAGATCGATCTATATATCCAGTGATTAAAATTTCTACATAGCATACTCTTCTCTCCTTTTTAACCTATCCTGTTTGGTTCACATTGCGTTACGTCCTATCTGGCAGAAAGAGAGAAGATGACTGGGGCAATATCTCCACAGCCACTGTTCGCATTTCTTTCTGTCTCCTAGTTAATAGTATATCCACTCTGTCCCTGATACATGAATCCATGGTTTTTAATGCCAAGTTTGAGTTTGGTCTGAAGTCAAGAAAAGTCAATTATAGTTTTACAACAAGTAATACAGCAATAAGGTGCTTACTTTTTTAAAAAAAAGTATCGTGACCAGCACTGTGTGTTGACATTACAACGTGGCCTTCTGAGGGCAGTGAGAGGAACGTCCAGACAAATTCAAGCTCCTTCTGAAATGCAGGGCAACTCTGTCATTTGACAATCGTTTGGTTGGCATTTATCGCAGCGCAGGAGAGAACAGCACAGTAACAATAACTTGAATGTGTGATTTTTAGGGAGGCAAGCGGTTACAGCATTGTAAATGGACAACATTCTGAATGATAGGAGATTAACTCAATAGTTATTGATATTGACATCCAATCTAGTCCAGTTGTTAATGTGAGCTGGAAGTTCTGTAGTTAATGAGTTAATTGGGACTGTTTGTTCAGAGACTGTGATTGATACCAGCCTCCATGGATCCTAACAGTGTCACTGGAGGGTTTCTCTCTCCTATTAGTACGGGGCTTCATTCAATGTGTTATGCCATTGTAGCAAGAGATGCATTAACTCCGTCATGAACAGAGTTCATCAGCTCCAGAGACAGGGCAAGGAGAGATAAGAATCTGAGAAGATTCGACTGGAATGCTCCAACAATCGATCCGAATCTGAGAACAATGGACTGGAATGTTACAATTACGCACAGGCGTTTATCCGAAGGATTTTACTGGTTCCACAGATCTAAGTCAGATTTACCAAGACTGATACTATGTGTACTCTTGATTATTCAGGCAGGTTATTATCCAGTCCTCGCTATTATTGGTGTTCCTGGTAAGTCCCACTAATTCTGCTCATTTATTAATTACAAAAACCATGTTGATTTTTTTTCTGTTTTATATATCTGATAAATATACAAACTATTGTATTTAGTTTCGTGATAAACTCCATTCATTATTGGCATACTTCAGAACCTTTCCTCACAAATATCTGAGAACAAGACAGCAAGCACCGTTTTTGTCTTGAACTAAGCTATACATTGAATTATCTTCCATCACCAAACCTGTCCACTACCTGTTTCATAATACCCCGAATCTCAAACTCTGCGTCAGTGAGGTTGCTGAATAAACCATTATCTAAGCCAAGGTGAACATCAGACTTTACAGTTCCAGTTCTCTTCTGGTCACTGATCCTGTTTCACATATTTCAATCACAAACTTGTGCGTGTCTCCAAATTTACTTCATAATGGGGACAATGTATCAGAGTAGGAAAGTCGCTGGATGGATAAATCAGAACCACAGGTCATTACACGAAAGACATTGTTTTAAGTCCTACCACAGCTGGTAGCAGAACTTAAATTTAAATAATAAGAACCGAAGTTAAAAAAAAACAAAGTGCACGAACTGTGACCATAAAATCAGCAGTATTTTGTCCAATAACCTATCCGTTTTACTCATATCCTTTGGTAATGAAATATGACATTGCTACCGAGTTTGGATTAAGAGTGACTTCATACCCATAACAATGTGCTTGGTTCTATACTGCCTTGTGGAACGATCACAATCAACGGATATTAATGATGGTCATCAAATGCTGCCCTTGCTGAAATCCCGTAAAGTAACAAAATAAAGTGTAAACCAAACAAAGAAAGATACCGGAGATCTGAAACAGAAAGAAGCAGAGTGCTGGGGAAAAGGGACAGTTTTGGCAGACTCTGCTTGGGCGGCACGGTGGCACACTGGTTAGCACTGCTGCCTCACAGCTCCTGAGATCTGGGTTCAATTCCCGCCTCAGGCAACTGACTGTGTGGAGTTTGCACGTTCTCCCCGTGTTTGTGTGGGTTTCCTCCGGATGCTCCGGTTTTCTCCCACAGTCCAAAGATATGCAGGGTCAGGTGAATTGGCCATGCTAAATTGCCCGTAGTGTTAGGTAAGGGGTAAATGCAGGGGTATGGGTGGGTTTCGCTTCGGCGGGTCGGTGTGGACTTGTTGGGCCGAAGGGCCTGTTTCCACACTGTAATGTATTGTAATCTTAATCTAATCTCATAAACAGAGTTTTGAGTACACTGATCACGGGTCAGGTCTGAAATTATTTGGGAAATACTGTAATGCGTTTTGGTGGAGTGATCTAATATATGAAGAAATAGAGAGAAAGAAAAATGAATCAGCAAAGGAATTGTTGATAATTATCTGGGATGGAATTAAAAAATGAAATTAATATCACTGATTTTTCACTTTTTACCATATTCCTGAGTATCAAGCCCAGGTCAGTATATATCCCTGTATAAAGTGAGTTATGTTCCCTCTGTTTCTATTCCTTGAGTGTGGTCATCTCCTTTTATCCACTAGTGGTGTATCAGTGTTATTTCTGAGTCAGTATATTTTCCCTTTCGCAGTTGCCCTTGATAAGGTGTTGGTGAGCTGCCTTATTGAACCACTGCAGGCTGCCAGTGCTTAGCCAAAAATGCAAACTAATGAGAGGATGTCATTTTTAACACTGAGCGGGTGTACCATGTACATGAAGATTTTACTTGTTCCTTTTATTGGAAATTCAGAAGAAGTTCACTGGATGGTAATCTTGGATTTGTGTTGTCAGTTGCTCTGATTGTTCAGGGTGATCTCAGGCTCTTGTATCCCCACAATGAACAACGTGTAGGTACTGAAATTACAAATTGGCTGGGTCTACAGAGACCGCACAGGGAGGGCCAAGGCACTCCAGTATCATTTTAGCTATTTCCCAATGTTGTGTCTTATCCAGGACCAAAGTGGAGGTCACAGAGCTTTATAACCACATTCAGCACAACCTGTAGTTCCATACCAGGTAGAAGACTGTAGTGACAATACCCAACAAATGCTTTGATTCAAGAACAATCCGAACATGTGGGGGTGATGTATCCAATATGCCACAGTGTCATCCTCTCACGTATTCGCGACGTGACAAAGGCCATCTCTGTTCGAGGTAAGAATGTTGGTTCTGTCTCCACAGAGGAAGCAACAGAAAATCTTTTGGAAATGGGTTGTAGGTTTGCTCGCTGAGCTGTAGGTTTGGTATCCAGACGTTTCATTGCCTGGCTAGGTAACATCATCAGTGACGACCGCCAAGTGAAGCGAAGCTATTGTCTCCTGCTTTCTGTTTGCATGTTTGTCCTGGATAGGGTTCCTAGGATTTGCGGTGATGTCATTTCCTGTTCGTTTTCTGAGGAGTTGTTAGATGGTATTTAGATCTATGCGTTTATTTATGGCGTTGTGGTTGGAGTGCCAGGCCTCTAGGAATTCTCTGGCATGTCTTTGCTTAGCCTGTCCCAGGATAGATGTGTTGTCCCAGTCGAAATGGTATTTTGTTTGATCCGTGCGTAGGGCTACGAGGGAGAGAGCGTCGTATCTTTTTGTGGCTAGCTGGTGTTCGTGTATCCTGGTGGCTAACTTTCTTCCTGTTTGTCCGAGGTACTGTTTGTGGCAGTCTTTGCATGGAAATTTGTAGATGATGTTGGTTTTGTCCATGGGTTGTACTGAGTCTTTTAAGTTTGTTAGCTTTTGTTTGAGAGTGTTGGTCGGTTTTTGTGTTATCAGGATTCTGAGAGGTCTTAGTAGTCTCGCTATCATTTCTGAGACTTCTTTGATGTATGGTAAGGTGGTTAGGGTTTCTGGCTGTGTTTGGTCTGCTTGTCGTGGTTTGTTCTTGAGGAATCTGCGGACTGTATTTTTTGAGTATCCGTCCTTTTTGAATACTTTGTATAGGTGGTCCTCCTCTGTTTTCCGAAGTTTGTCTGTGCTGCAGTGTGTGGTGGCTCATTGGAATAGTGTTCTGATACAGCTTTGTGTGTGCGTGTTGGGATGGTTGCTGGTGTAGTTAGGTATTTGGTCAGTGTTTATCGGTTTTCTGTACACGCAGGTTTGTAGTTCTCTGTTGTTCTTTCGTTTGACTGTGACGTCCAGGAATGCGAGTTTGTTGTCGGTTTATTCCTCCTGAGAGAACTTCATGCCTGTGAGGGTGTTGATGATGCTGCATGTCTCTTCTATCTTGTTTCCTTTTGTGATGACAAAGTGTCATCTACGTAGCGGATCCAGATTTTTGGTTTGAGGGCTATTTGTTCTAGTCTTTTGGAAATTTTAGCGTACAGGGTGACCGGCGAAAGTGAGGAACTTCAAAAAACTAGAGATATGCATGTGTATGTATTGGAAAAGTTCATGGAAATGAAGGTTGGTAAGCTGCTGGACAAGATGAGTGATGAATTTAGAGGGCTACAGAGATAGCGTTGGAGAGTTGAGCTCGATGGATAACACTTTTTGGACCAGGTAGAGACACTCTTATCTAATATTTTGGGAGGCTGATTAGCTTCAATCTTGAGGTGCTCAATGATCTCTTTCTGCACTGTCAATTCCTTAATTCTATGAGGGAGGAAAACGTTCATCAAAACACTTTAGATGATGGAAAGGCATCCTATAGACTGCAAAGTAACCTGTCTGAACGCAAAGTGGAAAAGCAGAAAGACAACAGATCGATAATCTGACGTCGGGTATGAGGTAAATATTCGCATTTTTTTGTAATTAACGATATCCAGACCCTTGGTGAATAATGATATGATTTAGCAGAGTCAGCCGAGATTCATGAAGGGAAATTATTTTTGCTAAAAATACTGGAGTTTATAGAGGATGTTGGTTGTGTCATCGACGAATGCGAAGCACTGGGATTGGTGCATTTTAATCTGAGAAGACATTTTCACATGGTTGCGCACAGATGAGTGAAGAAAGTAAGCCTGGAGGGTAAGGGGGAATATACTAAATGCATTTAGAATTGAATGATGGAGAGAATACTGAGAGCAGGGCCCTGTTCTGTTCTGAAGGCTACTACTCATTGGTATCGCATGCACGAGTCGTTGAAACACCACGATTCACAACGCAAATAAATGATTTGAACAACAAATGATGTGACCATCGTATACAGTCCTTTTCGTTTTGTATTTCTTCGAAGGTGAGAAGTAGGGAAACGCTTTTCTCGAAACGAACCTTGATGCCCTTGGTTATAAGTCACTAACAGAATTCATGCAGGCCATCTATGAATCAGTACAGTGAATTATATGCTATCCTTCATTCCAAAATGAATCGAGGTAGGAGTAAAGGCACCTTCGTACAGCTGTAGAGAGTTCTTGAAGCAGTGTTTGGGGTATTCTGGACAGAGGTTCGCTCCTTTATAAGCAAAAGTCTCCACATCACAGAAACAGTGCAAAGGATTTTCACCAGACTAATCCCTGGGTTGATGGTACTGTGAGGAGAATGTGAAGGAACTAAGTGTTCAATTTGTAGCACTCTGACAGAATAAGAGATGTTGGTATTAAATGTTGAAGATTATGGACTAACACTCATTATGTCGAGTGAAAGACATTGATAGCATCAGAAATTGCATTTTCGCGATAATGCCTTGCCTGATAGTTTACGTATCTCTGTGGGGTCCCCATATTAGGGGAGACAGAGCTCCAGGCTCTGAATACACTCTCACTATCTCAATGTGCAGTTGGCTTGTGACTCTTCACTGAACATCATGTTGTTCATAAATCTGTCAGCAGGCATAATGCCTTATTGCTGAAAGAGGTAGCAAGTCCCACCAGCTTCTGACCACCAAACAGAACACAGCCTGTCTTATTGGAGATGGAAGTTGCCTCCTTGAAGACTCGGCACAAAACACCAACTGTCATTCCTCACCATCAGCAAACCACTATAAAGTACCACGTGTGTACCATTCACACTGAAGCCAGGAGGAACAACATGGAGCAGTCTGTCCGTCTAGTCTTTGCTTCGTGGTTTGTCATGTTGGGGCGTTGATATCATCCTCCTATTTGAGGGTCCTGAAAGACTGAAGCCTCCTGATGTAATTAAAGAAGCTCAAGGACATGATTTGGCTACCGCTGGTTCCTGTTTAATAGCTCAACATTTTGACTAGTTTCTTTCTCTTCCTGTTTAAACAGCAGGAGGGAGAAAATGGGCTATCCCTCTTATCTAATATTTTGGGAGGCTGATAAGCTTCAATCTTGAGGTGCTCAATGAATTCCTTAATTTTTCTGGGGAAATATGCACTTTCCAGCAGTACTATTACATGTATTTCATTCACACTTTAACAGCACAAGCCTGAATGTTGTCCAATCTTGCCGGACATGAACATATACCACTTCAGGAGATGAGGGGGGCACATTGTTGTGAACATTGTGCAATCTTCAGTGGCCATCCGCACTTCTGATCTTATGATAGGCGTAACATATTGATGAAGCAGCTGAAGATGTTTATGTCGATTAATCTATCCTGAGGATCGCCTGCAGAAATGTCCCATGTCTGAGATGGTAGATGTCCACGAACCACAAACATTTCCTTCGTGCTCTAAATCACTCCAACCAGTGGGGAGATTATTCCTGGTTGCCATTAAGTTCAATTTTCTTCAAGTTTCTTTATACCAACCTCGGTTAACTCTTGCTTGATATAAGAACCTGACACTCTTTCCTTGTGTGCATATATTTTATTCATGTCAATAGGTCACGGTGTACGTGCGGTGAGTGTTTCGTTTTTACAGAGGGTAGTGACGGACGGGACATCTCCTCTCCAGAGAGTTAGGGGAGATCGATCACTGCGAATTTTGGAAGACAGGTATTGGTAGATGTTTGACATGTCAGGCAGTTCAGGGGTTGGGGCCGAAAGCAGATCAGCCATGGTCTGATTGAAGGGAAAGTTAGGCTTTAGAGGCTGAGTGACCTACACCTGCTTCTCATGTTCTTTCATTTTGTTATTAGTGGTTTCACTGTTTTTATTTTCCCAGAAGTCCTGTGAAGGAATTTTGCAGTCAGAGAGACCGAACGATTTTACGAGCAATGTCTGGGTGCGGCATCAGGCATGTATTCATAGTGAATCTGGGTGTACAACATGGCTAATAAATGTAGGCAGGGGAACTTCTGCAAGAAGAAACGAAACGAGGGGAATGTTTCACTGTAACACCTACTCTTCTCCCAAGAACGTTTTCCAAATTCAGGGGTTGAATTTTCTCCGCTTTTTTTCTGTGCATCAGTTACAAGGAGAAAGTGGTCTTCAACTGCTCCTGTCTAGCAATTTTGAGGAGCTGACTGAAATGAGGTGACGTAGAACTGAGGAGCAGGAGTTGTTCTATGTTCCACCTGTCACAAAGATTGTGGCTGATCAAATTGTGGCTTCACTTTCCCATCTGTAGTTCATTATATCATCGAGTCACTTTTCCGAAAAATATTTAACTAACGCACAGCTTTGAATAAATGTACATACACAGGTATCATAGACTTGTGGAGAAGAGAATTCCCATCAAACGGCCCTTTGAGAATTTCTCCTGATTCCTTTTCCTACTGTAGTTGGAGAGTCACTGTTTCCTTTTCTAGTCCCACTTCTCCATAGATCCCAACAAATTCTATATGTGACCAAATGTGTCTTGTGGTAGTTGATATCGGTCTCAGACTGGGTCAGGTTCAATGTTACTAGCAAGTCATGCAGATTGTTAATTTTTTAAAAAAATAAGTTCTAAAACAAAGTTTTCGAGCTACGATGGAAAGATAAACGAGAAACAGTTTGGACATCAATAATATGTGCATCAATATTTATTTTTCTGAGAAACAGAAATGTGCACAATCCTGCAAAATATTAGTTCAGAAGATCTTCCTCCAAATAATAATAAATTTTATGACAAAAACAAAATTACGATTGTCTCAGTTGTTATTCTACCTCTGAAGTTATTCTGTTCACACACGCTACTAGCATTGGGGTGTCTTCCTGGAATAGTTTGATTTAGCTGAATTTCCTTTGCTGCAGGCAGTAGACATATTCCATTGAATCCTCAACAGGGATCCTACATAAGTGAAAAATATGTCTGATTGGATTTCGGCTCTCGTACGTTGCTGTTACGTGAAAATCAACCTGAACCATGTACAGTCTCGTTGAAGGTTCCCCTCACTGCATGACTCCATCATTGGTCTCTTCTCAAATTAGGAGTGATTCATAGTTTAAAATGAAAATACCTGTTTACATGTGCCTGCATGAATTTATTCACAATAAATGCATGTTTTCATAGTACATGTCATAAAATTAATGTATTGTTTTCTTAAAATTGAGTCCTTAGTTTAATTTTCTCATCCATCGGCGATGCTTCTGATGCACCCTCTTCAGGTTAGATGGTTCAATACGAATATGTTCCACTTTGATACCTGAACTGTCCTAGACTTGTGTAGGCCACGAGAGATGTAGATATGGTAAACAGCTAAAGTTATTTTCAGAGGCTATAAACTCGAGGGCATAAATTAAGGTGATAGGAGCAAGATTTTCATGCAGAGGGTAGTGTGCGTATGGAAAGAGCTGCCAGAGGAAGTGGTAGCGTTGGATACTTTTACAAACTTTATGAGGCATTTGGATGGATATATGAATACGAAGGGTTTAGACGATAATGTGCCTAATGCGGCAAATTAAATTACATCAGATTGAAATATCTGGTCTGTGCAGATGAGCTGGACCGAATGGACTATTTACTAGCTGTATGACTCTATGCATCCATCAGGCCTTCATTTTAGTAACGAGTAAAGTGCAACATCTTTGAAAAGCTTCTAAATCAATTGCATATTTTTCGAACAGTATAGGGGTTCAGAACTACACACAATGCATTAGTTTATAATCTAAGCATTGCCATTAACAAATGCAATAAAACATCCCCATGATTATTCCTGATTGCCCTTTGTATGAAACTGCATCATTGCATGTACTTTCTTAATCACTTCCTAAACCTCCTGACTAAGTTGAAGTGATTCTTGTACTGCAATATACAAATCCCGGAGTACCACAGAATATTACGTTTTTTTTCGCCGTTTAAGCATTTTAATATAGTTTTGTACGTCCGTCACAGCACGAATCGTTGTTATGCCTTTACTTCCGAAGATTTTCTCACTAACCTCCCCTGTCTTTTTTTTACCCATTACAGAGTCTCCATATCCAATTAAATGACTATCTTAGCGAATAAACTAATTGAGCTCTAATCCAATAAATCCCCTCATCCACGTCATGGGTATAGATTATAAATAGTTGATAGCCTCACACTGGTTCCTGAGGCACTCCACTACGTCACCACTTCACATCATGAAAATAAACATTTATAGTGAATATTTCCTCCCTTAGTATTCACCAGGGCTCACCTGTTGCAGGGCAACTGAGTAGAAACTTTGGTTCCCCCCACCCCCACCCCATTGTATTATATTCTGTAATACAATTGAAGGGCTGAATTATTTCAATCTATTCTTGTGTAAATCCGTCGAGGGCAGAATGGATGAAAGGACCTTCACCTACCGCTTCAACAGCCATGATAAGTGCACATGGGTTAGGAGAAGCAGTTATCCCTTCAATCCGTCGAGCCTGCTGCACCATTCAGAATGCTCTTTGTTGATGTGAATGTGGCTGAACATCCCTTTTGAGCCTGTCTTCTTGTTCATCAAAGCCCTCTGGAACCCAACCTTGAATATTTTCAGTCAGTCAGTCCTCACAGCATATTGAAAATGAGAACACCACATATTGCGCAATCCTAAAGAGAAAGCTGTATCTCCATCCCTTTCTGAAATGGGAATGCCTTATTCTCAAAGATTGTTCCCTTCAAACCATACATTGCCCTTTTGAAACACAACAATTAGGAACAGATATAGACCATTCAGCTCCTCAAACCTGACCACACTCACATTAATGCACTTCACTCAAATGATTTCCAAATTTAGCCTCCACTTAATTCACAGAAAGACAATTCTGTACACCATAAGTTCGTATGCGAATGATAAACTGGAGCAGAATTAGGCTATTAGACTCATCATTGCCGAAATGTTTCTCCAAGTTATTCACCTGCCTTCTCCGACTGACCATTGATTGCCTATTAATTGTTGTGTACTCTTAGTCTGCTCTTTTATTAGCGAGTAACGACTGATGGTGATTTCACCTGAGGGCCACCAGACCGCAGGTGAGGGAAATGGAGGCGAAGGAGGGTCCTTCATGTGGAACTCAAACCGGTAATGGGAATTGATCCCATAGTGTTGGCGTCATTCTGCTCTTAAAACAACAATTCAACCAACTGAACTAAATTAATTCTCTGCCTATTGATATATATATATATATATATATATATATATATAGAGAGAGAGAGAGAGAGAGAGAGAGAGAGAGAGAGAGAAACATATTTCTATCTATATTTATATATACATACATATACCCTGTGTGTTTGTGGGTGCGCAATGGGGTGAGGGGGGGGGGGGTTCATGTGTTTGTGTGTCTGCGCCCATATTTGTGTGTATCTCTTTGTGCATGTGCTCTGTGTATTTGTGTCAGTGTCTCTGCTTGTGTGTACCTCTGTCTGCATCTCTGCAGTCTTGTTTTCCGAGTAATTCCACCTGTCTCTCTGTCTGTCCGTTTTTTAATATATTCGTACGACAGTACACTCTGCTGGCGACCCCACACGAATGCATGAGTGGAAGCTTTTCTTCGAGAAGACACCAAATGATGTGAATCTCGAACATTGAACAGGTGTTTGGTTTTCCAAATAGTATATTTGGAAGCACAGAGCAGTTTTGCCGATAGTAAGCGATGTTGTTCCTGCGATATTCTGACCACTATTGAGCCTTTTTTTAGACTTTTCGATACTTTCTAGTACAATGTTTAAGCATTAGAAACATTACAATTTACTGAGTGTGCAATAAATTATCTCATCCCCTGAAAACATGGTTCAGTCGGAGGTGCACAGTTCTATTCTGACAGTTCCAAGTCTATTTGCAATTCTTCCGTATGTGCGTGTGTTTGTGCACGCGCATGCGCTGTCAAATTGGATGGTGCTGTGACCTGCAATCCTCCCTCTCTGCATCCCAGACTGAATCATTGAGGCTTATCACCCTGTGCCCTTGTCTCTGTGTGCGACGTTGAATCTCTTTTAGCATAACCGAGTCTACCAGACCTGCACCCACACACAGACTCACGCAGAGACGAATACACATATAAATGTACCTACACTTAAACACGTTGAAACAGATGCACAAACAGTAATACAGAAACACAGGCATACACAATAATGCCTTAACATTTATACTGACGTAGGGAATCTGTAAGTATATCTTTTGATCTTCGGTTATTTTCTCACTATTTCACTCGCTGTGCCGTGGTTTCTCAGCATTACTCTTACTCAGATTTTGAGTTTGTCAGTCTGTCTGTTCTTTTGCGTGGAGCACGATATAGTACAATTTCCATGCTTGCAGATATGTGACAGATGAGGATCAAAGCAGAGCAGTGGAAGTTGGTGCACTTTGGTAGGAATGACTTTGAAAGACAACATAAAACAAACTGTATCTTTTTCGACTAGGTCCAAGAGCACAGGGTCCTGGGTTTATATGAGCACAGATTATTGGAGATTCCAGGACAGTTAGGGAGAGCAGTAAATACCACAGATACGTTTCAGTTTCTGAGCTGTTTACAATAGGATGCGCAAGAGAGTTACAACGTGCTTCCTTCCTGGGAGTTGTTGGAGACAATATGTTATGAGCACACCCTCGTGCCCACTGAGACAGGAAGTATTCCATTTGTACCAACTCGACACACAAGGTAGATGGCATGAGGGCCACACCTTCTGAGGTATTCCGTGGGTAAACGGAACTGCCAGTGGGTTTAAAGTGAGAATTATCCCTCAATGAACATTGCTTCTGACTCAATTGTAGGGCGTGGATATCTCCGAATCTCCACGCGAGGCATCCTAGTCCTCTCCAAATTGTACCAGGGTCCCCTCCACATGGTGACAGGAAGGGGGTGAGGACACAGATATCGGGCACTCCTACACTTGGCTTGGCACTTTCCGTCTTATTCCATGCTTTTTCTCCTGGAATGGGAGATAGGAAAGGAGGGAGTGAGGGTGGGAGTGGGTGGCCGTACTATTTGTGTTGGCATATGAATTGACATAGTGTCGGTACGTAGTCAGTCCGCAGTGTTGAATCCATGCAGTATTATTAATGTGGGAGGATAGCAGAAGGTTGTTGGGGGATTGAAGAGAAAGAGAGAAAAAGAGAGAAAGATAGGAAAGATGCTGTATGCAATGCAGAGTGCTAGAATGAGTTGTTCACGGGACAGGTGCTATAACAGATATACAGTGAGCATGAGGGAGCAGACCGAATACGTTGGAGGTTGTTGATGATTGTCTTGTATTGCTGGGTGTTTCTTTCGACTGCAGATACTGCACTAGGCTGGGTGGAAAGCTCAGACCATGCTTGGTGGGTCTGGTGGTGTGGCCCCCTATGGGAAGAGAATGGTCTTCTTCTATGCTAGCCCATCCACCAGGATTTCTGTGCCCCCGTCGACAAAACTTTGTGTAATTGCCGCTTATCTGGAATGCTCACGGTGAACTGTGCAGGATAGCTCCCAACTGAGAAACCTCCATTGTCCTTTTAAGGATAGCGCTAGAGCCAGGGATTGCGGGATATTCAGGAGCATCCGGGAGATGGTGAGAATCATCAGCCATTATGGCTAGGAGATGTGAACTGTCATTGAATGAGAAGGACACCATGGAGTGTGTATGTAGTTACTGAAGTGAGTTCAAAAGGAAACTTGCGAGGCCTCCTGAAGACGATTCCCTGTCACACTCAATGAAAATATGACTGAGATAAAGTATTGTTAGATTCAGCCCAAAGAAACTTAGACTTTTCTGAGCCCACCCCCCGTTTCAAAGCTGCAGCTGCTTGTCCATTACTCGCTGTCACAGAGAAGGAGCTAAACGTGACTTAACTTTGGGGGTGGTGGTGGTGGGGGGCGGGGGGGGGGGCACTATTTGTGGCAAGTCATCATAAATCTATGAGTTTTAAAATAGAGGTGGAAACGGGCGAACTGGATCTGAAAGGTAAAGTTCGAAATTGGAGGAAGGTCAAATTTGATGATAATCGGCACGAATTTTGAAAATACGATTGGACCTTATAGTGGCAGGTAAGTGGCCAGCTGGGAAGGGGGACGCCTACAAAAACGAGATGTCAAGAGTTCCGAGTCAGTATGCTCCTGTTAGTGTGAAGGGTAAAGGTGGGAGGTGTGAGAAATGCCGGATGACTCGAGAAGTTGAGGCTCTGTTCCTGGATAAGTGGGAATCAAATGTCAGATATAGACAGCAGGAATCCATTTTTTTCAATGTTCAGTCATGGGATGAAGGTGTCATTGGGTAGGCAGAATTTATTGGCCATCTCTAATTTCACATAGGGCAGTTCAGAGTTTAACAAATTGCCGTGTGTCTGGAGTCACATGTAGACCAGACAAGGTAAGTATTGCAGTTTGCTTCCTTAAAGGACATTTGTGTATCTGATGGATTTTCCAAACAATTGAAAATAGATTAATCATCGTCATTAGACTCTTAATTCCAGATTTAAAGTGAATCGCCAGAGGAGTCTAAAGGCAGTAGGAATGCACATCGGAAGGAAATCAGGAGGGCAAACAGGGTACATGAAGTACCTATTGCAAGTAAAGTTAAGGAGAATCCAAAGGCATTCCAGAAATGTGTTAAAGAGAAAATAGCAACTCGGGAGATCAACAACGTTGCCGATGTGCAGAACTCCAAGAAATGAAGGAGGTATTAAAAAAGCACTTTGTATCATATTGACTGTGCAGGAGGATATTGACGCTAGAGAATTCCGAAATAATCAATGACATCTTGGAAAGTGTCTGGATTACAAAGGAGTTCCTAAAACGTATAAAGTTGGAAAAATCTCCAGGACCTGATCAGATGTACCCTTGAAGTCGTGGAAAGATAGGGAAATGAATGCTGGGCCCGATGCTGACATATATAAATCATGGATAGCCACAGGTCAGGTGTTTGAAGACTGGATGTTGGCTAAAGTGGTGTCATTACTAAAAGAATATAAGAAGGGTGATAAGTAAAAGCGGTGAGCCTGACGCCAGTGGTGGACAAGTTGTTGGGAGACGATTATGAGGCACATGATTTGCATCGATTTTGAAAGGCATGGACCGATTAGGAATAGTCAACGCAGATTTAAACATGGGAAATCCTGTCTCGCTAACTTGACTGAGATTTCTGAACAAGTGACTAAGATGCTTCATTGAGGCAGAGAAATGTACATTGTTGAAATGGACCTCAGTAAGAGATTTGACAACTTTCCACATGGTAGACCAGTTAACAAGATTAGTATGGAATACAGGGAGAACTAGCGATTTAATTAGAAAATTGATTTGAAGGTAGGAGTTGAAGGTTGTAGTGTAGAGTTGTTTTTGGACTGCTAGGCCGTGAGCAGAGGTGTGCCACAAGGATTGGTGCTGGTTCCACTAGTTTGCATTGCTTATATAAATGTATTGGATGTGATCATAGGAGGAACAGTTGGTAAAGTTGAAGATATCACCAAAATGTATGGTGTAGTGGACAGGGAAGAAGGTTACCTCAGAATACAACAGAATCTTGATTACATGGGCCAATAGGCTGAGGAGTGGCAAATGGTGTTTACTATACACAAATGTGAAGTGCTATATTTGGAGAGGCAAATCATTGCAAGACTTATACACTCAATGAGCAGATCCTGCGTCGATAAACAAAGAGACATGGGTTTGCAGGTTCATAGCTCCTTGAAAATGCAGTCACAGTTAGACAGGATTGTGAAAGGCTTTGGTATGTTTGTCGTTATTGGTCAGGGCTTTGACTATAGGAATCGGGACGTCATGTACAGGACGGTAGTTCCATCACTTTTCAAATACTGCATTCAATTCTAGCTCTCCTGTGGGAAAGAACTGTGAAACTTGAAGAGGTTAGAAAATATTTACAAGAATGTTGCTGGGACTTGAGCTTTAGAGAGAGGTTGATTAGTTTGGGGCTACGTTGCTTGGACCGTAAGGGGCATGGACAGGGTGAATATTAAAGGTCTTTTCCCCAAAACTAGAGGATTACAATCTAAGGTGAGAGGGCAAAACAATTAAAAGGGACCTAAGGAGCAACTTTTTCATGCAGTGGATGGTGTGTGGTTGGAATGAACTGCCACAGGACGTGGTGGAGGCGGGTAAAATTACAACAATTAAAAGGCATTTGGATAGGTATATGACTACAAACGGTTTAGAGCGATATTGGCAAAATGCTGGTAAGTGTCACTAGATTGTTTTAGGATATCTGTTCAGCAGGGATCAGTTGGATAGAAGGATTTATTTCAATGTTATACATCTCCATGACTCTCTGACTCTGTCTGAGCTCACACCAAAATTCTGTTTATGCATCATTACTGGAAATACTGCAAAATTCTGTTGAAATGTCTTATTTCCAGCATACTGAAACCTGTGAACACATCCTTCGACAATGCTCTCTCCCAGTGTCTCTCCCGCTGTCTACTTTCCAAGCCCTCACATTTGTTGTTAATCAAACTGACATTCAGTTTTAATATAAATAACTGTCCTGTAGCATTCCATGGCCTTTAGTGATGCTTACCCTAGTGATTCCACTTTTAAGAAGCTGAGGAAAATTTTATTTTTTAAAAATATAGCTTGCGGTTTCTTTGTTTTACACAGTGCTTCATATTGGACAGTGGGATTTCAGCAGCTTTCAGACACGTCTTTGTAACTTGTGCTGAGCCTATTTACTGAAAGCCCGTGATAGCCACTCTTTGCTGGTCATTTGCTCAGTTGCATGACGAATCGCTTCAACTGTGTTTGATTCAGAGTAGGATTCTAACTTGTCATTCAGTGACATCTAATTTAATTCGGTTATTGAAAATTTACTAGAAATGCTGGGGATTGTTTCCTTGGAAGTTGTGTTTTAAGCTGCTGTGTACATTCAAGAAGCTTAGACCATTTGGTGACCCACTCTGGAGAAGTTATAAAGTGATGAGGTTGAAAGCATGAAGTTGAAAGAATACTTTTAAGAGAAAGTTGAAAAGCTGTCATGTGGCTGACTGCAGGCACAAAGTGTCCTGAACAATTTGAAAATGAAACATTTTGGCTGTTGTGTAAGAAACCTTGTTGCCTTGTTGTTTTCATAGCATTTCGAATTCAACCAACCTGTTTAAATTATGCCCCAATAATGTCCCAATACTCTAAAAGGCAATCGAATTTGAATTTTACTGTTTTGACAGTATTAAACCAATGAGACGATCCAGTGTTTTGGGGTATAAACGCCAACATTACCGACAGTTAGCAATAAAAAGAGCACCTTCTGCCATTGAACGACTGCAACTCTCTCTAAAAGGAACCTTTTTACCCATATATATAAAAAAAATCTGTAGCAGAAGGCCGAAGACGACCCGGGGCCTGCAGAGGAGGATCAACACTGCTACCTGGTTTTGAAAATTATAGGCTGTAAATTTAATAGGGGCTATATTGGATCAGTATATTGTTACAGAGTAGAAGTTAGCTAAATATTTAATACAAAGGAGGCTCGGAGTTGGAATATTTTCTTATTTAATGATCACTTTTGGAGTTAAAGAATAGCATTTTAAGTTTTTTCGTTAAACAGTCATATTTTGATTCGTACTCTGTCACCCACGCTTTAACAGATTACGAGGCAAGATGAGCTTTGCTGTATGCGTGGTTTAATTAGCAGAAGCTTTTACCGCCGTGTTGCAACAACGGAATGGATGACAGTTGGTGAGGGAGAGACCATAAATCTTTCAATCATTTTAATCCTTGTATTTGTGAATAGTGCCAGATCAGTGCAGGGTTGTATATGTCCCAACCTGTTTATAAAACAAGATAGAGATAAAACAACAGACCAGCTGTATAAAATGTCTGATGGGGCCATGTCTCGAGGCCACAAATCAACGTAAAATGTTTCTTGTTCACTGACTTTGTGCAATGCTGCTCCAAGTTTTAATCCCCAGTTATTAAGGCCTTTCAGAACATTGAGACATCTTTCAGAGCACCGAGACTGCTTCACAGGAACTCGGAGAAACCAATCTGACACCATGTGCCTGTAACAGAGGAGGTGATTCAGCCCACACAGGCCTCATACCACTTAAAGAGGTGGAAAGCTAAAATTTGGCACAATTGACAAAAGGAATGGGTCAAAACGTAGAGAAGTGGTGCTGCAGCTGTACCAGGTGTTAATGAAATGACACCTGGAGTAAATAGTGTTGTTTGTTTTTCTGTAACTGAGAAGGATGAGAGCTCCAGCAAATACTGTTTACTGGCTGTTCATCATTCATGGATTGCTGCGTCATGTAATGCCTCCGGCCTGCTACACACGATTAGGAGAAGACCATTCAGCCGATTGAGCCTGTTACAGACGAATAGGATAAGGCCATTCCATCCAGACCGAGTAAATGTTCCCTTTTATTATGATATAAAAATTCTGTAAAGAAGGGGTTAACTGAACCCATTTGTTCAGTCATGATTTGAAGACGCTGGTGTTGGACTGGGGTGTACAAAGTTAAAAATCACCAAGTTATAGTCCATCAGAATTTATAGCAAACGTTTACAGTGTGATGTAATTAGAAATATTTATTGAAAAAGATCCAGGTTATTTATTTCATATGTAAATCGCAAAAACATTTAAAAAGAAACATTCTCTGTTTATAACACGGTGCTTAGTATCTCCATGTTGATTACCCAAACCTTTGCCTATTGTTGACATTTAAAATGATTTCCTTCGTGTGTATTCTATCTCAAAAAACGGTTTTCATATCGATAACCAAAAACACACCCACACAAATGCACATAATGTATTACCTTATACTGGTGCAAATGAGATACAGAACCACACATTTATGGGAGTTCATTTACTGTCACTCGATGGATTGCATATCCCTCCATGCAACGCAACGCATTTCTCAAATGCAAGCATATGAGTGATATATGGCAATAATTTGCAATGTTCCCCATGCTGGGCAGATAGCCCAATTTATGGGGTACTGCAGTAGAACGGTCTGCACAGCTCTCCATTCTGGCTGGTACCTTGCCCCGTTAATGGTGTCTGGGGAGGTTCTATGAGGCAAATTCAGAATTTGATGTGACAAACCATTTCTACTGATCTGACAATGTCTTTATTGAATTTTCTCATCCTTGTGATTGGGCCAACCATTGTCTCACTTCTCCACTTAGTTCTACTCTCCTGTCTCTTTATCCATAAGTTCACAACATGTTAGCCGTTAATTAATCACTTGTCTTTCTGTGTCTTTCCCTGACATTGGCATTTGACTCCCCATTGTGCCGAGTGTTTAGATTAGATTAGATTACATTACAGTGTGGAAACAGGCCCTTCGGCCCAACAAGTCCACACCGACCCGCCGAAGCGCAACCCACCCATACCCCTACATTTACCCCTTACCTAACACTACGGGCAATTTAGCATGGCCAATTCACCTGACCTGCACATCTTTGGACTGTGGGGGGAAACCGGAGCACCCGGAGGAAACCCACGCAGACTCCACACAGTCAGTCGCCTGAGGCAGGAATTGAACCCGGGTCTCTGGCGCTGTGAGGCAGCAGTGCTAACCACTGTGCCACCGTGCCGCCCATGTTGGCATGTTGAACATCAGAAAAAAATGAAATGGTGTGTGTCGGGTCGTTGTTCACTTCCCAGTGTGTCCCATATGGTGCTCCATGTTGGACATAGGGCATTCAGCAGCTTTGATTTATGTCTTTGTATCTTGGTCTGTGCCTGTCCACGGACCGCCTGTTTATCCCTCTCAGCTGTTTGTGCTGTCAGTAACACGGAGAAGTCCCTCGAGTATTATTCTAAAGCGCCAAGCATCTATCTTGCAGATTAGGGACTTCTGGCTGTTTCCTGTTATTGAAAAGTTAGTGCAGGTGCTGGGGATGTTATGTTGGTGGTTGTACTGTGAGCAGCCTCAGGTACTCAGGGAGACAAGCAGAATCTATAAGGAGAGTCAAGACGCTCTGTCTTCCCTTCTTGTGGATCGTTTCACGGAACATCTCTCGGTCACCCGCACCCACCAACCCCACCGCCCTATTGCTGAAGACTTCAGCGCCCGCTCCCTCTACATCAACGACATACAGGTCCAGCCAACCGTTGCTACTCGACGCCTGGATGAAGAATGCCTCATATTTCGCCTTGGGACCCTACAAACACACGGGATCAATGTTGATTTTAACAGCTTCCTCATTTCCTCTCCCCCTACATTATCCTAGTCCCAAGACTCCAACTCGACACCGCCCACCAGAACTGTCCATCCCTCCTCCCTCAGATCTATCACCTTCTCCTTCACCTTAAAACACATATCGCCTTCTCAGCTACCTTTCCCCCAACCCCAACCCCGTCCCATTTATCTCTCAGCTTTGTTCCACAAGCCTCATTCCTGCTGAAGGGCTGATGTCTGAATCATTGATTCTCCTGCTTTTCGGTTGCTGCCTGACCTGCTGTGCATTTCCAGCAACACATTCTCGACAACACAATGATGTTTGTGAATAAATAGTTTGCGAGAAACTTTTTGTGTTGAAAGTAATAGTTATAGACAAAGTTAACATGACTGTCCGATGCAGTTTCGAGAAACAATGAATACAGTGCATTTGAGATTTTAGGAATATTTTTCATAAAGTCCCAAGCCAAGAGTGCAAAATCAAACCGTGTGGTAATGGGGCTAATACATGAACATGATTTTAGAATGGGCGAGCTGACAGGAAGCAGTGCATCGGTTTGAAGGTATCCTTTTTTGTATCAGAAGCATCATGGGATACCACAGACAGTGGTACTTCGGCCACAGCTATTGCCAGTACATCTCAAACATTTGTTTGAGAGGATCAAATGCAATATTTTCAAGTCTGCTGATGACACTAACCGATGTTGGATGATAGTGGGTGAGGAGGATGTAATAAAGCTCCAAGGTGATTGAGACAAGTGGAGTGACTGGGTAAATACGTGGCAGATGAAGAGCATTGTGTGTAGATCTGATGTTGTGCTCTTTGGTGGCAAAAATAGAATGGCAAAATACCATTTGAAAAGTCATTGGTGAAAGAATGTTGTTAGAATAAGATGAATTGTGATCATTTTCCTGTTTCCTGCTGCAAACCCCTCCGAGGACCATGCAGGATAGTGAGTTCTGAAGCCAGAAGTCAATACTGGGAATGGCATTGGCACGCTGACCAGTGTATATAGACCCACATGGGTAGCTGTAGCACAGAAAAGGATCTGGATCTCTTTTCACTACAGTCAGCGAAAGCAATATTGCAGGAACAGAAAGCAGTTAAGAAGAGAAATGTTGTGTTGCACTTCATTTCCAGGCGATTTGAGTCCAGCCGTGGGGGTATCTCACTGCAACTGTACAGGGGCTTGGTGATACCTCCTTTCGAACATTGTGGAGGATTGTGTGAAGTTTTGGACTACGTAACTAACAAACGACAAACCAGACATTGAGGGAGAGCAGCGAAGTACAGCCAGGCTGATTTCTGGGATGACAGGATTGTGTGGGAGTAGAATATGGGGCGAATGAGCCTGTATTCCTTGGGGTTTAGGAAAATGAGTGGAGATCTCAGTGACATATATAATTCTTTGACAGGGTGAGACCGATTGCAATCTGGGATGATAATTCCCCTGGCTAGGACGTCTAAAACAAGTGCCCACAGGATTAGGTACAGACAGGTCACTCTGCATTGAGATGACAATAAATGTCTGTGCTCAGAGACTGGTAAACCTGGGGTCTCTCTCGCACATATGTCTGTGGAAGTCAAGGCACTGAATATAAATGAGGATTTCTATACACGAGAGGGAGAGAACAGGTGTATGTTGTGGAGATAGAGCATCAGCCATTATTTTTGGATTATGGTAGAAACCTCAATGAACCAAAGGGATCAATCAAATGTCGATTTTTATAGTTTTATAATAGTTAATCATATTAAGGAATATGCACATTGTGTGGGCAAAGTGCATTGATGAGATATTCTCAAATGAACTAGAATGGGTAGAGGCTCAATGTGTTGAATGACCTACTCCTTTCCCGATGCTTCTGTTCAATCTGTGGGAAAGCTCGGAAAATGTTGTCACAAGCAGCCATGTGTTCGCAGGGAGGGCTCTGAAGGTCTACAGGACTGTGTATTCGGATGCTTGTTTCCAATTCTGAGCCTGGTGATGGGTGTGCTATCCGGTCTATCTTTGAAGACCCCAGAGCAATGTGGTATAATTGATGGTCTTGCTTGGTCCTTTCAGTGACTATTGAAGAGTTCAGCATATGTCTGTGTGTCTGACGTCATATTTAGGCCAGACCAGGAAAGCACGCGAGATTTGCTCCTGAAAGTACATTGGGGAATAAAGTGGTGATTCCAGTCGACGCTGAATTCAGGGTCACTGTTACTGACACTCGACTTTAGATCTCGGTATTTTATTAATTGTTTTTAACTTCCATCAGCTGTCAGAGCATTAGCCTGGCCTGGATTAGTAATCCAATAACATTTCCACAACAGCACCATCTCAACCTGGGAACCTATCAGAAAACACACTGAGCAGGTTATTTCAGAGCAGCTTGACAGCTCTGTCAAAAAGAACTCCCACCAATATTATTGTCTTGATGGGACTGAAGCGGTGGTATTGGTCAAATTGTAATTATTCTCCTCTTAGTGGATGGGACACAGCTAAATAACTTTCCACGTTGTTAGGGAGTTGTGAGAGTTGAAGCTGGAATGAAACAGTTTTCCCAGAGACAACATGCAACAGAAGTTTTCAGTCCTATTCCAGGAATGGTGTCACAGCCCATTGTCTTTGTTATACCTATTATGTTCCGCTGTTTCTTCACGTTAGATGCAGTGAATCAAATTGGTTGAAAACGCGAATCTTTGATTCTATAGGTATCAAGGCGAGGGTGAGGTGGATCATCGACTGAACACTTCTGGCTGATGATAGTGCAAATACTGCATGCTTTGCTTTTATCCTGATGCGCAGGGCTATTCCATTCCTAAAAAATGGGATATTTGTGGAGGCATCTCCTCCAGTAAGCTGTTTATATTTCCATCACCATTTACGAATGTATGGGGCAGGACTGAAGAGTTTCGATCTGATCTGTTGGTCTTGAAAGGATTTCACCTTCTCTTTCAGATGTTAGTTCTGCTGTTTGGAATGCAACCAGTCCAGTCCAATAACATTAACAGATTGTGATCAGGTTTCAGTCCACACGTTTCTAACCAGCATGTGTAACACACTCATCGCTGAATCATAGATCGGCTCGTTGGTAATGTTAGACTGAGGGAGTATACCGGGCAAAAGACTTGAGGTCGTGGTTCAATACTATTTTGCTGCTGCTGTTGCTGTGGCTTGGTTACTACATCAATGTTAAAAATGTTATTTTCAACGTAAGAGGATATTGTCCTAGAAATGAGCTGAGAGCATTGGTGATGAAAGAGATTTATAATGTCATAGGGTCATAGATTCACACAATATGCAAAGAGACCCTTCTGCCCAACGTGTCCATGCTCACCAGGTTTCTTAACGTGAACTAATCCTATTTGTCTGCATCTGGCATATAGCCTTCCAAATCTTTCCTACTCATGTATCCATTGAATTGTATTTTAAATGTTGTAATTGTATTTCCCTGTACTGCCTTTTCTGGCAGCTTATTACATATACATAGCAGTCTGTGCGAAACAACTAATTCTTCGATCAGTTTCACATCTCTCCCCTCTTACCCTAAACGTGTACCTTTGATTTTGGACACCCCTTCCCTGGGGAAAACACCTTGACTATTCACCCTATCCATGTCCATCATTATTATAACACTTTGCAAGTTCACCACTCAGCCTGCTATGCAAAAGGGAAAAAATTCCCAGACTATGAAAAGCACTGATCTCGGGATTACTACCGGTACCACATGCTAGCCAGCATACAAATGAAAGAATAGACAGGATGAACACGTGGCTTGGGGATGGTGTAGGAGGTTCAGGTTTGTTGGACATTTGGACCGATTCTGGGGAAAGTGGGACTATTAAAAATTGGATGGACTACACCTGAACCAGACTGGAACTAACGTCCTTCGGGAAGTTCTGCTACTGCTGTTGGTGAGGATTTAAACTAATGTGACAGGGGGCTGGAAACTGGAATTGCAGAGAAGAAGACAACAAGGTGGAAACTGGAGACTATAAGAATCATGAAGTTAACTTTAGTCAGGGAAAGAGTAGGCAGAGAGCAGATGAACGCAAATAACTGGTGTCCTCAAGTGCATATCCTTTCATGCGAGGAGTATAGTGGGGAAGGCAAATGAATGTAGGGCTTGTTGGCGCCTGGAATTATGTCGTTATTACAGTCACAGAGACTTGGTTGAAAGGAGAGCCTGATTCGCAACTAAATGTTCCAGAATATAAACGCTTCAGACAGGGCAGGGAGAGACGTAAAAAGGGTGGAGAGGAGTTGCATTGCTGGTCAGGGATGATATCACGGCTCTGCAAAAGGTGGGAATTATGGTGGGCTTTAGGAGTGAAGCATTATGGGTGGAACTGAGAAATAAAAAGGTTGCAGTTACATTGTTGGGGCTGTATTACAGGCCTTCCAACAGTGAGTATGAGGTAGAAGGACAAATACGTGAACAGATTATGGAAAGATGTCGAGCCAACAGTGTCGTGGTGATAAGATATTTAAATTTTCCCAACATTGACTGGCAGACAATTAGTGTCTGAGGTCTGGATAGAATAGAATTTATAAGAAGGGGCTAGGAGAGTTTTCTGGAGCAGTATGTCAATAGTCCAACGAGGGAAGAGGCCATATTGGACCTGGTTTTGGGGAATGATCCAGGCGAAGGGGTAGAAGTTGCGTTGGCGGATTTTTTGGGAACAGTGACCACAATCTTGGAGGTTTTAGTATACTCAAAGACAAAGATTAGAGTGGTCCTAAGGGAAGAGTAGTAAACTGGGCCAAGGCCAATTGTATCAAAATTAGGCAGGAGCTGGGAAATGCGGATTGGGACCAGCTATTTGAAGGGAAGTCCACATTTCATATGTGGGAGGCATTCAAAGGTAGGGTAAAAATAGTACAGGATAGGCATGCCCTGTTGAAAGCAAAGGATAGGAAAGGCAATATTCGTGAACCGTGGATGACAGGAGAAGTGGTACGAGTAGCCAAGAGGAAAAGGGAAGCGTACATAACGTTCAGGTAGCTAATAACAGAACGGGCCTTGATGGAATATCGGGAGAGTAGGACCATTCTTAAACGAGGAATTAAGCGGACTAATAAGATTGAAGAATTCATTGGCGGGCAGGCTTTGGAAAAATTCAGATGTAGCAAAGTTGTTGTTATGGGTGATTTCAACTTCCCCAAAATCAACTGGAATCTCCTTAGATAAGATTGTTTGGATGGAGCCGTTTTTGTCAAGTTTGTTCAGGAGGATTTCCTTATTCAGTATGTAGACAGGCCAACGAAGGGAGAGGCTATTTTGGATTCGGTGCTCGGAAATGAGCCAGGACCGGTGTCAGTTCTCGCGGTGAGAAAACACTTTGGTGACAGTCATCATAATTGCCTCACATTTATCAAAGCCTTGGAGAGGGAAAGCAGCAGTTACATGTAGGGAAGATATTTAATTGGGGAAAAGGAAATAATGACGCTATCAGACAGGACTTGGGAAGTACAACATGGGAGCTATTGTTCCACCGAAGTGGCACAGCAGACATGTGAAGACTGTTTAAGGAGAAGTTGTTGCGAGTGATGCAAAAATTTGTTCCTCTGAGATGTGTAAGAAGGGGTAAGATTAAGGAACCTTGGATGACGAGACCAGATGAACTTCCCATCCATAGGAAGAAGGCAGATTACGTAGAGGATCACAGGCTTACTAGAAACGAGCTCAGAAATGGACTGACGAGAGTCAGGAGTGGGTATGAAAAAGGCATTTAACTCATACGTGAGGAATAAGAGAATGATCAGGGATAAAGTAGGGCCGATCAGGGACAGCGTAGGGAACTTGTGCGTAGAGTCTGAACAGACAGGGGAAGCCCTAAGTGAGTCTTTTGTTTCGATCATGACGAAGGAAATGGAGCTTGTTTCGAATGGGAGCGTTGAAGAACTCGTAGACAAGCTTGATTCGATCAAAATCTATGATGCTGAAGTGCTGGAAGCTTTGGCAAACATTAAGATTGGTGAGTCTCCAGGGCAAGGCCAAATTTATCCGAAGCTACTCTGGGAAGAGAGAAATGAGGTTGTTCCACTTTTCAAGAAAGGTAATAGGGAAATCCCTGGCAAATACAGACTAGTTAGCCTTATGGCAATGGTCAGCAAAGTTTTGGAAAGCATTCTGAGGGATAGGATTCATGACTATTTGGAAAAGCATAGCGTGACTAAAGGCAGTCAGCATGACCTTTTGAGGGGCAGGTCATGCCTCACAGATTTTATTGTGTTCTTTGGGGAAGTGTAAGGCAGATTGACAAAGGTCGAGCAGTAAATGTGGCGTTTGATAAGGTTCCCCATGATAGCCTCACTCATAAAGTCAGGAATTATGGAAACAGGGAGACTTGGCTATCTGGATTCAGAATTGAATGGATGACAGAAGGCAGAGAGTGCATGTTGGTGGAAATAATTCTGCCTGGAGGTCAGTGTTGAGTGGATCCCCCAGAGCTCTGTTCTTGGGCCTCTGCTCTTTGTACTTTTTATAAATGAGTTGGATGAGGAGGTTGAGGGGTTGGTGAGTAAATTTTGCAGAAGACACAAAGGTTGGAGTTCCGTTTATAGTATCAAGGGATACTGCAGCTACAGCGTGACATAGGCAAAATGTAGTGCTTGGGTGAAAATGACAAATGGAGTTCAACCAGAACAATATGAAGTGATACATTTCGGAAGATCGAACTCGAAAGCTGAATATAGGATTACAGACAGGACTTTTCGCAGTGTTGAGGAACAGAGAGATCTTGGTGTTCAATTAGATAGATCCCTCATAGTTGCTACCCAAGTGGATAGGAGTGTTAAAGAGCATATGGTGTTTTGGCTTTCATTAACAGGGAGATCGAGGTTAATACTACGAGGTTTTGTTACAGCTCTACAAGTCACTGGTGAGACCACACATGCAATATTGTGTCCAGTTCTGGTCGCCCTATTGAAGGAAAGGTACAGAGGCTTTGGAGACGGTGCAAAAGAGGTTTACCAGGATGCTGCCTTGTGAGGGTTTGCCTTGTGAAGAGAGGTTGACCAAGCTCGGACATTTTCCTCTGGAGAGGAGGAAGAGACGTGACCTGATCGAGGTATGCAAGGTAATAGAAGAAATAGATAGAGTCAAAAGCCTGAGACCTTTCCCCAGTGCAGGATTGACTGGTACGAGGGCTCGTAGTTGTTAAGATATTAGGAGAAAGGGAAAGAGGGGATGTCAGAGGAAGGTTCCTGACGCAGAGAGTTGTGAATGCATGGAATGCGTTGTCAATGGTGATGGTGGAAGCAGAGTAATTAGGGACATTTAAGCGACTGCTGGACATGCACATGGATAGCAGACAGCTGAGGGGTGTGTAGCTGAAGTTATTTGATTTTACACTGGGATTAATGCTCGGTACCACGTCCTGGACCAAAAGGCCTACTTTTCTATTTTCAATGTCCCATTAAAAGTGGTAATGAAATAACTTTAGTGAGCGCAATTAATGAGAATCCCAAAGCCTTTTGTTAAGATATAAGAAGCAAGCGGGTAACTGGAGAAACGATTGGTCCACTAAAGGATAAGGAAGGAAGGCTGCATTTTGAACCTGAGAAGATGTGTGAATCTCTGAATAATTACTTGGCATCAGTGTTCACTGAGGAGAGGGACATGATGAATTTCTAAATTAGAGATAGAAGTTTGATTACTCTGGATCACGTTCACATAAGTAGTTAAGATACTTATGTTTGGTGGGATAGAGTTTATTAAGGTCGACAAATCCACAGGACCGGGTGGGATCTATCCCAGGTTGCTGAGGGAGGCAAGAGAGAAAATACCTAGGCGCTGACAGCTATCTTTGTAACATCCTTAAACTCAGGTGAAGTGCTGGAGGATTGGAGAATTTGCTCGTGTTGCCCTCCTGTACAAAAGGGGGTGGAGGAACATTTCGGTTAACTACAGACCAGTGAGCCTGACGTCAGTGGTAGGAAAGTTGCTGCAGAAGGTTCTTAGGGGTAACATCTATTTATATTTGAAACAGAATGGACTTAGCAGTGATAGGCAAAATGGTTTTGTACGGGGTGATCGTGCCTTACCAACTTACTCGAATTCTTCGAGTAAGTCAACGCCTTGATATATGAAGGAAGGGCTGTAGATGTCATTTACATAGACTTTGACAAGGCGATTGGTAAGGTTTCCATGGTAAACCAACGGAGAAAGTGAAGTCACATAGTGTGCAGAGTGCTCTAGGTATGTGGATAAAGAACTGGTTGAAAAACCAGAGACCGAGAGTAGTAGTTGAAAGGAGTTTCTCAAAATGGAGAAACGTGACGAGTGGTGTTCCACAGGGATCAGTACTGTCGCCAGTGCTGTTTGTGATGTACATAAATGATCTGGAAAAGGGCACTGTTGGTATAATCAGCAAGTTTGCAGATGACACGAAGATTGGTGGAGGAGCAAAAAATATAGGACACTGTTAAAGAATACAGGCGAATATAGATAGACTGGTGGGTTGGATGAGAAGTGGTGGATGGAGTTTAATCCAGGCAAATGTGAGATGATGCATTTTGGGAAGTGTAATTTTAGAGCGAATTATAAATTAAACGGAATAGCATTGTGAAAACTTGATGAACAGAGAGATCGGGGAGTGCAAGTCCATTGTACCCTGAACGTCGCTCACAGGTGGATGGATTGGTCAAGAAGGCATATAGTATGCTTGTCTTCATCGGACGGGGTATTGAGTATAAGAACTGCCATGTCTGTTAAAATTGTACAAGACATTGGTTCGGCCGCATTTGGAATACTGTGTACATTTCTGGACTAAACCTTACAAAAAAGATGTGGAGGCTTTGGAGAGGGTGCAGGCATGGCTTATGAGGATTTTGTCTAGTAGGGAAGGTGCTAGCTATGAAGAGCGGTTGAGTAGGTTAGGATTGTTTTCATTTGAAAAAAGGAGATTGAGGCGAGACCTTATAAGGTCTACAAAATCAAAAAAGGTATAGACAGGGTAGATCGAGATAAGCGTTTTCCTAGAGTGAAGGATTCAGTAATGAGAGGTCACGCTTTCAAGATGAGAGGTGAAAAGTTTAAGGGGGTTACTCGCGGCAAATATCTTACACAGAGGGTGGTAGGTGTCTGGAACTCATTGCCAGCAGAGTTAGTAGAGGCAGGCACGTTAGATTCATTTCAGATGCGTCTCAACAGATAAATGAGTACATGGGGAGCAGAGGGATACAGATGCTTAGGAATTGGGCGACAGGTTTACACGGTGGATTTGGATCGGCTCAGGCTTGGAGCGCAAAGGCGTCCAGGGCTGTAAATTTTCTTTGTTCTCTTTGTTCTATCCAGGCTACTCTTACACCTCAAGACCTCCAGTCACTTTCTCATCATTGCAAATATTTTGCCCCCTTTCTGGTTTATAACATTCTTCGTATCTCAGGGCAACACGAATTGTACACAGGACTACAAATTGGTCCTTACTGTCCTCTTGTACAGGCACAGCATCATGTCCCAATTACTATATTCACTGCTCTGACTGATGAAGGTAATCGTACCTACTGCCTTCCACACCACCCTGTCCACGTGTAAGTCCAGCTCTGATTATTCTAAAAAAAGGCAACACCTCATAGTTAACGGCAGGAAGCTCCACCTGCCCATCCTCGTCCTACCGGCGCAGTTAATCATGATCTCATTTTCCTTTTAAATGACCTTCTTCACTGCCATTTTACCAGTAATTTGGTGTCATCTACAATGTTACCATCCATCATTTGTATATTCTCATCCAAATCATTTCTCAAAATAACAAACAACAGTGGCCCCAGCACTGGTCTTGTGGCACACCGCTAGTCACAACAAATCTCTCCCTGCACCATCTGTCTCCTACTTTAATTTAGAAACAGTTCCTGATCCCCTGTGATCTAACCTTATTAACCAGGCTACCATGTGGCATCTTGTTGGGTCTCACGAAGGTTCACGTAGAAAAACCTATGCTTGAACAGGTCCTGGGTGTTTATCTAACATTGTGCATTTTCTAAATTCTGGCACTTCCTTTTCTGTAATGTAGCCGCATTCCAAAACATCACTGCATCGATTTATTTCCCTAATTTCCCCAGCTTCCATGTCTTCCTCCAGAGTAAATGCTGACGCGACATTTTCATGGGGTATCTCGCCCATTGAGCAGGGAGTGGTTCTAAGGCATCGGAGTGGGCTGAGGTCGATTCTTTGTGAGTAGTGAGAACCCAGAATAGTCAGAGACAGATATCCTGTGTTGTTGAACCGTTAACTGTGTTTCTCTGCTCCCACCTTTACCAGATTGTCAATAATGCCTTAGATTTTAACTGTTTCTTCTTTACTTTTCTGCTTTATATCAAGATTCTGTATTTTTTTGAGGGGTGAGGAGAATTTTGTGCCTAAGCTTGCGTCATATATGGCGACTTGTGCAGTTTTCCCTGTCCTCATGTGAGTACATGTGACAATAAACCTCATAAACTTAATCCATCTCATATGGGTCCACACAAAGATGGCTGTGTAAGTTTTTAGGAGCGCTATTCTCTCTCTAGATTTTCTTTGCCCTCAATACAATAATATAATCTCTTTGAATTCTCCTTAACCTTAACAGCTGTCTCATGCCCCGTTTTACCCTCCTGATTTCCCTGGTAAGTATATTCCAACACACATTCCGCTCAAGGGATTCCATTGATCCCTGCTGCCAATACGTGACATATACTTGCTTGTTTCCCCCTGACCAGACACTCAATAACCGCCATGCCCTGATCCCTATTCCTGCTAACATTGCTGTTCACACGAACAGCATCATGCTATCCCTGAACTCTCACTATCTCGCTTTGAAAGACTCCAACTTGCCAGGTGTCCTTTTAACCGCGAACAGCTTCTCCAATCAGCTTTTGAACCTTTCTGCCAAATATTATCACAATTGGCTTTGCCCTCATTTAAGATGTTAACTTGTGGACTAGGCTCATCCTTTTCCAGAACTATTGTCAAACTAATGGAATTACAGTCACCCATTTTAACAGCTGAACCGCATGCTCTGCCTTAATTCCCAAGAGAAGATAAAGGTGATGTCAAGACCAGATCAGCCATGAACTTACTGAATGGCAAGGCAGCGACTAGGGACTGAATGTCTGCATATGTTTGTGTGTTTGTGTGTGTGTGTATGTGTGTGTTTGTGTGTGTGTGTGTGTGTGTTTGTGTGTGTGTGTGTGTTTGTGTGTGTGTGTTTGTGTGTGTGTGTGTGTGTGTGTGTGTGTGTGTGTGTGTGTTTGTTTTTTCCTGTGTCTACGTGTGCGTGCTTTAGTGTGTTGATGTGTCTATCTCTGCATCTGCGTCTCTGAGCAATTGGGTTTCTGTTGTTTTGCGAGTGAATCCATTGAAATGAGGATCAAAATGCGTCTCCTCATTCTCTCACTCTCTCTCTTTGGCTCTCCATTTTGTGTTCTAAGTGATGTCATGCCCGCCTCTGCTGTACGCCCCGTGCCACTGCACAAACAGCAGCTTTGTTTGGAAAAGCCATCAAACATAAAGAATCCCTCACATTTGAATTGAATTGGCTTCAATGTCACGTACACTTTAATGAATGCAGTGGCAACATTGCAATGGCTTCACTTATGGCGCCATCTCAGGTACAAGAAATCTACGTATAGATTCTTACGTATTTTGTCCAAAAATGAAAGAATGAGAACTGAAAGTCCAGAGGAAGAGTTAAAGGGAAAAAATTGAACAAACACGAATTACAGTCCCTGACACACCAGTCTGTGCCAGCAAAGAGTCTCCAGACTGCACCGGGCCCATTCTCCACACTGGGACGGGCCCCGTTTCCAGACTGCACTGGCGCCAGTATCCGGAGTGCATCGAGCCCAGTTTCCAGACTGTTACAGACCTAGTATTTTGTAAATATGGGACCCAGTCTCCAGAATTCCACAGGCCGAGTCGCTAGACAGCAATGGGACCAGTCTCCCGGCGGCACCGTTCCAGTCTCCATACCACACCAGGCTTAGTTTCCCGAACGAACCTGGCCCAGTATCCAGTCCTGACTGGGCTCAGTATCCAGACACTACCGAGTCCTGTCTCCAGGTATCACCGGGCTCAGTAGCCAGACAGTGCCGGGCCCAGTCTCCAGACCACACCGGGGCAAGTGTCCAGACTGCATCGACCACCGTCTCCTGGCCAAACCGTGTTCAGTCTCCAGGCCGCAATGGGACCAGTTCCCAGGCTGCACCGGTCCGAGTATCCAGACTGTACCAGAACTAGTGAACGGACTACACCGCCCTAGTCTCCATAGTTCCCCAGGCCCACTAGACACACAATACTAGGCCCAGTCTCCAGGCGGCCCCTGGCACAGTCTCCACACTATACCAGGCTCAGTCTCCAGACAGCACCAGGCCCAGTCTCCAGACTGCATCGGGCCCATTCTCCAGGCCGCACCAAGTTCAATATCTAGTTTGTAGTCGGCCCAGTATCAAGGCCACACTGTGCTTTCTCGAGGCCTCCCATCCCCGCGACAGCCCCCTGTCTGTGACTCACTTCCTCCATTCCCATCGGAGGAATTTTAAAATTTTATAAGTTTGTGAAGAAGAATTCTCTCCAGAAAACAGAACAATAAAGGTAGATATAAAGAGTGGGCAGAGCAGAGAAGCTCCGGATGGAACATTCTGACTCTACCACCATCTTTAGGATGTTTGTTTCCTTTTTCGAAGAATGACTTTGGAGACTCAACCCAGTTTTTTTTTTCCAATTCCTTGCAATGCTGTCTCTTAGTAAAAGGTTATGGGCATGTCTATTGCTGGCCCATATGCTGACATTGGGTTTATTTTAGGACTTTACAATACATTCTCACTAGAAATTGGAAAGGAAATCAAAAAATATTGAAAGTTAGAGAAAGTGGTTGAAAATCCATCTCAACCTTTTCCACTGTGCTTCACTGAGAGTAGCCTGAATACACTTGTACAGCTGTGGTCTGCATAGCTCGTGACGCACGACAGATATCTCGCCCGGGTTTATAGAGCAATGCACTGCTGTCGTCTGCATAGCTGCCAGTGTTGGACAGATATCTGGTGTGCCTGGATGAATGCACTGCTGTGGTGGGGATAGCTCCCAACGATACACGCATATCTAGTCCGAGTTTATAGATTAATGCACTGGCGTGGTCTGCACATCTTTCCGCACTCGGCAGACTGCTGGGTTAGACTGAGCAGAGCTCGAACTTCACACTGTGCTGAACAGATGTCTCCTCTGAGTTAATGGTTCTCTGTGTTGGATTGAGAATAAGTTCTCACTAACTATTTCAGCTGATCTGGCAATGCACTTAGTTCTCATTCTTGTGATTGGATCCTCCGTCCCTCCCTCAATTAATGTTGCACTGTGACCATGCACATTACATCATGATCGTGAAAGCCCACTGTGCTGGCCTCTTCATTCAGAAGCAGTAAGCCATTTGCATTGTCCTCGAGTCTCCACGTCAAAAGAAAGGATGGCCAACGGGATAAAGGTCGTCCCCTTGACACACAGCACAAAACATACATTCCCAGCACTCCCCACCGCCTTCCAAGCCAATAAAAATATCCGGTGTGCTTTGAGAGCAACTGGGCCACTGAGAACATCAGGGAGCAGACCTTCAAGGAGATGGAGCAACACTTCCCATTTGTGAACGACAGTGTGAATCCTCCAGTACACATGGATCACGAAGTCTGTAATCTCTCCACATTTATAGATATATAGCTTGTTATTCTTCCTGTAAAAGTAACAAGTTCACAGTTACCCACGTTATATTCCAGGTGCCAAATTGTCATCCATTGTTTCTCGAATTAGAGATACTGCACCGCGTCCTGCCATCTTAATTTCCTGCCTATCTTAGTTAGAATACTTTTGTTAAATCTTTCGAAAAGGTTGATATTAGTGGCAAATAACTGACACCCAAGCACAGGTCACTGCGTCACTGCAGTCGTTAATTTCTGTCAAACTGATAGAGACTTATTTATCCCTAATTTAGCCCAGCTCCCATCTCAGTAACCAGTTCTTCCAGTATTCCTATGTAGCAGCTTTGCAAGGCTGAATATTCCCTTCCATGTCCCATGTAACAGGCATTAGAGATTAAAGGTCTGGTTCAATGTCTGAGTAAAAGACTCGAACGGCTGAATGGCCTCATTCTGTTCCTGTTTAAATTTTCTCATGGTCTGAATGGCTTCTTTTAGTATCGGTGTAGTTGTGAATGGTGCTCATAATTTTGGAACCATCAGTGAGCAGCTCACTTCTGATTTTATGATGGAGGGAAGGCCATTAATACTGCAGCTATAGCTAGCCCACAGTGCCTCATGGAGGTGCAGTTTGCATTTGCTCTGTCCAACAGAGATATGTCCTACTGCACAGGAGGGAGTGCCACATAATACAGTGGGGTGGTATCTTCAATATGAGCTGAGATTTTCCCTTCACCAGGACCGTGTGCTGACTGTTCCTACAGGTAATGTTGGGACAGATCCATCTGTGACAATTGTTTTGGATGAAATGTTTTCCTCTTGTTGGTTCCCCCATCACTTTCCCCCAATCTCGCTGCTATGTATTTGAGGCCTCTCCCTGCTCAGTCAGTGGTGGTTTATGGCGACACACTTGGTGATAGACTTTGAAGTCCCACACCGAGACTAATCATTGTGTCCTTGGCACCCTCAGTGCTTTCTCTGATTTGTTTTCGACATTGTGGGGAACTGTGTTATCACTGAGGAATACTGTGGAGGGCAGTAGGTGTCTATCATCAGTCGCTTTCCTTGACCATTTCCGACCTGTTACCATGAGATTTCCCGGGTTCTGGAATCAATGTTGGGGAATTCCAAGGTATCTCCTTTCCCGACTGTATCTCACTGGTGTGTCTGTCATGTCGGATGGACAGATATCCCTCGTGTTGGTGATGAGGCTTCTTGAAACATTACCCATCAAGCCTGATTCTGTGAGTATGACGGTGTCATACTGTTTCCCGACGGCGTCAGTATGAGAAAGAAAGGCAGAAGTAAAGAAGGGAATAATGATTTTAAAAAGTTGATGAAAGGTACTCTATTGTAAAATATTTCATATTCTCAAAAAGGATTAAGAAATATATATGACTTAATGCCATTGGAGAAACATGGTGATTGGGCGACCAACACTGAGAACTGAACATCCACCTGATTTTAGATTAAGGGATGTTATACAAAACTAAAGATGAGGTAGGGTAGATCTCCTAACAAAGAATGACATCTGTTTGATTGAAAAGGAGGATCTTAAATGCATTGATCAGGGTATTGCGTGGATGAATTGAGAGCATTGAATAATAATGAGAGATTAAGTAGATTGGGACTATCCTAATGGGATCTTAGAAGAATGATTGTGGATTTATGCTAACATAACATTGTGAAGGGAGTAGATACGGTAATAGTAGGGAGGATGTTCTCACTGTTGGGTGATACTAGCACCTAGGGGGATTCCTGAAAATGAATGGGAGCAGATTTTGAACAGAGTTGTGGAGGAACATCTTCACTTGAATCTGTAGAATACCGTGTTGAGTGATGTACTTGAGGCTAGTTTTCTGAATGCTTTTAAAGCAAAGCTAGATTTTGGAACAGTAAAGGAATCAAGGTTAATGGTGAGGGGCGGGTAAGTGGAGCTGAGTCTATGAAAAGTTCCGCCGTGATGTTATTGCAGTGCAGGCTTGAGGGGTTAGATGGCCGACTCCTGCTCCAATTCCTTATGACCTTATGGATTCATCTTATTAATTAATGTTTTTATGCAAAGTGCCAGTTGATTTGGGTTTGGGAGAGATTTCTAACATGAGGCTGAGGGGATCTCACCAAACTCACAAATTAATTGGTGTTTGAGTCCTCACTATGAGAATCACATCGGCCTTCCCCCACTTCTTATTGCACACGATTCCCACCACGGGAGAGCCTGGAATTACCCAGCATCCCAAGGAACCTGTGCATTCTTTGAAACCCCATAGTGCACTATGACAAGCACAGTCATGTGGAGATAACCTGCACAGCCCCTGATATTGAGCCTGTACGTGACATTTCTGCCCTCCCCAAACCTTTGGGCATGGGTATGAGCTCCTCTCGGGTGAGAAGGGTCACAGGCAGGACCTCTCCTTCCCCTAGGTCCAGCAGTGAGGGCCATGACAACAGACCATGCCTGCCTATAGTCTGAATTTGCTCCCAAGATTAGAGCAGGTATCGGGAGCAACGTACATAATTGTAGGGAGATCATTGTGATTCTCCACTCAGCCAGCACAGGGCGAGCCCCGGGAAGAATCTCACCATTCCCCTTGAGAATGACAAGCACGATGCAGTGAACTGATCTTAACATCAAGGAAGGCCTCAGGGAACATCTCACTGAATCTATAATTAATCTCACCACAACCCACTGCGCTCAGAATATAAAGAAACATTTTGTCTCGAGTTTGGAAATAGCAAGAAGAAACAAACACTGGTGGGAGTTATCGCTCAAAGTGAAATCTGCAAATTGTGTGCATATTGTAAGCAGGGCGTTAGATATGCAAGACATTGCTGGCAAAACTCAGCAGGACTCGTAACACCTGAAGGAAGAAAGCAGAGTGAACATTTCAAATCTGAGGACGCTGCATTAGAAGAACTTTTGTTTCGGATATCCAGCATATGCACCCTGTTTTATTTTTCAATCGTCAATTATTGTGCATACCACAGTAGTAATGGTTGACTTAATCTAGGAAGGGGGAGGAGTGAGGGCAGAAGTGCAAGACATGGTTCAGGTTCAGCTGAAGGCCCTGTCCATCAAAGTTTTGGAGGGGTAATGTAAATCCTCGTGCTAGAGAAAAGGTGAGCATGCTGAAAGTACTCCACTGGAACTGCGATCAGCTGAACAGATGTGAAGGTTCCAGAGAAAGTAGGAGAATGCAATCCCTCTACGCTGGTCACGGGAGTAGAATGTGGCTCACTGGTTAGCACTGCTGGCTCACGGCACCAAGGGCCTAACTTTGATTCTGACCTTGGGTGACTGCATGTGTGGTGTTTGCACATTCTCCCTGGGTCTGTGTGGGTTTCAACACTATTTTTGGCTTTCGTCCCACAGTCCAACATGTGCAGTGACCTTGCTAAACTGCTGCGCAGTATCCTGGGTTGTGGTGGATTGGCTGTGGGAAATGTCAGGTTAGTGGGGTAATACATGGGTATATTAGTCGAGATGCTGTTTAGCGGGTCGGTGTGCACACAATGTGCCAAATGGCCTGTTTCTACACTACAGAGCTTCCTTGATTTATATTTTGGTGTATGTGGCTGGCAATATATCCCAAGATCCTACCTATAACTTCTGTCCCCAGTTGCCTCATCAAACCATTACACCTTAAGTTTGTCGAATATAAATTCCATTAGCAAGTCCTCGACATTTTGGCTCATCTAATCAGGGTCCCGTTGTACTCTGAGTTAACCATCTTCTCTGTTCACTAAACCACCAATGTTGGTATTACCTGCAAACCCACGACGCACTCCTACCTTATTCACATCCAAATCATTTATGTTCATTACAAAATCTATTAGATCGTTATGGTACTCAGCAGAAAACAGGCATCCAGTGCAAAACAAAAACTCTCCACAAACATTTCCTTCATCTCTTACCTTCGGGTCAATTACCTCCGACTCTCCCTGTATTTCATGTAATCTGATAAGTGCTACCCAGTTTACCATGAGGAATCTTTTTCAACACCTTACCGAAGACCATATGGACAACCCATACTTCCGCAGATTCAACAATGTACTTCATCACATCTTCATAAATCTAAATTAAATTAGTGAAATATGATTTCCCACACACAAAGCCATATTGACTATCTTGCTCAGTCCTTGCCTTTCCAAAAACAAGTTTCTCAAAATCCCCTGGAGCAAATTACCTACTAATGACATCTGGCAGACCGGTCTACAGTTCCTGGCTTTTCTTTCCCAGTTGCTCTTTAAAACTCGCACAATATAAGCCACCCTGCCGTCTGCTGGCAGCTTACCTGTGACTGTCCATGATACAAGTATCTCAGCGAGAGGCTGAACAATTACTTTCCGAGCTTCCCAATGGGTTCTGTGAAACACCTGATTAGGTTAGAGAACATCGAACAGTACAGGCCATTTAACCCTCGATATTGTGCAGGTCTTTCATGCTTCTCTAAAACCAAACTAACCTGCGTGTCTTTCATTGTACTACGTTCCGCGTGCATATCCAGGAGTGGCTTTAACGACAGGGAGTTCCAACTCTATTTTGATTTAATCCCTGCCCTCCCCTTCATGGTTTGATCACGCAGCATTGCCCTTTGCTGTGAAGGGCACTGCTGGTCACTGGCCACTTGGGTGTTTCTTTTCTTCCTAGTCGTGGAAATGGAATAAAGATTTGTACACCTTGTGTCTTCCACTGTCTCACACCTGCACACGCACAAAAAAGAACAGGAGTGTCAAAAAAATAAACAGGGGTGTCAGTGGTTCTGTCACCCTGAGAGCTGCCTCTGACAGAGCTGGATCAGTGTCAAGTACTCTGTCTGGTGATGGGCTGCCGGCCTCTGTGGATTTATTTCATTAGCATCAAGAATAAAGCACATTCCCGAAACTTCATTCTGTTACGGCACGGGGGAATACCCCTGCAAAAAAGGGGAAAAAAAGACAGGGAGTCATTCACCTTAATGCATTTTAAGATGGACAGCTCCTCATCTTCTGTCATAGGAACACTTGTCAAGATTTCATTGTTCATTTCCTCAAGTTATCTGCATCACATATCCTTCTCCACAGTACATACGAACGAGAAATATTTATTTAGTGTCCCCCCAAATCCTGTGGTTCCACATGTTGGTCGCCTTGCTGAACCTTCCGAAGGCCTAGTCTCTCCCAGTTACTCGTTTGACCTTAATATGTTCGCAGAAACTCTTTGGATCATTGCTTCCCATATTTTCCAAAATAATATTATGTCGCCATGTTTCCTTCCTGACTTCCCTCTTGAATATTATCCTACTGCCCTTGTACTGCTCGATGGATTCAGTGGAGCTTTGCTACCTACACCGATCATATGCTTATTTCTTTTTGTTGACCAGAACGTCCATCCTTTTAGCCATCCAGCATTCCCTACACCTACCAGCCTTACCCTCCTCACGAAAAGAAATATACTGTCGCTATACTCTTTAATCTCATTTGTGAAGGCCTCCCGCCTCCATGCCGATAGCTTCTCTCAAGCATCTTTTCAAAGTGCCAGCCTAAAACGTACAAAGTTGTCCTTACTCAAGCTTTAACATTTATGTCAGGACTAATTTCTCCATAAGTATTTTAAAACTTATATTTACTGCATAACAGACTAAAGAGGTAGAATGGTTTCCTCCTGTTCCTCTGTGACAGAGTCAAGGAGCTGAATGGCCTCTTTCTGTCGCTCTGTAACAGACTCGAGAAGCTGAATTACCCTTGTATAACAGGCAAGAGAGGCTGATGGCCTTCTCCTATCCTTCTGCAAATGGCACATGGGGACAGAATTGCTTCCTCCTGTTCCTAAGCAGCAGATCAAATGCTTTGGATGATTCCTCGAGGTTTTCGAACGATTGGTAAAAGGGCACTTAACAATAGGAATGAAATTACAAAAGGCAACGGGGAATAAATCTTGTTACCCTATTTTATGGTCTCGAGAAAATGCCCACCAGGCATTTTGTGCAGGTGGTCTGTTATTTTATCTCTGTCAGATACAATCCTGCAGTGTTCTGACAGTGCTCCTACATACAGGGAGGAAAGATTTAAAATATTGAAAATTTATGGTCAGCCAACCTCATCCATTCCATCCAGATCGAGGAAATGTTCCTTTTGTTGTGGTACGTAAAGTGATATAAGGAAGGGGTTAATTTCACCTATTCCTTTGGTGACTGTGATCAATGTCAATCTCCAAATAATCTAAGCATTCCAGTGGAGGGTTTCCATCTTTTAACCATAAGTCGGCTCCATTCAATGTGTTAACCCATCGGATGAGCGGAAGCATCACCAACAGTACTAACAGGAATTAGCAGCTCCACAGAGAGGGCGGCTGGAGAGATCACAATCTGAGAATGTTAGACTAGGATGTTACAACAATTGAACAGAATCTGAGAATATAAAACGGAAACTTTCAACAATGGACAGAAGTTTATACTGGGATATTTGGCTTCCTTCCACATATCATGATCGAAGGTCATTATCATGTTGGATCGAATATGCACTTTACATTATTCAATATTTTGATTATGCAGTCCGAGCTTTCTTTGGTGTCTCTGGTAAGTCTCACAGTTTAGTCATTGATTCTATAAACCATGTTTGACTCTAACACTGTTCTTTTCATTGACACTACCATCCTTGCCGCTCTTAGTGTTCCTGCTGAGACACTGAAATCAGATATTCACTTTGCATACCAGTACTAACTGCATCCGTGAACTTGATAATTCACTATCTCCTTCATTGCTTCGGGAGTGTTACTATGGGTCTCTACGTTGACCTATTCAATTTCAACTGTGAAACATGTTTCATTGTATCACGTCCCTTGATATTTAAGTATTGGGAGCATAGAGCACTGTTTTCTATTCTGATTACAAACTTAATTTCCTTCCTTTGACTCCATCCCATCCCTGACCAATATCTGAAGCTGAAACAGATAAATGACAACTGTAGTGATCCCTTTGGCCCTGACTTGATTCCTGATACCATAAACTGCCCACTCCTAATTGTAATTACTGACACATATAGGATATACTTCACTGGCTCATCCCATCTGCTATTTGAACTTTACGCTATGATAGACTGTCTTAATAAAGTCAATAATCAGCTGCTAATACTCCCAACTTCAAACCTGCAGATGTAAATCTGTGTCGAATCCATGCGGCTCTTATCTGAATCTCAAAAAAATCCCCATCGTTCTGTCATTCCTTTGCTCACTGAACTATGTTATTATTGGCTCTGGCAATGCCTTTACTTTAATACTCTCATACATATCCTCACATCTGTCCATGAACTGTTTCTCACTCCCTCTCTGTCCATCATCCCAATCCCGGCAGTTATTTATATTTAAACTGATATTCTCCATACGTGCTCTATCTTAGACAATGATTTTCACATCTGTTACCGCCTCAGTCGTACACACACAGAAACATATTTTTTTGGGAGCCCCATTTATCGTCATTTCCAATATGGACTACAAACCTTCCCATGCGTAATAGATATATATTGCACATATAGTAGGAATATATTGTCCAAGGTTTTCAATATTCCCCATGCTGGGCAGATAGTCGAGCTTACTAAGAATTGCACGAGCATAGTGTGCACTGCTCTCCATGCTAAGCTGTCAACCTATCTCAGTTAAGACCGTCTGTGTTTGTTCTGTGAGGCATGGCCTTTATTCAATGTGCTCATTCTTGTGATTGGATCTATCAAGGTCTCACTCTTCCAATTAGACGTACTCCCCGTGTCTTCCTCCATATTTCAACATGTTCTGTTTCTATCCAAATTGTCTCTTTCTATCTTTAACGCGAATCTTTCTGTTCCTCTGTATCGTTCCCTGACCTTGGGTGCTTGGCTTCCGAATGTATCGGGTGCTGGCATCGTGAGGCTCAGAAACAATGACATGAGGTTTGTCAGGCTGTTGTTCACTTCCCGGAGTTGGTCGTGTGGTGCTCCATGTTGGACAGGGTGCGCAGCAGCTTCACTCACATCTTTGAAGGTTGGTCAGTAGCTGTCCACCGCAAGCCCCTGTTTGTCTTCTCAGCTGACAATGTGGTCAGTAACATGAGGAAGCCCCCTGGTGTAGTATTTTAAAGGAACAGGCATTTACCTTGTGACTGGTGGGCTTCAGCCTGATTCCTGTTATTGAAAAGTTAGTAATGGATGATTTGCTGGAGGTTGTGTGTAAGCTGTCTCAGACATTCAGGGAGACCTGAGGACTTGGTGATCCAATTGTGGATTAAGCATGAAGACTGTAATTACAGCATCTGGATGTGTAACTTGAACAACAAAGTGAGCAGAGGCTGCAGAGAATGGAAGCTCTGAAATTACAGAGTGAGTATGGGGAAAGTTATCTGCTATATCTGTCTGTGTTTTAATGTAGACATACATAATCTGACTTTCCCCTTACACACACTCACACTCTCAGTCTCTCTCTCCCCCCCTCCCCCCCACACACACACACATCCCTCCAACCCCTCCCACTGACACACTCCACCCCCGCTACACTCTCACGCACATACATGTAAATCTGCAGTGTGGATTTGGATTTGCAGGTTTGCTTTTGCAGCTGCATTCTAATGTTCAAAAAGCACACAATTTGTCAGCAGTCAATGTCGACTTTATAAACTCCTATGTAGGAAATAAAGCCAGTCTGACGCCGGGTTAAGACACAGACAGACTGTAAACAAGACCTCACGCTTAAAATACATTGTCAGACCGGAGGTGTCACGCCCTTTGCATCGATAATACTTGAAGTTATCTCCAGGCATTGACTTGAAGAAAATTGTTGGATTCTCATCATCAAAGAAAAATCTGCCCCTACATTCTAAACGTTGAAATGTTTAAGAGCTATATCAGATGTGTTCATGTCATGTGCATGAATTGTATGTGGTCTTATCAATTCTGTGTTAAGGCCCTCCTCTCTTACTAACAACTGATGAAGGAGCAGGGCTCTGAAAGCTAGCATTTTCAAATAAACCCCGTCAGTTTTATACTGGTGTCATGTGATTTTTGACCTTGTCCAAACTAGTCCAATAACAGCACCTCCACATCATGTTTTTTTTTATTGGTCAGCCAATCCTCTCTCCAAGAAATTAAATTTTCTTATCCCTCTGTGCTCTTACCTTGCATTTGAATCTTTTATGATGCACGTTATGCAATGCCTTCTGGAAGGGCATATATAATACATCTATCGGATCCCTTTTATCCACCATGCTTGTCACATTAAAAGAAACTCAGCTAAATAATTCAAGAACAATTTATCTATCATAAAATCATTTTGTTTAGGATGGATTAAGGGCTAACTTTGATAATCACCTTACTAACAGAATCTAACAATTTGACTTCAATTCCAATAATTTGCTCACTACTTTTTATTCCCTTCTGAAATTGGTTATTCAAAGTTCTTCCCTTTCTATAATCTCCACATTCCCTTTCAATTCCTGTGTAACAGGCGCAAGCCGGCAAAAAGTAAAGCTCCAATTGCCGTTAAAGAGGCATGTGTGGTTGATTGGACTCATTCTGTTCCTACTTTACACACTCGAGTGTTGAATGGGTTTCTTGGTGTTCCTACATTATAGTCTTGACACGCTGAATGTCGTCCTGCTGTTCCTATATTATGGCCTCAAAGGGCTGTATTTCCTTCTCCTGTTCCTCACCAAGCTACTCAAGACATGAATGCTTTCTGCTTTTTCTTCATGAGGACTGGGGACATATGGAAACTTGCTGCAGCAGTGCACCGTTTCAAGTGGCTGAAGTGTCTCCTCATGTTTCTTCATAACAGGCTGCAGAAACTGAACAGTCTCCTATATCCCTGAAATCGCAGCAACGGTGTGATTGGACTTCTCCGGTTCCCCCTAGAACATAAACGTGGATGAATTGCCCACTCCTGTTCACATAAAAAAAACATCTCAAACGGTTTCATGCCAGTCGGCTATTCTTGTGCAATTGACTCAATCAGCTGAATAGCCTTAACCTAGTGTGAAAATTTCCAATAACTTTGTGGCCTCATCCAGTTCTTGTGTTGCAGCATTTAGAAGGTTGAATAGCCTCATCCTGTTGTTGTGTAACACAATTTAGGTCCTGCATGGTCTATTATGGGTCCTGTGTTGGAGTGCGAATTTACTGATTGGCCTCTTCCTGAAACTCTATATCAGGATCCAGACACGAAACATCTTCCTTCTACATCTGCTGTAACAGTTCCGAATAATCTCCTTCTGCTGTTCCTGTGTACCAGGTTCGAGAAGTGAAACGGATTCCTGAATTTGATGTATAATTGTTTTCCATTGCTGAGTCCTAAAACAAGACCATTGTCATTCTTGCAAATATTAAGAGGTATTGGATCAACCTGTTCACCCCTCCCTCCTAGGTTAACGTGACGCTGTGGCTTAGTTTATTGAAGTTCCTCCTTAATAAACGGGTAGATCTGAGGTGAAGAACCTAGCAGCGTCTGCACCTCACATGTGCTATTCCTTGTTAAACCTCTCTCAAATACCATGTTGCTGTTCGATCAGGTTGTTGATCCAACTTCATGGTGCAGAAGGTGACGGTTACTTGTTGAACGTGTGTCGTGAAAATTAAATCGACATTACTCAAATGCTAGCAAGAGGAATGCAAAAGCTTTACTGTAACCTCTGCAGGGGGCCCAATACACTTTGCAAGATGCTGCATGTAAGGGGCTGAACAACTTGCACATATTATTTTTATACTACATTTCACTTATCCTTATCACACGCTCAAGGACAAAAACTGGGAACATTCGGCTGTTGGTAGGATTGCGTAGGTTTCCCTGACTCCTGTTGAATCTGACTGCTTTCCAAGACTTGCAAGGCGAAGTTGTCTGCTTGCAGAATCGAGCAATGTCAGGCTGTCTACTTAACATTTTAGCAAAGTGTTAGTTTTATCGAAATATTAGATTTAGCAAAGTATTCTCTTTCAGATTTCACAGCAAATGTTAATTTGGCTAATTTTCCATTACATCTCCCCCCTTTTGGTATTTTACAGCAATGACAAAAGAAACAAAAAAAAACTATACAAAGCTAGACACCTATACATCAAAACTGCTTAGGTAGCACCAAGCTTTTCCTCAGACACCATCTAACTTTTACACAGCTGTGTGTTAGTATCATCACTTGCCCTTGTGTGCTCTGTACACAGCTCATTTTCACACGTCATTCTCGTCAACGTCACGGTATGGTGTGGTCCTTGCAATCGGATCCTCTGTTGCGGGGCCACTGAATGTTTTACCATTTGGAATCCCACTGCACTCATAAGCAAACGGCATAGCCAGGTACACAAGCAGGGTCCTATACAAAGCATTATGAGTATCGCCAGTCCTACAAGTAGTAGAATGTGTAGGATCCAATATCCCCAATCCTCCCCAAAGGGAGGTAGCCATTTGTGCAAATACACGTTTCTCCACTGCCTTTCACCATATGGAAGGCTGTGGTCGGAAGCGTGTCAGCCTTGGGACTGCAGTTGGCCTTGAGTTCGGGGGGTGGCGCGAGGTTTGCCATAATTTCTCCCCTTATCGGGGGCAGGGTAGTCACCGCCACGGAAGCACAAAGCTCGCATTTCTCGCCAGGCTCTCTGTAATTCGTTCAGCAGTCCACCGTTGGGCAGTGTAGCCAGCAATGGCTGGGGTGTATCAAAGTAGCCAACGTCTAATTTCCTGTGTTGTATTAGGGCCAAAGCATATGCTCTGTTCTCTTCACATCTAGCAATGTTCCTTCGCATCTCCGAACCTATTGGCGTCGCATTTATGCCATCAACCTCCTGCAGGGCCAATTCCACTACCGAGTTAGTGGACGACTCCCTCCGGTTAGGGCGTAACATTAATGCCTTCTGCCCTGCTTGGGGTTAGGTCCATGATTTGGTTTGTGTAGTTGCCATGCCCCGGTGCTACTATCTTCAGGAGGACCTTCTGCACTGCATCTCGGGGCGGGGGTGTAGGGAGTGACTAAGCCACTATATTCACCTGCCTATCGATGTCAGAGAAGGTTCTATCCATTTCACCAGACTCCCTCATCGCTCTTCTGAAAATTGGATATTATCACCCGTGCCCAGGCACCTCCTACCTTGTCCTCGGTCAGGTGTCCCTGTAGCCATGGTAGCTACTTCTAATTGCCAGTCACTGACGCCACCAGAATCCCTGCATAAATATTTATTATCCACATTATTGTCATATTGGTTTGTAAACGGCCATGGGTCGCATGTGAAAGTTCTTCTTGCACCATCAGTTAGGATTACCATCTGCGTCTGTGTCCCTGACGCCAGTCGTACAAGGGCGCTTGCAAAGAGTGTGAGCTGGGGCATTCCCATAAGCGTACGACGTTTCTAATTACTATTTGCACGTAATTGGTTCCTGTGCTGTCCGATGTCTCCTCAGGCCCAGTTGCACGTTTGCAATGGCTGGCGTGTATCCACGTCGCTCTTTCAGCGATCTTAACAGCTGTCTGTGTCGTGAGGAACATGTTAAACGGTCCCAGCCACCCCATCGCCTTCAGTTTTCTTTCCTGAAGTCTTTCACCAATATCCAGGCTCCAGGTTCTAGATCGTGCAGCTTCCCTTCTGCTGGTTGGGGTCGTGCTGCTTTCACTTGATTCCGCATTTGAAACAAAAGTGTTATGAGTTTACTACAGTAACACAACATTTCGCCCTCACAGTGGTCTGTTATCTGTCTTACCGTGGGTCTTGCTCTAATTCCTGTATTGGGACCCTACCAAACAAAATCTCAAACGGGGTAAGATTAGCTCTCCCTCTCCTCCTAAATCTCATATACATTAACATAATTGGAAGTGCCTTCGTCCATGTCACCCGTAGTTCCTCACAGCATTTTATCAATTAATTTTTGAGGGTAGCGTTTTCTCTTCCCACTGCCCCACTGGTCGCTGGCTGATAGGCACAGTGTTGTTTCTGGTTTATTCCTAAATAATTACTAATTTGCTGTCGGGCATTATTGAGAAATGGTGTATCATTCTCACTACTAAGCCTTTCAGGGATGCCCAATCTCGGAAATATTTAAGTGAGCAAAACCTTGGCTACTCCACTAGCATCATGTTTAGACGTGGGGACAGCTTCCACCCATGTGGAAAACATATCAACTTTTACGAGATAATATCCTTTCCCGTCGCTGAGTGTTAGTTCAATAAAATCCATCTGTAAATGTTCAAAGAGTCTTTGGGGTTGTGGGTGTGCTACCTGACTCATCTGTATTCCCCTCCACACATTATTAGTGGCACAGATAACACATCGTTTACAACATTTCTGGGAGTAATGATTAAATCCCTTAGTGTACCATTGTGCCAAAATACTGGGATGCATCCCCCTTTTGACACATGGTCCTTACCGTGTGTCAGTTTGGCATAGAATGGAAATAATTATCGTGGTAGGCAAGATTTACCATTGGGGCCACACCATCCCTCTTCCCTCACGCTGCGCCCTGCTTTAGACCACTCATGCTTTTCTTCCAGCGAGGCCCTTGACTGTAACTCCCGTACCTCTGCTGTTGGAGTAAAAAGTTTTGTCATACACATGACAAACTGATCACGTGGCGGCTGCTGGGCTGCCGTCCTTGCCGCTGAGCCTGCCCTTGCATTATGTTGAGAAATAAAATCGTTATTTTTCGTGTGGGCTTCATATTTACACAATACGACTGCTTCCACGAGGTCAGAGATCAGGCCACGGTGTGTGATAGGCTTTCCGGTGGAGGTCAAGAAGCCCCTGTGTTTCCACGGGATTCCAAAATTATGTACCACCCCGAATGCGTATCTGCAATCGGTGTAAATGTTCACTGTCTTCCTTTATCCAACTGACATGCCTCAGTCAAGACAGTCAGCACTGCTGCGAGGGCTGACAGATGAGAAGGGAGTGATCCCGCTTTGACTACCTCGTCGGTAGTCACTACAGCATACTGACAACAATTCTGGCTTGTCTCCTTGCTCCTGAATGCTGCCTTATCCACAAAAACCTTCATATGCGGATTCTAAATTGATGAATCCTGCAAGTCTGGTCTAGGGCTGCAAATACATTAGTCACAGCGACACAAGCATGTAGGTCTCCGCCTCCTTATGTGGTGAGAAGGCTAGCAGGGCCATGGACGTTACACCGCTTTATTGTAATGTTAGGCATCTCCAATAACACAGTATTGTATCTGAGCCAATGTGCTTCTGACATGTGTGCTGTCTTTTGCTCGGAAAGCAGTCAGGATACGCATGTGGGACCAGTAGGATTAATTCACCAGAGCCGACTATGTCCCTGAATGCTACAATAGCCTTTTCAGCTGCAGTCATGGCTCGCAGGTATTTAGGCAATCCTGTTGCTACGGGTCCAGCTTAGACGAAAAATAAGCTACCAGCCTCAACTTTCCCCCATGATCGTGAAACTGCATATATGTCATACAGCCACGCTTCTCATCTGCAGTTTGTACAAAAGGTTTGTTTGGATCCGGAATCCCCAGTGTGGGTGTAGTTTGGAGAGCCTTTTTAAAAATTCAACCCAGGCACTCTCGGCCTCTGGGGTCCACTGCAACGGACTCAGGCTCTGAAAACTTTTCTCATCGGCTATATCACTTAGGGGAGCCTCAGGGGGTGCGTAATGTGGAATAAACATTCGACAGTAGGAGCACATGCCCAAAATGGACAGCACTTGTTTCTTCTTGTAAGACTTTGGAATTTGCTGGATTGCTTGAACTCTGTCTTGATCAATTTCTTTCCCTTGTTTAGATATTAAGTGACCTAAGAACTTCACCTGTTTTGCACAAATTGTAGCTTTGCGAGACTAGCTTTCTGCCCTTCCCTCGCTAGATGGCAGTGCAATGCAAGTGTATCATTCTCACATTGTTCCTCTGTCAGTGTTGCTATCATACTGCAGAAGTGCTGATCCCAGGGTTAAAACTAGAGTCTCCAGACTCCTGCATAAAACCTCATTATGTATGGTGGGGGGCTCACAATAATCTTGACAAAGTCGCATGAAGGTAGAAGATTTCCCTTTGAATGTAAAAGCTAACCAGAATTGACTATCTGGGTGTCTCGGTACACGAGCGAAGGCATTGATAAATCCACAACAGAGAACCATTTACTGTCCGGTGTAACTTGAGCTACCAAAGTATAGGGGTTGGGAACATTTGGGGCTTGCGGGACAACAGCGTTATTGACAGCCTGCAGGTCTTGAACAATCCTCCATTCGACCGGTTCACCGGAATGTTTGCCTTTTTGATCGGAAAAATGGGGATTCTCAACGTTGAGTTTTCACAGGGGATTATCATTCCAGCCTTTAGGAGGGATTCAAAGACTGGAGTAATTTTTTCTATGGCCTCGGGTTTTAACGGTTATTGTGCTCTGCAAGGACGTTACACGGACTTCGGGTTTATTCTTACGGGTTCAGCCTCGTATGAGCGCCACACCATGTTTGCTTTTTGACCATAACTCAGTAAATTCTGTTTTCAATCTTGGGTCCGAGACTTCTATTTTAGGGAAACGCCAGTCTACCCTTCTACGCTCTTCAGGACTAGTGGGGACTATCTGGACTGTCCGATCTGCCTGAGTAAACCAATTTAGTTTCTTTCGATATGTCCGCGTATCTGCATTGAACCAGATACCCACATCGTCCCTGAACACACAACCTTTGTGCCTTTAACACCCATGGTCCTGATTCCTGTCACCTGCCGCTGGATGCCTTTGTCTATGACACGTGAGGAAAAAGAGCAGTGCACATCAAAAAGGAAGTGTCTGCTTGCAGTTAGATACTTTAGATAAGTTCACACTGACTGCACATCTGTGAACATTCCAATAAATTCCGCACAATAACAAATTATCTGGTTTAAGGAATCTCCGGACCAATCCTTTTCATATGATTCATCAGGGCCATCGCAGTGTGTATGTGCTTTGCAGTGCAGCATGTCCCCAGCAAGAAAATCTGTGTGAATAGGATTAACCTGGTTACTTATTTCCAGGGCGAGTGAATCGCTCACTGAAGTTATTGCTCTTTGGCTTAATCGCCACTCATAGACATACATCAGGGGTCGTGGGTCGTATTTTACAGCCTGCACGTGTAAATATTCCCTTTGAATTACCTGAAAACTATCGGGGTACTGAGCAAATCCAACTCCAGACTCAGTATGAGATCCCGAACCATCAAATTTAAAGGACAGAATTCAGATAACAAAAATGAACGTTGGAATGTTTCCCCAGTATTAGGTTCACAAATTTGGGGTGACAAAAATCTCTCTCATATCACGACTTCTGATGCACCCATTGTGTTCTGGAACCTTCCACTCATCTTTATTTTCGTGGTTTCTCTGAACTGGCTTAATTTAAGGACTGAATATGTTGCCCCTTTATCAATCGTAAAGGTAACTGGTGTACCTTCCACATATAACATGGAGGTAGGCATCGACTTATTTGCATCATAGTTATATTGAATATATAGTCCACAATTCGCAATCTCAATGCTCAATATGGCCTTGGGACTAGTTTCAGTGCCCGTACATTTATCAGAAGAGATTAGCATAAGCGAGCGTTCATTGCCAAGCATAAGGGAAATAAGCTTACCTGTACCTTGTGGGCTGCCCACCTCCACCTCAACATTCCCCTGTCAGTCACCCTGTTGTCCAGCCTCCAGGGCCGATTGGGATTGTCTGTACGGACACTGTCTCGCCCAGTGGTCCATTGCTCCGTAAACAAAGTACCCGCCAGATCTACCTCTGCCAGCGCCTCTTCCATGACTCATTCGTCATCCTCTTCTGCGACCTACACATCTGTCTCTCTCCCTGCAGCACCTCCCTCCAATGTCTGACCATTTGCATCATAGTAAGCTGAGGTTTATGTGCTTGCTGCTCCATCTTTAGTTTCTGCTTATCCTTCCTTTGGGCCAGCATTTTCTTCAGCATTTTCTTCGCATGTTGTTCTATTAAGTTCAGCTTTCCAGTGTCCCAGGTAACACATGTGTCTTTTACCTTTTTGGCTATTTCGTTCTTCATTCCATTGATGAAGCTGTTCTTTAGGTGTGCCTCATACGGCGTGATTTCTGCTGCCATTATCTCGTCAGGTGGTCTCAGTCCACGATGGGCATTATGGACTTCAGAGAGGTGCGAAAGGTACTGGGACACTGTCTCACCTTCTTGTTGTTGACACATTGCAATTTTGGTCATGTCCATTCGCACTGGGAATGCCTCCCTACAGACGGCTGCCAGCGCTGCAACAAAGCATTTCAGTCTCTGTTCTCTTACGCTTGCAGGTTGGTTGATCTGGCATGGATGGTTACGGCTGACGATTTATCCTTGATTTTTGTGACATCGGCATCAATGTTTGTCCCAGGAGATGTTTCATCTCATGTGACATGGGATGGAACTCGACACAGAACTTTGTTACTTTTTCAGCAAACCTATTACCTCCAACCTCGCGTTGGTCAGACAACTGCCCAAATGCAGTTTCCAAATCCTTCATGGTCCATGTTCGGTGGACCAGCACTGGGCGCCCTTCTAGACCTGCAACCTCAACCATTGGTGCTTGCAGGACGACCTGTTTAGATGATCGCACGTTAGTACTCTCGCTGTCTGACTTATCGTCCGTTGTGGATTGATCGTGAGCAGGCACTGGAAGTCTTTCAGTCTTGGAGTGGCCTCCCTCATTTTAGGCTATTTGCTTCAATTGGTTGCAGATACGATAGGCTATTGGTGATCCAGCAGACCCTAAGGCGGCGGTCACTGACTTGAAACCTTCGGCAGGTGGATCTCATAGGGGGGCTGTCGGTCTCGGAGGGAGTCATCATGGTAAGGATCTGGAACAGACTTAAGACACTGTACAGCTTTTTGCAAGGTTTGTGAGCCCCATCCAGGACAAACAGATAATTAGAAACCAGGAGACAACAGCTTCGCTTCACTTGGAGGTCGCCACTGATGATGTTACCTAGCCAGGTAATAAAACGTCTGGATATCAAAACTACAGATTAGCGAGCAAACCTACACCCTAAACTGTACAGCTTCATTAGATTGTTTTCCGAGCACATCTGCATGCGTGCTAGTATTTATACGCGTATCTGATCTATCTTTCACTTGAGATTTCCTTTCCCTGATATCAGCCTCAGCCTTCCACACGTTATAAGCGCTCCAATTCACAGGTTTTTTTCTTCCCTTCCGTTACTCCTTCTCTCTCACCTCCAACCGTGACCTCAATATTTCTAACTGCCTTCAAATAAAACTCCCATCCGCCGAAAAACCACACTCCTTAATCCACAATTCTAAATGCTTTACATACTCTGGGCCGTAATTATTTAGCATGTACTGTACTATTATTTGACCATTCCAAGTCCTCTCAGAACCCTCTTTTTATTTGTTCTTGCTGGGGATCATGTTTACATTACTGGGAAAGTGTTCAGCTCTCTCTCTCTCTCTCTCTCTCTCTGTGATGTTATCATTTCCTTTTTGAATTGCTTTCACCTCCGGAGGTTCCTTCTCGCATTGGGCGCGTCCGCCTCAATGCCTTTGGTTTCGCAAATGAAGAAACCACCAGTCCGGTACGTCTTTGGCGAGTCCACCTCAGGCAGTGCTGATTCCAAGTCTAAAACTATCCTTAAACTTGCTGTCTCTAAAGCACTGTAGAGACAGCAATCCCTTCCCTTGGGTTTTACTCGAATACCATGCAAAAGTTCACTGGAACCTCTTCCTGCTTTATTTATTCTCTAATAATGATTCTCGACGTAGGATTACTTAAGCCACGACTCTTACCCCGGCCCTATTCGATTGAAACCCCGGCGGTGGGGCGATCCACAGATTTCCAGTCGTCTCATGCAAAGGGGCCAATTCAGCGCTCGAGATGAAGTGAATGTCCTTCAACGCGCTAGCGCCTACACCTCCTGGGAATACTCAGATTCTTACCGGGCGTGGGGTCCCAGACGAGCCCCCGAGTTTACAGTCGTAGAAATTAAATTGATTCGAATCAAATGCTAGTAAGAGCAAAGAGAAAGCTTTATTGTAACGTCTTCAGGGGGCTCAAAACACTTGGCAAGATGCCGTATGTGAGGGGCTGCACAACTTTCACACATTCTTTATATACTACATTTCGCTTATCCTTATCAAGGACAAGAACTGTGAACATTCGGCTGTTGATATGATGCTTATATTTTCCCTGACTATTGCTGAATCTGAGAGTTTTGCAAGACTTGCAAGGCCAAGCTGTCTGCTTGCAAAATCCAGCAAAATTAGGCTGTCTACTTAAAATGTAAGCAAAGTGTTAGATTTTGCAAAGTGGTCTCTTTCGGATTACACAGTAAATGTTAATTGCGTTAATTATCAATTATACGTGCTTCCTGTGTTTCAAATTAACAGCGCTCCCACTCCTATAAACTGGGCTTATCCCCCCATCAGACAATGTTGTGTTCAGTTGCAGTGATTGTGCACTGGTATTTGTGCACTTCCCTATGCAGCCAGAAATGTAGTAATGTCCTCAGGAGCTCGATTCAAATCCTGTTCATTGGTTCAGTTTTGCGTGGTCGTGTAGCCGAGCAAGGTAAGGCGCTGTTTGTAAGCTTCGCTGTGAAAGTAGCTGGGGGCTTGAATCCCATCGCTGCCATTTGTGCTAATTGCGTGTTATGCTGCATCTTCGTGTGAGTGAGCTATGTTTAAATTGACCATGAGAAAAATGTAATCTGTTTCTTGCAGAGTGATCTATGATGAGGGACAATGCAGAGCCTTCAGAAAGTCAGCGGCCACACTGTGATTCTGTAATGTGGTAGTTGTCACATTCACCTCACGTGGGAAAAGTCCCGAGGTAGAAACAAGTGTGTGCTGCTCCTTTTTTATGTAGGCAAGTTCTAAGACCGACATAGTGTAGCTCAGTCGTTAACACTGCTGCCTCGCAGCGCTAGAGACCCGCATTCAATTCCCGCCTCAGTTAACTGTGTGCGGTGTTTTCACATTCTCCCCGTGTCTGCCAAGTCGTGGTTTTCACTTGGTCTTCCAGTTTTGACACACTGTCCCAAAATTTGTAGAATAGGTGGATTTGCTTTGCTAAATTACCCAGGATGTCCGGGGATGTGCAGACTAGATGCACTAATCATGGAAAATGTAGGGTAACAGAGATTGTTTGTGCGAGGGCAATGTTTCGGGTTGTGATGTGATGGTCTCCTGACGCTCAATGTGGGGTCGATGGGTCAAATGGCTAGCTTCCACCCTGTAGAGATTCTATGATTAAAATCTTCACGGCGGAAATACGTTCAGTGGACAATCTCTTGGATAATTCAAATATCCTTTCCACAGTCTGGAGATTAAATCTGTACACGCTGCTCCAGGTGTGATCGCACTAAGATGCTGTACAGCAGTAGCAACACTTACCTGCCTGGTGTAAGGTTCTCACCCAGGTTAGAGCGGTTTCAGTTGTCTGGGGGAATGCACAGTATTGTTGAAATATTTTGCTCTTGTCTACTCCACAAGCGTCACGGGCGAACTGGTGAAAACGTCAGAATGACACTTGTGAAGAACATGTAGGATGCGGTGAGATAGTGTCAATGTTCAAATATGCCTTCGCCAAACATTTCGCCTGAATCAGACATTAATTTTCCTCGATCCCACGTCGCTCAGTTTCCATAGAATCTGCTAAAGTGGAGATTAGAAACAGCAAGGGTAAGCAAATATTGATGGGAGGTATTTATCAACGTCAATGTTGTGACACAAATGGTGCGTATGTTACAAAATAGGAAAATAGAAATGCAAGATTTTGTGCACTGCAGTAATTATGGAGACATTAAAATCGCATCGAAACAATGTGAATCAAAGTTAATGTTAATGCTGGGAAAATGGATTTCATGAGTGTGTGTGAACTGCTTTCCTTGAACAATATGTTGAACAGTGAATTCGAGATCAGGCTGTTTAGAAGTTGCTGTTGTGTGATCAGCACAGCTATTTGAAAACGTTGCGGAAAATGAGCTATCGGGAATAACCAAGTTAATATATTGAATTTTACATGTTGTTTGAATACAAATTATTTTCTAAAATTAAATTACGTGTATCTGACTGGAGTCATGGATGCAGGAGAAGCAAGGTGTCAATTTTAAAAGTGCATCAGAAAGATACAGTGGAAGACAGGCACTTCCCCTTGATTAGATTCCCTACAGTGTGGAAACAGGCTCTTCGGACCAACAAGTCCACACCAACCCACCCAGACCCATTCCTCTACACCTAACACTACGGACAATTTAGAATGACCAATTCACCTAACCTGCACATATTTTGACTGTGGGAGGAAACCGAAGCACCTGGAGGAAACCTACGCAGACACGGGGAGAATGTGAAAACTGCACACAGACAGTTGTCCGAGGCAGGAATTTTACCAGGGTCCCTGGTGCTGTGAGACAGCAGTGATGACCACTGAGCTACCGTGCCGACCTTCATTCATCGAAACACTACATATATACTCAAGGCGCATATAGCAAAAGGGTAAGGTGACTCAACCATGATTAACAGACGAAGTTAAAAATTGTATTATATCAAGGTAAGTCGTTCAGAAAAATGTCAGACATTATGGATTCATTGGAACAAAGGAGGACTAAGAACTTGTTAAGGACATTAAAATGGCATCAAGAATGCAAACTAAAAAGATACATAAAGACTGATGCAAAGCTTCGAACAATATTTTAAACGAAAATTAAAGCCACGTGAAATGTTAAGCAATGTGGAACAAATGTGCATAGGATAATTTATTGCTGATAAACCGGAGATTGCAGGGAAACTAATTCGTTATATTGTGTCTGTCTTCGTGGTGGAATACATAACATCTCCCAGAAATACAAAGTGACCATGAGACTTGTGTAACTAAAGACTAAAATCATTCAAATTCATATTTGAAAATATAGCCGGGTTAGTGATTGACACGTCTGACAGACCAAATGTACTTCATAATGAAATTTCAGAGAAAGAAGCAATGCACAGATTGATTGCATTGGGCAACACAGTACTTCTCCTGTGCAATTTGGAAGATTATAAATGCATCCCACGATCCAAGAAGGGAAGAAGAGGATAAGTGGGGAACTATGTACCAAGTAACTTGTCATGCACAGGAGGGAACCTGTTTAAATCTATTATAACAAATGTGGTATTGGTCATTTAGAAAGTAATTGCAAACTTCAAGAGAATCCATATATGAAAGGGAAGTTATAATTTTCAGACATTTTTTCTCGAAGATATTGTTTGGAGAGAAAACAATGGAGAACCAACAGATGTGATATAATTGTATATTCAGGAGGATTTTTTAAAAGAACTGTCACAGCACGTTATTCGAAAGAAACTGAAGAAATTGGTATTGGAGAAACACGTGGAAACAGGAAGATAAAGATTAGGTTTACCTTTATTTAATGGGAATCAGAATGTAGATGACAAGCAGTCATCCAGACTGGAAGCATTAGCTTGCTCTTTCTCCAGTGATGCTGTCTGAACTGCTGTGATCTTCAGCATTTCTTGTTTTCAGTACAGATTCCACCATCTGCAGTAATTTACTTTTATTAAAGGTAAATGTGTCTTACCTCGCTTACGCCGAGTGTTGCTGAGACTGTGCCTTTAATACTGTGTAAATTTTCCGTGTCCTGATTTAGGGAAGCATATAATGGCAACATATACTGAATTGACATTCTCCAGATTAATACAACAGATGGCAAGATTTTCTGGCGAGGGAACTCGGCCTGTGTTACCGAGAGTTTCACCAATTGAAAATCAATCTTAATGAAAACGAGAAACTTCACACAGAAAGGGCTGAATAAAACAGGGACTTGGAGAAGTGGGAGCAGGCAAGATAGGGGAGTTCCTAAGATTTTCCACGAGGACATCAAACAGAATAATATTACAAGCGAACAGTTAGAACTCATTAGAAACCAAGAGAACAATCAGTGTGTGAAGGAGGAGGCATGGACAGAATTTGAGAAGATGGATTGGGAAGCTATTGAGCAAATTGATATAAGATGTGATCATGGATTGATGGTTTTAGCTGGTCTAAAAATTGGACAAATGATTCGGATGCGTTTTATCCCAGGCTGCTGTTGGAGATAAGGGAGAAAAGGACCTGACCAAGTTTTTTTAATAGAATCTGGTGATAAGAGAGAGAAGCTAGAGGACGGATGCGGTTACACTGTACTGGAAGGGTGGTACAGAAAGGCCAGGGCACTATAGATCAGTAAGTATCAGTTCACTTTTAGGGAAGCTATTGGAGAATATAAGGAAGGACAAAATCGATCTCCAGTTGAGAAGCAATGTTTCATCAAGGACAGTAACCATGGCTTTATCGGAGGGAAGTCATGCCTAATGAATTTTATTGGAATTTTTCAAGGAGTTCTTTTAATGGTTTTCTCACCAAGTCCATTGACAAAAACCCCGCATGGGAAATTGATAACTTAATTAAAATCTTATGGTATCAAGGTTAACTTGGCAAGTTATATCCAAAGCGATCTCAGTAGAAGGAGAAGGAGGGTGGTGGCAGAAGGCTGTTTGTGTGACTGGAGACGAGTAACACAAGGATCAGTGCTGTGTCACTTACTATTTGTGGTACTCTAAAATAATGAAGATGTGAATGTTGAGGGTGGAGAGGGAATGTCGTTAATAAAAGTTTGTTTTATAGTGAGGAGGAAGGTTATGTAACAGGACCATGTAGATGGAATTGCCAGATCAATGACAGATGCAATGTAACACTGATAAATATGAGGTGATGCACTTCAGAAATAAAAACTTCAGGGGAGTACTGAATGAAGGGCAGCAAACTAGGAAGTCCTGAGCGGGCTTTCGCACTGATCGCTGAGTGTGGGGACACCTTTTTTTGTGGTGGACGTATCGTGGTGTGTGACAGAAATTGGGCCATGTGCCTCAGATATTCCCAATACGCCTCAAACATCAGGTTGTCGGACCGAAACGCAATATTTCCAAACCTGCTGACAGCACTAAACGGTGTCTGATTGTGAGTGGGTGAGGAGTATATCAAAAATTTCCAAGGTGACTGAGACAAGTGGAGTGAATGGACAAGTACATGGCACATGAAGACCAATATGTGTAAATGTGATGTTGTATACCTTGGTGGGAACAACAGAACAGTAGCCTGCTATTCGAAAAGGGATTGGTTAAAAAATATTGTTTTCAAGGGACTTCTGCGGATTTTCTTGTTTTCATCTGCACAGACATTCGAGGTCCATGCACAGCTTTGAGTTCTGGCGGCAGAGATCAGTACTGGGAATAACATTGACACAGTGACTAGTGTACATATATCCACAAAGTTATTAGCTGTAAGATTGGAAATAATCTGGATCCGCTTGTACACTAGTCACTGAAAGCAACATGAAGGCAGATAAATGGTGTGTTGACCGTCATTTCAAGGAAATTTGAATACAGGAGTAAAGGTGTCTTACTGCAGCTGCAATTTGGTGAGCACCCATGTCTAACGTTGTGCAACATTATGTGCAGTTTTGATTTATGTACCATATAAAGGACAAAACTGACCTTCAGGGAGTGCAGTGAAGGATCTATGAGATATCAGGCGTGTTGTGGGAACATAATTCCTGTGGACTGAGCCTGTATTCCAAGGGGTTTAGGAAACTGAGTGGAGATCTGAGTAAATAATATAAACCTGTCACGGTGAGCCAGATTCGAAACAAGGATGGTAATTCACCTGGCTGGGACGTCTGAAACAAGAGGGCACATTATGAGGTACAGCCAGGACACTCTGCATTGAGAAGAGAATAAATGTCTGCACCCAGAGACTGTTGAATCTGGGGAATTCTCTCCCACTTAAGCGTGTGAGACGAAACGCACTGAATATACATAGACACTAAATGGGAAGAGATAGCGCAGGACCATGGTTTGAAGAAAAAGGATCAGACATCATTACATTGAATGGGGCTACAAAACGATGGATCGAATGGACTGCTGACGTTGATATTTAATAATTTTCCAATGCTTGAAAACATTACGGGATGCATTCATTTTGAGGGAGAAGTGCATGTGGGAGATGATCAGCCATGGATTGGAATGGGGGATGCTTAATGTGTTAAATGGCTCACTCGTTTCCCGATCTTTCTGTGCAGTATGTGCGAAAGCTCTGTCAAGGTTGTCACAAGCTGTCAGATGTTAGGAAGGAGGTCTCTACAGGGTCGGTAGGACTGTACTTCCCGTTCCCTTTTCCGATGCAGAGGCTAAGGATCGGTGCTGCACCGGGGTTAAAAAGCAACAACTCCAAAAGTACACAACTCAATGAAGGAGCAGCGCTCCGACAGCGAGTGCTTCCAATTAAAACTGTTGGACTATAAGCTGGTGTTGTGTGATTTTTAACTTTGCACACCCCAGTCTAACATCGGCATCTCCAAATCATGAATTCCATCTGGGTTTATCCTTTCGACCTCGGAGCAATTTGATACAATTGATCGCCTTTCCTGGTCGTTTCTGTGCAGCTCGACAGCTGTCAAGAAGAACTTCCACGAATTTAACTGTCGTGATGAGTCTGAGGGTGTGGTACATGTTCTTACTGAAATTATTCCCCTCTTGGGGAATAGAACATAGTTGAGTAATTTTCCACATTGCCGGAGAGAAAACAGAGTTGGAGCTGGAATGAAAACCTTCCCCAGGAGCACGGCTTGTTGTGCTGCACAAGTCTTCAGTCATATTGCAGGAATGTTGTCAGGTCCCGTTGACTTTATCAGGTTACTGAGTCCTGTTATTTCTTCACGTCACGTGCAGAAAATCGAATTGATTTAAGACTGGCATTTGTGTTGCTGTGGGCATCATGCGGGGTTAGTTACATCAATGATTCAACGCTTCTGGCTGGGTATGCTGCATATACTACATCCTTGTCTTTTACACTGAGCTACAGGGCTGTTCCATTATTTAGGATGGGGATGTTTGTGAGTCATCTCCTCCAGTGTGTTGTTTAACCGTCCATCACCACTTATGACTGAATGTGGCCAGACTGTTGGTCCGTTGGTCTTGGGGTTATTTCGCACTCTTTGTAAGATGTTAGGCCAACTGTTCGGAATATAAGCAGTACGTTCGGTAGTTTTAATGGTTTGCCACCAGGTTTAGGTACACATGGTTCTGGCTCGAATGTTCACCCACAATCATCACCAAACCATAGATTGGCTTAGTCGTATGGCAGACTGAGGGATTATCCCCAGAAGAAAATGTTGCAGATTGTGGTTAAATATAATTATGCTTCTGCTGTTGCTGAGGTCTGTTGCACCACATCAGCATCAGGAATTCTCTATATCATGTTTCCTTAACTGAACTAGTTCAATTTTTCTGCTTTTGTCACATACTCCTCCAGCTCTTTCCTATAAATGTACCCATCCAATTGTCGATTAAATGTTGTCATTGTACTCAGCAATGCCAGGTCCTCTGATAACTGGCTACATATACATACAACCCTCTGTGAGAAACAACTGCCCCTTAGTTTCCTTTTAAATCTCTTCCTCTCACCTTAAACCTATCCTCTTTGGTTTCAGGCACACTTACTGTGGGGAAAAGACCTTGGCCGTGCATCCTATCTGTGACCCTCATGATTTTATAAATCTCTATAGGGTCACCTCACATATTTCTCCGCAAATGGAACTAAAATCACAGACTTGCCATATATCTCAAAATCTCCCCCCTCTGCCACAACATTTAAAATATTTTGTACCCTTTCCAGTTTATAACATCCTTCCTATAGAAGGGCGACAAGAATTGTACTCAGTGCACCAAATGTGTCCTTACCATTCTCTTGCGCAGCCACAACATGATGTCCCAATTCCTACACTCAATGGTGCGTCAGTTGAAGGTAAGCATGCATAATTTCCTCTTCCCTACCCTGGCTACCTGCGACTCCACTTTCAAAGAATTATTTACCTGCAACCTGGGTTTCTCTGTTGAACAACACTGCCCAGGGCCCAACCATTAACTGTGTAAATCCTGAGCTGGTTTGTCTAACAAAATGCATCATTTCACATTTAACAGAAAGAAGCACCATCTGCTATTCTTCTGCCCACTGGCCAAGTAGATCAAGATTAGATTACTTACAGTGTGGAAACAAACTGTGGGTGGCACGGTGGCACAGTGGTTAGCACTGCTGCCTCACAGCGCCAGAGACCCGTGTTTATTTCCCGCCTCAGGTGACTGACTGTGTGGAGTTTGCACGTTCTCCCCGTGTCTGCGTGGGTTTCCTCCGGGTGCTCCGGTTTCCTCCCACAGTCCAAAGATGTGCAGGTTAGGTGAATTGGCCATGCTAAATTGCCCGTAGTGTTAGGTAAGGGGTAAATGTCGGGTATGGGTGGGTTGCGCTTCGGCGGTTCGGTGTGGACTTGTTGGGCCGAAGGGCAGTGCAATCCACACTGTAATCTAATCTAATCTAAAAGACCCTTCTGCCCAACAGGTCCACACCGACCGTCCGAATATTAACCCACCCCAACCCATTTCCCTCTGACTAATGCGCCTAACTTATGGGCAAGTTGGCATGGCCAATTCATCTGACCTGCACATGATTGGATTGTTGGAGGAAACTGGAGCATCCGGAGGAAACCCACGGAGACACAGGGAGAACGTGCGAACTCCACACAGACAGTTGCCCGAGGCTGGCATCAAACCTGGGATCCTGGTGCCTTGAGGTAACAGTATTAACCACTGAGCCACCGTTCTTTACCGGAACCTTCTTCACTGTCCATGTAACAAATATTGTTAGGGGTTTAATCGTCAATCTTCCAACGTTCCTACATTCCCACCCAAATCATTTACATAAACAATGAAAAGAAGCATCCTTCTCCTTGTGGCACACCGCTGGTCACAGGCGACCAGTAGAAACAATAAATCTCTCCCACCTCCCTCTGCCTCCGACTGTTAAGACAATGTTGTGTCTAATTGGCTAGCTCTCCCAAGTGTTGTGGCTTGTTAAGGTCCACGTGGACGATGTATGCTGATTGCCCTTCATCTACCTTCTTGGTCACCTCTTCCAAAAATGTAAACTATTTTTTGAGACCAGTTCTTCCACACAAAAAGCCATGCTGACTATCTCTAATCAGTCCTTGTTTTTCACAATTGCATGTAAATCCTGTCTCCCAGAATCTCCTATAAACATTTTGCCACCTCTGACGTCAGAGTCACTGGTCTGCAGTTCATGGCATTTTTTTAAAAAATGTAATTTTGCCACATTAGCTGTCTTCAGATCCTTCAGCACCTCACCCGTGGCTGTCAATGATACAAATAAATAAAAAATTGAAAGGATTGCAGATTCTGTAAATCAGGAAGAAGGACAGAAGGTGCTGGGAAAGTTCAACAGGTCTGGCAACATCTGTGCAGAGAAGTCGGAATTAATGATCCAATAACCCTTCTCCAGAACTCTAAGGAATGATACAAACATCAGACCGTGCTAGCACAGTTTCTCACCCAGCTTCCTGCAATGATTCCGGGATAGATTTGAACACGTCCCGGGTTTTTATCTACGGTTATGCATTTTAAGACCATCAGCTCTTCCACTACTGTAATGTGGTCTCGTTTCAAACGAAATAGCGAAAATAAAACTAAATGTAAACCATTACGGCCGTTCCTGTAGTAGTGGAAAAACACAGAAAATCAGTTCATTGTTCAACAGCAGAGTCCATCAGCGTCTGGCCATGCTGGGTTCACACTCGACATAAGGACACAACCTCCCCCACTCCGCTGCCTTATAACCTGTTTCTGCTCGAAGGGTGAGGTCCCACACAAAGACTTCACGTCGGTATTTACCCGAGAGGAAAATTAGGAAGAGAGGAAAGTCAGGGAAATAAAAAGAAATAAGAAATCTAGGTGTAGATTCTTAAGTAGTTGGTATAAAATTGAAAGAATAATAAAGGAAAGTCCAGCAGAAAAATAAAAATGAAAGAGAGAACTGACTCGAATAACAAACCAGTCTGTGCCAGCAACAAGTATCCAGACAGCACTGGGCCCAGTCTCCAGACTGCACTAGGCCCAGTCTCCAGACTGCACCGGACCGACACTCATAGAACAAAGAAAGTTACAACTGAGTAAAGGCCCTTTGGCACTCAATGCCACGGAATGGTGTAAATAATCTGATTCACATTTAACCTACACGTTCCATTATTATCCATATGTCTATCCATGGCCAATTTAAATGAGTTTAATGTCGGCGACTCTACTACTGTTGCAGGCAGGTCATTCCTGGCCCCTATTGCACTCTGAGTGAAGAAACTATACCTAATATCAATCCTATGTCTATCACCCCTCAATTTAAAGCTATGCCTCCTCATGTTAGCCTTCACCATCCGAGGATAAAAACTCTCACTGTCCATTCTATCCAACCCTCTGATTATCTTGTACGTCTCGATTAAGTCATCTCTTAACCTTCTCCTCTCCAACGGATACAGTGTAAGTCCTCATTTACCCTTTCCTCGTAAGACCTTCCTTCCATGACAGGCAACATTCTCGTAAATCTCATCTGGAACCTGTCCAAAGTTTCCACATCGTTCATATAATGCACTGACCAGAACTACAATCAATAATCCGGGTGCGGCCTTACCAGTGTCCTGCTCAGTTAAAACATGCCCGTTTGGCTCCGAAACTCAATCCGCCAACGAATAAACGCCAACACACCATATGCCTTCTTAACAACCCTATAAACCTGCGTGGCAACTTTCAGGTATGTATGCACCTGGATACGAGATCTCTCTGTTCATCTAAAATGCCAAGACTTTTACCATTAGCTCAATAATCTGCACTGTTGTCATTTCTTCCGAATTGAACTGCCTCAAACTTGCCTGCATTGAACTTCAATTGCCACTTCTCAGTCTAGCGCTGCATCTTATGTATTCATCAGAATGATCCACAACTCTGCCTCCCTTCGTGTCGCCCGCAAACTTACTAACCCATCCATCTTCGCCCACATCCAGATCATTTATTAAAATCACAAGCCGCAGTGGTCCCAAAGCAGGTCCTTTTAGCATACCACTGGTAACTAACCTCCCGGATTAGCATTTTCCACTAACCACCACCGTCTGTCTTCTTTCAGATAGCCAATATCTGATCTGAACCTCTGAATCACATTGAATCCTAAAACCCGTATTTTGTGCAATACCCTATCGTGTGGAATCTTATCAAATGCTTTACTGAAGTCCGTGTACTCCACAGCAATCATTTTACCTTCACCCACCTGTTTTCTCATCTTATCGAAGAACTCACTAAGGTTAGTGAGGCACGATCTACCCTTCACAAAACTATGTTGACTATCTCTAATCAAATTATTCGTTTCCAGATGATTACAAACCTTATCTATCACAAAATCGTCCAACATCTTACTCACAACTGATATAAGGCGCACTGCCCTTTAGTTACCAGGGTTATTCTGACACCCCTTCTTAAACAAGAGAACAACGTTTGCAGTCTTCTGGCACTAATCCTGTCGACAATGATGACATATATGTTGAAGTCAAAGACTCTGTAATCTCCTCCAGGGCTTTCCAGAGAACCCGAGAATAAATCCCGCTGGCCTAGGGTTAATACCTATATTCAGATCTTCGAAAATTGCGAATAACACCCCTTTGTCAACATCAATCCCATAAAATCTTGTAGCCTGTGTCTCTATATTCTCAATAATATTGCCATTTTCCAATGAGAATACTGTCGAAAAGTATTAAATGAGTGCTTCCCCATGTCCTCAGATTCAACTAACACTTCCCACTACTATCTTTCATTGGACGAAATATTACTGACGACATTATCCAAATCTAGACTCGAGACTGTCGACCACACTAGGTTCAGTTGGCAGACCACACCAGACTCAGTCTCCAGAACCCACCGTGCCCAGTCTCAAGGCCGCACGGGGCCCAGACGCCAGACTATACCAGGCCAGTGTCCATAGCACACCGGGCCAAGTCTCCAGACCGCAGCAGGCCCAGTCTCCAGGCCGCAGCAGACCCAATCTCTGGGACCTACTGGGCCAGACTGCAGAACATTCTGGGACCAGTCTCCAAACTGCATCGGGCCTATTGTCCAGGCGACACCGGGCCAAGTCGCAAGGCCACACTTAGCCCAGTCTCCAGACCGCAGCAGGCCCAGTCTCCAGGCCGCAGCAGATACAGTCTCCAGACTGCCTCTGGCCCAATATCGAGACCGCAGTTGGGTATGTCTCAGGCAGCAGTGTTCTTTAAATCTTGAAGCCTTTTTAATTCCCCCCTCGATCCTCTGACCTGGGACTCACTTCCTCCTTTCCCAAAGGTATCACGTTAAAAAAGGTAATAGTTTGGCAAGAACATACCCTCCAGAAAATAGAATAAATAAGAAAGACACAAAGTGTGGGCGGAGCATAGGCGTTCAACCTGGAACATTCTGACCCTGCCACCATCCTTACGACATTCCACGCTGTTTCCTTCTTCAAACAATGCCTTTGAAAACTCAGAGCCGTTTTCTACGATTCCTTGCAACGTTGTCCTTGAGATAATAACAGAAAGAGATAGACATGCCCTTTGGTGACCCGTATGCTGCCATTGGGGTTGTTTCATGACTTTAAAATCTATTCTCACTATAGTTTCGAAGAATATAGCCAAAAAACATTCAAATTTGGAGAAAGCGAACTAAAATTAAACTCAACCTCACTTAAATTCCTTCTCTCAGGGTGGCCTCGATGAAATCTAACTGCTGTGATCTGCATAGCTCCCTGTGTTGGACAGATATCTATTCCACGTGCGTAGGTAAATGCACTGCTGTGGTCTGCATACATTCTGGTGCTGCACAGATGAATTGTTCAGGTCTATAGATCAATGCACTGTGGTGATCTGCTTAGCTCCCCATGCTGGACAGATATATTTTCCAGGTTCATAGATCATTGCAGTGTTGCTGTCACCCTAGCTCCCAGTGATGGACGGAGACCTATGAGAAAATGAGGACTCAGATGCTGAAAATCAGAGTTGAAAGTGTGCTGGTGGGAATGCACAGCAGGCCAGTCAGTATCCAAGGAGAAGGAGAATCAACGTTTCTGGCATAATCCCTTCATCAGGAATCTGATCAGGTCTTATGCCCGAAACTTCGATTTTCTTGCTGTTCGCATGCTGCCGGCCTGATGTGCGTTCCCAGCAGCACACCGTGGACAGATACCTAGTCTGGGTTTATAGGTCAATGCACTGCTGTGTTCTGCATAGGTCCACGTGCTGGACCGATATCCATTTCGGGTTCATAGATCAGTGCACTACTGCGGTCTGCATATCTCCCAGTGACATACATCTAAGCCCGATTTGTAGATTTGTGCTCTGCATAGCTCGGCGTACTGGACTGATATCTAGTCTGTGTTGAAAGATCAACTGCACTGCTGTATCCTGCATATCTCCCAGTGATGAATATACATTTAGTCCGAGTTTAAAGATCGAGGCAATGCTGTGGTCTGCACAGCTCCCCGTGCTGGACAGAAGTCTAGTTTGGTTTTAGAGAGCAATGCACTGCTGTGGTCTGCACAGTTTTCTGCACTCGGCAGATTGCTGGGTTGGACTGAACAGATCTTGATCGACACAGTATTGTTTGCTGGGCAGATATCTCCTCTGATTTAATGCTTCTCTGTTATGAATTGAAAATGTATTATACCTAACAATTTCAGCTGATCTGTATTGCCTTTCATTCTCATTTTGTGATTGGACCCTCCGTCTCTCACTCCATTAATGTTGCAGCGAGCCTATGTACTGTGCATCATGTTGGTGAGTACCCACTGTCCTGGCAGCAATCACAGCCTTTTCATTCAGAAGCAGTCAGCCATTTCCATCGTGTCCAGGTCTCCACGTAGCTAGAAATGATTGCCTTCCGAATAAAGGCCATCCCCTTGGAACACGGAACAAAACACAGTACCCTTCAGCACTCCACACCGCCAACCAACCACTTCAAATTATCCCGTGTGTAACGAGAGCAGTGCGGCCACTGGGAATATTAGCGAGCGGGCCATCAGGGAGATGGAGCAACACTTCCCATGTCTAAAAAGGTCAAACTGAACCCAACAGTACACACTGTATCTCTAAGTCCTGTTATCTCCCTACATTTAATTAACATACAGCCTGTTATTCTTGCTGATAAATATCATAGTTTTACATATACCAACGTTACATTCCAGCTGCCAAGTCGTTGTCCATTGCTTATTCAATTTGAGATACTCTACCTCCTCATGATGACTTAACTTTCTGACTATCTGCGTTAGAATACATCTGTTGCATTTCTCTAAAACGTTGCTAATCGTTGAGGTTCCAGTACTGGTCATTGTGTCACTGCAGTCGTTAATTTGCGTTAAACTGATAAAGACTCATTTATCCCAAACTTATCCCTACTCCCGGCTCAATAACCAGTCATTCCATATTCCTGTGTGGCTGTTTTGAAAGGATGAATGTTCCCTGCAATTTTCAACGGACCAGGAATAAGATATTAAACGATCAACTACAATTGCTGAGCAACAGGCTCGAATAGCTCAATAGCCTCATTCTGTTCCTGTTTAAAACTGTGGATGGGCTGAATAGCCTGCTTCAGTACCGGTGTAGTTATGAATGTTACTGAACATTCTGGAAACATCGCTGAGAAGTCCACTTTTGATTTTATGATTGAGGGAACGCCATTGATGCTGGAGCTGCTGATCGCCCATGGTGCCTCGAGGAGGACCAGTTTCCATTTGCTTGGTCCTTTCGAAGGATATCCTACTTCACAGGAGGGAATGCCACATAACGCAATGGGCAGGATCTTCAATATGAGGCCACTGAGGCATTCCCTCCACCAGGGCTGTGTGCTGGCTGCTCCAACAGATACTGTTAGAGACAGATCCATCTTGAAAAAGGAGTTTGGTGAGAATGTTTCCTTCTTTTTGGTTCCCCTATCACATGCCCAGTCTGGTTGTTGTGCATCTGATGTCTCTCCCTGCTCAGTCAGTGGTGGACCTGTGGAGACACATTTGGTGATGACCATGAAGTCCCAGACCCAGAGTATGTTCTGTGTTCTTCTCACCCTCAGTGCTTCCTTTGATTTGTTTTCAAAGTCAAGGGGAACTGAGTTAAATTTGAGAGGTGGGTGGGGGGCGGGGCAGGATCTGATCATGCTCAGGTGATTTCCTTTAGCACCTTTGACCTGCTAGCATGAGATTCCCCGGGTCCTGAAATCAATGTTGTGAAGTGCAGGGTAACCCTTGACCTGCTGGTCGGACAAGATAGACCCAGGGATGTTGATAGTGCTTCACGAAATATTCCCCATCAGGCCTGATTTTTGAGTAGGATGGTGTCACACTGTTTTCTAACTGGGAATGTAATGCTCGAAAAGCACACCAGCTCAGGCAGCATCCGAGGAGCAGGGGAATCAACTTTTCGAACATCAGCGCTTCATCAGGAATGAGGCTTCTGGGCTGGGTTGCTGAGAGATAAATGGAAAGTGGTTGGAGCTGAGAAAAAGATAGCTGAGTATATGATAGACAGGTGAAGGTGGGGTAGAAGGTGATAGGTCAGAGAGCAGAGCGGACTAGAAAAAGGGAAATATGAAGGACAGGTCAAGGGTGCGGTGCCGAGTTGGAGGCTTCAGATTGTAATAACTGAGGGGGAGAGGAAATGCGGAAAATGATGAAATCTACATTGACATTGCTCAATTTCAGTGTCCCATGGCGGAATATGAGGCGTCTTCCTCAAGGTTTCGGCTGGTTATTTTTTCTCGATGAAGAAGCCAGGACCTGCATGTCCTTGATGGAATGGGATTTGGAGTTGAAGAGTTCAACATGGGGCGGTGGTGGTGATTGCTGCGGGTGTCCCAGAGATGTAGTCTGAAATGATCTGCAAGATGGCCTCCAGTATTCCCGATGCAGAGGAGACCAAATTGGGTGCAAAGGATATTGTAGATGACATTGTCGTAGGTACAGATAAATTTCTGTCGGATCCGAAAGGATCCTTCGTAACTGCAGATGGATGTGAGGTAGGAGGTGTGGGCGCAGGTTTTGCAGGTCTTGTGATGGCCGGGGAAAGTGTCGGGAGTGGGATGAGGGCTGGTGGTGGGCGTCATTCTGACGAGGAAGTCGTGGAGGGAATGGCCTCTGATCAGGGTAAGGAGCGAACAATATTCCAAGTTGTGGGGTCTGTTTGTAGGTGGCGTAAATGGTGAAGGATGATGCGATGTATGCAGAAGTTGGTTGAGTGGAAGGTGAAGGGGTTCTGTCCTTGTTGCGTTGGGAGCACTGGGGTTGGATGGCGCATGTGCAGGAAGTGGAAGAGATGCGCTGGACGGCATCATCAACCATGTGTGAAGGGAAATTGTAATCCATGAAGAAGGAGGCTAACTGAGTTTTTTTTCTGAGGTGTAATTAGTCCTCCTGGGAGCAGTTGGGACGGAGATAGAGCAATTGTGAATAAGGAATCGCGTTTTTACAAGAGGCAGGGTAGAAGGAGGTGTAGTATCTATGGAGGTCAGTGCGCTTGTAAGAAATGTCCGTTGTTGATTGGTAGCCAGAAATGGAGATGGAGAGGTCTAGGAAGGGCTTAGGTGTCCAAGATGTCCAGGTGAACTTGAGGTTGGGTAGAATATATTTGTGAAGGTGTTGAGCTGTTCAATCTCCTCGTGGGAGTACGAGGTAACTCCAATACAGTCACCAATGTCGCAGAGGAAAATATGGGGAATGGTGCCGAAGTAGCTGTGGAAGATTTCTCGGAATATTCTCTACCCAATATTTTATGATGGACATCCCCATGACATTCTATCCCGGACATTATTTGTGAACGACTGCACGTCAGTGAATTGGACGAATGGTCAGATGCCGAGGGAAAGGATCCCTCCAGGGAGAAGGAGACTGTTCCGAAGTCCCTCGGGCAGTGAAAGGGTTGAATACATTTTCCCTGCATTTACATTTCTTCACGACACAGGATCGACCACAACTTCGACTAAAACACAGAAATTTCGAAACTCCGTTTGTCTTCAAGGAACTAGGAATGAATCCTTCTGGACGGCAACTTTTTCACCCTGTGTATTAGGATCTGGAAATAAGTGACCTGTGCCTGCTCTCGAGTGATCAAGTGTTTGGGAATGTTTGAGGAATCATCTGTTCTTATGGACGTGTCTCTGTATGTTTGGGGATGGAGGGTTTCTTGTGGCTTGTGACAGTTTGTCAGCAATTCAGAATTTCCCATTTGCTATTGCAGCTCCAATTAGTTCAGTAATAATTCCCTTTGATAATCTCCCTGGGTCCTCAGTCAGACTAGAAAATTTGCGTTCACTCTGATGAATAATCTGCTTGTTTTCATCTTCCTCACAGTTAACGCTATGACAATCTACGTCCTGCGTGAGAAAGATTGTGGATTGTCTCCATGTGTGAGACGTTACCTGTTGGCCATGGCAGCGGCAGATCTACTGGTCATTACCTTCGACCTGATACTGAGAAGGATTCCCGTTGTTTATGCAGAGTTGTTTCATTTTTACACGTCCATCCCCGTGTGTAATATCCACGCCGTCCTGATTTATGCATCCATTGACTGTTCTGTCTGGTTCACCGTCACTTTCACCTTTGATCGGTTTGTGGCCATTTGTTGCCAGAAACTGAAAAGTAAATATTGCAGTGAGAAAACAGCGCTAGTGGTGCTGGGAGCAGTGACTATACTGAGCTGTTTAAAGAACATTTTCTGGTATTTTACGCTCACAACTCGCTATGTGCTGATATTCCGCGACTGCATTTGTTATGCAAAAGACGGTGTTCGTTCCTCCCATGTCTGGGTCACAGTCCAGTCCGTCCACTACACTGTAACCCCGGCTCTCCCATGTCTCCTGATTCTGCTGCTCAATGGTATCACCACCACACACATTTTAGTGACCAGCAGAGCCCGCAGGAGACTCCGAGCTACCACCAATGCGGACGCTCAGTCGGACACAGAAATGAAAAATCGCATTAAATCCATCATTTTACTGTTTATGATCTCGGCCAATTTCATCCTGCTATGGTCAATATTTATGCTGTATTCTATGTGGATCCGGATTGAGGACATTGTGGATACCCCTATATATCTCCACCGTTATCTGCGGGAATTGGGCTTCATGCTGCAGCTCCTCAGTTGCTGCACAAACACCGCGATTTATGCCATAATACAGAATAAGTTCAGACAGCTCCTGAAGAATGCGCTGAAATATCCATTTATATAAATTCATCAATAATCAAATTCAGTCGATAATCAGTCCATTCAGGATTTCCTCATATCAGTTCAGCGTTTCAGAGATGAAGCAGTCTGTCTCTATGTTAACAGACTGAGGGTAGCTCTGGTCTGTCCAACATTACCCCACAGTGGGGCTACAGGGGCACATGAGAATGTTTTTCACAACTTATGGGCAAATGAGCAAAGGCAACATCCCACTGACTGTACTCCATCACTTCAATTTGTAAACAACAAAAGTGTTCATTAAAAAGCGCCAAGCAGCAGAGTGAATGGTATTGTTGCTTGCTTTTGCTTTGAAGAGCTGGGCTGGGGAGAGACAGACTCAGCCCCAAGACCTCGTCCACAGGAAGGGGAGGGAATGGCCCTGAACTCGGCAGTTGGGTTTAAGTCACTCTGTCTTTGCTTTCACCTCTGCATACCCCCACTTTGACCTGGTCTTCTGCATAATTAATCTCTCTGACATTTTCCCTCTCCATCCATATCTCCCTCCCATGCTCACACTATTCCTCTGTTTCTCTCACTCCGTCTTCCATTTAAAGTCTATTTCACGATCCATCCATTCCCCTCTCTCCTGCGCTCTCTGCGTTCTGCACTCATTACCTACTAAATACCCTCTCTCCAATTCTCTCTTCATCGAATCCTCTCTTTACATTCCATTGCTGGGGGAACAGAAGAGGCGTGTGGATATTCAAACCTATGCTGGGGGAGCAAAGATGAATGTGGCGTGTCAGGCTGTTGCTCACGGAAGAGACTGTGTGGAACCCATTGTTGATGTTCATTGATCTGAGTGGGAGTGTGATCAAAGACCAGTTCGAGAGAATGAACTAGGGAGGGTTACATGACCAATGCTTTGGGTAGGGAGTATGCGAGTGAGTGAGCGTAATGGTGAGGGAGAATCCAGGCGGTAGAGCGTGACGGTGTGGACTGTGCAGTAGAGTAGGTGTGACGGTGCTGGAATGTAGGAACAATGAACATGATGATAGGAGACTGTGCGGGGTGATTGAGTGGCACCGTAGGGTAGTGTGCAGGATACTAATTGGGATGGTGGTGAAGTATTCAGGTGGAGTGAACATGATAGTGTGGGCGTTTACGGGGAAGGGAGCGTGAAGCAGAATGAATATGTGGGGAGGGAGAGTAATGGCGGGGGAGTGTGCCGGGGAGTGAGTTTGACGATGATGGCGCATGATGATGGGGAATTGTGCAGAGGAGTGAGGGCTATGGTGTTGGCGTGGGAAGGGTAGAGTGTGCCACAGTGGAATAGAGTGTATGGGAAGAAAACGTGATGATGAGGGAGTGTGTAGGTGAGTCAGTGTGATGGTGGGGAGTGTGCATCAGGGTCGGGGTTATGGTAATGACGTTTACGAGGATTGAGCACAATGTTGGGGAACTGCGCGGGATGAGTGAGCATGGTAATGTGGTCATGTGGGGGAAGACAGAGTGTAACGTTGAGGGGAGAGTGTGGGGGAGGCAGTACGTTGGTCGGTGAGTGTGGGGGGCGGGGTGAGCGTGACGGTGACAGAGATTGTAGGGGAGTCAGCTTGACTGTGGGGAAGTGTGCAGGAGTGTGAACATGATGGTTTGTGCGTGTGCGGGGAAGAGAGGGTGACAGTGAAGAAGAGTGGACAGGGAGTGAATGTGATGGTGGGGGAATGTGCAGTGAAGTGACTATGATGGTGCAGTGGTATGCATGGGAGTGAGTGGGACTGTGATGGAGTTTCTGGGGAATGAGTGTGATGGAAGCAGGTTTGCTGGGGAGATGGTATGACAGTGGAAGAGAGAGCTGAGGAATGGGTGTGATGGTAGGGCTGTGCTAGAGTGATCGAGACAGTGGGAAGGAGTGCAGGGGAAATTGTGTGACGGTAGGACAGTGTGCAGGGTAGTGAGCATTACGGTGTGGCGTTGTACAAGGAAGTGAGCATGTCGGTGGGGCTATGCTTGGTCGTGAGTGTGATTTTGGAGACGTGTGCAGGGGAGTAAATGTGACCATGGCGAAATGTGTGAGGGAGTGAATGTGACCGTGGGGAGCATTCAGGGGAGTGTGCATGATGGTGGAAAATGTGTGAGTGAGTGAGCGTGATGGTGGGCATATGTGTAGGGAGTAGGCTTGTCGGTGAGGCAGTGTGTGGTGGAGCGAGAATGGCAATGGGGGAGTGTATGGGGGAGTGAACACGATGGTGGAGGGATTAGTGGATGTGAGTGAGATGGTGGGCAAACGTGTGGGGAGTAATTGCAATGGTAGTGGAGTGTGTGATGATGTGAGTTTGACAGTATGGGAGCTTGCAGGGGAGTAAGCATGATGATATGGGTGTGCAGATGGAGTGAAAGTGACGTTGGCATTTGTGCATGTGTCGAGCCTGTCCATGCGGGAGAGTCTAGCAGAGTAAGTGTGACAGTGGGGGAGTGTATGGGTGCATGCATGACATTGGAGGAGAGTGTGAGGAAGTGATCATAATGGTGGGGCAATATGTGAGGGAGTGAGTGTGATGGTCGGGGCGTGTGCGGGTGAGTGAGTGTGATGGTGGTGGGTGTGCAGAGGAGTGAGAGTGAAGGTGGAGAAGGAGGAGAACATTACAGTGAGGGAGAGGAAGGAGGAATGAGCGTGATGGTTTTGGGAATGTGCAGGGAAGAGATATTGACGGTGGGGGTGAATACGCGAGAGTGAGTGTACAGTGGGGGAGCGCGTAGCAGTGAGAGTGAAAGTGGGGGCCTGTGCAAGGCAGTGAAGGTGATTGTGGTTGATTGTGAGTGTGACAGTGTGCAAATGTGCGGGGAGGTGAATGAGAGTGTCCAGTACTATTTGGGAGTGAGTGTGATGGTGGAGTGATGGTGGAGAGACCATGGGACAGAGTGCAGGGAGTGAACATGATGATATTGGAGTATGAGTGTGATGTTGATGGAGAATCCTGCTGAGTGAGTGCGACATTGCGGGAGTGTGAGGCAGTGAGCGTGACCATGGGGTCGTGTGTCGGTGAGAAAGCGTGACAGTGGAGGAGTGTGCGGGTGAGTGAGTGTGATGTTGGGAGCGTATGCTAGTGAGTCAGTGTAACAGTGGGGGTGTGCATGGAGAGTGACCGTGATGACGAAACAGTGTTTGGGAGGTGAGAGTGACGGTGGCAGAATGCATTGGGGAATGTGTGTAATGTTGGTGGAGTTTGTGGGGAGTCCGCACGATGAGGATAGAGTGCGTTTGATGAAGGGGGAATACATGGGTGAGAGTGATGGCGGGGGAGTGCGCGGGGGAGTGGGTATAACAGTCGGGAAGCAAGAGAGAGTGAATATGATCGTGGGAGATTGTGTGAGGGATTGACTCTGACAGTGTTAGTGTGGGTGGAGTTGTGAACGTGATGGTGAGGGAGTGAGCGGGAAGTAGGCATGATGGTAGAGGACTGTGTCAGGGAGTCAGCGTCAGGGTGGGATGTGTGTGAGGAGTGAGCATGAACGTGCGGGAATGTTTGGGGTAGTGACGTTGGGAGAATGTGCAAGGGCGGGATTCTGATGGTGGGAGTATGCGCGGGGAGGGGGAGTGACATTGTAGAAGTGTGTGGGGGGCATGAGTGTGATGATGCTAAAGTGTGCAGCTGAGTGAGTGTGAGGGTGGGGGAGAGTGCGGGAAAGTCAATGTGCTGTTGGTGGAGTGTGGGGGGAATGTCCGTAAAGCAGAGCAGTGTGCAGGGCAGTGTGTGTGATGGAAGGGAGTGTACATGGTACTGAATTTTCTGTAGGGGTGTTTATGAGAGGGGATTGGGCGTAACGGTGGGGCAGTGTGCAGGGGGGGTGTCTAATTGGGGAATGAGCATGACCGTGGGGAAGTATCTGGGACACTGATTCTGATAGTGGGAGTGCGTGCGTAGTGGATTAAATGTGACAGTGGGGATCATGCAGAGGAGTAGGTGTGATGTTAGGCATATGTGCAGGGAGGTGAGAGTGACTGGGTAGTGTCTGACGGGGAGTGAGCATGATAGCGTCAGTGTGCACAGAGACGTGAGCGTGATGGTGGCATGTGCGCGGTGGAATGAAAGCAACACTGGGGCAGTGTGCGGGGAGTATGAAAATGACAGTGAGAGAGCGTGCGGGGGTGTGAGCATGACATTGTGGTGTATGTGGGGGGAGTGAGAGGGACTGTTTGGGAGTGTATGGGGGAGTGAGCGGGACGGCTGGAGATCAAGTGCGGGAGTGAGCTGGACGGTGGTGGACCGTGTGGGTGAATGAGTGTGCTCTTATGTGAGCATGTGGGGAAGTGGGCATGATGGTGGGGGAGTGTATAGGCAAGAATGTATGAGGGTGGATGAGTGTGTGCACGAGTCAGTGGGAGAGTGCGTGAGTGCGTAGTGGTGTAAGTGTAATGGTGGCAGAGTATGCTGGGAGTGAGTGCAAATGAAGTGGTGTGTGGGGGAGGGATTGTAATTATAGGAGAGTACATAGGGGAGTTTTTGCAATGGTACAAAGGTGGATAGGGGAGTGACTGTGACGGTGGGTGAGTGTGGTTTTAAGAGAGTGTGATACTGGGGCAGTGTGTGGGAGAGTGAACTTCATTATGTGGGAGTGTGTGGGAGAGTGAGTGTGAGGGTGGGAGAATGTGCGGTCGACTGAGTGTGACGGTGCAGGAGTGTGGGGGCAAATCAAAGTGACACTGGGTGAGACTGTAGTGGAGTGAGCGTGAAGATGGGGGATTTTATGCGAGAATGAGCATGTTGGTGTGGGTGTGTGTCTGGCAGTGAGCATGATGGTAGTGGCGTGTGCGTGCAGATGCGATAGTAGGTGCGCGTGGGCAAGTGAGCGCTACGGTGGGGTTGTGAGAGTGTGAGGGTGGGGGAGGGTGTGGGAAAATGATCATGACGTTGGGCCAGTGTGCAGCATCGTAAACATGACAGTGTGGAGATTGCGGGGGAGTGAGTTTGATAGTGGGTGAGTGCATAGTGTAGTGAGTGTGACGTGGAGGAAATTGTGGGGAAGTTAACTTGATGTTGGGGTGAGTGAGGCAGATGCTTGGGGAGTGTGCAGCGGAGTGATGGTGATGGTGGCGGACTGTGTCGGGGAGTGAGCATTGTGTTGGGGAGACTGCAGTGAAGTGAGAGTGATGGTGGACGAATGTGCAAAAATATGAGCATAACGGTGGAGGCGTGTGCAGGGAAGTGAGCATGTCGGTGGGGGAGTGTACAAGGGAGTGAAAGTGATGGTTGGGGTGTAGAGCATGATGGCGGGAGACCACTTGCATGAGTAAGAGAAAAGATTGGGGAGCACGCAGGGAAGTGATCTTGACAGTGAGGGATTGTGCGGGTGAGTGACTGCGACTCTGTGTGCATGCACAGGAGATTGAGTGTCATGGTGGAGCAGTGTGCAGGGGAATGAGTAAGAATGTAGGAGAACGTGTAAGGGGATGGGTTTGGTGCTAAGCAAGTGTGCGGGAGATGGAGCGTGAGGGTGGGAAAGTATGGGGGTGAGTGAGCTTGACAGTGGGGGGTTATGCACTGGAGTGAGCGGCAAATTGGTCAAGGAAGCGTGAGATTGAGCGTGACGTTAGGAGATCATGTGGGGTCCTGGTGAGTGAGCACAGTAGTGAGCGTAATAGTGGGGGATTGAGTGAGGAAATGAGTGTGATGGTGGAGGGGCGTGAGAGCGGTTGTGAATGTGACAGTGCAATGAAGTGAACGCGAATGTAAGCGTGACTGTGACGGAATGAGTGTGAGGGGGTCAAAGTGACAGTGATGAAGTGAGTTGAGAGGTTCAGAGTTACGTTCACTGAGTGAGAGAGACGAGGTCAGGGTGACAGTGATGGAGTGAGTGTGAGGTGGTCAGGAAGACGGTGACAGAGTGTCTGTGAGGGGGCAAAGTTGACGGTGATGTAGTCAATGTCACGGGATCATGGTGACAGTGAGGGTGTAAGTGTGAGGGGGTCAAGTGGACAGTGACGGAGTGAGTGTGAGGGGTCAGAGTGACGGTGATGGAGTGTGTGTGAGGCGGTCAGGGTGACTGGGATGGAGGGAGTGTGTTGGTTCACAATGATGGTAAGAGAATGTGTGTGAGGAGGTCAGCGTTACAGTGATGGAGTGAGTCTGAGGTGGTCAGGAAGAAATTGACAATGTGAGGGGGTCATGGTTACTGTGATGGAGTGAGTGTATGGAGATCAGGGTGGCAGTGACGGAGTGAGTGTGTGGTGTTCACGGTGATGGTTACGGAGTGTGTGTGAGGTAGTCTGGGTGACAATGAGGGATTGGGTTTCAGGGGGTCAGGGTGACAGTGACGGAATGAGTGTGAAGGGGTCTGGGTGATGGTGATGGAGTGAGTGTGAGCGGGTCAGGGTTATTATAACTGAGTGAGTTTGATGGCTTAATAGTGATAGTGACGGAGCGAGTGTGAGGTGGCCAGGGTAACAGCGTGAGTCTGGGGTAGTCAGGATGACTTTGAGGGTTTGAGTGGAAGGGGGCCAGGATGGCGGGGCGGACTGGGTGTGATTGAGTTTGTGTGACAGATTGAATGTGTGGGGTCAGTGTGATGGTGATGAAGAGAGTGTGAGGTCGTCAAGGTTACAGTGATGGAGTGAGTGTGAAGTCGTCGGGGTGACAGTGAGGGATTGAATGTGAAGGGGTCAGGATGAGGGAAGTGGAGTGAGTGTTAGGGGTCAGGGTGACGGAGGGAGTTCGATGGGGACAGGGTGAATGTAACAGACTACACTCTTATAGAGGTCAGGATACAAGTGATGAAGTGCGTGTGAGGGGTTCAGGTTGGCAGTTCCCGAATGTGTGTGCATCTGATGGGGTCAGGGTAATGGAGACAAGAGTGAGAGTCAGCGAGTGAGGGTGAAAGTGACTGAGTAAGTGTTATCAGTTTAGATGACGTGTGACAGAATAAGAGAGAGGTGTTCAGGGTAATGTTAACAGAGTGAGACTAAGGCGTTCAGGGTGACAGTGATGGCGTGAGACTGAGGGCGTCAGCGTCATGGTGATGGAGTGAGTGTGAGGTTGTCAGAGTGATGTGATGGAGAGAGATTGAGGGTGCCAACGTTACTGTGATGGACTGAGACTGAAGGGTTAAAAGTGACAGTGATGGACTGAGTGTGAGGGACTCGGGGTGAAGGTTACAGAGTGAGTGTAAGCGCTCAGGGTTACAGTGATGGAGTGAGAACGAGGGGGTCAGTATGGCAGCAATAGAGTGAGTGTGAGTGGCACAGATTACAGTGATGGAGGGAGCGTGAGGGGGTTAGGGTGACAGTAATGGAGTGAGTGTGAGTGGCTCAGGTTACAGTGATTGAATGAGTGATGGAGGAGAAATGTGTGATCGAACGGACGCAGTGTGATTGGGTCAGGGTGACAGTGACAGAGAGGGTGTCAGTGTGTGCGTGGACCAGTGAAAGACTGAGTCCAAGGCGGTAAGTATGACGGGGGTGGAGCGATAGTATGTGGGTAAAGGCAACGGAGTGAGTGTGAGGCGGTCAGGGTTGCAGTGATGATGTGAATTTGATCAGATCAGGTTGCGGGCCATGAAGTAAGAGTGAGGCGGGTAAGGGTGATAATGACAGAGTGTGTACGAGGGGGTCAGGGTGATGGTGACAGAGTAAGTGTGAGAGGGTCAGACTGACAACAGCAGAGAAAGTGGGAGGCGGTCAGGATGACAGAGTGAGTGTGAGGAGCTCAGGGTTACAGAGAAAATGATGGGTGATGGAGACGGTTATGGAGTGAGTGTGAGAATATCAGGGTGACAAAGTGAATATCAGGGTGTCAGGGTGATGGTGAAAGAGTGAATGTTGGTGAGTCAGGGAGACAAAAGTGGAGTGAGTGTGAGGGAGTCAGTGTGTCAGTGACGCAGTAAGTGTGAGGGGTCAGTCTGACGGTGATGGAGTGTGTGTGTGGAGATTAGGTGACGGAGAAGGAGTTATTATTACAATGTCTCGGTGACTATGATGGTGTTAGTGTGAGTGTGTCAGGGTGACGGAGTGAGTGTGAGGTGGTCATGGTAAAGGTGATGGAGTGAGATTGAAGGCGTCAGGGTGACAGTGATGCAGTGAGTGTGAGAGGGTCTTGGTGACAGTGACCGAGTGTATGTGTGGGCAAGGAGGTTAGGCTGAGAGTGACGGAGTGAGTGCGAGGGGATCCCGGTGACGAAGGTGGAGTGGTTATGAGGAAATCGGGTTGATGCAGTGAATGTGATGTGGCAAGGATAACAAAGATGGAGTAAGTGCGATATGGCCAGGGTGACGTCAACGGAGTAAGTCTGATGGGTCAGGGTAATAGTTCCAGAGTGAGTGTGGGTGTGGGTGTCAGGGTGACAATGACCAAGTGCATGTGATTGCGTCTGAGTGACAGTGTCAGAGTGAGCATGAGGTGACCAGGGTGACATTGACAGAGTGAGTGTGAGGGTTCAGGGTGATAGTTTCGGAGTGAGTGTGAGGGTTCAGGGTGATAGTTTCGGAGTGAGTGTGAGGGTGTTAGGATGACGATGAAGGAGTGAGCGTGAGATGGCCCGGTTGACAGCGATGGAATGAGTGTAAGGGGGTTTGGGGTGACTTTGGTGGAGTAAGTGTGAGGTGGTCAGAGTTACAGAGATGGAGTGAGAGTGTGTGAGTAGCCAGGGTGACATCGACAGAGTAGGTCTGAGGGCCAGGGTGGTCGTTCCAGAGTGAGTGTGATGGGATCACGGGGATGGTGAGGGAGGATGTCTGATTAGGTCAGGTTGATAGAGATGGAGTGAGTGTGAGAGATTCAGGGTTACAGTGATGGAGAGAATTTGAGGGTGCTAGTCTTACTGTGATTAGATTAGATTAGATTAGATTAGATTACTTACAGTGTGGAAACAGGCCCTTCGGCCCAACAAGTCCACACCGACCCGCCGAAGCGCAACCCACCCATACCCCTACATTTACCCCTTATTACCTAACACTAAGGGCAATTTAGCATGGCCAATTCACCTAACCTGCACATCTTTGGACTGTGGGAGGAAACCGGAGCACCCGGAGGAAACCCACGCAGACACGGGGAGAACGTGCAAACTCCACACAGTCAGTCGCCTGAGTCGGGAATTGAACCCGGGTCTCTGGCGCTGTGAGGCAGCAGTGCTAACCACTGTGCCACCGTGCCGCCCATAGAGTGAGACTGAGGGGTTCAGGGTGACAGTGACGGAGTGAGACTGAGGATGTCAGGGTGGCAGTGATGGAGTGAGTGTGAGGAGGTCAGTGTGACAGTGACAAAGTTAGCGTGTAGAGATCAGGTTGCTGGTGACAGAATGAGTGTGAGATGGTCAGGGTGACAATGGCGGACTGAGTCTGATGGAGTTAGTGTGACGTTGACAACGTGAGTGTCAAGGAATTGAGGGTGACAGTGACTGAGTGAGTCTGGAGGTATAGTGTGATGGAAATTGACTTAGTGCGAGGGGTCAGGGTGACAGTGAGGGAATGAGTGTGATGAGGTTGCCTGTGACTACGTGAGTTTGAGGGGTTCAGAGTGACAGTGACATTGTGAGTGTGAGAGGGTCTGAGTGACAGTGACGGGGTATTTATGAGGATGGTCAGTGTGATGGAGTGAGTGTGAGGGCTGCGGTTGACAGTGACAGAGGAAGTGTGAGGGTATTAGGGTGGTCCTGGGGGAGTGAGTGTGAGGGAGTCAGCGTGACACTGACGTATTGGTTTTGAGGGTTCAGGGTGATAGGGAGGGTGCATGTGTGTGAAAGAGTCAGAGTGACGGCGTGAGAGTGAGCGATTCAGATTGACGGTGATGGAGTGAGTGTGATGGGCTCAAGATGACTGTGATTGCGGGAGTCTGATGGGGTCACGGTGACGGGGACATAGTGAAAATCAGCAAGTGAGCATGACAGTAACAGAGTAAGTCTGAGCAGGTTAGATGACGGTGACCAAGTGAGAGATGGGCGTTCAGGGTGACGGTAACTGAGTGAGTGTAAGGGGGTCAGGATGCCGGTGATGGAGTGAGTGTGCGGGTGTCAGGCTGGTGGTGAAGGAGTGTTTGTGACGGTGTCAGAATGACGATGACAGATTGAGTGTGAGGGTGTTAGTGTGACAATGACAGAGACTTTAAGGGGATCAGTGTGTCGGTGATGGAGTATGTGTGTGAGGTGTTAGGGTGACAGTGATGGAGACAGTTTGAGGGCGCCAGCGTTACTGTGATGAAGTGAGACTGAGGGCGTCAGTATGACACTGATGTAATAGAGTGAGGGCTTCAGTCTGACGGTGACAAAATATGCGTTAGAGAGTCAGGGTGATAACAGCCGAGTGAATTTACGGGGTTTCAGGGTGACGGAGTGAGTGTGAGTTCATGAGGGTGACGGAGAGAATGTGAGAGGGTCCGGGTGACAATGACAGAGTGAGTGTGAGGGGGTCAGGGTGCTGGTGTCAGAGTGTGTGAGAGAGGGTCAGGATGGCAGTGGCATAGTGAGTGTGAGAAGATCAGAGTGACAGAACGTAGTTGCTGTGAGGCTGGGCAGCGGAACAGTTACAGAGAGAGTGCGAGGGTTTCAGGGTGACAGTGACAGAGTGAGTGTGAGTTGTTCAGGTTGACAGTGACTGACTATTTGCGACCGTGTAAGAGGATCGCTGAAGGAGTGACTGTGATGGAGTCAGGGTGACGGTGATTGATTGAGTGAGAGGGGGTCAGGGTGGCAGGGAGGACTGAGTGTGATTGGGTCTGGGTTACAAAGTAAATGTAATGAGGTCAGCGTGACAGTGACGGAGTGATTGTGCGGGGGTCATGGTGACAGACGTGGAGAAGTGTGAGGTGGCCCGGTGACAGAGTAAGTTTGAGATGGTCAGGATGACATTGAGGGTTTGAGTGAGACGGGGTCAGGGTGGCGGGGTGCACTGTGTGCAATTGGATCTGGGTGGTAGTGATAGTGTGAGTGTGGGGGCTCAGGATGAAGGAGTGATTGCGAGGAGGTCAGGGTGACAGTGAAGGAGTGTGTGTGAGTCGGTCAGGGTGACAGCGAGTGAGTGAATGTGAGGGGGTTAGGTTGCTTGTGTCCGAGTGTGTGTGAGGTATCAGGGTGACGGTGATGGAATGAGTGTGGGGGATCAGGGAAACGGTGACAGAGTGAATGTCAGGAGTATACGCTGATTGTGACTCAGTGAATTTGAGGGGTCAGAGTGCCTATAAATGTGACTACAGGGTTACTTTGATGGACTGAATGTGATGGGCTCAGCGTGACAGAGACAGAGTGAATGTCAAGGTGTTAGGGTGACGGTGAGAGAGTGAGTGTAATGGGATCAGTGTGACGGTATCAATGTGAGTTTCGGAGTGAGTGTGACTGTGACAGTGCAAGGGGAGGGGGAATTGCTTGAAGGTGATGGAGTTAGTGCGAGTGTGTCAGGGTGAGAGTACCTGAGTTTGTGTGAGGAGGACTGGATGACAGTGTGAAGGGATCAAGATACCTGTGACTGAGTTGAAGGGCGTCAGGGTGAGAGTGATAGAGTGAGTGTGAGTGTGTTCTCGGTTAAGGTGATGGAGTGAATGTGAGAAGGTAAGGATGACAGTGACGGATGAGTGTGAGGAGGTCAGGGTGAGGGGGATGGAGTGAGTGTGAGAGTGTCAAGTGACCCTGACGGAGTGTGTGTGAGATGATAAGGGTGACAGTGACGGAGTGAGTGTGAGGGGATCAGAGTGATAGAGTGAGTGTGGGTGACTCAGGATGAAGGAGTGGTTGCGAGGAGGTCAGGGTCACAGTGAAGGAGTGTGTGGGGGGATCAGGGTGACAGTGAGTGAGTGAATATGAGGGGAGGAGGTTTATTGTGTCCGAGTGAGTGTGAGGTATCAGGGTGATGGCGATGGAATGAGTGTGAGGGGATCAGGGAAACGGTGACAGGGTGAATGTGAGGTCTACACGGTGATTGTGATTCAGTGCGTGTGAGGGGTCAGGGTGCCTGTGATTGTGACGACAGGTTTACTTTGTCGGACTGAGTGTTATTGGGCTCAGCGTGACAGAGATAGAGTGAGTGTGAGGGCGTTAGTTTGACGGTGAGGGAGTGGGTCTGATGGGATCAGTTTGACGGTGCCAATGTGAGTTTCGGAGTGAGGGTGACAGTGACAGAGCGAGGGTGGGGGAATAGGGTGATGTTGATGGTGTTAGTGCGAGTGGGTCAGGGTGGCAGTACCTGAGTGTGTGTGAGGAGGACAGGATGACAGTGATTGAGTGAGTGTGAAGGAGTCAAGGTGCCTGTGACTGAGTTTGAGAACGTCAGGGTGACAGTGAAGGAGTGATTCTAAGGGTTTCAGTGTAATACTGACGGAGTGAGTTTGAGGGTGTCATAGGTTATGGTGATGGAGTGAAAGTGAATAGATAAGGATGACAGTGAAGGATGAGCGTGAGGAGGTCAGGGTGAGGGGGATGGAGTGAGTGGAAAAGTATTAAGGTTACCCTGGCGGAGTGTGTGTGAGATGATCAGGGTGACAGTGATGGAGTGAATGTGAAGGAATCAGGGTGATGGTGATGCCGTGATTATGAGAGGCTCAGGTTACAGTGATGTTGTGTGTGTAAGCAGAAAAGCGCGATGGAACCTACTCAGTGTGATTGGGTCAGGGTGCCAGTGAGAGAGTGCATGTTATGGTATGCATGGGCCAGTGACATTCTGAGTATAAGGCGCTAATTGTGATGGCAGTTGAGTGATTATTAGTTGGTGAGGGCAACGGAGTGATTATAGGTAGTGAGTGATTATAGGTAGTGATGGAGTGAATGATATCACATCAGGGTGAGGGCGATAGCCTGAGTGTGAGGGTGTCAGGCTGATGGTAATGGTGACAGATTGCGTGACAGAGTGTGACAGTGATGGAGTGAGAATAAGGGGGTCTGAGTGTCTGCAATGTAGGGAGTGTGAGGCTGTCAGGTGACATTGAGGGTGTGAGTGTGATGCATTCAGGGTGACAGTGATGGAGTGAGTGTGAGTGGGTCATTGTGATGGTGGCAGAGTGAATGTGAGGGTGCCAAGGTTGGCGTGATGGAGTGAGTGTGAGGGAATCATAGATTACAGTGATGGAGTGAATGAACAGAGGTAAGGGTGACAATGACAGGTGAGTGTGGGGAGATCATGTTGAGAGGTTTGGAGTCAGCGTGAGGGAATCCGGATGACCCTGATGGAGTGAGTGTGCGGGTGTCAGGCCGCTGGTGAAGGAGAGAATATGAAGGGGTCAGAGTGACGATGACAGGTGGAATGTCATGGCGTGAGTGTGACAGTAAAGGAGTGAATGTAAGGGGGTAGGTGTATCGGTGATGAAGTGTGTGCGAGGAGTCAGGTGACCGTCCGTTTGTGAGTGTGAGGTTGTCAGGATGACAGAGTGAGTGTGAGAGAGTCAGGATGACGGTCACGAAGTGAGTGCGAGAGAGTCAGGGAAGAAAGTTAATGCCGGTGTCAGGGCGATTGTGACAGAGTGTATGTTGGAAGGTCAGGGTGACAATGCCAGAATGAGTGTGAAGGAATCGGGGTGACAGAATGAGTGTGAGGAGGGCAGGTGACGGTAATGGAGTGAGTGTGAGGTGGACAGCATGACAGTTACGGAGGAAGTGTGAGGGTTTCAGAAAGATAATGAATGAGTGAATGTGTGGGGTTCAGATTGATAGTGATGGAATAAGTGTGTGAGGGTCAGGTGATATTGACAGAGTGAGTGTGAGGTGTTCAGGGTGACGGTGACTGACTACGTGCAGGGGGTAATGTCGCTGACGGAGTGAGTGCGAGGGGGTCAGGTTCATTGTGACAGAGTTAGTCTGTTAGTCTGATGTGGTCAGTATGATTTTGAGGGTTTGAGGGCGAAGGGGCTAAAGGTGTCTGAGCTGACTGAATGTAATTAGGTTTGGATGACAGAGTGAATGTGATGGGGTCAGGGTGGCGGTGACAGGGTGAGTGAAGTGGCCAGGGTGACAGACATGGAATGAGTGTGAGATGGTCAGGGGACAGAGTGAGGTTGAGGTGGGCAGGATGGTATTGAGGTTTTGAGTGTGAGGGGTTCAGGGTAGTGGGGTGACTGAGTGTGATTGGGTTTGGGTGATGGTGATGGAGAGTGTGAAGGAGCAGGATGACAGAGTGATTGTGAGGGGGTCAGCGTGACAGTGACGGAATGAATGTGAGGGGACACGGTGACGGTGACTGAGTGAGTGTGAGGTTGGCATGATGCCTATGACTGTGACTAGTCAGGGTTATTGTGATGGACTGAGTGTGATGGGGTCAGCGTGACAGAGATGGAGTGAATGTGAGGGTATCAGGGTGTGGGTCAGGTGGTGATTCAGATGGGGTTCAGTGTGACGGTGACAAAGTGAGTGTCAGGGAGTTGTGGGTGAGAGTGATGGATTGAGTGCAGGGTAGGTAGTATGGTTGTGATGGAGTTAGTGCTTGGGGGTCAGGTTGACAATGAGTGAATGAGTGTGAGGATGCCAGGTTGATTGTGACTGGGTGAGTGTAAGGGGATCTGGGAAACTTTGACGGAGTGAGTGTGGGGGGTACATAGTGATAGTGACTGAGCGAGAGTGAGTGGGTCAGGGTGCTTGTGACTGTGACTAGTCAGGGTTACTCTGACAGACTGAGTGTGGTGGGCTCAGTGTGATCGAGGCGGAGTGAGTGTAAAGGTATCAGGGTGACGGTGAGAGCGTGGGTTTGATGGAGCCAATGTGATGGTGACAACGTGAGAGTCAGGGATTGAGAGTGACAGTGATGGACTGAGTATGTGTGGGTAGTGTGATGGTGATAGAGTTAGTGCGAGGGGGTCAGTGTGACAGTGAAGACGTTAGTGTGTGGGGATCACTATGATAGTGATGGAGTTAGTGTGAGGGTGTCAGGGCGACAGTGACGGAGTGAATGTATCGGGTCAGTGTGACAGTGAGAGTGTGAGGGGATCAGGATGATGGTGATGGAATGAGTGCTGAGGGGGTCAGAGTGATGGTTATGGAGTGAGTGTGGGGGTGCAGGATGACCATGACCAAGTGAATGTGGGGAGGTCAGGATGACAGTGATGGAAAGAGTGTGAGTGGGTCGGGTTGACAATGATGTGGTGTGTGCCTGCGGTCATTGTGATATTGGGAGACTCAGTGTTAGTTGTCAAGAGTGACAGTGACGGAGTAAGTGGGAGAGTTTAATAATGACAATGAAAAAGTGAATGTGATGTAGTCAGGTTTACTGTGACAGAGTGAGTGATAGGGATTCAGCGTGATAGTGAGGGTTTGAGGTTGAATGGTCAGGGGAAAAGGGTGGGAGTTTGCCTGAACTAGTCAGGGTGACGGTGTGAGATTAAGGGGTTCATTGTGATGGTGACGGTGTGAGTGTGAGGGTGTCAGGGTGACAATGAGGGTTTGAGTGTAAGGACGTAATGGTCACGGGAATGGAATGAGATTGAGCGTCAGGGTGATGGTGAGCGAGGGATTCTGAATGGGGTCAGGGTGACGATGACAGAGTTGAAGTCAGGGAGTTAGAATAACAGTGACAGGATGAGTGTGAGGAGGTCAGACTGACGGTGACAGAGAGAGTGTGAGGGGATCAGATTGAAAATGACGTAGTGACCGTGACCGGATCATGTTGACAATTAACGAGTGAGTGTGAGAGAGTTGGTGTGACGATGGCAGAATGACTGTGAGGGGGTTAGGTTGACGGTGAGAGAGTAAGTGTGACGGGGTCAGTACAGCAGTGATAGAGTGTGTGTGTGAGTGGGATAGAGTGACGGTGACTGTGTGAGTATCTGTGCGTCAGTGTGACAATGATGCAGTGAGTGTGACGGAGTCATGGTGATGGTGACTGAGGGATTGTGACCCTGTCAGGAAAACTGTGACTGAGTGAATATGAGCGGATTTGGGTGACCGTGAGTGTGTGGCTGTGAGGGAGTCAAAGTGATGGTGACGGAGTGAGTGTGAGGGGGTTCTGCTGACACTGACAGATCGAGTGTGAGAATGTCAGGGAGACAGTGGTGGAATGAGTGTGATGGCATCAGTATTACGGTGACGGGGTGATGGTGATTTAGTGAGCGCGTGGGGGTCTGGGTGGTGGTGACAAACTGCATTGAGTGCTCAGGTTGATAGTTACGGAATGAGTGTGATGAGTTTAGGTTGACGATGACACAGTGAGTGTGGGAGGGTGAGGGTGACGGAGACTAAGTCAGCGTGAGGGGGAGACAGCGACAGTAACTGGGTGAATGTGAGGGGTTCAGGGTGACGGTAACAGAGTGAGTTTCATGTTGTCAGGTTAACAGTGACGGAGTGCGTGATGGGGTCAGGGTATTTGTGCTGGAGTAAGGGTGAGGCTGAGGACGTCAGGGTGACGGTGATCGAGAGAGTCTGAGGGGGTCAGGGTGACGGTGACAGTGAGTGTGAGGTTTTCAGCGTAAAGCTGACGGAGTGAGTATGAGAGTGCCAGGGTGACGATGTTGGAGTGAGCATGAGGGTGTCATAGGGTACGGTGATGGAGTGAATATGAGGACTCAAGGGAGACAGTGACGGATGACTGTGAGGAGGTCAGAGTGATGGTGATGGTGTGAGTGCGATGGGGTCAGGGTGATGGTGAATGTGAGGCGTCAGTGTGACAGTGACCAAGTCAGTGTGAGGACGTCATGGTGACGGAACGGAGTGACCATGAAGGAGCGATTGTGAGGTGGTCAGGGTGATAGAGATAAGTGAGCGTGAGGGGGTCAGGAGGAAGGTGGTGGAGTGAGTGTGAGGGTGTCAGGGTGATGCTGATTGAGAGAGTCTGAGGTGGTCATGGTTACAGGGACAAAGTGAGTTTGAGGGTTTATGACTGATGGTGACACAGTGAGTGTGAGTGGGCCAGGGAGATGATGATGGAGTAAGTGTGATGGGGACAGAGTGACGGGGACAAAGACTGTGTGAGTGCCTCCGCGTGACAGGGAGAGAGACTGTGAGTGCCTCAGCGTGACGGGGATGGAGTGAGTGTATATTTCCATCAGGTTGACATTCATACATTGGGTGTGAATGTTTCAGGGTGATAGTGACTGCGTGAGTGTGACCCTGTCAGTGAAACAATGGCGGATTGAGTGTGAGGGGACAGTGTGATGGTGACTGGGTGAGTGTGACGGTATCAGGGTGACAGTCACTGAGTGAGTGTGTCGGTGCCTGGGTGACAATGATGGTGAGTGCGAGGGTGCCAGGCTGACAGAGACCGAGTGAGTGTAGGAGGGGCAGAGCAATAATAACGGAATGAGTGTGAGGGAATCAAGATGACAGTGATGTAGTGAGTGTGAGAAGTTCAGACAGACAGTGCCGGAGTGAGTGTGAGGGTGTCAGGGTGTCCGTGACGAAGTGTGTGTGACGGTATCGGAATAATGTTAATGAGATGACGGTGATGCACTGAGTGTGAAGTGGTCAGGGTGACAGTGAAGGAGTGAGTGTGAGGTGGTCGTGGTGGGTGTGAGCGTGACGGGGTCAGGTTGATGGTGACCGAATGAATTAGAGGGGTTCCGTGTGATGGTGACAGAGTGTGTGCGAATGGGTCAGGGATATGGTGATGGAGTGAATGCGAGGGGGTCAGGATGACGGTGATGGTGAGGGTCTGAAGGGTTCAGGGTGATGCTGATGGAGTGAGTGCAATGGGACAAATGCGACAGTGTGAGAGGTGGTGGCGATGGTGACAGAGTGAATGTGTCGGCGTCACAGTGACAAAGATGGAGTGAGTGTGAGGGGCTGAGGGTGACAGGGACAAAGACAGTGTGAGGGCCTCAGGGTAACGCGGACAGGCAGTTTGTGAGGGGCACAGGGTGAACGTGACAGAGTTACTGTGAGCGCCTCAGCTTGGCAGGGCCAGAATGTGCGTTTGTGCGCCAGCTAAACAGTGACAGAATGACTGCGACGGGGTCAGAATGACGGGAACAGAGAGAGTGTGAGGGGCTCAGAGTGACGGTGAGTATTTCAGCATATCAGGGTCGGAGTGCATGTATGTTTGTCAGGTTGTAAGTCATACAGTGACTGCGAGGGGTTCAGGGTGATGGTGACTTAGTGATTGTGACCCTTTCCAAGAAACAGTGACGGAGTGAGCGTGAGGGGGTCATCGAAACAATGACGGAGTAAGTGTGAGTGGGTCAGGAAAAGGGTGACTGACTGAGTGTGAGGGGTTCAGGGAGTCAATTATGGAGTGAGTATGAGGGGTTCAGGGAAACGGTGACGGAATGAGTGTGAGGGGATCCAGGTGTCAGCGACTGAGTGAACGTGAGCGTGTCAGGGTGACTGACAGAGTGAGTGTTGGGGTGTCAGCGTGACAGTGATGGAGTGAGTGTGAGGGAGTCAGGTTGATGGTTACGGAGTGAGTGTGAGAAAGTCAGGGTGATGATGATGGAGTCAATGTCAGGCTGTGAGTGTGACAATGATGTCATGAATGTGAATGGCTCAGGGTGATGGTAACAGAGTGACTGTGAGGAGGTCAGGGAGGGAGTGAGTTTGCCTGGGTCAGGTTGACGGTGTCAGAGTTATTGTGAAGGAGTCAGTGTGAGCGGGTCAGGGTGATGGTGTGAGAGTGAGTGTGTAGGAGACAGGGCGACAGTGACGGATGGGTGCGAGGCATCAAGGCGATGGTGACAGAATAAGTGTGAGGGGTGATCAGCATGGTGATGGTGGAGTGTGACTGTGACAGGGCGACTGTGATTGCAGGGAGTATGTCAGGGTCAGGGTGCAGCAGAGAGTGGCGGTAGCTGGGCGGATGTGAAGTCGGAGCGCAGAGGCTGTTTGGGAAGTTGAGCGACTGTGATTTAAGTAGGTGTGTTATAAGTCCCATGTCCTACCGTGGCACAGTGGTTAGCACTGTTGCCTCACAGCGCCAGAGACTCGGGTTCAGTTTCCGCCTTGGGCGACTGTCCATGTGGAGTTTGCACATTCTCCCAGTGTCTGCGTGGGTTTTCTTGACTGCGAAGCTGATGTTGTGTGCATGATGTTAGAGGTCAAGTACTCTGGTGTATCTGGCTCGTATAACTGTGGAAAATGTGTACATGTTCAGCTTCTGACAGAGCATATTGCAGCACTAATAAAGAACTCGATGACCTCATGCTCATCCAAGAGAACGAGATCTTTCTGGACAGTACTTTCAGCGAGGTGGTTACACTGAGCATACCAGAAGGGAGAAGACGGTGAGGAAGGCAGAGAAGAGACAGGTGCTAGAGACCCTAGTGGAAGTATCTGTTAGGAACAGGTTGAATCTTTTGGAAATAGGGGAGACACATGACACTGCCAGTCCGCAACGCGGTCAGGTCTGCCAAACAAACGTTGGCGTGGAGGCAGACCCGAGGAGTCAGACATCATATAGAACCATGGTAATAGGGGAATCCATAGTGAGAGAAACTGAACGAGGTTTCTCTGGCAACAGGCGGGATTTGGAGATGGTGTGTTTCCTTCCTGGTTCCAGGATTCAGAATTTCGCAGACACAGTGCCCAAGGGCGAAGGTGAAGATCCAGAGGTGGTGATACATGACAGCACAAATTACGTCGGGAAGGGGAGGAGGGACATTCTACCGCGGGAATTCGGAGAACTCTTGTGTGGTTATCTCTGGTTAGCTTCCAGTTCCTCGGGCTGGAGAGGACAGGAACAGGGAGATAATTGACTTGAATGTGTGGCTGGGGAACTGGTGCTGGAAGCAAGGATTTAAATTCTTGGATCACTGGGGTATATTTTGCGGTTCGGATAAATTATACAAGAGGGACGGCTTGCAGCTTAATGGATGGGAGCCCAGTATTCTGGCAGGCAGGTTTGTCACTGCAATACAGTTGCGGTTAAACTAAATAGCGGGGGCGGGGGGGGACAAACTGGAAGTTTAAGAAAGAAATTGAAGGAAAAGTTAGAACATGAGAGGTCAAGAAAGATAACGGAATCAATGGAGCAGAAAACTCACAAAAGGATAATGCCGTAAGGTCAGGTGAAATAGGGATTTATAGGAAGGGTGAGGGCAACAACAAATTAAAAATATTATATATGAATGCACAAAACATTAGAAATAAGATGGACGAGCTTGCGGCTCATTTGGAAATTGTCAGTTACGATGTTGTGGGGATAACGGAGACGTGGCTTCAAGTGGACAGGGCCTGGGAAATGAATATTCTATGCATTATTCTATCATAAGGACTGACTGACGGGGTGGGGTGGCACTGTTGGCCAGGAAGGGTATTCAGTCCCTTGTGAAGGAGGACCAAGAAGCAGAGGATGTGGAGTCAGTATGGATAGAGCTGAGAAATTCTAAGGGTAGAAAGACCCTCGTGTGAATTATCTACAGGCCCCCAAACGGTAGTCTGGATGGAAAGTTTAAGTTGAATAAGGAGCTGAAATTGGCCTGTCGCAAAGACATTACTACAGTTGTTATATTGGATTTCAACATGCAGGTAGACTGGGAGAATCAGGATGGTATTGGACCCAAAGAAAGGGAGTTTGTGGAGTGCCTCTGAGATCGATCCTTAGGACAGCTAGTGCTGCAGCCTAACAGGGAGAAGACAATTCTGGATCTGGTGCTGTGCAACGAAGCGGATTGGATCAGGACGTCGAAGTGAAGGAGCCATTAGGAGGTAGTGACCATAATATAAGAAGCTTTAATCTGCAATTTGAAAGGGAGAGAGTACAATCGGAAGTGAACTGAAGAATATTTCAATTGAATGAAGGTAACTATGGAGCTATGAGGGAGGAGCTGGCCAAAGTTCAATGGTGCAATACCCTAACAGGAATGGATGGCAGTGGTGCCAAATATTTCCGAGTATAATGCAGGAGATGCAGGATCGGTTCATTCCCAAAAGGAAGAAAGATCCTAAGAGGAGGCAGGGGTGGCCGTGGCTGAAGAGGGAAGTTAAGAAACATATAAAGTCAGAAGAGAAAAGGTATAACGTAGCAAAGATGAGTGGGACAACGGACGACTGGGAAACTTTTAAAGAACAACAGAGGATACCTAAGAAGGAAATATGCAGAGGAAAAATGAGGTACGAAGTTAAACTGGCCAAAAATATGATGACGATAACGTTTTTTTAGGTTTGTGGATGGAAAAAAAAAATGGTTCGGACTAAAATTGGGCCCTTGAAGACAGAAACGGGTGAACATATTGCGGAGCACGAAGAAATGGGAGAAGAGTTGAATTGGTACTTCAGATCTGTGTTCACTGTGGAAGATACAAGCAATCTCCCAGAGGTAATAGTGGCTGAGGGACCTGAACTGAAGAGAATTTATAGTTGCCAGAAAATGGTGTTAGGTCTGAAGGCTGGTAACTCCCTGGGACCCGATGGTCTACATCCCACGGTACTGAAGGAGGTGGCTCTCGAAATCGCAGATGCATTGGTGATCATTTTGCAATGTTCTATAGATTCAGGATCAGCTCCTGCAGATTGGAGAGTATCTAATGTTGTCCCACTTTTCAAGAAATGAGAGAGAGAGAGAAAGCAGGGAATTATAGACCAGTTAGTCTGACCTCAGTGGTGGGCAAGACGCTGGAGTCAATTATAAAGGATTAAATTATGACACATCTGGATAGCAATAACAGGATAGGTCAGAGTCAGCATGGATTTATGAAGGGGTAATCATGCTTGACTAATCTTCTGGAATTTTTTGAGAATGTAACTCTGAAGATGGATAAGGGGGATCCAGTGGACGTAGTGTACCTGGACTTTCTGAAAGATTTTGATAAAGTCCAACATAGGAGGTTAGTGAGCACAATTAGGGTGCATGGTATTGGGGTCAAAATACTGACTTGGATTGAAAATTGGTTGTCTGACAGGAAACAAAGATTCGTGATAAATGTCTCCCTTTCAGAATAGCAGCTGGTGACCAGTGGGGTACCGCAGGGATCAGTGCTGGAACAGCAGCTTTTTACAATAGATATTAATAACATAGATAATGGTAGTAAACGTAATATTCGCAAATTTGCTGATGATACAAAGCTAGGAGGCAGGGTGAAATGTGAAGAGGATGTTAGGAGATTACAGGGTGACCTGGAAAGGCTAGGTGAGTAGATAGATGCATGGCAGATGCAGTTTAATGTGGATAAATGTGCGTGTATCCACCTTGGTGACAAGAACAGGAAGACAGATTACTACCTAAATGGAGTCAAGTTTGGTAAAGGGGCAGTAAAACGAGATCTAGACGTTTTTGTACATCAGTCAATGAAAACAAGCATGCTGGTACAGCAGGCAATGAAGAAAGCTAATAGCATGCTTGCCTTCATAACAAGAGGAATTAAGTATCGAAGCAAAGAGATCCTTCTGCAGCTGTACAGGGCCCTGGTGAGACGGCACCTGGAAAGTTGTGTGCAGTTTTGGTCTCCAAATTTGACGAAAGACATTCTGGCTATTGAGGGAATGCAGCGGAGGTTCACGAGGTCAATTCCCGAATGGCGGGACTGTCTTACATTGAAAAATTGGAGCGACTGGGCTTGTATACCCTTGAGTTTAGAAGGCTGAGAGGAGATCTGATTGAGACGTGTAAGATTATTAAAGGATTGGACACTCTGGAGCTGGGAAGTATGTTTCCGCTGATGGGTGAATCCCGAACCAGAGGACACAGTTTGAAAATAAGGAGAAGTCCATTTAGAACAGAGCTAAGGAAAAAACTCTTCACCCAGAGAGTGGTGGGTGTGTGGATTGCTATGCCCGATAGGGCTGTGGAGGCCAAGCCTCTGGAAACCTATAAGAAAGATTTGCATAGAGCTCTTAAGGATAGTCAAAGACCTTCAATGGTTATGGGGATAAGGCAGGAACAGGATACTGATTGAGGATGACCAGCCATGATCATAATGAATGGTGGTGTTGGCGTGAAGGGCAGAATGGCTTACTCCTGCACGTATTGTGTATTGTCTATTGTGACAATGATGGATTGAGTGTGAGGGTGCCAGGGTTATGGTGATTGAGAGAGTGGGACGGTGTGATAGATTACGCTGATGGAATGAATATGAGGACATAAGATGATAATGACGGATGAATACCAGAAGGTCAGAGTGAGGGGTACAGGGTGACAGTGACAGAGTGAATGTGAAGTTCGAGGGTCACAATGACAGAGTGAGAGGGGTACCGGGTGACAGTGACGGAGTTAGTGTGATTGGGTTAGGATGACGGAGACAAAAACAGTGTGAGGGCCTCAGAGTAACAGGGGCAGAGAGATTGTGAGGGGCACAGGTTGACAGTGATGGAGTGAGTGTGACTGGATCAGTATTTGGGTGACGGTGATTTGGTGAGTGTGAGGGGGTCCAGGTGATGGTGACTAAGTGCATTGAGTGGTCTGGCTGACGGTTATGGAGTCAGTGTGAGGCGGTCAGGGTGACGATGATAGAGTAAATGTCTGTGTGTGTCCGCGTGTGTGTGTGACAGTGACATAGTGAGTGTGAGGGGGTCAGGGTGACGCTGATGGAGTGACTGTGAGGGGATCAGGCTGACACTGACAGTGTGTGTGAAGGGTTCAGGGTCATGGTGCTGGAGTGAGTGTGATGGTGTCTGGGTGACAGTGATCGAATGACTGTGAGGGGGTCACTGTGACGGTGATGGAGTAAGAATGAGAGTGTCCGGGTAACAGACATGGAGTGAGTGTGAGGGGCTCAGGTTGATCGGGGCAGAGAAAGTGCGAGGGGCTGGGGCTAACCGTGCCAGTGTGAGTGTGCGTGCCTGAGTGTGACGGGGACGAATGCACCTGTGTGCGTCAGGTTCACATTGATGCAGTGGATATGAATGATTCAGGGTGACGGTGACGAAGTGATTGTGACCCTGTCAGGGAAATAGTGACGTATGAGTGCGAGGGGGCCAGGGTGACATTGACTGAGTGAGTGTGAAGGTTTCCAGGTGTCAGTGATTGAGTGAATGTGAGGATGTCAGTGTGAAAGTGATAGAATAATGTGGGGTGTCTAGATGAGAATGATATAGTGAGTGTAAGAGGGTCAGGGTGGGAGTGAATGTGATGGGGTCAGTTTGCCGGTGACCAATAGATTTTGAGGGGTTCTGGGTGACGGTGACAGAGTGTGCCCGATGGGGTCAGGGTGACAGTCATGGAGTGAGTGTGAGGCGTCAGGGTGATGCTGACGGAATGATTGGGCGGGGTGAGCGTGACGATGATGGAGAGAGTGTGAAGGTGACCGGGTGCTGGTCATGGAGAGAGTGTGAGAGGGATAGTGTGATGATGATGGAGTAACTGTGATGGGATCAGGGATCAGGGTGACGGTGACGGAGTGAGTGTGAGCGGGTCAGGGCGACGGTGATGGAGTGAATGTGTGTGGGTAATTCTGACAGTGATGGAATGCGTGTGATGGTATCGGGTTGATACTGCGGAGTGAGTGTGAGTGATTCAGAGTGACAGTGACAGGAATTGTGTAATGGGATCAGGATGACGGAAATGGACCGAGTGTGAGGGGGTCACTTTGGGAGTGAGTGTGACTGCGTCTGGTTGACGGTAACCTAGTGATTTTGAGGGGTTTCGGGTGATAGTGCCAGAGTGTGTGAGACGGGGTCAAGGTTATGGTGATGGAGTGATGGGGTTAGGGTGACCAGGTAACGGTCATAGAGAGAGAGAGTGAGGGGGTTAGGGTGATTGTGATGGAGTGAGAGTGAGGGGACCAGGGTGACGATGACAGAGTGTGGGTGTGACGTTGTCAGAGTGACAGGGATGCAGTAAGTGGGAGGGTTTAACAATGACGATGAGGAAGTGAGTGCCATGTAGACACGGTTACTGTGACTGGTCAGGGTGACTGTGGAAGAGAGAGAGTGTGAGGGGGTCAGGGTGACGGTGATGTAGTGATTGTGAGGGGGTCAGGATAACGGAGGCTGAGTTTGATGGGATTATGTTTATGGTGCTACTGAGTGAGTGTGAAGGGGTCACGGTGACGGTGATGGAGTGAGTGTGAGGGGTAAGGTTGGCGGTGAGTGTGTGAGTGTGATGGGTTCAGCGAGACCCTGATGGTGTGCGTGTGAGGGTGCCAATGTGGCAGTTACAGTTTGAATCGGAGTGGACCAGGGTGATAGTGAGTGTGTGAGTTTGAGGGATTCAGTGAGGTTGTGTGTGTGTGTATGTGTTTCAGGCTGACGGCACAGAATGAGTGTGAGGGTATCAGTATGATCGTGATAGAGTGAGTGTGAGGTGGACAGGCTGACGGAGATTGAGTGATTGCGACGGAGTCAGTGTGACAGTGATCGAGTAAGTGTGAGGGGTTCAGGGTTATAATTATGGAGTAAGTGTGAGCAGGACAGGGTGACGGGGACAAAGACTGTGTGAGTGCCTCAGCGTGACAGGAACAGAGAGACTGTGAGTGTCTCAGCGGGATAGGGATGGAGTATGTTTCCATCAGGTTGGTATTCATAAATTGAGTGTGAGTGTTTCAGGGTGACGGTGATTGCGTGAGTGTGATCCTGTCAGGGAAACGATGGCTGAATGATTGTGAGGGGGTCAGTGTGATGGTGACTGATTGAGTGTGAGGCTTCCAGCTCATCATCCGTGGCTGTCAGTGATAGAAAAATCTCTTTATGAGATCCTACAATTTCTTTCTGATCTTTCCACAATATCCAGGGATACACTTGATTAGTTCCCTGGGATTTGCCTACCCTTTATGCATTTTAAAACCTCCACTACCTTCTGTTCTGTAATATTGACTCTATTGAAGACATCACTGTTTATTTCCCTGACTTTCCCAGACTTTCTCCACAGTAAGTTGAAACGTAAAATTTAGGATCTCAGCCATCTCCTCTGGTTCCACAATTGGTTGGCCCCATTGATCATTAAGGAACCATATTCCATCCGTATTTAATCTTCTGTTGTTAATATACTTGTGTTTTCCTCAGTTTGAACTACCAGAGCTTTCTGTGGTCCCCTTTGGACCCTCCTGATTTCCCACTTAAGTGTATTACTCCACCTGCAATATTCTTCAATGGATTTCCTTAATCCACCTGGCTATATGTAATACGTGCTCAATTTCTCTTGATCAGAACCTCAATATCTCCAGTCATCCAGGTTTTCTTACTTTCATCAGCATTATCCTTCACACTAGCAGGAATATGCTGGCCCTGAACTCTCGTTTTATCTCTCTTTTGAAAGCTTCCCATCTGCCTGACGTCCCTTTACCTGCAAATAGCCTCCACAATCAATTGTTAAATGCTCTTGACTCATACCTTCTGGATTCAGGCAAGGCCAGTTTTAACCAATAAATTGTGAACTTGCCATGCTCTTTTCCATCACTATTTTCAAACTAATACGATTGTGGTGACTTTGCCAAAGTGTTTCCCCACGAATACCTCTGTCGCTTTTCCTACCTTGTCTCCCAAGGTGAAGTCAGATTTTAGCCCTTCCTGCAGTCCGACCGTTGACATTTTGACTTGGAGAGTTTTCTTGAACATGCCTAACAAATCCTTCCCATCCAAGCTGTGAACACTCTGGCAGACCTAGTCTCAGTTTGGAAAGTTAAAATGCCCGCCCATTAGAACGCTATAATTCTTACAAATATCTGAGGTATCCCGACATATTTGCTGCTCAATTTCCCACTGACTGTTGAGGGCACGTAGTGCAGTTATATCAAAGTGATGACCAATTATAATTTCTCATTTCCACAATTACAGCATCACCGGGCGATCCCCAAGAATATCCTAAGTGCTGCAGTGATGTATCACTGATCAAAAACTCCACTCACTCTCCTCTCCCACTCCTGTTCTCTCCATCCTCTAGAATCTGTACCCTTGAATATTGACTTGCCAGTCCTGTCCCTCCCTCAGCTGTGTTTCTGTCAGACCTATGGTGTCCTAGTCCCATGTCCATGCACCAAGTTCATTTGCCTTACCTGTTATGTTGAAATAAAGTAGTTTAATTGATCCATTTTCCTTTATAGGCTGCTGTGTTCTTGCCGGCATTGTCTATTTAAATGGCTCTCTTGAAATTCTGTCCCAGCCTCAACCTTAATACTGCAGCCTGAGACCATCCCATTCACTGTGGACAACACCCTCATCTTTCATGTCATCTGCAAACCGAGTAATAATACTTTCTGCTTTCACATCCAAGGAATTAATGTACATACAAACAGCAATGGTTCCTGCACAGATCCCTGTGGTACACCCACTGGTGAAAGAATTTCAAACACAAAACCAACCCTCCAACAACTGTGGATTCAATATGCTAACTTGCCGTGGATCCCATTGGTCTGTTGGACCAACCTTCCATGTGGGACATTGTCAAAGGCAATAGTGAACTCCAAGGAACCCACATCATCTACACTGCCCTCATCAATATTTTTAATCGTGGTTTCAAAGAAAACGCAGCTGAATTCATCAGACAGGATCTTACTTTACCACTATCCCGAATTGTCCTTCAGAAGCACTGCTGCCTCACAGCGCCAGAGACCCGGGTTCAATTCCCACATCAGGCGACTGACTGTGTGGAGTTTGCACGTTCTCCCCGTGTCTGCGTGGGTTTCCTCCGGGTGCTCCGGTTTCCTCCCACAATCCAAAGATGTGCGGGTCAGGTGAATTGGACATGCTAAATTGCCCGTAGTGTTAGGTAATGGATAAATGTAGGGGTATGGGTGGGTTGCGCTTCGGCGGGGCAGTGTGGACTTGTTGGGCCGAAGGGCCTGTTTCCACACTGTAAGTAATCTAATCTAATCTAAACTGTTTCCAGTAAGTCCCCACCCCCCACCCCCCACCCCCACGTTGTCAGACTATCTGCTGTGTAATTACCTGGCCTAACCCTGCTACCCTTCTTGAACAAATGAACCACACTAGCTATCCTCCAGTCATTCGGCATTTCACCTGCGTTCGGCAAAATATTAAATATATCCAGGGCCCCAGTAATCTCCACCCTTACCTCCCATAGCAGCCTGGGATACATTTCATTGGGCACTGGGGATTTCTCGACCTTTATGCCTGTGAAAACATTTAATACCTCCTTATTGATCTTAACATGTTCTCGAACCTCACCATCCCAATTGATAGTCCCGACTACAATGCCTTCCTACTGTGTGAATACAGATGGGAAGTATTCATTGAAGACTTCACCTACTTCCTCTGGCTCCATGCACAGATTGTCCCTTTGGTTTCCAACATGCCTCATTCTTTAGCTGGGAATCCTCTAACTATGACTGTGTCATAAAATATCTTGTAGCTTTTCCTTGATAGTGTCTGCCAAGGATATTTAATGACCATTGCTTGCCCCTCATTTCTAAGGTCCCCTTAGAAATTGCTTGCCCCTCATTTCTAAGGGAATTGGATTTGAACCAGAGGGGCACCAGTATTCCTTGGTGGTGTTGGTTGGGGGCGGTGGGGATGGAGATGGAGGTGGTGGCAGGGGGTTCGTTGGCTGAACGGCACGCATGAGGCCTGACTGGTAAGGGACATGAGCTCAGAGCATGGATTGGCTCTGGGGACTGCAATATTCCAACCAGAACAGAAATATGGCTGAGAGATATAGGACATAGATACACTGCTGGGCAAGGAACAGCTATAGCCTAGGCTGCAATCCCACCATCTGCTGAGAGTCCTGCTTTCACCTCTGCTATACTGGTCCTCACTGAGACAGCACAGGGGATCCCAGACATCAACCCGACCTATGCTGTATTAGTGATCTCTGTAATGTCTTCCATTCCTGATTATCCTTCCTCTATTTGGAATCTCCTCTAGTCCCCAAAATGCTCTCTGCCTCTGTCAGGTTCTCTAACCCCTAACACCCTAATCCATAAACTTCTCCAGTAGATACTAAATTCCATCATCCCTGTTAACCCCGACAGTCCTGTCTATCCCTGTAATATCCTCCCACCAATACCACCCTCCATGTCAATGCGTTTGTCTTTAACCTCTCCATCCGTACCTATCTGGGTAAACTACTCCAGCTCCTCCAACCTTCCTTATCTGTAAAAATTTATTCAGTCCATTGAGCTGTCTCGATCTCTGTAATCCCCTCCAGACCTGAAATACCTCCCTGTCTTTGTAATTATGTCAGGCTCTTACCTGAGAATCTCACTATCTGTGAACTCTCCCAAGGACCTCCTGACCTTAGGAACCTTCTCCATCTGTTAATATCCTCCATGGCTGTGGATACATCAAGTTCTATCATGGAATTTCGTCTCTACAATCCTAATGATGACAATAATCGCTTCCTCTCTCAATCAGACTCAATCTCTGTATACGCTAGTAGTCCCTACTCCCCTTGTTGTGCATGTAATTTCCTTCAGTCACTACAAACCTTTATACCTTTAATGTTCTCCCCTTATCACTACATTATATATTTCTGTTACCTTCATGAGCTGCCGTAATTGTCACTGTGTCTCTCACCATGTTCCATCCCCACATCCTTCCGTTTCGCTGAAAAGTCCTTCTTATTCTTAAAACCCTCCCTCTGTTTCACCTGTTCCAGTCTCCACAACTTTCTCTATCTCTGGAGAAAGTATATAGATAAAGCTGCTCCAATAATCTCAAATCCTCCTGATCTTTTTAATTCCAGTTCGTTGTTCAACTCTCCACATCTCTATTACATACTATCCTCCAGGGTTGAAAGCCCTCCCTATCTTTCTATACTCCTCCAAACCCTAGAACCGTTCCAGTCTTTGTAACTTTGTTCTGCACCTTGAAACGTCCTGGTTGCTGAACCCACTTCAAGCACTGCACTTTCTCTATTTCTGTTACTTTCCCGTACTCTTAGAAAACCCCGTCTGTATAATCCCCTGCAGTCTCTGCAGTGCTCCCTATCTCTCACCACCAACTGCTTCCACAACCCTCCCTACATCTTTTATCACTTCCAGTCCCTTCAGCAACTGCTATAGCTGCAAACTCGCCATTTTCCAAGGCTCTACCCATGCGTTCAATCCCCCTCTCCTGAGGAATGAATCCCTGCATTCGCCATGAACAGATATGATGAAACTGTCATTCCGGAGTTGGAGCAACGGAATGACCATCGCTGGGAAGGGAATATTGAAGGGTTGTTGGAATCAAGGCAGGACAGGCAAAAAGCCAACAAGTTGTGAAGAAAGGATGAGGTTAATGCATTACTGAGACAGTCACGTGAATATGAGGACCTAAATTTGGAGTCTATTTGGGTGGAACTGAGAATAAAAAAGCAGCAGCAAGCGCTAGCAGGAATTGTTTTGTAGGCACCAGACAGTAGTGGTAATGTCAATATGGTTGCGGTCAGGACACTGAATATACTTGCAGCAAGGGCAGGACGGTAACTGTATGTGACAGTGGTCTCCATCCCGACTGGATAACTAATGAGTATCAGGGCTGTAATGGATGGAATCCTGGATTATATATGACATGGTTTTCCATAACAACATATCAAGGAGTCATTAACAAAATTGTCTATTGTAGATCAAATGCTGTGTAATAATAAATATCTAATAATTCCATTGTAAATGAGTTTGTGAGCAGAGATCCATAATATTGTAATGGAGATTCTGAGTTGAAATGTAGGAGCAGAATTAGGCCACTTGGCCTATTGAGTATGCTCTGCCCTTCAAGCAGGTCATGGCTGACCAGATGATCTTCAACATTACTTTACTGCCTTCTCCACAAAACCCTTGTTTCCCTGATTCTTTAAAATCTGACAATCTCTGCTGTAAATATTCTTAATGACCCAGCCTCGGCATCCCCCAGCAGTCAGGAATTCCCACAGAGTCACTACCCTCTGAGTGAAGGCATTCCTCCTCATCTCCATCTTAAATGGGTGAGCCCTTGCTGGGATTTTCTGCCCCCTGGTTACAGATTCTCACACAATTGAAATGAAAGATTGTGACAAATATAATTATTGTAGATGAAATTAAAATTGGTTGAATTGGGGTTAATGAGCAAGGATATCCAAGGTTGCAGAAGGTTAAATATCAGTTGGTAAGATGTGCAGAGAAATGGCAAATTGAGTTTAATCTGGACAAGTGTGAGATGATGTCAAAGTCAAGATGAAAGTTAGGATATTGAGGGACATTGATATACAGAAGGAGCCAGTAACTCCCTGAAAATGGCAACACAATTGTTACAGGTGGGAAAGTGAGCAAATGGAACACTGCCCTTCATCAGTCACAAGGTTGGGTATAGTGATTTGCATCTGACGTTGTAATTGTATAAAACTTTTGTTTGGCCACACTTGGATTACTGTGAGCAGTTTTCATCTCCACAAAATAGGAAGGATGTGGAGTCTTTGGAGAGGGTACACAAAGGGTTTATCAGCACCTTATCTGCGTTATGTTTTTAAGGGTGTGTTAGGTGTTAGGAGGAAATTAAACAAAGTTGGATTGCTTTATGAGAGTATCAGAGGCTGACAGGCGACCAGATACAGGAATATAACGTTAAGACAGGGAGAGATAATGTGGATGGGCAGAATCTCTTTTCCAATGTGGAAGTTTCAAATACTAGAGCGCAGAGGTTCAAGGTGAGAAAGAGAACGTTTAAATGAAGTGCGTGAGGCAAGTTTTTTTTTTACAGAGAGTGGAAGTTGCCAAGCGAGGTCATAGAAACAGAAATGTGAGTAAATATTTGAAGTGTCATTTAGACAGAAGCATGAACGGACAGAAAATAGAGGAACATGGACCATGTATATACAGATGGGATGAGTTGAGAATGACATCAAGGTTGGCCGAAGGGCCTATTGATGCACTGTTTTGTTTTCTAACTTCCCAGCATTTGTCCGATCAAAGCAGTTTAGAATCTTGCATGTTTCATTCAGTTTCTCTCTGATTTTTCTCAACTTCAATGAGTTCATCCTCAATCTACTCCACCTCTTCTTATTATAAAATCCCTCCGTTTCCAACATGAGCCGAGTGGACATTCTCTGGTCTGCCTCTGATACAAGAATATCTTTCCTTCAGGCACACACAGTGTTCATAATATTCTAGGTGTAGTCTGACTTGTACCTTGCATCGTTTTAGTAAGACGTTCCTATATTTAGACTCCATTCCCTTTGTAATAAATGGGAGGATTTGATTTGCCTTCTCTATTACTTCATGACACCGAAAGCTACTTTTTTTTCATATTGATAAACAAGATCTCCCACAACCCTTTATGTTTCCAGTCTAAACACAAATACTGTTAGCCTGAAAGTAAGTCAGGAGCATGCTGAAATGAGTGAAAAACAACATATCAATTAAATAAACTGGACCTTTAGAAATACATTTTATAAAAGCGAAATTGTTTTTGTGCCTGTTGGATTTTATCTGTTGGTGTGAATACGAATGGCAGATTAGATAAGGGTGTGTTGGGGGAGTGTTTGTACGGAGGATATGGTTTATTTGAATTTTCAGAAGCCTTTGTGCAAGCTTGAATAAGGCCTAAAGAATAACTTGGTAGAGAATAGGGCTCCTTAATGATCAATAAGGTCACCAATGTGTGGAACCAGAGGAGATGGGTGAGGTCTTAAACAAAAAAAAAGTCTTGGCAGTATTTACTCTGGAGAAAGACATGGAAGCTCTGGAACTTTGGAAAATAATTTGTGATTTCTTGGAAAGAATCCTAAACAGACAAGAGGACGTGTTGGAATCTTAAAACAAATAAAGGTAGATCAATTCTCAGTAGCTCATTAGGTCGATCCAAGAAACTTGGGGGAAGCGAGGGAAGAGATTGCAGTGTCCCTAACAGACATATTTTTATTATCAACAGACACAGTGAGGTGTCGGAAGACTAGACAGCGGCTAGTGCTGTTCCATCGCTTAAGGGTTGCAGGGAAAATCCAGGAAATTGCAGCCCCGTGAGCCCAGTGATGGGGAAGTTGTTGGAGGAGATTCTGAGAGAAAGTAGCTACGTATATTTGGAAACACAAGGGCGGATTAGAGATAGTCAGCATGGCTTTGTGAGTGGGAAACCGTATTTCACAAACCCGATTGACTCTTCGAGGAGATGGCCAAGAGATTGATGAAGGCAGAGCAGTCTATGTTGTCTTCATGGACTTCAGCAAAGCATTTGACAAGGTTCCAATAGACGTAGAACATCTGGTCAAGAGAAAAAACGAAGCTTACATAAGGCTGAGGACGCAAGCATCGTTAGACATCTATAGGGTTATATGGGGGCGGCACGATGGCTCAGTGGTTAGCACCGCTGCCTTGTAGCACCAAGGATCCAATTTTGATTCCAGTCCCGGGCAACTGTCTGTGTGGAAGTTATACGTTCTCCCCATGTCTGCGTGGGGATCCTCCAGGTGCTCCAGTTTCCACCCACCATCCAAAGATGGGCAGATTAGGTGAATAATCCATGGTAAATTACGGGGGTGTAGGTATGCTCGCTGAGCTGTCGGTTTGATATCCAGATGTTTCATTTCCTGGCGAGGTAACATCATCAGTGGCTACCTCCACGTGACGTGAAGCTGTTGTCTCTTGCTTTCTATTTATATCTTTCCCCTGGATGGGGTTTCTGGGGTTGGTGGTGATATCATTTCCTGTTCGTTTTCTGAGGGGTTGGTAGATGGCATGTAAATCTATGTGTTTGTTTATGGCATTGTGGTTGGAGTGCCAGGCCTCTAGGAATTCTCTGGCATGCCTTTGCTTTGCCTGTCCCAGGATAGATGTGTTGTCCCAGTCGAAATGGTGGCATTTTCCATCCCTGTGTAGGGCTACGAGGGAGAGAGGGTCGTGTCTTTTTGTGGCTAGCTGGTGTTCGTGCATCCTGATAGCTAACTTTCTTCCTGTTTGTCCTATGTAGAGTTTGTGGCAGTCTTTGCATGGAATTTTGTAGATGACGTTGGTTTTGCCCATGGGATGTACTGGGTGTTTTACTGCGGCCTCCATAAAATCATTGTTGATCAGTTGGAAGAACTCATCAGGCTTACTTAGCTCCTTTAGGGAAGGACATGTGACATTCCAACCTGGTCTGGCCTCCTGGTGAATCCAGACCCACAGCAATACCACTGACTCTAATCTGTCCTCTGGGTAATTAGCAGGGGGGCAAAGAATGCTGCTCCAATCAGTGTCACCCTCATCCCATGAAGGAATAAATAAAAATGCGTATGTTTCTCCCTACGTCTGCAAATCTCTCGAGCTGCAGCAATCCGTACTGGTTTTCTAACACAGTTCAGACCTGGACCACTTTATGAAACACAATCACCACCTCCAGCACCTTCACCTCTCCCTGTTCCTGTCGTATCATTAAACCCTGACAAAGATTCCTCTTCCCACTGCCCTCCCCCCTGCTAGCAGTCCCTTTGCAACCCTTTAACAATTACTGCTTAAACTCTCTCTCATTCCAGGATTTTATGTACTTTGTGGTAATTGTCTAAGCCTCATAATCTGATATGATCCATTTTGTCCTGAGTGAGGGATGGGTAGGAATTCTTTCTGAGGTTTTGTCTGTTTCAATGGAACAACCTTTTGTTGAGTGTTTTACACTGTTCCTTCAAATGTTTTCCACTGTCCATTTCCAGACACATGTTTCAGTCTGTTTAGCCGTTTTACCTTGGTCAGTTCTCTTCTCAACTCATGTAATTGACTGTGTTTGTTTCTAGTTGTAGCTTGTCCTTTCTGTGATTCACTTTAAAATTTTATATTACTTTAAACTGCACTTTACGCAGTTCATCTTTTCCATTTGGATTTGGAAAGCTCCTTTCACCTGAACCCTCTGTCAGTTTAAAGCCCTGTCCATAAAACGACTGACATGATTGGCCAGGACACTGGTCCCAGCTCAGTTCCAGTGGGACCCCATCCTCATGGATTTTTTTTTTAAATCAGATAAAGGATGTGGGTGTCTCTGTCTGACCAGCCTTACTTGCCCAGCCGTAGATGCCCTTACGCTGAGCAGCTTGCTCGGCCATTTCAGAGGGTAATTGGGAGGCAAACACTTTGCTGTGACTATGTCGTGCAGACCACGTGAGCATGGGCAGATGTCCTTCTCTGAATGACAAGTCTTTGGATTTATTGTACATCAGTAATGGTATTTATAGATTGTCAATTACTATTTTTAATATAATTTATTTCAAATTCCACCATTTGAGATGATATGGTTCAAACCTGCCTCTCCTGAACATCAGCTGAGTTTTGGGATGCGTGCTCGAGGAACAATATCAATAGGCCATTACTTTGGCTGCTCACAGGCTATTTATCCCTGAACACTGATACCAGTGTATCATGAAGCTAAACCTGTTTTTCCTTTATGATTGTTTGATCCTGATACCTTCCTGCACTCTGGTGATATCACTCGGTCTCTCTCCATGTGGTATCCATCACTGTGTGAGTCTAATTGCTGTCTCTGTCAGCGTCCCTCACTCTTGCAGCTACTCCAGATCCTGAGCCAGCAGAATTCTGCATTCCAGACAGACGCAGCAGCACAGGCCAGGTATGGAGACTGGGATTTTCCAGATCTCCGTAGTACACAGTACTATTCTCCATGTGTAACCCTCACTGCATCAGTCTAAGCTCCCATTCTGTCTATTTCTCTGTCTCCTGTATATACTCAAGAAGTTCCTGACTCAATAGACTTCCCAACTGCTGGGTGTCCCATCCATCACCACATTGAGTCTTTGGCTGACCAACCATCTTCATAGGGCAGGGAGATCTGGAGCCTTCAATAAATCCTGCACTGAGGTAAGATCACTCTCCGTGCACAGAGCAGAGAGCAGCGAGCGGGCTCCAAACATCGGCAAACAGTGCTGGAAGGGGAGCAGTGTACAGACACACCCCAGGCTCAATCACCACGTCTACTGTAGGTTTTGTTGTTCTGAGACAGTATCGGGAGTGTCACAGTTATCAATCCAGGCCTGTAATGTCTTAGTGAGGACCAGGACAACAGAGGGGAAAGCAGGCTTCCCATAAGTGGGTGGGAATACTGCCTGGGATCTTCCTGTTCTGTGTTCCCCCTCCAACACTCTACATATACCATGTCTTGTGGACCAGTGTCTTTAATACATTGTAACTCCTACAAACGTTCCTGTCTCCACCTTCCCTATAGTCCCTCCCCATATTTGAAATATACTGCATTATAAACTATTATCCCTATCTATGTTACTTTCTTTAGTGTCTACAGCATGCCTTCTCTCTATAGTCTCCTCCTCAAATTACTAGAGACAGAGGCATACAGCATGGAAACGGTTCCTTCCATCCAATTAATCCATGCTGACCACTGTTCATGAACGACTCGCATTTGCATGTGTTTGGTCCATATCCCTTCAAACCTTCTCTTCTCGATGTATCTGCCGAAATGTCTTTTCCATGTTGTAATTTTACTTTTCTCTACCCCTTCCCCAGACGCTCATTCCATACATGCACCATTCTCTGTGTGGAAATGTTCTCCTCTGGTCGCTTTTAAGTATTTACTCTTTCACCTCATATTTCTGCCCTCTTGTTATGGATTCCCCTACCCTGAAGTAGAGACCTTCACTATTCACATTACGTACACCCCTCATGTTTTTATAAACCATTATAAGGTCCCCCCTCAGGCACCTCCGCCCAAGGGAAATAAGAAGGACACTGAAACAAATATCTCTGCCACCGTCCCCGCTGCCTCTTTGCCACAATGCTGTGGGATACACTTGTTCAGGACCTCGGGCGTTCTCTACCTTTGTGTCCTAAGATATCCAGCACCACCTCTTCTGTAATGGGAACTCTTTTTAAGACATCATTGTTTCTCTCCCTTTGTTTCCTAGTCTTTGTCCACAGTATGTTCTGATATGAAATATTCATTTCAGGTCGTGCTCATCTCCTATGGTTCCAGGCATGGATGGCCTTCTTTGAGGAGCTCTGTTGTCTCTCTAGTTGCTTTTTTGTATTTGTATGCTGTAGAATTTCTTTTGATTCTCCTTAACCTTATCTGACAAAGTTATCTCATCGCTCTGTTTTGCTTTCAGCTTCTCCAGCACTCTGTTTCTGTTAAACCCTCCAGTATCAGTAACATCTTTGGCAGTCTTTGCTCAGTTTGCACTTTCGGAAAATGCTTCCTGAAGCAGGAGGATCAGAATTCTACACAGTACTCCAACTGGAGACCCAGCAATGTCTTGTACAGCCGTATCATGATGTACCAACTCAGGTCCTCAATGCACTGACCCATGAGGGCTAGTGTGCCTAATCCGCTTTCCCCGCCCTGTCCCCCTGCGATGCCACTTCCAAGGCACACTTTGGTCTCCCTCCATTAGACAATACTGCACAGAGCTCTGCCAATAACTGTGTTAGTCCTCCCTCGTTTATCTTAACAAAATCCAACACCTGAATTCAACTCCATCTTGCATTTCTTGACCCACTGGCTCAGTTGGTTAAATCACCTTTGATAACTTTATTCACTGCCCACTATAAAACGTATTTTACTATCCAGAAACATTCAAACAATAATTCATATATTCTGGTTTATGTCAATAATACATGTGTGGATTCTGCACCGATCGTCATGGCACACTACTGGTCAGAGGCGTCCAGTCTGCACAACAACCATCTCCCACCATCCTTTTTTCTCCGACTATCAAGCCCATTTTGTATTTGTTTGGCTTGCTCTCCCTGATCCCATGTGATCTAACCTTACTAACCAGTGCACCACGCTAAACCTTGTCAAAGGCCTTGCTGAAGTCCGGATAGACAATGTCTACTGCTCTGCCTTCATCCATCTTCTTGGTCACCTCTTCAACAAACTCTATCAAGTTTGAGAGACACCCCTTTGTACGCACAAAGCTATGCTGACTATCTCTAATCAATCATTGCCTTTCCAAATGCATGTAACTCCTGATCCTTGGAATCACTTCCAACAACATTCGCACCACTGACATGAAGCTAATCGGTGTTTATGTCCCCCTGGCTTTCTCTCGCAGCCTTTCCTAAATACTAGCACAACATTAGCCACCCACAGGCTCCCAGCTCACCACCCGTGGCTGTCAGTGATAGAAATATCTTTGTAAGTTTCTTCTCTAACTTACCACAATGTCCTGGGATGTACTTGATTAGTTCCCAGAGAGTTGTCTAATTTTAATGTGTTTGAAAACCTTCAGCGCCTCCTGTTTTCCAATGTGGACTCTGTTGAAAACCTCAGTGTTTATTTCCCTGCTTCCCCAGTGTTTTATCCACAGTAAGTTCTGACGTGAAATTTTTGTTTTGGATCTCGCCATTTCCTGTGGATTCACACACGGATGGCTTCATTGATCTTTAAGGGGTCACATTCTGTTTCGAGTTAATCTTCTATTGTTAATATATTTGTAGAATCTCTTTGGTTTTTACCGAACCTTATCTGCCAAAGCTCTTTCAGATCCCCTTTAGGCCCTCATGATTTCCCTCTTAAGGGCATTACTACACCCACAAGTGTTCTTCAAGGGATTGACTTAACCCAGCTGGATATATAGGACATGTCCCCCCTTTTGTCTTCACCAGACCCTCAATATCCCAAGCGATCCAATGTTTCCCACTTGTGTCAGCATTGTCCTTAACACTAACAGGAATATGCTGCCCCTGAAATATTAATTTATCTCTCTTTTGAAAGAATCCCATTTGCCCGACGTCCCTTTACTTTCAAATAGCCTCCACGAATCAACCTTTGGACAGTCTTGCCTCATACCTTCTGGACTGTGGCAAGGCCAGTTTTGATCTATAACTTGTGGACCAGGCCTGTCCTTTTCCATTGCTATTTTCAAACTAATAGAATTGTGGTGACTTTGCCAAAGTGCTCCCCTACAAACACTTCAGCCCCTTTTTCTCCCTTGTTTCCCGAAGGGAGGTCAGGTTTCATCCCTTCCTCCAGTCGGACCAGTTACATACTGACTGAGACAGTTTTCTTGAACACACTGAACAAATTTCTTCCATTCAAGCTGTGTACACTCCGGCAATATCAGTCTAGGTTGAGAAAGTTAAAATCCCCGAACATGACAGCCCTATCATTCTTACAGATATCTGAGATCTCCGACTATTTGCTGCGCAATTTCCCGCTGACTGTCGTACAGTCATATCAAACTGATCATCCAGTATAGTTTCTCAATTCCACTAACACAGCTTCACTGGGCGATCCCAGGAATATCCTCTCTCAGCGCTACAGCGATGTTTTCACTGATCAAAAACTCCAATACTCCTCCTCTCTTGCCTCCCCTTCTATTCTTCCTGTAGTATCTGTCCCGGGTACATTGAACTGCCTGTCCTGCCCCTCCCTCAGTTTTGTTTCTGTAATTCCTGCATTATCCCTGTCCCATGCTCCCATCCATGCCATGCGTTCATCTATATAACCTGTTAGGCCTTTTCCATTAAAGTAAATACAGCTTAATTGATGCGTTTTCCCTCATTGCCTGCTGTGCTCTTGCCTGGCTTGTCGATTGAAATGACTGTCTTAAACTTCTGTCCCAGCCTCAATGTTCAGACTGTAGCCTGAGACCATCCCCCTCACTGTGAACAACACCCTCACTTTTCATGTCATCTGCAAACCTATTAATGATACCTTCTGCTTCACATCGGAGCGATTAATGCCCAGAAGAAACAGCAATGGTTCCTGCATAGATCCCTCTGGTACAACCGCTGGGCAAAGGCTTCCAATCACAAAACCAACCCTCCACCAATTGTGAATACAATTTGCCAACTTGCCTTGGATCCCATGGGTCCTTCCCTTCTGGACCAGCCTTCCACGTGGGACCTTGTCAAAGGCCTTAATGAATTCCACGTAAATCACAACATCTGCACTGCCATCATCAATATCTTCAATCGTAATTTCAAATAAATCTCAGCTAATTTCATCAGACATTATCTTCCTCTTCCAAATCCATGCTGACTATCACTAATCGATCCCTGCATTTCCACTTATTGATTCAACCTGTCCCTCAGCAGTGTTCCCAATAATTTCCCTCCCACTGCTGACAGACTACCGGCTCTGTAATTTCCTGGCCTATCCTTGCTGCCCTTCTTGAATAAAGGAACCACATTAGCGATCCTCCAGTCATTCGGCACTTCACCTGTGGCCAGCAAAGTATTAAATACATCCGCCAGGCCCCCAGCAATCTCCTCCCTTACCTCCCAAAGCAGCTTGAGATACATCTCATTGGGTACTGGGGATTTCTCCACCTTTATGCCTGTGAAAATATTTAATACCTTCTCCTTAGTGATCTTAACATGTTCTGGAATATCAGCATCCCAACTTAACTCTCCGGCTACAATATATTTCTCCTGTGTGAATACAGATAGAAAGTATTCATTGAAGACCTCACCTGCTTCCTCTGGCTCCATGCACAGATTGTCCCTTTGGTTTCTCACAGGCCTCCCGCTCTCGCTGGGAATCCTCTTACTCTCACGATGCTGATAAAATGCCTGTGGCTTTTCCACAATCATATCTGCCAAATATATTTCATGACCATTGTTTGTCCCTCATTTTCCACAATCATCTTGCACTCTCTATACTTGTGAAGGGCTTCACCTGATTTTATTGCACTGTATTTTCTTTATCAAACTCACGATATCACCTGATCAGTATTCGCTGGACTTACTGCCTTTACTATTCACTCTTCAAGGAACACAGTGCCCCTGCGTTCTCACTGCATCACTTTAAAATACTCCACTTTCCTCCTATGGACCCAACTGCAGGGAGTTCCTCCCTGTCTCTGTTTGCCAGATCCTCTCTAATGATCGCAATACTGACAGGAGACTCAGTTGTGAGGGGGACAGACAAGAGACTGTGTGTCTGCAGCAGTGACCCCAGATGGTGTGCTGCTTCCCGGGTTCCAGGGTCAAGGATGTCTCTGAGCAGTACCTGAACATTCTGAAGGTGGAGGCTGAACGTCCAGAGGTCATTGTGCACATCAATCCACATGACAGTGGTAGACAAAGGGATAGGCCCCTGTCAAATGAGTACAGGGAGTTAGGTAAGATGTTAAAAATGCAGGATATTCACATTAATGATCTCCAGATTACTCCCAATGCCACGTGCCAGTGAGGATAGAAATAGAAAGATAGGCCGAATGGATGTGTGGCTGAGGGGCTGGTATAGTGGGCAGGGTTTTCAGTTCTTGGGTTATTGGGATCTCTTCTGGGGTAGAGGTGACTTGTACAAAGGAGATGGTTTGCACTTGAAGCAGAGGGGCACCAGTATCCCAGGGAGATGTGCTCGTGTTACCCAGGAGGATTTAAACTAGTTTGGCAGGGAATTGTAACTTTGAGTAAGAGAGGGACTATCAAAAAGTCAGGGGAAATACATCAGCCATCAAGAGCAAGTTACCTATTCAGGATATCCAGGGGTACAGTCGAGGGAGGGAAATGACTTCTGCTTTAAATAGCATTTATTTCAACACACGAGGACTGACTGGTAAGGCAGACGAACTCAGACCATGGATTGGCTCTGGGGACTTGTAGCCGTAATAGAAACATGGCTGAGAGAAGGGCAGGACTGGCAGCTCAGTGTTCCAGGATACAGAAACTACAGGCGTGACAGAAGGACCAGTAAGTGAGGAGGGGAGTTGTCCTTTTGATTAGGAAGGACATAACAACATTGCTTAGAGCCAATACTGCTAAGCAGTCATCAAGTGAGGCCATACATTGAAAAGTTAGAAACAAAAATGGGATGGTCAGTCTGCTGGGATGGTGTTTCGACCCTCAAGTAGTCAGCAGGTACCAGAGGAGCAAAGATATCGTGGGTTTGCAGGTAACTGTAAAAATAATAGAGTAATATTGGTTGAAGATTTTAACTTCCCCTGGATTGACTGGGTCACACAGTGTGTAAAAGGCCCATACATGAGTGGAATTTGTCAAATATGTCGAAGAAAGTTTCCTAAACCAAGACCTAGAGGGTTCTACGCTTCTCAGGCCGATGCAACACTGGACCTCCCCTCAGAAACCGAGGTCAAGCAAGTGACTGAAGTATCAGTCGGAGAGCATGCTGCGTCCAGTGACCACAACTGTCTTAGTTTTAACATAGTTACGGAAAACGATCAGTCAAGTTCATGGATTTAGGTCTTAAACTGGAACTGGGCCAATATTGGGTCCATTCAGCAGGGGTTGATTGGGTGAAGTTAAAAATCACACACCAGGCTATAGCCCAGATGGTTTACAGGGGAACTTCGATTATCTGAACGAGATAGGCGGGCACTATATCGTTCGAATAATTATTCAATTAATCGATTCAATGCCTTTCCTCTGGGGCTCGGAGTTTTCAATCCAGTCTGCTCCCTGTCCAGGTGACGAGGCAGCAGCAAGCCATGAGCGAGCCCCCAAGCCCTGCCAGCCTCCAGGAACATCCAAACACATCCAACACTGCCCTCTCCCGCCCCTCAGCCTTGCACCCCCACCTGCCCCAAACCCACCCAACAGCGATCGCGCCACTAAAACCATCCGACACCATCCTCCACCCGCCGCCTGCCTCCACTTCCCAACCAGGTTCGACATCACCCTCAGCCCGTCCCCAAACCGTCCAACACCGCCCCCCGCCAGCCACACCCACCGTCCAATCCATGTCCACGCCCGTGCCACCGTAAGTGTTACCCAGATAAGCGGATAGTGGTATGTTTTCCTTTATTGGACAGAGCATTAATTATAAGAGTTTGGAGGTCAGGTGGCAGCTGTACAGAACACTGGTTAGGGCACTTTTGGAATATTGCATGTAGTTCTGGTCTTTTTCCTATTTTATGGATGTTGTGAAACTTGAAAGTGTTCAGAAAAGATTTACAAGGATGTTGCCAGGTTTAGACGATTTGAGCGAAAGGGAGAGGCTGCAACGACTGGGACTGTTTTCCCTGGAGCGTCAGAGGCTGAGGGGTGACATTCTTGAGGTTTCTAAAATCATGAGGGGCATGGGTAGGATAAACAGACAAGGTCTTTTTCCTGGGGTGTGGGGGGGGGGGGGGTGGTGGTCCTGAATTAGACGGCATAGGTTTAGGGTGAGAGACGAAAGACTTAAAAGGGACCTAAGGGGCAACCTTTTCACGCAGAGTGTGGTGTATGTATGGAATGTACTGCCAGAGGAAGTGGTGGCGGCTGGTACAATTGCTGCATTCAAAAGGCATCTGGATTGGTATATGGATAAAAAGGGTTCAGTGGGATATGGGCCAAGTGCTGGTAGATGGGAAGAGATTAAGAAAGGATATCTGGTCGACGTGGACGAGTTGGACCAAAGGGTCCGTTTATGTGCTGTACGTCTCTAGGACTCTCTGGCTTTAAATGTTTTCCACTGTTCATTTACAGATTGACATTTCAGTCTGTTTCCCCTGTTTACCTTGGTCAGTGCTCTCAATATCATGTAATTGGTTTTGTTACTGATGCTCGGGTGTGCTTTATGGTCACTTTAAAATGTCATAATCTCTTTGAATTCCGGTATAATTTCCTGGAGAATATCGGTGTGATATTACTCATTCACTCAGCTTCATCGCCCAACGGTCGACCTGAGATAGTTACATCCCTAGTTATTTGCCCAATGTGTTATTCAAAGAAACACTGACAAAAACATTCAAGGAGAATCTCTGATAATATCACACTTGCCAATGTGTCTGTCCCAGATTAAACAAAGTTTGAAGTCTCCCAAAATTATCTCACCGCCTTTGCGACAAATTCTGATGAATTCCTGTTTAATGAAGGGATGAACAGCGTAACAACTGTTCTCCTACTTGTGGTTTTGACACGTAGCAAACAGACTTTGCATTCAGGATGATTCAGCTGCATAATCTGAAACCAAATGCTTTCTCTGTAATACCTTTGTTATCCATTACTATCAGGGTTCCCATTTTGCTTTTCCATTCTGCCTGAGATCCTGTAAGGTTGTTTACCGTTGAATATTTATGTTCCACCTTTGTTCACCCTTTAATCACGTCTCTCTGCTGACTGAATCTCATTTATCTCGGTGTCACAAGGCTATTACCTTATTGCAGATACTTTGCCAACTCCAAAAAAAATATAATTTACGTTTTCCCACAATTTCCTATCATAATCCTATTTAGTGATGTACATTTTTAATTCAACTCTGTCCCTTTCTGTTCCTTTCTGCTTGTCTTCAGCCACATCCCCATGCTGTTCCGAGGCTTCACATTTGGTCTTTGGATTTGTAAAGCTCCTTTCACCTGAACCCTTTCCCTGCATTTTCTCTGTCAGTTTAAAGCCCTGTGCATAAACCTACCTACATGATTAGCCAGGACACTCATGGGATGTTGCTGTCACTGGCTGGTCAGCAGTTCATGCCGACCAACAGCTGCCCTAGAGCTTGCCAGACCATTTCAGAGGGCAGTTGAGAGCCAATTCCATTACCCTAGGTCTGGATTCATATGTATGCCAGACTGACAGCCTATAACAGATTTCCTTCTTTATAGTATATTAAGTAGTCAGATGGGTATCCCTGACACCGGCATTAAATTCTGGATGAAGAGTCGAGTGAGAGAAACACTCGACCATTGCCTGGCCCACTGTTTCCTCCCTCATTCCTGAGGACTGATCCCAGTGCATCATGAATCAACCCCCTTCGTCCTGATTGTGGCTTGATCCTGATACCTCCCTGCGCTCTGGTGACATCACTCAGGATCTCTCCATGTGGTATCCCTCACTGTGTGGGTCTAATTGTTGTCGGTGATTGCAGCTTTTGCAGCTACTCCAGATCCTGAGCCAACAGAATTCTCCACTCCAGAGAGACGCAGCAGCACAGGCCAGGGATGGAGACTGTATTTACCAGTTCTCTGTGGGACTCAGTATCATTCTCCACGTGTAACCCTCACTGCATCAGTCTGATTTACCATTCTGTCTGTTTCTCTGTCTCCTGTAGGTACTCTGTATATTCCTGACTCAGCAGAATTCCCAACTCCTATCTCGTCTATCATCACAGTGAAGACGATTGGTCAGCCAGGGCGATGGAGAGTGAGATCTGGAGTCTTCAGTAAATCCTGCAGCGAGGTAAGATCACTCACAATGATCAGAGCAGAGTGTATTTAAGGGATGGAACTTTGGTCCAGATAACATTGATACAGCATTGAAGGATGAACACATAGCACGGTGGTCCCAGGCTCAATCCCCACCCTCTTTTGAGAGGATTACTTTCAGCTCTACTGTACTGAGCCTTCCTGAGACAGCATCGGGAGTTCACAGTTAGTCATCCAGGCCTGTGCTGTCTTCGTGAGCATCAGGAAACAGAGGGAAAAGCATGCCTCCCTCAAGGAGTTAGTATTAAAACATGGGGTTTTTCTGTTCTCTGCTCCCACTCTCTCACTGTCGCTTGTCATGTGATAGTGTCATACAGCAAGGAAACATACCTTTCGGCCCAACTCATATATACCAGCGTCTTGAATGCTTGTAATTCCCAGAAAATTTCCTATTTCTGTAACCTCCACCCCTCCCATATTCCTCCTGTATATTTGAAACCTACTCCAACGTTGACGTCTCTCCCTATTTGTAAATTGCTCCCGTCTCAGTAGCATGTCCAATCTCAATAAACGTATCGTGCACTCAGTACAATGATCCCTAATTCTGTAGTTTTATACAATACCTACAGTCCACCCTGTCTCTATAAAATTCTCCAGCGTGGACCAAAATACCTTTCTGTGTACCTTCTTCAAGCCCCAAGAGAACATGACATAACTGTAACCTTCTGCAGGCCCGATCACACTCCTGCATCCTGGCAGATATCACCACACGACCTCAGTAACCTTCTCCCATCCCTACCGAGCTCCTTATGTGGATAAACACCTCCAGATCCTTTTCCAGCCGCAACAGCACTCCACATCTGTTTGCTCCTCCACTCCCTACAGCCCTCCCAGCCCCTCAAACACTGTGTAATTCTGCAATTTGGGGCAGCACGGTGGCTCAGTGGTGAGCAATGGTGCCTCACAGCGCCAGGGACCCAGATTTGATTCCAGCGTTGGGTGACTGTGTGGAATTTGCCCATTCTCCCCATATCTACGGAGGCTTCCTCTGGGTGCTCCGGTTTCCTCCCACAGTCCCACATCCCAAAGATGTGCAGGTCAGGTGAATTGGCTATTGTAAGTTGCCCACAGAGTTAGTTGCATTAATCAGAGGGAGATGTGTCTAGATAGGTTATTCTTCGGAGGGTTCGTGTGGATTTGTTCAGCCGAAGTTCCTGTTTCCATACTGTGGGGCATCTAATCTAAACTCTCCCTCTGTGTTCCATATTACTGTCGGTAAAATAATTCCCTTATCCATAAACAGTCCCAAACCCCCCAAACCTTCGAGTCTCTGTGAACTCCCACAGCTCCAATATCTCTCCTTATCTTTGCAACTTCTTCCAGTCCTGAAAGATTCTGAAAATGCGGAGATCTTACAATCATCCCTTTCTGCGTAATCCTCTCAGGTCCCTGTAGCACTCCCGAGCTGTCGAACCCACTACAATGCTTGTGACTTTCTCAATCCATTTCCTACAAGATTCGCTATCTCTCTAACATCCTCCTGTCGCTGTCACCCATCCTGTCGCTGTAAGCTCCTCTAGTCTGACCATCCATTTTGTCATCATCATAATACTCTCCAGCTCTTACCCCCATCTATATAAACGTTACCCTCCCCTACAACCATCCCGAAAGCAGAAACCTCCTCCAGTGTGTGCAATGCACCTTGTGTTAGTGTCTCCAGGCTCTATTGCTGTTCCTGTTTCTGTAAGCTCTGGCAGACTGTCCAGCTTTCCGGTCCATCTACTTTCCAAAACCTCAGCATCCGACAGCAGATGTCTTCATTCACTACACTCTTAAGTATCTCTGTTTGTCCCTCAATTCTGTACAACTCTCTCAATCTCTAAATAACACCATTCCAAAAAAATAGTCTGTCTGTGTAAACTGCCCCATCCAACACCGAGAAACCTTACTACACTTTTTATCACCTGTCGTCCCTTCACCCTGTATCTTCCCTGACTCCATTGAATACAGCTCATATTCTAACACCTCTAGCACATATGTTACTCTTCATCTCTGTGATATTCTTCAGTTCCTGCAATTCTCGTTCTTTATCTCCACAGTTTCCAATCATCCCAGTCAATATAAGGTTATCGATCCCCTGCTGATTTGAAAAATGTGGTGCTGCAAAAACACAGCAGGCCAGGCAGCATCCGAGGAATCCTGAAGAAGGGCTTATGCCCGAAACGTCGATTCTCCTGCTCATCGGATGCTGCCTGGCCTGCTTTGTTTCTCCAGCACCACATTTTTCAACTCTGGTCTCCAGCATCTGCCTTCCTCACTCTCTCCGATTGATCCCTTGCAGCATGTTTAATACCTGTAGCAGCCTCAAACTCCTCAATGCATCCTGTCGCTGTAACCTCCTCAATTACTCCAGCTCACTGTCTTTTGTAATATCTTCCAGTATCTGCAACCCTCTCGATGTCTGTAACCTCCTCCAGAACAGCACTCCTCATCTCTGTCGAACTGATGGGAATGCTGCAAACCTGCCTTCACAGCCCTCACTAACTCTCTGGCCTCCTGCAGCCCTATAACCCTCAGTATCTCTGGCTCCTCCAATCGCTGCAATTCTACCTGGCTGTTTAAATGCATCCAGTCCCTTCAACCCTCCCTATCTCACTCACTCCTGCAGCTCCAACTATTGTCCATGTCAATGCAGTCCCCAGCACCAACAATCCTGACATCTCTATAAACTCCTGCAGCTCCAACTACCATCCCTACCTGTGTACTCTCCAGTCCCTACAACCGTCCCCATTTCTGTAAATCCTGCAGCTCCAACGACCATCCATATCTGTGTTATCTCCCGTCAGTTCAATCCTCCCTTCTCTGTAACATCCTTCAGCTCCAACTGCCACCCCTATCTGTGTAATCTCTAGAACCTGTATTCCTCCCTATCAATGTGAATCGTTCCGGACTGATTTCCCTGTACCTTTCCGTGACAATTTTCAGCCTGACAACCTTTCTGTTCTCTAACCACCAACAGTTATTTCAAACACCGAACTCTGTAACATCCTCCAGTCTCTACAAACAAGCTTTTTTCTTAAGTTTTCCGAGTGTCTGCATTCACCTTTATCTCCGGTTACAGATCCTCGCTCAGGGGAACCAACGTATCAGTACCGAACCTGGAAGAACATAGGAGTCTTTGGTTATCAACAAATTTGCCTCATTTTCTAAATTCTAATGAGATCAAGTTCAACCTTCTCAATCTTTTCCGATCAATATCCCTGAATTATGAGGACCAGTCTGGTAAATCTTATCAGGACTTCCTCCAATGCAAGAATATTTTCCCCCTAGATAGGGGACCAAACCTGTTCACAGTATTCTCAGTGTGGGTTTACTGAAGGCCGCTGCAGTTGTTACAAACGTTCCCTTTTTTTATTCTCCATTCCTTTTGGAGTCAATCCCAGCATTCCATTTGCCTTCTCTATGACCTGCTGACCCTGTATGAAATCTATACACAAGGATTCCCAAGTCACTCTGTGGTGGAGCTTTCTGCAGTCGTTCTAAAACAAAGAGGTGACAGTAATAATCAGGAAAGTGCTGAAATGTACGGTAAACGATAAGCCAGAAATGATAACTGCACACTTAGAAACCCATGGAATGAGGACCGTCCGTAAGACCATCATATATGGGGTGGAATTAGGCCATTCGGTCCATCGAGTCTGCGACACCATTCGATTCTGGCTGAATTGTTTCTCAACCGCATTCTCTCGACTACTCCCTGTAACCCGTGATCTCCTTACTCACCAAGAAACTATTTATCTCTGAGTTAAATGCACTGAATTACTCACCTCCACATCCCCCCTAAGGCAGTGAGTTCCACAGATCCATCACCCTCTCGCTGAATACATTCCTCCACATCTCCATTCTAAAGGATCGTCCCTTCACTCTGAAGCTGTGCCATTGGCCCCTAGTCTCTCCTACGAGTGGAAACATCTTCCCCAAGTCTACTCCATCCAGGCCCCTCAGCATTCTGTTAGTTTGATTGAGATTCTGCCACAGCCTCTGAAAATACATCAAGCTCAGATCCAGAGACTTCACCTGCTCCTGGTATGGCATGAATTTCATCCCTGGGATCTTTCTTGGAAACCCGTTTCCTGTACCCCTTCACGTCTTTTGTTCAGACTCTTAATATATAATGTGTAGAGTGTAGTCCCAATACTGACCCCTGCGGTGCTCCCCTCATCACCAGTTCCCATCGTGAAAAAGACCACTTTCTTCACACTCTCTGCCTTGTGCCAATCAGACAAATCCTCACCTCATGCTCAGCATGTGGTTCTGCCAGGGACATTTCCTTTCACAGCCACTGCTGGATTATTTTTTTCTGTCTGGGCGTAAACAGCAGAGTTTCACCATTACCTTCCCATCTGTAATTCCCTGGAGAAGATGGTGGTGAGCTGCCTTCCTGACCCTTTGCAGTCCTTTGGGTGTAGGGACAGACACAGTGCTGGGAGGTTGGAGCGTGGCTTGGAGGGCACCTTGGAAATGCTGGTGTTCCCATGCATCGGGAGCTCCTGTCCTTCCAGGGTATAGTGGTTCCGGGTTTGGGAAGTGCTGTTGAAAGAACCTTCCTCAGTGACCTCAATGCTACTTGTAGATCTTGTATTCCTTCAATCATTCATGAACATGAGCTTTGTTGGCTGAGCCAGCATTTATAGAAAACATACAGCGCAGTACAGGCCCTTTGGCTCTCGATGTGGCGCCGATCCAAGCCCACCTAAACTACACTCGCCCACTATCCTGCGTATAACCTTCCAATGCCCTTTTAAATGCCCATAAAGAGGGAAAGTCCACCACTGCTACTGGCAGGGCATTCCATGAACTCACGACTCGCTGAGTAAAGAATCTACCCCTAACATCTGTCCTATACCTACACACCCCCTTAATTTAAAGCTATGCCCCCTTGTAATAGCTGACTCCATACGTGGAAAAAGGTTCTCATGGTCAACCCGATCTAAACCCCTAATCATCTTGTACACCTTTATCAAGTCACCCCTAAACCTTCTTTTCTCCAATGAAAACAGCCCCAAGTGCCTCAGCCTTTCCGCATACGATCTTCCTACCATACCAGGAAACATCCTGGTAAACCTCCTCTGCACCCGTCCCAGTGCGTCCACATCCTTCCTATAGTATGGCGACCAAAACTGCACACAATACTCCAGATGCAGCCGCACCAGAGTCTTATGCAACTGCAACATGACCTCTGGACTCCGAAACTCAATTCCTCTACCAATAAAAGCCAGTACGCCATATGCCTTCTTCACAGCACTATTTACCTGGCTGGCAACATTCAGAGATCTGTGTACATGGACACCAACATCCCTCGGCTCATCCACCCTACCAAGTATCCGATCATTAGCCCAGTACCCCATCTTCTTGTTACTCTTACCAAAGTGAATCACTTCACACTTCCCTATATTGAACTCCATTTGCCATCTTTCTGCCCAGTTCTGCAGCTTATCTATATCCCGCTGTAACCTGCCACATCCTTCCTCACTGTCAACAACTCCACCGACTTTCGTATCATCTGCAAACTTGCTCACCCAACCTTCTCGCCCCTCCTCCAGGTCATTTATAATAACGACAAACAGCAATGGTCCCAAAACAGTTCCTTGCAGAACACCGCTAGTAACTGCACTACAAGATGAACCTTTACCATCAACTACTACCCTCTGTCTTCTTCCAGCCAGCCAATTCCTAATCCAAACCTCCAACGCACCCTCAATGCCATACCTCCGTATTTCTTGCAGGAGCCTACCATGGGGAACCTTATCAAATGCCTTAATAAAATCCATATACACCACATCTACCGCTTTACCCTCGTCCATCTCCTTAGTCACCTTCTCAAAGAATTGTGAGGCACGACCTGCCCTTCACAAAACCATGCTGACTATCTTTGATCACATTATTCCTATCCAGATGTTCATAAATCCTATCCCTTACAATTCTCTAAGACTTTGCCCACAACAGAAGTGAGACTCACCGGCCTATAGTTACTAGGGTTATTCCTACTCCCCTTCTTGAACAAGAGAACCACATTTGCTATCCTCCAGTCTTCTGGTACTATTCCTGTAGACAACGAGGACATAAAAATCAAGGACAATGGCTCTGCAATCTCCTCCCTTGCTTCCCAGAGAATCCTAGGATAAATGCCATCAGGCCCAGGGGACTTACCTATTTTCACTCTTTCCAGAATTTCGAACACCTCTTCCCTACATACCTCAAAGCTATCCATTCGAATTAATAGTGACTCAATATTCACATCGGCAACAATGTCATGTTCCTGAGTGAATACTGATGAAACATATTCATTCAGTGTCTCCCAATCTCTTCAGCCTCCACACGCAACTTCCACTACTATCCTTGACTGGACCTATTCCTACCCTAGTCATTCTTTTATTCCTGACAAACCTATAGAAAGCCTTTGGCATTTTCCTAATCCTACCAACCAAGGACTTTTCATGTCCCATCCTTGCTGCTCTTCGCTCTCTCTTTCGATCCTTCCTGGCTAACTTATAACTCTCAATCGCCTTAATTGAACCTTCACACCTCATCTTTACATAAGCCGCCCTCTTCACTTTAACAAGGGATTCCAATTCCTTATTAAACCACAGCTCCCTCACACAACCATTTCCTCCCTGCCCGACAGGTACATCCTTATCAAGGACACTCAATAGTTGCTCCTTGAACAAGCTCCACATATCGATTGCGCCCTTCCCTTGAAGCCTACTTTTCCAAGCCACGCATCCTAAGTCATGCCTCACTGCATCATAATTTCCCTGCCCCCAGCTATAACTCTTGCCCTGCAGTGCACACTTATCCCTCTTCATCACTCGAGTAAAAGTCACCGAATTGTGGTCACTGTCCCCAAATTGCTCACCAGAGTTGGTTCCAGAGATCGGTGAGCCCATGGCCCTAGCAAGAGAAACAATAGCCAACCTGCTGGACATACAGAACAGACAACAGGACGTTGAACCCATCAACAAAGTCGGCATACTTAAACTACTGGACTTGTGCCTCACAACACACTTCACATTCAACAACCAGATATACGAACAAATCAACGGAACACCCATGGGCTCACCGATCTCGGTACTCATAGCAGAAGCAGTAATGCAAAGGTTAGAACAAACAGTCTTACCACAAATTCAACCCAAACTCTGGGTCAGATACGTTGATAACACCTTTGTAATAATTAAAAACACGGAAATAGAGAAAACACACCGGATCATCAACTCCACACTCACAGGAATCCGATTCACGAGAGAGGAAGAAAAGGACAACCAACTCCCATTCCTAGACGTAAGGGTACAGAGAACACCAAACGGAGAATTCACCACTAAGGTACACAGGAAAACCACACGCACAGATCAAGTCATGAACTATGAAAGCAACCACCCCAATACACACAAACGAAGTTGCATCAAGACACGATTCAAAAGGGCCACAACACACTGCAGCACATCAGAACTGCAAAAAGAGGAAGAGGAACACATATACAGGGTATTCGCCAAAAACGGATAACCTCGCAATTTCATCAACAGATGCCTTAGGGAAAGACAACAGAACGAGGACATGCCGCAACCCAAAGGACTCGCCACACTACCATACATCAAGAACGTCTCTGAAATGACAGCCAGACTACTGCGACCACTAGGACTTAGAACAGCACACAAATCAACAGCCACTCTCAGACAACAACTCAGACGAAGGACCCAATACTCAGCAGGAGCAAAACTAATGTAGTGTACAAAATCCCATGCAAGGACTGCACTAAACACTATATAGGACAAACAGGAAGACAGCTAACGATCCGCATCCACGAACATCAACAAGCCACGAAACGACACGACCAGCTATCCCTAGTAGCCACACACGCAGACGACAAGCAACATGAATTTGACTGGGACAACACTACCATTATAGGGCAAGCGAAACAAAGAACAGCCAGGAAATTTCTAGAGGCATGGCACTCATCCACAAACTCCATCAACAAACACATCGACCTGGACCCAATACACCGGCCACTACAGTGGACAGCTGAAACTGACAACCGGAAGCGGCAGGGACAGACCACTATAAATGACGGAGGAAACACAACAGAAGCGCTTCACAGGAGGCTCCCAACCTCTGAGGATGCCACCTAGACAGGGGACGAAACGTTTGCAACAAAAACTTCCAGCTCGGCGAACAGAACCACAGCAACTATCTTTGACAAGCAATGCCACACCTCCCCCTCTTTTACCCCCACCTCTGACTCGACTAAAACAATTAAACCCTGGAACCTGCAACAGCCAATCCTGTCCCTGTTCTACCCATGTCTCCGTAATAGCCACAACATCGAAATCCCAGGTACCAACCCACGCTGCAAGTTTACCTACCTTATTTCGTATACTTCTCGCATTGAAGTATACACATTTCAAGCCACTTTCCTGTTTACAGGCACCCTCCTTCGAGATTGCTGCCATGTTCCTAACCTCTCTACACTACAGGTCCTGCACCCTAAAGCTACAGTCTATGTTCCCATGCCCCTGCAGAGTTAGTTTAACCACCACCCCCCCCCCCCCCCCCAAAGAGCACTAGCAAACCTCCCGCCAAGGATATTGGTGCCCCTCAGCTTCAGGTGTAGACCATCCTGTTTATAGAGGTCCCACCTTCCCCAGAAAAAAAAACCAGTTATCCAGATACCGGCATCCCTCCCTCCTGCACCATTCCTGTAGCCACGCATTTATCTGTTCTCTCTCCCTATTCCTCGACGCTCTATCGCGTGGCACGGGCAACAAAACAGAGACAACAACTCTGTTTATTCTAACTCTGAGCTTCCAACCTAGCTCCCTGAATGTCTGCCTAACATCCTCATCCCTCTTCCTACCTATGTCGTTGGTGCCAATGTGGATCACGACTTCGAGCTGCTTCCCTTCTGGAAAACACGATCAGAGACGTCACACACCCTTGCACTTGGGAGGCAACATAGCAAATGTGAGTCTCTCTCGCCCCCACAAAATCGCCTATCTGTGCCCCGAACTATCGAATCCCCAATAACTCTGCTCTTCTCCAGTCTTCCCTTCTGAGCAACGGGGACAAGCTCCGTGCCAGAGGCCTGAACACTATTGCTTACCCCTGGTAAGTCGTCCCCCCCACAAGTATCCAACATGGTATACTTGTTCTTGAGGGGAACGGCTGGAAGGGGTCCCTGCACTGGCTGCTTCCTCCCTGTCCCCTCACTGCAATCTTTGGAATTACTACTTCCCTAAAGCTCTGATGTATGACCCCCTCTGCCTCCCGAATGATTCTAAGTTCATCCAACTCCAGCTCCAGTTCCCTGAGACGGTTTTGGAGGAGCTGGAGATGGGTGCACTTCGTGCAAGTGTAATCAGCAGGGACGACCATGGCATCCCTCACCTCAAACATGTTGCAAGAGGAACATTGCACTGCCTTCACTGCCATCTCTCGAAATGTAACCTTAAAAAAAAACTAGGTCTAAAGAATAGAACAAGCAAAATGCAGCAGTTCCCGACTTACCACAACGGGTCTTATTATTAGGTTAGAGGAGAAGGGAGGGTGGGAGGCACTACCTCTGTAGTGCCTCGGGTTCCTCTCCTGGCGCTACACCAGCTTCCGGGACCGCGATGCGCTTTCTAAAAAAACTTTCAAATTTAAACCGTTAAACAAACGTCACCGAGCCTACAATCTGCCACTGCCAAACAGCCCTTACCTGCTCCGCCGAGGGATTTATTGTTGATTTGGAGTTGACCCTGAGAAGGTGGTGGTGAGCTGCCTTCCTGATCTACTGCACCTGCCGTTGGAACTGTTGTTATCTGTGTACGCTCCAGCAGGCGCTACAGCACTCCTCACGTCTGTAACTGCATACAGACAATGCAGCTCTCCCTTTCATATCTGACATCCTCCACGATTTCTAACTCTTATAGTTCCTCACAATATCTCACCTCCACCGTTCCCATCTGTGTTAGAGATCACTAAAATTTCTTTGATCTTGTTTAAACTTCTGATCACTCAAAATCTCTCCCTTTTTAAAATTGTAACCCCTTCAGTTTCTGTTATTCTCCATATAATTGTAATCAATGACAGCACAGGTTCCCATCTTAAATCTCTATAATTACAATGGTTGTGTGTGCTAAATTTGGCAATTTCCTTCCTCCTTACACATCTCAGGACTTATAGCCTCGACAATCCCACTATTTGGAATTCTCCCATTCTCTGTACATCCTCATTTCCTGAGGGTCCTTGAAAACGACCAGTGCCACAAAGGTTTATATTCCTCCCAGTTACAACAAATCTTCTCACTCTGTCACATCCATGTCTGTCACATCCAAGTTTCCAGGACCAGACAACACTTGTTGGATGTCAATTCGCTTTTGTTGAAGTCTACACATCTCTGTGACCAGTTCAGAAAAAGCCATTTAGACTCTACAAAGCTATGTCATGAACAAGCCACCATCTCTCTATTTCCTTTGCCTTCTTCAATGTCTGAAACTCTTACTGTATCTTCCAGTAAACTTCTTCAATTGCTGCAGGTCTGCCTAGCTCCCCAGATAACCTGTTCCATCCCATATAGCTCCCTCAATCAGTCTAACACCCTCTTCTCTGTCTAATCCTCCTCTTTTCCGATATCTTCCAGGCACAACAGCAATCTAGTGTGGGAGCAGTGCGGAATGGGATGTTATAAATCTCAGCTGATGCTTGAAGTCTACCATTACCTAAGTCTAACGACAAAAGGAGAGAACCTGAGAGAGAGCAGCACAGATCGGGACAATGTAAATCAGCAGCGAGGATCGAGGCCGACTGGGACTTGGAGTTGGAGAAACAGCAGAGCAGGAGGGTATAAATCAGCACCGAGTAACAGAGGAAGTGACCATGTGAGGGAGCAGAGTGGAGTGGGAGCTGGAGGATTACACGTATCTGGGTGTCACAGAGATATCTTTCTGTGGCTGGGTCTTGTCTGCATTGGGTTTGGAAGAAGTGCAAGATCCATCACAAAAAAGGCTGTAAGTTTATTGGCTGGTAATAAACGAGTATGTATAAATTGCTATATGCTAGCAATTTTATTTTTTTTAATTTTGAATGTAGGTTTGAACTCAGAAATAAGAGTAATAAGTGAATATCTGAGCCAATATGATAAAGTAATCTCAGTAAACCACAGCTGGATAATGGACTTACCCCTAATGATATTTCCCTGATGTTAATGTTATACTCATTCAATAATTAAGTAAGACGAGGTACCATGTTTAGGACATGGTAGCACATGTTTGTCAAATGGAAAATGTGTTCTGTGACGTTGAGAATTTGTCGGCCCTCTTGTGTTCTAGATGAACGCAGGGTCTTGGAGCTCAGACAGCAACTGGAGACTCTGTGGTACATCTGGGACGCTTAGAGTTAGGTGGATAGCATATATAGAGAGAGGATCACCCTGCAGACATAACGGCCTGGAATAAGGAAGGGAATAAGGGACTACACAATCGAAGAGAAACAGTCAGCGAATCCCGGAATAGCCTGATGTCTCCCTCCCAATTCAGTTTCCCAATTTGGAAACTGATGAAGGTGCTGCCTGATCAGGGGAGTGCAGTCAGAGTCATGTCTGTGGCACCACTTGCAGCCTGACTCTACAGGAGGTGAGGGAGAAGGAAGGAGGAGCAATAGGCACAGGAGAGACAGGAAAGTAAAGAAGGTGTCAGTGTGTCTGTAATTCCAGGATGGTGGTGTTAAGAATGTCACGGTATCTGCAGGATATTCGTCTGGGGGACAGTGAGCAGTCAAAGGTCGTGTCCATGTTGGTAGGAATGACCTGGGTAGGAAGGATGAACTGGTCTGGGAATCAGAATTTAGAGGTCTAGGTGGATGGTTAGCAAGCAGGACCTCAAATGTCGTAATCCCTGGAATACTCCCAGTGCCGTGAACAAGTGAGAGCATAACTCTGAGTTTTAGGTAAATGAGAGTGTGACTGGAACGATGATGCAGCAGGAAGGGATTCAGATTCGTGAGACATTGGGACTTGTTCTGGGGAAGGCAGCAACTATACAAGCTGGATGGGCTAACGTTACAGAGCTGGGAAGGAATTCCTTCTGGGGTGTGTGGGAGGGATTGAAAATAACTTGTCCTGTGTATGGGATCCAAAAAGGAATAGTAGAGGTAATGGGAGATGCAGTTGGTACTAATTTACAACACCAAGTTTAACAGTGGAAGATGGAGTAAGAAAAGAAGCCTTAATCTGAGGTATTATGCATGGATGTGAATTCTCAGATTCTGGGGAGTTCCAAATGCAGTTTGGTGTGTGGAAATCTGATGTACTGATCACTGAGAGCTGGCTCAAGGATGTCAGGACTAGGTGTTAAATATTTCCGGGTATAAAGTATTCCAAAATAATAGAAGGGAAGGGAAAGGTTGAAGGTAGAAGTATTGGTTGTGATTAGCGTTAGTTAAGGGGTCCAAGAGAAAGAGGATCCGTCCAATTAATTTGGCTGGAGCTACAGAACAAAAAGTGTACAATTAACTGTGAGGTACAGTCCGTCAGCCAGCAACTATTGGAAAGGTTGGAGAGAAAAAAATATGCAGGATCTTTTGAGAGCGATGACAATACGACAGATTAGTTATACTGAGAAACTTAATTTATCCAGATATTGACTGGGTTACTGGCGGTGCAGCATCATGAGGGGCCAGTATCCCTGGATGACATGGAGGATAGCTCACTTCAGGAGTATGTGTCCAGCCCAAGAGAGCATGTACTGTTGGACATGGTCCTTCGGAAAGAGGTAGGGCAAGTGGATCCAGTGTCAGTAGGGGAACGTTTAGGGGCACAGCGATCATTTTATTGTAACGTTCAGGATGATGATGGAGAATGATATGCAATAATTGAGAGTAATGAACATTAGTTGACTAAGAGCAGCCTTCAATGGTGCAAGAATGAAGCAGGGAACCTTTCAGCAAGGCCAGTGAAATGGTAGCTTGAAATAGTGTGAACCAAGTCAGATTGAGCTGGGATTATGGAGATGGGGCTGCAGTGTGACCATGACTGGGAACTGAATAATTAAAGGTTTTCCCCATGTCTACAGGAAGGATAGATAGGCCAACATAGTAAAGTAGCATTGTGTATAAAGGTTGGGATCAGTATTATTGTGATGCTTATCAATTCGCACACTCTTCCTCCCTGCCCTCACCCCTCATCCCTGCGTATTGATTCTATCAGATATTGGTAACCTTTGAAAACTTCAGAAAATAGCAGTATAGACAAGATTAATCTGTCCACTGTCTGCATTGGACAAGATGTAACGTTGTGTTTTAAAGTCCTAGTTCTGTCTCCCCGGATACTATAGAACTTCAACTGCAGATCCCGGCATCTTTTTGAAATGGTTTGAGAGTTTCTGCCTCTACTCCGCTTCCATCTGTGCCTCCCAGATCCCGACCATATTCTGGGTGAAATAACAACTTTCCTCACCATTTTTCTGATATTTCAGCCAATATATTAAATATTCACCACTGGTAAAGCAGTTTACCAACAGGAACAAGATTTTATTTCCCTCTCTACAGCATGCGCACACCAATCACATCTCATCTCAGCATCCTCCATTCCAATCTTTCCTCAGAATTTCACTTCCACTGTCACAGGGTAACGAATCCCCTCTGTACCCTCTCCAGTCCAATTCAGTCCTTCCATCTGATGGGGTGACCAGAACTGCACACAGTCCCCAAGCTGTGACTAAGCTCATTATTTATACTGTTCATGCATGAGCTTCCTGCTCTGAAAATCTGCACTTTGGCCGACAGAGAAAATGACGCCATTTGCTACATTAACGAGATTATTGATGTTTCCAGCTACTTTCATTTATCCACCCACACAGACTATGCTCTCATTTATTGTACATTCCTCTCTATTGTTGATGACCTCAAATGCCTTGCTTTGCACTTCTCTGGGTTGTTTGCTCCATTCACCTGGACCCATAGTTTCTGTTTTTAAACAGTCTGCCATTGGATCTCTCGTCAAATCCAAATAAGTCACATGCAGTTCCAAGTTACTGCCTTAGACCGATACAGTCAGATTAACTACACATGGTCTTCCTTGCACAAATCCAGACCGACTGTCCTGGAGTCCCTGAGACTTCCTCAGTGACCATTTATCCACTGTCTCAGAATTCCAGCCTCGACCTATTCAGTCAGTCCACATTAAACAAAGTTGCGGTATTAGCCATTCTCCAGGCCTCCAGCACCATTCCTGCATCCAGTGAGGATTGGATAATGTAGGTAACTATAAGGCAGGGAAATATCCCCGGCTCCTTTTAACAGTCTGGGATATTGTGTTACCCCTTTTTTAAGGATTTGAAAGTCCTTTGTAATTCTCCGCTCCAAGTTTATTGCTCCCAATGTTTCACACTGCATCACCACTTTGATTCAGAGAGGCAGAGGCCTCAATCATCTTATGATTTGGTCAAGTCTCATTTTAGTCAGGTTTTATGGAGGGTTTCCCTCCACAAGGTGAAGTGCATTTTCTCATCATACCATCCCCAATCTGCCTCATTAACTACCGTCCTTGCACACGCGGTTATCTTCTCAACTGACACTAACACGATGATTTTCCCCTTCATCATAACAATTGCCCTCTGCCTGGATATCCCAGAATGCCCCGGCCTCCCTGTTCCAATTGTCATTAGTAAAAAGTCATTACACTCTTAGATTGTCAAACGGAAACTGCCCGAGACATGGGAAGGGGGAAAATCTGGGGCTTCACTTTGAGACCAAGCCGCTGAGGTTCTGGTGAATGGCATGGTACACGAGAGGGACATTATTTTCCACCAGGTCTGGCAGGGGAAGCCATGATACTATACCCTGCCAGCTTGGTTGGAGGTTGACCCCTGTATCAGTGAGGTGCCAGCCTTCTTGGTGAATGTCCAGCAGTGTTGGAAGGAGGTCAGTGACCTTCTCCACTCCACCATGGTAAGTACCACCATCTGCACTTTGTGAGCTCGCCCTCACTGCCTGTCTGTTACTGCACCCACCTCCCACAAAGGCTCATGTTCGCCCACTCTCACTGAATGCAGCACCTTCTCTCGGTCTGTTCCAGCTGTTACAAACAACTCCACCTCCCTTAATACCGCTTGGTAATTGTCACATTTCGGAAGGAACCACCCCACACGAGAGCATAAAGAGCCAAGAGGGATAGGGGCTCCCAACATTCTGCTCCTCACCCCCTCACAGTGGTAGGATCCTGACCCTAACAACCAAAAGAGGCTGACTGACTGTGTCCAAACTCCCAGACTGGGATCTGAGACTCTCCTTCACTCAGTGTGCTGGGCACCGTGACTGACTGTGGACAATGATATCAAGCTTCCTGGGTTTGTGTCTGTGCTGAACACCAAGGCAACACAGAAGACGGGTGAGCTTGGTAGCTCTGGCTGAGAGGAAACATTGCTGAGGGCAGGGTAAGACAAGGAAATAATTCTGTGAGCATTCAGGTCAGTCAAGGTGAGTGTGTACAAACACGGAGTGAACAGCCCAGAGAGCCAGGCCATGAGCTGGATGGGTGTCCCTGCGCACTGTGTCCTTGCAGCAGCATTGAGTGTGTACAAACATGGAGTGAGCAGCTCAGAGGGACAGTCCATGAGCTGGGTGTGTTTCCCTGAGCAAAGTGTCCTTGCAGCATCATTGCAATGAGAGTTGCCAGTGCACCCTGAGCTGCAGCATTGAAGTATTGGTAGTGATCGGAGATGTGCTGGGAATGCATGGTGAAGCTGGCATGTGCCAGATGTCAGCATCAGTGTGTGTGGAGTACATGCAGCTTCCCCCGAGACGTTGGTGTCCAGGAGAGAAGTCTGCAGGAGCGAGCGGCGAGATGGATTCACCAGGTATCAGGTCTGACTTTCATGTCAAATTCTCTATGTTGAGTTTCCCCACAGTGGGGAAGGATATGAAGCTGCAAGTTGATGAGTGCCGGGATGCACAATAATGTGACTGTTGACCATCAGTAATCACTCAGTCAGCATCTCGCCACTCCCGCAGCTCAAATCTTGTCTTAAAGAACAGTCCAGTACAGGAACAGGCCCTTCAGCCCAGCAAGCCCGCACTGACACATGATGCCTTTCTAAAGTTAAAACAAACGTTTTTGCTCCGACACCCTCTACGTCATTGTGTTCCTTACTTAACTCATATTTGTGCCAAGATCCCTCTTAAACCGTGCTATATTGACTTCTTCCCCTCTATCAGTGCACTCAAGGCACTTTCACATTCTGTCCAAAAGCAAAAAAAAGCTTACCTATCACATCTCCTGAACTTTTTCCCTTTTATCTAAAACCTAGATAATTGATATTTATACTCGGGGGGGGGGGGGGGGGGGGAGCCTCTAACTGTCCTTCTATCGATGCCTCTGATAATTTTGTAAATATCTATCAGGTAGCCCCATAGCCAATGATGCACAGGTGCAAACAATCCACGTGTGTTCAATTTCTCCTTCTGGCTAATACCCTCCAAACTAGACAACATTCTGGTAAAACTTTTCCATACCTTCTCCAACACTTCAACATCGTGTGGCAACCAATATACACAATATTCTAAATGTACCTCGAAATAGGTTTCTCTACAGCTGCAATATGACCTGCTAATTTTCATACTGTATGCTCCGATGCCTGTCTGCAAGTTTGCCATCAGTCTTCTTGATCACCATATCCACCGTGTTGCCAATTTTATGGAACTGTTGAGCTGTACACCAAAATCCCTTCGGATGTTGATGCAATCAGTAGTTTTTTTCCATCCACTTTATACTTCCCTCCTGCATTAGACCTTCGAAAATGCATCACGTCACAATTGTCCAGATAAAGTTACATCTGTGTTTTCTCTGTCCAAGTCTGCAGCTGACCTATATCCCGCTGTATTCTCTGGCATTCATCCTCACAATCTGCAACTCCGCCAATCTATTTACAGATCTCCAGTCACAAAAACACGTTTTCACCACTACTGTCTTCTATGCCCAAGCATTTCTCTATCCATCTTACTAACTGACCGCTGATCCCCTTTCACTTCACCTTCTGGATGCGCCTGCCATAAGGAACCATATCAAAGGCCGGGCTAAGGTCAAAACGGCCAACAGCCGGCCCCATGCTCTCATCAATCAATTTTGTCACTCCCTCAAAATAATCAATAAGGTTTGTGAGACATGATCCTCCCCATGCAACTGTGTTGCCTGTTGCTAGTAAGTCCATACTAGAGTACTATTGGAGCTGCACTCATTCAGACAAGTGATTATTCCATCATATTCCTGACTTGAACCGTGGAGAGTAGATTAGATTCCTTACAGTGTGGAAACCAGTCCACGTCAACCCTCCGGAGAGTAACCCACCCATACTCATTTCCCTATGACGAAAACGGAAGGAAAGCGGTGAGTATTTATACTCACCCTTCGAAGCCGTCGGTCATTTCTAGTGCGAGCAGCAGCGAAGGTAAGACCGTTTGGTTTTAAAAGTACTTACCGGTAGCGGGCAGCGGTGTTTTTTTTTCTCTTTCACTCTCTCTTCACAGAAAGAGCGGGAGAACCAGGGGGAAGTGACGACGACCAGAGGGGCAGCCGGGAAGGAAAGCGGTGAGTATTTATACTCACCCTTCGAAGCCGTCGGTCATTTCCAGTGCGAGCAGCAGCGAAGGTAAGACCGTTTGGTTTTAAAAGTACTTACCGGTAGCGGGCAGCGGTGTTTTTTTTTCTCTTTCACTCTCTCTTCACAGAAAGAGCGGGAGCACCAAGGGGAAGTGACGACGACCAGAGGGGCAGCCGAGACCCGGAAGCAGTTAGTGTAAGCTTACCTGGGTAGGTTTTTCCCCCTTTAAAAGCGCGAAGGAGAGGAATAGGGAAAGAGAACACTTAAATGCGTGGCTACACGGATGGTGCAGGAGGGAGGGATTCCGGTTTTTGGATAACTGGGGTTCTTTCTGGGGACGGTGGGACCTCTATAAACAGGATGGTCTACACCTGAACCTGAGAGGCACCAGTATCCTTGGGGGGAGGTTTGCTAGTGCTCTTGGGGGGGCTTAAACTAACTCTGCAGGGGCATGGGAACCCAGATTGTAGCTTCAGGGTGCAGGGCCTGGAGTGTAGGGAGGTTAGGAACATGGCATCAATTTCAAAGGAGGGTGCCTGTAAACAGGAAAGTGGCTTGAAGTGTGTATACTTCAATGCAAGAAGTATACGAAATAAGGTAGGTGAACTTGCAGCGTGCGTTGGTACCTGGGACTTCGATGTTGTGGCTATTACGGAGACATGGCTAGAACAGGGACAGGATTGGCTGTTGCAGGTTCCAGGATTTAAATGTTTTAGTAGGGTCAGAGGTGGGGGTAAAAGAGGGGGAGGTGTGGCATTGCTTGTCAAAGATAGTATTACAGTGGTGGAAAGGACGATGGATGAGGACTTGCCATCTGAGGTAGTTTGGGCTGAGGTTAGGAATAGGAAAGGTGAGGTCACCCTGTTAGGAGTCTTTTACAGGCCTCCTAATAGTCCTAGAATCATTGAAGAAAGGATAGGGAAGGTGATTCAGGAGATGAGTGACAGTAATACGGTGGTTATTATGGGGGACTTTAACTTTCCTGATATTGATTGGGAAAGCTATAGCTCAAGTTCGTTAGATGGGTCAGTGTTTGTTCAATGTGTGCAGGAGAGTTTCCTGACACAATATGTAGACAGGCCAACAAGAGGTGAGGCCATACTGGATTTGGTTCTGGGTAACGAAACAGGCCAGGTGTTAGAATTAGAGGTAGGTGAGCACTTTGGAGATAGTTTTTTACTCTCGTGATGGAGAGGGATAAGTGTGTACTACAGGGCAAGAGTTGGGGTCAGGGAAATTACGATGCGGTGAGGCATGACTTAGGATGTGTGGCTTGGAAAAGTAGACTCCAAGGCAAGAGTGTAAATGATATGTGGAGCTTTTTCAAGGAGCAACTATTGAGTGTCCTTGATAATTATGTACCTGTCAGGCAGGGAGGAAAGGGTCGTGCGAGGGAGCCGTGGTTTAATAAGGAATTGGAATCACTTGTTAAATGGAAGAGGGCGGCCTAACTCAAGATGAGACGTGAAGGTTCAATTGGGGCGATTGAGAGTTATAGGGTAGCCAGGAAGGACCTGAAGAGAGAGCTAAGAGCAGCAAGGAGGGGACATGAAAGGTCCTTAGTCGGTAGGATTAGGGAAAACCCTAAGGCTTTCTATAGGTATGTTAGGAATAAAAGAATGACCAGGGTAGGAATAGGTCCAGTCAAGGATAGTAGTGGGAAGTTGCGTGTGGAGGCGGAAGAGATTGGGGAGACACTGAATGAATACTTTTCTTCAGTATTTACTCAGGAACAGGGCATTGTCGTCGATGTGAATACTGAGTCACAAATAAGTAGAATGGATGGCTTTGAGGTATGTAGAAAAGAGGTGTTGGAAATCCTGGAAAAGGTGAAAATTGATAAGTCCCCTGGGCCTGATGGCATTTATCCTAGGATTCTCTGGGAAGCAAGGGAGGAGATTGCAGAGCCATTGGCCTTGATTTTTATGTCCTCTTTGTCTACAGGAGTAGTGCCAGAAGACTGGAGGATAGCAAATGTGGTTCCCTTGTTCAAAAAGGGGAGTAGGGATAACCCTAGTAACTATAGGCCGGTGAGTCATACTTCTGTTGTGGGCAAAGTCTTAGAGAGAATTGTAAGGGATAGGATTTATGCACATCTGGATAGGAATAATGTGATCAAGGACAGTCAGCATGGTTTTGTGAAGGGCAGGTCGTGCCTCACAAACCTTATTGAATTCTTTGAAAAGGTGACGAAGGAGGTTGATGAGGGGAAAGCGGTAGATGTGGTATATATGGATTTTAGTAAGTCGTTTGATAAGGTTCCCCATGGTAGGCTACTGCAGAAAATACGGAGATATGGCATTGAGGGTGAGTTGGAGGTTTGGATTAGGGATTGGCTGGATGGAAGAAGACAGAGGGTAGTAGTTGATGGCAAAGTTTCTTCATGGAGTGCCGTCACTAGCGGTGTTCCGCAAGGATCTGTTTTGGGACCATTGCTGTTTGTCATTTTTATAAATGACCTGGAAGAGGGGTTAGAAGGTTGGGTGAGCAAGTTTGCGGATGATACGAAAGTCGGAGGAGTTGTTGACAGTGAGGAAGGATGTGGCAGGTTACAGCAGGATATAGAGAAGCTGCAGAGCTGGGCAGAAAGGTGGCAAATGGAATTCAATGTAGCTAAGTGTGAGGTGATTCACTTTGGGAAGAATAACAAAAAGATAGGGTACTGGGCTAATGGTCGGATACTTGGCAGTGTGGATGAGCAGAGGGATCTTGGTGTCCATGTACACAGATCTCTGAAAGTTGCCACCCAGGTAAATAGTGCGGTGAGGAAGGCATATGGCGTACTGGCTTTTATTGGTAGAGGAATTGAGTTCCGGAGTCCTGAGGTCATGATGCAGTTGTTTCAGACTCTGGTGCGGCCGCAGCTGGAATATTGTGTGCAGTTTTGGTCGCCATACTATAGGAAGGATGTGGAGGCACTGGAACGGGTGCAGAGGAGGTTTACGAGGATGTTGCCTGGTATGGAAGGAAGATCGTATGAGGAAAGACTGAGACACTTGGGGCTGTTTTCATTAGAGAAAAGAAGGTTTTGAGGTGACTTGATTGAGGTGTACAAGATGATTAGGGGGTTAGATAGGGTTGACAGTGTGAACCTTTTCCCGCGTATGGAGTCGGGTATTACAAGGGGGCATAGCTTTAAATTAAGGGGGTGTAGATATCGGACTGAAGTTAGGGGTAGGTTCTTCACTCAGCGAGTCGTAAGTTCATGGAATGCCCTGCCAGTAGCAGTGGTGGACTCTCCCTCTTTATGGGCATTTAAGCGGGCATTGGATAGGTATATGGAGGATAGTGGGTTAGTATAGGTTAGGTGGGCTTGGATCGGCGCAACATCGAGGGCCAAAGGGCCTGAACTGCGCTGTATTCTTCTATGTTCTATGTTCTATGTTCTAAAACACTTCGCAATTTAATGTGGCCAATTCACCTGGACTGCACATCTTTGGACGGTCGGAGGAAACCCATGCAACACGGGGGAATGTGCACACTCCACACAGTTAGTTACCCAAGGCCAGAATCGAACCCAGGATTTTGGCGCTGCGAGACAGCAGTGCTAATCACCTGATCTGGCTCCCGTAGACTGGGAGGAATGTTGGAACGAGACGGTTACTGTACAGTGGGAGGTACGTCAGGCCGTGATAGTAACTGTGCATTGGGAGGTATGCCGGGCCGTTGGTTACTGTAAAGTGGGAGGAATGTTGGGCTTTGATGATCAATGTACCGTTGAAGGTATGTCGGGCCGTGATGGTTAATGTACAGTGGGAGGTATGTCGGGCCGTGATGGTTACTGTACAGTGGGAGGTATGTCCGGCCGTGATGGTTACTGTTCAGTGGGAGGTATGTTGGGCTGTGATGGTTACTGTACAGTGGGAGGTATGTCGGGCCGTGACGGTTACTGTACCGTGCTAGGTATGTCGGACCCTGATGGTTACTGTACAATGGGAGGTATGTCGGGTTGTGATGGTTACTGTAAAGTAGGAGGTATGTCGGGGTGGGATGATTACTGTTCTGTGGGAGGTATGTCGATCCAGGAAGTTGAAGACTGTCTGAGTTGTACAGAATATGATGCCGCTGCCGCCCCCGATGGGCCATTGTACCTCATGGATGCATCGTCGTTGGTTGCTTAACCTGTTTAAAGTCTGTACCATTCAGTCCATATCATTGTGTGGAGTGTCTGCAAAATGTGAACATAGCCCTTGCTCCCTATAAGGACTGTACAGTTACCATTCTTACTGATATATGAAATGGAGAGTTGTATCTGCAGCAGGCAGAAAGGTTACGATGTGGTCAATTATAGGTTTCCCTTTTATTAATTCCCGCAAAACCTGTTGCAGAGCAGTCACAAGATCCAGCAGCAATGCTGAGCACTATGATTAGAATAGATTCCCTAAAGTGTGGGAACAGAATCTTTGGCCCAACCAGTTCACACTAACCCTCCAAAGAGCAACCCAACACGATGACCAATTCACCTGAGCTGCATATATTTGGACTGTGGGATGAAACCCACGCAGACACGGGGAGAATGCGTAAAATCCACACAGGCAGTTGCCTAAGGCTGGAATCAAACCTGGATCCCTAATGCTGTGAGGCAGCAGTGCTAACCACTGAGCCACCATACTGCCCTATACTGACTATATCCCAAGGAGCTGCCCTCTTCTGCCTGGCTGTGTCCTTTCAGTGGGACAGAACCTACCAGAGAGGATGGTGATGTTGCCTGGGACATAGTCCTGTTCACTGAATCCTGCTTTACAGACAATATTCATTGTTGCTTGATTAGTCTGTGGGAAATATGCAACAGGTCACTTTTTCATTTTGTATAGTGACGAGGTAATATCACTTTATTTCTTACGTATTTTGAAATAAACCAAACATCAATATTTTTTCAGTTGAAAACAATTGAAGTGAACAATAATTGAAATACCAGAGCGCACAGCTAACTATTACACAATTCAGTGACTGTAGTAAACCGCCGATTCATGTTCAGATCAGTGAACACACCATCTTGCAGACAGCAAAGCTGTTGGAAATGACTTTGAGGAAAAGCCTGAATTCAGACACAGTGTTATTGGGCCTCCAAAACACTGGCCATCCTCAAGATCTGTCCACAGAGCTTCCAAATTGGAGCTGGGCAGTTACTCACACAATCCCTCACAATAGACTGGTTACAGACATACCTGAACAATGTGGCGATGTGTGTGGGCAGACTGGTCAATGGACTAGCACATGGCACAGTTCAACATTTGTAACAATGCCCTGTAAATAGCCATGTCTTGCAAGTATATCGCTTCTTGTGTGCCACCTAAACTCTAATTCTGCACCTTGGACCCGATCCTGAATGAAGGTGTTATAAAGGTGATGGGCTCCTCCAGCACATGGCATCTTACATAAAATCTCTCATGAACCATATCCAGTGTATGTTAGCCCCACAATGTCAGTATCCAAACAGAATTGTGCAGCTCCATTGATGGCCAGTATGTTCCCAGCCCAACGTCCTTGTGTGTGACTTTAGCTGACAATTTCTGTTTACATGTTTGCAGCATTGTTCTAACCATTAACAGCAAAGTCTCTTTACTGAAGGTCTGACATCCTTTCATAATACCAACATTTAGATTATCCAATCTGCACAAAATACACCCATTTATCCAGTTCACTTTTATAACAACAATATGATGAAAACAGTACCCAACTCATAGTAAGTAGCATTGAAATGATGAATCTCATTCCCACATCCAAGACCAAATTATTATTAAGTGGAAGAACTTTGAAAATATGCAATTAGTTTCCTTTGTATTAATGTTGTGAACTAATAGTCGACTCTCCTGCTCATCAGATGCTGCCTGAACGGCTGTGCTTTTTGAGAGCCACATTTTTTTTACTCTGATCTTCAGCATCTGCAGTCCTCACTTTCTCCCTGGTAATATTCACTCATAATCATTTTTGTGGTAACAATTTCACTGTGAGCTGTCTAAACATGTTAGTCAGATATGAGTATATTTTGAATTGCTTATGTCGATCTCAGAGCTCAGATAATGTTGTGTGTGAATGTCAATGTCAATGTGATATTCGGGATATAGGCCATGTCTCTAAGGGACTGACAGATTAACCCTTCAGCTGTTCACAACAAGCAAGTTACGGACTGAACCCAACCAGCCTGAGCTCACAAAACCGAAAGCACAGTGTCCAGCATTGGGCATGTTTGGACAATATTTTTCATTTTAATTTATTCATAGAATATGATTGGACCAGTATGTATTGTCTGTCCCTTGTTGCCCTTGAGAAGGTGGTGGTGAACTGCCGCACTGAACCACTGGAGTCCATGTATTGTAGTTAGACTTACCATTCGGGAGGGACCTTGAAAGAGTGACACTGACGGAACAGCAATCTATTTCCAAATCAGGATGGTGGGTGGCTTGGATCACAACGCGAACATGGTGGGGGTCCCATGTATCTGCGTCCCTTGTCCCTCTTGACGGTCGGGCTTCAGAGGTACGTTGTAAAGAGCCTTGGGAAATTTCTGCAGAGCACCGTGTAGATGGCAGGTATTGCTGCTACTGAGTGTCAGTGGATGAGGGGTGAAGCTGCACTTACCCAAGGAAATGGGGGGTATTTCATCATATCCATATTGAACATATCGATGGGGGGGGGGGGGGGGGGCAGGCTTTCGGAGATCATGAAGTGAGTTATTTCTGCAGGTTCCTAGCCCCTGACTCATTCTTGTGGCCAATTAATTTACATACGTCAAATGTGGAACTGGTAAAGCATAACAGGTCAGGCCGCATCTGAGGTACAGGAGAGTCGATGTTTTCGCATAAGCCATTCACTGAAATGTGTAATGAAATCATATGGTCAGTCCAGTTCAGATTAACGGTAATCTCCAGGATATCGCTCGTTGGGTGTTCAGTGATGGTGGTGGCATTGAACGTTAGGGCATATGGTTCAATTTTCTATATTTAGAGGTAATCATTGTCTGGCACATGTGGAATGGAAATGGTACTTGTCACTTTGAAGCACACCCCTGCATATTTCCAGGTGTTGTTGCATTTGGACAAGGACTGCTTCAGTATCTAAGTAAATCACGAATGACACTGAACATTGGCAAACATCAATGGCAAATATGCCTACTTGTGAATTTCCACTGTCGGGATGTTCATTTATGATTGGGCCGAGGGCAGAGATCATTCTTATAGCTTACTGATACTGTCCCTCTCTCTGTGCTAGGAAGCTTGCTTCTAGTTCCACCTGCTCCAGAGGTGTTTAACAACATATCTGAATGGGATAATATTTAATATCTACCACAAGGAGCTGAGTGAGGACTTGGTTAGCTCAATCAGTTAGACGGCTTGATATTAATGCCAACAGTGTGGATCCAATTCCCGAACTGACTGGGGTGACTAAAGGACTGTCTGACTCAACCTCTCCCTTACTTGAGGCATGATGACTGTCCAATTAAACTACCACCAGTGGTCTCTGTCGAACGAGAGAGCAGCCCGATCATGATGTAGGAGTATGGTGCCTTACCTTTCCATTTCTGATCTACAGGCTTACCCAGAAACCCCTCCCCTGGGGAACTGCTGCAGAGATATCCTAGAGTTGAGATGGTTGCTCTCCACCAACCCCAACCACCGTCATTTGTGTCAGGTATAACTTCAGCCAATGCAGATGAGACCTATTTGCTCCAGTTTTGCCGTTAATCCTGTATATGACACTTGGTCAAATGCAATTATGATAATGTTAAAAGGGCAGTCACTGTCGCCTCACCTGTAGAATTCAGCTATGTGTTTTCTTGTTGTGCATTTTTAAAACAAGGCTTCCATGAGCCCAAGGGATGAGTGGCCCTGGCAGAGCCCAAACTGAGCTTCAGTCAGCAGGTTGGTGCTGAGGCAGTGCTGTTTGATCGCACTGTAGGTGACATCTTCCATCCCTTTATCAATGTCAGGGATTAGAGCAATGGGGCAATCATTGATTGTCTGATGTTTTGTCTCTGTGTGTACAAGGCCCACCTGGATAGATTTCCACATTGTCAGGTAGGTCCCAGTGCAATATCCCTGCAACAACAGTTTGAATGGAATGTTCTCAGAGCCCACAGCTTTAGCATTGTCCATCCCTCCAGCCACTTGGAGATATCAAACAAAAATGAATTGAATTAGCTGATAACTGCCAACTGGAGGAGACTAAAATAGATCATCCCACCCGTACTTATGTCTGAACATTGTTGTGAAAGTTTCAGCCTTATCATTTCTATTGTTGTGCTGGGCTCTTCCATCACTGAGGAAGGTGATATTTGTGGATCCTTCTCCTCCAGTGAGTTGTTTCTTTGACCACACAATTCACCCTGATTGCATGTGACAGAATTGCAGAGATGAGGTCTGATTTGTTGGTTAGATCTGTTTGTCACTGGTTGTTGATGCTATTTGGTGAGTAAGTGGTCCTGCAGGGTAACGTCACCTCTTTGTGAGGTGTAGCTGGCGCTGCTCTTGTCAGGCCCTCCTATATTCTCCACTGAACAAGGGTTAATCCCCTGGTCTGATGGTCAGGGTAAAGTGGAGCATATGCCAGGCAGTGACAGTGAAAATTGTTCTGGAGTACAATTATGCTGCTGTTGGTAATGACTCGAATAACCTCACACAGGCCAGTGCTGAGTTCAAGACCTCTTCGAAATCTGTCCTGTTTAGCATAGTGATAGTATCTCTCACATGTGCGTGAGATACAGACACACATAAATGTGGAACTTTGTCTCCAGGAATACTGTGCGTGGTAGTCCCCGTTGCCAATATGGTCATCGAGCAATGTGTCTGCAGCCAGTAGGTTCGTGAAGATGAGGTCAAGTATTTTTCTCCCTCTCAGTCGTTCTCCCCTGCCACGGTGCAGACTCAGTCTCGCAGCAATGTCCTTTTGGACCCGATCATCTCGATCAGCAATGCTGCTGCTGATCCCCTCTTGGCGGGAGTTCAAATAGCCCACGCAGCATACATTCTCCAGCTCTGTCACACTCTCAGTGCGTCCTCCAAGTGTTCTTCAATGTGGATGGACACTGATCTATCAGCTGAGGGAAGGGAGCCAGCAAGAGGTTTCTGTGTCAGTGTTTAATTTGACACCTTGAGGCTGAGGGAGGGGAGTCAGCAGGAGGTTTCTATGTCAATGTTTAATCTGACACCGTCTGGTTTTGTTATGTCACATTGTTGCTTGAGCAGTCTATAGGACACCTCTCCCAAATCTAGCTTTTGCAGCCAGACGTTAGGAAGGAAGGGTTTCCAGGGTCTGCAGGATTTTTTTATTTGTGTCACTGTCAACCGAACGGCCTGTCCTGTGCTGCATGATACTGACTCTATTTCTCTTGTGATTGGATACTCCAAGGTCTCACTCCTTCAGTTCCTCCCAGTGCCTTCTCTATTCCAAAGATTGCTATAATATTTTCTCTATTAAGACATTGCTCAATTCCAGTTTTTTAACTATCTTCGTGTATAACTGTATGTTTCTTTGTCATCTTCTCCAGCCGCTACATCCATCTGTGTCTCAGTAACCCTCCATATCTCCACAATCTTTATCTCATAAACCAGACCCATCTATCATTGCAAATTCTGCCAGCCCCTACATCCTTCACTAGCTCTAAACCTTTCAGCTGCTACACTTCTTCCTATATCCTGTGATTGAATTTAAAAATATCTCACTAACCTGTTCTCGCATGCACAGGTCATGCTATCGCTCGGCCATCTCTAGCCGTGCTTTCCTATACCTGTAACATCTCCAGCCTTGCTTTCCTATCTCTGTAACATCTGCAGTTTTGCTTTCCCATCTCCGAAATATCCCCAGTCTTGCTTTCCTATCTCCGTAATATCTCCAGCCTTCCTTTCCTCTCTCTGTAACATCTACATCATTGCTCTCCTATCTCTGTAACGTCTCCACCCGTGCTTCACTATCTCTAACATCTTCAGCCTTGCATTCCTAGACACCTCAGTGAATTGGTTATATATCTGCTCCTGCATTTTCATCTTTCTGGAATTACATAAAATATCCCCAGCAGAGTGTTCTGTCATCGTTTTGATCCTAACCTTGGCCGATAAACCCTCATTTGAAGACACTTCCAAGATATTGTCCCTCCTTACTGCTGTAACTGACTCCTTAATTAATAACACAACACCACCTCCTCTTCAACGCCCTCTCCTGACCTGCCCATATTTTACAGTATAACAGAATACTGAGTTGTTGGCCCTGACCTCCCTCAAACACGTCTCTGTCACACCTCCACATGTCAACTCATTCCTGCCTGGTAATTCTCCCAGCATTAACGTTAGCTGGAATATACTCTGTACCTTGGAGTTCTTCAGTCATTCACTATTTCTTATCAGGCTGCTCAAACCATGAACCAAAATTGTAGCTGTGGCACTGAATGAACATTTGCTGAACTATATGTTCTTTATTTAAAAAAAATGTATTCATCAAGTGCAACTTGCCAGAACTGAGCAGTCAGCTCCAAATACAATGAGTTTTTGATGGTTAATTCCCCGCTCAGTGTACAGAGGGCACAGCCCTCAGCAATGGAGAAAGTGAGGACTGCAGTTGATAGAGACCAGAGTGGAAAAGTGTGGCGCTGGAAAAACACAGCAGGTCAGGCAGCATCCGAGGAGCAAGCGAGTTGATGTTTTAGGCATAAGCCCTTCATCAGGAAGGCATTGGTGCATTCCTTCTTTTTTCATTCTCTGATTCACAGAACGTTGGGAACCTAACTTACTCAGACAGGCAGCACTGTATATAGCATTGAAATGGAAAGCAGTGGATCAGTTAGTTGGACAGGGAATAGAAAAGTTGAAGCGAAGTACAGACTGATTGAAGTACAAACATAAGGATAGGTAAGTGACCTGGGTCAGATACGGTATAACCGAGGTTATTCCGGGAAGCAATGGGAGGGATTGGTGTGCCTTTGGCGATGACCTTTGCGTCCTCATTGTCCACTGGAGTAGTGCCAGATGATTGGAAGATGGCAAATGTTATTCCCTTGTTCAGGAAAGGGAATAGGGAGAACCGTGGGAATGACAGAACAGTCAGTCTTACATCGGTGGTGGGCAAAGTATTGGAGATGATTCTGACAGGCAGGATTTACAATTACCTAGAAAACCATAGTTTGATTCGAGGTAGTCAGCATGGCTTTGTAAGGAGCACTTCATCCCTCAGAAACCGTATTGAGTTCTTTGCAGATGTGAAAAAATCACGTTGATGAAGATAGACCAGTAGATGTGGTGAACAAGAATTTTAGCAAGGCGATTGATAAGGTTCCCCATTGTAGGCGCATTCAGAAGGTAAGGGGACATGGGAAGCAGGAAAATGTGGCTGTCTGGATATTGACTTAGCTGGCCCATGCAAGACAGAGGGTGGTAGCAGATGAAAACTATTCAGCCTGGACATCAGTGACCAAAGGTGTTCCACAGGGATCCTCTCTGGGACCTGTGCGATTTGTGATTTTTATGAATGACTTTGATGAGGAAGTGGAATGGTGGGTTATTAAGTTTGCTGATGACATGAAGGTTGATGAAGTTGTGGATCGTGTGGAGGGTTGGTATAGGTTACAAGAGGACATTGACAGGATGTAGTGTGTCAGATACAGTTCAACCTTAAAAATTGTGAAGCGATTTATTTTGGAAGGTTGCATGTCCATTCACAATACAAGGTTAAAAGCAGCATTCTTGGCAGTGTGGAGTGACAGAGGGATATTGGGCTCTATGTCCATAGATCTCACAAAGTTGCCACCCAAGTTTGCAGGAATGTTAAGAAAGCATATTGTGTATTGGCTTTCATTAACAGGGGGATTGAGTTTAAGAGCAGTGAAGTCAATGCTTAGCACTATAAAGCTGTGGTTCAACCACACTTGGAATATTGTGTTAAGTGTTGGTTGCCTCATTATTGGAAACATGTGGAAGTCTCAGAGAGTGTGCAGAGCAGATCTACCCGGATGCTGCCAGGACTGGAGGCCATGTCTGAGGAAGAAAGTTTGAGAGAGCTAGCGCTTTTCTCACTGGAGCGAAGAAGGATGAGAGGTGACATGATAGAGGTGGACACGATGTAGAGAGACATAGATAGAGTGGATATCCGGAGCCTTTTCCCAGGGCAAATTTGGCTATTAACAAGGGGCATAACTTTAAGGTGATTGGAGGAAGGTTTAGAGGAGATGTCAGAGGTAGGTTCTTTATTCAGAGAGTGTTGGGTGGGCGGAATTCACCCCCAGCGGTTGTAGTAGAGTCAGATACATTAGGGATAGTTAAGAAGACTCTTGGATAGTAACATGGAAGTTAGTACGTTGAAGGTTATGTAGGTTAGTCTGATCTAAGAATAGAATAAAACGCCGACAAAACTTTGAGGGCTGAAGGGCTCTTACTATGCTGTACTGCTCTGTGTTCCAAGTTTCACTAGGTTGGTGGATTCTCATTAGTTGGTGATTGTTTTAGGGAGTGAGGTGTGCGAGGGAGTGAGGTGTGCGAGGGAGTGAGGTGTGTGAGGTCTGGAAGCTGGGGTGGGGCGTTAGACCAAGACTTCCAGTTTTGATGTGCATTGTTACATTCACCGAAGTGCCAGCTCCATATGCGTGGTTACCTTGACCAGACAAAATCCACCAAGTTCAGTTATTAAAACAATTTTTGGCTTGCCGTTTGCTCCTGGTTTCTTCAGAAACATTCTGTTGGATGAGCTATGAATTAGTATCTGACCAACCACAAACATGTACAATTTTATTTTGATACTGGTGAAAATGAAGGTACATCTATTGGATAGTTTCAGAGGGTTCACTGTGAGACACAAGATGCTGCAATAGAATGTCAATTGTGAATGTTTTCACACAGTCTCTGGTCCAGGGTGCAGATGTATGGAGTCTAGGGGACATGCCTGATGTCATCATCATAAGTAACTTGTGGAATGATTCTGACACTCCATGTCCATACATCCGCTCCATAAGCCAGGCTTTGACTGAAGATGAATTTGTAAGGCATGGTTCCTGGTCAGTCATTGGTATCTAACTTAGACAGCATTTATACCTACACTGAGAGCAGTGATAGCCTGTTGGCTTCTTTTTTTTTATTTCAAAAATTAACTTTATTCATATATATTTAATCTATACAATGGGACATGCCATCCTTCTGTAAACATTCCATTTCTTTGCGTATCGAAACAGGGTAATCATTCCTATTCACAGGTTGGTGCGATTACATTGAGCTGAGGCGCCAGCGGAGCCCAAATGACTGCGTGGGCTCCCTGTTCTTCTTAGGCAGGCAGATGTTAGACGGTGGTCTTTCCCCACCGCGCCTTGGCAGCAGCTGCCCCAAGCATCAGCGTGTCCCTCAACACGTAGTCCTGGATCTTGGAATGTGCCAGTCTGCAACACTCAGTCGGGGTCAACTCCTTCAGCTGGAAGATCAACAGGTTTCGGACCGCCCAGAGAGCGTCCTTCACCGAGTTGATGATCCTCCAGGCACAGTTGATGTTCGTCTCAGTGTGCGTCCCGGGGAACAGGCCATAGAGCACGTAGTCCCGCGTCACGGCGCTGCTCGGGACGAACCTCGACAGACACCACTGCATTCCTCTCCAGACTTCCTCTGCATAGGCACATTCCAGAAGGAGGTGTGTGACAGTCTTGTCCCCCCCGCAGCCGATTCGAGGGCAGCGTGCGATGCGGCAGAGATTCCAGGCGTGCATAAATGATCTCACAGGCAGAGCCCTTCTCACCACCAGCCAAGCCATGTCTTGGTGCTTGTTGGAAAGTTCTGGCGATGAAGCATTCTGCCAAATGGCTTCGACAGTCTGCTCAGGGAACTGCTCGACAGGATCTGCCCTCTCCTTTTCCCGAAGGGTCTCAAGGACACTACGTGGTGACCACTTCCTGATGGACTTGTGGTCAAAGGTGTTTTTCTTCATAAATTTCTCCACGAAGGACAGGTGGTACGGAACGGTCCAACTACTCGGAGCGTTCCCGGCAGCGAGGCCAGGCCCATCCTTCGCAACACCGGGGACAGGTAGAACCTCAGTACGTAGTGACACTTGGTGTTTGCGTACCGGGGATCCACGAACAGCTGGATGCAGCCACACACAAAGGTGGCCATCAGGGTGAGGGTTGCATTGGGTGTGTTTTTTCCCCCATTGCACGGGTCTTTGTACTTTACATATCTTCGGACCCGGTCCATCTTTGATCTCCACACGAAGTGGAAGATGGCCCGGGTGACTGCGGCGGCACAGGTTCTGGGGATAGGCCAGACCTGTGCCACGTATAACAATACTGAGAGTACCTCACACCGGATGACCAAGTTTTTACCGGCGATGGAGAGCGACCGTTGCTCCCATCTGCCCAGTTTCTGTCTCACCTTCCTGATCCATTCCTCCCAGAACTTGGCGCACGCCCCATGCCCCTCGAACCAAATACCCAGCACCTTCAGGTGGTCAGTCCTGACGGTGAAGGGGATAGAGGATTGGTCGTCCCAGTTCCTGAAGAGCATGGCTTCGCTCTTGCTTCGATTTACCTTGGCCCCCGAGGCCCGTTCGAACTGGTCACAGATGCTCATGCGTCTGTGCACGGACAGCGGATCCGAGCAGAAAACGGCGACGTCATCCATGTACAGGGGGGCCTTAGCCTGCAGACCCCCGCTGCCAGGAATAGTCACCCCTCTCAGGCTCGCATCCTTCCTGATGGACTCGGCAAATGGCTCTATGCAACACACAAACAAGGCAGGAGAGAGAGGGCAGCCCTGCCTGACTCCAGATCTGACTGGGAAGCTATCTGATTCCCACCCATTGATTGAGAATGCACTGCCTGTTGGCTTCTTTCCTCCTGATCAAGGTGGATTACAAATGATTCTTTGTGAGAGAATGTTTGAATGACTGCCCTGACCCAGGATGGAAACTCTCCTCACAGATTCATGAGCATGCCAGCGTCTCACTCAGTGCTATATGCAGCTGTGAGGTCCAGTAACACTGTACCCGAATTCACCCTTTTGGAATACACTTTTAATGTCGGTCATGATGCAAAGTGATGGGTTTACTGAGCTGAACAATAATCAGGGGTTTACCATGTTTGTGAATTGGGCAATAAGAAGGTATAAGCTAAAATTATTCAACTGAACAATAACTGCATCATCTCTGAAAACAATAAAATTGATTCTATATTGACGGAATTAAAATATAAACACCGAACAACCTTTTATAATACAAAAGTAAAGAATGCACATTTTGTTTTTTACAATTTGGTGATCACAAGTACACTTTGAATCTCAGTATTCAAATGCATACAGTGTCGCTCTATCATTTGCACAATGGTTGACCTCTGACTGATTGAATATTCAGAGTGAGTCAATGATTGTTCAATCAAATAGAATTATAACTCTGACATTTTTAAATATAATCAATCGATTTAATTTCTCACCTAAAATGTGTGAGCTTCAGCTATTTGCCAACAATTCTATTAGTTTTAAAATAATGAGGGAAAAGGATAGACTACGTCTAAAAGTTGAAGTTCTACATTGGAGAAAGGCCAATTTTGATGGTATTAGGCAAGATCTTTCAAAAGCTGATGGCAGGAAATGTTCGCAGTTAAGTAGATGGCTAGAAAATGGGAAGCCTTCAGAAATTAGATAGCTGGAGTCCAGAAACAGTATATTCTTGTCAGGGTGAAAGGAAATGCTGGCAGGTATACAGAGTGCTGAATGACTAAACAAATTGTGGGTCTGGTTAAGAATAAGAAGGAAGGATATGACAGATACTTGCAGGATAGATCGAGCGAATCCTGAGAAGAGTATAAAGGCAGGAGGAGTATACTCAAGTGGGAAATCAGGAAGGTATAGCGAGGATATGAGTTAGTTTTGGCAAATAGAGTTAAAGGGAAACCAAGTTAACGAGGTCTTTGTGGGCGGCACGGTGGCACGGTGCCACAGTGGTTAGCACTGCTTCCTTACATCGCCAGAGACCCGGGTTCAATTCCCGCCTCAGGTGACTGACTGTGTGCAGTTTGCACGTTCTCCCCATGTCTGCGTGGGTTTCCTCTGGGTGCTCCGGTTTCCTCCCACAGTCCAAAGATGTGCAGATCAGGTAAATTGGCCATGCTAAGTTGCCCGTAGTGTTAGGTTAGGGGTATGGGTGGGTTGCGCTTCAGTAGGTCAGTGTGGACTCGTTGGGCCGAAGCGCCTCTTTCCACACTGTAAGTAATGTAGAAGGATTATTACAAATAAATTGAGAACAAAATGGTAAATCGGGAGAGAATAGCGTCCTCAAAGATCAGCAAGGTGCTTTTGCAAGAGATACTAAACGAGTATTTTCTATCAGTGTTTACTCAGGAGAAGGACATGGGAGATGTAGATATATGGAGAAATAGATGGCGACATCTTGAAATGTCCTCATTACAGAGGAAGAAGTGCTGGATGTCTTGAAATGCATAAAGATGGAAAAAAACAGAGTCTGATAGATCATATGAAACCTGAAAGGGTTCAGAAAAGATTTACATGCATGTTGCCAAGGTTGGAGGTAGAAGAAGCTGGGGCTGTTTTTCTTGGAACGTTGGAAACTGAGGGGTGTTCTTATCGAGGTTTATAAAATCATGAGGGGCATGGATAGGGTAAATAGACAAGGTATTTTCCCTGGTGTGGTGGTGTCCAGAACTAGAGGGCATAGGTTTCGGTTGGGATGGGAAAAATGTAAAAGAGATGTAAGAGACACCTTTTTTCACTCAAAGGGTTGTACGTGTGTGAAATGAGCTGCCAGAGGAAGTGGTGGAGTTTAGTACAATTGCAACATTTAGATGGCGTCTGGATGGGTATAGGAAGTGTTTAGATGGATATGGGCTGAGTGCTGGCAGGTGGGACTAGATTGGGTTGGGATATCTGGTCGGCATGGACAAGTTTGACCGAAGGGTCTGTTTCCATGCTGTACATCTCTTTGACCCTGTGACTGTAAGTTAGAAATGACAATAATTTGACATGCACTATCAAATAAATAAATCGTTTATATTATTAAAGTGTAGCATACAGCAAGTTGAAAACTTTCTATTTTTAGAATGAACTATAAAGAACAAAGAACATTCCAACACAGGAACAGGCCCTTCGGCCCTCCTAGCCTGTTCCAATCCAGATCCTCCTATTTTTTAAACCTGCCACCTATTTTCTAAGGGTCAGTATCCCTCTGCTCCCTGCCCATTTATGTTTCTGTCTAAATACATCTTAGGTAACGCTATCGTTCCTGCCTCTCCACCTCCGCTGGCCACACGTTCCAGGCTGCCACCGCCCTATGTGTAAAGAACTTCTCACATATATCTTCCCTAAACTTTCCCCTCTCACTTTAAATTCATGAGTAATTGAGTTCCACAATGTGGGGAAAAATCTTCTTGTTATTCACCCTGTGTCTATCTGTCTTGATTTTGTAGACCTCAACCTTTGTCGTTGTAATGAAAATAGTCCTAATCTACTCAATATTTCTTCATAACCAGCACCGTCTGTCCCAGCCAGCATCCTGGTGAAGCTACTCTATACCCTATTCAAAGCATCCCATCCTTTTGTTAATGTGGTGAACAGAACTATATGCAGTATTCGAAATGCGCCAACCCAAAGTCCTATGCAACTGTAACATGACCTGCCAGCGCTTGTATTCAACACCTGATCCAGTGAAGGAAAGCATGCCGTATGCCTTATTGACCACTTTACTGACCTGCGTTGGCATCTTCAGGAAACAGTGAGCCCAAACACCCAGATCTCGCTGTACGACAATTTTCCCCAAGACTTTTACGTTTACTGTATTGTTCACTCTTGAACTGGACCTTTCAAAATGCATCACCTCGCATTTGCACAGATTGAACTCCATCTGTCATTTCTGCGCCCATCTCTCCAATTTATCTATATTCTGGTGTATTCTCTGACAGCCCCCTTCACTATCTGCTATTCCAACAATCTTGGTGTCATCTGCAAACTTCCTAAACAGGCAACTGATACCTTCTTTCAAATCATTGATATATATCGCAAACAACAGTGGTCCCAGCACGGATCGCCGTTGCACACCACTGGTCATAGTTCTCCATTTTGAGAAATCGCCTTCTATTACTATTCTCTGTCTCTGTTGCCCAGCCAGTTCTCTATCAATATAGATAGAACACTCTGGACCCCAATGCGACTTCACCTTCTCCATCAGCCGACCATGGGGAACCTAATAAAACACCTTACTCAAGTCCCTCGGTATCTTCTCCAGCAGCTTCCCTACCACTGATGTCAGGCTCGCCGGTCTACAATTACCTGGATTATCCCCACTATCCTTCTTAAACAAGGGGACAATATCAGTAATTCTCCAGTCCTCCGGGACCTCACCCATGTTCAATCATCCTGCAAAGATATATGTAAAGCCCCAGTTACGTCCACACTCACATCCCTCAGTAACCTGTTGTTGATCCCATCCAGACTTGGGGGGTTGTCTACCTTAATAGCTTTCAGAGTCTCTAAAACTTCCTCCCTCTTTAGGTAAACTTGACGCAGAGTACTCAGAGACTTATCCCTAACCTCAACATCCGTCATGTCCCTCTTCTTGGTGAATACAGATGCAAAGTACTCGCTAAGTATCTCACCCATTGTCTCTGACTCCATGCATAACTTTCTTCCTTTGTCCTTGTGTGGGCCAAACATTTCTCTAGTTACCCCCTTGCAACTTATCTATGAAAAGAAGTCTTTGGGATTTTCCTCAACCCTGTTCGCTAACGATATCTCATAGCCACTTTTATCCCTCTTAAATCCTCGATATTTACTGTGAAATGTAGCTAGTGAAAAGAAAATAAACATTTGTTCGTGCGAGTGGGAACTCAGATCTTTTCAAAGTGTTTTGTGCCAAAACAATGTTTGAAATCCGTCTCAGTGCAAATAAAAAGCAAGAGAAGAAGCCTCTTGGGAAGAGTAATTTTCAGACACTTTTCCCTGAAAGTACTTCTGAGGTAGAAAAGAGTGCGGGTTTGTAACAAGGGCACCACAGTAATTATAGTTGGCTTGAAAATGCAAATTTGCTCAATTAATCAACTTGACAGTGATATCCTTGAATAAAGATTCATACAGTGTATGAAAGATTATTTGTGAGAGCAGGACGTCAAGGAACCAACCAGAGAATGGGGCGGCACGGTGGCTCAGTGGTTAGCACAGCACCAGGGTCCCAGGTTCGATTTCAGCCTCGGGGACTGTCTGCATGTCGTTTGCACATTCTCCCCATGTCTGCGTGGGTTTCCTCACACAGTCCAAAGATGTGCAGGTCAGGTGAATTCGCCATGCTAAATTGCCCACAGAGTTAGGTACATTACTCAGAGGGAAATGGGACTGGGTGGGTTACTCTTCGGAGGTTCGGGGTGGACTTGTTGGGCCGAAGGGCCTGTTTCCGTACTGTAGGGAATCTAATCTAATTTAGATTCGATATTATGTAACAAGGAAGGATTGGTGGATGTGCTTTGCCTTGGAATAACCACAACATGCTGGAGTTTCACATTCAGATTGAAAGAGCGAAGACTGAGTCATACATGAGAGTTTTAGTGTTAGGCAATGATACATATATTGACCTAAGGAAGGATTTGGCTGTGGTGGTCTGGGGGGAGAAAAGAACAGTCAAAGGCAGGACAGCTGAAGAAATTTGGCAAAAAATTAGGGAGATACGAAAGATCGAAGAGGAATTGCATTACGGAGAAAAATCATCCATATCTTGGTCAGGAAATCAAAGATGACATGAAGGCAAATCCCAGTGCATATCATACTGCACATGTTAGTCACACTGTGGAGGATTGGGCAAGTCAGTGGCGTCGAGGTGTTATCAAAGAATTCTTATGTGATAAACCCAGATAATGTTTTGGTGACCTGGGTTCAAATCTGGAATTAAGAGACTGATGGTGGTTATGAATCGATTGCCCAGCAAAAAATCTTATTTGGTTCACTGATGTCCTTTAGGGAAGGAAACTGCCATTCTACCATAGTTTCACAACTCTCAGGCTGAAGACGTTTCTCCTTATCTCCGTTCTAAAGATTTTCTCTTGACTCTCAGGCTATGTCCTTGAGTCCTTTCTCTCCGAACAGTGGAAGCATCTTCCCAACATCTACTCTGAGCAGGCAACCTGTATTCTCTATGCTTCTATTAGATCCCCCTTCATTCTTATAAACTGCAGCGAGTATAGACCCAGAAACCTCATATGTTGAGCTTTTGATTCCTAGGACCATTCTTATGAAGCTCCTTTGAACACGCTCCAGTGTGGTACATCCTTCCTCAGTTATGGGGCCCAAAACGGTGCACAATAAACCAAATGTGGTCTGACCAGAGTCTTAAAGAGCCGCGGAAATCCATCCATTCAAGTCATCGCAAAAGAGGTGTCATCACTGTATTTGCCTTTCTGACCGGGCGGGCCATCTGAAACAATAATCTTACGATGGATAATAATAAATTTACCATGGACTTACAAAAATGAACAATAATTAAAGCATGCTGGGAAGTAGAACCCAGCCTTGACCACATTCTCTGTGCTCATCCACATGCTGCAGAATCCAGACAGGCTGCAGCTACCCAGAGACGGTTTGCAAACAAACCTGACAGCTGCAGATCCTGTAATGCACACCTGAAGTTGGACCTGAATGGGACAATCGAATGTCGCCTTTGGGCCATTAATGTGACAGCCCCAGTTTGCCTCTGATTGATCAGGGTAATTGATCATTCCATTGGTAGATTCTCCACACCCTCCCAAAAGGCATGAAGATTTGGGAGAGTACGAATCACCATAAAACCACTCCGAGAGTTGTACCTCGAGAATAACCACTGAAAGAGAAGATACCTATAAGACCATCAGAAGAACAAAAGGACTTCACCACGTGGAATCCGGTCAACTTCTGGTGGGGTGGTATGTGATCATCTAAAGTTAAGTTAAATCATAAGATATATTGTAGTGTTTTTCATTACGTTATAACACGTTTTATTGTTCTAATATTAATTGTATTTAATAAACGAGTAAGAGTTTATAAGAGTTGACTCAATTCTTTTGCTGAATATAAAATTTTAAACACACTGTGTGGCAGATACAGCACTTTCCTAACTACTGACACAATCTGGACATTTCCCTTGAGACAATCCTGGCTGGAACTCGCAACACTGCATTTCAGACTTCTGAATTTTCTCCCTAGTTATAAAATTCTGAAGAAATCCGGAAGAAGGGCTTATGCCCGAAACGTCGATTCTCCTGTTCCCTGGATGCTGCCTGACCTGCTGCGCTTTTCCAGCAATACATTTCCAGCTCTGATCTCCAGCATCTGCAGACCTCACTTTCTCCTCATAAAATACTCCATGCCTCTCTTCCTACTAAACTGCATCACCTCGCACTTTCCCAAGTGTACTCTATCTGCCACGTCTTTGCCCACTCTCCTACCCTGTCTAAATCCTTCTGCAGCCTCCCTGCCATCTCAATGAGACCTGTCCCTCTACCGACCTTTGCATCATCAACAAACCTCGCCGGAGTGCCCTCAGTTCCTTCATCTAGATTGTTAATGTATAAAGTAAAAAGTTGTGGTTCCCTTGAGGAACACCAGTTGCCATTGGCTGCTATCCTGAGAAGGACCGTTTTATTCCCACTCTCTACCTTCTGCCAGACAGTCAAGCTTCTCTACACACTCGTACCTTGTCTCTGACACCATGGGCCCTTATCTTACTCAGCAGCCTCCTGTGAAGCACCTTGTTAAAGTCCTTCTTGAAGTCCAGATACATAGTATCTGTTAGCTCTCCTTGGTCTAACCTGCTTGTTAAATCCTCAAAGCGTTCTAACAAATTCATTAGCATGTCCTCCCCTTGATGAAACAATACTGACTTTGTCCTACTTAATTATTCAGAAATCTCATCCTTCACAGTGGATTCCAGGAACTTATCCCACGATCGAGGTTAGGCTAATCAGTTTGTAATTTTCTGCCTTTTGCCTTATTCACTTTTTATGCAGTATGCTAGGGACATCCAAGATCGCGGCGACCCCGTAGGTCTGAATCTACAGAGCTCTGCCCAAGACTCAGACAAAGTGGGGTGCCCACCCTCACCTCACCTGTTAAATTGTTTAAAATAGTTTTTGCCAATTCTACATCAAACTTTAAAATTTGACGCTTTTTATAATGGCCAAAGGCAAAGGTTCTCGCAGTTCACAACAGGCAGGGATCCCTCCCCCCACCCCGCAGCAAGAGAGGCGGCTGTGGCCGCCCCGGGGGACTCACCTGCAGAGGCGCGCCTGATCTGAGAACTTGTTAAACTCCGAGAGAAGATTGATGTATCCATTGAAGAGACCCAGTTCTGGTGGGAGTCAGTTTTGGTCATGCTGCAGAAACGTGACGGAGAGATCGATAAACTCGAGCAGCGTGTCAGAGGTGCAGAGCAATGGATCAGGGCCTCCGAGACCACTGCTGAGTTATCCATGGGTCAGGTCTGGGCTCTGGAACATCGAGTACCGACCTTAGAGGAACATATTGACGACCTCGAAAGTCCAGGTCATTGGAAAAATGTTCGGTTGCTGGGCCTTTTCAAATGGGAGGAGGCAGGTCAGCATGTTGAGTTCCTGGAGCCATGGTGCGAATTAAATGGGCCCACCGGGTTACTGTGCGCCGGCCCAGGTTGGACCAGCGCCCCCGCCCAGTCCTAGTTCAACTTCAACATTCCAGGGAAAAACAGGTGCTGCTGGAGACGTCCAGAGTCTTGGGGAAGGATTCTCATGCCATGATATACAAGGGCTCCAGGATAATGTTCTTCCAGGACTTCTCTCCAGCTATGTTCCGCAAGAGCAAGGCATTTGATGAGGCGAAGAAGCATCTTAGGGATATAAATATTCAATATTATATGTGCTGCAGTCATGTAGTATCTGTATATAACTTTGGATCACCGGAAAAAAAAACAAAATAATTCCTGGATGCTCTCAATAGACAGCAGGACTTGAACTGTATGGATAATGACTTTATTTTGCCCCCCCCCCCCCCCTTCTGTTTTTCCTCCTCCTTTCTTCCTCTTTCTCTTCTCCATCTTTCCTTGGTGAGGGGGCGTTGGGTGGGGGTCCCCTTTCTTATACTTTCTATGGACTCTTATTTGGAGCTCGTGGGTTTATTTGATTATTAGGGGACGTTTCTGAGAGTTTTTTTTTAAATTTGGTTGCTTATTACTTGCTGGGATTGTAATTTTGTAATTTTATATATTTTCATCTTTTGTTGTTTTGCAAAGTGTATCTAGATGATGGTGTGTGTGTGTTTGGGGGGGGGGGGGGAGGTTTGCTCCAAACCTTTTAACGTCTGCCTTATAAGATATTGGAATATATTTACTCTTCTTTGTAATGCCTGGGCCGAGGGCATGGTTGTGGCTGGGAGATGTTATGGCGGGATTTTTGGAAGCTAGTAGTGCCCCATTGTGAACAAAGGGGAAATTCTTCTTTTAAATGTGTTTTATGCTATTTGTTTTTAGGAGTAGTTCTCAGTTGTTTTGATTTTGCTGTTCAAAGAATTTTTTTACGTGTGAATCATTTTTGGTTTTTCTTCAATGACTTTTGGGTGGAGCTCTTCCTCCTGGGGTGTCTCGGGCTTGTTTGGACAATCATGGCTAGCCGTTTGTTTAGGTAGTGCACCGGGAATGTCAAGGAGAGCCACTTACCAATCAAAAGGAAGAAGATATTACCAAGTCTTAAAAAAGAAAGGGTGGATGTAGCCCTTCTACAGGAGATGCATTTACTTGATAAGGAGCACTCAAGGCTGAAATAGGGTGGATTTGGCCAGGTGTTCTTTTCATCTTTTAGCTCAAAAAGTAGGGGAGTAGCCATTCTTCTTCCGACGAATCTTTCCATCCAAATGCTAAGCCAATAAAAGATGAGTGTGGATGGAATACTTTAATTAAAACCCTAATATATGGAGAGGAATATGGGATTTTGAATCTCTATTGCCCCCCGGCGCACCCTTTTAAATTTGTGATGGAAGCGTTCTCCAAGTTGATGGCTCTCGGGGTGCACCACACAATTATAGGGAGAGATTGTAATTGTATCATCAACCTCGGGCTGGACAGAATACCTAAGAACCCTGCGGGCATATCTATGAGATCTAGGCAGTTGGCGGATCTGAGTAGGGAGTTGGGGCTGGTCTATGTTTTGAGGTGTCTTCGCCCTCAGGGTAGAGACTTTACTTTTTCTTCTAAACCCACGCAAGTGCCAAACTAGAATCGATACGTTTCTGACCCCTCGGCACTTTTGAACACAATATTGTTTTGTAAAGTAGGTAAAATAACTATTCCCGACCATGCCACAGTATGTATGGAGGTTAAGACCAGTAATGATGAGATAGGTTCCCGACATTGGCGTATGGACCCTTTCCTATTGAAGGATAGTAAGTTCATAAATTATTTCTCGCAGGAATTTAAAACTTTCTAGGATATCAACTCAGGCACGGCCAGTAACCCATCGGTGATGTGGGAGACTGCTAAGCCATACGTGCGAGACTTCTACGACCTGGAAAAAACAAAAGGGAGAACAATAGTGTCTGCTCGAGACTCACATGAAGGCGGCTGAGACAGCGTATGTGGATAGACCCTCCATTACTAATCTACAGTGGATCACTGCCCTTTGGGTAACTTTGAATACCACACTTACACAAAAAGCAAAGAGGGAGATATTATTTGCGAAGCAGAGATTATTTGAATATGGTGACAAGCCTGGCAGATATCTAGCATACATTGCCAGAAAGAAAAAGGCTCCCCAAGCCATTACGTCCATTAGAATGAGTGCTGGTACCCTGACTTGTGATGGTAAAAAGATCAATGCAGCCTTTAGAAAGTTCTGTTTCAAATTGTATAGGTCACAGGGCTATAGAACGAGGAAGATGGAATATTTTTAAAAAAAAATTCTTGCCCTCCCGGGCATAACCTCGGAGCAGGTGTTGTTCTTGAATGCCCCCCTAGCAACCCAGGATGTACAGGAAGAGGTGAGGCAGCTCCACAGTGGCAAAGCGCCTGGACAAGATGGATTCCAAGCTGAGTTCGACAACGAATTTATTGGGGAATTGACTGGGCGACTTATAAATATGTATAATTATTCAGATAGTCAGGGATGCCTCTTGCCTTCGCTGAGAGAAGCAAATATTTCTGTCATTCTTAAGAAGGGAAAGGCCCCAGATGGCTGCTCTTTTTATAGACCTATATCCTTGTGGAATGTGGATTTTAACGTTCTCACAAAAATGTTGGGCATTAAGACTGGAGAGGGTTTTACTATTCATTATAAAAGAGGGCCAGGCAGAGTTTATAAAGGGTCGCAGATCAACTAATAATATTAGAAGAGTCTTAAATCTTGTATCAGCTTGCCAGCAGGGAGCGATACTGCGATTAGTTATCTTCATAGAGGCAGAGAAGGCAATTGATTGGGAAGAATGGCCATATCTATTTTATGTGCTGGAACGGTTTTGTGTTGGAGAGGACTTTACAAAATGGGTTACAGCATTAATTAATGATACCAAAGCTCTGGTTTAAGTTCAGATAGCGTTAGTGTTGGGAGAGCTTGTCGACAGGATTGCCCTCTTTCAGCATTATTATTGATTGACCTGTTGGCAGAAGCTATATGAGCCAACCCTAATACAATGGTTCCGAAGGTAAATCGGGTAAACGTAAAATTACTGTCTATGCAGATGATTTGTGCCCTGCTTAATTCAAGTGGTAACTTATTTGGTATGTTCTCAGGTTATAAAATCAATTTTATGATTTTGGAGGTCATGCTGCTGGGAGGTCTTGCCAGGATATCCAATTTTCCAGATGGATGCCGCTTCCCCTTTCGGTGGTCACTGGGAGGTTTTCTTGAGTTCGGTATTTTTAATACTCCGGCATTCGGTCAGCTATATAAAGCCAATTATACACATTTATTTGAGAAAATAAGATAGGACCTTCAACGCTGGGAAGATCTCCCGATATCCTTGCTAGGTTGAGTAGCTTTGGTCAACATGAATATCCTCCCTCGCCTTTTATACCCAATGAGAATGCTCCCCTTGATGCTGCCGAGACAGTTGCTGCGTTAACATTATGGTCGGCTCGGCTCCTTTATTTGGAGTCATAGACGGTCCCTTATTAAATAATAAAAGCTACAGCTTCCACAAGTAAGGGGTGAGCTGGATTTTCTGGATTTCAGTAAGTACGAATTGAGCTCTGTATTATCCTATGTCGCTGATTGGGTCTCTTATGAACCACAGTAAATCTGGTTACATATTGAAGCCTCCCAAGCAAAATATCACCTCATCAATCTACTATTTATGGACAAGATGAGTATTATTACGGATCATTGTAAAAATTCAATTTTATTAAATCCAATCAAAGCCTGGAGGATAATGTGACAGGATGAGGGAAACCTACAAAAAACCTCCCTTATACCCCTACAGTGGGAAAATTGGGATTCCAGCCAGGGCTGAGTGATGCTGTATTCTGAACCTGGGAGTGCAGAGGTATGTGGTTCTGTTCGCCGAGCTGGAAGTTTTTGTTGCAATCGTTTCGTCCCCTGGCTAGGCGACATCATCAGTGCTTGGGAGCCTCCTGCGAAGCGCTTCTTTGATGTTTCCTCCGGTGTTTGTAGTGCTCTGTCCCTGCCGCTTCCGGTTGTCAGTTTCAGCTGTCCGCTGTAGTGGTTGGTATATTGGGTCCAGGTCGATGTGTTTGTTGATGGAGTTTGTGGATGAGTACGATGCCTCTAGGAATTCCCTGGTTGTTCGCTGTCTGGCTTGCCCTATGATAGTAGTGTTGTCCCAGTCGAATTCATGTTGCTTGTTGTCTGCGTGTGTGGCTGCCAAGGATAGCTGGTCGTGTCGTTTCGTGGCTAGTTGATGTTCATGTATGCAGATTGCTAGCTGTCTTTCTGTTTATCCTATATAGTGTTTAGTGCAGTCCTTGCATGGTATTGTGTACACTACATTCGTCTTGCTCATGTTGGGTATCGGGTCCTTCGTTCTGGTGAGTTGTTGCCTGAGCGTGGCTGTTGGTTTGTGTGCCGCTATGAGTCCGAGGGGTCGCAGTAGTCTGGCTGTCAGTTCCGAGATGCTCCTGATGTATGGTAGTGTGGCTAGTCCTTTTGTTTGTAGTATGTCCTCGTTCCGTGGTCTTTCTCTTAGCCATCTATTGATGAAGTTGCGCGGGTATCCGTTTTTGGCGAATACCTTGTATAGGTCTTCCTCTTCTTCTTTTTGCAGTTCTGGTGTACTGCAGTGTGTTGTGGCCCTTTTGAATAGTGTCCTGATGCAGCTTCGTTTGTGTGTGTTGGGGTGGTTACTTCCATGGTTTAGGACTTGGTCTGTGTGTGTGGCTTTCCTGTATACTCTTGTAGTGAATTCTCCGTTCGGTGTTCTCTGTACCATCACGTCTAGGAATGGGAGTTGGCTATCCTTTTTCTTCTTCTCTCGTGAATCGGATTCCCGTGAGTGTGGCGTTGATGATCCGGTGTGTTTTTTCGATTTCCGTATTTTTAATGATTACAAACGTGTCATCGACATATCTGACCCAGAGTTTGGGTTGAATTTGTGGTAGGACTGTTTGTTCTAACCTTTGCATAACTGCCTCTGCTATGAGTCCCGAGATTGGTGATCCCATTGGTGTTCCGTTGATTTGTTCGTATATCTCGTTGTTGAATGTGAAGTGTGTTGTGATCACACCCACAACTACAACCACAGGGACGCCAAGACAGCAGACTTCCTAGCAGCACTAGAATGCACACTCAGGAACAATGGACTGACAGAAGAGACACAACAAACAGTGAGACAAACTGTCGTACCTATGATAGAAAGGAAAAGACAAACACATAACCTCAACACCAAGGAACGGGAAGCACTGAAATCACTAAGAAACGATAAGAACATAATCATACGACCAGAAGATAAAGTTAGAATGACGGTCATCCTACATAAATCTGATTACATCCAAAAAGCACAACAACTACTTGCAGATACCAACACCTTCCAAAAGAGGGAGTTTGACCCCACCCAACAGCTCACCAATAGGATAAATAAAATACTAAGGAATCTACAAAAATATGGACAGATAACCAGTGCTGACCTACAAAGAATGAAACCGGAAAGCAACAACACCCCCAGATTCTATGGATTACCTAAAGTACACAAACCAGACATCCCACTCAGACCCAGAGTATCACTACCAGGGACACCATCATACAAACTGGCCAAAGAACTACAACAGAAACAGAAACAGCTGGTCAGCGGATCCAAACACTCTATACAATCAACACAGGAATTCTCTGACATCATCAGAAATATACACATAGACAAAGAAGAAACCATGATATCATTCGACGTGACGGCACTGTTCACTTCGATTTCCAAAACCCTAGCCAGAGAAACAATAGCCAACCTACTGGCAATACAGAACAGAAAACAGGACGCTGAACCTATCAACAAAGACGGCATACTTAAACTACTGGACTTGTGCCTCACAACACACTTCCAACTCGGCGAACAGAACCACAACAACTTGCACCCGAGCTACAAATCTTCGCACAATGTTTGAACACTTGGGAAGACACAAGCAATCTCCCTGAGGTAACAGTGGCTGAAGGACCTGAACTTAAGGGAATTTATATTCGCCAGGATTTGGTGTTGGAGAGGCTGTTAGGTCTGAAGTTTGATAAGTCTCCGGGACCTGATGGTCTGCATCCCAGGGTACTGAAGGAGGTGGCTCGGGAAATCGTGGATGCGTTGGTGATTATTTTCCAGAGTTCAATAGATTCGGGGTCGGTTCCTGCGGATTGGAGGGTGGCTCATGTTATACCACTTTTTAAGAAAGGTGGACGAGAGAAAGCAAGTAATTATAGACCAGTTAGTCTGACATCAGTGGTGGGAAAGATGCTGGAGTCTATTATAAAGGATGAAATTACTGCACATCTGGATAGTAGTAACAGGATAGGACAGAGTCAGCATGGATTTATGAAGGGGAAATCATGCTTGACTAATCTTCTTGAATTTTTTGAGGATGTAACTGTGAAGTTGGACGAGGGAAATCCAGTAGATGTAGTGTATCTGGACTTTCAGAAAGCTTTTGATAAAGTCCCACACAGAAGGTTAGTGAGTATAATTAGGGTGCATGGTATTCGGGGCAAAGTACTAGATTGGATTGAAAATTGGTTGGCTAATAGGAAACAAAGGGTAGTGATAAACGGCTCCATTTTGGAATGGCAGGCAGTGACCAGTGGGGTACCGCAGGGATCCGTGCTGGGACCACAGCTTTTTACAACATATGTTAATGATATAGAAGATGGTATCAGCAATAACATTAGCAAATTTGCTGATGATATAAAGCTGCATGGCAGGGTGAAAAGTGATGAGGATGTTAGGAGATTACAGGGTGACCTGGACAAGTTAGGTGAGTGAGCAGATGCATGGCAGATGCAGTTTAATGTGGATAAATGTATGGTTATCCACTTTGGTAGCAAGAACGGGAAGGCAGACTACTACCTCAATGGAATCAATTTATGTGAAGGGGCAGTACAGAGAGATCTGGGTGTTTTTGTACACCAGTCAATGAAGGCAAGCATGCAGGTACAGCAGGTAGTGAAGAAGGCTAATGGCATGCTGGCCTTCATAACAAGAGGAATTGAGTATAGAAGCAAAGAGGTGCTTCTGCAGCTATACAGGGACCTGGTGAGACCACACCTGGAGTACTGTGTGCAGTTCTGGTCTCCAAATTTGAGAAAATACATTCTGGCTATTGAGGGAGTGCAGCGTAGGTTCACGAGGTCAATTCCTGGAATGGCGGGATTACCTTACACTGAAAGACTGAAGCGACTGTGCTTGTATACCCTTGAGTTTCGAAGATTGAGAGGGGATCTAATTGAGCCGTATAAGATTATGAAAGGATTGGACACTCTGGCAGTAGGAAACATATTTCCACTGGTGGGTGAGTGCCGAACCAGAGGACACAGCTTAAAAATACGGGGTAGACCATTTAGGACAGAGCTCAGGAGAACCGTCTTCACCCAGAGAGTGGTGGCTGTGTGGAATGCTCTGCCCCAGAGGGCAGTGGAGGCCCACTCTCTGGATTCATTTAAGAAGGAGTTGGATAGAGCTCTCAAAGATAGTGGAATCAAGGGTTATGGAGGTAAGGCAGGAACAGGATACTGATTAGGAATGATCAGCCATGATTATATTGAATGGCGGTGCAGGCTCGAAGGGCTGAATGGCCTACTCCTGCACCTATTGTCTATTGTCTATTGTCTTTATTGTCTACAGTTAAAACAGGAGCTCACTCACCATCTCAAGCTGGTTACACACGGATATATGGAGGCTATTCAGCAAACTACTGAACAAGAAGAGGGACAGCCCATTCAATCCTCCTGCCTGTTCCATAGAAAGAAAAAGAGTCTGTCAGTTCATTGAGCTGTTAAACAGGAACAGGCAGAGACCAATCAAACCCTTAAACCTGTTCCATGAGACCAGGAGGAAGCTATTCAGCCCCACGAGACACTTATACAGGAACAGGAGGGTGTCATTGATAGTCCAACATGACAAACCAATGAAACTGAGACTGCACTGATAGAGGGTTCTATTTTATTAATCTTGGCTTCACTGTTTGTAGAACGTGTGCTACTTTAACACGATTTGCTGGCAATGAGGAGGGAAGCCTCAAGGAGGCATCTTCCATCCCCGAGAAGGCACACCCATGTTCTCCATGGAAGTCAGATGTTGCTGGGAAGAGTAAACTCTTTTATAATGAAGGTCTTGTGGCTGCTGTCGGGATTATGGATAACATGACGTTCATTGCAGGATCACACACCAATTGACTGTATTAATATTTGGAGAGTTTATTCAAAAGCCTGATCCTCTCTCTCTTTCTCTCTCTCTTCCTCAATCAAAATAGGGAGTGTGTGCGGTTGAGTGGAATGTTCGTAGAGGCTCTTAAACTATCGTGAATCATGTAACCCGAGTGACAAAAATGCCATGGAATTCAACTCTGTATCAGTGCCTGTTTAGAACATCATGAGTGATTGTCCATCTCCTTAAGGTTTAATTCAATCACCTCTTATTCTCTCACTGAGCTTCACTCACGACACATGGTGCCATCATCCCAGGGATTAGTCTGGTGAAACTTCAGAGAAAGTCTATCCACAGTACCCCAAATACTGCCTCAAAAACACTCGCAGGGATGATCGCAATAATCCTTTTCTCTCACTTCGACATCGCCATTTCTTTCCTGTGCCACAAAAAGCCATTTCTTCTCTATACACTACGTCTGACATGGAATTCATAAGTCCCTTACATCCGTACGTCAGCATCAATAAAGCTAGCACCAGCGATGCCTATGGAGATATGCAACACTCTCGGGGAGAACTTCAATGAGATTGAATACACCCAAAATAGGGGATGATCACTTACCAGAATAGAAATGAGCTGTAGGAATACGTGAAAGAGGCAGAGGAAGGGAGCTATCTTTACTTTTCATCTACTCTCACAGAATGTATGCAGCCCTGGCGAGGCCAGCATGTTATGCTGATCTTGAACTGAGTGACTGGTTCCACTGTTCCACAGGACAGTAAAGAGTAAAACACATTGCTGGGGGGTTGTAGTGTTACAACACAGGAGCAATTCTCCTGCTTAATTAAAACTAGAAACAGAGAAACGATTTATCCCATGCAGTAATATGTGTTAATTCTATAGTCTAAAACTATCAAAAGTAAAAATTAACAACTTTATTTCTTAAAGTATAAAAGAGAATAATAAACGAACGACTGTTTACAACTTCTTCCTCGAACCTATCTTTTACCTTCCCCCTCCACAACATTAGTCCGATAAGATGGCGAATGAAGATTTACAAAGCAAAACTTCTAACCTCAAAACCAGGAAGCTTTCGGTTCTTCTCCATATTCCTGTTTACTTTTCGTCATGGGGATTCTGCTTCGCCACTTGCTAATCAATAAAAGTACCCTTAAGAGAGCTATTTTTCAGGCAGTCTTTGCATGCTAGTAGCTTGGTAGTTCTTCTCTCAACTGTTCAATTTTCCACCCCCAAACCATTGGATTGTGTCATTGGCCTTTACGATTGTCAATTTACTCAATTCAAACTTGATTAGAGGTGAGCATTTTGGAGTATAATTTAAAGTGTTCTGCTGAATTTGTTTTTGGCTTGAGACAATGAGCTACTCTAGTTTTTCACCCAAAGGTTACATTATATCTATTTTTCAGAGCACTTGGTGCTGACAGGTAGTTATTGCTGCTTTTAATTCACTTAAAGGTACAGTACACCCACATGTTCATCACAGAAGTTACACGGAAACCTGACGAGGGAGAAGCATGACACATTGACTTCCCTAAAGGACATGAGGCAAGCAGATGGGTTTTTACAACAAATGATAATGGTTGCTTTTAAATTCCAACAATTTCCTTCATGAGATATTCTGTGGTTCTAAATTATGAGTCAATGGCTTGACTATCATGAACTATCTTCCCGTATGTGCAGAGAACGAGTTAAACATCCTCAAGAGCAATTATTTAGTGATGGACATGTGGTTAAAAGGAACTTAAAACTGTTGCATCCGGATTGTACAAAGTCACAAATCATGGTTTATTCACAAGTTGCACTGGGACTGAGGACGAGATTGAGGTATCATGATGGTGGTATTGGACACGATTGGTGGGTGGGGACGACATGGAGATGTATATCTGTGAAGGACAAAATGAATTATCAAATTTCAGAACAGTCTGGTTCCGTCTCGCATATCAGTGAGTAATTTATAAATAGTAATTTGTTAGTTATAATTTATAAGGAAATGATTTTTTGTTTGCAACTGAAGACATTGACTTCCACTTTCCAAAATTTACATATCATGAGCAGAAATTCAGATCAACCCGGTTTAGTAGACAAATATAATGACTCAACAGGAACACCAACTATGGCGAGGATGGGATACGATGTTAATTATATCCAAGGCTGGGAAATCCAGTAATGATCCGAGTATAAACTCCTGCTCATTGTTGGGACATTCCAGTCTAATATTCTCAGATTCTGATCCGTTGTTGGAACATTCCAGTCTAATGTTCTCAGCTCCTGATACATTGTTGTACCATTCCAGTCGAATGTTCTCTGATTCTGATCCATTGTGGAACAATGCAATCCAATGTCATTAGATTTGAACCATTATTGTAACGTTCCAGTCTAATGCTCGCAAATTCCGATCACTTCACCCCCTCTCTCTCGAGCTGCTGATCCCTGTTAGTGCTGTCAGTGATGCTCCTACTCATACTATGGGGTAACACATTTACAGAACCCATTTATCAGTCAATGATGGAAACTCTACACTGGGATATTTCGGATCCACAGAGATTGACATTAATCACAGACACTGAACAAATAGCTCCAGTTAACTTCTTCCATTTCAATATTGATTTTATTAAAAATCAAATCAACGTTTAAAATGTACACATTTGGGATGAGATATATGGGGGTAACTAAAGGAAGGAGTATTGGAGACGGAAGCTTGATTGTATGTAATCATTCACTCTGCCTTGGATATGGGAGTAATGGCAAATGGTTGTCAGAATATAAACAGGTTTCTCCGTTTATAAATGGAAACATAAAGTCTGTAACTACTGATCAGTGATTATATCGCAGGTAAAATATGGAGGGAACTTTTCTAGTCCATAATTAGACAGAAAAATGTGAATTCCATAGATTCACCACTCTCTGGCTGATGAGGTTCCTCCTTACCTTTATTCTAAAAGATCTCCTCTTTACGATGTCCTCTCGTGACCTAGTCTCTCCTACCAGTGGAAATTAATTTCCAATATCAACTCTATCCAGGTAATTCAGTATTCTGTAAGTTTCAATTAGACTTCCCAGTATCTTTCTGAATTCTATTAAATATAGACCCAGAGCTCTCAGAGTTCTTCATATGTTGAGCTTTTCATTCTTGGGACGATTCTCATGAATCTCCTTGAAAAACATACCAGGGCTAGTACATCCTTCCTCAGATATGGGACCCAAAACTGTGCACAATCATCTAGATGTGCCCTGACCAAAGCCTTATAGAGCTTCAGAAGTACATCGCTGCATTTATATTCAAGCTCTCCTCAAATAAATCCCATAATTGTATTTGTCTTCATAACTACTGACAACATGCAAGTTTACCTTTCGAGAATCCTGGACTAGAACTTTCTCGTCTTTTTGCACTTCAAGACTTCTGAACTTGCTCGCTATTTAGTAAATAGTCAATGCCTGTTTTCTTCCTGGCAAAGTGCATGACGTCACACTTTCCCACGTTGTATTCCATCTGCCACTTCTTTGCGCACTCCCTCAACCAGTGAAAATCCTTCAGCAGGAGAAAGTGAAGACCGCAGATGCTGGAGATCAGAGGCAAAACATGTGGTGCTACAAATGCACAGCCAGTCAGGCAGCATCCGAGGAGCAGGAGATTCGACGTTTCAGGCATAAAGTCTTCATCAGGAATGAGGTGGGTGGGTGAAATGGGGCTCAGAGATAAATGAGAGGGGCTGAAGCTGGGAGGACGTTAGCTTGGAAGGCGATACATAGATGAAGGTGGGTGGTGATAGTGATAGGTCACAGTGGAATGTGGAGTAGATAGATGGGAAGTAAGATGGACAGGTAGTTCAGTTAAACAGGGTGGTGCTGAGTTGGAGGGTTAGTTCTGGGAAAAGGTGGTGGGAAGGGAGATGAGGAAACTGGTGAAATTGCCCTTGATACCGTGTTGTTAGAGGTTCCCAAGGCGGAAAATGATGAATTTTTCCTCCAGACGACTGTTGGCTAGAATTTGGCACTGGAGGAGGCCAACAACTTGCATGTCCTTGGTGCAGTGGGAGGGAGAGTTGAAGTATTCAAGCACAGGGAAGTGGGGTTGTTGGGTATGTGCGTCTGAGAGTGTTCCCTGAACCGTTCTGCAAGTTGATGTCCTGTCTCTCCAACGGAGGGGAGACCAGGAGCAATGGACAGAGTAGGTGAAGTGTTTGGATGCATAGGATGTTCTTTGCCTCTTGTAGAAATATACTTTGGGGCCTTGGATGGAGTTGAAGAGGGAGGTGTTGACACAGGTTTCATACCTCTTGTAATGACAAAGAAGGTGTCAGGAGTGGAAGGTGTCTTGGTGGGGGTGGGGGTGGCATGAACCTCACGAGGGAGTTGTGAAGGGAATGGTCTCTGCAGACTGCTGATAGGGGTCGGGAGGGAAGTAAAACTCAGGTGGTGAAGTCTGACTCTTAGTGGCGGAAATGTCGGAGGATGATGCGTTGTATCCTGAGGTTGATGGAAGGCGAGCAACAGAGGAGTTCTATCCTTGCTGTAGTTGGAAGGGTGGAGTGCAAGGGCGGAGGTATGGGAAGTTGAGGAGATGCGCTAGAGCACCCTCCTGCAGCCGAACCACCTCTTCAATGCTACCTGTCCCTCTATCTAGTTTTGTACTGTTTGAAAACGTAGCTAGAATCCCCCCAGTTTCTTCATGTAAATCATTAATGCACAAAATGAATAATTGTGGTCCCAACACTGAGCCTTGTGGAACACCACATGTCCCTGCCTGCCATCCTGAGAAGGACCCTTTTATCTCTACTCTCTGCTTTCTGTCAGACAGCCATTCTTCTATCCATGCTAGCAGCTTGCCTCAAACACCATGGGACCTTATCTTTCTCAGTATCCTTCTGTGTGGCACCTTGATAAAGGATTCTTGTGGAACAAGTGGATAACATCTATTGGTTCTCCTTGGTCTAATCTGCTCGCTACTCCCTCAATGTATTCTAGCAGGTTTGTCAGGCCAGATGTCCCCTTGAGGAAACCATGCTGGCTCTGTCCTACTTTACCAAAGACCTCCAAGTATTCAGAAGTCCCATCCTTCAGATGGATTGCAGGATGTTACCCACAACTAAGTTTAGGCTAATCAGTCTGTAATTGTCCATCTTCTGCCTAACTCCCTTATTAAACGGAGTGTCATGTTAGACATTTTCCAGCCATTTGGCCCTTTTCCTGATTTTAGTCATTCCTGAAAGTTTACTAGTTACGCTTGCACTACCTCTTCAGCTATCTCCCTTACAATGCTGGGGTGTAGTCCACCTGGTCCAGATTATTTATCCACATTCGGGCCATTCAGTTTTCTAACATGTTCTTCTTGATGATAGCCACCATACTCAGCTCTGCCCTCTCACTCTGTTCATTTTTTGGGAAATTACTCATGTCTTCCACCATGCAAAGTTCCTCATTCGTTTGTTTGTTTCCCACTACTGTCTCTCCAACATCATTTTCCAGTGTCCCATATTCACTTTTACCTCTCTTTTGCACTTTATCTATCTAATGAACCTCTTACAGTCTCCTTTATATTACTGGTTAGCTTACCACTACATTTAATATTCTCCTTCCTTTTTTTTTTCTTACCTTCTGTTGATCGTTGTAAGTTTCCCAATTCTCTAGTTTCCCACTGCCCTTCACCACATTATATGCTTGTCCTTTTGCTTCGATACAATCCCTGCCTTCCCTTGTCAGCCCTCGTTGCCTCATCCTCCCTGCACCATGTCTCTATTCCTCAGCATGAATCTCTGCAGTGTCTCCTGAATTAATCTTGGAATCTCCTTCCATTGCTGTTCCCCTGCCTTTCCTGCTGGACTCCTCTCCGGGTCAATCCTATACAGCTTCTCCCTTATGCGTCTGTAGTTGCCTTTATTCAGCTGAAATACTCTTACCTCTGATTATATCTTCTCTCTCTCAATTTGCAGAATACATTCAACCATGTTCTGATCACTTCTTCCGAGGTTTCCCTTCACCTTAAGCTTCCTTATCTAGCCTGCGTCATTAGATCCAGTATCATCTGTCCCGAGTGGGCTCTACCACAAGCTTCTGCAAAAAAAAAGACATCGCATAGACATTCCTGTAATTTCTTTTCTTGCGATCCACTACCAACCTGATTTTCCCAGTCTGCCTGCATATCAAAATCACCCACGATCACTGTATTTTGCCTTTCCTACACATCTTTTCTATCTCCTGGTGTATCTTCTGCCCCAGCTCCTGACTATGTTTTGGAGCCCTGTACAAGACTCCAACTGTGGTTGACTTACCTTTGTGGTTCCTCAGTTCCACCCACGCAGATTCTGGATTATCTGACGTTACTTCCTTTCTTACAATTGATTTAATTTCATTTCTTACTAATAATGCATATTCACTCCCTCTGCCCACTTGCCTCTCTTTTCAATAGGAATAATGTCCTTAAATATCCTGATCCCCTTGCAGCCACTTCTCCGTGATGCCCATCATTTCATACCTGCCGATTTCAATCTGTGCCACAAGCTGATTTACCTTATTCCTTGTACAGCATGTATTCAGATATAATATGGTCAGTCCTGTATTAACTGTACCTCCTGTCATGCCAGTCATTTGACCGGTTTGATTGAAGTTTGATTGTTAAACATTTCCAGATGCTCTATCCTATTTGTGCCTGTGTTGAAGATTTTAATAACCTCTCCTGAGTTCTGTACTCTTACCTCCTCTTGTAATTCGGCTTTTCTAATTAAACCCTGTAACTGAACCCCCACCCTGCACACACACACACCTAATCAGTTGACGTCTATGTTCTACAGTCCTAGTTAGGATTCACTCGGACTCTGGTCCCAGCACGGATCAGATGATGACTGGCCCATCGGAACAGGTCGTTTCTTCCTCCGTAATAAAATTGATTTATTCAACACAAAACACAGGGGCAAAATAAACTTTTCTGTACATACCAAAATATGAAAACTACAAAGAGACAAGGTTGTTAAAATACACTTACTATGTGGGGCTATATAAATTGAAATGTGAATTACAAAACCATGGAAGTGATGTGCAAACGTTGTCAATAATTATTTGACCCGCAGCTGAGATACTGATTTCCCAACTGTCAGTAATCCCCATCACTGAGATTCTCTCGCCCTGTCTCTCACACAGTGTCGAGAGGGGTTACAAGTTGATGTTGGCCCAGAATATTTAAATTAATCCACCTTCTCTTTGGAGCCGATCTGTTGGTCTATTGGATTCTGATTGGCTGTCAGCAACTCAGCTCCGTGATGTCATTGGCGGTAAATGATCTGGGATGACAGTCAGTATCACAGGGCACCAAACAAAGCGTTTGCAGTCTCTCGGAGTTTCGAAATGAAATTCTGTGTATTTCTTCTCATGCTGCCTCCGGATTACTTCACACTCGTCTGACATCCGTTGCTCTCACTCATTCTGTTGTTCCGTTTTCTCGCCACTCTGTTTATCTCACTTCACTTTCTTTCTCTCTGATTATTCCTCTCTCTCCCTCTCAGCCTATCTCCGATCATTCTCTTTATTTTCAAGTGGTCAAGTTGGAGAGCTCGTGGACGCATGGTGGGCTGATTGGCCTCCTCTGTGCTGTGTTAATTCTGAATTTCACTGACCCAAAATAAACACTTTAGGTGCCTGGAGAGACAAGCTGATCCACTGAAGGACACATCGCACAATTAACCGTTATCTCTTCCTGTTTTCTGACATGCAAAGATCTCGAAATATCTGTCCAAACAAACAGACTCCTCACATTAACATTAGCACACTTCAGACTGCCAGGTCCTCTGTGTTCAGTACCTCTGCCTGCTTGCAGTTGGTCTTAGCTGTACTGATATTAATCTATAACTCTTCCACAGTCACTGTTCCTGTGGACCTACTGCTGTCGTTCCCCACGCCCCTTTCCCTGACCCTGACCCTCCCCACTCCCACCCACCGCCGCCACACACTAGTTTAAACCCTCCTAAGGGACAATGACAAACCTGCCTGCCAGGAGATTGCTGCCAGTTCAGGTCTGTCCTGTCCTTCTTGTGTCGGTCCTACCCATCCGGGAATCCCAATGATTCACATATTGGAGATTGCTGCCAGATCAGGTTCAACCCGTCCGTCATGTGTGTAGGTTATACCGTCCCGGGAATCCCAATGATCCACAATTCGGAGATTGCTGCCAGTTCAGGATCATCCCGTCCTTCTTGTGTATATCCTATCGACCCAGAAATCCCAATGATCCACATATCAGAATTGCTGCCTCCCCTACCAGCTCTTTGGCAGTGTAGTTAATTTTGCTATCTTCCTATTTCTAATCTCACTCACACGTGACATATTCTAATGTCTCCAAAATTCAAATATCCTTCCAGCACAACTCCATCAAGGCATTTTCTTTGAAGTGGATAGACTTGATAATAAAAAAAATTAAGTGTGATGTCAGGAAAGTGAGACCACTGAATCAGTCCAATGACCAGAGGATCTGATAACTATCCCCACCACCAAGCGTATTTGACAAGGCATACATATTGACCATCTGTTTGCAGATGAACGAGGATAAACAGAAGATTAGAAAATGTCAGAGCAGATGGATGTCATTCAACCTGTTTACTCAGCTTTGCTTTTCAATTGGATTCTACTTATTATGTTCCTTTCAATGGCAGCATCTTTACCCAGCACACCAGCGGGTCAGAAAGTTCCCAGTGTCGTTGTGTGCACAGTCCTGTGAAGGGAGTATCCAGTGCCAGGCAATAGGGTGTGGGGAATCCCAGGGCTGGCACAAGGAAAGACTGCATGTAGTGACAATGGACTGAGGGACTGTAAGGGATGGAATGGGTATTCAGAGACACTGCACTCAGACAAGTGGCCGGGCAAGACTCCTAAACACACAGAAAAACCCGCGAACCACGGCTGCTTTTACAAAACCCTGTCACATTTGCTGAATTTCTCCATCGAACAAAAGCAAAAATACTGTAGATGGTAGAAATCTGAAGCAAACACAGAGACGTACTGTGGAGAGAGAAAAGAGTTAATGTTCCTAATCCAGACACAAAACGAATGTACAATGTACACAGACTGGGCCCAGAGATTGGAATTGAATCCGAGTCCCCAGCACTGTGAGGCAACATCGCTGTGTCACCATGCAGCCCAATGATAGAAAATTGGGGATAGTATAGTTAGAGGCATAGATACTGTTCTCCGTGATCGGGATTGAAAGTCCTGAAGCTAGGGTTGTCTACCTGATGCTCGGGTTTGGGATATCTCATCTGGGTTGCAGACTTGGAGCGGGAGGGGAATGATCCAGTGTTCAGGGTCCGTGTAGGTACCAACGACTGGACAAACGAATAATCATAAGAAGAGCGACGGGTAATACAGGATTGAACTACTATATTAGAATGCATGCAGTATAAGGAATATGGTATACACGCTTGTGACTCATGCACTAATTGGCTGGAACGACAGAGTGGGCTTTACAGTGATATCGCTGCAAGAGGATCAGGATTGGGAGCTGAATATTCAAGGATATTCATCCTGCCTAAGAATAGGCAGGTGGGCAGAGAGATCGAGTTGTCTCATTATTCAGAATGGAATTGAGTCAATGATCAATAATAAGAAATAAAGTACGGTCAGATGGTGTGGACTCTGTGTCGGTAGAATTGAGGAATCAAAAAGGTGAAAAAATGCAGTTGGAGATATAGACATGGAGCTGGGGTGCAACATACACCAGGAGGTGGAAAGATCTGCAGGAAAGGTAAAATTACAGTGATCATGTGGGATTTCATTATGCAGGTTGACTGGGAATTCAGGTTGGTAGTGGTTCGCAAGAAAAGGAATTTATGGAATGTCTATGAGATGGCTTCTTGGAGCAGCTTGTGTCGGCAGAGTAGATGAGGGGAGCTGAAGGTGAAGGAAATCGTCGGAGGCAGTGATCATACTATGATTGAATTTACTCTGCAATTTGAGATGGAGAAGTTAGAATCAGAAGCAACGGTATTACAGCTGAATAAAGACAATTACAGAGACATGAGGGAGGAGCTGGGTATAATTGACTGGGAGATGGGCCCAGCAGGAAAGGTAGTGCAACAGCAGTGACAGGAAATCAGGTATAGCATAAAAGCAAAAGATAAAGGATATAATGTGGCATCGTGCAGTGGGAAACCTTAGGATTGGAAAGCTGACAAAGACAAAGCAGAATGCAAACAAAACAAAATAAGGAGGGAGATTATTCAATATGGGGGTAAGCTCGCCAGTAATGTAAAAGAAGACTGTAACAGTTTCTTTCGATATATAAAGTACAAAAGAGCGGCAAAAGTTAACAATGGACTTATGGAAAATGATACTGGAGGGACAGCAGTGGGGAACGAGAAAATGGTCAAGGAACTGAATAAATACTTTGTATCAGCTTTCATGGTGGAAGACACGAGTAATTCCTAAAACATTCAAGAGATTGAGGGGCCAGAGCTGAGTGTGATGGCCACGACTAATGAGAACATGCCAGAAAAAATTGAATAACACGAAGGTGGTTAAATAACCTTGACCAGATGGACCACACCCCTGTGTTATAAGGGAGATAGCTGAAGAAGGAGTGGAGGCGATCATGTTTATCTTTCAGGAACCAGTTAAGTAAGGAACGATCCCAGAGCACTGGAAACACACTAACGTGACACCCCTTTTTAACAAGGGAGTAAGGAAAAACACAAAAACTCTACAATGAATAGCTTAACCTCGATCATAGGTAAGATCCTCGAATCCATTGTGAAGGATGAGATTTCCGAATACTTGCAAGTATTTGGTAAAACATTGCAAAGTCACTATTGTTTGATCAAGGGAAGTTCATGCGTGATAAACCTGTGGGAATTCTTTGAAGAGGAAATAAGCAGGCTTGACCAAGCACAGCAATGATTCACCTGGATCTCAAGAAGACCATGGATAAGGTGTCACACAGGAGATGTCTTAGTACGATTACAAAGACATGAGGGAGGAGCTGGATATAATTGACTGGGAGAAGGGCCGAGCAGGAAAGGCAGTGCAACAGCAATGACAGGAGACTTTTGGATTTTTGTTAGAGGCAAGGTAGTGGCATTGTTAGAAACTTGGCTGTCTGGCAGAAAGCAGAGAGTGGGGATGAAATGGTAGTTATCATGATGGCAGCCGATGACAAGTGGTGTTCCACAAGGCTCAGTGTTGGAATGGTAACTTTTTACTCATTACGCTAACAATTTAGATGAGGGAATTGAAAACATTCTGGCTAAGTTTGCAGATGATGAAAAGATAGGAAAATGGACAGGTCGTGTTGAGGAGGCGGAGAGGCTGAAGAAGGATTTCAACATGTAAAGAGATTGGCAAATGCATTCCAGTGTTGGAAAGTGTGAAGTCGTGAACTTTGGCACAAAGAATAGCGGCATGGTCTATTTTCTAAATTGGGAGAAAGTTCAGAAATCTGAAGTGCAAATGGATTTGGGAGTTCTAGTGCAGGGTTCTCTCAAGGTAAGCTTGCAGGTTGTGGCAACATCCAGGGCCAAAGGGCCTGTACTGCGCTGTTTTTTTCTATGTACTATGTTTCTATGCTTAGGAGTACAATAGCATTTATTATTGATGACATTTATTATGAGAGGAATTGATTATAAAACTGGTTGCATACGGCGCTGCTGAGACCATATTTGGAGTATTGTGAGTACTTTTGAGTGCGTATCTCAGGAAGGATGCACCGGCCCTGGAGTGTGTTCACAGGATCTTCACGAGAATGGTCGTAGGAATGAAAAGCTGATCGTATGAGGAATGTTTGAGGAGTCTGGATCGATACTCAATAAAGTTTAGAAGAATGAAAAGAATTGTAACGGAAGCATGCAAAATACTGAATAACCTGGATAGAGTAGATATTGATAGATGTTTCCATTGGACGAGGACCCGAGAGCTAAGCCTTAGATGAAAGGGAACACCCTTTAGAACAGTGATAAGGAGAAATGTCTTTAACCAGAGAATGGCCAATTTTTGAAATTTATTGCCACAGAAGGCAGTGGGGCCAGGTCATTGATAATATTTGAGAAGGAGGTAGATATGTATTGATTATCCAGGGGATCAATGGTTACAAAGAGAAGGTCGGAGAATGGGTCAGAGAAAAGTGTCAGCGATGATTGAATGGTAGTGCAGACTCGATGGGCTAACTGGCTTAATGGCTGCTCCTTTGTCTTATGCTCCTTTTGCTCCGACTGACCATACTCCGTGAAATTTTCCCAGATCCTCAGTTGAGGATTTTTGCTGGTGGAAGTTACCTCAGAAACCCTGTCAACTCGAAATGTATTGAGCGAATCGCAAAACAGAAAGCATTTAACACGGAACACAAACAAAACTGGCATACCTAATTTATTTTCAGACACAGAGAAGCATGAATGCGAAATGTGAGACAGTCCAGCGCATGAGTCATAAAGTAATCTCACAACTAACAACAGGGCGATTCCAAACTACTCTTTCAAACATACTGCAGCCCAAGTGCACCACCAGACAATGCTGTAAAGAGAGAAAGAAAGAACATAATAAGAATTGGCTATAAAAAGTGAATTTCACCAATCACAGTCTTGATTAGATTACCTTTCCCTTCCGATGTCTCCAGGATGGAAATGAAGGAAATGGGAGAAATTCAATAACATATGACATCGAAATTCATTGGAGCGATTTTCCCATTAGCCAGAAAACCAAATAACAACGAGTCGAGTCACCGCAGGACTTTTCACAACAGCGACGAAATAACAGTCTCCATTCGGTTCCAGTAAAAACTCAACTTGCCTGGAACATAAAGCAACAGTAGAGTTGCTTGCGATTTTCCGTGCGGGAGGCGAACACGCTCATGACAGCCCAGACGCTTCCCCACACCACACTTAATTGCCCGGAAGCAAGCCCATTTTTCTTCTGTTTTAAACATCAATGCAGCGGGGATCGAAACAGCATTTTAACAAGCTGTGTCGTTGGAGTTGATCAGCAGAAATGGCAGCGGTGGGATTCGAACCCACGGCTCTATCGAGAACTGAAGCCTTAATCCAGCGCCATTGACCGTTCAGCCACGCTACCAGCCGGCCGTGCATCCGATTTTCTTGCATTTCCAATTGTGCTCCTGGATAACAACAGATGCAAAGTCACGTGAAAAGGGTTCCATGATCCCTCTCCGACTCGCACAGCTGCTGGGATGTGCCCGTCTATAATATCAATTTCGCAGCAGATAATGATAGCCCAGCAATCCTCACAAAAATCAATGGTAAGCTGAGTCTATCTTCTCAGACTCTTTTCAGCTCCAAATGTACCTGTGAGTGCGTGAGAACATATGATCGGTTATGATTTGATCAAATTACTATGAGCTGCTTGACATTACTGCAATTTCGATTCTTGCTTTGATAAATGATTTCACCGATTGCTCGAAACAGGACGACTTTCACGTTTACACGGAACACGAAACACACCGGACTACCGGGAAAATGCACAAAGCTGAGCAGGCCGTGTTCCACATCATACCCGTGCAACATAGTTTCAGTCACTGTGTCTGTTTTGCAGAATAAGAGTCCCAAAGAATGTTCTCCACCCTAAAACCGGAGGTAGCATTACAATCCAAGAACGACAGATAACATTGTGAAGATGCTCTGACCTCGGAGCCAGTTCGAGATGCCCCTTTCCACGCCTTTTTGCCTGAATCGTGCAATTTGCTGCAGGGATGTTCACAACTGGACATGAGCCACATGGATACCAACTGAGTTGGAAATCTATGTGGGAATCGACGAGAAGCGACTCAATAAATTTTGCTAAATTCCGTGGTGCTTTTTAGAAATGCAGTTTCTGTTCACCTCAACCTAAAAGGCAGTTTCTGAACATAGTAACAGAGGTCAAAAGGTAATTACCTCACCCCACCCTCACTCCGGAAGAGGTGCTAACTGCCCTTGAGTGCTTTTTGTTCTCGATGTGAAGAGCTCTCACGTCTGAGTCACCATCATGTCTCTGGTTGCTGAGTGAATCGCACTGAACGAATTTCACCAGAGCTGCAACTGCCTCACTTCCCCGTTTACATTTTCCTGCTCGTCAGTGATTTAAAGAAAACCAAATGGATGCGATGTCATTCTGTAGCCTCTCTGTCAATTCCTCCGTTTCAGTTCCACGTGGCTTAGATCACGTGGCGCACCTTAATACTAGCGACGCTATGAAAGCACAGGTCCAGAGGTTCCTCTGAAAGTGTAATTTCTTTCATTGCTGTTGCTGATTGAATGAGCCACTAACGTGCGAACTGCTCCAAAACATGATTCAGGACCTCTGGTGCCAACTCTCGTACGTTGAATAACGACAGACAGCTTCCAAATGAGGTCTTTCAGAGACGACTTTGGGATACATTTGACAGACAGACAAGTTCAGGAATCCGTGGTGCTCTGTGACACCAGCGCATCTGCTTCTTCCCTGTCTTTGAACCGGGCCGCCTGCGCAAGGAATGCAAATGCGGTACTGTTTTTCGTGGAAGGATCAGAATGCGGTAACTACACTCTCAAACAGAATGGCATATGATCAGAACCAGGTTGGAGAAAAACTACAATGCTTTGCACAGTAATTAAATGGAATTGCATTGCATTACATTTCACTACGAGGGCAGATTTGTTCAAGCAAATTCGAAGGTAGGTTTGCAGATGGGAAAGCAAGCAAGAAAGTTAAGTTCTTGTCCATGTAAATGGCAGCAGTTGAAAAACAAGACAGTTTCCGCTCAGTTTCGAACTGGGGACTTTTCGAGCGTTAGGCGAACATGATGACCACAACACTACAGCAACAAGCCGCCAGCATCTATCGTGTTGCTCCGTGGCATCCACCACCTTTCTGTTTCCAATTGCTCGTTGTTGCTCAGCGTAATTTACATCTTGAAAACGTAAATAAAAAGACACCTGAAATTGATGACAAAATATAGACAAGGATGTATTCAATGTTTGGACCGTACGGTGAGGTGGAATAGGGTGGGTCGATTTGCAAATTACTGTTAACACGTAATGTATTGAGCGAATCGCAAAACAGAAAGTATTTAACACGGAACACAAACAGAACTGGCAAACCAAATGCATTTTCAGACACAGCGAAGCATGAATGCGAAATGTGAGACAGTCCGAGGGCATGAGTCATAAAGTAATGTCACAACTAAGAACAGGGCGTTTCCAAACTACTCTTTCAAACATACTGGAGCCTTAGTGCACCACCACTTTCCAGACAATGCTGAAAAGAAAGAAAGAACCTAATAAGAATGGGCCATAAAAAGTGAATTTCACTAATCACAGTCTCGATTAGACTACCTTTCCCTTCCGATTTCTCCAGGATGGAAATGGAGGAAATGGGAGAAATTCAATAACAAATGAAACCGAAATTCATTGGAACGATTTTCCAATTCGCAAGAAAACCAAATAATGACGAGTCGAGTCACCGCAGCACTTTGTTTCACAACAGCGATGAAATAACAGTCTCCATTCGGTTCCAGTAAAAGCTCAACTTGCCTGGAACATAAAGCAGCAGTAGAGCTGCTTGCGGTTTTCCGTGCGGGAGGCGAGCACTACCGTGACAGCACAGACACTTTGAGACAATCTGTACTCTCCCACACCACAGTTAACTCTCCAGGAATCGTACCCAATTTGTTAAAACCTCAACTTGCCAGGAACGTAAAGCAGCTTGAGCCCGCGATTTACCGTGTGCGAGGCGAAGACGATTATGACCCCGTCTCCATAAAGCAAACTGCCAGTCCTGCTTTTTATTTGAACACGCCACAGCCACAGAAATTGCAGTGGGGGACTCGAGCCTAAGCTTCTTTAGTAATTGATTTCTGAAGCAGGCGTCTCCGGCTCCAAGGCTCCCCTTCATAGGGCTGATTCGGTTCGAATAGTGAAATTTCCTGTGCCTGATCCGCAGGACACTCTGCAGGATTTTCAGACAGCGCAATCCTCCCTGTGACATGTATGTGCTGGATAACATTCTGTTGGGTCATGTGTCCCGGCTTTGCCAATATCACCGTTGTTTATCTCCCTACATCCTGTTGGTCGAACTGTGATTCCAGTCAGCATCGCAAATGTGAAACAAAACACCTTAACTGTGCTGGCTCTCTACAGAGATAAATGTGCTTCTCTTTTCGTATCATTCTCTTGCCTTCTCCCTGTAACTCTACATATTTTTACATTCAACATAAACATTGAATTAATTTTTCAACAACTCGTTTGAAACTGGGTCTTTGTCAATGTCAGACCCTAACCATTCCCTCTGTGAAAACATTTCTCCTCATGTACATTTTTCTTCTTTTACTAATGTCTTTAAAACTGCTGAATCGTTCTCGATCCTTTCAGGCGTAGGGAGCATTCCCCCTTCCTTATTCCCTCTGTCTAACCCACTCATGTAGAACATAGAACATAGAACATAGAAGAATACAGCGCAGTACAGGCCCTTGGGCCCTCGATGTTGCGCCGATCCAAGCCCACCTAAACTACACTAACCCACTATCCTCCATATACCTATCCAATGCCCTCTTAAATGCCCATAAAGAGGGAGAGTCCACCACTGTTCCATGAACTAACGACTCGCTGAGTGAAGAACCTACCCCTAACATCAGTCCTATATCTACCCCCCCTTAATTTAAAGCTATGCCCCCTTGTAATACCCGACTCAATACGCGGGAAAAGGTTCATACTGTCGACCCTATCTAACCCCCTAATCATCTTGTACACCTCAATCAAGTCACCCCTAAACCTTCTTTTCTCTAGTGAAAACAGCCCCAAGTGCCTCAGTCTTTCCTCATACGGTTTTCCTTCCATACCAGGCAACATCCTGGTAAACCTCCTCTGCACCCGTTCCAATGCCTCCACATCCTTCCTATAGTATGGCGACCAAAACTGCACACAATATTCCAGATGCGGCCGTACCAGAGTCTTATACAACTGCATCATGACCTCAGGACTCCGGAACTCAATTCCTCTACCAATAAAAGCCAGTACGCCATATGCCTTCCTCACCGCACTATTTACCTGGGTGGCAACTTTCAGAGATCTGTGTACATGGACACCAAGATCCCTCTGCTCATCCACACTACCAAGTATCCGACCATTAGCCCAGTACCCCATCTTTTTGTTATTCTTCCCAAAGTGAATCACCTCGCACTTAGCTACATTGAATTCCATCTGCCACCTTTCTGCCCAGCTCTGCAGCTTCTCTATATCCTGCTGTAACCTGCCACATGCTTCCTCACTGTCAACAACTCCTCCGACTTTCGTATCATCCGCAAACTTGCTCACCCAACCTTCTAACCCCTCTTCCAGGTCATTTATAAAAATGACAAACAGCAATGGTCCCAAAACAGATCCTTGCGGAACACCGCTAGTGACGGCACTCCATGAAGAAACTTTGCCATCAACTACTACCCTCTGTCTTCTTCCATCCAGCCAATTCCTAATCCAAACCTCTAACTCACCCTCAATGCCATATCTCCGTATTTTCTGCAGTAGCCTACCATGGGGAACCTTATCAAATGCCTTACTAAAATCCATATATACCACATCTACCGCTTTCCCCTCATCAACCTCCTTCGTCACCTTTTCAAAGAATTCAATAAGGTTTGTGAGGCACGACTTGCCCTTCACAAAACCATGCTGACTATCCTTGATCACATTATTCCTATCGAGATGTGCATAAATCCTATCCCTTACAATTCTCTCTAAGACTTTGCCCACAACAGAAGTGAGACTCACCGGCCTATAGTTACTAGGGCTATCCCTACTCCCCTTTTTGAACAAGGGAACCACATTTGCTATCCTCCAGTCTTCTGGGACTACTCCTGTAGACAAAGAGGACATAAAAATCAAGGCCAATGGCTCTGCAATCTCCTCCCTTGCTTCCCAGAGAATCCTAGGATAAATGCCATCAGGCCCAGGGGACTTATCTATTTTCACCTTTTCCAGGATTTCCAACACCTCTTCTCTACATACCTCAAAGCCATCCATTCTACTTATTTGTGCCTCAGTATTCTCATCGACAACAATGCCCTGTTCCTGAGTGAATACTGAAGAAAAGTATTCATTCAGTGTCTCCCCAATCTCTTCCGCCTCCACACGCAACTTCCCCCTACTATCCTTGACTGGACCTATTCCTACCCTAGTCATTCTTTTATTCCTAACATACCTATAGAAAGCCTTAGGGTTTTCCCTAATCCTATCTACTAAGGACCTTTCATGTCCCCTCCTTGCTGCTTTTAGCTCTCTCTTCAGGTCCTTCCTGGCTACCCTATAACTCTCAATCGCCCCAATTGAACCTTCACGTCTCATCTTGAGATAGGCCGCCCTCTTCCATTTAACAAGGGATTCCAATTCCTTATTAAACCACGGCTCCCTCGCACGACCCTTTCGTTCCTGCCTGACAGGTACATCATTTTCAAGGACACTCAATAGTTGCCCCTTGAACAAGTTCCACATATCATTTACACTCTTGCCTTGGAGTCTACTTTTCCAAGCCACACATCCTAAGTTATGCCTCACCGCATCATAATTTCCCTTACCCCAGCTATAATTCTTGCCCTGTAGTACACACTTATCCCTCTCCATCACGAGTGTAAAAATCACCGAATTATGGTCACTATCCCCAAAGTGCTCACCTACCTCTAATTCTAACACCTGGCCTGGTTCGTTACCCAGAACCAAATCCAGTATGGCCTCACCTCTTGTTGGCCTGTCTACATATTGTGTCAGGAAACTCTCCTGCACACATTGAACAAACACTGACCCATCTAACGAACTTGAGCTATAGCTTTCCCAATCAATATCAGGAAAGTTAAAGTCCCCCATAACAACCACCCTATTACTGTCACTCATCTCCTGAATCACCTTCCCAATCCTTTCTTCAATGATTCTAGGACTATTAGGAGGCCTGTAAAAGACTCCTAACAGGGTGACCTCACCTTTCCTATTCCTAACCTCAGCCCAAACTACCTCAGATGGCAAGTCCTCATCCATCGTCCTTTCCACCGCTGTAATACTATCTTTGACAAGCAATGCCACACCTCCCCCTCTTTTACCCCCACCTCTGACCCTACTAAAACATTTAAATCCCGGAACCTGCAACAGCCAATCCTGTCCCTGTTCTAGCCATGTCTCCGTAATAGCCACAACATCGAAGTCCCAGGTACCAACCAACGCTGCAAGTTCACCTACCTTATTTCGTATACTTCTTGCATTGAAGTATACACACTTCAAGCCACTTCCCTGTTTACAGGCACCCTCCTTGGAAATTGATGCCATGTTCCTCACCTCCCTACACTCCAGGCCCTGCACCCTGAAGCTACAATCTGGGTTCCCATGCCCCTGCCGAGTTAGTTTAAACCCCCCCCCAAGAGCACTAGCAAACCTCCCCCCAAGGATACTGGTTCCCCTCAGGTTCAGGTGTAGACCATCCTGTTTATAGAGGTCCCACCGTCCCCAGAAAGAACCCCAGTTATCCAAAAACTGGAACCCCTCCCTCCTGCACCATCCCTGAAGCCACGCATTTAATTGTTCTCTCTCCCTATTCCTCAAATCTCTATCACGTGGCACGGGTAACAAACCAGAGACAACAACTCTGTTTGTTCTAACTCCAAGCTTCCAACCTAGCTCCCTGAAAGCCTGTCTAACATCCTCAGCACTCCTCCTACCTATGTCGTTGGTGCCAATGTGGACCACGACTTCGGGTTGCTCCCCCTCCCCCTCCAGGACCCGGAAAACACGATCAGAGACATCACGTACCCTTGCACCTGGGAGGCAACATACCAAACGTGAGTCTCTCTCGTTCCCACAAAACCGCCTATCTGTGCCACGAACTATCGAGTCCCCAATTACTACTGCTCTGCTCTTCACCCTTCCCTTCTGAGTAACGGGGACAGGCTCCGTGCCAGAGACCTGAGCCCCGTTACTTACCCCTGGTAAGTCATCCCCCCCACAAGTATCCAAAACGGTATACTTGTTCTTGAGGGGAATGGCCGCAGGAGGTCCCTGCACTGGCTGCTTCCTCCCAGTCCCCCTCACTGTCACCCATCTATCTGCCATCTTTGGAGTTACTACTTCCCTATAACTCTGATCTATGACCCCCTCTGCCTCCCGAAGATGTCTTGGAAGGTTTTAACAAGGCCAGCTTTTGGCCTTCTGCTCTCCAAGGAGAACTGTCCCAACTTTCCAAATGACCTTTATTGTTGACATTCCTCATATTCTCACCAACCTGTGCAGCGCTGTTTTCAATCATTTCACGTCCCCACTTCCTAAAGTTTCACACCCAGAACTGTGCGAATATCCAGATGGTGGATTTACTCAGAGTGGGATTCTGTGGGTGAACATTCTCTAACGCTTGTTTGACTTTCGCCACATGTGGTACTGTGCTATGCCCAATACAATGACACTTCTGACCCCAAAACTCAAAGGTATTTCAAGGGTGCAACTTAATGATTTGCATCCTTTTTTTATCAAACAGTTGATAGGACGACCAGGCAAAAGTGAAATCAAACAACCAAGGCTCGATGGCGACTTGAAGTAAGACATTCTCCCATGCCAGTATTAACACAAACTGCTAAGCGAAGATCATGCCCTAGACACTCTGACATTGCCAACACCAAACCAGCTGAGATTCGGTCAGGTCCAACTACACCCCAATTTGTTCTCAGATTTCTAAGCGTCAAAGTGTTTTAAGAATATCGCCTTGTCATTTTGTCTCCTTGTTCACAGAACAGTACTGCTTATCCGTTCTGCTTGGACTAAGTTGTCTCCATCAGTAGAGTATTCAGCTATTTCCCTCCACCGGCAAGCAGTGTGAGGAGAGGCAAGTGTGGTTACCCTCTAAAGCTCGCTCTCATCGGTACGGTCAGTTCCATCAAGTGCTGGGAATCAGCAAGTTTGATTGGGAACTTCCTGCAAATATCATTTATCTGAGCCAACGATAAAGATGTTGAGCTGGTGGGTAAGACACAAATGTACTCCCGACTCTCTACCCTCAGGTAAAGTCATGTGAGGGCATTTTCTGCAGCCTGTTTGCTGTTCAAAATCCATCTTCACACAGCAATACTGCAGAAAGGCTTTTGTAACAGTAACATCCGCTTCTTTGCTGCTATCGGGCAGCAGTGAACATCTGAGCCCCAGCATTCATAGATAAAGACAATCCGAGTGAAAGTCTCACTCACTGAGAGCCATCCCTATGTCCCTGAGCTGCGGAGCTGCAGACAGTTTAACGCAGACGATACGGTTAACAATGAGACTTTGTTTCACCATCAGCCACTCTGTCCCAGAGACAGGAAGAGGGACCACATCAATGCGTGGCGTCACTCATGCGCCGATCGAAGCTGTTCAGCCCATCGAGTCTATAGCGACTCATCTGACGCTTGTTATTATTCATAGTTGGTGATGTATGTCCTAATAATGCGGAGCTGTGCCTGTATCGCAATTCTGTCTCCAACAAATTGATCCAATTGTAATTCACAGCTTTTCATTTCACACTAAGAACACTGCTGTGTGAAACGGCGTGGGGAATAACTGCAGGGCGTCATGCACATAGAACACTCTAAAACTGATGTATCTCACTTTCGTCAGTTTATTCCCAGCTCTGGCAAGAGATTTTGCGAATCAGATCAGAGCACACCGTCAGAGAACAGGAAAAGAGCTTCCAGAACTTCACAAGTGTGTTTCCTCATTTGTGTAAATTTCCCGTGTGTCTCAGTATGAAATATTCATTTCAGATACATTGAGTGAAAGGAAGCGGAAAATGAAACAACACGCAATGCGTAGAATGGAGATCTATTCTAGAGAAACACTGGAGGGGGCAGTACACAAACTGAAACTGGGAATTGTCAACGAGTAGAGGATGTTTTCAATCCATTAATTTCATGGTTATGAGTCCAATACGCTCCCGCTGGGCCGCTCTGTTAGCGCTGACCACAGCAGTTTCACATAGTCTTCAGCTTTTCGGCTGGCATGCGGTATGTACCTCAGAGAATGATTTCAAAAGGTATTCACTATTATTATGTGACACACTGTGGCGCAGATGTGTCCCGGCTGTATCAATATAACCTGTGACTAACTTGCCACATTCTGTTGGTTTAACTGTGATTTCACTCAGAATCACAACATATGTCACAGTTGTTGTGGTTCTGTTCGCCGAGCTGGAAGTTTTTGTTGCAAATGTTTCGTCCTCTGGCTAGGTGACATCATCAGTGCTTGGGAGCCTCATGTGAAGCGCTTCTTTGATGTTTCCTCCGGTGTTTATAGTGGTATGTCCCTGCCGCTTCCAGTTGTCAGTTTCAGCTGTCCGCTGTAGTGGTTGCTATATTGGGTCCAGGTCGATGTGTTTGTTGATGGAGTTTGAGGATGAATGCCATGCCTCTAGGAATTCCATGGCTGTTCTCTGTCTGGCTTGCCCTATGAAACTAGTGTTGTCCCAGTCGAATTCATGTTGCTTGTTGTCTGCGTGTGTGGCTACAAAGGATAGCTGGTCGTGTCGTTTCGTGGCTAGTTGATGTTCATGTATGCGGATTGTTAGCTGTCTTCCTGTTTGTCCTATATAGTGTTTAGTGCAGTCCTTGCATGGTATTTTGTACACTACATTCGTCTTGCTCATGTTGGGTATCGGGTCCTTCGTTCTGGTGAGTTGTTGTCTGAGCGTGGCTGTTGGTTTGTGTGCCGTTATGAGTCCTAGGGGTCGCAGTAGTCTGGCAGTCAGTTCCGAGATGCTCCTGATGTATGGTAGTGTGGCTTGTCCTTTTGGTTGTGGTATGTCCTCGTTCGGTGGTCTTTCTCCCACACGAGGCGATATCACACCCAAGACCAACAAGCCAGAACCGCAACAGAAGCATTATCCATAAATCAGGTGAGTTTCCTTGCTTAAAAAATAGGGGTTTTCTGTTGTTTCGGAGGGAAGGCCGCACTGAGTTTCAATAACAGCTCCTTGTCATTCTGACTTCCGGTTCCCGGAGGCTGTGCTAGCCACTTCTTTTGCGAGCGGGCTCCCATCATTGGCAGCTGGACGAACTCATCTTCAATTAGCAATTAGTGTTATGGGAGATAAACACGAACGCGCTTTTCAGCCCACTATCAAACAAGGGGTTGTGGAGCGCGGGAGGGGGTTAGAGGTAGTGGGAGTTATGGAAATTCTGGAAAGCTGTACAAAAGAGAGATCGCGCATGCACAGGACTCAATATTCTTTAGGGAACCTTGTGCAAATAACGCCATCTGAGACAGATAGAATTGTGAAGAACTGCAGGGAAAGAGAGAATCTCTCCCAGTCATCTGTGTTTGCGTCCTTCTCGAAATCACAGCGAGGAATCTGCTATCTGAATCAGCATGGGATGTAACTGCAGCGAGTCCTGTCACTCAGGCACGTTGTACGTGATGTGTATAAGTTTTATCACTTTATCGCCAGCTCAGAGAACAGATTTCACAGCTCACATCATCCCGGAGTGACAGGGAACAGAAGAAAGCGATTCAGACCATCATCTTACCACCTGCTGGGGAGAAAACGGATGTGGGAGAGCAAACAGTCATGACCAGTGCATGTTCCCAGCATTTACAATCTTGGTCTGTGTGATAACAAAAGCAGGAACCAGGAACTGTTTATCTTGCTTCTTAAAACAGGCGTGAAAATTTGCAGAGCATCGATATATGCTGTTAGTGAAATGATGAAAAGCAGACTTCAGTGCCTAACCTCTGGGTTATGGGGTCAGCATGCTCCAATTGTGATCCTCTGCTCACCGGGTTTGAGCACAAACAAACAAATGACTCAGTGACAAAATCTGTTGAAACGGATTCTGCGAGGAATTGAAACCGATGGAATGAAAAGCCCCTTGAGAGCTGGATGATCATTTTCCAGACTCGAGGAGAGTGCGCAGTACTGTTTCCATGGATCAATATCAGGATAGATAGATTGAATCAGCGTCGAATGTTATTGTTGGGATCCCTGTCGCTTAGACACACTGCACCTTTTGTACAATGGTGCAAAAGCACGGACGTTTTGTGTAGAGGGGACAATTTCAAAATCGTTACTGATGTAAAATGCACAAATGAGCAAAACAACAAAGCTACCACAGAAACTGGTGTTACGTGACGGGGTAAACCCCCTCTGCTAATGCAAACCAGCAAAGCAGAAAGGATTCACCCCGTGCTGTATTCTGTTAAAATTCCAGAGGCAAAGAACCAACCCAAAAATCACTAATTAGAGTTAAAAATAACAACTTTATTGTTTTTTATTGACAGAGAATAATTAACCTATAACTCCTTTCTCTAAACCTTCTGCTCCACAATACCTTCCCTCAACCCGACCCCAATAACTTTTACAAAAAAAGTTCAAATTTAAAAACCAGCTAGTTGCCGAATCTTCTCTTTGTATCTTCCTCTGTCGATTTTTTCTCCAGGTCGGTGTTGATGCTTTTTTTTTGTGCAATCTATTTCTCCAGATAGGCACCTCTTGGAGATTTTACTAACATCCTACATCGGTTGGTCTTTTAGCTGCTTTCTTTGCTGTTCTTTGTCGCTCTGTACAACTGTTCCAAATGTCCGATATTTGTCCCACAAAACGTTGGAACGTTTCATTGCTTTTAACATTGTAAAAATATCAAATTCTAACTTGATTGGGGCATAATTTAAACTGATTGGCCGAATTCAAATTTGATTTTTGTATCCATGTAACACAGCTCTTAGTTGCTTCGACCAAATGTTACGTTGTTGCCTTGTTCTGGACTCTTTGTGCTAGCCAGACATTTCAACACCATTAAAAGTACGTTACATCCACAACTTCATAACATCGCCATTTGCCAAGACAGTCTATTTCTCTCAACATCAATCTCTTGTGCCTGAGATTTGAACAATCTCTAGTCAATGTTAATCAAAACTGCCCTATAACCTCAGATTTAACACGCCCCCTTACGTATGTCTAACAATATTAATTTATTTCTCACTGCGTTACTTCAGCACACGTTGAGAAGAAATAAAAATGAAAACAACAGTCACCTATGTGACTGCGATTTGACCCAATGTTGCTGCAGCCAACAGACTCAGCTGTAAGTGAAATAGCCTTCATCTTTCCTGTACCAGTAATGAGATTGCATAGCATGTGGTAAGTTTTCATGAGTTGAATTAGACCCAGCATCATTTTTCAGGGCGAAATTTACTGATGAAATACACGGGGGTTGGGGGGTTCAATTTGATTAGGAAGGATATGGTCAGAGTTCCCTTGATACAAAATCGTTAGAGACGATGGAAATGAGATTTACTGGGAGGTATAACCACGAGAAAAGAAAATAAGGGATTTAATAGGATGGTGGAATAGATGAAGATTCACGCGACATAAATCAGGAATGACAGAGTTGTGTCCTAATGGAGGTTTTCGAGCGGATGTGAGGTTGGTAAGGGTAAATAAGAGGGAAGCTACCTCGTTGAGGTGAGTGTATAACTAGAGGTTAGAGCTTCAAAACCAGCGAGGAACGACAACGAAGTTTGCAGCAGGTATTTTTTATTCTGAGATTTTGAAATCGCAGATTACTTTTCAGACAGAAAAAAAATTTAGAATATGATTCCAGCATATTTCAAAAACCAGTTGCAGACACACAAGGAGCGAATTTAACAGGGGCAGGGATTCTGGGATGCCTGGATGGGGTGACAAAAGTGACACACTCACAAATTGTTTAACGTTCATCGGAAAGAAATTGCATAACATCGGCAACTGAACATGTTAAGTGTAAGAAGAGCTGGTGGTGTTGAAAAGTGCAGCAGCTGGTTCTCCGTGAACTACTACAGATTGTTAATGTGCTGAGCTGTTTGTTTTAGCTTTGCATTACATGGAAGCCGGTTACCTCAGTCCACTGGCTAAATGTTTATGGTATAGAGTGAGACTAACAACGTGGGATTAATTGTCGCACGGTCTCAGGTTGCCATAATGATCATCATCTCCTCCGCTCACGTGATCTATAATACAATTGTGACTCTCGTAAGTAGGAATGGACCTGCCAATGTCAAGCATCAGTTTCTTTGCCATCTGTTGCCTTGAACATTTATTCACAATAAGCAGGAACGGGTCTGAGTCATTTTAATACTCACTGATCTCTGTTCGACAAATCCAGCGACAAGAATCATCCTTACTCCTGTTGGAACCCACTGTTCTGCACAGCAGCAAAACTATTTGTCATGACTTTACCAGATTCGCTGACAACATTCAATCTACCCTAAGAGAGAAATCGAATTCCTTTCGAACGTTTTAATGAGCTGTGTGAGGTGGCAGCAAACAGGATGATATGAAAGGAGTTTAACAACCTTTTCAAGAATGTAATCCAGTGCAGTTTCAGAGATTTGAAAAAAGTCATCAAGCTAAAATATCACCTCTGTTTCTTGATCCACAGATGAATAGTCATGTGGGGGATATGTGCTGATTTACGGTGAATAATTGATACCTTTCCCAAAGACAGAACAATCCCACAAATCAGAAACTGGAGTTTTAGAAGCAATGCTGCTTTATTCGACATTATTCTTCAACTACGCTTTAGTCTGATGCTCCAATAATTCCTGATCAACGTCAGTAAAACCAGCGTTAGATCAGGATTGAAATTACAACTGCGGCATTTTTACACACGTTCAGTGCCATGCACTGATCAGTTGCTCCACTGGAGCCGCCGGCAGCAAGCCTATAACGTGCCCTACTCGTACCTCTGTGACCTCCGACCCGTGTGTTCTACTTTTGCTGTTGTTCTGAAATTAAAGCTAAGGCAGAGAAGGAGGAACTGATATGGACCTGTGACTATTTGAGCATCAGGTTCAGGAAATGGGACACAGAAAAATGTTGTGCAAAATAGACTTGATTGAAAACTGGGTTTCCGTGTGTCGCTGCGTTGTTTATAGACAATGTTACATTATCGCTGTCACAGGGCTTCTCATTCGGTCAGCTTCAATTTAGCACAGAATTCGATTCAACGACACTTCACTAACTTTTTCTGCAAGTTCCTACTGACAGCATGAAACATACTGCACTCACTATCAATCTTCACCATGGCTACATCCAAGGACATGTTGCACGGTTTTCATGAATACTGAAGATAGAAGTATGTCATGCAAGAGTAAATTGAATTTCAGTTTAAATTGTAAAGTGATAAGAATCCAGAGTGAGATACTGAATTTCCCAAATTCATGATTATTACCGTGGCCAGAACTCTAGCCAGGCAATGGGGAAATCTGTTCCTGAATTCCCAATATCCACACGGCCGTTTGCTCCATGTGTCCAGTTGAAAACCTGTGTGAAGGAGCATGCAGTATGACAGAGTGTCTGGGAGAATCCTCCATTGTCTGATCTAAAGCTGCAACAGGGGCTGTGTATTCCAGCTGTGAGAGCGGTAGGATAAAGGGGAGTACCTTGGTATTCCGTGGAGTAGATTCACAGGGTCCTCATCATGTTATCGTTTAAAACCCTCTGTCAGAAACAGCACAGACAGTGAGGAATAGGAGGGGACATTTCGCTCGCCAGCGCTTCTCCACCATTTGATGTCACCATGACTGACCAAACACATCAACGCCTTTTATCAGAACATCCACATCAATATGTCGCCCAAAGGGAAAAAGGCACAGAATAAACAGAAAAACTCTGCAACTGTGGGAGAGGGATGTGTTTATAGACAGTGGGCTTATGCAGTGGGTTTTGCGAATGAGAGGTCGATTCTAGGCTGATCATGTTTCAAGTGCTATGATTCCCTTAAAACTCACCACCCAGAAAGTAAGGAATCTTCTCTGTTCAGTTGCAGGGAGAAAAACTCCAGACGACAGGAACTGATGATGAATCAGCATTCATTCAGCAGAAATCTGAACTAAACTCCGATTCTGTTGTAACTCAAACTCTCAAACTTTGAATCGCAATCTTAACAATTCAGTAGAAGTCCAACATGTCTTTCAATGTGCCACAGAGCTGTACTAGCCTCCATTTTACTGCACCAAAAGTTACGGTGGTCAAGTCTTTCATCAAGCACTTCTTTATTCTCGCCCCAGTTTACAGTACTTGGTACTTATCCATGTATGGTCTAGCCCCTCAAGTGATCGGCTAAGTACTCCTGAAGCATTTTAAGAACACTTCGCTTTACCACACGTTCAAATAGTGAATTCCAGACAAACTACACTCTCAGGATGCAAACATTCTTCCTAACTCTTTACTGAACACCCTCTCTCTAGCGTTTTATCTATATTCCTGGTTATTAATCCTTCCATTAAGAAGTTTATTCCTGTCACACATATCTATCCCCTTTCTGTGCACGTTAATCAATTTCTCTCTCAGCTTTCTCTGCTCTCAGATGAAGAGCCCCAGTTGAGCTCATCTATCTTTGCAGTGACGAGGGTGTAGTGCTTTAAAAGTACAGCTGGTCAGGCAGCATCCGAGGATCAGGAGAATCGATGTTTCGGGCATAAGGCCTTCATCAGGAATTAGACTTTTGAGTCGGTGTTGAGCGGGGGAGTGCGATTGGTGGTCAGGTAGCTGGGAAAGTGATAGGTGGATGGAGAATGAGGGAGAAAGTGATAGTTCAGAAGGGGGATTGTTGGCCGGGTCCAGAGAGCAGTGCCTAGTTGGAGGCTTTGGACTGGGATAATGTGGGGGCAGGTGAAATGAAGAAGCTGTTGAAATACACATTTATCCCGTGTATTTGCAGGGTCCTAAGGTGGGATATGAGACGTTGTTCCTCCAGGCATCGGCTGGTAATGGAATGGCGGTGGTTTGTGCTCAAAACATCGATTCTCTTCTCCTCAGTTGCTGTCTGACGTGCTGTGCTCTTCCATACTACTCCTCGACTCTGAGCTCCAGCACCTGCAGCCATCACTTTCGCTTATCTTTGCAGATGGAATGGTCGAGCTCAGGCACCACCTTGGTAAATCTCCTCTGACCACCCTCCCGTGCAAACACACTCTTCCTGAAGGCTGGCGATCAGAACAGAACAAAATTATCGGAACAAAATCAGCAGGTCTCGTGCATCTGGGGAGAGATTTTCCAGCTAAACGATCCGCTTGGAACGAATGGGATTTGTAGGTGTGGCAAGAACGTGAAAGAAGGTGGACAGGGTCTAAAATGATTGAACTCGATGTTGGGTACTGAAGATTGCACGGTCTCTCAGTACGAAATGTCGTGCCGCTCTTCCAACTCGCGCTGTGCTATGCGGGAGCTCTGCAGCAGACCAAACAGAAATGGAGGAATGGGAACACAGTGGGATGTTGCAGTGACAGGAAGCTGGAAGCTCAGGGTCTTTTTTTGCTTGCAGATGTCACGTTTCACACCCGCTCTGTTTTTCTCTCCCTAGTCTAGACGAGATCACATTGTGAGCTGGAAATGCAGCTTGCTTATTTGAGGGAGGGGCAGATAAATCACTGTAACCTTGTTCAGTGAGGAAAGACATCGTAAACGAGCAGCATTACACCTTCTGGATTTCGTGGAATGTTGCCATACAGGGAAGTGCTGGGGGTCAGAGAGGAATGGACGATGGTGTACTGAGAGAAATTGTGCTGCATAGTGCTGGTATTCTGTTGTATGGGCTAGTGGGGAATGGGCTGTAAAATGTATATATTCCTGAGCTTTCTGCTGTAAGTAAACACCTCTCAATGGAGCAAAACTGTCAAATGATTTTCATTCCAACACTGGCAGTAGGTACAGTTTACAGAAGTCACATGTTTGCACTGTCACTGTCACTCTGTCTCCCCGGTAGCAGTAGGACTCCCCCACGCTGATTCATACAGCACAGTTCTTCCTGTGACATGTCCCTTTGAGAATGGAAGGACAGGTATTAATACTTGGAACTGAGAATCTATATTGCTCAATAACAGCCGCTTAACTATCCTAACTCCTTTTCAAGTCATTTGACTCATAGCCTTGTATGTCTTCGCATCACAAATTTACATCTGAACACTTCGGAAAGTTATGTGCATTTCTGCCTCTGCGACCCTTGCATACACTGAGTTCCAGATTTAAACCACCCACTGTTCGAAAACGTTTTTCCACGCATTTACCCTAATCTTTCCGCCTCTGACCTTAAATCGATGGCCCCCCGTGATCGAAATCTCCATCAAAGTGAAACATATATTTCAGTCTACGCTATCCATATTTCTCAGTAATTTGTTCATCTTAATCATGCCCCCCTGAATCTCCTCTGATCTAAGAAAATCAACTTCAGTTTGTCCAATCTCTCTTCTTCAGACCAGGAAATATCCTGGCAAATCTCCCCTGCATCGTTTTCAGTGTTATCACACCCCTGCTATCATGTGAATTGCATAACTACACACTATAGTCTCGCTAGAGTCGAATGAACAAATGAAATAAATGATGCAGAACTCGACAGAATTGTGTGTTTTTTGAAACAAATCTTTTCCTCAATGCTTCCCTGTGCCCTTTTCCAGAGCCTGATGTTTCAATAATCGCTGGACAATGTCAGTAAAAGCTGCGACATGAGGCTTGATCTCACAGCGGCGGTATCGAAAAGGATCAACTGGTTCGAAGGTCCCGATGTTGGGACTTAGACATGGTCACCCAGCAACAGTGAGCACAGCAACACAGACTGAACACGGTCAATGTGAAAGTGATTGCAAGGGAAATGCGAGGGGGATCTTAAACGAGGTGATTGCGGGAGGGAGGGAACTCTCCGAGAATGAGTGAGTCTCAATCCTGATATATGACTCGCAGAGGTGTGAGAGACATAGGCGTTTGATGGAAAGAAAATCATAATCTCTGAGAATGCTTTCATGTAAAATCAACTTTCATGTAAAATCAACTAATGTGTTTCTTCAGCATGAATCACAAGGAGTAAAAGGCAGTGACTCGGATTCGAACGAGCTTACTGCGGCCACAATGCAGAATATCTTAACATTCAAACCATCACTGAGTCATGCAGAGACATGCGTTTAAAAACAGCAATATTTACAGTGACAGAAGAGATGTTAGGAAGAATAGCAGATGCACAACAGGAACATTAGGCGAGCGACAGCAGACATGTGGGAAGTCAGAATTAGTTGAATCTTTAAGTTCGACATCCCCAGACGCTGTGGTGGTTCCATCGAGTACTGCATGTTGAAGACTGAGTTTGATAGATTTCTAGAAACAAAAAGGTTCAAGGGATAGTGGTGTAATGCATGTTTCAATAACAATGTGTTATTAACAATGTGTTAATCACAGTTTCGTCACTAATATACCCACACAAGGAAGTACCCATTGCTGTAGTCCGTCACATAACCGGAGATCCCAGAACCGGAACCAGACAAACTTCGTGGCGCAGCCGCGAATACCAAACCGGAAGTGGGGGTGGAAATGAGCACGTGAAGCTATTCTGTGGCACCACTGACATGATTGGTAAAGGCCCGGTCATAGAGTAATGGAGTTATAGAGATGTCCAACACGGAAACAAACTTTTCAATCCAACCCGTCCATGCCGACCAGATATCCCAACCCAATCTATTCTCACCTGCCAGCAACCGACTCCTATCCCTCTAAACCCTTCCTATACGTACGACCAAACAAATGCATTTGAAATGTTGCAATTGTACCAGCCTCCACCAGTTCCTCTGGCAGCTTATTGCATACACGCACCACCCTCTGTATGTAAAAGTTAGCCCTTCTGTCTGTTTTGTATCTTTCCCTTCTCAAACTAAATCTATTGTCTCAGAGGAAGCGTGCTGGAATCTTAAGTGAGAGGTCGACGTATTGAAAGCATTCTAAGAGATTTTCCTTAGCAAAGCTATATTTTGTTACTTTGACAGTAAGAACTGCTTTTGCTCACATTGTCTCCACATTATTTCTTGCTCCAGTAAACACTCCAATCCAGCGTACATTGCTTCCATTCTAACATAGAAATGCGTCCTATTCTCTCTCCATTTGGGATAATCTGATTTGACAATGTCATTGTTTGAATGGAGAAATGCAGCAGGGAGTTGTTAATGCAGCGGCGATGTATTGGGCTAGTACACTTTGGTGACTGGAACGTGGCAGCTGCTGTTATTTAAATTCGCTGAGTAAAATCTGGAAAATACACCCAATCTCAGCAACAGAGACAATAACTTTATATTGCTGAAAACTCATTCATTCATGTTCCTTCGAAAGGGAAATCTGCCGACCATAACGAGTCCTGTCCACATGTGCCTGCAGACCCACAACAATGTGGTCCCCCCATGAATGTCCTCTGACTCAGTTCAAGGTGAATTAAGAATGAACAACTAATGGTCTTCAGACGAATGATAGCCACATTCCGTGGGAGAATAAGGAAGTATAAAAATACATGGACAACGGGGAAAATGGGAAGCGTGTCTGTTTGGACTCGAATTCAACTGATATCCAAACTAAATAGACAAAGCCAAGAAAGTCAGGGCCGTAGGGTTACTGCAGGAAGGGATTCAAATACCCGCTGAGGTGTAAACTCACTTGCTCAGTCACAGTGCGCACAGGCCATTCACCACTCCCATATGCGACAAGTGATCCCAAAGGCGACCAACTGACAGAATCAACAGCAAGTTTACAAATGACTGCAGGAGATCGAAACTGCCGTTATTGCAGCTGTTAATCCCAAACAGCAATGAACCCTGTTTGGATACGTGTTTCCAGTGGAGTGCCACTGTTTCCTGATGTCGATCAATGATTTAGACTTAGTTGTAGGAGCCAAAATTCAGACGTTTGCTGATGATGCAACAATTGGTCATGTAGTTGACTATAACTAAGAATGTCAGTGATTTCAGGGATGTATCAATCAGGTCGAGAGGAAAAATGGCGAATGGAATTGAATCCAGACCAATGAGTGTTAACGAAATTGGGGAGAAGAAACAATAACAGTGAATATTCTGTGTGGTGTAGACGGACAAAGAGATCTTCGCGTGGACATTCGCAATCGCTGAAGATCAATGGACAGGGGAATCAGTTGGACGGACGTGCGTACTGTAGATGCTGGAGATCAGAGTCAAGAGTAGAGTGGGACTGAGGAAGCACAGCAGGTCAGGCAGCATCAGAGTTGCAGAAAAAAAATGACGTTTTTGGCAAAAAGCCTTCATAAGCAATAAGGCTGGGAGCGTCGAGATTGGAGAGATAAATGGCAGGGGTGGGGTTTTGGAGACATTAGATGAGAGTGCAATATGTGGATGGAGGTGGGGATAAGAGTGTTAGGTCGGAGATGAGGGTGGAGCGGATAGATGGGAAGGAAGACAGACAGGTGGGACAGGTCAGTAGGACAGTGCCAAGCTGGAGGGTTGGAACGAGCGTAAGGTGGGGGCGGGTGGAAATTAGGAAGTTGGTGAAATCCACATTGATGCCATGAGGTAGAAGTGTCATGAGTCAGAAGATGAGGGTTTTTTCCTCCAGGCGTCGTGTGGTGAGGGAGTGGCGGTGGGGGCGGCCCAGGACCTGCATGTTCTCTGGAATGTGGCGTGGGGGAGTTGAAGTGTTCAGTCACGGGGCGTTGGGATTGATTGTTGCTGGTGTGCTGGAGATGTTCTCTAAAGCGCGCTGCGAGAAGGTATCTGGTGTCCCCACTGTAGAGGAGACTGCATCGGGAACAATGGATGCAATACGTGACATGTGTGGAAGTGCAGGTGAAATTTTGATGGATGTGAAAGAATTCTTTGGGGAATTGGGCGGAAGTGGGGGGTTGTTGGCGCAGGTTTTGCAATTCCTGTGGTGGCAGAGGAAGGTGCCGGGAGGGGAGTGTGGATAATTGGAGGGCGTGGATTTTACTAAATAGCCGTGGAGGGAACGGTCTTTGCAGAAAGTGAATAGGGATGGGGAGGGAAAATATCCCTGTAGGTCAGAGCTACTGATTTTTTTTTTCAAACCCACTGTCACCCACAGATATGTGGTTTACACCTTCTCCCATCCCACCTCATACACAAATGCTATCCTCTGCCTGAGCTGCATCTGCTCCCAGAGGACCAGTTCAACCATAGAACACACCAGAAGGCCTCCTTCTTTAAAGACCCGAACGTCCCCTCCCATGTGTTTGAAGATGCCCTCTAACGCAACTCATCCATGTCCTGCATCTCCATCAATGAACCCCACATCTCCAAACACAACAAGGACAGAACAAGGACAGAGGAATGTGTTCACCTTCCAATCCACCAACCTCCGCATAAATCACATAATCTGCCGACATTTTCGCCACCTCTAAATTGACTCCACCGCCAGGGATATATTTCCTTCCCCAAACCTATCCGATTTCCTCAAACATCTTTCCCTCCGTGACTACCTTGTAAAGTCCAAGCCCTCCAATGACCTCCATTCGCTCCCAGCACCTTCCTCTGCCACCGCAGGAATTGCAAAACCTGCACCCACTTGTTCCCCCTCACCTCTCACCAAGGCACCAATGGAGCCTTCCACATCCATCAAAGGTTCACCTGCACTTCCACACATGTCATTTGTTGTGTCTGCTGCTCCAGATGCGGTCGCCTCTAAGTTGGGGAGACCGGCTGTCTTCTGACAGAGCACTTCAGAGAACATCTCAGGACAACTGCAAGAATCAGCTTCACTGCCCCATGGCCAAGCATTTCAACTCCCCCTCCCACTCTTTCGAGGACATGCAGGCCCAGGGCCACCTCAATCGCCACTCCCTCAGTACCCGTCGCCTGGAGGAAGAATGCCTCATCTTCTTTCTCAATGTGGACTTCATCAGTTTCCTCATTCCCACTCCCCCATCTTACTACAGTTCTAAACTTCCAGTTTGGCACCGTCCTCCGGACCTGTCCCACCTCTGTATTTTCATTCCCAACATTCCCTCCACCCTCCTCTCTGACATATTGCCTTCACCCCCTCCTCCATCCACCTACTGAACTCTTAGATATCTTATCCCCAGACCCACCCCCGCCCATTTATCACTCCAACCATAGACTCCCAGTCTCATTAATGATGATGGGCTTTTGCCCGAAACATTGATTTTTCCTCAGATACTGCCGGACCTGTTGTGCTTCTCCAGCATCGCTTTCATATTGAGGGGAATCAGTTGACTGAGAGGGTTTTTGGATATTTTCTGTTGTTGACCACAACTTTAGCAACTACCTGTTCAGTAAATAGCTAAAAGACTGAGCACAAGTCTGATCTCTGCATTCATCAACATTTATTAAATGTTAAGATAAAAGACGAAGGGCTGAAGTATGTAACTTTGTCCCTAAAGACTGCTTCACCACTCAATGAGTTTACCACTGATTCATTTCTAAGTCAGGTTAATATGGGCCTTGGAGGATAATTTGCAAATGGTGGCGTTTCGTTGCATCTTCTAAGCTTGTCCTTATAGTGAGTACAGCTGTTGAGCTTTGAAGGTTCTGTTAAAAATTCCCGGATGACTTACTCCAACGTGTAGTTGGTGCACTCTGTTGCAATTGTGCCTTAGTGGTGAAGGAAATAAATATTCTGGTATTGAAGAGGGTACAATCAAGTGTCTGCATTGTCGTGGACAGTGTCCAGTTCCTTAAGTGTTATTGAAGTTACACCCATCTAGGCAAATGGAGAGAGTTCTGTACCACATCTCATTTGTGCCTTGCAAACGGTGTAGGATTCACGGAGCAATGAGTTGATTTTGTCATCAAAAACTGTCTACTAACAGACATGTTTTTGTTGTCAAAGTGTTTCTATCGCCAGTCTCAATCCGTTTTTCCTAAATACTAGCTCCGTGGACGATTACACGCGGTAATATGGTTAAAGTAAAGCCATTGAATTTCAATGGGATATGATTAGGTTCTCATTTGTCAGAGCTATCATTAGTGTATTTCGTCCTTGTGTAGACCAATCTGATTCCAATCGCTGTCTGAATTCAATTTCCAATTCCCGTCTGTGCTTGAAATTGTTGCCTCACATAAATTTCTCCACTTGTCTTAATAATATGTAAGGACGCTGCAGGGGACAGCAGAGATTTATGAACGTGTTGTTAACACTGGAGAAAATGAAGTTTCGTGGAATGATTGGTTAGGCTGGGATATTCTCCTTGAAACAAAGGAGGCGGAGGGGACCTGTATAATCACATAATAACACTTATAATCGTTCAATATTCATAGGATCTTGACAGGGTAGGTACAGGCATGTGGTTTACCCTCTGGTTTGAGGAGAACATCAGAGTACATGAACTCAGAATTAGATGTTGCCTATTTAATTCAGAAATGAGGAGTCATTTCTTTGCTCAGGTGCCAGTGAATCGGTGGAACACTTTACCGAAACTGTTGTTGAGGCTGAGTTGTGTATTTCCAAACTGTGCCAGACTGATATTTAACCTGAAAGACGATGAAGCTCTGTCGAGGTAAGGCAGGAAAATGGACCCCCCCCCCCCCCCCCCCAAGATAAAAGTCACACAACACCAGGTTCTCCGAATCAGGAGAATGGAGTTGAAGATTATTAGATCAGCCATGAGATCTTTGAATGGTGGAGCAGTCTCGATGGGCTGAATGGCCGACTTCCAATTCTATATCATTTGGTCTAACTCAATATTTTATTGATATGTTTAGAATTCTGAATTGATGGGATGATGTGACAGGAAAGTTTTATCAAACTGATCAGACAGATCAGGAACTCGGCTCATAAAGTGATGAACAAGAAATGTACTGTGGCCTGGATACAACAAATGGCACTGGTCATACCACAGACGGATATGTGCAGAAGGTGTGATTGGTAATGAAAATTCGTGGATCTAATGTTGTTGGCAACTTGGTGATCATGCTGGATTATAGATCGCGGTATGATTCACACAGCAGTAGTTTGTGAAAGAATGAAAGGTTCGTTTCATTGGAGAAGTTTTCTGCTGTTCCAATTCCAGTTGACTGTTTGAAATATTGATCATTAAAATTCAAAATCCCACTGAATAAACTATTGCAACCGATCTCTCCATATTTGTTTCACTTTCATTCGATGTAACTTCATATAAAGTCAAGATGAAATGAAAGGAGGAAAGAAACGTTGCACTCCTTTTCAATTATTCCAATTTAACTTACAACAGAAACAAACTGCTTTATTTCGATTTTGATGAGACATCGATTTATCACCAATTTCCGGTGCAATGAAGTACATGGGCAAGAATCTCCATCCAGTGTATACTAAAGATGCGAGGCACAAAGGGAAACCACAGCTGCGTTTGATAGAAGTAACAGCCAGAGTAGGATTCGAATCCACACATGCGCAGTGACAGAGCAACCCGCCGCCTTCACCTCTGGACCGCTTCAGCCCATGGCAAAGTGTGTCACATGTGACCACATCAAGATTACATATGGTGCACCTAGGAGATAAGAAATTTCCTGAGCGGAATCGAATCCACACCATTATGTTTCTGCTTTCAGTGGAATAATAATACCAGCAAAATCGAAGGAATTGACCTCGTCCTTGGAAGGAATTCCTTGTTCTTGATTTATTCCGCGTCAGAACTGTCTCAGAATGAACCAGCAAACATGAAATTCCCGTCATATTCACACGCACATTTGACGCATAATTTCTTCAGACAGTTTCTCTCTCACGTGAAGACGTATATATGGAGAGAGAAGTGAAGGTGATGTTTTAGCTCGATGGTCTTTCTCATATGGCTGAAACTGAACTGGGTAAAATTCCCGGAAATGCAGTTTTGTTTCTTTCATTTTATTAATTTTTGCTGCAACTTCACTCTGGTCATTGCAATGACCGGAAGTGAATTGGATTTGTGTCATTGGAACGTTTAATGTTGTATTCAATTTTGCTCCGAATTTATTTCAGTTTAAAGAAAATACTGATGAGAAAAACAGAAGGTTAAACTACAAAACAAGATTCAGTTTTGATGTCAGTTACTTTGGCAGATTTCAGTGGGTATTAAATGAACCCAACATCATGGCGATTGTCCTCCCATCTTTAAGACATGGGATTAAAGCAGGACATCGATCTCCAAAAGACGGGTCACTTCCTGTTCATTATGGAATATCTTTCCTTGACAATATACAAAATCTGCTCAGTTCAATTTATAATGCTTCATGTGGAATATAGTAGAGATCTTTCAAAACTCTGAGTATTTTTTGCTGAATCTTATTCTTCTGCATAGGTTTGAGATAATTTCTTTACATCTAAAATCGTCCAAATTAGACATTGTTTCCTTGCACCTTCCAACGCCCACACACCACTTTTACGCTTTTACCTGGCCACAGGCTGTCTCTGTCATGCTGAAACTCACTGCTTGTGTGTCTCTAAATGTGCCTTTCCAAATATTTTGAAAACGAATTCTCTGAGTGACAGAAATTCTGTCCCATATTTTCTTTGTCCGACATCGATGGTTTTGAAAGCCTGACGTTCAGATATTTACGAAATTAAAAGAGTGAATTTACCACCTATTTACTCTCTCCAAACCTCAAATACTCTGGAAAACTTCCATTCGGTTTTCCTTGGTTTAGTTTCAAATTTTCCAAAACACAAATAAATAAAATTATATCACCACTAAACGCCGTCAGCATCGTCTCTAATGTCTTAGCAGCCCAGTGGCAGTGTCGTCTTTGATAGAATCACAGATTCCCTACAAGGCAGAAAGTATAGTTCAGCCAATCGAGTCTGTACGGACACTCGGAACAGCATCTCAACAAGACCAAGATTCCTTCTGTATCCCAGCAGGCCTCTGGCTTGTGATTGCAAAAAAAACCTGCTGGAATAAAACCTGGTATCGTGTGACTGCTGACCTTCTCACTGCATTACCCATGGCTAATTCACTGAACTTACTGAATTAACTCCCTGGACACATCAGCGCAATCTAGCATCGCCAATCCACCTAACCTACAGACTTAACAGCAGTGCGAACCACTGAGCAAATGTACCATCATATTGAACACTATCTGCATCATGTATAATGGCTTTACACACTGGTAACTCAGCCGAGTTCAAGCAAGCTGCGCTCATCAACCCGAATTCAATGCATCCAAACGCGGTTCTGCGCTGTACAACCTCATTAGTGCTGCTGGAAATGTTTCTGCACTCAGGTCTGACTGGGTTTACTCTGTTTTCTTCCTCAGATTCCTGCTTTAAATAAACATATCAGTCAGGAACAACTCTATATTATGGTTTTCATTGCAACACAACCAAAATGTGCAATTTGCAGATGTTACGTGTTTGCACTGTCACGGACACTCTCTCTCCCCAGGAGCTGCAGTCCTTCCCCAGCTGATTCAGACAACACTATCCTTCCTGTGACATATCCAATCGTGAATGGAAGGCCAAGCATGAATAACCTTCACTGGGTAACAGAGCGACAGGTTTAAAACCTTTACGATGCCCCCAGTGGAGAATTGAGCCCTGTGACAGGCGGGGACACTAACCACGATACTGTGGAGGACAACAACATCGAAGGAGGCCCTTCAGCTTGTTGTGGCCGCACTTGTCCAACACAACTGCTTAACGACCTGAATCAAGTCTTCCATGATTTAGCCCATAGTCTTATATGTTTTGGCATCACAAATTCACATCTGATTTTTTTTCAGTTTAAAAGAGTTTCCGCCTCTCTGACCCTTTCCGCACATCTACTCAAAAATTTCTGCCTTTTCCCGAAATCTCTTGGCCCCAGTGTTCGATCCCTCCATCAATAACAAACGCTTCTTTCAGTCTATCCTATCCATATCCCTCATAATTTTGTACATCTCAGTCATGTTTTCCCCAATTTCCTCTGCTCGGCGACAAACAACCCCAGTCTGTCCAATCTCTCCTCATAACTGAAATCTTCAGCCCAGACAATATCCCATTGAATCTGTCCTGCAACGTTCCCAGTGCGATCACATCATTGTTATACTGTGAATTGCAGAACTGCACACAGTAATCTAGCTGGAGCCGAATTAACATTTTTCCCCTATTCTGTTACAGTATGAGGGCGTCGCTGGCTCGGCAGTATTGATTGCGATTCCTAATTGCACAGCGGGCAGTTGAGACTCAACCGTATTGCAGTGAGTCTGGAGTCACATTGAGGCCTGAGCAGGTAAGAATGGCAGGTTCCTTCCTCAAATGATGTCAGTGAATCCGATGGTTTTGTTTTTTCAACAATTGGCCATGGATTTATCGGTGTTATGAGATTCGTAATTCCAGATATTTATTGAATCTCAATTCTAACACATGGCATGGTTGAAGTCAAACCCGGGTCCCTGGTCATTTGCTTGGTGTCTGAGTTAACAGTCCAGTGGTAATAGGGATCAGCCATTGCAGAAAACTCGTGAAACTAATCTTTCTCAAGTCGCTTTTTCTCGATATTGTCTTTGTCATTTTCCTGAGCTTGATCCCCAATAATCGCAAGTCTATATCAGTAAAAGCTGCTACATGAGGATTGGTCTCACAACAGCGGTAAGCCAATGGATCAACTGGTATGCAGGTCCCGATGGAGGGGTTGGGGCACGTTGACCCAGCCACAGTGACCGCAGCAGCACAGACTGAACGGTATCAATGTGAGAGTCAGTGATAGATTCAGCAGTGCCTTACTGAAATAGGAAATGACTCCACAACCACATGATGAAAGAGCAGCGCTCCCCAAACTAGTGCTCAGTTAAACCTGGTAGACTCTAACCTGGTGTTGTGTGATTTTTAACTTTGTACACTATAGTCCAACACCGGCATCCCTCAGTTAATGAAATGGGGGTGCGGGACGGAAAGTTCATTTCGTGATCGAAGGAGGGAGAGAAATCTCTGAGAACGGGAGGATTTGAATTCTGACATATGAAACCCAGAGATGTGAGCGAGCAGAATTTGAGGGCAAAAGATCATCACCTTGGATAAAATTGCCACGTCAAAACAACTGATTCCTTTGTGTTTCACAAAACCTGGGGCAGATAGAGTAACCACTGCTGTGACTCGGATTCGAACCGAGGTTGCTGCGGCCACAACGCAGAGTACTAACCACTATACGATCACGGCATGCCACAGACGAGCTGAGCGACTGGGCGCAATAAGTACAGTATCATAGGAAATGTTAGGCAGCGCACCAAATGCACAATATCAGTGTTAAGCGAACAGTGGCAGATTTGTGGGAACTCAGAATGGGCTGACCGTTTAATATCGGTTCCCCCAGTGGCTGTGGTGATATGACTCTATGATTGACGCTATGAAACAAATATCTGGTTGGGATTAATATGCTGAATGCTGAGATAAATAGACTTCTCCAAAACATCAAAAATTCCGGGGACAGTGCAGGTGTTGTTGAAATGTATGCTTCAAGAGTCATGCAGTTTAACATCGGCTAATTCACCAGTTTCCCCCCACAAGGCAGTAACCACTGCTGCCACAGAGTCCCAATTCCCAGGCCCAGAATCAGAGGAACTGAGTGACGCAGTCACGAAGATCCAACTGGAAGTCGGGATGGGAATGAGGTCGCACAGATACTTGAGGGCTCCAGTAACACAACCGGTGAATGCATGGTATTTCTATGACGGTTTAGAGGCGCAACCAATTCCGAAGTTGGGAGTGCTCCTGGTCAAAGACGGGGCAGAAGGGATTTTTTTTCCCGTTTATAGCAATCTACAGTCCATCTTGCTGAGACAGCTGAGTGCCACAACTGGAGCGTGGACGGCTGGTTTGAAGTTTGAGCTTGCTTCACTGCCACCCACTTTCCTGGATTGAATTGCTTTCACCATTTTCATTTCCAATTGTTTGATATCTCCCTGCAGTCTTTGGCTTTCTTCCTCATGGTTAATTGCATGATTAACTGTTGTATTATTTGCACACTGCTCAATCACGGCCACTACAAGTAAATATGAATCATTGATCTATTTGAGAAAACAGTGGAACTAACTGCAGGCATGCTTCGTAGGTTTGCAGGCGATACCAAAATTGAAGACAGTGAGGAAGATTCTCTAAGTTTCAAACGGATCTTAATCCAATGAGGCGTTGGCCTGAAAAATGTAACATGGAGTTCAATCTGGATAAATGGAAGGTATTGCATTTTGGTACACCAACAAGAGTCGGGCTTTGCGTAATGTTGGAGAACACGGAAGCTAGGGGTGCAGGTGCATAATTCCTTGTAGTTTGCATCACCTACAGACAAGATGTTTCAAAGGCATTTAACATACTTCCCTTCATTGCTCAGTCCTTTGTGTATAGTAGTTGGGACGTTATGTTGAAGCTTTGCAGATCATTGATGAGGCGTCTTCTGGAATATTATGTACAGTTCTGGCCGCCCATAAGTAGGAATGATATTATTCAGCTGGAGTAGGTTCAGAAAAGGTATACACGCATGTTGCCAGACTATTTTCAGATTCGAGATCAGGGTGCTGGAAAACCACAACAGTTGAGGCAGCATCCGAGGAGCAGGAGAATATTTTTTTCGCGCAAGTGTCGTTCATCAGGCTCTTGCCCGAAACGTCGATTCTCCTTCTCCTCAAATGCTGCCTGACCTGCTATGCTTTCCCAGCACAACACTCTGGACTCTGATCTCTCATCTGCAGTTCTCACTTTCTCCTAGTTGAGACCGATTTCACTCTAGGTTAGGGGTTTGAACGGTGACCTGAGAAGTTTATGAATTATTGAGAGGCAAGTTAGAGTTAACGATAGCTGCCTTTTCCCAGGATGGGGATTTCAAGACTAGAGGGCATATGTTTAAGAAGAAAAGAGAGAGATTTTGTTTTTGAAAAGGTCATGTGAGACATTTTGTAAGGAAGGTGTTTTACGTGTGCAATTAACTTGCTGAGCAAGTGATGGATGAGTGTACGTTTGCAACATTTAATGGACAATTGATTCCAAACATGAATGGGAAAGTGGGATTTTTAAAATAAATTTTATCATGCCTAATACATCAGTTATTTCCCAGAGGACATTTAAGAGTCAACCATGGTATTATCCATCTGGAGTCTCCTGTGGGACAGAACAGATGAATATGACAGTTTGCTTCCCGAACTGGCATGAGTAAATCAGATGGGATTTTCCACACAACTGATTCATGTCATCACGAGACTCTTCAATTCCAGGTGCGTATTGAATTCAAACTCCACTATCTGTCCTGCCAGGACCTGAACCCTTTGTCCCCAAAATATTACCTGTTTTTTGGATTAACAACAAAGTAATAAAACTACAAGGGCATTATAACCACTTACTAATCCCGTTTTCCATGTTGTGAATGTGCTTTCATTGTTTCTCATTCCCCCACAGGGTGTGCGTATGACTGGTCAGGGCAACATTTATTATTCGCCCCTCGTTGATTGCTTTCTAGCTGCACCACAAACCGGGGTGCGATCCCAGCCTCGGGTCTCTGTCTGTGGGCAGTCTGCACATTCTCTGTGTGTTGTGTTTTTATTTCTCCCTCTGACCTAGGATGTGCCAGTTACAGGGATCAACAATGGAAAATGTAGGCTTATGGGATAGGGAATACCGTGGGGTCTGGTGGGATGCGCTTCGGATGGATGTGTGGACTGGAAGGGCCGACTAGACTGCTTCCCACACAGTGGGGATTCTTGGACTAAGGGTCAGCTAATTTTTTTTTCTGGTCCTGGAGTCTCTCGGAGGCAGGACTGGGTGAAGATGGTAGAATCCCCTGCATAAGGGACATGAATGAATGAGATTGCAGGAAAGTAAAGTCATGATCTCTGTTCCTGAGGTCAGGCTTGCATTTCAGGTTTTATTCATCGAACTTAAACATCACCGTTTCCGTGTCCCAATCCCCAAAGACGACGAGTTTAAAATATCAGCCCAACACCACATTCTCCAGGTTGAAATCTTGACTGTGTGGAAGAAACTGATACTGAGCTGATGCGAGCAAATATAGCTGTCACCGCCAGTGTCGGAAATAGCAAAATCGTCTTTTAAACCCACCACTGCAAAGTTAAGGGCTCAACACGCTCCACTTATGGCACTCAGCAGTCTTTGAAAGATGCACCGGAAATCGCTATGATAGTATAAACAGGGACAACCATTCCCTTGAGCAGGACCACATTCAACCGAGGAATTTTGTGCGCCTCGACACCATTATAGAAGGACAGCACGCTCACCTATTGCATCACTGGAGCCAGTGTGTAACTCTGCGCACTCATTCCCATCCCCATTTCCGGTTGGATCTGGGCGGTTATGCCGATGTTAAGCTACAATGCTGTTGAAACATACATTTCAATAATATCCTGTACTCTCCCCCGAGTCTTTGATGTTTTGTCGAAATCGATCAATCTCATTTTTCAACATTCTCTTTCAAGGGATCTCCACAGCCTCTGAGGACATCGAACTGAAAGATTCAGCTCATTCTCAGTTCCCACATGTCTGTCACTGTTCGCTGAGTAGTGATATTGTACATTTGCTGTTCTTCCGAACATTTCCTCTGCTAGTATACTTATTGCTGCTTGCAAGCATCCTGTTCTGTGGTTACTGTGATCGTGGTTGTCGGTATTTTGCATTGTGACCACAGCAACCTCGATTTGAAACCAAATCACGGCACTAAGTGTTCTCTCCGTTGTCCTTTTGTGACACATGCTAAGAAATTAATTGTTTTACCTTCAAATTCAGCTCTCTCACATCTCTGCGTTCCATATATCAGGATTCAAACACACCCGTTGTCGGAGATTTCTCTCCTTCCCACGATCATTAAACCTCATTTCCGTCCCTCCCCCCATTTCTCTGGGGCAATGCACAATCTATCACTCTCTTTCACATTCATACTGTTCTGTCTGTGCTGCTGCTGCGGTCACTGTTGCTGGGCGAACGTGCCCCAATACCACAATCGGGACCTCCAAACATGTCGATCCATTTGGATACCGCGGTTGTGAAATCAATCCCCATGTAGCAGCTTTTACTGACATAGGCCAGAGACAATTGGAGCGTCAGGCTCATGGAAAACAGCCAGGGCAGTTTTGGTGAAAAAACGTTTTATTGGAAAAGATCAGCTTTCATGGCTTTCTGCGTTGGTCTTGTAATAATTTCATAGGACTGACAATCCAGAGACCCAGGGAATTGTCTGGGAACTCGGGCTTGAGTCCCTCCATGCGAGATTGTAAAATTTGGATGCACCAAATATCTGCAATGAAGTATACAATGACTACTATAGATCAATTGACAATTGTTGAAAAATATATATCTGGTTTACTGATGTCATTTCAGGATGGAATCTACTATCCTTACTTTTTCTGGCCTGCATGTGACTTCAGACTCATAGCAATATTGTTGAGTCTCAACTGCCCTCTGGGCAATTCGGAATGGGTAATAAGTTCTGCTTAGCCAGAATCGCCCTCATACTAATCCAGAAATTTTAAAACAAATGTTCATTAGGCTCAAGCAAGAGTGTTGTGTACAGTTTTGCGAGTCACATTATAGTAGGGATGTCATCACACTGAGAACATTGCAGGAGATATTTACCGGGATGTTGTTTGGGATGAAGAGTTTCAGTTGTGAAGAAAGACAGGACAGAGTGGACTGTTTGTCGCATTGCAAAGGAGATGTAGATAAGTCATGAATGAGTTCGGGTATGGACAGATTTGAATGAACGAGTTTCCCATTGATGGAGGGATCGATCAGCAGGCGCCAGAGACTTAAGGAGAAAGGCAAAAAGATTTGAGAAGATGTGCAAAAAACTTTATCAGCCAATGGGTTGTTGGAATTTAGAATACACTGCCTGCATTGTTCAGAGCGGCAAAAACCCTTATAACCTGAATAAATATACAGATGTGAACTTGTGATGCCAAGACAGAAAAGGCTGTGGGATGAACATTGAGAAATGCGATTCACTTCATTAGGCAGTTGTTTTTGACAAGTGTGGCCACAATTGGCTGAAGGGCCTCCTTTGACACTCCTGTCCTCTGTAGTATAATGGTTAATGTCCCCGCCTGTCACCGGGCTAAATTCTCCGCTGGGGACAGTGCGTTTTTTTTTAAACTGTCACTCCATTCCCAAGTTCGGGCATTGATACCTTTCCTTCCATTCTCGATGATGCATGTCACAGGAAGGACAGTGCTGCCTGAATCAGTGTGGGGAGGGGCTACAGCTCTCAGGGAGGCAGAGTGTCAGTGAGGGTGCAAACACGTGACTTCAGCAAACTGTATATTGTATATATGTTCGAATGGAAAGAATATGACAGACTTGTACTGGATTGAAGTGTTTACTGGAAGCAGGACGATGAGGAAGAAACAGCGTAAAAACATTCAAATATGATTGCAGAAACATTTCCCTCAGCACGAATGAAAATGTAATGGACAGAGTCGTGTTTCGATACATTGAATTTGGGTTGATTTGCTTTGATGAGGCTGAGTTACCAGGGTATAAAGCCATTAAAAAATGATACAGCAATTGCTCGCTATGATGGAACATTGTGTCAGTAATTCGCACTGCTGTTCGGTCGGAGGGTTAGATTGATTGGCAAAGATGAATTGCCCTCTTGTGTCCAGGGAGTAAATTAAGTAAGTTAGGTGAATTAGCCATGGGTAACGCGGGGACAATGTCAGAAGTCACAGGATGACAGGTGATAGTCCAACAGGTTTATTTGAAATCATAAGGGGGAGGGCTCACTCCTCCTCAGGTGAAATATACGGGAATAGGGAGGGGAGCTTGGTCTGAGTGAGATGACCTTCACAGAGTCGACACCGGCTCGATTGACCGAAATGCTCTTTCTACACTGTAGGATTCTGTGATTCTATCGGAGAGGATAATGACGGTATTTACTGGGGTGTAAAGCGATAGAGACGATACTGGCGAGGTGTACTGAGGATGAGATTTTATTCACTTGTCTTCTTGGAAAATTGAGAACAGTTATCCCTGAACCAAGGAAAACTTAGTGGGGTTTTTTTCCGGTTATGACATGTTTGGACAGAGTAAATGGGTGGAAAATTCCCTCTTTCAATTAAGTAAACTTCTAGATGTCAGGCATTCAAATCCTTTGAATAAACCTTTGAAGGACAAAGAAATGATGAGAGCAGAATCACTGTCACTCCGAGAATCTGTTTTTCAAAATATTTGAAAATGCACATTTGGTGACATAAAATGAATAAATTTCACAAGGAGAGCGACAGCTTGTGGCTAGGTAAAGGATAGGGGTAGCTGCAGTCGGTCGGAAGTTGCGGGGAAACAATGTCTAATTTGGTTGACTTTAAATGTAAAGACATTTCGTGAAGATGTGCAGCTGAATAAGATTCGATTCCAAAACTCTAAATTTTGAAAGTTTTGGCATAATATTCCACTTAAAGCATTGTAAATGGAACTGAGCGGATTTTTTTAATTGCGATGGGAAGATATTACATAATGAATAGGAAGTGACCAGTTGCTTGGAAATCGACTTCGTGCTTTAATCACATGCGTTAAAGATGTGAGGACAATCACCATGATGTTTGGTCCATTTAATACTTGGTGAAATCTGCCAAAGTAACGAGCAACAAAACTGCACTTTAACCCTCTGCTTTTCTAAGAAGTATTCTCCTTAAGCTGAAATAAAGTTGAAGCAAATTTGAATACAACATTAATCGTTCCAATGAGATAAATCTAATTCACTTGCGATATTACAATGAACATTGTCAGGTTGCAGCAAAATTAAAATGAAACGAACAAACAGCGTTTCTTGCGGTTTCATCCAATTCAGGTTCAGCCATATGAGAAAGGCCATTGAGCCACAACATCGCCTTTTTTTCCCTCTCCATGGCTGCTTCTTCACGTGAGAGAGAAAGTGACTGAAGAAATTATGAGTAAAATGAAGATGAGAATATGACGTAAAAGTCTTGTTCTCTGTTTGATTCTGACACAGTTCTGACTCAGAATATATCAATAACAGCTATTCATTCTGACCAGCATGGCTATTTATTGGAATTTGCTGTCTTTATAATTCTGGTGAAAGCAGAAACACATTCGGTTCCGCTCTGGAAATTTCTCATCCAAGACTTTCACTGCAATGTAACCGTGATGAGGTCACATGTCACCACTTTACAAAATGTGCTGAGGAGACCGAGCGATTATGGTGGTGGGTTATTATACTGTTGTTCTCCACATTCACAGATTCGAGTCACACTCTGGTTGCTAACTTCAGAAACCGCTCCAGCAGTTTTACTTTGCATCTCACACTCTGGTATACACTGGATCGAGAATCTTCTTCTTGCTGTTCACTGCACGGGAGATTCACTAGCAATCGATACCACATTAAAGTCGAAATGAAGAGCGAGAGCAGTCATTCTATTCAATTGTGCATTAAATTGTTGTAATAAGAAAGAACGCATTTTTCTTTCTGCCCCACATTCCATCTTGTCTTTCTGTGAAGTTACATCGAAAGAAAGAGAAACAGATTACAAGAGATCGGGAGCACATGTTTATCCAGTGGTGTTGTTAATGAGTATTTTAACCAAACACTTCACACAATGATCTGATCAGTACTTCAAACAGTCACTCGGAATCGGAACCGCAGAAATCTTCTCCAATGAAACGAACCTTTCATTTTTCCACAAATTTCTGCTGTGTGTGAATCATACAACGATCCATCATCCAGCGTGATCACTGACTTGCGAACTGTATAAAGTCTACCATATTTCTTCAGCAATCACAGCTTCTGGACACAGCCACCTGTGCTGTGCCCAGTGTCATTTGTTGCACCCAGGGCACAGCACATTTCTTCTTCCTGAGTTTATGAGCCTTGTTCCTGATCTGTCTGATCTATTTCATAAACGTTTCCTATCACGTCAGCCCATCCCCTCACAATTCTGAATTTATGCATAAAATAAGGCGTAAGACCAAATGTTAAATAAAGTGGAAGTATGCCCCTCAGCCCATCGAGTCTGTCCCAACATTCAATGAACTCATGGTTGATCTGATAATCTTCAACTCGATTCTGCTTACTTACCTCGACAAAGTTCCATCATCTTTCTGATTAACTATCTGGCAGATTTTGAAAATACCCAACAACTCAACCTCAACAGTGGGTGCTACAAAAATGCCACAGACTTTCTGGCCCCTGAGCAAAGAAATTACTCATCAATTCTGAAATAAATAGGCAATACCTAATTCTGTGTTCATGTCGATTGATGCTCTCCTCACAGCATAGGGCAAGCCACCTGCCTGTATCTACCCTGTCAAGATCCAGTGAATATTGAACGTTTATAATTGTTATTATGTGAATATAGAGCTCCCCTCCACCTCCTTTGTTTCAAGGAGAATAATCCCAGCCTAACCAATCATTCCACGAAACTCCATTTGATACAGAGTTAGCAACATGTTTGTAAATCTCTGCTGGCTCTTACAGCGTCCTTACGAAGTTATATGACAGGTGGAGAAATTTCGGCGAGGAAACTGGTTGAAAGTTCAGGCGCAGCTGGGAATTGGAACTTGAAATCAGAAAGCGATTGAAATCGGATTGATCCACAGAAGGACCAAATACAGCAATGATAACTCTGACAAATGAGAATCTAATCATATTAGATTGACATTCAATGGCTTCATTATAACTGAATTCCTCCGTGTAATCGTCCTGGGAGCTAGTATTTAGGAGAAATAGAACCTGACCGCCCATATAAAGAAGTTGACTACAGTATCTTGTCCGTCCGTCGACTTTGTTTGATTAGTAACTCAATTCTCGTCTCCGTGAAGCCTACGTTGTCCGCAATGCACAAATTAGACTTTAACAGAACTCTCTCCATTTGCCTCGGGGGGTGCAGCTTCAATAGTACGGAAGGAACTGGACACCTTCCACGACAATGCAGTCACTAAACTGTACATTCTTCAATACCTGAATATTTATTCCCTTAATTGCTAAGGCACAATTACAACAGAGTGCACCACCGAGAAACCTGGAGTATATCATCCAGGTTTTGTTGACAGAACCTTCAATGTTCGAAAACTTTACTGACTATGATACAATGTTGAAGATGCACTGAAACGTCACCGTTTGCAAATTACCCTCCAAGACACATGCAATATGACTTGGAGAGGAATCAGTGGTAAATTCATTGAGTGATGAAGCGGGTCTTGATGGGCAAAGAGTTATACTTCAGCCCTCCATCTTTTATCGTACAATTTTTAAAAATGTTGATTAATGCATTGACCAGACTTGTGCACACTCCTTTGGTTGTCTCCTCAACTGGCGCTTGCTAAAGATCGAGTACCATCCTCAACCTGTAGTCAACAATAGAAAATATCCAAAACCCCTCTCGAACAACTGATCTCCCTGTCTTACAATCTTCAGAGATCTGTAAATGTTCACTCCAAGATCTCTTTGTTCCTGTACACCACTCAGAATCCTCACTGTTACTGTTTCAACTTCCCAAATTCATTACCACTTCTTGGTCTGGATTCATTTACATTCGCAAATGTTTCCTTTCTACCTGATTGTTATATCCCTGCGGCCCCTGAAATTATTCATCATCGTCAACTACACAACCAATTGTTATATCTTCTGTAATCTTCTAAACCATGACTCCTACAACGAAGTTTGAATTATTGATCAACATCAGGTAACAGTGGCACTCCACTGGAAACAGGCATCCAAACATGCTTCATTTTTGGATGGGATGAATACCTGAAATAAAAGAAGAATCGGACCCTTGCTGTCATTTGTAAACCTGATGGTGACTCTGCAGGTCGATCAAGTATGGGAGTGGTGAATGACCTGTCCACTTTGTGACTGAGCAAGTGAGTTTATACTTCACCGGGCAATTGAATCCCTTCCTGCAGACCCCGCCCGTATGGACATGCCTTCATTGCGGCGTGGGTAGCCTTGTGTCTGTTTAGTTTGGATAAGCAGTTGCATTTGAGTTCACACTGAGACGACTCCCAATGATCCCCATCATCCATGTATCTTTTTTATCCTTCCTCATTCTCCCACGGAGTGTGACCATCATAGTCTGAATAGCACTTGTTGTTCATCCTTAACTCTCCTTGACCTGAGTCGGAGGGAATTTATGGGTGAACCGTACTATTGTGCGGCTGGAGTCATATATTGGCAGGTCTCGCTCAGGACGGCAGATTTCCCTTTTGAAGGGAAATGAATGAATGGGTTTTCAGCAAATTAAAACGTTTTGTCACTCTTCCTCTGAGCGGCTTTATATTCCAGATTTTATTCATCAAATCTAATTACTACCAGCTGCCATGCTCCATTCTCCAAGGGTTGCTGGTCCAAATATCGCCATTACATTTGCAGATGACACGAAGATTGGTGGAGAAGCAGAAAGCATAGGGGACTGTCAAAGAATGAAGGAGAATATAGATAGATAGGAGAGTTGAGTGGAGAATTGGCAGATGGAGTTGAATCCCGGCAAATGTTAGGTAATGCATTTTGGGATGTCTAATTCTCGAGCAGAATATACTGTAAATGGAAGAGCCTTGTGTAAAGTTGATGAGCAGAACGATCTGGGAGTTCATGTCCTTTGTACCCTGAATGTAGCTGCACAGGTGGATCGAGTGGACAAGAAGCCATATGGCTTGCGTGCCTTCACCGGACGGGGCATTGAGTATAAGAGCTGGCAGGTCATGCTAAAATTGTGCAAGATTTTGGTTCAACCGCATTTAGAATGCTGTGCACTGTTCTGGTCGCCGAATTACCAAAACGATGTGCACGTTTATGAAAGAGTGCAGAGAAAGTTTATGAGAATGTTGCCTGGTATGGAAGATGCTAGCTCTGAAGAGACGATGGGTAGATAATGTTTGTTTTCATTAAAGAAAACGAGATTGAGGGGGACCTGATTGACATCTACAAAATCATGAAGAGTATAGCTAGGGTGGACAGATATAAGCTTTTTTCCCAAGGTGAGGGATTCAATAATGAGATGTCACGCTTTCAAGGTGAGAGGTGAAAAGTCTAAGAGAGGTCGACGTTAGAAGTATTTTACACAGAGGGTAGTAGGTAATTGGGTAGTGTTGCCAGCAGAGGTAGTAGAGGCAAGCACGGAAGATTCATTTCAGGTGCGTCTGGACAGATGCATGAGTAGTGCAGAAGGATGCAGAAGGATACAGTTTGTTTGGAATTGGGTGATAGTTTTAGACAGTGGATCAGCTCAGGTCTGTTCTTGGGCTGTACGTTTTCTGTGTTCTCTGTTCTTCTGTGTTCACTACACCATCAACTTCATGCTACATTGCTACATCTCAGAGAAGGACATTGTCAATTCCAATTATCACAGAGGGAATGAGAATATGACATGCGGCTATGTCGGAATGCAAGTGATGTACGCTGGATTGGAGTGTTTATTGGGAGCAAGAGGCTGATGTGGAGACGATGTGATCAAAAACAGCTCTTACTGTCAAAGTAACAAAACGGCGCTTTGTTAAGGAAAATTTCAGAGAATGCTTTCAATTAATCGACCTCTCACTTAAGGCTCCACCACGCTTCAGCTGAGCCAATCTGTAGTGCGGGTTAATGCTGCTATTATATCTTAATGATCTAATGAACGGAGACAAATATGCCCTTCCGCCCCGCCTTTGACCAGGAACACTCCCAGCTTTGGCATTTCATGCGCCTCTGTACCATCATAGAACAACCACGTCCTCACTTTCAAACCAATCATTCCATTTCGATTCCGTGGTTGTGAGATCATTTCTCATGTCGCAGCTTTTACAACATGGAGCATAGATTATTGGAACATCAGGCTCAGGAAAAAGGACAATTAGTAGCAGTGAGGAAAAGAAAATTTATTTGAAAGTACCTCTTCCTGTGGAATTCTACATCATGTATTTCACTTGCTCATTTGGCACTATCTAGTCTATTGTGTGCAGTTCAGAAATTCGCATGATAGCACGGATATGATAGCACTAGAAATGATGCAGGACAGATTGACCAGGATATTGTCTGGGTAGAAGAGTTTCAATTATGAAGAGAAATTGGATCGTCTGGAGGTGTTTTTCTTGTAGCAGAAGAAGTTGAGAGGAGACCTGATTGAGATGTACAAAATAATCAAGAATATGGATGGTGTAGACTGAAATATACGTTTCTCTTTGATGGTGAGATCGATCACGGGGGAAAGGCAGGGTGGCATACACTTAAGGATAGAAGAGGAAAGATTTGAGTGAATGCGCAGACAAATGTTTAGAAACAGCGGTTGGTTGAAATCTGGAACTCAGTGCATGCAAAGGTTGGAGAGTCAGAAATCCTCATAACTTTCAGAAGTATTCAGATGTGAATTTTGTGATGCCAAGACAGACGAGGCTATAGGTCAAGTGATTTAGAAAAGTGTTAGGATAGTTTAGCGAATGTTAATTTCCAGTAATACCAAATAGGCTTCTTTTTGCATAAAATTCCTGGATATTATCACCGCCTGTCGCTGCGTGAGCACCGGTTCAATTCGCTTCCAGGACGTATGCTTGCATATTGGGAGGGCTCAGTGGGTGGAACTGTGCCTTTCTGCACCAGAAACCCGCATTCGATTCCAGACTTATGTGACTGACTGCGTGGAATTTGAACACTCCTCTCTCTCTCACCCGTGTGAGTTTCCTCTGGCTGCTCCGATACCTTCCCACAATGCAAAGGTGTGCAATTCAGGTCAATGGCAAAAAAAATCTAAATGGACTGTAAGTGTTGTAAATCAGAGACAAAAGTCAGAATTGCAGCTCAGGGGATACAGAATGACCATTTCGGGTCAACAGACCCTTCCTCGGAACTGTTTTAAATTTGCAATGCTAACTCTGATTCCTCTCTACTGATGCTGCCTGACTCGCTGAGCTTTTGGAACAATTTCTATTTTAGTAGGTGGATCATAAATGCGATTTAGAAAGATACAGTGGGCAGTGTGAATCTCTTCCATGGCATCGTGCAGACTCAACTGACCAAATGGATTCTGTCTGCACTGTGTCTAATTCCATTAACTTTGTATCTATAAGTCTTTGTCGTACTTTTAGTCTTTGCTTTTCACATCTCTCCTGTCATGTGAAGTGCAGAGTAGGACAATCGACGTTTCGGGCATAAGCCACCACCAAACCGTTACCATCTGACGCCTGGAAGATGAACGCCTCGTATTCTGCCTTGGGACCCTGGAACCACACGGGATAAATGTGGATTGCAACGGCTTCCTCATTTCCCCTCCCCCTACATTATTACAGTCTGAAGCATCAAACTCAGCACCACCCTCCGGACCCACACATCTGTCCTCCTCTGACATATCACCTCCTCCCCTGCCTCGATCCACCATTCGCTTTCCCAGCTACCTTGCAACCGACTCCAAACACCTCCCATTTATCTCCCAGCCCCCACCCACAAGACTCATTCCTAATGAAAGACTTATGCCAGAAATGTCGATTCTCCCGCTCCTCGGATGCTGCCTGACCTGCTGTTCTTTTCCAGCACGACACTATCGCCATGTTGAAGATAGAAGAGATCAGCTCAGTCTCGTTATCTGAGAACGGAGAAGGTTGAGTGAGGAAGTGATTAAGGTGCACATTAAAGGGATCGGTATGTGTGATAGGAATAAACTTCTTATGGGAAGAGTTAACAACTAGTGATCTCCGTCAAACGCAAGTGAGACGATGTTCAGAGGAGATATAGGAAGAACGTTTTCACTCTGAGTGTGTTGTTTATTTGGAATTCACTGTTTGAATGTGTGGTAAAGCTATGTGTCAGGAGTATTTAGTCGAATACTTGAGAAGCTAGAGCACACATAGATAAGGACCATGTATTGCAAAGTGAGATGAAGTTAAACAGATGTCCGATGAAAGAACAGAACACTGTACAGAAAGTACAGAGCATGAAAGCATGGGAAGGGTAAAGACATGGAAACTACTGGCGATCTGTTACAAGGGGGTCTGCAGAATGCTACATTCGTCAAAAGGTCCCTGGGGCAGGATGGGGCCAGTGTGTCAGGATAGGATAAGAATAGTAGAATGCTCATACACCAATTAGCAGAGTCAGACTGGGCTGAAAGGTTACAATGGCAGACGGAGATAAAACCAATTAGTAAAGTCACCCTTGCCTACTCAATATCATCATGGCAGTTTGGGACAAGTCTTGATAATACATACTTCGGGCATGACTTTAAATAAATAATTGATAGTACAGTCAGCCTGCTTGAGACGCTTGTAGACGGAAAGATATGACACTAAATATCTAATCAGTAGTTAGTAGAGTAAGCTTGGGACAGGAAAACATTGTGATAGATGGGGTAGCTAAATATCTAATAATGACAGGTTAGTCTGGGATGGAAGGTCATTGTAGCACAGGTGGCAGTAGAATACCTAATAGTGACAGTAGAATAATATTAAGTAGAATTATGAAAAACCATAGTGGCAGAAGGAGAACGACAATGGGAACTAAACCCATTGGTTTATTGTATAGCTGGAGTGAGGTAATTCTGACAAACACAGTTGGGCATTCTGATAAGCTAACAAAACATGATTAATTACAAGGCATAAAATGATGGAGTTTAATCAGATACATGCGACGTGCTGCACTTTGGGAAAGCAAATCTTAGCAGGACTTATATACTGAATGGAAAGGTCCGAGGCCGTGTAGCTGAACAAAGAGACCTGGGAGTGCAGGTTCATAGCTCCTTGAAAGTGGAGTCGCAGGTAGATAAGATAGTGAAGAAGGCGTTTGGCATGCTTTCCTTTTTTGGTCAAAGTGTTGAGTACAGGAGTTGGGAGGCCATGTTACGGCTGTACAGGACATTGGTTAGGCCACTACTTGAATATCGCGTGCTATTCTGGTCTCCTTCCTACCGGAAAGAGGTTATGAAACTTGGAAGGGTTCAGAAATATTTACAAGAATGTTTCCAGGGTTTGAGGATTTGAGCTATAGGAAGAGGCTGAACAGGCTGGGACTGTTTTGCCTGGAGCGTCGAAGGCTGAGGGGTGACCTTATAGAGTTTTACAAAATTATGAGGAGCATGGATATCATAAATAGACAAAGTCCTTTACCTGGGTCGGGGAATTCAGAACTAGAGGGCATAGGTTTAGTTTGAGAGGGGAAAGATAAAAAAGAGACCTAAGGGGCAACGTTTTCACACAGTGTGTGGTACGTGAATGGAATGAGTTGCCAGATGATGTGGCAGAGACTGGTACAATTGTAACATTTAAGAGGCTTGTGAATAGGAAGGGCTTGGAGGAATATGGGCCAGTTGCTGGCAGGTGGGACTAGATTGGGTTGGGATATCTGGTCGGCATGGGCAAGTTGGACAGCAGGTTCTGTTTCCATGCTGCATATCTCAATGACTCTATGACTCTATGCCAAGAACCTTAAGTTTCGGGGGATTCAAGAATTTGTTTTCTGAATGTCACTGTTTTTGTTTGCAAATAAAAGATATACTCCTTGAAAAACTCTCCGCATCTCCTGGTGATTGTTGACATTTTCTCCACGACAACCGCAACTTTGGGTGCAGTAAAATTGTGGCGAGTGCAGCTCTGTGGCGCAATGAAAAGTGTGTTAGATTTCTACAAATTTGGTAACTTTGCTATTCAAAGTTTGTGAGTTTGAACCGCATCAGAATTGGAGTTTAGTTCAATTTTCAGCTGAATCATTGATTGTTGTGCTGATTCATCGCCAATTTCTGTCGTCTGGAGTTCTCGTCCATGCTACTGACCATAGGAAATTCCTTACCTTCTTGGTTGTGAGTTTGTACGGAATCATGTTCAGACCAGAATAAGATGCTCACCCGCAAAACCTGCAAATTTCGTGCAGAAACCCATTGTCTCTAAACACATTTCCCTCCCAAAGGTGCACAGAAATGTTCGATTGCTTAAATGTCTTTATCCCGTTGTGTGACAGGTTGTTGTGGATGAGCTGTGGAAAGACATTGACGTGTTTAGTCAGCCATGATGATATCAAATGGCGGGTAGTACAGGTATTTGGAATAGCCTCCTCCTGTTCCTCTCTTTCTGTGCTGTTTCTTACAGAGTGTTTTCAAAATTAACATGATGAGAGCAATGTGAATCGACACTACGGAATATAAAAATCCTCCCCTTCACACTACCGCTCTCACAGCCAGAACAGACAGCTCCTATTGCTGATTTAAATCAGATAGTGATGAACTCTCTCAGGCGCTCTGTCAGACTACATGCTCCTTCACCCAGGTTTCCAACTGGGTACATGGAGCAAGCAAACGTGTGGATATTGGGATTCAGGGACAGGTATCCAATCTGCTGGGCTGCAGTTCTAGTCACATGAATTTCTGACATGCTGAGACTTTCTGTGCATTCTACCTACTTGACGATTTAAACTGTAATTGAATTTTTATTATTGCATAACATTCTTACATCTTCAACATTCATGCAAACTGTGCAACGTGTTCTTGGATGTAGGAATGGTGAAGATTATGAATGAACGCAAAATGTTTCATGTTACCTGTTTGAACTTTCAGAAGGAAGTCGTCGAAATTTCATTGATTCGAATTTTGTGCCGATTGGAGCTGATCGAAAGAAAAGCCCTGCGACAGCGGCAATGTAACATTGTCTGTAAACAACGCAGGAACCAACGAAAACCCATTTTTCAATGTCGTCTTTTTTTTCACATTTTTTGTGTCCCTTTTGCATCCTTTTCGTGAACCTAATGCTTCAATAATCACATGCTCATGTCAGTTTCACCTTGACTGCATTATCTTTAATTTCAGAACGAGACGTTTCAGGGAAATGAAGTAGGTTGAGTGACTGAGGTACCAGTGGGGCAGCACATCACCACCAAAGATCCCACAGTGTTGTGGTTCAGTGGTTAGTACTGCTGCCTCAACGGGGTCCAAAGTTCGATTCCAGCCTCGGTGGACTGTCTGTGTCGAGCTTGCACATTCTCCCCGTTTCTGCGTGGGTTTTCTCCGGGTGTTCCAGTTTCCTCCACAGTCCAAAGATTGTGCAGGTCAGATGAGTTGGTCATTCTAAATTGGCCATAGTGCATTTGTCAGAGGGGAAATGTTTCTGATTGGGTTACTCTTCGGAGGGTTGGTGTGGACTTTTGGGTCCGAAAGGTCTGTTTCCATACTGTAGGGAATCTAATAATCACAGCAAAAGTAGAGCAGTTGAGTTAAAGTTCTCAAGGTTCGTATTGGTCACGTGACAGGTTCGCTGTCTGCGGCTCTTGTCACGCAGTTGGTCCGCGCTGAATACTTAAAAGTGCATAACATGCCAAGGCTATAAGTTCAATGCTTATCTAAAGATGTTGTTACTGACATTGACCAGGGATTATTGAAGATCAGACTGAAGCGCAGTTGAAAACAATGTTGAATAAAGTAGCATTTATTTGAATACTCCAGTTTCTGACGTAGGGAAAAGTTTTGCCTTTGTTAAACATGCCAATTATGAACAGAAAATCTGCAAATATTCCCAACGTGAATATTCATCCCCACTTGGATAGAGAAACAGAGGTGAAGTTTTAGCTTGATGACCTTCCTCAAATCGCTGACCCAGCGCTGGATTACATCCTGGGAAAGTCTGTATAAATCGTTTCATATCATTCAATTTCCTGCAAGCTGCACAGCTCATTCAACCAATCGAAAGTATTAGATTTATCTCTTTGTAGAGTTTGACTGTTGTCAGTAAACCTGGTAAAGGATCTGGGCAAGTAGTTTTGCTGTTGGGAGGAATAAAGGGTCAAACTGGAATAAGTTTGAGTCTTGACGCAGGACTTTTCAAGCGGAGATAAAAGTGTATTAAATAGACTCACTCCCCTTTCCCTTGATTATGATCAAATTTTCAAGACAACACATGGCAATGATAATGATGTTTTACATCGACAGACCAAATCTTGCTCACTGGAGGCACCACAGTATTACAGAACAGGAGAGCGGGGGAGATGATGATCCTTGTGGAAACCTGAGACAGTGAGAGAATTAGTCCCACACTGTTTGTCTCACTTTTCTCATAAACCAGTTAGTCAGCGGACAGCTGACAGACTTCCATTCAATGCAGAGCGAAACCAAACAGCTCAGTGCATTCACAGTATATAATATTTCATGTTGAATGAGTTGCTGCACCTTCCAACTCCACTAGCTCTCTTCTTATACTTTACATTTTCTGTTGCAGGCGTCATGCAATTTCTTTCACATGAATGTTAACGAATTCAGGAACGTTTCCATTTTGCATCCCCATCCAGGCAGCCCAGAATGACTGTCGCTGTTTAATTCTCCCCGTGTCTGCGTGGGTTTCCTCAGGGTGCTCCGGTTTCCTCCTACAGTCCAAACATGTGCAGGTTAGGTGAATTGGCTATGTTAAATTGCCCGTAGTGTTAGGGGCAGGGGTAAATGTAGCGGAATGGGTCTGGGTGGATTGCGCTTCAGCGGGTCGGTGTGGACTTGTTGGGCTGAAGGGCCTGTTTCCAAACTGTAAGTAACCTAATCGAATCTAATCCAATCTAATTCTCTCCTTGTCTGCCTGCACTCGCTTTTCAAATATTCTTGAATCCCCTCCTAAAATGATTCTATTTCTGAAAATTCATTTCCGAATTCAATAACTCTCAGAATAAAAAATGCCTATCCAAACTTCTTTTACATGCCCCGATGGGTTTGAAGTTCTAACCTTTAGTTTCCACTCACCAAAACGAGGAGATTTCCCTCGTATTTACTCTTAACTTCACATCAGATGGATAACTTCTTTTCAGACACAACTCAGTCTTTCCTGATTTCTCCCGCATTATTCCTTATCTATGCCACCATCCCATTAAACCGCCCCTTTTCGTTTCTAGTGGCTTTATCTCCCAGTACACCTCATTTCCATTGTTTCTAACGACATGGTATCATGGCCGTGTCATTCCTAACGTCTTTATAGTCCAGTAAATACTGCCCGTGTCTATCATTATGTCTTTATATCCCTGTATATTTCAACCTGAGAAAGGATGCTGGGTCTAATGCAATGCATGAAAACTCACCACGAAGCTGTGCAATCTTATTACCGACATCGGAAAGGTGGAAGCAATTTCAATTACAGCTGAATGGATTGGTTGCAACAGAATCGTGTCAAATCCCAGTCACATACTTGACTGTTGTTCTTATAGTTATTTCTTCTCTACGTGTGCTGAAGTAACACAGTGAGGGATCAATTACTATTGCGAGACATACACAAGGGGACATATGAAATGCTGAAGTTGTGAGATCAGAGCAGTTTGTATTGACATACCATTCACTGTTCGAATATCAGTCTTAGGAATTATACAAAGAGCGATTTTGAACGAAATTTGAGCAGGGAAGTTTACCGCGTGATGTAACACCATATTGTGTTGTTACTTTGTTGTTTACCTCATTCGTGTGTTTTGCCTCTTTGGGGATTTTGAAGTTATCCCCTCTATACAAACGTTCCGTGCTTTTGCACCATTATACAAAAGATGCAGTACAATAACACCCAACGCTGCTTGCAAAGTTTAGATTAGATTAGATTAGATGACTTTACAGTGTGGAAACAGGCCCTTCGGCCCAACAAGTCCACACCGACCCGCCGAAGCGTAACCCACCCCTACCCCTACCCCTACCCCTACATTTACCCCTTACCTAACACTACGGACAATTTAGCATGGCCAATTCACCTGACCTGCACATCTTTGGACTGTGGGAGGAAACCGGAGCACCCGGAGGAAACCCACGCAGACACGGGGAGAACGTGCAAACTCCACACATTATTGACCCCTGGAAACAGCACTGTGCATTCTCCTCGAGACTGGAAAATAATTTGCTGCATTCCCGCTCTTATTGGTCTTTTCATTACATCGGCTTCTGTTCTTCACGGAATCCGATTAAGCAGATCTTGTCACTGAGTCATTTGTGTTCAGATCATGTGAGCAGAATATCACAGTCCATAACCCAGAAGTCAGACCATACTCAGGGAACGGTCCTCTGCTCTTGATCATTTCATGAACACCAGGAAGAAATATCTATGCTCTTCAAAATTTACTAACCTGTTTTTCAGAAGCAAGGTAAACAGCTCCAGGTTTCTGCTTTTGTTGTCACACGGACCAAGGTTGTAAATGCTGGAACCAATTGTGACTGTCCGCTCTCCCACATCCATTTTCTCACCAGGAAGTGTTAAGATGATGGTCTGATTCGGATTCTTCTAAAAAGAAGAATATTTTTATTATTGATTTCTGGTTTATGGGCCCACGAGGCTCCTGCTAGGCCTCTGTATATCGCACTGACGACAGCAGTTTCCAGCCGTCTTCAGCTTTTTTGTAGCAAGTACCTTCGAGGATGACATCAAAAGATATTCGCTGTGACTGTGTGATACTCTACCAATGGAGACAGCTCTATCAATGGAGGCAGCTCAGTCCGCTGGGATGGGATAATTTCTGCAGTGTGTCACACGGACCAATTTCTAGTAACTATAGGCCGGTGAGTCTCACTTCTGTTGTGGGCAAAGTCTTAGAGAGAATTGTAAGGGATAGGATTTATGCACATCTGGATAGGAATAATGTGATCAAGGATAGTCAGCATGGTTTTGTGAAGGGCAGGTCGTGCCTCACAAATCTTATTGAATTCTTTGAAAAGGTGACGAAGGAGGTTGATGAGGGGAAAGCGGTAGATGTGGTATATATGGATTTTAGTAAGGCGTTTGATAAGGTTCCCCATGGTAGGCTACTGCAGAAAATACGGAGATATGGCATTGAGGGTGAGTTGGAGGTTTGGATTAGGAATTGGCTGGATGGAAGAAGACAGAGGGTAGTCGTTGATGGCAAAGTTTCTTCATGGAGTGCCGTCACTAGCGGTGTTCCGCAAGGATCTGTTTTGGGACCATTGCTGTTTGTCATTTTTATAAATGACCTGGAAGAGGGGTTAGAAGGTTGGGTGAGCAAGTTTGCGGATGATACGAAAGTCGGAGGAGTTGTTGACAGTGAGGAAGGTGTGGCAGGTTACAGCAGGATATAAAGAAGCTGCAGAGCTGGGCAGAAAGGTGGCAAATGGAATTCAATGTAGCTAAGTGTGAGGTGATTCACTTTGGGAAGAATAACAAAAAGATGGGGTACTGGGCTAATGGTCGGATACTTGGTAGTGTGGATGAGCAGAGGGATGTTGGTGTCCATGTACACAGATCTCTGAAAGTTGCCACCCAGGTAAATAGTGCGGTGAGGAAGGCATATGGCGTACTGGCTTTTATTGGTAGAGGAATTGAGTTCCGGAGTCCTGAGGTCATGATGCAGTTGTATAAGACTCTGGTGCAGCCTCATCTGGAATATTGTGTGCAGTTTTGGTCGCCATACTATAGGAAGGATGTGGAGGCACTGGAACGGGTGCAGAGGAGGTTTACCAGGATGTTGCCTGGTATGGAAGGAAGATCGTATGAGGAAAGACTGAGACACTTGGGGCTGTTTTCATTAGATAAAAGAAGGTTTAGGGGTGACTTGATTGAGGTGTACAAGATGATTAGGGGGTTAGATAGGGTTGACAGTGTGAACCTTTTCCCGCGTATGGAGTCGGGTATTACAAGGGGGCATAGCTTTAAATTAAGGGGGGGTAGATATAGGACTGAAGTTAGGGGTAGGTTCTTCACTCAGCGAGTCGTAAGTTCATGGAATGCCCTGCCAGTAGCAGTGGTGGGCTCTCCCTCTTTATGGGCATTTAAGCAGGCATTGGATAGGTATATGGAGGATAGTGGGTTAGTATAGGTTAGATGGACTTGGATCGGCGCAACATCGAGGGCCAAAGGGCCTGTACTGCGCTGTATTCTTCTATGTTCTATGTTCTATGTTCTATGTGTCCTGCGGATCAGATACAGTGCACTTTATCATACAGATCATACAGAGTGAGAGCGCTCGAAAGGGCCAATTGGTCACTCGTACCTGCGTCAGCTCGGGAGTTATAAAATATGGGTTAAAGCAGAAACTAGGGATTTGATCAGGTTTCAAGAGTTTACGTGAGACAGGAAGCAGAGAAAGATAGACCGTGAAGCGATTGGGATCTGACTACAGGAGCAGCAAATAAGTTGTACATCGCAGGGGAGAGCTTTGAAGTATTGAATTCTGGTTGATGGACTGATCATGCGTTCACTTGGCCACGCTGCTCCAGAAGATAATACGTCAATGTCTCTTGGAATTGTGATGTCATAGACAAATATCCTCGTTACACTCCTGTAAGTTCCTTTTTCCAATGTGATGACAGTCTGTATGTAAAATAGCTTAAATATTTAATCCTTTCTCATAAACAAGTCCATTCCATCTCATTGTTTTGTATTGTCTTCTTTCCAGTTTACCTGTTTTTGTGCCTGCACTGAAGTTGATTTGCTCCTTCTGCATGTCTTTTCCAGTCTGGGTGATATGATGCAGTCGTACTGATCCACCGTCTGACAGAATTTTCCACTTCACTTCAGCCTGCCCTAACTTCGCTATCGGATACCATTCCCGTTGTTTAGGTGTTAAGCGCTCGTCTCAGATCCGGCCTGCCCTCACCCAAAATAAATGCAAAACTCAGTCCCACTGTGATCACTGCAATCCGGTAAATCTTCACTCCGAGGTCATTGATTATTCCTAGGAGAAAGTTGGGACTGCAGATGCTGGAGATCAGAATCGGGAGTGTGGTGCTGGAAAAGCACAGCAGATCAGTCAGCATCCGAGGAACAGGAGAATCCACGTTTTAGTCATAAACCCTTCACCAGGAATAATGCTTGTGAGTCGGGACTGAGAGATAAATGTTAGGGTTGTGGGGTTTGGGAGATGAAGCTGGGAAAGCGATAGTTGGATGAAGATGAGGGAGAAGTTGATAGTTCAGAAGGAGCAGAGATGGAATGGGTCCAGAGCGTGGTTCTAAGTTTGAGGCTTGGAACTTGGGGGAAGGGAAATGAGGAAACTGTTCAAATTGATACTTATCCTGTGCGGTGAAAGATTCCCAAGGCGGAATATTTGGCGTTCCTCCACTAGGCATTGGGTGGTTGTGGTTTGGTGGTGAACGAGGCTCAGGACCTTTCCGTCTTTGACGGAATGGGAGGAGGAGTTGAAGTGTTCAGTCACGGGATGGTGAAGTTGATGGCTGCGAGTGTCCCAGAGATGTTCTCTGAAATGATCTGCAAGAAGGTGTCCTGTCTCCCTGATGCAGAGGAGACAACACTGGGTGCAACGGATGCAGTAGATGACATTGCAAGCGGTATAGGTGAATTTCTAACGGATGTGGAAGGATCCCTTGGGGCCAGGGACGGAGATGAGTGAAGTGGTGTGGGCGCTCGTGTTACCCTTACCCTTCCTGTGGTGGTAGGGAAAGATTCCAGTAGTGGGGTGTGGGCTTATTTGGGGTTGTAGACCTGACGAGGGTTTCATGGAGGGAATGGTCTTTTCAGAATGCTGATAGGGGTAGGAGGGAAATATATATCTGATGGTGGGGTGTGTTTGGAGATGGAAGGAGTGGTGGAGTCTGATGTGTTTTATGCGGAGGTTGGTGGGGTGAAAGTTGAGGACCAAGGGTTTCTGTCCTTGTTACGGGAGGGGTGGGGTTGAAGGGCGGTAGTGCGTGAAGTGGATGAGATGCACTGGAGGGCATCGTCAACCACGTAGGAAGGGCATTTGCGATTATGGAAGAGGGAGACCAACTGGGACTTTCTGAGGTGGAATTGGTCATCCTGGGAAAAGATGTGGTGGAGGCAGAGGAACTGGGAATAAGGGATTGCTTTTTTACACGAGGTGAGGTGGGAGGAGGTGTAGTCTTGATAGCTGTGCGAGTTGGTGGGGTTGTAGTATATGTCTGTCTTAGTGATTCGCTGGAGAAGGTGATGGACAAGTCCATGAAGGGGAGGGAAGTTGCCAAGATGATCCAGTTAAAGTTGAGGTCGAGGTGAAAGATGCTGGTAACCCTTGCTGAACTGTTCAACCTCCTCGTGGGAGCACGAAGTGGCGCCAATGCATTTATCAATGTAGTGGAGGCACAAGTGGAGAGAGGTGCCAGTGTCACTGCGAAAGATGGATAATTCCCGATATCTGACAAGCAGGCAGGCATAGCTAGGTCACATGCGGGTGCCCATGGCTATCCCTTTGGTTTGGAGGAAGTGGGAGGATTGGACGGAAAAGTTGTTGAGGGTGAGGACCAGTTCAGCCAGGTGGATGAGGGTGTCGATGGAAGGGTACTAGTTGGGATGGGGTGAGATGAAGAAACAGAGGGTTTGGAGACTTTCATCATGGCAGATGGATGTGTACAGGGACTGGATGTCCAAGGTGAAGATGACGCGTTGGGGGCCAGGGAAACAAAAGCCTTGGAGGAGATGAAGTGCACAGCTGGTATCACAAACGTCGGTGTGAATTTCCTGGACTGGGGAGACATGAAGGTGTTGAGGTAGGAAGAGATGAATCGTGCCAGACAGGCGCAGGCTGAGACAACAGGTCTTAGGAAGGAGGTAGAATCTGGCAGCGGTGGGTTCATGGACAATCAGGTTGTAGACAGTGGGTGGGAGATTCACCAGAGGTGATGAGCTTGTGATTGTCTGGGAGATGATGGGAGGTGTGGCTGTGATCGGGCGCAGTAGGAAGATGTATCAGCGAGTTGGCGCCTGTCTTCAGCAGTGTACCTCAGGCCGTCTCACAAGCCTCATTCCTGATGAAGGGCTTATGCCTGAAAATTCGATTCTCCTGCTTCTCGGATGCTGCCTGACCTGCTGTGCTTCTCCAGCATCACACTGTCGACTCATTCATTATTCCACTTTCATTTCACACTGCCAGGTGCGTGCAGCCTGTTTGCCTCTAGAAAGCATTGTTCTCATAACCTTGCACAATATCTGCCAATCTCAAACAAAAAAAGAAATTGCTGTAAAACCTCAGCAGATCTGGCAGCATCTGGCGATAGGAAGAGGTGTCCTCGAGTTGGTATTTGGCTTCAGCGGTGTAGAGGTCAGTGCGCCAGACCACCACTGCGCTCCCGATATCTGCTGGCTTGATAGCGAGGTTGGGATTGGAGCAGGGGGATTGGAGGGCTGCGCGTTGTGAGGGTGAGAGGTTTAGGTGGGGGAGGGGGTAGACAGGTTGAGGTGGTTAATGTCCCAGTGGCAGTTGGAAATGAAGAGTTCGAGGGCAGGTAATAGGCCAGCGCGGGGTGTCCAGGTGGATGCAGTGTGTTGGAGATGGGCGAAGGAGTCCTCGGAAGGTGGGCGGGAGTCCTGATTGTGAAAGTAAGTTCGGAGGTGGAGGCAGCAGAAGAAGGGTTCGACGTCACGGCGTGTATAAAATTCATTGATGCGTGGACGGAGGGGGATGAAGGTGATTCCTTTGCTGCGGACTGATCGTTCGTCCTCATTGAGGGGAAGGTCTGGATGGATGGTGGGAGCTGCTGGGAGCTTCTATCTGGTGTGGGTGTGGAGCTGGGAGTGGGGGCGGAGCCTGTAACTGGAGTGGGTGTGATGGTGGAGGGAATGGGGTGGAGTCATGAGCAGGTGTAGTGTTCCCCTCAGGGTTCTGGGGGGCGGGGATGGTGACAGTGGGATCTGTGGGGGGCGTATCAGCAGAATGCAGGTGAGTGGTGTTGTGGGGGGTGAAAGTGGTAGAAGACACGGCAGTTGGGGTGGCGGAAGTCAAAGAGCGTGTGACATCAGCGATGATGTGAGGGGCGGAAGGATGTCACGTGTGATGCATGAGGAATTGTGAGGGGCGGAAGTGGTTTTGGGAATGGCCATGATGTGGGCGGAAGTAACATCATCAATCAGCGTGGGGGGGGCTGATTCACCAGCCGCATTACAAATTGCGTCCGAGCAGTAGCAGAGGCCGGGGGATTCTTCCTGAAAGTTTGAGGAGCGCTGGTTATGGAGGTGGGTAGATAAAAGTTTGTTGTACTTATAGTTTTTGATGTTTGAGATGGAGTTGAAATACTGTTTGTTGAGAGTATGAATTCTCCTGAAGATATAGTACAGAGTGGGTCCTTTGCAATTCTGAGAGAGTATGGTCCTCAACTGAGGCAGGGCTGACTGTAGAGTGGTTAGGTGACGGCGCATTGATCTGAAACGTTAACTGTGATCCATCCATCCAGACCTTCCCCTCACTTAGGACGAACGATCAGTCCTCAGCAAAGGAATCACCTTCATCCCCCTCCGTCCATGCATCAATGAATTTTATTCACGCCGTCTGGCGCACTGACCTCTAAACCGCTGAAGCCTAATACCAACTCAAGGACACTTCTTCCTACCGCCTCTCGACCATGACACCACCTCCATCAACAAACCATCATCTCCCAGACCATACAGAACCTCATAACCTCAGGAGATCTCCCAAACACAGCTTTCAACCTCATTATCCGGGAACACCGCACTGCCCGATTCCACCTCCTTCCCAAGATCCACATGCCTGACCACGCTGGCCGACCCATTGTCTCAGCATGCTCCTGCCTCACTGAACTCATCTCTACCTGCCTCGAAACTGTCCTATCTCCCCAGTCCAGGAACTCCCCACATACGTTCGAGACACCACCCACGCCCTCCACCTCCTCCAAGAATTCCGTTTCCCCGGCCACCAATGCCTCATCTTCACCATGGATATCCTATCCCTCTACACCTTCTTCCAACATGACCAGGGCCTGCAAGCCCTCCGGTTCTTCCTCTCCTGAGGTCCCCAACAGTACCCTTCCACCGACACTCTCATTCATTTGGCCGAACTGGTCCTCACCCTTAACAATTTCTCCTTCGAATCCTCCCACTTCCTCCAGACCAAAGGGGTAGCCATGGGCACACGTATGGGCCCCAGCCATGCTTATCTATTTGTTGGCTACGGAGAAGAGTCGATCTTCCGTCATTACACCGGCACCACTCCCCACCTCTTCCTCCGCTAGATCGATGACTGCTTTGGCGCCACCTCGTGCTCCCACGAGGAGGTTGAGCAATTCATCAACTTCACCAACACATTCCACACTGACCTTAAATTTACCCGGATCATCTCTGACGCCTCCCTCCCCTTCCTGGACCTCTACATCTCCATGAATGACGACCGACTTGACACTGATATTTTTTTACAAACCCACCGACTCCCACAGCTACCTGAATTACAACTGTTCCCATCCTACCTCTTGCAAAAATGCCATCCCGTATTCTCAATTCCTCCGCCTCAGCCGTATCTGCTCCCAGGAGGACCAGTTCCACCACAGAACATACCAGATGGCCTCCTTCTTTTGAGACTGCAATTTCCCTTCCCACGCGGTTAAAGATGCCCTCCAACGCATCTCGTCTACATCCCGCACCACCGCCTTCAGACCCCACCCCTCCAATTGTAACAAAGACAGAACGCCCCTGGTGCTCACCTTCCACTGCACCAACCTTCGCATAAACCAAAGCATCCGCCGACATTTCCGCTACCTCGAAACAGACCCCACCACCAGGAACATATTTTCCTCCCCGCCCCTTTCCCCTTCCGCAAAGACCGTTCACTTCGTGACAACCTGGTCAGGTCCACGCCCCCTACAACCCACCCTCCCATCCTGGCATTTTGGCCTGCCACCGCAGGAACTGCAAAACCTGCGCCCACACATCCTCCCTCACCTCTATCCAAGGCCCAAAAGGAGCCTTCCACATCCATCAAAGTTTTACCTGCATATCCACTAATATCATTTGTTGTATCCCTTGGTCCTGATGCGGTCTCTTCTACTTTGGGGAGACTGGACGCCTCCTAGCAGAGCGCTTTAGGGAACATCTCTGGGACACCCACACCAATCAACCCACCGCCCTGTGGCGCAACATTTCAACTCTCCCTCCAACTCTGCCGATGACGTGGAGGTCCTGGGCCCCCTTCACTGCCGCTCCCTCGCCACCAGACGCCTGGAGGAAGAACGCCACATCTTCCGCCTCGGAACACTTCAACCCCAGAGCATCAATGTGGACTTCAACAATTTCCTCATTTCCCCTTCCCCCACCTCACCCCAGTCCCAAACTTCCAGATCAGCACTGTCCCCGTGACTTGTCCTGACTTGTTCTACCTGCCTATCTTCTTTTCCACCTATCCACTCCACCCTCTCCGCTCCCCCGACCTATCACCTTCATTCCGTCCCCCACTCCCTATTGTACTCTATGCTACTTTCTCCCAATCCCCACCCTCCTCTAGCTTATCTCTCCACTCTTCAGGCTCTCTGCTTTTATTCCTGATGAAGGGCTTTTGCTCGAAACGGTGATTTTACTGCTCTTTGGATGCTGCTTGAACTGCTGTGCTCTTCCATCACGAATCCAGTTTCTGATCCATTGGTCCGTTCCTCCACAGATCTGTCAGAAATACTGAACTTTTCCAGCAACTTCTGTATTTGTTTGATTTTCAACATCGGCGGTTCTTTCGGTTTTTTTTTCTTATTTTCTACCAATATGATTTGACTAAAGATTATGTTGAATGTTTTGAATATGACTGCGATAGAATGGCCAGATTTCAAAAGCCCGCTACTGCTACTTGGTTCACGTGACCAATGCCTTTCCACTTGATCACTGCGCCCTACAGCTGCACTGCAGATAAATTAACAAAATTATAGCATTCTCTCGGTTTGGTAATCAGGAGCGAGATTGTTTGAATTGTTGAAAAAGTAAGACATACTGATAAAATACAGTATATTAAATGGGGAACCATAAGGGAAACAGAGAACAGTGAAAGATCGTGTTCTGGTAAAATTTAAATGTCATTGCTCAAGATTCAGAAAATGCTAACATTCACAAACATACCACAATGTGGAATGTAACTTTCAGGACAAGCAAAGCAAGCAGATTGCAAAATCTTAGTCTGAAAGTTTTGCAGCATCAGTTTTAGGTTAGATGAATGCACGCATGGGTTTCAGTGCTGTAATGATCTCATAAACTGTAGAAGGAAATCCTTGCCTTCGAGGATACGTGTGGAATGTTCACTGATTCATCCCAGTAATGGCAGGACTGTCCTCTGGAAGCATATGAGTACAATTATTCAATGCTCCATGGAGTTTCGAATAAGAGGTGAAGGAGATGTCTACATTCACAAATTAATCATTCAGTGGAACTCAATACAAGGACACATGAAGTGATAAACAAAGTGGGCAAGAACACGGAAATATGATACACAATAGAAACGACAATTTCTATGTGCAAAGTGTCGATTTCAGACCTACGGTGGCTTTTGGTAATGATATTTATTGTCCAGAACCAGTCTGCACTGGAATGACTCGAGCCCTACTGTGATGTATTTGAACTTCAGTTACCTTTAGAAATAGCTGACACTCACTCAGATCATGGAGATTTAGAGAAATCAAATTTAAAGCAAATAGTTCATCTTGTAACTGTGAAATCTTTAGGTCATCCTCAGTGGGAGCATTGTGTGTAATCCTTGTCCTTATTCTCCAACAAAGACATGTGAAGAGGTTAGGAAGGGCACAGACGCTGCTTACTGATTAGCAAGACATGAGGAAGCCCAGCGACGGGGTGTACTGAGATATAAAAACATCAGAAAGGATAGAAATGATTTCATCCGCATTATGGACAGAATGACGGAGTTTATTCACGACATGTGGAAATGCTGGACCAGAAACACTCAAGTTTAAAAGTAAACAAAAGAGGATTTTCTCATAACGTGTGGTTTGAAGTGACTAAATCGGGGAAATTCCATCTTTTAAGTGAATCAACAACTTTAGTTGGAGCTTCAAAACCATTAGTGAATGATTAAGAAAAGATTGGATGAGAGTTTCTTCCACTCAATAAAGTTGCTGAATTCCTGAATGACTTTCTGGAAATAAAACATAGATTTATGATTTCATAGTGTTTTAAAAAACACACGAACAAACATACAAGGAGGGAATTTACCATTGAAAGAAAGGAAAAGTGTGGGTGTGGATTAATTTCGATTTGGTTGTTTTCAGACACAAAGACACTTCATGAACACGTTCAGCTGAATAAAATTGACTATAAAAAGTTCCTGGATTTGAAAGATAAAGCGTATTTTTCAAGGTGAAGCGTTGTAAATGGGGCTGATGTCGTAAAATAACTGCAGACAGAAGTTACATCCTAATGAGTGGCAATTGAATCGTCATTTGGAGACGCCACACCTAAAAGATTTGACCACATTCACATGACGTTAGGTGCATTTCACGCTTTCTGATATCCACCACCGTCTACTCTGTCTTTTTTGTATTTTTAACCCTCTGTGCTGCTCTGCAGCACACCATTCCAGCTGAAAGATGCTCAGACTAAAAGTGAATACAATATTCAGACGGTCCTATGCGATCAGTCTATTTTTTTTTTATTATTACAATGGCCATTGCGAGTTTGCAACAATCTACATAACATGAAAACAGATCAACATCTATTTTCCCGGAATTTAACGCAGTGCACATGGGAAACTTTAACCGTCTGCTGAAAAATCACCTTCGGCTCTCCCTCCACACATGTCTCTTCACGTTTTAAGTATTTGCAGTATGTTTGTTGATCAAGATGTCATTATCCTGAAAAGGTCGTTTCTCAATCCACAAAAACTGGTACTTTCCCATAAACGTGACATTGCTCAATATCACCTTCTACCCGTACCCCTCAACACGACAAATTGATGCTGCTCCATGTGAGGCTCAAACTTAAAACTTCGGCAGAGCGCAGCCCACTATACTGGCACAGAGATACCGTGCACTGGTCACTGGAGCAACACATTAATGCTTACCTCCACATTCCTGGTTGTACATTAACGGTTGGGAAACCGAGTTTCTCTGATTCCATGGCTGGTCACTGCGATTATACGATCATCCTCACCAGTGGTTCTGACCCTGTGTGAGGCAAGTGGTGAGCTACTCATTGCAAAGATGTAAGAATGTGCAACTTCAACTTTTGCCTTCACTTATCCATGAGCCTTTTATTTTGTTTTTCATCTGTAGAAATCTTAAAACCTTCATCTTGAACAGACTCAATAACAGATCTCCATTGTGTCTCTGGCATCAAATTCCAAAATGTAAACCCCTTCTGAATTCTTCCACCGCAGTCTGCTGTTTGGGAAGTTTTCCTGTTCAGGGGAATGCACTTGTCAGTGTGTCAACTGCTGCTCTCAGCATTCGCTCTGGCACTGCACTCATTTTCCTTCTGACACTTGCTCACTGTGTTGCTGTGATCATACAGTGGCTTGGTGTCACACAGCCAGGAAAATGATACAGATCAAGGTTTTTGCATTGTTGAATTCAATTGTCAGTTTAGCCTTATTTAGGATTTCAAAATTGCCTGTCCTGTACACAAGTGCGTGTCAAAAATATCTGAGTGGAAGAAAGGTGTTCTGAATAATGACATTGAGCACTATGCACTCTCCTCCAGTCTGGAAAACAATTCCTCACAGACAACTTTACACCTCCTGCTGTCACGGGCTCTTCAGTCCGTTGACTTTAAATCTTCACAGAATTCAACAGACCTTGTTACATCGTCATTTCTTCATTTTTGTTCAGATGACTGTGAGCAGAGTGTCACAGTGGGAGTCTGTTTGCCCCACAACTCAGAGGTAAGACGATACTATTGGAACCGTCCTGTACTATTTATCATTTCACCAATACCATGGAGAAATATCTGCTGCTCAGCATAATTTACACAATTCACTTATTCATAAGGTCAAATGTGGCCGTGACATATGTGACGAGGTGGCCGAGAGGTTAAGGCGATGGACTGCTAATCCATTGTGTTCTGCACGCGTGGGTTCGAATCCCACTCTCGTCGCTGTTATCAAGGATTTTCAATTTTGCTATCTTTGGATGATCACAGCTGTCCAATGGTCTGTTTATGTGCATCGACGCTATAATAAAATCTCAAAGAATAATTTGAGTCTGTTACCTAAACTACAGTGAAATGTTGATTGAAATGGGACAATGAAAAGGAACGCGATTGTCTTTTCCAAGTCAAGTTGCTGTGAACTTTTATCGTATGAAAGAGATCCAGAGAACCAAATAACGAGAGATGCGAAGTACATGTTGATGCATGCGATTCTTAATGAGTGTTTTGTCAGATGAAATTTGTAGCAGTTGGGTAGAAGTGATTCATCTTGGTGAAAAGAGCACAGAGAGACAGCACGAAACAATGGAGATATTTCAAAAGTGGCAGGGGCTGGGTGTAGGGGCACCCAAGAACTGGCTGTAAATGCACAGTAGAGAATTACCGATGTGGGTACCGTGCATGGGCACAGACAGACTTACACATTGGTCTTATCCTTTCCCCCTTGCTCTCGCCATTAATGAATGCTGGACATAAGACACATATAAACACAAGATGTGGGAAGGAAACTCCCTCTCGTTATGCACACACTTGATGCATCATATTGAACTATGAACAACTGGAGAAGTCAGCAAGTTAACTGCAGGGACTGAATCTAAACTGTGTATCAATAACCGCAGATTTATGCAGCATAAACATGAAAACTGATTTGAAATGTCTTTATACGCATGTCATTAACAGACGGTTCGTTCTAATACCCGTGTGGCTGAAAGAAGTAGACACCACATTTCAAGGTGGATGACAACATTACCAATTTTGTTCAGAAATTGAGATCTATTTGATCATTTGACACAGTGACCAAGTTTAATTTAAATAATACAAACCAAATTCCCTCACGTGAAATAAAAGAGTGATTCCATTACAAACATTGTCCTTGCTAAGTAGCAGTTACTCAACATGAAAAATAGAATGTGATTTCTAGTGAGCATACGTCAATCAGCACGATTATCTTACTTCGGATTGACTGCAATATGCACATGCAAAATAAGTTTTAAGAAAGAAGTCCTTTGGAAATAATGAGTCGTTGGTGATTAAAAGTAAGAATAGGTTCTCATGATGTGGACATTGCACCAATGGCTCCAGTGGTGGAAATGGTCAGTGGGCAGTATTTCTATGATGGTATAGAGGTGTGTGATCTGCCAGGGATGGGAGCTCCCACCTCATCTGGAGCAGCGTCTGTTGACATGGACCAGGGAGTATTGTGACATCAGTCTGAGATTTATTGACATGAAGCCGCAGGGAACATTGGGACATCAGACTGGTAGATCCAACTTCAACTGGACCGCTTCTATTGACATGGAGCCGGGAGCATTGAGACATCAGACTGGGAGCTACAACGTCAACGAGAGCCAGGGATGGGAGCTCCCATTTCATCTGGAGCAGCGTCTGTTCTCATGGACCAGGGAGCAGGGAGAATTGTGACATCAGTCTGGAGTTCTAACCACACCTGGAGCAGGTTTAATTGACATGGAGCAGCAGGGAGCATTGGGGCAGCAGGCTGGGAGTTCGAACCTCACCTGGAGCAGCTTCTATTGACATGGAGGAGCAGGGAGCATTGGGACATCAAACTGCGAGATCCAACCTCATTTGGAGCAGCTTCAGTTGACATGGAGCAGGGCGCTTTGCGAGATCAGTCTGGGAGCTCCACTCTCACCTTGAGCTGCTTTTAATGGCATGACGCAGCAGGGAACATTGGGATATCAGACTGGTAGAGCCAACAGCAACTGGACGTTTTCTATTGACATGGAGAAGGGAGCATTGGGACATCAGACTGGGAGCTGCAACTTCAACTATAGTAGCTTGTATTGACATGGAGCAGCAAGGAACATTGGAACGTCAGGTTGGGAGCTCCAACCTCTCTTGGAGCAGCTTGTATTTGCATGGAAGAGGAGGGAGTATTGGGACATTAGGCTGGAGGAAAGGGTATTCAACTATTTTAATCTGAAGTAAATTAGGTTTCAACACCTCAGGTGTTAACTGATTTATGAAGATTCTGTCATGGGAAAATAAGTAATTCATTAGATATTAAAGACAATTCCTGCAAATATTCAACTCAGGAAAACGCATTGGGACAGAGAGAAATGGGAGAGATGTTTCAAGTCTTTGACCTTTCTTTTCTGGCCGACCCTGCACTAGATTACATCACCAGAAGGAGGTTTTCACTCATTTCATGTCATTCAGTTTTCTGCAAATACGGACAGATCATTAACATAATCTAAATCTGAAAATTAATGGGAATATGCGATGTTATGATTAGGCTGGAGTTTACCTCTAATTATGGTGAAAACGCAGCAAAGTAAGTTGCAATTTCCTTGATCAGCAGTGACCTCATTGATTGGCTGATCAATTATTTAGGACAATGTGAAGTGACTCATTGATGGTGATTCTTTTTGTTCTTTGTTCACCTTGTGACTGTTACTTTTATTGCTCCTGTCATTGTTAGCATCACAGCTCTGTAGCGTGTAAAATCTCAGCTGTGCATCTGGCCAGTGGTCCAGCCATTCGTATAGCTTGCTACGGATCAGGCGGGTGCAGGTTCGACTTTTGCTTGGCGCAAGCGCATTGTGGAGATTCAGAACACATCCAAACTAATCTTTTTTGTTACACTGAGGTGGATAACGTTTGAAATTTTCATCTCCAGGAACGAAAATTCTTTTACTGTCTACGATCAGTTAAACATTACCAAGGGTTATCAAAGTTAAAAATCACATGGCATCAGATTGTATCGAACTAGCATATTTGGAAGCACCAGTGTTCCATGCATTGTTTCTTCATCAGGTAGGTTGTGAACTGTTGGACTCTAATATGGCTTTGTGAAATTTTTAAATTTGTCCACCCCAGTCCAATACCAACACATCCAAGTCATGGGTACCATCGACACCACGAACGGTCGGTTAAAGTCCAGATGATCTTCCACAACATCGCGCATATTGACACACGCATCAAGTTTCTGCAGAAAGACACCTACCTGATGAAGGAGCGGTTCTCTGAAAGCTAGTGTTTCCAAATAAACCTGCTGGACTATGTCCTGATGTTGTGTAATTTTTAACTTTGTCTACCCAACTCAAACACTGGCACTTCCAAATCAGAGAGAACATCAGTCATGTCGCAGCGCTGTCAGAGATGGCAATCCTGGAATAGCCCAATACATTGCTCATAGGTGCGTTTCATTTTCAGAAACCAACCCACTCAATCGCTGCAGCTCCTGTGTATGAATAGCACAGAAAAGAAATAGCTGACACTCAGTTTTGACAGTTCTTTGAAACTCTTTTGAAAGTGGAATCAGAGGAGAATGAAGGATGAACTGTCGACGGTGTAGAGAGAAGGAAGGCACTTTTCCCTTCATTCAAGGGCTGGAGTATTGACTGATCTAAGGCATGAAACAGATTCCTGGTAAAGCTGCTCTCTCTGCGTCAGGAAGAAGAAGTCCTGATTTCCTGAACGCTAATGAAATCCAGGCCACTCAGTCAAAGCGCCGAATACTAACTACTAGACCACCAGGGATGAGGGCAGAAGCAGTTTCACAGTTTCTTCATAACGCGGTTTTTGGAATTATGTCACTGCAGATATATTTGCCCTCCAAAATGATTGAATTATCGAATGTTTACAGCACAGAAATGGGTCCCATCATCTCACTTGCCAGCACTTGGTCTACAACCTTGTAAACTCTGACGTTTCACGTGTTCATTTCAATGCTAATTTCTTTGGAACGTTTTAATCTCGTACGACACAATAAATTGGATTGAAGTTTGAGATGGGAAAAATGTGTTCACACCCGGTCGGGGAACTGAATCCCATTTTTACCCACAGGCTGAAGCACGCAGACACATTTCCCCAAGAGTGATACAGGCCTCGGGAGAAAACAAGCAGAAAGTAACATTTCACCCACTTGGCTGATATTGTCTCATTTCAGACTTCAACACCAGCAAAGAAAGGAAGCATTCAATCCCTCCCGTCCCAGTTTTCCTTGCCCATTCTTTCCCCATCTCTCTCTAGTATATACTGTCTCACCTCGTTATTGCTGGCAAACTGGATCACTGCTCACGCCCGTTTTTTCCTGTCGTGCCAAACCGTTTTCCTCAAGTTATTGGAATTAAAAACAGGAATGGGCTATTTCAAGCACTTTTCTAGTTTACAAGACCAGTGTTATCACCACTGAGCCAGCACATTGCCAGCTCATTAGAGAAGGTCTCGTACATCAGAAACTGAAATACAACAGATCATTGGATAGCCTCAATATTGTAAACCAACCAACAAGACCGGAATAGAGCCGAAGGGATCATGCACAGAAGAATGGCAGAATAGAATGACGAATCTCATGGTGTCCAGGGTGGTGTTAACAAATCGTCCCAGGTAGTATAGTGATGAGGATTCAAAAATTTCACTGTCTTGGTTTGTTAAAGGTTAACGTTTACAGTAATCAATATGAATTACTGCCTGATCTTTCCAAGCAGAATGATGTTGTGCAGCATTGCGAATCGCTTCCCTGCATGTTACAGGTCCACATCAGCAATGTCAGCTGCAATTGCCTGACGTTCAATCAGTTTAAATCAAGAACGGAGAGGGCGTCACTAAAATGGAAGGGGAATGGTAGTTTGTGAGAGTTAACTGCATGCCTAGTGGAGTCAGGTTTAAAGTAGATAATGAATATTGGCTTTCCTGTTTACCTTGGTATACTGACCACTCCGGATCAATTATCCACATTGTCTGCCCTTTGTGTGATGTTCTTTGTACATTTCACCTCGGTTCAGTGTTCCAGGGGCCCACGCATTTTTAATTTGGCAAATTTTACTGAGGTCGGTTTTGCAGCTTCATATTTAGGCCAACTTTTTAGGAACAGAAAGACACCATTCAGACCATCAAGTCTGTTCCTGTATTGAATGGTTTCATGTCATATCTGATAACCTTGAAGTGCACTTTCTTGCCTTTCCCCATAAAGCTTGATGTCTTTGCTGTTTGAAGATCTGCCGATCTCAGCCTCATTACACCGAATAACCCTTCCTCAACAGCCTTCTTATACAAGAAAGTCCTCGGATCCAGAACTGTCTGAGAGGATAAATGCTTCCTCATCTCTGTTTTAATTGTGAGATCCGCATTATAATACGAAGTTAAATATCACACAACACCAGGTCATAGTCCAACAGGTGTAATTGGAAGCATTAGCTTTTGGAGAGCTGCACCTTCATCAGGTGGTTGTGGAGTTCACAGTTGTAAGAAACAGAATTTATTGCAAAAGTTTACAGTGCGATGTAACTGAAATTATATATTGAAAAATATCTTGATTATTTGTTAAGTCTTCCATCTGTTAAGATGACTATGTTAGGTTCACTTATTTTTTATGTGATTCACAAAACTTTATTTTAATAGTTACATTATTTGATAAACTTTAACAATTCGTGTCAGTCCACAAGGCACTACCAACTGCTGCAGGCAATCACACATAATCCGAGTTCCAGACCCGGAATCGTAGAAACGGTGTGAAGCAGCCACGAAGATCCAATGGGAAATTGGGATGGAATGACAGGAGAGAGGCGCGTGTATTTCCGAGGGTGGGATTTCTCCTGGTCAAAAGCGGGACGGAACGGAATACTTGCCAACATTTATAATATTATAGCCATAAGTAGTATATGTTGCTGAGACAGCCGATTGGCGCATCTAAAGCGTGTTGAGACTTTAACTTTGAGGTGGCAAGCTTCGAAAATTCATTTTCCTGTTTGGATCAGTGTTTTTGACATTGGCAGTAGCAGCTGCTTTTGCTCGCATCAGCTCAAAATCAGCTTTTTGTTCCCAGTAAATACTGCAACCTGGAGAAGGTGGTTTTGTGGTTATATAATAAATTAGACATCCCTGGGGACTCAGACACGGATCTGGTAATGCTAAGGTTCGACGAATAAAACCTGGAATTAAAGCCTGACTTCAGGAACAGAGAACATGACTTTAATTTCCTGCAATCGCATTCATGCATGTCCCTTATGCAGGGGATGCTACTATCTTTCCCCAATCCTGCCTACTTATGGCTCCAAGTCCAGAACAACATAGCTGACCCTTAATCCGAGAATGCTGATCGTGTGGCGAAGCAGGCCATTCGGCCCTTCCAGTCGACACCATCCCTCTGAAGCACATCCTATCAGACCCACACTGCATACCTATTCCTTTCCCCCTTCATTTCTCATGGCTGATCCCAGTAACCTGCATACCTTCAGACTGTGGGAGGAAACTCACACAAGCAAAGAGAGAATTTGCACACAGTCACACTAGACTGGGATAAAATCCATGTCTCTCATGCAGCAAGACAGCAGCGAATCAGGGAGAACAACAAATACTGTCCTGATCAGTGACATCCACACCCTGTGGGTCTATCAGGAAGAATAAAAACACATTCACAACATGGACAACGGGGCTTGCGTCTGTGTGGACATGATTTGAACCAATCGTTCCTCCTTGGGTAGATATATGGACACCAATATCGCAGAGAAACCAGGGAAATGCGAGATTCAGTTGACTGCTGAAATGGAAACTCATTTATTCAGTCAAACTGGGGACAGACTGAACAGTCCCGTGTGTCGAAAGGGCTCAGTGAGCAAACGAACCTCCGGCGTAACCAGCAAGATTACATATCCGAGAAGGAGATGAACTGAACTGACAATGCTGCTGTTTATCATAACCAGCTGCCATTTCCATAGACTCATAGTCATAGACTCACGCAGCATGGAAACAGGCCTTTCACTCCTAACAGCTCATGCTGAACATCATGCCAAACTAAAAGAGTCGCACCTGACGGCTCCTGTAACTGCTGAGGCTTAATTATGCCCTCGTGATATTATTACTGCATTGTTAATGGGAATGTCCAGATATAATTCTGTGGACACGGGTTCAAATCCTGGCATGGCCGATGCTGGTATTTTATTTAAATAAATACCGAGAGCTGAAGAATATAATGATGATGTTGAATTAGTTGTTGTAGATCTGATTCACTAATGCCTGATAGGGAAGGAAACTGCCATACCTATCTGGTCTGGCTGGGATGTGATTCCAGATCCAAAAGATCGTGGTAGATTCTGAACTGCTCTATGGGCATTAAATAATGGACTGGGCATGAATGAATGGTTTTTGTAATCCCACTGAAACTTTCCAATTCATTTATCGATCTAAATATTCTGTAAATGTTGTACATTTCCTTTCATTCATTACTGCCTCAGGAAGTGAATTGCACACATGAACCATCCTCTGTTAAAAAAGCCTCTCATGCCTTATTTTAAATCTCTCTCTCTTTTGACCTTAAACATTTGCCCTCTCGTCTAAAAGTCCACCTCCTTGGAGAAAAGACAGTTACAGTTAACTCTATCCGAACTCTTAATAGTCTATAACTTTCTATCAGGTCACCTTTCAAGCTCCCGTGTTCGAGAGAAAATATTCTCAGCCTATCTAGCCTTTCATTATAACTCAAACCTTCCCCACTAGCAATATGCTGGTATACCTCTTCTAAACCTACTTCCGCTGAAAAAATTCCTTGCTATTCTGGGCGACAAGAATTGGACGCAGTATTCAAGAAGACGCCTCACCCAATGTCCTATTCAACTTCAACATAATGTACCAACTCCTACGCTCAAAGGACTGAGCAAGGAAGGCAAGATGACATTTTTTAACCATTCTGTCTATATGTGAAACAAACGAAAAAGAATTATGTACCTGCATCCCCGGCCACCGTGTTCCACAACACTATGCAACGCCCTATCACAAAAAGTGAAATTGGAGTAGGCTTTCACGAATTTCTGAAGGTGATTGCACAAGGGATCAAGTGGTCTCGAGGGCTTAGAGATATATTCTGTTCTTGACCGGAGTTGGGAATATAAAAGCAGGGAAGTGATGCTAGAACTTTAGCAACTGCCTTTTCAGAGAAGAGTCAGAGGACCGGCCACAAGTCTGGTCATTGCATTAATCTTTTTTTTCGGAGGAATGATAAAATAAAGGATGGAGGGCTGAAATAGACCATGTTGCCGCTCAAGTCTGGGTCAGAACTCAATCAGATCTTCGCTGACAATGCCCCAAGTCTGGCTGGCACGTTCCTTGGAGGGGAACCTGCAGATGGAGTCATTCGATGCATAAGTCCATAAGACAATAGGAGCAGGAATTTAACCATTCAGCGCAGTGAGTCTGCTCTGCCATTAAATCATGGCAGATATCTTTCTAAAGCCAATTCTCCTGCTTTCGCCCCATAAACCTTGATCCCCTTGGCAACCACGCTGCTACATATCTCAGTCTTACATACAATCAAAGACCTGGCTTTCACAGCCTTATCTGATAATGAATTCCATACATTCACCACTTCCTACCTGAATAAGTGTCTCTTATTACTTTTCACAAATGTCTTCCCTTTTCTACAAGGCCGTGCCTTTCGGTTCTAGTCTCCACAAAAAATGGAAACACCTTCCCAGCATCCACTCTGTCCGGGCCATTCACGATTCTATAAGTACCAATTAGACTTCCTCTTATCCTTCTGAACTTCGTGGGTATAGACCCAGAGTCCTCAAACGTTCCTCATGTGTCAAGCTTTTCATTCCTGGGACCATAATCGTGAATCACCTCTGAACATACCCCAGGACCAGTGCACCCTTCCTGAAATTTGAGGACCAAACGTGCGCACAGTAATCCAGATGTGGTCTGACTGGACCCTTATAGAGCCTCGGAAGTGCATCCCTGCTTTTATATTCAAGTATTCCAAAAATAAATGTCATCATTGCAATTATCTTCCTAACTACAGATTCGACCTGCAAGTTCACCTTGAGAGAATCCTGGGCTAAGACTCTCAAGTATCTTTGCACTCCAGACATGTGAACTTTCGCCCCATTTCAACAATAGTCCGTATCTTTATTCTTCCTGCCAAAGTGCATAGCCTCACACTTTCCCACAGTTTGCTCCATCTGCCACGTAATTTCCGACTCGCCCTACATGTCCATATCCTTCTGCAGCATCCCCGCCTTCTCATGCCAACTGTCCTTCTGTCTTTGCATTGTCTGCAAATTGACACACATTGCCCTCGGGTATTTTATCTAGATCGCTAATGGAGACAATGACAAGTTGTGGTCCCAACACAGACTTGAGGCACGCCACTTGTCACCAGCTGCCACCTTGAGAAGGATTCTTTTGTTCCTAATCACTGCATTCAGTCCTGTGAGTGCGCCTTGCCACTGACATCATGGGCCCTTATCTTATTCGGTAGCCTCATGTGCGGCAAATATCAAAGGCCTTCATAAAGTCCAGACACATAACACCCATTGGCTCTCCTTGGTCTACCTTCCTTGTTACTTCTTCAAAGAGGAAATCTTCCAGATTTGTCAAGCATGTCTTCCCCTTGATGAAACCATGCTGACTTTGCGTTATTTTGACAGACACTTACAAGTATTCAGAAATTTCTTTCAACGCAATGGATTCCAGGACCTTATCCACAACCAAGATTCGGGTGATTGGTGTGTAATTTTTCAGCTTTTGTGTGGTTTATTTTTAAAATGGGGTGTCACGTTTGTGATGTTTTGGTCCTGTAGCACCCTTCCTGATTCTACCGATTCCTGAAAGTTCTCCACTAATGTATCCACTATTTCTTCAGTTGTCTACCTTATAACTCTGGAGGGTACTCCATCTGATCCAGATGATTTATCCACCTTCAGGCCATTCAGTGTTTCTTGCACTTTCTCAATGATGACCGCTAGACTCACATCTGTTCCCCCATTCTCTTATATGTTTGGGTAAAACTCATGTCTTCCACTGTGAAGACTGGCATAATGTAATTTTTCAGTTCCTCAAATATTTCCTTGTTCCCCACTACTGTCTGTCAAGTGTCATTTTCCAGTGGCTTGTTGTCCACTTCTACCTCTCTTTTGCGTTTATATGAATAAAGAAATAACTGCAGTCTTCCTTTATATTAGTAGTTACCTTACATTTAATCTTCTCCCTACTCATTTGTTTTGTTATTGCCCTTTGTGGGTCTTTGTGAGCTTCCCAATGCTTTGATTACCCACTGCCCTTCGCCACATTATATACTTTCTCTTTTGCTTTTATGCTATCGATGACTTCCTGAGTCAGTCATGGTTGCCTCAACCACCCTGCAACATACCTCAATTTCCACAGGATGTGTCTCTGATGTGTCTGCTAAATTACGCTCAGACAGTCCTGCCATTGCACTTCCACTTTCCTGCTTTCTTGCTAGGTTCCTTTCTCACCAAGTTCATCCAGCTTCTACCTCATGCCTCTGCAATTGCCTTTATTCAACTTTAGTACCGTTACTTCTGATTGTATATTCTCCCTCTCAAATTACAGGGTAAATTCAATCATGTTATCATCACCGCTTGCTAAGGATTCCTTCATGTTCATCTCCCTTGTCACGTCTGCCTCATTGCACAACTCTAAATCCAGTATTGCCTGTTCCCTACTTGGCTCCACCGCAAGCTGCTCCAAAAATCCACCGCGTCGACATTACACAATTTAATTGAATTGAATTGAATTTATTGTCACGTGCACTGAGGCACAGTGAAAAGCTTTATCTTGCGATCAATATAAACAGATCTCAGTGTTAAGTAGCATAGATGTATAAATAATATGTAAACATATACTAGGTTGGCCTTTGTGATTGTCTGGGCCGAATTCAGCACTCGCTGTAGACACCTCCGATTTTGAATGGTACAGATGCCATACCAGGTACTGATACATCCAGACATAATAATCTCAATGGCGCACCTGTAAATGTTGGCTAATGTATTCGCAGTGGTGATTCAAGTGACCATCGATTTTTTTTTTTTTAATTTCGACCACGTCTAGAGAGATACCATCATCAGACATATATCCCTCTTCAGTCCCTGTCCACCATCCACAGGGACCATTCCCTGCAGGAAACTCTGTTGCACTCTGCCTTGACTCCCAATACCTGAACCAACTGGCCCCATGGAGTCTTGCCTCTACATCGCTGATTTTGTGACACATAAGTTCATAGAGCCTAAAAACCCGAGCAGGAATAGGCTGTCCGGCCCTTCAAGCCTACTCCGCCGTTCAATGACATCATTGCTGACCTTTCTAAAGACTCACATACGCTTACGCGCCCTCTCACTGTATCCCTTATTTCATTTATTGTTCAAAAGAAGTATCGCTCTTCAAAAGATTTGTTGCACTAGCGTCAACTTCTTCGCTGGGCAAGGTATTCCATATATGAACATCCGTCTGGGTGAAGAAGGTCCTTCTGAATTCAGTCCTAAATCTTCTCCCTCTAATCCTGTGGCTATGCCCTCCTGTCCGAATTTCACCCACAATTGGAAGCATCCTTTATAATTCACTCTAATCTATTCTGTTCAATGTTTTATGTTTCAGTAAGATTGCCCCCTCAGTTTTCTAATTTCCAAAGAAAATAATCCTAATGTATGCAGTCTCTCTTTATAGGTTAACCCCCTCAACACCGGAATCAACCCAGTGAACCTCCTGTGCACCCCTTCCTCCACCAGTGCCAGTACGTTCGTTCTCAAGTAAGGGGACCAAAAGTACACACTGTACACCAAGGATAGCCTCACCAGCACCTTTACAGCTAGAACATAGCATCTCTGTTTGAACCTTCAGGAACCTACGTTACATCTGTCCAATTTCTATCGCGATGCCCTGCTATTTCTTCCTTGATAATACACTCAAGCATCTTCCACACTGCAGAACTTAAGCTAACTGTTCAATAATTCCCAATGTTTTATCCATCTCCATTTTTAAACAGTGGTGTCACACTAGCTGTTTTCCAATCTGCTGGGACTGCCACGCAGCCTAGTGAATTTGAAAATTGCCACTAGTGCACTTGCCGTTTCTCCCGCCATCTCCTTTAATACCCTGAGATGCATTCCCTCCCGGCCAGGAGACTTGTCCATCCTCAGCTCCATTAGCTTGCCTGACACTACCTCTTCCGTAATAATGTTTGTTTCCAGGTCCTCACCTACATTTGTCTCTTTGCCACTTACTGGCATGTAATTACTATCCTCCACTGTGAAGACTGACACAAAATACCTGTTCAATGCCTCGGCCATTTCATCACATCACATAACTAAGTGCCCCTTCTCATCCTCAAAATTACCAACCTTTAGTTGAGCCACTCTTTTTTCTTTTTATATTTATATAGGAACTTTTGCTATCCGTCTTTGTATTCTTTACTAGTTATTTTTCCTCATCTTTAATATTTTCCCAATCTTCCAGTTTCATGCTGTTCTTGGCCGTTTGGTATGCCTTCTCTTTCACTTTGATAGCCTCCCTTATTTCTTCAGATACGCAGGGCAGATTATCCCTTTACTTACAGTCCTTCCTTTTCACTGCTGAGCAATTCCACAAAAAAATCTTTGATGGAAGTCCTCCACTGCTCGATATCTGTTCCACCATATAACCTTTGTTTCCAGTCTACTTTAGCCAGGTGCTCTCTCGTTCTATTGTTGTTCCCCTGCACATGCACAGGACCCTGGTATTGGATTTTATCTTCACACTCCCCAACTGAATGATAAGTTCTGCCATTCTGTGATCACTCGTTCCAAGAGGATCCCGAGCTATGAGATCATTAATTATTTCTGTTCCAATACGCAGGACCAGATCGAGGGTTGCTTAATCTCTCGTCGGCTCCATTGCATTCTGTTCAAGGAAACTATCACGGGTACACTCAACGAACTCCTCCTCAAAGGTACTGTAACTGAGCTGCTTCGACCAAGCTCCATGTAGATTAAAATCCCTGATGATAATAGCCGACCCATTTTTACAGGCATTGCTGATTTCTTTGTTTATTGCCTTCACCAATGTGATGTTATTATTTACTGGGCTAGAGACTGCACCTATCAGTGACTTTTTCTTCAGAGAATTTCTACTTTCCACGCAAATTAATTCAAACTCATTCTCCATCGAACTTATAGCGTCTCTCTCCACTCCCCTGATGTCGGCCTTGTATAACTGAGAGATCACCATCTTCTTTACACTGCTGTCTGACCTTCCAAGTAATCTCGTACTCCTGGATATTGAATTTGCAGTCATGGCCATCCTTTTGACGTATCTCTCTAATGTCTATTAAATCATTTTCATTCGTGTTGATATGTGCCATTAGCTCTTCAACCATGTTACAAATGCGACGAGCATTCAGGTGAAGTGCCTTTTTGTTAGGTTTCTTGTCCTTATGATTTCTGTAATAATATCTCGTTTTGCTTGTTGTCTGTCCTCACCTATCCATTGAAGTCTTCTCTCCTCTGTTTCCAATGGCCCAACACGCCTTCCAGGTGAAGCAACACATGAACTGCACTTTACGCAATCCACTCTACTGCAATCACTGCTAGCAATGTGGTTTCCACTATTTTGGGAAACGAAGTTTGGACTGGGTCACCACACTGCAGAACATCTAAGTTCTGTCTTCAAGAAGAGTTACAGCGAACCTCACCGTGTGCTGGAAGCACACCACCTCAGTTTCCTTTCGTGGAGTCTGCAGCCTTCCAGGCCCCAAATCAATTTATTTTTTTAGAGCCTGAACTCTCCCTTGTCCTATCCCCCTATCCCAAACGCCATGCCATGTTGTCACATGGCCTTCCATAACACATTCACGTATTTTAACTGGAAAACGCTGTTTTCAGCCTTTGCGCCTATAAACTGTTTAGCTTTGATACCCAATGGCACATTGTTACAGTAACAGTACTTTACATATGGTTCGCCACTGACAGTCTCCATTAAGTGGTAATCACCTTGCCAGCCAGATCATCATCCATTCCTTTGTCTAACTGTTCTTCTCTCGATTTGAACTCTATCCCTACCTATCGCTTACACATTTCCCTCCCCCAACCCCCACTATTTCTTCTGCAGATAGATCAACATTTTCCAAGCTATCGTCAGTTCAGAGGAATGGCCACTGGAATCGAAATGTTAACTCGGATTTCTTTTTTTAGATGCTGAGTTTTTCCAGCACCATCTGGTTTTGGTCTGGTTAGAGTCGGATACTGTGAATGTTCGAGGAAGAATGACTATGCATGGCCGGGTAGAAGAGTGATACTGTGCTTGTGCAATGATCCCCTGCACAGAATACAGAACTCTGTTCCTGTTGAAAAGTTCTCTTGTGGGTAGTTCTGAATACAAGGTGAGCAATCGGCATGAACTTCTTAGGTCGATGAAAACAGCAATCATTTCTGCCACAGTTCTCTCCTGGATGTGATGAACAGCAGAGAGAAAAGCAACCCTCGTGTCAGATGTGAACGGATTGGAGTCCACGCAGGAGGTGTAATCAAGTGACAGTTTTTTTTCAGATAGAAAACGCTTTCTCACTGTAACAATGTGCCATTGGGTATCAAAGCTAAACACTTTATAGGCGCAAAGGCTGAAAACAGCGTTTTCCAGTTAAAATGCGTGTTTGTGTTCCCTCCAGTGTGACAGTACAGTTGTGTATAGTTGTAAATAGAATAACTGGATGAATCACTTTACACATTCAGCTGGCGAACAGTCCTCATGTGGGAAGACATCTGTATAGAATGCAGGAAGACGCACTGAGATGTTCTTGATCAGTTTCGTCTAGGGACTGAGACAATATTGGAGCTTTTGAGAGTCTTAAACGTGGACAAATCCCCAGCTCAGAGTGAAGTTATATCTCACGTTGCTCTGTGAGACAAAGGAGCAATTTTAGGGTTTCGGACCAATGTTTCACGTTCCTCTTAAAATGGACTGCGCCCTGGGGACTGCCGCTGTGGGAATGTCCAGGGATACGGGCACAGACCCAGCAGCTGGTCTGGTTTACCTTTGGGCACAAATGTGGGTCATGTCATGGAAAATGTTCACCCACGGCTCACAGTGGATTAAGTGCTCTGTTCTGTGTGCCCTGTTACCGATCAGTGGTGGTGTGCAGGTCAGACCAAGAGTGATTATCCCGATGGTTGCAGCGAGCAGCTGGATCCCTCTGTGGTGTCTGGAGCTGTATCCTATTTTGCTTGGTTGTCCTTCTGTGGAGGCGGAGCCCTCTTTCACTGGGTCGCATTGTAGTCTCCCTTGGAGCGTGACAGCTGTTGTGGTCGTGAGACAGATCAAGAGTGGTCCTTTCCATCTCGGGGAGAGAGAATCTTTCGGCAGGGACTGTCTCCTTACGTAGTGCCCAGTTTAAACGGGTGAAGTGGTTCCTGCCGTGGGGTGGACATGGCAGCTTTTTTTGTTTGCTTTTCTTTTGTTGTACCCCCACACTATCATCTAACTGCGGTAGTGCTTATTTTTCCCCAGCACCCATGTTGTGTGTGTGCAGGTTTGATATAGTGAAAGATTGAAGGTGATGAATCTTTATTCCGTTTCCACCAGCAGGAAGATAAGAAGCACCCAAGTACATCGCAGGTTTTAGCAAATCTTGGTTTAAAGTGATCCTTCTACTAATGGATTGAACGTAATCAAAGAGAATTTCCTGTGTTAAGAGCAGCGCTGTGTCATTGGTTAGTTCTGGGGGTCCGGAGGCTGTGGGCATGGGTCGTTCCATTAGCACTTCAAATAGTGTAATTTCCGTCGCTCGGTTTCCCTGTCCACTTACTGTGTGAAGCCCCAGTGGCCGGCCGTCTGGCCAAGCCAGTCCTGTGTCCCGAGTGATTTGGGGGAGGTGGTTTTGAGGGTGCTGTTCATTCTCTCCAATATTCCTGATGACTGGGGGCTTGGTACAGAATGTGGTATCTCCTGGGTATTCCGAGGGCGTCACAGTCAGCAATAATGAGCTTCGCGGAGAAATTGGCACCATCCCCCGTATGTTTCTATGCGCTCTGGGATATAAAACTCTTGAAATAACGTCCTGCAGGATACACTTTATCACTGCTCTGGCGTCATTTTTTTGATGGGGAATGAGTCTACCCATTTTGAAAACATGTCGACAATAACTAGGTCAAATTTTTATTCCTCCTTCTGAGTCGTGAGGGCAAGGTCATTTAGAAGGTGGGTGAATGGACCATCAGGAACTGGAATGTAGTCACGTTTGGCCATCGGCTTCCCTGCATTTTTCGGTAGACAGATGAGGCACTGTGACAGCAGAGCTGGGGCAGCTTCAGCGACTCCCGCTGCATAGCAGGAATGGCTGACAGCATCTTGCCTGTGTGTTCGATTACGTGTACCACGAGGGCCAATAAGTGCAGGTGGGCTTTCAGTTAAATGATGAAGGGGTGGGTAAGAACCTGTAAGAACAGTGATTGTATGGCACTAATGCGGGCCCATGCGGCCCTCTCTTCTGGCGTGGCGGTTTGCTGTGCTGTTGGGACTGCATCGAGAGAGTCAGAGGACTCTGGAGTTTTCACCACCCTGGGGGACTGCAGGACATAAGTGGCAAGGTATAGTTCCGATTCCCGGGTGGCTGCATCAGCTGAGGCATTTGCTTGGTTGACGGGATCGGTGGCAGAGTTATTGGCGTCACATTTTATAATGCGACAGCGGCGGGTAGCAGGCCTGATTGTTGGATGTTGGCAACGGGTGCAGCATGTTGGCGTGGTCTCCCTGCAAAGCTGATAAACATCCTCTGTTTCCATATTGTGCCAAAGTCCTGAACGACTCCAAAGGCACATCTGGAGTGTGTGTAGATATTGGCTGTCCTGCCCTGTGCCAGGAGGCAGGCTCTGGTGAGAGCAAAGAACTCTGCCGCCTGTGTGGACACCCCATCTGGTAATGCAGCTGATTCGAGAGTGGTGATGGGGGTGCAAATGGCTTGGCCTGCTATTGTGTATTTGTCTGATGGCCGGAAAGAGCCGCTGGTGAAACGAATCTGGTCCGGGTTTTCTCAGACTGGTCAGGACACCTGCTGAACCAGGCGAAAGTGAGGACTGCAGATGCTGGAGATTAGAGTCAAGATGAGAGTGGTGCTGAAAAACACAGCAGTTAAGACAGCTTCCGAGAAACAGGAAAATTAACGTTTCTGGCAGGATTCCTTTGTCAGGAATGCTGAAGCAGGTCCAAGAAGTTGTGGTTGTCTGCAGAATCAGGTGTGCGGAATTAGGGTGGCAGGGTTCAAAGCTAGAGCGCGGTGTAGGGAAAGGTATGCCTAGATCATAAAGCGACCTCATGACCAGTTCTCTGAGTTGTAGTAAAATGTTGGATTGCTGCTGAATTAAGCAGCAGGGAGAGTGACAGTGGGTCCAAAACAGTACAGGGGTCTACTAGCGCAATGGAGTTGGCCTTATCCGCTGTTACTATGGCTGCTTCCACCGTGCACAAACATGCCGTCATTCTGCTCATAACAGATGGTAACTAAGCATTATAAAACGCAACTGGGCGACGGTGATCCCCATGAAGCTGTGTTAAAATGCCAGACAATAAACCTTCTGACTTGGTTGCATAAAGATAGAAGCCCTGTGAGTAATCTGGGACTCCCAGAGCAGGAGTGAAGATCAGTTGTTGCTTCAGTTCAGTGAATGCCCGTTGCATTTCGGTTGTCCACTTCACCATGGTTGGCTGTTTAGGGGAAGCAGCCTCCCACAGAGGTGCATCAATAGCACAATGGACAGGAATCCAGGGCCTGCAGTAGTTTACCAGCCCCAGAAACACTTGCTATTGCCTGTGTCTGACAGGTAGGGGAATCTGGGCGATGACAGCCAATTGCTCCGTGGACAGTGCTCTGAGGCCATAGGAAAGATTTCACCCCAGATATTAGACATTTTGCTGAGACAACTGCATTTTCTTGATAAACACCCTATGTCCACCCTGTGCCAGACTGCAGAGCAAGGCCACCGTAAACTACTTGCATGCAGTAGCGGAGGTGGAAGCCAATAGTAAGCCATCCGCATATTGGAGGAAGGTGCTGTGGCCTGGTAGGTGAAGTGTGGACAGGGTGAGGAATAACGCAGCAGCATAAACTGTGGGACTCTCCGAATACCCTTAGGAAAAACCGGTCTATGTATTTTGGCAGCCGCTATATGTAAAAACATAAAGGTTCAGGGGCAACTTAAAGGAGAATGAGGCTGAGCAAAGGTCGAGTACAAGAATATCAACTGGAGGAGGTGGGGATACTGGTCAGGAGAGCATTTGTGTCCGGGACTACTGGGAAGCAGGGAACAACAATGGCATTGACAGCCCTAAGATCTTGCACAAAACACCATTTTCGTGATCTTCCAAGCTTTGGGATAGGTAAGAAGGGAGTGTTGCATGGACTGGTTGTGGGCAGGAGGATTCCTTGTTGAAAAGGTGATTCCATAACTAGTTTGATTCCCAATACTGCTGCCGGTGAATCGGGTATTGTTGTATTGATGGCAGGATTGTTCGCTGTCTGAGAGTAACTGTATGTGTTTGGGAGGACAACAGCTGGCCTGCATATTTCTATTGCTGTGCCCACAGTGATTATGTGAGATCACCTGATAAGAATTGGCTCTCGGAGGAAGAGGCAGCGTCTGTGCCTTGTTATGTAAAAGTAGCTTGTAGGAATGCGGGATCACAGCGCACACACAACTCACCATTCCCAATCAGTGCAAGCTCTACGAAGGGGTCTGTGTCTTGCCCAAACGGTGTGAAATGTATTGTTGGTTGTGCGACACGCCCTATCATGGTTGTGAGATCTTTGGGGTGCTGTGTATACTTAAATATAAAGGGTCTTTGCAGGCCAGTGCAGCCTGCTCTGCGCTGAGTTGCACGTCTGCTGAAACACCCTGTGGTCTGACAAAGTATCTGCCAGTCATGGTTAGTGGGGCGTTGAGCTCCAGATGTGAGTCCATGAGTGGAGGATATGTTGATGCTGGAACCGGGGGGTGGAAGCTGGACAGTGAAATTGACAGACAAAACGGCTTGGCAACAGCACCCACCAGAGAATGGGTGGAGGATGAAGGGGTAGTTGATATGCAGGAGCAGAGAGGGTCAGGAAAGACGAGGGTAGTTTCTGGCGGGCACAACCAGGCGCTTGAGCCATATACTAATCTCACAACTAACAGGAGGGGAATTCCAGTCTGCTCTTGCAAACATCCTGGAGCCTTAGTGCACCGCCACTTCCCAGAAAGTGCTGAAATGAGAGAAAGAAAGAATACAAAAAGAATGGGCCATGAAAAGTGAATTTCACCAACCACATTCTCGATTAGATTACCTTTCCCTTCTGCCGTCTCCAGAACAGAAATGAAAGAAATGGTAGAAATTTAAGAACATATGACATCGAAATTCATTGGAATCATTTTCCCATTCGCCAAAACAGAAAATAATGGCTAGTAGAGTCACGATAGAACTTTCTTTCACAACAGCGATGAAATAACGGTCTCTCTTCGGTTCCATTGAAAATTCAACTTGTCTGGAACAAAACAGCAGCAGCAGAGATGCTCGAGCCTACGATTTATCGTGTGGGCGGCGAGCACGATCATGACAATATGGACACTGATCCCTTTGAGAGAGTCTGCACTCTCCCACACCGCAGTTAATTCTCCAAGTAGCAAACCCGCCAGTTCTGGGTTTTTTTGTTTGCTTTGAACACGGCACTTGAACACGCTGCAGCTTTGTTGTGGGCCCACAGAAATGGCAGTGGTGGGATTGGAAGCGACGCCCATTTAGAGACTGGAACCTGGTTCTAGCGCCTTAGACCACTCGGCCACGGTAACACCCGAAAGCGTGTCATCTATTTTCATACATTTTCAATTGTGCTCCGTGATCCCTGTCCTGCTCGCATCGCAGCTGGGATATGCCCGACTACAAGATCAATTTCGCAACAGATAAAGGTAGCCCATCAATCCACACAAAAATCAATGGAAAGTTGAATCTATCTTCTGAGACTCTTTTCAGCGACAAATGTATATGCGAGTGTGAGAATGTATGTTCCGTCATGATTTGATAAAATAACATGGCATTACTGGAATGTCGATTCTTGCTTTAGTAAATGATTTCGCCCATTGGTCGAAACAGATCAACTTTCACGTTTACACGGAACATGAAACACACCGGACTACAGGGAAAATGCACAAAGCTGAGCAGGCCGTGTTCCACATCATACCATGCAGCATTGTTTCAGTCACTGTGTCTGTTTTGCAGAATTAGCGTCACAAAGAATGTTCTCTACCTGAAAAGCCGCGGTAGCAGTACAATCCGAGATTACAAATCACAATGTCAGCATGCTCATACCTCGGTGCCAGTACGAGTTGGCACTTTTCTTGTCTGTTACATTAACCATGCAACTTGCTGCAGAGATATCTCCACCTGGATATGAGCGACATGGCTGCCAACGGAGTTGGAAACTTGTGTGGGAATCGATGGGAAGCGACTCAGTAAATTTCACAAATTTTATGCTTATTAGAGATGCAGTTTCTATTCACGTCAATGCAAAAGGCAGTTTCTGAACATATTTACCGAAGTCAAAAGAAGATTACCCCATCCCCACCCCACAAGATGTCAAAGAGGTGCTAACTGCACTTGAGTGCTTTTTGTTCTCGATGTGAAGAGCTTTCACGCCTGAGTCACCTACAGGTCTCTGGTTGCTGAGTGAATCACAAAGAAAGAGTTTCACCACAGCTGCAACTACCTCACTTTGTTATCCCGCTTCCCCCCTCCCTTCCCCCTTCCCGTTTACATTTTCCTGCTCATCTATGATTTAAAGAAAACCAAATGGATGGAATGGCATTCGGTAGCTTAGCTGTTATTTCCGAATCCCCACTTGGAAAATGGCTTAGATCTGGCGGCACACATGAATATTAGTGACGCTATGACTGCACAAGTCCAGAGGTTCCTCTGAGAGTGTAAATTCATTCATTGCTGTTGCTGACGGAATGAGCCGCTCACGTGCAAAAACATGATTCAGGACTTCTGGTGCTAATTCTCGCACGTTGAATAACGGCAGACAGCTTCCAAATGAGGCCTTTCAGAGAGTACTTGGGGGTACATTTGACAGAGGGTCTACATTAGGAATCCGTGGTGCACTGTGACATCAGCTTTCTCCTTGGCTTTGAAATGGGCCATCTGCACAAGGAATGCAAATGTGTTACTGTTTTTTGTGGAAGGATTAGAACGCGGGAACTACACTCTTAAACAGAATGGTGTATGTTCAGAAGCAGGTTGGAGCAACACTTAACAACGTTTCGCCAGGGCTGTTTCTGCCCAGTTTCGAACTGGGGATCTTTCATGGGTGAGGCGCAAGTGACAACCACTCCACTATAGAAACAAGCTGCACTGGAAGCAAAATGCTGGAAAATGGCACTTGTTTAATTTTGACGATGTGGTCAGCATGGACGAGATACACCGAAGACTCTGCTGCCATACTGTGTACTTCAATAACGTTGTGTTGCTTACACCCCCTTTAAAGGATTACTATTAGCGGGGGTTGCCATCGCTCGCTGTGGCGCAATAGTTTAGTCTATTCGACTGTCCAACGGAACGGTAGCATTGTGAAAAACTGCAGAACTGAAAGCCTTCCTTACTTTTGTCCTGACTGACCATACTTCGTGAAATATTCCCGGATCCTCAGTTGAGGATTTTTGCTGCTGGAAATGATCTCACAAACTGTGTTATCTCGAAATGTATTGAGCGAATGGCAAAACAGTCACAATTTAACACGGAAGACAAACAAAAATGACAAACCAAATGCATTTTCAGACACAGTGAAGCATGAATGCTGAACCTGAGACAGTCCGTGGGCATGAGCCATAGACTAATCTCACAACTAACATTAGGGCAATTCCAAACTATTCTTTCAAACATACTGGAGTCTTAGTGCACCATCACTTCTCAGAAAGTGCTGAAAAGAGAGAAAGAAAGAACACAATAAGAATAGGCCACAAAAAGTGAATTTCACCAATCACAGTCTCGATTAGATTAGCTTTCCCTTCCACCGTCTCCAGGACAAAAAAGAAGTAAATAGGAGAAATTTAAGAACATATGACATCGCAATTCATTGCAATAATTTTCCTTTGCGCCAGAAAACCAAATAACGATGAGTAAATTCACCGCAGGACTTCGTTTCACAACAGCAATGAAACAACAGTTTCTTTTCGGTTCCAGTGAAAACTCAACTTGCCTGGAACGAAACAGCAGCAGGAAAGCTGCTTGAGCCCGCGATTTATCGTGTGGAAGGCGAACACGTCATGACAGCACGGACACTGACCTCTTGAAGAAAGTCTGCACTCTCCCACATTGCAGTTTACTCTCCACGAGACAGACCCACAGTTGTGCTTTGACCAGGGCACTTCAACACGCTGCAGCTGATGCGACGGAAATTGTAGCAGTGGGATTCAAACCTCCACCACCTGCCAAAGTGGAACCTGAATCCTGCGGCTGAGGCTGCTTGGCCACGCGACAGAGCCCTGACCTTCTCTGAGTAATGAAGGGTGCTGTGTCTGATCCGCAGGACACCCTGCAGGATTATCAGGCAGCGCCATCCTCCCTGTGACATGTACGTGCTGGCTAAGATTCTGTTGTGTAGATGTGTCCCGGCTTTGCCAATATCACCGTTGTTTAACTCACTACATTCTGCTGGTCTAACTATGATTCCACTCAGAATCACAAATGTGTCACAAAACACCTTAGCTGTGCTGGCTCTCCACAGAAATAAATGTGTTTCTCTTTTGGTATCATTCTCTTGCCTTCTCCCTGTAATTCTCCACACTTTTACTTTCAACATAAACATCGAATTAGTTTTTAATTAACTCGATTGAAACTGCGTCTTTGTCAAAGTCAGGCAGTGGTTTACAGACCCTAACCACTGCCTATGTGAAAACCTTTCTCCACATGTACATTCTTCTTCTTTCACTAATGACTTTAAATATCTGCTGAATCATTCTCGATCCTTTCAGGCGTAGGGAACATTCTTCCTTCCTTATTTCCTCTGTCTATCCCACTCATGTCTTGGAAAGGTTTAACAAGGCCAACTTTCGGCCTTCTGCTCTCCAAGGAAAACTGTCCCAACTTTCCAAATTACCTTTATTGTTGACATTCCTCATATACCAGACCATTCCCATCAACCTGTTCAGCGCTGTTTCCAATCCTTTCCCGTCCCCACTTCCTAAAGTTTAAAACCCAGAACTGTGCAAGCATCCAGATGGTGGAATTATTCAAAGTGGGATTGTGTGGGTGAACATCCTGAAATACTTGTTTCACTTTCACCGCATGTGGTACTGTGCCATGCTCACTAACATGACACTTATTACCCCTGCACTCAACGCTGTTTCAAGAGGTGCAACTTCATGATTTACACCTTGGTTTTATCAAACAGTTGATAGGGCGACCGGGCAAAGTGAAATCAAACAACCAAGGCTCGATGGCGACCTGAAGTAAGAAATTCTCACATGCCAGTATTAACTCAAGCTACTAAGCGACGATCATGCCCCTAGACAAGTGTCATTCCTATATTTCCAACACCAAACCAGCTCAAAGTCGCTCAGATATAACTACATTTCACTTTGCTCTCGGATTTCTAGTCTCTAAAGAGTTTCAAGAATATCGCCTTCTTATTCCGTCTCCTTGTTCACGGGACAGTGCTGTTTATCCCTTCCACTTGGACTCCATCGGCAGAGTATTCAGCTATTTCCCTCCAATGGCTGGCAGTGTGAGGGGAGGCAAGCGTAGATGTGCTCTCAAGCTCGCTCTGATGGGCACAGACAATTCCATCAAGTGCTGGAAATCCGCAAGATTGTTTGGGAACTTCCTGAAAATATCATTTATCTGAGAGTTGTCTGTTGGGAAAGACAGAATGTACTCCGGATTCTCTACCCTAGGTAAATTCACGTGAGGGCATTTTTGTGCAGCCTGTTTGCTGTTCAGAATCCATCTTCACAGCAATCCTGCAGAAAGGCTTTCGTAACAGTGACATCGGGGTTTCTACGCTGCAATCAGGCAGCAGTTAATACCTGTCCCAGATGAAGACAATGCGAATGAAACCCTCAGTCACTGAGAGTCATCCCCACGGCTCTGAGCTATGGGGCTGCAGACAGTCTAACGCGGAAGGGAGGGTTAAAATGAAACATTGTTTCACCATCAGCCACTCTGTCCCAGAGACAGGAGGAGGGACAGCATCAACGTGTGGCGTCACTCACTCGCCGACAGAAGCTGTTCAGCCCATCGAGTCCATGGTGACGCTCTGTAGCTTGTATATCTCTATGGTTATTTATAATTGGCCATCTGTGTTATAATAATGCGGAATTGTGTCAGTGTCATAATGCTGTCTCCAACAAGTTGATCCAATTGTCACTCACGGCTTTTCATTTCACGGGAAGGACACTGCTGTTCGAACCAGCATAGGGAATAACTGCAGGGCGTCATGCGCATAGAGCACTCTACAACTGATATCGCTCACCTTCACCAGTTTATTCCCAGCTCTGGCAAATGATTTTGCGAATCAGATCAGAGCAGATCGACAGAGAACAGGGAAAGAGCATCCAGACCTTCACAAGTGTGTTTCCTCACCTGTGTAAATTTGGCGGGTGTATCAGTACGAAATATTCATTTCAGACACATTGAGTGAAAGGAAGCGGGAAGTGAAACAACATTCAATACGTAGAATGGAGCTATGTTATAGAGGAACACTAGCGGGGACAGTACACACACTGACACCTGGAATTGTCAACGAGCAGAGGATGTTTTCAATCCATTAATTTCGGGGTTATGAGCCCAATACGCTCCCGCTGGGCCGCTCTGTTAGCGCTGACCACAGCAGTTTCCAGCGGTCTTCAGCTTTTCGTCTGGAGTGTGGCATAGCAATCAGTGTCGTGGGAGAGAAACGTGAACGCGCTCTTCAGCTCCATATCAAACACGGGTTTGGGGATCGGGGAGGCGGCTCGAGCGAGTGGGAGTTATGCAAATTCTGGAACGATGTACAAAAGGGAGATTGCACATGCACAGGAACCCATCTTCTTTTGGGAACCTTGTGCAAATAACGCCATCTGAAACAGATGAAACATTCTGAAGCAAAACTGCAGGGAAAGGGAAAGTCTCTCCCAGTCATCGGGAACTGTAACTGTGTTCTCCTCGAAGTTATAGCGTGGGCTCTGCTGTCTGAATCAGCATGGGATGTTACTGCAGCGAGTCCTGTCGCTCAGACACACTGCACCTGATATGTATAAGCTTTATCACGTTACCCCAAGCTCAGAGAATAAATTTCACAGCTCTCATCATCCCAGAGTGACAGGGAACAGAAGAAAGCGTTTCAGACAATCATCTTTACACACCTGGGAAGAAAACGGGATGTCGGAGTGCAGACAATCTCTACTAGTGCTGTTGTTGTTGTCTGTGTGACAACAAGAGCAGGTACCAGGAAATGTTTATCTTGCTTCTTAAAACAGGCGTGAAAATTTTCAAAGCATAGACAGGTCTACCTGCTCTTAGTGAAATGATGAACAGCAGACTACAGTTGACAGAGTATGGTCAGCCATCTGGGTTATGGGCTCAGCACTCTCCAACTGTGACCCTCTGCTCACAGGATTTGAACACAAACAAATGACTCAGTGACAAATTCTGTTGAAACGGATTCTGTGAGGAATTGAAAGCGATGGAATGAAAAGCCGCTTGAGAGCGGGATGTAACATTATCTGTGAAGGGATTGTTTTCCAGACTCGAGGAGACTGCGCAGTGCCGTTTCCATGGATCGAGATCAGGATAGATTGATTGAAACAGCGTCGGATGTCATTGTAGGGAGCCCTGTCGCTTAGACCCACTGCACATTTTGTACAATGGTGCAAAAGCACGGACCTTTTCTGTAGAGGGGACAACTTCAAAATCGTTAATGCGGTAAAATTCACAAATGAGCGAAACAACAAAGCAACCACAGAAATTGGTGTTACGTGACGGGGTAAACCCCTCTGCAAATGTAAACCGACAAAGCAGAAAGGATTCACCCCGTACTGTATTCTATTAAAATTCAAGAGGCAAAAAAACTTTCCAAAAATCACTATTTAAAGTTAAAAATAACAACTTTTTTTGTTGTTTTTAACATTTGACAGATAATAATCAACTTATAACTACTTACAACTCATTTCTCTAAACCTTGTGCTCTACAATACCTTCCCCAACCGCCACCCCATTAACATTTACAAAAAAAAACAATTTACAAACCAGCTTGTTGTCGAATCTTCTCTTCGTGTCTTTCTCTGTAGATTTTTTCTCCAGGTCGGTGTTGATGCTTCTTTTTCATGCAATCTATTTCTCCAGATAGGCACCTCCTGGAGATTTGACTAACATCCTCCATCTGTTGGTCGTTTAGTTTCTCTCTTTGCTGTTCTTTGCCGCTCTGGGGAACTGTTCAAAAATGTCCGATATTTGTCCCATGAACAGTCGGATCGTTTCATTGGTTTTAAGACTGTAAAAATACCAAATTCAAACTTGATTGGGGCATAATTGAAACTGATTGGCCGAATTCGCATTTGCTTTTGTATCCATGTGACATAGCTCTTAGTTGTTTCAACCTAATGTTATGTTGTACCTTGTTCTGGACTCATTGTGCTAGCCAGACATTTCAGCACCATTAAAGGTACATTATACCCACAACTTCATAACACTGGCATTTGCCAAGACAGTCTATTTCGCTCAACATCGCTCTCTGTCAATCTTATGTGCCTGAGATTTGAACAATCTCTGGTATATGTTAATTAAAACTGCCCTATTCTCATAACCTTAGATTTAACACACCCGGTTATGTATGTCTTACAATATTAATTGATTCCTCACTGTGTTACTTCAACACACGTTGAGAAGAAATAAAAGTGAGAACAACAGACACCTGTGTAACTGCGATTTAACCCAATGTTGCTGCAGCAAACCTATTCAGCTGTAAGTAAAATAGCCCACACCTTTCCTGTACAGGTAATGAGACTGCATAGCATAGTGGTAAGTTTTAATGAGTTCAATTAGACCCAGCATCATTTCTCAGGACGAAATTCACTGGGATATAAAGACATGATGAAATAGACGGGGGTTGGGTGTGGAATATAGTTAGGAACGATATGGCCAGAGTTCCCTTGATACAAAATCGTTAGAGATGACGGAAATGAGATTTACTGGGAGATAAAGCCACGAGAAAAGAAAAGAAGGGATTTAATTGGATGGTGGAATAGACGAAGAATCACGCGACACAAATCAGGAATGACTGAGTTGTGTCCTAATGGAGCTTTTCCAGCTGATGTGAGGTTGGAAATGATAAATAGGAGGGAAATTCCCTCGTTCAGGTGAATGTATAACTAAAGGTTCGAGCTTCAATATCAGTGAGGAAGGACAAAGACGTTTACAGCAGGTACGTTTTATTCTGAGAGTTATTGAAATCAGAGATGATTTTTCAGCAAATAAAACATGTTAGAAGATGATTCCAGCATATTTAAAAGGCCACGTGCAGACATACAAGGAGCGAATTTAACAGGGACAGGGATTATGAGCTGCCTGAATGGGGAGGCAAAATGGACGCACTCACAAATTGTTCAGCGTTCATCGGAAGGAAATTGCTAAATAACTGCAACTGAGCATACTAAGTGTCAGAAGATCTGGTGTGTTGAAAGATGTAGCAGCTGGTTCTCCGTGAACTACTACAGATTGTTAATGTACTGAGCTGTTTCTTTTAACTTTGCATTAAATGGAAGCTTGTTAGCTCAATCCGTGGGCTAACTGGTTTATGGTATAGAAAGGGACAAACAACGTGGGAGTAATTGTTGCACTGTCTCAGGTTACCATAAGGATCATCACCTCCACCGCTCACGTGATCTGTAGCACAATGTTGATTATAGTCAGTAGTAATGGACCTGTCAATGTCAAACTTTATTGCTGGAACAGCACAGCAGGTCAGGCAGCATCCAGGGAACAGGAGATTCGACGTTTCGGGCACAGGCCCTTCTTCAGGAATGAGCAGAGAGTGTCCAGCAGGAGAAGATAAAAGGTAGGGAGGAGGGACTTGGAGGAGGGGCGTTGGAAATGTGATAGGTGGAAAGAGGTCAAGGTGAGGGTGATAGGTCGGAGTAGGATGGAGGCGGAGAGGTCAAGAAGAAGACTGCAGGTCAGGAAGGCGGTGCCGGGCTGGAGGGATTCGGCTGAGACAAGGTTGCGGGAGGGGGGATGAAGAAACTGGTGAAGTCCAAGTTCATCCCCTGTGGTTGGAAGGTTCCCAGTCGGAAGATAAGACGCTCCTCCTCCGACCGTCGCGTTGTTGTGGTTTGGCGGTGGATGAGTCCAATGACCTGCATATCCTCGGTGGAGTGGAAGGGGGAGTTGAAATGCTGTGCTACAGGGTGGTTGGGTTGGTTCGTCTGGGTGGCCCAGAGGTGCTCTCTGAATCGCTCCGCAAGTAGGCGGCCTGTCTCCCCAATATAGAGGAGGCCACACCGGCTGCAGCGGATGCATTAGATGATGTGGGTGGAGGTGCAGGTGAATCTGTGGCGGATATGGAAGTTTCCTTTGGGGCCTTGGAGAGAAGTGAGGGGGGAGGTGTGGGCGCAAGTGTTGCACATCCTGTGGTTGCAAGGGAAGGTGCCGGGAGTGGAGGTTGGGTCGGTGGGGGGTGTGGATCTGACAAGGGAGTCGCGGAGGGAGTGGTCTCTACGGAAAGCTGATAGGGGAGGGGAGGGAAATATATCCTTGGTGCTGGGGTCTGTTTGGAGGTGGCGGAAGTGACGGCGGATGATGCGCTGTACATGGAGATTGGTGGGGTGGTTGGTGAGGACCAGTGGGGTTCTGTCCTGGTGGCGGTTGGAGGGGCGGGGCTCAAGTGCGGAGGCGCGGGAAGTGGAAGAGATGCGGTGGAGGGCACCGTCGACCACGTCCGGGGGGAAATTGCGGTCCTTGAAGAAGGAGGCCATCTGTGTTGTACGTATTTTGAACTGGTCCTCCTGGGAGCAGATGCGGCGGAGACGAAGCAATTGGGAGAATGGGATGGCGTCTTTACAGGGGGCAGGATGGGAGGAGGTGTAGTCCAGGTAGCTGTGGGAGTCGGTTGGTTTGTAGTAGATGTCCGTGTTGATTCGGTCGCCTGAGATAGAAGCAGAAAGGTCTAGGAAGGGGAGGGAGGAGTCCGAGACTGTCCAGGTGAATTTGAGGTCGGAGTGGAAGGTGTTAGTGTAGTGGATGAACTGTTCAACCTCCTCGTGGGAGCACGAGGTCGCGCAGATACAGTCATCAATGTAGCGAAGGAAAAGATGGGGGGTGGGGCCAGTGTAGTTGCGGAAGATGGATTGTTCCACATACCCTACGAAGAGGCAGGCATAGCTGGGGCCCATGCGGGTGCCCATGGCTACTCCTTTTTCTTTGGAGAAAGTGGGAGGATTGGAAAGAAAAGTTGTTCAGGGTGATGACCAGTTCAGTCAATGTCAAGCATCATTATCATTGCCATCTGTTGCCATGAACATTTGGTCACAATGACCAGGAACGGGACTGATTCCTTTTAATACTCACTCATTTCCGTCTGAAAAATCCAGCGACAAGACTTATCATTATTCCTGTTTGAACCCTTTGTTCCACACAGCATCAAAACTATTTGTCATGACTTTACCAGAGTAAGTGACAACATTCAATCTACCCAAAGAAATAAATCTAATTCCTTTCGAACGGTTTAATGAGCTGTGTGAGTTTGCAGCGAACAGGATTATATGAAACGAGTTTAAGAGCCTTTTCAAGAATGTAATCCAGTGCAGTATTAGAGATATGAAAAAGGTCATCAAGCTAAAATATCACCTCTGTTTCTCGATCCACAGATGGATAATTACCTGGGAACTATGTGCCATTTTACGGTTAACAATTGATACCTTTCCCAAATCAGAAACTGGAGCTTTAGAATAGATGCTGCTTTATTCGAAATTATTCTTCAACTATGCTTCAGTCTGATGCTCCAATAATTCCTGATTAACGTCAGTAAAAACAGTTTCAGATAACGATTGGAATTACAACTGCGGCATTTTAACACACTGTTCAGTGCCAAGCGCTGATCAGTTGCTCCACTGGAGCCGCCGGCAGCAAGCCTATAAAGTGCCCGAATCATACCTCTGGGACCTTCGACCCGCCTGTTCTACTTTTGCTGTGGTTCTGAAATTAAAGCTAAGGCAGAGGAGGAGGAACTGATATGGACCTGTGACTTTTCGAGCATCAGATTCAGGAAATGGGACATAGAAAAACGTTGTGCAAAATAGACTTAATTGAAAACTGGGTTTCTGTGGGTTGCTGCGTTGTTTACAGACAATGTTATATTATCGCTGTCTCAGGACTTCTCGTTCGGTCGGCTTCAATTTGGCACAGAATTCGATTCGACGAAACTTAACTAACTTCCTTCTGCATGTTCCTACAGACAACAAGAAATATACTGCACTCGTCATCAATACTCAACATGGTGACATGCAAGGACATGTAGTAAAGTTTTCATGAATACTGAAGATATCAGGATGTTATGCAAGAGTAAATTGAATTTCAGTTTAAATTGCAAAGTGATAAAAATCCAGAGTAAGATCCAGAATGCTCGAAATTCATGATTATTACCGTAGCCAGAACTCTAGCCAGGCAAAGGGGACATCTGTCCCTGAATCCCCAATATCCACACGGCCGTTCGCTCCATGTGTCCAGTTGGAAACCTGTATGAAGGAACATGCAGTCTGGCAGAGCTCCTGGGAGAATTCTCCACTGCCTGATTAAAGCTACAACAGGAGCTGTGCATTCCAGCTGTGAGAGCGGTGGGATAAAGTGGAGGACCTTGGTATTCCGTGGTGTAGATTCACAGGGTCCTAATCATGTTATTGTTTAAAACCCTCTGTCAGAAATAGCACAGAGAGGAATAGGAGGGGGCCATTTCGCCCGCCAACGCTACCGCTCCATTTGATATCATTATGGCTGACAGAACACGTCAATGTCTTTCCCCAGCCCATCCACATCAACCGGTGGCCCAAAGGCGAAAAGACACTGAATAAACCGCAAATCTCTGTGCAACCGTGGGAGGGAAATGTGTTTAGAGACAGTGGGATTCAACAGTTGGTTTTGTGAATGAGCAGCGTATTCTGGACTGATCATATTTCAAATGATGCGATTCCCTCAAAACTCACCACCAAGAAGATGAGGAATCTTCTCTGGTCAGTAGCAGGTACGAGAACTCCAGACGAAGGGAACTGATGATGAATCAGCAGAACAATCATTGATTCAGCTGAAATCTGAACTAAACTCCGATTCTGTTGGGATTCAAACCCACAAACTTTGAATCACAATCTTTACAATGCAGTAGAAGTCCAACACGACTTTCATTGTGCCACAGAAGTGAGCAAGCCTACGATTTACTGCACCCAACGTTACGGTGTTCAAGTCTATCATCAAACATCTATTTATCCTCGCCCCACTTTCCAGTACCCGGTCCTTATCCGTACATGCTCTAGCTCCTCAAGTGTTTGGCTAAATAATCCCGAAGTGTTCTGAGGACTCTTAGATTTACCATACGTTCACACAGTGAGTTCCAGACAAACAACACTCTCAGGATGCAAACGTTCTTCCTATATCTTCTCTGAATATCCTCTCTCTAGCGTTTATCTATATCCCTGGTTATTAACCCTTCCCATTAGAATTTTATTCCTGTCGCACGTATCTATTCCCTTTCTGTGCACGTTAATCAATCCTCTCTCAGATTTCTCCGGTCTCAGATTAAGAGCCCCAATCGAGCTCATCTATCTTTGCAGTGACGAGAGTGTAGTGCTTTAAAAGCAGAGCCGGTCAGGCAGCATCCGAGGAGCAGGAGAATCGATGTTTCTGGCATGCCATTCGTCAGGAATGAGACTTTTGTGTGGGGTTTGAGTGAGGGGAATGGGGTTAGTGGTCAGGTAGCTGGGAAAGCGATCGGTGGATGAAGGTGAGGGAGAAGGTGGTAGTTCAGAGGGGGATTGATGGCCGGGTCCAGAGAGCAATGCCGAGTTGGAGGCTTTGGACTGGGATAATGTCGGGGGAGGTGAAACGAGGAAGCTGTTGAAATACACATTTATCCCGTGTGGTTGAAGGGTCCTAAGGTGGAATATGAGGCGTTCTTCCTCCAGGCATCTGCTGGTAATGGAATGGCCGTGGCTTGTGCCCGAAGCATCGATTCTCCTGCTCCTCAGATGCTGTCTGACGTGCTGTACTCTTCCAGTACTGCACTGTCGACTCTGAGCTCCAGCCCCTGCAGCCCTCACTCTCGCTTAACTTTTCAGGGGAAATGGTCGAGCTCAGGCACCACGTTGGTAAATCTCCTCTGACCACCCTCCCGTGCAAACACACATTTCCTGAAGGCTGGCGGTCAGAACAGAACAAAATTATCCAAAGAAAAGCAGAAATATCTGAACAAAATCAGCAGGTCTAGTGGATCTGGGGAGAGATTTTCGAGCCAAACGATCGGCCTTTGGAACGAATGATATGTGTAGGTGGGCAGGATCCAAAATGATTGAACTCAATGTTGGGTACTGAAGATTGTATGATCTCTCAGTAGGAAATTACGTGCTGCTCTTCCAACTCGCGCTGTGCTGTGCGGGAGCGTTGCAGCACAGCAAATTGACATGGAGGCATGGGGACACAGTGGGATGTTGCAGTGACAGGAACCTGGAAGCTCAGGGTCTTAACTTGCTTGCCGACAGAACGTAGGTGTACTCATGTTTGTCACCCGCTTTGTTTTTCTCTCCACAGTCTCGATGAGACCACATTCTGAGCAGGAAATGCAGTTTGCTAAATTGAGTGATGGGCAGATAAATCAGTGGAACCTTACACAGTGAGGGGAGACATTGTAAACAAGCAGCATTACACCTTCTGGGATTTCGTGTAATGGTGCCAAATGGGGAAGTGCTGGGGGTCAAGGAGGATTGGACGATGGTGTACAGAGAGCAATTGTCCTGCATAGTGCCGGTATTCAGTGGTGTGGGCCAGTGGGGAAAGGGCAGTAGAATTTAAATCTTCCTGAGCTACCTGCTATAAGTAAACACCTCACTACGGAGCAAAATGTTTTTCATTTCAACAACAGCACCAGGTGCAGCTTGAGAAGTTACGTGATGGCACTGTCACTGTCACCCTGTCTCCCCGAGAGCAGTAGTACTCACCCACGCTGATTCAGACAACACAGTTCTTCCTATGACATGTCCCTTCGAGAATGGAAGGACAGGTATCAATAATCCGTACTTGGAACGGAGTATCTGTATTGCTCAATAACAATTGCTTAACTATCCTAACTCCTTTTCAAATCACTCGACCCACATTCTTGTATGTCTTGGCATCATAAATTCACATTTGGATACTTCGGAAAGTTATGTGGATTTCTGCCTCTCCGACCCTTGCATACACTGTGTTCCCCATTTCAACAACTCACTGTTTGAAAACGTTTTTCCACGCATTCACTCTAATCTTTCCGCCTCTGACCTTAAATCGATGGCCTCCCGTGATTGAAATCTCCATCAAAGCGAAATATGTATTTCAGTCTACGCTATTCATATCCCTCAGTACTTTGTACATCTTAATCATGCCCCTCTCAATCTCCTCTTCTCTAAGAAAAACAACTCCAGTTTGTCCAATCTCTCTTCTTCAGCCAGACAATATCCTGGCAAATCTCCCCTGCATAACTACACACAATAGTCTCGCTGGAGCCGAATGAACGAGTGAAATAAATGATGCGAAAGTCGACAGAAACTGGTGTTTTTTGAATAAAGTTTATTTTCCACAATTCTGCCTGTGCCCTTTTCCTGAGCCTGATGTTTCAATAATCGCTGGTCCATGTCAGTAAAAGCTGCGCCATGTGGATTGAGCTCACAACCGCGGTATCGAAATGGATCAACTGGTTTAAACGTCCCGATGGTAAGACTTGGGCATGGTCACCCTGTAACAGTAGCACAGCAACATAGACTGAAGGAGGTGAATGTGAAAGTGATTGTAAGGGAAATGGGACGGGGAACTTAAAGGAGGTAAGTGATTGCGGGAGGTAGGGAATTCTCCGAGAATGGTGAGTCTGGATCCTGATATATGACTCGCAGAGATGTGTGTGTGAGAGAGGGGTTTGATGGAAAAAAAACATAATCTCAGAGAATGCCTTCATGTAAAATCAACTGATTGCTTTCTGTGTTTCTTCAGCATTAATCACAAGGAGTAAAATGCAGTGACTCGGATTCGAACGATCTTACTGCGGCCACAATGCAGAATATTTTAACATTCAAACGACCACTGAGTCATGCAAAGACCCACGTTTAAAAACAGCAATAATTACAGTGACAGAGGATGCGTTAGGAAGAGAAGCAGATACAAATCAGGAATATTGCGTGAGCGACTGCAGACATGTGGGAATTCAGAATTAGCTGAATCTTTAAATTTGATATCACCAGACGCTGTGGTGGCTCCATCGAATGCTGCATGTTGACGACTGAGTTTGATAGATTTCTCGAAAAAAAAAGGTTCAGGGGATGGTGCGGGATATTGGTGCAATGTATGTTTCAATAACAATGTGTTATTAACTATGTTTTAATAACATTTTCTTCACCAACTTCCCCACACAAGGAAGTACACATTGCTGCAGTCAGACACATCACTCCAGTTCCTGGAACCAGAATCAGACAAACTTTCTGGCACAGCCGCGAATACCAAACTGGAAGTGGCGGTGGAAAAAAGTGAGGACTGCAGATACTGGAGATCAGAGCTTAAAAATATGTTGCTGGAAAAGTGCAGCAGGTCAGGCAGCATCACAGGAGCAGGAGAAACGACGTTTCGGGCATAGGCCCTTCTTCAGGAATGAGGAGGGTGTGCCAAGCAAGCTAAGATAAAAGGTAGGGAGGAGCGACTTGGGAGAGAGGCGTTTGGGAATGCGATAGGTGGAAGGAGGTTAAGGTGAGGGTGATAGGCCGGAGTGAGTGTGGGGGCGGAGAGGTCAGGAAGAAGATTGCAGGTCAAGAAGGCGGTGCTGAGTCAGAGGGTTGGGACTGAGAAAAGGTGGGGGGAGGGGAAATGCGGAAGCTGGAGGAATCTGCATTCATCCCTTGTGGTTGGAGGTTTCCTAGGCGGAAGGTGAGGCGCTCTTCTTCCAGGCATTCTGTTGACATGGTCTGGCGATGGAGGAGGCCAAGGATCTGCTTGTCCTTGGCGGAGTGGGAAGGGGAGTTAAAGTGTTCAGCCAGGGGGCGGTTGGGTTGGTTGGTGCGGGTGTCCCAGAGGTGTTCGCTCAACCGTTCTGCAAGTAGGTGGCCTGTCTCCCCAATGTATAGGAGGCCACATCGGGTGCAGCGGATGCAGTAATGATGTGTGTGGAGGTGCAGGTGAATTTCTGATGGATATAGAGGGGTCTGAGGGAAATGAGGGGGAGGTGTAGGCGCAAGTTTTGCATTTCTTGCGGTTGCAGGGGAAGGTGCCGGGAGTGGAGGTTTGGTTAGTGGGGAGTGTGGAGCTGAAGAGGGATTCGCGGAGGGAGTGGTCTTTTCGGAACGTTGATAGTGGTGAGGAGGAATATATCCTTGGTGGTGGGGTCTGTTTGGAGGTGGCAGAAATGACAAAGGATGATACGATGTATCTGGAGTTTGTGAGGACCAGTGGGGTTCTGTCCTGGTGGCGATTGGAGGGGCGGGGTTCAAGGGCGGAGGAACGGGAAGTGGAGGAGATGCGGTGGAGAGCATCATCAACCACGTCTGAGGGAAATTTGCTGTCTTTGAAGAAGGATGCCGTCTGGGTTGTTCGGTATTGGAATTGGTCCTCCTGGGAGCAGATGCGGCAAAGGCGAAGAATTGTAACTATGGGATGGCGTCTTTACAGGGGGCAGGGTGGGAGGAGATGTAATCTAGGTAGCTGTGGGAGTCAGTCGATTTATAGTTAACGTCCGTGTTGAGTCGGTCGACCGAGATAGAAATGGAGAGGTCTAGGAAGGGGAGGGAGGAGTCTGAGACGGTCCAGGTAAATTTGAGGTCGGGGTGGAAGGTGTTAGTAAAGTGGATGAACTGTTCAACCTCCTTGTGGGAGCACGAGGCAGCGCCGATACAATCATAGATGTAGCGGAGGAAAAGGTGGGTGGTGGTGCCAGTGTAGCTGTGGAAGATGGACTGTTCCACTTATCCAACGAAGAGGCAGGCATAGTTAGGGCCCATGCGGGTGCCCATGGCTACTGCTTTGGTTTGGAGGAAGTGGGAGGATTGGAAAGAGAAGTTGTTCAGAGTGAGGACCAGTTCAGTCAGTCGAAGGAGGGTGTCAGTGGAAGGGTACTGGTTGGTTCGGCGGGAAAGAAAGAAGCGGAGGGCTTTGAGGCCTTCGTGTTGGGGGATGGATGTGTATAGGGACTGGAAGTGGCGGTGGACATGAGCACGTGAAGCTATTCTGTGGCACTAGAGTCATAGAGTTATAGAGATGTAAGCATGGAAACAGACTCTTCAGTCCAACCCGTCCATGCCGACCAGATATCCCAACCCAATCTAGTCCCACCTGCCAGCACCCAGCTCATATCCCTCCAAACCCTTCCTATTCATATACCCATCCAAATGCCTTTGAAATGTTACAATTGTACAAGCCTCCACCACTTCCTCTGGCAGCTCATTCCAGACATGCACCACCTTCTGTATGATAACGTAGCCCCTTAGCTCTCTTTTATATCTTTCCATTTTCAACCTAAACATATGCCCTCTATTTCTGGACTCTCCGACCCCAGGGAAAAGTATTTGTCTGTATATCCAGGCGCGTGAAATGCTGAGGCTGTGAGTGCTTCTGTTCAAAGGCAGTGTGGAAGGAATATTGGTCTCAATTTATTACATTATTAAGATTAAGCAGCAGCATTAACCCGCACTGAAAATTGTCTCAGAGGAAGCGTGCTGGAGCCTTAAGTGAGAGGTCGACGTATTGAAGGCATTCGAAGACATTTTCCTGAACAAAGCGATATTTTGTTGCTTTGACAGTAAGAACTGCTTTTTCTCACATCGTCTCCACATCAGTCTCTTGCTCCAGTAAACACTCCAATCCAGCGTACACTGCTTCCATTCCAACACAGAAACGCATTGTATTCTCTCTCCATCTGGGATAATCTGAATTGACAATGTCATTCTTTGAATGGAGAAATGCAGCAGGGAGTTGTCCGTGCAGGGGCGATCTGTTGGGCTAATAATCTTTGGAGACTGGAACGTGGCAGCTGCTGTTCGTTAAATTCAATGAATAAAATCTGGAAAACAAACCCAATCTCAGGAACAGAGACAATAACTTTATATTACTGAAAACTCATTCGTTCATGTCCCTTCGAAAGGGGAATCCGCCGACCGTAACGAGTCCTGTCAACATGTGACTCCAGAACCCACAACAATGTGGTTCACCCATGAATGCTCTCTGACTCAGTTCAAGGTGAATTAAGAATGAACAATAAATGCGCTTCAGACCAATGATAGCCACATTCACTGGGAGAATAAGGAATAATACAAATACATGAACAACGGGGAAAATGGGAATCGTGTCTGTGTGGACTCGAATTCAACTGATATCCAAACTAAATAGACACAAGGATACCCGCAGCGCCAAGACGTCAGGGCCATGTGGTGACTGCAGGAAGGGATTCAATTACCCGCTGAGGTGTAAACTCACTTGCTCAGTCACAATGCGCACAGGTCATTCACCACTCCCATAAGTGAGAAGTGATCCCTCAGGAGACCAACTGACAGAGTCACCAAGAAGTTTACAAATGACAGCAGGAATTCGATTCTGCTGTTATTGAAGCTTTTAATCCCAAACAGCAATGAACCCTGTTTGGATGCCTGTTTCCAGTGGAGTGCCACTGTTTTCTGATGTAGACCAATGATTTCGACTTAGTTGTAGAAGCCATGGTCGTGTAGTTGACTTTGGCGAAGAATGCCAAGGACTGCAGGGATGCATTAGTCAGGTGGACAGGTAAAATCTGAATGGAATTGAATCCAGATCAACGAGGGTTAATGAATTTGGGGAGAAGAAACAATAACAGTGAGTATTCTGTGTAGTGTAGACGGACAAAGAGATCATGGAGTGGACATTCACGATCGCTGAAGGTCAATGGACAGGGGAATCAGTCGGACGGAAGTGCGTACTGTAGATGCTGGAGATTAGAATCAAGATTAGAGTGGGGCTGAAGAAACACTGCAGGTCAGGCAGCATCCGGGTTGCAAAAAAAGAAAGATGTTTTGGGCTGAAGCCCTTCATCAGGACTAAAGCTGGGAGCCTCGAGGGTGGAGACAAAAACTGGAGGGCTGGGTCTGGGAAGAATTTAGCTGAGAATGCTGTAGGTGGATGGAGGTGGGGTTAAAGGTGATAGGTCAGAGAAGAGGGTGGAGCGGATAGGTGGGAAGCAAGATAGACAGGTGGTACACGTCAGTAGGATGATGCCGAGCTGGAAGGCTGGAACTCGGATAAGGTGGGCGTGGGGAGAGGAGTAATCTGGTGAATACCACATTGATGCCCTGGATTGAAGGGTCCAGAGGTGGAAGATGAGGCGTCAGGTGATGAGGTAATGGCGGTGGAGGAGGCCCAAGACCTGCATGCTCTCAGGAGAGTGGGTGGGGAGGGGTAGTTGATGTGTTTGTTCAAGGGGCGTTGGGTTGAAAGTTGCGGGTGTCCTGAAAATGTTCTGTGAAGCGCTCTGCGAGAAGATGTCCGGTGGTCCCAATGTAGAAGAGACCGCATCGTGAGAAACGGATGCAATAAATGACATGTGTGGAATTGCAGATGCGCATTTGATAGATGTGGAAGGCTCCATTGGAGCTTTGGAAGGATGTGAGGGGGAAGATGTGGATGCAGGTTTTGCAAGTCCTGCGGTGGCAGGGGAATGTGCCGGGAGGGGAGGGTGGCTCATTGGAGGGCGTGGACTTGACTAGGTAGTCGTGGAGGAAACAATCCTTGTGAAAAGTGGATAGTGGTGGGGAAGGAAATTTCTCCCTCGAGGTCAGTGTTACTCACACTTTTTACAAACCTACTGATTCCCACAGCTGTCTGGATTACACCTCCTCCCAGCCCACCTCTTGTGCAAATGTTATCCTGTATTCCAAATTCCTCCACCTCAATCGCATCTGCTCCCAAAGGACCAGTTTCACCACGGAACACACCAGATGTCCTCCTTCTTTAAAGACCGGAACTTCACCTCCTTTCTGGTTGACGATGCCCTCAAACGCATCTCATCCATGTCCCGTACCTCCGCCCACGAAGTCCACACCTCCAACCGCAACAAGGTCCTCATCCTCCATCCCACCAAGCTCCGCATAAATCACATCATCCGATGGAAGTTTCGTCAACTCGAAACGGACCCCACCCCTATCCACTTTCTACCAAGACCGTTCGCTCCGTGACTACCTAGTCAAGTCCACGCCCTCCAATGATCCACCCTTTCCTCCTAGCACCTTGCCCTGTCACTGCAGGAACTGCAAAACCTGCACCCACATCTACCCCATTACCTCCGTCCAAGGCTCAAATGGAGGATTCCGCATCCATAAAAGGTTCACCTGCACTTCCACACATGTCATTTATTGTATCTGTTGCTCCAGATGTTGTCTCCTCTAAACTGGGGAGACTGGATGTCTTCTCGCAGACACTTCAAAAAATATCTCGAGGACACCCGCAAGAATCAACCCCAGTGTGCCTTGGCCAAACATTTCAACTCCCCCTCCCACTCTCCCGAGGACATGCAGGTCCTGGGCCTCCTCCATCGCCACTGCCTCACCACCCGATTCTTGGAAGAAGAAAGCCTCATCTTTCGCATTGCGACCCTTCAACGCCATGGCATCAATTTGGACTTCACCAGTTTCCTCATTTCCCCTCCCCTACCTTTCTCCAGTTCCCAACTTCCAGCTCAACACAGTCCTCATGACGTGTCCCATCTATGCATTCTCATTCCCACCTATCCACGACAACTTCTTCTCTGACATATCATGTTCACCCCCCACCTCCATCCACTTACTGCGCTCTCAGTTACCTTCCCCCCAGCCACACCCCCTCCCATTTATCTCTCCATCCCATATGGTCCCAGTCTCATTTCAGATAAAGGGCTTTTGCCCGAAACGGTTATTTTCCTGCTCCTCAGATGCTGCCGGACCTGCTGTGCTTCTCCAACACCACTCTAATCTTGAGGGAAATCAGTTGATTGAGAGGGTTTTCGGATATTTTCTGTTGTTGACCACAGGTTGTGGATGATTGTAGAACTTTAGCAACCACCAGTTTAGGGAACAGCTAAAGGACTGAGCACAAGTCTGGTCACCGCATAAATCATCATTTTATTTTTTAATTGTAAGATAAATGATGAAAGGCTGAAATATGCAATGTTGCCCATCAAGACTGTTTCACCACTCAATGAGTTTGTCACTGATTCCTTTCCAAGTCAGGGTGCTATGCGCCTTGGAGGGTAACTTGCAAATGGTGACATTTCGTTGCATCTTCCAACATTGTCTTTATAGTCAGTACAGCTGTTGAGCTTTGAACGTTCTGTTAAAATGCCCAGAAGACTTACTCCAGTGCATCTTGTAGTTGGTGCATTCTGTTGAATTGTGCCTTAGCGGTGAAGAGAATGAATATTGCAGGTATTGAAGAGGGTACAATCAAGTGACTGCATTGTCGTAAATGGTATCCAGTTCCTTAAATGTTATTGAAGTTACACCCATCTAAGCAAATGGAGAGAGTCGTGTTCCACGTCTCATTTGTGCGTTGCAAACGATTTAGGATTCACGGTGATACGAGTTGAGTTTATAATCAAAAGATGTCTACCAAAGGATATGTTTTTGTTGTCAAAGTGTTTATATAGCCTGATCATATCCTTTCTACTCTAGGTACTAGCTCTGTGGATGATTACATGGGGTAGTTTGGTTGCAGTAAAGCCATTGAATGTCAGTGGGATGTGATTAGATTCTCATTTGTCAGAGTTATCATTACTGTATTCCGTCCTTGTGTGGAACGATCTGATTCCAGTCGCTGTCTGATTTCAAGCTCCATTTCCCATCTGTGCTTGAAATTTCAATCGTTCCTTCTCATAAATATCTCTACTTGCCTTAATAATATGTAAGGACGCTGCAGGGGACAGCAGAGATTTGCGAGGATGTTGTCAACATTGGATAAACTGGACCTTCGTGGAATGATTGGTTAGGCTGGGATTATTCTCCTTAAAACAAAGGAGGCGGAGAGGAGCTCTATTATAACATAATAACATTTATAAACGTTCAATATTCATGGGATCTTAACAGGGTAGTTACGGGCAGGTAGTTTGCCCTCTGGTATGAGGAGAGCACCAGAGGACATGAAGTCACAATTAGTTATTGCCAATTTAATTCAGCAATGAGGAGTAATTTCTTTGCTCAGCGTCCAGTGATTCTGTGGAACCCTTTCCAGAAACTTTTGTTTCGGCTGAGTTATTGTGCATTTTCAAAATGTGCCAGACAGATATTTAACCAGAAAGACGATGATGCTCTGTCGACGTAAGGCTAGAGAATGGAGTTGAGGATTATCAGATCAGTCATGAGTTCGTTGAATGGTGGAGCAGACTCGATGGGCTGAATGGCCGACTTCCAATCCTACATCATTTGGTCGAACGTATTATTCTATTGATAAGTTTGGAATTCTGAGGGGATGGAATGAAATGATAGAAAAGGCTTCTCAAACTTATCAGTAAGATCAGTAACAAGGCTGATAAACCCATGAAGAAGAAATGTGTTGTTGCCTGGAAACAACAAATGGCACTGGGCACACCGCAGATGGGTATGTGCAGAAGTTGTGATTGCTAAAGAAAATTGGTGGATCTAATGCTGTTGGCAAATTGTTGATCACGCTGGATGATGGATCGCAGTGTGATTCACACGGCAATAGTTTGTGAAAGAATGAAAGGTTTGTTTCATTGGAGAAGCTTTCTGCAGTTCCAATTCCAATTGACTGAATGAAATACTGATCAGACCTTTGTGCGGAGTGTTACATCAATATACTCATTCACAATCCCACTGGATAAACTATTGCTCTCGATCTCTCCTTATTTGTTTCTCTTTCATTCGATGTATATTCATATAAAGTCAAGATGGAATGAAGGGATGAAACAAAAGTTGCACTCCTTTTCATTATCCCAGTTCAACTTACAACAGAATCAAATTGGTTTGTTGCGACTTTGATGTGGTATCGCAAATCTCTGGTGCAATGAAGTGCAAGAGCAAGATTCTCCATCCAATGTAGACTAAAGATGTGAGTCACAAAGGAAAACCACAGCTGCGTTTAATAAAAGTAACAACCACAGTAGGATCTGAACCCACGTGTGAACAATGAATTACTAACCCGTCGCCATAACCTCGGGGCCATTTCCTCGCATAACAAAGGAGCTCCCATGTGACCCTGTCAAGATTACATATGGTGCTAATAGGGGATGAGAAATTCCTTGAGCGGAATCGAATCCACACCATTATGTTTCTGCTTTCAGCGGAATGATAATATCAGCAAAAGCCAAGGAATTGACACCATCTTTGGAAGGAATAGCTGTCCTTGATTCATTCCGAGTCAGAACTCTCTCAGAATGAACCAGCAAACAAGAAATTCCCATCACATTCACACGCATATTTACTCTTGACTCATAATGTCTTCAGACAGTTTCTCCTTCACGTGAGGAAGTATATATGGAGAGAGAAGTGAAGGTTTTGGTTTAGCTCGATGGCTTTTCTCATATGGTTGAACCTGAACTGGGTAAATTTCCCGGAAATGCAGTTTTTTTCGCTTCATTTTATTAATTTTGCTGCAACCTCACCCTGCTCATTGCAATGATCGGAAGTGAATTGGATTTATATCATTGGAATGTTTAATATTGTATTCAATTTTGATCGGAATTTATTTCAGCTTAAAGAAAATACTGATGAGAAAAACTGAAAGTTTTGATGCTCAGTTACTTTGGCAGATTTCAGTGGGTATCGAATGAACCCAACATCATGGCGATTGTCCTCCCATCTTTAAGGCATGAAATTAAAGCAGAAAATCGACCTCCAAGCGATGTGTCACTTCCTATTCATTATGGAATAACTTTCCTTGACAATCTATAAAATCTGCTCAGTTCCATTTATAATGTTTAATGTGGAATATTAATGTAAATCTTTCAAAATACTGCAATTTTTTGCTGACTCTTATTCGGCTGCATACGTTTCTGATACTTCTTTTCATTTCAATTCATCCAAATTAGACATTGTTTCCTCGCACCTTCCATCCCCCACACCCCACTTTTACACTTTTACCCAGCCACAGACTGTCTCTCTCTCTCCTGGTGAAACTCGCTGCTTGTGTGTCTCGAAATGTGCCTTTCCAAATATTTTGGAAACGGATTCTCTGAGTGACAGAAATTCTGCTCCCATCATTTCTTTGCCCTACATCAATGGTTTTCAATACCTGATGTTCAGAAATTTAGTAACTTGAAAGAGTGAATTTACCACCTATTTCCTCCCTCCAAACCTCACATACTCTGGAAAACTTCCATTCGGTTTTCCTTGGTTCAGTTCCAAATTTTCCAACACACAAATAAATAAAATCCAATCCCCACAAAACGCCGTCAGCATCGTCTCTAATGTCTTAGCAGCCCAGTAAACGCTGGCAGTGTCCTCTCTGATAGAATCACAGATTCCCGACAAGGCAGAAAGTACAATTCACCACATCGAGTCTATAGGGTCACTCTGAAGAGCATCACAACTAGACATCTCCCCCCACTCTATCCCATATATTTCACCTGAAGAAGAACAGCCCTCTGGCTTGTAATTTCAAGTAAACCTACTGGAATAAAACATTGCATCGTGTGACTGCTTACATTCTCCCCGCATTACCCATGCCTAATTCATTTAAATTAGTGATTTCACTCCCTAGACATGACAGGGCAATTTAACATGGTCAATCCACCTCAAATGCAGATCTAAAATCAGTGCGAGCCACTCAGGAATTATATCATAACAGTGAGCACCATCTGCATAATGTTTAATAGCTTTATACACTGGTAACTCAGCCGAGTGAAAGCAAGCTGCGCCCATCAACCATAATTAAATGTATCCAAACGCGATTCTGCGATGTACAACCTCATTCGTGCTGCAGGAAATGTTTCTGCCCTCATATATGAATGGATTACCCTGTTTTCTTCCGAAGGTTCCTGCTTTAAGGAAACATTTAAATCAGAAACAAATCGATAAAATTGTTTTCATTCCAACACAGATACAATGTGCAGTTTGCAGAAGTCACGTGTTAGCACTTTCACTGACACTCTCTCTCCAGGAGCTGCAGTCCTTCCCCACGGTGATTCAGACAGCACTGTCATTGCTGTGACATATCCAATCGAGAATGGAAGGCCAGGCATTAATAACCTTCACTGGAGAACAGAGCGACAGGTTTAAAAACTTTACGATGCCCCTAGCGGAGAATTGAGCTCTCTGACAGCCGGGGACACTAACCACGATACTGCCGAGGACAACAACGTCGAAGGAGGCCCTTCAGCCTGTTGTGGCCGCACTTTTCCAACACAACTGCTTAACGACCTGAATCAAGTTTTCCATCATTCAGCCCATAGCCTTATATGTCATGGCATCACAAAGTCTCATCTGATTTTTTTTCAGGTGTAAAAGGTTTCCGCCTCTCTGACGCTTTGTGCACATCAACTCAAACCTTTCTGCCTTTTCCCGACATCTCTTGGCCCGGTATTTGATCCCTCCATCAACAGGAAACGTTTCTTTCAGTCTATCCGATCCGTATCCCTGATTGTTTTGTACATCTCAGTCATGTCTTCCCCAATCTCCGCTGCTCGGCGACAAACAACCCCAGTCTGTCCTTATAACTGAAACTCTTCAGCCAGACAATACTCCAGTGAATCTCTCCTGCACTGTTCCCAGTGCGATCACATCCATGCTATAATGTGAATTGTAGAACTGCACACAGTACTTGTGCTAGAGCCAAATAAATTTCTTTTATTGTGCTACTGTATGAGGGCATCGCTAGCTCGGCAGCATATTTTACTATCTCTAAGTACAGCGGGCACTGAGTCTCAACTATATTGCAGTGAGTCTGGAGTCATATGGAGGCCCGACCAGATAAGAATGGCAGTTTCATTCTTTAAAGGACGACAGTGAAACTGATGGTTTTATTTTTTTTTCAACAACTGACCGTGGATTTATGGGAGTTATTAGATTCATAATTCCAGATATTTACTGAATCCCATTCTACCACCTAGCATGGTGGGAGTCAAACCCGAGTCCCTGGTGTCTGAGTTAACAGTCCAGTGGTAAGAGTGCTCGGCATTGCAGAAAACCGGTCAAACTGATCTTTTCCAATGGAGTTGCTTTTCCTCGATACTGTCCTGTGTCATTTTCCTGAGCTTGACCCTCCAATGATCTCTTGTCCGTCTCAGTAAAAGTTGCAACATGAGTATTGATCTCACAACAGCGGTAACCAAATCGATCAACTGGTCTGCAGGTCCCGATCGTGGGGTTGGTGCACGTTCACCCAGCAAAAGTGACCAAAGCAGCACAGACTAAACGGTATCAATGTGAGAGTCAGTGTTAGATTCTGCAGTGCCTTAATGAAATAGGAAATGACTCCACAAAAGAGCAGCGCTCATAAAGCTAGTGCTTCAATTAAACATGCAAGACTATAACTTGGTGTTGTGTGATTATTGTCTTTGTACACCATATTCCAACACCGGTATCCCCAAATTAATGAAATGGTGGTGTTGGACGGAAAGTCGGGTTAATGATCCTAGGAGGGAAGAAATCTCTGAGAACGGGTGTATTTGAATGCTGACATATGAAACACCGAGTTATGAGCAAGCAGAATTTGAAGGAAAAAGATCATTGCCTTGGACAAAATTACCATGTTAAAACAACTTATACCTTTGTATGCTTCACAAAAACTGGGGCGAATTGAGAAACTACTGCCGTGACTCGGATTCAAGCCGAGGTTTCTCCGGCCACAACGCAGAGTACTAACCACTACACGATCGCGGCATCCCATATAGCAGCACGCTATCAAGGCGCTGTAAGTACAGTAACATAGACAATGTTAGGCAGAGTACCGAACACACAATATCAGTGCGAAGCGAACAGTGGCAGATGTGTGGGAACTCAGAATGGGCTGACCGTTTAACATCGGTGCCCGCAGAGGCTGTGGTGATTCCATAATTAATATGCTGAAGGCTGAGATAAATAGATTTCTCCAAAACATCAAAGACTCCGGGGACAGTGCAGGTTTTGTTGAAATGTATGCTCCAATTGCAATGCAGTTTAACATCGGCTACTTCACCAGTTTTCCCCCACAAGGCAGCAACCACTGCTGCCACAGAGTCCCAGTTCCCAGCCCCAGAATCAGAGGAATTGACTGGCGCAGTCACAAAGATCCAACTGGAAATCGGGATGGGAATGAGGTCGCAGAGATCCTCGATGGCTCCAGTGACACAACCGGAGAATGCACAGTACTTCTATGACGGTTTAGAGACGTAAGCAGTTCCGTGGTTGCGAGTGCTCCTGGTCAAAGGGAAATTTGTTCCCGTTTATAATGACATAGCAATCTACAGTGCATCTTGCTGAGACAGCTGACTGCCACAACTGGAGCGAGGGCGGCTAGTTTGAAGTTTGATTTTGCTTCACTATCACCCACTTCCCTGAAATGAATTGTTTTCACCATTTTTATTTCCAATTGTTTAATATCTCCCTGCAGTCTGCGGCTTTCTTCCTCATGGTTAATTGCATGACTAACTGTTGTATGATCTGCACACTGCTGAATAACGATCATTACAAGTAAATATGAATCATTGATCTATATGAGAAAGCAGTGGAACACACAGCAGGCATGCTGCGTAGGTTTGCAGGCGACATCAGAATTGTAGACTGTGAGGAAGATTATCTAAGTTTCAAAAGGATATTAATCCAATGAGTCGTTGGACTGAAAAATGTAAAATGGAGTTCAATGTGGATAAATGGAAGGTATTGCATTTTGGTACAACAACAAGAGTAGGGCTTTGCGTCGTGTTGGAGAACACGCAAGCTCGGGATGCAGGTACATAATTCTTTGTAGTTTGCATCACCTACAGACAAGGTGGTCAAAGGTATTTAACATACTTCCCTTCATTGCTCAGTCCTTTGTGTATAGTAGTCAGGACGTTATGTTGAAGGTTTGCAGGACATTGATGAGGCCTCTTCTGGAATATTATGTCCACTTCTATTAGCCCAGTTGTAGGAATGATATTATTCAGCTGGAGCAGGTTCAGAAAAGGTATACACGCATGTTGCCGCGTGTGGAAGGTTTGAGTTATAATGAAAGGCTGAATAGGCTGAGACTATTTTCAGATTCCCGATCGGGGTGCTGGAAAACCACAACAGGTAAGGCAGTATGCGAGGAGCAGGGGAATCATTTTTTCGCGCAAGTGTCGTTCATCAGGCTCTTCCCTGAAACGTCGATTCTCCTGCTCCTCAGATGTTGCCTGACCTGCTGTGCTTTCCCAGCACAACACGATCGACTCTGATCCCTCATCTACAGTTCTCACTTTCTCCTCGTTGAGATTGGTTTCACTCGTGGTTAGGGGTTTGAGCGGCGACCTGACAGAAATTTATTAATTATTGAGAGGCAAGTTAGAGTTAACGATAGCTTTTCCCAGGAGGGAGATTTTAAGACGAGAGGGCATATGTTTAAGATGAGGAGAGAGAGAGTTAATAAAAAAAGACATCTGAGGCTTTTTTTTAGAGAATGTGTTTTACGTGTGCAATTAACTTGCTGAGGAAGTGATGGATGAGGGTACATTTACAACATTTAAAGAACAATTCGATCCAAACATGAATGGGAAAGTGGGATTTTTAAAATAAATTTATTCATGCCTAGTACATCAGTTATTTCCCAGAGGACAGTTAAGATTCAACCACAATATTATCCATCTGGAGTATCCTGTGGGACAGAGCAGAGGAATATGACAGTTTGCTTCCCGAACTGTCATGAGTGAATCAGGTGGGAGTTTCCACACAACTGATTCAGGTCATCACGAGACTCTTCAATTCCAGGTGCTTATTGAATTCAAACTCCACTATCTGTCATGCCAGGACCTGAACCCTTTTTCACCAAAATATTACTTGAGTTTTTGGATCAACAACACAGAAGTAAAACTACAAGGGCATTATAACCACTCAGCAGGTACAGCAGGAGGCAGATGGGAGTAGATTAGTTTGGCAGTATGTTCAGCATGGATTGGTTGGACTGAGGGGGCTGTTTGCATGATGCATGACTCTACGATTGACGCTGTGGATCAAATAGCTAGCAGCATTGACAGCATAACCGAACACCTGATGGGATATGTAATCCTGCTGGAGTCTCGGAAGTTGTTTTGCTCAGTGACCCCTTCCCATACATGGGACTGGTGAACGGCTTGTCCCCAGTGTTACTGATTAAATAAGTTTACATTTCTGTGTTTAATTGAATCCCTTCCAGCAGTTCCCACATTGCCCTGCTTTCTCTGTGGTATCGGCGTCCTTTTTTTCAACCCAGAGTGAACGATCCTTTCAAATTGTGGCCACACAGATACAAATCCTGTTTTCCATGTTGTTAATGTGTTTTCCATTCTTTCTCATTCACCCACAGGGTGTGAGTATGACTGGTCAGGGTAACATTTATTCTTCGCCCCTTGTTCGTTGCTGCCTGGCTATGCCACACACCCGGGTGCGATCCCAGACTCGGTCTCTGTCTGCACAGAATGGGCAGTCTGCACATTCTCTGTGTGTTTGCGTTTTTATTTCTCCCTCTGACCAAAGATGTGCCAGTTACAGGGATCAACAATACCGTGGGGTCTGGTGGGATGCGCTTTGGATGGACCGTCTGGACTGGAAGGGCCGACTACCCTGCTTCCCCACACGGTGGGGATTCTTGAATTCAGGGTCAGCTCATGTTCTTCTGGCCCTGGAGTCACTCGTAGGCAGAACTGGGGAAGATTCTGCATAAGGGGCATGAATGAATAGGATTGTAGGAAATTAAAGTTTTTATCTCTGTTTCTGAGATCAGGCTTGCATTCCAGGTTTTACTCGTCGAACTTAAACATCACCTTTTCCGTGTCCCAGCCCCCAAGGACAACCAGTTCAAAATATCACCCCAACACCACCTTCTCCAGGTTGAAGTCTTGACTGTGTGGAAGAAACTGCTTCTGAGCTGATGCAAGCAAATGCAGCAGCGACCGCCAGTGTCGGAAACACAGATCCAAATAGCAAAATCATCTGTTAAACCCACCACTGCAAAGTTAACGGCTCAACACGCTCCAATTGTGCCACTCAGCTGTCTTAGCAAGATGCACTATAAATCGCTAAGAGAGTATAAACGGGGACAACTATTCCCTTGATCAGGAGCATACTCAACCTCGGAATTTCTTGCGCCTCTATACCATCATAGAAGGACCGCACTGTCACCTATTGTATCACTGGAAGCAGAGAGTAGCATCGCGCACTCATCCCATTCCCATTTCCGGTTGGATCTGGGAGGCTGTGCCGGAGTTTCTCTGAATCCGAGGCTGTGAACTGGAATTATGGGTGATTATCTGCAACACTGGTTATGGCCTTGAGGAAGCTGGTGAAGTCGCCGATGTTAAGCTAAAATGCTGCTAAAAAATACAATTCAACAATATCCTGTACTGTCCCCCGAGTCTTTGATATTTTGACGAAATCTATCAATCTCATTGTTCAACATTCTCATTCAAGGATCTCCACAGCCTCTGAAGACATCGAATTTAAAGATTCAATTCATTCTCAGTTCCCACATGCCTGTGACTGTTCGCTGAGTACTGATATTGTACATTTGCTGTTTTTCCGAACATTTCCTCCGCTAGTACACTTATTGCTGCGTGCAAGCATCCTGTTCTGTTGTTGCTGTGATCATGGTCATCTGTATTTTGCATTATTACGATAGCAACCTCGATTTGAAACCAAATCACGGCACTAAGTTTTCTCTCCGTTGTCCTTTTTGTGACACATGGTAAGAAATTAATTGTTTTACCTTCAAATTCCGCTCTCTCTCATCTCTGCGTTTCATATATCAGGATTCAAACACACCCGTTGTCGGAGATTTCTCTCCTTCCCACGTTCATTAAACCTCCTTTCCGTCCCTCCTCCCATTTCTCTGAGGCAATGCACAATCTATCACTCTCTTTCACATTCATACTGTTCTGTCTGTGCTGCGGTCACTTTTGCTGGGTGAACGTGCCCCAATCCCACCATCGGGACCTCCAAACAAGTCGATCCATTTGAATACCGCGGTTGTGAAATCAATCTCCTTGGAGCAGCTTTTACTGACATAGGACAGAGACAATTGGAGCGTCAGGCTCATGGAAAAGACGCAGGCCAGTTTTGGGGAAAATAGATTTTACTGGAAATGATCAGCTTTTGTGGCTTTCTGTGTTGCTCTTGTGGTAATTTCATAGGACTCATAATCGAGACACCGAGGTAATAGTCTGAGTACTCGGGTTTGAGCCCCACCATGCCACATTGTAAAATTTTGAATCAGCAAACATCTGCGATGAAGAATCTAATGATTACTATATATCCATTGACAATTGTTGAAAAAAAATCTGGTTCACTGATGTCATTTCAGGAAGGAATCTGCTGTCCTTACTTGGTCTGACCTGCATGTGATTTCAGACTCATAACAATGTGGTTGAGTCTCAATTGCCCTCTGGGCAATTTAAAATGGGTAATAAATTCTGCTTAGCCAGAATCGCCCTCATACTAATATAGAAATTTTAAAACAAATGTTCATTAGGCTCAAGCAAGAGTGTTGTGTGCAATTTTGCAAGTCACATTATCGCATGGATGTGATCTCACTGAGAAAATTGCAGGAGATATTTACCGGGATATTGTTTGGGATGAAGAGTTTCAGCTGTGAAGAAAGACAAGACAGAGTGGACTGTTTGTCGCAGTGCAAAGGAGATGTAGAGTAGACATGATTGAGTTAGGGTATGGACAGAGTTGACTGAACGAGTTTGCCATTGATGGAGGGATCGATTAGCAGGGACCAGAGATTTAAGGAGAAAGGCAGAATGGTTTGAGAAGACGGTCGAAACTGCTTTATAAGCCAGTAGGTGGTTGGAATTTGGAATACACTGTCTGTATTTTTCAGAGCGGCAGAAACCCTTAGAACCTGAACTTGTGATGCCAAGACATATAAGGCTGTGGGATAAACGTTGTGAAATGGGATTCAGTTCATTAGGCAGTTGTTTTTGACAAGTGTCGCCACAATTGGTTGAAGGGCCTCCTTTGGCACTCTTGTTCTCAGTAGTATAGTGGTTAGTGTCCCCGCCTATCACAGGGCTCAATTCTCCACTGGGGACAGTATAAATATTATAAAACTGTCGCTCCATTCCCAAGTGCGGATATTGATACTTGTCCTTCCATTCTCGATGGGGCATGTCACAGGAAGGACAGTGCTGCATGAATCAAATGGGGAATAACAGCAGCTCTCAGGGAGGCAGAGTGTCAGTGAAAGCACAAACACGTGACCTCTGCAAACTGCACCTTGTTACAGTGTTGGAATGAAAAACATTCGGCAGACTTGTTCCGAATTGAAGTGTTTATTGGAAGCAGGAAGGTGAGGAAGAAACAGTGTAAACGCATTCAAATATGAGTGCAGAAACATTTCGCGCAGCACGAATCAGATTGTAAAGCACAGAGTAGCGTTTCGAGACATTGAATTTGGGTTGATTTGCTTTGATGAGGCTGAGTTAGCAGGGTATAAAGCAATTAAAAATGATTCAGGTTTTGCTCACTATGATGGAACATTGGCTCAGTAATTCGCATTGCTGCTTGGTCTGAGGGTTATGTTGTTTGGCCAAGTTAAATTGCCCTCTCGTGTCCAGGGATTGAATTAAGTAAATTAAGTGAATTAGCCACGGGTAACGCGGGGACAATGTCAGAAGTCACAGGACGCCAGGTTATGAGCCCAACAGCTTTATTTGACATCATAAGGGGGAGGATAGCCCCTTCTGGTGAAATATAAGGGAATGGGGAGGAGAGGTAGGCCTTGGTGAGATGCTCTTCAGAGAGTCGACACCGGCTTGATTGACTGAAATGCTCTTTCTGCACTGTAGGATACTGTGATTCTCTCGGAGAGGGTAATGACGGTGTTTATTGGGGTGTAAAGCCGTTAGAGACAATGCTGGCGGGATGTACTGAGGATGAGATTTTATTCACTTGTCTTCGAAAATTTAGAACAGTTATCCCTGAACCAAGAAAGACTTAATTGGGGTTTTTTTCCAGGTTATGAAATGTTTAGACAGAGTAAATAGGTGGAAAATTCCCTCTTTCAAGTAAGTAAACATCGAGACGCTACACATTCAAAACCTTTGATAAAACCTTTGAAGGACAAAGAAATGATGAGAACAGAATCGCTGTCACTCCGAGAATCTGTTTCTCAATATATTTGGAAAGGCACATTTAGTGACATACAAGGAATAAATTTCACAAGGAAGGAGACAGCGTGTGGTTCGGTAAAGGTGTAGGGGTGGGGCGTAGTCGGTCAGAAGTTGCGCTGAAACAATGTCTAAGTGGGTTGACCTCTAATGTAAAGAAATTTCGTGAACGTGTGCAGCTGAATAAGATTCGGTTTCAAAAACTCTGGATTTTGAAAGATTTGCCATAATATTCCACCTAAACTATTGTAAATGGAACTAAGTTGATTTTTCTCATTGTGAAGGGACGATATTACATAATGAATAAGAAGTGACCAGTTACTTGGAGATCGACTTCCTGCTTTCATCACATGCGTTAAAGATGTGAGGACAAACACCATGATGTTTGGTCCATTTTATACTCGGTGAAATCTGCCAAAGCAACGAGCAACAAAACTGGTGGGTTTTCTTTTGCATTTTAACACTCTGATTTTCTAAGCCATATTTTCCTTAAGCTGAAATAAAGTCGGAGCAAATTTGAATACAACATTAATCGTTACAATGAGATTTATCTAATTCGTTTCTGATTATTACAATGAACATTGTGAGGTTGCAGCAAAATTAAAATGAAACGAACAAAACAGCGTTTCTTGCGGTTTAATCCAATTCAGGTTCAGACATATGAGAAAGGCCATTGAACCACAACATCACCTTTATTTCCCTCTCCATGGCTGCTTCTTCACGTGAGAGAGAAAGTGACTGAAGACATCATGAGTTAAATGTAGGTGAGAATATGACGGAAAATTCTTATTCTCTGTTTGATTCTGACAAGTTCTGACTCAGAATGTATCACTGACAGCTGTTCATTCTGACGAGCATAGCTATTTATTGGAATTTGCTATTATCATAATTCTGGTGAAAGCAGAAACACAATGGTGTGGATTCGATTCCGCTCTGGAAATTTCTGATCCATGACTTTCACCACATATAACCTGATGAGGTCCTTTGTCACCCCACTACAAAATGTGCCGATGAGACCGAGAAATTACGGTGGTGGGTTATTATACTGCTGTGCTCCGCATTCACGGATTCAAGTCACACTCTGGTTGCTGACTTCACAATCCGCTACAGCAGTTTTTCTTTGCACCTCACACTCTGGTATACACTGGATTGAGAATCTTGTTCTTGCCGTTCACTGCACGGGAGATTCACGAATAATCGACACCACATTAAAGTCGAAATGAAGAGTGAGAGCAGTCATTCTATTCAATTGTACAGTAAATTGGTGTAATGAGAAGGAACGCATTTTTCTTTACGCCCCACATTCCATCTTGTCTTTCTATGAATTTACATTGAAAGAAAGAAAAACTAATAAAATAGTTCGGGAGAACAGGTTTATCCAGTGGGGTTGGACATGAGTATATTAACCTAACACTTCACACAATGACCTGGTCAGTACTTCCATCAGTCACTCGGAATTGGAACCGCAGGAAACTTCTCCAATGAAATGAACCCTTCATTCTTTCACAAATTTCTGATGTGTGTGAATCGTACAACGATCCATCATCCAGCGTGATCACTGACTTGCCAACTGTATAAGGTCCACCAACTTTCTTCAGCAATCCCAGCTTCTGTACACAGCCACCTGTGCTGTGCCCAGTGTCATTTGTTTACCCCAGGTCACAGCACATTTCTTCTTCCTGAGTTTATGTGTCTTGTTCCAGATCTGTCTGATCTGTTTAATAAACGTTTACTATCACGTCATCCCATCCCCTCACAATTCTGCACTTATGAATAAAATAAGGCGTTAGACCAAATGTTAAACAACTGGAAGTTTGTCACTCAGCCCATGGAGTCTGCCCCACCATTCAACGAACTCATGATTAATCTGATCATCTTTGACTCCTTTCTACTTAGTTACTTCAACAAATTTTCATCATCTTTTTGACTAACTATCTGGCACAGTTTGAAAACTGTGATTTCCTGAAGAAGGGCTCATGCCCAAAACGTCGATTCTCCTGCACCTTGGGTGCTGCCTGACCTGCTGCGCTTTTCCAGCAACACATTTTCAGCACGGTTTGAAAATACCCAACAACACAGTGTCAGCAGCGATTGCTGAAAAATGCCACAGATGTTTTGGCCCCTGAGCAAAGAAATTACTCCTCATTTCTGAATTAATTGGGCAATACGTAATTCTGAGATTATGTCCTCTGGTGCTCTCCTCACAGCACAGGGCAAACCATTGGCCCGTATCTACACTGTCAAGATTCCACGAATATTGAACGTTTATAATTGGTGTTATATGATTATAGAGCACCCCTCCACCTCCTTTGTTTCGAGGAGAATAATCCCAGTCGAACCAATCATTCCACGAAGCTCCATTTTATACAGAGTTGGCAACATCTCGTAAGTCTCTGTTGTCCCCTGCAGCGTCCTTACATGCTATTAAGGCAGGTGGAGAAATTTATGTGAGGAAACGGTTTGAAATTTCAGGCGCAGACGGGTTTTGGACTTGAAATCAGAAAGCAATTGGAATCGTATTGATCCACAGAAGGACCAGATACAGCAATGACAACCCTGACAAATGAGAATCTAATCATATTCGATTGACATTCAATGGATTCATTGCAACTGAATTCCTACGTGGAATCGTCCTTGAGCTAGTATTTAGGAGAAATGGTACCTGAACGCCCATATAAAGAAGTTGAATACAAAAATCATGTCCGTCTGTCGACTTTGTTTGATTATTAACTCAACTCTTGCGTCCGTGAAGCCTACATCGTCCGTAGTGCACAAATTAGCAGAACCCTCTCCATTTGCCGAGGTGGGTGCAGCTTCAATACCACTGAAGGAACTGGACACCTTCCATGACAATACAGTCACTTAACTATACATTGTTCAACACCTAAATATTTATTCCCTCAACTGCTCAGGCACAATTGCAGAGCGTGCACCACCTAGAAGATTCACTGAAGTAAGTCATCCAGGCTTTGTTGACAGAACCTTCAAAGCTCAAAAACTGTACCAACTATAACGACAAGGTTGAAGATGCAATGAAACGTCGCCATTTACAATTACCCACCAATGCACATACCAGCATGTTTTGGAGAGGAATCAGTGGTAAATTAATTGAGGGGTGAAGCGGTCTTGATGGGCAAAGAGTTATAATTCAGCCCTCCACCTTTTATTTTGCAATTATTAAAAATGTTGATTATCGCATTGACCAGACTTGTGCTCATTCCTTCAGTTGTTTCAGAAACTGGCGGTTGCTAAAGATCGAATATAATCCTCAGACTGTGGCCAACAATAGAAAATATCCAAAAAGCCTCTCGAACAACCGATCTCCCTGTCCAACAATCTTCAGAGGTCTCTGAATGTTCACTCCAAACTCACTTTGTTCCTGCACACCACTCAGAATCCTCACTGTTATTGTTACAACTCCCCAAATTCATTACCACTTATTGGTCTGGATTCAATTCCATTCGCCGTTTTGCCTTTTCACCTGATTGATACATCCCTGCAGTCCCTGATATTATTCATCACAGTCAACTACACGACCAATTATTGCATCGTCTGTAAACCTCTAAACATGACTACTACAACTAAGTTTGAATTATCGATCTACATCGGGAAACGGTTGTACTCCACTGGAAACAGGCATCCAAGCATGGTTCATTGCTGGATGGGATGAACACCTGCAATAACAGCAGAATCGGATCTTTGTAATCATTTGTAAACCTGATGGCAACTCTGCAGGTTGGTCTTCTGACTGATTCCTTCTCAAATATGGGAACGGTGAATGACCTGTCCACATTGTAACTGAGCAAGTGAGTTTACATCTCAGCGGGTAATTGAATCCCTTCCTACAGACCCCACCCCCATAGACCTTACTTCATTGCGGCTTGGGTATCCTTTTGTCTATTTAGTTTGGATAATCAGTTGAATTTGAGTCCACGCTGACACGACGCCCGACTTTCCCCGTCATCCATGTATCTTTTTTATCCTTCCTTATTCTCCCACGGAGTGTGGCTATCATCGTCTGAACAGCATTTGTTGTTCATCCTTAACTCTCCTTGAACTGATTCAGAGGGAATTTATGGGTGACCCGTACTATTGTGCGTCTGGAGTTATATGTTGGCAGGTCTCGTTAAGGAAGGCAGATTTCCCTTTTGAAGGGACACGAATGAATGGGTTTCCAGCAAATTAAATCTTTTTGTCACTCTTCTTCTGAGCGGGTTTATATTCCAGATTGTATTCATCAAACCTCTTGTGGTTCTGTTCGCCGAGCTGGGGATTTGTGTTGCAGACGTTTTGTCCCCTGTCTAGGTGACATCCTGAGTGCTTGGGAGCCTCCTGTGAAGCGCTTCTGTGATGTTTCCTCCGGCATTTATAGTGGTTTGTATCTGCTGCTTCTGGTTGTCAGTTCCAGCTGTCTGCTGCAGTGGCCAGTATATTGGGTCCAGGTCGATGTGCTTATTGATTGAATCTGTGGATGAGTGCCATGCCTCCAGGAATTCCCTGGCTGTTCTCTGTTTGGCTTGTCCTATAATAGTAGTGTTGTCCCAGTCGAACTCATGTTGCTTGTCATCTGCGTGTGTGGCTACTAAGGATAGCTGGTCGTGTCATTTCGTGGCTAGTTGGTGTTCATGGATGCGGATCGTTAGCTGTCTTCCTGTTTGTCCTATGTAGTTTTTCGTGCAGTTTTGTGACTGCACAAAACACTACATAGAACATACACGCAGATGACAAGCAACATGCGTTCGACTGGGACAACACTACTTTAATAGGTCAAGCCAAACAGAGAAGAGCCAGGGAATTCCTACAGGCATGGCACTCATCCACAGATTCAATCAATAAGCACATCGACCTGGACGCAATATACCGGCCACTGCAGCGGACAGCTGGAACTGACAACCGGAAGCGGCAGATACAAACCACTGTGAATGCCGGAGGAAACATCACAGTAGCGCTTCACAGGAGGCTCCCAAGCACTGAGAATGTCAACGAGACAGGGGACAAAACGTCTGCAACACAAATTCCCAGTTCGGCGAACAGAACCACAACAACGAGCACCCGAGCTACAAATCTTCTCACAAACTTGAATTCATCAAATCTAATTAGCAGCAGTTTCCAAGCTCCATTCTCCAAGGGTTGCTGGCCCAAATATCGCCATTTTATTTGCAAATGACACGAAGATTGGTGGAGTAGCAGAGAGCATAGGGGACTGTCAAAGAATGAAAGAGAAAATAGATAGACAGGAGAGTTGAGCGGAGAAGTGGCAGGTGGAGTTGGATCCAGGCAAATGTGTAGTGATGCATCTTGTGAAGTCTAATTCAAGAGCCAAGTAAACGGAAGAGCCTTGGGTAAAGTTGATGAGCAGATGGATCTGGGAATTCAGGTCCTTTGTACCCTGAAGGTGTTGCACAGGTGGATCGAGTGGACCAGAAGGCATATGGCAAGCTTGCTTTTACTGGATGGGGCATTGAGTATAAGAGCTGGCAGGTCACGCTAAAATTGTACAAGATTTTGATTCAACCACATTTAGAATGGTGTGCATCGTTCTGGTAACTAAATTACCAATAAGATGTGGACGTTCAGGAGAGTGTGCAGTAAAGATTTATGAGGATGTTGCCTGATATGGAAGATGCTTGCTCTGAGGAGGGATTGAAGGGGACCTGATTGACGTCTACAATTTCATGAAGGGTATAGGCAGGATGGATAGAGATAAGCTTTGTCCCATTGTGAGGGATTAAGTAATGAGAGGTCACGCGTTCAAGTTGAGAGGTGAAACGTTTAAGAGAGATAGAAATTTGAAGTATTTTTCACAGAGGGTGGAAGGTGCCTGGAAAGTGTTGCCAGCAGAGGTAGAAGAGGCAAGCATGGTAGATTCATTTCAGGTGTGCCTGGACAGCTGCATGAGTAGGTGGGGTGCAGAGGGATGCAGATGCTTAGGAATTGGGTGATAGTTTTAGACAGTGGATTTGAATCAGTTCAGGCTTCGACGTCCAAAGGGCCTGTTCCTGAGCTGTAAAGTTCCTGTGTTCTTTGTTCTTCTTTGTTCACTACACTACCAACTTCATGCTACATTGCTGCATCTCAAAGAATGACATTGTCGATTCCAATTATCACAGAGGGAATGAGAATATGACATGTGGCTGTGTTGGAATGAATGTGATGTACGTTGGATTGGAGTGTTTACTGGGAGCAAGAGGCTGATGTGGAACGATGTGATCAAAAACAGCTTACTGTCAAAGTAACAAAACAGCGCATTGTTGAGAAAAATTCAGAGAATGCTTTCAATTAATCGACCTCCCGCTTCAGGCTCCAACACGCTTCCACTGAGCCAATCTGCAGTGCGGATTAATGCTGCTGCTGTATCTTAAAATCGAATATTATTCCTCCCCGCCTACCTCCCCGCCTTTAACCAGGAGCACTCTCAGCTTTGGCATTTCATGCGCCTCTGTGCCGTCATAGAAGAACCAAGTGCTCACCTTCAAACCAGTCAATATAATTTCGATACCGTGGTTGTGAGATCAATTCTCATGTAGCAGCTTTTACAACATGTACCAGAGATTATTGGGATATCAGGCTCAGGAAAAGGACACATGGCAGCACTGAGGAAAAGAACATTTATTCGAAAATGCCTTTATCTGTGGACTTCTACATCATTTATTTAACTTGTTCATTTAGCTCTATCTTGTCTAATTTGTGCATTTCTGCAATTCGCCTAATACCAAGGATATGATAGCACTGGAAATGATGCAGGAGAGATTTACCAGGATATTGTCTGGGTAGAAGAATTTCAGTTATGAAGAGAAATTGGATAAACTGGAGGCGTTTTTCTTTGAGCAGAAAAAATTGAGAGGAAACATGATTGAGGTGTACACAACAATAAGGAATATGGATGGCGTAGACTGAAATAACCATTTCGCTTTGATGGTGAGTTCGATCACGGGGGGAGGGGTAGGGTGGAATAGATTTAAGAATAGAAGAGGAAAGTTTTGAGTGAATGTGCAGACAAATGTTTTGAAACAGCGATTGTTTTAAATTTGGAATCAGTGGATGCAAAGTTTGGAGAGGCAGAAATCCTCACAACTTTCAGAAGCATTCAGATGTGAATTTGTGATGCCAAGTCATACAAGGCTATAGGCCAAGTAATTTTAAAAAAGAGTTCGGATAGTTAAGCAAATGTTAATTTCCAGTATTCACAAATAGGCTTCTTTTTGCATACAATTCCTGGGTAGTACCACCTCCTGTCACTGCTCGAGATCGGATTGAATTCGCTTCCAGGATGGGCGCTTGGCATATTGGGAGGGCACAGTGGGTAGAACTGCGCCTTTCAGCGCCAGAAAGCCGCCTTTGATTTCAGACTTGTGTGACTGCCTGTGTGGAATTTGCACACTCCTGTTCTCTCTCTCCCGTGTGAGTTTCCTCTGGCTGCTCCGATTCCTTCCCACAGTGCAAAGGTGTGCAATTTAGGTAAATGGCAAACAAAGTCTGAATGGACTGTAAGTGCTGTAAATAAGAGACAAAATTCAGAATTGCAGCTCGGGGGAAAACAGAATGACCATTTCGGGTCAACAGACCCTTCCTCGAAACCGTTTTTAAATTACAATGTTAACTCTGATTTCTCTCCACTGATGCGGCCTGGCTCGCTGAACCTTTGGAATAATTTCTATTTTTGTAGGTTGGTCATAAATGCGGATTTAGAAAGATAGTGTGGTGGAGTGTGAATTTCTTCCACGGAACAGTGCAGACTCATCTGGTCAAATGGTTTCTGTCTGCACTGTTTCCAATTCCATTAACCCTAAATCTATACGTTTTTGTCCTTTTTTTAGTCGTTGGTTTTCACATCTCTCCTGCCATGTGAATTGCAGAGCAGGACAAATGACGTTTCGGGCATAAGCCTCCATCAAACCGTCCCCACCTGAGGCATGGAAGATGAAAGCCTCATATTCTGCCTTTGGACTCTGCAACCACACGGGATAAACGTGGATTTCAATGGCTTCCTCATTTCCCCTCCCCTCATATCATTCAACTCAGCACCACCCTCCGGACCCATTCATCTCTCCCCCTCTGACTTTTCACATTCTCTCCGCCTCCATCCACCATTCGATTTCCCAGCTACCTTGCACCCAAACCCAAACCCCTCCCATTTATCTCTCAGTCCCCACCCACAAGACTCATTCCTTATGAAAGACATGCCAGAAACGTCGATTCTCCCGCTCTTCAGATGCTGCCTGACCTGCTGTACTTTTCCAGCATGACTGTATCGCCATGGCGAAGATAGAAGAGCTCATCTCAGGCTCTTTAACTCAGAGCAGAGAAGGCTGAGTGAGGAAGTGATTAAGGTGCACATTAAGGGGATCGGTATGTGTGATTGCAATAAACCTCTTCTGGGAAGAGTTAACAACCAGGAATCTCCGTTAAACACAAAGGAGAGGATGTTCAGACGAGATATAGGAAGAACGCTTTCACTCTGAGATTGTTGTTTGTTACGAATTCACTGTTTGAACGTGTGGTAAAGCTATGAGTCATCAAAATATTTCAGGAGTATTTAGCCGAATACTTGAGAAGGTAGAGCACGCATGGATAAGGACCAGCTACTGAAAAGTCAGTGAAGATAAAGAAAATGTCTGATGAAATATCCGAACACTGTACAGAAAATACAGAGCATGAAAGCATGGGAAGGGTAAAGGCATGGCAACTACTGGCGATCTGTTACAAGAGGTGTGCGGAATGCTACATTCGTCAAAAAGTCACTGGGGCAGGATGGGGCCGCTGTGGCAAGATGGGATAAGAATAGTGGAATGCTCTGACACCAATTTGCAGACTGAGGCTGAAAGGTTACTATGGCAGGCTGAGATAATAATAATTAGTAACGTCAGGGTGGCCTACTAACTATCATCATGACAGGTTGGGTCAAGACGTGACTATAAATACTTAGGACATGACTTTAAATAAAAAAAATGCTAGTAGATTCAGCCTGCTTGAGACGATTGTAGCAGGATACTACATTAAATACCTAATCAGTGGTTGGAGAGTCAGCTTGGGACAGGAAAACATTGTGAGAGATGGGGTAGCTAAATATCTAATCATGAGCGATTAGTCTGGGATGGAAGATCATTGTAGCAGGTGGCAGTAGAATACCTAATAGTGACAGTCGAATAATATTAAGTAGAATTAGGAAAACTCATACTGGCAGAAGTCGAACGACAATGGGAACCAACACTATTGGTTTATTGTTTAGCTGGAGTGAGATAATTCTGACTAACACAGTTGGGCATTCTGATAAGCTAACAAAACATGATTAAAGAAAAAGCATGAAGTGATGGAGTTTAATTCAGATAAATGCCAGGTGCTGCATTTTGAGAAAGCAAATCTTAGCAGGTCTTAAACACTTAATGGAAAAGTCCTGGGGAGTGTTACTGAACAAAGAGACCTTGGATTGAATTTTCATATCTCCTTGAAAGTGGAGTCGCAGGTAGATATGAGAGTGAAGAAGGCGTTTGGTATGCTTTCCTTTGTTGGTCAGAGTATTGAGTCCAGTAGTTGGGAGGTCATGTTGCGGCTGTACAAGACATTGGTTAGGCCACTGTTGGAATTTTGCGTGCAATTCTGGTGTCCTTCCTATCGGAAATATATTGTGAAACTTGAAATGGTTCAGAAAAGATTTACAAGGATGTTGCCAGGGTTAGAGGATTTGAGCTATAGGGAGAGGTTGAACACGTTGGGGCTGTTTTCCCTGAAGCGTCGAAGGCTGTGGTGTGACCTTATACAGTTTTACAAAATTATGAGGAGCATGGATAAGATAAATAGACAAAGTCTTTTCCATGGGATCGGGGAGTCCAGAACTAGAAGGCGTAGGTTTAGGGTGAGAGCGTAAAGATATAAAAGAGACCTAAGGGATAACTTTTTCACGCAGAGAGTGGTACGTGTATGGAATGAGCTGCAAGAGCATGTGGTGGAGGCTGATACAATTGCATCATTTAAGAGGCATTTGGGTGGGTATATGAATAGGAAGGGTATGGAGGGATATGGGCCAGGTGCTGGCAGGTGCGACTAGGTTGGATTGACAGAAGGGTCTGTTTCCATGCTGTACATCTCAATGATACTACGACTCTATGCCATGGACCCTGACGTTCGGCGGCATTCAAGAATCTGCTTTCTAAATGTCACGGTTATTGTTTGCAAATAAAAGATCTACTCATTGAAAAACTCCCCGCATCAATGTGATTGTTGACATTTTATCCACGACAATCGCAACTTTGGGTGCAGTAAAATTGTGGCGAGTGCAGCTCTGTGGCGCAAAAAAAAGCGTGTTAGATTTCTACAACTTAAGGAACTTTGCTGTTCAATGTTTGTGGGTTTGAACCGCACCAGAATTGGTGTTTACTTCAATTTTCAGCTGAATCATTGATTGTTGTGCTGATTCACCGCCACTCCCTATCGTCTGGAGTTCATGTCACTGCTACTGACCAGAGGCAATTCCTTACCTTTTTGGTTATAAGTTTTTACGGAATCATATCGTGTGAATCATGATCAGACCAGAATCAGGTGCTCACCCGCAAAACCTCCAAATTTCGTTCAGAAACCCACTGTCTGTAAACACATTTCCCTCCCAAAGTTGCACAGAAGTTTTTGATTGCTTAAATGTATTTATCCCGTTGTGTGACAGGTTGTTGTGGATGAGCTGGTGAAAGACACTGACGTGTTTGTTCAGCCATGATGATATCAAACGGCGGGAAGGACAGGTGTTTGGAATAGGCTCCTCCTGTTCCACTCTTTCTGTGCTGTTTCTTACAGAGGGCTTTCAACAATAATTTGATGAGGGCAATGTGAATCGACACTACGGAATATCAAAGTCCTCCTCTTTACACCACCGCTCTCACAGCCAGAATAGACAGCTCCAATTACAACTTTAGATCAGATAGTGAAGGATTCTCTCAGACGCTCTGTCAGATTGCAAGCTATCTTCACAAAGGTTTCCAACTGGGTACATGGAACAAGCAAACGTGTGGATATTGGGATTCAGGGACAGATTTCCACTCTTCTGGTCTGCAGTTCTGGTCGCATGAATTTCTGACATGCTGAGTCTTTCTGTGGATTCTTCCTACTTTCCAATTTCAACTGTGATTGAATTTATTCTTGCATTCCATTCTTACATCTTCAATATTCATGGAAACTGTGCATCGTTTTCTTGAATGTAGGAATGGTGAAGATTATTGATGAATGCAATAAGTTTCATGTGACCTGTCTGAACTTTCAGAAGGAAGGTGGTGTGGTTTCATTGATTAGAATTCTGTGCAGATTGAAGCTGATTGAAGGAAAAGACCTGCGACAGCGACAATCTAACATTGTCTGTAAACAACGCAGGAACCAACGGAAATCCATTTTTTAATGTAGTCTATTTTTCACATTTTTGTCTCGCTTTTGTATCATTTTCGTGAATCTGATGCTTCAATAATCACAAGTTCATGTCAGTTTCACCTTGTCTGCATTCGCTTTAATTACAGAACCAGACGTTTCAGGGAAATGAGGCAGGGTGAGTGACTGAGGTATTATTGCGGCAGCACATCACCACCAAAAACTCCCACAGTGTTATGTTTCAGTGATTAGCACTGCTGCCTCAACAGAGTCCCAAGTTCGATTCCAGCCTTGGTGGACTGTCTGTGTAGAGTTTGCACATTCTCACCGCGACTGCGTGGGTTTCCTCCGGGTGTTTTATTTTCCTCCCACAGTCCAAAGATTGTGCAGGTCAGGGATGTTGGCCATTCTAAACTGCCCATAGTGCATTTGTCAGAGGGGAAATGGTTCTGGTTGGGTCACTCTTCGGAAGGTTGGTGTGGACCTGTTGGTCCGAAGGGCCTGTTTCCATATGTAGGGAATCTAATCATCACAGCAGCAACAGAGCAGTGGAGTTAAAGTTTCCAAGGTTTGTGTAGATCACGTGACAGTTTCGCTGTCTGCGGCTCCAGTCGCGCAATTGGTCAGCACCTAGTACTTAAAGGTGCATAAAATGCCAAGGTTGTAAGTTCAATGCTTATCTAAAGATGTTGTTACTGACATTGACCAGGGATTATTGAAGTATTAGACAGAAACGCTGTTGAAAACAATATTGACTAAAGTAGCATTTATTTGAAAACTTCAGTTTCTGACGTGGGGAAAAGTTTTGTCTTTCGGAAACATGCCAATTATTAAATGGAAATCTGCAAATATTCCCCAGTTGAATATCCATCTGTGGAAAAAGAAACGGAGGTTAAGTTTCAGCTTGATGACCTTCCTCAAATCGCTGACCCAGCACTCGATTGCATCCTGGGAATGCCTGTTGACTCGTTTCATATCATTCCACTTCCCGAGAGCTGCACAGCTCATTAAACCAATCGAAATTATTAGATTTATCTCTTTGTAGAGTTTGAATGTTGTCAGTAAACTTTGTAAAGTATCTGGACAAGTAGTCTTGCTGTTGGGAGGAACAGGGGGTCAAACTGGAATCAGGTTAAGTCTTGACGCAGGATTTTTCAAACAGTGATAGAAGAGTATTAAATTGACTCACTCCCCTTTCGGTCGATTATGACCAAGAATTCAAGACAACAGATGGCAATGATAATGATGTTTTACATCGACAGGCCAAATCTTGCTCACTAGATGCACCACAATTTACAGATCAGGTGAGTGGGGGAGATGATGATCCTTGTGGAAACATGAGACAGTGAGAGAATTGATCCCACGCTGCTGGTCTAATTATTCTCTTAAACCAGTTAGTCAGTGGACTGAGCTAACAGACTTCCATTCAATGTAGAGCTAAACCGATTAGCTCAGTGCATTTACATTATGTAATATTTCATGTGGAATGAGCGGCTGTACATTTCAACTCCACCAGCTCTTCTTATATTCAATATTTTCAGTTGCATGTGTTTTGCAATTTCTTTCCTATGAATGTTAACCAATTCGAGAATATTTCCCTTTTGCATCCCCGTCTAGGCAGTCCAGAATCCCTGTCGCTGTTTAATTCACTCCTTCTGTGCCAGCACACGCTTTTCAAATATTCTGGAATCAGCTGCTAAATTGTATTATTTATGAAAATTCATCTCCGAATTCAAGAACTCTCAGAATAAAGAATGCCTACTCCAAACATCTTTATCGTGCCCAGCTGGGTTTGAAGCTCAATCCTCTAGTTTCCACTCACCTAAACGAGGGACTGTCCCTTGAATTTATTCTAAACAACTTCACATCAGCTGGGTGACCTCTCTTCGGACACAACTAAATCCTTCCTGATTTCTCCCGCATTATTCTTTATCTATGCCACATTCCATTAAAACTCCTCTATTCTTTTCTTGTGGCTTTATCACCCAGTTTCCATCGTTTCTAACGACATGGTATCAAGTGAACCATTGGCCATGTAATTCCCAATGTCTTTATATTCCAATAAACGCTGCTCGTGTCATTTATCATGTCTTTATATCCCATTAAATTTCAATCTGAGATAGGATGCCGAGTCCAATTCAATGCATGAAAATTCACCACTAAGCTATGCAATCTTATTACCGACAGAGGAAAGGTGGAAGCAATTTCAATTACAGCTGAATCAATTGGCTACAACAGAATCGGATAAAATCCCAGTCAAATACATGACTTTTGTCCTTATATTTATTTCTTCTCTACGCGTGCGGAAGTAACACAGTGAGGGATCAATTACTATTGTCAGACACACAAGGGGGCATATGAAATGCTGAAGTTGTGAGATCAGATCATTTTGTATTGACAAAAACAATTCAATGTTCGAATCTCAGTCTTAGGAATTAGTTGGAGAGCGATTTTGAACGAAATTTGAGCATGGACGTCTACCCCATGTCTTAATACTAATTTGTGTGATTCTTTTGTTGTTTACCTCGTTTGTGTATATTGCCTCGTTGAGGATTTTGAAGTTGTCCCCTCTACACAAATGATCCGTGCTTTTGCACTGTTATATAAAAGATGCAGTACAATAACACCCAACACTGACTCGGTCAACTTATACAGATATTGACTCCTGGAAACAGCACTGTGCACTCTCCTCGGGTCTGGAAAATAACTTGCTACATTCCCGCTCTTATGGCTCTTTTCATTCCATCAGCTTCTGTTCTTCAAGGAATCCGATTCAGCAGATCTTGTCACTGAGCCATTTCTTTGTATGTGTTCACATCATGTGAGCAGAATATCACAGTCCATAACCCAGAAGTCAGACCATACTCAGGGAACCATACTCTGCTCTTGATCATTTCATGAACACCAAGAAGAAATATCTAAGCTCTTCAAAATCTACTGACCTGTTTTTCAGAAGCAAGATAAACAGTTCCAGGTTTTTGCTTTTGTTGTCACACGGACCAATATTGTAAATGCTGGAACTAATTGAGACTGTCCGCCCTCTCACATCCATTTTCTCCCCAGGAGGTGTTAAGATGATGGTTTGAATCGGATTCTTCTGCAAAGAAGAATCTTTTTATCGATTAATTTCTGGTTTATGTGCCCAGCAGGCTCCCGCTGGGCCTCTCTGTTAGGACTGATCACGGCAGTTTCCAGCAGTCATCTTTTTGGAGCATGCACCTTCGAGGATGACGTCAAAAGATATTCACTGTTACTGTGTGATACTCTAACAATGGAGAAAGCTCTATCAATGGAGGCACCTCAGTCCGCTGGGATGGGATAAACAGAACCATCCCGCGTGGGGAAATTCTGCAGTGTGTCCTGCGGATCAGACACATTACACTTTATCATTCAGATCATCCCAGAGTGAGAGCGCTCGTGAAGGCCAATTGGTCACTTGTACCTGTGTCAGCTCAGGAGTTACAAAAGATGGGTTAAAGTGGAAACACTGGTGATTAGATCAGGTTTCAAGTGTTTACGTGAGGCAGGAAGGAGAAAAAGATACACTGTTAAACGAATGGGATCTGACTACAGGAGCAGCAAATACGTTGTACGGTGCAGAGGAGTGCTTTGAATTATTGATTTCTGATTGATGGGCCAATCATGCTTTTCCTTGGTCACGCTGCTACAGAAGATAATATGTCAGTGTCTCTCGGAATTGTGATGTCGCAGGCAAATATCGACGTTACACTGCTGGAAATTCCTTTTTTCCAATGTGTGGGCAGTCTGTGTGTAAAATAGCTTTAATATTGAACTCTTTCTCATAAATAATTCCACTCCATCTCAGTGTATTGTATTTTCTCCGTTCCACTTTACCTGTCATTTGCCTGCACTGAAATTGATGTGCTCATTCCGTATGTCTTTTACAGTCTGGGTGACATATTGCAGTTGTATTGACCCACCCCTGCCAGAATTTTCCACTTCACTTCAACCCGCCCTAACTTCGTTATCTGATACCAGTCCCGTTGTTTAGGTGTTAAGCGCTCGTCTCAGATCCAACCTGCCCTCACCTAAAATAAACGCAAAACTCACTCACACTGTGATCACTGCAATCCAGGAGCATCTTCACTCCAACGTCATTGATTATTCCTAGGAGAAAGTTAAGACTGCAGATGCTGGAGATCAGAGTCAGGAGTGTGGTGCTGGAAAAACGCAGCAGGTCAGTCAGCTTCCGAAGAGCAAGAGAGTCCATGTTTCAAGCATAAGCCCTTCACCAGCAATAAGGCATGTGATTCGGGGCTGACAGATAAATGTTAGGGGTGTGGGGTTGTGGGGAGTTACCTGGTAAGCGACAGTTGGATGAAGGTGAGGGAGAAGATGATAGGTTAGAAGGAGCAGTGATAGAATAGGCCCAGGTAGCGGTGCCAAGTTTGAGGCTTGGGACTTGGGGGAAGAGAAAGGAGACACTGTTCAAATCCAGACTTATCCCGTGCTTGGCAGAGTCCCAAGGCGGAATGTACGCCGTTCCTCCTCCAGGTATTGGGTGGTTATGGTTTGGCAGTGAAGGAGGCCCAGGATCTGTAAATCTTTGATGGATTGGGAGGGGGAGTTGAAGTGCACAGTCACGGGATGGTGAAGTTGGTGGGTGCGGGTGTCCCAGAGATGTTCTCTTAAATGATCTGCAAGAAGGCGTCATGTCCCCCTGACATAGAGGCAACCGCACTGGGTGCAACGGATGCAGTAGATGACATTGGAAGCGGTATAGGTGTGGTATTGGACGGAGATGAGTGGAGTGTTGTGGGTGCTGGTTTTACCCTTCCTCCAATGGCATGGAAAGATGCCAATAGTGGTGTGCGGGCTTATTGGGGACAGTATGAAGATGGGGGGTTCTGAGAGGGAATGGCCTTTTCAGAATCATAATAGGGGTTGGGAGGGAAATATATATATCTGATGGTGGTGTCTGTTTGGAGATGGCAGAAGTGGTGGAGTATGATGTGTTTTATACGGAGGTTGGTGGGTAAAGGCGGAGGACCATGGAGTTCTGTCCTTGTTTTGAGAGGGGTGGGATTCAAGGAAGGTGGTGTGTGTAGTGGAGGAGATGCAATGGAGGGGATCGTCAGCCACGTGGGAATGGAATTTGCGATTATGGAAGAAGTAGACCAACTGGGAATTTCTGAGGTGGAGTTGGTCATCCTGGGAAAAGATTTGGTAGAGGTGGAGGAAATAGGAATAAGGGATGGCGTTTTTACACGAAGAGGGGTGGAGGAGGTGTAGTATTGTTAGCTGTGGGAGTCGGTGGGCTTACCGTATATATCTGTAATTAATCATTCCCTTGAGATGTTGATGGACAGGCCCGGGAAGGGGAGGGAATTTGCCAAGATGATCCAGGTCAATTTGAGGTCGGGCTGAAAAGTTTTGGTAACGTTGGGGAACTGTACAATTTCCTCGTGGGAGCATTCAGTGGTGCCAATGCATTCATCAAAGTAGTGGAGGAACAGTTGGAAAGAGGTGCCAGTGTAACTGCGAAAGACGGGCAATTCCACATATCTGACAAAGAAGCAGGCATAGCTATGTCACATGCGTGTGCCCATGACTACCCCTTTGTTTTGCAGGAAGTCGGAGGATTGGAAGGAGAAGTTGCTGAGGTTGAGGACTCGTTCAGCCAGGTGGAGCAGGGTGCCGGTGGAAGCGTACTAGTTGGATGGGGTGAGATGAAGAAACAGAGGGCATGGAGACTTTCGTCATGGCAGATGGATGTGTACAGGGACTGGACGTCCAAGGATAAGATGGTGCATTGTGGGCCAGGGAAACAAACGTCTTGGGGGAGATGATGTGCATAGGTGGTGTCACGAACGTAGGTGGGGATTTCATGAACTGGGGAGACAGGAAGGTGTTGAGATAGGAAGAGATGAGTCAGGTCGGACAGGCGCAGTCTGAGACAACAGAACTAAGGAACGAGGTTGAAATGCGGATTGTGGTGTTCATGTAAAATGAGTTTGAAGACTGTGGATGGGAGATTCCCCAGAGGTGATGAGATTGTGATTATCTGGGAGATAATGGGAGGTGAGGCTGTGATCGGGGGCAGTAGGAAGAGTTGTCTGCGAGTTGGCGCCTGGCTTCAACAGTGTGCCTCACGCCGACTCACAAGCATCATTCCTGATGAAGGGCTTACGTCTGAAACGTCCATTATCCTGCTCCTCCGATTCTGCCTGACCGGCTGTGCTTTTCCAGCATCACAGTTTCGATTCATTCATTATTGCGGTTTCATTTCACACTACCAAGTCCGTGCTGACTGTTTGCCTCCAGAAAGCACTGTTCTTATAAGATGCTGCAACATCTGCCAATCTCAAACATAAACAGAAATTGCTGTAAAACCTCAGCAGAGCTGGCAGCATTTGTGGAGATGAATTACAGTTAACGTTTCAGATCCACTGGGTTCGTCCCTCCACAGATGCTGCCAGACTTTCTGAACTTTTTCAGCAACCTCTGTTTTTGTTTGATTTACAATATCGGCGGTTCTTTCACTTTTTTGTTTCTTATTTTCTACGAATATGATTTGGCTCAAGATTATGTTAAATGTTTTGAAGATGACTGCGATCGAATGGCCAGATTGCACTAGCCCGCGACTGCAGCTTGGTTCACATGACCAATGCCTTTCCACTTGGTCACCGTACCCTACAGCTGCACGGTATATAAATTAACAAAACTATGGTATTTTCTCAGATTGGTAATCAGGAGCGAGATTGTTTGAATTGTTGTAACAGTAAGATAAACTGAAAAAATACATGATATTAAATGGAGAACCATAAGGGAAAGAGAGAAAAGGGAATGATAGTGTTCTGGCAAAATTTAAATGTCATTGCTCAAGATTCCGATAATGCTATCATTCACAAACATACCACAATTTGGAATGTAACTTTTAGGAAAAGCAATGCAAGCAGATTGCAAAATCTTAGTCTGAAACACTTGCTGCAACTGCTTTAGTTTTAATGAACGCGCGCATGGGCTTCAGTGCTGTAATGATCTCCTAAACTGTCGAAGGAAATCCTTGCCTTCGAGAATACATGGAGAAAGTTCACTGATTCATCGCAGTAATAGCAGGACTGTCCTTTGGAAGCATATAAGTACAATTATTCAAGGCTCCATGGAGTTTCGATTAAGACGAGAAGGAAATGTCTCCATTCACAAATGAATAATTCAGTAGAACTCAATGCAGGAACGCATGAATTGATGAACAAAGTGAGCAAGAACACGGACATACGATACAATAGCTACGATAATTACTACGTGGAAAGTGTTGATTGCAGATCCACGGTGGCATTTAATAATGATATTTACTGTCCAGAATCAGTATGCACTGGAATGACTAGATCCCGACTGTGATGTATTTGAACTTCAGTTACCAATAAGAATAGCTGAGACTCACTCAGGTCATGAAGATTTAGAGAAATTATATTTAAAAGGCAAAGAGTTCATCAAGTAACTGTGAAATCTTTAGGTCACCTGCAGTGGGAGCATTGTGTGTAATCCTTGTCCTCATTCTCCACCAAAGACATGTGAAGAGGTTAGAAAAGGCACAGACACTGCTTACTGAATATCAAGATATTGGAAACCCCAGGGGCGGGGTTTTCCGAGACATAAAGACATCAGAAAGGATAGAAATGGTTTCATCGGCATGATAGACAGAATGAAGGAGTTTATTCACGAGATGTGGCAATGCTGGACCAGAAACACTCATGTTTAAAAGTAAACAAAAGAGATTTACGCAAAATGTGTGGTTTGAAGTGACTAAAACGGGAAAATTTCCTCGTTCGAGTCAATCAACAACTTTAGTTAGAGCTTCAAAACTATTAGTGAATGATTAAGAAAAGATTGGATGAGAGTTTCTTCCACTTAATAAAGTTACTGAAATCCTGAATGACGTTCCAGAAATAAAACGTAGATTTCTGATTTCGTAGTGTTTTAAAAGACGCATGAACAAACGGACAAGGAAGGAATTTACCATTGAAAGAAAGGAAACATGTGGGTGTGGTATAATTTCGAATTTGGTTGTTTTCAGACACAAAGGCATTTCATGAACACGTTCAGCTGAATAAGACTGAGTATAAAAAGTTCATGCATTTGAAAGGTGTAGCGTATAATTCAAGGTGAAACATTCTAAATGGGGCTGATGTCCTAAAGTAACAGCAGGCAGAAGTTGCATTCTAATGAGAAGCAATTGAATCGTCACTTGGAGATGCAACACCTACTTTAAAGATGTGATGACATTCATATGATATTAGGTGTATTTCACGCTTTCTTACCTCCACCACCAACTAGACCCTGTCTTTTTTGTATTTCTAACCCTCTGTACTTCTCTGCAGCACACCAATTAAGCTGAAAGATGCTCAGACTAAAGTTGAAAACAATATTCCGACGGTCCTATGCGATCAGTCTATTTTTTATTATTATTACAATGACAATTGCGAGTTTGCAACAAACTGCATAACATAAAACCAGTTCAACATCGATTTTCCCGGAATTTAACGCAGTGCACATGGGAAACGTCATCCATCTGCTAAAAAATCACATTGGGCTCTCTATCCACACATGTCTCTTCACGTTTAAATATTTGTGGTATGTTTGTTGATCAAGGTGTCATTATCCAGAAAAGATCGTTTCTCAATCCACAAAAACTGGTACTTTTCCATAAACTTGACTTTTCTCAATATCGCCTTCCATCCGTACCTCTTAACATGACGACAAGTCGAAGCTGTTCCATGTGAGGCTCAAACTTAAAACTTCGGCAGAGCACACCCCACGATACTGGCACAGAGATACCTTGTACTGGTCACCTACAGCACTGAAGCGACACATTAATGCTTACCTCCACATTCCTGGCTGTACCTTAACGGTAAGGAACCGAGTTTCTCTGATTTCATAGGTGGTAACTGGCATTGTGCGACCATCTTCACCAGTGGTTCGGACCAGTTTGAGGAATGTGGTAAGCTACTCATTGCAAAGATGGATAGTTTGTTGAAAGGTGCAAATTCAACATTTGCATTCCCTGACCCATGAGCCTTTTATTTTGTTTTTCATCAATAAAAATGTTAAAATCGTCATCTTGGACAGTCTCAATTACAGATCTCCATTGTGTCTCTGGCATCAAACTCCAAAGTGTAAGCTACTCTGAATTCTTCCACCGCAGTCTGCTGTTTGGGAAGTCCTGTACGCAAAGGCGTGTCTAAAATATCTGAGCAGAAGAAAGATGTTCCGAATAATGACATTGAGCACTAGTCACTCTCTTCCAGTTTGGAAAATAATTCCTCACACACAACTTTACATCTCCTGCTGTCACCGACTCTCCACTCCATTGACTTCAAATCTTCACAGAATTCAACAGATCTTGTTGCATAGCCATTTCTTCATTTTTGCTCTGATCACTGTGAGCCGAGTGTCACAGTGGGAGTGCGCTTGCCCCATACCCAGAGGTCAGACGATACTCTTGGAACCATACTGTGCTATTTATCATTTCACCAATACCAAGGAGAAATATCTATGGTGTACATAATTTACGCAATTCACTTATTCATAAGATCAGAGGGATGTTCGCCCATCTGGCGAGGTGGCCGAGAGGTTAAGGCGATGGACTGCTAATCTATTGTGCTCTGCACACGTGGGTTCGAATCCCACTCTCGTCGCTGTTACTGATGATTTTCAACATTGGTATCTTTGGATGATACAGCTGTCTTATTGAAATTGAAACTCCAATAGTGTGTTTATATGCATCAACGCTATTATAAAGTCTCAAAGAATAATTTGAACCTGTTGCCTAAACTGCATTGAAATGTAGATTGAATTGGAATAATTAAAAGGAACGCCATTTTCCTATCCAAGTCAGGTTGCCGTGAACTTTTATTGTCTGAAAGAGATCCAGGAAAACCAAATAACCAGAGATGCAAAGTGCACGTTTACGCCTGGGATTCTTAATAAGTGTTTTGCCAGATGAAATCTGTAGCAGGTTGGGTAGAAGTGATTCACCTTGGTGAAATGAGCAGGGAGACACAGCACAAAACAATGGAGATATTTCAAAAGGGGCAGGGACTGGGTGTAGGAGTACCGGTAACTGTTGTAAATGCACAGTAGAGAATTACCGATGTGGGTGCCTTGCATGGGCATGGACAGACTTACACATTGGTCTCATCCTTTCCCCTTGTTCTAGCCATTGGTGAAGGCTGAACAAAAGACACATATAAACACAAGATGTGGGAAACAAGCTCCCTCTCGTTATACACACACTTGATGCATCACATTGAGCAATGAAAAACTGGAGAAGTCAGCAAGTTAATTGCAGGGAGTGAATCTAAACTGTGGATCAATAACCGCAGATTAATGCAGCATAAACATGAAATGATTGCAAGAGTATTTAAACGCATGTCATTAACAGACAATTCGTTCTAATACCCGGGTGGCTGAATGAAGCAGCAGTGAATCCCACCTTTACCCACAGACTGAAGCACGCAGACACACTTCCTCAAGAGTGACACAGGCCTCTGGAGAAAACAAGCAGAAAGTAAGATTTCACCCATTTGGCTGATATTGTCCCATTTCAGACTTCAACACCAGTGTCCAGTTACAGCAAAGAAAGGAACCATTAAACCTCTCCCGTCCCAGTGTTCCTGGCCCATTCTTTCCCTTTACTCTGCAGTTTGTACTTTTTCACCTCCTTCTTGGTGCCAAATGGGCTAACGCCCGTTTTTTCCTGTCCTGCCGAACCGTAACACTTGATGTCTTTGCTGTTTGAAGATCTGCCAATCTCAACCTGATTACACCTAATGACCATTCCTCAACAGCCTTCTGCAACAAGAAATTATACAGATTCAGAACTGTCTGAGACAATAAATGCTTCCTCATCTCTGTTTTAATTGTGAGATCCGCATTCTAATATGAAGTTAAAAATCGCACAACATCAGATCATAGTCCAACAGGTTTAATTGGAAGCATGAGCTTTTGGAGAGCTGCTCCTTCATCAGGTGTTTGTGGAGTACACAGTGGTAAGATACAGAATTCAAAGCAAAAGGTTACAGTGTAATGTCACTGAAATTATACATTGAAAAATAACTTGATTGTTTGTTAAGTCTTCCATCTGTTAGAATGACTACGTTAGGTTCATTTCTTTCTTATGTAAATCGCAAAACTTTCTTTTCATAGTTACACTCTCAGGTGAACTTTAACAATTAGTGTCACCCAAATAATTTTTTGAAGTTGTTAGTCCCTGTGTGCTGTGTCCGTGCCATAATGTTTAGACTGACGCTAAACTACCAAAAAAAAAACAAGCTGCAGGCAAGGATGCTTTGAGGCTCGGTACTTTGGTGAAACCGAGCAGATGCTAAAGAACGGATGAATGGCGACTGCACATCAATTAAGAGACCGGTGTGCCCCTTCCCTGTTGGGGAACACTTCAGTGGTCCAGGACATTCATAGCAGCAGACATGTGGAGAAACAGATGGTGAAACAGATTTTGGAAAGGACCAGAAGCCACAGGGTAGTCGTCATGGGCGATTTCAACTTCCCAAATATTGATTGGAAGCTCTTTAGATCAAGTAGATTGGACGGGGAAGTGTTTGTGCAGTGTGTACAGGAAGCTTTTCTAACTCAGTATGTAGATTGTCCGACCAGAGGGGAGGCCATATTGGATTTGGTACTCCGTAACGAACAAGGACAAGTGATGGTCTTGTTAGTGGGTGACTATTTTGGTGATGGTGACCACAATTCTGTAACATTCAACTTGGTTATGGAGGGAGATGGGTGCATGCAACAGGGTCGGTTTTACAATTGGGGAAAGGGTAAATACGATGCTGCATGACAGGATCTGAGGAGCATAAGTTAGGAGCACAGGATGTCAGGGAAGGATGTCATTGACATGTGGAATTTTTTCAAGGAACAGATACGACCTGTCCTTGATATGTATGTACCTGTCAGGCAGGAAAGAGATGGTCGTGTGAGGGAACCTTGGTTGACGAGGGAGGTTAAATATTTAGTAAAGAGGAAGAAGGAGGCTTACATAAGGCCGAGGAAACAAGGTTCAGACAGAGCATTGGAGGGATACAGGATAGCCAGGAGGGAGCTGAAGAAAGGGATTAAGAGAGCTAAGAGAGGGCATGAAAAATCTTTGGTGGGTAGGATCAAGGTTAACCCTAAGGCCTTTTATGCGTATGTGAGAAACATGAGAATGACGAGAACGAGGATAGGTCCGATCAAGGACAGTAGTGGGAGACTGTGTACTGAGTCGGAAGAGATAGGGGAGGTCTTGAATAAGTACTTTTCTTTGGTATTTACAAATGAGAGGGACCGTATTGTTGAAGAGGAGAGAATGAAACGGACTGGTATGCTCGAGGAGATACTTTTTAGCAAGGAAGATGTGTTGGGCATTTTGAAAAACTTGAGCATACACACGTCTCCCGGGCCTAACGGGATACATCCTAGGATTATTTGGGAAGCAAGAGAGGAAATTGCAGAACCGTTGGCAATGATCTTTTCGTCTTCAAAGTCAACGGGTGTGGTACCAGGGGACAGGAGAGTGGCGAATGTTGTGCCACTATTCAAAAAAGGGAATAGGGATAACCCCGGGAATTACAGGCCAGTTAGTCTTTCTTCGGCGGTAGGCAAAGTAATGGAAAGGGTACTGAGGGATAGGATTTATGAGTATCTGGAAAGACACTGCTTGATTAGGGACAGCCAGCACGGATTTGCGAGGGGTAGGTCTTGCCTTACAAGTCTTATTGAATTATTTGAGAAGGTGACCAAGCATGTGGATGAGTGTAGAGCAGTGGATGTAGTGTACATGAATTTTAGTAAGGTATTGTATAAGGTTCCCCATGGTAGGCTTATGCCGAAAGTCAGGAGGCATGGGATAGTGGGAAATTTGGCCAGTTGGATAGAGAACTAGCTAACCGGTGTAAATCAGAGAGTGGTGGTAGATGGGAAATATTCAACCTGGAGCCCAGTTACATGTGGAGTTCCGCAGGAATCAGTTCTGGGTCCTCTGCTGTTTGTATTTTTTATTAATTTGTTGGAAGAGGGAGTCGAAGGGTGGGTCAGTAAATTTGCAGATGATACGAAGATTGATGGAGTTGTGGAAACTGAGGAGGGCTGTTGTCGGCTGCAAAGGGGCTTAAATATGATGCAGAGCTGGGCTGAGGAGTGGCAGATGGAGTTCAACCCTGTCAAGTGCGAGGTTGTTCATTTTCGAAGGACAAATAAGAATGTGGAATACAGGGTTAACGGTAGGGATCTTAGTAAGGTGGAGGAGCAGAGGGATCTTGGGGCCTATGTTCATAGCTTTTTGAAAGTTGCCACTCAGGTGGACAGAGCTTGTAAGAAGGCCTATGGTGTATTAGCGTTCATTAGCAGAAGGATTGAATTCAAGAGTCATGAATTCAAATGTTGCAGCTGTACAGGACCTTGGTAAGGCCACATTTGGAGTATTGTGTGCAGTTCTGGTCGCCTCACTTTAGGAAAGATGTGGAAGCTTTGGAGAGGGTTGCAGAGGAGATTTACCAGGATGTTGCCTGGAATGCAGAATAGGTCATACGAGGATAGGTTGAGAGTGCTAGGCATTTTCTCATTGGAAAGGCGAAGGATGAGGGGTGACTTTATTGAGGTTTCTAAGATGATCAGAGTAGACAGTCAGAGACGTTTTGCCCGGATACAACTTAGTGTTACAAGGGCACTTAAATTTAAAGTGAAGGGTGGAAGGTAAATGGGGATGTCAGGGGTAGGTTCTTTACCCAGAGAGTGATGGGGACATGGAATGCTTTGCCTGTGGGAGTGGCAGAATCAGAATCATTGGTGGCATTTAAACTGCAATTGGATAGTTACGTGGATAGGTGCTCAATCTAGGACAAATTTTCGGCACAACATCGTGCGCTGAAGGGCCTGTTCTGTTCTGTATTATTCTATGTTCTATGTTGTATATTCGACCGCAGACCTTTGAGTGACCATCATCCCAGGCGAACATCGTAACAGGTAGCAGCTGAAAGTGCCTGAGCATAGGCTGATAGCTAAGTTCGATGCCCCTAGTGATGGCCTCAGCCGGGACCTTGGGCTCATGTCACAGTACAGGTGATCCCATTTTCCTAACTACAAACAGAGACCCTTCTACGTGCACACACGCATATATACATTTGTGGGGTGAATTTGTACTTGCAGAGTTACATTGTACTTTGCTCATAAACTGCATGAATCCATGTAGGCCTCTGTTAACTCATTTTATACAATTAGTATCAGTCTAAACATTATGGAACAGACAGCAGCGCACGGGGGCTAACACCAATTGTTAAAGTTCATCTGAGAATGTAACTTCAAAATAAAAAATGTTTTGCGCTTTACATTTGAATGAAGTGAAGCAAACACAGTCATTCTAATAGATGGGAGACTTAGCAAACAATTAAGGTATTTTTCAATGTATAATTTCAGTTACATCACACTGTAAACTTGTGCTATGAATTCTGTGTCTTACAACTGTGTACTCCACAACCACTAATGAATGAGCAGCGGTCCGAAAGCTAGTATCTTTGTTGTTTTGTAATGTCAGGAATTCATGATCAATTTACGATTTTCATAAGGAACAACAAATATTTTTCCCTGACTGGAAATCAACATTGGGAAATAGCAGTGAGAGAGCTGAATTTCAATCCTTTCACAACAAGGAAGACATATGCAATGCTTGCAAATTTTCTTGGTGACTTTGTTTTTGCCTTATTGGTTCAGTTGGTAAATGACAGTCGTTGAGTTTTTAAAAGCATGGCGAGAGGCCCTTCAGCCTATTGTATCAGTATCAGTCATCAAGCATCTTGTTTGTAAACACAGTTTCCAGCACGTGACTCATCGCCTGGTGTGTTGTAAAATTTCAAGTCTTCAGTTAAATTGTCATTCAATTTCTTAAGGGCTTAAGTGGTACAAAACACCTCTGTGAACTATCAGTTCTGAGAATGAAACTCTTTCTCAGAGCCGATTGTCAGTTTTTCTCAACATCCTGTGGAAAATGTTTATGCACTCAGATCTGAATTGGTGTACCCTGTTTCTTCTTCAGCTTCCTTATTCTATCTATTAATTGGTTTAGACTCCAATACAGACACAAGGTGCAGGTTGCAAACGTCACGTGTTTGTACTTTCACTGATACTCTGTCTCACCGGGAGATGCAGTCCTTCCCCACGCTTATTCAGACAGCACTGTCCTTTTTGTGACATTTCCCATGGAGAATGGAAGGACAGGCACTAATAACCCGCACTTGGAAACGGAGCTTTAAAGCATTTACACTGCTCCAGCGAGGAATTGAGATCCTATCTCCCGCATAACATACGGCGACACTAACCATTATACTACCGAGGACAACAGTTTCAAAGAAGACACTTCAGCCCATTGTGGATCCATTTGTCAAAAACAACTGCTTAACGATCCGAATCGCTTAGACCATAGCATTATAGGTATTGGCAGAAAACATTCACATCTCAATATTTCTTCAGGTTCTAAGCGTTCCTGCCTCCCTGACCCTTACAGACACAGTGTTGCAAATTCCAACACCTGCAGGCCTATAATGCTTTTCCACACATCGACTTAAATCTTTTCACATTAAATTTCTGGCCCCCTATGATTGATATCTCCGTCGAATGGGAAACGCTACTTTCAGTCTGCCTAATACATACCCCTCATGATTTTGTACAACTTAACCATGTCTTCTCGCAAACTCCTCTGCACGGTGACAAACAATCCCAGTCTGTCCTGTCTTTCTTCATGACTGAAACTGTTCAGACTGAAAATATCCGAGTGAATCTCTCCTGAACCTTTCCCAGTGCGATCACATCCATGGACTTATGTGAACTGCAGACAATAGTCTGGGTAGAACCGAATGAACCGTTTTTACGTTGTCGCACCAGCATGCGGTGTGGTTCTGCAGCATTTGTCGGCTTGCCGTCCTGGGATACGTGGAAGCCAAAGGAGACATGGCCGGCAGTTTCCTTCCCTCAAGGACGTCAGCGAAACATATGGCTCTTTCAGGCAACGGATTTGGCATATCCATTATTGGAGGTATTTCTTGTATTCATATTTTACCATTGTCTTGGTGTGGTGGGAATCGAACCGATCGACTTTGGGATGTTACTTGGCCTTTAGTTTTAATAATCAAGCGATAATACCAATAGGCTATCGCAGAAAGCCGTCACGGCTGATCTGTTCCAATAGAGTATCTTTTTTCCCCAATTATTCTTTGTGTCCATTTATTGAGTCTCACGTTCCAATAATCTCTGGTTCATGTCAGTAAAAACCGCTAAAGGAGAATTGATCACACAGCTACGATATCCAAACGAATTGAATGATTTAAATGTACGAATGAAGAGATTGGGACATGGTCATCCAGCAACAGCGAGTAGATGGTATCAACGTGCAAGTGTATGTTAAATTGTGCAATACCTCAGTCAAATGAGACGAGGGTCGGAAAAGAGAATTAGGGTGAGTGGGAGGGAGAAACATCTTCAAGAACTTTTGGGGTTAAATGCTGATACATGAAACGCAGAAATATTAGAAAACGAAATTCGATGGAAAACAAATCATCACCCTCGAGAATATTATCATTAAAAAAGAGTATTTTTTGCCGTGTTTCACCAAAAGTAAAACTTTGAGAGAACTGACTGTCATGATGTAGAGTCGATCCGAAGTCATAGCAAACACAACGCAGCAAACGAAAGACTAAACGGTTGCAACACTCCACAGACCACGCTTGCCAACTGCAGCTAGCATTGTAGCAGAGGGAATGTCAGGAATAATACACAATATCAGGACTTAATGACAGGCATGTGGGAATTCAGAATGGGCTGAATCTTTAACTTTAACGTCCCCAGAGTCTGTGGAGATTCCATTATTGAGAGTATTGGAGAATGGGATTAAATAAACTCTCGGAACTCATGGGACTGTGCAGGATATTGTTCAAATCGGCTATTCCATCACTTTGCCCACACAAGGCAATAACAACTGCTGCAGGTAATCACACATAATTCCAGTTCCAGACTCGGAATCATGGAAATTCGAAGTTGGGATCGAATGACGGGAGACCAGCGTGTGTATTTCCGAGGTCAAAAACTGGGCTTAAGGGAATACTTGCCCCCATTTATAATATTATAGCCATAAGCAGTACATGTTGCTGAGACAGCCGATTGGCGTATCTAAAGAATGTTAAGACTTTAACTTTGGGGTGGCAAGGTTCACAATTTCATTTTCATGTTTGGATCCATGTTTTTGACATTGGCCGCTGCCTTTGCTGGTGTCAGCTCAGTATCAGCCTCTTGTTCCCAGTTAATACTGCAACCTGGAGAAGGTGGAGTTGTAGCTATTTAATAAACGAATCACCCTTGGAGATTCAGACACGGAACTGGTAATGTCGATTAAAACCTGGAATGAAAAGCTGACCTCAGGAACAGAGAACATGAGTTTAATTTCCTGCAATCCCATTCATGCATGTCCCTTACGCAGGGCATGCTACCATCTTTACCCAATCTTGCCTACTTGTGACACCATGGCCAGAACGACTTAGCTGACCCTTAATGCGAGAATGCCGACCGTGTGGGGATGCAGGCCATTCGGCCCTTTCAGTCGACATCATCCCTCCGAAGCACATCTTATCAGACTCACACCCCATACCTATTCCATTCCCCTTCATTTCCCATGGCTGATTGCAGTAACCCGCACACCTTCAGACTGCGGGAGGAAACTCATACAAGCAATGAGAGAATGTGCAAACTGCGCACAGTAACACGAGACTGGGATCGAATCCATGTCTCTCATGCAGCGAGGCAGCAGCAAATCAGGATGAACAACAAATGCTGTCCTGACCAGTGACATCCACACGCAGTGTGTACATCAGGAAGAATAAAAACACATTCTCAACATGGACTACGAGACTTGCGTCGGCGTGGACATGATTTGAAACAGTCGTTCACCCTGGGTAGTTACAAGGACACCGATATCACAAAGAAACCAGCGCAGTGCGGGATTCAATTACCTGTTGAAGTGGAAACTCATTTACTCAGTCAAACTGGGGACAGACTGTTCAACAGTCCCATGTGTGGGAAGGGCTCAATGAGCAAAAAAAGCTCCAGAGTAACCAACAAGATTACATATCCGAGAAGGAGATCAATTAAACTGTCAATACTGCTGTTAATCCCAACCAGCTGCCAGTTTATCATCGTCAAAATCATAGACTCACGTAACATGAAAACAGGCCTTTCACTCCTACCAGCTCATACTGAACATAATGCCAAACTAAACGAGTCTCGTCTGACGGCTCCTGTAATTGTTGAGGGTTAATAATGCCCTTGTATTATTATTACTGCATTGTTAATATGAATGTCCAGATATAATTCTGTTCAAATCCTGGCATGGCAGATGCTGGAATTTTATTTCTATAAATACCTAGAGTTGAAGAGTCTAATGATGATGTTGAATCAGTTGTTGTAGATCTGATTCACTAATGCCTGATCGAGAAAGAAACTGCCATACTTATCTGGACTGGCTGGCATGTGACTCCAAATCCATAATACCGTGGTTGATTCTGAACTGCCCTCTGGGCAATAAATAATGGACTAAGTATGAATGAATAGTTATTTTTAAATCCCACTGAAACTTTCCAATTCATTTAACGATCTAAATATCCTGTAAACATTGTAAATGTACTTTCATTCATCACTGCCTCAGGATGTGAATTGCACACATAACCCATCCTCTGTTAAAAACAAGCCTCTCATGTCTTAATTTAAATCTCTCTATTTTCAACTAAAACATTTGCCCTCTCGTTTTGAAATCCCCCTCCTTGGAGATAAGACAGTTCCATGGTAACTCTATCCGAACTCTCAAAAATTTATAAATTTCTATCAGGTTGCCTTTCAACCTCCAGTGCTCGAGTGAAAATATTCTTAGCATATGCAGCCTTTCGATATAACTCAAACATTACCCACTACCATTACACTAGTATACCTCTTCTAAACCTACTCCAGCTGAATAATTTCCTTGCTATTACTTGGCGACAAGAACTGGACGCAGTACTCCAGAAGAGACCTCACCCAATGTTCTATTCAACTTCAACATTGCGTACAAACTGCTACGCTCAAAGGACTGAGCAACGAAGGCAGGATGGCATTTTTTAAACCATTCTGTCTATATGTGAAGCAAACTAAAAAGAAATATTTAATTGCATCCCTGGCCTCCGTGTTCCACAACACTATGGAACGCCCTATCACTATTTGTATAAGCTGTACTCATATTTGATGTAGCAAAATGCAATACCTTCCATTTATCCAGATTGAACTCCGAGTGACATTTTCCAGCCCAAAGACGCATTGGATTGCGATCCTTCTGGAATCTTAGATCACCTTCTTTACAGTCTCCAGTTCTGGTGTCCTCTGTGAGCTTATGAAACATGGCTTCTATGAATTCCATTGTTTTCTCACATAGGTCAAGATTTTTAATTATTTGTCGTGGTGATCATTTAGCAGTGTGCAAATCATGTAACAATTCGTCATGTAGTTAACCATGAGGAAGGAAACCATAGACTGCAGGAAGACTGGAAACAATTGGCAAGAAAAAGTGCTGAAATGAATTCAATCCGGTGAAGTGGGTGATAATGAATTTGGGGAGCAACAATGATAAAAGTGTGAACACTGAGTGGTTTACAGTAATAAAAGAGAAATTGGAGTAGACATTCACGAATGTTTGAAGGTGATTGGACAAGGGATCAAGTGGTCTCGAGGCGTTGGAGATACTTTCTGTTCTTGACCGCAGGTGGGAATATAACAGCAGGGAAATGATGCTGGAACTTTAGCAACTGCCTGTTCAGAGAAGAGTCAAGGGACCGGCCACAAGTCTGGTCATTGCATTCATCTTTTTTTCTGAAGAATGATAAAATAGAAGATGGAGGGCGGAAATAAACCATTTGGCGCATCATGTCTGGATCAGCACTCAATCAGATCTTCGCTGACAAGGCTCCAAGTCAGGCTGGCACGTTCCTTGGAGGAGAACTTGCAGAAGGAGGTCTTTTGTTGCATAAGTCCATTAGACAACAGAGCAGAAATTAAATCATTCAGCACAGTGTGTCTGCTCTGCCGTTAAATCATGGCAGATACTTTGTAAACCCAATTCTCCAGCTTTCGCCTCATAAACCTTGATCCCCTTGACAACCACACTGCTACATACCTCAGTCTTACATCTAATCACAGTCCTGGATTCTACAGCTTTATCTGGCAACGAATTCCATACATTCACCACTCTCTGGCTGAATAAGTGTCTCTTATTACTACTCTCAAATGTCTTCCCTTCTCTTCAAAGTTGTGCCTTTGTGTACTAGTCTCTACTAAAAATGGAAGCACCTTCCCGGCTTCCACTCTGTCTTGGCGATTCACGATTCTATAAGTACCATTTAGATTTCCTCTTATTCTTCTAAACTTCATCGAGTATAGACCCAGAGTCCTCGAACGTTCCTCATGTGTAAAGCTTCTCATTTCTGTCACCATAATGATCAATTACCTCTGAACGCATCCCAGGACCAGTGCATCCTTCCTGAAATTTGAAGACCAAACATACACACAATAATCCAGATGTGGTCTGCCCAGATGTTTATAGAGCCGCGCAAGTGCATCCCTGCTTTCATATTCAAATATTCCAAAAATAAATATCAGCATTGCAGCTGTCTTCCAAACTACAGCTTCAATCTGCAAGTTCATCTTAAGAGAATCATAGGCTAAAATACTCAAGTATCTTTGCACTACAGACATGTAAACCTTCGCCGCAGTTAGACAACAGTCCATGTCTTTATTCTTCCTACCAAAGTGCAACACCTCACACTTTCCCACATTATGCTCCATCTGCCATTTATTTTCCGATGCTCCCTATGTGTCCATATCCTTTTGCAGCATCCCCACCTCCTCAATGCTACCTGTCCTTCTGCCTTTGCATTGTTTGCAAATTGACAGGCAGTGCTCTCAGGTACTTTATCCAGATCGCTAATGGAGAAAATGAAAAGTTGTGGTCCCAACACAGCCTTGAGAAACGCCACTTGTCACCAGCTGCAATCCTGAGAAGGATCATTTTGCTCCCAATCACTGCTTTCTATCCTGCGAGCACAGCTTGCCTCTGAAACCATGGGCCCTTTTCTTATTCAGTAGCCTCCTGTGCGGCAAATATCAAAGGCCTTCATGAAACGCAGACACATAACATTCAATGGATCTCCCTGGTCTACCTTCCTCGTTACTTCCTTAAATAGATATTTGCAGATTTGTCAAGTATGGCCTCTCCATGATGAAACATTGGTGACTTTTCCTTATTTCAACATGCACTTCCAAGTATTGAGAAATTTCTTCCAATGGAATGGATTCCAGGATCTCATCCACAACCAAGATTTGCTGATTGGTCTGTAATTTGCCAGCTTTTCTGTTGTTTCTTTTTAAAATGGGGTGTCACGTTTGTGATTTTTCAGTCTTACAGCACCCTTTCTGATTCTTTCGATTCCTGATAGCTCTCCACTAACCTATCCACTGTTTCTTCAGTTGTCTTCCTTAGAACTCTGGAGGGAACTCTATCTGATCCAGATGATGTATCGCCCTTCAGGCCATTCAGTGTTTTTTGCACCTTCACAGTGATGGCCACTAGACTCACATCTCTTCCCCCATTCTCTTGTATGTTTGGGTATAACTCATGACTTCCAATGTGAAGACTGTCACAAAATATTTTTTCAGTTCCTCAAGAATTTCCTTGTTCCCCACTACTTTCTGTCAAGTGTCATTTTCCAATGGCCCATTGTTGACTTCTACCTCTCTTTTGCGTTTATATGAATAAAGAAACAACTGCAGTCTTCCTTTATATTAGTTGTTATCTTAGATTTAATCTTCTCCCTCCTCATTTGTTTTGTTGTTGCCCTTTGTGGGTCTTTGTGATCTTCCCAGTCCTTTGATTACCCACTGTCCTTCGCCACATCATATATTTTCTCTTTTTCCTTTATGCTGTTGATGACTTCCTCAGTCCGCCATGGTTGCCTCATCCTCCCTTCACCATGCCTCATTTTCCACAGGATGTGTCTCTGATGTGTCTGCTTAATTACGCTCAGACACTCCTGCCATTTCATTTCCACTTTCCTGCTTTCTCGTTAGGCTCCTCTCCTCACCAATTTCACCCAGCTCCTCCCTCATGCCTCTGTATTTGTGTATATTCAACTTTAATACCGTTACCTCTGATTGTATATGCTCCCTCTCAGGGTAATTGCAGGGTAAATTCAATCATATTATCACCACCGCCTCCTAAGGGTTCCTTCACCTTCAGCTACCTAGTCCGTCTGCCTCATTGCACAACGCTAAATCGAGTATTGCCTGTTCCCTACTTGGCTCCACTATAAGCTGCTACAAAAATCAATGTCGTCGACATTCCACAATTGAATTGAATTGAATTCATTGTCACGTGCACTGAGGCACAGTGAAAAGCATTTTCTTGCGATCAATGCAAGCATATCACAGAGTTAAGTTGCATAGATGTATAAATAATATGCAATCATATAATAGGTTGTCATTTGTGTTTGTCTGGGCCGAGTTCACCACTCTCTGTAACCATCATCGATCTTGAATGGTACAGGTGCCATACCAGGTAGTGATACATCGAGACAGAATGCCCTCAGTTGCGCACCTTTAAAGTTGGCAAATGTATTTGTAGTGGTGCTTCAAGTGATCATCGATTTTTTTTTAAAATTTCCACCACCACTAGCGAGATGCCATGATCAGACATATATCCCTCTCCCGTCCCTATCCAACATCCACGGTGACTATTCCCTACAGTAAACCCTGTTGCAATCTGCCTTCACTCCCAACACCTCCCCCAACTCGCCCCATGGAGTCTTCCCCCTGCATCTCTGCTTTTCTAACACATACATGCATAGAACGTAAAAGTCCGAACAGGACGAGGCTGTCCGGTCCTTCACACCTGCTCCGCCATTCAATCATATCATTACTGATATTTCTAAAGACTCAAATCCGCTTACTCGCCCTCTCACTGTATCCCTTATTACCTTTTTTATTGAAATAAAGTATCGCTCTTAGGCTTTAAAAACTTTTATTGAACGAGCGTCAACCTCTTCGCTGGGCAAGGTATTCCATGTGCTATCATCCGTCTGGGTGATGAACATCCTTCTGAACTCAGTCTAAGTCTGTTTCCTCTAATCCTGAGGCTACGCCCTCTTGTTCGAGTTTCACCCGAATGTGGAAACATCCTTTCTAATTCTATCTAATCTATTCTGTTCAAAGATTTATGTTTCAGTAAGATTGCCCCCTCATTTTGCTAAATTCCAAAGTAAATAATCCTAATCTACGCAGTCTCTCTTTAAAGGCCAACTCCCTCAACCTCGGAATCAACCTAGCGAACCTCCTCTGCACCCCTCCCCCCCTCTCCAACTGTCAGTTCATCCGTTCTCAAGGAAGGGAACCGAAAGTACACACAGTACACAAAGGATAGCCTCACCAGCACCTTGTACAGCTGTAACATAACCTCTCTGCTTGAACCTTCATGAACCTACGTTGCATCTGTCCAATTTGTATATCGATGCCCTGCTATTTTTTCCTTGATAATAGACATCTTCCCCTCTGCAAACATTAAGCTAACTGATCAATAATTCCCAATCTTTTATCCATCTCACTTTTTAAACAGTGGTGTCACACTAGCTGTTTTACAACTTGCACGGACGGCCACGCAGTCTAGTGAATTTTAAAATTGCCACAAGAGCACTTGTTGTTTCTGCCGCAATCTCCTTTAATGCCCTGAGGTGCATTCCCTCACGGCCTGGAGACTTGTCGATCCTCAGCTCCATTAGCTTGCCTAACACTATCTCTTCCGTAATGTTTGTTTCAAGGGCCTCACCTACATTTGTCTCTATAACTTACTGGCATGTTATAAGTATCCTCCACCGTGAAGACTGAGACAAAATACAATACCTCGAACATTTCTCCACATCCAATAACTAAATGTCCCTTCTCATCCTCGAAAGGACCAACCTTTACTTTAGCCACTTTTCCTTCGTTTTATATTTTTATAGAAACTTTTGCTATCCGTCCTTGTATTCTATACTTCGTCATGTTTATCTTTAACGTTTCCCCAATCTTCCAGTTTCAAACTGTTCTCGGCTACATGGTATGCTTTCTCTTTGACTTTGATAGCCTCCCATATTTCCTAAGTCACGCAAGGCAGATTACTCTTTTTCTTGCGGTCCTTCCTTTTCACTGGAATATACTTTTGCTGAGAACTTCTACAAAAAAAATGTTTTTGGAAGTCCTCCGCTGCTCGATATCTGTCCCATCAAATAACCTTTTTTTTTCCAGTCTACATTAGACAGGTGTGCTCTCATTCTATTGTTGTCACCCGTGTACATGCACAGGATTTTATCTTCACACTCCCCATCTGAATTCTAAGTTCTGCCATACTGTGATCACTCGTTCCAATAGGATCCCTACCTATGAGATCATTAATTATTCCTTTTCCATCACACAGGACCAGATCAAGGATTGCTTTCTCCGTCGTCGGTTCCATTGCATACTGTTCAAGCAAACCATCATGGGTACATTCATCGACCTCCTCCTCAAAGGTACTATGACTGAGCTTGTTCGACCAAGTGATATGTAAATTAAAAGCCCTAATGATAAAAGCTGACCCATTTTTACAGGCATTGCTTATTTGTTTGTTTATTGCCTTCACCAGTGTGATGTTATTATTTGCTGGCTTACAAACTGCACTTATCAGTGACATTTTCTTCTTAGAGTTTCTACTTTCCAAACAAAGTAATTCAAACTCATTCCCAATAGAACACATATTTTCTCTCCACACTGCCCTGATGTCGGCCTTGAATAAGAGAGAGACACCAACTTCTTTACACTGCTCTCTCACCTTCCAAATACTCTTGTACCCCTGGATATTTAACTCCCAATTGTGCCCAGCCCTAAGCCGTATCTCTCTAACGGCTACTAAATCATTTTCATTCGTGTTGATTTGTGCCATTAAGTCTTCAACCATGTTACAAATGCGACCAGCATTCAGGTGAAGTGCCTTTTTGTTAGGTTTCTTGTCCTCATGATTTCTCTAATAATATTTCCGTTTGCTTCTCGTCTCTACTCACCTGTCTATTGGCGTCTTCTCTCCTCTGTTTCCAATGGCCCAAACACACTTTCCAGGTGAAGCAACACATGAACTGCACTTCACGCAATCCAATCTAAGGCAATGCGGTTTCCACTATCTTGGGAAACGAAATTTGGATTCGGTGAACACATTGCAGACCATTCAAATTCTGTCTTCAAGAAGAGTTCCAGCGAAACTCAGGGCATGCTGGAAGGATACCACCTCAGTTTCTATTTGGGGCGTGCAGCCTTCCAGACCCCATATCATTTTCATTTTTTTTAGGGCCTGAACTCTCCCAATCCTATCTCTCTATCAAAAACGCAAAGGCCCTGTTGAAACATAGCCTGCCGGAACACACTACATATGGTTCGCCACTAACAGTCTCCAATAACAGCTATTCACCCTGCCAGCCAGATCATCATCCACCTCTTTGTCCAACTGTTCTTCTCTCTATTTGAACTCTATCCATCCCTTTCGTTTACTCCTTATCCTCCCCCAACCACCACTATATCTTCTGAGATAAACCAACATTTTCCAAGCGATCGTCAGTTCTGAGGATGGTCACTGGACTCGAAATGTTAACTCTGATTTCTTTTTTTCAGATGCTGCTAGACATGCTGAGTTTTTATAGCTCCATCTGGTTTTGCTCTATTTAGAGTCGGATACTGTGAATATTCGAAGAAGAATGACTGCGAATGACCTGGTAGAAGCCTGTTACTCTGCTTGTGCAATGATCCCCTGTTCAGATGACAGAACTGTGTTCCTCTTGAAAAGTTATCTTGTGGATAGTTCCCATTACAAGGTGAGCCATCGGTGTCAACTTCTTAGGTCAATGAAGACAGCAATCATTTCTACCGCAATTCTATCCTGGATGTGATGAACAGCAGAGAGAAAAAAATCCCTCATGTCAGATGTGAACGGATTGGAGTCCACGCAGGAGGTGTCATCAAGTGGCAGTCTTTTTTCGGATAGAAAACACTGAACCGCTTCCTCACTGTAACAATATGCCATTGGGTATCAAAGCTAAAGGTTTAATAGGCGCAAAGGCTGAAAACAGCGTCTTCCAGTTAAAATAGGTGAATGCGTTCCCCCCAGTGTGAATACAGTAGTGTACAGTTGTAAAGATATATGGATCAATCACTTTACACATTCAGCTGGCAAGCAGTCCCTTTGTGGGAAGACATCTGTATAGAATACAGGAAGATGCGCTTAGAGGTTCTTGATCAGTTTCATATCGGAACTGAGACTATACTGGAGGTTTTGAGAGTCTTAAAGTTGGACAAATCCCCAGGCCAGAGTGGAGTTGTACCTAACGTGACTTTGTGAGACAAAGGAGCAATTTCAGGGGTTTTGACCAATGTTAACATTCCTCTTTGGCCATAGGGCAGTTGGTCGAGGACTGCAGGACTACTAATGGGGTTCCACTTTTTGACAAGGCAGGTAGAAACAAACCAGCGAAATACAGCCAAGTGAGTCTCAGAGGAGTGGTCGTGAAACGTTTGGAGAAACCTTTGAAGGAGAGAATTAATTGCAACTTGTCCAGGCAAGGTTTGATCAAGGAGTCAGCATGGTTTTGTCAAAGGAGGTGATGCATAAAGATCTGATTACATGATGTGAGGCAGTGATCAGATGTTCAAATGAGGGGAGTGAAAATGATGTATATGTGCGTTTCAGCGAGATCCCCCACGGGAGTCTGATAACAGGGTAAAAACATAAACAATTCACGATCACGAGGTGTCAGAGAAATTCAGCCAAATGGATCAGAGATCAGGTACAAAGCTGGCAAGCAGTTTGATTAAACAAATTGACATCGCGGTAAAGACATGTACCAGGCTGACCTAGAACTGATTCTCTGCACAGATGGCAAGAATGTTCTCCCCCTAGCAGAGAGTGCAGGCAGATTTCATAGAGGTACAAAACAAAGAGGATAATTTTAAAGCTGTAACAGATAGCGTCGAAAATTGTAAAGCGATTAAAACAAGAATAAACTAAATGGAAATTAAACAAGCGTCTGACAGTAATAATTCATTTGTAATTGCCATTGGAGATTCCAGCCATCTCCTTGAATGGGTGCAAATGTCTTCTCGAGGATTCCTAACGGTACTTCCTGTCTGCACGAGTCTGTGTAAATGTTCGTTCTCCTGTCATTCAGTTCTGGCCATTGTGTTCCTCCTGGGAGCAAAGCCTTCCGGGGTCTCTCAGTCTGCCTCTTTGTTTATGCGCCATCGGTTTATATGGGAAACGAGACTGCGCTTAGGGTATTAGGATTGAAGTGATGATCCAGGCGAGGAGCTTACTGGGAAGGCTGTTTGAGAAGTTATTATCTGGTCTGGGAGTAGCTTAGAATATCTGGATTCTATATTCGCCTGTTTGGCCTGTGTGGGTGTGTTCTGTGTGTGTTGGCAGGCATGTTTTCTGTGTTTCGCCAACATGCTTCTGTGTTTTTTTTTAATGTGGTTATGCTGTGACTGGGAAGTGTACCAGATTTTCTCCCACAGTTCGCCCTTTGCTGAAGAGCATGTTGAAAAGATGCAATGTTGGCCAGACAGGGGAGGCTATCAGTGGTGGGGCTTCGGTGTCAGAGAGGTAGAGGTCAGTGTCTGATTCTGACTGAGCGTAGTTTGTGTCAGGGTAAGGGATCTCACTCCAGCGAACTTGTACAAGTTGGTTTGTGAGGAGAGCAGGGGTAAAAGTGCTGTACAAAACCGGCAGCAGCACATACGGAGGTCCATGACCAGGGTAATGATACAAACAACCGCAATAAAGGATATCAGTTCCTCTAGCAGTTCAATGCCCCGTGAGCCATGCCAGGAGGTTGCCCAGGTCCACAGGTCCCAGTAGGACTCCGGTTCATTTGGGGCAGAAGCAGCCTGTGGAAAGTGGTGTGACAGGTCCGTTATATTTTCGTTGGGTTCAGAGATGCAGGTACAGCAGTCTTTGCGAATTAAGGCGCTAGTGCCCTTTTTTTGTCCAGCCAGTAATCCATGGCCATTCTGTTTTGTAGGGCTACAGTGCGAATGGCGACAGCCTCTGCATTCAGCTGGACAAGGCCTTCAGCCATGGCATGTTATCTCCTCTGGCGTGGTGGCCAACTTATGTGCCTCTATGTCGAGGTCCAGGGTATCGTAGGTTGTCACAAAAAGGGGGGAGAGGGTATCTCGTCTTGGGCAGTGAGGGTACGTTTTCTGCGGGGAATAAGCTTTTGGAAAGGAGTCGACTGGGAGTGGTACCACATACCACGTGCCAGCCCATGACAATGCCAGCCAGGGTATGCGTGGTGGCACCAGACAAAATAAGTGTCATTGTATGTTCTTAGCTGGTGGGTTTGAAATTTTGTCCAAATATTATTGAAAATGGAATTGTGGGCAGACATATTGTGACCAAGTATATCTAGGACGCTGCACTCTGCTACAGACCAGAGTACTGCAGAGGTCAAGAGCAGTGAGTTAGTGCACCAGATCCAGCCAGCCACCCATGCGGATGGCTGGCTTCTCGTCAGGCAGATGGTTCCTCTGTGTGAACCCCATGCGGTGGTGTCAGTGATGGTCAAGGTTGGGTGTTCATGTGAGAGGTTCTGGGTTGTGTAGAACCATCCAGTGAATTTGTCGATGAAATCCTGCGGATTTCCAGTAGTCTCAGCTATTAGCCACATGAATGGGCGGTCTGATTAGCAGACTGATCGTTGTGACCCCAGGGACCTATCCAGTTTTAGCCACAATTCTGCCATCTCTGCGGTGTTAAAAGGGACTGCGCCATGGGGAATGCCTCCATAGGAATGTTCAGAGAAACAATCACACACCCACCAGCTGGTCTGGTTTACCTTCTAGGCATACCCTGTGGGTTATATCAAGGAAAACGTTCACCCACGACTCACGGTGGATTAAGTGCCCTGTTCTATGTGTCCTGTTACCGATCAATGGTTATGTGCAAGTCAGACCAAGAATGATGATCCCGATGGCTGCAGCGAGCAGCTGGATCCCTCTGTGGTGTCTGGAGCTGTATCCTGTTCTGCTTGGTTGTCCATCTGTGGAAGCAGACCCTCTTTCACCGGGTCACATTCTGGTCTCCCTGAGAGCATGACAGCTGTCGTGGTCGTGAGATAGACCAAGAGTGGTCCTTTCCATCTACGGGAGACAGAATCTTTCGGCAGGGACTGTCACGTTACATAATGCCCAGTTTAAACGGGTGAAGTGGTTCCTGCCGTGGTGTGGACACCGCAGCTTTTTTTTTTTGTTTATTTTGTTTTACCCCCACACTATTGCCTAACTATGGTAGTGTTTATTTTTCCCCAGCACCCATGTTGCGTGTGTGTGGGTTTGAGACACAGTGAAGAACACAAGATGCACGAATCTTTATTCAGTTTCCATCCGTAGGAAGAAAAGAAACACCCAAGTGCCCAGTACACTGCAGCTTTTGCAAATCATGGTTTAAAGTGATCCTTCTACTAAGGGCTTGAACCTAATCCAAGAGAGTATCCTGTGTTCAAAGCAGCGCTGTGTCATTGGCTAGTTTTGGGGGTCCAGCTGTGGGAATTGGTCTTTCCATTAGCAAATGGTGTAAAATCCGTCGTTTGGTTTCCCTATCCTCTTTCTGTGTAAACACCAGTGGTCGACCATCTGGCCAAGCCAGTCCTGTGTCCTGATGATTTTAGGGAGGATGGTTTTGAGGGTGCCGTTCATTGACTCCACTATTCCTGATGACTGGAGGATGGTACATAATGTGGTATCTCCAGGGTCAGTCAGCAGTAAGTCTCAGTCAGCAGTAATGAGCTTTGCGTTGAAATGGGCCTCATTCCCCGTATGTTCCTATGTGCCCTGACAGAGAAACCTCTTGTAATAACGTCGTGCAGGATACACTTTATCACTGCTCTGGGGGCTTTTTTTTGGATGGGTAATGACTTGACCCATTTTGAAAACATGTCGACATTAACTAGGATATACTTGCATTCCTCTTTCTGAGGCATGTGGGCAAGGTCAATTAGAAGGTGGGTGAAATGACCCTCAGGAACTTTTATTTAGTCATGTTTGGCCATCGGCTTCCCTGCATTTTTGGTGGACAGATGAGGCACTGTGACAGCAGGGCTTGGGCAGCTGCAGTGAATCCCGCTGCATAGCAGGAATGGCTGACAGCATCTTGCTTCTTTGTCCTATTCCGTGTGCTGCCAGTGCCAATAAGTGCAAATGGACTTTCAGGGAGACGATGCAGGAGTGGGTAAGAACCTGCAAGGACGGTGATTGTAGGCACCAATGCGGGCCCATGCGGTCCTCTCATCTGGTGCAGCGGCTTGCTATGCTGCTCGGAGTGCATCGAGAGGGTCAGGAGGCTCTTGAGGTTTCACCACCCTGTGTGGTCTGTAGGGCATAAGTAGCCAATGATAGTGCAGATTCCCGGGTGGCTGCATCAGCTGAGGCATTTGCTTGGGTGACGGGATCGGTGGCAGAGTTGTGGGTGTCACATTTTATAATTGCAACAGCGGCAAGTAGCAGGACTGCTTCTAGGATGTTGGCAATGAGTGCTGCACGTTGGAGTGGTCTCACTGCTGAGCTGATGAACTTCCTCTGTTTCCATATTACGCCCAAGTCCTGAACGACTCCAAAGGCACATCTGGAGTCTGTGTAGATATTTGCTGTGCAACCCTGTGCCAGGTTGCAGGCTCTAATGAGAACAAAGAGCTCTGCCGCCTGTGTGGACACCCCATCTGGTAAAGTAGCTGATTTGAGAGTGGTGAAGTGGGTGCAGATGGCTTGGCCTGCTAATGTGTATAGGTCTGATGGCCGGAAGGAAGAGCCGCTGTTGGAAAGAATCTGGTCAGGGTTTTCTCAGAGGTTAGAGTCTCGATGAGAATGGTGCTGAAAAGCACAGCAGGTTAGACAGCATCCGAGAAGCAGGAAAATCAATGTTTCTGACAGAAGCCCTTTGTCAGGAATGCTGAACCAGGTCCAAGCAGTCGTGGTTGTCTGCAGAATCATGTTAGGTGAGCGGAATTAGGGTGGCGGTGTTCAAAGCTAGAGCGCGGTGTAGGGAAAGGTTTGCCGAGATCACAAAGTGACCTCATGACCAGTTCTCAGAGTTGCAGTAAAATGTTGGATTGCTGCTGAATGAAGCAGCAGGGAGAGCGACAGTTGGACCAAAACAGTACACGAGTGATCTAGCAAACTGGGGGTGGCCTTATCCTCTGTTACTGTGTCTGCTGCCACGGCACACAAACATGCCAGGATTCCGCTCATAACAGGTGATAACTAAACATTATAAAATGCAAAAGGCGATGGAGATCCCCATGAAGCTGTGTTAAAATGCAAGGCGCGAACCCATCTAGCTTGGTTACATAAAGATAGAAGCACTGAGTAACCGAGGACTGTCATAGCAGGAAACTATTTGTTGCTTCAGTTCAGTGAATTCCCGTTGCATTTCGGATGTTCACTTCACTCTGGCTGGCTGTTTAGGGGAAGCTGCCTCCCGCAGACGTACATCAATTGCATAATGGACAGGAATCCAGGGGCTGCAGTAGTTTACCAGCCACATAAACACTTGCAGCAGCCTGATCGTGGGAGTTAGGGGAAACGAGGTAATGACACCCAATTGCTCCTTGGACAGTGCTCTGAGGACACCTTGTGCTTGATAGACACCCTTTGCCCATCCTGTGCCAGACTGTAGAGCAAGGTTGCCGTAAACTGCTTGCATGGAGGAGCGGAGTGGCAACGAACAGCAAGCCATCCGCATACTGGAGGCACGTGCTGTGGCATGGTAGGTATACTGCAGCAGCATAAATTTGGGGCTCGCCGAATATCCTTGGCGAAAGCCGTCCATGTATTTTGGCAGCTGTCATATGTAAAAACATAAAGTTTCAGGGACCAACTTAATGGCAAATGAGGCTGAGCAAAGGTCGATTACAAGAATATCAGGTACAGGAGGCGGGGATACTGACCAGGATAGCATTTGTGTCCTGGACTACTAGGAAGCAGGGAACAACAGTGGCACTGACAGCACTACGATCTTGCACAAAGCGCCATTTTCATGATTTTCCAAGCTTCGGGATAGTTAAGAAAGGAGCGTTACATGAGGTGTGGGCACGATGATTCCCCGTTGCAGAGGTGATTCTATAACTGGTTTGATTTCTAATACAGCTGTGGGTGATACAGGTATTATAGTATTGATGGTGGAATGCTCCATGCCTGAGTGTAACTGTATTTGATTAGGCGGACAACAGCTGGCCTGCATGGTTTTATTATTGTGCCCATAGCGCACACAAAACTCGCCCTTTCAAATCAGTGCATGCTGGACGAAGGGTTGTGTCTTGCCTAAATGGTGTGAAATGTATTGTTGGTTGTGCGACATGCCCTATCATGGTTGTGAGATCTTTGGGGTGCCACGTGTTCTTAATTATAAAGGAATTGTGCAGAACTGCTGTTGGGTCTTTGCAGGCCAGTGCAGCCTGCTCTGCGCTGAGTGGCACGTCTGCTGCAACACCCTGTGGTCTGGTAAAGTATCTGACTGTGATGGCGAGTGGGGAGATGAACACCAGATGTGAGTCCATGAGTGGAGGATATGTTGATGCTCGTTCCCGGGGGGCAGAAGCTGGACAGTGAAATTGACAGACTAAACAGCCACCTACCAGAGAATGGGTGAAGGATAAAGGGGTAGTTGATATCCGAGAGCGGAGAGGGACAGAAAAGGTGAGGGTAGATTCTGGCAGGCACAATTGGGCGCATGAGCCATATACTAATCTCACAACTAACAGCAGGTTAATTGCAAACTACTGTTTCAAACATCCGGGATCCTCCGTGCAAAGCCACGTCCCAGAAAGTGCTGAAAAAAGAGAAAGAATGAACACTATAAGAATGGGCCATAAAAAGTGAATTTCACCAATCACAGTCTCGATTAGATTACATTTCCCTTTCGCCGTCTCCAGGACAGAAATAAAGGAAGTGGTAGAAATTTAAGAACATCGCAATCCATTGGAATCATTTTCCCATTCGCCAGAACATCAAATAACGGCGAATAGAGTCACGGTAGGACTTTGTTTCACAACAGCGATGAAATAACAGTCTCTCTTTGGTTTCAGTGAAAACTCAACTTGCCTGAAAAAAAAAACAGCAGCAGTAGAGCGGCTTCCTATTTTACATGTCAGAGGCGAAACCCTTTGAGAGAGTGTGCAATCTCTCACACCGCCGTTAATTCTCCAAGAAGCAAATCCACCAGGTCTTTTTTTTTTAAATTTGAGTATGGCACTTAAACGCGCTGCAGTTTTGTTGTTTTCCCGCAGAAATGGCAGTGGCGGGATTGGAAACGACGCCTCTTAAGCCACTGGAAGCTCTTATGCCCGACTACAATATCAATTTCGCAGCAGATAATGATAGCTCATCAATCCTCACCAAACTCAATGGAAAGCTGAAATCTATCTTCTGACAATATTTCCAGCTATAAATGTATATGCGAGGATTAGAATGCTGTTCCTTCATGACTTGATAAAATTGCCATGAGCTGCATGAAATTACTGGAATTTCGATTCTTGCTTTGTTAAATGATTTCAACCATTGCTCGAAACAGGACGACTTTCACGTTTACACGGAACACGAAACACACTGGACTACATGGAAAATGCACAAAGCTGAGCAGGCCGTGTTCCACATCATACCGTGCAGCATAGTTTCAGTCACTGTGTCTGTTTTGCAGAATAAGAGACCCAAAGAATGTTCCCCACCCTGCAACCGGAGGTAGCATTACGTTCCGAGAATAACAGATCACATTGTGAGGATGCTCTGACCTCGGAGCCAGTTCGAGATGCCACTTTCCTTGCCTTTTACCTTAACCGTGCAATTTGCTGCTGAGATGTTCACTCCTGGACATGAGCCACATGGATATCAACTGAGTTGGAAACCTGTCTGGGATTCGAAGAGGAGCGACTCAATCAATTTTGCTAAATTCCATGGTGCTCATTAGAAATGTAGTTTCTGTTCACCTCAATCTAAAACACAATTTCTGAACATAGAAACAGAAGTCAAAAGGTAATGACCTCACCCCACCCCCTCTCCGGAAGAGGTGCTAACTGCCCTTGAGTGCTTTTTGTTCTCGATGTGAAGAGCTCTCCCGCCTGAGTCACTTCACATCTCTGGTTGCTGAGTGAATCACAAAGAAGGAATTTCACCAGAGCTGCAACTGCCTCACTTCCCCACTGGCCCTCCCCATTTACATTTTCCTGCTCGTCAGTGATTTAAACAAAACCAAATGGATGCGATGACATTCTGTAGCCTCTCTGTCGATTCCTCCGTTTCAGTTCCAACATGACTTAGATCTCGGGGCGCACCTCAATACTGGCGACGCTATGAAAGCACAGGTGCAGAGGTTCCACTGAGTGTGTAATTTCTTTCATTGCTGTTGCTGATTGAATCAGCCACTACCGTGCGAACTGCTCCAAAACATGATTCAGGACATCTGGTGCCAATTCTCGCACGTTGAATACCGACTGACAGCTTCCAAACGAGGCCTTTCAGAGACGACTGTGGGGTATATTTGACAGACAGACTAGTTCAGGAATTCGTGGTGCGCTGTGACACCAGCGCATCTGCTTCTTCCCTGTCTTTGAACCGAGCCGCCTGCGCAAGGAATCCAAATGCGGTACTGCATTTCGTGGAAGGATCAGAACGCGGTAACTACACTCTCAAACAGAATGGCATATGATCAGAACCAGGTTGGAGAAAAACTTTACAATGCTTTGCACAGTAATTTAATGGAATAGCATTATATTTCACTACGAGAAAATCCGAAGGCAGGTTTGCAGATGGGAAAACAAGCAAGAAAGCTCCGTTCTTGTCTATGTAAAAGGCTGCAGTTGAGCAACAAAGCAGTTTCTAACTGGGGACTTTTCGCGGGTGAGGCGAATGTGTTGACCACTACACTACAGAAACAAGCCTCAACCAGCCGCGCTGCGGCTCAGTCGTATCCAGCACTGAAAGTTGAAGCCATTCTTCGTTTCACCTCGTTGTTGTCCAGCGTAATTGACTTCTTGAAAACGTAAAAAAAAGACACGTGAAATTGATGACAAGATAGAGACAAGGATGTCGTCAATGTTTGGACTGTAAGGCGAGATGGAATAGGCTGGGACGACTTTCCCTGCAGCGTAAACGTCTGCGACATGATCTTATGGAAGGGTTGTAAACTGTGTATTTACGTGTTTTATCCAAGTTGGGGTGAGTTGAAATTATGTTGCAATTGTGCCAGCCCCACCACTTCCTCTGGCAGCTCATTCCATACATGCACCACCCAGTGTATGAAAACGTTACCCTGAGGTGTCTTTTATATCTTTTCCTTCTCAATCTAAATCTATGCCCTCTCGTTCTGGACCCCAGGGAAAAGACTTTGTCTCCTTATCCAAGAGCGTGAAATGCTGAGGCTGGGAGTGCTTCTGGTCAATTGGCTCAGAGGAAGCGTGCTGGAGCTGCAAGTGAGAGGTCGATGTATGGAAAGCATTCTAAGAGATTTTCCTTAACAAAATGGTATTTTGTTACTTTGACAGTAAGTACTTCTTTTGCTCACATCGCCCCCACATCAGTCTCTTGCTCCAGTAAATACTCCAATCCAGCATACATTGCTTGCATTCCAACACAGGAACGCGTCCTATTCTCGCTCCATCTGAGATAATCTGAATTGACAATGTCATTCTTTGAATGGAGAAATGCAGCAGGGAGTTGTTAGTGCAGCGGTGATCTATTGGGCTAGTAATCTTTGGAGACTGGAACGTGGCAGCTGCTGTTCGTTAAATACGATGAATAAAATCTGGAAATCAAACTCAATCTCAGGAACAGAGACAATAACTTTAATATACTGAAAACTCATTCATTCATGTCCCTTCGAAAGTGAAGTCTACCGACCGTAACAAGTCCTGTCAACATGTGACTTCAGACCCGCAACAAGGTGGTTCACCCATGAATGCCCCCTGACTCAGTTCGAGGTGAATTAGAATGAACAACAAATGCTCTTCAGGCCACTGATAGCCACATTCCGTGGGAGAATAAGGAAGAATAAAAATACATGAACAACGGGGAAAAAGGGAATCGTTTCTGTGTGGACTCATATTAAACAGATTATCAAACTAAATAGACACAAGAATCCCCGGAGCGCCAAGAACTCAGGGCCATGGGGTGACTGCAGGAAGGGATTCAATTTCCTGGTGAGGTGTAAACTCACTTACTCAGTCACAATGCGCACAGGTCATTCACCACTCCCATATGGGAGAAGTGATCCCTCAGAAGACCAACTGGCAGAGTCACCAGCAAATTTACAAATGACAGCAGGAGTTCCATTCTGCTGTTAATGCAGCCGTTAATCCCAACCAGCAATAAACCCTGTTTGGTTGCGTGTTTCCAGTGGAGTTCCACTGTTTTCTGATGTAGATCAGTGATTTAGACTTAGTTGTAGCAGCCATGATTTAGAACTTTGCTGATGTTGCAACAATTGGTCGTGTAGTTGACTATGGTTAAGAATGCCAGGGACTGCAGGGATGCTTCAATCAGGTGGAAAGGTAAAATGCTGAATGGAATTGAATCCAGATCAATGAGTGTTAATGAATTTGGGGAGAAGAAACAATAATAGTGAGTATTCTGTGTGGTGTAGACGGATAAAGAGATCATGGAGTGGACATTCACTATCACTGAAGATCAATGACAGGGGAATCAGTTGGACCGAAGTACGGACTGCAGATGTTGGAAATCAGATTCAAGATTACAGTGTGCTGACGAAGGACAGCAGGTCAGGCAGCATCCGAGTTGCAGAAAAAAATGATGTTTCGGGCAAAAGCCCTTCATCAGGAATAAAGCTGGGAGCCTTGAGGGTGGATAGATAAACAGGAGGACTGGGTCTGTGAAGAATTTAGCTGAGAGTGCAATAGATGGATGGAGATGGGGTGATCGGTGATAGGTCGGAGGAGAGGATGGAGCAGATAGGTGGGAAGGAAGATAGACAGGTGCGACAGGTCAATAGGATTGTGCCAATCTAGAAGGTTGGAACTAGGGTAAGGTGGGTGCGAAGAGCCAAGGAAGCTGGTGGAGACCACATTGATGCCCTGAGGTTGAAGGGTTCTGAGGTAGAAGATGAGGCGTCGGGTGTTGAGGGAATGGCGGTGGAGGAGGCACAGGAACTGCATGTCCTTGTGAGAGTGGGGGGAGGGGAAAGGAATTGATGTATTTGGTCATGTGGAGTTGGGGTTGAATGTTGCGGGTGTACTAGAAATGTTCGTTGAAGCGCTCTGCAAGAAGGTGTCTGTTGGCCCCAATGGAGAGGAGACCAACAGATGCAATAAATGACATGTGTGGCAGTGCAGATGCACCTTTCGTGGATGTGGAAGGATCCTTTGGAGCCTTGGATGGATGTGATGGGGAAGATGTGGGTGCAGGTTTTGCAATTCCTGTGGTGTCAAGGAAAGGTGCCGGGAGAGGAGGGTGCGTCACTGGAGGGCGTGGACTTGACGACATAGTCGTGCAGGAAACAGTCTTTGTGAAAAGTGGATCGGGGTGGCGAGGGAAATATATCCCTGCAGTTCAGTGTTACTGACACTTATCACAAACCCACTGACTCCCACAGCTGTCTGGATTATAGCTCCTCCCACCCCATCTCTTGCGCAAATGTGATCCTATATTTGCCAATTCCTCCACCTCCATCGCATCTGCTCCCAAACGAGAAGCACAGCGGTTCACGAAGCATCCGAGGAGTACTAAAATCGATGTTTCGGGCAAAAGCCCTTCATCAGGAATACAGTCAGAGAGCCTGAAGACTGGATAGATAAATGAGAGGAGGTTTGGGGTAGGGAGAAAGTAGCAAAGATTACAATAGGTGAGTGAGAGAGGAGATGAAGGTGATGGGTCAGGGAGGAGGGTGAAGTGGATAGGTGGAAAGGAAGATAGGCAGGTAAGACAAGTCATGGGGACAGTGCTGAGCTGGAAATTTGGAACTGGGGTGAGGTGTGGAAAGGGTAAATGTGGAAACTGGTGAAGTCTACATTGGTGCCCTGGGGTTGCAGTGATCTGAGGCGGAAGATGAGGCGTTCTTCTTCCAGGCATCGGTTGTGAGGGAGCGGCGGATTCGGAGGCCCAGGACCTCCAAGTCCTCGGCTCAGTGGGAGGGGGAGTTGAAATATTGGGCCACAGGGCAGTGTGGTTGATTGGTGCGGGTGGTCCAGAGATATTCCATAAAGCACTCTGCTAGGAGGCGTCCTGTCTCCCCAATGTAGAGTCGACCGCATCGGGAGCAACGGATACAATAAATGATATTGGTAGATGTGCAGGTAAAACTTTGATGGATGTGAAAGGCTCCTTTGGGGCCTTGGATGGAGGCGAGGGAGGAGGTGTGGACGCAGATTTTGCAATTCTTGCGGTTGCAGGGGAAGGTGCCAGGATGGGAGGATGGGTAGTTGGGGGGCGTGGACCTGAACAGGTAGTCATGGAGGGAACTGTCTTTGCGGAAGGTGGAAAGGGGTAGGGAGTGAAATATATCCATGGTGGTGGCGTCCGTTTGGAGGTGGTGGAAATGTCGGCGGATGATTTGGTTTGTGCGAAGGTTAGTAGGGCGGAAGGTAAGCACCAGGGGGATTCTGTTCTTGTTAAGGTTGGAGGGGTTGTGTCTGAGGGCGGAGATTCAGGATGTGGACGAGATGCATTGGAGGGCATCTTTAACCATGTTGGAAGGGAAATTGCGGTCTCTAAAGGAGGAAGTCATCTGGAGTGTTCTATACTCTATGCGACTTTCTCCCCACCTCCACCCTACTCTCATTTATCTCTCCACTCTTCAGGCAATCTGCCTGTATTCCTGATGAAGGGCTTTTGCCCGAACCGTCGATTTTTCTGCTCCACGGATTCTGCCTGAACTGCTGTGCTTTTCCAGCACCACTCAAATCTAAACTCTGGTTTCCAGCATCTGCAGTCATTGTTTTTACCCTCTGTTCCCAAAGGGCCAGTTCCACCACAGAACACACCAGATGGCCTCCTTCTTTAAAGACCGGAACTTCCAAGTCTATGTGGTTGAAGATGCCCTCCAACGCATCTCATCCATATTCCGTTCCACCACCCACGAACCCAAACCTCCAACCACAACAAGGACAGAACCCCCCCCCCCCCAGGTCCTCATCTTCTATCCCACCAACCTCTGCATAAATCACATCATCCGCTGACAGTTTCGTCATCTCGAAACGGATCCCACCACCAGAGATAGGTTCTCCTGCCCAGCCCCATCCAGTTTCCGCCAAGACCATTCGCTCTGTGACTACCTAGTCAAGTCCACGCCCTCCACTGCCTTCCCTCCCGGCACCTTCCTCTGCCACCGCAGGAATTGTAAAACCTGCGCCCACATCTACACCCTCATCGATGTCCAAGGCTCCAATGGAGGCTTCCCAATCCATCAAAGTGTCACCTGAACTTCCATACATGTCATTTCGTGTGTCCGCTGCTCCCGATGCGGTCTACTCTAAATTGGGGAGGCCGAATGTCTTCTCACAAAGCACTTCAGAGAATATCTCCAGGACACCAACAAGAATCAACCCCAGTGCCCTCATGGCCAAATATTTCAACTCCCCCTCCCACTCTCCCGAGGACATGCACATCTTGGGCCTCCTCCATCGCCACTGCATCACCACTCGATGCTAGAAGGTAGAAAGCCTCATCTTCCGCCTCGAGACCCTTCAACCCCATGGCATTAATTGGGACTTCACCAATTTCCCCATGTCGCCCCCCCCACCTTACACCAGTTCCCACCTTCCAGCTCATCACCGTCCTCCTGACCTGTCACAACTGTGCATCTTCATTCCCACCTATCCTCTACACCTTCTTCTCTGAAAAATCATGTTCACCCCCCCCCCCCACCTCCATCCACTTACTGCACTCTCAGCTACCTTCTCCCCAGCCCCGCCCCACTCCCATTTATTTCTTCATGCAATATGCTCCCAGTCTCATTCCTGATGAAGGGCTTTTGCCTGAAATGTTCATTTTTCGTGCTCCTCAGATGCTGCCAGAACTGCTGTGCTTCTCCAACACCACTCTAATCTTGAGGGGAATCAGTTGAATGAGTGGGTTTTCGGATATTTTCTATTCTTGACCACTTTACCAACTACCAGTCCAGGGAACAGCTAAAGGACTGAGCACAATTTAGGTCACCACACAGACATTTTATTTTAAATTGTAAGATAAAACATGGAAGGCTGAAGTATGCAACTTTGCCCATCAAGGCTGTTTCACCAATGAGTTTATCACTGATTCCTTTCCAAGTCAGAATGCTATGGGCCTTGGAGGGGAACTTGCAAATGGTGTCGTTTCTTTGTATCTTCCAACCTTGTCCTTATAGTCGGTACAGCTGTTGAGCTTTGAAAGTTGTGTCAAATATGCCCACATTACTTACTCCAGTGCAACCTGTAGTTGGTGGACTCTGTTGCAATTGTGCCTAAGTGGTGAAGAGAATGAATATTGCAGGTATTGAAGAGGGTAAAATCAAGTGACTGCATTGTCATGTAGCGTATCCAGTTCCTTAAGTGTTAGTGAAGTTACACCCATCTGGGCAAATGGAGGGAGTTATGTTACACGTCTCATTTGTGCCTTGCAAACGATGTAGGATTCACGGAGCAATGAGTTGATTTTATAATCAAAAAATGTCTACCAAAGGACATGTTTTTGTTGTCAAATTGTTTATTTAGCTAGTTTCTATCTGTTTATTTTTCTAAATAATAGCTCTGTGGACAATTACACTGGATAATTTGTTTACAGTAAAGCCATTGAATGTCAGTGGGATATGATTAGATCCTCATTTGTCAGAGTTATCATTAATCCAATTCGTCCTTGTGTGGACCCTACAGACGCTGTCTGATTTCAAGTTCGAATTCCCGTCTGTGCCTGAAATTTCAACCGCTTCTTCGCATAAATGTCTCCACCTGCCTTAATAATTTGTAAGGCCGCTGCAGGGGACAGCAGAGATTAATGAACATGTTGTCAATACTGGAGAAAATGGAGCTTCGTGAAATGATTGGTTCGGCTGGGATTATTCTCCTTGAAACAAGGGAGACGGAGTGCAGCTCTATAATCACGTAATAACATTTATACACGTTCAATATTCATGGGATCTTGACAGGGTAGTTACTAGTATTTGATTTGCTGCATCTTAATCAGCTGAATACGTTTCCGATATTTCTTTATATCTAAAGTCGTCCAAATTAGATATTATTTCCTCGCACCTTCCAACCCCCAGACCCCACTTTTACACAGGCTGTCTCTCTCCTGGTGAAACTCACTGCTTGTGTGTCTCTAAATGTGCTTTTCCAAATATTTTGGAAACGAATTCTGAGTGACAGAAATTCTGCTTCCTTTATTTCTTTGTCCTACATCGATGGTTTTGAAAGCCTGACGTTCAGAAATGTACGAACTTGAAAGAGTGAATTTACCACCTATGTACTCTCTCCAAACCTCAAATACCCTGGAAAACTTCCATTTGGTTTTCCTTGGCTTAGTTTCAAATTTTCCAACACACAAATAAATAAAATTCCATCCCCACTAAACTCCGTCAGCATCGTCTCTAATGCCTTAGTACCCCAGTAAATGCTGGCAGTTCTCCTCTCTGATAGAATCACCGATTCCCTACAATGCAGAAAGTACAATTCAGCCAAACGAGTCTGTAGGGTCACTCTGAACAGCATCTCAACCAGACATAGCTCCCGTCTCTATCCCCGCAGTCCTCTGACTTGTGATTTCAAATAAACCTGCTGGAATAAAACCTTGCATCGTGTGACTGCTGACCTTATCTCTGCGTTACCGATGGCTAAATCACATAACTTACTGAATTCACTCCCTGGACACATCAGTGAAATTTAACATGGCCAATCCACCTAACTTACAGAATTAAGAGCAGTGCGAACTACTGAGCAAATGTACCATCATATTGAACACTATCTGTATCATGTGTAATGGCTTTACACACTGGTGTAAACTCAGCCTAGTGAAAGCAAGCTGCGCCCACCAACCCGAATTCAATGCATCCGAACGCGGTTCTGAGCTGTACAACCTCATTAGTGCTGCTGGAAATGTTTCTGCACTCAGGTCTGACTGGGTGTACTCTGTTTTCTTCCTCAGATTCCTGCTTTATATAAGCATATCAGTTAGGAACAACTCTATATAATGGTTTTCATTCCAACAAAAACACAGTGTGCAGTTTACAGAAAGTTTGCACTGTCACTGACACTCTCTCTCCCCAGGAGCTGCAGTCCTTCTCCAGCTGATTCAGGCAGCACTGCCCTTCCTGTGACATATCCAATCGAGACTGGAAGGCCAAGACTGAATAATCTTCAGTGGGGAACAGAGCGACAGGTTTAAAACCTTTACGATGCCCCGAGCGGAGAATTGAGCCCTGTGACAGGCGGGGACACGAACCGTGATACTGTGGAGGACAACAACATCAGCCTGTTGTGGCCTCACTTGTCCAACACAACTGCTTAACGACCTGAATCAAGTTTTCAATTGTTTAGCCCGTGGTCCTATTTGTTTTGGCATCGCAAATTAACATCTCAATTTTATTCAGGTTGGAAGCATTTCCACCTCTCTGACCCTTTCCGCACATCTATTCAAAACTTTCTACCCTTTCCCGAAATCTCTTGGCCCCAGTGTTCGATCACTCCATCAATAACAAACGCTTCTTTCAGTCTATCCTATCCATATCATTCATTATTTTGTACTTCTCAGTCATGTCTTCTCCAAACTTCTCTGCTCGGTGACAAACAGCCCCAGTCTGTCCAATCTCTCCACATAACTGAAACTCTTCAGCGCAGACAATATTCCATTGAATCGCTTCTGCAACGTTCCCAGTGCGATCACATCATTGCTATACTGTGAATTGCAAAGCTGCACACAGTACTCTCTCTAGAGCCGAATTAACTTTTTTTTTCTATTCTGTTACAATATGAGGGCGTCGCTGGCTCGGCAGTATTGATTGCGATCCCTAATTGCACAGCGGGCAGTTGAGACTCAACCGTATTGCAGTGAGTCTGGAGTCACATCGAGGTCCGACCAGGTAATAATAGCAGGTTCCATTCTCAAACGACGTCAGTGAACCCGATGGTTTTGTTTTTTCAACAATTGACCATGGATTTATAGGTGTTATTTGCTTCGTAATTGCAGATATTTATTGAATCTCAATTCTAACCCCTGGCATGGTTGGAGTCAAACCCGGGTCCCTGGTTCATTTGCATGGTGTCTGAGTGAACAGTCCAGTGGTAAGAGTGCTCAGCCCTTGCAGAAAATCCGTGAAACTAATCTTTCTCAATGAAGTCGCTTTTCCTCGATATTGTCCTGTGTCATTTTCCTGAGCTTGACCCCCAATAATTGCAAGTCCATATCAGTAAAAGCTGCTACCTGAGGATTGGCCTCACAACAGCGGTAACCAAATGGATCAACTGGTCTGCAGGTCCCGATGGTGCGTTTGGGGCACGTTCCCCCAGCAACAGTGACCGCAGCAGCACAGACTGAACCGTATCAATGTGAGAGTCAGTATTCGATTCTGCAGTGCCTTAATGAAATAGGAAATGACTCCACAAGCACATGATGAAAGACCAGCGCTCCGAAAACTAGTGCTCAGTTAAACCTGGTAGACTCTAACCTGGTGTTGAGTGATTTTAAACTTTGTACACCATAGTCCAACACCGGCATCTCTAAATTAATGAAATGGGGGTGTGGGGCGGAAAGTTCAGTCAGTGATCGAAGGAGGGAGAGAAATCTCTGAGAACGGGTGGATTTGAATTCTGACATATGAAACACAGAGATGTGAGCGAGCAGAATTTGAAGGGACAAGATCATCACCTTGGAGAAAATTACCATGTTAAAACAACTGATTCCTTTGTGTTTCGCAAAAATTGGGACAGATAGAAAACTTACTGCTGTGACTCGGATTCTAACCGAGGTTGCTGCGACCACAACGCAGAGTACTAACCATTATACGATCACGGCATTCCACAAGCACGCGCTCTGGCTGCGTGCAATAAGTACAGTGGCAGAGGAAATGTTAGGCAGCGCACCAACTGCACAACATCAGTGCTAAGCGAACAGTGGCAGATATGTGGGAACACAGAATGGGCTGACCGTTTAATATCGGCTCCCCCAGTGGCTGTGGTGATTCCATCAATAATATGCTGAAGGCTGAGAAAAATAGATTTCTCCAACACATAAAAAACTCCGGGGACAGTGCAGGCGTTGTTGAAATGTATGCTTCAATAGTAATGCAGTTTAACATCGGCTACTTCACCAGTTTCCCCACACAAGGTAGCAACCACTGCTGCCACATTGTCCCAATTCCCAGTCCCAGAATCAGAGGAATTGACTGGCGCAGTCGCGAAGATCCAACTGGAAGTCGGGATGGGAATGAGGTCGCACAGATACTCGATGGCTCCAGTGACACAACCGGTGAATGCACGGTTTTTCTATGACGGTTTAGAGGCGTAAGCAATTCCGAGGTTGGGAGTGCTCCTGGTCAAAGGCGGGGCAGAAGGGAATTTTTTTTCCCGTTTATAGCAATCTACAGTGCATTTGCTGAGACAGCTGAGTGCCACAACTGGAGCGTGGGCGGCTGGTTTGAAGTTTGAACTTGCTTCACTATCACCAACTTGCCTGGAATGAATTTCCTTCACCGTTTTCATTTCCAATTGTTTAATATCTGCCTGCAGTCTGCGGCTTTCTTCCTCATGGTTAATTGCATGACTAACTATTGTATGATCTGCACACTGCTAAATCACGGCCACTACAAGTAAATATGAATCATTGATCTATGTGAGAAAACAGTGGAACTCACTGCAGGCATGCTTCGTAGGTTTGCAGGCGACGCCTGAAATGTAGACAGTGAATAAGATTAGCTAAGTTTCAAAAGGATCATAATCCAATGAGTCTTTGGACTGAAAAATGTAACATGGAGTTCAATCTGGATAATTAGAAGGTATTGCATTTTGGTACAAGGACAATAGTAGGGTTTTGCGTAGTGTTGGAAAACACGGAAGCTAGGGATGCAAGTGCATAATTCCTTGTAGTTTGCATCACCAACAGGCAAGATGGTTCAAAGGCATTTACCATACTTTGCTTCATCGTTCAGTCCTTTGTATATAGGAGTCGGGACGTTATGTTGAAGCTTTGCAGGGCATTGATGAGGCCTCTTTTGAAAATTATGTCCAGTTCAGATCGCCCAGTTGTAGGAATATTATTCAGCTGGAGCCGGTTCAGAAAATTATGCACGCATGTTGCCGCTTGTGGAAGGTTTGAGTTGTAATGAAAGGCTGGATAGGCTGAGTCTATTTTCAGATTCAAGATTGGGGTGCTGAAAAACCACAACCATTAAGGCAGCATCCCAGGAGCAGGAGAATAATTTTTTCACGCAAGTGTTGTTCATCAGGCTCTTCCCCGAAACGTCGATTCTCCTGCTCCACAAATGCTGCCTGACCTGCTGTGCTTTCCCAGCACAACACTCTCGACTCTGATCTCTCATCTGCAGTTCTCACTGTCTCCTAGTTGAGACTGTTTTCACTCTCGGTTAGGGGTTTGAACGGCGACCTGACAGAAGTTTATGAATTATTGAGAGGCAAATCAGAGTTAACGATAGCTGCCTTTTCCCAGGATGGGGATTTCAAGGCGAGAGGTCATATGTTTAAGATGAAAAGAGAGATATTTTTTTAAAAAATCATTGTTTTAGGGAAGGTGTTTTGTGTGTGCAATTAACTTGCTGAGGAAGTAACGCATGAGGGTAAATTTGCAACATTTAATGGACAATTGATTCCAAACATGAATGGGAAAGTGGGATTTTTAAAATAAATGTATTCATGTCTGGTACATCAGTTATTTCCCAGAGGACATTTAAGAGTCAACCACGGTATTATCCATCTGGAGTCTCCTGTGGGACAGAGCAGATGAACATGACAGTTTGCTTCCCGAACTGGCATGAGTGAATCAGATGTGAGTTTCCACACAACTGATTCAGGTCACCACGAGACTCTTCAATGCCAGGTGCTTATTGAATTCAAGCTCCACTATCTGTCATACCAGGACCTGAACTCTTTGTCCCCAAAATATTACCTGGGTTTTTGGATTAGCAACACAGTAATAAAACTTCAAGGGCATTATAGCCACTCAGCGGGTACAGGAGGAGGCAGATGGGACCAGATGAGTTTGGCGGTATGTTCAGCATGGATTGGTTGGACTGACGGGCCTGTTTCCATGCTGTATGACTCTACGATTGAGGCTACGGAACAAGTATTTGAGGAGAAAATGAGGACTGCAGATGCTGGAGATCAGAGCTGAAAATGTGTTGCTGGAAAAGCGCAGCAGGTCAGTCAGCATACATGGAACAGGAGAATCGAGGTTTCGGGCATAAGCCTTTCTTCAGGAAAATTCCTGAAGAAGCGCTTATGCCTGAAACGTCGATTCTCCTGTTCCTTGGATGCTGCCTGACCTGCTGCGCTTTTCCAGCAACACATTTTCAGCTATGGAACAAATAGCTGGTTGGGATGAACAACAGCATTGACAGCATAATCGAACACCTGATGGGATATGCAATTCTGCTGGAGTCTCGTGAGGTTGTTTTGCTCAGTGATCCCTTCCCACACACGGGACTGGTGAATGGTCTCCCGCCAGTGTTACTGATTAAATGAGTTTCCATTTCTGTGGTTAGTTGAATCCCTTCCTACAGTTCCCACATTGCCCTGCTTTCTCTGTGGTATCGGCGTCCTTTTTTCCACACATAGTGAATGATCCTTTCAAATTATGTCCACAAAGATACAAATCCCGTTTTCCATGTTGTAATTGTTTCTCATTCACGCACAGGTTGTGAGTATCACTGGTCAGGACAACATTTATTTTTCGCCCCTTGTTCGTTGCTGTCTGGCTGCACCACAAACCCGTGTGCGATCCCAGCCTCGGGTCTCTGTCTGTGGGCAGTCTGCACATTGTCTGCGTGTTTGTATTTTTATTTCTCCCTCTGACCAAAGATGTGCCAGTTACAGGGATCAACAGCAGGAAATGCAGGCTTATGTGACAGGGAATACCGCGGGGTCTGGTGGGATGCGCTTCGGATGGATGTCTGGACTGACAGGGCTGACTAGACTGTTTGCCCGCACGATGGGGGTTCCTGAATTAAGGATCAACTCATGTTTTTTCTGGTCCTGGAGTCTCTCGTAGGTAGGACTGAGTGAAGATGATAGAATCCCCTGCATAAGGGACATGAGAGAATGGGATTGCAGGAAATTAAAGTTATTATCTCTGTTCCTGAGGTCAGGCTTGCATTTCAGGTTTTGTTCATCGAACGTAAACATCACCGTTTCCGTGTCCCAGTCGCCAAGGATGACTAGTTTAAAATATCACCGCCATCACCACATTCTCCAGGTTGAAATCTTGACTGTGTGGAATAAATTAATACTGAGCTGATGCAAGCAAATGCAGCTGCCACCGCCAGTGTCGGAAACAGAGATCCGAATAGCAAAGTCATCTTTTAAACCCACCACTGCAAAGTTAAGGGCTCAACACGCTCCACTTGTGCCACTCAGCTGTCTTAGAAAGATGCACCGGAAATCGCTATGATAGTATAAACGGGGACAAACATTCCCTTGAGCAGGAGCACACTCAACCGAGGAATTTCTTGCGCCTCTCTGCCATCCTAGAAAGACAGCACGCTCGCCTATTGCATCACTGGAGCCAGAGAGTAACTCTGCGCACTCATTCCCATCCCCATTTCCGGTTGGATCTGGGCGTCTGTGCCGATTTTAAGCTAAAATGCTATTGAAGCAAACATATTAGCAATATCCTGTACTGTCCCCCGAGTCTTTGATGTTTAGTTGAAATCGATCAATCTCATTTTTCAACATTCTCATTCAAGGGATCTCCACAGCCTCTGAGGACATCGAACTGAAAGATTCAGCTCATTCTCAGTTCCCACATGTCTTTCACTGTTCGCTGAGTACTGATATTGAACATTTGCTGTTTTTCCGAACATTTCCTCTGCTCGTATTCTTATTGCTGCTTGCAAGCATCCTGTTCTGTGGTTACTGTGATCGTGGTTGTCGGTATTTTGCATTGTGACCACAGCAACCTCGATTTGAAACCAAATCACCGCACGAAGTTTTCTCTCCGTTGTCCTTTTTGTGACACATGGTAAGAAATTAATTGTTTTACCTTCAAATTCCGCTCTCTCACATCTCTGCGTTTCATATATCAGGATTCAAACACACCCGTTGTCGGAGATTTCTCTCCTTCCCACGATCATTAAACCTCATTTCCGTCCCTCCCCCCCCCCCCCCCCCCCCCATTTCTCTGTGGCAATGCACAATCTATCACTCTTTTTCACATTGATGCTGTTCTGTTGTTGGGTGAACGTGCCCCAATACCACCATCTGGACCTTCAAACAAATCGATCCATTTGGACACCGCGGTTGTGAAATCAATCCCCATGTAGCAGCTTTTACTGACATAGGCCAAAGACAATTGGAGCGTCAGGCTCATGGAAAATACAGTTTTGGTGAAAAGACATTTTATTGGAAAAGATCAGCTTTTATGGCTTTCTGGTTGGTCTTGTGATAAGTTTATAGGACGGATAATCCAGAGACCGAGGTAATAGTCTGGGTACTCGAGCTTGAATCCCATCATGCGATGATTGTCAAATTTGGATTCAAAAAATATCTGCAAGGAAGAATCTTATGACTACTATAAATCCATTGACAATTGTTCAAAAAAAATCTGTTTCACTTATGTCATTTCGGCATGGAATTTGCTGTCCTTACTTGGTCTGGGCTGCATGTGACTTCAGACTCATAGCAATATGGTTGAATCTCAACTGCCCTCTGGGCAATTCGGAATTGGTAATAAATTCTGCCTTGCCAGAATCGCCTTCAGACAGATCCAGAAATTTTAAAAGAAATGCTCATTAGGCTCAAGCAAGAGTGTTGTGTGCAGTTTTGCAAGTCACATTATCGCAGGGATGTGATCACACTGAGAAAATTGCAGGAGATATTTACCGGGATACTGCTTGGGCTGAAGAGTTTCAGTTGTGAAGAAAGACAGGACAGAGTGGAGTGTTTGTTGCAGTGCAACAGAGAGAGGCGGGAGCTGGGCGGAAGTTCAGACGGAGCGCAAAGCCGATCGGGAAGGTAAGTAATTAATATAAGAGTGGGTGTGTTCTAAACCCCAGGTCCTACAAAGTAGGGTCTCCCTCCCTCCTCCTCTAACCTTAATTAAGAGTCCACAGACGTGCCACACAAAGAGGGTCTAAGAAAGTTTAGATCGAGAAGTGAGGCTTCATCTCAGGACTCTTTGACAAGGAGGTTGAGTGAAGTGATTACACCACAGTTGAAGAGGGTGAAGACATGACTGCCCAGCTGGTTCAGTGCGCTACGTGCTTGATGTGGGAGGACAACGACTCTGGTGTGCCTGGCTCGTATATGTGTGGAAAGTGTGTGCACATTCAGCAATTGACCGAGCATATTGCAGCGCTGACGAAAGAACTCGAAGACCTTAGGCTCATCCGAGAGAACGAGACCTTTCTGGACAAGACCTTCAGCGATGTTATTACACCAATCATGCCAGAAGAGAGCAGAAGAGAGCAAATGATGAGGAAGGCAGAGAGGAGACAGGTGCAAGAGACCCCGGGAGAAGTATCTGTCAGGAACAAGTTGAAGCTTTTGGAAGCAGAGACTGATGACACTGCCAGTTCGCAAGGCGGCCACGTTTGTCAATCAAAAGTTGCCGCAGAGGCAGAGCGGAAGAGTCGGACATCGCACAGAGCCGTGGTAATAGGGGACTCCATCGTGAGAGGAACTGACCGGGGTTTTTGTGGCAGCAGACGGGATTTAAGGATGGTGTGTTGCTTTCCTGGTGCTAGAGAGAAAGACATCGCGGACAGAGTGCAGGAAATCCTCAAGGATGAGGGTGAAGAGCCAGAGGTGGTGGTACATGTCGGCACAAATGATGTCGGGAAGAAGAGGAGGAACATACTACAGCAAGACTTCGGAGAACTAGGAAGAAGGCTGAAAAGCAGGACGTCCAAGGTGGTTATCTCCGGTTTGCTTCCAGTTCCTCCGGCTAGTGTGGCCAGAAACAGGGAGATAATGGACTTGAACGTGTGGTTGGGGAAGGAAGCAATGATTCAAGTTCTTGGATCACTGGGGTATATTTTGTAGTAAACATAAATTCTATAAGAGAGACGGCTTGCACCTAAATAGGTTAGGGACCAGTATTCTGGCAGGCAGGTTTTCTACTGCAACACGGCTAGATTTAAACTAAGTTGCGGGGGGAGGGGACAAGCTGGATGTTTAAAAAGGAAATTGAAGGGAAAGTTAGAACAAGAGAAGTCAAGAAAGACAACTGTATTAATGAGGCAGAAGACTCGGAAAGGCATCATGCTGTAAGGTTGAGTGAAATAAGGGTTGATGGGAAGGGTGAGAGCAGTAACAAATTAAAAATACTATACATGAATGCATGAAGCATTAGACATAAGATGGATGAGCTTGAGGCTCTTTTGGAAATTGGCAGATACGATATTGTGGGGATAACTGAGACGTGGCTTCAAGTGGACAGGGCCTGGGAAATGAATATTCAAGGATACACGTGTTATCGTAAGGACAGACTGACGGGCAGAGGGGGTGGGGTGGCCTTGTTGGTAAGGGATGATATTCAGTCCCTTGCGCGGGGGGACCTAGAGTCAGGAGATGTCGAGCTTCGAAATACCAAAGGTAAAAATACCCTCTTGGGAGTCATCTACAGGCCCCCAAACAGCAGTCTGGATGTCGGATGTAAGTTAAATCAGGAGCTGAAATTGGCCTGTCGCAAAGATGTCACTACAGTTGTTATGTGGGATTTTAACATGCAGGCAGACTGAGAGAATCAGGATGGTACTGGGCCACAAGAAAGAGACTTTGTGGAGTGCCTCAGAGATGGATTCTTAGAGCAGCTGGTGCTGGAGCCGACCAGGGAGAAGGCAATTCTGGATCTGGTATTGTGTAACGAACCAGAATTGGTCAGAAAACTCGAAGTGAAGGAGCCATTGGGAAGTAGTGACCATAATACAATAAGCTTCAATCTGCAATTTGAGAGGGAGAGGGTACAGTCGGAAGTGACAGTACTTCTGTTAAATAAAGGGAATTATGGAGCTATGAGGGAGGAGCTGGCCAAAGTTTAATGGTGCAATACCTTAGCAGGGATGACAGTGGAGGAACAATGGCGGATATTTCTGTGTATAATGCAGAAGTTGCAGGATCAGTTCATTCCTAAAAGGAAGAAAGATCCCAGGAGGAGGCATGGGCGGCCGTGGCTGACGAGGGAAGTCAAGAAACATATAAAGTTAAAAGAGAAAACGTATAACATAGCTAAGATAAGTGGGAAAACTGAGGACTGGGAAGCTTTTAAAGAGCAACAGAGGATTACTAGGGAGGAAATACGCAGAGGAAAAATGAGGTACGAAGGTAAACTGGCCAAGAATATTAAGGAGGATAGTAAAAGTTTTTTAGGTCTGTGCAAGGCAAAAAAATGGTGAGGATAAAAATTGGGCCCTTGAAGACAGAAACAGGGGAATATATTACTAGGAACAAAGAAATGGCAGAGGAATTAAATGGGTACTTCAGATCTGTGTTCACTTGGGAAGACACAAGCAATCTCCCTGAGGTAACAGTGGCTGAAGTACCTGAACTTAAGGGAATTTATATTTGCCAGGATTTAGTGTTGGAGAAGCTGTTAGGTCTGAATGTTGATAAGTCTCTGGGGCCTGATGGTCTGCATCCCAGGGTACTGAAGGAGGTGGCTCGGGAAATCGTGGATGCGTTGGTGATTATTTTCCAGAGTTCAATAGATTCGGGGTCGGTTCCTGAGGATTGGAGGGTGGCAAATGTTATACCACTTTTTAAGAAAGGTGGGCGAGAGAAAGCAGGTAATTATAGACCAGTTAGTCTGACCTCAGTGGTGGGAAAGATGCTGGAGTCTATTATAAAGGATGAAATTACTGCACATCTGGATAGTAGTAACCGGATAGGACAGAGTCAGCATGGATTTATGAAGGGGAAATCATGCTTGACTAATCTTCTTGAATTTTTTGAGGATGTAACTATGAAGTTGGACGAGGGAAATCCAGTAGATGTAGTGTACCTGGACTTTCAGAAAGCTTTTGATAAAGTCCCACACAGAAGGATAGTGAGTAAAATTAGGGTGCATGGTATTGGGGGCAAAGTACTAGATTGGATTGAAAATTGGTTGGCTAATAGGAAACAAAGGGTAGTGATAAACGGCTCCATTTCGGAATGGCAGGCAGTGACCAGTGGGGTACCGCAGGGATCCGTGCTGGGACCACAGCTTTTTACAATATATGTTAATGAAATAGAAGATGGTATCAGCAATAACATTAGCAAATTTGCTGATGATACAAAGCTGAGTGGCAGGGTGAAAAGTGATGAGGATGTTAAGAGATTACAGGGTGACCTGGGCAAGTTAGGTGAGTGGGCAGATGCATGGCAGATGCAGTTTAATGTGGATAAATGTATGGTTATCCACTTTGGTAGCAAGAACAGGAAGGCAGACTACTACCTCAATGGAATCAATTTATGTAAAGGGGCAGTACAGAGAGATCTGGGTGTTCTTGTACACCAGTCAATGAAGGCAAGCATGCAGGTACAGCAGATAGTGAAGAAGGCTAACAGCATACTGGCCTTCATAACAAGAGGAATTGAGTATAGAAGCAAAGAGGTGCTTCTGCAGCTGTACAGGGCCCTGGTGAGACCACACCTGGTTTACTGTGTGTAGTTCTGGTCTCCAAATTTGAGAAAAGACATTCTGGCTATTGAGGGAGTGTAGAGTAGGTTCACTAGGTCAATTCCTGGAATGGCAGGATTACCTTACACTGAAAGACTGAAGCGACTGGGCATGTATACCCTTGAGTTTCGAAGATTGAGGGGGGATCTGATTGAGACGTATAAGATTATGAAAGGATTGGACACTCTGGCAGTAGGAAATATATTTCCACTGATGGGTGAGTGCCGAACCAGAGGACACAGCTTAAAAATACGGGGTAGACCATTTAGGACAGAGCTCAGGAGAAACTTCTTCACCCAGAGAGTGGTGGCTGTGTGGAATGCTCTGCCACAGGGAGCAGTGGAGGCCCACTCTCTGAATTCATGTAAGAATCCTGCCATTGTGGGCAGCACGGTGGCACAGTGGTTAGCACTGCTGCCTCGCAGCGCCAGAGACCCGGGTTCAATTCCCGCCTCAGGCGACTGACTGTGTGGAGTTTGCACGTTCTCCCCGTGTCTGCGTGGGTTTCCTCCGGGGGCTCCGGTTTCCTCCCACAGTCACAAAGATGTGCAAGTCAGGTGAATTGGCCATGCTAAATTGCCCGTAGTGTTAGGTAAAGGGGTAAATGTAGGGGTATGGGTGGGTTACGCTTCGGCGGGTCGGTGTGGACTTGTTGGGCCGAAGGGCCTGTTTCCACACTGTAAGTAATCTAATCTAAAAGAAGTTGGATAGAGCTCTCAAAGATAGTGGAATCAAGGGTTATGGAGATAAGGCAGGAACAGGATACTGACTAGGAATGATCAGCCATGATTATATTGAATGGCGGTGCAGGCTAGAAGGGCTGAATGGCCGACTCCTGCACCTATTGTCGATTGTCTATTGTCTATTGTCTATTGCAAAGGAGATGTAGACAATACATGATTTAGTTAGGGTATGGACAGGGTTGACTGAACGAGTTTCCCATTGATGGAGGGGTCGATCAGCAGGGGCCAGAGACTTTAGGAGATAGACAGAAAGCTTTGAGAAAATGTGCGAAAATGCTTTATCAGCCAGTGGGTGGTTGGAATTTGGAATACACTGTCTGCATTTTTCAGAGCGGCAGAAACCCTTATAACCTGAATAAATATTCAGATGTGAACCTTTGATGCCAAGACATTTAAGACTGTGGGGTAAGCATTCTGAAATGGGATTCAGTTCATTAGGCAGTTGTTTTTGACAAGTGTGGCCACATTTGTTGAAGGGCCTCCTTTGACACTCTTGTCCTCGATAGTTTAATGGTTAGTGTCCCCGCCTGTCACAGGGCTCAATTTTCCGCTGGGGACAGTGTAAACGTTTTAAAAATGTCGCTCCATTTCCAAGTGCGGGTATTGATACCTGTCCTTCCATTCTCGATGGGGCATATCACACGAAGGGCAGTGCTGCCTGAATAAAGGTGGGGAAGGATTGCAGCTCTTAGGGAGGCAGAGTGTCAGTGAGGGTGCAAACACGTGACTTCTGCAAACTTCACCTTGTGACTGTGTTGGAATGAAAAGCATTTGACAGACTTGTTCCGGATTGAAGTGTTTACGCTAAGCAGGAAGCTGAGGAAGAAACACAAACGCATTCAAATATGAGTGCAGAAACATTTCCCGCAGCACGAATGAAATTGTAAAGGATAGAGTAGCGTTTCGATACATTGAAGTTGGATTCATTTATTTTGATGAGGCTGTTACCAGGGTATAAAACCATTAAAAAATGATACAGCATTTGCTCAGTATGATGGAACATTGTCCCAGTAATTCCCACTGCTGTTCAGAGGGAGGGTTAAGTTGATTGGCAAAGTTAAATTGCCCTCTCGTATCCAGGGAGTGAATTAAGTAAGTTCGGTGAATTAGCCATGGGTAACGCAGGGATAAGGTCAAAAGTCACAGGACGTCAGGTTATACTCCAACAGGTTTATTTGAAATCAAAAGAGGGGGTGATTTCCCTTTTTCAGTTGAAATAGAAGGAAATAGGGAGGGGAGCTAGGTCTGGGTGAGATGTTCTTCAGAGAGTCAACACCGGCTCGATTGACTGAATGCTCTTTCTGCAGTGTAGGACTCTGTGATTCTAACAATTGATAATGACGGTGTTTACTGGGGTGTAAAGCCATTAGAGAAGATGCTGATGGGGGTGTACTGAGGATGCGATTTTATTCACTTGTCTTCTTGGAAAATTGAGAACAGTTATCCCTGAACCAAGGAAGACTTAGTGGGGTTTTTTTTCAGCTTATGAAATGTTTGGACAGAGTAAATAGGTGGAAAATTCCCTCTTTCAAGTAAGTAAACATCTAGATGTCAGGCATTCAATACCTTTGATAAAACCTTTGATGGACAAAGTAATGATGAGAACAGAATCGCAATCACTCCGAGAATCTGTTTTTCAAAATATTTGGAAAGGCACATTTGGTGACATACAAGGAATAAATTTCACAAGGAGAGCGACAGCATGTGGCTAGGTAAAGGAGTAGGGGTGGGTGTAGTCGGTCGGAAGTTGCAGGGAAACAATGTCTAAGTTGGTTGACTTTAAATGTAAAGAAATTTATTTAATGTGTACAGCTGAATAAGATTCTGTCCCAAAACTCTGCATTTTGAAAGATTTGGCATAATTTTCCACCTAAAGCATTGTAAATGGAACTGAGTGGATTTTTATTTATTGTAAAGGGAAGATATTACATAATTAATAGGAAGTGACCAGTTGCTTGGAGATCGACTTCCATGCGTTAAGGATGTGAGAACAAACACCATGATGTTTGGTCCATTTAATACTCAGTGAAATCTGCCAAAGCAACGAGCAACAAAACTGGTGGGTTTTCTTTTGCTCTTTAACCCTCTGCTTTTCTAAGCAGTATTTTCCTTAAGCTGAAATAAAGTCGGAGCAAATTTGAATACAACATTAATCGTTCCAATGAGATATATCTAATTCACTTCTTATTATTACAATGAACATTGTGAGGTTTCAGCAAAATTAAAATGAAACAAACAAATCAGCATTTCTTGCTATTTAATCCAACTCAAGTTCAGCCATATGAGAAAGGCCATTGAGTGACAACATCGCCTTTAGTTCACTCACCATGGCTGCTTTTTCACGTGAGAGAGAAAGTGACTGAAAGAAGTTATGAGTCAAATGTATGTGTAAATATGACGGAAAATTCTTGTCCTGTTTCATTCTGACTTAGTTCTGACTCAGAATGGATTGATGACAGCTATTCATTTGGACCAGCATGGCTATTCGTTGGAATTTGCTGTTATTATAATTCTAGTGAAAGCATAAACACAATGGTGTGGATTCGATTCCGCTCTGGAACTTTCTAATCCATGACTTTCACCACATGTAACCTGATGAGGTCACATGTCACCCCACTACAAAATGTGCTGAGGAGACCGAGCGATTATGGTGGTGGGTTATTATACCGCTGTGCTCCACAATCACGGGTTCGAGTCACACTCTGGTTGCTAACCTTACGCACCGCTCTAGCAGTTTTTCTTTGCACATCACACTCTGGTATACACTGGATCGAGAATCTTGTTCTTGCCCTTTACTGCAAGGGAGATTCACAAATAATCGACACCACATTAAAGTTGAAATGAAGAATGAGAGCAGTCATTCTATTCAATTGTAGATTAAATTGGTGTAATGAGAAAGAACGCATTTTTCTTTCCGCCTTACATTCAATCTTGTCTTTCTATAAATTTACATCGAAAGAAAGAGAAAAAAATAACAAGCGATCGGAAACACAGGTTTATCCAGTGGTGTTGTTCATGAGTATTTTAACCTAATACTTCACACAATGATCTGATTAGTATTTCAAACAGTCACTCGGAATTGGAACCGCAGAAAACCTCTCCAATGAGACGAACCTTTCATTCTTCCACAAATTTCTGCTGTGTGTGAATTATACAACGATCCATCATCCAGCGTGTTCACTGACTTGCCAACTGTATAAGATCTAGCAACTTCCTTCAGCAATCACAGCTTCTGTACACAGCCACCTGTGCTGAGCCCAGTGTCATTGTTGCACCCAGGTCACAGCACATTTCTTCTTGCTGAGTTTATGAGCCTTGTTCCTGATCTGTCTGATCTGTGTAATAAACCTTTTCTGTCACTTCATCCCATCCCCTCACAATTCTGAACTTATGAATAAAATAAGGCGTTAGACCAAATGTTAAACCAAGTGGAAGTATGCTATTCAGCCCAAGGAGTCTGCTCAACCATTCAACAAACTCATGGATGATCTGATTTGGAAATGCCAGTGTTGGACTGGGGTGTACAAAGTTAAAAATCACACAACACCAGGCTATAGTCCAATAGGATTCTGGATCAGTGGTGCTGGAAAAGCACAGCAATTCAGGCAGCATCTGAAGACAGGCAAAATCGACGTTTCGGGCAAAAGCCCTTCATCAGGAATAAAGGCAGAGAGCCTGAAGCGTGGAAAGATAAGCTAGAGGAGGGTGGGGGTGGGGACAGAGTGGCATAGAGTACAATAGGTCAGTGGGGTAGGAGATGAAGGTGATAGGTCAGGGAGGAGAGGGTGGAGTAGATAGGTGGAAAAGGAGCTGGGCAGGTCGGACAAGTCCGGACAGGTCAGGGGATCGAGTTGCTGGAGGTTAGAAGCTAGGATGAGGTGGGGGAAGGGGAAATGAGGAAACTGTTGAAATCCACATTGATGCCCTGGGGTTGAAGTGTTCCGAGGCGGAAGATGAGGCGTTCTTCCTCCAGGCGTCTGGTGGTGAGGGAGCGGCGGTGGAGGAGGCCCAGCACCTCCATATCCTTGGCAGAGTGGGAGGGGGAGTTGAAATGTTGAGCCACTGGGCGATTTGGTTGATTGGTGCGGGTGTCTCGGAGATGTTCCCTAAAGTGCTCTGCTAGGAGGCGCCCAGTCTCCCCAATGTAGAGGAGACCGCATCGGGAGCAACGGATACAATAGATGATATTAGTGGATGTGCAGGTAAAACTTTGATGGATGTGGAAAGCTCCTTTGGGGCCTTGGATAGAGGTGAGGGAGGAGGTGTGGGCGCAGGTTTTACAGTTCCTGCGGTGGCAGGGGAAAGTGCCAGGATGGGACGGTGGGTCGTAGGGGGGCGTGGACCTGACCAGGTAGTCACGGAGGGAACGGTCTTTGCGGAAGGCGGAGAGGGGTGGGGAGGGAAATATATCCCTGGTGGTGGGGTCTGTTTGGAGGTGGCGGAAATGTCGGTGGATGATTTGTTTTATGATATCCACTAATATCATCTATTGCATCCGTTGCTCCCGATGCGGTCTCCTCTACATTGGGGAGACTGGGCGCCTCCTAGCAGAGCACTTTAGGGAACATCTCCGGGACACCCGTACAAATCAACCAAATCGCCCAGTGGCTCAACATTTCAACTCCCCCTCCCACTCTGCCGAGGATATGGAGGTGCTGGGCCTCCTCCACCGCCGCTCCCTCACCACCAGACGCCTGGAGGAAGAACGCCTCATCTTCCGCCTCGGAACACTTCAACCCCAGGGCATCAATGTGGATTTCAACAGTTTCCTCTTTTCCCCTTCCCCCACCTCATCCTAGCTTCTAACCTTCAGCAACTCGATCCCCTGACCTGTCCGGACTTGTCCGACCTGCCCAGCTCCTTTTCCACCTATCCACTCCACCCTCTCCTCCCTGACCTATCACCTTCATCTCCTTCCCCACTGACCTATTGTACTCTATGCCACTCTCTCCCCACCCCCACCCTCCTCTAGCTTATCTCTCCACGCTTCAGGCTCTTTGCCTTTATTCCTGATGAAGGGCTTTTGCCCGAAACGTCGATTTTGCCTGTCTTCGGATGCTGCCTGAATTGCTGTGCTCTTCCAGCACCACTGATCCAGAATCTGGTTTCCAGCATCTGCAGTCATTGTTTTTACCTTGTAGTCCAATAGGTTTAATTGGAAGCGCACTAGCTTCCGGAGCGATGCTCCTTCATCAGGTGATAGTCACCTGACTATCACTTGATAAACAAGCGTCGCTCCGAAAGCGAGTGCGCTTCCAATTAAACCTGTTGGACTATAACCTGGTGTTGTGTGATTTTTAACGTAGTTAATCTGATAATCTTGAATTCCTTTCTGCTCACGTAGCTCGACAAAGTTTCATCATCTTTCTGATTAACTTTCTGGCACAGTTTGAATATACCCAACCACACAGTCTCAACAGCGGTTACTGGAAAATGCCACAGATTCTTTGACCGCTGAGCAAAGAAATTACTCGTCATTTCTGAATTAAATGGGCAATATCTAATTCTGAGATTATGACCTCTGGTGCTCTCCTCAGAGCATAGGGCAAGCCACCTGCCCGTATCTACCCTGTCAAGATCCCACGAATGTTGAACGTTTATAATTGTTATTATGTGATTATAAAGTTCCCCTCCTCCTCCTTTGTTTCAAGGATAATAATCCCAGCCTAACCAATCATTCCACGAAGTTCTACTGTATACAGAATTAGCAACATGTTTGTACATCTGCGCTGTCCCTTACATGTAATGAAGGTAGTTGGAGAAATTCCGGCGAGGAAACGGGTTGAAATTTCAGGCGCAGATGGGAATTGGAACTTGAAATCAGAAAGCGATTAGAATCGTACTGACACACAGAAGGACCAAATGCAGCGAAGATAACTCTGACAAATGAGAATCTAATCATATTCGATTGACATTCAATGGCTTCAATGTAACTGAATTCCTCCGTGTAATCTTCCTGGGAGATAGTATTTAGGAGAAATGTAACCTGACCACCCATATAAATAGGTTGACGACAAGAACCTGTCCGCGGGTCGACTCTGTTTGATTATTAACTCAACTCTTGTCTCCGTGAAGCCTACATCGTCCGCAACGCACAAACTAGATGTTTAACAGAACTCTCTCCATTTGCCGCGGTGGGTGCAGCTTCAATGCCACTGAAGGAACTGGGCACCCTCCACGACAATACAGTCACTTAACTGTATATTGTTCAACACCTGAATATTTATTCCCTTAACTGCTAAGGCACAATTGCAGCAGAGTGCACCACCTAGAAGATTCACTGAAGTAAGTCATCCAGGCTTTGTTGACAGAACCTTCAAAGCTCAAAAACTGTACTGACTATAAGGACAAGTTTGAAGATGCACTGAACCTCCACCATTTGCAAATTACCCTCTGAGGCACATACCAGCATTACCTGGAGGGGAATCAGTGGTAAATTCATTGAGTGGTGAAGTAGGTTGATGGGCAAAGATTTATACTTCAGCCCTCTATCTTTCAACTTTCAATTTTTTAAAATGTAGATTATTGCATGGACCAGACTTGTGCTCATTCCTTTAGTTGTTTCCTAAACTGGCGGTTACAAAAGATCGAATATCATGTGGTCAACAATAGAAAATATCCAAAAACCTCTCGAACAACTGATCTACCTGTGCAACAATCTTCAGGGATCTGTGAATGTCCACTCCAAGATCTCTTTGTTCATGTACACCACTCAGAATTCTCACTGTTATTGTTACAACTCCCCAAATTAACTACCACTCATTAGTCTGGATTAAATTCCATTCGCCTTTTTTCTTTCCACCTGATGGATACATCCCTGCGGTCCCTGACATTATTCATCATAGTCAACTACACGACTATGTATCGTCAGTAAACTTCTAAATCATGACTCTTAATAAAAAAGTTTGAATTATTGATCTACATCAGGAAACAGTGGTACTTCACTGGGAACAAGCATCCAAACATGGTTCCTTGCTGCATGGGATGAACAACTGCCATGTTCCAATCTCCAAGGGTTGCTAGCCCAGTATCTCGCCACTACATTTGCAGATGACACAAAGATTGGTGGAGTAGCCAGAAAACATAGGGGGCTGTCAAAGAATGAAGTGGAATATAGATAGACAGAAGAGTTGAGCGGAGAAGTGGCAAATGGTGTTCCATTCAAGCAAATGTGTGGTGATGATTTGGGGAAGTCTAATTCCAGAGCCAAGTATACAGTAAACGGAACAGCCTTGGGTAAACTTTATGAGAAGAGAGATCTGGGAGTTCAGGTCCTTTGTACCCTGCAGTTGACTGCACAGGTGGATAGAGTGGTCAAGAAGGCATATGGCATGCTTGCCTTCACCGGATAGGGCATTGAGTATAAGAGCAGGCAAGCCCTGCTAAAATTGTACAAGAGGTTGTTTCGGCCGCGTTTAGAATACTCTGTACAGTTTTGGTCGCCAAATTATCAAAATTATGTGGATGTTTAGGAGAGAATGCGGAGAAGGTTTACGCAGATGCTGCCTGGTATGGAAGATGCAAGCTCTGAAGAGAGGTTGAGTAGGTTACTTCTGCTTTCATGAGAAAAAACGAGATTGAGGGGACCTGATTGAGGTCTACAATATCATGAAGGGTACAGTCAGGGTGGATAGAGATAAGCTTTTTCCCAAGATGAGGGATTCAATAATGAGAGATCACGCGTTCAATGAGAGAGGTGAAACGTTTAAGGGAGATAGATATGGAAAGTATTTTACACAGAGGGTGGTAGGTGCTGGAATGCGTTGCCAGCAGAGGTAGTAGAGGCAGGCATGGTAGATTCATTTCAGGTGCGCCTGGACCGATGCATGAGTAAGTGAGAAGCAGAGGGATACGGATGCTTAGAAATTGGGCGACATGTTTAGATAGTTGATTTGGATTGGCTCAGGCTCGGCTGTCCAAAGGGCTTGTTCTTGGGCTGCACATTTTCTGTATTCTTTGTTCTTCTTTGTTCACTGCACTACCAACTGTAGGTTACAGGTGAAGTTGTGTTACTTCTGCAGTCATAATTACTTATGCAAGGTAAATGAACTCACACCAGTGTCCAATTGTTTCAACCAAGAGCTGAGTCAACAAGAATGTGAAGGAAATATATAATTGTTTTCATATTAGCTAAAATGTGCATACAAGAATGAAAGGTGTCTGCAGACAATGGTAGATGATACAGACAAATAGATAAGGTGCTGTGAGGATGTCGGTTAAGCTAGAAATGCTTATACAAGCAGTAGTTATAAGCATTTGTTTCCCATTTTTTGCAAAAATAAAAAAAACAAACCCCAATTAAAAGGTAGTAAGGTTCAATATGGTTGGGGAAAGGGAGGAAATGTCACAAGTGTGGTAAATGGATCGCAGTGAAGGAGGACATACCTAACAGTTGACTACAGCCAAGATGTGGTGAAAAGGCCAAGTCAAACCTGTACTTTGTTATGCCCAAGGCCGGAAAAGGCAAAAGAGAAACATTAGTAATGGGCACCGGGTTTGGAGTAGTGAATCCTATGTACTTGCTAAACTCTGCGAGTCGATTTCAGGAACCACGCTTGCAAGCGTGTAATAAACATACTGATTGCTTCAGATCTTGTCTCGCACTGAAATTATTGAAGTAAGTGGGCTTAGTTTCATATAATTGGGGGATCATCCGGGATATTCTTCCATCGCCGGGGGAAGTGGCTGGCCCTGGACACTGGGAAGATGCCTCCCATTCACAATTGAGGAGTGGTTTCTTGTCCCGGTTTTGTCCGCTCCCTTGGGAGACTGGTACGAATCCCACAACAGAGACATCTGAATCAGACAGTGAAAGAAGGTCAATAAAAAGTAAAGAAAAAAGGGGGCCAGCCAATTCTGTGCACAGACCAACGTCAGAAAACTGACATTTAAGTATTAACTTGGTGGCCGGGAAAAGGGATATTTAATCGCTGAGGGACTGGTGAGGGCCCCGAGAAATGGGGGGTCGGCAGAGTAAGTCGAACTGTCACGGAGTAAAGGAAGAAAAAGTCCCTGGTAACTTTCCTCCTGAAAGTCCGTTGGGGAGGATGTTGAGGGAATGGACAAGTAACACTTGTACAAGGGAAAAAGATAAAAAGAAAATGATTAAATATTGTTGTTTGGTATGGACCAAAGAACCAATCCTTCATCCAGCTGTCTTCTGGCCAAAGTATGATTCGGATGAGGATTGGGTATGTCAATATTTAGATTTGCATGTGAATAAAAAACAAACTTTTAGTGAAAAAGAGGCGGACTATGCATCCTGTTGGAAGGGAAGTTTGGGAATGATGGTAGTAAAGACAAATGATTCCCCCTCTGCCCCTCCCCCCAGTCCCTGGGATCCTTTTGCCTGTTTGCACTCCCGCCCCCCGTACCATAAAATCAGATTAGGTGAAAATGGGGGAGGTGGAGAGATAGACAGACAGGGACAGGGAACGGATGACCCACAAGACGAGAACGAAGGGGCGGTGGGCGGGGATGTTGTTGTTCCCGACCCTCAATCTGCAACAAAAGGAGGGGAAGATAAAGTAGATGTAGAGGAGGCCTCTGGAGTAACTAAACGAAAGCCTAAGGGGGAAAAACAAAAACAAAAAAGGGGAAGAATATAAAGACTTATCCCCTTCGCGAGGTACCAATAGGAGACAAAGAGATTGGGTTTGTAAGTGTCCCCCTCACCAGTGGGGAGGTCAGAACATTTAAAAAGGAGATGAAGGTCCTGGTTGAGGATCTGGTAGGGCTGTCTGATCAAATTGATCAATTCCTGGGGCCCAGTCTGTATACGTGGACTGAGTTAATGTCTATTTTGAATGTACTATTTACTGGGGAAGAAAGGGGACTTATATCAGGAGCAGCCATTAAAATATGGGACAGGGAACTTCCCATTGGGAATGGGGATACTGGACAGGGAGAGACGGAGGTTCCCCTCAGAGACACACAGTGGTAAAATCAAAACCCGGAGCATAGGGAAGAAATGATGGAATTGAAAGACCTGATTCTAAAAGGAATAAGAGAGGCAGTTCCGAAGTCGCAGAATTTGACTAAAGCTTTTGAAGTTAAAGAGGAGAAAGATGAGACACCCCCAGCTTTCTTGCAAAGATTAAGAGACTCAATGCGGAAATATTCTGGAATGAACCCTGAGGACCCAGTGGCACAGGGTCTTTTGAAAATATATTTTGTGACAAATGCATGGCCAGACACAGAGAAAGATACTGAAGATAGAAGGGAGGAGTGAAACACCATTAGATGAATTGTTAAGAGAGACACAGAAAGTGTTTGCAAAGAGAGAGGATGAAAGACAAAAACAGAAGGCAAAAATGATGGTAGCTACGATTGATGATGTAGTTAAGAAAAGAATGGAACCAATAGTGAGCAACCGGAGCAGCGGGTGGCAGCATGTACGACAGTGAGGAAGAGGGAGAGGGAGAAGACAAGGGGGAGCATTTGATAGAGGGTTCGGGCGACAGGGGCAGAGATGGAAGTCTCCATAGGCAGAATGATGTTATTGCAGAAACTCGGGCATTTTAAGCGGGAGTGTCCTGATCTACAAAGGGTAGAAACGGCAATTCCGCTTATGAATTTTGATGAAGAATAGGGGTGTCAGGGGTTCGTGCCCCCGGGGAGCCACGATGAACTGTTGATAAACTTGAAAGTGGGACCCTGTGGGGAAGAGGTAGTCTTCATAGAAGATACGGGAGCAGCACAGTCATCACTGAATTTTAAACCAAAGACAGTCGGAATGTCAACACGGTCAATTACTGTTTCCGGGGTAAAAGGGGAAGGATTTCCTGTTCCAGTATTTGAACCTATGATGATAGAAGGTCTGAAAGATACAGTCACAGGGGAACTGTTGTATATCCCTGATATAGGAAGTAACTAACTAGGCAGAGTTTTAATTACCCTCTTAGGACTGGAGATTTGAATTCAGGAAAAAGAATTAGTTGTACAAATGGCAATGTTGACAGAAGATGTGGAGAGAGAGGTAGACTCTATTATATGGGCTAGAGAAGGGAATCGTGGAAAAATACAGATCCGTCCCCTAGAAATAAGTTTAAAAAGGAAAGGGGACGTTGTTTATGAGCGACAATATCCCATTTCCATAGAAGGTAAACGAGGACTGCAGCCAGTAATTGAGGGGCTAGAGATTGACTGTTGGAGCCATTTATGTCTCCTTATAATATCCTAATTCTACCAGTGCGAAATCCGATGGAACTTATCGATTGGTGCAGGATTTGAGAACATTGAATTGAATAGAACAGGTCAGGCACCCAGTGGTGCCAAATACGTTATTAAGTAAGATCCCTCATGACCACAAATGGTTTACTGTGATAGATTTAAAGGATGCCTTTTGGGCTTGTCCCTTGGCGGAGGAAAGTAGGAATTTATTTGCCTTTGAATGGGAAGATCCCAAGACAGAACGGAAACAGCAATACCGGTGGACTGTGCTCCCCCAGGGGTTTACGCAATCCCCGAATTTATTTGTACAGATGCTAGAACAAATATTGGAGAAATTTAGCAGCCCCAAGGGGACTACCCTGTTGCAGTATGTAGACGACCTCTTAGTATCAGGAATAAGAAGAGAAAGAGTAGTAGAAGCCACTAACAAATTATTGCATTTTCTGGGCCAGCAGGGCCTGCGAGTATCTAAAAACCAAATACAATATGTGGAGCGAGAAGTGAAATACTTGAGACATTTAGTTAGTGAGGGAAAGCGAAAGGTAAGCCTGGAACAGTTAAAGGGAATAGTGGGGATTCCACTGCTCAGGACCAAACGGGAATTACGCAATTTTTGGGGGTTTAACGAGATATTGCAGATTGTGGATTGATTCTTATGCTCAAAAGAAGAATAAATTATATCTCAAACTATTAGAGGAGGAACCAAAGTGTCTGAGTTGGGAAAAAGAGGAAAATGAAGTATTTAAGAATTCAAAAGTGATCTAATCCATGCCCCCATGTTAACCTTACCTTCTCGAGATAAACCTTACCATCTCTTTGCTACCGTAGATAAGGGAGCGGCTTTGGGAGTATTAATCCAGAGGTGGGGAGGAATGAGACAGCCAGTAGCATATCTTTCAAAGCTATTGGATCCAATATCCCGGAGGTGGCCTGAGTGTGTGCAGGCCGTGACTACCACTGCACTGTTGGTGGAGGAAAGCAGGAAGCTTACATTTGGGGGAGTCCCAATAGTAAGCACCCCACACCAAGTGAGAATGATCCTAAACCAAAAAGCTCGGCGATGGTTGGCAGACTCGCGGGTTCTGAAATATGAGGCAATATTAATACAAAAGGATGATTTAGTGTTGGTCACGGACAATTGTTTAAATCCAGCTGCCTTTCTTTGGAAAGGGGAAGGAGAATCTCCTCAGAATCCAGAGCACGACTGCCTTGACATTATAGAATACCAAACTAAGGTCCGCATGGACCTGAGAGATGTTCCGCTTCATGCAGGAGCCTGACTTTTTATAGACGGATCATCCCGGGTGATTGAAGGGAAAAGACATAATGGGTATGCAGTCGTAGACGGGACAAACGGTAGTGTGGTGGAGGCAGGAAGGTTGCCAAATGGGTGGTCAGCTCAGACCTGCGAACTCTATGCATTGGAAAGCGCCCTTAGGGCATTAGAAAATAAAGAGGGAGCAGCATACAGTGACTCTAAATATGCATTTGGTGTTGTGCACACTTTTGGAAAGATATGGCAGGAAAGAGGACTGATCAATAGCCGGGGGAAGGAATTAGCAAATGAGGAGTTGATTAAACGGGTTTTGGAGTCCCTATTACTCCCCCCCCCCCCCCCCCCCCCCGAGAAATAGCGGTAGTGCATGTAAATGGTCACCAGAAAGGAAATGACCCAGAAATTAGGGGGAATAGATCAGCCGATGAAGTGGCTAGGGAAGCCGCCTTGAACCCACAAGGGGTGCTGATTCATTCCCTAATACCTATTGTCCCTGATCCCCGGAAGCTCCTATATTTACTGAACGAGAAGAAAAATAATTGAAAGATTTTGGAGCTGCAAAAAACAGCAGACGGGCAATGGATGTTACCTGATGGACAGGAAATGTTGAGCAAAATGATGATGCGAGACATTATGGCTGTCCTACATCAAGTCAGCCATTGGGGAGTACAAGCAACGTATCTTTTAGTTCTTAGGGAATACGGATGTAAAGGAATATATACAATTGCTAAACAAATATGTGAGGAATGTATAATATGCAGAAAGGTAAATAAGAAAGTCTTGAGAAAATAGACCCCGGGAGGAAGTGACCCAGGATTCAGACCCTTCCAGAGTATACAAGTAGATTATACTGAACTACCCAGAGTAGGAAGACTAAAATATATGTTGGTCATAGTAGATCAACTATCTGGTTGGGTTGAGGGATACCCCCTAGCTACCGCCACTGCGAGTGTGGTGTCTGAAACAAGAGAAGAGCACATAATTCCCCGATATGGGCCAGTGAACGGTATAGAATCCGACCAAGGAACTCATTTTGCCTCTAAAGTGTTACAGGAGATAATGAAAAGGTTGGGAATTTCCTGGGAGTTCCATGCTCCATGGAACCCAACATCATCAGGAAGGGTTGAGAGAATGAACCAAACGACAGCTCTCTAAATTGATAATAGAAACCAGACTCCCTTGGACCAAATGTTCACCTATAGCTCTCTTGCGAGTATGAACAGACCCAAGGAAAGATTTGGGACTATCCCCTCTGAAATCTTATTTGGATTACCTTACCTGGGAACGAACGGAGAATTGACAATTCCCGAAACTAAAGACTTGTTCTAAATAAATATATACTGGGCTTGTCCGCCTCTTTGTCTCTCCTCAGGAAACAGAGTTTATTGGCACAGACTCCGCCCCTTGAATTCACCGTTCACCCCATGCGGCCAGGAGATTGGGTCGTGGCAAAATCATGGACAGAGACTAAATTGCAGCCGGACTGGGAAGGGCTGTATCAGGATCCTTTGATTACCGAAACGACAATAAGGACAGCGGAGAAAGGCTGGACTCACTACACTCGGGCCAGTGAAATCTCCAGTTGAGGAAGAAGTCTGGACAGCCGAATCAACGCAAGACGCGCTGAAACTCAGGCTAAAGAGACTTAGAGTAACTGATTATACAGTGGCGACGCAAGCGCGGGATTATTTCTGTAGGATTGTATATTAAGTTTTTTTGTGCTTCAGCACAATTTTTAGAATGTTGGGGATGCTTAGAGTTATGATGCTAGCTCTCTTAGTAATGGGATTTTGTCAAATATTATTTTCATATGTGTTATTAACGGTCTCTGAGTCTGATAATCCGCAAGTAATAGATCTGATGCATGTAGCTTAGTAAATTGTGGGGATGTAGATAATCAGAGACAGTACCGCAGCTCAGAGATACATCTTAAGTCCTTTGGGGATGGTACTTGGTATAATAGTCTTGTCACAATACACAGGGCCATCTTCCGATCACCTCTCAATTGTCCCGATAAAGAGCGTAACCCAATATACCTAATGATAAAGAAAACCACATGGCACAAAGCAATTCTCGGGGTGGGGGTGGGGCACCTATGAGATACAATTAGATGTAACATTTGGGACAGAAATGTAAGCAAACGGGAAGGATTTCTAGGGCTGTTGTTTTCAAATTAGTGTAAGACAGGGAAAACGGGCAGAACTATTGGATATTGAGCTGAAAATGTGTTGCTGGAAAAGCGCAGCAGGTCAGGCAGCATCCAAGGAACAGGAGAATCGACGTTTCGGGCATAGGCCCTTCTTCAGAACTATTGGAGAATAAGGTACAACCTTTCACCCCTCCCGATGATCCTGAACTAGTAAAGGGTTTCCTCCCACAGTCCAAAAGATGTGCAGGGTCAGGTGAATTGGCCATGCTAAATTGCCCGTAGTGTTAGGTAAGGGGTAAATGTAGGGGTATGGGTGGGTTTCGCTTCGGCGGGTCGGTGTGGACTTGTTGGGCCGAAGGGCCTGTTTCCACACTGTAATGTAATCTAATCTAAACATTATAGAGATAAAGGACTTGAAACAGACTATCGAAATAGAAACTGGGTATAGGGATGCAAACGCCTGGGTTGAATGGGTAAAGTATACTGTAAACAGTCTGAACAAGAGCAATTGCTATGCATGTGCCTCCGGTAGGCCAGTGACCCAGGTGGTTCCCTTTCCGCTCGGGTGTAAGCGAGACAGGAAGGGCTTGAAATGTATAATAGTCCTGTAACAGGATAAGACTGCATGGAATGATAGGAATTGTACCTCCCTATCTCTGATGTTCGCTCCCTTGGAGAAGAAAGATTCAAAAGACCCCCTACTTTTTCAGCTGCAGTCGGAAATCACACGACGTGTGTGCATAGACGAGATACAAGTCAGTCTAGAGATTTGGGGGAGCCGAAAGTATGTTCAGAGATTAAGAATGTTACCGAAACGGAGAAGGGAGGGAACTATTCAGCACCAAAGGTTCCCCGAGCGGATCTGTGGTGGTACTGTGGAGGCAAAATATTTAGATCCACCCTACCACCGGATTGGAGAGGGTATGTGCAATTGTACAATTGGCAATTCCATTTACCTTGGCATTTGAGAAGGAAAAGATAGTAGGGAAAAAGGGAAGGGATAAGAGATCACTGTTAGGCACTTCATTCGATGACAGGATTTATCTCGATTCTGTAGGAGTCCCTAGGGGAGTACCTGATGAGTTCAAGGCTCGTAACCAGATTGCAGCAGGCTTTGAGTCAGCTCTCTTTTGGTAGGCAACAATTAATAAAAATGTACATTGGATAAATTGCATTTTCTATAATCAACAGCGATTTATAAATTATACAAGAGATGCGGTTAAAGGAATATCAGAACAGCTTGATGCGACAAGTAGGATGGCATGGGAAAACAGAATGGCCTTGATATGATTTTAGCGGAAAAAGTGTGTGTGTGATGTTAGGAGGAAGCTGTTGTACCATTATTCCTAATAACACTGCACCTGATGGTTTAATTACTTGGGCCTTAAGGGGATTGACTACCTTAGCAGAGGAACTGGCTGAGAATACAGGAGTAGATACATCTCTCACGGGATGGCGTGAATCATGGTTTGGAAAATGGAAGGGGGTGGTGGTTTCCGTCCTTACTTCCCTGATAGTAGTAGCCGGGGTATTGGTAGCCATTGGCTGCTGTATCATGCCCTATATACGAGGACTCACCCAAAGACTGATTCAGACAGCCTTAGTAAAACAGATACCCCTAAAATGGAATCAGGCAGAGGAACTTTGTCGATTAAATAATGAGGGGATGAGTGAGACCAAGATGGATGAAATCTCCAGAATGATGCTTGCGAATTTTGGGGGCAATGCTAAAAAGAAAAATGCAGAAGATAAAAAATGGTAATTAAAGAAAAAGGGGGAAATTTTGGGATATAGGTAAAGTAGTGTCACTTCTGCAATCATAATTATTTATGCAAGGTTTATGCACTCACACCAGTGTATAATTGCTTCAACCAAGAGCTGAGTCAACAAGAATGAAAACTATGTGAAGGAAATATATAATTGTTTTTGTATTAGCTAAAATGTGCATACAAGAATGAAACGTGCCTGCAAGCAATGGTAGATGTTACAGACAAGGAGATAAGGTGTTGTGAGGATGTAGGTTAAGCCAGATATGTTTGTACAAGCAGTAGTTATAAACATCTGTTTCCCACTTTTGCAAAAACACAAAAACAAACCCCAATTAAAAGGTCATAAGGATCAATATGGTTGGGGAAAGGGAAGAAATGTCACAAGTGGGGGATTTAGATAATAGTGATGGAGGATATACCTAACAATGGACCACAGCAGGATGTGGTGAAATGACCAAGTAAAACTTGTACGTTATTATGTACAAGGCCGGATAAGGCAAGCGAGAAACAATAGTAATGGGCAGCGGGTTTGGAGTATTGAGTCCTATATAAGGTATGTATTTGCTAAACTCTGTGTGCCTTATTCCAGGCACCACGCTTGCAAGCATCTAATAAACAAACTGATTGCTTCAGATCTTGTCTTGGGCTGAAATTATTGAAGTGAGTGAGCTTTGTTTCTCACAGTCTGTAATTTAAATTTACTGTGTTTTCTATTCTCTCAAGTTCTCATATTAATTGCTCCTCGTTTTCTTCATAACTTTGAGACAAATCTCAAAATTCCGGGCACAATAAAAGCGATATGAATTATAAATTAGTATCTGACAAGAGAACCAATGAACAGCTACATAGACCTCTTGAACATGCGGTTGGGCATTAAGAACAGAGGATCAGTGGTTAGCACTCGTGTCTTACAGTGTTATGCACTTGGGTTTGATTCCATCCTCGGCCACATGTTTGTGTGGAGTTTGCATGTTCTGGTTTTCTCCCACAATCCAAAAATGTGCAGGTTAGTTACATTGGCCATGCTAAGCTGCACGTTCTGTTCAGGGATGTGTAGGTAATGTGCATTAGTCAGGGGTAAATGTCCAGTAATCTGAGAGCAGAATGGTGCTGAGTGGATTATTCTTTGGAACGTCAGTGTAGACTTGTTGGGCCAAATGGCCTGTTACCACACAGTAGGGATTCCATAAACGTAGAATTGTGTTTCGCTAAACATAACTGACATTTTTTTTTAATGTTGCATTTAAAACTTATCTTTAACTGTCAATTGTCAATCTTGTAAAATATCTCAATGTTACTGAAATCAATGTTCAAACAAAACACTGCACATAAAGCCACACAAAGATCTTCATGACCATCTAATTACTGTTCAGTGGAATAATCACAGTAAAATTTTATTGTTTCTGAGATCAATCCCCACTATCACAGTAAGGATCTGGTTATCATTCCCTTCAATAAATGCAATCGCTATCCTCTGGTATTTCAGTTCAGTCGTTACACACCACACTGGCTGTTCAAAGCATGGTTATTCTTTATTATGAAGGGCCACGGGTTCTAACGGCAAGAGATGTTGTTCTATCTTATTTGTTGCACGTTATCAAACAAGTTTTCACTATAAATATTGCAAAAAATGTGCTTATTTGGTCTTGTTCAACTGCTGATCCTAACATTTTCAGTTCATGTTCATTAAGCATATTTGGAGAAAGTGAGGAAAGCTGTGGTGTTGGAGAAGTGCAGGCACATTCAAAGAGCAGGAGTATCGAAAAGATTCCTGATGAAGGGCTTATGCCCAAAACGTCGATTCTGCTTCTCCTTGAATGCTGCCTGACCTGCTGTGCTTTACCGGCACCACTCTCTTGCCATTAGAAATATTTGACTGAGTATTCAGAGACAATACCAGAAGTTACCTCTGTCAATTTAATTTACTGTGCTTTCTATTCACTGAAGTTTTCATGTTAATTGCTCCTCTTTTTCTTCTTAAATCTGATACAAATTTCTAAATAAAGAACACATTAAAATTCACATGAATTATACATTTACATTCGCGACAAGAAAACCAATGGAAGGCGATATAGAATTCTTGAACAGCCTACACATTTGAATGAAAAAGCAATTCCTTCTAAAAAATGTTTCCATGTCTATATCTTTTTCTCAATTCAATGATCCTGCAAATAGTTTATAATTGTCGGTTGATCTCTCTGAATGAGTAGCTAATCAATGTCAATGTAACAGCTGAAACATTAATAACAGATTGATAACTGGGTGTTAAAGACCTTATTTGGAGCCAACAAATGTTTGGTATTTACTAGAATTCCACCAGAAAACATTCTGGAGTCATAGTACAAGAAGTGAGATTTGTGAGAGATGTGCAAACCTTATTTTTAAATGAACAAACTCCAATATTTTCAAAGCATTTCAATCTTACGGTCAAAATGAACAGGTGAATGGAAAAATAAAAACAAGTTTCTGACAATTCATAAACTGAACAACAATTACATATTCACTTTGATCAAAGGACAGAGGAATATTTAGATGAATCACAACATTTGGTTACAAAGTAGGTAACCAGCTGACTGACAGGTAATAGGTGGTAGCATTTGTTAGTTTACTGAAGAAGATATCAACTTTATTTCCAATTTATAGCACGAGAGAATAATGTTTAATGTGTTTCAATTTTTTGGACTTGCCCCTTTGCAACAAAAAAAGATCAATCTCATTACTTAGACATCGTAATCTTTAATTCTGCAACATTTTCAAATATTCTCCAGGAACTTATAAGCAACAGAATTAGATACAGATATCCCCACTATCCGAAAATAGAGGGTATTATGAAACCTTACATAAACTGAAAAGGCGTAGATCGAAGAAGCATTAATTTATATGGGAAACACCTCCCCTTTTTTCGTAAAAGTGAAAATCCTCTTCAGATTTCTTTCAGTTAGAGAAAACAGGGACAGATGTAAGTCTTTTGTAAAAGCAAAGTGGCTAAAGCGAATTTTCCAACACATATTTCTTGGTTCCCTGACACAAGTAAGTATCAGATTTTGTGATTATTGATATAATAGATAAAAGCAGATCTAATGTTGGATTGAAAAGCAACTCAGTCTGTGCTTAGGTACTCTCTAATCACCATTCAAGATAGCTCTTGATATATTTCTGGTGAAGGTGTGATTTGAAACCTTCCGTCGGGTCTGGTAATAGAGACAATGCCACAGCTCCACAGGTTCCTTTCATAATTTTCCCAGTCAGGACGGCAGGACTGCAATATTATGTTAAAGTGGTTACACAAATGAAAACTAATCAGCTGTTTATTGTAGTAATTCGAATGGGAATTAATTAGGTACTTTCTGTGTGTAATGGACTGGAAATTAAACAATATTTTACAATAACAATAGAATAAATGAATGATAGTCTTAAATGAAGAGGAATCTCATGACAATTCTTTCATAGACACATTGACAAATCTGCGTGATCATTGTACTTTAATTTTAAAAATGCATCAGTCATTCAATGTGAATATTCAGCCGAAGACAAGTTCCCTTCCTTTCAACAATGTACAACTTCCACAATTTCAAAATGAACAGTCATTGATAAAGGAAGGAACAAGCAGATGTTAATTCTATTTTCTTCACGTAAACATGTGATTAATTTAAGTAAGTTTCATATATGGAAAAAGGAAACTCTTCTTGTGGTTCAAAATACAATAAATGTTAGCATGACGTGAAATATAATCAAATCAATTCAACTGTGTTCTCTCAGTTAAAACACAGTTCAATATTCAAAGTAGTCGAGTGATTGTACCCTGCGATGTCTTTACATTAATTCAGTGCTGAGACATAATTCCACATTTATACCCCTTATAGTGAAGCAAACTTGTGCCAGGAGTCAGAGGAGGTAGGGGAGGTCCTTAATGAGTACTTTGCTTCAGTATTCACGAGTGAGTGGGACCTCGTTCCTTGTGAGGACAGCGTGAAACAGGCTGATATGGTCGAACAGATTGATGCTAAGGCGGAGAATGTGCTAAAAATATTTAAAAATCATGGGGATAGATAAGTCCCCTGGGCCAGAAAGGATATAACTTAGGTTGTTATGAGAAGGGAGGAAAGTGATCACTGTGTTTTGGCAATGATCTTTGCAACCTCACTGTCCACTGGAGTCATACCAGATGATTGGAGAGTGATAAACGTTATTCCCTTATTCAAGAAAGGCAATTGAGATAATCCTGGGAATCATTGATGAGTCAGTCTTACATCAGTTGTGGGCAAATGTTTGGAGAGAATTCTGAGAGACAGGATTTATGATTATTTGGAAAAGCATAGATTGATTGGAAATGGTCAGCATGGCTTTGTGAGCGGCAGGTTATGCCTCACAAGCCTCATTGAATTATTTGAGGTTGTGGCAAACACATTGGTGAGGACAGAGTAGTGGATGTGGTGTATAAGGACTTTAGCAACGTGTTTGATATGGTTCCCCATGGTAGGCTCATTTAGAAAGTAATAAGGCATGGGATATAGGGAAACCCGCCTGGTTAGATAATAAATTGGTTGACCCATAGAAGACAGGGTGAGATTAAATGGATAGTTTTCAGCTTGGAGCACGGTGACCAATGGTGTTCTAAAGGGATTAGTTCTGGGACCTCTGCTCTTTGTGATTTGTGAAGTTATTCATTTTGGAATATCAAACTTGAATGCATATTTTCAGATTAAATGCAGGATTCTTGACAATATGGAGGAACAGAGGGATCGTGGGGTGCACGTCCATACATCTCTCATAGCTGACATCCAAGGTGATAGGGTTATTAAGATGGTGCATAGTGTGTTGGCTTTCATTAGCGGGGAGATTGAGTTTAAGAGCCACGAGGTTATGCTGCAGCTCGATGGATCCCTGGTGAGACTACACTTGGAATATTGTGTTCTGTTCTGATCACCTCATTAGACATAGGATGCAAAAGCTTTAGAGAAGGTGCATATGAGATGTATCAAGATGTTGCCTGGACTGGAAGGCATGTCTTATGAATAAAGGTTGACAGAGCTGGGACTTTGTTCATTGCAGTGAAAGAGGATTATAGTTTACTTGATAGCTTTGTGTAAGATGATGAAAGGCATAGTGGACAATGAAAGACTTTTCCCCACAAAGTGGCATAATTTTAAGATGAATGGGGGAAGTTGTGGGGCGATGTCAGAGACAGTTTCTTTATCGATAGTGGTGAGTGTGTGGAATGCACTGCCAGTGGTGGTAGTAGATTCAGATCCATCAGGGACATCTAAGCGACTCTTGGATAGGCACATGGATGATAGTAAATGAAGGCCATGTTGGTTAGTTTGATCTTAGAGTAGGATAAAAGGTTGGAACAACATCGTGGCCAAAGGGCCCTGACTGTGCTGTACTGTTCTATATTCTATGGACTGAAATGAACAATTATTATTTATTAGCAACATATAGATTTTCAAAATTCTATTAGCATACTTAAGAATAATGATAACTGTCATCTTGCTATTTGACTGTGCTATCTGCAAAAATGAACAGGAATTGTTGCAGGGAAAGCAATTAGGTTTTTCTAAATTTATAAGGCTGGGATTACACAGATCATTCAAATGAGGAAAAGTCATATTTTTAACAGTGCGCGTTGCATCAGAAATAATGGATTCTTTCGTAGGTGTGTTGATTGGAAATAAAATGGATTTTTATATTACTGTATAGGTACTAGGGAATATTGGATTAAATTCAAATATAAACTTCACTGTAGTTGGTAGCAAGACTAAACTAAAGTATACTATAATTATTGTCATGCAAATGCCTTAACAATTAGTCTTAGATTCCTGAAAAAAGGATATATAGTACCATTTTTCAAACAGTCAATAAATTAAATTGTGAACCTCAGTATACTTGTTACCCAGACCAATTATTATGCAATTATTGTAATGGTAATGACTTGATAGCTAATGCTAAAACCTAAACAGGTAAATTGGTTCAATACTTTGTCAGCATGTTGCTCTGAAATTGATTGGATATTTATTAAGATCGGTAAACTGAGGGACAAAATATAATAGCTCGCTTGATAGAATTTAAGGAAAAAATGAGACAGTGCTTATTGAACAGGATTGTTTTTGTTTAAAAATGCAGTTGATGCAAGAATAATATATTTTCCTCCATTGGTTTTCTTGTAGAGACATGTTTTTTTTTAATTGTCATGGTTCAAGGTTGAGACACTTGCGTCAGAGTCTGCAAAGGGGAGAGTGAGAGAGAAATAATTTTTTTTAAGAAGCAGAAAGGAAAGGAACTGGCGAGCAGAGGAGCTCCAACTGTAGTGTCTCACCCCGCCAACATCTTATTGGGTGAGCTGGAACGCAGACTAGTCAAGCAACAAGCTGACACAGTCATATGCACAGAATTATAGCTTACAATGTCCTAGACACCACCGTCACCATCCCTGTATGTCCTGTCCAACCAGCAGGACATGGATGTCACTGAAATGCTGGAACATGCAGGGTTATGGACTAAGATCTGCAAAACTGTGATCAATGTGATTTATTTGACACTTCTCCAGAATATTAAACTCCAGTCCAATTTGAAAAGTTATTATCGTCATCAGACTTGAACTACAAATGTCAGAAAAAAAATTATCAGAAAGTTACAGCACACTTGGCCAATCCTGGGTATATGTTGGCTGTAATAGAACTCCCCAGGCTTTACAGCTTCTTGTACTCACCATTGAGAGTAAAAATTTCAGACTGAACTCTGCCCTCTATGCTTTTATAATCTGTTTTTTAACATATTTCTTTGGCAGCTGCACATCTTCTTTCCTTGTTTCTTTCCCAGCTCAAACTCCATTCCCCGTGGCCTTGAGGGACTACCATTTCTGCTATTTAATTTCTCCTGCCATCCCCCGTGTGACAGACTGTCTTTTTGTCCTTGTCTCACCCCGACCTTGCTCACAACCTGTTACATTTCTGATGGTTCCCAGACCTCTGTAACTTTCACTGCGTTCCCTGGGTCAATGGCGCGAGTTTTGAATTCTTTTCCTCCTGAGATAATCAGAAATTTTTCTGGTTGCAGTATCCCCCAGATTTTATTTTGAAAAGCAGAGCATTTGTGTCAGAGTCAAGTATTTGTGAGCCTTCATCCACAATTCCCAGCATTTGGATGTAATTTGTGACCCTCCCACAGATGTGTTACGTTACTGGATTGGCCATGCTAACATGGCCTGCAGTGTGCAATTTAGGTGGGTTGGGCGAGCCATGGTTAATGTGGGATTATGGGGGTAGGGTGGGTGAGTAGGTCATTGCAGACTCGATGGGCCGAATAGACTCTTTCTGCACCCACTGGATTCTGTGATTCTAACTAGTTGTGATTGTTGTCATGTTTTCCTCATGCCAGGTTCATTCAACTCATACATATGATTCTGTGAGTGCTCACTCACTCATTTCCTTCAGTTTTACATCAATTTCACACTGAATGTGAGGGTGGGAATGGATTTGTAAATATAAATACTCCAACCAAAACCCCTCACAGGTCAGGAAATGTTTCTGCTACTTTCATCACTCACAAGGAACAGGAAAATAAAGGTTCAGTCACAAATCTTACAGGAACATAGCGGTTATAATCACCAGGAAAGGCTGAACAGCTCAAAACGCTTTTCTCAAGAGGAGGAGGCTCAGAGACAACCTGTTACAAGTAGAAAGCTTTGTGTCTATGTTTTCAGAGATTTGAGGTTGAAATCATTGGGTTGGAAGCATGTTTCATTGCCCCAGATCATCAAAGTGCTGTCTAAATGTGCATCTTTCTTTCAGTCAGTCTGAGTTAACTATCAGATGGACAGGTCAATGTCTGAGTGTCTTACCAAATCCCTGAGTGAATCTGCCTCCCCCACAAACTCAGGTGCCTCACCACTCACTGGGTCACGGAGAAACTCTGCCGGTACAATGAGAACTATCTTTGCTGTCAGCTCTCCTCGTACTTCCGCCTAATTCCCACTTCCCTTCATTAAATCCCAGCTGCATCTCGTCCAACTACATGGACATGTTGAAGAGCATGACAGGAGAAAGGATTGAAACCGAGAGTTCAATAGCCAGAATGAGAGAGGAAGAAGGAAATAAACGGTGATTGTGGATCCCAGGGGATACAGACTCCAGGATTAGTCCTTGTGGGCGTTCCCGCAGTAATACAAGACAGCATTCCATGATGAGAGTTAAACCCGGGTGGCAGGAGAGGGAGCCACTGAACATTAGCAAGTTTATTTCAAACACAGGAGGTTTGTTCAGTCAGTAACAATGTGTTCGACGTGGAGATGAAGTGAGCAGTGAGGGGAAATGTTACCACAAGTTGACGATGGATAACTTTCATTGGAACAGGAGGATGCCATTCAGCCCCTCAACTTTGCTCTGCCATTCATGATGATCATAGCTGATGTGTAACCTAACGTACAATTTTCAAAACACTCTAATTTCATCAATAAACTCCTCTGCAACAGACAAGATGAGTGTTGGAAAACTAAACATCTGCAAGTGCTGGGTAAACAGAAAAAAAAACAGAAATTGCTGGAAAAATTCAGCAGATCTGGCAGCATCTGTGGAGAGTGAACCTTTTAGGACCAGTGACCGGTCAGGTGACCAGCTGCAGCTGACCATTCTGCCTATTCTGGAACACACTCTGGAACAGGTTCTGGTGTGAGATTGTCAATAATAACTGAGAGAAAACAGGAGGACGGGCTCAATTAGAATAAGGAATTCACTTAACCCTCCCATCAGGACACTCACCAACACAGTCACACTGTGGAGAGGCTGTTCACCTGCCCCACGTATGGGGAGGGATTTACTCGATCTTACAATCTGCTGAGGCACCAGAGATAGCACAGTGGATTTAGACCCTTCACCTGCTCCATGTGTGAGAAAGGATTCATTCAAATCTCTCACCTGCGGAGACATTAGTGCATTCCCACCGGGGTGAGGCCATTCACCTGCTCAGTGTGTGGGAAAGCATTCACTCAGTCCTCTGACCTACTTAAACACCAGCGAGCTCACTCTGGGGAAAGATCATTCACTTGTCCCCAGTGTGGGGGGAGATTCACTCAAATGCAGCACCTGCGGAGTCCCCAATGAGCCCACACAGAGGGAGAGGCCATTCAGATACTCAGTGTTTGAGAGAGGATTCAGTGATTCATCCTCCCCCCCCCCCCCCCGAGACCCCAGTGAGCCCACACAGGGGACAGCTCATTCAGATGCTCAGTGTGGGAGAGGGGATTCAGTGACTCATCCCATCCCCTGAGACCCCAGCGGGTTCACACTGGGTAGGAGCTGTTCACCCCTCTGTTTGACAAGGGATTTGCTGCATCTTCAACACGACTGAGAGACCAGTGAGTGCTCACAGGGAAGTGGTCATCCACCTGCTCCGTGTGGACTGCAGGACTCTGATTCTGATGTTACTGTCCATCAGAGTCAGGACAGGACCTTGTTCATGATGACACTGTTGGAGTATTGATGTTGTTGTTAACCACATTAACTGGGCTGGAGTTGATTGAATTTATTTTGCCACTTTCTGAACCTGAGGATTTCTCTCTGGGCAGTAAGTCTCCACAAACAGCAATGTGACAATAAACAGGGATCATATGTTTTGATTTAAATTGTGACTGTAGCACTGCTGCTTCACAGCATCAGGTACAAGGTTGGAGTCCAGCCTTGTCCAACGGCCGGAGTCCAGCCTTGTCCAACGGCCGGTGTGGAGTTCCCACATTCTCCCCATGGTGGTGTGGGTCCCCTCAAGGTGCTCTGGTTTCCTCCCACAGTCCAAAGATGTACAGGTCAGGTGGATCAGTCGTGCTAAATTGTCCACAGGATCGAGGATTGACCAGACTCGGTGGATCAGCCATGGGAAATGCAGTGTTACAGTGATAGAGTGCTCTGGGCGTGATGTTCTTCAGATGGTCGCTGGGGTTTGATGGGCCAATGCTCTCCTTCCACACTTTAGGGATTTTATTCTATGATTGAGGATAAAAGCTACACAGAAGGTGTCCTTGGAGAAGGAGCATGTGGTGTGCATCAATACTCTCGATGCCTTTAGTTAGAGGTGGGCACCGTAGGGATTATAGTGCTTTATCTCCACCACTGCCCCCTCCGCACAACTCTACTTTGATTTAGTCCCTTCTCACTCTGTCACTTATAATGGTTTGCTTGGCCCATAATGGGCTTTGTTTGGAAATATTCAATTGGTTACACAAATGGTTTACTGCTGGTGATTATGTGTCTGGATTAGAGTGGTGCTGGAAAAGCACAGCAGGTCAGACAGGATCCGAGGAGCTGGAAAATCAACGTTTTGGCAAAAGCCCTTTTCCAGCACCCCTCTAATCTAGGCTCTGGTTTCCAGCATCTGTGGTCCTCACTTTTGCACCACTGGTGATTATGTTAACCAAAAGCAAAATAGCATAATGATGATTCTGATGGTGGGAATGTTGCTGTGATAACATTTCTGGGTCGGAGAAATGGGGAAAAAGAACGCTTCACAGCGAGAACTGAAAAGCATTTAAATCAAACCAAAGGTTCAGGCAGGGAGGGAATATGTCCCTGGAGTTTGAGTAGCTGGAAAGTGATAGTATCCGGGAATAGACAGGATTTTGTTTTACAAAGGTTGAAAGTTTTAAAACTGTTATAGTCAGACAGTTTACGTTATTTTCTTTAATTTTATTTGTTGTGCAAAAAACTTTTACAACATTTTAAAACCAAAATTTACAAACCTTGTGTGAAAGATAAATGTTAAATAAAATTCATCAAACCATCCCTCACTGAAAACTGTTGTGGAAGTGCAATCTCCTGGAGAATCCCTGCCTAATCCTTGCTACCCGGGCTCCATGACTACATACATACCTGGGAGATAGCAGCAGGAGGAGACCATTCAGCCTTTCAATCCTGCTCCACCATTCAATGGGAAACAGCTGAGCATCCAGCTCAGTCTCCTGTTCCTGCTCTGTTCCAATCCCCTTTCATGACTTTACCTCAAAGAGCTATATCTAAGTCCTCCTTTGGTTTCACTGCCTTTTGTTCCAGTGACGTTGCTATGTTACTGTGTGGGTGTAGGCAGGGTTAATGTGATGGTGCTGCCTTCTGGAGGATGCACTCAGCATTCCTTATCATCCTGCAGTAACATCAATTGGGTTTCAGCAACTAGAGATAGAAACCATTTCCAGGATATGGGCATCATTGGCTCAGCCAGCATTTATACCCCATCTCTCGTTACCCTTGAGAAGATGGTAGTGAGCTGCTGTCTTGACCCATTCGCAGTCTATTTGGCGCAGATAGACCGACAATGCTGGGAGGGTGAGTGTTGCAGGATTTTGGCTGAGTGATTCTCTATCTTTGGTTCTTCAAATGTTGTTTAACTTAATCACGATCTGCACATGATTTTGAGGTTTCAGTCTGCAAATCTTCACCATCTCGCACCCTGTATAAAGGAATATGTACAGATTAGAAATTCAGAACAGACAATTCTAGTTTCTCTGGAATATCTTTTTCCCCTTTCTTCCCCCAAAGCTGTAACCCTCCAGCTCTCTTACTCTCTCCCACCATTCTGACTCTACTACCCCCTAATGTACACCCTCCCCATTCTCATGGAATTGTTGATAAACAGATCTATGCCACCACTTCCCGTCCCTGGTTAGACTCTGCACCCTTTCTGGGTTCACTTCCTTTCCCTCAGTTGCTGCAAGTCAATAATGTAACAGCAGAATGAAACAAAAGGAAACAGAAAGGGAGGTGGCAGACCCTGGACAGAACAGGAAGCTGCAGTCTGGGAGAATGGGTCACATTCTTTGTTTCTCATTGGTTGATTCTCGTGTTATGACAAGTTGGGAATGTAACTTGGTCCCATGTAGGTGTGGTGATACTTTGATTCTCCAACAGATCAATACTACAAGCAAATACGTTCCTCCTCCAGATAAACACAGTGTGAAATACTTTTCATTAGTTACCCCAAAGCACATGCTCCAAAACTCACCCACATTCTGTACTTGTGCAGTGCCAGGTTTCCCCACAGACGTGTGGTCCCTGCCTCGGAATTTGGGAGTTGCAGTCCTCATGCAGGCACTGGAGCCCTGTCTCTGGAACATGAATGAAAAGTGTGGGATGGAGGATGTTGTGTATTGGATTCCCATTCAGACACATGGGACATGCGGGCTGTCACTTGGATTTACTGAGACATCCGCTTAGACAACCTGATTTCTGACGTAAGGAACATAGATTCAGCCAATTGGGGGATAGGGAGGTTATTAAGGCGCAGTAGGCTTTAAGAAGAGGTGGCTCAGTGGCTAGCACTGCTGCCTCACAGCGTCAGGGACCTTAGGTGATTGTGTGGAGTTTACACATTCTCCCCATGTTTGCATGGTTTCGTGCAGTTCTCCAGTTTCCTCACACAGTCCAAAGATGCACAGGTTAGGTGGATTTCCCATGCTAAATTGCTGACAGTGTCCATGCACGTGCCGGTTAGACAATTAGCCATGGGAAATGCAATGTTACAGGGAACGAGTGGGTCTGAATGGGATGTTCATCATAGGGTTGGTGTGGACTCGATGGATGAATACCCTGTTTCTGCACTATAGAGACTCTATTCCTGCACTATAGAGACTCTATTCTATTCTCATGAGGAAGAATGTACTTGTCTCGATGTGTTGTGAATCTGTGGAATTCCCTATTCAAAATGCAGTGGATGCCAGGACAATGAGCCAATTTAATGAAGAGATACAGATGTTGAATTTGCAATGAGATGAAGGGTGAGAGAGAGCAGGTGGGAAAATCCAGCTGAGACCGATGTGAGCTCAATCATCACCGTATTAAATGGTGGGGCTGGTTCTCCTGTGCCCAGTGCTTATCTTCTTACGGTAATAACTGGAAAGCTGAATCCAAAAATCACCACCTTCACCAAAGGAGATTTTCGGAAAATGACAGATAGTCAGGTGGATTAGCATTCCAAGCTTAGATAGTGAGGAAATGTGTAGGAGATAATGATTTTGCAATTTTAAACTGAGGGGAGACAGTGATTTATGGTTTTAGATTGCGTCGTACATTGGCAGCGTCCAGAGTACGCTGTTGTGAATATATATCCTGTACTTTATTACAAAGCCAAGGTCACTGACAATGAAAACCAAAACACCCAGGAAACATCGCCTCCCCTCGTAATCTGATAAAAGACTTCTGATAAGTCTGATTGAACTTAGAACACTGATGGAAAGCTGGAAGATTAGATCCGCTCCCAAGATCCTGTGCTTAAACAATAGGAGACTACAATAGGATGAGGCAGGAGTTGGCTAATGTAGACTGGAAACAAAGACTTTACGGTGGGAAAGTTGACGGACTGTGGGGGAATATCAAAGCAATTTTTTGAAGTGCTCAGCAAAAGTATATATCAGGGAAAAAGAAGGACTGTAGGAAAAGGAATAATCTGCCATGGGTGGCTCAGGAAATAAGAGAAGCTTCAGCAAAATCGACGTTTCAGGCAAAAGCCCTTCATGATTCCTGAAGAAGGGCTTTTGCCCGAAACGTCGATTTTGCTGAAGCTCCTTGATGCTGCCTGAACTGCTGTGCTCTTCCAGCACCATTGATCCAGAATCTGGTTTCCAGCATCTGCAGTCATTGCTTTTACCCAGGAAATAAGAGAGTCTATGAAAATAAAACTGAAATAAAATGCATACAAATTGCCAAAGACCAAGGAGATTAGAAAAACTTTAAAGATCAACAGAAAGCTAGATGGGATTGGGGGAGAAAAAGGCCAGAATAGCAGTTTACACTGCTAGAGGGGAACCTATTGTGTGGAGAACATATGGCCTCTGTAATTGTTGAAGCACTTAACTGTTACCATAGAGATAATCCTGATCAAGTTACAAATCACAGCACACTCCAAAAGCTTGTTCTTCCAAATAAACCTGTTGGAGTATAACCTGGTGTTGTGTGATTTATAAGTTTGTTCACCGCACCCCAACACCGGCTCCTCCACATGAGAATCCTATAACTCAGACCCCTGGCAACATCCTTGTAAATGGTTCTGCACTTATTACAGTTTAATAACTGAAACCTACATTACATTCATCATATTTCCAGTATTTCTCCACGGTGCTGGAACCGACGTGACAATGGCAATGGATTACAAACCATGATCGAGAATGAACTCCTTTACAACAATCCCGTTTTCATAGTGTTTCCCATGGTGCAGGTAGCCTTGTCTCTTTCTGGTTGCATGGTTAATTAAAGACTTGTCTTTCTACAAAGCAAAGTTGTGGCTTAATTGTTCCTGGGAAATGTGCCATGATTTTTCAGATTTTCAAAAACAAATGAAACCTCTCTCCACACTCACCATGCTGACATGGACTTGGCTGTGTCTCAGTACTTTTGCAGTCACACTGAGATTTGGAATATTCGCCCACAGACAGAATGCACACCTTTCCTTCCAGATGAAAAGGCCAATGATCTTCAGATCGGCACGGCTCAAGTAACGATCAGATCTGAACATGAAGTTCAATTTGTATTTCTCATCCGCAAATCCACCCTTTCAGTACCATACAACAGAGCACCCAAGTTACCACTGTTAATACAGGATGGAAATTCATAAGACAATTGTAGATTAAACTGTAGTTTCCTTGTTCCCCCAAAGCTTTAAACCTCAGTCTCACAATTTCTTTCTTCTGTGAACTGAAATCCAAACCAATCTCCCACTCCTTTCCTCCACACCCAGTTCTCACACAGTCTCTCTTCGAATTCAGTTTCCTAGCTCCTGATGAGAACCATCCTGCATACACTGCTTCCTCCACTCTCTGGCCATGACCCATCTTACTAAAATGAGCCAAATTAGAATTCTAATTGCAGACCCATTCTTGTCCCATTCCATAACAACCCTGAATCTTCACAAAAGAGTTCTGATAACTTTCTGCAAAACGCTGCACCACTGATAGTCTGATCACATGTCAGGGTAGCAAGAAAAGGGCCATTCCTCTGGGTCCTGCTCACAGAGGGATGAAGCTGCTAATGATAGATTAATCCCTCACACCAACAGCCTCCTTCCCAGGCACTGACCTATACTGCGCATACTCCCACAGTTGCCAGCACTACACCCATGCATTGGTCTCCCCTCCTACAGCACGTGGTCCCGATCATACAGGAGTCCGGGTGATTGACAGCAGCTGCTGCCCAATATATCAGAATTCCTACAGTATGGAAACAGGTCCCTTGGCCAAACAAGTCCAGACCGACCCATTCCCCCTAACTAATGTAACTAATACTATGCGCAATTTAGAAAGGCCAATTCACCTGCCCTGCACATCTTTGGATTGTGGGAGGAAACCGGAGCACCCGAAGGAAACCCGCTCAGACACGGGGAGAATGCGCAAACTCCACACAGACAGTCGCCGTGGCCGGAATCGAACCCGGGTGCCTGGTGCTGTGAGGCAGCAGTGCTAACCACTGAGCCGTCTCTATCGACGGGAGGGGGCGGGGCTGGAGGACTGGGTCAATGGGATTGTTAACAATGAATGAATGAGGAGGACACTGAGGGATGGACAGGTCAGTGAGGGACAGAATCAGTGCAGCAGCAGGAGGGGATACTGGACAAACTGAGCAATGGGAGAGTCTGACAGGAGAGAAACTACAGGAAGGTTCTGTTTGGAGGCTCAGGCAGGGACAGCTGAGAGACAGCATGGCCTGGTGGCTTGGGCAGGTTTACTAATCAGCCTCTTCAAAGATGCTGTTACTCAACTCTGAGCCTGATCCTCCTAGTCCAGAGGTAATGACACTTACACTATTTCCTGGTGGGCAAGGGATACAGGCACTGCCTTTCAAAAGGAACTCACCTCTGTTGGTGACATTAACAAGACTCAATACAGAGTCACTGACAAAATGCTGGTGTACTTAAATTTCATCCAGAATATTAACACCTATAACTGGGCAACGCAGACCCCAATGTACAGAGTTAAATCCTGGATACTAATAACACCTTTGTGCATGGGAAATCATATCTCATGAATTTGACTCAGTTTTTTTGAAGAAGTAACAAAGAGGATTGCAGAGGTCAGAGCATGGATATGGTCTACATAGACTTCAGTAACGTGTTTGACAAAGTTCCTCATGGGAGACTGGTCAGCAAGGTTAGATCGCATGGAGTACAAAACTGGCCCGAAGGTAGAAGGCAGAGGGTGCTTTTCAGGCTGGAGGCCTGTGACCAGTGGAGTGTCACAAGGATCGGTGCTGGATCCACAACTTTTTGCCATTTATATCCATGATTTGGATGTGAACATAAGAGGTATTGTAAGTACGTTTGCAGGTGACACCAAAATGGGAGGTGTAGTTGAGAGTGAAGAGATTACCTCAGAGTACAAAAGGATCTGAATCAGATGGGTGAATGGACTGAGGAGTTCAGTTTAGAAAAATGCGAGCTGCTGCATTTTGGAAAAGCAAACTTTAGCAGGATTTATACAGTTAATAGCAAGTTCCTGGGGAGTGCTGCTAAATAAAGAGTCCTTGGAGTGCAGGTTCATAGTTCATTGACAGTAGAGTAGCAAGTAGATAGGATAGTGAAGACGGCAGTTGGTCTGCTTGTCTTTATTGGACAGAGCATTGAGTATAGGGGTTGGAAGGTCATATTGCGGCTGTACAGGACATTACAAAAGTTGCTGAATCAATATTCCATATCATTCTGTTCTCCTTCCTATCAGATGGATGTTCTTAAACTTTAAAGAGATCAGAAAAGAATTATAGCATGTTGCCAGGGTTGGATAGGCTGTTTTCCCTGGAGCGTCAGAGGCTGAATGGTGACCTGAAAGAGATTTTTAAAATCAGGCTGGGCATGGATATGGTAAATAGACAAGATATTTGCCCTGCAGTGGGGGGAGTACAGAACTAGGGGACTGGGAGGGAGGGTAGGCAGACAGGGGGTGTGTGGATCGAGAGGGGTGAGACAGAAATGGCTGGGGAAAGGGGGGGGGGGTGACAGAGAGGGCGGCACAGAGATAGGTGGGGACAGAAAGTGGGATTAGAGAGGAGGGGAACAGACAGGGGGAACGGGAGGAGGCTGACAGAAAGGGGGAACAGGCCGACGGGGGGGGAGGGGTGGTAAAACAGGCCGACAGAGGGGAGGGACGGACAGAGTGGGGGGAGACAGAGGGGGGGAGCAGACAGAGCGGGAGAGACGGGGGAACAGAGGGGGAAGATGGAGAGTTATTTTATAGATCTAAAACTCAACCCTGTTCCTGTTTTCTCCTCCTCACCTTAATTCCCTCTGGAGGGCTCAGAACAACTGTATAGTTCTTGGAAAGTAGTTTCAGGGAGATCAGGTGCTGAAGGTGGCATTTGGGACACTAACATTGAATGGAATGTGCTGATTCGATTCGATTCCACTCTCTGTGTGGTGTTTGCACATTCTCCCTGTGTCTGCGTGGGCTTCCTCTGGGTGCTCTTAATTTCCGCCCACAAATCCAAAGACATGCAGGTTAGCTGGATTAGCTTTGGGTAATGGTAGGTTACAGAGTTAGGGTGGAATGCTGTCCCGATGGTTGGAATGGTCTCATGGGCCGAAAGGCCTGTTTCCACACTGTAGGGATTCTATCACTGAGTATAGGGATTAGGAGGTCACGTTGTGGCTGAGTAGGGCATTGGTGAGGCCAGTTTTAGAATACTGCATTCAATTGTGGTCTCCCTGATTTCAGAAAGTTATTACGAGAATAGGACTCAACCTCTTAATGACAAGTTCCTGGGAAGTGTTGACAGACAAACAGACCATGCAGTGTGGGTGGATAGTTCCTTGAAAGTGTGGTTGAAGGTAGACAGGTCAGTGAAGGTGGTGTGCGGTATACTAGCTGTTTTTGGGCAGTGCATTGAGTATAGGAGTTGGGAGATCATGTTTCGGTTGTACAGTTTATTGGCTCGGCCACTTTTGGAATCCCAGACTGCTTTCAATTCCAGTCTCCCTGCTATAGGAAAGATGTTGGGAAACTTGCAAGAGTTCAGAAAAGTTTTTCCAGGGTGTTGCCAGTATTGGAACATTTGAACCATAGGGAGAGGCTGAATAGGCTGAGGCTATTTCCCTGCAGCACTGGACACTTTAGGTGGCGTTATCGAACTTTATAAAATTATGAGGAGCAATGATAGGGTGACTAGTCATGGTGTCTTTTTTCCCAGGGTAGGGGAAACCAAACAAATGTGAATCTTTTTTCCAAGGTGGAAATGACAAATTCTATAGGAGAGTTGGCAAGTTTAAAGGATATGAAAACCGAAACAACTGAAGATGCTGGAAACCAGGAAGAGAAACAGAAGTTTCTGGAAAAGCTCAGCAGGTCTAGCAGCATCTGTGAAAAGAAATTAGAGTTAACGTATCTGAGGAAGGGTGACCAGACCCGAAACTTTAACTGATTTTTTCTTCCCAGATGTTGCATGACCTGCTGAGCATTTCCAACATCATCTGTGCAAGTTTAAACGGAGTTGTTTGGAGTATATACCTGAGAGTAACTTTATAAAGTGCGAGTGAGATCACATCTGGAGTAATGACAGATGTTTTGGTCCCTTTATTTAAGGAAATGTGTCATTTCATCAGAGGCATTTCACAGAAAATTGACTGGGATGAACCCTGGATTGCAGGGATTATCTTTTAAGAAAAGGCTGAAGAAATTGGGTCTCTACTTACTGGAGTTGGGAAGAATGAGAGGTGATCGCATTGTAACATGTAGGATTCTTAAGGAGTTTGACAGGGTAAATACTGAGTGGATGTTTCCCATCATGAGGGAGTCTGGAACCAGATCCTGGGTCACTCACGGAATCACGGGTTCTGTTTTGGATTCGTCAAGTTTAAGGCAACACTGACACAGGTCAGGGGTTTCAGTAGCAATGGAGCTGGGGTGAGGTGGAGATAAGCAACATTTTAAGAGTTTGAATTCCTGGTGTTTGTGATTGTGTAGATGTCTGATCAGAAGGTCATCTTGGGGTCAGATATGAGAGCAATATTGTGAAGGGTGCAGTTCTGTCTCAGATAGTTCCCAGTGGGAGGGAGGGGCTCAGCAATAAGGGAAAGTAATTTGTAATAGCAACTGAAGACAATGGCTTTAACCATTGCAACGTTCCGTTGCAGGAAATTGCAGCCAATCGCGTAGCGGGAGTGTGATGAGCAGTTTGATAACTGAGTAATGGAGAGCAATGATGGTGAGGGAGAGCTGGGCATTGTCAGTGTACATGTGAAACCTAACACGGTGCTTTTGGACAATGTCACCTCCTGGAAGTATGTAGATGAGAAATAGGAGGGACCGAGGAGAGATCCTTAAGGGACACCAAATACAAGGAATTAAGAAAGGAAAGGGAGAGTTGGGATGGAGCAGGTTTTTCCAACAACGGTGGGGTCAAATATTAGTTTGCAGCAGAATGGGAGAGAAGGACATAACCAGAAAAGACAGACAGATAGAACAAGGAACAATATCTGTGAATTGGGGAGGGGGAGCGATGAAGAGGAGGAGCGATGAAGAGGAGGAGCAGCCCAACTCCAAAAGCACTATTCCTACATTAGTGACATCACCCAACTCCACCCTAGTCTCAGCTCATTTACTGAAATACTTCTCCATCCCTGTGTTATCTCCAGACTTCATTATCCAAACACACTCCTGGCCAACCTCCCACATTCAACTTACATGTAATCTCAAGAGTATCTAAAACCCTACTGCCCTAGTGCTCACTTGTACCAAAACTTGTTGATCCATCAAAAGGCTCCTATTAACAAGCAACAATTTAAAATTCTCACCTTTGATGTAAATCCTGGCTGTGAACATCCCTGTCTCCCTGCACCACACAACCTGTGAGACCCCTACAACTGATTTTCTTTCAGACTCCCAACGATGTGTTTATTCATTGCTTCACCTGTCTGGCTGTTTCTACTGTTACCAAGACAACAGGGTCTGGAATTCCCACCCTAACCCTCTCAGACCTGCTTTCCTCCTTTAATGTATTCCTGAAAACCTGTTTATTTGGCCATTCTTTTGAGCACCTGACCTAATATTCCCATCTGTGGCCTTATGTCAGAAGTTCTCAATAGTATTTCTGTGGAATACTATTAAAAAAAAACTGTTGATGATTTGCACATACATTGTCAACTCCTCACTGTCGCTGAGTGAATAATCTAAAACAGCTCTTACCCAAACACATTGTGGGAGCACATTCACCACACGAACTGCAGCTGTACAAGGACGTCAAACAGCACCTTCTCCACAGGCAATGGGGCGTTGGCACTGATCATTGGTATCTGTGGAGGGAGAAACACACATTTGATATTTCAGGGAGTGCAAAATGCATTATAGGGAGGGAAAATGGTGCAGAATTTGGGATTTTCAAATTTGCGTTTTAGAATGTGCACTAAGTTCTATAAAACCTCTCATCCCATACCATGAAAATTTCCTCCTCTTCCTGGTCAATATGTCTTTCCTTTCCCCTGCCCTTCACCTTCACACATTTCCAATGCCTTGGCCACAACAACACTGTGCTGTCAGTGAAGTTTATCACGTGGTTGAGTATTGTCCCGCCCCTCATTCACTCCGATTGGTTGAAGGCCCAACCAGCACCTCTAGACCCTGTTCCCCCACTCTTATTGGTCCTGCGCTGACATCAATAATCCGAGGCCCATTGTGCGCTGGAGCATGCTCAGTGCTTCCTGCTTTTGCTGTTGTTCATCAGGTGTAAGAAAGAGAGGGCTCATCCCTATTTCTCCTGATGTCAGACAATAACAACAACTACCTGCATTGTATGGAGCCTTTCACATTGACAAATCTCCAAAAATGCTTCATGAATGATGGAAACGTTGATTAAAGAGAACGATTTTTAGATACATCTTTCAGGCGGACAGAGGGGGTTCGGGAGGATATTCCAAAGGTTTGTGTCCTTGGCAGCTTCAATGGTGGAGTGATATAGGTGGACAACAGCTTACAATGGAGACAGTGGCTAACCATAGGTTAACAACGTCATGTCGTAGCCCCTACCCCACACACCAGGCCTTGTTCTCACAGCCTGCCATTACACACTACCTATGGTTAGCCACTAACAGTCTCCATTAACAACTAGTCACCCTCCCCCAGCCAGATGGTTATCCTTTATCCAACTGTTCTTCTCACTCTATCCCCACATATCCTTTACTCCTTTTATCCTCCCCCCACACTATCTTCTGCACATAAACTGACTTTTATTCTCAGTAACATCAGTTCTGTGGAAGGGACACCGGATCTTAAACTTTAACTCTGATTTCTCTTCACAGATGCTGCCAGACTTGCTGAGCTTTTCCAGAACCTCCTGGTTGTTGTTTCTGATTTACATCTTCCGCAGTTCTTTTGGTTTTAATTTACCGGGAGTTTGTAATTCAGGTCCAACAGCCTCTGTCCCAGTCTCTGCTGTCTCTCCCAACCCCAAACAGTGACACTGCACCCGCACAGCTCATGGACAGGTGTTGTCTTGCTGGCCACACCCCTCATTCAATCCCATTGGCTGCAGGACCACACAGACTCTTCTCCCATTGGTCTAGAGCTGCTGTCAATCAGCCGGGCCCCATTGTGATGAGAGTGGAGGGCTCATCCCTCTCTCTGCCCTGGGATGAGCTTCATCATTCACAGTGAATGGGGCGGTATCACAGAGCACAGGGCCTGGGGGCTATTCAGCCCATTGGGGTTGTACTCTCTCCCTCTGGAGATGCTGCAAGTCTGTCCCAAGTCCCCTCCCATGTGCCCACAGCCCCCCAAATCTTTCCATAAAAAGTAAATTCCAAGTCTGTTTCAGAATACCTGTTGGATCTGTGTCGTTCAGACTGTTCCAGATGCTCAGAACTTACTAAGTAAAATAGTGTTCACATTTTCACCTTGCATTATTTGCCAATTACTTGAAAGTAGTTACTAAAAATTGTGAAAGTGTTAACAATTCCTCTCTCTCTCTGCAAATTCAAGAGCTTGGAACTAAATCTGCACCAGATCGAAATCACTGCTTCACCTTCTCAGCTCCAAGGATAATTATCTGTGCTTCAGCTAGCTCTCCACAAAATAGAGGAATGCATCTTAATTTATTAAGATCAAAGAAACAGACCTTCGGTCCAATTCGTCCGTGCCAACAAGGAATCCTAAACTAATGGATTCCCATTTACCATCTATTGGCCTGTATCCATCGAAACCCTTCTTATTCATGTACCCAATTGGAAGCCTTTTAAATGTTGTGATTTTATCAGCCTCCACTACTTCATCTAGTAGCTCCTCCCATACACACACCACACTCAGCTTGAAAACGTTGCCGCTTAGATCCCTTTTAAATCTTTGCCCTCTCAACTTCAACCCATGTGCTCTCGTTTTGGACGCACCTAACCTGAGGGAAAAGGACGCCAGCTGCTCACCTGATCCACGCCCGTCGTGATTTTATAAATCTTCATGAAGTCACCTCTCAGTCTTCGACTCTCCAGATAAAATAGCCCCAGCCTATTCAGCCTCTCCCTGTAGGCCAAATCCTCCAATCCTGGCAACGTTTTTGTAAATCTTGTCCAAACCTTTTCAGGTTTCACAACATCCTTCCCAGAACGGGGAAATTCAAACTGAAAATGGAATTCCAGAAGTGGCTTAATCAACGTCCTGTCCAGCCACAGTATGACGTCCCAGCTTCTGTATTCAATGCATTGACCAATAACGGACAGTGTTAATGGAGTCCCATTTGCCAGCGGTTCACCCTTTTCCCTCTACAACCTTCCTCTTCATATACCCAATCAAATGCCTTTTAAATGCTGCAATTGTACTAGCCTCCACCCCTTCCTCTGGCAGTTCATTCCATACTTGCAATGCCCTCAACATGAATAAGATGCCCCTTAGATCTCTTTTAAATCTTTTCCCTCTCACCTACATTTTCCAAAACAGTATATTTGTCCGAGATGGGGATAGCCACAGGAGACTCCTGCAGTTCCTGCCTACCCCTCCTAGCTTTCCTGGCGGTAATCCATCTACTTGCCTGTGTCTGCAGTATCCTGCATTCCTGAGACTGCGACCTGTCACAGCCCCCGGCTACTGTCAATTCCTCGCTGCCTTTAATCACTCCTCCACCAATTCATGCGATCCCATAGGATTAGCAATCACACTTCCTGCAGACAATCATCAGGATCATTGATACTCTCCCTAATCTCCCACATTCGACAGGAACAGCACGCCACTCTACAACAGGCCATCTCTCCGCCTTAACAATGTACAGACCAAGACAAAGGCACAGTGTTACTGCTCGAAAAATACTGCCCGAGAATAACTTAATGCTTACGTTTCATATCTTAAACATTTAATCAAGAGACCAGAAGACATTAAAAATAAATCCTCACCTTACTCACTATTGTAGATTGAATAAAATAAAACCGACTAAGATTGATATTTGAAGAGACTGAAACTCATTGAACTGATCCCCGGCTCGGAGTACTTCCAAGGGTGAGGTCTCTCTGAGGGCAGCTGTGAAATGTCTCTGTTTCCCTTCTCTGCCCACTCCATTTCCAGAGAGGTTTTTAACTTCACAGCAAGTCAGCTCAGAGAGGTCACTGCTTGGTTTTATTCACTAGGGTTGCCTTTGCTGCCCAGACCAGTATTTCTTGGCCACCTTCACTTGTCTTGGAGAAAGTGGTGGTTAACTGCCTCCCTGAAATGCTGCAGTCCATGTACACCACAGTGATGTTTGGACAACAATCCCCCTCTGGCCCCACAACCCTCCCTGTCTCTGTAATCCCCCTCCGGCTTCAGAAATTACATGTCCGTGGCATAAGATTTTTATTTGGATTCATTTTTGTTTAATAACCCCCCCCCCCCCCCCCATAAAAAGTGAAATATTTCGCCCCCAAACATATTTCTGTTGATTGACCTTTCGGAGAGGCTGACACATGGACGTTGCAGTGTTTTATCTCACAGTGTACACCTAGAATGATGGAACTTTCTTTTAAACATTGCTAAAAGGGAGGCAATGGCTGAATGGTATTCCTGCCAGATGAGTGACATGTGCAATGTTCCGAGGATTATGGATAGAATCCCAACATGGCTGATGGTGGCATCGCAATTCAATACAATCTCGAATGAAAAGGCGAATGATGACCATGAAACTATTGTCAATTGTTAGAAACCCACCTAGTTCGCTAATGTCCTGTAGGGAAGGAAACGGTCATCCTCACCTGATCTGGCCAACATGTGACTCCAGACCCACAGCAATGTGGTTAACTCTCAACTGCCCTCAGGAAAAATACTTTAAAAACTGTTAACAAATACTCCGCAGGTATCACTTAAAAACTGGCTGTTCACCTTGGGATCATGTGAATTTCTGAACGGCCTGAACTAAAACTGAGTTTCAGCCTCACCTTCTCCCAGTCTCACATCAGTCTGTTTACACCCAACTCCAGAACACTCTCATTGAGCCAAGCAGCCCTCACAGTGCAGCCCTGTCATTTTCATTGTCTGCTCATACCTACATTGCCCTCAGCCTCCTGTACTGTTCGAATGCATCTCAATGGGAGCTCAGGGGCAGCACCTCATCTTTTAATTCAGCCCTTTGTCACCCCAGAGTCAACGTGGACGTCAGCAGTTTCTGGATGAACAGACAGTTGTCAGAAGCTGGAACATTCCACCTGAAAAGGTACTGGAATTTGAATCCAAAAGGATTTTTAATGGGAAGTTTGCAGGTAATTGAAGTTTACAGGTTAACATCATGAAGTGGGTGATTGGGTCTAAATCTGAGAGTACGTACAAAGAGACGAGGTGTAATTTGGATAAATCTGTGCTCCCTCGCAGGCCAATATCTCCTTGCTCAGCTGCAGGGCCCAGAACAGAGCACACACCCAAAGGGTGATCCAACCACGAATTTGTACATTTTTCTGCTTAACAAGAATATTGGAGATATCTTCCCACAAACAGAACAGACAAACCTTTCTCCTTCCACAGTTAAATGCCCATGATATTCAGATCCCGATGACTCCATTGACTGTAAAAACTGCTTTTGAGATCCCAGCCTCAATTATTGTGATTTAATATCCTATGAAATGAATTCACAAAACAAAACTCACAGTCAGTACAGGAAGAATGTAAAGACATACTTTTTTCTTGGTATGTGCTTGATGTGTAAATGCCTCTCTTCAAATCGCACACCGCCACCCCCCCCCCCCCCCCCCCTCCCAATCCTCGGAAGGGGACATGCACATGCGCCTCACTGTACCTTACCCCCAATTCAACTAACCTGCAGATCTTTGTACTGCAGGAGATAGGGGTTAAAGAGGAAATCATCGGCAGGGACAGAACCCAAAGACAGACCCGAACATTTGGAAAGACAAAGGAGTGGATTACGATCTGGCTGGGAGGGTGCGTAGCTGTTAATGGAGGAGACAGGAACCTGTGTCTGGCAGCATCTCAGTGGAGGTGGTGGAAATGGCGACTGATGATCTACGTTCTGCTGCAAAAACAGACCCCGAGCTTCCAGCTGCCTGCCACTTTAACACACAAGCCTGTTCCCTGGCCAACATCTCTGTCTCATGCTTACTGCAATGTTCCAGTGAGGCCAGAACATACAAAATGGCCCCGTATTTCAAGGACTGCAATTTCCACTCCCATGTGTCACTACCATCCACTCTCTCTCCTCCACTTCCCGCACCTCTGCCTTTGAAACCCACACCTCCAACTGCAACAAGGATAGAACACCTCCCACCCCCCCCCCCCCAAGTCCTTACCTTCCACACAGATACTACACATCATCCTCTGCCATTTCCACCAGCTACAATCAGACCAGACCGCCAGATTCTTAATGGGTTTGACAGAATAAATACTGATGTATCTGAGTGTAAATACTGAGGGGGGAGTTTGAAACCAGATTCTGAGTCAGTCACAGAATCAAGGGTTCTGTTTCGGATTCGTCAAGTTTAAGGCAACACTGACACGGGTAAGGGGTTTCAGTAGCAATGGAGCTGGGGTGAGGAGGAGACAATCAACGTTTAAGAGATTGGAATTCCTGGTGTTTGGGATGTGTAGATGTCTGATCAGAAGGTCAGCTTAGCGTCAGATATAACTGCAATACTGTGAAGAGTGTAGTTCTGCTGCATAGTTCCCAGTGAGAGAGAGAGGCTCAGCAGTAAGGGAAAGGAATTTGTCAGGCAACGGGTTTAACCATTACAATGTTTCATTGGAGGAAACTGCACCTAATCGAGTAGTGGGAAAGTGGTAAGCAGTTGGATAACTGAGTAACAGTGGAGTAATGGAGAGGGATGATGGGGAGGGAGATCTGGGCATTGTCAGCGTACATGTGAAACCCAACATGGTGCTTTTACACAATGTCACCTCCTGGCAGTATGTAGGTGAGATACAGGAGAGAGCAAGGATAGATCCATGAGGGACACCAAATGCAAGGAATTCAGAAAGGAAAAGGAGAGTGGAGATGGAGCAGGATTTTCCAAAAAAATGAGGTCAAATGTCAGTTTTTCACAGAATGGGAGAGAAGCACATAACCAGAAAAGACAGAACAAGGAACAATGTCTGTGAATCGGTGAGGGGGACTGATGAAGAGGAGGAGAAAAGAGAGTTGGAAAGTCTATGGTTTAGTAAGATTAGGGTAAAGGGTGAAGATGAGCTCTGATAAGGCTTGACATGAGATGAGATTGGAGAAAGATGTAGGTTTGGACAAAAACCGGGAACACCACGTGAGGCAGTTTGACTCAGTGGGCTAGTGGGAGGAGGGAGGAGGGAGGAGGGGGGAGGGGGGAGGGGGGAGGGGGGAGGAAAGCAGCAGATCGGATTATCTCAGTCTTAGTGACAGAGAAACTCCATGTACTCCAAACTCTTGTTGGAGCGAAGGATGGAGGAGACAGGATGATGAATAGTGTTTCACAAAGAAACGAAACCTGGGTAAGTGATATTTAAAGTGAGTGAACAAACGTAATGCGTTTAAATTTTATCCAAAATATTAAAACAAACGACTGAAGTCCTGGTTCGAATCCCATCTTGGCAGATGTGGAATCTGAATTCAAGAAAAAATACCTGGAATTAGGAATCTCCTGATGTCCATGGAATCATTGTCAATGGCGGAAAACAAACCTGCCAACCTGACAGTGGCCCAGCCAGCTACTCACTATATTAATCACTGCAAAGTCTCAACAAAGGAATGAAACTGGATGGACCACTCGGCAGCTAAGAAGGCACCATTTAATACAACCACAGAATCAGCCCTCTCGATGGTGCAACGTCCTCCAAACTAACATCTGGATTTTGGTACCAAAATGTGCAGAGCTGTCTCACAGACCAATCAAGGAACAGCCTGAGATAGTCATACTCATGAAATCAATCCTTACAGACAATAACCAGACACCACCATCACCATCCCAAGATATTGAGATTGTGGTGATGGAAAAGCACAACAGGTCAGGCAGCACCTGAGGAGCAGGAGAATCGATGTTTGGAGCCTAAGCCCTTCATCAGCCTGACCTGCTGTGCTTTCCCAGCACCAGACTCTTGACTCTGATCTCCAGCATCCGCAGTCTTCACTTTCTCCTGAAATCTCTGGATATGTTCTGCCCCACCAGCAGGACAGACCAGGCAGAGGTCGTGGCACAGACAGGGAGGATTTGCCCTTGGAGTACTCAGCATTGACTCCGGACACCAGGAAATCTCATGGCTCCTGCTGATTACCACGTCCTGTCCTCCCTTGGCTGATGGATCACTTCTCCTTCATGTTGAACAACATTTGGAGGAAGCTCTGAGGAAGTAAAATGGTGTCAAACGTACTCTGGGTACAGGATTTCAATGTCCACAATCGGGACTAGCTCTGCAACAGAATTACTGACTGAGCTGGTCATGTCCTGATGGACATAGCTGCTCAACTGAGTCTGCAGCGGGTGGTGAGGGAATCAAGAGGGAAAAACATACTTGATCTCATTGTTATTAATTGAGCAGCGGCAGATACATCTGTCCATGACAGTATGAGTACGATCGACCATCACACATTCCTTTTGGAGACAAAGTCTTGCCTTAAAGTTGAGAAAAACCTCCACAGTGTTGAGTGGCACTATCACCGTTCTAATTGGGACAGACTTTGAAGAGATGCAGGATCTCAAACTGGGTATCTCTGAGGCACTGTGGGACATCAACAGCAGCAGAACTGTACTCCAGCGCAGTCTGTAATCTCATGGGTTTGTAAATCCTGCACTCACCCATCACAATGGACAGGAAAGGAGGGCATGCCATGAGCAGCACCAGGCAGACCTAAAAATGAAGTGCCAACCTGGTGAAGCTACCAAACAGGACCATCTGCATCAAACAGCATCAGCAGCAAGCAGAGCTAAACGATCCTACATCCAATGGAACAGATCGGAGCTCTGCAGTTCTCCCACATCCAGTTGTGAACGGTGATGGACAATTAAACAACTCACTGGAGGAAGCATCACGGATACCCCATCCTTACTGATGGAGGAGCCTCACACATTCATGCACCAGGTAAGATGACAGCATTTGCAGCAATCTTCAATCAGAAGTGCAAAGTGGGATGATCCATCTCAGCCTTCTCCAGTGGTTTCTAACATCACAGATGTGAGTTTTAAGCCAGTTAGCTTGAGTTTGAATAACATCAAGAAATGGTTAAGTAGTGCAAAGGCTACGGGCCCTGCCAATATTTTGGCAATAATACTGATGGCTTGTGCTCCAGAACTTGCCACCCACCAAGTCACGTACCGCTCCAGCACTGGCATCTACCGACAATGTGGAACATTGCCCAGGGATGTTCAACACAAAAACACAGGGCAAACCAACCGAGGCAATTTCCCTCTGTCAGTCCACACTCGATCAGCAGTAAAGTGATGGAAGATGTCATCTACAGGGCTACCAAGCAGCAGCTGCTCAGCAACAGCCAGCTGAGCGACACTCACTTTAGGCTCCACCAGGGCCACTCAGCTCCCGATGGTGTTACCGCCCTGATTCACAATCTGGCAACCAGCTGAATCCGAGAGGTGAGGTGAGAGTGACAGCCCAGTCCCACTCCAAGATCACTATTTCTAGCTGATTCTACCCTTGTATCAGCTCATATACTCTCATCCACCTTGTGTTATCTCCAGACTTCATTATCCAAACACACTCCTGGCCAGCTGCCCACATTCAACCACCCTGTAATCTCAAGAAACACTATATCTCTGCTGCCCAAGTACTCCATCGTACCAAAATTTGTCGATCCATCAAAAGGCTCCTATTCATAATCAACAACACAGAGCCACAGAGATGTACAGCATGGAAACAGACCCTTCAATCCAACCCGTCCATGCCGACCAGATATCCCCATCCAATCTAGTCTCACCTGCCAGCATCCGCCCACATCCCTCAATTTAAAATTCTCACCCTTGATTCAATTCCTGGTTGTGATCATCCCTAGCTCGCCGCATCACACATCCTTGAAGACCTCGACAACCCATTGTGTTCGAAACACCCAATGATCTGTTCATTCATTATTTCACCTATGTGGCTGCTTTTACAGTTGCCAAAGCAACATTTTCTGAAATTCGCAGCCAAAACCTCAGGTCTGCTTTCCTCCTTTAAGACATTCCTCAAAGTCTGCTTATTTGGCAATGCTTTTGGTCACCTGACCTAACACCATCAGTCTCTGACCTTAAACCTAAAGTTCCCACTAAATTTTTGTGAAATTATAAGCAGGATAATAAAACTACAAACTGTTCTTGATTTGGACATTACCTTCAAATCATCACTGTTGCTGTAATGAATACTCTGTAATGTCTCTTACCCAACCACATTGTAGGAGCACCTTCACCACACAAACTGCAGCTGTACAAGAAAGTCAAACATCACCTCTCCACAGGCAACAGGGCTTTGGCATTAATCACTGGTATCTGTGGAAGGAGAAACACAGTTGATGTTTCAGGGAGTGCAAAACGGATTACAGGGAATGAAAATGGTGCAGAATTTGATAGTCAGAAATGGAAGGAAAATGCATTTGCTTATTGGAAAAAAAGAATTCTCGAATGTCAAAGATTTTCCAGAAAATAATTAATAAGCAGCACATGGTCAGGGGCTGGGCGGCAGTGAAAAATTAACTTACAAAAATGTCTGTAAAAGTAATACTAAAATACTAAACAGACCAAATATACACACATTGTTTGAGACTGAGGAAGCTAGATATTGACAAAGTGGTCATGAGGAAGCCCAGAGATGAAGCAGAGCAGTGTAAGCTGTTATGATCCCACATTCATAGAGATGTATAGCACCAACACAGACCCTTCGGTCGAACACATCCACGCCAACCAGGTCTCCAAACCTAATCTATTCCCATTTGCCAGCACTTGGCCCAATTCCCTGTAAATGCTTCCTAATCATATCATGTGTCTATTTAGATGCCTTTAACATGTTTTAATTGTACTAGCCTCCACCACTTCCTGTGGCAACTCATTCCACCCACTGCATGAAAGAGTTGTCCTTTAGGTCCCTTTGAAATTTTATCCGTTCACCCTAAAGCAATGCCCTCTACTTCTAGACACTCCTACTCCAGGGAAAACACCTTGTTCATTTACTCTATTCATGCCCCTCATGATTGTATAAACCTCCATCACATCACCACTCAGCCTATGGCACTCCAGGGAAAACAGCCCCAGCCTTTTATGCCTCACCCTACAGCTCAAATCCTCCAACCCGAACAACATCCTTGTAAGTCTTTTTTGAAACCTTTCAAGTTTCACAGAACCCTTCTGATAGGAGGCAGGCCAGAACTGCACACACTATTCCAAAACTGGCCTAACGAATATCCTGTACAGCAACATGACCTCCCACATCCTATACTCAATGCTCAAACCAATAAAGGAAAATATACTGAACACCTTCTTCAGCATCCTATCGACCTGCAACTTGACTTGCAAGGACTATGAACCTGCAGTCCAAGGTCTCTTTGTTCCGCAAACGTCTCCAGGGCCTTGCCATTCAGTGTACAAGTCCTGCCCTGATTTGCTTTTCCAAAATGTAGCACCTCATTTATCTAAATTAAACCCCATCTGATCAATATCTTATTGTAATCTGAGGTAACCTTCATTATCCACAATACCTCCAATTTTGTATGACCTGCAAACTCATTTACGATACCAAATCATTTAAAATGAATGACAAATCAAATCCAGAAATAAACATCCATTTCTCTGAGATTGAATGTGTTCTGTGTAAATCCTGCCCAATGACTCTGTACCAGAGAAAGGCTGCACCTGCGCCTGGCTGCACCTTGCCCCCGACAAAGCTGGCGGCTCCGCACGTGTCCAGTGAATTCTTGCCACGAATAAAGATGTTGGCGGTCACTCATGCCTGCAGCCACACTGAGGCAATTCCCCGTTTAATGAAAACACGAGACTGGGACGTTCAAATTCATGTTTTCCGATGTGTACATTTTGTTTGTAAAACCTCTCCGCTCATACAGAATCGCTCTCACCTCCTGCGGTTCCACAGACAGCCTTGATGATTTTTGCGGGTACCTATTCTCTGCCTGGTTACTCGTATGTCCTTCGTGTATTTGTACAATCACCTTCGATTCTCCTTAAACTTATTTCCTAAAGCTATCTCATGTCCCCTTTTTGCCCTCATGGTTTACCTCGAGTATACTCCTACTGTCCTTTTCGTCCTCTAGGGATTCACACAAACACAGCTCTCTGTACCTGCCATATCCTTCCTTCATTTTCTCGACTAGGCCCTCAATTTCTTTCGTCAGGCAGCACTCTTTACACCTACCAACCTTGGCCTCAACAGGAACATACTGTCTATATACTCTCATTGTCGCAGGCCTATGGAGGCAATGGCAGATGAGGATACAGAAGCAATCATTCTCAGGAAAGAGGTAATGTTGGGAAAGATAACAGCCTAAAGGTAGATGGGTCTCCTGACTCTGATGGAATGCATCCCAGGGACTAAAAGAGACGTTGGGGGGAGGGGAGGAGAGGATAACAAATAGACCTCGTGATAATTCACTAAAATTTGTTGGATGTCTAGTTTTGACAGACTGGAAGCTGCAAATGCGGTGCCACTATTTTTCAAAAAGGATCCGTTAGCTTAACTTCTGTAGTGGAGAAAATGCTTGAACCTCTCAAGGAAGTAGTGGTGAGATATCTGGGTAGAAATTGTCTCATTGAGCAGACACAGCATGGATTCATGAAAGGCAGGTCACGTTTAACACGTTTACTGGAATTACTTGAGGATACGATGAGTGCATTGGACAAGGGGGACTCGGTGGATGTGGTGTACCTGGATTTCCATAAGGCATTCGATAAGTTGCCACACAAAAGGCTGCTGAATAAGGTAAAGATGCACAGCATTATGGGTAATTATCATTGATACAGGATCGGTTAACCAACAAAAAGTAAAGAATGGTGATAAATGGGTGTTTGGATTTTGTGTTGGCACTACAACTGTTTGCAATTTACACAAATGTTTTGGAGTTGAGGACCAAGTGTACAGTGTCAGAGTTCACATTTGATATAAAGATGAGGTAGAGCAATGTGTGCAGAGGCCACTGTAAGTCTGCACAGGGATACAGATCAGTTACGCGAGTGGGTAAGGATCTGGCAGATGGAGTTCAATGTTGGGATATGTGAGGTCATCCATTTTGGTCGGACTAACAACAAACTGGATGATGAAATAGTGAGAACGTGCACCATGCTGCTGTGCAGAGGGAGCTGGGTGTCCTTGTGCATGAATCACAGGAAGTTGGTTTGCAGGTGCAGCAGGTAATTAAGACAGTGAAGGGAATATTGTCCTTCCTTGCTAGAGGGATGGTTATGCTGCAGCTGTACAAGGTGCTGGGGAGGCCACACCTGGAGTTCTATGTACAGGTTTGGTCTCCTTACTTCAGGAAGGATGGACTGGCACCGGAGGGAGTACAGAGGAGGTTCACTAGTTTGAGTCAGGAGTTGAGGATTGGTGTATGTGGAGAGATTCAGAAAACTGGTTCTATAGTCATTGTAATTTAGAAGAATGGGTGGTTGGATAGGAAACAATAAAATTATGAAGGGAATAGATAAGACAGAAGCAGGGAGGCTATTTCCACTTGGGCGGGTCAAACTACAGAGCATTACCTCAAAATAAGGGGGAGCAGATTTAGGACTGAGTTCAGGAGGAACTTCTTCAGCTAAAGGGTTGTGAGTCTGTGGAATTCCCTGCCGAGTGAAGCATTTGACATTATCAACTTGAATGCCTTTAAGGCAAAAGGAAGATTTGTGAACAGGAAAAGAATTAAGGGTTATGGTGAGAGCAGGAAAGTGGAGCGGAGGCCATGAGAAGATCAGCCCTGATCTTATTGAATGGTAGAGCAGACCAGATGAAAGTTCTTCCCTTGTCAAAATTGGCCTTTGTCCAATTCAGAACCTTAACTTTTAGATCTGGTATATTATTTTCTGTAACTATTTTAAAACTAGTAGAATTATCAGAGACTCCCAACAGTGTGGAAGCAGGTCATTCAGCCCACCATATTAATACTGACCTGGAGAGCCTCCTAACCTCCTCCTATAACATTGCATTTCCCAGGGCCAGCCAACCTACACATCACTGAACATTATGGGCAATTCAGCCTGGATAATCCACCCAACCTGCAGATCCCTGAACACTGTGGGAAATTCAGCCTGGATAATCCACCCAAACTACACAGCTTTGGACTGTGGGTGGAAACCAGAGCACCCGGACGAAATCCATGCAGAAAACTCCAATAAGGTGATCATCCCTTTCTTATTTCCCAGTTCCACCTAAATAACTTCACTGGGCATACTCCCAAGAATATCTTCCCTAAGCAAAAACATAACGCTATCCCGAATCAAAAATACCACTCCCCCTCCTCTCTTGTCCCCCTTTCTATTCTTCCTACAGCATCTATACCCTGGAACATTAAGCTGCCAGGCCTATCCATCCCTGAGTGATGCCTCTGTAATTGCTATAATATCCAGTGCCATGTTCAAAACCATAACCTGAGCTCATCTGCCTTCCCTGCCAGGCCTCTTGCATTGAAGTAAATGCAGTGTAACTGCTCAGTCCGACCTCATTCTGTACCTTGCCCTTTCCGACCTTGACATTTTGACTTCTGACCTGTACCAGCCTCAGACATATCTCTTTCCTCACTATCTTCTTGGGTTTACACCCACTCCCTCACTTGTTTAATGCCTCCCAAGTATCACCAGCAAGTCTCCCTGCCTAGATATTAGACACCTTCCAATTCAGGTACAATCCATCCTTCTTATGCAGGTCAACTCTACTCCAGAGGAGATCACAACGATCCAAAAAACGTGGATCCTTTCCCCCTGCACTAGCTCCTTAGCCACTCATTGAGCACCTCCTCCTCCTCTATAACATGGACATTTTTCAAGATGTCACCATTTATTTCCCCACATTCTATATCTCTCAGGTACTTCTTCACAGTAAACACTGATGCAAAATATTTGTTTCCTATCTTGCCCATCGCCTGCAGCTCCACACAATGGCTGCCTTGCTGATCTTTGAGGGTCTCTATTTTCTCCCTAGTTAGCCTTTTGTTTCTCATGTATTTACAAAAGCCCTTTGGATTATCCTTAACCCTATTCGCCAAAGCTATCTCACGTCCCTTTTCTGCCTCCTGATTTCCCTCTTAATTATACTCCTACTGCCTTAAAACTCAAAGGACTTTTGGATTGGAATAAATGCAAAATATTACATCCTGACAAAACAAACGAGGGTAGGACTTACACTCAATAAAAGTACGGCCTTGAGTAGTGATATGGGAACAAAGAGACCAAGGGGTTCACGTCTTTGAAGTCTGTGTTACATGTAGAAAGGGCGGTTAAGAAGATACTTAGCACACTTACCTTCATTGTTCACACCTTTGAGTACAAGAGTGGGGACGTTGCGTTGAGGATGTACAGAACGTTGGGGAGGCCTCTTCTGGAATACTCTGTCCAGTTCTGTTTGTGCTGTTATAGGAAGGATATTATTAAATTGGAGCATGTTGCCATGAATGGAGGGATTGTGTTTTAAGGAGAGGCTGGATAGGCTGGGAATGTTTTTCACTGGCATGCACAAGGTTGAGAAGTGACCTCATTAGTGGTTTACAAAATCAGAAAGAGTGTAGATAAGGTGAATAGCCGGGGGAGAGGGGGGTTCAAATCTCGGGTGCATTCATTTTGAGAAGAAATTAGAAAGATTTGAGAAAAGACATTAGGGTTTTTTAAAAAAAAGATTATACGTGTGAAATGAACTTCCAGAGGAAGTGGGAGCTGTGAGTACAATTACAATATTTAAAAGACATTCAAATAAGTACATAAATAGGAAATATTTGGATGGATGTGGACTAAGCGGAGGCAGGTACAATTAGTTCAGTTTGGAATTATGGTTGGCATGGACTGGTTGGACCACAGGGCCTGTTTCCTTGCTGTATAACATTATGACGCTAATCCTCACTAACTCTAAATTCCTCCATCCTCAACTCTCCCGATCACTGTCACTTCATCCAGCCTCATAACTCTTCCTTATTTATATACATCCTCACCAGCCACAGAATGCTCCCTATCTCATGTCCTCCAGTTTCTCAAATCTCTGCGATATGTGCTTTTCTTTAGTTCCAGCCTTGAGGATGCCCTCATTCACTCCGATTGGTTGGAGGACAAACTGGTCCTCCAGTACTGCCCTCTGCCCCCTATTGGCCTGTGCTGACATCAATCATCGGGGCCCATTGTGAGGTGAGTGGTGGGATCCTCCCTCTCTCTGCCCTGGGATGAGCTACAATATTCACAGTCAATGGGGCAGTATCACAGAGCACAGAGTCTGGGACTATTCAACCCATTTGGGATGTACACGCTCCCTCTGGAGATGCTGCAAATCTGTCCCAATTCCCTTCCCATTTGCCTATAGCCTCCCAAATCTTCCCTTAAAAAGTAAAATTCCAAATCTGTTTATGAATAACTGCTGAGTCTGTGTCCAGCTGCCATTCAGACTGTTCCAGATACTCAGAACTTACTGAAGAAAATAATGTTCACATTATTTGCCAATTACCTGAAAATTGTTACTAAAATTGTGACATTGTTAACAATTCCACTCTCTCTGCAGATTAGATATCCTAGAAACAAATTTGCACCTGGTCAAAATCACTGCTTAACCTTCTCAACTCCAAGGACAATTATCTGTGCTTCTGTTAGCTCTCCACAAAAGAGGAACACATCTTATTTTCATTTATTAGTGTCATAGAGATGTACAGCACAGAAACAGACCTTTGGTCCAATTTGTCCACACCAAATAGGAATCCTCAACAAATGGAGCTCCATTTGCCAGCTACTGGTCCGTATCATTGGAAACTCTTCCTATTCATGTACTCAATCGAATGCCTTTCAAATGTTGTAACTGTATCAGCTTCCACTATTTCATCTGGCAGCTCATTCCACACATACACCACACATTCCACACATACACCACACACAGCTTGAAAACTTTGCCCCTTAAATCCGTTTTTAATCTTTGCCCTCTCAACTTAAGCCCATGTGATCTTGTTTTGATCCAACCTAACTGGGAGGAAAAGACCCTGGCTGTTCACCTTATCCATGCCCCTTATGATTTTACAAATCTCCATGAAGTCACCTCTCAGTCTTTGACTCTCCAGGGAAATTAAGCCTCCCCCTGTAGCCCAAATCCTCCAACCCTAGCAAAGTCTTTGTAAATCTTGTCTGAACTCTTTCAAGATTCACAACATCCTTTCCAGAACAGGGAATTTCGAACTTAAAACAGAATTCCTGAAATGGCTTAATCAATGTCCTGTCCAACCACAATTTGACGTCCCAGCTTCTGTACTCGATGCATTGACCAATAAATATAAGCATACCAAACCCCACCTTCACTAGTCTGCCTACCTGCGATTCTCCTTTCAAGGAACAATGTACCTGCACTCCATGGTGTCTATGTTCAGCAACATTCCCAAGGACTTTCCCATTAAGTGTACAAGTCCTGCTCTGATTTGCCTTTCCAAAATCCAACAGCTTACATTTGTCTAAATTGAACCCAGTCTGCCATTCCTCGCTCCAATGGCCCATCTGGTCAAGATACGGTTGCATTCTGAACTTGTCCACTTCATCATTGTCCACCACACCTCCAATTTTGGTGTCTTCTGTAAACCCACTGACCATATCTCATATATTCACATCCAAGTCATTTATTTGAGGACCCAATATCCATTCATGCAGGACAATGCTGCTCACAGGCCTCCAGTCCGCAAAGCAACCCTCCATCACCACCCTCTGCCTCCTACCTTCAAATCAGTATTGTATCCAAATGGCTAGTTCTCCCAACATTTCATGTTATCTAACCTTGCTAACCAGTCTGCTTTGTGGAACATCGTTCAGTGTCCATATAGACAACGTCCACAGTCTGCCTTCATCAATCATCTTTGTCACATCTTCAAAAAAACTCAATCAAGTTAGAGAGAGAGAATTTCCCACACACAAAGCCACGTTAACTATCCCTCATCAATCCTTGTCTTTCCAAATACATGTAAATCCTGTCCCTCAGAATCCCTTCCAACAACTTACCTACCACTGACGTTAGGTTGACTGTTCTCTTGTTCCCTGGCCTTTCCTTACCACCTTTTTAAAATAATGGCACCCAACTTCCAGCACCTCACCTTTCACAAACAATGATATAAATACATCAGGGAGGGGCACTGCCATCAACTTCCTAGCTTTCCACAAATTTCTGGTATTCACCTGATCAGGACCCAGGGATTTATCCACCTTGCTACTGTTTAAGACATCCAGTACTTCCCCCTCTGTAATCTAGACACTTTTCAAGTTATCACTATTTATTTCTCCAAACTCTCTAGAATAGAATAGCATAGTATTTCTCCCACATCTTGTTGTTCCATAGATGGCCTTGTTGATCTTTAAGGGGTCCTATTCTCCGTCTGGTTATTATTTTATCCTTAATGTATTTGTAAAATCTCTTTGGATTCTCCTTAAACTATTTCCTAGAGATATTTCAAGTCCCCTTTTTGCTCTCCTGTAAAAACGTGATTCTGTACTCCCAATTCCTTCGCCTCTGCCATATTTGCTCCCAGGAGATGCAATTCCACTCCAGGACATCCCAGAAAGGTTTCCTCTTTCAAGGACCGGATTTCCCTCCCACTTGATCAACAATGCACTCCAACGCATATCCTCCACTTCCTGTACCTCCGCCTTCCCCCCACCCCTCCAACCACAATAAGAATATAATCCCCCGGTCCTCACCTGCCACCCACTAATCTCCATTAACCTCTGCTATGTCCGCTACCTGCAGTCAGACCCCACCACTAGGGATATATCTCCCTCCCCAGCCCTTTCTATCTTCCGCAGAGACCATGGGATCTTTGGTGCTGATGTGCTGCCCTACGGAGACCTCAGTCACTCACCCTGCCAAATGGCCTAGTGAGATTATCACTAGATGGATAATCCAGACACCCAGATAACATTCTGGGGCCCAGGGTTTGGATCCCGTCACGGCAGACAGTGGAATGTGAATTCAATAAAAGTTTGGAATTAAGAATCTATTAAAGACCATGAATCCATTGTTGATTACTGCGAAAAAAACATCAGATTCGCTAATATCCTTCAGGGAAGGAATCTGCCATCCTTACCTGGTCTGGCCTACATGTGACTCCAGACCCACAGCAATGTGGTTGACTCTTTACTGCCCTTTGGGCCCAGCCAGTGACACCCTCGTCCTGTGAATGAATAACAAAGAAGGTCAAGTCTTGTACACAACCATACTATTCTTACAGAGAAGTCATCTCTTAGTAAATTTGCTTCTCAACTCCCTGCTGACTATTGGGGAAGGGGGAGGGGGGGTCAATAGTACCATCCCAATAAGGAGATCATCCCTTTCTTATTTCTCAGTTCCACCTATATAACCTGCCTGGATGTACTCCCAGGAATACCCTCTTGAAGCCCAGCTGTAATGTTATCCATAATAAAAAATACCTCTCCCCCTCCTCTGTTGCCCCCTTTCGATCTTTGCTATAGCATCTATACACTCAAACATTAAGCTGCTGGCCCTATCCATCATTAAGTCATGCCTCTGTGTTTGCTATTATATCTCAGTGCGATGTTCAAAACCATACCCTGAGCTCCTCTACCCGACCTACCGGGCCTCCTGCATTGAAATAAATGCAGTGTAACTGCTCATTCTGTGCCTTGCCCTTGTCTGCCTTGACTGTTTGACGTCTGAACTGTGCCAGCGTCAAACTTAGCTCTTCCCTCACTCTCTCTCTGGGTTTACCCACATTCCTTCACTGGTTTAATGCCTCCTGAATAGCACTAGCAACTGTTCCCTTCCACTCCCAGTACAATCCATCCTTCTGATGGAGGTCAATTCTACCCCACAAGAGATTCCAATGATCCAATAATGTGAACTCTCTATCCCGATGTCATTGATATCAATAAACAACAGCCTCCCCGCAAAATGGTTATTCTCCCCTTTAAGAATATTCTGTTCCCTCTCTGAGACATCCTTGTACAAAAATTACACATTCGAATAATAAACCTTACACTCATCAGGTCATCATAAAAGGATTACATGACACATTGAAGGTTTTGGGAGACCTTTTGAGAGAATGCGATGATTCAAAGGAGAATTTTTAAGCAGCGAATGGGATTGATCTGGAACACAATACTCACACACACAATGCGAATATCCAGGTCCTGATATACTGAGTAATTCAATCAGAGTTTGGCAGAATATTTACTGAGATTACCATCTGAATGTCCACCTGTAATATCCTGTAATACAAGTTTATAAAATCTGTCACTCTCAGTTCAGGTTAGAAACCCACACCATCCCCTCCTTGTGACCCAGAATTAATGTACATATTCCCCTTGAGGAGAACAGCAGTCAACTCAGGGGGAAATCTGTGGGTTTCTAGGATATTCCAACTTGATTAGATTAGATTGCTTACAGTGTGGAAACAGGCCCTTCGGCCCAAAAAGTCCACACTGCCCCGTCGAAGCACAACCCACCCATACCCCTACATTTAGCCCTTACCTAACACTACGGGCAATTTAGTATGGCCAATTCACCTGACCTGCACATCTTTGGACTGTGGGAGGAAACCGGAGTACCTGGAGCAAACCCATGCAGACACAGGGAGAACGTGCAAACTCCACACAGTCAGTCGTCTGAGGCGGGAATTGAACGCCGGTCTCTGACGCTGTGAGACAGCAGTGCTAACCACTGTGCCACCGTGCCGCCCACTTGCGATCTCATGTGACTGAACACAGCAGTTCTTTGACACATTGGAGAAAATGGTCCAAGCGTCAGTGAGATATGGGGAACAAGAATTACTTTCTTTTCTTTCATTCCGTGCTGCCGCTCTGCCTCATCAATAAGATATGGGTGTGAAAGGCTAATGCCTGACGATGGGCAAGTTGTTTCCATCCTGATCAATGGGTAGGAAGATCCTCCCAATCACTCCAAAGCGTATCCCTAAAAAGATAGCAACTCTGTCTGCTTCCCACTGCCCAGTGTTCCCACTAAATGTTTGGAAGAATGGGAAGGGGGGTTATCTCCTAGAAAAGGCATAACTGTAAAGGTCTAAGAGGATTATGAAAAGAGAGAGATGCACAGGAGAAGGGGGCAACAAGTTGCCAGATGGGGTGTAACTTGGGAAAATGGGAAGTTGCTCATTTTGGAGGAGATAATAAAAGAACAAAGTACTATTTAAATGGTGGAAACCGTAGAAAGCTGCACCACAAAGGGACAAGGGGTAATTGTTCAGGAAACACAGAAAGCTACCACAAAGTTACAACAGGGAACCAGGAAAGGGAATGGAATATTTTGTTTCAAAGGTGTTCAGTATTAGAGCTTGGAGTATATACCTGAGAGTAACGTGTTGAAGTGCTGGTGAGACCACCATATCTGCAGTAATGAGAGCGGTTTTGGTCCCTTTAGATCAGGAAATGTGTCACTTTATTGGAGGCATTTCAGGGAAGATTCAATGAGATGATCCCTGGTTTGGAGGGACAATCTTTTAAATAAAGGCTGAAAAGGTTGGGACTCTACTCACTGGATTTTGGAGAAAGAGAGGTGATCTCATTGAAACAGATGGAATTCTTAAGGGGTTTGACAGGATAAATACTGAGAGGATGTACCTGCGGGTAAATACTGAGAGGGGAGTCTGAAACCAGATTCTGAGTCACAGAATCAAGGGTTCTGTTTTGGATTCATCAAGGCGACACCGGCACGGGTAAGGGGTTTCAGTAGCAATGGAGCTGGGGTGAGGTGGAGAAAAGCAACGTTTCAGAGATTGGGATTGTGTGGATGTCTGATCAGAAGGTCACCTTGGGGTCAGATGTAACAGCAATATTGTGAAGAGGGTCATTCTGCCTCAGAGAGTTCCCAGTGGGAGGGAGGGGCGCAGTAGAAAGGTAAAGGTAAGGCAATGGGTTTAACCGTGACAATGTTTCATTGCAGGAAATTGCAGCTAATCGAGTAGTGGGCATGTGATAAGCAGTTTGATAACTGAGTAACAGTGGAGTAATGGAGAGGGATGATGGGGAGGGAGAGCTGGGCATCGTCAGTGTACATGTCAAACCTAACACAGTGTTTTTGGATGATATCACCTCCTGGCACTATGTACGTGAGATACAGGAGAGACCAAGGATAGATCGTTGAGGGACACCAAATGCAAGGAATTCAGAAAGGAAATGGAGAGTGGAGATGGAGCAGGATTTTCCAACAACGGTGAGGTCAAATATTAGTTTTTCACAGAATGTGAGAGAAGGACATAACCAGAAAAGACCAACAGACAGAACAAGGAGCAATATCTATGAATTGGCGAGGGGGGGTGATGACGCGCCAGGGAGGAAAGAGAGTTGGAAAATGAGTTTAGCGAGATTCGGGTAAAGGGTCAAGGTGAGCTCTGATAAGGCTTGACAAGAGACTGGAGAAAGATGTAGGTTTCGGACAAAAACCAGGAACACCACGTGATGCAGTTTGGCTCGGTGGTCTAGCGGGAGGGTGAGAAGCAGGAGATCGGATTATCTCAGTCTTAGTGACAGAGAAACTCCATGGGCTCCTCACTCGTTGCTGGAGGGGAGGATTGAGGAGACAGGATGATGGACAGTGTTTTACACAGAAACAAAACAAGGGTTAGTGATATTTAAAAGGAGTGAACAAACCTGATGTATTTAGCTTTTATCCAGAATATTAAAACAAACGACTGAAGTCCTGGTTCGAATCCCGTCTTGGCAGATGGTGGAATCTGAATACAAGAAAAAAAACAACGTATTAGGAATCTTCTGATCTCCATGAAACCATTGTCAATGGCGAAAAAAATCCTGCCAAACTGACAGCGGCACAGCCAGCTACTCACTGTATTAATCACTGCAAAGTCTCAACACAGGAATGAAACTGGATGGACCAGTTGGCAACTAACAAGGCACCAGAAATTACAACCACAGAATCAGACCTCTCGATGCTGCAACATCCTCCTCACAAACATATGGTTTTTGGTGCCAAAATGTGGAGAGCTGTCTCACAGACCAATCAAGGAAGAGCCTGACATACTCATACTCACAGAATCATCCCTTACAAACAATGACCAGACACCACCATCACCATCCCTAGATGTCGAGAGAGTGGTGCTGGAAAAGCACAACAGTCAGGCAGCACCCGAGGAGCAGGAGAATCGACGTTTCGAGCCTAAGCCCTTCATCAGCCTGACCTGCTGTGCTTTTCCAGCACCAGACTCTTGACTCTGATCTCCAGCATCTGCAGTCTTCACTTTCTCCTGAAATCTCTCGATATGTCCTGCCCCACCAGCAGGACAGACCAGGCAGAGGTGGTGGCACCGTGGTGTACAGACAGGGAGGATTTGCCCTGGGAGTATACAGCATTGGCTCCGGAGACCAGAAAGTCTCATGGCTCCTGCTGATTACCACGTACCGTGCTCCCAAAGCTGATGGATCAGTTCTCCTTCATGATGAACAACATTTGGAGGAAGCACTGAGGAAGTAAAATGGTGTCAAACGTACTCTGGGTACAGGATTTCAATGTCCACTATCGAGACTAGTTCTGCAACAGAATTACTGACTGAGATGGTCAGGTCCGAAATTATATAGCTGCTCAACTGAGTCTGCAGCAGGTGGCGAGGGAACCAACAAGAGTGTAAAACATACTTGATCTAATTGTTATGAATTGAACAGCGGAGATACATCTGGCCATGACAGTATCAGTAAGAGCAACCATCACACATTCCTTTCGGAGACAAAGTCTTTCCATAAAGTTGAGAAAAACCTCCATCGTGTTGAGTGACATTATCACAGTTCAAACTGGGTATCTCTGAGGCACTGTGAGACATCAACAGCAGCAGAACTGTACTCCAGCACAATCTGAAATCTCATGGGTTTGTAAATCCTGCTCTCACCCATCACAATGGACAGGAAAGGAGGGCATGCCATCAGCAGCAACAGGCAGTCCTAAAAATGAAGTGCCAACCTGGTGAAGCTATCAAACAGAACTACCTGCATATCAAACAGCATCAGCAGCAAGCAGAGCTAAACGATCCTACATCCAATGGAACAGATCGGAGCTCTGCAGTTCTCCCACATCCAGTTGTGAACGGTGATGGACAATTAAACAACTCACTGGAGGAAGCATCACAGAAATCCCCACCCTTACTGATGGAGGGGCCTCACACATCCATGCATCAGGTAAGATGACAGCATTTGCAGCAATCTTCAGTCAGAAGTGCAAAGTGGGATGATCCATCTCAGCCTTCTCTTCTGGTTTCTAACATCACAGATGTGAGTTTTAAGCCAGTTCGATTCAGTTTGAATAACATCAAGAAATGGTTAAGTAGTGCAAAGGCTACGGGCCCTGCCAATATTCTGGCAATAATACTGATGGCTTGTGCTCCAGAACTTGCCACCCACCAAGCCACGTACCGCTCCAGCACTGGCATCTACCGAGAATGTAGAACATTGCCCAGGGATGTTCAACACAACAACACAGGGCAATCCAACCCAGGCAATTTCCCTCTATCAGTCCACACTCGATCAGCAGTAAAGTGATGGAAGATGTCATCAACAGGGCTATCAAGCAGCAGCTGCTCAGCAACAGCCAGCTGAGTGACACTCATTTTAGGCTCCACCAGGGCCACTCAGCTCCCGATTGTGTTACCGCCCTGATTCACAATCTGGCAACCAGCTGAATCCCAGAGGTGTGGAGAGTGTGATAACTCAGTCCCACGCCAAGACCACTATTTCTAGCTGATTCCACCCTTGTCTCAGCTCATACTTCCATTTTCCAAACACACTCAGGGCCAGCTTCCCACATTCAACCTCCCTGTAATCTCAAAAAAGTCTAAATCTCTGCTTGTTGATTAATCAAAAGGCTCCTAACTAAAATGAACAGCATACAGTCATAGAGATGTACAGCAAGGAAACAGACCCTTCGGTCCAACCTTTTCATGCCGACCAGATATCCAAACCCAATCTAGTCTCACCTGCCAGCACCTGGCCAACATCCCTCAATTTAAAAGTCTCACACTTGATTTAATTCCTGGCTGTGATAATCCCTAGCTCCCTGCACCCTACACACTGTGAGACCTCGACAACCCTTTTTCTTCGAGACTCCCAACCATTTGTTAATTCATTACTTCACCTGTGTGGCTGTTTCTGCAGTTGCTGAAGCAGCATGGTCTTAAATTCGTAGCCAAAACCTCACAGGTCTGCTTTCCACCTTTAAGACATCCCTCAAAACCTGCTTTTTGGCAATGCTTTTGGTCACCTGACCTAATATCTCCATCTCTGGCCATATGTTTTAAGTTCTCAATCGTATTTTTGTGAAATTATAAGTAGGATAACAAAACTACAAACTGTTCTTTAATTGGACATTATCTTCAAATCATCACTGTTGCTGTAATGAATACTCTGTAATGTCTCTTACCCAACCACATTGTGGGAGCACCTTCACCACACAAACTGCAGCTGTACAAGAAAGTCAAACATCACCCTCTCCACAAGCAACAGGGCTTTGGCATTAATCACTGGTATCTGTGGAAGGAGAAACACAGTTGATGTTTCAGGGAGTGCAAAATTGATTACAGGGAATGAAAATGGTGCAGAATTTGATAGTCAGAAATGGAAGGAAAATACACTTGCTTGGTGGAAAAAAGAATTGTTGACTGTCAAAAATATTCAAGAAAAAAGTAATCTGATAATAGAGCAGCACATGGTCAGGGGCTGGGCCACAGCGAAAAACTCATTTACAAAGGGTCCATAAAAGTCATAATACAGTAGTAAACAGACCAAAAATACACCCATGGTTCGAGACTGAGGAAGCTAGATATTGACAAAGTGGTGATGAGGGAGCCCAGAGGTGAATCAGAGCAGTATTGGCTGCTATGATCACAATGACTCTTTCTCGAGAAAGGCTGCACATGCGCCTGGCTGCACCTTGCCCCCTACAAAGATGGCGGCCGCGCACGTGTCCCGAATAAAGATGGCGGCGCTCACTCAGGCCTGCAGCCGCGCTGAGGTAATTCCTCATTTACGACAAACACGGGACTGGGACGTTCAAATTTGTGTTTTCTGACGTGCACAATTTGTTTGTAAAACCTCTCCGCTCATAGCAACACAGTTTTTCTCCCATTTCCCTGTTTATTTCTTTCCTTACCGTATCCTTTCTCTCCATAACTTCCCGAGCATTCATTACAGTGACTGTGCGCTGCGCGCGAGGGTGATCACATGGTTTAGTTTAGCTCCGCCCTTCATTCACGTTGATTGGTTGGAGGACCAACGTCCCGCTAGGTCCTCCAGCTCCGCCCGCCATCCATTCATTGGTCCGGTGCTGACATCAATCACCCGGAGTCCCTTTGTTGGCGAGAACATGCGCAATGCGTCCTGCTTTCGCTGATATGTTGGGTAATGTGATGGGAGAGTTTGCAGAGGGCAAGAATTGCCTTTGTGTGAGCTCTGCAGTAGATTTCCTTTATTCATGGAGGGAATTGCCTTCCTACTCATGACTGAATAGCTGTGATTGATGAATCAATGCCATCTGAATCAGTACATAAACACCACTTTTTCACAACATCTGAGATCTTTAGCACATTGTATCACGCTCTTCTTTGGAAACAAACAAAATGAAAAGGAACCTCAAGGAATCGGAGCAGGAGTAGGGCATTCGTTCCCTTCAGCTTGTTCCCCCATTCTATCAGATCATGGCTGGGCCAACCCAGACCTCAACACCTCTTTTATGCTTGATCCGCATAGACCTCAACTGCTCAATATTTCAAAAATCTATCTGCCCTCTTTTAATATAATTTGAAATAGAATAGCAGATTCCCTACTATGTGAAAACAGGCCCTTCAGCCCAACAAGCCAGAACAACCCTCTGAAGAGTAACCCAACCATTCCCCTCCCACATTTAACTTTCACAATTGTTTAGGTAAGAAAATTCTAGCCATTCACTGAGAGTAAAAAATTCTTTATGTTTTTTAAAATGAATGTTCCCTTAGTAATGTCCCCTGGTTTGAGACTTCACTGGTGCTAGAAGATCTAGTCAACATCTACTCTGTCAAGCTCATCAGAATCTTGTTTCCATAAGATCACCCCTGCTTATCTATTCTTGATAGGTCAACCCTTTCATCCTTGAAGCACCTAAGTGAATCTTTTTTGAATGGTCTCCGATGTTGGTTTATCCTTCATTAAATATGGGAGCTAACATTGTATACAGCACTCCAAGTGAGGACTCAGCAACAGCCAGTGTGGTTAACCAATCCTCAGTCCATGCTAATACATTACCCCAATACCATGAGCTCCTAAATTGTGCAATTAACTTTTGCGTAGCACCTTATCATTTTCATATTTAAAAACCAAATGTAGAACATCATTGGATTGCCCTTTATCAGCCCTGCTTGTTATCTCCTCAATGAACTGTCGTAAATTTGTCAAATATAGTTTCTCTTTCACAAAACCCCGTCTACCATGTTTTATGATAAGCTTTTCTAAATGTCCTGCAATTTCTTTCTTTAATATTCGACTCTGTAGGTTCTTTCAGTAGATTTGCTAAGTATGATTCCCCTCTTAAATCCATGCAGACTTTGTCCAATCCTGTCACTGTTCAGTAAGAAACTTGACTGTACTCCAATATAGTTAGTAAATGTATCTGTATTTATTTTTTTAAAAATGATTACTTATAAATGCTGGACCCATGCAATAGCAATGAATTAGTGACTCTGAATTTGGGTTATAATGGTTTTTTTTGTTAATTCCTTTGCGTACTGTGTTAGGTAGACAGCACCAAGTGATCACTCTTAATTGTGAGTAACATTGAAAATAATATATTTTAAAAATGACATCCCAAAATGCTGCCTCATTATTATGCAAGGAGAATTTTGCATTCAATAGTTTGCAGATAAAATTGAACAGATTTTTGCTGCAATTTGTGCAGACTGCAGGTTACACCAAAGTGATAACTCTGTTGTCAAATTCTTACTTGACACTGCCCACAGCGATACTGATGGGACTTCACTTTGCCATTCTTGTTCACCAGCTTTATTTCCAGGTTTAATCGTATAATCATTCTGGAGCTTGTAATTTTAGACAACTTCTCTTTTAGTTACATATGTAAATATCATACTGAAGTGTTGCATGAATGGTACCAAATCTGAAATTAGTCTCTAATCTGATAGTAACATGCTCTGACCCTTCTACATATGTATTGGTATAAGTCTATGTCAGTTATTTTTCTGAAGCCTGTGATTCCTGATGAAGGGCTTATGCCCGAAACATCAACTCTCCTGCTTCTCGGATGCTGCCTGACTTGCTGTGCTTTTCCAGCATGGCACTTTTCGACTCTGATGTCCAGCTTCTTTGGTCATCACTTTTTCCTTTGATCAACAAAAATTATTCTTGGTTTAATCATCACGAAGTGCAACACAATCCAATTCATGAAATTCAGATATCTCACATTTGCCTTAACTGTGTGAAGGCTAAGACATGACTAAATTATTGTCAGTAATTGAAACCGTACTGACAAACTTGTGCAGTATCAGTGCCTCACCTTTAAAGTGTTCCCAGATATCGCGCAGCTGCAGTATTTTGTTTTGCACTCAGCTATATGTTGTACTCACTTGTTTCTTAGTGAAAGATTACAAAATTAACTTGGATGAATGAACTTATAATTTCTTTAACCAATGTTGGGAGAAACAAAAGTCAGTATTTCAAGTGCTGATAAAGTAAATTAAACTGATAATCAGTAGAAAGGGTTTAAGATGGATATGGAACAAATGCTGACAAATGGGATTAGATTAATTTTGGATATCTGGTCAGCATGAGCAAGTTGGACTGAAGGGTCTGATTTTGTGTTGTACAACTGTGACTTCATTCTCTCAGTTATTCAAGAAGTTGAATACTTCGAGGAGGAAAAGGAGAATTTATGCAGAGAATGCACTTGAAATGATGATTGAGGTATATCAAACTCACATTGTTTCATGACCTTTTCCTCTGGGTTCTTCAATGAACAAACTTGTTTTATTATCTGAATAACTATGTATCATGTGATTTGTTTCACACAAAATATTTCGTTAGTATCTAGTCAACTATTAAGAAGTGTTCATGTTTAAAATTTAGGCAGCTTGATTATTAAGCAAGAAAAGGTTGCTTTATAAAAGATAACAAGATTTTTATCTGTTCTGGGCACTGAAAACATGGAAGTCAATTCTGAAGGAAAAAATCTTCGTCAGTAATGTTCCCACATATGTGGAATAATTGCTTCTGGTCACTCTTCAGGTTATAGAGGCTCGGAAAGAAATGAGTTGGCCAAAGTTAGCAACATCATTTGGATGGACTATGCTCATTGGGGAAACTTGCAGGATCTGTAGAAGAAACATGTGTTTCAGAGTGTATGCAATAAACCTGAACATTGCTATATTTTTCACAGAGCTTGGGACCCGACTGGAGTAGCAATGAAGCTCGTATTGTTTTTTTAAATTTCTGAGCTTGCCAAATTATTGTTGGTAAATGCGGTGACTTTATCAAAGCACATTTCACACTCCCCAGCCAGGAATTTGATCCCAATTCTGTCAGTCCCTCTATTCCTATGGATAAGAGTTACTGTAAATTTGAGCACTCCATTTAACTATTTGAATTGAATACTTCAGTGGTTACGTCCTCTTGGATTCTTAATTTCAAATTACTCAATGTGATTTTTTGTCCCCCCTGAATTTGCCAAGCACTGGTCAGTTCTGGAATATTCCAAATATTTACAATAGATGCATTCACATCTATTGAAGGCAACCTGGTAGATTTGAATACCGTGCAGGTAGTCAACAACAATATATAAGTAACTTTATGAATTGCTTACTGTACACCAACAACGCAAGCCAGGTACTATTTAAACCACAGATTGTCTCCCAATGATTCCCAAATCTAAAACATGCATTCCAGATATGCTCACTATCACCATCTGGGAGCAATCTCCCAAAGTGCTCCCAGAATTTAGAAAGCGCATACACTGCCCTCCAAGCTCAATCTGCTGTCACAGGCTTCACTCTTATTGTATACAATGACATTTATTATCCAGTTCTTTAATGTGACAAATGATTTTACAAACAATTTATAAAATACTATAAATCCTGAAGAAATGTGATGTCAGCTCTTTGTAGAAGTGAATGGAAAGTGTGATGTTTGCTTGACTTTGGCTCTATATATCAGGCCGAACTGAACCTTTAGCAAGATGTGGGATGTTTCCCACACACTTTGTTTAAAAAAGCAAAGATTATGCTCTGAGATTTAAATGTTCAATCAGGTTTAATAAAAATCCTTCCAAAAATTGAGTTTGATTTCAGCTCCTTTAAAGAGACATGCTCTTGGCCTTCAATTTTGTGACATGTGATCATTCTTTGGTAAAGGTGGCTGTGTGCAACACTGCAGGATGTTGTGCTGAAGTGCCTCATTGGGTGGATGAGCTTTATTACTGGTGTAACTCGGCTAATTTTGAGATGGAATGTTACTTTGAGGTAAATCTTGTTTTTAAACTGAGACGTGCTTGTGTAACTCAAGTGTAGAAACTATGCTCATGTTTGCAATGAACCTTTCACTTTTCGAGATTATTTACAAACAGATCGGAAAAATACTAAAGTTCAATATAGAAAGCACAGTGCTGGAGAACCGCAGGTCCAGCAGCATCTCTGAGGGGAATTAAACATTGTAAGTTCCAAGTCCAGTGACCTTTGTCCGTTCAGATGAAGAGTCAGTGAACTTGAAATGTAACATTTTTTTCTTTTCACCGATGCCCTCAGAACTGCTGAGTTTCTCCAGCACTTTGATTCTGGGGTTCAGATCTCCAGCACCTGCAGTTTATTTTTTTGTTATCGATCCTATGGTTTGACTTGGGAGGGAGAGGCAGCAACTGTGATCAACGAGGACAAACTCCCCAACCACGGAAAACACACCGGTTCTTTATACTCTGCAAAACACGACTGTAAATAAGAAATGCAATTAAGGTAAGTGCAAGGCAGCATACCACCTGCCTTGTCTCAAACTTGCTACTCATCTTTGAGAACTAATCTGTCAGAATTGTGTTTGCTCGCTTCCTTTGAGATCACAGTCCACAAATGTCCCAGTTCCAATTCCTGGGCCGGGCCCAGTTACCACATTGCAGTGGGGTGGGGAGCTTTGTGTCAGCCTGAAGTTTTTGTTAATAACAACATTGCAGGTTGAAGTTGATGGTTTTGACGAATAATGCTTCATCAAACTTGGAGGAAATCCTTCTGAATGTATTGATTAACTGGACTGAGCCTGTTTACATGCAGCCCTGTTAGTAGTGCTGTCATATTCTCAGTTAATAATCACACAACACCAGGTTGTAGTCCAACAGGTTTAATTGGAAGCACACTAGCTTTCGGAGCACCGCTCCTTCATCAGGTGATTGTGGAGGGCACAATTCTCAGGCACAGAATTTATAGCAAAAATTTAGTGTGATGTAACTGAAATTATCCATTGAAAAATACCTTGATTGTCTGTTGAGTCTTTCATCTGTTCGAATACCATGATAGCTTCACTTCTTTCATGCATAAATCACAAAACCTTTTTTTAAAAGTTGCATTCCTGACAGTGGCCCATCAAATCACTCATTGTATTAATCACTGCACAGTCTCAACAAAGGTACGAAACTGGATGGACGACATTACATCTACCAATGCACTGAAAAATACAACAACTCAATCAGCCCTCTTGACCCTGCAACTTCTGTCTCACTGTGGGCCAAAACAGCAGCAGAACTGTACTCCAGCCCAATCTGAAATCTCATGGTCTGGTATATCCCCCATTCAGCCATTAACATCAAGCCAGGGGATCAACCCTAGTTCAATGGAGAGTTCCACAGCTCATGCCAGGAGCAATACCAGGCATACCTAAACATGTGGTGCCAACCTGGTGAAGCTACCCAACCTACATGCCAAACAGCGCAAGCAACACCAAATAGAACTATGTGATCCAACAACCAATGGATCAGATCTGAGCTCTGCAGTTCTGCCACACATCGTCAGGAATGGTGATGAGCAATTAAACAACTCACTGCAGGAAGCATCACAGATATCCCCACCCTTACTGATGGAGGGGCCTCACACATCCATGCAACAGACAAGATAACAGCATTTGCAGCAATCTTCAGCCAGCAGTGCCAAGTGGATGAGCCTTCTACATTGGTCCCTCACATCGCAGACGTGAATCAACTTGGTTGAAAACTTATTTCAAATCAGATCAAGAAATGGAGAAGTCGTGTAAAGGCTGTCAGCCCTACCAAGATTACTGATGGCTGTGCTCCAGAAATTGCTGCCAACCAAGACAAGTCCAGCACTGGCACCTACTGACATTGTGGAACATTTCCCAGGTTTGTTCAACACAAAAATGCAGGACAGAGCCAACTCAGCCAATTACCCTCCATCAGTCGACACTCGCTCAGTAGTGAAGTGATGGAAGGTGTCATCAACAGTGTTGTCACGCAGCTGCTCAGCAATAACCTTCTGTGACACCCAGTTTGGGTTCTGCCAGGGCCACTCAGCTCCTGATCTTGTTACAGACTTGATTCACAAACTGACAAACAGCTGAATTCCAGAGGTGAGGGGAGGGTGATAGCCCAGTCCCACTTCAAGACCACTATTTCAACTTCAGTGATATCATCTGACCTCACCACAGTCTCAGCTCATTTGCTGAAACTCTCATTCATTCATTTTGTTCACTCTAGATTTCATTATCTAAACCCACTCCTGGCCAGCATCCCACAATCACCCTCCCTATAATCTCCAGAATATTGAAAACTCTACTGCCCAAGTGCTCACTTGTACCAGAACTTGCTGATCCATCAAAAGGCTCCCATTTATAAGCAACAATAATTTACTTTCACACCCTTGACTTAATTCCGGGCTGTAATCATTCCTATCTTCCTGCACCACACACCCTTTCATATCTCAATAACTCATTTTAGTTTAGACTCCCAATGATGTGTTTATTTTTGAGTTCAGCTATGTGACTGTTTCGAAAGATTCCAAGGCAACACAGTCTGGAATTCCCACCCTCTAAGATCTGTTTTCTTCCTTTAAGGCATTCCTGAAAAATTGCTTATTTGGCAATGGTTTTGGTCACTGGACATAGTATTCTCCAGCTGTGGCCTTATGTCAAAAGTTCTCAATATTTTTGTGAAATTAAAAACATGTTGATTTGTACAGATATCTTCTACATTTCACTATCGCTGAGTGAATAATCTGTAATGTCTCTTACCCAACCACGTTGTGGGAGCGCCTTCACCATTCAAACTGCAGCTGTACAAGGAAGTCAAACATCACCTTCTCCACGGGCAACAGGGCTTTGGCAATGATCACTGGTATCTGTGGAAGGAGAAATACACATGATGTTTCAGGTAGTGAATTATAGGGAATGAAAATGGTGCAGAATTTGACTGTCAGAAATAGAAGAAAAATCCACTCACTATTGGAAAAAAGAATTATTGACTGTCAAAGATATTGTGGAAAACATAACCTGATAATGGAGCAGCATACGGTCAGGAGTCAGGCAGCAGTGGACAATCCATTTACAAAAAGGTCTGTGAACGTAGTAGTAAAATACAAAACATGGCAAAAGTACACTCATGTGAGACTGAGGAAGCTAGATAACGAACAAGTGGACATCAAGGAGCCCAGAGGTGAATAAGAGCAGTGTTCACTTTTATGATCCCACGGCCAGAGATGTCTAGCACAAAAACAGACTCTTCAGTCCAACCCATCTATGCAAACCAGATATTCTAACCTAAACTATTCCAATTTGCCAGCACTTGACCGACATCCCTCTGAACCCTTCCTATTCAAATACCTTTTAAATGTTACAATTTTGGTTGCCCTTTAGGCTCCTTTTGAATTTTCTCCTCTCACCCTAAACCTGTATCCTCTAGTTCTGGGCTCCACAACCCCAGGGTAAACACCTTGACTATTTACGCTATCCATGCCCCTCACGATTTTATAAACCTCTTCAACATCACACCTCAGCCTATGACACTCCAAGGAAAATGGCCCCAGCCTATTATGACTCTCCCTGCAACTCAAATCCTGCAACCCTGGCAACATCCTTAAACAATCAATTCTCAAACCTTCCATGTTTCAGTGCCTCTTTCTGATAAGAGGGAGACCAGAATTCCACACAATATTCCAAAAGTGGCCCAACCAATGTCCTGTACAGCTCCTTTACTCAATGCTCTGACCAACGAAGGGAAGAATACCAAACAATGTCTTCACTATCCTATCTACCTGTGACTCTACTTTCAAGGAACCATGAACATGCACTCCAAGGTCTGTTTGTTCAGCAAGACTCTCCAAGACCTTACAATTTAGTGTGAGTCCTGCTCTGATTTGCTTTTCTAAAATGCAGCACCTCACATTTATCTAAATTAAACCCTATCTGCCACTCTGCAGCCCATTGGCCCATCTGATCAATATCCCATTGTATTCTGAGACAACCTTTATCACTGTCAACAACACCTCCAATTTTGGTGTCATCTGCAAACTTACGAACTATACCGGCTCTATTCACTTCCAAATCATTTAAATGGATGAAGAAACAAATCCAGAAAAAACAATCCATTTCTCTGGGTTTGAATGTGCTCTGGGTAAATCCTGCCCTATGACTCTCTACCAGGGAGGGCTGCACGTTCACACCTCTGAACTTTGCCCCCGACAAAGCTAGCGGCCGCACACGTGTCCAGTGAATCTCTGCCCCGAATAAAGATGGCGGCGCTCACATGATGAGGTTATTTCCCAGTTTACTGCAACAACGGGACTTTTAATTTCAAATTTGTATTTTCCGATGTTCACCAAATATTTGTAAAATCTCTCAGCCCATACCAACACCATTTCCCTGCTGTTTATTTCTTTCCTTACCAACAGCTCTCCATCCACACGTCCCGTACATCCGCGCCCACCGTGAGGATGATCACGTGGCATAGTCTAGTCCCGTCCCTCATTTACTCTGATTGGGCGGAGGACCAAATGCCCGGCCAGCTCCTCCAGCTGTGCCCCTGCCTTTCCATTGGTCTTCCGCTGACATCAACCACCAGGGGCCCATTGTTGCCTGGAGCATGCGCACTGCTTCATGGCTTTTGTTGCTGTTTATCAGTTACAAGAGTGAGGCACAAAGTTAAAAATCACACAGCCACCTGATGAAGAAGCTGCAAAGCGAGTGCTTCCAAATAAACATGTTGAGCTTGCTCTGCCATTCATTAAAATCATGGCTGATCATTTTTTGGATGCAGAACCATTTACCAACGTTCTCACCATATCCCTTAATTAATTAGTTATTCCTTTTAAAAAAGTTACCTTAGCTTTAAAAACATTTACTGAACTAGCATCAACTACTTCCCTGGCCAATGAATTCCATCGAGGTCAAGAAGTTCCTTCTCAATTCAGTCCTAAATTTGCTGCCTCTCATCTTCAGGTGATGCCCTCTGGTCCTGGCTTCACCTGCCAGTGGAAACATTCTCTCCACTTCTATTTTATCCATTCCATTCATTATTTTATATATTTCTCATTCTTCTGATTTACAATAAATATTTCCCATTCTCTGTTAAGCCAACCCCCTCAACTCCAGAATCAACCTAGTTAACCCCCTCTAGTGCCGGTGCATCCTTGAGCAAGTAAGGAGACAGCCCTCCAATCCCTCTGCTCCAATCCTAACCTCACCATTTCACCAGCAGATAAAGGGGGCGCAGTGGTAGTCTGGCGCACTGACCGCGACACGACTGAAGCCAAACGCCAACTCGAGGACACCTCTTCCTACTGTCCCCTAGACCATGACCACACCCCCCATCCCCAAAGCATAATCTCTCATACCATGCAGAACCTCATCACCTCAGGATATCTCCCACCCACAGCTTGCAACCTCACAGTCCAGGAACCCCACACTGCCCGGTTCTACCTCCTTCCCAAGATCCACAAGCCTGACCACCCTGGCCGACCCATTGTCTCAGCATGCTCCTGTCCCACTGAACTCATCTCTACCTACCATGACACTGTCCTATCCCGCCAGTCCAGGAACTCCCCACATACGTTCGAGACACCACCCACACCCTCCACCTCCTCCAAGACTTCTGTTTCCCCGGCCCCCAACGCCTCATCTTCACCATGGATATCCAATCCCTCTACACCTCTATCCACCATGACCAGGGCTTCCAAGCCCTCCGTTCTTTCCTCTCCCGACGTCCCCAACAGTACCTTTCCACCGACACACTTATTCGTTTGGCCGAACTGGTCCTCAACCTTAACAATTTCTCCTTCGAATCCTCCCACTTCCTCCAGACCAAATGAGTAGCCATGGGAACACGTATGGGCCCCAGCTATGCCTGTCTCTTTGTTGGCTACGTAGAACAGTTGATCTTCCGTAATTACACCGGCACCACTCCCCACCTCTTCCTCCGCTACATTGGTGACTCCATTGGCGCCATCTCGTGCTCCCGCGAGTAGATTGAGCAATTCATCAACTTCACCAACACATTCCACCCTGACCTTAAATTTACCTGGACCATCTCTGACACCACCCTCCCCTTCCTGGACCTCTCCATCTCCATTAACGACGACCGACTTGACACCGACATTTTTACAAACCCACCGACTCCCACAGCTACCTGGATTACACCTCTTCCGACCCTACTTCTTGCAAAAATGCCATCCCGTGTTCCAATTCCTCCGCCTCCGCCGTATCTGCTCCCAGGAGGATGAGTTCCACCACAGAACACACCAGGTGGCCTCCTTCTTTAGAGACCGCAATTTCCCTTCCCACGTGGTTAAAGATGCCCTCCTCCAACGCATCTCGTCCACATCCCGCACCTCCGCACTCAAACCCCACCTCTCCAACCGTAACAAGGACAGCACGCCCCTGGTGCTCACCTTCCACCCCACTAATCTTTGCATAAACCAAATCATCCGCCGACATTTCTGCCACCTTCAAACAGACCCCACCACCAGGGATATATTTCCCTCCCCACCCCTTTCTGCCTTCCGCAAAGACCGTTCCCTCCGTGACTACCTGGTCAGGTCCACGTCCAGCACAACCCACCCTCCCAACCTGGCACCTTCCCCTGCCACCGCAGGTATTGCAAAACCTGCACCGACACCTCCTCTCTCACCTCTATCCAAGGCCCTAAAGGAGCCTTCGACATCCAAAGTTTTACCTGCACATCCACTAATATCATTTATTGTATCCGTTGCTCCCGATGGTGTCTCCTCTACATTGGGGAGACTGGACAGCTCCTAGCAGAGCGCTTTAGGGAACATCTCCGGGACACCCACACCAATCAACCCCACCGCCCTGTGGCCCAACATTTCAACTCTCCCTCCCACTCTGCCGAGGACATGGAGTCCTGGACCTCCTTCACCGCCGCTCCCTCACCACCAGACCCCTGGAGGAAGAACGCCTCATCTTCCGCCTCGCAACACTTCAACCCAAGGGCATCATTAGGGACTTCAACAGTCCCCTCATCTCGCCTTCCCCCGCCTCATCCCAGTTCCAAACTTTGAGCTCAACACTGTCCCTGTGACTTGTCCTGTCTGCCTATTTTCTTTTCCAACTGTCCACTCCACACTCCGACCACCCCCGACCTATCACCTACATCCCCTCCCCCACTCACCTATTGTACTCTATGCTACTTTCTCCCCACCCCCACCCTCCGACCACCCCCGACCTATCACCTACATCCCCTCCCCCACTCACCTATTGTACTCTATGCTACTTTCTCCCACCCCCACCCTCCTCTAGCTTATCTCTCCACGATTCAGGCTCTCTGACTTTATTCCGGATGAAGGGTTTTTGCCCGAAACGTCGATTTTACTGCTCCTCGGATGCTGCCTGAACTGCTGTGCTCTTCCAGCATCACTAATCCAGAATCTGTACCCCACCACATCACTTTGCCCCACAATCGTGGTATTTGGCTGTGCACAAGGAGGAGTGGCACAGTCTGTACTGGGATGCCCTGGGGCCCTGAAACACATGGTAAAGACTAAAATCACCAGAGCACTGAGAGCCCCAACACATTGTTTGCATGTTCTACTGTTTTTACTCTGTTTCTGCCTTCCCTTGTTTTTTCTTAATAAAGTTGTTATTACACACAACTGAACAAGATGTGAAATAAACTCAGGCCTCTCGATCCAAGATTCGGGATACTTTCACCACATGACAAAGCATCGACTCTAACTTCCCTTGTCCCTTAGCCTGCTGAGTCGCGTCTGAATCAACTCCGCAATTGAGAGGAAGGGGCGGAACAGGAGGACCGAGCAGCGGCCGGTCGTCTAACCAGAGTGAGTGAGGAGCGGGGCCAAAGCATTCTCGGGGAGTGAACGCTTCAGGATTGGTCAGAAAGCAAACTATTTTGCAGGATTGATCATTTTCACTACATAGTGGAGCATTAAACCTCTCCCATGAATCAATGTGAGATATTTAAGAAATAGTTGAGATGTAAATCTGATAACATACATTAGGGAGATTTAAACAATCCTTAGATAAACACATGGGTGATTTTGCAATAGTGTAGGGGACGAGCTGAGAATAATTCACAGATCGGCGTGAATAATTCACAGGTCGGTTTACACAACTCGAGTAAGAAATTTATTTTCAAACTCCCAGAACGATTGGTAATTTACATACCTGGCTAATATGGTTAAATTGGACCGAATAATCTATTTACATGGTAATCATCTCAATGACTGTAACTCGACAGAGCAATTGTTAATGACGAATATTACACCCATGATCCTGTGCAGGTATGAATATTCTCTATAAACTCACCGGTAATCTCAGACGCACGCGCAGTTTGGTTTCTATGTAGAGCATGCGCAGTGTCGCATTGATCATGTGTGAGAGAGAGAGAGCGACATGGAGCTGCTTTTTCTCGGGCAGCGGCTGCGATCGGCTTCAGAGAGCGGCGCTCAGAGCCGTTGTGTGGGAGCCTCGCTGGGAGAAAGGAGCGGAGAGAATTCACAAGTCCTGGATAGAGGTAAACAAAAACCGAAAAAGACCCTCCAGGCCCGGGTAAGGAGGCGGCGGTCTCTGATCAGGGAAGCGGCCGCCATTTGTTTGAGGGAAGAGGGAGCGGAGTGCCGCCATCTTGAGAAGGTCAAGGCGCAGGAGGGCGGGGCTTTCGGGGTCTGTAGAACAATCAGAGGAAAGGGAAGACCCATTGTTACTGATTAATCCCACGAACACAGCGTAACTGGGCGGTCCCGCAGGAATATCCTCTCTCAGTCCTGCTGGGATGGTTCACCCAGTCAGAACCAGCAGCTCTGTCCTTCCTGCAGCATCTGTCCCCTGGAACATTGAGCTGCCTGTCCTGTCCCTCCCTCAGCTGTGTTTCTCTAATACCTGTGATATTCCTGTCCCATCTTAGGTTACTTCACTAAAGACAGGAATGCACCCGAAGGATTTTTCTTAACATCAGCAATCGTTTAATACTCATTTACAGGTTTTTAATTACATCGTTTTGAAGCATTTACTTCACATTCCATCATTTGCAATGGTGGGATTTGAACCTGTGTCCAGAGAGCACTTGCTGAATTTCTGGATAAATTGTCACACAATAATGCCACTAGGGTATCACTTCGCCTGCTCACGGTTTGTGTATCCCAGTGCAACATGAATCAAAACCCTTTCTTCCTGCACAATTGTTTGACCCGGCACTTTGGTGATGTGACTCAGTGCCTCTCCATGTGGTATCCCTGACTGTGTGGGTCTAATTGCTGCCTCCGTCAGCGTCTCTCACTCTTGAAGCTACTCCAGATCATGAGCCAACAGAATTCTCCACTCCAGAAAGATGAGGCAGCACAGGTCAGGAATGTAGACTGGGATTTTCCAGATCTCTGTGGGCTCAGTGCCATTCTATTTGTGTAACCCTCAAAGCATTAGTCTAATTTCCCATTCTGCCTATTTCTGTGTCTTCTGCAGGTACTCATGGAGTTCCTGACTCAATAGACTTGCCAACTGCTGGTTGGGACGATGATTAGTCAGCCAGAAAGACAAAGTCAGGGAGGTCGGGAGTCTTCAATAAACCCTGCTGCCAGGTAAGGTCATTCCAGTGCACAGAGCAGAAAGTAATAAGGGGGATCCAAACATTAGCTAACAAGACATGACATAAGAAAGTGCTGGAGGGGGAGCACAGTACAGACACACCCCAGGCTCAATCACCACGCCTGCGGCAAGTTTTGTTGTAATGAGACAGCGTCGGGAGTTGTCAGTTATCAGTCCATGCATGTGCTTTCTTAGGGAGCATCAGAACAACTGAGGGGAAAGCAGGCCTCCCACGAGAGGGTGGTAATGCTGCCTGGGATCTTTCTGTTCCCTATTCCCTCTCCAACACTGTATCTATGGCTTGTATTGAGGACCAGTGTCTTCAATCATTCTAATTCCTATAACAAGTTCCTATCTCTGTCATCTCCTCCCCTCTCACCAATTATTTCACGTATTTGAAACCTTCAGTGACCATCCTTATCGCTGTACCTTGCTTCAGTCTCTACAGCATGCCTTGTCTCGATAATCTGCACCTCCAACAACTGGAGACATAGGGTCTGTTTCTGTGCGGCATGACTGTTCGACTGAGGTTTCCTAAATGGAATGAGTCGAGTTTGCCTGTGTTTGGCTCATATCCCTTCAAACCTTCTCCTCTCTATGTACCTGCCCGAGTGTCTTTTCCATGTTGTAATTGTACTTGTTTTTCCATTTCCTCTGGCAGTCCATTCCCTCTATGCGCCATCCTCTGTGGATAATGCTGCCCCTTAGCTCCCTCTTTAAATCCTTGCTCTCTCACCTTACGTTTATGCCTCTAGCTTTGGACTCACCTACCTTTGGCAATTCACCTTACCTAGACACTACATAGTTGCATAAACTTTTATCAGGTCACCCCGTGGCCTCCTCTGCCCAAGATAACTATTAACGACAGTGTTACCAATATCTCCAACTCATGTACTCAATGCTCTGACCAATGAAGACAAGTGTGCCAATTGCCGCTTTCACCACCCTGTCACCCTGTGATGCTAGTCCAAGGAATAATGTAACTGCACCCCTTGGTCTCTCTCTATTCTACAACACTGTCCAGGGCCCAACCATTACCCGTGTTAGTCCTCCCTGGTTTGCCTGAACTAAATCCAACACCGAAATGAAACTCCATCTTTCATTCCTTGGCCCACTGGCCCAGTTGATTAACATCTTCTTCAATAACTATATTCCCTGCCCACTCTTCCACTAATCTTGGTATCGATAACCATACTAACAGGGACTCCTATATTTTCACTCAAATTGTTAATGTAAATGGTGCACAACAGTGGTCCCAGCACCAATCCTTACAGCACACTGCTGGTCAGAGGCCTCCAATCTGAACAACTACCCTCTCCCACCACCCTCTCTCTCCCACTGTCATTCCATTTTGTATCTAGTTGGCTAGCTCTCCCTGATCCCTTGTGATCTACCTTTACGATCTACCCTTACTAACCAATGTCTCATGCTACACCCTGAACAAGGGTTTGCGGAAGCCAGAAGCAACGTCTGTTGCTCTGCCTTTGTCTATCTTTTTGGTCACCTCTTGAACAAACTCCAGTCAAGTTTGTGGGACATGTTATCCCACGCACAAAGCCATGCTGGCTGTCTGTAATCAGGCCTTATCTTTCCAAATGCATGTAAGGCCTACCTCTCAGAATGCCCTCCAACAACTGACCCACCCTGATGTCTCGCTCATCAGTCTGTAGTTCCCTGGCTTTCTCTTGCAGCCTTTGTTAACTGATGACACAACATTATAATCATAGTCAGAGAGTCATACCTCACTGTTCGGTTAACACTAACCGCACTCTAAAACGGATCTCATCCCACCTGCGTGTTCCTGGATCATATCCCTTCAAACCTTTCCTATTCCTGTACTAATCCAAATGTCTTTTAATCATTGTAATTGTCCCCACATTCACCCCTTCCTTTGCAAGTTCATTCCACACACAACCCACCCTCTGTGTAACAATGTGCCTCTCATGTTTTTTTTAATGTCTCTCCTCTAACTTAAAAATGTAGTGCCTTGTCTTGAAACTCCCCTGTCCATGGGAAAAGACAACTCCCATTAACTCTATCTATCCCCCTCATGATTTTATAAACTTCTGTGAGGTCATCTGTCAACATTCAGGTTTCAGTGAAAAATACCAACCTATTCAACCTTTCTTTATACTGAAGCCTTTCGTACCCAGCCACATTCCAGTAAATCTCCTCCCAACCCTTTCGAGCTCAATAATATCCTTCCTATAACTGGGCGACCAGAACTGGACACAGTATTCCAGAAGAGGACTCACCAATGGCCTGTACAATCTCAATATGACTTCCCAACTCCTATATCCAAAGGACTGAGCAAGTGAGGCAAGCCCCCTTTTTTTAAAACTATCCTGTCTCTCCATGTTGCAAACATCAAAGAACTATGTAGCTGAACCCTGAGTTCCCTCTGTTCTACAATACTACCGAAGGTCTTGCCATTAATTGTATAAGTCCTGCCCGGGTTTGTTGTACCAAATGCATTACCTTGCATTTATTCAGATTGAACTCCATCTACAGTTTTTCAGCCATTCACACATTTCATCAGGATTCCTTTGTAATCTCAGAAAACCTTCTTCACTGTCCACAATGCCACCCTCCAGTCTAACAGCCGATCACACATCGCTCTCTATGGTACAAATATCTCTGCTGGGGGCCCTACAATTTCTTCACCAGCTTCCCACAATGACCTGAGGTACATTTGATCAGGTCCTGGGGATTTATCTACCTTTGTGTTTTAAACCCTCCAGCACCTCCTTTTCTATAATGTGGACTCATTTCAAGACATTGAGTCATAGAGATGTACAACACAGAAACAGGCCCTTCTGACTAACTCCTGCATGACGTTTCTCGTCACATTTGCCACAATTTTGCCAATATTCCTCTAAACCCTTGCTATTCATACACCCATCCACATGCCTTTTAAATGTATTTCTATCAGCCTTCACTATTTGCTCTGGCAGCTTATTCCATCCACTCTGCGGGAGCCAGTTGTCCTTTAGATCCCTTTGAAAAGTTTCCCTCGCCTGGGGAAATGACCTTGTCTATTGACCCTGTCGATGACCATCATGATTGTAAACACCTTGTATCGGTTAACTCCTCAGCTTCCCATGTTCAACTGAAAACAGCCCCAGCCTATTGAGGCTTTTCCCTGAAGCGCAAACCCTCCAACCCTGGCAACATCTTTGGTCATTTCTTCTGAACCCTTTCATGTTCCGCACATCCTTCCGATGGCATTGAGACCAGAATTGCACACAGTATTCCAATAGCAGTCAGGCCAAACACTATTTAGTTCCCTGAGCGCCCCAGTCTTTATCCACAGTAAGTTCCAAAGTGAAATATTTGTTTCGGATCTTGTAGTTTCACACATCGTTGGCTTCATTGATCATTAAGGATACCGGTTTTGTCCCACGCTCTTCTTTTGCTCTTCATACACTTGTAGAGCTTCTTTGGATTCTCCTTAACTTTCTCTGCCAAAGCTATCTCGTGTCCCCTTTTTACATTCCTGATTTCCATCCTAAGTGTATTTCTACAGCCCTGATGCTCCTGAAGGGATTCCCTTGAGTCAGCCAGTTATCTGACATGTGACCCCTTTTTTTTCTTGACCACAGCCTCGAAACTCAGCCAGTGTTTCCCAATTCAGTCAGCATTGAGCTGCACACTAACAGGAACACGCTGGCGCTGAACGCTCCTTTTATCTCGGTTTTAAAATATTCCTACTTGCCAGACTTTCCTTTACCTGCAAATAGCCTCCCCAGATCTACTTTAAAAATTCATGTCTAATACTATCTTGCTCTATTGAATAATTTTAACTTGTGGACCAGGCCTGTCCTTTTCCATCGCTATTTTCAAACTAATACAATTGTGGTAATTTTCCAAAGTGCTCCCCCACTAACACCTCAGTCCCGTTCCCTACCTTGTTTTCCAAGGGGAGGTCAGGTTTAGCCTCATTCTCCGGTTGGGCCACTTACATAATGACTGGGAGTTTCCAGAACACACTTAACAAATTCCTTCCATCCAAATGCTTAAATTAGTAGCAATCCCAGTCCAGGTTTGGAACGGTTAAGATCACCTCTCATTACAACGCTTTTATTCTAAGAGATATCTGAAATCTCCTGACATATTTGCTCCTTCATCTCCCATTGCCTTTCGCTGTAGTCCGACCGTAGAAAACTAATGACCAATTTTTATTTCTCAGTTCCACTAATATCGCGTAACTGGGCGCTCCTGCATGAATACTCCCTCTAGGTACTGCTGGGATGTTTCCCCCAATCAAAACCACCAGCTCTCCTCCTGTTTTGCCTCCTGTTCTATCATTCCTGTAGCATCTGTCACCGGAATATTGAGCTGCTGGTCCTGTTGCTCCCTCAGCTGTGTTTCTGTAATACCTATGGTATCCCAATCCCATGTTCCCATCCATGCTCTGGGTTCATCTGCCTTCTCTGTCTGGCACTTCGCATTGAAATAACTGCAGGTTAATCCACCAGTTTTCTCTAATTGTCTGCTATGTTCTTGCCTGCCTTGTCTACTTATATTGCTCTCTTGAACATTTGTACCAGCCTCAACTTTCTTTCTGACCTTACGACTCTTTGGGGTCACACAGCCCTGCCAGACGAGTTTAAATCCTCTTATGCAGCTCCAGCAACGCTCCCCACCAGGATGTGGGACCCCTCCTGCTCCCACTTCAGGTGTACTCCCCACCCTGTCGATCTGTGCTGACACCTACAGGCTTCCAGGGACTTGCCCACCAAGGTCCCTGTGTTCCTCAGTACTCCAGGAGGATCTACCATTCATGATGTATATCATTCGTTTATTAGACTTGCTACAGTGCATTACCTCACAGGGATCAGAATTAAACTCTGTCTGACATTACTCTGCTCAGTTTATCATCTGATCGATATCAGACTGCAGCCTGAGTCCATCCCCCTCACTATGGACAACACCCTCACCTTTCGTGTTATCTGCAAACCTACCAATGTTACCTTCTGCTTTCACATCCAAGTGATTAATGTCCATAAGGAACAGCAATGGCTCCTGCACAGATCCCTGTGGTACACCCGCTGGGTAAAGGCTTTCAATCACAAAACCAACCCTCCACCAACTGTGGAGCCAATTTACCAACTTACCTTGGATCCCACGGGATCTTCCCTTTTGGACCAGCCTTCCGTGTGGGACCTTGTCAAAGACCTTAATGAACTCCATATAAAGCACATCATCTGCACGGCCCTCATCAATATCAGAGGACAGTCCTCTAGCAAATCCATACAGACAATCCCGAATGAAATTGCGGGGTATCCATTTTTGGCGAATACATTGTATAGGTGTTTTTCTTCCTCTTTTTGCAGTTCTGGTGTACTGCAGTGTGTTGTGGCCCTTTTGAACAGTGTCTTGATGCAACTTCTTTTGTGTGTGTTGGGTGGTTGCTTTCATAGTTTAGGACTTGGTCTGTGTGTGTAGCTTTCCTATGTACCTTTGTGGTGAATTCTCCGATCGGTGTTCTCTGTACCATCATGTCTAGGAATGGGAGTTGGTTGTCCTTTTCTTCCTCTCTAGTGAATCGGATTCCTGTGAATGTGGCGTTGATGATCTGGTGTGTGTTCTCTATTTGTGTGTTCTTAATGATTACAAAGGTGCCATCCACATATCTGACCCAGAGTTTGGGTTGAATTTGCGGTAAGACTGTTTGTTCTAATCTTTGCATTACTGCTTCTGCTATGAGTCCAGAGATGGGTGAGCCCATGGGTGTGCCGTTGATTTGTTCATATATTTGGTTGTTGAATGTGAAGTGTGTTGTGAGGCACAGGTCCAGTAGTTTGAGTATGCAGTCTTTGTTGATAGGTTCCCCGTCTTGTTGTCTGTTCTGTATGTCCAGCAGGTTGGCTATTGTTTCTCTGGCTAGGGTTTTGTTGATAGAGGTGAACAGTGCCGTGACATCGAATGAGACCATAGTTTCTTCCTTGTCTATGTGTATATTTCTGATGATGTCCAAGAATTCCTGTGTTGACTGTACAGAGTGTCTGGATTCGCTGATCAGGTGTTTCAGTTTCTGCTGTAGTTCTTTAGCCAGTTTATGTGATGGTGTCCCAGGTAGTGATACGATGGGTCTGAGTGGTTTGTGTACTTTCGGTAGTCCATAGAATCTGAGGGTGTTGTTGCTTTCAGTTTTCAATCTCTGTAGGTCAAACCTGGTTATCTGTCCGTTTTTTTGTAGGTTTCTCAGTGTGTTGTTTATCCTATTGGTGAGCTGTGGGGTGGGATCAAACTCCACGCAATTTCATCCACAGATGCCTCAGGGAAAGACAACAGAATGAAGACATGCCACGACGCAAAAGACTAGCCACACTACCATACATCAAGAACATTCCGGAACTGACAGCCAGACTACTGCGACCAATAGGACTCTTAACAGCGCACAAACCAATAGCCACTCTCAGACAACAACTCACCAGGACGAAGGACTTGACACCCAGCATGAGCAAAACCAATGTAGTGTACAAAGTCCCATGCAAGGACTGCACAAAACACTTCCTAGGTCAAACAAGAAGGCAGCTAACGATCCGCATCCTGAACACCAACTACCTACGAAACGACACGACCAGCTATCCTTCGTAGCCACACATGCAGATGACAAGCAACGTGAGTTCGACTGGACAACACTACTATTATAGGACAAGCCAAACCGAGAACAGCCAGGGAATTCCTGGAAGCATGGCACTCATCCACAGTTTCAATCAATAAGCACATCGACCTGGACCCAATATACCGGCCACTGCAACGCACAGCTGGGACTGACAACCGGAAGCGGCAGATGCAAATCACGATAAATGCCGGAGGAAACATCACAGAAGCGCTTCACAGGAGGCTTCCAAGCACTGAGGATGTCACCTAGATAGGGGACGAAACGTCTGCAACCCAAATTCCCAGCTCGGCGAACAGAACCACAACAAGGAGCACCCATGATACAATCTTCTCATAAACTTTAAAGCCCTTTAGACTCTCCGAAGCTCCGTCATGAACAAGCCACCATCTCTCTATTTCCTTTGCCTTCTTCAGTGTCTGCAACTCTCGCTGCATCTTCCAGTAACGTTCTTTAGTTACTGTAGGTCTGCCTAGCTCCCCAGATAACCTGTTTCATCCCCATACAGCTCCCTCAATCACTGTAACACACTCTGCTCTGTCTAACCCTCCTCTTTCCCACTGTCGTCCAGGCACAACGGCGATCCTGTAAGAGAGCAGTGCGGAATGGGATGTTATGAATCTCAGCTGAGGCTTGATGCCGACCATTACCTGGGAGTCACAAGGGGAGAGACCCTGAGCGAGTGCAGCACAGAGCGGGAGAATATACATCAGCAGCGAGGGTCAAGGCCGACTGGGAACTGGATTTGGATAAAAAGCAGAGCAGGAGGCTCGAAATCAGCACCGAGTCACAGAGGGAGTGACCGTGTGAGGGAGCAACTTGGAGCAGGAGCTTGAGGCTGACTCACACCTGGGAGAATAAAAATCAGCACTGAGGATCGAGGCCTAGTTGTACCTCGGAGTCACAGAGACAGTGACCCTGTGAGGGAGCAGACTGGAGTGAGAGCTGGACGATTACACGTCCAAGGAGAGACATCACTGTGTGTGCACGTGTCCTTCTATTGTTCTGTGTTTGTGTGTGTGTGTGTATGCGTGTGTGTCCCCTTCCCTCGCTGCGTGTGTAACTCTCCTCACTGTGTGTGTTTGTACCACCCTTGCTGTGTGAGCATGTCCCTCCCTGACTGTGTGTGTGTTTGTGTGTGCGTGTGTCTGCGTGTCTCCCTCCCTCACTTTGTGTGTGTGTGTGTGTGTGTGTGTGTGTGTTTGTGTCCTCTCGCTTTCTGAGCACAAATCCCACCCTCACTGTGTGTGTGCGTGTCCCACCCTTGCTGTGAGTGTGTTTATCCCTCTTGCTGTGAGTGTCCCTCATACAGTGTGTGAGGGTGTCCTCCCCTCGCTCTGTTTGTGTGCGTATGCGTGTCCCTCCCTCGCTGTGTGTGCGCGTCCCTCCCTCGCTGTGTGCGTGTCCCACCCTCGCTGTGTGTGCGTGTCCCACCCCCGCTGTGTGTGTGCGTGTCCCACCCCCGCTGTGTGTGTGCGTGTCCCACCCCCGCTGTGTGTGTGCGTGTCCCACCCCCGCTGTGTGTGTGCGTGTCCCACCCCCGCTGTGTGTGTGCGTGTCCCACCCCCGCTGTGTGTGTGCGTGTCCCACCCCCGCTGTGTGTGTGCGTGTCCCACCCCCGCTGTGTGTGTGCGTGTCCCACCCCCGCTGTGTGTGTGCGTGTCCCACCCCCGCTGTGTGTGTGCGTGTCCCACCCCCGCTGTGTGTGTGCGTGTCCCACCCCCGCTGTGTGTGTGCGTGTCCCACCCCCGCTGTGTGTGTGCGTGTCCCACCCCCGCTGTGTGTGTGCGTGTCCCACCCTCGCTGTGTGTGTGCGTGTCCCACCCTCGCTGTGTGTGTGCGTGTCCCACCCTCGCTGTGTGTGTGCGTGTCCCACCCTCGCTGTGTGTGTGTGTGTCCCACCCTCGCTGTGTGTGTGTGTCCCTCCCTCGCTGTGTGTGTGTGTCCCACCCTCGCTGTGTGTAGAACATAGAACATAGAACATAGAACAATACAGCACAGAACAGGCCCTTCGGCCCACGATGTTGTGCCGAACTTCTAACCTCGATTAAGTACCCATCCATGTACCTATCCAAATGCCGCTTAAAGTAAAGGTCGCCAATGATTCCGACTCTACCACTCCCACGGGCAGCGCATTCCATGCCCCCACCACTCTCTGGGTAAAGAACCCACCCCTGACATCTCCCCTATACCTTCCACCCTTCACCTTAAATTTATGTCCCCTTGTAACACTCTGTTGTACCCGGGGAAAAAGTTTCTGACTGTCTACTCTATCTATTCCTCTGATCATCTTATAAACCTCTATCAAGTCACCCCTTATCCTTCGCCGTTCCAACGAAAAAAGGCCGAGAACTCTCAACCTATCCTCGTACGACTTCCTCTCCATTCCAGGCAACATCCTGGTAAATCTTCTCTGCACCCTCTCCAAAGCTTCCACATCTTTCCTAAAGTGAAGCGACCAGAACTGCACACAGTACTCCAACTGTGGCCTAACCAAAGTCCTGTACAGCTGCAACATCACTTCACGACTCTTGAATTCTATACCTCTGCTAATGAACGATAATACTCCATAGGCCTTCTTACAAACTCTATCCACCTGAGTGGCAACCTTCAAAGATCTATGTACATAAACTCCAAGATCCCTCTGTTCCTCCACCTGACTAAGAACCCTGTGTGTGTCCCTCCCTCGCTGTGTGTGTGTCCCTCCCTCGCTGTGTGTGTGCGTGTCCCTCCCTCGCTGTGTGTGTGTGTCCCTCCCTCGCTGTGTGTGTGTGTCCCTCCCTCGCTGTGTGTGTGTGTCCTTCCCTCGCTGTGTGTGTCCTTCCCTCGCTGTGTGTGTCCTTCCCTCGCTGTGTGTGTCCTTCCCTCGCTGTGTGTGTCCTTCCCTCGCTGTGTGTGTCCTTCCCTCGCTGTGTGTGTCCTTCCCTCGCTGTGTGTGTCCTTCCCTCGCTGTGTGTGTCCTTCCCTCGCTGTGTGTGTCCTTCCCTCGCTGTGTGTGTCCTTCCCTCGCTGTGTGTGTCCTTCCCTCGCTGTGTGTGTCCTTCCCTCGCTGTGTGTGTCCTTCCCTCGCTGTGTGTGTCCTTCCCTCGCTGTGTGTGTCCTTCCCTCGCTGTGTGTGTCCTTCCCTCGCTGTGTGTGTCCTTCCCTCGCTGTGTGTGTCCTTCCCTCGCTGTGTGTGTCCTTCCCTCGCTGTGTGTGTCCTTCCCTCGCTGTGTGTGTCCTTCCCTCGCTGTGTGTGTCCCTCCCTCGCTGTGTGTGTGCGTGTCCCTCCCTCGCTGTGTGTGTGCGTTTACCTCCCTCGCTGTGTGTGTGCGTTTCCCTCCCTCGCTGTGTGTGTGCGTGTCCCTCCCTCGCTGTGTGTGTGCGTGTCCCTCCCTCGCTGTGTGTGTGCGTCCCTCCCTCGCTGTGTGTGTGCGTGTCCCTCCCTCGCTGTGTGTGTGCGTGTCCCTCCCTCGCTGTGTGTGTGCGTGTCCCTCCCTCGCTGTGTGTGTGCGTGTCCCTCCCTCGCTGTGTGTGTACGTGTCCCTCCCTCGCTGTGTGTGTGCGTGTCCCTCCCTCGCTGTGTGTGTGCGTGTCCCTCCCTCGCTGTGTGTGTGCGTGTCCCTCCCTCGCTGTGTGTGTGCGTGTCCCTCCCTCGCTGTGTGTGTGCGTGTCCCTCCCTCGCTGTGTGTGTGCGTGTCCCTCCCTCGCTGTGTGTGTGCGTGTCCCTCCCTCGCTGTGTGTGTGCGTGTCCCTCCCTCGCTGTGTGTGTGCGTGTCCCTCCCTCGCTGTGTGTGTGCGTGTCCCTCCCTCGCTGTGTGTGTGCGTGTCCCTCCCTCGCTGTGTGTGTGCGTGTCCCTCCCTCGCTGTGTGTGTGCGTGTCCCTCCCTCGCTGTGTGCGTGCGTGTCCCTCCCTCGCTGTGTGCGTGCGTGTCCCTCCCTCGCTGTGTGCGTGCGTGTCCCTCCCTCGCTGTGTGCGTGCGTGTCCCTCCCTCGCTGTGTGCGTGCGTGTCCCTCCCTCGCTGTGTGCGTGCGTGTCCCTCCCTCGCTGTGTGCGTGCGTGTCCCTCCCTCGCTGTGTGCGTGCGTGTCCCTCCCTCGCTGTGTGCGTGCGTGTCCCTCCCTCGCTGTGTGCGTGCGTGTCCCTCCCTCGCTGTGTGCGTGCGTGTCCCTCCCTCGCTGTGTGTGTGCGTGTCCCTCCCTCGCTGTGTGTGTGCGTGTCCCTCCCTCGCTGTGTGTGTGCGTGTCCCTCCCTCGCTGTGTGTGTGCGTGTCCCTCCCTCGCTGTGTGCGGGCGTGTCCCTCCCTCGCTGTGTGCGTGCGTGTCCCTCCCTCGCTGTGTGTGTGGGCGTGTCCCTCCCTCGCTGTGTGTGGGCGTGTCCAACCCTCGCTGTGAGTGCGTGTGTCCCTCCCTCGCTGTGAGTGCGTGTGTCCCTCCCTCGCTGTGAGTGCGTGTGTCCCTCCCTCGCTGTGAGTGCGTGTGTCCCTCCCTCGCTGTGAGTGCGTGTGTCCCTCCCTCGCTGTGAGTGCGTGTGTCCCTCCCTCGCTGTGAGTGCGTGTGTCCCTCCCTCGCTGTGAGTGCGTGTGTCCCTCCCTCGCTGTGAGTGCGTGTGTCCCTCCCTCGCTGTGAGTGCGTGTGTCCCTCCTTCGCTGTGAGTGCGTGTGTCCCTCCCTCGCTGTGAGTGCGTGTGTCCCTCCCTCGCTGTGAGTGCGTGTGTCCCTCCCTCGCTGTGAGTGCGTGTGTCCCTCCCTCGCTGTGAGTGCGTGTGTCCCTCCCTCGCTGTGAGTGCGTGTGTCCCTCCCTCGCTGTGAGTGCGTGTGTCCCTCCCTCGCTGTGAGTGCGTGTGTCCCTCCCTCGCTGTGAGTGCGTGTGTCCCTCCCTCGCTGTGAGTGCGTGTGTCCCTCCCTCGCTGTGAGTGCGTGTGTCCCTCCCTCGCTGTGAGTGCGTGTGTCCCTCCCTCGCTGTGAGTGCGTGTGTCCCTCCCTCGCTGTGAGTGCGTGTGTCCCTCCCTCGCTGTGAGTGCGTGTGTCCCTCCCTCGCTGTGAGTGCGTGTGTCCCTCCCTCGCTGTGAGTGCGTGTGTCCCTCCCTCGCTGTGAGTGCGTGTGTCCCTCCCTCGCTGTGAGTGCGTGTGTCCCTCCCTCGCTGTGAGTGCGTGTGTCCCTCCCTCGCTGTGAGTGCGTGTGTCCCTCCCTCGCTGTGAGTGCGTGTGTCCCACCCTCGCTGTGAGTGCGTGTGTCCCTCCCTCGCTGTGAGTGCGTGTGTCCCTCCCTCGCTGTGAGTGCGTGTGTCCCTCCCTCGCTGTGAGTGCGTGTGTCCCTCCCTCGCTGTGAGTGCGTGTGTCCCTCCCTCGCTGTGAGTGCGTGTGTCCCTCCCTCGCTGTGAGTGCGTGTGTCCCTCCCTCGCTGTGAGTGCGTGTGTCCCTCCCTCGCTGTGAGTGCGTGTGTCCCTCCCTCGCTGTGAGTGCGTGTGTCCCTCCCTCGCTGTGAGTGCGTGTGTCCCTCCCTCGCTGTGTGTGTGCGTGCGCGAGTCCCTCCATCGCTGTACGTGTACATGTCCCTCTCTTGCTGCGTTTCTCAGCAAGTCCGTTGCTCACAGTGTGTCCCTCGCTCGCTGTGTGTGTGTGTGCGCGCGCCTCTCTCGCTTGCTGTGTGTGTTTCCCTTCCTCTAGTGTGTACATGTCACACTCTCACATGTGTTTGTGTGTCCTCCCTTCGCTGCGTGTTCCTCACTTGCTGTGTGTGTGCGTGTTCCTCCCTCACTGTGTGTGTGAGAGTGATTCTCCCTCCCTCGCTGTGAGTGTGCGTGTACCCCCTTGCTGTGTGTGTGGGCGTCCCAAGTCACTGTGTGTGCGCGCGCGTGTCCCTCCCTTGCTGTGTGTGTGTATGTGCGTGTCCCTCCATCGCTGTGTATGGGTGAGTTACCCCCCTTGCTGTGTGTGTGTCCCTCTTGTTGTGCGTGTGCGTGGCCCTCCCTCGCTGTGTGTGCATGTATCCCTCTCGTTCTGTGTCTGTGTTTGCGTGTGTCGGTCCCTCACTGCGTATGCATGTCCCTCCCTGGCTGTGTGTGTGCGTGTCCCCCTCTCGCTGTATATGTCTGTTTTTGTGTGCTTCATCATGCACGTGTCGCTCCCCCGCTGTATGTGCGTGTCCCTCCCTCGCTACATGTGTGTTTGTGTTTGTGTGTGTGTGTGTGTCCCTCCCTCGATGTGTGTGTCTGTGTGCTTTCTCATGCATGTGTCGCTGCCTCACTATCTGTGTTTGTGCGTGTGTGTCCCTCCCACGCTGTGTGCGTGTGTGTCCCTCCCACGCTGTGTGCGTGTGTGTCCCTCCCACGCTGTGTGCGTGTGTGTCCCTCCCACGCTCTGTGTGTGTGCGTGTGTGTCCCTCCCTCGCTCTGTGTGTGGGTGTGAATGTGTCCCGCTTGCTGTGTGTGCGCGTCACTCCCTCGCTGTGTGTGTGCGTCCCTCCCTTGCTCTTTGTGTATATCCCCCTAACTGCATGTGTGCATCTCCACTCGCTGTGTGAGTGCATGTCTCCCCTTGCTGTGTGTGCGTGTGTCCCTCCCTCGCCGATTTTGTGCGTGTCCCCTCTCGCTGTGTGTGCATGCCCCCTCTCACTTTCTGTGCACACTTCCTCCCCCTCGCCGTGTGTGTGCTTGTCCCTCCTTCCCTGTGTGTGTGTGTCCCTCCCTCGCTGTGTGCGTGTCCCACCCTCGCTGTGTGTGCGTGTCCCACCCTCGCTGTGTGTGCGTGTCCCACCCTCGCTGTGTGTGCGTGTCCCACCCTCGCTGTGTGTGCGTGTCCCACCCTCGCTGTGTGTGCGTGTCCCACCCTCGCTGTGTGTGCGTGTCCCACCCTCGCTGTGTGTGCGTGTCCCACCCTCGCTGTGTGTGCGTGTCCCACCCTCGCTGTATGTGCGTGTCCCACTCTCGCTGTGTGTGTGTGTCCCACCCTCGCTGTGTGTGTGTGTCCCACCCTCGCTGTGTGTGTGTGTCCCACCCTCGCTGTGTGTGTGTGTCCCACCCTCGCTGTGTGTGTGTGTCCCACCCTCGCTGTATGTGCGTGTCCCACCCTCGCTGTGTGTGCGTGTCCCACCCTCGCTGTATGTGCGTGTCCCACTCTCGCTGTGTGTGTGTGTCCCACCCTCGCTGTGTGTGTCCCCCACCCTCGCCGTGTGTGTGTGTCCCTCCCTCGCCGTGTGTGTGTGTCCCTCCCTCGCTGTGTGTCCCTCCCTCGCTGTGTGTGTGTGTCCCACCCTCGCTGTGTGTGTGTGTCCCTCCCTCGCCGTGTGTGTGTGTGTCCCTACCTCGCTGTGTGTCCCACCCTCGCTGTGTGTGTGTGTGTCCCACCCTCGCTGTGTGTGTGTGTGTCCCACCCTCGCTGTGTGTGTGTGTGTCCCACCCTCGCTGTGTGTGTGTGTGTCCCTCCCTCGCTGTGTGTGTGTGTGTGTCCCTCCCTCGCTGTTTGTGTGTGTGTCCCTCCCTCGCTGTGTGTGTGTGTCCCTCCCTCGCTGTGTGTGTGTGTCCCTCCCTCGTTGTGTGTGTGTGTCCCACCCTCGCTGTGTGTCCCTCCCTCGCTGTGTGTGTGTGTCCCTCCCTCGCCGTGTGTGTGTGTCCCTCCCTCGCTGTGTGTGTGTGTCCCTCCCTCGTTGTGTGTGTGTGTCCCACCCTCGCTGTGTGTCCCTCCCTCGCTGTGTGTGTGTCCCCCTCCTTCGCTGTGTGTGTGTGTCCCTCCCTCGCTGTGTGTCCCTCCCTCGCTGTGTGTGTGTGTCCCTCCCTCGCTGTGTGTGTGTGTCCCTCCCTCGCTGTGTGTGCGTGTCCCTCCCTCGCTGTGTGTGCGTGTCCCTCCCTCGCTGTGTGTGCGTGTCCCTCCCTCGCTGTGTGCGTGTCCCTCCCTCGCTGTGTGCGTGTCCCTCCCTCGCTGTGTGGGTGTCCCTCCCTCGCTGTGTGTGTGTGGGTGTCCCTCCCTCGCTGTGTGTGTGTGGGTGTCCCTCCCTCGCTGTGTGTTTGTGTGTCCCTTCCTCGCTGTGTGTTTGTGTGTCCCTTCCTCGCTGTGTGTGCGTGTCCCTCCCTCGCTGTGTGTGTGTCCCTCCCTCGCTGTGTGTGTGTCCCTCCCTCGCTGTGAGTGTGTCCCTCCCTCGCTGTGTGTGTGTGTGTCCCTCCCTCGCTGTGTGTGTGTGTGTCCCACCCTCGCTGTGTGTGTGTGTGTGTCCCACCCTCGCTGTGTGTGTGTGTGTGTGTCCCTCCCTCGCTGTGTGAGTGTGTGTGTCCCTCCCTCGCTGTGTGTGTGTCCCCCTTCTTCGCTGTGTGTGTGTGTCCCTCCCTCGCTGTGTGTCCCTCCCTCGCTGCGTGTGGGTCCCTCCCTCGCTGTGTGTGTGTCCCTCCCTCGCTGTGTGTGTGTGTCCCTCCCTCGCTGTGTGTGTGTGTCCCTCCCTCGCTGTGTGTGTGTGTCCCTCCCTCGCTGTGTGTGTGTGGGTGTCCCTCCCTCGCTGTGTGTGTGTGGGTGTCCCTTCCTCGCTGTGTGTGTGTGTGTGTCCCTCCCTCGCTGTGTGTTTGCGTGTCCCTCCCTCGCTGTGAGTGCGTGTGTCCCTCCCTCGCTGTGAGTGCGTGTGTCCCTCCCTCGCTGTGTGTTTGCGTGTCCCTCCCTCGCTGTGAGTGCGTGTGTCCCTCCCTCGCTGTGAGTGCGTGTGTCCCTCCCTCGCTGTGAGTGCGTGTGTCCCTCCCTCGCTGTGAGTGCGTGTGTCCCTCCCTCGCTGTGAGTGCGTGTGTCCCTCCCTCGCTGTGAGTGCGTGTGTCCCTCCCTCGCTGTGAGTGCGTGTGTCCCTCCCTCGCTGTGAGTGCGTGTGTCCCTCCCTCGCTGTGAGTGCGTGTGTCCCTCCCTCGCTGTGAGTGCGTGGGTCCCTCCCTCGCTGTGTGTGTGCGTGCGCGAGTCCCTCCATCGCTGTACGTGTACATGTCCCTCTCTTGCTGCGTTTCTCAGCAAGTCCGTTGCTCACAGTGTGTCCCTCGCTCGCTGTGTGTGTGTGTGCGCGCGCCTCTCTCGCTTGCTGTGTGTGTTTCCCTTCCTCTAGTGTGTACATGTCACACTCTCACATGTGTTTGTGTGTCCTCCCTTCGCTGCGTGTTCCTCACTTGCTGTGTGTGTGCGTGTTCCTCCCTCACTATGTGTGTGAGAGTGATTCTCCCTCCCTCGCTGTGAGTGTGCGTGTACCCCCTTGCTGTGTGTGTGGGCGTCCCAAGTCACTGTGTGTGCGCGCGCGTGTCCCTCCCTTGCTGTGTGTGTGTGTGTGTGTCCCTCCCTCGCTGTCTGAGTGTGTGTCCCTCCCTCGCCGTGTGTGTGTGTCCCTCCCTCGCCGTGTGTGTGTGTCCCTCCCTCGCCGTGTGTGTGTGTCCCTCCCTCGCTGTGTGTGTGTGTCCCACCCTCGCTGTGTGTCCCTCCCTCGCTGTGTGTGTGTCCCCCTCCTTCGCTGTGTGTGTGTGTCCCTCCCTCGCTGTGTGTGTCTCCCTCGCTGTGTGTGTGTGTCCCTCCCTCGCTGTGTGTGTGTGTCCCTCCCTCGCTGTGTGTGCGTGTCCCTCCCTCGCTGTGTGTGCGTGTCCCTCCCTCGCTGTGTGTGCGTGTCCCTCCCTCGCTGTGTGCGTGTCCCTCCCTCGCTGTGTGCGTGTCCCTCCCTCGCTGTGTGCGTGCCCCTCCCTCGCTGTGTGTGTGTGGGTGTCCCTCCCTCGCTGTGTGTGTGTGGGTGTCCCTCCCTCGCTGTGTGTTTGTGTGTCCCTTCCTCGCTGTGTGTGTGTGTGTGTCCCTCCCTCGCTGTGTGTGTGTCCCTCCCTCGCTGTGAGTGTGTCCCTCCCTCGCTGTGTGTGTGTGTGTCCCTCCCTCGCTGTGTGTGTGTGTGTCCCACCCTCGCTGTGTGTGTGTGTGTGTCCCACCCTCGCTGTGTGTGTGTGTGTGTGTCCCTCCCTCGCTGTGTGAGTGTGTGTGTCCCTCCCTCGCTGTGTGTGTGTCCCCCTTCTTCGCTGTGTGTGTGTGTCCCTCCCTCGCTGTGTGTCCCTCCCTCGCTGCGTGTGGGTCCCTCCCTCGCTGTGTGTGTGTCCCTCCCTCGCTGTGTGTGTGTGTCCCTCCCTCGCTGTGTGTGTGTGTCCCTCCCTCGCTGTGTGTGCGTGTCCCTCCCTCGCTGTGTGTGTGTGGGTGTCCCTCCCTCGCTGTGTGTGTGTGGGTGTCCCTTCCTCGCTGTGTGTGTGTGTGTGTGTCCCTCCCTCGCTGTGTGTTTGCGTGTCCCTCCCTCGCTGTGAGTGCGTGTGTCCCTCCCTCGCTGTGAGTGCGTGTGTCCCTCCCTCGCTGTGTGTTTGCGTGTCCCTCCCTCGCTGTGAGTGCGTGTGTCCCTCCCTCGCTGTGAGTGCGTGTGTCCCTCCCTCGCTGTGAGTGCGTGTGTCCCTCCCTCGCTGTGAGTGCGTGTGTCCCTCCCTCGCTGTGAGTGCGTGTGTCCCTCCCTCGCTGTGAGTGCGTGTGTCCCTCCCTCGCTGTGAGTGCGTGTGTCCCTCCCTCGCTGTGAGTGCGTGTGTCCCTCCCTCGCTGTGAGTGCGTGGGTCCCTCCCTCGCTGTGTGTGTGCGTGCGCGAGTCCCTCCATCGCTGTACGTGTACATGTCCCTCTCTTGCTGCGTTTCTCAGCAAGTCCGTTGCTCACAGTGTGTCCCTCGCTCGCTGTGTGTGTGTGTGCGCGCGCCTCTCTCGCTTGCTGTGTGTGTTTCCCTTCCTCTAGTGTGTACATGTCACACTCTCACATGTGTTTGTGTGTCCTCCCTTCGCTGCGTGTTCCTCACTTGCTGTGTGTGTGCGTGTTCCTCCCTCACTATGTGTGTGAGAGTGATTCTCCCTCCCTCGCTGTGAGTGTGCGTGTACCCCCTTGCTGTGTGTGTGGGCGTCCCAAGTCACTGTGTGTGCGCGCGCGTGTCCCTCCCTTGCTGTGTGTGTGTATGTGCGTGTCCCTCCATCGCTGTGTATGGGTGAGTTACCCCCCTTGCTGTGTGTGTGTCCCTCTTGTTGTGCGTGTGCGTGGCCCTCCCTCGCTGTGTGTGCATGTATCCCTCTCGTTCTGTGTCTGTGTTTGCGTGTGTCGGTCCCTCACTGCGTATGCATGTCCCTCCCTGGCTGTGTGTGTGCGTGTCCCCCTCTCGCTGTATATGTCTGTTTTTGTGTGCTTCATCATGCACGTGTCGCTCCCCCGCTGTATGTGCGTGTCCCTCCCTCGCTACATGTGTGTTTGTGTTTGTGTGTGTGTGTGTGTGTGTGTCCCTCCCTCGATGTGTGTGTCTGTGTGCTTTCTCATGCATGTGTCGCTGCCTCACTATCTGTGTTTGTGCGTGTGTGTCCCTCCCACGCTGTGTGCGTGTGTGTCCCTCCCACGCTCTGTGTGTGTGCGTGTGTGTCCCTCCCTCGCTCTGTGTGTGGGTGTGTATGTGTCCCGCTTGCTGTGTGTGCGCGTCACTCCCTCGCTGTGTGTGTGCGTCCCTCCCTTGCTCTTTGTGTATATCCCCCTAACTGCATGTGTGCATCTCCACTCGCTGTGTGAGTGCATGTCTCCCCTTGCTGTGTGTGCGTGTGTCCCTCCCTCGCCGATTTTGTGCGTGTCCCCTCTCGCTGTGTGTGCATGCCCCCTCTCACTTTCTGTGCACACTTCCTACCCCTCGCCGTGTGTGTGCTTGTCCCTCCTTCCCTGTGTGTGTGTGCGTGTCCCTCCCTCGCTGTGTGTGCGTGTCCCACCCTCGCTGTGTGTGCGTGTCCCACCCTCGCTGTATGTGTGTGTCCCACTCTCGCTGTGTGTGTGTGTCCCACCCTCGCTGTGTGTGTCCCCCACCCTCGCTGTGTGTGTGTGTCCCTCCCTCGCCGTGTGTGTGTGTCCCTCCCTCGCTGTGTGTCCCTCCCTCGCTGTGTGTGTGTGTCCCACCCTCGCTGTGTGTGTGTGTCCCTCCCTCGCCGTGTGTGTGTGTGTCCCTACCTCGCTGTGTGTCCCTCCCTCGCTGTGTGTGTGTGTCCCACCCTCGCTGTGTGTGTGTGTGTCCCACCCTCGCTGTGTGTGTGTGTGTCCCTCCCTCGCTGTGTGTGTGTGTGTGTCCCTCCCTCGCTGTTTGTGTGTGTCCCTCCCTCGCTGTGTGTGTGTGTGTGTGTGTGTGTGTGTGTCCCTCCCTCGCTGTCTGAGTGTGTGTCCCTCCCTCGCTGTGTGTGTGTGTCCCTCCCTCGCTGTGTGTGTGTGTCCCTCCCTCGCTGTGTGTGTGTGTCCCTCCCTCGCTGTGTGTGTGTGTCCCTCCCTCGCTGTGTGTGTGTGTCCCTCCCTCGCTGTGTGTGTGTGTCCCACCCTCGCTGTGTGTCCCTCCCTCGCTGTGTGTGTGTCCCCCTCCTTCGCTGTGTGTGTGTGTCCCTCCCTCGCTGTGTGTCCCTCCCTCGCTGTGTGTGTGTGTCCCTCCCTCGCTGTGTGTGTGTGTCCCTCCCTCGCTGTGTGTGTGTGTCCCTCCCTCGCTGTGTGCGTGTCCCTCCCTCGCTGTGTGCGTGTCCCTCCCTCGCTGTGTGTGTGTGGGTGTCCCTCCCTCGCTGTGTGTGTGTGTGTGTCCCTCCCTCGCTGTGTGTTTGTGTGTCCCTTCCTCGCTGTGTGTGTGTGTGTCCCTCCCTCGCTGTGTGTGTGTCCCTCCCTCGCTGTGTGTGTGTCCCTCCCTCGCTGTGTGTGTGTCCCTCCCTCGCTGTGTGTGTGTGTGTCCCACCCTCGCTGTGTGTGTGTGTGTCCCACCCTCGCTGTGTGTGTGTGTGTGTGTCCCTCCCTCGCTGTGTGAGTGTGTGTGTCCCTACCTCGCCGTGTGTGTGTGTCCCTCCCTCGCTGTGTGTGTGTTTCCCACCCTCGCTGTGTGTCCCTCCCTCGCTGTGTGTGTGTCCCCCTTCTTCGCTGTGTGTCCCTCCCTCGCTGTGTGTGTGTGTCCCTCCCTCGCTGTGTGTGTGTGTCCCTCCCTCGCTGTGTGCGTGTCCCTCCCTCGCTGTGTGGGTGTCCCTCCCTCGCTGTGTGTGTGTGGGTGTCCCTTCCTCGCTGTGTGTGTGTGGGTGTCCCTTCCTCGCTGTGTGTGTGTGTGTGTCCCTCCCTCGCTGTGTGTTTGTGTGTCCCTTCCTCGCTGTGTGTGTGTGTGTGTCCCTCCCTCGCTGTGTGTGTGTCCCTCGCTCGCTGTGTGTGTGTGTGTCCCTCCCTCGCTGTGTGTGCGTGTCCCACCCTCGCTGTGTGTGCGTGTGTGTGTGTCCCTTCCTCGTTGTGTGTGTGTATGTGCCACACCCTCACAGTATGTGTTTGTGTGTGTCCCACTTCGCTGCATGTCCCTCACTCACTGGTTGCGTGTTTGTCACTCCCTCGCATTGTGTGTATGTGTCTCTCTCTTGCTCTGTGTGTGCGTCTCCCTCCCTCGCTGTGAGTTTGCGTGTCCCCCCTCGCTGTGTGTGTGTCTCCATCCCTCCCTCTAACTCTCTGTGTGTATGCGCACGTGTCATTCCCTTGCTGTGTATGTGTTTGACCCTCTCTCGCTGTGTGTCCCTCCCTCGCTGTGTGTGTGTGTGTATGCATGTTCCTCCCTTGCTGTGTGCACATGTCCCTCTCTCACTGTGTGTGCACGTGTCACTCCCTTGCTGTGTGTGTGTGTGTCCCTCCCTTGCTCTTTGTGTATATCCCCCTCACTGTATGTGCGCATCTCCCCTCGGTGTTTGAGGGCATGTTCCCCCTTGCTGTGTGCGCGTGTCCCTCCCTCGCTGTGCCTGTGCGTGTCCTCTCTCGCTGTGTGTACGTGTGTCCCTCTCAATTGCTGTGCACATGCCCTCACCCACACTATGTGTCTGCTTGTCCCTCCTTCCCTGTGTGTGTGTGTGTGTGTGTCCCTCCCTTGCTGTGTATATGCGTATCCCTCCCTCGCTGTGTGTGCGCGCATCACTCCCTCGCTGTGTGTCTCAGCAAGTCCCTCGCTCGCTGTGTGTGTGTATGTGTGTGTGTGTCCCTTCCTCACTGTTTGTGTGAACGTGTCAAATCCTCACTGTATGTGCTTATGTTTCCACCCTTCACTGCGTGTCCCTCACTCACTGTTTAAATGTGTGTCACTCCCTCGCATTGTGTGTATGTTTCTCTCTCTCGCTGTGTGTGTGCATATCACTCCCTCGCTCTGTGTGTGTGTTTACATGCGTGTCCCTCCCTCTGTGTGTGAAAGTGTGTCTCCCTCCCACGCTGAGAGTGTGCAGGTCCCCCTCGCTGTGTGTGTGTGCGTATACCCCTTCGCTGTATTTGTGTGTGCGTGTGTGTGTCCATCCCTCTCTCACTGTGTGTGTGTGTGCATGGCCCTCCCCCACTGTGTGTGTGGGCGTGTCCCCCCTCACTGTATCTGTGTGTGTCCGTCCCTCCCTCGCTTTGTGTGTGTGTGTGTCCCTCCCTCGCTGTGTGTGTGTGTGTGTGTGTGTGTGTGTGTGGGGTCCCACCCTCGCTGTCTGTATGTGTGTGTGTGTCCCTCCCTCACTGTGTATGTGTGCGTTTCCCCTACTTGCTGTGCGTGTGTGTGCATGGCCCTCCCTCACTGCATGTGCATGTGTCTCCACCACGCTGTGTGTCTGCGGGTATCCCTCTCTTGCCCTGTGTGTGTGTTTGTGTGTGACTCTCCCTCGCTGTGTGTGCATGTCACTCCCTCGCTCTTTGGGTGTGAGTGCGTCCCGTGTGTGTGTGTGTCCGTACATTGCATTTTGTGTATATCCCCCTCACTGTGTGTGCGCTTCTCCCCTCGCTGTGTGAGTGCATGTCCCCCCTCACTGTGTGTGCGTGTCCCTCCCTTGCAGTGTATGTGCATGTCCCTCCCTCGCTGTGTGTCTGTGTGTATTCCCCTCAATGTAACTCTGTGTGTTTGTCCCTCTCTTGCTGTGTGTGCGCGTCTCTCCCTTGCTCTGTGTTTGTGAGTGTGTGCCTGTGTTTGTATGTGAGCGTGTCTCTCCTTCGCTTTGCGTGCGTATCCCCCTCACTGTGTGCATGTGCATGTCCCTCCCTCGGTGTGTATTTGTGCATGTCCCTCCCTCGCTTTGCATGTGTGTGCCCCCTCTCAATTTCTGTGCGCATGCCCTCCCCCTCGACATGTGTGTGTTTGTCCCTCCTTCGCGGTGTGTGCTTGTCGCTCCCTTGCAGTTTATGTGCGTGTCCCTCCCTCACAGTGTGCGTCACTCCCTTGCTTTGTGTTTGTGTCTCAGCAAGTCCGTTGCTCACAGTGTGTCTTGCTGTGCGTGTGTGTGTGTGTGGCCGTCCCTCGCTGCGTGTGCATGTCTCCACCTCGCTGTGTGTGTGTGTATGTGTGCACCTCCCTGTTTGTGTGCATGTCCCTCCCTGGTTGTGTGTGCGCGTATCCCTCTCTTGCTCTGTGTGTGTGTGTGCGTGTGTGTGTGTGTGTGTGTGTGTCCGTCACTCGCTGTGTATGCATGTCACTCCCTGGCTGTGTGTGTGTGTCCCTCTCTCGCTGTGTGTGTGTGTCCCTCTCTCGCTGTGTGTGTGTCCCACTCTCGCTGTGTGTGTCCCTCCCTCGCTGTGTGTGTGTCCCCCTCCCTCGCTGTGTGTGTGTCCCCCTCCCTCGCTGTGTGTGTGTACCCCTCCCTCGCTGTGTGTGTGTCCCCCTCCCTCGCTGTGTGTGTCCCTCCCTCGCTGTGTGTGTGTGTCCCTCCCTCGCTGTATGTGTGTCCCCTTCGCTCGCTGTGTGTGTGTCCCCCTCCCTCGCTGTGTGTGTGTCCCCCTCCCTCGTTGTGTGTGTGTCCCCTTCGCTCGCTGTGTGTGTGTCCCCCTCCCTCGCTGTGTGCGTGTCCCTCCCTCGCTGTGTGTGTGTGTGTCCCTCCCTCGCTGTGTGTGTGCGTGTCCCTCTCTCGCTGTGTGTGTGCGTGGCCCTCCCTCGCTGTGTGTGTGCGTGTCCCTTCCTCGCTGAGTGTGTGTGAGTGTGTCCCTCCCTCGCTGCGTGTGTGTCCCTCCCTCGCTGCGTGTGTGTCCCTCCCTCGCTGCGTGCGTGTCCCTCCCTCGCTGCGTGCGTGTCCCTCCCTCGCTGCGTGCGTGTCCCACCCTCGCTGTGTGTGTGCGTGTCCCTCCCTCGCTGTATGTGTGCGAGTCCCTCCCTCGCTGTGTGTGTGCGTGTCCCTCCCTCGCTGCGTGTGTCTCCGTCCCTCGCTGCGTGTGTGTCCCTCCCTCGCTGTGTGTGTGTGTCCCACCCTCGCTGTGTGTCCCTCCCTCGCTGTGTGTGTGTGTCCCTCCCTCGCTGTGTGTGTGTGTCCCTCCCTCGCTGTGTGTCCCACCCTCGCTGTGTGTGTGTGTCCCTCCCTCGCTGTGTGTGTGTGTGTCCCTCCCTCGCTGTGTGTGTGTGTGTGTGTCCCACCCTCGCTGTGTGTCCCTCCCTCGCTGTGTGTGTGTCCCTCCGTCGCTGTGTGTCCCTCCCTCGCTGTGTGTCCCTCCCTCGCTGTGTGTGTGTGTCCCTCCCTCGCTGTGTGTGTGTATGTGTCCCACCCTCGCTGTGTGTGTGTGTGTGTGTCCCTCCCTCGCTGTGTGTATGTCCCTCCCTCGCAGTGCGCGTGTCCCTCCCTCGCTGTGTGTGTGTGGGTGTCCCTCCCTCGCTGTGTGTGTGTGTCCCTCCCTCGCTGTGTGTGTGTGTGTCCCTACCTCGCTGTGTGTGTGTCCCTCCCAGGCTGTGTGTGTGTGTGTGTGTGTGTGTGTGTGTGTGTCCCTCCCTCGCTGTGTGCGTGTCCCTCCCTCGCTGTGTGTGTGTGTGTGTGTCCCTACCTCGCTGTGTGTGTGTCCCTCCCAGGCTGTGTGTGTGTGTGTGTGTGTGTGTGTATGTCCCTCCCTCGCTGTGTGTGTGTCCCTCCCTCGCTGTGTGTGTGTGTGTGTCCCTCCCTCGCTGTGTGTGTGTGTCCCTCCCTCGCTGTGTGTGTGTGTCCCTCCCTCGCTGTTTATGTGTGTCCCTCCCTCGCTGTGTGTGTGTGTCCGTCCCTCGCTGTGCGTGTCCCTCTCTCGCTGTATGTGTGTGTGTGTCCCTGCCTCGCTGTGTGTGTGTGTGTCCCTGCCTCGCTGTGTGTGTGTGTGTCCCTGCCTCGCTGTGTGTGTGTGTGTCCCTGCCTCGCTGTGTGTGTGTGTGTCCCTCCCTCGCTGTGTGTGTGAGTGTCCCTCCCTCGCTGTGTGTGTGTGTGTCCCTGCCTCGCTGTGTGTGTGTGTGTCCCTGCCTCGCTGTGTGTGTGTGTGTGTGTGGGTGTCGCTCCCTCGCTGTGTGTGTGTGTGTCCCTCCCTCGCTGTGTGTGTGTGTGTGTGTGGGTGTCGCTCCCTCGCTGTGTGTGTGTGTCCCTCCATCGCTGTGTGTGTGTGTCCCTCCCTCGCTGCGTGTGTGTCCCTCCCTCACTGTGTGTGTGTGTGTGTCCCTCCCTCGCTGTGTGTGTGTGTCCCTCCCTCGCTGTGTGCGTGTGTGTCCCTCCCTCGCTGTGTGTGTGTGTCCCTCCCTCGCTGTGTGTGTGTGTCCCTCCCTCGCTGTGTGTGTCCCTCCCTCGCTGTGTGTGTGTGTCCCTCCCTCGCTGTGTGTGTGTGTGTCCCTCCCTCGCTGTGTGTGTGTGTCCCTCCCTCGCTGTGTGTGTGTGTGTCCCTCCCTCGCTGTGTGTGTGTGTGTGTGTGGGTGTCGCTCCCTCGCTGTGTGTGTGTGTGTGTGTGGGTGTCGCTCCCTCGCTGTGTGTGTGTGTCCCTCCATCGCTGTGTGTGTGTGTCCCTCCCTCGCTGCGTGTGTGTCCCTCCCTCACTGTGTGTGTGTGTCCCTCCCTCGCTGTGTGTGTGTGTCCCTCCCTCGCTGTGTGCGTGTGTGTCCCTCCCTCGCTGTGTGTGTGTGTCCCTCCCTCGCTGTGTGTGTGTGTCCCTCCCTCGCTGTGTGTGTCCCTCCCTCGCTGTGTGTGTGTGTGTGGGTGTCGCTCCCTCGCTGTGTGTGTGTGTGTCCCTCCCTCGCTGTGTGTTTCCTGCCTCGCTGTGTGTGTGTGTGTCCCTCCCTCGCTGTGTGTGTGTGTGTCCCTCCCTCGCTGTGTGTGTGTGTGTCGCTCCCTCGCTGTGTGTGTGTGTGTGTCCATCCCTCGCTGTGTGTTTCCTGCCTCGCTGTGTGTGTGTCCCTCTCTCGCTGTGTGTGTGTCCCTCCCTCACTGTGTGTGTGTGTGTGTGTGTGTCCCTCCCTCGCTGTGTGCGTGTCGCTCCCTCGCTCTGCGTGCGTGTCCCTCCCTCGCTGTGCTTGCGTGTCCCTCCCTCGCTGTGCGTGCGTGTCCCTCCCTCGCTGTGCGTGCGTGTCCCTCCCTCGCTTTGTGAGTCCGTCCCTCTCTTTGTGTGTCCGTCACTTGCTGTGTGTGTCCGTCCCTCGCTGTGTGTGTCCGTCCCTCTCTGTGTGTGTGTCCCTCCCTCTCTGTGTGTGTGTCCCTCCCTCGCTGTGTGTGTGTGTCCCTCCCTCGCTGTGTGTGTGTGTCCCTCCCTCGCTGTGTGTGTGTATGTGTCCCTCCCTCGCTGTGTGTATGTGTCCCTCCCTCGCTGTGTGTATGTGTCCCTCCCTCGCTGTGTGTGTGTGTCCCTCCCTCGCTGCGTGTGTGTCCCTCCCTCGCTGTGCGTGCGTGTCCCTCCCTCGCTTTGTGAGTCCGTCCCTCTCATTGTGTGTCCGTCACTTGCTGTGTGTGTCCGTCACTTGCTGTGTGTGTCCGTCCCTCGCTGTGTGTGTCCGTCCCTCGCTGTGTGTGTGTCCCTCCCTCTCTGTGTGTGTGTCCCTCCCTCGCTGTGTGTGTGTGTTCCTCCCTCGCTGTGTGTGTGTGAGTGTGTCCCTCCCTCGCTGTGTGTGTGTCCCTCCCTCGCTGTGTGTGTGTCCCTCCCTCGCTGCGTGTGTGTTCCTCCCATCGCTGCGTGTGTGTCCCTCCTTCGCTGCGTGCGTGTCCCTCAATCGCTGTGTGCGTGTCGCTCCCTCGCTCTGCGTGCGTGTCCCTCCCTCGCTGTGCGTGCGTGTCCCTCCCTCGCTGTGTGTGTATGTGTCCCTCCCTCGCTGTGTGTGTGTGTCCCTCCCTCGCTGCGTGTGTGTCCCTCCCTCGCTGTGCGTGCGTGTCCCTCCCTCGCTTTGTGAGTCCGTCCCTCTCTTTGTGTGTCCGTCCCTCTCTTTGTGTGTCCGTCCCTCGCTGTGTGTGTCCGTCCCTCGCTGTGTGTGTGTCCCTCCCTCTCTGTGTGTGTGTCCCTCCCTCGCTGTGTGTGTGTGTCCCTCCCTCGCTGTGTGTGTGTGAGTGTGTCCCTCCCTCGCTGTGTGTGTGTCCCTCCCTCGCTGCGTGTGTGTCCCTCCCTCGCTGCGTGTGTGTCCCTCCCTCGCTGCGTGTGTGTCCCTCCCTCGCTGCGTGCGTGTCCCTCCCTCGCTGCGTGCGTGTCCCACCCTCGCTGTGTGTGTGCGTGTCCCTCCCTCGCTGTGTGTGTGCGAGTCCCTCCCTCGCTGTGTGTGTGCGAGTCCCTCCCTCGCTGTGTGTGTGCGTGTCCCTCCCTCGCTGCGTGTGTCTCCGTCCCTCGCTGCGTGTGTGTCCCTCCCTCGCTGTGTGTGTGTGTCCCACCCTCGCTGTGTGTCCCTCCCTCGCTGTGTGTGTGTGTCCCTCCCTCGCTGTGTGTGTGTCTCTCCCTCGCTGCGTGTGTGTCTCTCCCTCGCTGCGTGTGTGTCTCTCCCTCGCTGCGTGTGTGTCCCTCCCTCGCTGCGTGTGTGTGTCCCTCCCTCGCTGCGTGTGTGTGTCCCTCCCTCGCTTTGTGTGTGTGTCCCTCCCTCGCTGCGTGTGTGTCCCTCACTCCCTCGCTGCGTGTGTGTCCCTCCCTCGCTGCGTGTGTGTGTCTCACTCCCTCGCTGCGTGTGTGTCCCTCCCTCCCTCGCTGCGTGTGTGTCCCTCCCTCCTTCGCTGCGTGTGTGTCCTTCCCTCACTGTGTGTGTGTGTGTGTCCCTTCCTCACTGTGTATGTGTGTGTGTCCCTCCCTCGCTGCTTGTGTGCCCCTCCCTCGATGCGTGTGTGTCCCTCCCTCACTGTGTGTGTGTGTATCCCTCGCTTTGTGTGTGTGGCTCCCTCGCTGTGTGTGTGTGTCCCTCCCTCGCTGTGTGTGTGTGTCCCTCCCTCGCTGTGTGTGTGTGTCCCTCCCTCGCTGTGTGTGCATGTCCGTCCCTCGCTGCGTGTGTGTCCCTCCCTCACTGTGTGTGTGTGTGTCCCTTCCTCACTGTGTGTGTGTGTGTGTTTCCCTCCCTCGCTGCGTGTGTGTCCCTCCCTCGCTGTATGTGTGTTTGTCCCTTCCTCACTGTGTGTGTGTCCCTCCCTCGCTGCGTGTGTGTCCCTCCCTCGCTGCGTATGTGTCCCTCCCTCGCTGCGTGTGTGTCCCTCCCTCGCTGCGTGTGTGTGTGTCCCTTCCTCGCTGCGTGTGTGTGTGTCCCTTCCTCAGTGTGTGTGTGTGTGTGTCCCTCCCTCGCTTTGTGTGTGTGTCCCTCCCTCGCTTTGTGTGTGTGTCCCTCCCTCGCTGTGTGTGTGTCTCCCTCCCCCGCTGTGTGTGTGTGTGTGTCTCCCTCGCTGCGTGTGTGTCACTCCCTCGCTGCGTGTGTGTCCCTCCCTCGCTGCGTGTGTGTGTGTCCCTTCCTCACTGTGTGTGTGTCCCTCCCTCGCTGCGTGTGTGTCCCTCCCTCGCTGCGTGTGTGTCCCTCCCTCCCTCGCTGCGTGTGTGTCCCTCCCTCCCTCGCTGCGTGTGTGTCCCTCCCTCCCTCGCTGCGTGTGTGTGTGTCCCTCCCTCGCTGCGTGTGTGTGTGTCCCTTCCTCGCTGCGTGTGTGTGTCCCTTCCTCAGTGTGTGTGTGTGTGTCCCTCCCTCGCTTTGTGTGTGTGTTCCTCCCTCGCTTTGTGTGTGTGTTCCTCCCTCGCTTTGTGTGTGTGTTCCTCCCTCGCTTTGTGTGTGTGTCCCTCCCTCGCTGTGTGTGTGTGTCCCTCCCTCGCTGTGTGTGTGTCTCCCTCCCTCGCTGTGTGTGTGTGTGTGTCTCCCTCGCTGCGTGTGTGTCACTCCCTCGCTGCGTGTGTGTCCCTCCCTCGCTGCGTGTGTGTCCCTCCCTCGCTGCGTGTGTGTCCCTCCCTCGCTGCGTGTGTGTGTGTCCCTTCCTCACTGTGTGTGTGTGTGTGTCCCTCCCTCGCTTTGTGTGTGTGTTCCTCCCTCGCTTTGTGTGTGTGTCCCTCCCTCGCTGTGTGTGTGTGTCCCTCCCTCGCTGTGTGTGTGTGTCCCTCCCTCGCTGTGTGTGTGTCCCTCCCTCGCTGTGTGTGTGTCTCCCTCCCTCGCTGCGTGTGTGTCCCTCCCTCCCTCGCTGCGTGTGTGTCCTTCCCTCACTGTGTGTGTGTGTGTCCCTTCCTCACTGTGTATGTGTGTGTGTCCCTCCCTCGCTGCTTGTGTGCACCTCCCTCGCTGCGTGTGTGTCCCTCCCTCACTGCGTGTGTGTGTATCCCTCGCTTTGTGTGTGTGGCTCCCTCGCTGTGTGTGTGTGTCCCTCCCTCGCTGTGTGTGTGTGTCCCTCCCTCGCTGTGTGTGCATGTCCGTCCCTCGCTGTGTGTGTCCGTCCCTCGCTGTTTGTGTGTCCCTCCCTCCCTCGCTGCGTGTGTGTCCCTCCCTCACTGTGTGTGTGTGTCCCTTCCTCACTGTGTGTGTGTGTGTGTGTCCCTCCCTCGCTGCGTGTGTGTCCCTCCATCGCTGTATGTGTGTTTGTCCCTTCCTCACTGTGTGTGTGTCCCTCCCTCGCTGCGTGTGTGTCCCTCCCTCGCTGCGTATGTGTCCCTCCCTCGCTGCGTGTGTGTCCCTCCCTCGCTGCGTTTGTGTGTGTCCCTTCCTCGCTGCGTGTGTGTGTCCCTCCCTTGCTTTGTGTGTGTGTCTCCCTCCCTCGCTGTGTGTGTGTCTCCCTCCCTCACTGTGTGTGTGTGTGTCTCCCTCGCTGTGTGTGTGTCACTCCCTCACATTGTGTGTGTGTGTGGGTCCCTCCCTCGCTGCGTGCGTGTCCCTCCCTCGCTGCGTGTGTGTCCCTCCCTCGCTGCGTGTATGTGTGTGTCCCTTCCTCACTGTGTGTGTGTGTGTGTGTCCCTCCCTCGCTTTGTGTGTGTGTTCCTCCCTCGCTTTGTGTGTGTGTCCCTCCCTCGCTGTGTGTGTGTGTCCCTCCCTCGCTGTGTGTGTGTGTCCCTCCCTCGCTGTGTGTGTGTCCCTCCCTCGCTGCGTGTGGGTCCCTCCCTCGCTGTGTGTGTGTCCCTCCCTCGCTGTGTGTGTGTGTCCCTCCCTCGCTGTGTGTGTGTGTTCCTCCCTCGCTGTGTGTGTGTTCCTCCCTCGCTGTGTGTGTGTATCCCTCCCTCGCTGTGTTTCTGTCCGTCCCTCGCAGTGTGCGTCCGTCCCTCGCAGTGTGTGTCCGTCCCTCGCTGTGTGTGTGTCCCTCCCTCGCTGCGTGTGTGTCCCTCCCTCACTGTGTGTGTGTGTCCCTTCCTCACTGTGTGTGTGTGTCCCTCCCTCTCTGCTTGTATGTCCCTCCCTCGCTGCGTGTGTGTCCCTCCCTCGCTGCGTGTGTGTCTGTCCCTACCTCACTGTGTGTGTGTGTGTGTGTCCCTCCCTCGCTGTGTGTGTGTCCCTCCCTCGCTGCGTGTGTGTCCCTCCCTCGCTGCGTGTGGGTCCCTCCCTCGCTGTGTGTGTGTCCCTCCCTCGCTGTGTGTGTGTGTCCCTCCCTCGCTGTGTGTGTGTGTTCCTCCCTCGCTGTGTGTGTGTTCCTCCCTCGCTGTGTGTGTGTCCCTCCCTCGCTGTGTGTGTCCCTCCCTCGCTGTGTGTGTCCCTCCCTCGCTGTCTGTGTGTCCTTCCCTCGCTGTGTGTGCGTGTCCCTCCCTCGCTGTGTGTGTCCCTCCCTCGCTGTGTGTCTCCCTCTCTCGCTGTGTGTGTGTCCGTCCCTCGCTGTGTGTGTCCGTCCCTCGCTGTGTGTGTCCGTCCCTCGCTGTGTGTGTGTCCGTCCCTCGCTGCGTGTGTGTCCCTCCCTCGCTGCGTGTGTGTCCCTCCCTCGCTGCGTGTGTGTCCCTCCCTCGCTGCGTGTGTGTGTGTCCCTTCCTCACTGTGTGTGTGTGTGTGTGTGACCCTCGCTGCGTGTGTCCCTCCCTCGCTGCGTGTGTGTCCCTCCCTCGCTGCGTGTGTGTCCCTCCCTCGCTGCGTGTGTGTCTCTCCCTCGCTGCGTGTGTGTCCCTCCCTCGCTGCGTGTGTGTCCCTCCCTCGCTGCGTGTGTGTGTCCCTCCCTCGCTTTGTGTGTGTCTCTCTCCCTCGCTTTGTGTGTGTCCCTCCCTCGCTGCGTGTGTGTCTCTCCCTCCCTCGCTGCGTGTGTGTCCCTCCCTCCCTCGCTGCGTGTGTGTCCCTCCCTCCCTCGCTGCGTGTGTGTCCTTCCCTCACTGTGTGTGTGTTTGTCCCTTCCTCACTGTGTATGTGTGTGTGTCCCTCCCTCGCTGCTTGTGTGCCCCTCCCTCGATGCGTGTGTGTCCCTCCCTCACTGTGTGTGTGTGTATCCCTCGCTTTGTGTGTGTGGCTCCCTCGCTGTGTGTGTGTGTCCCTCCCTCGCTGTGTGTGTGTGTCCCTCCCTCGCTGTGTGTGTGTGTCCCTCCCTCGCTGTGTGTGCATGTCCGTCCCTCGCTGCGTGTGTGTCCCTCCCTCACTGTGTGTGTGTATGTGTCCCTTCCTCACTCTGTGTGTGTGTGTGTGTGTGTCCCTCCCTCGCTGCGTGTGTGTCCCTCCCTCGCTGTATGTGTGTTTGTCCCTTCCTCACTGTGTGTGTGTCCCTCCCTCGCTGCGTGTGTGTCCCTCCCTCGCTGCGTATGTGTCCCTCCCTCGCTGCGTATGTGTCCCTCCCTCGCTGCGTGTGTGTCCCTCCCTCGCTGCGTGTGTGTGTGTCCCTTCCTCGCTGCGTGTGTGTGTGTCCCTTCCTCAGTGTGTGTGTGTGTCCCTCCCTCGCTTTGTGTGTGTGTCCCTCCCTCGCTTTGTGTGTGTGTCCCTCCCTCGCTGTGTGTGTGTGTCCCTCCCTCGCTGTGTGTGTGTCTCCCTCCCTCGCTGTGTGTGTGTGTGTGTCTCCCTCGCTGTGTGTGTGTCACTCCCTCGCTGCGTGTGTGTCCCTCCCTCGCTGCGTGTGTGTGTGTCCCTTCCTCACTGTGTGTGTGTCCCTCCCTCGCTGCGTGTGTGTCCCTCCCTCGCTGCGTGTGTGTCCCTCCCTCGCTGCGAGTGTGTGTGTCCCTCCCTCGCTGTGTGTGTGTGTCCCTCCCTCGCTGTGTGTGTGTCTCCCTCCCTCGCTGCGTGTTTGTCCCTCCCTCCCTCGCTGCGTGTGTGTCCCTCCCTCGCTGCGTGTGTGTGTGTCCCTCCCTCGCTGCGTGTGTGTGTGTCCCTTCCTCGCTGCGTGTGTGTGTGTCCCTCCCTCGCTTTGTGTGTGTGTCCCTCCCTCGCTTTGTGTGTGTGTCCCTCCCTTGCTGTGTGTGTGTGTCCCTCCCTCGCTGTGTGTGTGTCTCCCTCCCTCGCTGTGTGTGTGTGTGTGTGTCTCCCTCGCTGTGTGTGTGTCCCTCCCTCGCTGCGTGTGTGTCCCTCCCTCGCTGCGTGTGTGTGTGTCCCTTCCTCACTGTGTGTGTGTCCCTCCCTCGCTGCGTATGTGTCCCTCCCTCGCTGCGTGTGTGTCCCTCCCTCGCTGCGTGTGTGTGTCCCTTCCTCACTGTGTGTGTGTGTGTCCCTCCCTCGCTTTGTGTGTGTGTTCCTCCCTCGCTTTTTATTTTGTCCCTCCCTCGCTGTGTGTGTGTGTCCCTCCCTCGCTGTGTGTGTGTGTCCCTCCCTCGCTGTGTGTGTGTCTCCCTCCCTCGCTGCGTGTGTGTCCCTCCCTCCCTCGCTGCGTGTGTGTCCCTCCCTCCCTCGCTGCGTGTGTGTCCCTCCCTCCCTCGCTGCGTGTGTGTCCTTCCCTCACTGTGTGTGTGTCCCTTCCTCACTGTGTATGTGTGTGTGTCCCTCCCTCGCTGCTTGTGTGCCCCTCCCTCGCTGCGTGTGTGTCCCTCCCTCACTGTGTGTATCCCTCGCTTTGTGTGTGTGGCTCCCTCGCTGTGTGTGTGTGTCCCTCCCTCGCTGTGTATGTGTGTCCCTCCCTCGCTGTGTGTGTGTGTCCGTCCCTCGCTGTGTGTGTCCCTCTCTCGCTGTGTGTGTGAGTGTCCCTCCCTCGCTGTGTGTGTGTGTCTCCCTCGCTGTGTGTGTGTCACTCCCTCGCTGCGTGTGTGTCCCTCCCTCGCTGCGTGTGTGTGTGTCCCTTCCTCACTGTGTGTGTGTCCCTCCCTCGCTGCGTGTGTGTCCCTCCCTCGCTGCGAGTGTGTGTGTCCCTCCCTCGCTGCGAGTGTGTGTGTCCCTCCCTCGCTGTGTGTGTGTGTCCCTCCCTCGCTGTGTGTGTGTCTCCCTCCCTCGCTGCGTGTTTGTCCCTCCCTCCCTCGCTGCGTGTGTGTCCCTCCCTCCCTCGCTTTGTGTGTGTCCCTCCCTCGCTGCGTGTGTGTGTGTCCCTTCCTCGCTGCGTGTGTGTGTGTCCCTCCCTCGCTTTGTGTGTGTGTCCCTCCCTCGCTTTGTGTGTGTGTCCCTCCCTCGCTGTGTGTGTGTGTGTGTCCCTCCCTCGCTGTGTGTGTGTCTCCCTCCCTCGCTGTGTGTGTGTGTGTGTGTCTCCCTCGCTGTGTGTGTGTCCCTCCCTCGCTGCGTGTGTGTCCCTCCCTCGCTGCGTGTGTGTGTGTCCCTTCCTCACTGTGTGTGTGTCCCTCCCTCGCTGCGTATGTGTCCCTCCCTCGCTGCGTGTGTGTCCCTCCCTCGCTGCGTGTGTGTGTCCCTTCCTCACTGTGTGTGTGTGTGTGTGTCCCTCCCTCGCTTTGTGTGTGTGTTCCTCCCTCGCTTTTTATTTTGTCCCTCCCTCGCTGTGTGTGTGTGTCCCTCCCTCGCTGTGTGTGTGTGTCCCTCCCTCGCTGTGTGTGTGTCTCCCTCCCTCGCTGCGTGTGTGTCCCTCCCTCCCTCGCTGCGTGTGTGTCCCTCCCTCCCTCGCTGCGTGTGTGTCCTTCCCTCACTGTGTGTGTGTCCCTTCCTCACTGTGTATGTGTGTGTGTCCCTCCCTCGCTGTGTGTGTGCCCCTCCCTCGCTGCGTGTGTGTCCCTCCCTCACTGTGTGTGTGTGTATCCCTCGCTTTGTGTGTGTGGCTCCCTCGCTGTGTGTGTGTGTCCCTCCCTCGCTGTGTGTGTGTGTCCCTCCCTCGCTGTGTGTGTGTGTCCCTCCCTCGCTGTGTGTGTGTGTCCGTCCCTCGCTGTGTGTGTCCCTCTCTCGCTGTGTGTGTGAGTGTCCCTCCCTCGCTGTGTGTGTGTGTCCCTCCCTCGCTGTGTGTGTGTGTGTCCCTGCCTCGCTGTGTGTGTGTGTGTGTGTGTGGGTGTCGCTCCCTCGCTGAGTGTGTGTGTCCCTCCATCGCTGTGTGTTTGTGTCCGTCCCTCGCTGTGTGTTTCCTGCCTCGCTGTGTGTGTGTCCCTCTCTCGCTGTGTGTGTGTCCCTCCCTCACTGTGTGTGTGTGTGTGTGTGTCCCTCCCTCGCTGCGTGTGTGTCCCTCCCTCGCTGCGTGTGTGTTCCTCCCATCGCTGCGTGTGTCCCTCCATCGCTGCGTGCGTGTCCCTCCCTCGCTGTGTGCGTGTCGCTCCCTCGCTGTGCGTGCGTGTCCCTCCCTCGCTCTGCGTGCGTGTCCCTCCCTCGCTGTGCGTGCGTGTCCCTCCCTCGCTGTGCGTGCGTGTCCCTCCCTCGCTGTGCGTGCGTGTCCCTCCCTCGCTGTGCGTGCGTGTCCATCCCTCGCTGTGCGTGCGTGTCCCTCCCTCGCTGTGCGTGCGTGTCCCTCCCTCGCTTTGTGAGTCCGTCCCTCTCTTTGTGTGTCCGTCACTTGCTGTGTGTGTCCGTCCCTCGCTGTGTGTGTCCGTCCCTCGCTGTGTGTGTCCGTCCCTCGCTGTGTGTGTCCGTCCCTCGCTGTGTGTGTGTCCCTCCCTCTCTGTGTGTGTGTCCCTCCCTCGCTGTGTGTGTGTGTCCCTCCCTCGCTGTGTGTGTGTATGTGTCCCTCCCTCGCTGTGTGTGTGTGTCCCTCCCTCGCTGCGTGTGTGTCCCTCCCTCGCTGTGCGTGCGTGTCCCTCCCTCGCTTTGTGAGTCCGTCACTTGCTGTGTGTGTCCGTCCCTCGCTGTGTGTGTCCGTCCCTCGCTGTGTGTGTGTCCGTCCCTCGCTGTGTGTGTGTACCTCCCTCGCTGTGTGTGTGTGTCCCTCCCTCGCTGTGTGTGTGTGAGTGTGTCCCTCCCTCGCTGTGTGTGTGTCCCTCCCTCGCTGCGTGTGTGTCCCTCCCTCGCTGCGTGTGTGTCCCTCCCTCGCTGCGTGTGTGTCCCTCCCTCGCTGCGTGTGTGTCCCTCCCTCGCTGCGTGCCTGTCCCTCCCTCGCTGCGTGCGTGTCCCACCCTCGCTGTGTGTGTGCGTGTCCCTCCCTCGCTGTGTGTGTGCGAGTCCCTCCCTCGCTGTGTGTGTGCGTGTCCCTCCCTCGCTGCGTGTGTCTCCGTCCCTCGCTGCGTGTGTGTCCCTCCCTCGCTGTGTGTCCCACCCTCGCTGTGTGTCCCTCCCTCGCTGTGTGTGTGTGTCCCTCCCTCGCTGTGTGTGTGTCTCTCCCTCGCTGCGTGTGTGTCCCTCCCTCGCTGCGTGTGTGTCCCTCCCTCGCTGTGCGTGCGTGTCCCTCCCTCGCTTTGTGAGTCCGTCCCTCTCTTTGTGTGTCCGTCACTTGCTGTGTGTGTCCGTCCCTCGCTGTGTGTGTCCGTCCCTCGCTGTGTGTGTGTCCGTCCCTCGCTGTGTGTGTGTACCTCCCTCGCTGTGTGTGTGTGTCCCTCCCTCGCTGTGTGTGTGTGAGTGTGTCCCTCCCTCGCTGTGTGTGTGTCCCTCCCTCGCTGTGTGTGTGTCCCTCCCTCGCTGCGTGTGTGTCCCTCCCTCGCTGCGTGTGTGTCCCTCCCTCGCTGCGTGTGTGTCCCTCCCTCGCTGCGTGTGTGTCCCTCCCTCGCTGCGTGCCTGTCCCTCCCTCGCTGCGTGCGTGTCCCACCCTCGCTGTGTGTGTGCGTGTCCCACCCTCGCTGTGTGTGTGCGTGTCCCTCCCTCGCTGTGTGTGTGCGAGTCCCTCCCTCGCTGTGTGTGTGCGTGTCCCTCCCTCGCTGCGTGTGTCTCCGTCCCTCGCTGCGTGTGTGTCCCTCCCTCGCTGTGTGTGTGTGTCCCACCCTCGCTGTGTGTCCCTCCCTCGCTGTGTGTGTGTGTCCCTCCCTCGCTGTGTGTGTGTCTCTCCCTCGCTGCGTGTGTGTCCCTCCCTCGCTGCGTGTGTGTCCCTCCCTCGCTGCGTGTGTGTGTCCCTCCCTCGCTTTGTGTGTGTGTCCCTCCCTCGCTGTGTGTGTGTGTCCCTCCCTCCCTCGCTGCGTGTGTGTCCCTCCCTCGCTGCGTGTGTGTGTCTCCCTCCCTCGCTGCGTGTGTGTCCCTCCCTCCCTCGCTGCGTGTGTGTCCCTCCCTCACTGTGTGTGTGTGTGTCCCTTCCTCACTGTGTATGTGTGTGTGCCCCTCCCTCGCTGCTTGTGTGCCCCTCCCTCGATGCGTGTGTGTCCCTCCCTCACTGTGTGTGTGTGTATCCCTCGCTTTGTGTGTGTGGCTCCCTCGCTGTGTGTGTGTCCCTCCCTCGCTGTGTGTGTGTGTCCCTCCCTCGCTGTGTGTGTGTGTCCCTCCCTCGCTGTGTGTGCATGTCCGTCCCTCGCTGCGTGTGTGTCCCTCCCTCACTGTGTGTGTGTGTGTCCCTTCCTCACTGTGTGTGTGTGTGTGTGTGTGTTTCCCTCCCTCGCTGCGTGTGTGTCCCTCCCTCGCTGTATGTGTGTTTGTCCCTTCCTCACTGTGTGTGTGTCCCTCCCTCGCTGCGTGTGTGTCCCTCCCTCGCTGCGTATGTGTCCCTCCCTCGCTGCGTATGTGTCCCTCCCTCGCTGCGTGTGTCCCCCTCCCTCGCTGCGTGTGTGTGTGTCCCTTCCTCGCTGCGTGTGTGTGTGTCCCTTCCTCAGTGTGTGTGTGTGTGTCCCTCCCTCGCTTTGTGTGTGTGTCCCTCCCTCGCTTTGTGTGTGTGTCCCTCCCTCGCTGTGTGTGTCTCCCTCCCTCGCTGCGTGTGCATGTCCGTCCCTCGCTGCGTGTGTGTCCCTCCCTCACTGTGTGTGTGTGTGTCCCTTCCTCACTGTGTGTGTGTGTGTGTGTGTTTCCCTCCCTCGCTGCGTGTGTGTCCCTCCCTCGCTGTATGTGTGTTTGTCCCTTCCTCACTGTGTGTGTGTCCCTCCCTCGCTGCGTGTGTGTCCCTCCCTCGCTGCGTATGTGTCCCTCCCTCGCTGCGTATGTGTCCCTCCCTCGCTGCGTGTGTCCCCCTCCCTCGCTGCGTGTGTGTGTGTCCCTTCCTCAGTGTGTGTGTGTGTGTCCCTCCCTCGCTTTGTGTGTGTGTCCCTCCCTCGCTTTGTGTGTGTGTCCCTCCCTCGCTGTGTGTGTGTGTCTCCCTCCCTCGCTGCGTGTGTGTCCCTCCCTCCCTCGCTGCGTGTGTGTCCCTCCCTCCCTCGCTGCGTGTGTGTCCTTCCCTCACTGTGTGTGTGTCCCTTCCTCACTGTGTATGTGTGTGTGTCCCTCCCTCGCTGCTTGTGTGTCCCTCCCTCACTGTGTGTGTGTGTATCCCTCGCTGTGTGTGTGTGTGGCTCCCTCGCTGTGTGTGTGTGTCCGTCCCTCGCTGTGCGTGTCCCTCTCTCGCTGTATGTGTGTGTGTGTGTGTGTGTGTCCCTCCCTCGCTGTATGTGTGTGTGTGTGTGTGTGTGTCCCTCCCTCGCTGTGTGTGTCCCTCTCTCGCTGTGTGTGTGAGTGTCCCTCCCTCGCTGTGTGTGTGTGTCCCTCCCTCGCTGTGTGTGTGTGTGTCCCTGCCTCGCTGTGTGTGTGTGTGTGTGTGTGTGGGTGTCGCTCCCTCGCTGAGTGTGTGTGTCCCTCCCTCGCTGTGTGTGTGTGTCCGTCCCTCGCTGTGTGTTTCCTGCCTCGCTGTGTGTGTGTCCCTCTCTCGCTGTGTGTGTGTCCCTCCCTCACTGTGTGTGTGTGTGTGTGTGTGTCCCTCCCTCGCTGCGTGTGTGTTCCTCCCATCGCTGCGTGTGTGTCCCTCCCTCGCTGCGTGCGTGTCCCTCCCTCGCTGTGTGCGTGTCGCTCCCTCGCTCTGCGTGCGTGTCGCTCCCTCGCTCTGCGTGCGTGTCCCTCCCTCGCTGTGCGTGCGTGTGCCTCCCTCGCTGTGCGTGCGTGTCCCTCCCTCGCTGTGCGTGCGTGTCCCTCCCTCGCTGTGCGTGCGTGTCCCTCCCTCGCTGTGCGTGCGTGTCCATCCCTCGCTGTGCGTGCGTGTCCCTCCCTCGCTGTGCGTGTGTGTCCCTCCCTCGCTGTGCGTGCGTGTCCCTCCCTCGCTTTGTGAGTCCGTCCCTCGCTTTGTGAGTCCGTCCCTCTCTTTGTGTGTCCGTCACTTGCTGTGTGTGTCCGTCCCTCGCTGTGTGTGTCCGTCCCTCGCTGTGTGTGTGTCCCTCCCTCTCTGTGTGTGTGTCCCTCCCTCGCTGTGTGTGTGTGTCCCTCCCTCGCTGTGTGTGTGTATGTGTCCCTCCCTCGCTGTGTGTGTGTGTCCCTCCCTCGCTGCGTGTGTGTCCCTCCCTCGCTGCGTGCGTGTCCCTCCCTCGCTGCGTGCGTGCGTGTCCCTCCCTCGCTGTGTGTGTGCGAGTCCCTCCCTCGCTGTGTGTGTGCGTGTCCCTCCCTCGCTGCGTGTGTCTCCGTCCCTCGCTGTGTGTGTGTGTCCCTCCCTCGCTGTGTGTGTGTGTCCCACCCTCGCTGTGTGTCCCTCCCTCGCTGTGTGTGTGTGTCCCTCCCTCGCTGTGTTTGTGTCTCTCCCTCGCTGCGTGTGTGTCCCTCCCTCGCTGCGTGTGTGACCCTCCCTCGCTGCGTGTGTGTGTCCCTCCCTCGCTTTGTGTGTGTGTCCCTCCCTCGCTTTGTGTGTGTCCCTCCCTCCCTCGCTGCGTGTGTGTCCCTCCCTCGCTGCGTGTGTGTGTCTTCCTCCCTCGCTGCGTGTGTGTCCCTCCCTCCCTCGCTGCGTGTGTGTCCCTCCCTCCCTCGCTGCGTGTGTGTCCTTCCCTCACTGTGTGTGTGTGTGTCCCTTCCTCACTGTGTATGTGTGTGTGTCCCTCCCTCGCTGCTTGTGTGCCCCTCCCTCGATGGGTGTGTGTCCCTCCCTCACTGTGTGTGTGTGTATCCCTCGCTTTGTGTGTGTGGCTCCCTCGCTGTGTGTGTGTGTCCCTCCCTCGCTGTGTGTGTGTGTCCCTCCCTCGCTGTGTGTGTGTGTCCCTCCCTCGCTGTGTGTGCATGTCCGTCCCTCGCTGCGTGTGTGTCCCTCCCTCACTGTGTGTGTGTGTGTCCCTTCCTCACTGTGTGTGTGTGTGTGTTTCCCTCCCTCGCTGCGTGTGTGTCCCTCCCTCGCTGTATGTGTTTGTCCCTTCCTCACTGTGTGTGTGTCCCTCCCTCGCTGCGTGTGTGTCCCTCCCTCGCTGCGTGTGTGTCCCTCCCTCGCTGCGTATGTGTCCCTCCCTCGCTGCGTGTGTGTCCCTCCCTCGCTGAGTGTGTGTGTGTCCCTTCCTCGCTGCGTGTGTGTGTGTCCCTTTCTCAGTGTGTGTGTGTGTGTCCCTCCCTCGCTTTGTGTGTGTGTCCCTCCCTCGCTTTGTGTGTGTGTGCCTCCCTCGCTGTGTGTGTGTCTCCCTCCCCCGCTGTGTGTGTGTGTGTCTCCCTCGCTGTGTGTGTGTCACTCCCTCGCTGCGTGTGTGTCCCTCCCTCGCTGCGTGTGTGTGTGTCCCTTCCTCACTGTGTGTGTGTCCCTCCCTCGCTGCGAGTGTGTCCCTCCCTCGCTGCGTGTGTGTGTGTCCCTTCCTCACTGTGTGTGTGTGCGTGTCCCTACCTCGCTTTGTGTGTGTGTTCCTCCCTCGCTTTGTGTGTGTGTCCCTCCCTTGCTGTGTGTGTGTGTCCCTCCCTCGCTGTGTGTGTGTGTTCCTCCCTCGCTGTGTGTGTGTGTCTCCCTCCCTCGCTGCGTGTGTGTCCCTCCCTCCCTCGCTGCGTGTGTGTCCCTCCCTCCCTCGCTGCGTGTGTGTCCCTCCCTCGCTGCGTGTGTGTGTGTCCCTTCCTCAGTGTGTGTGTGTGTGTCCCTCCCTCGCTTTGTGTGTGTGTCCCTCCCTCGCTTTGTGTGTGTGTCCCTCCCTCGCTGTGTGTGTGTGTCCCTCCCTCGCTGTGCGTGTGTCTCCCTCCCTCGCTGTGTGTGTGTGTGTGTCTCCCTCGCTGCGTGTGTGTCCCTCCCTCGCTGCGTGTGTGTGTGTCCCTTCCTCACTGTGTGTGTGTGTGTGTCCCTCCCTCGCTTTGTGTGTGTGTTCCTCCCTCGCTTTGTGTGTGTCCCTCCCTCGCTGTGTGTGTGTGTCCCTCCCTCGCTGTGTGTGTGTCTCCCTCCCTCGCTGCGTGTGTGTCCCTCCCTCCCTCGCTGCGTGTGTGTCCTTCCCTCACTGTGTGTGTGTGTGTCCCTTCCTCACTGTGTAAGTGTGTGTGTCCCTCCCTCGCTGCTTGTGTGCCCCTCCCTCGCTGCGTGTGTGTCCCTCCCTCACTGTGTGTGTGTGTATCCCTCGCTTTGTGTGTGTGGCTCCCTCGCTGTGTGTGTGTGTCCCTCCCTCGCTGTGTGTGTGTGTCCCTCCCTCGCTGTGTGTGCGTGTCCCTCCCTCGCTGTGTGTGCATGTCCGTCCCTCGCTGTGTGTGTCCGTCCCTCGCTGTTTGTGTGTCCCTCCCTCCCTCGCTGTGTGTGTGTCCCTCCCTCACTGTGTGTGTGTGTGTCCCTTCCTCACTGTGTGTGTGTGTGTGTGTGTCCCTCCCTCGCTGCGTGTGTGTCCCTCCCTCGCTGTATGTGTGTTTGTCCCTTCCTCACTGTGTGTGTGTCCCTCCCTCGCTGCGTGTGTGTCCCTCCCTCGCTGCGTATGTGTCCCTCCCTCGCTGCGTGTGTGTCCCTCCCTCGCTGCGTTTGTGTGTGTCCCTTCCTCGCTGCGTGTGTGTGTCCCTCCCTCGCTTTGTGTGTGTGTCCCTCCCTCGCTGTGTGTGTGTCTCCCTCCCTCGCTGTGTGTGTGTCTCCCTCCCTCGCTGTGTGTGTGTGTGTCTCCCTCGCTGTGTGTGTGTCACTCCCTCACATTGTGTGTGTGTGTGTGTGTGTCCCTCCCTCGCTGCGTGCGTGTCCCTCCCTCGCTGCGTGTGTGTCCCTCCCTCGCTGCGTGTGTGTGTGTCCCTTCCTCACTGTGTGTGTGTGTGTGTCCCTCCCTCGCTTTGTGTGTGTGTTCCTCCCTCGCTTTGTGTGTGTGTCCCTCCCTCGCTGTGTGTGTGTGTCCCTCCCTCGCTGTGTGTGTGTGTCCCTCCCTCGCTGCGTGTGGGTCCCTCCCTCGCTGCGTGTGGGTCCCTCCCTCGCTGCGTGTGGGTCCCTCCCTCGCTGTGTATGGGTCCCTCCCTCGCTGTGTGTGTGTCCCTCCCTCGCTGTGTGTGTGTGTGTCCCTCCCTCGGTGTGTGTGTGTCCCTCCCTCGCTGTGTGTGTGTGTTCCTCCCTCGCTGTGTGTGTGTTCCTCCCTCGCTGTGTGTGTGTATCCCTCCCTCGCTGTGTTTCTGTCCGTCCCTCGCAGTGTGCGTCCGTCCCTCGCAGTGTGTCCGTCCCTCGCAGTGTGTGTCCGTCCCTCGCAGTGTGTGTCCGTCCCTCGCTGTGTATGTGTCCCTCCCTCGCTGCGTGTGTGTCCCTCCCTCACTGTGTGTGTGTGTCCCTTCCTCACTGTGTGTGGGTGTCCCTCCCTCTCTGCTTGTGTGTCCCTCCCTCGCTGCGTGTGTGTCCCTCCCTCGCTGCGTGTGTGTCCGTCCCGACCTCACTGTGTGTGTGTGTGTGTGTCCCTCCCTCGCTGTGTGTGTGTCCCTCCCTCGCTGCGTGTGTGTCCCTCCCTCGCTGCGTGTGGGTCCCTCCCTCGCTGTGTGTGTGTCCCTCCCTCGCTGTGTGTGTGTGTCCCTCCCTCGCTGTGTGTGTGTGTCCCTCCCTCGCTGTGTGTGTGTGTTCCTCCCTCGCTGCGTGTGTGTCCGTCCCGACCTCACTGTGTGTGTGTGTGTGTGTCCCTCCCTCGCTGTGTGTGTGTCCCTCCCTCGCTGCGTGTGTGTCCCTCCCTCGCTGCGTGTGGGTCCCTCCCTCGCTGTGTGTGTGTCCCTCCCTCGCTGTGTGTGTGTGTCCCTCCCTCGCTGTGTGTGTGTGTCCCTCCCTCGCTGTGTGTGTGTGTTCCTCCCTCGCTGTGTGTGTGTTCCTCCCTCGCTGTGTGTGTGTCCCTCCCTCGCTGTGTGTGTGTCCTTCCCTCGCTGTGTGTGCGTGTCCCTCCCTCGCTGTGTGTGTCCCTCCCTCGCTGTGTGTCTCCCTCTCTCGCTGTGTGTGTGTCCGTCCCTCGCTGTGTGTGTCCGTCCCTCGCTGTGTGTGTCCGTCCCTCGCTGTGTGTGTGTCCCTCCCTCGCTGCGTGTGTGTCCCTCCCTCGCTGCGTGTGTGTCCCTTCCTCGCTGCGTGTGTGTGTGTCCCTTCCTCACTGTGTGTGTGTGTGTGTGTGTCCCTCGCTGCGTGTGTCCCTCCCTCGCTGCGTGTGTGTCCCTCCCTCGCTGCGTGTGTGTCTCTCCCTCGCTGCGTGTGTGTCCCTCCCTCGCTGCGTGTGTGTCCCTCCCTCGCTGCGTGTGTGTCCCTCCCTCGCTGCGTGTGTGTGTCCCTCCCTCCCTTTGTGTGTGTGTCCCTCCCTCGCTTTGTGTGTGTCCCTCCCTCCCTCGCTGCGTGTGTGTCCCTCCCTCGCTGCGTGTGTGTCTCTCCCTCCCTCGCTGCGTGTGTGTCCCTCCCTCCCTCGCTGCGTGTGTGTCCCTCCCTCCCTCGCTGCGTGTGTGTCCCTCCCTCCCTCGCTGCGTGTGTGTCCTTCCCTCACTGTGTGTGTGTGTGTCCCTTCCTAACTGTGTATGTGTGTGTGTCCCTCCCTCGCTGCTTGTGTGCCCCTCCCTCGATGCGTGTGTGTCCCTCCCTCACTGTGTGTGTGTGTATCCCTCGCTTTGTGTGTGTGGCTCCCTCGCTGTGTGTGTGTGTCCCTCCCTCGCTGTGTGTGTGTGTCCCTCCCTCGCTGTGTGTGTGTGTCCCTCCCTCGCTGTGTGTGCATGTCCGTCCCTCGCTGCGTGTGTGTCCCTCCCTCACTGTGTGTGTGTGTGTCCCTTCCTCACTGTGTGTGTGTGTGTGTGTCCCTCCCTCGCTGCGTGTGTGTCCCTCCCTCGCTGTATGTGTGTTTGTCCCTTCCTCACTGTGTGTGTGTCCCTCCCTCGCTGCGTGTGTGTCCCTCCCTCGCTGCGTATGTGTCCCTCCCTCGCTGCGTATGTGTCCCTCCCTCGCTGCGTGTGTGTCCCTCCCTCGCTGTGTGTGTGTGTCCCTCCCTCGCTGTGTGTGTGTCTCCCTCCCTCGCTGTGTGTGTGTGTGTGTCTCCCTCGCTGTGTGTGTGTCACTCCCTCGCTGCGTTTGTGTCCCTCCCTCGCTGCGTGTGTGTGTGTCCCTTCCTCACTGTGTGTGTGTCCCTCCCTCGCTGCGTGTGTGTCCCTCCCTCGCTGCGTGTGTGTCCCTCCCTCGCTGCGTGTGTGTGTGTCCCTTCCTCACTGTGTGTGTGTGTGTGTCCCTCCCTCGCTTTGTGTGTGTGTTCCTCCCTCGCTTTGTGTGTGTGTGTCCCTCCCTCGCTGTGTGTGTGTGTCCCTCCCTCGCTGTGTGTGTGTGTGTCCCTCCCTCGCTGTGTGTGTGTCTCCCTCCCTCGCTGCGTGTTTGTCCCTCCCTCCCTCGCTGCGTGTGTGTCCCTCCCTCCCTCGCTTTGTGTGTGTCCCTCCCTCGCTGCGTGTGTGTGTGTCCCTCCCTCGCTTTGTGTGTGTGTCCCTCCCTCGCTTTGTGTGTGTGTCCCTCCCTCGCTGTGTGTGTGTGTCCCTCCCTCGCTGTGTGTGTGTCTCCCTCCCTCGCTGTGTGTGTGTGTGTCTCCCTCGCTGTGTGTGTGTCCCTCCCTCGCTGCGTGTGTGTCCCTCCCTCGCTGCGTGTGTGTGTGTCCCTTCCTCACTGTGTGTGTGTCCCTCCCTCGCTTTGCGTGTGTGTCCCTCCCTCGCTTTGTGTGTGTCCCTCCCTCGCTGCGTGTGTGTCTCTCCCTCCCTCGCTGCGTGGGTGTCCCTCCCTCCCTCGCTGCGTGTGTGTCCCTCCCTCGCTCGCTGCGTGTGTGTCCCTCCCTCGCTGCGTGTGTGTCCCTCCCTCACTGTGTGTGTGTGTATCCCTCGCTTTGTGTGTGTGGCTCCCTCGCTGTGTGTGTGTGTCCCTCCCTCGCTGTGTGTGTGTGTCTATCCCTCGCTGTGTGTGTCCGTCCCTCGCTGTGTGTGTGTCCCTCCCTCCCTCGCTGCGTGTGTGTCCCTCCCTCACTGTGTGTGTGTGCCCCTTCCTCACTGTGTGTGTGTGTCCCTCCCTCGCTGCGTGTGTGTCCCTTCCTCGCTGCGTGTGTGTCCCTCCCTCACTGTGTGTGTGTGTATCCCTCCCTCACTGTGTGTGTGTGTATCCCTCCCTCACTGTATGTGTGTGTGTCCCTTCCTCACTGTGTGTGTGACCCTCCCTCGCTGCGTGTGTGTCCCTCCCTCGCTGCGTATGTGTCCCTCCCTCGCTGCGTGTGTGTCCCTCCCTCGCTGCGTGTGTGTGTGTCCCTTCCTCGCTGCGTGTGTGTGTGTCCCTTCCTCAGTGTGTGTGTGTGTGTCCCTCCCTCGCTTTGTGTGTGTGTCCCTCCCTGGCTTTGTGTGTGTGTCTCCCTCCCTCGCTGTGTGTGTGTGTCCCTCCCTCGCTGTGTGTGTGTCTCCCTCCCTCGCTGTGTGTGTGTGTATCTCCCTCGCTGTGTGTGTGTCCCTCCCTCACAGTGTGTGTGTGTGTCCCTCCCTCGCTGCGTGTGTGTCCCTCCCTCCCTGCGTGTGTGTCCCTCCCTCGCTGCGTGTGTGTGTCCCTTCCTCGCTGTGTGTGTGTGTCCCTCCCTCGCAGCGTGTGTGTCCCTCCCTCGCTGCGTGTGTGTCCCTCCCTCGCTGCGTGTGTGTCCCGCCCTCGCTGTGTGTGTGTGTCCCTCCCTCGCTGTGTGTGTGTGTCCCTTCCTCACTGTGTGTGCGTGTGTGTCCCTTCCTCACTGTGTGTGCGTGTGTGTCCCTTCCTCACTGTGTGTGCGTGTGTGTCCCTCCCTCGCTGTGTGTGTGCGTGTCCCTCCCTCGCTGTGTGTGTGTCCCTCCCTCGCTGCGTGTGTGTCCCTCCCTCGCTGCGTGTCCCTCCCTCGCTGCGTGTGTGTCCCTCGCTCGCTGCGTGTGTGTCCCTCCCTCGCTGTGTGTGACCGTCCCTCGCTGTGTGTGTCCCTCCCTCGCTGTGTGTGTCCCTCCCTCGCTGTGTGTGTGTCCCTCCCTCCCTCGCTGCGTGTGTGTCCCTCCCTCGCTGCGTGTGTGTCCCTCCCTCGCTGCGTGTGTGTGTGTCCCTTCCTCACTGTGTGTGTGTGTGTGTCCCTCCCTCGCTGCATGTGTGTCCCTCCCTCGCTGCGTGTGTGTGTGTCCCTTCCTCACTTTGTGTGTGTGTGTGTGTCTGTCCCTCCCTCGCTGCGTGTGTGTCCCTCCCTCGCTGCATGTGTGTCCCTCCCTCGCTGTGTGTGTGTCCCTCCCTCGCTGCGTGTGTGTGTGTCCCTTCCTCACTGTGTGTGTGCGTGTGTCCCTCTCTCGCTGCGTGTGTGTGTCCCTCACTCGCTGCGTGTGTGTCCCTCCCTCGCTGCGTGTGTCCCTCCCTCGCTTTGCGTGTGTGTCCCTCCCTCGCTTTGTGTGTGTCCGTCCCTCGCTTTGTGTGTGTGTCCCTCCATCGCTTTGTGTGTGCGTCCCTCCCTCGCTGTGTGTGTGTGTCCCTCCCTCGCTGTGTGTGTGTGTGTGTGTCCCTCCTTCACTGTGTGTGTGTGTCCCTACCTCGCTGTGTGTGTGTCCCTACCTCGCTGTGTGTGTGTGTGTCCCTCCCTCGCTGTGTGTGTGTGTCCCTCCCTCGCTGTGTGTGTGTCCCTCCCTCGCTGTGTGCGTGTCCCTCCCTCGCTGTGTGTGTGTGTCCCTCCCTCGCTGTGTGTGTGTGTCCCTCCCTCGCTGTGTGTGTGTGTGTGTCCCTCCCTCGCTGTGTGTGTGTGTGTGTCCCTCCCTCGCTGTGTGTGTGTGTGTGTCCCTCCCTCGCTGTGTGTGTGTGTGTGTCCCTCCCTCGCTGTGTGTGCGTGTCCCTCCCTCGCTGTGTGTGCGTGTCCCTCCCTCGCTGTGTGTGTGTGTGTGTCCCTCCCTCGCTGTGTGTGTGTCTCCCTCCCTCGATGTTTGTGTGTCTCCCTCCCTCGCTGTGTGTGTGTCCCTCCCTCGCTGTGTGTGTGTCTCCCTCCCTCGCTGTGTGTGTGTCCCTCCCTCGCTGTGTGTGTGTCCCTCCCTCGCTGTGTGTGTGTGTCCCTCCCTCGCTGTGTGTGTGTGTGTCCCTCCCTCGCTGAGTGTGTGTTTGTCCCTCCCTCGCTGTGTGTGTGTCTCCCTCCCTCGCTGTGTGTGTGTTTGTCCCTACCTCGCTGCGTGTGTCCCTCCCTCGCTGCGTGTGTGTCCCTACCTCGCTGCGTGTGTCCCTCCCTCGCTGCGTGTGTCCCTCCCTCGCTGCGTGTGTGTCCCTCCCTCGCTGTGTGTGTGTGTCCCTCCCTCTCTGCGTGTGTGTGTGTCCCTCCCTCGCTGCGTGTGTGTCCCTCCCTCGCTGCGTGTGTGTCCCTCCCTCGGTGTGTGTGTCCCTCCCTCGCTGTGTGTGTCCCTCCCTCGCTGTGTGTGTGTGTCCCTCCCTCGCTGTGTGTGTGTGTCCCTCCCTCGCTGTGTGTGTCCCTGCCTCGCTGTGTGTGTCCATCCCTCGCTGTGTATGTCCGTCCCTCGCTGTGTGTGTGTCCCTCCCTCCCTCGCTGCGTGTGTGTCCCTCCCTCGCTGCGTGTGTGTCCCTCCCTCGCTGCGTGTGTGTGTGTCCCTCCCTCGCTTTGTGTGTGTGTCCCTCCGTCGCTGTGTGTGTGTGTCCCTCCGTCGCTGTGTGTGTGTGTCCCTCCCTCGCTGTGTGTGTGTCTCCCTCCCTCGCTGTGTGTGTGTGTCCCTCCCTCGCTGTGTGTGTGTCTCCCTCCCTCGCTGTGTGTGTGTCCCTCCCTCGCTGCGTGTGTGTCCCTCCCTCGCTGTGTGTGTGTCCCTCCCTTGCTGCGTGTGTGTCCCGCCCTCGCTGTGTGTGTGTGTCCCTCCCTCGCTGTGTGTGTGTCCCTTCCTCACTGTGTGTGTGCGTGTCCCTCCCTCGCTGTGTGTGTGTCCCTCCCTCGCTGTGTGTGTGCGTGTCCCTCCCTCGCTGTGTGTGTGTCCCTCCCTCGCTGCGTGTGTGTCCCTCCCTCGCTGCGTGTCCCTCCCTCGCTGCGTGTGTGTCCCTCGCTCGCTGCGTGTGTGTCCCTCCCTCGCTGTGTCTGACCCTCCCTCGCTGTGTGTGTCCCTCCCTCGCTGCGTGTCCCTCCCTCGCTGCGTGTGTGTCCCTCCCTCGCTGCGTGTGTGTGTGTTCCTTCCTCACTGTGTGTGTGTGTGTCCCTCCCTCGCTGCATGTGTGTCCCTCGCTCGCTGCGTGTGTGTGTGTCCCTTCCTCACTTTGTGTGTGTGTGTGTCCCTCCCTCGCTGTGTGTGTGTCCCTCCCTCGCTGTGTGTGTGTGTCCCTCCCTCGCTGTGTGTGTGTGTCCCTCCCTCGCTGTGTGTGTGTCTCCCTCCCTCGCTGTGTGTGTGTCCCTCCCTCGCTGTGTGTGTGTCCCTCCCTCGCTGTGTGTGTGTCTCCCTCCCTCGCTGTGTGTGTGTTTGTCCCTACGTCGCTGCGTGTGAGTGTGTCCCTCCCTCGCTGCGTGTGTGTCCCTCCCTCTCTGCGTGTGTGTGTGTGCCTCCCTCGCTGCGTGTGTGTCCCTCCCTCGCTGCGTGTGTGTCCCTCCCTCGCTGCGTGTGTCCCTCCCTCGCTGCGTGTGTGTCCATCCCTCACTGCATGTTGTCCCTCCCTCGCTGCGTGTGTCCCTCCCACGGTGTGTGTGTCCCTCCCTCGCTGTGTGTGTGTGTCCCTCCCTCGCTGAGTGTGTGTGTCCCTCCCTCGCTGAGTGTGTGTGTCCCTCCCTCGCTGAGTGTGTGTGTCCCTCCCTCGCTGTGTGTGTGTGTCCCTCCCTCGCTGTGTGTGTCCCTCCCTCGCTGTGTGTGTCCATCCCTCGCTGTGTGAGTCCTTCCCTCGCTGTGTGTGTGTCCCTCCCTCCCTCGCTGCGTGTATGTCCCTCCCTCGCTACGTGTGTGTCCCTCCCTCGCTGCGTGTATGTCACTCCCTCGCTGCGTGTGTGTCTCCCTCCCTCGCTGTGTGTGTGTCCCTCCCTCGCTGCGTGTGTGTCCCTCCCTCGCTGCGTGTGTGTCCCTCCCTTGCTGCGTGTGTGTCCCGCCCTCGCTGTGTGTGTGTGTCCCTCCCTCGCTGTGTGTGTGTGTCCCTTCCTCACTGTGTGTGCGTGTGTGTCCCTCCCTCGCTGTGTGTGTGCGTGTCCCTCCCTCGCTGTGTGTGTGTCCCTCCCTTGCTGTGTGTGTGTCCCTCCCTCGCTGCGTGTGTGTCCCTCCCTCGCTGCGTGTCCCTCCCTCGCTGCGTGTGTGTCCCTCGCTCGCTGCGTGTGTGTCCCTCCCTCGCTGTGTCTGACCCTCCCTCGCTGTGTGTGTCCCTCCCTCGCTGTGTGTCCCTCCCTCGCTGTGTGTGTGTCCCTCCCTCCCTCGCTGCGTGTGTGTCCCTCCCTCGCTGCGTGTGTGTCCCTCCCTCGCTGCGTGTGTGTCCCTCCCTCGCTGCGTGTGTGTGTGTCCCTTCCTCACTTTGTGTGTGTGTGTCTGTCCCTCCCTCACTGTGTGTGTGTGTAGCCCTCGCTTTGTGTGTGTGGCTCCCTCGCTGTGTGTGTGTGTCCCTCCCTCGCTGTGTGTGTGTGTCCCTCCCTCGCTGTGTGTGCATGTTCGTCCCTCGCTGTGTGTGTCCGTCCCTCGCTGTGTGTGTGTCCCTCCCTCCCTCGCTGCGTGTGTGTCCCTCCCTCACCGTGTGTGTGTGTGTCCCTCCCTCACCGTGTGTGTGTGTGTCCCTTCCTCACTGTGTGTGTGTGTGTGTGTGTCCCTCCCTCGCTGCGTGTGTGTCCCTCCCTCGCTGCGTGTGTGTCCCTCCCTCGCTGCGTGTGTATCCCTCCCTCACTGTATGTGTGTGTGTGTCCCTCCCTCGCTTTGTGTGTGTGTCCCTCCCTCGCTTTGTGTGTGTGTCCCTCCCTCGCTTTGTGTGTGTGTCCCTCCCTCGCTGTGTGTGTGTGTCCCTCCCTCGCTGTGTGTGTGTGTGTCCCTCCCTCGCTGTGTGTGTGTGTGTCCCTCCCTCGCTGTGTGTGTGTCCCTCCCTCGCTGTGTGCGTGTCCCTCCCTCGCTGTGTGCGTGTCCCTCCCTCGCTGTGTGTGTGTCTCCCTCCCTCGCTGTGTGTGTGTTTGTCCCTCCCTCGCTGCGTGTGTGTTCCTCCCTCTCTGCGTGTGTGTGTGTCCCTCCCTCGCTGCGTGTGTGTCCCTCCCTCGCTGCGTGTGTGTCCCTCCCTCGCTGCGTGTGTCCCTCCCTCGCTGCGTGTGTGTCCATCCCTCACTGCATGTTGTCCCTCCCTCGCTGCGTGTGTCCCTCCCACGGTGTGTGTGTCCCTCCCTCGCTGTGTGTGTGTGTCCCTCCCTCGCTGTGTGTGTGTGTCCCTCCCTCGCTGAGTGTGTGTGTCCCTCCCTCGCTGTGTGTGTGTGTCCCTCCCTCGCTGTGTGTGTGTGTCCCTCCCTCGCTGTGTGTGTGTGTCCCTCCCTCGCTGAGTGTGTGTGTCCCTCCCTCGCTGTGTGTGTGTGTCCATCCCTCGCTGTGTGAGTCCTTCCCTCGCTGCGTGTGTGTCCCTCCCTCGCTGCGTGTGTGTCCCTCCCTCGCTGCGTGTGTGTCACTCCCTCGCTGCGTGTGTGTCCCTCACTCACTGTGTGTGTGTGTGTCCCTCCCTCGCTGTGTGTGTGTGTCCCTCCCTCGCTGTGTGTGTGTGTCCCTCCCTCGCTGTGTGTGTGTGTCCCTCCCTCGCTGTGTGTGTGTCTCCCTCCCTCGCTGTGTGTGTGTGTCCCACCCTCGCTGCGTGTGTGTCCCTCCCTCGCTGCGTGTGTGTCCCTCCCTCGCTGCGTGTGTGTCCCTCCCTCGCTGCGTGTGTGTGTGTCCCTTCCTCACTTTGTGTGTGTGTGTGTGTCTGTCCCTCCCTCGCTGCGTGTGTCCCTCCCTCGCTGCATGTGTCCCCCTCCCTCGCTGCGTGTGTGTCCCTCCCTCGCTGCGTGTGTGTGTGTCCCTTCCTCACTGTGTGTGTGCGTGTGTCCCTCTCTCGCTGCGTGTGTGTGTCCCTCACTCGCTGCGTGTCCCTCCCTCGCTTTGCGTGTGTGTCCCTCCCTCGCTTTGTGTGTGTCCGTCCCTCGCTTTGTGTGTGTGTCCCTCCATCGCTTTGTGTGTGCGTCCCTCCCTCGCTGTGTGTGTGTGTCCCTCCCTCGCTGTGTGTGTGTGTGTGTGTCCCTCCTTCACTGTGTGTGTGTGTCCCTACCTCGCTGTGTGTGTGTGTGTCCCTCCCTCGCTGTGTGTGTGTGTCCCTCCCTCGCTGTGTGTGTGTCCCTCCCTCGCTGTGTGCGTGTCCCTCCCTCGCTGTGTGTGCGTGTCCCTCCCTCGCTGTGTGTGCGTGTCCCTCCCTCGCTGTGTGTGTGTGTGTCCCTCCCTCGCTGTGTGTGTGTGTCCCTCCCTCGCTGTGTGTGTGTCTCCCTCCCTCGCTGTGTGTGTGTGTCCCTCCCTCGATGTTTGTGTGTCTCCCTCCCTCGCTGTGTGTGTGTCCCTCCCTCGCTGTGTGTGTGTGTGTCTCCCTCGCTGTGTGTGTGTGTCCCTCCCTCGCTGAGTGTGTGTTTGTCCCTCCCTCGCTGTGTGTGTGTCTCCCTCCCTCGCTGTGTGTGTGTTTGTCCCTACCTCGCTGCGTGTGTCCCTCCCTCGCTGCGTGTGTGTCCCTACCTCGCTGCGTGTGTCCCTCCCTCGCTGCGTGTGTCCCTCCCTCGCTGCGTGTGTCCCTCCCTCGCTGCGTGTGTGTCCCTCCCTCGCTGTGTGTGTGTGTCCCTCCCTCTCTGCGTGTGTGTGTGTCCCTCCCTCGCTGCGTGTGTGTCCCTCCCTCGCTGCGTGTGTGTCCCTCCCTCGGTGCGTGTGTCCCTCCCTCGCTGTGTGTGTCCCTCCCTCGCTGTGTGTGTGTGTCCCTCCCTCGCTGTGTGTGTGTGTCCCTCCCTCGCTGTGTGTGTCCCTGCCTCGCTGTGTGTGTCCATCCCTCGCTGTGTATGTCCGTCCCTCGCTGTGTGTGTGTCCCTCCCTCCCTCGCTGCGTGTGTGTCCCTCCCTCGCTGCGTGTGTGTCCCTCCCTCGCTGCGTGTGTGTCCCTCCCTCGCTGCGTGTGTGTCCCTCCCTCGCTGCGTGTGTGTGTGTCCCTCCCTCGCTTTGTGTGTGTCCCTCCGTCGCTGTGTGTGTGTGTCCCTCCCTCGCTGTGTGTGTGTGCCCCTCCCTCGCTGTGTGTGTCTCCCTCCCTCGCTGTGTGTGTGTGTCCCTCCCTCGCTGTGTGTGTGTCTCCCTCCCTCGCTGTGTGTGTGTCCCTCCCTCGCTGCGTGTGTGTCCCTCCCTTGCTGCGTGTGTGTCCCTCCCTTGCTGCGTGTGTGTCCCTCCCTCGCTGTGTGTGTGTGTCCCTCCCTCGCTGTGTGTGCATGTTCGTCCCTCGCTGTGTGTGTCCGTCCCTCGCTGCGTGTGTGTCCCTCCCTCCCTCGCTGCGTGTGTGTCCCTCCCTCACCGTGTGTGTGTGTGTCCCTTCCTCACTGTGTGTGTGTGTGTGTGTCCCTCCCTCGCTGCGTGTGTGTCCCTCCCTCGCTGCGTGTGTGTCCCTCCCTCGCTGCGTGTGTATCCCTCCCTCACTGTATGTGTGTGTGTGTCCCTCCCTCGCTTTGTGTGTGTGTCCCTCCCTCGCTTTGTGTGTGTGTCCCTCCATCGCTTTGTGTGTGTGTCCCTCCCTCGCTGTGTGTGTGTGTCCCTCCCTCGCTGTGTGTGTGTGTGTCCCTCCCTCGCTTTGTGTGTGTGTCCCTCCATCGCTTTGTGTGTGTGTCCCTCCCTCGCTGTGTGTGTGTGTCCCTCCCTCGCTGTGTGTGTGTGTGTCCCTCCCTCGCTGTGTGTGTGTCCCTCCCTCGCTGTGTGCGTGTCCCTCCCTCGCTGTGTGCGTGTCCCTCCCTCGCTGTGTGCGTGTCCCTCCCTCGCTGCGTGTGTGTCACTCCCTCGCTGCGTGTGTGTCCCTCACTCACTGTGTGTGTGTGTCCCTCACTCACTGTGTGTGTGTGTCCCTCCCTCGCTGTGTGTGTGTGTCCCTCACTCACTGTGTGTGTGTCTCCCTCCCTCGCTGTGTGTGTGTCTCCCTCCCTCGCTGTGTGTGTGTCCCACCCTCGCTGCGTGTGTGTCCCTCCCTCGCTGCGTGTGTGTCCCTCCCTCGCTGCGTGTGTGTCCCTCCCTCGCTGCGTGTGTGTGTGTCCCTTCCTCACTTTGTGTGTGTGTGTGTGTCTGTCCCTCCCTCGCTGCGTGTGTGTCCATCCCTCGCTGTGTGAGTCCTTCCCTCGCTGCGTGTGTGTCCCTCCCTCGCTGCGTGTGTGTCCCTCCCTCGCTGCGTGTGTGTCCCTCCCTCGCTGCGTGTGTGTCACTCCCTCGCTGCGTGTGTGTCCCTCACTCACTGTGTGTGTGTGTCTCCCTCCCTCGCTGTGTGTGTGTGTGTCCCACCCTCGCTGCGTGTGTGTCCCTCACTCACTGTGTGTGTGTGTCTCCCTCCCTCGCTGTGTGTGTGTGTCCCACCCTCGCTGCGTGTGTGTCTCCCTCCCTCGCTGTGTGTGTGTGTGTGTGTCCCTACCTCGCTGCGTGTGTGTCCCTCCCTCGCTGTGTGTGTCCCGCCCTCGCTGTGTGAGTGTGTCCCTCCCTCGCTGTGTGTGTGTGTCCCTCCCTCGCTGTGTGTGTGTGTCCCACCCTCGTTGTGTGTGTGTGTGTCCCTCCCTCGCTGTGTGTGTGTGTCCCTCCCTCGCTGCGTGTGTGTCCCTCCCTCGCTGCGTGTGTGTCCCTCCCTCGCTGCGTGTGTGTCCCTCCCTCGCTGCGTGTGTCCCTCCCTCGCTGCGTGTGTCCCTCCCTCGCTGCGTGTGTCCCTCCCTCGCTGTGTGTGTGTGTCCCTCCCTCGCTGTGTGTGTGTGTCCCTCCCTCGCTGTGTGTGTGTCTCCCTCCCTCGCTGTGTGTGTGTGTCCCACCCTCGCTGCGTGTGTGTCCCTCCCTCGCTGCGTGTGTGTCCCTCCCTCGCTGCGTGTGTGTCCCGCCCTCGCTGTGTGAGTGTGTCCCTCCCTCGCTGTGTGTGTGTCTCCCTCCCTCGCTGTGTGTGTGTGTCCCACCCTCGTTGTGTGTGTGTGTGTCCCTCCCTCGCTGTGTGTGTGTGTCCCTCCCTCGCTGCGTGTGTGTCCCTCCCTCGCTGCGTGTGTGTCCCTCCCTCGCTGCGTGTGTGTCCCTCCCTCGCTGCGTGTGTCCCTCCCTCGCTGCGTGTGTCCCTCCCTCGCTGCGTGTGTCCCTCCCTCGCTGTGTGTGTCCCGCCCTCGCTGTGTGTGTGTGTCCCTCCCTCGCTGTGTGTGTGTGTCCCTCCCTCGCTGTGTGTGTGTCTCCCTCCCTCGCTGTGTGTGTGTGTCCCACCCTCGCTGCGTGTGTGTCCCTCCCTCGCTGCGTGTGTGTCCCTCCCTCGCTGCGTGTGTGTCCCGCCGTCGCTGTGTGTGTGTGTCCCTCCCTCGATGTGTGTGTGTCTCCCTCCCTCGCTGTGTGTGTGTCCCTCCCTCGCTGTGTATGTGTGTCCCTCCCTCGCTGAGTGTGTGTGTCTCCCTCCCTCGCTGTGTGTGTGTTTGTCCCTACCTCGCTGCGTGTGTCCCTCCCTCGCTGCGTGTGTGTCCCTCCCTCGCTGTGTGTGTGTGTCCCTACCTCGCTGCGTGTGTCCCTCCCTCGCTGCGTGTGTCCCTCCCTCGCTGCGTGTGTGTCCCTCCCTCGCTGTGTGTGTGTGTCCCTCCCTCTCTGTGTGTGTGTGTGTCCCTCCCTCGCTGCGTGTGTGTCCCTCCCTCGCTGCGTGTGTCCCTCCCTCGCTGTGTGTGTCCCTCCCTCGCTGTGTGTGTGTGTCCCTCCCTCGCTGTGTGTGTGTGTCCCTCCCTCGCTGTGTGTGTGTCCTTCCCTCACTGTGTGTGTGTGTGTCCCTTCCTCACTGTGTATGTGTGTGTGTCCCTCCCTCGCTGCGTGTGTGTCCCTCCCTCGCTGCGTGTGTGTCCCTCCCTCACTGTGTGTGTGTGTATCCCTCGCTTTGTGTGTGTGGCTCCCTCGCTGTGTGTGTGTCCCTCCCTCGCTGTGTGTGTGTCCCTCCCTCGCTGTGTGTGTGTGTCCCTCCCTCGCTGTGTGTGTGTCCCTCCCTCGCTGTGTGTGTCCGTCCATCGCTGTGTGCGTGTTTGTCCCTACCTCGCTGCGTGTGTCCCTCCCTCGCTGCGTGTGTGTCCCTCCCTCGCTGTGTGTGTGTCCCTCCCTCGCTGTGTGTGTGTCCCTCCCTCGCTGTGTGTGTGTCCCTCCCTCGCTGTGTGTGTGTGTCCCTCCCTCGCTGTGTGTGTGTCCCTCCCTCGCTGTGTGTGTCCGTCCATCGCTGTGTGTGTGTCTCCCTCCCTCGCTGTGTGTGTGTTTGTCCCTACCTCGCTGCGTGTGTCCCTCCCTCGCTGTGTGTGTGTCCCTCCCTCGCTGTGTGTGTGTCCCTCCCTCGCTGTGTGTGTGTCCCTCCCTCGCTGTGTGTGTGTCCCTCCCTCGCTGTGTGTGTGTGTCCCTCCCTCGCTGTGTGTGTGTCCCTCCCTCGCTGTGTGTGTCCGTCCATCGCTGTGTGTGTGTCTCCCTCCCTCGCTGTGTGTGTGTTTGTCCCTACCTCGCTGCGTGTGTCCCTCCCTCGCTGCGTGTGTGTCCCTACCTCGCTGCGTGTGTCCCTCCCTCGCTGCGTGTGTCCCTCCCTCGCTGCGTGTGTGTCCCTCCCTCGCTGTGTGTGTGTGTCCCTCCCTCTCTGCGTGTGTGTGTGTCCCTCCCTCGCTGCGTGTGTGTCCCTCCCTCGCTGCGTGTGTGTCCCTCCCTCGGTGCGTGTGTCCCTCCCTCGCTGTGTGTGTCCCTCCCTCGCTGTGTGTGTGTGTCCCTCCCTCGCTGTGTGTGTGTGTCCCTCCCTCGCTGTGTGTGTCCCTGCCTCGCTGTGTGTGTCCATCCCTCGCTGTGTATGTCCGTCCCTCGCTGTGTGTGTGTCCCTCCCTCCCTCGCTGCGTGTGTGTCCCTCCCTCGCTGCGTGTGTGTGTGTCCCTCCCTCGTTTTGTGTGTGTCCCTCCGTCGCTGTGTGTGTGTGTCCCTCCCTCGCTGTGTGTGTGTGCCCCTCCCTCGCTGTGTGTGTGTCTCCCTCCCTCGCTGTGTGTGTGTGTCCCTCCCTCGCTGTGTGTGTGTCTCCCTCCCTCGCTGTGTGTGTGTCCCTCCCTCGCTGCGTGTGTGTCCCTCCCTCGCTGCGTGTGTGTCCCTCCCTTGCTGCGTGTGTGTCCCGCCCTCGCTGTGTGTGTGTGTCCCTCCCTCGCTGTGTGTGTGTCCCTTCCTCACTGTGTGTGCGTGTGTGTCCCTCCCTCGCTGTGTGTGTGCGTGTCCCTCCCTCGCTGTGTGTGTGTGTCCCTCCCTCGCTGTGTGTGCATGTTCGTCCCTCGCTGTGTGTGTCCGTCCCTCGCTGTGTGTGTGTCCCTCCCTCCCTCGCTGCGTGTGTGTCCCTCCCTCACCGTGTGTGTGTGTGTCCCTCCCTCGCTGCGTGTGTGTCCCTCCCTCGCTGCGTGTGTGTCCCTCCCTCACTGTATGTGTGTGTGTGTCCCTCCCTCGCTGCGTGTGTATCCCTCCCTCACTGTATGTGTGTGTGTGTCCCTCCCTCGCTTTGTGTGTGTCCCTCCCTCGCTTTGTGTGTGTGTCCCTCCATCGCTTTGTGTGTGTGTCCCTCCCTCGCTGTGTGTGTGTGTCCCTCCCTCGCTGTGTGTGTGTGTGTCCCTCCCTCGCTGTGTGTGTGTGTGTCCCTCCCTCGCTGTGTGTGTGTCCCTCCCTCGCTGTGTGTCTGTCCCTCCCTCGCTGCGTGTGTGTCCATCCCTCGCTGTGTGAGTCCTTCCCTCGCTGCGTGTGTGTCCCTCCCTCGCTGCGTGTGTGTCCCTCCCTCGCTGCGTGTGTGTCACTCCCTCGCTGCGTGTGTGTCACTCCCTCGCTGCGTGTGTGTCCCTCACTCACTGTGTGTGTGTGTGTCCCTCCCTCGCTGTGTGTGTGTGTCCCTCCCTCGCTGTGTGTGTGTCTCCCTCCCTCGCTGTGTGTGTGTCCCTCCCTCGCTGCGTGTGTGTCCCTCCCTCGCTGCGTGTGTGTCCCTCCCTCGCTGTGTGTGTGTGTCCCGCCATCGCTGTGTGTGTGTCTCCCTCCCTCGCTGTGTGTGTCCCTCCCTCGCTGTGTGTGTGTGTCCCTCCCTCGCTGTGTGTGTGTCTCCCTCCCTCGCTGTGTGTGTGTCCCTCCCTCGCTGCGTGTGTGTCCCTCCCTCGCTGCGTGTGTGTCCCTCCCTCGCTGTGTGTGTGTGTCCCGCCATCGCTGTGTGTGTGTGTCCCTCCCTCGCTGTGTGTGTGTGTCCCTCCCTCGATGTGTGTGTGTCTCCCTCCCTCGCTGTGTGTGTGTCCCTCCCTCGCTGTGTGTGTGTGTCCCTCCCTCGCTGCGTGTGTGTCCCTCCCTCGCTGCGTGTGTCCCTCCCTCGCTGTGTGTGTGTCCCTCCCTCGCTGTGTGTGTGTGTCCCTCCCTCGCTGTGTGTGTGTCCCTCCCTCGCTGTGTGTGTGTGTGTCCCTCCCTCGCTGTGTGTGTGTGTGTCCCTCCCTCGCTGTGTGTGTGTGTGTCCCTCCCTCGCTGTGTGAGTGTGTGTCCCTCCCTCGCTGTGTGTGTGTCCCTCCCTCGCTGTGTGTGTGTGTGTCCCTCCCTCGCTGTGTGTGTGTGTGTCCCTCCCTCGCTGTGTGTGTGTGTGTCCCTCCCTCGCTGTGTGAGTGTGTGTCCCTCCCTCGCTGTGTGTGTGTCCCTCCCTCGCTGTGTGTGTGTGTGTCCCTCCCTCGCTGTGTGTGTGTGTCCCTCCCTCGCTGTGTGTGTGTGTGTCCCTCCCTCGCTGTGTGAGTGTGTGTCCCTCCCTCGCTGTGTGTGTGTCCCTCCCTCGCTGTGTGTGTGTGTCCCTCCCTCGCTGCGTGTGTGTCCCTCCCTCGCTGTGTGTGTGTCCCTCCCTCGCTGTGTGTGTGTGTCCCTCCCTCGCTGTGTGTGTGTGTCCCTCCCTCGCTGCGTGTGTGTCCCTCCCTCGCTGTGTGTGTGTGTCCCTCCCTCGCTGCGTGTGTGTCCCTCCCTCGCTGTGTGTGTCCCTCCCTCGCTGTGTGTGTGTCCCTCCCTCGCTGTGTGTGTCCCTCCCTCGCTGCGTGTGTGTCCCTCCCTCGCTGTGTGTGTCCCTCCCTCGCTGCGTGTGTGTCCCTCCCTCGCTGTGTGTGTGTGTCCCTCCCTCGCTGCGTGTGTGTCCCTCCCTCGCTGTGTGTGTGTCCCTACCTCGCTGCGTGTGTCCCTCCCTCGCTGCGTGTGTGTCCCTCCCTCGCTGTGTGTGTGTGTCCCTACCTCGCTGCGTGTGTCCCTCCCTCGCTGTGTGTGTGTCCCTCCCTCTCTGCGTGTGTGTGTGTCCCTCCCTCGCTGCGTGTGTGTCCCTCCCTCGCTGCGTGTGTGTCTCCCTCCCTCGCTGTGTGTGTGTGTCCCTCCCTCGCTGCGTGTGTGTCCCTCCCTCGCTGCGTGTGTGTCCCGCCGTCGCTGTGTGTGTGTGTCCCTCCCTCGATGTGTGTGTGTCTCCCTCCCTCGCTGTGTGTGTGTCCCTCCCTCGCTGTGTATGTGTGTCCCTCCCTCGCTGTGTGTGTGTGTCCCTCCCTCGCTGAGTGTGTGTGTCTCCCTCCCTCGCTGTGTGTGTGTTTGTCCCTACCTCGCTGCGTGTGTCCCTCCCTCGCTGCGTGTGTGTCCCTCCCTCGCTGTGTGTGTGTCCCTCCCTCGCTGCGTGTGTCCCTCCCTCGCTGCGTGTGTCCCTCCCTCGCTGCGTGTGTGTCCCTCCCTCGCTGTGTGTGTGTGTCCCTCCCTCGCTGTGTGTGTGTGTCCCTCCCTCTCTGTGTGTGTGTGTCCCTCCCTCGCTGTGTGTGTCCCTCCCTCGCTGTGTGTGTCCCTCCCTCGCTGTGTGTGTGTGTCCCTCCCTCGCTGTGTGTGTGTGTCCCTCCCTCGCTGTGTGTGTGTCCTTCCCTCACTGTGTGTGTGTGTGTCCCTTCCTCACTGTGTATGTGTGTGTGTCCCTCCCTCGCTGCGTGTGTGTCCCTCCCTCGCTGCGTGTGTGTCCCTCCCTCACTGTGTGTGCGTGTGTGTCCCTCGCTTTGTGTGTGTGGCTCCCTCGCTGTGTGTGTGTGTCCCTCCCTCGCTGTGTGTGTGTCCCTCCCTCGCTGTGTGTGCATGTCCGTCCCTCGCTGTGTGTGTCCGTCCATCGCTGTGTGTGTGTCCCTCCCTCCCTCGCTGTGTGTGTGTCCCTCCCTCACCGTGTGTGTGTGTATCCCTCCCTCACTGTAAGTGTGTGTGTCCCTTCCTCACTGTGTGTGTGTCCCTCCCTCGCTGCGTGTGTGTCCCTCCCTCGCTGCGTGTGTGTCCCTCCCTCACTGTGTGTGTGTCCCTCCCTCGCTGTGTGTGTGTCCCTCCCTCGCTGCGTGTGTGTCCCTCCCTCGCTGCGTGTGTGTCCCTCCCTCACTGTGTGTGTGTGTGTCCCTTCCTCACTGTGTGTGTGTCTTTCCCTCGCTGTGTGTGTGTCCCTCCCTCGCTGCGTATGTGTGTGTCCCTTCCTCAGTGTGTGTGTGTGTGTCCCTTCCTCAGTGTGTGTGTGTGTGTCCCTCCATCGCTTTGTGTGTGTGTCCCTCCCTCGCTTTGTGTGTGTGTCCCTCCCTCGCTGTGTGTGTGTGTGTCTCCCTCGCTGCGTGTGTGTCCCTCCCTCGCTGTGTGTGTGTCCCTTCCTCACTGTGTGTGTGTCCCTCCCTCGCTTTGTGTGTGTGTTCCTCCCTCGCTTTGTGTGTGTGTCCCTCCCTCACTGTGTGTGTGTGTCCCTCCCTCGCTGCGTGTGTGTGTGTGTCCCTCCCTCGCTTTGTGTGTGTGTTCCTCCCTCGCTTTGTGTGTGTGTCCCTCCCTCACTGTGTGTGTGTGTCCCTCCCTCGCTGTGTGTGTGTGTCCCTCCCTCGCTGTGTGCGTGTGTCTCCCTCCCTCGCTGTGTGTGTCTCCCTCCCTCGCTGTGTGTGTGTGTCCCTCCCTCGCTGTGTGTGTGTCTCCCTCCCTCGCTGTGTGTGTGTGTCCCTCCCTCGCTGCGTGTGTGTCCCTCCCTCGCTGCGTGTGTGTCCCGCCCTCGCTGTGTGTGTGTGTCCCTCCCTCGCTGTGTGTGTGTCCCTTCCTCACTGTGTGTGTGTGTCCCTCCCTCGCTATGTGTGTGTCTCCCTCCCTCGCTGTGTGTGCGTGTTCCTCCCTCGCTGCGTGTGTGTCCCTCCCTCGCTGCGTGTGTGTCCCTCCCTCGCTGCGTGTCCCTCCCTTGCTGCGTGTGTGTCCCTCGCTCGCTGCGTGTGTGTCCCTCCCTCACTGTGTGTGCGTGTGTGTCCCTCCATCGCTGTGTGTGTGCGTGTCCCTCCCTCGCTGTGTGTGTGTCCCTCCCCCGCTGCGTGTCCCTCGCTCGCTGCGTGTGTGTCCCTCCCTCGCTGTGTGTGACCCTCCCTCGCTGTGTGTGTGTCCCTCCCTCGCTGTGTGTGTCCCTCCCACGTTGTGTGTCTGTCCCTCCCTCCCTCGCTGCGTGTGTGTCCCTCCCTCGCTGCGTGTGTGTTAGTCCCTCGCTGTGTGTGTGTCCCTCCCTCGCTGCGTGTGTGTCCCTTCCTCACTGTGTGTGTGTGTGTGTGTCCCTCGCTGCGTGTGTCCCTCCCTCGCTGCGTGTGTGTCCCTCCCTCGCTGCGTGTGTGTCTCTCCCTCGGTGCGTGTGTGTCCCTCCCTCGCTGCGTGTGTGTCCCTCCCTCGCTGCGTGTGTGTGTCCCTCCCTCGCTTTGTGTGTGTGTCCCTCCCTCGCTTTGTGTGTGTGTCCCTCCCTCGCTTTGTGTGTGTGTCCCTCCCTCGCTGCGTGTGTGTCCCTCCCTCGCTGTGTGTGTGTGTCCCTCCCTCGCTGTGTGTGTGTCTCCCTCCCTCGCTGTGTGTGTGTCTCCCTCCCTCGCTGTGTGTGTGTCCCTCCCTCGCTGCGTGTGTGTCCCTCCCTCGGTGCGTGTGTCCCTCCCTCGCTGTGTGTGTCCCTCCCTCGCTGTGTGTGTGTGTCCCTCCCTCGCTGTGTGTGTCCCTGCCTCGCTGTGTGTGTCCATCCCTCGCTGTGTATGTCCGTCCCTCGCTGTGTGTGTGTCCCTCCCTCCCTCGCTGCGTGTGTGTCCCTCCCTCGCTGCGTGTGTGTCCCTCCCTCGCTGCGTGTGTGTGTGGCCCTCCCTCGCTGTGTGTGTGTCTCCCTCCCTCGCTGTGTGTGTGTGTCCCTCCCTCGCTGTGTGTGTGTGTCCCTCCCTCGCTGTGTGTGTGTCTCCCTCCCTCGCTGCGTGTGTGTCCCTCCCTCGCTGCGTGTGTGTCCCTCCCTCGCTGCGTGTGTGTCCCTCCCTCGCTGTGTGTGTGTCCCTCCCTCGCTGTGTGTGTGCGTGTCCCTCCCTCGCTGTGTGTGTGCGTGTCCCTCCCTCGCTGTGTGTGTGTGTCCCTCCCTCGCTGTGTGTGCATGTTCGTCCCTCGCTGTGTGTGTCCGTCCCTCGCTGTGTGTGTGTCCCTCCCTCCCTCGCTGCGTGTGTGTCCCTCCCTCACCGTGTGTGTGTGTGTCCCTTCCTCACTGTGTGTGTGTGTGTGTGTCCCTCCCTCGCTGCGTGTGTGTCCCTCCCTCGCTGCGTGTGTGTCCCTCCCTCGCTGCGTGTGTATCCCTCCCTCACTGTATGTGTGTGTGTGTCCCTCCCTCGCTTTGTGTGTGTGTCCCTCCCTCGCTTTGTGTGTGTGTCCCTCCATCGCTTTGTGTGTGTGTCCCTCCCTCGCTGTGTGTGTGTGTCCCTCCCTCGCTGTGTGTGTGTGTCCCTCCCTCGCTGTGTGTGTGTGTGTCCCTCCCTCGCTGTGTGTGTGTGTGTCCCTCCCTCGCTGTGTGTGTGTCCCTCCCTCGCTGTGTGTGTGTCCCTCCCTCGCTGTGTGTCTGTCCCTCCCTCGCTGCGTGTGTGTCCATCCCTCGCTGTGTGAGTCCTTCCCTCGCTGCGTGTGTGTCCCTCCCTCGCTGCGTGTGTGTCACTCCCTCGCTGCGTGTGTGTCCCTCCCTCGCTGTGTGTGTGTGTCCCTCCCTCGCTGTGTGTGTGTGTCCCTCCCTCGCTGTGTGTGTGTGTCCCACCCTCGCTGTGTGTGTGTGTCCCTCCCTCGCTGTGTGTGTGTCTCCCTCCCTCGCTGTGTGTGTGTGTCCCACCCTCGCTGCGTGTGTGTCCCTCCCTCGCTGCGTGTGTGTCCCTCCCTCGCTGCGTGTGTGTCCCTCCCTCGCTGTGTGTGTGTGTCCCTCCCTCGCTGAGTGTGTGTGTGTCCCTCCCTCGCTGCGTGTGTGTGTCCCTCCCTCGCTGCGTGTGTGTCCCTCCCTCGCTGCGTGTGTGTTTGTCCCTCCCTCGCTGTGTGTGTGTGTCCCTCCCTCGCTGAGTGTGTGTTTGTCCCTCCCTCGCTGTGTGTGTGTGTCCCTCCCTCGATGTGTGTGTGTCTCCCTCCCTCGCTGAGTGTGTGTTTGTCCCTCCCTCGCTGTGTGTGTGTCCCTCCCTCGCTGTGTGTGTGTGTCCCTACCTCGCTGCGTGTGTCCCTCCCTCGCTGCGTGTGTCCCTCCCTCGCTGCGTGTGTGTCCCTCCCTCGCTGTGTGTGTGTGTCCCTCCCTCTCTGCGTGTGTGTCCCTCCCTCGCTGTGTGTGTGTGTCCCTACCTCGCTGCGTGTGTCCCTTCCTCGCTGCGTGTGTGTGTCCCTCCCTCTCTGCGTGTGTGTCCCTCCCTCGCTGTGTGTGTGTGTCCCTCCCTCGCTGTGTGTGTGTGTCCCTACCTCGCTGCGTGTGTGTGTCCCTCCCTCTCTGCGTGTGTGTCCCTCCCTCGCTGCGTGTGTGTGTCCCTCCCTCTCTGCGTGTGTGTCCCTCCCTCGCTGTGTGTGTGTGTCCCTCCCTCGCTGTGTGTGTGTGTCCCTACCTCGCTGCGTGTGTCCCTTCCTCGCTGCGTGTGTGTGTCCCTCCCTCTCTGCGTGTGTGTCCCTCCCTCGCTGTGTGTGTGTGTCCCTACCTCGCTGCGTGTGTGTGTCCCTCCCTCTCTGCGTGTGTGTCCCTCCCTCGCTGTGTGTGTGTGTCCCTCCCTCGCTGCGTGTGTGTGTCCCTCCCTCTCTGCGTGTGTGTCCCTCCCTCGCTGTGTGTGTGTGTCCCTACCTCGCTGCGTGTGTCCCTTCCTCGCTGCGTGTGTGTGTCCCTCCCTCTCTGCGTGTGTGTCCCTCCCTCGCTGTGTGTGTGTGTCCCTACCTCGCTGCGTGTGTCCCTCCCTCGCTGCGTGTGTCCCTCCCTCGCTGCGTGTGTGTCCCTCCCTCGCTGTGTGTGTGTGTCCCTCCCTCTCTGCGTGTGTGTCCCTCCCTCGCTGTGTGTGTGTGTCCCTACCTCGCTGCGTGTGTCCCTCCCTCGCTGCGTGTGTGTCCCTCCCTCGCTGTGTGTGTGTGTCCCTACCTCGCTGCGTGTGTCCCTTCCTCGCTGCGTGTGTCCCTCCCTCGCTGCGTGTGTGTCCCTCCCTCGCTGTGTGTGTGTGTCCCTCCCTCTCTGCGTGTGTGTGTGTCCCTCCCTCGCTGTGTGTGTCCCTCCCTCGCTGCGTGTGTGTCCCTCCCTCGCTGCGTGTGTGTCCCTCCCTCGCTGCGTGTGTCCCTCCCTCGCTGTGTGTGTCCCGCCCTCGCTGTGTGTGTGTGTCCCTCCCTCGCTGTGTGTGTGTGTCCCTCCCTCGCTGTGTGTGAGTGTCCCTCCCTCGCTGTGTGTGTGTCTCCCTCCCTCGCTGTGTGTGTGTCTCCCTCCCTCGCTGTGTGTGTGTGTCCGTCCCTCGCTGTGTGTGTGTCTCCCTCCCTCGCTGTGTGTGTGTCTCCCTCCCTCGCTGTGTGTGTGTGTCCCTCCCTCGCATTGTGTGGGTCCCTCCCTAGCTGCGTGTGTGTCCCTCCCTCGCTGCGTGTGTGTCCCTCCCTCGCTGCGTGTGTGTCCCTCCCTCGCTGCGTGTGTGTCCCGCCGTCGCTGTGTGTGTGTGTCCCTCCCTCGATGTGTGTGTGTCCCTCCCTCGCTGTGTATGTGTGTCCCTCCCTCGCTGTGTGTGTGTGTCCCTCCCTCGCTGAGTGTGTGTGTCTCCCTCCCTCGCTGTGTGTGTGTTTGTCCCTACCTCGCTGCGTGTGTCCCTCCCTCGCTGCGTGTGTGTCCCTCCCTCGCTGTGTGTGTGTGTCCCTACCTCGCTGCGTGTGTCCCTCCCTCGCTGCGTGTGTCCCTCCCTCGCTGCGTGTGTGTCCCTCCCTCGCTGCGTGTGTCCCTCCCTCGCTGCGTGTGTGTCCCTCCCTCGCTGTGTGTGTGTGTCCCTCCCTCTCTGTGTGTGTGTGTGTGTGTCCCTCCCTCGCTGCGTGTGTGTCCCTCCCTCGCTGCGTGTGTCCCTCCCTCGCTGTGTGTGTCCCTCCCTCGCTGTGTGTGTGTGTCCCTCCCTCGCTGTGTGTGTGTGTCCCTCCCTCGCTGTGTGTGTGTCCTTCCCTCACTGTGTGTGTGTGTGTCCCTTCCTCACTGTGTATGTGTGTGTGTCCCTCCCTCGCTGCGTGTGTGTCCCTCCCTCGCTGCGTGTGTGTCCCTCCCTCACTGTGTGTGCGTGTGTGTCCCTCGCTTTGTGTGTGTGGCTCCCTCGCTGTGTGTGTGTGTCCCTCCCTCGCTGTGTGTGTGTCCCTCCCTCGCTGTGTGTGCATGTCCGTCCCTCGCTGTGTGTGTCCGTCCATCGCTGTGTGTGTGTCCCTCCCTCCCTCGCTGTGTGTGTGTCCCTCCCTCACCGTGTGTGTGTGTATCCCTCCCTCACTGTAAGTGTGTGTGTCCCTTCCTCACTGTGTGTGTGTCCCTCCCTCGCTGCGTGTGTGTCCCTCCCTCGCTGCGTGTGTGTCCCTCCCTCACTGTGTGTGTGTCCCTCCCTCGCTGTGTGTGTGTCCCTCCCTCGCTGCGTGTGTGTCCCTCCCTCGCTGCGTGTGTGTCCCTCCCTCACTGTGTGTGTGTGTGTCCCTTCCTCACTGTGTGTGTGTCTTTCCCTCGCTGTGTGTGTGTCCCTCCCTCGCTGCGTATGTGTGTGTCCCTTCCTCGCTGCGTGTGTGTGTCCCTTCCTCAGTGTGTGTGTGTGTGTGTCCCTCCCTCGCTTTGTGTGTGTGTCCCTCCCTCGCTTTGTGTGTGTGTCCCTCCCTCGCTGTGTGTGTGTGTGTCTCCCTCGCTGTGTGTGTGTGTGTCTCCCTCGCTGTGTGTGTGCCCCTCCCTCACAGTGTGTGTGTGTGTGTGTCTCCCTCGCTGCGTGTGTGTCCCTCCCTCGCTGCGTGTGTGTCCCTCCCTCGCTGCGTGTGTGTGTGTCCCTTCCTCACTGTGTGTGTGTGTCCCTCCCTCGCTTTGTGTGTGTGTTCCTCCCTCGCTTTGTGTGTGTGTCCCTCCCTCACTGTGTGTGTGTGTGTCCCTCCCTCGCTGCGTGTGTGTGTGTCCCTTCCTCACTGTGTGTGTGTGTCCCTCCCTCGCTTTGTGTGTGTGTTCCTCCCTCGCTTTGTGTGTGTGTCCCTCCCTCGCTGTGTGCGTGTGTCTCCCTCCCTCGCTGTGTGTGTCCCTCCCTCACTGTGTGTGTGTGTCCCTCCCTCGCTGTGTGTGTGTCTCCCTCCCTCGCTGTGTGTGTGTGTCTCCCTCCCTCGCTGTGTGTGTCTCCCTCCCTCGCTGTGTGTGTGTGTCCCTCCCTCGCTGTGTGTGTGTCTCCCTCCCTCGCTGTGTGTGTGTGTCCCTCCCTCGCTGCGTGTGTGTCCCTCCCTCGCTGCGTGTGTGTCCCGCCCTCGCTGTGTGTGTGTGTCCCTCCCTCGCTGTGTGTGTGTCCCTTCCTCACTGTGTGTGTGTGTCCCTCCCTCGCTATGTGTGTGTCTCCCTCCCTCGCTGTGTGTGCGTGTTCCTCCCTCGCTGCGTGTGTGTCCCTCCCTCGCTGCGTGTGTGTCCCTCCCTCGCTGCGTGTCCCTCCCTTGCTGCGTGTGTGTCCCTCGCTCGCTGCGTGTGTGTCCCTCCCTCACTGTGTGTGCGTGTGTGTCCCTCCATCGCTGTGTGTGTGCGTGTCCCTCCCTCGCTGTGTGTGTGTCCCTCCCCCGCTGCGTGTCCCTCCCTCGCTGCGTGTGTGTCCCTCCCTCGCTGCGTGTGTGTCCCTCGCTCGCTGCGTGTGTGTCCCTCCCTCGCTGTGTGTGACCCTCCCTCGCTGTGTGTGTGTCCCTCCCTCGCTGTGTGTGTCCCTCCCACGTTGTGTGTCTGTCCCTCCCTCCCTCGCTGCGTGTGTGTCCCTCCCTCGCTGCGTGTGTGTTCGTCCCTCGCTGTGTGTGTGTCCCTCCCTCGCTGCGTGTGTGTCCCTTCCTCACTGTGTGTGTGTGTGTGTGTCCCTCGCTGCGTGTGTCCCTCCCTCGCTGCGTGTGTGTCCCTCCCTCGCTGCGTGTGTGTCTCTCCCTCGGTGCGTGTGTGTCCCTCCCTCGCTGCGTGTGTGTCCCTCCCTCGCTGCGTGTGTGTGTCCCTCCCTCGCTTTGTGTGTGTGTCCCTCCCTCGCTTTGTGTGTGTGTCCCTCCCTCGCTGCGTGTGTGTCCCTCTCTCGCTGCGTGTGTGTCTCTCCCTCCCTCGCTGCGTGTGTGTCCCTCCCACCGTCGCTGCGTGTGTGTCCCTCCCTCCCTCGCTGCGTGTGTGTCCTTCCCTCACTGTGTGTGTGTGTGTCCCTTCCTCACTGGGTATGTGTGTGTGTCCCTCCCTCGCTGCGTGTGTGTCCCTCCCTCGCTGCGTGTGTGTCCCTCCCTCACTGTGTGTGTGTGCATCCCTCGCTTTGTGTGTGTGGCTCCCTCGCTGTGTGTGTGTGTCCCTCCCTCGCTGTGTGTGTGTGTCCCTCCCTCGCTGTGTGTGCATGTCCGTCCCTCGCTGTGTGTGTCCGTCCCTCGCTGTGTGTGTGTCCCTCCCTCCCCCGCTGCGTGTGTGTCACTCCCTCACCGTGTGTGTGTATCCCTCCCTCACTGTATGTGTGTGTGTCCCTACCTCACTGTGTGTGTGTCCATCCCTCGCTGCGTGTGTGTCCCTCCCTCGCTGCGTGTGTGTCCCTCCCTCACTGTGTGTGTGTGTATCCCTCCCTCACTGTATGTGTGTGTGTCCCTTCCTCACTGTGTGTGTGTCCTTCCCTCGCTGTGTGTGTGTGTGTCCCTTCCTCTGTGTGTGTGTGTGTGTCCCTCCCTCGCTTTGTGTCTGTATGTCCCTCCCTCGCTGTGTGTGTGTGTGTCTCCCTCGCTGTTTGTGTGACCCTCCCTCACAGTGTGTGTGTGTGTGTCCCTCCCTCGCTGCGTGTGTGTCCCTCCCTCGCTGCGTGTGTCCCTCCCTCGCTGCGTGTGTGTGTGTCCCTTCCTCACTGTGTGTGTGTGTGTGTCCCTCCCTCGCTTTGTGTGTGTGTTCCTCCCTCGCTTTGTGTGTGTGTCCCTCCCTCGCTGTGCGTGTGTCTCCCTCCCTCGCTGTGTGTGTGTGTGTGTCTCCCTCACTCGCTGTGTGTGTGTCTCCCTCCCTCGCTGTGTGTGTGTGTCCCTCCCTCGCTGCGTGTGTGTCCCTCCCTCGCTGCGTGTGTGTCCCTCCCTCGCTGCGTGTGTCCCGCCCTCGCTGTGTGTGTGTGTCCCTCCCTCGCTGTGTGTGTGTCCCTTCCTCACTGTGTGTGCGTGTGTGTCCCTCCCTCGCTGTGTGTGTGTGTCCCTCCCTCGCTGTGTGTGTGTGTCCCTCCCTCGCTGTGTGTGTGTGTCCCTCCCTCGCTGTGTGTGTGTCTCCCTCCCTCGCTGTGTGTGCGTGTTCCTCCCTCGCTGTGTGTGTGTCCCTCCCTCGCTGCGTGTGTGTCCCTCCCTCGCTGCGTGTCCCTCCCTCGCGGCGTGTGTGTCCCTCGCTCGCTGCGTGTGTGTCCCTCCCTCTCTCTCTGTGTGACCCTCCCTCGCTGTGTGTGTCCCTCTCTCGCTGTGTGTGTCCCTCCCTCGCTGCGTGTGTGTCCCTCCATCGCTGCGTGTGTCCCTCCCTCGCAGCGTGTGTGTCCCTCCCTCGCTGCGTGTGTGTCCCTCCCGCGCTGCGTGTGTGTCCCTCCCTCGCTGCGGGTGTGTCCCTCCCTCGCTGCGTGTGTGTCACTCCCTCGCTGCTTGTGTGTCCCTACCTCGCTGCGTGTGTCCCTCCCTCGCTTTGCGTGTGTGTCCCTCCCTCGCTTTGCGTGTGTGTCCCTCCCTCGCTTTGTGTGTGTGTCCCTCCCTCGCTTTGTGTGTGTGTCCCTCCCTCGCTGTGTGTGTGTGTCCCTCCCTCGCTGTGTGTGTGTGTCCCTCCCTCGCTGTGTGTGTGTCACTCCTTCACTCTGTGTGTGTGTCCCTCCCTCGCTGTGTGTGTGTCCGTCCCTCCCTCGCTGTGTGTGTGTGTGTCCCTCCCTCGCTGTGTGTGTGTCCCTCACTCGCTGTGTGTGTGTCCGTCCCTCGCTGTGTGTGTGTCCCTCCCTCGCTGTGTGTGTGTGTCCCTTCCTCGCTGTGTGTGTGTGTCCGTCCCTCGCTGTGTGTGTTCATCCCAAGCTGTGTGTGTCCGTTCCCTCGCTGTGTGTGTCCCTCCCTCGCTGTGTGTGTGTCCCTCCCTCGCTGTGTGTGTGTCCCTCCCTCGCTTTGTGTGTGTCCCTCCCTCGCTGCGTGTGTGTCCCTCCCTCGCTGCGTGTGTGTCCCTCCCTCGCTGCGTGTGTGTCCCTCCCTCGCTGTGTGTGTCCCTCCCTCGCTGTGTGAGTCCCTCCCTCGCTGTGTGAGTGTGTGACCCTCCCTCGCTGTGTGTGTGTGTCCCTCCCTCGCTGTGTGTGTGTGTCCCTCCCTCGCTGTGTGTGTGTGTCCCTCCCTCGCTGTGTGTGTGTGTCCCTCCCTCGCTGTGTGTGTGTGTCCCTCCCTCGCTGTGTGTGTCCCTCCCTCGCTGTGTGTGTCCCTCCCTCGCTTTGTGTGTGTCTCCCTCCCTCGCTGTGTGTGTGTCCCTCCCTCGCTGTGTGTGTCCCTCCCTCGATGTGTGTGTGTATGTCCCTCCCTCGCTGTGTGTGTGTGTGTCCCTCCCTCGGTGTGTGTTTGTGTCCCTCCCTCGCTGTGTGTTTGTGTCCCTCCCTCGCTGTGTGTGTGTGTCCCTCCCTCGCTTTGTGTGTGTGTCCCTCCCTCGCTGTGTGTGTCCCTCCCTCGCTGTGTGTGTGTCACTCCTTCACTGTGTGTGTGTGTCCCTCCCTCGCTGTGTGTGTGTCCGTCCCTCCCTCGCTGTGTGTGTGTGTGTCCCTCCCTCGCTGTGTGTGTGTCCCTCCCTCGCTGTGTGTGTGTCCCTCCCTCGCTGTGTGTGTGTCCCTCACTCGCTGTCTGTGTGTGTCCCTCCCTCGCTGTGTGTGTGTCCGTCCCTCGCTGTGTGTGTGTGTGTCCCTCCCTCGCTGTGTGTGTGTGTCCCTCCCTCGCTGTGTGTGTGTCCCTCCCTCGCTGTGTGTGTGTGTCCCTTCCTCGCTGTGTGTGTGTGTCCGTCCCTCGCTGTGTGTGTTCATCCCTAGCTGTGTGTGTCCGTTCCCTCGCTGTGTGTGTCCCTCCCTCGCTGTGTGTGTGTCCCTCCCTCGCTTTGTGTGTGTCCCTCCCTCGCTTTGTGTGTGTCCCTCCCTCGCTGCGTGTGTGTCCCTCCCTCGCTGCGTGTGTGTCCCTCCCTCGCTGCGTGTGTGTCCCTCCCTCGCTGTGTGTGTCCCTCCCTCGCTGTGTGAGTCCCTCCCTCGCTGTGTGAGTGTGTGTCCCTCCCTCGCTGTGTGTGTGTGTCCCTCCCTCGCTGTGTGTGTGTGTCCCTCCCTCGCTGTGTGTGTGTGTGTGCCCCTCCCTCTCAGTGTGTGTGTGTGTGTCCCTCCCTCGCTGTGTGTGTGTCCCTCCCTCGCTGCGTGCGTGTCCCTCCCTCGCTGTGTGTGTGTCCCTCCCTCGCTGCGTGCGTGTCCCTCCCTCGCTGTGTGTGTGTGTGTGTCCCTCACTCACTGTGTGTGTGTGTGTCCCTTCCTCAGTGTGTGTGTGTGTGTTTGTCCCTCCCTCGCTGCGTGTGTGTCCCTCCCTCGCTGCGTGTGTGTCCCTCCCTCGCTGCGTGTGTGTCCCTCCATCGCTGCGTGTGTCCCTCCCTCGCAGCGTGTGTGTCCCTCCCTCGCTGCGTGTGTGTCTCGCCCGCGCTGCGTGTGTGTCCCTCCCTCGCTGAGTGTGTGTCACTCCCTCGCTGCGTGTGTGTCCCTACCTCGCTGTGTGTGTGTGTCCGTCCCTCGCTGTGTGTGTGTGTGTGCCACTCCCTCTCAGTGTGTGTGTGTGTGTCCCTCCCTCGCTGTGTGTGTGTGTCCCTCCCTCGCTGTGTGTGTGTGTCCCTCCCTCGCTGTGTGTGTGTGTGTCCCTCCCTCGCTGTGTGTGTGTGTCCCTCCCTCGCTGTGTGTGTGTGTCCCTCCCTCGCTTTGTGTGTGTCTCCCTCCCTCGCTGTGTGTGTGTCCCTCCCTCGCTGTGTGTGTCCCTCCCTCGCTGTGTGTGTGTATGTCCCTCCCTCGCTGTGTGTGTGTGTGTCCCTCCCTCGGTGTGTGTTTGTGTCCCTCCCTCGCTGTGTGTGTGTGTCCCTCCCTCGCTGTGTGTGTTTGTGTGTCCCTCCCTCGCTGTGTGTGTCCCTTCCTCGCTGTGTGAGTGTGTATCCCTCCCTCGCTGTGTGTGACCCACCCTCGCTGTGTGTGTGTGTGTCCCTCCCTCGCTGTGTGTGTGTGTCCCCCTCCCTCGCTGTGTGTGTCCCTCCCTCGCTGTGTGTGTGTCCCTCCCTCGCTGTGTGTGCGTGTCCCTCCCTCGCTGTGTGCGTGTCCCTACCTCGCTGTGTGTGTGTGTCCCTCCCTCACTGTGTGTGTGTGTCCCTTCCTCGCTGTGTGTGTGTGTGTGTCCCTCCCTCGCTATGTGTGTGTGTTCCTCCCTCGCTGTGTGTGTGTGTCCCTCCCTCGCTGTGTGTGTATGTCCCTCCCTCACTGCGTGTGAGTGTGTCCCTCCCTCGCTGTGTGTGTGTGTGTCCCTCCCACGCTGCGTGTGTCCCTCCCTCGCTGCGTCTGTGTCCCTCCCTCGCTGCGTGTGTGTCCCTCCCTCGCTGCGTGCGTGTCCCTCCCTCGCTGTGTGTGTGCGTCCCTCCCTCGCTGTGTGTGTGTGTCCCTTCCTCGCTGCATGTGTGTGTGTGTGTCTGTGTGTGTGTGTCCCTCCCTCGCTGTGTGTGTGTGTGTGTGTGTGTCCCTCCCTCGCTGTGTGTGTGTGTCCCTCGCTGGCTGTGTGTGTGTGTCCCTCCCTCGCTGTGTGTGTGTGTCCCTCCCTCGCTGTGTGTGTCCCACCCTCGCTGTGTGTGTCCCACCCTCGCTGTGTGTGTGTGTGTGTCCCTCCCTCGCTGTGTGTGTGTCCCTCCCTCGCTGTGTGTGTGTCCCTCCCTCCCTGTGTGTGCGTGTCCCTACCTCGCTGTGTGTGTGTGTCCCTCCCTCACTGTGTGTGTGTGTCCCTTCCTCGCTGTGTGTGTGTGTGTGTCCCTCCCTCGCTATGTGTGTGTGTTCCTCCCTCGCTGTGTGTGTGTGTCCCTCCCTCGCTGTGTGTGTATGTCCCTCCCTCACTGCGTGTGAGTGTGTCCCTCCCTCGCTGTGTGTGTGTGTGTCCCTCCCACGCTGCGTGTGTCCCTCCCTCGCTGCGTCTGTGTCCCTCCCTCGCTGCGTGTGTGTCCCTCCCTCGCTGCGTGCGTGTCCCTCCCTCGCTGTGTGTGTGCGTCCCTCCCTCGCTGTGTGTGTGTGTCCCTTCCTCGCTGCATGTGTGTGTGTGTGTCTGTGTGTGTGTGTCCCTCCCTCGCTGTGTGTGTGTGTGTGTGTGTGTCCCTCCCTCGCTGTGTGTGTGTGTCCCTCGCTGGCTGTGTGTGTGTGTCCCTCCCTCGCTGTGTGTGTGTGTCCCTCCCTCGCTGTGTGTGTCCCACCCTCGCTGTGTGTGTCCCACCCTCGCTGTGTGTGTGTGTGTGTCCCTCCCTCGCTGTGTGTGTGTGTGTGTGTGTCCCTCCCTCGCTGTGTGTGTGTCCCTCCCTCGCTGTGTGTGTGTCCCTCCCTCCCTGTGTGTGCGTGTCCCTCCCTCGCTGTGTGCGTGTCCCTCCCTCGCTGTGTGTGTGTGTCCTTCCCTCACTGTGTGTGTGCGTGTCCCTCCCTCATTGTGTGTGTGTGTGTCCCTATCTAAATGTGTGTGTGTGTGTCCCTCCCTCGCTCTGTGTGTCCCTCCCTCGCTGTGTGAGTGTGTGTCCCTCCCTCGCTGTGTGTGTCCCTCCCTCGCTGTGTGTGTGTGTGTGTGTCCCTCCCTCGCTGTGTGTGTGTCCCTCCCTCCGTGTGTGCGTGTCCCTCCCTCGCTGTGTGCGTGTCCCTCCCTCGCTGTATGTGTGTGTCCTTCCCTCACTGTGTGTGTGTGTGTCCCTCCCTCATTGTGTGTGTGTGTGTCCCTCCCTAGCTGTGTGTGTGTGTGTCCCTCCCTCGCTCTGTGTGTCCCTCCCTCGCTGTGTGAGTGTGTGTCCCTCCCTCGCTGTGTGTGTCCCTCCCTCGCTGTGTGTGTGTGTGCGTCCCTCCCTCGCTGTGTGTGTGTGTGTCCCTCCCTCGCTGTGTGTGTCCCTCCCTCGCTGTTTGTGTGTCCCTCCCTCGCTGCGTGTGTGTCCCTCCCTCGCTGCGTGTGTGTCCCTCCCTCGCTGCGTGTGTGTCCCTCCCTCGCTGCGTGTGTGTCCCTCGCTCGCTGTGTGTGTGTGTGTCCCTCGCTCGCTGTGTGTGTGTGTGTCCCTCCCTCGCTGCGTGTGTGTCCCTCCCTCACTGTGTGTGCGTGTGTGTCCCTCCATCGCTGTGTGTGTGCGTGTCCCTCCCTCGCTGTGTGTGTGTCCCTCCCCCGCTGCGTGTCCCTCCCTCGCTGCGTGTGTGTCCCTCGCTCGCTGCGTGTGTCCCTCCCTCGCTGTGTGTGACCCTCCCTCGCTGTGTGTGTGTCCCTCCCTAGCTGTGTGTGTCCCTCCCTCGTTGTGTGTGACCCTCCCTCGCTGCGTGTGTGTCCCTCCCTCGCTGCGTGTGTGTTCGTCCCTCGCTGTGTGTGTGTCCCTCCCTCGCTGCGTGTGTGTCCCTCCCTCGCTGCGTGTGTGTATCCCTTCCTGACTGTGTGTGTGTGTGTGTGTCCCTCGCTACGTGTGTCCCTCCCTCGCTGCGTGTGTGTACCTCCCTCGCTGCGTGTGTGTCTCTCCCTCGGTGCGTGTGTGTCCCTCCCTCGCTGCGTGTGTGTCCCTCCCTCGCTGCGTGTGTGTGTCCCTCCCTCGCTGCGTGTGTGTGTCCCTCCCTCGCTTTGTGTGTGTGTCCCTCCCTCGCTTTGTGTGTATGTCCCTCCCTCGCTGCGTGTGTGTCTCTCCCTCCCTCGCTGCGTGTGTGTCCCTCCCACCGTCGCTGCGTGTGTGTACCTCCCTCCCTCGCTGCGTGTGTGTCCTTCCCTCACTGTGTGTGTGTGTGTCCCTTCCTCACTGTGTATGTGTGTGTGTCCCTCCCTCGCTGCGTGTGTGTCCCTCCCTCGCTGCGTGTGTGTCCCTCCCTCGCTGCGTGTGTGTCCCTCCCTCACTGTGTGTGTGTGCATCCCTCGCTTTGTGTGTGTGGCTCCCTCGCTGTGTGTGTGTGTCCCTCCCTCGCTGTGTGTGTGTGTCCCTCCCTCGCTGTGTGTGCATGTCCGTCCCTCGCTCTGTGTGTCCCTCCCTCGCTGTGTGAGTGTGTGTCCCTCCCTCGCTGTGTGTGTCCCTCCTTCGCTGTGTGTGTGTGTGTGTCCCTCCCTCGCTGTGTGTGTGTGTGTCCCTCCCTCGCTGTGTGTGTCCCTCCCTCGCTGTTTGTGTGTCCCTCCCTCGCTGCGTGTGTGTCCCTCCCTCGCTGCGTGTGTGTCCCTCCCTCGCTGCGTGTGTGTCCCTCCCTCGCTGCGTGTGTGTCCCTCCCTCGCTGCGTGTGTGTCCCTCCCTCGCTGCGTGTGTGTCCCTCGCTCGCTGCGTGTGCGTGTGTGTCCCTCCATCGCTGTGTGTGTGCGTGTCCCTCCCTCGCTGTGTGTGTGTCCCTCCCCCGCTGCGTGTCCCTCCCTCGCTGCGTGTGTGTCCCTCGCTCGCTGCGTGTGTGTCCCTCCCTCGCTGTGTGTGACTCTCCCTCGCTGTGTGTGTGTCCCTCCCTCGCTGTGTGTGTCCCTCCCTCGTTGTGTGTCTGTCCCGCCCTCCCTCGCTGCGTGTGTGTCCCTCCCTCGCTGCGTGTGTGTTCGTCCCTCGCTGTGTGTGTGTCCCTCCCTCGCTGCGTGTGTGTCCCTCCCTCGCTGCGTGTGTGTGTGTCCCTTCCTCACTGTGTGTGTGTGTGTGTGTGTGTCCCTCGCTACGTGTGTCCCTCCCTCGCTGCGTGTGTGTCCCTCCCTCGCTGCGTGTGTGTCTCTCCCTCGGTGCGTGTGTGTCCCTCCCTCGCTGCGTGTGTGTCCCTCCCTCGCTGCGTGTGTGTGTCCCTCCCTCGCTTTGTGTGTGTGTCCCTTCCTCGCTTTGTGTGTGTGTCCCTCCCTCGCTGCGTGTGTGTCCCTCCCTCGCTGCGTGTGTGTCTCTCCCTCCCTCGCTGCGTGTGTGTCCCTCCCACCGTCGCTGCGTGTGTGTCCCTCCCTCCCTCGCTGCGTGTGTGTCCTTCCCTCACTGTGTGTGTGTGTGTCCCTTCCTCACTGTGTATGTGTGTGTGTCCCTCCCTCGCTGCGTGTGTGTCCCTCCCTCGCTGTGTGTGTGTCCCTCCCTCACTGTGTGTGTGTGCATCCCTCGCTTTGTGTGTGTGGCTCCCTCGCTGTGTGTGTGTGTCCCTCCCTCGCTGTGTGTGTGTGTTCCTCCCTCGCTGTGTGTGTGTGTATCCCTCCCTCACTGTATGTGTGTGTGTCCCTTCCTTACTGTGTGTGTGTCCCTCCCTCGCTGTGTGTGTGTGTCCCTCCCTCGCTGTGTGTGTGTGTGTCCCTCCCTCGCTGTGTGTGTGTGTGTGTCCCTCCCTCGCTGTGTGTGTGTGTGTCCCTCCCTCGCTGTGTGTGTGTGTCCCTCCCTCGCTGTTTGTGTGTCCCTCCCTCGCTGCGTGTGTGTCCCTCCCTCGCTGCGTGTGTGTCCCTCCCTCGCTGCGTGTGTGTCCCTCGCTCACTGCGTGTGTCCCTCCCTCACTGTGTGTGCGTGTGTGTCCCTCCATCGCTGTGTGTGTGCGTGTCCCTCCCTCGCTGTGTGTGTGTCCCTCCCCCGCTGCGTGTCCCTCCCTCGCTGCGTGTGTGTCCCTCGCTCGCTGCGTGTGTGTCCCTCCCTCGCTGTGTGTGCGTGTGTGTCCCTCCATCGCTGTGTGTGTGCGTGTCCCTCCCTCGCTGTGTGTGTGTCCCTCCCCCGCTGCGTGTCCCTCCCTCGCTGCGTGTGTGTCCCTCGCTCGCTGCGTGTGTGTCCCTCCCTCGCTGTGTGTGACTCTCCCTCGCTGTGTGTGTGTCCCTCCCTCGCTGTGTGTGTCCCTCCCTCGTTGTGTGTCTGTCCCTCCCTCCCTCGCTGCGTGTGTGTCCCTCCCTCGCTGCGTGTGTGTTCGTCCCTCGCTGTGTGTGTGTCCCTCCCTCGCTGCGTGTGTGTCCCTCCCTCGCTGCGTGTGTGTGTGTCCCTTCCTCACTGTGTGTGTGTGTGTGTGTGTGTCCCTCGCTACGTGTGTCCCTCCCTCGCTGCGTGTGTGTCCCTCCCTCGCTGCGTGTGTGTCTCTCCCTCGGTGCGTGTGTGTCCCTCCCTCGCTGCGTGTGTGTCCCTCCCTCGCCGCGTGTGTGTGTCCCTCCCTCGCTTTGTGTGTGTGTCCCTCCCTCGCTTTGTGTGTGTGTCCCTCCCTCGCTGCGTGTGTGTCCCTCCCTCGCTGCGTGTGTGTCCCTCCCTCCCTCGCTGCGTGTGTGTCCCTCCCACCGTCGCTGCGTGTGTGTCCCTCCCTCCCTCGCTGCGTGTGTGTCCTTCCCTCACTGTGTGTGTGTGTGTCCCTTCCTCACTGTGTATGTGTGTGTGTCCCTCCCTCGCTGCGTGTGTGTCCCTCCCTCGCTGCGTGTGTGTCCCTCCCTCACTGTGTGTGTGTGCATCCCTCGCTTTGTGTGTGTGGCTCCCTCGCTGTGTGTGTGTGTCCCTCCCTCGCTGTGTGTGCATGTCCGTCCCTCGCTGTGTGTGTCCGTCCCTCGATGTGTGTGTGTCCCTCCCTCCCTCGCTGCGTGTGTGTCCCTCCCTCACCGTGTGTGTGTGTATCCCTCCCTCACTGTATGTGTGTGTGTCCCTTCCTCACTGTGTGTGTGTCCCTCCCTCGCTGCGTGTGTGTCCCTCCCTCGCTGCGTGTGTGTCCCTCCCTCACTGTGTGTGTGTGTATCCCTCCCTCACTGTATGTGTGTGTGTCCCTTCCTCACTGTGTGTGTGTCCCTCCCTCGCTGTGTGTGTGTGTCCCTCCCTCGCTGTGTGTGTGTGTCCCTCCCTCGCTGTGTGTGTGTGTCCCTCCCTCGCTGTGTGTGTGTGTCCCTCCCTCGCTGTGTGTGCATGTCCGTCCCTCGCTGTGTGTGTCCGTCCCTCGATGTGTGTGTGTCCCTCCCTCCCTCGCTGCGTGTGTGTCCCTCCCTCACCGTGTGTGTGTGTATCCCTCCCTCACTGTATGTGTGTGTATCCCTCCCTCACTGTATGTGTGTGTGTCCCTTCCTCACTGTGTGTGTGTCCCTCCCTCGCTGTGTGTGTGTCCCTCCCTCGCTGTGTGTGTGTGTCCCTCCCTCGCTGTGTGTGTGTGTCCCTCCCTCGCTGTGTGTGTGTGTCCCTCCCTCGCTGTGTGTGTGTGTCCCTCCCTCGCTGTGTGTGTGTGTCCCTCCCTCGCTGTGTGTGTGTGTGTCCCTCCCTCGCTGTGTGTGTCTCCCTCCCTCGCTGTGTGTGTGTCCCTCCCTCGCTGTGTGTGTGGATGTCCCTCCCTCGCTGTGTGTGTGTGTGTCCCTCCCTCGGTGTGTGTTTGTGTCCCTCCCTCGCTGTGTGTGTGTCCCTCCCTCGCTTTGTGTGTGTGTCCCTCCCTCGCTTTGTGTGTCCCTCCCTCGCTGTGTGTGTGTCACTCCTTCACTGTGTGTGTGTGTCCCTCCCTCGCTGTGTGTGTGTCCGTCCCTCCCTCGCTGTGTGTGTGTGTGTCCCTCCCTCGCTGTGTGTGTGTGTGTCCCTCCCTCGCTGTGTGTGTGTCCCTCCCTCGCTGTGTGTGTGTCCCTCCCTCGCTGTGTGTGTGTCCCTCACTCGCTGTGTGTGTGTGTCCCTCCCTCGCTGTGTGTGTGTCCGTCCCTAGCTGTGTGTGTGTGTGTCCCTCCTTCGCTGTGTGTGTGTGTCCCTCCCTCGCTGTGTGTGTGTCCCTCCCTCGCTGTGTGTGTGTGTCCCTTCCTCGCTGTGTGTGTGTGTCCGTCCCTCGCTGTGTGTGTTCATCCCTAGCTGTGTGTGTCCGTTCCCTCGCTGTGTGTGTCCCTCCCTCGCTGTGTGTGTGTCCCTCCCTCGCTTTGTGTGTGTCCCTCCCTCGCTTTGTGTGTGTCCCTCCCACGCTGCGTGTGTGTCCCTCCCTCGCTGCGTGTGTGTCCCTCCCTTGCTGCGTGTGTGTCCCTCCCTCGCTGTGTGTGTCCCTCCCTCGCTGTGTGTGTCCCTCCCTCGCTGTGTGAGTCCCTCCCTCGCTGTGTGAGTGTGTGTCCCTCCCTCGCTGTTTGTGTGTGTCCCTCCCTCGCTGTGTGTGTGTCCCTCCCTCGCTGTGTGTGTGTGTGTGCCCCTCCCTCTCAGTGTGTGTGTGTGTGTCCCTCCCTCGCTGTGTGTGTGTCCCTCCCTCGCTGCGTGCGTGTCCCTCCCTCGCTGTGTGTGTGTCCCTCCCTCGCTGCGTGCGTGTCCCTCCCTCGCTGTGTGTGTGTGTGTCCCTCACTCGCTGTGTGTGTGTGTGTCCCTTCCTCAGTGTGTGTGTGTGTGTTTGTCCCTCCCTCGCTGCGTGTGTGTCCCTCCCTCGCTGCGTGTGTGTCCCTCCCTCGCTGCGTGTGTGTCCCTCCATCGCTGCGTGTATCCCTCCCTCGCAGCATGTGTGTCCCTCCCTCGCTGCGTGTGTGTCTCTCCCGCGCTGCGTGTGTGTCCCTCCCTCGCTGCGGGTGTGTCACTCCCTCGCTGCGTGTGTGTCACTCCCTCGCTGCGTGTGTGTCCCTTCCTCGCTGTGTGTGTGTGTCCCTCCCTCGCTGCGTGTGTGTGTGCCCCTCCCTCTCAGTGTGTGTGTGTGTGTCCCTCCCTCGCTGTGTGTGTGTGTGTCCCTCCCTCGCTGTGTGTGTGTGTCCCTCCCTCGCTGTGTGTGTGTGTCCCTCCCTCGCTGTGTGTGTGTGTCCCTCCCTCGCTGTGTGTGTGTGTCCCTCCCTCGCTGTGTGTGTGTGTCCCTCCCTCGCTGTGTGTGTCCCTCCCTCGCTGTGTGTGTCCCTCCCTCGCTTTGTGTGTGTCTCCCTCCCTCGCTGTGTGTGTGTCCCTCCCTCGCTGTGTGTGTCCCTCCCTCGCTGTGTGTGTGTATGTCCCTCCCTCGCTGTGTGTGTGTGTGTCCCTCCCTCGGTGTGTGTTTGTGTCCCTCCCTCGCTGTGTGTGTGTGTGTCCCTCCCTCGCTGTGTGTGTTTGTGTGTCCCTCCCTCGCTGTGTGTGTCCCATCCTCGCTGTGTGAGTGTGTATCCCTCGCTCGCTGTGTGTGACCCATCCTCGCTGTGTGTGTGTGTGTCCCTCCCTCGCTGTGTGTGTGTGTCCCCCTCCCTCGCTGTGTGTGTCCCTCCCTCGCTGTGTGTGTGTCCCTCCCTCACTGTGTTTGTGTGTCCCTTCCTCGCTGTGTGTGTGTGTGTGTCCCTCCCTCGCTATGTGTGTGTGTGTTCCTCCCTCGCTGTGTGTGTGTGTCCCTCCCTCGCTGTGTGTGTGTGTCCCTCCCTCGCTGTGTGTGTGTGTCCCTCCCTCACTGCGTGTGAGTGTGTCCCTCCCTCGCTGTGTGTGTGTGTGTGTCCCTCCCACGCTGCGTGTGTCCCTCCCTCGCTGCGTCTGTGTCCCTCCCTCGCTGCGTGTGTGTCCCTCCCTCGCTGCGTGCGTGTCCCTCCCTCGCTGTGTGTGTGCGTCCCTCCCTCGCTGTGTGTGTGTGTCCCTTCCTCGCTGCATGTGTGTGTGTGTGTCTGTGTGTGTGTGTCCCTCCCTCGCTGTGTGTGTGTGTGTGTGTGTGTGTGTCCCTCCCTCGCTGTGTGTGTGTGTCCCTCGCTGGCTGTGTGTGTGTGTCCCTCCCTCGCTGTGTGTGTGTCCCTCCCTCGCTGTGTGTGTCTCACCCTCGCTGTGTGTGTCCCACCCTCGCTGTGTGTGTGTGTGTGTCCCTCCCTCGCTGTGTGTGTGTGTGTGTGTACCTCCCTCGCTGTGTGTGTGTCCCTCCCTCGCTGTGTGCGTGTCCCTCCCTCGCTGTGTGTGTGTGTCCTTCCCTCACTGTGTGTGTGCGTGTCCCTCCCTCATTGTGTGTGTGTGTGTCCCTCCCTAAATGTGTGTGTGTGTGTCCCACCCTCGCTCTGTGTGTCCCTCCCTCGCTGTGTGAGTGTGTGTCCCTCCCTCGCTGTGTGTGTCCCTCCCTCGCTGTGTGTGTGTGTGTGTCCCTCCCTCGCTGTGTGTGTGTGTGTGTGTCCCTCCCTCGCTGTGTGTGTGTCTCTCCCTCGCTGTGTGTGTGTCCCTCCCTCCGTGTGTGCGTGTCCCTCCCTCGCTGTGTGCGTGTCCCTCGCTCGCTGCGTGTGTGTCCCTCCCTCACTGTGTGTGCGTGTGTGTCCCTCCATCGCTGTGTGTGTGCGTGTCCCTCCCTCGCTGTGTGTCCCTCCCTCGCTGCGTGTGTGTCCCTCGCTCGCTGCGTGTGTGTCCCTCCCTCGCTGTGTGTCCCTCCCTCGCTGCGTGTGTGTCCCTCGCTCGCTGTGTGTGTGTCCCTCCCCCGCTGCGTGTCCCTCCCTCGCTGCGTGTGTGTCCCTCGCTCGCTGCGTGTGTGTCCCTCCCTCGCTGTGTGTGACTCTCCCTCGCTGTGTGTGTGTCCCTCCCTCGCTGTGTGTGTCCCTCCCTCGTTGTGTGTCTGTCCCTCCCTCCCTCGCTGCGTGTGTGTCCCTCCCTCGCTGCGTGTGTGTTCGTCCCTCGCTGTGTGTGTGTCCCTCCCTCGCTGCGTGTGTGTCCCTCCCTCGCTGCGTGTGTGTGTGTCCCTTCCTCACTGTGTGTGTGTGTGTGTGTGTCCCTCGCTACGTGTGTCCCTCCCTCGCTACGTGTGTCCCTCCCTCGCTGCGTGTGTGTCCCTCCCTCGCTGCGTGTGTGTCTCTCCCTCGGTGCGTGTGTGTCCCTCCCTCGCTGCGTGTGTGTCCCTCCCTCGCTGCGTGTGTGTGTCCCTCCCTCGCTTTGTGTGTGTGTCCCTCCCTCGCTTTGTGTGTGTGTCCCTCTCTCGCTGCGTGTGTGTCCCTCCCTCGCTGCGTGTGTGTCTCTCCCTCCCTCGCTGCGTGTGTGTCCCTCCCACCGTCGCTGCGTGTGTGTCCCTCCCTCCCTCGCTGCGTGTGTGTCCTTCCCTCACTGTGTGTGTGTGTGTCCCTTCCTCACTGTGTATGTGTGTGTGTCCCTCCCTCGCTGCGTGTGTGTCCCTCCCTCGCTGCGTGTGTGTCCCTCCCTCACTGTGTGTGTGTGCATCCCTCGCTTTGTGTGTGTGGCTCCCTCGCTGTGTGTGTGTGTCCCTCCCTCGCTGTGTGTGTGTGTCCCTCCCTCGCTGTGTGTGCATGTCCGTCCCTCGCTGTGTGTGCCCGTCCCTCGATGTGTGTGTGTCCCTCCCTCCCTCGCTGCGTGTGTGTCCCTCCCTCACCGTGTGTGTGTGTATCCCTCCCTCACTGTATGTGTGTGTGTCTCTTCCTCACTGTGTGTGTGTCCCTCCCTCGCTGCGTGTGTGTCCCTCCCTCGCTGCGTGTGTGTCCCTCCCTCACTGTGTGTGTGTGTATCCCTCCCTCACTGTATGTGTGTGTGTCCCTTCCTCACTGTGTGTGTGTCCCTCCCTCGCTGTGTGTGTGTCCCTCCCTCGCTGTGTGTGTGTGTCCCTCCCTCGCTGTGTGTGTGTGTCCCTCCCTCGCTGTGTGTGTGTGTCCCTCCCTCGCTGTGTGTGTGTCCCTCCCTCGCTGTGTGTGTGTGTCCCTCCCTCGCTGTGTGTGTCCCTCCCTCGCTGTGTGTGTCCCTCCCTCGCTGTGTGTGTCCCTCCCTCCCTCGCTGTGTGTGTGTCCCTCCCTCGCTGCGTGTGTGTCCCTCCCTCGCTGCGTGTGTGTCCCTCCCTCACTGTGTGTGTGTATCCCTCCCTCACTGTATGTGTGTGTGTCCCTCCCTCGCTGTGTGTGTGTCCCTCCCTCGCTGTGTGTGTGTCCCTCCCTCGCTGTGTGTGTGTGTCCCTCCCTCGCTGTGTGTGTGTGTCCCTCCCTCGCTGTGTGTGTGTGTGTCCCTCCCTCGCTGTGTGTGTCCCTCCCTCGCTGTGTGTGTCCCTCCCTCGCTTTGTGTGTGTCTCCCTCCCTCGCTGTGTGTGTGTCCCTCCCTCGCTGTGTGTGTCCCTCCCTCGATGTGTGTGTGTATGTCCCTCCCTCGCTGTGTGTGTGTGTGTGTCCCTCCCTCGGTGTGTGTTTGTGTCCCTCCCTCGCTGTGTGTGTGTGTCCCTCCCTCGCTTTGTGTGTGTGTCCCTCCCTCGCTGTGTGTGTCCCTCCCTCGCTGTGTGTGTGTCACTCCTTCACTGTGTGTGTGTGTCCCTCCCTCGCTGTGTGTGTGTCCGTCCCTCCCTCGCTGTGTGTGTGTGTGTCCCTCCCTCGCTGTGTGTGTGTGTGTCCCTCCCTCGCTGTGTGTGTGTCCCTCCCTCGCTGTGTGTGTGTCCCTCACTCGCTGTGTGTGTGTGTCCCTCCCTCGCTGTGTGTGTGTCCGTCCCTCGCTGTGTGTGTGTGTGTCCCTCCCTCGCTGTGTGTGTGTGTCCCTCCCTCGCTGTGTGTGTGTCCCTCCCTCGCTGTGTGTGTGTGTCCCTTCCTCGCTGTGTGTGTGTGTCCGTCCCTCGCTGTGTGTGTTCATCCCTAGCTGTGTGTGTCCGTTCCCTCGCTGTGTGTGTCCCTCCCTCGCTGTGTGTGTGTCCCTCCCTCGCTTTGTGTGTGTCCCTCCCACGCTGCGTGTGTGTCCCTCCCTCGCTGCGTGTGTGTCCCTCCCTCGCTGTTTGTGTCCCTCCCTCGCTGTGTGAGTCCCTCCCTCGCTGTGTGAGTGTGTGTCCCTCCCTCGCTGTTTGTGTGTGTCCCTCCCTCGCTGTGTGTGAGTGTCCCTCCCTCGCTGTGTGTGTGTGTGTGCCCCTCCCTCTCAGTGTGTGTGTGTGTGTCCCTCCCTCGCTGTGTGTGTGTCCCTCCCTCGCTGCGTGCGTGTCCCTCCCTCGCTGTGTGTGTGTCCCTCCCTCGCTGTGTGTGTGTCCCTCCCTCGCTGCGTGCGTGTCCCTCCCTCGCTGTGTGTGTGTGTGTCCCTCACTCGCTGTGTGTGTGTGTGTCCCTTCCTCAGTGTGTGTGTGTGTGTTTGTCCCTCCCTCGCTGCGTGTGTGTCCCTCCCTCGCTGCGTGTGTGTCCCTCCCTCGCTGCGTGTGTGTCCCTCCATCGCTGCGTGTATCCCTCCCTCGCAGCATGTGTGTCTCTCCCGCGCTGCGTGTGTGTCCCTCCCTCGCTGCGGGTGTGTCCCTCCCTCGCTGCGTGTGTGTCACTCCCTCGCTGCGTGTGTGTCCCTACCTCGCTGTGTGTGTGTGTCCCTCCCTCGCTGTGTGTGTGTGTGTGCCCCTCCCTCTCAGTGTGTGTGTGTGTGTGTCCCTCCCTCGCTGTGTGTGTGTGTCCCTCCCTCGCTGTGTGTGTCCCTCCCTCGCTTTGTGTGTGTCTCCCTCCCTCGCTGTGTGTGTGTCCCTCCCTCGCTGTGTGTGTCCCTCCCTCGCTGTGTGTGTGTATGTCCCTCCCTCGCTGTGTGTGTGTGTGTCCCTCCCTCGGTGTGTGTTTGTGTCCCTCCCTCGCTGTGTGTGTGTGTCCCCCCCTCGCTGTGTGTGTGTGTGTCCCTCCCTCGCTGTGTGTGTTTGTGTGTCCCTCCCTCGCTGTGTGTGTCCCATCCTCGCTGTGTGAGTGTGTATCCCTCCCTCGCTGTGTGTGACCCATCCTCGCTGTGTGTGTGTGTGTCCCTCCCTCGCTGTGTGTGTGTGTCCCCCTCCCTCGCTGTGTGAGTCCCTCCCTCGCTGTGTGTGTGTGTCCCTCCCTCACTGTGTATGTGTGTCCCTTCCTCGCTGTGTGTGTGTGTGTGTCCCTCCCTCGCTATGTGTGTGTGTGTTCCTCCCTCGCTATGTGTGTGTGTGTTCCTCCCTCGCTGTGTGTGTGTGTGTCCCTCCCTCGCTGTGTGTGTGTGTCCCTCCCTCACTGCGTGTGAGTGTGTCCCTCCCTCGCTGTGTGTGTGTGTGTGTCCCTCCCACGCTGCGTGTGTCCCTCCCTCGCTGCGTCTGTGTCCCTCCCTCGCTGTGTGTGTGCGTCCCTCCCTCGCTGTGTGTGTGTGTCCCTTCCTCGCTGCATGTGTGTGTGTGTGTCTGTGTGTGTGTGTCCCTCCCTCGCTGTGTGTGTGTGTGTGTGTGTCCCTCCCTCGCTGTGTGTGTGTGTCCCTCGCTGGCTGTGTGTGTGTGTCCCTCCCTCGCTGTGTGTGTGTGTCCCTCCCTCGCTGTGTGTGTCCCACCCTCGCTGTGTGTGTCCCACCCTCGCTGTGTGTGTGTGTGTGTCCCTCCCTCGCTGTGTGTGTGTGTGTGTACCTCCCTCGCTGTGTGTGTGTACCTCCCTCGCTGTGTGTGTGTCCCTCCCTCGCTGTGTGTGTGTCCCTTCCTCCCTGTGTGTGTGTGTCCCTTCCTCGCTGCATGTGTGTGTGTGTGTCTGTGTGTGTGTGTCCCTCCCTCGCTGTGTGTGTGTGTGTGTGTGTGTCCCTCCCTCGCTGTGTGTGTGTGTCCCTCGCTGGCTGTGTGTGTGTGTCCTTCCCTCACTGTGTGTGTGCGTGTCCCTCCCTCATTGTGTGTGTGTGTGTCCCTCCCTAAATGTGTGTGTGTGTGTCCCTCCCTCGCTCTGTGTGTCCCTCCCTCGCTGTGTGAGTGTGTGTCCCTCCCTCGCTGTGTGTGTCCCTCCCTCGCTGTGTGTGTGTGTGTCCCTCCCTCGCTGTGTGTGTGTGTGTGTGTGTGTCCCTCCCTCGCTGTGTGTGTGTCTCTCCCTCGCTGTGTGTGTGTCCCTCCCTCCGTGTGTGCGTGTCCCTCCCTCGCTGTGTGCGTGTCCCTCCCTCGCTGTGTGTGTGTGTCCTTCCCTCACTGTGTGTGTGTGTGTGTCCCTCCCTCATTGTGTGTGTGTGTGTCCCTCCCTAGCTGTGTGTGTGTGTGTCCCTCCCTCGCTGTGTGAGTGTGTGTCCCTCCCTCGCTGTGTGTGTGTGTGTCCCTCCCTCGCTGTGTGTGTGTGTGTCCCTCCCTCGCTGTGTGTGTGTGTGTCCCTCCCTCGCTGTGTGAGTGTGTGTCCCTCCCTCGCTGTGTGTGTCCCTCCCTCGCTGTGTGTGTGTGTGTCCCTCCCTCGCTGTGTGTGTGTGTGTCCCTCCCTCGCTGTGTGTGTCCCTCCCTCGCTGCGTGTGTGTCCCTCCCTCGCTGCGTGTGTGTCCCTCCCTCGCTGTGTGCGTGTCCCTCCCTCGCTTTGTGTGTGTCCCTCCCACGCTGCGTGTGTGTCCCTCCCTCGCTGCATGTGTGTGTGTGTGTGTGTGCGTGTGTGTCCCTCCCTCGCTGCGTGTGTGTCCCTCCCTCGCTGTGTGTGCTTGTCCCTCCCTCGCTGTGTGTGTGTGTCCCTCCCTCGCTGTGTGTGTGTGTCCCTCCCTCGCTGCGTGTGTGTCCCTCCCTCACTGTGTGTGTCCCTCCCTCGCTGTGTGTGTCCCTCCTACGCTGTGTGAGTCCCTCCCTCGCTGGGTGAGTGTGTGTCCCTCCCTCGCTGTGTGTGTGTGTCCCTCCCTCGCTGTGTGTGTGTGTCCCTCCCTCGCTGTGCGTGTGTGTGCCCCTCCCTTTCAGTGTGTGTGTGTGTGTCCCTCCCTCGCTGTGTGTGTGTGTCCCTCCCTCGCTGTGTGTGTGTGTGTCCCTCCCTCGCTGTGTGTTTGTGTCCCTCCCTCGCTGTGTGTGTGTGTCCCTCCCTCGATGTGTGTGTCCCTCCTTCGCTGTGTGTGTGTGTCCCTCCCTCGCTGTGTGTGTGTGTCCCTCCCTCGCTGTGTGTGTGTGTGTCCCTCCCTCGCTTTGTGTGTGTCTCCCTCCCTCGCTGTGTGTGTGTCCCACCCTCGCTGTGTGAATCCCTCCCTCGCTGTGTGTGTGTATGTCCCTCCCTCGCTGTGTGTGTGTGTGTCCCTCCCTCGGTGTGTGTTTGTGTCCCTCCCTCGCTGTGTGTGTGTGTCCCTCCCTCGCTGTGTGTGTTTGTGTGTCCCTCCCTCGCTGTGTGTGTCCCTCCCTCGCTGTGTGTGTGTGTGTGTGTCCCTCCCTCGCTGTGTGTGTGTCCCTCCCTCGCTGTGTGTGTGTCCCTCCCTCGCTGTGTGTGTGTCCCTCCCTCCGTGTGTGCGTGTCCCTCCCTCGCTGTGTGCGTGTCCCTCCCTCGCTGTTTGTGTGTGTCCTTCCCTCACTGTGTGTGTGTGTGTCCCTCCCTCATTGTGTGTGTGTGTGTCCCTCCCTAGCTGTGTGTGTGTGTGTCCCTCCCTCGCTCTGTGTGTCCCTCCCTCACTGTGTGAGTGTGTGTCCCTCCCTCGCTGTGTGTGTCCCTCCCTCGCTGTGTGTGTCTGTGTCCCTCCCTCGCTGTGTGTGTCCCTCCCTCGCTGTTTGTGTGTCCCTCCCTCGCTGCGTGTGTGTCCCTCCCTCGCTGTGTGCGTGTCCCTCCCTCGCTGTGTGTGCGTGTCCCTCCCTCGCTGTGTGTGTGTGTCCCTCCCTCGCTGTGTGTGTGTGTCCCTCCCTCGCTGTGTGTGTGTATCCCTCCCTCGCTGCATGTGTGTGTGTGTGTGTGTGTGCGTGTGTGTCCCTCCCTCGCTGTGTGTGCGTGTCCCTCCCTCGCTGTGTGTGTGTGTCCCTCCCTCGCTGTGTGTGTGTGTGTGTCCCTCCCTCGCTGTGTGTGTCCCTCCCTCGCTGTGTGTGTGTGTTCCTCCCTCGCTGTGTGTGTCCCTCCCTCGCTGCGTGTGTGTCCCTCCCACGCTGCGTGTGTGTCCCTCCCTCGCTGCCTGTGTGTTCCTCCCTCGCTGCGTGTGTGTCCCTCCCTCGCTCTGTGTGTGTCCCTCCCTCGCTGTGTGAGTCCCTCCCTCGCTGTGTGAGTGTGTGTCCCTCCCTCGCTGTGTGTGTGTGTCCCTCCCTCGCTGTGTGTGTGTGTCCCTCCCTCGCTGTGTGTGTGTGTGTGTCCCTCCCTCGCTGTGTGTGTCCCTCCCTCGCTGTGTGTGTGTGTTCCTCCCTCGCTGTGTGTGTCCCTCCCTCGCTGCGTGTGTGTCCCTCCCACGCTGCGTGTGTGTCCCTCCCTCGCTGCCTGTGTGTTCCTCCCTCGCTGCGTGTGTGTCCCTCCCTCGCTGTGTGTGTCCCTCCCTCGCTGTGTGAGTCCCTCCCTCGCTGTGTGAGTGTGTGTCCCTCCCTCGCTGTGTGTGTGTGTCCCTCCCTCTCTGTGTGTGTGTGTCCCTCCCTCGCTGTGTGTGTGTGTCCCTCCCTCGCTGTGTGTGTGTGTCCCTCCCTCGCTGTGTGTGTGTGTCCCTCCCTCGCTGTGTGTGTGTGTCCCTCCCTCGCTGTGTGTGTGTGTCCCTCCCTCGCTGTGTGTGTCCCTCCCTCGCTGTGTGTGTCCCTCCCTCGCTGTGTGTGTGTCCCTCCCTCGCTGTGTGAATCCCTCCCTCGCTGTGTGTGTGTATGTCCCTCCCTCGCTGTGTGTGTGTGTGCCCCTCCCTCGGTGTGTGTTTGTGTCCCTCCCTCGCTGTGTGTGTGTGTGTCCCTCCCTCGCTGTGTGTGTGTGTGTGTGTGTCCCTCCCTCGCTGTGTGTGTCCCTTCCTCGCTGTGTGATTGTGTATTCCTCCCTCGCTGTGTGTGACCCACCCTCGCTGTGTGTGTGTGTGTCCCTCCCTCGCAGTGTGTGTGTGTGTCCCTCCCTCGCTGTGTGTGTCCCTCCCTCGCTGTGTGTGTGTGTCCCTCCCTCGCTGTGTGTGCGTGTCCCTCCCTCGCTGTGTGCGTGTCCCTCACTCGCTGTGTGTGTGTGTCCCTCCCTCACTGTGTGTGTGTGTCCCTTCCTCGCTGTGTGTGTGTGTGTGTCCCTCCCTCGCTGTGTGTGTGTGTGTATTCCTCCCTCACTGTGTGTGTGTGTCCCTCCCTCGCTGTGTGTGTGTGTTCCTCCCTCACTGCGTGTGAGTGTGTCCCTCCCTCGCTGTGAGTGTGTGTCCCTCCCTCGCAGTGTGTGTGTGTGTGTCCCTCCCACGCTGCGTGTGTCCCTCCCTCGCTGCGTCTGTGTCCCTCTTTCGCTGCGTGTGTGTCCCTCCCTCGCTGCGTGCGTGTCCCTCCCTCGCTGTGTGTGTGTGTCCCTTCCTCGCTGCATGTGTGTGTGTGTGTGTGTGTGTGTGTGTGTCCCTCCCTCGCTGTGTGTGTGTGTGTGTGTGTCCCTCGCTGGCTGTGTGTGTGTGTCCCTCCCTCGCTGTGTGTTTGTCCCTCCCTCGCTGTGTGTTTGTCCCTCCCTCGCTGTGTGTGTCCCACCCTCGCTGTGTGTGTCCCACCCTCGCTGTGTGTGTCCCACCCTCGCTGTGTGTGTGTGTATGTGTCCCTCCCTCGCTGTGTGTGTGTGTGTGTGTCCCTCCCTCGCGGTGTGTGTCCCTCCCTCGCTGTGTGCGTGTCCCTCCCTCGCTGTGTGCGTGTCCCTCACTCGCTGTGTGTGTGTGTGTCCCTCCCTCACTGTGTGTGTGTGTGTCTCTCCCTCATTGTGTGTGTGTGTCCCTCCCTCGCTGTGTGTGTGTGTGTCCCTCCCTCGCTCTGTGTGTCCCTCCCTCGCTGTGTGAGTGTGTGTCCCTCCCTCGCTGTGTGTGTCCCTCCCTCGCTGTGTGTGTGTGTGTCGCTCCCTCGCTGTGTGTGTCCCTCCCTCGCTGTGTGTGTGTGTGTCCCTCCCTCGCTGTGTGTGTGTGTGTCTCTCCCTCATTGTGTGTGTGTGTCCCTCCCTCGCTGTGTGTGTGTGTGTCCCTCCCTCCCTCTGTGTGTCCCTCCCTCGCTGTGTGAGTGTGTGTCCCTCCCTCGCTGTGTGTGTCCCTCCCTCGCTGTGTGTGTGTGTCCCTCCCTCGCTGTGTGTGTCCCTCCCTCGCTGTTTGTGTGTCCCTCCCTCGCTGCGTGTGTGTCCCTCCCTCGCTGCGTGTGTGTCCCTCCCTCGCTGTGTGCGTGTCCCTCCCTCGCTGTGTGCGTGTCCCTCCCTCGCTGTGTGTGTGTGTGTCCCTCCCTCGCTGTGTGTGTGTGTGTGTGTGTGTGTGTGCGTGTGTGTCCCTCCCTCGCTGCGTGTGTGTCCCTCCCTCGCTGTGTGCGTGTCCCTCCCTTGCTGTGTGTGTGTGTGTCCCTCCCTCGCTGTGTGTGTGTGTGTCCCTCCCTCGCTGTGTGTGTCCCTCCCTCGCTGTGTGTGTGTGTTCCTCCCTCGCTGTGTGTGTCCCTCCCTCGCTGTGTGTGTGTCCCCCTCCCTCGCTCTGTGTGTGTGTGTGTGTCCCTCCCTCGCTGTGTGTGTGTGTCCCTCCCTCGCTGTGTGTGTGTGTCCCTCGCTCGCTGTGTGTGTGTGTGTGTCCCTCCCTCGCTGAGTGTGTGTCCCTCCCTCGCTGCGTGTGTGTCCCTCCCTCGCTGCGTGCGTATCCCTCCCTCGCTGCGTGCGTATCCCTCCCTCGCTGTGTGTGTGTGTGTCCCTCACTCACTGTGTGTGTGTGTGTGTCCCTTCCTCAGTGTGTGTGTGTGTGTCTGTCCCTCCCTCGCTGCGTGTGTGTCCCTCCCTCGCAGCGTGTGTGTCCCTCCCTCGCTGCGTGTGTGTCCCTCCATCGCTGCGTGTGTCCCTCCCTCGCTTTGTGTGTGTCCCTCCCTCGCTGCGTGTGTGTCCCTCCCGCGCTGCGTGTGTGTCCCTCCCGCGCTGCGTGTGTGTCCCTCCCTCGCTGCGGGTGTGTCCCTCCCTCGCTGCGTGTGTGTCACTTCCTCGCTGCGTGTGTGTCCCTACCTCGCTGCGTGTGTCCCTCCCTCGTTTTGCGTGTGTGTCCCTCCCTCGCTTTGTGTGTGTGTCCCTCCCTCGCTGTGTGTGTGTCCCTCCCTCGCTGTGTGTGTGTGTCCCTCCCTCGCTGTGTGTGTGTGTCCCTCCCTCGCTGTGTGTGTGTGTCCCTCCCTCGCTTTGTGTGTCCGTCCCTCCCTCGCTGTGTGTGTGTGTGTCCCTCCCTCGCTGTGTGTGTGTGTGTCCCTCCCTCGCTGTGTGTGTGTCCCTCCCTCGCTGTGTGTGTGTCCCTCACTCGCTGTGTGTGTGTGTCCCTCCCTCGCTGTGTGTGTGTCCGTCCCTCGCTGTGTGTGTGTCCCTCCCTCGCTGTGTGTGTGTGTCCCTTCCTCGCTGTGTGTGTGTGTCCGTCCCTCGCTGTGTGTGTTCATCCCAAGCTGTGTGTGTCCGTTCCCTCGCTGTGTGTGTCCCTCCCTCGCTGTGTGTGTGTCCCTCCCACGCTGCGTGTGTGTCCCTCCCACGCTGCGTGTGTGTCCCTCCCTCGCTGCGTGTGTGTCCCTCCCTCGCTGTGTGAGTGTGTGACCCTCCCTCGCTGTGTGTGTGTCCCTCCCACGCTGCGTGTGTGTCCCTCCCTCGCTGCGTGTGTGTCCCTCCCTCGCTGTGTGAGTGTGTGTCCCTCCCTCGCTGTGTGTGTGTCCCTCCCACGCTGCGTGTGTGTCCCTCCCACGCTGCGTGTGTGTCCCTCCCACGCTGCGTGTGTGTCCCTCCCTCGCTGTGTGTGTCCCTCCCTCGCTGTGTGAGTGTGTGACCCTCCCTCGCTGTGTGTGTGTGTCCCTCCCTCGCTGTGTGTGTGTGTGTGTGTGCCTCGCTGGCTGTGTGTGTGTGTCCCTCGCTGGCTGTGTGTGTGTGTCCCTCCCTCGCTGTGTGTTTGTCCCTCCCTCGCTGTGTGTTTGTCCCTCCCTCGCTGTGTGTTTGTCCCTCCCTCGCTGTGTGTGTCCCACCCTCGCTGTGTGTGTCCCACCCTCGCTGTGTGTATGTGTGTGTCCCTCCCTCGCTGTGTGTGTGTGTGTGTGTCCCTCCCTCGCTGTGTGTGTCCCTCCCTCGCTGTGTGTGTGTGTGTCCCTCCCTCGCTGTGTGTGTGTGTGTCCCTCCCTCGCTGTGTGTGTCCCTCCCTCGCTGTGTGTGTGTGTTCCTCCCTCGCTGTGTGTGTGTGTGTCCCTCCCTCGCTGTGTGTGTCCCTCCCTCGCTGTGTGTGTCCCTCCCTCGCTGTGTGTGTGTCCCTCCCTCGCTGTGTGCGTGTCCCTCCCACGCTGTGTGTGTGTGTCCCTCCCTCGCTGTGTGTGTGTGTGTCCCTCCCTCGCTGTGTGTGTCCCTCCCTCGCTGTGTGTGTGTGTTCCTCCCTCGCTGTGTGTGTCCCTCCCTCGCTGTGTGTGTGTCCCCCTCCCTCGCTCTGTGTGTGTGTGTGTGTCCCTCCCTCGCTGTGTGTGTGTGTCCCTCGCTCGCTGTGTGTGAGTGTGTGTCCCTCCCTCGCTGTGTGTGTCCCTCCCTCGCTGTGTGTGTGTGTGTCGCTCCCTCGCTGTGTGTGTGTGTGTCCCTCCCTCGCTGTTTGTGTGTCCCTCCCTCGCTGTTTGTGTGTCCCTCCCTCGCTGCGTGTGTGTCCCTCCCTCGCTGCGTGTGTGTGTCCCTCCCTCGCTGTGTGTGTGTCCCTCCCTCGCTGCATTTGTGTGTGTGTGTGTGTGTGTGTGTGTGCGTGTGTGTCCCTCCCTCGCTGCGTGTGTGTCCCTCCCTCGCTGTGTGCGTGTCCCTCCCTCGCTGTGTGTGTGTGTCCCTCCCTCGCTGTGTGTGTGTGTGTCCCTCCCTCGCTGTGTGTGTCCCTCCCTCGCTGTGTGTGTGTGTCCCTCCCTCGCTGTGTGTGTGTGTCCCTCCCTCGCTGTGTGTGTGTGTCCCTCGCTCGCTGTGTGTGTGTGTGTGTCCCTCCCTCGCTGAGTGTGTGTCCCTCCCTCGCTGTGTGTGTGTGTCCCTCCCTCGCTGCGTGCGTGTCCATCCCTCGCTGTGTGTGTGTGTCCCTCACTCACTGTGTGTGTGTGTGTGTGTCTTCCTCAGTATGTGTGTGTGTGTCTGTCCCTCCCTCGCTGTGTGTGTGTCCCTCCCTCGCTTTGTGTGTGTCCCTCCCTCGCTGCGTGTGTGTCCCTCCATCGCTGCGTGTGTCCCTCCCTCGCAGCGTGTGTGTCCCTCCCTCGCTGCGTGTGTGTCCCTCCCGCGCTGCGTGTGTGTCCCTACCTCGTTGCGTGTGTCCCTCCCTCGCTTTGCGTGTGTGTCCCTCCCTCGCTTTGTGTGTGTCCCTCCCTCGCTTTGTGTGTGTGTCCCTCCCTCGCTGTGTGTGTGTGTCCCTCCCTCGCTGTATGTGTGTCCGTCCCTCCCTCGCTGTGTGTGTGTGTGTCCCTCCCTCGCTGTGTGTGTGTGTGTCCCTCCCTCGCTGTGTGTGTGTCCCTCCCTCGCTGTGTGTGTGTCCCTCAATCGCTGTGTGTGTGTGTCCCTCCCTCGCTGTGTGTGTGTCCGTCCCTCGCTGTGTGTGTGTCCCTCCCTCGCAGCGTGTGTGTCCCTCCCTCGCAGCGTGTGTGTCCCTCCCTCGCTGCGTGTGTGTCCCTCCCGCGCTGCGTGTGTGTCCCTCCCTCGCTGCGTGTGTGTCACTTCCTCGCTGCGTGTGTGTCCCTACCTCGCTGCGTGTGTCCCTCCCTCGTTTTGCGTGTGTGTCCCTCCCTCGCTTTGTGTGTGTGTCCCTCCCTCGCTTTGTGTGTGTGTCCCTCCCTCGCTGTGTGTGTGTGTCCCTCCCTCGCTGTATGTGTGTCCGTCCCTTCCTCGCTGTGTGTGTGTGTGTCCCTCCCTCGCTGTGTGTGTGTGTGTCCCTCCCTCGCTGTGTGTGTGTCCCTCCCTCGCTGTGTGTGTGTCCCTCACTCGCTGTGTGTGTGTGTCCCTCCCTCGCTGTGTGTGTGTCCGTCCCTCGCTGTGTGTGTGTCCCTCCCTCGCTGTGTGTGTGTGTCCCTTCCTCGCTGCGTGTGTGTGTCCGTCCCTCGCTGTGTGTGTTCATCCCAAGCTGTGTGTGTCCGTTCCCTCGCTGTGTGTGTCCCTCCCTCGCTGTGTGTGTGTCCCTCCCTCGCTTTGTGTGTGTCCCTCCCTCGCTTTGTGTGTGTCCCTCCCACGCTGCGTGTGTGTCCCTCCCTCGCTGCGTGTGTGTCCCTCCCTCGCTGTGTGTGTCCCTCCCTCGCTGTGTGTGTCCCTCCCTCGCTGTGTGTGACCCTCCCTCGCTGTGTGTGTGTCCCTCCCTCGCTGTGTGTGTGTGTCCCTCCCTCGCTGTGTGTGTGTGTCCCTCCCTCGCTGTGTGTGTGTGTCCCTCCCTCACTGTGTGTGTGTGTGTCCCTCCCTCA